>NC_067247.2:294124710-296624710 GCF_019359855.2 Lolium perenne
AACTCACCAATGACCGGCCAATAAATTGGCAAGCCCTAGAGGTAGACTTCCGGTCAACCTTATCACTGGCCCAATCGGAATCCGAATAGCCAATGAGTTCAAAGGTTGACCCCTTTGGATACCATAGCCCGAGAGTAGGATGAGAACAAGGTATCTTAGAATCCGTTTGACCGCCATTAAATGGCTCTCCTTAGGAGCAGATTGAAAACGAGCACACATCCCTACACTTAGCATGATATCCGGCATAGAGGCACAAAGGTAGAGCAAGGATCCTATCATGGAGCGGTATACCTTTATATCCACATCCTTCTCACCGTCACATGAGCCAAGTTGCCCCTTTACGGGCATGGGTGTCTTCATTGGGATTGCATTGGTCATGTTGAACTTCTTGAGCATGTCCTTCACATACTTTTCTTGAGAGATGAAGGTGCCTTTTGCAAGGTGCCTCACTTGGAAGCCTAGGAAGAACTTCAACTCTCCCATCATGGACATCTCAAATTTCTTAGTCATCAATAGCACAAAAGCTTTGTTATGATTGGGGTTAGTTCCACCAAATAGAATATCATCAACATATATTTGACATATAAATAAGCCACCCTCTTTAACCCGTTTGGTGAAAAGGGTGGAATCGAACGTTCCCATGCTAAACCCATCATGTAGTGAGAAATCCCTAAGGAACTCATACCAAGCACATGGAGCTTGCTTGAGACCGTAGAGTGCCTTATGGAGTAAATACACGTGGTTGGGTCGGCGTGGGTCTTCGAAACCCGGGGGTTGAGCCACATATGCAGTTTCTTTTAGGGGACCATTCAAAAATGCACTTTTCACATCCATTTGATATAGCTTGAAATTGTGGAAAGATGCAAATGCAAGCAAAAGGCGAATAGCTTCAAGACGGTCTACCGGCGCAAAGGTATCCTCAAAATCCATACCTTCTATTTGGGCAAACCGTTGCGCCACTAACCTTGCTTTGTTTCGTATGACAATGCCATTCTCATCTTGCTTGCTCTTGAATACCCATTTGGTCCCAATAACATTGATGCGATGATCCTTGGGTCTCTCAACTAGAGACCATACTTCATTACGAGTGAAACACTCCAATTCTTCTTGCATGGCAATTACCCAATCTGGATCAACCAAGGCTTCATGTACCTTGAGTGGTTCAAAACTAGACACAAAAGCATGGTGTTGACAATAGGTGATAAGTAAAGCATGATGTCTACGAGTTACCACTCCTTTTGAGATGCTACCGAGGACTTGATCTACTTTCATGTCACTTGCCCTTGTAGCGGCCTTGATCTTCCGAATGGTTCCTTCATGATCGATGAACTCATCTCTTTCTAGTACTTGATCATGAGGGATCACTTGAGCTTGATCATGAGTTGAGGATGTCTCTTGATCATCATCATGGTCTCGCTCAGTGGAATGATGACTTTCTTCTTGTTCTTCGGAATGTGTCTCATCATGAGTGGAGGATGGTTCTTGAGTTGCACTTGATGGTTCGGCTTGAGTTGAGCTAGGCTCCACTTGAGCCGTGCTTGATACTTCTACTTCATCACTTCGATCATCAGTATGAACTTCTGTGGGCCGGATGTGTCCAATGCCCATAAGCTTGATGGCATTAGAAGGATCATCATCACCTGCAACACATGGAACAACTTGCTCCACTTGGGAGCCATTATCCTCCAAGAACACCACGTCACAAGATACTTCAATAGCCCCAGTGGAGTTGTTGTAGTATCTATAGGCGTGGGAGTTCTCCGCATATCCAACAAATGTGCCCTCAATGGTTCTAGTTTCAAATTTACTGAGCTTCCCTTTATTGTTCTTAACAAGACATTTGCATCCAAAGACACAAATGTACATGACATAAGGCTTGTTACCTGTGAGAAGCTCGTATGGAGTCTTGTTGTGGAGGGGGCAGAGGAAGAGCCGGTTGGAGTAGTGGATAGCAGTGGAGATGGCTTCTCCCCAAATTTGTGGGGTGAGTTGAATTCACTCAACATGGTTCTTGCCATCTCAATAATAGTCCGGTTCTTCCTTTCAACAACACCATTTTGTTGAGGGGTGTATGGAGCTGAAAACTCATGCTTGATGCCCTCATCATCAACAAACTCTTGCATGGTGTAGTTCTTGAACTCGGTGCCATTGTCGATCCTAATCACCTTGATCTCGGGTTCATACATACGTTGAGCCTTGTTGGCGAAGATGATGAACTCTCTATAGGTCTCGTCCTTGGACTTAAGGAGAAAGACCCAAGAGTATCTTGAGTAATCATCAACAATGACAAGTCCATACTTGCTCCCACCAAGAGTATCATAATGTGATGGTCCAAAGAGATCCAAATGAAGGAGTTCCAAGGGCCTAGATGTGGTGACTATACTCTTGATAGGATGTTTCTTCTTGAGTTGCTTTCCGGCTACACATGCACTGCAAACACGATCTTTCTCAAAAGAAATGCCGGTTAGTCCCACAATGTGCTCACCCTTTAGGAGTTGTTTGAGATTTCTCATGCTAACATGACCAAGGCGGCGATGCCACAACCAACCCTCATCATGTTTGGCCGCCATTAGACATGTGGAGGAAGAGGGGCTCTCTTTCGAGAGGTCAACCACATAAAGGTTGTTCTCCACATATCTAACAAGTACCAATTTGAGATTGTCACTCCTAAAGACTTTCACACAATAATTGGTAAAATAAGAATTGTAAACGGCATCCGCAAGATGATATATAGAAAGCAAATTGTAGCCAAGAGATTCAAGAAGCATGACCGTCTCAAGGCACAAGTCCTTAGAGATTACTACCTTGCCATACCCAATTACCTTTCCCTTTGAATTGTCACCAAAGGTGATGCTTGACTTCTTGTTTATATCTTCAATGAATTGGTCAAGCACACCTCTTCCTCCGGTCATATGATTGGTGCATCCACTATCAAACACCCATTTTGGACCACCGGAGGAATACCCCTACAAAATCAAGTAGAGGATTGATACGTCTCCGACGTATCAATAATTTCTTATGTTCCATGCCACATTATTGATGATATCTACATGTTTTATGCATACTTTATGTCATATTTATGCATTTTCTGGAACTAACCTATTAACGAGATGCCGAAGAGCCAGTTGATGTTTTCTGCTGTTTTTAGTTTCAGAAATCCTAGTAAGGAAATATTCTCGGAATTGGACGAAATCAACGCCCAGGGGCCTATTTTCACACAAAGCTTCCAGAAGACCGGAGAGCTAACGAAGTGGGGCCACGAGGCGGCGCCACGCTAGGGCGGTGCGGCCCAAGCCCTGGCCGCGCCGACCTAGTGTGTGGGCCCCTCGTGACGCCCCCTGACCTGCCCTTCCGCCTACAAATAGCCTTCGTCGCGAAACCCCCAGTACCAAGAGCCACGATACGGAAAACCTTCCAGAGATGCCGCCGCCGCTGATCCCATCTCGGGGGATCCAGGAGATCGCCTCCGGCACCCTGCAGGAGAGGGGATTCATCTCCCGGAGGACTCTACGCCGCCATGGTCGCCTCCGGAGTGATGAGTGAGTAGTCTACCCCTGGACTATGGGTCCATAGCAGTAGCTAGATGGTTGTCTTCTCCTTATGTGCTTCATTGTAGGATCTTGTGAGCTGCCGAACATGATCAAGATCATCTATCTGTAATGCTATATGTTGTGTTTGTTGGGATCCGATGAATAGAGAATACTATGTTATGTTGATTATCAATTTATATCTATGTGTTGTTTATGATCTTGCATGCTCTCCGTTATTAGTAGAGGCTCTGGCCAAGTTTTTGCTAGTAACTCCAAGAGGGGGTATTTATGCTCGATAGTGGGTTCATGTCTCCGTGAATCTGGGGGAGTGACAGAAACCTCTAAGGTTATGGATGTACTGTTGCCACTAGGGATAAAACATTGATGCTATGTCCGAGGATGTAGTTATTGATTACATTACGCACCATACTTAATGCAATTGTCTGTTGTTTGCAACTTAATACTGGAAGGGGTTCGGTTGATAACCTGAAGGTGGACTTTTTAGGCATAGATGCATGCTGGATAGCGGTCTATGTACTTTGTCGTAATGCCCAATTAAATCTCACAATACTCATCATATCATGTATGTGCATGGTCATGCCCTCTCTATTTGTCAATTGCCCAACTGTAATTTGTTCACCCAACATGCTATTTATCTTATGGGAGAGACACCTCTAGTGAACTGTGGACCCCGGTCCATTCTTTACATCTGAAATACAATCTACTACAATTGTTCTACTGTTCTCTGCAAACAATCATCATCCACACTATACATCTAATCCTTTGTTACAGCAAGCCGGTGAGATTGACAACCTCACTGTTTCGTTGGGGCAAAGTACTTTGGTTGTGTTGTGCAGGTTCCACGTTGGCGCCGGAATCCCTGGTGTTGCGCCGCACTACATCTCGCCGTCATCAACCTTCAACGTGCTTCTTGGCTCCTACTGGTTCGATAAACCTTGGTTTCATACTGAGGGAAAACTTGCCGCTGTACGCATCACACCTTCCTCTTGGGGTTCCCAACGGACGCGTGCTATACGCGTATCAAGGATTTAGGAACCCATTGATTAATGGGTTCCTTTGCAATGGCAACAATATCTTTTGGTACCCAAATTGAGTACCCTCTATAAGCATAGCCATCACGAGGGCCAACATAGTTAGCATAAACATTACCATAATAATCAATAAATAAAGCATAGTGATTGTTTGGTCCCGTGCGGTCACCACTAGTGGCTTTTCCCTTTGAGGCTTTGCCATCATTAGTGACCTTCTTGTTCTTTTCTTGAGCAGGCTTCTCCTTCTTGTAGTTCTTCTTCTTGTGGGACTTGGAAACATATCCAAGTCCAAACTTTTGATTGTTTGACCTTTGCTTACTCAAGAGGTCATCTAATCCCATCTTGTTCTTGGCGGTGGTGAACTTTGCAAGTTCCTTTGTTAACCTAACATTTTCCTCAAGAATAGATGCTTGCTCACAAGAATATTCATTAGGATGATAGTCGAGACCATATTTGGTCACCAAGGATTCAAGATATGCATTGGTCTCAACATGCAAAGAGAGTTCCTCTTGTAAACGAACATGTTCCTCAACAAGCTTAGCATGCTCACTAGTAAAGGAGGTGGAGGAACTAGCAACTTTTTCTACAACAATTGGATCCTTCATTGATCCAAGAGCTTTCTTGTAGGTTTCTTGAAGTAGGTCATGGCTCTCTACAAGTTTCTTGAGCTCATCCTTGACAAGCTTGTTAGCTCTTTCAAGGTGGTCAAGGTCCCTTGTGAGAGAAGCATGAGCAACTTCAAGCTCCTTCTTTGAAGCATCGAGCTCTTGGGTCAATGATTGGGCCCTTTCAATAGTTTCTACGTCCTTAACTTTATCAAGTTCATAAGTTTCAATTTGTTGCTTAAGGCCTTGAGATATACACCTTTCGGTTTTTAGCTCTTGTCTTAGGAGATCGAATCTCCGTTCTTTTTCATTCAAATGATATTCTAATTCCTCAATGGACTCATCCTTTTCTTTGAGGGAGTCCATCAAGAAATCAAACTTGATAAGAGCATTACCACGAAGGGTGCATCTTACTTTGTAAAGTTCCTTAAGCATAGCTAACTCTTCTTGATTTCCAGTTTCATCATCAAGAACACTAGATAGGGAAGGTGGAGACTCCATTACCTTGGTCTCTCTTGCCATTAGACAAGAGACAACGATTGTAGAGGAGGGAGAGTCATCGGAGTCATCATCTTGAGTTGTTCTTGCCATGAAGGAAGAACCAACATCGTTCTCCGTGGAGTAATCCTTGGAGTAGTCATATGTGAAGAGTGACCCGGGCTTGGAGAAAGCCAAACCGGCTACTCCGGCCTCCTTCTCCTCATCTTCCTCTTCCTCATTGGACAAATACTCGGCCCCAACAAAGGCTCTACCCTTGTTCTTCTTGTATCGATCGTTGATTAGGTTTGGCTTCAATCTTGGCTTGACCCCTTTGATGAACTTTGGCTTGTCTACCCTTGTCTCATAAGGGCACTCATTTGCAAAGTGGATATCTTCATCATAGTTGTAGCAGGTTCTCTTCTTCTTCTCATTGGGGAGCATTGAAAACTTTGCCTTGTACTTCTTGGCAAAGAAAGCAAAGTCGGTAGCAATGTCACTAGTTGAAGTCATCTCCTCATCTTCTTCAATTTCATAGACTTCTTCTCTTCGATAGTCAGCTCTAGCTTTGAGAGCAAGGTTGTGTGAGGCTTCATGGTTGTGTGAGGCTTCATCAATACAGTTCATTTCCATGAGCCTTTTTCCTGACTTGGCCATGTTTTCATTGACCGCCACATAGGAGACAAGATCATCAGAGTTGAGATCGGCACTCTTGGTAATGATTTGCAAGTTGAGTGCAAGGTTGGTGTCTTCTTGCTTGACTGCAATCATGGCAATGACCTTGGAATTTATGAATTCTTCATTCATCTCAAAGCCGTCATTGTACTTCTCAACTCCAAGACCCTTGACCTTCACTCTAAGAGCACCAAGTCTTGCATAGGCATCGGCCACAGATTCTCCTTCTCTAATCATGAATATGGTGGCCTCTTGGTTTGCGGACTCGTAAAGAGCTGATTGGATCAAATCGGTTCCATCTTGGAGTACTACGATTCGATCCCACAACTCTTTAGTGGATTTAATGTCATTGACTTGATCAAGGAGCTTGCGGTTGATGCCACTCCTAATCTTGTCACGTGCGGAGGCATTGAGTTGACGGTTGTAGAACTCGGTGGAGGTCAACCGAGCGGGATCTTGTGGCTTCCGGTATCCATCAACAATGATTTCCCATAGCTCCACACTGCAGCTGCGAATATGAGATTCCATAGAAGATTTCCAAAAAGGAAAGTGAGTTCCATCAAAATGGGGAACGTTCCCACTATGGTTTATATGAGGCATGGGTGTAGTGTTTTTGGGATAGTCATGATTGACTTGGTGGAAACCTTCCGGAGGGACCGAAGCCCCACTAGAGGTCCCACTAGAGGTCAAGTTCTTAAGCATGGCAGTCATCTATGCCATTTGGCTTTGTACTTCATCCTCATTTTTCTTCTTCTTGGCATCATATGCCAAGAATCTGAATTTCATTTGTTTAACCGAAAGGTTAGAGTCATCATCCAGACCCTCGAATAGTTTATCCATCTAACTCTTAAGGCTGTGAAGCCCTTAATAAGACTCCAGGCTCTAATACCAATTGAAAGTTCAGAGATGGTAAACCTAGAGGGGGTGAATAGGTTTCTACAGATTTTAATTCTTTCTTTGCAATGTTAGGCTTTGCAGAATATAACGGTGAGCCTAATGCAAACTAGGTGAGACAACCTATATGAGGATACAAGTAACTCGAGCATGAAGGCTCTCACAGGCAGTTATAACACAAGTAAGGAGTTCGGTTAGAGATAACCGATAGCACGCGGAGACGAGGGTTTATTCCCGTGTTCCCTTCCTTTGCAAGAAGGTAAGTCACGTTTGGAGGGGTGGAGGTCCCACGAAGGATTCCCCACGCCACGAAGGCTCACCCTATTCTCTGGAGCCTATCCCACGAAGGAATAGCTCACTCATTTGTGGTAGACTTTGAGGCAGCCTCCAAACCTTCACAATCTTGTCAGGAGCAAATCCACAGCCCGGATGCTTCCGGACCACTCTTGCCCACCTAGGGTTACCAAGAAACCCTAGAGAGGAAGCTTCTTGATGAATACAAGGGGAATAAGATTTGGCTTGGTAGAACAGTAGATCGGGTCCTCCTCTAACGTTTCCCCGGAGGGATTTGAGTTTGGGTGGAGGAGGAGGGAGATCTGAGGCTTTTGGTGTTTCTTACAATGGAGTATGAGAGAGAGAGCTCAAGAACAACTTGTAGTGTAGTGCCTACCCCTTCAGAGGTAGAAGAAGGGGTATTTATAGTGTCACTTGAATTCTGGCCGTTGCTCACTTGCCATGTCATCATGTGCCCGAGAAACCAGGTCAACCGGGCCAGGGACCGGACCGGCCGGCGCATGGCCCGGTCAGACCGGGCCAAGGACCGGACCGGCCGGCGCATGGCCCGGTCAGACCGGGCCAGGGACCGGACCCTCCGGTCCAACCCGGGCGGTAGACCGGACCGAAACCAGAGCGTCGAAATGTCTCTCAGTACTCCTCCCGGTTTGCGTCAGCGTAGAGCTCGGTCGGCGCCGGGGCGCCCGGTCCTGCACCCGGTCCGACCGGGGCATGGACCGGACCCGCCGGTCCAAACCGAGCGGCAGACCGGGCAGGAACCGGAGTAGTCCTGCGGCTTATAGTAGCCCTCCCGGTTGGTATAAGCGCAGGGGCCGGTTGGCACCGGGGCGCCCGGTCCTGCGTCCGGTTGACCAGTCGGCAGACCGGAGCCGTCCGGCGCACGGGCCGGTCCAACCGGCTGGGCATCTGACCGGCTGGATGCTGTAGCCCCCTTTTTGATTGTTGTCGAAGTGGGGGTTCTCCTTTAGCCTTCTTGTTCCTTTGATACACCATTTATGCCTCTTTGGCTAATACCTGGGATTATCCTTACAAACATGTATTAGGCCAAATACTCTAGCACGGTGTCATTGTTACCAAAATAATGGATAAGGGTAAAATACCCTTACAGCCTGCATCCAAGGAATTTGCACCATCATTATCTCATGTGATTCCTCCTCATCTCCCGATGTGTTTTCCTCTGATCCTACTGGAACTCCCGAGTCTTTCTCAACCTTCTCCTTCTTCTGTTGTTTCTTCGCCTTGGTTGATCTTTCAGTTATCTCTTCCCAGAATACGCCGGCTGGTATTGCTAAACACTACGACCCGATGTTTGCCAGAACATCGGCTTCATCGTTGCTGAGTCTGCTAATATGATTTACTTCGCACCCGTCGAAAATTTTCTCGAGTTCATTGTATACCTCTTTGTATGCTATCATACTGTCATTGACTGCGTCGCACTGATTCATCACCGTTGAGCCACCAGTTGTGAATCACCGAATTTTTTTAACCGGGTTGCTCCACAGGCCTTCTCCATCTTCATCCCATGTATGAGTGCTTCATACTCCTCCTCATTATTGGATGCTTTAGGAAACGTCATCCGTAGCATGTATTTCAACTCGTCTCCTTGAGGCGATACTAATATCACGCCTGCTCCAGCTCCTTCTAGCCTCTTGGACCCGTCAAAGTTCATGGTCCAGGTTCTCGAAAAATCCGGGGGTTCCGTGTTTTGCAGCTCCATCCACTCTGCAATGAAGTCTGGTAAGATCTGCGACTTTATTGCTTTTCTGTTCTCATACGTGATGTCCCGAGGGGAAAGCTCTATTCCCCAAAGGGAGACACGACCTGTAGCTTCTGGGTTGTTCAATATATTGGATAAAGGCGCCTCATTGACCACTATTATCGGATGCGTCAAAAAATAGTGTCGCAATTTTCTTGCGGTTGTGAACACTCCATATGCTAACTTCTGGTACTACGGGTACCGCTGTTATGAAGGCGATAAAACTTCACTGATGAAGTATACCGGCCGCTGGACTCCATGGAGTTTTCCTTCTTCTTCTCTTTCGACCACAAGTACTGTGCTAACCACCTGAGGTGTGGTTGAAATATATAACAGGAGAGGTTCCTTTTCCTTGGGTGCCACCAGTATTGGTGGTGTCGAGATCGTGCGCTTGAGGTCTTCGAAAACTCTATCTGCTTCTTCGTTCCACTCGAATTTTTCTCCTTGCTTGATCAAGGCGTAAAATGGCAACGCCTTTTCTCCCAACCTGGCAAGGAATCTGCTCAGAGCCGTGACTCGCCCAGTTGTAGCATCCTACCTTTTAATAAAGGCAAGATACCTGTGTATAGTGCTATTCCCGGGATCACTGATAGCACACACATTACAAAATATTGTAATCATTGCAATAGTATCAAATTACTACATCGTTGATCCAGAGGGTACAATAAAAACTTACAAATTGCATAGTCAAATGGACTAGCTCAGAATAAACACAGCGGAAAGTAAATCAGCAATGAGCCTTCATCATCTTCATGTGCCACAGGCAGTCATGTTGGAATGTAGACTCGAGATCCTACCACGTACTTCTCCTCAGAAAATCCTGCACGTTTGAATATGCAGCCCCACGAATGGAGGTCAGTACAATGATGTACTGGCAAATGACACTTATATAGTGGCTATTTTGGGCATGACTATCTACATGATATTTGGCTAGTGGAGTTTAGGCAAATTTGCATAAAGCCAATTTTATCCTATATTTTATTTGAAAACAAAACATTTTAAAAATCCTTTGAATGACATTATGAAATCACACCATGGTTAAATCCTCCATGGGTTTTAGAATAATCACATGGTTACATCTCCCATGAGTTTTCGAAGGTTGATCAAATTTTTAAATACATTCAGAAAAGGTGATGAGATTCCTCCGTACATTCCCTGCCTAGAAGCTCAAATTGTCCATAACCGGGGACACGGCTAAGATCTTAGGTTTACTCTCGAGAGGTTGTGCACTTTCACCTTACGACCCACCCTTCACAATAGAAGAAATGAGACAAGATCTTTCAGAGGGAGGCTTCAACCATAACCAGCTAGACCCGTTCCCGTTTGGTAGCTAGCCACATCATCATGTCAAGCAACAAGTTTGACCTCACAACTTACTTAATCCCGGCAGAGCCCATAATACCATAAGGCTGCACTGGAAGCTAACTAAAACATGGACGACATCTTAATCTCTTTAATCCTGGGTGGCCATCCACAAGTGCACCCTCAGGCGATGACAACCACAATGTGGCCCTGAGTAGCCACTCAACATTTGCGCACTCTCAGGGATTCATCACTTTAGTCCCTAGGGCGCGTGAGGAATCACTTTAGTCCCTAGGGCGCGTGAGCCTGAGCAGCCGCCCACCAATCAACCAATCCACCCAGGTGATTCATTAAGGTTGTTTAATTTTAATTCTCAATACTCACAATCCAAATTGGATCAAAACAGCAGTGGCACTTTGTTATTGCTAGGCAACTAAAAATCCTAGCAAGGGTTCATGGATGGCTACACACTATTAGGATTAATAAGCATAGCATAACTTTCGAAAACAAAATCCTACCATGCATACTAATTTATAAAACACTAATGCTTAACAAAATAGTAGGTAATTGAGTGTCACTTGCCTTTTGGTAGTCGAAACGCGTTCACTTCTCTTAATCAAAATACGTGCCTCTCCGTACAACTATAACATAGAATATAGCACAACATAAACACACCATTCAACAACAACCTCATAATCAAACAAGACAACAATCGAAAATCGCTCTATGGTACTAAGGTGTGGCATGAGGTCTGGCTTGCAAGATATGAATCGACGATATTGAATGAATGTGTCAAATACTGGGAAAGAAAATGATTATCCAAGTTAAGTACTCAAAAGAAAATGATTGACAAGAACCTATGGTCAATTGTTGTTTGCTACTCAAGAATGGGAAAATTGGAATGATCCATGTGATAAATCACATGAGTCTCAAAATGGCGCAACTCAAAATATCGTTTAGTAAAGTGTGACAACACTTACTAAGATAGTATGGGTTACACATAGATTTGGGTATGAACTAATGACATATGAAATTACTCAAATTACTCATTTGTAAGTTGAATAGTTTTAAACTAGTCAAAGGAATGAATGAAAAACAATTTGGATAGTCACGATATTGATTCAAGGTAGAGTGTCTAGTGGTATTGGTGTGTGGATGTGATCATAAGTTTCACCTTCACAAAATAATCATGTTGAGGAAGGATTATAGAAATCGCTAATGGATATATACTCAAATTCTCATATTTGAATTTGAATATTTGCAAAGTGATTCAAATATTTTGGACGGTGGTGCTATTGGATGGAGTACTATAAAACAAGACTTATGCAATTGACCTAGTGTGACCACACTTATCAGAGTAGCACAAGGTCACACATAGCATTGGATATGGACTAGTGATATATTGAACCACTCAAGTAACTCATTTGAAAGTTTGAATAGTTCGAACTAAGTGGAAGGGTTGAATGGCATGAATGATATCGGGATTTGGTTCGCGGAGCCTAATGGATAACAAAAGTTCATCACATGTGATATGGGGTAGAGTATCTCCACCCTACTAAAGCAAGGTAAAAATCTAAACTAGGACATATCGCACTCTACTCAAATAACTCAATTGTTATTTGAATAATATGAACTAGACGACTAGGGGTAAGCTATGTGAACATGATAAACAATTATAACTGGTCCTGGAAGATGGGTATGATCATAAGGATCATTTTGTCAAAAGGAACTATGTCGTAACCAGTTATAGGACTACACTTTTTGCGAAAACTTATTAGAAGAAGTTTTCCGGATGGAAGAACTTTCTACACGAAAGTTGTAGAGAATTCCATTACAAACGTATCGCCAAAAAAATCTCTCGGAAAAAGATTATAGGATTTATTTTATAGACGATGTTACGGATCAAACGGATACCGCGAAAATAAAGTGTGCGAAACTGGCACGCAACATGTCTAACATGATATACGTGATTTGCTGATTCCGACGGTATAAAATTTGTCGAAATCCGACTTGTAGAACTCAAGATATGAATTTTACAAAATTATACCGAACCGGCTACAGATTTAATGATGTACGAAAAGTTGTCCGAACAAGTTGCTCGAATGAAAAAACTTTCTACATGAAAGTTGTAGAGGATCTAATCAGAAACTTAACGAAAAAACCACTATTCTAAACGGAGGTGTAGATCTAAAGAAATAAAATTGCGAAGTTACTAAAGACAAACTACATAAAAAGAGCGAAAATAGAATTATTACCGGGCAAGGGATGAGGTCGCGGCGTTTCCCAAATAGCGTCGCGAATGTTGCGTCGTGAACAGCTGCACCGCCCGAGAAGCAGCGCTGCGCCGTGTGTGTGCTGTGCGCACGGGGGAGAGAGATGCGTTGGGGCGCTGGGTGTTTTTGGACTGCTCCTTGGAGGTCTTTATATAGGGTGATGGCTGGAACAAAATTACTCAAAGAGCCGATGTGGGACTAAAGGAAAAGCAAAGGAAATAGGGGCAGCGCCAGCGCGTGCGCGGGGCGGCCTGGGCTGGGGGCACGAGCGCGCACGGGAGATGGGCGTGGGCGTGGCGGCTTGGTGCTGGGATGGGCCAGGGAGCAGCTGGGCCGAAAAAAAAGCAGGGGAGGCGGGTTGGGCCGGGGTGGGCCAAGCGAGAGGCTGCGGCGGGCGTCTTGGCGCGCGGGGCGAGCTGGGCCGTTCGGCCTGGCCGCCCTTTTTATTTTCTCTTTTTTTTTGTAGAAATTGAAAATACATATTTGGAGGCTCCAAACTAAACGGAAAAATGCAAATGAGGTACCGTTGGATTCGTTACGAAAAAAAAACTTCAATATGAAGATAAATTTGGAACAAAAATATAAACTTTATAAAACCAAAATTTTACATTCATGTCTATGTGGCTATAGTGCCTTTTTAGGGTTTAATGTTTTCTCAAAATAAAATATTTTATAAGTTTTTAAAACCCCTGAACCAAAATAGAGCATTGTTGAAAAATCTTTTGAAAACCAAGTTGTATGAAAACTCTATATTTTGCAAAAACCTTTTTAATATCCCTTTGTGAAAATAAAATAAACATTATATACATTTGGCCTATATATTTGATTTTGAAGATACTTTAAAACCAAAAGTCCTTGAAAACCTTATTTTGGAGTTAACTTGTAAATAAATTTAAAAAGTTTTAATTCGTTGTGAATTTTCAATCAAGTTCAAACAATCAAGCATTAAAATTATTTTTATTTTACATTCCAAAACTTAGGAAATTTCGGGATGTGACACCAGTTAGCTGTTGTATTTCCTTTAGCTTGGTTGTTTTCCGCATTGTTACGATGGCTTGAATTTTCTCTGGATTAGCCTCGATTCCTCTTGCTGACACCAGAAACCCGAGAAGTTCTCCAGCAGGGACGCCAAAAGAGAACTTCGTCGGGTTCAGCTTGAGGTAGAACTTCTCGAGGTTGTCGAAAGTTTCCTTCGGATCCTCGATCAAGGTTGAACCCTGCTTTGTTGTTATGACGACATCATCGATATTACTTGAACGTTATTGCCAATCTGTGTGGCAAGATACTTCTGCATCATCCGCTGATATGTTGCTCCCGCGTTTTTTAACCCGAAAGGCATTGTTCTATAGCAGAACATGCCATAGGGTGTTATAAAAGCTGTTTTGACCTCATCTTCTTCTTTTAGTCGGATCTGGTTGTAACCAGAATATGCATCCAGGAAGGAAAGACGTTCGCAGCCTGTCGTGGAGTCGATAATTTGATCGATCCTCGGGAGGGGGGAGTGATCCTTTGGGCAGTGTTTATTGAGACACGTGAAGTCGACGCACATGCGAAAGGACCTCTGTGTTTTTCTTCGGGGCCAGCACTAGGTTTTCTACCCATGTGGCTTTTGTGTGTAACTCTTTGATGAATCCTGCCTCTCTGAGTCGATTGATTTTGGATAGCATAGCCTTGCGGTTTGGTTCCGAAAAACGCCGCAAGGGTTATTTGATTGGTCTCGCCATTGGATCCAAGTTAAGGGGGTGCTCGGCAAGTTACCTGGGTACTCCTGGCATGTCAGCTGGACACCATGCGAAGATTTCCCAGCGCTCACGGAGGAACTCGATGAGCGTGCTTTCCTATGCGAGGTCCATGTTTGTTGCGATAGCTGTCGTCTTCTTGAGATCTGTCGGCTGAATCTGCACTTCCTTTGAGTTTTTAGTGGTATCAAAGGTTGGCTCCTTGAGCGGCCTCCCTCCATCTGGCAACACGTCGTAATCAGTTGTTAGCCTTGACGCCATATACTCTGCTTGCATCCCGAAAGTTTCTGATAGCCGATGAAAATCCTTGTCGCACTTATCAGCTAGCGCAAAACTGCCTTTCACTGTGATTGGACCCTTGGGTCCAGGGAGTCTCCATAACAGATATGTGTAGTGTCGCACTGCCATAAACCTGGCATAGGCAGGTCACCCCAACAAAGCATGATACTGTGACGGGAAATCCACGACTTCAAACTCCACCTTCTCTCTTATGTAGTTTTCTCGGGTTCCAAACTGAACGTCGAGATTGATATTTCCCAATGGGTAACTCGGCTTCTCCGGTGTGATGCCATGGAAACGCGTGTTAGTTGGTAACAGGTCTACCAAAGATATGTTCATCTTTCTCAATGTATCTGCATACATGAGGTTTAAACTGCTGCCTCCATCTATGAACACTCACGAGACGTCGAATCCCGCGATTACCGCTGGTAGGATCAAGGCATACTGCCCTGGTCGTGGAACTTGCTGCGGGTGATCAGCTATGGTGAAGCCGATGTCCTGCCCTGACCAGTTCAGGTACTCAATTGCTGGTGGAGGCATCTTCTCTGCCGTAAAAACTTGTCGCGAGATTACTTTCCGAGTTCTGTTAGAGGGCCTGCTGTTGTGGGTATACTTCATGGGTGTACCATCGACACTGCCTAGATTCGGCAAGCCCGGGTGGCCCATAGACGGTGATGTGGCATGTGGCCCATCGGGTGGCCCAGTTGCTGTTGACCATGAAGGATGAAGTCCAGCCCATGATCAGGGAGCCGGATCCCAGCCGACCTACGAAGGAGGCCGGATCCGTGAAGGCCCATGAGGAACCCGGATCCAGTACGACGTAGATGGAAGGCGGATCCTTGACATACACAGTAAGACATTGTACCATAGTTAGGCAACCTACAATCCGGCTAGGACTCTCCATGTAAACCCTATATTCGTGCGCCTTTATAAGTCGGATCCTGGGAGCCCTAGAGGCACAACCACAACTCATTGTAACAACGCGAAAGCACCCACATAATTCCAGACAAGCAGCAGTAGGCCCTATCTTCGAGCAGGTGTTCCGAAGGTGGGTAAATCACGTACCATCGTCCCGAGGACTCTCCGCCCAATGGCCCCTACTTCTCCCTCCATGAGGATCCCTCCTCTGGAGTACCATCGAATAGGCAACGACACCTGCCCTTCTGAATCATTGAGACCGCACCATTGGAGTCGATATAAGGACCATTGCTTGGAGGTGCCGCCAATTGCAACTGATGTCGATTTTCGTCTGTAATTGCGGGTGGAGGTGGAAGGTGAATCTCATTCCTAGGCCCCTGGGGGTTTCTGTTGACTGCCTGCACGCTGGTATGCCCTGCATATCTATGTAGTGAGTTCGGCAGTCCTTCTACAGATGCCCTGACTGCCTCTTCCCATTATTATCAAGGAAAAAGTGCATTTGGCATGGTCCGTTTAAGAGATCATTGGGTGATACATACAGCCTTTGAAACCTAGGTCCATTATTTTGCTTGTTGGGACGGGAACCATCCCTGTAGTTGTTGCGCTACTCGCCACTCTTTTGATAATCAACCCGATTATTACCTCCGTTGTTTCCTCGGAAACCAGCCGATATTTGGCCGGGAGCGTCATAATCTGAGAACTGTCGAGAGAATCATCGTCTATTTGGAATGTTTCGATTGCGCTCATCCTCAGGCGACCTATGCCGTTTGTTGTGAACAACACCTTCCCCATATGCCCAGCGATTCATTATTTCCATGAGTGCTGCTATTGTTTTCGAGTTGGTTCTTCCCAAATCCTCGACGTAGTCCTTCCTTCGAATTCCAGCAACAAACGCATCTATTGCTCTTTCGTCAGATATGTTTTCTGCCGAGTTTTTGATGATGTTCCACCTCTGGATATACATCCTCATTGGTTCATCATACTTTTGTCTACAGGCCCTTAGCTGCTCCAATGACGCGGGTTTCTTGCATGTGGACAGGAAATTCTTCACAAATATATCCTCGAAATTTTCCCAGCTATCGATGGAACCAGGCGGCAGTTTTTTATCCATGACCATGCTTCTCCACTCAAGTGCACCTGGATGCTTTGCATGGCCGTTGCTCTGGTTCCACCCATCAGTTTTACTATCTCCATATAGTCAACTAGCCAATCCTCGGGATTTTGCAGGCCATCGAACTTTTTATAGTTGTCGGGTAATTTGAAACCAGATGGAACCCGCGTTTTGCGAACTCTTCGGGTGAAACAAGGGAGCCCGCACATATCTTCCTCATCAACCTTTGGTGAGTGTCAACGTTCTCTTCTTTCTTGCCGCGCTCTATCGATCCTTGCCTATGTTGCTGTATCTCTTGCACCACTCATTCTCGGAGGGTCTTGCACTACTACTGTAGGTCGTGGACTATTTTTCCTTGCAGTGCCTGCTTGTTACGCGTGAAGTACACGTCCGTTGGGAACCCTGTGGTGACCCGGCATACCACTGCATGGTGTAGTATGCAAGTCTGATATAACACCAATGAAACACCGTTTCACTAGTATTATATCGCTCAGAGTGGTACAACCGAAACATATGCGGGTCCAAGGCATGTCTGTAGAATTACAACAATGACTCTGTTACATAAGATCATCACAGCCTCCTACTTTACTATGAGGTAAAACTGCAACTAAACTCCAGAAGAACGACTCGTAGTCTAGTCTTATCACGAACTCTATTTGTAGAGTATTTAACTAGCTATAGGGCTAAGAATAGATTCTAGCTAAATAGGAGCTAGGTTTAGGAAACAAGTTCCCTTCTATGGCTAACAAGGTTTTCTCCTTGTTGGATGTGGTATCTGACTCCTCTGACAGGGTCCTATCTCTTGAAGTAGTTGTTGACTCCTCGGCCTTCGAGTTGCACTGTAGATCCTCCTTCGATGCCTCCATATCTAAGCAGGGGATTTAAGAGTGGGATGAGTACAAGCGTACTCAACAAGTTCATTATAGGAAAGAGGTGTTTAATGCACTAGCTACAGCATTAGACCAGAAAGTCTAATACCAATGCAGGTTTTCATAATCATTTCTTCAAAAGGTTGCTTTTATTCAGAAGAACTATGTCCGTTAGCCTTCACCGGTTTACTAGAACTTCATGGAGCTCCTTTCCGGCAGTGTTCGCAGTTCCATATCCCGGAACAGGGAGTGACAGGTCACGGTTCATTACACTCTGCAGAGGTGTGTTGCTTTACCCATAAGAGATCTTAACCTTGGTGCCAACCAAGCCGCGAGCTCGTCCACACTTCCTATGGTGTGAGGCCCGGTATAAGGTCTAGCCAATCATGTTCCTCCGCTACCTTGAACACCCACCCGTTGTTGCAATCTCCGACCCTGGGTCCACGCCGGTCCTCTTACACCAATTGAGGATGGACCCCGACCACGACGACAATGCAGGGCTCTACCATACATTCCTACGTCGGCAGTTGCAACCCATCATAGACCTCATTACCGTGGGGACTTCTACGGGTTCCCCCTACATCTTGTCTCTCGAGATCAAGTGCACCCAGTAATGAGCATCCGTTGATGAACGAGAGGTGGAAACACTTTTGACTACTCCGTCCCACTCCAGATCTTATGGTTAACACGGGTATTACGGCACAAGAATCACTGGACGACATTTGTTGTTTAATCCTAGATGGATATAACCCTTGCAATGGAACCTCCACCATATCAACACAATCCATGGTTCCATTGCCCACCACATAGTCATATTCATAGTTATGAAAATAGTGGTTTTGTTTTTCATGCAATAGTGATAAATATAGTACTTAACAAGTAATTTGGTAAAAATACTCAAATGACATGAGCAAGCGATGAACTTGCCTTTCTTGACTGCAAGATTATGCAGGCAAGGTCTTCGATACGTAATAACTCCAAATTCTGAAATAGCATCATCGTCCGGTAAGGACGATGTTTAAAAGATTGGCAAGGATGCAATAATGCATAAGAATGAGATGCAATCGCTCTAAGCGTGACCTAACCCCGATGATTTAGGATCAGTGAGTTGTAATGATTGGTTTAGGGTGTGTTGTACTTTTAGAGTGATTCACATACAAGGTTCTTATTTAGGTGTGATTACTTGGTATCATGAACAGGTAGATAATAAAGCACAGTAATCAATTGAGCACACAAAGAATGATAATTGGCATAATGTTAACATGTAAAGAACAATTGTCAGTTTTAGTACTATATGGCATGGTTAACGATTGATTATCATATACTTTAAAAGGATAACTTTTGAAGAACATGTTCTTTGATAAAGAACAAGTATGATAATTAGGTTGGGTTTCTATGGTTGACTATGGTTTCATGTAGTTGCTGGAGTAAATATTAGATGGATCCCAACAAAGTTGGATTCATCAACACCTAGGGCTTGTAAGGTTAAGATAAGCCTAGGCATCCTAAGCAATTCATTATACATGGTTGTTGTCAAGGTGAGTTTATCTTGCTAGTGATAGCTGGCTAGGGTTTATAGGTCCTTATAAGCAGGGTTGATGATGATTTCTTATCTTCTTCAAAAGAATAACTTTCGAAGAACATACTTCTTAAATAATAAGAAGTGTAACAGTTAAGGTTGAGGTTGTCTTGTATTAGCTATTGGATCTCTAAGTGGAGAATGATTGGTTCCTAAATAGGATGGTTCATAAGTATCTCACACTAGTAGGGTTTAGTGGAATAGGGAATGTAATACAAAATAGTAGGTGTAGTTGCTATTAGGGTTCATCACAATGGTGTGATGCTAATTATGGATAACTAAGGATGGTGGTCTTTGGAATAGGAACTAGGGTTTTATACTTGGTTGATCCTAATAGATCAACAAGTTTTATTTAGATGAGGACATAGCATAGCAATTAACTAGTGATAGGTTCTTACATTTTATGTGGTCATAGGTATGACTTTAGTGGCTATTATTGTTCTATGTTTGAAAAGAAGGTACCATGATCACATGCTCTAACCTAGGGTGTAGGTTAGAAGCAATTTAGGTTTCATATGAAGTATTGGAGCTAGGGTTCCTATTGGAATTAGGGTTTGGGTTTTCACATACCATTATGAGGTTGTGATCTTCATTCAATAGGAAATTAGGGTTTTCTAATTACCATGTAGTTCTATGATTAATAACTTCAATTTAAAGTTGAAGTTATTAGTAACTTGGAAATAAAAATAAAAATAATATTGAATTTGGCATTTTATTATTTTTAAACAATTAATAATTAGGGTAATTATTAATCAGGGTTTAAATTTCTTTAATAATGATTTAACACAATAACAAATAAAGAAAATTAGTCTTAATGTTTTCTTTATTTATTTACTTTTGGAAATTTTTACTAATTATTGAATTTTAATTGAATTTAGAATTAAAATTAAAGGGATTTCTATTTTCGTGCCCTCGGGTCCTTAGTTGTACTCAGTTTTCCCCAGCTCCTTAGTTTTTCCTCAGTTTTCCCCAAGCCCTTGTCTGAACCCGCAGAAGGAGCTCGGACGGAAGGAATCCGTTAAGTTGACCGTTCCGTGCTGACGAGTGGGGTCGTGTCGTTTGTGGGGTCGCGTCGTGTGGGACCGCGTCGTGTGGGACCGCGTCGTGTGGGGCTGGTAGGAAGGGACCGCGTGGGACAGGACGAGACCATGTTTGTGGGGCCGTAGCGTGTGGAGCCGTGTGGGTCCAGGACGGGAGCACGAGTGGTTTCTATCTCTTTCGCCCAGATTAGCAGTTTTCAATGTACCTTTTTCCTCTCTCTCGCTCGATCTCATTCATATTTGATAGCCCAAATTGGTAGCAAATCTAGAGCAGCTTGTCCTTCTGTTTTTTAACGCCATTCATTTCTTTATGCCTTCGTTTTTACCCAATCAGGTAGGAAATCTAGGGCACAAATCCAGAGAGAAAATATAGGATAAGCTGCATACAGCAACCAACATAGCATAGATATATTCAGGACAGATCCAAAAGTAGTACCGATAGGTCCAACATAAGCTACATTTTACATGAATTTAAGCTGCTCTCTACGATAGAGCGATCACATACAGAGAGTGCGGTAGGCACGTTCAACGCTCCAGGTAGCGCGTGTGACTCGCTTGGAGGTTGCGCAGGTGAATCCCAAGTGCTTTGTGTTTGGCCATGTACGCATGCACGTTCACGGTCCTTCCAACTCTAGCGCCACATCTGCCAATGGATTCAGCATGGTTCACCAGGGAGTTGAAGTCGGTGGCGCGGAGCTTCCTGTTGCAGAAGGGGCACTTGTAAATGCCTCGAGCAAAGGGGCCATCGTAATGGCCGGACTACAGCCTCCTGAGGACGTGACGAGTCTTGGTGTGGAAGGACTCATCGTCGCTGTCGACGTCGCTGCTCTGCACATCACGTAGCACCAAAGATCGTGCAAAAAACGGAGTCAATTGCAACGATGATGGAACAGAGAGTGAACAAAAAATCATGCATTATAATATGGGCTCGAAAAAAAGAGGTAGCCTCAGTTACATTGGACACACTTATATCCAGGATTTGAGTCAGCAAACCAAAGATCATGCACAACAAATTTGTACACACCAATTGTTTACTGACCAAACCCTGAATCAATTTATGCCCAAATATTCATCATCATCGGCACAAATCTTAAACAAAAGCAAATCACAAACACTAATAACGCAAGATCTAACACAAAGGATCGAACTAGGAGCAGATTTAACAGTAATAACGCAAGATCTAACACAAAAGGATTGAACTAGGAACAGACGAACCGTAATAACGCTAGATCTAACACAAAATGATTGAAATGAGATAAGAACAAGGGAACAAAGGGTTACCTCCGGCTCGTTGTCGACGATGCTGGTGTCGTAGGGGTTCTCCGGCGCGTCGTATTGCAATCGGTTCGTACGGGTCCCAAGCGACGGGGATCGGACGGTGGCGGCGTCGATGCGCCGGCTGCTACGTTGGAAGCAGCGACAGGGCCCGGACGGGGCGGCGGTCGATCCGCCGGCTGCTACGTTGGAAGCGAGGACAGGGGCCTGGACGGGGCGGCGGCCGATGCGCCGGCTGCTACGTTGGAAGCAGCGACGAGGCCTCGGACGGGGCGGCGGCCGATGCGCCGGCTTCTACATTGGAAGCAGCGACAGTGGGCCTGGACGGGGCGGCGGCTGATGTGCCGACAATGGGCATCTCATTCTTCTCCATCGCCGGCGGTTTTCTTCGGGGTTTTTCTTCGGTTGTGGAGAAGATGATGGCACAGAGAGGCGGTTGCGGTGAGCGGTGAGAACGTGCGTCGAGGGAGAGAAAGAGGGGCTCTATAAAGACGAAGGTGGCGTGTACCGCAACACGCGTCCGCTATGCACGGCTGCAGCGTGCACCGCTACACGAGTCTAACCTGGGACGTTTGGTGTACTCAGCTATAACCTCGGCCTTATACGTAAATTTTATCCGTACTCGGTTTTCCCCTCGAGGACTTAGGCGGCAAGTGCAATATACTCAGTTTTACCCTCAAGTAGCTGGTCAACAGAGAGTCAACAAATGAGAATAACATAGCTAATTGAGTCATTTCATGCGCAAAAAAATCCAAAAAAATAAAAACATAGTGGCAACTACTCATGGAGTCTTCCTACGCAACCTGCCACCTAGAAAACCTTAACAAACATATATAAATCAAGTTTTACCACAAATTGCCACTTCTCAGAATCACTAGTGTAGCTATGAAGATGATTGGTTTTCCACCCAAACCCCTTTGCAAAACATCTTTCCCAAAACATAGTTTGTCTAAATGATGCCATAATTGTCACACTCATGTATATTTGAATTGCAAATAATTTGATGTAGCCCAATATGAATTATATTGTACAAAACACACATTTTTCATTTTGTAATTCTTTTGTTTGAATCCCTTAGTCTATTTACTATTTATGTGCCCTTGGATTCTTAGTACTACTCAGTTTTGCCCTCAAGTACTGTCACAAATGCTCTGAGAAGCCCAAACTTATCCTGATTGGTTGAGCCGTTGTCACACGGATCGACTCCACGAACCGTTGATCCACTGATCTAACGGGCAGTATACCCCTATCCGTCTCTTCGTGGCAACCTCTCTCTCTCTCTTCGTGGCCACCCCTCTCTCTCTGTCAGTGGAGAATGCCCACCCCTCTATTTATGTGCAATAACGAGTTTGCCACTTAATATAGTTTGGGATATAGTATTGGTATAAACATGAGGCATACATATTTGCGGATTTCGGTGATTGCATTATTTTTCACCCCTCTAACAATTATCAACTATCTTTAGCTGTCCTTTTCTTTTAGGGAATATAGTTTGGGATATAGTATTGGTATTTTGAAATGGCCTAAAAGTGGTATAATTTTGTTATAAACATGAGGCATACATATTTGCGGATTTCGGTGATTGCTATCAACTATCTTTAGCTGTTCTTTTCTTTTAGGGAATATAGTTTGGGATATAGTATTGGTATTTTGAAACAGCCTAAAAGTGGTATAATTTTGTTATAAACATGAGGCATACATATTTGCGGATTTCGGTGATTGCATTATTTGTCACCCCTCTAACAATTATCAACTATCTTTAGCTGTCCTTTTCTTTTAGGGAATATAGTTTGGGATATTGTATTGGTATTTTGAAGGGACCCTATTTTGAAAGGGATCCCATTTTGAAACGGCCTAAAAGTGGTATAATTTTGTTATAAACATGAGGCATACATATTTATGATTTCGGTGATTGCATTATTTGTCACCCCTCTAACAATTATCAACTATCTTTAGCTGTCCTTTTCTTTTAGGGAATATAGTTTGGGATATGGTATTGGTATTTTGAAACGGCCTAAAAGTGGTATAATTTTGGTATAAACACGAGGCATACATATTTGCGGATTTCGGTGATTGCATTATTTGTCACCCCTCTAATAATTATCAACTATCTTTAGCTTTCCTTTTCTTTTAGGGAATATAGTTGGTAATTTCGGTGAATGCACACACTAACTTTGAAAACAACTACAAGTACATGTAACTGAATAATGGATTTGTAAGGTATCCCTTGTAACAACTTCTAGCGCCTGGTGAGCAATGATAAGAATCCGATCGTAATTATACAACAAAAAAAAACCAGCCATCAGGTTAGCTTGCTTCTTCAACTCGATCAGCTGCCTTAACTGCTTGTTCATTTTCTTCAGTTCTCCCTTCACTTCCACCAGTTCTGCATTGGGAGCATTAGGCATAATCGAAACGGCTCCTCTCTCCACCGCATTCTCTACAGCAAGCCCCCCTCCCAAATTGCGCCCCCCAATAGCGCCAATTGATTCCTGCAACTGAAGCCTCTGAACGTACACATCGATCCACTCGAAATGCCTGCATTTCTTCCAGATCTGAAAACAACAACGTGAACCCTAAATCCCAAATTCGAGGGAATAACAAGAAAATCGAGAGAAAACAGAGAAATTGGAGCGAGATCTAACCTTATCCCCCTCTCTATATGGCAAGCTCTCGCATGCAACGAACTCACGTCCACGGTTGCCGTTCTCGTCCGTCTTACAGATCGACCGCTTCAGAGGCTCCTGGCGTGGGCAGTCAGGGCATCTTGTCAAAGGCACGGGTCCATACTGCGGCCATGAAGAACGGGAGGTCGAAGAGAAACTAGACATCACCCGCCTACCGGAGAAGGGTTGCCGCTGGCGGAGAAGAAGAACAATGGGGCGCGGGGAAAGAAAGGGGAAGCAATGGCACGGGCACGGGCGCAGGGCTGGCTCGGGCTCCCATTTTGCAACGGTCGCCTGGGTAAGCTGTGGGTCCGGCGCACTTAACGTGGACAAGTTGTGGGTCCCACGTTGATCTGGATAAGTGAAGACGTGTCCACTGCGGGGCACCAACAGCGGCCCCACTTGCCAGCACCAACCAACGTCAACTAACGGGATTCCTTCCGTCCGAGCTCCTTCTGCGGGTTTCAGACAAGGTTTTGGGGAAAACTGAGGAAAAACTAAGGGGCTGGGGAAAACTGAGCACAACTAAGGAGCCAGGGGCACGAAAATAGAAATCCCAAAATTAAAAGCTTAAATAACAAGTATTAAATAATTGGATTTTTATTAAAAATAAAAATTTCATTTTATATTTTTATTGGATAGGGTTTATCTTTATAGGAATTTTGATATCTTATAATTATTTTTCTGAGCTAATATGATTTTTCTATAATTTGGCAAAGTTGCAACAATTTTCTGGAATTTGAATTTAACTGAGAATGCTAGAGCTACCCGGTTAAACTACCCAAACAGCCACTGACTGGTGGGCCAGTGACCAGGTCACCTGCCACGCAGACATTGACCAAGGTCAAAATTGCCACGGTGGCAGAGGGGCTCACTGCCGGTGGAATTGGCGACGATCGCCGGCGGAATAAGGTTCCCGCGGGGGTGTGTGCATGCTTGACGGAAAGAGGACGCCGAGGCGAACCTCCTGGTGGTGGCGCCGCTCCGGTATGGTCACCGGAGCGTGCTCGGCGGCGAGGAACGGCGGCAGTGCATACGGGTTAGTCGATACGGCGGAGCTACGGCGTGCAATCGAGCTCAGCGAGCATGCTAGGGAGATCAGTGGCTCACCAGGAGAACAACGCGCTTGACGGCGTGGCCGGAGATGACCTGAGTCGCCGGAATTCATGGCTCCGGCCGTCGGAGGGAACGAGCTCGACAGAGACGCTACAGATCACCATGGCTTGATTCCTTTTGCAACATGACCATGTCGAGGATGGCGATCACAGTGGTGGTCACGGCGGGGCCTGGGGCTTCCCCAATCGACGGTTATAGCCGGGGTCTGGTCGGGTAGGGTTTCGGCCTAGGGTGAAATTGCGCGGAGGAGGAAGGAAACCGAAGCTAGGGTTCATGCTGGGGTTTTTATAGGCGCTCAAACGAGCCTCGTCACGTCGTCGATGAAGCAGGGATCGCCAGTGAGAGAGGAGAAGAGGAGCACGGCATGCTGCTGGCGCCCATGCGCTTCGAGAGGATGAGGATGACTTCCTCTCGTTGATTTTTCAACGAAGAGGTAAGTTGGGCTGGTCTGGGCCGTGGTGCTGGGTTGCCTGGTAGGCTGCTGTTGGTCTGCTTGCTGGGCTGCTTCGCTGGGCTTCTGCGGCCAGGTGAGTCCAGGTAAGCTTCTCTCCCTTCTCATATTTCTTTTCTGTTTTTCTTTTATTTTTCTTTTCTGTTTTTGTGTTTCTTTCCAATTTGAATCTGATTTGAATTCAAATTGTATTTGCAGGTTTCTGATTGTGTTATTTCAATGAAGATGTAATAATTATCCCACCACTATTTCATTTGAAACAAGTATTTTGTATTGGATTATAATGCATAGTTGTGGCTTGTTCATAATAGCAAATAGGCATGGGTTTCAATTCTCATTTTTAATTTCCTTTTCTTATATGAATTAAATCTATTTGGAATTAATAGAGTTGATAATCTCAACTCAAAGTATTTCAGAGTTATCATTAGGACTTGTTATCTTGTTTGAGAAGTTGGTTGTTCACATATGATTTTATGTGAGCATCAATCTATTAGGGTTTTATGATTTCTATTACAACCCCCTTGTGAAGTTAACACTATTATTATATTTGAAAGTACCTAAGGTAGGTATTGTCTCCCTCAAGGTTTGTTTTTGGTTTATGAGGGTAAGTGGTTGATCACCACACATGGGTTTAATTATAGGTTTTAGCACTAGGGCCTCTTATGTTCAATAGTTGAAGCATAAGATTTACTAGTGAACAACTTTAGGTTTTTAATTATGTCCACCTAATGGCATATGGTTTGGAACTCAAATATGGCTTTATTGGATTTTAGTTGTGCTTATCCAAGTGGTATACAAACTAGGTTGAAATATAATTCTAGGTTGGAGATATGGGATGACACCATAGTGCATTGGCTAGGGTTTAATCTCTCCTAACCATGGTAATATGGTTACTTGCTTCATATCTTATGTGCTTCTCTATTTACTAAGGATTTAAGAATTGGTTTTATCTTCTACAAATAAACTTCTATTATTATCCTCAATTAATCATTAAAGTAACTACAGTGGTTATAGTTCTTTTTATAGTTAACTTTGGTCATATGGATGGATGGTTTCTCACCATATAATTATAGAGTTTGACTCTAAAGGTTTTCTTGTGGTTCTTCAGTGAAGAATAAGTGGAGTGCGGATGTGGTAGAATTCTACTTATGATCACCAAGTGAATCACAAGTTAAGGTTGGGATATAAACTTAGGTTTTCATACTAGTTACCTCCCTATGCTTTCATGTGGTGAATGATATCTACTTATCCTATTAGGTTTTAACTTACCCTCACATACCTCAAGAGCATGATCATGGTTTAAGCATGATCAACTTGTTCTTAATATCTCTACCTCAAGTTCTTAGGGTTTATGATCATCACTCAATTTATAATGATCAAGGTTTGGCTTCCTAAGGTATCTCTCATTAAATGGGTTTCTCACTCCTATGATCAAGCATTGTCTTGATCAACTAAGGTATAGTACTTCTGATTTACCTTCTTGAATGGGACTACTATGGTTGCCTCATTAGTTTATATCCCAGGAGAATGCCTGAGATATTACTTAAGGTTCTTTCCAGGGAATGATGATATAAGCATCTGGGTATAGGGATAGTTCTTTCCCTCAAATCCAAGTGTTACCTCACTAACTTGAGTGTAACACCATAACTTGAGCTCTCTTTCATAGGAATAATTATTCTAGGGTTTATGTTGTATTCACAATATCTCCATAAGTATTTAGTCTGAAACTCCACTTGGCTATCTTGATTGAATTAATCTCCTCCTTACTTTATCAATTCATGGATATGGTATTATTCCATGTGATATTAGGTTATCTCACCACTCCAAGGGAAATGGTTTACAACCTAATACTCTAGTTCAAAGGTTGTCCTTTATTCTTAAATAGTCAGAGCTGGGATTAGTATGAATGGTCACTCTCATTTGGGAAGGACTTTAATTCTAACCTAAGGTTAGACTCCATAGAGGTTGATGTGATCATCAATATCTATGTTTAACATAATTGGGTTCTCTCTCTAGGGATGGTCTAGAATAATATCCTAGGGTTTCTCTTAAAGGTGATGATTTGAATACATGGATGTATATCCAAGGTTCAGCTCAAAGTTTTTCATTGCTTCTCTTCTAAATAACATAGAACTCTCACCTCTCTAGGTTTGATGTATAATAATATGTAATAGAGAAGAATATATACTTCTAGAGTTGATCTCCTTGTCTTGTTTCCAAGATTGAAATAGAATGATTACCATGAGGTTCATGGTAGGATCAAAGATTAGTTTAAGACATGGATAAGATAAGTGAAGAATGGTTTCTCCAATTATTGTTACTTGATTTATAATTGAATAGATGTTCATATGCTATGGCAAGGATTACCATGTTGTGATCTTTAATAAGATCAAGTAGTTGATCCTTGATTAACAAGTTCTTGTGTTGATTTTAATTCCATTTGATCTAATCCCTTAGATCAAATTATCTCTACCCAAAACAAGGTTTTAGCAAAGTCACATTGAGGTTTATAGCGCTTGACTTGATGATCTACTTCAATTCCACCAAGGTCAAGTGAAACTTGATTCGTGACTGTTTTTTACTTTAAAGCGCGAAAATTCCCCAGATTTTCTATGCATGAATGCAATGCACACATCTGTTTCCTCTATTTTTGTAACCCCATTACCTGGGATATTACAGTCTCTACCCCTTAAACTAAACTTCGTCCTCGAAGTTTGAACTCTCTCACGTTTCCGGAGTTTGGATCTGACTTGTGCAGACTACGACTTTTCTCGAACTCCGTATTGATCTCACTAGATATAATTGAATATATCCCTTGTCCAGATTCTTCCTGGAATCCACTAGTGTCTGTCTCTGAGTCATGGTTTCTTACTTCAATTCCATGATTTCTTTCAGTATCATAATCTTGTTTCCTTTCTCATTGAAGATTCAATGATTGGGACTTCTTCTGATGCTGCTAGTCTTAACTGAAGACTAGTTTGATAACATACTCCTGATTTGGTAAATATGTCTTTGTTTTCCCTTACTACCAAAACTGCAATAATGGTACTAAGTAAGGTACTTAACATGGAAATTATCATGGTGGTTTATTCCTCTAAGAATGGATTAGACTCATTTAGTCCATCCAATCATGGTTTATAGTTGATACCTATAACTATTTTTTTTGTTCTTTAGGTTCCATGAAAGGAATCATTCTATTAGTCTTTGATATTGGTATGTTCAATCTTCTTCATTCTTTGACCATCTTGGGCTTTATTGGTCTACGGTATTTCCTTCGTCCAACTTCATTATACTTAGTTTACTTGAGCTTCCGTACTTCTGAGTAAATTTTACTCACTTTCTCAAGTTATAGTCCACTTCTTACTTCCTCGAGGTATGAACCTCGGCTTCTAGTCTGACATCTTTCTAAAAGTAGTGTTCGTTAATCTTATGAAAATAAGATCGAACTTCCTCTCAGTTCAGATCTTCTTCTTATATCTTACTCAAAGTATTGAGTCGTGGTACATCCAAATCAATTTTTACTCTACCCCTTAGAGTTTTCTTATGGTCTTAAAATCCTTTTCTTCCAACCATTGTACTTATGTTGAGAATACTGGTCTAGGTCTAGTTTATGGTTGGTACTCTTATAAGGTCTTGCGGAGAATATCTATGGTGTATCCACTCAATTGTGGACATCCAATGTGAATCCTTCGACTAAATGATTATAGGTCACTGTTATTTGGCTAACATAATTTTATTTATTCACAACTTCTTGATACAAATAATCCAATGGTGGACTACTTGATACCAATTGTGGCTATTTGTTATCTAAAAATGGATTCTATTATAGGTTCTGATCAACTGGACGAGACATCTTCTACTTTATCTCGCAGTATTGTTCCTATACCACAACTGTGGTCTTCTGATACCAACTATGGTCTTCTTATATCAGCTATGATTTCATATATCATCTTCCTTCATTCAGGGTTTATTTTGCAAGAGAACCACTAGCTGACACTAGGAATATAGTATCCTAAGTGATTTCCCATGCATTCCCTCTTCTATGATGACTATGGTTCTACTTCTACTTCTCCATAGTCATCATATTTCTCACCTTCATGCTTCTAATGTACTAAATTACTCCTCTGTTGAGGTAAAGCATGAGGTTTGATTGGTACTTCCTTCTGAATATTGTGGTTACTTCCCACAACTTTGTTTCCTTTATTTGATGAACCTTCATCTTGTCTTCAGAATCTTCCGAATTCGTCACTTCCTCACACGAATACCATTACTCTCTAGATCTATAACATCAAGTAAGAACTGGATATTGCAACATGCATTTGCATATCAAAGTCAAACTTCATGTATGGATCTAGTCAAACAATGAAAATCCAATAAAATCCAAGAAGATTCAGCTTTGTGCTTATAATACACACCATCATAAGCCTGAAGATAATAGTTGAGTAAGACATCTCTAAACATCAGGCTCTGATGTGTAGTATATAACACCACATAAGATAGGTTTATATCTTGATACTTAGCACTTATGGACACTACAAGGGAAAAGCCTACTGCCGGCGCACCTAATTGGCTTATTGCCGGCGCACCGAAGCCCGCCAGTGCGAACGGGCCGGTGATAACTGCTCATTGCCGGCGCGCCTGTCTGTTCGCCGGTGGTAAGATAGCTACTGCCGGCGCACCGGCCCTGATTCGCCGGCAACTACCATATTCCACTGGCGCACGTGTAGCTGCGCCGACAGTAGGGATGCCAGCACTGGCGCGTGCTCTGTGCGCCGGCAGTAGGTCATGTAGGTGCGCCGGCAGTAGTAATCGATAATACAATTTTATAGCCTTTTTCCAGCGTATTATAATGCATATTTGCAAATTTATACAGCAATTCATATTTATACAGTAGTACATGCAATATGAGAAGCACATAGAGAGCCAAGTTTCATTTCGGTATCAATACACAAATACGCAAGTCTCGTTTCGGTATGTGTTGATTCATACAACACATGTGCATATGCAACACCGAAAGACGAAGTTTCACAAAGTTAGAAGTCTCGGTACATAGTCGTGACAAGTATCGTCATACACCTCACAATGTAGGTCCTAACCTAAACTACAATCACATAGAACATGACCAACATGGTCATGATGACCATCATCACGAAGGCCATGGTCTTCATACGGTTCCTCCTCATGTCCCTCATCTCTCCCGCTAGATAACGGGCGTATCTTCCTTCCGCCTCCACCCTAGTGGGGTATCCCTTGTAGCTGTTGCCGCTGAAACGGTGCACCTGTCTCCGACAGTCCTCCCAGTCGTCGTAGACTCCAGGAACCCTCCCCTTGTACACGACATATGTCGTCAGCATCTCCATTCACAAGACAAGTAAAACGTTAGTACCAATGCAATGAACAAGTGCCAACTCAAATAAGAGACAAGTAGTATGAACTAAATAGCATGTGCCTCATACTTTGTTGGTCGAAATAAATAATAACATACAGGGATGGGGTCAGCGAGTCTAGGTAGGATGCACAATAGATTGATATTTGTGGCCATCACACCAAGCCTCACTGGCCCCACCCCGGAGTGTATAAGTGACCGAACATTTTAATCATCGGCCAATGCAATTAAGAAGTGCGAACTCAAATAAAAGACAAGTAGTACGAATTAAATAGCGTGCCTCATACTTTGTCGGTCGAAACAAATATTAACATCCAGGGATGGAGTCAGTGAGGCTAGGTAGGATGCACAATAGATTGATACTTGTGGCCGTCGCACCAAGGCTCACTGGCTCCACCCCCGAGTGTACGAGTGACCGAACATTCTAATCATCGGCGAACTCCAAATACGAGGCAAGTAGTGGTCGAGTAAATGCAAATAATTATTAAGCTATGTACGCCATAATCTTGAAATATATAGCAAAGTAAATGAAACTATAGACACATGTTCACATGCACATTCATACAACTAAATAAAAGCAACTAGTCGACTCTATGGGAATATATAGCAATTATTACAATACGGAAGTTCAAGGACATATCGTTCAAGCTTTAGCAAGTGTTCCCGTCGTAGGATCAGGTTGTACGCCTAGGGGGGAATGGACGGCAGCCCTCAAGCGAGTTGAACGGCCTCTCATCACGCGACATCTCCAAGCGGAGTTCTATCTCGTCATTAGGTGGTAGACCGTAGCCGTAGAAGAACTCACCAGACCTATTGTTGATATCCTGCAGGATTATCATGCAAATGAACTGCTGGATGCGACCCCAGTTCTTTCTAATCTCTCTATTAGGGACATCCGCCATGTTTGCAAACCTGTTTCTGAGATTCTCTGGCAGCAACATGTCATCTGCGTACTTTATGTACTCCTGCATCTGAAGGATGGAGTACCACGCGTCCATCCCATTGTCGGGCGTCGACTGCCTGAGGCAGGGGAAGTTCGTTGTGTGGGTTAAGACCAAGCCTCCTCGGGATTTCCTCTCTACTTTGAGGGGGCCTGCCTTGTTGGCGAAGCTAGTGAGAGCATCATTGAGAAGGGCCTTGATGTGGGTGTAGTCTTTCTTGTGGTCCCTACCCGAGTCGAGATAGACTGCATGCGAGTGTTGCGGGTGCACAACGATGAGGGTGCAGAACTTGTCTCTGCGGAAAACACACGGATTAACCTTTGGAAATGCAAATGGAGATATATGATAGAATGGTAATGGGGGACTAGCGAGTGATTACTTACTCGGGGAAGTAAGGGATGAGAATGGCGCCCTTTTTAATGTTCGCCAGCATGAAATCCTCGACCTGCTGGGTGGCAATCGCCCAATCCCCAGCGTTGCAGATGATGCTCTCCCGCATATAGAAGGGGTCCATTATCGCGATAGTCGGCATCTCCTCCTTAACAATCTAGGTAGACAAGCTAAGAGCAACTAGGCGAACCACACTAAAGTGGAGCGCTTGCATGCGATAGATGCTGAAGATGTCGTTGAACCGGATGAAGCACAAGTCCGTGGGGTACTTCTCGACGAAGTTCATGCCAGTTGGCACCTTCGCCGCGAAGAGAGGGTAGCCAGGATCTTTTGATTTGAGAAGAAGGTTCTCCACATGCACGGCAGTCTCATGCAAGCTCCTCATATCCGGGGTGAGTTTCTTCACGACATGCTCCGGCAGCATCGGTTCACCCAAGTGATGCAGAGGTCGCCAATTGTTTGGCAACTTGTCAAGGAGTGGGACCTTGTCCTTGGATTTGGCCACCGCCTTGTCTTGGGCGTCCTTCTTATTTTGCCTCTTCCTCTTCTTGGGTTGTACTACTGGACCCTCCATCGCCGTAGTGGCCGTAGCACAGAGTGTGTTTGGGCTCAGCATATTTTTGACGGCGGCGGTGGCGACCTCCTCAGGATTTTCCTCCTCAGCCGTTTCTTGAGAATCGAACAGCTTCTTGGAGCACACATATTTCGAGGCCGGCGCATCCTCATGGACAACTTGTGAAGACGTAGGAATATCCCATTGGAAGTTCTCACGTTCGTATTCCTCGGCCTCTGGCGCAGCTGGCTGTTGTGGTGGGGCACTGACCGTTCTGGTGGGGCGATGACCACCGGCGCCGCTGGCTGTCATGGAGGGACGCTGACATGTGGCGCCGCAAGGTGCTTGTCTTTGCTTGCCGTCGACCCCGAGTAGGTGTTGATCCGAATTAGGGTCTTCGGCCATAGCAGTACCCAACCCTTCAGTGAGGCCAGATTCAACGGGCTATCGTCATCGGCACCATGCGGTTGATTAGGAGGAAACAAATCCTCATAGCCCGGTAACGCCCGATCCACTTCAACCCGGTAAATTTCATCCGCCATATCTCGTGTGTGCCACTTCTTATCCAGGGGCCGAAGGATGGACCCCCTCGCGACGTCTTTGAGTTCGTCGTTTACTCTCATCAGGAAGGTGCATGGCGTTGAGAGCGCCTGCGAGAACATGTGTATGGCGTTAGAGAGAGGGCAAGGATGATGAAACTAATATATTAACTTGATGTACACATTAATTAATTACCGTGAGGGCGTTGAGCTCGGCTAATTTCGATGGGCCGGCACATGCGGCGGTGGGCGTGCAAGTGACGGAGGGGCTGCTACCCGGCATGGACGGTGAATCCCTAGCACCAGCGACATTGCCGGCGGCCGGAGGAGTCTCCATTATAACATTGTCATTGCCGACGGACGGCGGCGCCATCGAGTTGCTGCCGTCGAAGCTAACCACTTGCATTTTCGGGGGGGGGGGGGGCTTGTTTGCCACCCTCATACCACGCGTGTAGAGCGTTGAAATCTGCTTGGACTGAAGCGGCGACTTCAGCTTTGACTTCAGGTACGAGTGTAGCTTTGAGTTGCGGTACCAAACTAGCTTGGACTTGGGCTAGGATTGACTCCCTCATTTCCTCCGCCTCCCACTGCTTCCTCTCATTGCGCGCATTTTTATCGGCCGCAGACGACAAGCCATAGTGATCATGCTTGTGGCCTGTACCGGCGCCAGCCACACGGCCTCTATGCGGCCTTCTCGTAGGTGAATGCTCATTGACGATGTTTAGCGCCCGTACGAGAGGCTTGTCCCATGCTACCCTGCCCGTCAACGCCTGGGACGAGGAGCCTTCGTCACCTTGAGAAAGTCTTTGTCTTTCTTCTTCCTGCGGAAGAAATGTGAACCATTTAGAAATGTTGCTACTATTATATGAACGATACTTGATCTAATAAAACCGGTAAATTGCTTACCAGTTTTTTCTCCAACGACAGGACCTTCTGGTCGTTCGTGAACCAAATTATGTCGGTTACGACATTGGGGTCCGTGACAAGTTCCTCGGTTAGTTTCTTCTTATGGTACCGGGACCAGATGAATCTTCTTTCGAGCGGGTCCTTGTACTTGAGCCAGGGGTTCTCAATGCCGGCCTTTACATACGCCTCGTCCTCCTTCGCCCAATAGGGCTCCTTTCCCTCGTACCCACGGCTCCCAAGGTTGTGGTTGCCGATGTTAAGCTCCCGCATTTCCTTCCCCCACAACTTGCGATTCTTCATCGCTTGTAGCTCTTCATTGGCCACAAAAGCATCAAAGTCCGCCTGGGAGACATGCGGAAAGGCAGAGTGGACCTCTTAGAAACCTTTGCCGTCAGCAATCATCTTCCGCACCATGTACTTATAGCTGCTGAGGTGTTTGGTGAACTTCAGGAGGGCTTGTGAGTTCACAATGTTCTTGGTTTCATGAGTGGAGGCGTAGTCGCCTAGGAACTAGTATCGTGAGTGCAACCTCGCAATGAGCTGGGCTCGCAAATGCGCTTTGTTCTCAGCTCGGAAATCCGTCTCGTTGAGATTGATGAACTCTCGGAGGATACATGCCAGTTGGTTGCCGTACCCTTGGCAACATCCTTAGGCTCCACCGGCAAACCACTGGTGGGGTCCACCTCTTTGACTGTGTCTCTGCCGGTGGCGACCGTGTTTTGGTGCCTTGCCTTCCGTGGCCTGTTGGAACCACTTGTCCCGGTGGCAGTACTCCCGGCGGCGCCGCTAGGATCGTCGCCGCTTGTCTCGCCGCCACCCCCGGCGGCGCCGGTTGCCTCATCGCCGCTAGGCTCGTAGGTACTACCCCCGGCGGCGCCGCTTGCCTCGTTGCCGCTTGGCTCGTCGACACTACCCCCAGCGGCATCCTCCATCTCATGGTCCTCGTCGCCGCCAACACCAGCGGCCTCGGCATCCTCCTCCGTCCTAAAGAAGTGCCTATTGTAGTGCTCCTCTAACTGTTCTTGAGACGCCATGGTGGCTTGCACTAATAGAAGATGAAAAAGAGTTAGAATTCACGGAAAAATTCGGCATGACCTTTGCTAAAAATTGGTCATGCCGAGTGCTAGAATTGCCGGAACGGAAATGAATCGACATTCCGGCACTCAATAGCAACTCAATCCCTGTACAACAATGCAAGCATCTTGACAACACATGTAAATATTTACAGACATGTAAATGTGTAACAGACATCAACTAAGCAATATTTACTAAATCTGAACATGTATACAGTATCTTCATTTTCATTTCTTTTCCAACCAGCAGCAAGAGAGCAGCAGCTTCATTTTCATTTTTACAGAATTTACAGATTATATATCTTGGCATTTACATAATTTGTATAGAATTTACAGAATTGGAACTGCCGAGCAGATAACAAAAACAATCAGCTACTGCTTCTTTACCTACTGCAGAAAGTACATATTGGAACTGCCGAGCAGATAACATAATACTTTACCAAACAAAACAATCAGCTATACATTTTTTTAACCAAGTGACAATGTTTACAAGCTGCTATCACAGATACCAAAATCATGCTGGTTAGACAACAGCATCAGAAAGCACATTGCAAAGATTTGGATGGAGATTCTCACTCCATATTATGGTGGCTACTGCTATTGCTACTGCCTCGGGGAATATCCATCTGAACATGTATGGTGGCTACTGCTACTGCTAGCTTCATTTTCATTTCCATCTCAACCAGAAGCAAACCAGAAGCATAATGCAGCATCAAACACAAAATTTAAATTGAGAAGGAAACTTTCTTCATTGTTACTGCTACTGGAATATTCCAGTAAATTGAGAAGGAAACACAAATTTAAATTGAGAAGCAAACAATACTGCTACTGCTACTGGAATATTTCATTTTCATTTATCACAAATAGAACTTTCTTCATTGTTAATCCAAGCAGAAATCCAAGGGATCATATTGACTTGCACTAATTCATTTTCTTCTATTTTTTCAAACAAGATAACAAATTCATTTTCTTTTATTTTTTCAAACCAGAGAACACTTATTTTTTTATGAACTAAATGAACCTAGCTACTGCAAGTTTATATAGCAAAACCAGTTTAGCTACTGCAACTAAATCAATTTTCATTTTAGCTACTGCAAGTAAACCAATTTTCTCTACAATAGCATGGACCACTTTCTCTGGTTTTTACAATAGCATGGACCATTTTTTAAATGCAATTTGCTCATTTGCCAACTAGTAATTTGCAATTAATTTGCTCATTTAAACCAATAGTATCATGTATTATTCCACTAGTAGAACCCAACAACATGGATTCCTATTTTTTATTCCCCTCCAAGTCTCAATAAAGTCTCAATAAAACCAGCAGATTATCTAGGGCATCAAATTCATGAGTTATATCAGCTGATGGAGCTTACAGCTAATTGCAAGTAATCAGAGAATGCATGAGTTATATCAGCCATTCGTCTATGCACAAAAAGAACCAAAACCAGAGAACAATATCATGTTTATGATGGAGTAACAAATTTATTTAGTTATTCATCAAGATTATCCATAAATTTTAGGCATCAAATTCAATTTGCTACAAATTCAATTTATATGTCCTATTAGCCAGGGCATCAAATTCATGAATTTGACCAGAAAATTCAATTTGCTACAAATTCAAGATTATCCAGCAATTTATATGATTCATGAATTTAACGAGGGCATCAAATTCATGAATTTAACGAGGGCATCAAATTCAATTTGCTACATATGCATCAAATTTCATTTGGGCATCAACCAGTTCGTCGTGTGGCATCAAATTTCATTTTGGCAACCTAGCATCTACCAAGAATAGCACACCGTGGGAGTAGAGAGGGGATCGAAGAGGGAGGGGAAGAGGGAAGGGGAGAGGGAAGCTTACCGTGGCTGGCGCGCGGGGCTGGTGGTGGGGGCTGGTGGAGGGGATGGTGGAGTACGGTGGCGCCAACGTCCCCGGCCTGCTACGCGCGCTCCTGTCGGCGACTGCTCCTCTCGGCGACGGTGGCCCGCGTGCGACGCCTCCTCCTCTCGGCGATGGTGTCGACTGCTTCTCCTCTCGGCGGTGACGCCCTGCTCCTCCTCACGGCGGTGTTCTCCTCCTCTCGGCGGCTCGGCGACATGGGGATGGGTGCAGGGAGGCGGCGCGGTTAGCTAGGGTTCGCTGGTTTGGGAATGGGGAAGAAGGAGTCACGCGTGTGATACGCGTACAGCATGAGTTCGTTGGGAACCCCAAGAGGAAGGTGTGATGCGTACAGCGGCAAGTTTTCCCTCAGTAAGAAACCAAGGTTTATCGAACCAGTAGGAGCCAAGAAGCACGTTGAAGGTTGATGGCGGCGAGATGTAGTGCGGCGCAACACCAGGGATTCCGGCGCCAACGTGGAACCTGCACAACACAACCAAAGTACTTTGCCCCAACGAAACAGTGAGGTTGTCAATCTCACCGGCTTGCTGTAACAAAGGATTAGATGTATAGTGTGGATGATGATTGTTTGCAGAAAACAGTAGAACATGTATTGCAGTAGATTGTATTCGATGTAAAAGAATGGACCGGGGTCCACAGTTCACTAGAGGTGTCTCTCCCATAAGATAAATAGCATGTTGGGTGAACAAATTACAGTTGGGCAATTGACAAATAGAGAGGGCATGACCATGCACATACATGATATGATGAGTATAGTGAGATTTAATTGGGCATTACGACAAAGTACATAGACCGCTATCCAGCATGCATCTATGCCTAAAAAGTCCACCTTCAGGTTATCATCCAAACTCCTTCCAGTATTAAGTTGCAAACGACAGACAATTGCATTAAGTATGGTGCGTAATGTAATCAATAACTACATCCTCGGACATAGCATCAATGTTTTATCCCTAGTGGCAACAGCACATCCACAACCTTAGGGGTTTCTATCACTCCCCCAGATTCAATAGAGGCATGAACCCACTATCGAGCATAAATACTCCCTCTTGGAGTTACAAGCATCAACTTGGCCAAAGCCTCTACTAGATAGATGATCTTGATCATGTTAGGCAGCTCACAAGACCCGACAATGAAGCACAATGAGGAGAAGACAACCAACTAGCTACTGCTATGGACCCATAGTCCAGGGGTGAACTACTCACTCATCACTCCGGAGACGACCATGGCGGTGAAGAGTCCTCCAGGAGATGATTCCCCTCTCGGCGAGTGCGGAGGCGATCTCCTGAATCCCCCGAGATGGGATTGGCGGCGGCGGCGTCTCTGGAAGGTTTTCCGTATCGTGGCTCTCGGTACTGGAACTATTATCGACGAAGGCTTCTTATAGTCGGAGAGGTAGGTCAAGGGGCGACGCGAGGGGCCCACACACTAGGCCGGCGCGGCCAGGGCCTGGGGCGCGCCGCCCTAGCGTTTGGCCGCCTCGTGGTCCCACTTCGTATCATCCCCGGTCTTCTGGAAGCTTCGTGGAAAAATAAGATCATGGGCGTTGATTTCGTCCAATTCCGAGAATATTTCCTTACTAGGATTTCTGAAACCAAAAACAGCAGAAAACAACAACTGGCTCTTCGGCATCTCGTTAATAGGTTAGTGCCGGAAAATGCATAAATATGACATAAAGTATGCATAAAACATGTAGATATCATCAATAATGTGGCATGGAACATAAGCAATTATCGATACGTCGGAGACGTATCAGCATCCCCAAGCTTAGTTTCTGCTCGTCCCGAGCAGGTAAACGATAACAAAGATAATTTCTGGAGTGACATGCCATCATAACCTTGATCATACTATTGTAAGCATATGTAATGAATGCAGCGATCAAAACAATGTAAATGACATGAGTAAACAAATGAATCATATAGCAAAGACCTTTCATGAATAGTACTTTCAAGACAAGCATCAATAAGTCTTGCATAAGAGTTAACTCATAAAGCAATAATTCAAAGTAAAGGCATTGAAGAAACACAAAGGAAGATTAAGTTTCAGCGGTTGCTTTCAACTTATAACATGTATATCTCATGGATAGTTGTCAATGCAAAGTAATATAACAAGTGCAATATGCAAGTATGTAGGAATCAATGCACAGTTCGCACAAGTGTTTGCTTCTTGAGGTAGAGAGAAATAGGTGAACTGACTCAACATAAAAGTAAAAGAAAGGCCCTTCGCAGAGGGAAGCATTGATTGCTATATTTGTGCTAGAGCTTTGGTTTTGAAAACAAGAAACAATTTTGTCAACGGTAGTAATAAAGCATATGTGTTATGTAAATTATATCTTACAAGTTGCAAGCCTCATGCATAGTATACTAATAGTGCCCGCACCTTGTCCTAATTAGCTTGGATTACCGGGATTATCATCGCAATGCACATGTTTCAACCAAGTGTCACAAAGGGGTACCTCTATGCCGCCTGTACAAAGGTCTAAGGAGAAAGCTCGCATTGGATTTCTCGCTATTGATTATTCTCAACTTAGACATCCATACCGGGACAACATAGACAACATATAATGGACTCCTCTTTAATGCATAAGCATGTAGCAACAATTAATGTTCTCGTATGAGATTGAGGATATATGTCCAAAACTGAAACTTCCACCATGATTCATGGCTTTAGTTAGCGGCCCAATGTTCTTCTCTAACAATATGCATGCTCTAACCATTAAATAAGTGGTAAATCTCTCTTACTTCAGACAAGACGGACATGCATAGCAACTCACATGATATTCAACAAAGAGTAGTTGATGGCGTCCCCAGGAACATGGTTATCGCTCAACAAGCAACTTAATAAGAGATAAAGTGCAGAAGTACATATTCAATACCACAATAGTTTTTAGGCTATTTGTCCCATGAGCTATATATTGCAAAGGTAGAGGATAGAAATTTTAAAGGTAGCACTCAAGCAATTTACTTTGGAATGGCGGAGAAATACCATGTAGTAGGTAGGTATGGTGGACACAAGTGGCATAGTGGTTGGTTCAAGGATTTTGGATGCATGAGAAGTATTCCCTCTCGATACAAGGTTTAGGCTAGCAAAGTTATTTGAAACAAACACAAGGATGAAGCGGTGCAGTGATGGCGTGTAGCACACGTCCGTTGGGAACCCCAAGAGGAAGGTGTGATGCGTACAGCGGCAAGTTTTCCCTCAGTATGAAACCAAGGTTTATCGAACCAGTAGGAGTCAAGAAGCACGTTGAAGGTTGATGGCGGCGAGATGTAGTGCGCGCAACACCAGGGATTCCGGCGCCAACGTGGAACCTGCACAACACAACCAAAGTACTTTGCCCCAACGTAACAGCGAGGTTGTCAATCTCACCGGCTTGCTGTAACAAAGGATTAGATGTATAGTGTGGAAGATGATTGTTTGCAGAAAACAGTAGAACAAGTATTGCAGTAGATTGTATTTCAGTATAGAGAATTGGACCGGGGTCCACAGTTCACTAGAGGTGTCTCTCCCATAAGATAAACAGCATGTTGGGTGAACAAATTACAGTTGGGTAATTGACAAATAGAGAGGGCATGACCATGCACATACATATTATGATGAGTATAGTGAGATTTAATTGGGCATTACGACAAAGTACATAGACCGCTATCCAGCATGCATCTATGCCTAAAAAGTCCACCTTCAGGTTATCATCCGAACCCCCTCCAGTATTAAGTTGCTAACAACAGACAATTGCATTAAGTATTGCGCGTAATGTAATCAGTAACTACATCCTCGAACATAGCACCAATGTTTTATCCCTAGTGGCAACAGCACATCCATAATCTTAGAGATTTCTGTCACTTCCCTAGATTCACGGAGACATGAACCCACTATCGAGCATAAATACTCCCTCTTGGAGTTACAAGCATCTACTTGGCCAGAGCATCTACTAGTAACGGAGAGCATGCAAGATCATAAACAACACATAGATATAAATTGATAATCATCATAACATAGTATTCTCTATTCATCGGATCCCAACAAACACAACATATAGAATTACAGATAGATGATCTTGATCATGTTCGGCAGCTCACAAGACCCGACAATTAAGCACAATGAGGAGAAAACAACCATCTAGCTACTGCTATGGACCCATAGTCTAGGGGTAGACTACTCACACATCACTCCGGAGGCGACCATGGCGGCGTAGAGTCCTCCGGGAGATGATTCCCCTCTCCGGCAGGGTGCCGGAGGCGATCTCCTGAATCCCCCGAGATGGGATTGGCGGCGGCGGCGTCTCTGGAAGGTTTTCCGTATCGTGGCTCTCGGTACTGGGGGTTTCGCGACGAAGGCTATTTGTAGGCGGAAGGGCAGGTCGAGGGGCGTCACGAGGGGCCCACACTATAGGTCGGCGCGGCCAAGACCTGGGCCGCGCCGCCCTATAGTCTGGCCACCTCGTGGCCCCACTTCGTCTCCTCTTCGGTCTTCTGGAAGCTTCGTGGCAAAATAGGACCCTGGGCGTTGATTTTGTCCAATTCCGAGAATATTTCCTTACTAGGATTTCTGAAACCAAAAACAGCAGAAAAACAAGAATCGGCACGTCGGCATCTTGTTAATAGGTTAGTTCCAGAAAATGCACGAATATGACATAAAGTGTGCATAAAACATGTAGATATCATCAATAATGTGGCATGGAACATAAGAAATTATCGATACGTCGGAGACGTATCAGCATCCCCAAGCTTAGTTCCTGCTCGTCCCGAAGGTGTAAACGATAAACAAAGATAATTTCTGGAGTGACATGCCATCATAACCTTGATCATACTATTTGTAAGCATATGTAGTGAATGCAGCGATCAAAACAATGTATATGACATGAGTTAACAAATGAATCATATAGCAAAGACTTTTCATGAATAGTACTTCAAGACAAGCATCAATAAGTCTTGCATAAGAGTTAACTCATAAAGCAATAATTCAAAGTAGAGGTATTGAAGCAACACAAAGGAAGATGAAGTTTCAGCGGTTGCTTTCAACTTATAACATGTATATCTCATGGATATTGTCAACATAGAGTAATATAATAAGTGCAATATGCAAATATGTAGGAATCAATGCACAGTTCACACAAGTGTTTGCTTCTTGAGGTGGAGAGAAATAGGTGAACTGACTCAACAATGAAAGTAAAAGAATGGTCCTTCAAAGAGGAAAGCATCGATTGCTATATTTGTGCTAGAGCTTTGATTTTTAAAACAAGAAACAATTTTGTCAACGGTAGTAATAAAGCATATGTATCATGCAAATTATATCTTACAAGTTGCAAGCCTCATGCATAGTATACTAATAGTGCCCGCACCTTGTCCTAATTAGCTTGGACTACCGGGGTTATCGCAATGCACATGTTTTAACCAAGTGTCACAAAGGGGTACCTCTATGCCGCCTGTACAAAGGTCTAAGGAGAAAGCTCGCATTGGATTTCTCGCTATTGATTATTCTCAACTTAGACATCCATACTGGGACAACATAGACAACAGATAATGGACTCCTCTTTTATGCATAAGCATGTAGCAACAATTAATTTTCTCATTTGAGATTGAGGATATATGTCCAAAACTGAAACTTCCACCATGGATCATGGCTTTAGTTAGCGGCCCAATGTTCTTCTCTAACAATATGCACGCTCTAACCATAAGGTGGTAGATCGCTCTTACTTCAGACAAGACGAACATGCATAGCAACTCACATGATATTCAACAAAAGGTAGTTGATGGCGTCCCCAGGAACATGGTTATCGCACAACGAGCAACTTAATAGGAGATAAAGTGCATACGTACATATTCAATACCACGATAGTTTTTAGGCTATTTGTACCATGAGCTATATATTGTAAAGGTGAGGAATGGAAATTTAAAGGTAGCACTCAAGCAATTTACTTTGGAATGGCGGAGAAATACCATGTAGTAGGTAGGTACGGTGGACACAAATGGCATAGTGGTTGGCTCAAGTATTTGGGATGCATGAGAAGTATTCCCTCACGATACAAGGTTTAGGCTAGCAAGGCTATTTGAAACAAACACAAGGATGAAACGGTGCAGCAAAACTCACATAAAAGACATATTGAAAACATTATAAGACTCTACACCGTCTTCCTTGTTGTTCAAACTCAATACTAGAAATTATCTAGACCTTAGAGAGACCAAATATGCAAACCAAATTTTAGCATGCTCTATGTATTTCTTCATTAATAGGTGCAAAGCATATGATGCAAGAGCTTAAACATGAGCACAACAATTGCCAAGTATCACATTATCCAAGACATTTTAGCAATTACTACATGTATCATTTTCCAATTCCAACCATATAACAAATTAACGAAGAAGAAACTTCGCCATGAATACTATGAGTAAAGCCTAAGGACATACTTGTCCATATGCAACAGCGGAGCGTGTCTCTCTCCCATACAAAGAATGCTAGGATCCATTTTATACAAACAAAACAAAAATAAAAACAAACCGATGCTCCAAGCAAAGCACATAAGCTGTGATGGAATAAAAATATAGTTTCAGGGGAGGAACCTGATAATATTGTCGATGAAGAAGGGGATGCCTTGGGCATCCCCAAGCTTAGACGCTTGAGTCTTCTTGATATATGCAGGGGTGAACCACCGGGGCATCCCCAAGCTTAGACGCTTTCACTCTCCTTGATCATGTTGTATCATCTCCCTCTCTTGATCCTTGAAAACTTCCTTCACACCAAACTTAGAACAACTCATTAGAGGGTTAGTGCACAATCAAAATATACATGTTCAGAGGTGACATAATCATTCTTAACACTTCTGGACATTGCACAAAGCTACTGAAAGTCAATGGAATCGAAATATCCATCGAACATAACAAAACAGGCAATGAGAAATAAAAGGCAGAATCTGTCAAAACAGAACAGTTCGTATTGAAGAATTTTATTGAGGCACCAGACTTGCTCAAATGAAAATGCTCAAATTGAATGAAAGTTGCGTACATATCTGTGGATCACTCACGTAAATTGGCATAATTTTCTGAGTTACCTACAGAGAATTTTGCACAGATTCGTGACAGCAAAGAAATCTGTTTCTGCGCAGTAATCCAAATTTAGTATGAACTTTTCTATCAACGACTTTACTTGGCACAACAAAACACTAAACTAAGATAAGGAGAGGTTGCTACAGTAGTAAAAAACTTCCAAGACTCAAAATAAAAACAAAGTACTGTAGTAAAAACATGGGTTGTCTCCCATAAGCGCTTTTCTTTAACGCCTTTCAGCTAGGCGCAGAAAGTGTGTATCAAGTATTATCAAAGGGTGGTGCATCTACAGCGGGGTTTGGAGTTTTCTCAACCAAGCATAGTATATTAGATACATAAGTTTTGGCGTCTCCCTTTTCATTAGTCTTGGGCTTGCTACTCTCATCAAACAAATTTTTAGGAACAAGCCAAGCATAGTTATTTTCTAGTGCATCATTCATCGCTAGGAGCTTACATGGTATTGGTGCTTTGATCTCCCCACCATCATTAATATTATTAGTGTACCTTATTCTCTCCATGTCCATATTTTCAAAGAGACTAACAAAATTGGTGCAAGAACCAAGCATATTATATTTAGCAAAGACCTTTCTAGCCTCCCTTGCTAGACCACCAAATTCTCTAAGAAGGGTTTCTAAAACAAAATCTTTCTTTTCCCCTTCTTCCATATCGCCAAGTATAAGAAACATGTGTTGGATTATAGGATTGAGATTAACAAATTTAGTTTCCAACATGCGAACTAAAGCAACAGCAGCAATTTCATAAGTAGGAGCAAGATCTACCAAGTGTCTATCTTCAAAATCTTCAATGGTACTAACATGGTTGAAAAATTCTTCTATATTATTTCTCCCAATTATAGACCCGCGTCCTACCGGCATGTTTTTTACGGTAAAATTAAGAGGAAACATAATGCAATAAGTAAAGTAAATACAAGTAACTAATTTTTTTGTGTTTTTGATATAGCAAACAAGATAGTAAATAAAGTAAAACTAGCAACTATTTTTTTTTGTATTTTGATTTAGTGCAGCAAACAAAGTAGTAAGCAAGACAAAAACAAAGTAAAGAGATTGGGATGTGGAGACTCCCCTTGCAGCGTGTCTTGATCTCCCCGACAACGGCGCCAGAAAAATTGCTTGATGGCGTGTAGCACACGTCCGTTGGGAACCCCAAGAGGAAGGTGTGATGCGTACAGCGGCAAGTTTTCCCTCAGTATGAAACCAAGGTTTATCGAACCAGTAGGAGTCAAGAAGCACGTTGAAGGTTGATGGCGGCGAGATGTAGTGCGGCGCAACACCAGGGATTCCGGCGCCAACGTGGAACCTGCACAACACAACCAAAGTACTTTGCCCCAACGTAACAGCGAGGTTGTCAATCTCACCGGCTTGCTGTAACAAAGGATTAGATGTATAGTGTGGAAGATGATTGTTTGCAGAAAACAGTAGAACAAGTATTGCAGTAGATTATATTTCAGTATAGAGAATTGGACCGGGGTCCACAATTCACTAGAGGTGTCTCTCCCATAAGATAAACAGCATGTTGGGTGAACAAATTACAGTTGGGCAATTGATAAATAGAGAGGGCATGACCATGCACATACATATTATGATGAGTATAGTGAGATTTAATTGGGCATTACGACAAAGTACATAGACCGCTATCCAGCATGCATCTATGCCTAAAAAGTCCACCTTCAGGTTATCATCCGAACCCCCTCCAGTATTAAGTTGCTAACAACAGACAATTGCATTAAGTATTGCACGTAATGTAATCAGTAACTACATCCTCGAACATAGCACCAATGTTTTATCCCTAGTGGCAACAGCACATCCATAATCTTAGAGATTTCTGTCACTTCCCCAGATTCACGGAGACATGAACCCACTATCGAGCATAAATACTCCCTCTTGGAGTTACAAGCATCTACTTGGCCAGAGCATCTACTAGTAACGGAGAGCATGCAAGATCATAAACAACACATAGATATAAATTGATAATCAACATAACATAGTATTCTCTATTCATCGGATCCCAACAAACACAACATATAGAATTACAGATAGATGATCTTGATCATGTTCGGCAGCTCACAAGACCCGACAATTAAGCACAATGAGGAGAAGACAACCATCTAGCTACTGCTATGGACCCATAGTCCAGGGGTAGACTACTCACACATCACTCCGGAGGCGACCATGGCGGCGTAGAGTCCTCCGAGAGATGATTCCCCTCTCCGGCAGGGTGCCGGAGGCGATCTCCTGAATCCCCCGAGATGGGATTGGCGGCGACGGCGTCTCTGGAAGGTTTTCCGTATCATGGCTCTCGGTACTGGGGGTTTCGCGACGAAGGCTATTTGTAGGCGGAAGGGCAGGTCGAGGTGCGTCACGAGGGGCCCACACTATAGGTCGGCGCGGCCAAGACCTGGGCCGCGCCGCCCTATAGTCTGGCCACCTCGTGGCCCCACTTCGTCTCCTCTTCGGTCTTCTGGAAGCTTCGTGGCAAAATAGGACCCTGGGCATTGATTTCGTCTGATTCCGAGAATATTTCCTTACTAGGATTTCTGAAACCAAAAACAGCAGAAAACAGCAACTGGCACTTCGGCATCTTGTTAATAGGTTAGTTCCAGAAAATGCACGAATATGACATAAAGTGTGCATAAAACATGTAGATATCATCAATAATGTGGCATGGAACATAAGAAATTATCGATACGTCAGAGACGTATCATGCAGCAAAACTCACATAAAAGACATATTGTAAACATTATAAGACTCTACACCGTCTTCCTTGTTGTTCAAACTCAATACTAGAAATTATCTAGACTTTAGAGAGACCAATTATGCAAACCAAATTTTCGCAAGCTCTATGTATTTCTTCATTAATAGGTGCAAAGTATATGATGCAAGAGCTTAAACATGAGCACAACAATTGCCAAGTATCACATTATCCAAGACATTTTAGCAATTACTACATGTAGCATTTCCCGTTTCCAACCATATAACAATTTAACGAAGAAGATTCAACCTTCGCCATGAATACTATGAGTAAAGCCTAAGGACATATTTGTCCATATGCAACAGCGGAGCGTGTCTTTCTCCCACACAAAGAATGCTAGGATCCATTTTATTCAAACAAAAAAAACAAAAACAAACTGACGCTCCAAGCAAAGCACATAAGATGTGATGGAATAAAAATATAGTTTCCGGGGAGGAACCTGGTAATGTTGTCGATGAAGAAGGGGATGCCTTGGGCATCCCCAAGCTTAGACGCTTGAGTCTTCTTAAAATATGCAGGGGTGAACCACCGGGGCATCCCCAAGCTTAGAGCTTTCACTCTCCTTGCTCATATTGTATCATCCTCCTCTCTTGATCCTTGAAAACTTCCTCCACACCAAACTCAAAACAACTCATTAGAGAGTTAGTGCACAATCAAAATTTACATGTTTAGAGGTGACATAATCATTCTTAACACTTCTGTACATTGCACAAAGCTACTGAAAGTTAATGGAATCGAAAAATCCATCAAGCATATCAAAACAGGCAATGCGAAATAAAAGGAAGAATCTGTCAAAACAGAACAGTTCGTAAAGATGAATTTCTAAGAGGCACCAGACTTGCTCAAATGAAAATGCTCAAATTGAATGAAAGTTGCGTACATATCTGAGGATCACTCATGTAAATTGGCATAATTTTCTGAGTTACCTACAGAGAATTCTGCCCAGATTCGTGACAGCAAAGAAATCTGTTTCTGCGCAGTAATCCAAATCTAGTATGAACCTTACTATCAACGACTTTACTTGGCACAACTATGCACAAAACTAAGATAAGGAGAGGTTGCTACAGTAGTAACAACTTCCAAGACTCAAATATAAAATAAAAGTACAGAAGTAAATTAATGGGTTGTCTCCCATAAGCGCTTTGTTTATAGTCATTAAGATGGGCTCAGTAAATTTAATGATGCACTCGCATAAGGATGAGAGTTGAAGCAAAGAGAGCATCAAAAAGCAAGTATGAAACAAATTTAAGCCTAACCCACTTCCTATGAAAAGGAATCTTGTAAATAAACAAGTCAATGAAGAACAAAGTGAATAGCATAGGAAGACAAAACAAGTGTAACTTCAAAAACTTCAGCATATAGAGAGGTATTTTAGTAACAGGAAAATTTCTACAACCATATTTTCCTCTCTCATAATAATTTCCAGTAGCATCATGAAAAAACTCAACAATATAACTATCACATAAAGCATTCTTATCATGAGTCTCATGCATAAAATAATTACTACTCCCATAAGCATAATCAATTTTATTAGTTGTAGTGGGAGCAAATTCAACAAAGTGGCTATCATCAAATATAGGAGGCATATTGTAATCATAAAAGAAAATTTTTTCCTCAATGCTTGGGGGACTAAAAAGATCATGCTCATCAAAGCCAGCTTCCCCAAGCTTAGAATTTTCCATAGCATTAGCAACAATGGTGTTCAAAGCATTCATAGTAATAACATTCCCATTAGCATGCATATAAAGTTCCATGGGTTTTTTAATTCTCTCTTCAAACACATCATGTCCTAATTCAAGATAAAGTTCATAAAGATCTCTCATATTTTTGTTGTTTTCCATTATGCTTAACTAGTGAAATAAAAACATGCATGATATTAAGTAAAGTAAAACAAGTAACTAATTTTTTTTGTGTTTTTAATATAGCAAACAAGATAGCAAATAAAGTAAGACTAGAAACTAATTTTTTTTGTATTTTGATATAATGCAGCAAACAAAATAGTAAATAAAATAAAGCAAGACAAAAACAAAGTAAAGAGATTGGATTGTGGAGACTCCCCTTGCAGCGTGTCTTGATCTCCCCGGCAACGGCGCCAGAAAAAGAGCTTGATACGCGTACAGCACGCGTCCGTTGGGAACCCCAAGAGGAAGGTGTGATGCGTACAGCGGCAAGTTTTCCCTCAGTAAGAAACCAAGGTTTATCGAACCAGTAGGAGCCAAGAAGCACGTTGAAGGTTGATGGCGGCGAGATGTAGTGCGGCGCAACACCAGGGATTCCGGCGCCAACGTGGAACCTGCACAACACAACCAAAGTACTTTGCCCCAATGAAACAGTGAGGTTGTCAATCTCACCGGCTTGCTGTAACAAAGGATTAGATGTATAGTGTGGATGATGATTGTTTGCAGAAAACAGTAGAACAAGTAATGCAGTAGATTGTATTCGATGTAAAAGAATGGACCGGGGTCCATAGTTCACTAGAGGTGTCTCTCCCATAAGATAAATAGCATGTTGGGTGAACAAATTACAGTTGGGCAATTGACAAATAGAGAGGGCATGACCATGCACATACATGATATGATGAGTATAGTGAGATTTAATTGGGCATTACGACAAAGTACATAGACCGCTATCCAGCATGCATCTATGCCTAAAAAGTCCACCTTCAGGTTATCATCCGAACCCCTTCCAGTATTAAGTTGCAAACAACAGACAATTGCATTAAGTATGGTGCGTAATGTAATCAATAACTACATCCTCGGACATAGCATCAATGTTTTATCCCTAGTGGCAACAGCACATCCACAACCTTAGGGGTTTCTGTCACTCCCCCAGATTCAATAGAGGCATGAATCCACTATCGAGCATAAATACTCCCTCTTGGAGTTACAAGCATCAACTTGGCCAAAGCCTCTACTAGTAACGGAGATCATGCAAGATCATAAACAACACATAGATAGATTGATAATCAACATAACATAGTATTCACTATTCATCAGATCCCAACAAACACAACATATAGCATTACAGATAGATGATCTTGATCATGTTAGGCAGCTCACAAGACCCGGCAATGAAGCACAATGAGGAGAAGACAACCATCTAGCTACTGCTATGGACCCATAGTCCAGGGGTGAACTACTCACTCATCACTCCGGAGGCGACCATGGCGGTGAAGAGTCCTCCGGGAGATGATTCCCCTCTCCGGCAGGGTGCCGGAGGCGATCTCCTGAATCCCCCGAGATGGGATTGGCGGCGGCGGTGTCTCTGGAAGGTTTTTCGTATCGTGGCTCTCGGTACTGGAACTATTATCGACGAAGGCTTCTTATAGTCGGAGAGGTAGGTCAAGGGGTGACGCGAGGGGCCCACACACTAGGCCGGCGCGGCCAGGGCCTAGGCCGCGCCGCCCTAGCGTCTGGCCGCCTCGTGGCCCCACTTCGTATCATCCCCGGTCTTCTGGAAGCTTTGTGGAAAAATAAGATCCTGGGCGTTGATTTCGTCCAATTCCGAGAATATTTCCTTACTAGGATTTCTGAAACCAAAAACAGCAGAAAACAGCAACTAGCTCTTCGGCATCTCGTTAATAGGTTAATGCCGGAAAATGCATAAATATGACATAAAGTATGCATAAAATATGTAGATATCATCAATAATGTGGCATGGAACATAAGAAATTATCGATACGTCGGAGACGTATCAGCGTGCGGCTAAGTCCATAGTATAGCCAGACCCATCTTATTGCCGGCGCACCACCTGTTTGGTTCGCCGGGAACAACTATACCCCCGGCGAACCAAACAGGTGGTGTGCCGGCAATAAGATGGGTTCGGCTATACCTGGGACTTGTCCCCCAGCCCTGGCTGGCCATTTCTTTATTTCTTTTCTCTTTATTTTATGTTTCTTTTCTTTTCTCACAAATCCTATACTATTTTATTTCCTTCTCTTTTCAAGATAATAACCAAGCAATATGAGTTAATTATGCATTACAAAAAAATATGAGTTATACATACACAAAATATTGACCAACATAATATTAATTAGTCATACATAAAATATTGGCCATGACCATATGAGTAGTTATGAATTACACAAAATATGAGTTATAGATTGCAAATAAAGTTTTACATCATCGATTGAGAAGAGTGTTTCACTTTCTTCTTGCTTTTCTTGCTCGTCGTTGAATAATTTAGCCCCGTGTCGTGACTTCTTCTTTTGAAGGGTCGACCTGACCTCGGTAGCGTGGTCCTGCTTCTTCTTGTGGTGTATGTTGTGTCTTCATCCTCGGATTCTTCCATCATTGGGTCTCCGACTTGTCCTTCGAAGTCTTCCTCGTTGGCGACTCCATCCATTCCGACGATGGTCCTCTTGCCTCTCCTCACGATAACACGGCTAGGCCTGGATGGGTCGGTTATGAAGAAGCATTGGTGCACGTGTTCTGCCAGTACCCATGGCTCATTCTGCGCGGTGGCGTTCATGGACTTTGATTTGTTGGCTTCGGGTAGAAACATGGTGGTGAAATATCGGTCTTCTTTTGTGATGCTCTTAGCCCATCTGATACAGAACATCGGCACTTTCTCCCCAGCGTAGCTAAGCTCCCAGATTTCCTCGATTCTTCCGTAGTATCTAGTCTTTACGTCACCCGTCCAGGAATCCATCGTTACCCCTGAGTTCTGGTAAACACTATTCTTGTCTTTTTCTTCCGTGTAGAATGTGTGTACCCGTTGATATCGTACGCTTGGTAAGTCATAATGTTGGGCGTGGGGCCATGTGACAAGGCCAATACTAGTTTATCCTTGTCAAAATCCATTGGCGGGGGATTAGCATCAATGTGGTCTTTGAACCAGCGCGCGAAAGAGGAGTTGTGCTCTCTGTATATTTCTGCTTCGGTCATCATCGGCTTGCCACTGTTCTCTATCATGGTTTTGTGCTCTTTCAACCAAGGATCGATCAAGTCAATGTGTTGTAGCGCTACTAAGTTGGCCCTGTCAAAGTCGGAAGTCCGGCCAGACATGTGCACGTGCAGTTCCTTCCTTCCATTTTTGTGGCCTACTCCCTCGAACCTGCGGAGGTGCTTGTTTTGAGGCAAACCAACAGGGTCCTCGATGTCTAGATAATTCATGCAGAAAGAGATGCACTCTTCGGTGAGCCAGCCCTGGACGATGCTTCCATCCGGATGTGACCTGTTACGAACGTATCCTTTAATGACCCCATTCATTCTTTCAAACGGCATCATGTTGTGTAAGAATGCCGGCCCTAGACTGATGATATCATCCATGATATGGACCAACAGATGGACCATCACGTCAAAGAATGCAGGCGGGAAGTACATCTCAAGCTCACATAGGATCACCACGATCTCTTCCTGGAGCCTTGCGAGTTTCTTCATGCTTATCGACTTCCGAGTTATGACGTCGAAGAAGTTACAGAGCCCAGTCAGCGTTGCAGGGACATGGTCATCCATTATACCTCGGATTGCAACCGGAAGAATCTGCGTCATCATCACGTGACAGTCATGAGACTTCATGCCGCTGAAGTTTCGTTTCTTTGGGTCCATGTATCTTCTTATTATCCCGGAGTAACCGAAGGGCACTTTGACTCCTAGAAGGCAATTGAAAAATTGATCGACCTCAGCCGGACTAAAAGTGAAGCAGGAGGGGGGACAGTAATAGTCTAGCTGCTTAATCCTTTTGCGCTTCTGACCGCCGTCCGCCTCCTCCTCCGACTGTCCCTCTTGGGCCATCGGGATCTGAAGCTCTTCCCTGATGCCCAAAACTTTCAGGTCGTGTCTTGCTTTCGGCCCATCTTTGGTCCGTTCCGGCATGTTGAGAAGAGTGCCAAGCAAGCTCTCGCACACGTTCTTTGTAATATGCATGACATCAAGGCAGTGAGGTGTATCGAGAATTTTCCAGTACGGCAAGTCCCAAAACACGGACCTCCTTTTCCATACACTAATGAGCGGCATCGTTTCCTTTTTCTTCTTCTTCTCTCCAGGCTTTTGACGAATCTTTCCCGGCGCAGGGCACTCCTTCCAACCTTTCAGTAATGTATCGATCTCTTCGCTGCTCTTCTTACGTGGAGGTCCTCGGGGTTCATTTGTACCATCGAACAGATCTCCATGCTTTCTCCATGGGTCAGTCTTGTGTAGCCACCTTCGATGCCCCATGTAAACTGTTTTCGAAGAGCCGGGATCCTTACCAAGCTGCAAAAACATCGTCTCTTCCATGCACCTGACACATGCCTTGTGTCCATGGCACACCTGACACGAAATATAACCGTATCCGAGGTAGTCCTGCACCGTCGTGATCAACGCAACTCTCAAAGGGAAATATTCTTCAGAGACCGCGTCCCATGTATCTACCCCTTCCTCCGCCCACAACGTTTCAAGCTCCTCCTTTAATAATTCGAGATACATGTTGATATCGTTTCCTGGCTGTGTCGGCCCTTGAATTAGCATACTCATCTGTATGTACTTCCTCTTCATGCACATCCAGGGCGGGAGGTTGTAGATCCATAAAAACACGGGCCATGTGCTATGTGTGCTGCTCTGGTTTCCGAACGGATTGAATCCGTCCGTGCTCGCACCCAACCTGATGTTTCTGGGATCTGCCCCAAAACTTCCGAATTCATTGTCTAATGCTTTCCACTGGCTTGCATCCGAAGGGTGCGTCAGCACTGGGTGCTCAATCCGCTCTTCATCATTCAACACTGCCTCCTTTCTTTCAGCGTGCCAGCGCATGAGCTTTGCTTCCTTGCGGTCCGCGTAGAACCGTTGAAGCCGGGGGGCGAGCGGGAAGTACCACACAACTTTCCGAGGAGCTTTCTTCTTCCCTTTCTTGTACCGTTCAACGTCACACACAGGACATTTGGTCTTGTCCACATGCTCCTTGCGATACATGATACAGTCGTTGATGCAGGCGTGATACTTTTCGTGGGGTAAGTCGAGAGGGCACACGATTCTCTTGGCCTCAGCTAGACTACCAGGACACGTGTTCCGGGCAGGAAGGAGATCTTTCACGTATTCCAGAATGTCGTCGATGCTTGTGTCCGTCCATCCGTGTTTCGCCTTCATCTGCAGCACATCGAGCGCTACTCTCAAGCGGGACTCCCCCAACCCGCGACCTAGGTCGTACAACGGAGTATTCGAGTCTATCTCCAGTTGCTCAAGCTTTGATTTCCGCTTGGCGCCTTTCGTCTTTTCGAGAAGCAGATCTTGAAGATGAGGGTCCCGCACGACTAAAGCTAGCGGCACCTCTTCGTCGTCGTCAAGGTTACTGTCGTCGTCAAGGTTACTGTCGTCGTCAAGGTTATCGTCCTGTGCGACAAACTCTTCATCATCATCAATATCATGATGCCCTCCTTCTTGCCGGCCATTACCACCTGCTGCCATCGCCCCATTGACCTCCACGCCATCATCACTCATCCATTGAGTGTGTCCATGCATGAAACCATTAGTGAGCAGGTGCCCCTGCAATTTGCCTGAATAGGGGTCAAACCATTTCACTCGTTTGCATCTTCGGCACAGACACAATACCTCCGTGCGGTTATTTTCATACATGTTGATGATCGCGTATTTCAGATATCTCATCACGACGCTTTCACTCATCTCGATAACCATTATCGCCTGCACGGTAAGATTATATAATTGATTAGAACCATCCATCCGTCGGTAGTTTTCATGGAAAATTTCGGCATGACCTTCCTACACGGTAGGACATAGGAGCGCCAGAAATGTGCCGAAACGGAAACTTAAATAATCAACATTTCGGCGCAACGTTGGCAACTCATTTTCAACGCCAACACACACAAGCACAAACACAACATATATATATGCCACACACGAGAGCTTTGCTTCAAATGTCCAACATACGTCGATTTCATTCCTCAATTTGTTCATTAATCACCTATTTGTTTGATATATTCGTCGATGAGATCGAGACGACGCGCCGCGACAATGGCGTATGGAAGCCGACTTTCTAGATCTAGAACTAGATCTAGATTGAGCGGTCAATGCGCGATAGATAGATCTAGATCTACATAGGGATGTGGGAGATGCATGTAGGAATGGAAGATTTGCTCAAAAAATATGATTTTGTTTGGTCAAATTGGCTAAAGTTGGGGCAGAAATGGTCAAAAATTAGGTGGGTTGGGAGAAGGGTCGGTTTGTGTGGATGAGGAGTGAGTGTAGTGGCTTGTGTGAGTGCTGGTTGGTGGCTGTAATAAGTCCCAGGTTACTCCCGGCGCACCAGGACCTAGGTGCGCCGGCAGTATATAGCCCATCCAGCTATATCTGCTCCAGACCAGGCCCACGAAGCATTGCCGGCGCACCAGCCCATGAGCGCGCCGGCAATAGTAAATAACCGCCGACGCGCTCATGTGCTGGTGCACGGGCAATGCTTCATGGGCCTGGCCCGAGTTGGGCGAGGTGTTGCCAGGAAATAGCGCCGGCGCGTCGGACCAGAAGGTGCGCCGGCAGTGGGCATCCATCGCCGGCGCGGCGCTTATTTGGTGCGCCGGCAACAAGTTCCACCGGCGCATGCCTATGGTGGTGCGCCGGCACCACTTGCCTCCACCTATAGGCTTTTCCCTAGTAGTGGGAAGTCTACTATTTGTCTCAACCTTTACCTTAATTGCACATTTGCAATGATATAAACTTGAAACAAGGTGGTCTAGCATTGTTAAAGTTAACCTAGTTTTGTTTGGAAGTACTAACAAAGTATTATACCATATATAAGTGCTATTGAGAACTATTTTGTATGATACCACTAGTTCTGATATGGTTACTCTGAATACATATTTATTAGGATATAGTTCCTATACTTCTAAGCGTTTCTATCATAAGCATATGGTCATGATGTGCTTGGCACACTTCCCATGGTTTTTTTTTTGAAACATATATCTTGGACTATTGTTTAACACTTGACTTCTTATTGTACTCCTCCTAAATATTATGATATTCTGTTCCATCACATAATGATTCTCAGGTGAATCTTATATGATTAGCAACTCTACCATGTAAGTAGACATATATTATTCCTATCACTCTTCCTTATTTCCCATGATTGACTCATCATGGTCTATACTACCTCATATCACTTGTTTGTATCACTTACTATCAGTTGTTTCACATGTCTAGATAATTTTCCTTACTCATTACTTAACTTGGTCTACATCTTCTATTAGGATATCTTAATTATATTCATCACTTGATATTACTCCTATTACATGTCTGGGTAACTCTTACTTAATCATAACATATGTTGGTACACATCTTCCAATAGGATAGCTTCCTTATGGTTGTATCCTCTCTTTGGACTACCATGTATTGTATACCAACTGTGATCTACTACTATTTTAAGGACTTAATGGTATACTACATGTTTGGGATTAGCTAACTATTTTTACTTAGAAAAGATAGATTGAAAAGGTTGACTCAAGTGTGTCAGGATTATTCTCAATTGAATATCCATCTCAAGTCATAAGAACACTTGGTTTAGCTAAGATAACTTCCTATAGACACTATCAATCCTATAGGTCTCCTTTAAAGGGTTTTAATCCTAGGGTCAAAGCATTTGCTCTGATACCAACTGTGGTGACCCAGCATACCACTGCATGGTGTAGTATGCAAGTTTGATATAACACCAATGAAACACTGTTCCACTAGTATTATATCGCTCAGAGTGGTACAACAGAAACATATGCGGGTCCAAGGCATGTCTATAGAATTACAACAATGACTCTGTTACATAAGATCATCACAGCCTCCTACTTTACTATGAGGTAAAACTGCAACTAAACTCCAGAAGAACGACTCGTAGTCTAGTCTTATCACGAACTCTATTTGTAGAGTATTTAACTAGCTATAGGGCTAAGAATAGATTCTAGCTAAATAGGAGCTAGGTTTAGGAAACGAGTTCCCTTCTATGGCTAACTAGGTTTTCTCCTTGTTGGATGTGGTATCTGACTCCTCTGACAGGGTCCTGTCTCTTGAAGTAGTTGTTGACTCCTCGGCCTTCGAGTTGCACTGTAGATCCTCCTTCGATGCCTCCATATCTAAGCAGGGGATTTAAGAGTGGGATGAGTACGAGCGTACTCAACAAGTTCATTATAGGAAAGAGGTGTTTAATGCACTAGCTACAGCATTAGACCAGAAAGTCTAATACCAATGCAGGTTTTCATAATCATTTCTTCAAAAGGTTGCTTTTATTCAGAAGAACTATGTCCGTTAGCCTTCACCAGTTTACTAGAACTTCATGGAGCTCCTTTCTGGCAGCGTTCGCAGTTCCATATCCCGGAACATGGAGTGACAGGTCACGGTTCATTACACTCTGCAGAGGTGTGTTGCTTTACCCATAAGAGATCTTAACCTTGGTGCCAACCGAGCCGCGAGCTCGTCCACGCTTCCTATGGTGTGAGGCCCGGTATAAGGTCTAGCCAATCATGTTCCTCCGCTACCTCGAACACCCACCCGTTGTTGCAATCTCCGACCCTGGGTCCACGCCGGTCCTCTTACACCAATTAAGGATGGACCCCGACCATGACGACAATGCAGGGCTCTACCATAAATTCCTACGCCGGCAGTTGCAACCCATCATAGAACTCATTACCATGGGGACTTCTATTGGTTCCCCCCTGCATCTTGTCTCTCGAGATCAAGTGCACCCAGTAATGAGCATCCGTTGATGAACGAGAGGTGGAAACACTTTTGACTACTCCGTCCCACTCCGGATCTTATGGTTAACACGGGTATTACGGCACAAGAATCACTGGACGACATTTGTTGTTTAATCCTAGATGGATATAACCCTTGCAATGGAACCTCCACCATATCAACACAATCCATGGTTCCATTGCCCACCACATAGTCATATTCATAGTTATGAAAATAGTGGTTTTGTTTTTCATGCAATAGTGATAAATATAGTACTTAGCAAGTAATTTGGTAAAAATACTCAAATGACATGAGAAAGCGATGAAATTGCCTTTCTTGACTGCAAGATTATGCAGGCAAGGTCTTCGATACGTAATAACTCCAAATTCTGAAATAGCATCATCGTCCGGTAAGGACGATGTTTAAAAGATTGGCAAGGATGCAATAATGTATAAGAATGAGATGCAATCGCTCTAAGCGTGACCTAACCCCGATGATTTAGGATCAGTGAGTTGTAATGATTGGTTTAGGGTGTGTTGTACTTTTAGAGTGATTCACATACAAGGTTCTTATTCAGGTGTGATTACTTGGTATCATGAACAGGTAGATAATAAAGCACAGTAATCAATTGAGCACACAAAGAATGATAATTGGCATAATGTTAACATGTAAAGAACAATTGTCAGTTTTAGTACTATATGGCATGGTTAACGATTGATTATCATATACTTTAAAAGGATAACTTTTGAAGAACATGTTCTTTGATAAAGAACAAGTATGATAATTAGGTTGGGTTTCTATGGTTGACTATGGTTTCATGTAGTTGCTGGAGTAAATATTAGATGGATCCCAACAAAGTTGGATTCATCAACACCTAGGGCTTGTAAGGTTAAGATAAGCCTAGGCATCCTAAGCAATTCATTATACATGGTTGTTGTCAAGGTGGGTTTATCTTGCTATTGATAGCTGGCTAGGGTTTATAGGTCCTTATAAGTAGGGTTGATGATGATTCCTTATCTTCTTCAAAAGAATAACTTTCAAAGAACATACTTCTTAAATAATAAGAAGTGTAACAGTTAAGGTTGAGGTTGTCTTGTATTAGCTATTGGATCTCTAAGTAGAGAATGATTGGTTCCTAAATAGCATGGTTCATAAGTATCTCACACTAGTAGGGTTTAGTGGAATAGGGAATGTAATACAAAATAGTAGGTGTAGTTGCTATTAGGGTTCATCACAATGGTGTGATGCTAATTATGGATAACTAAGGATGGTGGTCTTTGGAATAGGAACTAGGGTTTTATACATGGTTGATCCTAATAGATCAACAAGTTTTATTTAGATGAGGACATAGCATAGCAATTAACTAGTGATAGGTTCTTACATTTTATGTGGTCATAGGTATGACTTTAGTGGCTATTATTGTTCTATGTTTGAAAAGAAGGTACCATGATCACATGCTCTAACCTAGGGTGTAGGTTAGAAGCAATTTAGGTTTCATATGAAGTATTGGAGCTAGGGTTCCTATTGGAATTAGGGTTTGGGTTTTCACATACCATTATGAGGTTGTGATCTTCATTCAATAGGAAATTAGGGTTTTCTAATTACCATGTAGTTCTATGATTAATAACTTCAATTTAAAGTTGAAGTTATTAGTAACTTGGAAATAAAAATAAAAATAATATTGAATTTGGCATTTTATTATTTTTAAACAATTAATAATTAGGGTAATTATTAATCAGGGTTTAAATTTCTTTAATAATGATTTAACAAAATAACAAATAAAGAAAATTAGTCTTAATGTTTTCTTTATTTATTTACTGGTTTTTATTTACTTTTGGAATTTTTTACTAATTATTGAATTTTAATTGAATTTAGAATTAAAATTAAAAGCTTAAATAACAAGTATTAAATAATTGGATTTTTATTAAAAATAAAAATTTCATTTTATATTTTTATTGGATAGGGTTTATCTTTATAGGAATTTTTATATCTTATATTTATTTTTCTGAGCTAACATGATTTTTCTATAATTTGGCAAAGTTGCAGCAATTTTCTGGAATTTGAATTTAACTGAGAATGCTAGAGCTACCCGGTTAAACTACCCAAACAGCCACTGACTGGTGGGCCAGTGACCAGGTCACCTGCCACGCAGACATTGACCAAGGTCAAAATTGCCACGGTGGCAGAGGGGCTCACTGCCGGTGGAATTGGCGACGATCGCCGGCGGAATAAGGTTCCCGCGGGGGTGTGTGCATGCTTGACGGAAAGAGGACGCCGAGGCGAACCTCCTGGTGGTGGCGCCGCTCCGGTATGGTCACCGGAGCGTGCCCGGCGGCGAGGAACGGCGGCAGTGCATACGGGTTAGTCGATACGGCGGAGCTACGGCGTGCAATCGAGCTCAGCGAGCATGCTAGGGAGATCAGTGGCTCACCAGGAGCACAACGCGCTTGACGGCGTGGCCGGAGATGACCTGAGTCGCCGGAATTCATGGCTCCGGCCATCGGAGGGAACGAGCTCGACAGAGACGCTACAGATCGCCATGGCTTGATTCCTTTTGCAACATGACCATGTCGAGGATGGCGATCACAGTGGTGGTCACGGCGGGGCCTGGGGCTTCCCCAATCGACGGTGATAGCCGGGGTCTGGTCGGGTAGGGTTTCGGCCTAGGGTGAAATTGCGCGGAGGAGGAAGGAAACCGAAGCTAGGGTTCATGCTGGGTTTTTTATAGGTGCTCAAACGAGCCCCGTCACGTCGTCGATGAAGCAGGGATCGCCAGCGAGAGAGGAGAAGAGGAGCACGGCGTGCTGCTGGCGCCCATGCGCGTCGAGAGGATGAGGATGACTTCCTCTCGTTGATTTTTCAACGAAGAGGTAAGTTGGGCTGGTCTGGGCCGTGGTGCTGGGTTGCCTAGCAGGCTGCTGTTGGTCTACTTGCTGGGCTGCTTCGTTGGGCTTCTGCGGCCAGGTGAGTCCAGGTAAGCTTCTCTCCCTTCTCATATTTCTTTTCTGTTTTTATTTTATTTTTATTTTCTGTTTTGGTGTTTCTTTCCAATTTGAATCTGATTTGAATTCAAATTGTATTTGCAGGTTTTTGATTGTGTTATTTCAATGAAGATATAATAACTATCCCACCACTATTTCATTTGAAACAAGTATTTTGTATTGGATTATAATGCATAGTTGCGGCTTGTTCATAATAGCAAATAGGCATGGGTTTCAATTCTCATTTTTAATTTCCTTTTCTTATATGAATTAAATCTATTTGGAATTAATAGAGTTGATAATGTCAACTCAAAGTATTTCAGAGTTATCATTAGGACTTGTTATCTTGTTTGAGAAGTTGGTTGTTCACATATGATTTTATGTGAGCATCAATCTATTAGGGTTTTATGATTTCTATTACAACCCCCTTGTGAAGTTAACACTATTATTATATCTGAAACTACCTAAGGTAGGTATTGTCTCCCTCAAGGTTTGTTTTTGGTTTATGAGGGTAAGTGGTTGATCACCACACATGGGTTTAATTATAGGTTTTAGCACTAGGGCCTCTTATGTTCAATAGTTGAAGCATAAGATTTACTAGTGAACAACTTTAGGTTTTTAATTATGTCCACCTAATGGCATATGGTTTGGAACTCAAATATGGCTTTATTGGATTTTAGTTGTGCTTATCCAAGTGGTATACAAACTAGGTTGAAATATAATTCTAGGTTGGAGATATGGGATGACACCATAGTGCATTGGCTAGGGTTTAATCTCCCCTAACCATGGTAATATGGTTACTTGCTTCATATCTTATGTGCTTCTCTATTTACTAAGGATTTGAGAATTGGTTTTATCTTCTACCAATAAACTTCTATTATTATCCTCAATTAATCATTAAAGTAACTACAGTGGTTATAGTTCTTTTTATAGTTAACTTTGGTCATATGGATGGATGGTTTCTCACCATATAAAGTATAGAGTTTGACTCTAAAGGTTTTCTTGTGGTTCTTCAGTGAAGAATAAGTGGAGTGTGGATGTGGTAGAATTCTACTTATGATCACCAAGTGAATCACAAGTTAAGGTTGGGATATAAACTTAGGTTTTCATACTAGTTACCTCCCTATGATTTCATGTGGTGAATGATATCTACTTATCCTATTAGGTTTTAACTTATCCTCACATACCTCAAGAGCATGATCATGGTTTAAGCATGATCAACTTGTTCTTAATATCTTTACCTCAAGTTCTTAGGGTTTATGATCATCACTCAATTTATAATGATCAAGGTTTGGCTTCCTAAGGTATCTCTCATTAAATGGGTTTCTCACTCCTATGATCAAGCATTGTCTTGATCAACTAAGGTATAGTACTTCTGATTTACCTTCTTGAATGGGACTACTATGGTTGCCTCATTAGTTTATATCCCAGGAGAATGCCTGAGATATTACTTAAGGTTCTTTCCAGGGAATGATGATATAAGCATCTGGGTATAGGGATAGTTCTTTCCCTCAAATCCAAGTGTTGCCTCACTAACTTGAGTGTAACACCATAACTTGAGCTCTCTTTCATAGGAATAATTATTCTAGGGTTTATGTTGTATTCACAATATCTCCATAAGTATTTAGTCTGAAACTCCACTTGGCTATCTTGATTGAATTAATCTCCTCCTTACTTTATCAATTCATGGATATAGTATTATTCCATGTGATATTAGGTTATCTCACCACTCCAAGGGAAATGTTTTACAACCTAATACTCTAGTTCAAAGGTTGTCCTTTATTCTTAAATAGTCAGAGCTGGGATTAGTATGAATGGTCACTCTCATTTGGGAAGGACTTTAATTCTAACCTAAGGTTAGACTCCATAGAGGTTGATGTGATCATCAATATCTATGTTTAACATAATTGGGTTCTCTCTCTAGGGATGGTCTGGAATAATATCCTAGGGTTTCTCTTAAAGGTGATGATTTGAATACATGGATGTATATCCAAGGTTCAGCTCAAAGTTTGTCATTATTGCTTCTCTTCTAAATAACATAGAACTCTCACCTCTCTAGGTTTGATGTATAATAATATGTAATAGAGGAGAATATATACTTCTAGAGTTGATCTCCTTGTCTTGTTTCCAAGATTGAAATAGAATGATTACCATGAGGTTCATGGTAGGATCAAAGATTAGTTTAAGACATGGATAAGATAAGTGAAGAATGGTTTCTCCAATTATTGTTACTTGATTTATAATTGAATAGATGTTCATATGCTATGGCAAGGATTACCATGTTGTGATCTTTAATAAGATCAAGTAGTTGATCCTTGATTAACAAGTTCTTGTGTTGATTTTAATTCCATTTGATCTAATCCCTTAGATCAAATTATCTCTACCCAAAACAAGGTTTTAGCAAAGTCACATTGAGGTTTATAGCGCTTGACTTGATGATCTACTTCAATCCCACCAAGGTCAAGTGAAACTTCAGTTACTGTGACTGTTTTACTTTAAAGCGCGAAAATTCCCCAGATTTTCTATGCATGAATGCAATGCACACATCTGTTTCGTCTATTTTTGTAACCCCATTACTTGGGATATTTCAAACGCCAAGAGGAAGGTGTGATGCGTACAGCAGCAAGTTTTCCCTCAGTAAGAAACCAAGGTTATCGAACCAGTAGGAGCCAAGAAGCACGTGAAGGTTGTTGGTGGCGGAGTGTAGTGCGGCGCAACACCAGGGATTTCGGCGCCAACGTGGAACCTGCACAACACAATCAAAGTACTTTGCCCGAACGTAACAGTGAGGTTGTCAATCTCACCGGCTTGCTGTAACAAAGTATTAGATGTATAGTGTGGAAGATGATGTTTGCGAAGAATAGTAAGAACGAGTATTGCCGTAGATTGTATTCGATGTAAAAGAATGGACCGGGGTCCACAGTTCACTAGTGGTGTCTCTCCAATAAGAAATAGCATGTTGGGTGAACAAATTACAGTTGGGCAATTGACAAATAAAGGAGGGCATAACAATGCACATACATATCATGATGAGTAGTGTGAAATTCAATTGGGCATTACGACAAAGTACATAGACCGCTATCCAGCATGCATCTATGCCTAAAAAGTCCACCTTCAGGTTAGCATCCGCACCCCTTCCAGTATTAAGTTGCAAACAACAGACAATTGCATTAAGTATGGTGCGTAATGTAATCAACACAAATATCCTTAGACAAAGCATTGATGTTTTATCCCTAGTGGCAACAGCTCATCCACAACCTTAGAACTTTCTGTCACTGTCCCAGATTAAATGGAGGCATGAACCCACTATCGAGCATAAATACTCCCTCTTGGAGTTACAAGTATCAAGTTGGCCAGAGCCTCTACTAGCAACGGAGAGCATGCAAGATCTTAAATAACACATAGATGATAGATTGATAATCAACATAACATAGTATTCCATATTCATCGGATCCCAACAAACACAACATGTAGCATTACAAATAGATGATCTTGATCATGTTAGGCAGCTCACAAGATCGAACAATGATAGCACAATGAGGAGAAGACAACCATCTAGCTACTGCTATGGACCCATAGTCCAGGGGTGAACTACTCACACATCACTCCGGAGGCGATCATGGCGATGAAGAGTCCTCCGGGAGATGATTCCCCTCTCCGCTAGGGTGCCGGAGGCGATCTCCTGAATCCCCCGAGATGGGATTGGCGGCGGCGGCGTCTCTGGAAGGTTTTCCGTATCGTGGCTCTCGGTACTGGGGTTTTCTCGATGAAGGCTTTAAGTAGGCGGAAGGGCAGAGTCGGAGGGCTGACGAGGGGGCCACACGCTAGGGCGACGCGGGCCCACCCTTGGCCGCGCGGCCCTGGCGTGGCGGCGCCTCGTCGCCCCACTTCGTATTCCTTTCGGTCTTCTGGAAGCTTCGTGGAAAAATAAGACCCTGGGCGTTGATTTCGTCCAATTCCGAGAATATTTCCTTTGTAGGATTTCTGAAACCAAAAACAGCAGAAAACAACAACTGGCTCTTCGGCATCTTGTCAATAGGTTAGTGCCGGAAAATGCATAATAATGACATAAAGTGTGTATAAAACATGTGAGTATCATCATAAAAGTAGCATGGAACATAAGAAATTATGGATACGTTTGAGACGTATCAAGCATCCCCAAGCTTAGTAAAATAGAAATGCTGTGCCTTTGGCAAAATCAACACCCAAAAGTACTTGGAAAAATGAAATTAAGCAAGAAATAGAAATAGGAGAGGATGTGTTCTTATCAGAATTGAGAGGAACATCGAAAATACATAATTAAGAAGATAGAAAGAATAGTATAAAAGAGGGGATCATCTGTAATCAGATGAGAGAGCAGAGACAAAATTTAGGAAAAACGGGATATAACCAAGTTACTTTGCAAAACACATACACTGATCACTTGATGGAATAGTTCATAAACCAGCGGTATATGTTCATGTGCTTATGCAATTGTGCAAACACAGTTAAGCTACCTGTAAGCAAGGAATAAAACACCACATATACAATATATCAACATGATAGAATAAAAATAGATCGGTTCTTATCTCTGATATCTTTTAAATGACTGAGATAGTAATCATGCACATGAATCATCTACTTATCTACAACTTAACCATACAGCAATGATCAGAAGCAGAACCAGGAATAATCCAAGCCAATGGCCAATGTGACCAAACAATGTAACATGGTAAACCCTAGAAGCTTAGCTAAGAAACATGGAATATTAGCAGAACCAACAGGTAGCAATTAACCATGCCATAGCTTAAACAGAAGCATGCAAGCAATTAAATGGTAGATCTTAGATTAACAGAGCTAAAGGCGTAAGCATGACCATGATCAAATTGAACTCCGAGGATGTAATAGCCCAAATATGCTTATCCCTACCACATACATGTAGTAACTTCGATATACATTAACTTTTCCAGCCCTCCAATCCATTGCAGTCAATTTACATTTTACTCTCTTGATTCAGTTATGTACAAGCCTCATAGATCACACTACATTCTAGTTAACACTTAACACCTAAATCACCTGTAACCATTTCCAAAAAATAACAATGCTTAGAGCTGCGACTCTAGAACTGGCTTCTTTCTGGTTGCCGACAAATGGACGTCTCCATTCAGGACGGAAGCCACAAATATTTCAGCTTCTTCCATCGTTAACTCACCAGCATGCACAGCAAACTTCCCACGACGAGGTTTGTAGGCAAGCAGAAGATTTTCAGACAACTGGTATCCTGACTTGTCAAATGAGGACAGGAATGCAGATTGTCTGTTCCCGTCCAACAAGGCGTAGGCAATTGCGTTTCCAGAGTTATACCTCTGCCCCCGGATCAGAGTCTTCTGGGATACTTGAATGCAGAAATCAGAACACAACAATGCGTGTGTTAAACTTAAACACAAGCTAGGTACGAAGAACAAACGAAGTTATGCTTTTGTCTATCATCAAATGACAGGAGACAAACCTCGGACAGGACGGTCTCCAGCTTTTCTTTGGCTTTGTTTGACTTGAAAATACCAATGATACATACTGAAGCCTTCTCTCCACAGGTTTCCTGGAAATTGGAAGCTGTGAGGAGAGGGATTTTATTTTCCGTCGGTTCAGGTTTCTTAGCTTGGTTTGATGCTAGCTTCTTATTCTTCTTCCCAAAACTTTCGAGCAGAGTCTTCAATTCTTTGATACCAGATCTGAGATCTTTCACTGAAATACCATCCTTCAGAAGTTGCTCCTCGCCATTAATGTTCTGGCCAATAACCGCTGGAACATTTTTCACACCAAGCCGTTTGAGCAGTGGAATAGAAACATCCTGAACCTAAAGACGGAAAAGTTACTTTCACTCGATGTCCTTCATACAGTTTTCATAGGATAGATAGTATGGTACCCGTCCTTGATTGTTCACTGACTAATATACGAAGTTTTACTCTATGATCTACGATGTATCACATTCATCAGTAACATATGCCTCAAATCTATAATTAAAATTTTCCCTATAAACCATTGATTCAAAAATAAACTAGTATAACGCAGAACGCCAGTATATTGTGTTATGTATCAGGCCTTCCCATGAAAAGCCCTATGCACAGCTACAGTGATTAAATTAATTTTCCCAGGCAGTATTTCTTACCTCTGCATCATAGAAAATTAAACGATTGCGGAACATCCCACTGACAGCACGCCACATTACTGGCGTGTCCTTCTTTGTTGACAGTAAGAGTACTTGAGGAAGGTTTGGTAAGGCTTGTGAAGGGAAACTAAATTGGCTAATGTCTACCCTTCTGGAGAATCTCGGCAGGTGTTCCTGACAGAATGTCTTCAGGCTCTTAGCATCATTTTCTCCAGAGTACTCATGCAAAGACCCTTTCTCTGTAGTGATGTACGAATAAATGAAGAGACGAGCCAATTTTCCTACTGAGACACCAGCTTTTTTGCAAATAGCTTTTTCTTTCTCACAATTTATCTTACCAGCCTGCATCAACAGAGTCAGCATATAAGCATTTCTTGATATATGTTAACTGCCAAGGATCAGCATTATGTAATAAAGTTGATCAGCTTACCCTTACTGCACCATCCAGTGAACGAGCCACATCCTCCAGGACACTTTCTAGCACAAATTGACCTTTTTCTTGTTGTGTATAGAATAACAAAATCCAACTAATTCCTTGCTCAGCTATTTCCTTGTTGAAACTTTGCAGTGTGACCTCCTTAATGGTGACAGGGTTTGTATGCTGGCTGGAAGTTCTTGCACCGGCCGGGTCCAGCAGAACCAGCAAATCCACCATGCTGGTTACCTCCCATTGATCCACCACCACCACCAAACATGTTGGAAAAAACATCACCAAGATCAAAGCCAAACGGATTTCCACCGTCAGACCCAGGGTTGCCACCAAATGAGAAGGAAAATGTTTTGCCATTTCCCGGACCACCCATTGCCTGCCATCCATCGCCGGATTTGAAATAGGTAGTCTTGGGACCACCACCAGTGAAACCCTCATGGTTCCCAAAATGTCCATCACCAATCCCTGGGTTACCTTTCTCATCACCGTAGAGATCATAGTTTTTCCTCTTCTCTTCATCTGACAGAATCTCATGAGCTGCAAAGGAGACACCAGCTCGGTTTAGAAGTTCAAGGTTATACAAAAGGATAGAGTCATGGTCATTATCGTTCATCTCCTAGCAAATAATCATCATGGATTGAAAAGCAATTTGCTAGCAGGGGTTACATAACTTCTTGGTGGACTGATATATCAGTGGCAAAGAGAAGCATATGTAGAATAAACAGTTCTCTGCGTCTAGAAAATCTCAAGGGACAACATGCAACACTCTGAGAATTTTTCTCGGGATAACTGAAACAAGCCTACCATACTAGTAGCTTATACTGGTGGCATATCGTTGGGTACATGACAGCGTACCACCACCGCCTCCCTCTCACACGACCTCGCCTCCACACCAAACCCTGCTTCACCCGTGACTCTGCTCACATGTGTGTTGCGGCATCTGCGAGAGCGAGTGTGACTTCGATGAAGGTGGTGGAGTCTCAGTCATGATCACTAGAGTGTTGATGCTTGGCTCTGATACCTTTTGTAGTTGTCAATCTCGCTGAACCTGATAAACAACGGTGGAGACAAAGTGATAAAGTACTCACACGAAGAAGACAGGGACAAAACTATCTACATTTCAGACCAGGACCGAGTTAACGGTCAGCGCCATCCCACTGCCCTCGCTCGGTATCCTACCATGCCACTACAATCTTGTTGAGTCGTGCCATCCCACGACAAGTTCATGGCGACAATCTAATCTAGTTGGAAACGGTAAAACGACTGGGTCGAGAACAAGATCGCCATGGTTTATTTTCTACACTTTTGCTTCAGTGCGCCCCCCTCTCCCCCAAACTCAAACACATCAAAGGCTGAGATTGCTCTGTACCCCTTCGTAATGAAACTTATGAAAGGGTATGAAGTGATCTCAGCTCTTGATGTATTGAGTTTGAGCTATTTTCTAACTCAACTGCCGAGAAAACTGAATTTCTTCCAACACCTAGCACGTATGACAATTTTTGTGACCTCAAACTTCACTTCTCCTAGAATCTGCACCGGCGACCATGGCATATTGGCATATTGACTCATGTTGTATTCATCTTCAAGTACTATTTTTTTGTAGAACATTTATTTATTCTAGGATAATGTTACTTTCTTTCGAAGCTTCTAACATTGAATACAGTCATCCAGAATTTTGACAATCAACGGCTGTTCTGCATTCATATAGTATATAATCCTCATCACGTAGTGTCATCCTAGGACTGATGAATGGCATTACAGTACCTCAAATGGATCCTAGCGAATAATGTAGTTGATGATTACCCTGTGGTTCATTGTTGGGGATAAACATGCCACAAGAGTTTTTTCTACTGGAAATACACTGCTCATCCCAGGAATTATGCTTCTATGAATTCAAGGTAAACAGAGTACGGTAGAAAACCGTACGTTCAGCAAAAATTACGAAGCCCCTTTTACACAACGAGAATAGAACTACATGGCGCTTGTTGCTAATATACAAGAGCAGAGTTTACTCCCTTGTACATACGAGCCTTGGCATGAAAATGTCTCAAAGATATCACATACTTGACCCATTAAATTACATATGAAGGCCAATTTAGCCGGACATAGATGATATCGCAGATTTAATGTCATTGGCGATATTCTTGGCATCCGCGGCAATACCGGCCAATCCTCTCCTCGCCAATCCAGCACAGTAAAGCTGATTTTCACCTTTCCAATGATTCGGATAATCTTTGGTCGGCAGTCCATTGTCATTTAACATGCTCTCACCATTCTACACACATAAATGTCAAATAACTTGGTTAGAAGATCTAAGAATTGTTGCTTAAAAACGAATTTGACTTAGGCAGAAAAAAATCAATGTTAGTACCTTGAGCCACACATTTGCTGTGCTCTTGTATCCAGTTGCAAACACAATTGCGTCAAATGAGATTTCGTCACCGCTTTGAAATTTAACTATATTCCCCATGATTTTACTAATGCTTCCTTCAACCTATAAGAGTTAAATAAAATGTTAATAAACTGGCATAGTAAATATATATGGTATATATAAGGTCTATATCAGGTCCAAGGATATACTTACTTGGATGATTCCTTTTTTTATTAACCCAACAGTGCCAACATCAATCACAGCGGATCGGCCGGTTTTTGACTTGAGCATCATTGGACCCATTTTTGGCATTGTGATGCCATTCCTTGATAGGTCTCCAAATATAAATTTTGCTGCCATAACAAGGAGGTTATCCACTAGATTCAGTGGAAGATGGTGGGCTAGTGTCATCCCCAACCGGATGAGTTCCTTCGTCAGTACATGAATCTGCACACACAAAAATGTCACACATCTTTGCAACTTGCATGATACAAGAAAATAACATTCTAGTTCTAATAATACTAAGAAATTGTATCTTATTACCAAATAAATTATAAAGTGCACATACCGGGCTTCGTATAACAATCGATGTATTGGCACAATGGGTCGCGAGGTCATAAGCAATTTCCATCCCTGAGTTGCCAGATCCAATGACTAGCACACTCTTACCGGTATCTTGACGAATGGATGGCCTCACCCAGAAAACTGTCAAGTCCAGGGATCACCGGAATATTCTCGGCACTATTCTCATCACTGGCCACAACAAGGAACTTTGCACTGAAATTCATTGTTGTGCTCTCCACCATGTCACGGGCCACGATTGACCAACACTTATTATCATTGTCATATGTGGATGACTCCACGCTAGTGAGATACTTGGGTTGAATATTGAAACGCATAATATAGTCATCCAAATACTTGACAAACAATGCTTTTGGTATGTATGTTGGTGCATCTACTGGGTATGGCATGTGTGGTAACTCACAGAACTCCTTTGCAAGATGCAGCTTCAAGCGGTCGTATGCGCGGTTGCGCCAAAGTGACGCGCTGCAGTCCTCACGCTCGACAATGACATGGGGAATGGAGAATTGGGTAAGGCATGCTGCCGTCGCGAGGCCTGCTTGACCGGCACCAACAATCAGCACGGCAACATTCTCCATCGCAAAGACACGATTTGGCGAAGTTGTGGGATTAGGGTGCGGTGGTAGACTAGGAGACTCAGAACAAGAAGGGGATTTTGGTTCTAGGTGTTGGCTGGATGAATCTATGATGAAATAGTCGCATATGTGGCATATATATGCTTGTAGATTTCATGCACCAATTCTATTTTGTGACTGGTTTCAGACTAAGGGGTGTAGGAAAAGGTAATGATTAATTGGCGGATAAAACCTGATCTATCCAGTTCTCTATAGATTAGAATGTTATAAATGAAATTGTTGGTGTAAATGCAGAAAAGGTAGGAAATGTAATCTTGATCTTTGACATTCTTTTGGAAACTTAGTAATCGTATATGGGTATGTTTAGCATATAGTTGGTCAGTGTTTCCTTTCTCTCTTTTCACCGTCACATTTCTTTCCTTTGTTATTTTAGGACAATATATGCTCAGAGTGCATATTCCAGGTGTTTCTTACCTTTCCTGCACTTGGTAGGATAAGGATGAGTCAACCTTTCTCAACATTTTGACCCAAAAAAGGTTTCCCAGCATGCACTAGACTAAGCAGACCACAACATTTATCTGTAGCTGATGTCATCCTCGCGCAAATGGACTATTCCACCACGCTACAATATGCACACTGCTTAGGTGAACTCTGCTGCATCTTATTCTTGTTTTTGCTACTTTTATGAATGATCACTGCCTCACCAGCCATATGTAAACATGTGTACTCAAATGTCTTGTGCGCATGGGAATTTGTGGTTACAGGGGTGATGTAACGTACCAACATCAGAATTCTGTACTACAATAAAACAAAGAGTATAATTTGCGTTTTACATGCAATTTATATTATGGAAACCACATTGCGCCCTGAGAAGACATGGTTTGTTGACGAGAACGAGGAATATACATGTGTGCAATGCATCTCATGCACCCGTAAGTAGGAAAAACAAAGTCTTTAAATGATTAAAGTAACTAGCAAGGAGCTATGGAAGTGGGCATGATCTTTGCTTATTTTGCTACCTTTGGAACACCTGGTAAATAATTAATAATTAAAAGGTCTGAGATGCACAAGCACAACTTACAAAAGACCAACTGTGTTAGAATTTGTAATTTTAACTTTAACTCAACATTTAAAACATCATGGAATATTATTGATTCAAACAAGAATTCATATACATAGTTGAAATGTATATCTCAAATACAATTTGAATCAAAAAATTACTACGGAGTTTAAAAGAATATTACAAAGAGTTGTTACTAGTCCACGTGACGAAATTACAAGTGGAATGAAAAATATTAGCATCAAACATTCATATCATCTATAAATGTGATAAGAAATTCAATGATGCGAAACTTTTACTCTATAATTATGATGATTTAGTAATAAAAGTAGTGCACACATGTATATTACATAAGTAGATTTAACTTTTAAATTTAAATGTTAAAATATTTGGTCTTAGCGGGAGAAATAGCGCTATTTAGCGTTTTAGCGCGATTTAGCGAGCTATTAGCGAGAGATTCTATTTTAGCGCTAAAAGTGCTTATCTTATAGCGAAGAGATAGCGTGCTATTTAAAACATTGCTCTAACTGCGCCTAGACAGAGATCAACGAGAGCTAGGCAGCAAGGCATACAGAGCTGACTGCGAACCAATCAGCGGAGAACAAAACACTGGCAACAAGTAGCTTACTCAACTTGGACAAATAAGTGTCACAATTCAGACTTCAAGCCACCATGGCAGGCAGGACATATAAATAGGACCCCTGGAAACACCATAACACTCTGGTACCACAAGGAACAACCTGCGAAGGGCCACCACTCACCTGTATCTAGGATTAACCAGAAGGAGCTAGGAGGAGAAGACTAACCCCAGAAGGCCAGAAGCAGGTTCTTCTGATAACCAGAATAACAAGCTTCAAAGTTCACAAGGTAGTCCACAAGAAGGAGAGTGATGAATAGGAGGAATGTTGTTCAAGTAAAATAGAAATGCTGTGCGTTGGCAAAATCAACACAAAAAAAGCTTGGAAAAATGAAGGCAGTATCTATTGATCAGATTTAAAGACAAAGAAATGAGATAAGATGGGGAGTAGAATCCGTTCTTATCAGAATAAGAGGAGAGAAAGCAAATATGAAGTTGAGCAAGAAACAGAAATAGGAGAGTATATATGTTCTTATCAGAATTGGGAGGAACAGCAAAAATATTTAATTAAGCAGATAAGAAGGAATCCTATATAACTAAATAGTTCACCCCCACTAACTTATTTATCTCAACATGCAGCTATGCCACATCAGCAGGCCCACCAAATCAGCCATTCATGTGTCCACGTCACCATTTTCTTTTTTCCTTTTAAGTTTTTTCTTTGCAGAACAACATCTTATGTAAATCTATGCACCGATTCAGCTCCTCTACCTCATTTATCTGTTCTGCTTCCTCTTCCCCACTGAGGCTTCCATTTCCGTTTGGTCATTTAATATCCCTTCGTTCAACCAAGTGACATAAGAGCATCACGTTAAGATCCACCGGACAGATGATCCGTTTTTCATCATTGTCGATCTGATCTTTACTTTGTTCCCTTCTCCATCCTTGATGCCCCATTATCGGACTGACGTCAAGCTGCATGTACAGGTAATATGCTTTCATCCACGACATTACTTGATGTTGAGTATGTAGTATTCTTTGAATGCCATGTGTTCGGTACATGTTTAAATGCACTAGCATCATTTTCAGGTTGACTTGGTTGTTGGAGGTTGCATGCAAATACAAAACACTCTGTTGGGTCTTTGCTTCAGAAGGAACTTTTTTGCCTCTTGAATGGATTAACTTCTGATGGCATCTTCAGAAGTAGCTACTAGATAGCATAGCATATGAAGCATACTTCCACATGAGATGTTACTTTATCTCATTGTGTTCTCATCATTACCCCGCTGGCATGATTTTTGTTAACTCAACATCTCTTCTTCTGTTATATACATCTCAGAGAAAATTAGTAGAGGATCATCGGCCACTATTTTACTGTATATAGGAGCTCTAGGCACACTGAAGGTATGATCGTTTGAACTATCATGCAGTTTTACTTTCAGTAGCAGTAAGTGTTAAATACAAGTAGTAGTACATCTCACCTCTCAAGGAGTATTTAAGCTAACTACATGTGGATCGGATCAACTAATTGGTTACAATATCTATAATATCTATAAAGTTCATCCCCACTAAAATGCATTTAATGTTTGCAAGCTCAAACCTGGTGCAGCCACATCACCCGAATTGTTTCTATCCGTTGGATTTGAAATATATGGTCTCTCTTGATCCTAAGCCCACTATTGATTTTTCCTCCTTTCTGGTACGGCCATGTCATCTCTATATTTACAGAGTGTGCTGGAACGCTTCATATACGTGTGCAAGACGGTTTGTATTCTGTAACCGATGAACGCAAGATTTTATCCCCCGCTGCGCGTCAGTTCCTCTATCTTCATCCCATGGTGATTACTTAACCGAGATCAGGGTCGAGCACCATCCGCCCCGCTAGCTCTTTTCCCCAGCCCACACTCTCATCTTCTAATCCTTTGGACCCCTCACGCTCCTCCGACAGCTCCATGCTCTGCAGTACACCTCCGATCCGAACAACTACTGCATCTGCGCACGCTCACTGTCCCACGGGTACAACTACTAGGAAAAAGCCTATAGTTGGAGGCAATAGGTGCCGGCGCACCACCAAGGACGTGTGCCGGTGGCAAGTGTTGCCGGCGCACCTCTTTTCAGCCGCGCCGGGGATGCGAGCCTTCTGCCGGCGCACCAGAGGAGCAGACTCGCCGGCGCTATTTCCTGGCATGGCCTTGGCCGATTCGGGCCAGGTCCAAGAATCATTGCCGGCGCACCGGCCCAGTGGTGCGCCGGCGGAAAATTTGCTATTGTCGGCGCACCCCTGGGCCGGTGCGCCGGCAATGATTCTTGGGCCTGGCCCGGGGGTGATATAGCCGAAAGAGCTATGTGATGCCGGCGCACCCATGCCCTGGTGCGCCGGCAGTAACCTGGGCAGTTATTTCTGCTCAACAACCACTCCCCCCACTACGACTCCACTCCTCCACACAAACCCGAGCCTTCTCCCAACCCAGCTCATTTTTGCCCATTTCTATCCCCAATTTCACCAATTTGACCAAATAAAATCATATTTTTTGAGCAAATCTTCCCTTCCTACATGCATCTCCCACATCCCCTATGTAGATCTGGATCTACTATCCCGCATTGACCGCTCAACCTAGATCTAGATCTAGAAAGTTGGCTTCCATACGCCGTGGTAGCGGCGCGACGTCTCGATCTCGTTGACAAGTATATCAAACAAATAGGTGATTAATGAACAAATTGAGGAATGAAATCGACGTATATTGGACATTTGAAGCAAAGCTCGTGTGTGGCATATATATATATGTTGTGTTTGTGCTTGTGCTTGTGTGTGTTGGCGTTGAAAATGAGTTGCCAACGTTGCGCCGAAATGTTGATTCTTTCAGTTTCCGTTTCGGCACATTTCTGGCGCTCCTATGTCCTACCGTGTAGGAAGGTCATGCCGAAATTTTCGGTGAAAACTACCGACGGATGCATGGTTCTAATCAATTATGTAATCTTACCATGCATGTGATAATGGTTATCAAGATGAGTGAAAGCATCGTGATGAGATATCTGAAACACGCGATCATCGACATGTATGAAAATAACCGCACGGAGATATTGTGTCCGTGCCGGTGTTATCACCAGAATTTGACCGAGTCATAGGTGGGCCGCGATCAAGATTGGGCTTGAAGAAATATACATGGAAGAATACGTGAACCGGCCTTGTACACGAAGTTTGGGCTAGTTTGCCCTTGTATCTGTAAATATAGTAGGATACGTATCGGTTAGTTGGAGTTTGGCTCGTGCACGGTTGGGATTATTCCCACGTTAGAAAGTCTACGGACTATAAATATGTATCTAGGGTTATCAAGAAAGACAACAATCAGGTTCATCACAAACCAATCTTGGCGCATCGCCGACCCCTTGTTTCGAGGGTTTCTTCCGGGTAAGCATCATGCTGCCTAGATCGCATCTTGCGATCTAGGCAGTATACGTTTATTCGTTATCCATGCGTTGCTCGTACTGAAGCCTTTTTGATGGCGAGCAACGTAGTTATCATAGATGTGTTAGGGTTAGCATTGTTCTACCGTGCTACATGCTTCCGTCCATGCAACCCTTAGACGTCTAGCCATCCTTACACCTTTCTTAGGTGTAAGGGCGGCACCTTGCTTGATCATTGTTTAGTAGATCCGATCCGTTATGATTGCTCCTTGATTCTTCAAGGATTAGTTTAATATCTGCATAGTTAGGCCTTACAAACGGGTTGAATGATCCAGTGGTACGTAGGGTGTAGTTTGCTAACCCTAGACAAGATGTTCCGGGGATCAACTTAATGTTGGTTTTTAGGCCTTGTCTAGCAAAATGAGCATGTTTTGATAGTCCAATATTAGATGACCCGATTTGTGATGACAGAAATATTAGTACTTTTACCTACCGATGTTTTTACGAAAAGGTAGATATACGTACATTTTTTTGCTAGAGGCCATGCCTGATCCACATCAACCTTGACAAACGAATATTTCAGGAGGCATGCATGGTACAAATAGTAATGTCCTATAGCACTAAATTTTTGGAAACGCACAGGAGAGCAAAAAATAGAACAGTGATAATGCTATGAACTTGTAAAAATAAAGGTATTTAAGTCGCCGAATTGATACCTTGGCTAGTTTGTTTCTTTAGTGATATACACTTCCCAACTTGCTTGCAAGTGTTAGAACGTGGAAGATACCTTGAAATAGTGTCGATGAGATCAAGATATACAGAATAACTGTAGTCTGTAGAACCGCAATTTACACATTCAACTGCAGCTATAGAGTTTGTCCAATCCTCAAACACATCTGTAACAGTCTTGGGGCAAAATATATAACTGACCAAAGATGAATGCATTCCTATCTGTGATCCATCTTGTAATCCATGGGAATGCGATATAGATACCGAAAATACTGTATGAACTGATAAAATAGGAGGAGACACACCTTGCTTATTTGCTGTAACTGAACCTACCTTGAACATCAATTTCACAAATTAACCTTCCTGTTGGTTCTATTAAAAAGAGCATACACTTATCTACAACTGAACTGAACATTAGTTTTTATATAAAACGAAGTACAGAGGTTTATGAAACATACAAACAGGAGAAATTGAAAATAGTCAACGTGCAATCTGGAGTGTATTCTAGCGCTAAAGGAGGAATACAATGGAGGGAGATTGCAATTGGGGGATCTGGACTAACCTTTTATGGTTAGGGTATTCAGATGTCGCTCGGCAACGTGGACATCGAGGGTTTCAAATTCTGAGGTTCGTCCCATTCAGGTGATGTGCGTGGACGATCGGGGAATCATGTCCAATACCTTGAGATTTTGACAGGAAGAGGAGCTGGGCCACCCATCTGCAATTAAGAGGGCAAAGAGGGAGGCAGCCGCACTATTTAAGGATTACTCTTAGTGGAGAAGATGAAAAGGAAGGGGCAGTCATCAATTCCTGCTGATCTATTCCGTGAGTTGAGCCAAGGGAGATGAAGCGGAAGGTTGGATGGGTAATGAATGGAGAAGATAAAGTGGAAGACTGATTCCTTTTTTTTTACAGAAGGAACCGCGAGATATCAAACAATGACCCAGCCCATGTCCAGGCGTCTCATCCAGCCCGCCAAGGAAAACTCAGCCCATGTGGAGAAAATACGTGACAGTAAGCTGGCTACCATACCGAGTCACGATGGGAGACATCGCTGGGAAAAAGAATTGGTGACGTGGACGCACGAGGACGCAGGAAAATAGGGTAATGGGGGATTGCTATTTAGAGATGATTTCAAGTTGAGAACGGCTTGCTGGCTTCATCTTGCAGGCAGAACAGGCTGACGCTGGAGGAGAAGGAGCGCAAGGAGAAAGAGCGGCGCAGCGAGATCATCGCGCAGGCCGATGAGTTCAAAAAATCTTTCCTCGAGAAGCGCAAGCTGAACTGCCAGAACAAACGGGCACAGAACAGAGACAGGGAGAAGGCAAGCATGCAGTTCACAGTTCACACTGACTGCACACATTTATCTTCTTAAGTTAGGTTGAGTGTTCATTCACATGATCGAAATCAAATGTAAATAAATCATGTATGTATCAGCTGTTCTTGGCGAACCAAGAAAAATTCCACAAGGAGGCGGACAAGCAGTACTGGAAGGCGATTGCGGAGCTGGTCCCTCACGAGATCCCGGGGCTGGAGAAGAGGGGCGCTGCCAGAAAGAAAAAGGAGCTGGAGAAGAAGCCCAACATCGTGGTGGTGTAGGGGCCAAAGCCGGGCAAGCCCACTGATCTCTCCCGGATGCGCCAAGCCCTCATGAAGCTCAAGCAGAACCCGCTGCCACACATGGTGCCGCCGCTGCCCCCGCCGGCGAAGGAGGATGCCAAGAAAGACGGTGACGCCAAGAAGGATGGCGGCAAAGACACAAAGGAGGTGGAGCAGAAGAAGGACGACAAGCAGGCAGCTGGAGAGGGTGAGAAGAAGGGCGCGGCCGATGGCGAAAATCCTACAGTAGGTGGCAAGGCAGCCGCAGCCCCTCCGGCGGCAACAGAGAGTACGGCGGATAAAGTACCTGAGCAACCGACGCCGGCGAAGAAGTGACCGCGATGCTGGTTAGTAGTGCCTGCCTGGAACTGAAATAAATTCTTGCTAGGAGCAGTGGTTCTGTACTCCCAGCTAGAACTGCGCTCATTCGCTCCGAAACATTCTCTTCTGAGGGATTGTTTTGCTTCAGTCAGTTTGTTTTTGTTTCATATGTTTTTCTTAGCTCAAGGTTTTTGTTGCTAAATGTGGATACTGCACACCGCCACATAGAAGGCTCGTGTGGTGAGTGTGCCTCTCCATTCGGGAACTGTTTCATATGTTATGCGTCGGTCCTTCACATAAATTTTCATGATTTGGACTGGGAGCTTCCCCAGGGAAAATGTCAATGTGAAGTGGTTAATTAAGACCCGTGGTTATTATAGTTCCAGTTAGTTCTTGATCCTGTGAGGATCAGCGATAACTCTTGTCATCCAGTACGAAAATAGTGAATGTCCCGAAGAAGGTTAAAATATTTGGCTGGAGAGTGGCTCGCGACAACCTACCAACAAACAAAAACAAAATGAAAAGAAGCCTTGAACTCTTCAGCAGGGCCGGGCCGGCAAAATATGGGGCCTGTGCCAAATTTTAAAAGGGGCCCATGTTCTTTGGAAAATTAAAATTATAATTGTATGTGGATAATAATAATTGATTAATCTGCTGAACACATGCAAAATACTGGATAGTTGGTTAGCCGGGTCTTCCTTTTCTTTGTGCGGCAGGTTTTGGGATCGAAACTGCCGAAGCGCATATTAATACCGACTTGATCTATTTTAATCTGGCTTCAGGAGGTGGTGGGATTACTTGGTTGGCCTGTTAGGCTGTGTTCAGACTAATGGGCCGTCAACTGCAGGCTTGGTTTAACAAAATTTGGGGCCTGAAAATTATGGGCCCTGTGCGATGGCACAGGTCGCACTCCCGCTCGCCCGGGCCTGTCTTCAGCACCTGCACTATATGTGGCCAGGAGGAAGAAAATAGTCATCATGCCACGGTGAAATGCACAAAGGCCAGAGCCCTACGGTATGAAATGAGGAAACACTGGCGCCTACCTCCTGAACGAGATTTCACCTATTCCGGCCCAGAGTGGCTTCAGAACCTGCTGATGAACGCAGATAAGAACCAAAGGAGCAATATCTTGATGTTATTGTGGAGATCATGGCACCTAAGATGTGATAGCTATCATGAAAAGGGGGAAGAGTCCATCACAAGATCCGCCACCTTCCTCATTAGCTACAACAATTTCTTACAAGGCACTGTAGCAGCAAACTACAATAAATCAGGTTTGGCTTGTGATAGCTCACAACACGCTAACTCCCCTACATGCTTCAGACATGTTGTTGACAGGAACAAACAAAAGAGGATGAGCTGGGACAAACCAAGCGCCGGAGAAATCAAAATCAATGTCGACGCTGGCTACTGCCTAGACACAAAGAAGTCTACTACTGGTGTGGTCGCACGCGACCATACAGGAACTATCATCCTTACTGCGAGCCTAGTGGGAGAAAGATGCACAAGTGCTGAAGAAGCCGAAGCAAATGCAATCTGGGAAGGCTTGAAGATTGCTATCGACAACAACTTGAACCCGACAATACTGGAGTCTGACTGCTCGGCGGCGATTTTGACGGCCAACAACACGTCCGAAAACAGCTCCAGTTTTTGGCATGTCTACAAGAACATTAGCTTGTTGAGAAATGCTCTACCAGGGTGTAGTATTCGCAAAATTGATAGACGTTGTAATACAGTGGCTCACGAACTTGCACGGCAAGCTAAGGTCCATGGTTGTAGGCATATCTGGCTGGCGCCTGTGCCGGAAGCCATTAGGAAATTATGTAATCAAGACTCTGTAAATGACTCTGAGAGCTGATTAAAATTTTTTCCCCTCAAAAAAAAAAGAAAATACAAGTTTGAAATGTCCAAATTACACTTCCAGCCTTTCTTGATTAGCGACATGTGTTTAGTTATGCATTCAAATATCGAAATGTCTTTATAAACTTTGAATTTTGAATATTTTTTTAACTTCACTATTCATCCCACTAGTGGTTTTCTAAACCTAATGTGATGTTCATGCGAAAATTAATCAGGCTTGCGGCAACTTTCTTCTTGAGCGGCTAAAGATGGTTGAACTGCAGCAAGGGAACAGAATTCCACAATAATCAACACGAAAATGAGATATTCTCAGCGGATTAAATGTACCGAGCACTTGTACATTATATATGTTGGTTAATAATAACAAAACAATATCTAGAAATGAAGATGTCTCTAAAAATAAAAGTATTAATACGATACATGCGCAAAGGTGTCATCCTTTTCAAAGATAATCTTGCAAAACTGTTGGTGTGAGTTGAAATTTATGTATCTAGTAGGACCTTAATGTAAAATGTACACATAATAATATATACGGAGTAGAAGAGAATAGAAAGAGGGATCGGCAACGATCCAGAAATTTCCCCATACTGGAGCTCTGTCCCCTTCTCTATTCTCCCTCACAAACCACTAAATCCGTTTGAATCTCCGTGATTTCTGCATGAGGTTCAACATGGTATCAGAGCAGGATGGTTCCTGTGTTTTCTCCCCGTTTTACTGAGCAAGAATCGGCCGCCCGTGAGGTCCTGCGTCGCCATTGCGCCGGTGGTGCTCGTCCGGTGGTGCACCCACGATTTACTCCAGATCCTGTGTGGTCTGGCCGGAGAGGAGCTGCTTCAAAGTGTTGTTTGTTGCTGATCTCGGATCAAGGTACGTCCTTGCAACTCGGCAAGGTGTGAGCGACAAGGTCATCCTTATCCTCTGGTCGCTGCAGTGTATTATTCTAGACTTCTATCATTCACATGCTTCTGCCTTTCCACTACAATCATTTGAGGTACGTGTAGCACTGTGTTGATCTAGAGGTGGCTTGAGAAGCAGTATTGCTTAGGAGAACTTGGTCAGATCAGCCTAGAGCATTGCAATTTGAGGCAAGCTGATGCGGCCTAAGGCCACGTGGGTTGCCCGATCTCACGAATTGATCGAGGGAAAGGCGGGGGAGAGGAAGAACACGAAGAACACGGCGATGAACACGATGAACACACGCAAACACACACCAACCCGATATAATTCCGGTTTACTCCCGATAACCCGAACCACTATCCCGATAGAATCTCTCAAGGGAGAGACACGCGGTAGAATCCCTGAGAGGAAGATCGGTATATGATCGGTGGAATCACACGAGTGAGAGACCGGTGGTAGAATCACAAGTGTGGGAGACTAATCATATAAGGAGTGCCTTGATACAACAGATATGATAATCTAAGGAGGGGGTTTCCCTAATCCCAAAGGGATGGTGGAGGCATGAGCCAAATTCTAGTTCATCTACTCTACCCTAATGAAGGGGGAGGTGGGAGCCTATATATAGGGAGCCACTAAGGAGGGGTAGTTTAGGCATAGAAGGGGGTACATGGGCCTTGGCCCTAATTGACTTGTGGCTAGCGCTTCACATAGTCCGGAGACTCTCGTGTATGTAGGCCGGAGACTCCGGTCTTGATCTTCATGGGCCGGAGACTCCGTTGTGAGTTGGCGAGGCCGGCGACTCCGGTGTAGCTGCGCCTGGAGCTTCTTCCATGCTTCCACGACCTCGGCCTTGAGTCCTCGAGCATCCATGGCATCCTCCACTTCCTCCGTACTTGGCGATGTATTCCTATCATGGTCATATGACGGAGGATGAAGTAGCATACCATTCCACATAGGTAATTGTACGCACGCATAAAGGAGAAGATTCACCTTTGCGTGACATGTCGGCGTCGATGCATATGATGTGGCGAAGACCGAATGTCGTGCTACATCATCTCCCCCCACTTGAAAAAGAGTCGCCCTCGACGATAAGTCATCATGAACGGGTAGAGGTGGGAGATGGCAACAACTCTTGAATGTGGCATCACTTATCATGAACCTGAACCCTATCAATAGCACAAGACAAGCAACGCAACACTCAAAGAGTAGATGAAGTTCCACGGGTATAGCAAGAGAGCGCAAGTTGAAGGAGGTCACCTTAGCAAGATGTCGGTGTGCTCTCATTGAGAGATCTTGTGTAGTCGAAGTGTGTGGGCGAAACCATTCATTGGAGCTCACTTGTATCATGCTCTCAAGAGCTCTTTTTGTCAACTCGTGCTCAATCGAGGTTGACATTGGAGTTTGGGTACCTACACACATGTTAGACAACAAGAACAACGTGTGTGCGTGGTATATGAACACATCATCCATCATGATGGTCCATTTCTTTTGCACATCACCATTAGCATTAAGCAATTTACCATAGTAGATGTGGTGAATATGCGGAGTAAACATGGGAACATGCTCAACATGGATATATGCAAAGTCTCCAAAATGTGAGAGAGCTATGGGGGCAATCTCATTTACAAGAATATTAACATTATGGCAAACCAAGCATTGGAAAGAGAAAGTATTCAACATTTTGGTTGCACTAATGGGAGAATATTGCAAGCATGTAGCATAAAACATGTTCAACATTTGATCATTGTTGTCGACAAACCTAGGGAAAGAGCAATTGTTCGGCAAGGTTGTCACAACACAAGCATCATTATCAACATTGCAAGCAATATATGGGAAAGAGAAATTGGTCGACATATTGCAAGCAATAGGATAGAAATCGAAACACTCATAGCATGGCATGGTCATGTTATCACAAGCAATCAAGTCCACATGATCAACAATGTTGGTATCAAGCAAAACATCACATGGGAAAATGAAAGAAGCATAAGATATAGCATTTGTATCATCAAGATCATGCATGCACTCATCAATCTTCATGTACACTAGTGGGATCATGGCATCATCAACACCCATATAGGTACCTTTGTAGTCCCGCTCATATGAGGTAGGTGTTGTGGAAGTGGTAGGCTCGATGTTGCCTCCATGTTCATCTTCAAGAAACAAGCATGGTGTGATATCATCATCTTCATGCACCATGTACATCTTCTCCATGATCGGCGTCTCGTCATCCATGGTACCTAATGAGACACAAGAGAACACACTAGAGGTAGAGGGTAAGTTGTTAGAACTTGAAATGGTCTCACATGACCTATGAACTACCACTCTCATCTCACTTGGTGTATCACTCATGGTCTCGAAGTGGAGGCGCTCATCAAGCTCACATATAGTGGAGTCACTCATCTCACATATAGTGGAGTCGCTCATCTCACATATAGTGGAGTCCCTCATCTCCATGGAAATGGTGTCGTCGATGTCCGAGAAACCTAGCAAAGAGGAAGACAACACAAGAGGAGTAGAGGTTAAGTTGTTAGAAATCGAAACATCCTCACTCGACTCATGGTGTGTATCACTCTTGCTCTCAAGGTCTTTGAAGTAGGATTTGCACTCGGCTTTGTCTTGGAGGGTCATTTTGGCCTCTCGAGCATCTAGCTCGGCGAAGTAGGCTCTCATCTCAGCTTGCTCTTGTGGGGTCATCATGTATATATCTCACTAGGAAGGTGTATATGTATGTGGTGGAAGGAAAGCTACACAAGTATCTCACCTATCAAGAAAGTATCGGAAAATGGTTCAAGTCAAGAGCAAAGTCGAAATGTATCGGGGTTACTCACACACACACACTCAAAGCACACGCAAAAGGCTAAGAAACACTATATGTGGTGGGTAAGGGGTGGAAAGCAAACGGAAAAGATCAACGGAAAAGTCTATTGTCAAATGTGGGTAAGATCCAAAGTCAAATGTCAAAAGTGGTGATCTATGTCAAGGAAACACGGAAACACACAAAAGGAGAACAATGGGGTTAGCGCGACCAAGGAAGTGAGCTAAGTAACAAGATGGTCCTAACGAAGACTATAAGCTCGGTGTCGCGCCAACACAAGAGAGACGGTAGCTCGGTTGCATAAGAGGGAAGCAACAAGATTTGCACAAATGCCACTCTTCTCTTTTCTCTCTTAGTGCTCACAAGCTTTGCACTTCTCGGTATCGGTGGACACACACTCTTTTGTATTTTTTTTCTCTTTTTTTTCACTTTTTTTTCTCTATGCTTAGAAGCTTTATTTCTCTCTATGTATATGTCACACTTTTCTTGTTTTGTGTATCTTTCTCACCGAGCTTGCTTCGGAGCTTTGCTCAACACAACGCACACACACCCTCTCACGGTCGTGACACTTGTGCAATGCTTCGCAACACTCGGAAAGCCACTCTCAATGGGATAGGTACACAAAGAAAGAAACGGGGCTACAAGGGGTAAGGGGCAAGTTATACCTAGTGAAAAGGTTAGGCGGTGTCAAGCACACGAACTTGCGATGGTGTCGACGATGGCGGTGTCGAAGTTGCGCCGGAATCCGGGGTGCCGAAGGTGTCGCCGCGGTGTTGATGTAGACGCGGACGCTTGGTAGACAATCCTTGCACTCCAAAACGGAAACCGAGCAAATTAAGTCAATGCCCGAAAAGTTGGGTCAAAACGAGCGGTCAAAAGTTGGACTCCAAAAATCGTCAAAAATTAGAGATGGGCTATGTAGAGTATTTGGGGGATGCTGTTAAAATTTGGAGTCAAACGGGCTCCGGAAAGTTGACAAAATTTGGGGCAAAAAGTGGAGTCAAAATTGGGCGAAATTTGGGTCAAAAGTGTGAAATCCGGTCATGGGCCCGGTTTGACTGGATCCTGGGCCGGACGACCCGGTCTGCAGCCCGGTTTGGCTCCGGTCCGGTTGCCGCCCGGTCTGGATCCGGTTTCAACCGGGTTTCCCGGTGTGCTGCCCGGTTTGCCTCCGGTTGGGTGTGCTGCGCCTGGGGCGATTGGAGTTGGGCTCCGCGGCGTGATGTTCGGCGCGAGCGAGGCTTGGAATTGAGCAGCATGGAACGCACGGATGGTTGAGCTTGGGGACTGCCCTTGGCGCTGCGATGCGGGCTATGGTGGGCGCCGCGCGTGCATGGAGTTGATGGAAGCGAGCGCTGTTGCTGCTGCCGAGCAAGCGGCCTGGGCGGCACGGCGGCCAGTGGCGTTGGGCGCGCGATTGGTGAGGCTAGGCAGGGAGCAGCGCTTGCGGCGTGCACGGGCGAGCAGAAAACAAGGGCGCGTGCGGGAGCCTGGCAGGCGGGCGGAGCCGGGGAAAAATCGAGCGCGGGCGGTGATACGTCTCCGACGTAACGATAATTTCTTATGTTCCATGCCACATTATTGATGATATCTACATGTTTTATGCACACTTTATGTCATATTCGTGCATTTTCTGGAACTAACCTATTAACAAGATGCCGAAGTGCCAGTTGCTGTTTTCTGCTGTTTTTGGTTTCAGAAATCCTAGTAAGAAAATATTCTCGGAATTGGACGAAATCAACGCCCAGGGTCCTATTTTGCCACGAAGCTTCCAGAAAACCGAAGAGTCAACGAAGTGGGGCCACGAGGCGGCCAGACTACAGGGTGGCGCGGCCTAGGTCTTGGCCGCGCGGCCCTGTCATCTGGGCCCCTCGTGACGCCCCTCGACCTGCCCTTCCACCTACAAATAGCCTTCGTCGCGAAACCCCTAGTACCGAGAGCCACGATACAGAAAACCTTCCAGAGACGCCGCCGCCGCCAATCCCATCTCGGGGGATTCAGGAGATCGCCTCCGGCACCCTGCCGGAGAGGGGAATCATCTCCCGGAGGACTCTACGCCGCCATGGTCGCCTCCGGAGTGATGTGTGAGTAGTCTACCCCTGGACTATGGGTCCATAGCAGTAGCTAGATGGTTGTCTTCTCCTCATTATGCTTAATTGTCGGATCTTGTGAGCTGCCGAACATGATCAAGATGATCTATCTGTAATTCTATATGTTGTGTTTGTTGGGATCCGATGAATAGAGAATACCATGTTATGTTGATTATCAATTTATATCTATGTGTTGTTTATGATCTTGCATACTCTCCGTTACTAGTAGATGCTCTGGCCAAGTAGATGCTTGTAACTCCAAGAGGGAGTATTTATGCTCGATAGTGGGTTCATGTCTCCGTGAATGCAGGGGAGTGTGACAGAAACCTCTAAGATTATGGATGTCTTTGTTGCCACTAGGGGTAAAACATTGGTGCTATGTTCGAGGATGTAGTTACTGATTACATTACGCGCAATACTTAATGCAATTGTCTGTTGTTAGCAACTTAATACTGGAGGGGGTTCGGATGCTAACCTGAAGGTGGACTTTTTAGGCATAGATGCATGCTGGATAGCGGTCTATGTACTTTGTCGTAATGCCCAATTAAATCTCACTATACTCATCATAATATGTATGTGCATGGTCATGCCCTCTTTATTTGTCAATTGCCCAACTGTAATTTGTTCACCCAACATGCTGTTTATCTTATGGGAGAGACACCTCTAGTGAACTGTGGACCCCGGTCCAATTCTCTATCTTGAAATACAATCTCTTTGCCATCTTTGTTCTCTTGTTTTCTGCAAACAATCATCATCCACACTATACATCTAATCCTTTGTTACTGACAAGCCGGTGAGATTGACAACCTCATTTGTTTCGTTGGGGCAAAGTACTTGGTTTGTTATGTCCAGGTTCCACGTTGGCGCCGGAATCCCTGGTGTTGCGCCGCACTACATCTCGCCGACATCAACCTTCAACGTGCTTCTTTGCTCCTACTGGTTCTATAAATCTTGGTTTCATGCGAGGAAAACTTGCCGCTGTACGCATCACACCTTTCTCTTGGGGTTCCCAACGGACGCGTCTTGTACGCGTATCAAGCACTTTTTAAGCGCTCGTTGCCGGGGAGATCAAGACACGCTGCAAGGGGAGTCTCCACATCCCAATCTCTTTACTTTGTTTTTGTCTTGCTTAGTTTTATTTACTACTTTGTTTGCTGCACTAAATCAAAATATAAAAAAAATAGTTGCTAGTTTTACTTTATTTACTATCTTGTTTGCTATATCAAAAACACAAAAAAATTAGTTACTTGCATTTACTTTACCTAGTTTGCTTTATTTACTATTGCTAAAATGGGTACTCCTGAAAATACTAAGTTGTGTGACTTTACAACCACAAATAATAATGTTTTCTTATGCACACCTATTGCTCCACCTGCTACTACAGAAGAATTCTTTGAAATTAAACCTGCTTTACTGAATCTTGTTATGCGAGAGCAATTTTCTGGTGTTAGTTACGATGATCTTGCTGCCCATCTTAATAATTTTGTTGAATTGTGTGAAATGCAAAAATATAAAGATGTAGATGGTGACATTATAAAATTAAAATTGTTCCCTTTCTCATTAAGAGGAAGAGCTAAAGATTGGTTGCTATCTCTGCCTAAGAATAGTATTGATTCATGGACTAAATGCAAGGATGCTTTTATTGGTAGATATTATCCCCCTGCTAAAATTATATCTTTGAGGAGTAGCATAATGAATTTTAAACAATTGGATACTGAGCATGTTGCACAAGCATGGGAAAGAATGAAATCTCTGGTTAAAAATTGCCCAACCCATGGACTGACTACTTGGATGATCATCCAAACCTTTTATGCAGGACTGAATTTTTCTTCGCGGAACCTATTGGATTCAGCTGCTGGAGGTACCTTTATGTCCATCACTCTTTGTGAAGCAACAAAGCTTCTTGATAATATGATGATCAATTACTCTGAATGGCACACGGAAAGAGCTCCACAAGGTAAGAAGGTAAATTCTGTCGAAGAAACCTCTTCCTTGAGTGATAAGATTGATGCTATTATTGCTATGCTTGTGAATGATAGGACTAATGTTGATCCTAATAATGTTCCGTTAGCTTCATTGGTTGCTCAAGAAGAACATGTTGATGTAAACTTCATTAAAAATAATAATTTCAACAACAATGCTTACCGGAACAATTCTAGTAACAACTATAGGCCATATCCTTATAATAATGGCAACGGTTATGGTAATTCTTATGGGAGTTCTTACAACAATAATAGGAACACACCCCCTGGACTTGAAGCCATGCTTAAAGAATTTATTAGTACACAAACTGCTTTTAACAAATCTGTTGAAGAAAAGCTTGGGAAAATTGATATACTTGGTTCTAAAGTCGATAGTCTTGTTGCTGATGTTGATCTTTTGAAATCGAAAGTTATGCCTAATGAAAATCATCATAATAAAATTGTTACTATAGCAAATGCCATCCAAGTTAGAATTAATGAGAATATAAGATTGATGGCTGAATTGCGTGCTAGGTGGGAAAGAGAAGAAAATGAAAAAGAAGATAATATAGCTAAAGTTTGGACTATTACCACCACTAGTAATGCTAATGCTACACAAGTTGCTGCACCTCCTACTATTACTAATAAAAGAATTGGTGTTAGCAATGTTTCCACTTCTAATGCAAAGCGAGAAACCGCTGAAATCGCTAAAGCTACTGAAACGCACTGTGATAAAACTGCTGAAATTTTTTCCAACATTGGGGATGATGATCCCATTGCTTTAGATTATAATGGTTTGAATTTTGATGATTGAAACATCTCTGAAGTTATAAAGTTCTTACAAAAACTTGCTAAAAGTCCTAATGCTAGTGCTATAAATTTGGCTTTCACGCAACATATTACAAATGCTCTCATAAAAGCTAGAGAAGAGAAACTAGAGCGCGAAGCCTCTATTCCTAGAAAGCTAGAGGATGGTTAGGAACCCATCATTAAGATGAAGGTAAAGGATTTTGATTGTAGTGCTTTATGTGATCTTGGTGCAAGTATTTCTGTTATGCCTAAGAAAATTTATAATATGCTTGACTTGCCACCGTTGAAAAATTGTTATTTGGATGTTAATCTTGCTGATCATTCTACAAAGAAACCTTTGGGGAAAGTTGATAATGTTCACATTACCGCTAACAATTACCTTGTCCCCATTGATTTTGTTGTCTTGGATATTGAATGCAATGCATCTTGTCCCATCATATTGGGAAGACCTTTTCTTCGAACTGTTGGTGCTATCATTGATATGAAGGAAGGTAATATTAAATATCAATTTCCTCTCAAGAAAGGTATGGAACACTTCCCTAGAAAGAGAATGAAGTTACCTTTTGATTCTATTATTAGAACAAATTATGATGTTGACACTTCATCTCTTGATAATACTTGATACACACTTTCTGCGCCTAGCTGAAAGGCGTTAAAGAAAAGCGCTTATGGGAGACAACCCATGTTTTTACTACAGTACTTTGTTTTTATTTTGTGTCTTGGAAGTTGTTTACTACTGTAGTAACCTCTCCTTATCTTAGTTTAGTATTTTGTTGTGCGAAGTAAAGTCGTTGATAGTAAAGTTCATACTAGATTTGGATTACTGCGCAGAAACAGATTTCTTTGCTGTCACGAATCTGGGCTGTTTTCTCTGTAGGTAACTCAGAAAATTATGACAATTTACGTGAGTGATCCTCAGATACGTACGCAACTTTCATTAAATTTGAGCATTTTAATTTGAGCAAGTCTGGTGCCTCAATAAAATTCGTCAATACGAACTGTTCTGTTTTGACAGATTCTGCCTTTTATTTTGCATTGCCTGTTTTGTTATGTTCGATGAATATTTTGATTCCATTGACTTTCAGTAGCTTTGTGCAATGTCCAGAAGTGTTAAGAATGATTATGTCACCTCTGAACATGTATATTTTGATTGTGCACTAACCCTCTAATGAGTTGTTCTAAGTTTGGTGTGGAGGAAGTTTTCAAGGATCAAGAGAGGGAGATGATACAACATGATCAAGGAGAATGAAAGCTCTAAGCTTGGGGATGCCCCGGTGGTTCACCCCTGCATATATCAAGAATACTCAAGCGTCTAAGCTTGGGGATGCCCAAGGCATCCCCTTCTTCATCGACAACATTATCAGGTTCCTCCCCTGAAACTATATTTTTATTCCATCACAGATTATGTGCTCTACTTGGAGCGTCGGTTTGTTTTTGTTTTTGTTTTGTTTGAAAAAAATGGATCCTAGCATTATTTGTGTGGGAGAGAGACACGCTCCGCTGTAGCATATGGACAAATATGTCCTTAGGCTTTACTCATAATGTTCATGGCGAAGTTTCTTCTTCGTTAAATTGTTATATGGTTGGAATTGGAAAATGATACATGTAGTAATTGCTCTAATGTCTTGGATAATGTGATACTTGGCAATTGTTGTGCTCATGTTTAAGCTCTTGCATCATATACTTTGCACCTATTAATGAAGAAATACATAGAGCATGCTAAAATTTGGTTTGCATATTTGGTCTCTCTAAAGTCTAGATAATTTCTAGTATTGAGTTTGAACAACAAGGAAGACGGTGTAGAGTCTTATAATGTTTTCAATATGTCTTTTATGTGAGTTTTGCTGCACCGGTTCATCCTTGTGTTTGTTTCAAATAGCCTTGCTAGCCTAAACCTTGTATCGAGAGGGATTACTTCTCATGCATCCAAATACTTGAGCCAACCACTATGCCATTTGTGTCCACCATACCTACCTACTACATGGTATTTCTCCGCCATTCCAAAGTAAATTGCTTGAGTGCTACCTTTAAATTTCCATTCTCTACCTTTGCAATATATAGCTCATGGGACAAATAGCTTAAAAACTATTGTGGTATTGAATATGTACTTATGCACTTTATCTCTTATTAAGTTGCTCGTTGTGCGATAACCATGTTCACTGGGGACGCCATCAACTACTCTTTGTTGAATTTCATGTGAGTTGCTGTGCATGTTCGTCTTGTCTGAAGTAAGAGCGATCTACCACCTTATGGTTAGAGCGTGCATATTGTTAGAGAAGAACATTGGGCCGCTAACTAAAGCCATGATCCATGGTGGAAGTTTCAGTTTTGGACATATATCCTCAATCTCATATGAGAAAATTAATTGTTGCTACATGCTTATGCATAAAAGAGGAGTCCATTATCTGTTGTCTATGTTGTCCCGGTATGGATGTCTAAGTTGAGAATAATCAATAGCGAGAAATCCGATGCGAGCTTTCTCCTTAGACCTTTGTACATGCGGCATAGAGGTACCCCTTTGTGACACTTGGTTAAAACATGTGCATTGCGATGATCCCGGTAGTCCAAGCTAATTAGGACAAGGTGCAGGCACTATTAGTATACTATGCATGAGGCTTGCAACTTGTAAGATATAATTTACACGATACATATGCTTTATTACTACCGTTGACAAAATTGTTTCTTGTTTTCAAAATCAAAGCTCTAGCACAAATATAGCAATCGATGCTTTCCTCTTTGAAGGGCCATTCTTTTACTTTTATTGTTGAGTCAGTTCACCTATTTCTCTCCACCTCAAGAAGCAAACACTTGTGTGAACTGTGCATTGATTCCTACATATTTGCATATTGCACTTGTTATATTACTCTATGTTGACAATGTCCATGAGATATACATGTTATAAGTTGAAAGCAACCGCTGAAACTTAATCTTCCTTTGTGTTGCTTCAATGCTTTTACTATAAATTATTGCTTCATGAGTTAACTCTTATGCAAGACTTATTGATGCTTGTCTTGAAGTACTATTCATGAAAAGTCTTTGCTATATGATTCACTTGTTTACTCATGTCATATACATTGTTTTGATCGCTGCATTCACTACATATGCTTTACAAATAGTATGATCAAGGTTATGATGGCATGTCACTCCAGAAATTATCTTTGTTTATCGTTTACCTGCTTGGGACGAGCAGGAACTAAGCTTGGGGATGCTGATACGTCTCCGACGTATCGATAATTTCTTATGTTCCATGCCACATTATTGATGATATCTACATGTTTTATGCACACTTTATGTCATATTCGTGCATTTTCTGGAACTAACCTATTAACAAGATGCCGAAGTGCCGATTCTTTGTTTCTGCTGTTTTTGGTTTCAGAAATCCTAGTAAGGAAATATTCTCGGAATTGGACGAAATCAACGCTCAGGGTCCTATTTTGCCACGAAGCTTCCAGAAGACCGAAGAGTCAACGAAGTGGGGCCACGAGGCGGCCAGACTACAGGGCGGCGCGGCCTAGGTCTTGGCCGCGCGGCCCTGTCATCTGGGCCCCTCGTGACGCCCCTTGACCTGCCCTTCCGCCTACAAATAGCCTTCATCGCGAAACCCCGGTCACCGAGAGCCACGATACGGAAAACCTTCCAGAGACGCCGCCGCCGCCAATCCCATCTCGGGGATTCGGAGATCGCCTCCGGCACCCTGCCGGAGAGGGGAATCATCTCCCGGAGGACTCTACGCCGCCATGGTCGCCTCCGGAGTGATGTGTGAGTAGTCTACCCCTGGACTATGGGTCCATAGCAGTAGCTAGATGGTTGTCTTCTCCTCATTATGCTTAATTGTCCGGTCTTGTGAGCTGCCGAACATGATCAAGATCATCTATCCGTAATTCTATATGTTGTGTTTGTTGGGATCCGATGAATAGAGAATACCATGTTATGTTGATTATCAATTTATATCTATGTGTTGTTTATGATCTTGCATGCTCTCCGTTACTAGTAGATGCTCTGGCCAAGTAGATGCTTGTAACTCCAAGAGGGAGTATTTATGCTCGATAGTGGGTTCATGTCTCCGTGAATCTGGGGGAGTGACAGAAACCTCTAAGATTATGGATGTGCTGTTGCCACTAGGGGTAAAACATTGGTGCTATGTTCGAGGATGTAGTTACTGATTACATTACGCGCAATACTTAATGCAATTGTCTGTTGTTAGCAACTTAATACTGGAGGGGGTTCGGATGATAACCTGAAGGTGGACTTTTTAGGCATAGATGCATGCTGGATAGCGGTCTATGTACTTTGTCGTAATGCCCAATTAAATCTCACTATACTCATCATAATATGTATGTGCATGGTCATGCCCTCTTTATTTGTCAATTGCCCAACTGTAATTTGTTCACCCAACATGCTGTTTATCTTATGGGAGAGACACCTCTAGTGAACTGTGGACCCCGGTCCAATTCTCTATACTGAAATACAATCTCTTGCAATCTTGTTCTCTGTTTTCTGCAAACAATCATCATCCACACTATACATCTAATCCTTTGTTACAGCAAGCCGGTGAGATTGACAACCTCGCTGTTTCGTTGGGGCAAAGTACTTGGTTTGTGTTGTGCAGGTTCCACGTTGGCGCCGGAATCCCTGGTGTTGCGCCGCACTACATCTCGCCGCCATCAACCTTCAACGTGCTTCTTGGCTCCTACTGGTTCGATAAACCTTGGTTTCATACTGAGGGAAAACTTGCCGCTGTACGCATCACACCTTTCTCTTGGGGTTCCCAACGGACGCGTGCTGTACGCGTATCAGGCGGCGGCCTGGGCGATGGGCGCGGGGAGGCGCAAGGGCCGGCGGTGGTTGTTGGCGCTGAGCGGGACGGTTGGGCCGGCTGATACGTCCAATTTGCATCACTATTTTATATCATAATTTGCTGTTATTCATTGATATATTTCATATTTGGACATAATACTTATGTTATTTCATCTATTTTGCATGTTTCATGATTATTGAGGATCGAGCACCGAAGCCAGGATTCTGCTGGAAAAAGCGCCATCAGAATGCAATATTTCGGAAGATCAACAGTTGATGGAAATTATATCAAAAATCCTATTTTTCCAGATGACGAAGGGAGCCAGAAGGGGGAGCCGAGGGGACCCGAGGTGGGCCCACCCCATAGGCCGGCGCGGCCCAAGGCCTGGCCGCGCCGCCCTGTGAGGAGGGGGCCCACAGCCCCCTCTCGCCTCCTTTTCTTCGCGAACGCCTTCGTCCCGAAAACCTAAGCTCCAGAGGGTACCTCGCGAAGAGTTACAGCCGCCTCTGCGAGGCGGAAAACACCAGAGAGAAAAGAGCTCTCCGGCGGGCTGAGATCCGCCGGGGAAATTCCCTCCGGAGGGGGAAATCGACGCCATCGTCACCGCCATCAAGTTGGACATCATCTCCATCACCATCATCATCATCTTCATCATCATCACCGCCGTCTCCACCACTGCACATCGTCATCGCTGTAGCAATTTGGGTTTGATCTTGATTGTTTGATAGGGGAAACTCTCCCGGTATTGATTTCTACTTGTTATTGATGCTATTGAGTGAAACCGTTGAACCAAGGTTTATGTTCAGATTGTTATTCATCATCATATCACCTCTGATCATGTTCCATATGATGTCTCGTGAGTAGTTCGTTTAGTTCTTGAGGACATGGGTGAAGTCTAAATGTTAGTAGTGAAGTATGGTTGAGTAATATTCAATGTTATGATATTTAAGTTGTGGTGTTATTCTTCTAGTGGTGTCGTGTGAACGTCGACTACACGACACTTCACCTTTATGGGCCTAGGGGAATGCATCTTGTACTCGTTTGCCAATTGCGGGGTTGCCGGAGTGACAGAAACCTAAACCCCCGTTGGTATATCGATGCAGGAGGGATAGCAGAATCTCAGAGTTTAAGGCTGTGGTTAGATTTATCTTAATTACTTTCTTGTAGTTGCGGATGCTTGCAAGGGGTATAATCACAAGTATGTATTAGTCCTAGGAAGGGCGGTACATTAGCACAGGTTCACCCACACAACACTTATCAAAACAATGAAGATTAATTAGCCGTATGTAGCGAAAGCACTAGACTAAAATCCCGTGTGTCCTCGAGAACGTTTGGTCATTATAAGTAAACAAACTGGCTTGTCCTTTGTGCTAAAAAGGATTGGGCCACTCGCTGCAATTGTTACTCTCGCACTTTACTTACTCGTACTTTATTCATCTGTTACATCAAAAACCCCTGAATACTTGTCTGTGAGCATTTACAGTGAATCCTTCATCGAAACTGCTTGTCAACACCTTCTGCTCCTCATTGGGATCGACATTCTTACTTATCGAAGATACTACGATACACCCCCTATACTTGTGGGTCATCAAGACTATTTTCTGGCGCCGTTGCCGGGGACTGAAGCGCTATTGGTAAGTGGAATTGGTAAGGGAAATTTCTACTGTTTGTGCTGATTTTATTTCTGCCTGCTGCCATAATTCATTATGGAGAGATCTTCTCTTGAGTTTTTATTTGGAAAATCTGCTACTACTGCAAAGGTAGTGGATGAGGCGCCAGGTGAGGAAGAGATACCATACAAAATACCTATGAAAATTATTGAACGTGTAGTGGATAACCGTTATACAGGTGATGGAACTGTCCACCCTGGAGATCATTTACTGTTCTTACATGAATTATGCGGTTTATTCAAGTGTGCAGGTATTGCTATGGATGAAGTGAGGAAGAAACTATTCTATATATCGCTGTCTGGTAAAGCGGCGCATTGGTATAAATTACTGGATAATGGGGATTCTCTTGAATGGAATGATATTGTGCCCCGGTTTTATTCTAAGTTCTATCCTCCAAGTGAAATTCACAAGGATCAGAACCGCATATATAATTTTTGGCCTCATGATGGAGAGAGTATTGCCCAAGCATGGGGGAGATTGAAGTCTTTAATGCTCAAATGCCCCATTCATGAGCTTCCTGGTAATGTTATTATTGATAATTTCTATGCAAGACTTTCTTTTGAAGACAAGACCTTGCTGGATACTTCTTGTTCTGGATCATTCATGCGCAACAAGGAAGAGTTTAAAAGGGACCTTCTTAATCGGATCCAGGAAAATACTGAAGGATGGAGAACGACAAAGATAGAGAACTAGGTATAAATTATGATTATAAATGCATTGAAGCTTTTATGGATACTGATAAATTTCGTAATATGAGTGCTACTTATGGTCTTGATTCTCAAGTTGCTGCAAATCTTTATAAAGATTTTGCCTCTCATTATGAATTGCCTAAGAAGAATTTTGATAAGTATCATGAACCGTATAAAGATAAAATTGATTCATCTATTAATAAATGTGTTGTAGTTGAAACTGTTGATCATGTTATTCCTGAAGCTTATATTGAAAAAACTCCTTTCCCTGCTAAAATGAAGGAGTACTCTGTTATAAATAGTGTGGTTCATAAAAGTGAAAAGAAACCTATAGAACCCGAAGAACAAATAAAAGTTGAACCTGCTATTGCAATAGTTAAAGATCTTGTGACTGAAAATGTGGAGGATGGTCATATTATTTTCTGTGAAGATGCCTCCAATATTGTTTCACATCCTAATAAGTCCAAGCAAGCTAGTGTTCCTATGCTATCTGTTAGAATTGGTGATCATTGTTATTATGGTTTATGTGATATTGGTGCAAGTATTAGTGCTATTCCTTATGAGCTTTACACGGAGATTATGCACAAAATTGGTTCTTGTGAACTTGAAGATATTGATGTGGTTATTCGACTGGCTAATAGAGAAACTATTTCTCCAATTGGTATTGTTCGAGATGTGGAAGTTCTATGTGGTAAGATTAAATATCCTGCTGACTTTTTGGTACTTGGTTCTGCTGCTAGTAAATATTGTCCTATCATTTTTGGTAGACCTTTTCTAAATACTTGTGGAGCTATTATAGATTGCAAGAAAGAGAAAATTTTGACTAAATTTGCTGGTGAATCTTATGAGTTTAACTTCTCTAAATTTACCAAAACTCCTTATAAAGATGATTTGCCTAATAATGATTTTAAAGTTGAACAGTGTGCATCTATTGTTCTTGCTCCTAATAATCCTTTACAGCAACATTTGGAGAATAGTGAGAGTGAAGTTTTTAGGGAAGAAAGAGATGAGCTTGATGAAATTTTTCTTCGCCAACCTATTCTTAAGCATGATTTACCGGTGGAAGATCTGGGTACAACACCGCCACCAAAGGAAGATCCTGTCTTTGATTTAAAACCATTGCCTGATAATCTTAAATATGCTCATATTGATGATAAGAAAATATATCCTGTTATTATTAGTTCTAAGCTTTCAGAGTTTGAAGAAGAAAGGCTATTGGAAATACTGAAGAAGCACCGAGGAGCTATTGGCTACACTCTTGATGACTTGAAGGGGATTTCTCCCTCTATTTGCCAACACGCCATTAATATGGAAGATGATGCGAAGCCTGTTGTTGAACCTCAGCGTCGTCTAATTCCTAAGATGAAGGATGTGGTAAGAAATGAGGTATTAAGACTTCTTGAAGCTGGTATTATATATCCTATTGCTGATAGTGATACGCGTACAGCACGCGTCCGTTGGGAACCCCAAGAGGAAGGTGTGATGCGTACAGCGCCAAGTTTTCCCTCAGTATGAAACCAAGGTTTAATCGAACCAGTAGGAGCCAAGAAGCACGTTGAAGGTTGATGGCGGCGAGATGTAGAGCGGCGCAACACCAGGGATTCCGGCGCCAACGTGGAACCTGCACAACACAAACCAAGTACTTTGCCCCAACGAAACAGTGAGGTTGTCAATCTCACCGGCTTGCTGTAACAAAGGATTAGATGTATAGTGTGGATGATGATTGTTTGCAGAAAACAGTAGAACAATTGCAGTAGATTGTATTTCAGATGTAAAGAGTGGACCGGGGTCCACAGTTCACTAGAGGTGTCTCCCCCATAAGATAAATAGCATGTTGGGTGAACAAATTACAGTTGGGCAATTGACAAATAGAGAGGGCATGACCATGCACATACATGATATGATGAGTATTGTGAGATTTAATTGGGCATTACGACAAAGTACATAGACCGCTATCCAGCATGCATCTATGCCTAAAAAGTCCACCTTCAGGTTATCATCCGAACCCCTTCCAGTATTAAGTTGAAAACAACAGACAATTGCATTAAGTATGGTGCATAATGTAATCAATAACTACATCCTCGGACATAGCATCAATGTTTTATCCCTAGTGGCAACATCACATCCATAACCTTAGAGGTTTCTGTCACTCCCCCAGATTCACGAAGACATGAACCCACTATCGAGCATAAATACCCCCTCTTGGAGTTACTAGCAAAAACTTGGCCAGAGCCTCTACTAATAACGGAGAGCATGCAAGATCATAAACAACACATAGATATAAATTGATAATCAACATAACATAGTATTCTCTATCCTTCAGATCCCAACAAACACAACATATAGCATTACAGATAGATGATCTTGATCATATTCGGCAGCTCACAAGATCCGACAATGAAGCACATAAGGAGAAGACAACCATCTAGCTACTGCTAGACCCATAGTCCAGGGGTAGACTACTCACTCATCACTCCGGAGGCGACCATGGCGGTGTAGAGTCCTCCGGGAGATGAATCCCCTCTCCGGCAGGGTGCCGGAGGCGATCTCCTGAATCCCCCGAGATGGGATTGGCGGCGGCGGCGTCTCTGAAAGGTTTTCCGTATCGTGGCTCTCGGTACTGGGGGTTTCGCGACGAAGGCTATTTGTAGGCGGAAGGGAAGGTCAAGGGGCGTCACGAGGGGCCCAGGAGATAGGGTGGCGCGGCCAGGGCTTGGGCCGCGCCGCCCTACCTTCTGGCCGCCTCGTGGCCCCACTTCGTTGACTCTTCGGTCTTCTGGAAGCTTCGTGTGAAAATAGGCCCCTGGGCGTTGATTTCGTCCAATTCCGAGAATATTTCCTTACTAGGATTTCTGAAACCAAAAACAGCAGAAAACAGCAACTGGCTCTCGGCATCTCGTTAATAGGTTAGTTCCAGAAAATGCATAAATATGATGTAAAGTATGCATAAAACATGTAGATATCATCAATAATGTGGCATGGAACATAAGAAATTATCGATACGTCGGAGACGTATCAGCATCCCCAAGCTTAGTTTCTGCTCGTCCCGAGCAGGTAAACGATAACAAAGATAATTTCTGGAGTGACATACCATCACAACCTTGATCATACTATTGTAAGCATATGTAATGAATGCAGCGATCAAAAAAATGTAAACGACATGAGTAAACAGATGAATCATATAGCAAAGACTTTTCATGAATAGTACTTCAAGACAAGCATCAATAAGTCTTGCATAAGAGTTAACTCATAAAGCAATAATTCATAGTAGAGGTATTGAAGCAACACAAAGGAAGATGAAGTTTCAGCGGTTGCTTTCAACTTATAACATGTATATCTCATGGATATTGTCAATGCAAAGTAATATAACAAGTGCAATATGCAAGTATGTAGGAATCAATGCACAGTTCACACAAGTGTTTGCTTCTTGAGGTGGAGAGAGATAGGTGAACTGACTCAACATAAAAGTAAAATAATGGTCCTTCAAAGAGGAAAGCATCGATTGCTATATTTGTGCTAAAGCTTGATTTTGAAAACATATAGAGATCATAAAAGTAAAATTTTGAGAGGTGTTTGTTGTTGTCAACGAATGGTAGTGGGTACTCTAACCCCATTGCCAGACAAACCTTCAAAGAGCGGCTCCCATTTTATTTTTATTTTTGTGTGGCACTCCTTCCAACCTTTCTTTCACAAACCATGGCTAACCGAATCCTTCGGGTGCCTGCCAACAATCTCATACCATGAAGGAGTGCCTTTTTATTTTAGTTTTATTATGATGACACTCCTCCCCACCTTTGCTTTCTCAAGCCATGGCTAACCGAATCCTTCGGGTGCCATCCAACAATCACATACCATGGAGGAGTGTCTATTTTTATTAATTAATTTGGGACTGGGAATCCCATTGCCAGCTCTTTTTGCAAAATTATTGGATAAGCGGATGAAGCCACTAGTCCATTGGTGAAAGTTGCCCAACAAGATTGAAAGATAAACACCACATACTTCCTCATGAGCTATAAAACATTGACACAAATCAGAGGTGATAAATTTTAAATTGTTTAAATGTAGCACTCAAGCAATTTACTTTGGAATGGCGGAGAAATATCATGTAGTAGGTAGGTATGGTGGACACAAATGGCATAGTGGTTGGCTCAAGTATTTGGATGCATGAGAAGTATTCCCTCTCGATACAAGGTTTAGGCTAGCAAGGTTTATTTGAAACAAACACAAGGATGAAGCGGTGCAGCAAAACTCACATAAAAGACATATTGTAAACATTATAAGACTCTACACCGTCTTCCTTGTTGTTCAAACTCAATACTAGAAATTATCTAGACCTTAGAGAGACCAAATATGCAAACCAAATTTTAGCATGCTCTATGTATTTTTCATTAATAGGTGCAAAGTATATGATGCAAGAGCTTAAACATGAGCACAACAATTGCCAAGTATCACATTATCCAAGACATTATAGCAATTACTACATGTAGCATTTCCTGATTCCAACCATATAACAATTTAACGAAGAAGATTCAACCTTCGCCATGAATATTATGAGTAAAGCCTAAGGACATATTTGTCCATATGCAACAGCGGAGCGTGTCTCTCTCCCACACAATGAATGCTAGGATCCATTTTATTAAAACAAAACAAAAACAAACCGACGCTCCAAGCAAAGCACATAAGATGTGACGGAATAAAAATATAGTTTCAGGGGAGGAACCTGATAATGTTGTCGATGAAGAAGGGGATGCCTTGGGCATCCCCAAGCTTAGACGCTTGAGTCTTCTTGATATATGCAGGGGTGAACCATCGGGGCATCCCCAAGCTTAGAGCTTTCACTCTCCTTGATCATGTTGTATCATCTCCCTCTCTTGATCCTTGAAAACTTCCTCCACACCAAACTCAAAACAACTCATTAGAGGGTTAGTGCACAATCAAAATATACATGTTCAGAGGTGACATAATCATTCTTAACACTTCTGGACATTGCACAAAGCTACTGAAAGTCAATGGAATCGAAAAATCCATCGAGCATATCAAAACAGGCAATGCGAAATAAAAGGCAGAATCTGTCAAAACAGAACAGTTCGTAAAGACGAATTTTATTGAGGCACCAGACTTGCTCAAATGAAAATGCTCAAATTGAATGAAAGTTGCGTACATATCTGAGGATCACTCACGTAAATTGGCATAATTTTCTGAGTTACCTACAGAGAATTTTGCCCAGATTCATTACAGCAAAGAAATCTGTTTCTGCGCAGTAATCCAAATCTAGTATGAACCTTACTATCAACGACTTTACTTGGCACAACAATGCACAAAACTAGGATAAGGAGAGGTTGCTACAGTAGTAAACAACTTCTGAGACACAAAATAAAAATAAAGGTACTGTAGTAAAAACATGGGTTGTCTCCCATAAGCGCTTTTCTTTAACGCCTTTCAGCTAGGCGCAGAAAGTGTGTATCAAGTATTATCAAAAGATGGTGCATCTACAGCGGGGTGTGGAGTTTTCTCAACCATGCATAGTATATTGGATACATAAGTTTCAGCGGCTCCCTTTTCATTAGTCTTGGGCTTGCAACTTTCATCAAACAAATTTTCAGGAACAAGCCAAGCATAGTTATTTTCTAGTGCTTCATGCATTGCTAGGAGCTTACATGGTATTGGTGCTTTAATCTCCCCACCATTATTAACATTATTAGTATACTTAATTCTATCCATATCCATCTTTTCAAGGATACTAACAAAATTGGTATAAGAACCAAGCATCTTATATTTAATAAAGACCTTTCTAGCCTCTCTTGCTATACCACCAAATTCTCTAAGAAGGATTTCTAAAACAAAATCTTTCTTTTCCCCTTCTTCCATATCACCGAGTGTAAGAAACATGTATTGGATTATAGGATTGAGATTAAAAAATTTAGTTTCCAACATGCGAACTAAAGAAGCAGCAGCAATTTCATAAGTAGGAGCAAGTTCTACCAAGTGTCTATCTTCAAAATCTTCAACGGTACTGACATGATTGAAAAATTCTTCTATATTATTTCTCCCAATTATAGACCCACGTCATACCGGTATATCTTTTACGGTAAAAGGAAACATGTTGAAATAAGTAAAGCAAATATAAGTAACTAATTTTTTTGTGTTTTTAATATAGAGTGCAAACAAGATAGCAAATAAAGTAAAGCAAGACAAAAACAAAGTAAAGAGATTGCGATGTGGAGACTCCCCTTGCAGCGTGTCTTGATCTCCCCGGCAACGGCGCCAGAAAACAGTCTTGATACGCGTACAGCACGCGTCCGTTGGGAACCTCAAGAGGAAGGTGTGATGCGTACAGCGGCAAGTTTTCCCTCAGTATGAAACCAAGGTTTAATCGAACCAGTAGGAGCCAAGAAGCACATTGAAGGTTGATGGCGGAGAGATGTAGTGCGGCGCAACACCAGGGATTCCGGCGCCAACGTGGAACCTGCACAACACAAACCAAGTACTTTGCCCCAAAGAAACAGTGAGGTTGTCAATCTCACCGGCTTGCTGTAACAAAGGATTAGATGTATAGTGTGGATGATGATTGTTTGCAGAAAACAGTAGAACAATTGCAGTAGATTGTATTTCAGATGTAAAGAGTGGACCGGGGTCCACAGTTCACTAGAGGTGTCTCTCCCATAAGATAAATAACATGTTGGGTGAACAAATTACAGTTGGGCAATTGACAAATAGAGAGGGCATGACCATGCACATACATGATATGATGAGTATTGTGAGATTTAATTGGGCATTACGACAAAGTACATAGACCGCTATCCAGCATGCATCTATGCCTAAAAAGTCCACCTTCAGGTTATCATCCGAACCCCTTCCAGTATTAAGTTGAAAACAACAGACAATTGCATTAAGTATGGTGCATAATGTAATCAATAACTACATCCTCGGACATAGCATCAATGTTTTATCCCTAGTGGCAACAGCACATCCATAACCTTAGAGGTTTCTGTCACTCCCCCAGATTCACGGAGACATGAACCCACTATCGAGCATAAATACCCCCTCTTGGAGTTACTAGCAAAAACTTGGCCAGAGCCTCTACTAATAACGGAGAGCATGCAAGATCATAAACAACACATAGATATAAATTGATAATCAACATAACATAGTATTCTCTATCCATCGGATCCCAACAAACACAACATATAGCATTACAGATAGATGATCTTGATCATGTTCGGCAGCTCACAAGATCCGACAATGAAGCACATAAGGAGAAGACAACCATCTAGCTACTGCTATGGACCCATAGTCCAGGGGTAGACTACTCACTCATCACTCCGGAGGCGACCATGGCGGTGTAGAGTCCTCCGGGAGATGAATCCCCTCTCCGGCAGGGTGCCGGAGGCGATCTCCTGAATCCCCCGAGATGGGATTGGCGGCGGCGGCGTCTCTGGAAGGTTTTCCGTATCGTGGCTCTCGGTACTGGGGGTTTGATGTGTGTGGTTGACACGTCCGTTGGGAACCCCAAGAGGAAGGTGTGATGCGCACAGCGACAAGTTTCCCTCAGTAAGAAACCAAGGTTTAATCGAACCAGTAGGAGTCAAGAAGCACGTTGAAGGTTGATGGCGGCGGGATGTAGTGCGGCGCAACACCAGAGATTCCGGCGCCAACGTGGAACCTGCACAACACAACCAAAGTACTTTGCCCCAACGAAACAGTGAGGTTGTCAATCTCACCGGCTTGCTGTAACAAAGGATTAACCGTATTATGTGGAAGATGATTGTTTGCAGAAAACAGTAGAACAAGTATTGCAGTAGATTGTATTTCAGTATAGAGAATTGGACCGGGGTCCACAGTTCACCAGAGGTGTCTCTCCCATAAGACAAACAGCATGTTGGGTGAACAAATTACAGTTGGGCAATTGACAAATAAAGAGGGCATGACCATGCACATACATATTATGATGAGTATAGTGAGATTTAATTGGGCATTACGACAAAGTACATAGACCGCCATCCAGCATGCATCTATGCCTAAAAAGTCCACCTTCAGGTTATCATCCGAAACCCCTCCAGTATTAAGTTGCTAACAACAGACAATTGCATTAAGTATTGCGCGTAATGTAACTAGTAACTACATCCTTGAACATAGCACTAATGTTTTATCCCTAGTGGCAACAGCACATCCACAACCTTAGAACTTTCTGTCATTGTCCCAGATATCAATGGAGGCATGAACCCACTATCGAGCATAAATACTCCCTCTTGGAGTTACAAGCATCTACTTGGCCAGAGCATCTACTAGTAACGGAGAGCATGCAAGATCATAAACAACACATAGACATAACTTTGATAATCAACATAACAAGTATTCTCTATTCATCGGATCCCAACAAACGCAACATATAGAATTACAGATAGATGATCTTGATCATGTTAGGCAGCTCACAAGATCCGACAATGAAGCACAATGGGGAGAAGACAACCATCTAGCTACTGCTATGGACCCATAGTCCAGGGGTAGACTACTCACACATCACTCCGGAGGCGACCATGGCGGCGTAGAGTCCTCCGGGAGATGATTCCCCTCTCCGGCAGGGTGCCGGAAGCGATCTCCTGGATCCCCCGAGATGGGATCGGCGGCGGCGGCGTCTCTGGAAGGTTTTCTGTATCGTGGCTCTCGGTACTGGGAGTTTCGCAACGGAGGCTTTAAGTAGGCGGAAGGGCAGGTCAGGAGGCGGCACGAGGGCCCCACACCACAGGGCCGCGCGGCCAAGGGGGGGGGGCGCGCCGCCCTAGGGTGTGGCCACCTCGTGGCCCCACTTCGTCTCCTCTTCGGACTTCTGGAAGCTTCGTGGCAAAATAGGACCCAGGGCGTTGATTTCGTCCAATTCCGAGAATATTTCGTTACTAGGATTTCTGAAACCAAAAACAGCAGAAAACAACAACTGGCACTTCGGCATCTTGTTAATAGGTTAGTTCCAGAAAATGCACGAATATGACATAAAGTGTGCATAAAACATGTAGATAACATCAATAATGTGGCATGGAACATAAGAAATTATCGATACGTCGGAGACGTATCAGCATCCCCAAGCTTAGTTCTGCTCGTCCCGAGCAGGTAAAACGATAACACAGATAATTTCTGGAGTGACATGCCATCATAACCTTGATCATATTATTTGTAAAGCATATGTAGTGAATGCAGCGATCAAAACAATGTATATGACATGAGTAAACAAGTGAATCATATAGCAAAGACTTTTCATGAATAGCACTTCAAGACAAGCATCAATAAGTCTTGCATAAGAGTTAACTCATAAAGCAATAATTCAAAGTAAAGGCATTGAAGCAACACAAAGGAAGATTAAGTTTCAGCGGTTGCTTTCAACTCATAACATGTATACCTCATGGATATTGTCAACATAGAGTAATATAATAAGTGCAATAAGCAAATATGTAGGAATCAATGCACAGTTCACACAAGTGTTTGCTTCTTGAGGTGGAGAGAAATAGGTGAACTGACTCATCATTGAAAGTAAAAGAATGGTCCTCCATAGAGGAAAAGCATCGATTGCTATATTTGTGCTAGAGCTTTGATTTTGAAAACATGAAACAATTTTGTCAACGGTAGTAATAAAGCATATGTATCATGTAAATTATATCTTACAAGTTGCAAGCCTCATGCATAGTATACTAATAGTGCCCGCACCTTGTCCTAATTAGCTTGGACTACCGGATCATCGCAATGCACATGTTTTAACCAAGTGTCACAAAGGGGTACCTCTATGCCGCCTGTACAAAGGTCTAAGGAGAAAGCTCGCATTGGATTTCTCGCTATTGATTATTCTCAACTTAGACATCCATACCGGGACAACATAGACAACAGATAATGGACTCCTCTTTTATGCATAAGCATGTAACAACAATTAATAATTCTTCTCATATGAGATTGAGGATATTTGTCCAAAACTGAAACTTCCACCATGGATCATGGCTTTAGTTAGCGGCCCAATGTTCTTCTCTAACAATACGCATGCTTAACCATAAGGTGGTAGATCGCTCTTACTTCAGACAAGACGAACATGCATAGCAACTCACATGAAATTCAACAAAGAGTAGTTGATGGCATCCCCAGTGAACATGGTTATCGCACAACAAGCAACTTAATAAGAGATAAAGTGCATAATTACATATTCAATACCACAATAGTTTTTAAGCTATTTGTCCCATGAGCTATATATTGCAAAGGTGAATAATGGAATTTTAAAGGTAGCACTCAAGCAATTTACTTTGGAATGGCGGAAAATACCATGTAGTAGGTAGGTATGGTGGACACAAATGGCATAGTGGTTGGCTCAAGTATTTTGGATGCATGAGAAGTATTCCCTCTCGATACAAGGTTTAGGCTAGCAAGGCTTATTTGAAACAAACACAAGGATGAACCGGTGCAGCAAAACTCACATAAAAGACATATTGAAAACATTATAAGACTCTACACCGTCTTCCTCGTTGTTCAAACTCAATACTAGAAATTATCTAGACCTTAGAGGAACCAAATATGCAAACCAAATTTTAGCATGCTCTATGTATTTCTTCATTAATGGGTGCAAAGCATATGATGCAAGAGCTTAAACATGAGCACAACAATTGCCAAGTATCACATTACCCAAGACATTAATAGCAATTACTACATGTATCATTTTCCAATTCCAACCATATAACAATTTAACGAAGAAGAAACTTCGCCATGAATACTATGAGTAGAAACTAAGGACATACTTGTCCATATGCTACAGCGGAGCGTGTCTCTCTCCCATAAAGTGAATGCTAGGATCCATTTTATTCAAACAAAACAAAAAACAAAAACAAACCGATGCTCCAAGCAAAGCACATAAGATGTGATGGAATAAAAATATAGTTTCAGGGGAGGAACCTGATAATGTTGTCGATGAAGAAGGGGATGCCTTGGGCATCCCCAAGCTTAGACGCTTGAGTCTTCTTAGAATATGCAGGGGTGAACCACCGGGGCATCCCCAAGCTTAGAGCTTTCACTCTCCTTGATCATGTTGCATCATACTCCTCTCTTGATCCTTGAAAACTTCCTCCACACCAAACTTAGAACAACTCATTAGAGGGTTAGTGGATAATAAAAATTAACATGTTCAGAGGTGACACAATCATTCTTAACACTTCTGGACATTGCATAAAGCTACTGGACATTAATGGATCAAAGAAATTCATCCAACATAGCAAAAGAGGCAATGCGAAATAAAAGGCAGAATCTGTCAAAACAGAACAGTTCGTATTGACGAATTTTATCGAGGCACCATACTTGCTCAAATGAAAATTCTCAAATTGAATGAAAGTTGCGTACATATCTGAGGATCACTCACGTAAATTGGCATAATTTTCTGAGTTACCTACAGGGAAAACAGCCCAGATTCGTGACAGCAAAGAAATCTGTTTCTGCGCAGTAATCCAAATCTAGTATGAACTTTTCTATCAACGACTTTTCTTGGCACAACAAAACACTAAACTAAGATAAGGAGAGGTTGCTACAGTAGTAAACAACTTCCAAGACATAAAATAAAAACAAAGTACTGTAGGTAAAAACCATGGGTTGTCTCCCATAAGCGCTTTTCTTTAACGCCTTTCAGCTAGGCGCAGAAAGTGTGTATCAAGTATTATCGGAGGGTGGTGTATCGTTATTATGAGCTCCCCCATCCGCAGTGGTACTAAGGGCTTTGTCAATTTTAGGCCTATAATAATACTTCTTTGGTTTAGGCACTTTAGAGACATACATAAACTTTTGCTCCTTACCCACATAAGCTTTCTCCTTATATTTAAGAGAAGAAAATGTTGAACCCAAGGTTCCCATAGCTTTTTCAAGTTCATCAATCCTATTGATTTGATCATCATGGACAACACAAGTTCCTAGGACACTAATTCTTTCATCAATTCCTCCTAAGGATTTATCAAGTTCATCAGTTTTATCAAGTAACATTTCCAATTTAGCTTCAATACTTGGAAAAATTTTCTCTATGGTTTCCAATTTTTTCATAACATCTTCAAGAGAGGTTTCAATTTTAATTTCTTCGACAGGAGGTATTCCAAATAGACTCTCAATAATTCAGCTAGCTTCTAATGCAGGAGTACTTAGGAAATTACCTTTTGCAAGACTATCAAGAACATACCTATTCCAGCTAGAGATACCAACATAAAAATTCCTGAGTAAGATAGTGGTGGAGTGTTTCTTAATGCCCCTATTATGGGCATCATTAATTCTATACCAAGCATCTCTTAAACATTCTCCCCCTCGTTGCTTAAACGTACGAACTTCAACTTCAGGATTACTCATTTTAGTAGTAGTAAATAAAGCAAACTAGATAAAGTAAATGCAAGTAACTAATTTTTTTTGTGTTTTTGATCTAGCAAACAAGATAGCAAATAAAGTAAAACTAGCAACTAATTTTTTTGTATTTTGATTTAGTGCAGCAAACAAAGTAGTAAATAAAACTAAGCAAGACAAAAACAAAGTAAAGAGATTGAGAAGTGGAGACTCCCCTTGCAGCGTGTCTTGATCTCCCCGGCAACGGCGCCAGAAATTTGCTTGATGCGTGTGGTTGACACGTCTGTTGGGAACCCCAAGAGGAAGGTGTGATGCGCACAGCGGCAAGTTTCCCTCAGTAAGAAACCAAGGTTTAATCAAACCAGTAGGAGTCAAGAAGCACGTTGAAGGTTGATGGCGGCGGGATGTAGTGCGGCGCAACACCAGAGATTCCGGCGCCAACGTGGAACCTGCACAACACAACCAAAGTACTTTGCCCCAACGAAACAGTGAGGTTATCAATCTCACCGGCTTGCTGTAACAAAGGATTAACCGTATTGTGTGGAAGATGATTGTTTGCAGAAAACAGTAGAACAAGTATTGCAATAGATTGTATTTCGGTATAGAGAATTGGACCGGGGTCCACATTTCACTAGAGGTGTCTCTCCCATAAGACAAACAGCATGTTGGGTGAACAAATTACAGTTGGGCAATTGACAAATAAAGAGGGCATGACCATGCACATACATATTATGATGAGTATAGTGAGATTTAATTGGGCATTATGACAAAGTACATAGACCGCCATCCAGCATGCATCTATGCCTAAAAAGTCCACCTTCAGGTTATCATCCGAACCCCCTCCAGTATTAAGTTGCTAACAACAGACAATTGCATTAAGTATTGCGCGTAATGTAACTAGTAACTACATCCTTGAACATAGCACTAATGTTTTATCCCTAGTGGCAACAGCACATCCACAACCTTAGAACTTTCTGTCACTGTCCCAGATATCAATGGAGGCATGAACCCACTATCGAGCATAAATACTCCCTCTTGGAGTTACAAGCATCTACTTGGCCAGAGCATCTACTAGTAATGGAGAGCATGCAAGATCATAAACAACACATAGACATAACTTTGATAATCAACATAACAAGTATTCTCTATTCATCGGATCCCAACAAACGCAACATATAGAATTACAGATAGATGATCTTGATCATGTTAGGCAGCTCACAAGATCTGACAATGAAGCACAATGGGGAGAATACAACCATCTAGCTACTGCTATGGACCCATAGTCCAGGGGTAGACTACTCACACATCACTCCGGAGGCGACCATGGTGGCGTAGAGTCCTCCGGGAGATGATTCCCCTCTCCGGCAGGGTGCCGGAGGCGATCTCCTGGATCCCCCGAGATGGGATCGGCGGCGGCGGCGTCTCTGGAAGGTTTTCCGTATCGTGGCTCTCGGTACTGGGGGTTTCGCAACGGAGGCTTTAAGTAGGCGGAAGGGCAGGTCAGGAGGCGGCACGAGGGCCCCACACCACAGGGCCGCACGACCAAGGGGGGGGCCGCGCCGCCCTAGGGTGTGGCCACCTCGTGGCCCCACTTCGTCTCCTCTTCGGACTTCTGGAAGCTTCGTGGCAAAATAGGACCCTGGGCGTTGATTTCGTCCAATTCCGAGAATATTTCGTTACTAGGATTTCTGAAACCAAAAACAGCAGAAACAAAGAATCGGCACTTCGGCATCTTGTTAATAGGTTAGTTCCAGAAAATGCACGAATATGACATAAAGTGTGCATAAAACATGTAGATAACATCAATAATGTGGCATGGAACATAAGAAATTATCGATACGTCGGAGACATATCAGGGTTTCGCGATGAAGGCTATTTGTAGGCGGAAGGGCAGGTCAAGGGGCGTCACGAGGGGCCCAGGAGTCAGGGTGGCGCGGCCAGGGCTTGGGCCGCGCCGCCCTACCTTCTGGCCGCCTCGTGGCCCCACTTCGTTGACTCTCGGTCTTCTGGAAGCTTCGTGTGAAAATAGGCCCCTGGGCGTTGATTTCGTCCAATTCCGGGAATATTTCCTTACTAGGATTTCTGAAACCAAAAACAGCAGAAAACAGCAACTGGCTCTTCGGCATCTCGTTAATAGGTTAGTTCCAGAAAATGCATAAATATGATGTAAAGTATGCATAAAACATGTAGATATCATCAATAATGTGGCATGGAACATAAGAAATTATCGATACGTCGGAGACGTATCAGATAGTAGATGGGTTAGTCCTGTGCATTGTGTTCCTAAGAAAGGAGGAATGACTGTTGTGCCTAATGATAATGATGAGCTCATACCTCTAAGAGCAGTTGTAGGGTATAGAATGTGCATTGATTATCGAAAAGTTAATAAAGTTACTAAGAAAGATCATTACCCTTTGCCTTTTATTGATCAAATGTTAAAAAGGTTATCTAAAAATACTCACTTTTGCTTTCTTGATGGTTATTCTGGGTTCTCACAAATTGCTGTTAAAACTAAGGATCAAGAGAAAACCACTTTCACTTGTCCCTATGGAACTTATGCTTATAGACGTATGCCTTTTGGTTTATGTAATGCCCCTGCTACTTTTCAAAGATGCATGTCTGCTATTTTTCATGGCTTTTGCGAGAGTATTGTAGAGGTATTCATGGATGATTTTTCTATCTATGGGAATTCTTTTGATAATTGCTTGCGGAACCTCGATAAAGTTTTGCAGAGATGTGAAGAAACTAACCTTGTTCTTAATTGGGAGAAATGCCACTTTATGGTTAATGAAGGAATTGTATTGGGACATAAAATCTCCGAGAGAGGTATTGAAGTTGATAGAGCTAAAGTTGAAGCAATTGAGAAGATGCCCTATCCTAGGGATGTTAAAGGTATTCGTAGTGTTCTTGGTCATGCTGGGTTTTATAGGAGGTTTATTAAAGATTTCTCCAAGATTTCAAAGCCTCTTACTAATCTTCTTCAAAAAGATGTACCTTTTGTTTTTGATGATGATTGTAAGGAAGCTTTTGAAACTCTAAAGAAAGCCTTAACAACTGCTCCTATAGTTGAACCTCCTGATTGGAACTTACCTTTTGAAATTATGTGTGATGTTAGTGATTTTGCTTTAGGCGCTGTTCTTGGACAGCGAGTAAATAAAAAATTAAATGTTATTCATTATGCTAGTAAAACTCTTGATGCTGCTCAAAGAAATTATGCTACTACTGAAAAAGAATTGTTAGATGTAGTCTTTGCTTGTGATAAGTTTAGATCTTATATTGTTGATTCAAAAGTTACTATTCATACTGATCATGCTGCAATCAGATACCTTATGCAAAAGAAAGATGCTAAGCCAAGGCTTATTAGATGGGTACTTCTGTTGCAAGAATTTAATTTACATATTGTAGATAGGAAAGGTGATGATAATCCTGTTGCTGATAATTTGTCTAGATTGGAAAATATTGCTTATGATCATGTTCCTGTTAATGATAGTTTTCCAAATGAACAATTGGCTGTAATAAAGGTGAGCTCGCGAGACAGTCCTTGGTATGCTGATTATGCTAACTTTATTGTTTCCAAGTACTTGCCTCCAACCTTTTCAACTCAGCAAAGGAGGAAATTCTTTTATGACTTGAGGCATTATTTCTGGGATGACCCACACTTATATAAAGAAGGAGTGGATGGTATTCTGCGAAGATGTGTTCCCGAATATGAACAGCAAGAGATATTGAGTAAATGTCATGGTAGTGCTTATGGAGGACATCACGCCAGAGATAGAACCGCGCAAAAGGTTCTACAATCAGGTTTTTATTGGCCGACTCTCTTCAAAGATGCAAGGAAGTTTATCTTATCTTGTGATGAATGTCAAAGGGTTGGTAATATCTCTAGACGCAATGAAATGCCTATGAATTATACTCTTGTTATTGAACCGTTCGATTGTTGGGGATTTGACTTCATGGGACCTTTTCCCTCTTCAGAAGGTAACACTCATATACTTGTTGCTGTTGATTATGTTACTAAATGGGTGGAAGCCATACCTACAAAAAGTGCTGATGGTGAGACCTCTTTAAGAATGCTTTTAGATATTATTTTTCCTAGATTTGGAGTTCCTAGATATATTATGACTGATGGAGGTTCTCATTTTATTCATGGTGGTTTTAGAAAAACTCTTGCTAAATATGGTATTAATCATAGAATTGCTTCCGCTTATCATCCTCAAACTAGTGGGCAAGTAGAATTATCAAATAGAGAGATTAAATCTATCTTGGAAAAGACTGTTAATAAAACTAGAAAGAATTGGGCTAGTAAATTGAAGGATGCACTATGGGCTTATAGAACTGCTTATAAAAATCCCATGGGAATGTCACCTTATAAAATGGTCTATGGGAAAGCTTGTCATTTACCTTTAGAACTAGAGCACAAAGCTTATTGGGCTGTTAGAGAATTAAATAAAGATCCTAAACTTGCCGGTAATAAGAGGTTGCTGCAATTGAGTTCTCTAGATGAATGGAGAAGTGAAGCTTATGAAAATGCTAAACTCTTTAAAGAGAAAGTTAAAAAATGGCATGATAGAAGGATTATCAAAAGAGAATTTAATATTGGGGATAAAGTCCTATTGTATCGGTCTCGTCTCAGATTCTTTGCAGGGAAATTACTCTCGAAATGGGAAGGGCCATATGTTGTTGAGGAGGTGTATCGTTCAGGAGCAATTAAAATTAGCTCTCTCCAAGGCAATGCTACACAAGTGGTGAATGGACAAAGACTCAAGCATTATATCTCAGGTGATTCTTACAATATAGATGTTGATGTTATTCGAGTGGAAACACCGGAGGCCTTCATCAAAGGACAAATTGACAGTCCGCCAGAACTCGACTTTGAATAGGTAACAGTACTGGTAATGAAAAGTTCGCAATTTACTTTCCGAACAATGTTTTTGCTGTTTTTGGAAAATATGAAAAATTACGAGATCGAAACGGAGTGGAGGAGACGCACGAGGGCGTGCCCCCATAGGCCGGCGCGGCCAAGCCTTGGCCCGCGCCGCCCTATGAGCTGGCCGCCTCGTCGCCTCTTTCCGACTCTGGTTCGACCTGGTACTTTCCTTTTGTCGTGAAATTTTTTGCTATATAATCCCCCGGACCCCTGGAGGTCCGTATATCGTTTTCTCGACGTGTTTTGTTTTGAGCTGTTTCTACCAGGATTTGCTTCGGATCTAGAGCCATCATGTCTTCGTCGGAGACTCCGAAGGACAGCTCCTGCAAGGACGTTGACAACTTGTACATGGAGGAGCTGAGGATGCACCCCAAGGAGTTGCTGCTCGTTGAGGAAGAACTGCGGATCAAGGATGTCCAGGGTCCTAAAGGAGAAGGAAGCTTGGAAGACAGGATGGAGAAGCTAGAACAAGAGGTTTTCAAATACAAGAAGATGGCTGAGCGTGAGGTGGATATCTTCCACAAGATTGTGTCTGAACTCATTGCTGAACACGAGAAGGAAACTGCAAAGCTGTGGGGCGACATCCTCTCACTTCACGACACCACCAACAAACTCCAAGCTCAACTCTATGACGTTCAGAATCAGAACTGTGAGTATGAAAACAGGTTTAAACACATAAGACATGCTGCTAGTTTCAGGATTCCCGAGACCAAGATGTCGTTTGTTGATGGAGAGCCTCTTCCTTGGAAGTCTGATGACGGGAATTCATCATCACCATCGCCGAAGGAGTAATTCATCATCGGTATTGGCATCCCCTTGGTTTGTTCCAAGCTTGGGGGAGTGCCACGGTATCACATCATCACTACCTTTTTACTTTTACTGTCAAGTAGTGTCATATCATGAGTAGGGAAGTTATCATATAAGATGGGTTGCAGTGTGGAAGTATGTCTCCTTTAGTTGGTTGTCTATGTATCCCTTGGTGTGAGTTATCGTTATGGAATATTAATGAGAAGTCTTATCATTTACATATTGCACACCTTATTTTAGTTTGCAATCTCTATTATATGATCGATCTTGATTTTAGTATTGGTATCACTTTGGGAGCATTGAATAAATCTATTTGGTTTTGGCAAACTTAGCATTGGTCAATAGCAACAACACTTTGAGGTTTAATTAGAAAAGAGAAATACATATAGTTGTTTCATTATCTTTCTTTCTTGTTAGCTCATAGCTTATTATTCTGAAGTTAAAATTGTTTGTGCTTACAAGGAAGATGCATGATTATTTCTATCACATGTATATTTGTTTGTTTCCTTCAACTCTTATGCTTACTAATTAACCTTGCTAGCCAAAGACCTGTACTGAGAGGGAATACTTCTCGTGCATCCAAACCTTAACCCAAACCTATGTCATTTGTGTCCACCATAACTACCTACTGCATGGTATTTCTTGCCATTCCAAGTAAATACTTCGTGTGCTACCTTTAAACAATTCAAAATTTACTATCTCTTATTTGTGTCAATGTTTTATAGCTCATGAGGAAGTACGTGGTGTTTTATCTTTCAATCTTGTTGGGCAACTTTCACCAATGGACTAGTGGCTTCATCCGCTTATCCAATAATTTTGCAAAAAGAGCTGGCAATGGGATTCCCAGTCCCAAATTAATTAACCTAAATAGACACTCCTCCATGGTATGTGATTGATGGACGGCACCCGAAGGATTCGGTTAGCCATGGCTTGTGTAAGCAAAGGTTGGGGGGAGTGTCATCATAATAAAACTAAAATAAAAAAGGCACTCCTTCATGGTATGAGACTGTTGGCAGGCACCCGAGGATTCGGTTAGCCATGGTTTGTGAAAGAAAGGTTGGAAGGAGTGCCACACAAAATAAAAATAAAATGGGAGCCGCTCTTTGAAGGTTTGTCTGGCAAGGGGGTTAGAGTACCTGATACGTCTCCGACGTATCGATAATTTCTTATGTTCCATGCCACATTATTGATGTTATCTACATGTTTTATGCACACTTTATGTCATATTCGTGCATTTTCTGGAACTAACCTATTAACAAGATGCCGAAGTGCCAGTTGCTATTTTCTGCTATTTTTGGTTTCAGAAATCCTAGTAAGGAAATATTCTCGGAATTGGACGAAATCAAAGCCCAGGGGCCTATTTTTCCACGAAGCTTCCAGAAGTCCGAAGACGAAACGAAGAGGGGCCACGGGGTGGCCAAACCCTAGGGCGGCGCGGCCCTACCACTGGCCGCGCCGGCCTATGGTCTGGGCCCCCCGTGCCGCCTCTTGACTTGCCCTTCCGCCTACTTAAAGCCTCCGTGACGAAACCCCCAGTACCGAGAGCCACGATACAGAAAACCTTCCAGAGACGCCGCCAACGCCGATCCCATCTCGGGGGATCCAGGAGATCGCCTCCGGCACCCTGCCGGAGAGGGGATTCATCTCCCGGAGGACTCTACGCCGCCATGGTCGCCTCCGGTGTGATGTGTGAGTAGTCTACCCCTGGACTATGGGTCCATAGCAGTAGCTAGATGGTTGTCTTCTCCCCATTGTGCTATCATTGTCGGATCTTGTGAGCTGCCTAACATGATCAAGATCATCTATCTGTAATTCTATATGTTGCGTTTGTTGGGATCCGATGAATAGAGAATACTTGTTATGTTGATTATCAAAGTTATATCTACGTGTTGTTTATGATCTTGCATGCTCTCCGTTACTAGTAGATGCTCTGGCCAAGTAGATGCTTGTAACTCCAAGAGGGAGTATTTATGCTCGATAGTGGGTTCATGATGACCCACAAGTATAGGGGGTGTATCGTAGTATCTTCGATAAGTAAGAATGTCGATCCCAACGAGGAGCAGAAGGTGTTGACAAGCAGTTTCGATGAAGGATTCACTGTAAATGCTCACAGACAAGTATTCAGGGGGGTTTGATGTAACAGTTGAATAAAGTACGAGTATGTAAAGTGCGAGAATAATAATTGCAGCGAGTGGCCCAATCCTTTTTAGCACAAAGGACAAGCCGGTTTGTTTACTTATAATTACCAAACGTTCTCGAGGACACACGGGATTTTAGTCTAGTGCTTTCGCTACATACGGCTAAATAATCTTCATTGTTATGATAAGTGTTGTGTGGGTGAACCTATGCTAATGTACCGCCCTTCCTAGGACTAATACATACTTGTGATTATACCCCTTGCAAGCATCCGCAACTACAAGAAAGTAATTAAGAATAAATCTAACCACAGCCTTAAACTCTGAGATCCTGCGATCCCTCCTGCATCGATATACCAACGGGGGTTTAGGTTTCTGTCACTCCGGCAACCCCGCAATTGGCAAACGAGTACAAGATGCATTCCCCTAGGCCCATAAATGGTGAAGTGTCATGTAGTCGACGTTCACATGACACCACTAGAAGAATAACACCACAACTTAAATATCACACCATTGAATATTACTCAACCATAGTTCACTACTAACATTTAGACTTCACCCATGTCCTCAAGAACTAAACGAACTACTCACGAGACATCATATGGAACATGATCAGAGGTGATATGATGATGAATAACAATCTGAACATAAACTTGGTTCAATGGTTTCACTCAATAGCATCAACAACAAGTAGAGATCGATACCGGGAGAGTTTCCCCTATCAAACAATCAAGATCAAACCCAAATTGCTACGGCGGTGACGGTGTCCAGCGGTGATGACGGCGGTGATGATGGTGGAGATGATGATGATGGTGATGGCGATGATGTCCAGCTCGATGACGGTGACGATGGCGTCGATTTCCCCCTCCCGGAGGGAATTTCCCCGGCGGATTCCTGCCCGCCGGAGAGCTCTTTTCTCTCTGGTCTTCTCCGCCCCGCAGAGGCGGCTGTAACTCTTCGCGAGGTACCCTCTGTGGCTTAGGTCTTCGGGACGAAGGGTTTGGCGAAGAAAAGGAGGCGAAAGGGGCCGTGGGCCCTCCACACCACATGGCGGCGCGGCCAGGGCCTGGGCCGCGCCACCCTAGGGTGTGGGCCCACCCTGGCTCCTCCTGGCTCCTCCTTCTGGCTTCCTTCGTCATCTTGAAAAATAGGATTTTTGGTATAATTTCCTCCCACAGTTGATCTTCCAAAATATTGCGTTCTGACGGTGCTTTTTCCAGCAGAATCCTGGCTCCGGTGCTTGATCCTCCAATAATGATGAAACATGCAAAATAGATGAAATAACATAAGTATTGTGTCCCAATATGAAATATATCAATGAATAACAGCAAATTATGATATAAAATAGTGATGCAAATTGGACGTATCAACTCCCCCCAAGCTTAGACTTCGCTTGTCCCCAAGCGAAACTGAACTCGATAGACATGACCACATGTTTATGGAGTGAAGAGTCGATAAATAAAATACGGACAAGAAGCATCATATTCATTCACACAGGACATTATAGTAAACAACCTCTTATAACTCATATTGAAACAGGTATAAGGTAATCACAAGTAAAGGTGCATGAGAAATCATGATTGGTGATGGCAAACTTCGTTCTTGGTCAGAGAACAATTAACAGATTATATTCATCTCATTGAGCAGCGCTCTCATGTTAAAGTTTATAAGGCACAACTTGCATACTCAATCATAATGGTTTTCTCATGATCATTGATAACTTGCAAAGCTATATTCATTCAGATAAAACTTGTACTAAACAAAGAAGAATAAAAGACATGATGTAGCAAATCACAATATAATGGTTTGATCACAACTACTCAAATGCTTGCTTGAGATGGAGGGAAATAGGTTTACTGACTCAACATAAAGTAAAAGACAGGCCCTTCGCAGAGGGAAGCAGGGATTAAATCATGTGCTAGAGCTTTTTCAATTTTGCAATCATATAAAGAGAATAAAAGTAACATTTTGAGAGGTGTTTGTTGTTGTCAACGACTGGTAGCGGGTACTCTAACCCCCTTGCCAGACAACCTCCTAAGAGCGGCTCCCATATTATTTTCATTTTGCGTGGCACTCCTTCCAACCTTTCTTTCACAAACCATGGCTAACCGAATCCTCGGGTGCCTGCCAACAATCTCATACCATGAAGGAGTGCCTTTTTATTTTAGCTTTATGATGATGATGACACTCCCCCCAACCTTTGCTTACACAAGCCATGGCTAACCGAATCCTTCGGGTGCCGTCCATCAATCACATACCATGGAGGAGTGTCTATTTAGTCTAATTAATTTGGGACTGGGAATCCCATTGCCAGCTCTTTTTGCAAAATTATTGGATAAGCGGATGAAGCCACTAGTCCATTGGTAGAAGTTGCCCAACAAGATTGAAAGATAAAACACCACATACTTCCTCATGAGCTATGAAACATTGACACAAATAAGAGATACTAAGTTTTGAATTGTTTAAAGGTAGCACATGAAGTATTTACTTGGAATGGCAGAAAATACCATGTAGTAGGTAGGTATGGTGGACACAAATGGCATAGGTTTGGGTTAAGGTTTGGATGCACGAGAGGTATTCCCTCTCAGTACAGGTCTTTGGCTAGCAAGGTTAATTAGCAAGCATAAGAGTCGAGGGAAACAAACAAACATACATATGATAGAGACAATCATGCATCTTCCTTGTAGGCACAAACAATTTTAACTTCAGAATAATAAGCTATGAGCTAACAAGAAAGACAATGAAACATCTACATGTATTTCTCTTTTCTATTTAAACCTCAAAGTGTTGTTGCTATTGACCAATGCTAAGTTTGCCAAAACCAAATAGATTTATTCAATGCTCCCCAAAGTGATACCAATACTAACAACAAGGTGAATCATATAGTAGAGATTGCAAACTAAAATAAGATGTGCAATATGTAAATGATAAGACTTCTCATTAATATTCCATAACGATAACTCACACCAAGGGATACATAGACAACCAACTAAAGGAGAGATACTTCCAAACGCAACCCATCTTATATGATAACTTCCCTACTCATGATATGACACTACTTGACAATAAAAGTAAAAGGTAGTGATAATGTGATACCGCGGCACTCCCCCAAGCTTGGAACAAACCAAGGGGATGCCAATACCGATGATGAATTACTCCTGCGGCGATGGTGGTGATGAACTCCCGTCATCAAAAGTTCTGATTCTGAAAATCATAGAGTTGTGCTTGGAGCTTGTTGGTGGTGTCGTGAAGTGAGAGGATGTCGCTCCAAAGCTTTGCAGTTTCCTTCTCATGTTCAGTAATGAGTTCAGACACAATCTTGTGGAAGATATCCACCTCACGCTCAGCCATCTTCTTGTACTTGAAAACCTCTTGTTCTAGCTTCTCCATCCTGTCTTCCAGGCTTCCTTCTCCTTTAGGACCCTGGACATCCTTGACCTGCAGTTCTCCTTCAACGAGCAGCAACTCCTTGGGGTGCATCCTCAGTTCCTCCATGTACAAGTTGCCAACATCCTTGCTGGAGCTGTCGTTCGGAGTTTCCGACGAAGACATGATGGCTCTAGATCCGAAGCAAATCCTGGCAGAAACAGCTCGAAACAAAACACGTCGAAAACACGATATACGGACCTCCAGGGGTCCGGGGGATTATATAGCAAAAATTTTCACGACAAACGGAAAGTACCAGATCGAACCAGAGTCGGAAAGGGGCGACGGGGCGGCCAAACCATAGGCCGGCGCGGGCTCAGTCAAAGCCGCGCCGCCCTATGGTGGCACCCCCTCGTGCGTCCTTTCCACTCCGTTTTGAACTCGTAATTTCTCATATTTTCCAAAAACAGCAAAAATATAGTTCGGAAAGTAAATTGCGTACTTTTCATTACCAGTACTGTTACCTATTCAAAGTCGAGTTCTGGCGGACTGTCAATTTGTCCTTTGATGAAAGCTTCCGGTGTTTCCACTTGAATAATATCAACATCAACATTATAGGAATCACCTGAGATATAATGCTTGAGTCTTTGTCCATTCACCACTTGCGTAGCATTGCCTTGGAGAGAGCTAATTTTGATTGCTCCTGAACGATACACCTCCTCGACAACATATGGTCCTTCCCATTTCGAGAGTAATTTTCCTGCAAAGAATCTGAGACGAGACCGATACAATAGGACTTTATCCCCAATATTAAATTCTCTTTTGATAATCCTCCTATCATGCCATTTTTTAACTTTCTCTTTAAAGAGTTTAGCATTTTCATAAGCTTCACTTCTCCATTCATCTAGAGAACTCAATTGCAGCAACCTCTTATCACCGGCAAGTTTAGGATCTTTATTTAATTCTCTAACAGCCCAATAAACTTTGTGCTCTAGTTCTAAAGGTAAATGACAAGCTTTCCCATAAACCATTTTATAAGGTGACATTCCCATGGGATTTTTATAAGCAGTTCTATAAGCCCAAAGTGCATCCTTCAATTTACTAGCCCAATTCTTTCTAGTTTTATTAACAGTCTTTTGCAAGATAGATTTAATCTCTCTATTTGATAATTCTACTTGACCACTAGTTTGAGGATGATAAGCGGAAGCAATTCTATGATTAATACCATACTTAGCAAGAGTTTTTCTAAAACCTCCATGAATAAAATGAGAACCTCCATCAGTCATAATATATCTAGGTACTCCAAATCTAGGAAAAATAATATCTAAAAGCATTCTTAAAGAGGTCTCACCATCAGCACTTTTTGTAGGTATAGCTTCCACCCATTTAGTAACATAATCAACAGCAACAAGTATATGAGTGTTACCTTCCGATGACGGAAAAGGTCCCATGAAGTCAAATCCCCAACAATCAAACGGTTCAATAACAAGAGTATAATTCATAGGCATTTCATTGCGTCTGGAGATATTACCAACCCTTTGGCATTCATCACAAGATAAAATAAACTTTCTCGCATCCTTGAAGAGAGTTGGCCAATAAAAACCTGATTGTAGAACCTTTTGCGCGGTTCTTTCTCCGGCGTGATGTCCTCCATAAGCACTACCATGATATTTACTCAATATCTCCTGTTGTTCATATTCAGGGACACATCTTCGCATAATACCATCCACTCCTTCTTTATATAAGTGTGGGTCATCCCAGAAATAATGCCTCAAGTCATAAAAGAATTTCCTCCTTTGCTGAGCTGAAAAGGTTGGAGGCAAGTACTTGGAAACAATAAAGTTAGCATAATCAGCATACCAAGGACTGTCTCGCGAGCTCACCTTTATTACAGCCAATTGTTCATTTGGAAAACTATCATTAACAGGAACAGGATCATAAGTAATGTTTTCCAATCTAGACAAATTATCAGCAACAGGATTATCAGCACCTTTCCTATCTACAATATGTAAATCAAATTCTTGCAAAAGAAGTACCCACCTAATAAGCCTCGGCTTAGCATCTTTCTTTGTCATAAGGTATCTAATTGCAGCATGATCAGTATGAATAGTAACTTTTGAATCAACAATATAAGATCTAAATTTATCACAAGCAAAAACTACAGCTAATAATTCTTTTTCAGTTGTAGCATAATTTCTTTGAGCAGCATCAAGAGTTTTACTAGCATAATGAATAACATTCAGTTTTTTATCTACTCGCTGTCCAAGAACAGCGCCTACAGCAAAATCACTAGCATCACACCTAATTTCAAAGGGTAAGTTCCAATCAGGGGGTTCAACTATAGGAGCAGTTGTTAAGGCTTTCTTAAGAGTATCAAAAGCTTCCTTACAATCATCATCAAAAACAAATGGTACATCTTTTTGAAGAAGATTAGTAAGAGGCTTTGAAATCTTGGAGAAATCTTTAATAAATCTCCTATAAAACCCAGCATGACCAAGAACACTACGAATACCTTTTACATCCCTCGGATAGGGCATCTTCTCGATTGCTTCAACTTTAGCTCTATCAACTTCAATACCTCTCTCAGAAATTTTATGTCCCAATACAATTCCTTCATTAACCATAAAGTGGCATTTCTCCCAATTAAGAACAAGGTTAGTTTCTTCACATCTCTGCAAAACTTTATCAAGATTTCGCAAGCAACTATCAAAAGAATTCCCATAGACGGAAAAATCATCCATGAATACCTCTACAATACTTTCACAAAAACCATGAAAAATAGCAGACATGCATCTTTGAAAAGTAGCAGGAGCATTACATAAACCAAAAGGCATGCGTCTATAAGCATAAGTTCCATAGGGACAAGTAAAAGTGGTTTTCTCTTGATCTTTAGCTTTAACAGCAATTTGTGAAAACCCAGAATAACCATCAAGAAAGCAAAAATGAGTATTTTTAGATAATCTTTCTAGCATTTGATCAATAAATGGTAAAGGGTAATGATCTTTCTTAGTAACTTTGTTAACTTTTCGAAAATCAATGCACATTCTATACCCTACAACTACTCTTTGAGGAATGAGCTCATCATTATCATTAGGCACAACAGTCATACCTCCTTTCTTGGGAACGCAGTGCACAGGACTAACCCATCTACTATCAGCAATAGGATATATAATACCAGCTTCAAGAAGTCGTAATACCTCATTCCTTACCACTTCCTTCATCTTTGGAATTAGACGACCCTGAGGTTCAACAACAGGCTTTGCATCATCTTCCATATTAATAGCATGTTGGCAAATAGAAGGAGAAATCCCTTTCAAATCATCAAGAGTATAGCCGATAGCTCCTCAGTGCTTCTTCAATATTTCCAATAACCTTTCTTCCTCAATCTCTGAAAGCTTAGAACTAATAATAACAGGATATATTTTCTTATCATCAATATGAGCATATTTAAGATTATCAGGTAAAGGCTTTAAATCAAAAACAGGATCTTCCTTTGGTGGCGGTGTTGTACCCAAATCTTCCACCGGTAAATCATGCTTGAGAATAGGTTGGCGAAGAAAAATTTCCTCAAGCTCATCTCTTTCTTTCCTAAAAATTTCGCTCTCGCTATCCTCCAAATGTTGCTGCAAAGGATTATTAGGAACAAGAACAATAGATGCACATTGCTCCATTTTAAAATCATTACTAGGCAAATCAGCTTTATAAGGAGTTTTAGTAAATTTAGAGAAGTTAAACTCATAAGATTCACCAGCAAATTTAGTCAAAATTTTCTCTTTCTTGCAATCTATAATAGCTCCACAAGTATTTAGAAAAGGTCTACCAAAGATAATAGGACAATAATCACTAGCAGCAGAACAAAGTACCAAAAAGTCAGCAGGATATTTAATCTTACCGCATAAAACTTCCACATCTCGAACAATACCAATTGGAGAAATAGTTTCTCTATTAGCCAGCTGAATAACCACATCAATATCTTCAAGTTCACAAGAATCAATTTCGTGCATAATCTCCGTGTAAAGCTCATACGGAATAGCACTAACACTTGCACCAATATCACATAATCCATAATAGCAATGATCACCAATTCTAACAGATAGCATAGGAACACTAGCTTGTTTGGGTTTATTAGGATGTGAAACAATATGAGAAGCATCTTCACAGAAAATAATATGACCATCCTCCACATTTTCAGTCACAAGATCTTTAACAATTGCAACAGCAGGTTCAACTTTTATTTGTTCTTCAGGTTCTACAGGTTTCTTTTCACTTTTATGAACCGCACTATTTATAACAGAGTACAATTTCATTTTAGCAGGGAAAGGAGTTTTTTCAATATAAGCTTCAGGAATAACATGATCAGCAGTTTCAACTACAACGCATTTATTAATAGATGAATCAATTTTATCTTTATACGGTTCATGATACTTATCAAAATTCTTCTTAGGCAATTCATAATGAGAGGCAAAAGCTTTATAAAGATTTACTGACAACTTGAGAATCAAGACCATATGTAGCACTCATATTACGAAATTTATCGGTATCCATAAAAGCTTCAATGCATTTATAATCATAAATTATACCTGATTCTCTATCCTTGTCGTTTCTCCCATCCTTGATTTTCTTGGATCCGATCAAGAAGGTCCCTTTTAAACTCTTCTTTGTTGCGTGTAAATGATCCAGAACAAGAAGTATCCAGCAAGGTCTTGTCTTGAAAAGAAAGTCTTGCATAGAAATTATCAATAATAACATTACCAGGAAGCTCATGAATGGGGCATTTGAGCATTAAAGACTTCAATCTCCCCCAAGCTTAGGCAATACTCTCTCCATCATGAGGCCAAAAATTATATATGCGATTCCGATCCTTATGAATTTCACTTGGAGGATAGAACTTAGAATAAAACCGGGGCACAATATCATTCCATTCAAGAGAATCCCCATTATCCAGTAATTTATACCAATGCGCCGCCTTACCGGACAGCGATAAAGAGAATAGTTTCTTCCTCACTTCATCCATAGCAATACCTGCACATTTGAATAACCTACATAATTCATGCAAAAACAGTAAATGATCACCGGGGTGGACAGTTCCATCCCCTTCATAGCGGTTATCCATAACACGTTCAATAATTTTCATAGGTATTTTATATGGTATTACTTCCTCACCTGGCGCTTCATCCACTACCATTGCAGTAGTAGTAGATTTCCCAAATAGAAATTGAAGAGAAGATCTCTCCATAATGACTTATAGCAGCAGGCAGAAATAAAATCAGCACAAACAGTAAAGGTTTTCCTTACCAATTCCGCTTACCAATAGCGCTTCACTCCCCGGCAACGGCGCCAGAAAATAGTCTTGATGACCCACAAGTATAGGGGGTGTATCGTAGTATCTTCGATAAGTAAGAATGTCGATCCCAACGAGGAGCAGAAGGTGTTGACAAGCAGTTTCGATGAAGGATTCACTGTAAATGCTCACAGACAAGTATTCAGGGGGGTTTGATGTAACAGTTGAATAAAGTACGAGTATGTAAAGTGCGAGAATAATAATTGCAGCGAGTGGCCCAATCCTTTTTAGCACAAAGGACAAGCCGGTTTGTTTACTTATAATTACCAAACGTTCTCGAGGACACACGGGATTTTAGTCTAGTGCTTTCGCTACATACGGCTAAATAATCTTCATTGTTATGATAAGTGTTGTGTGGGTGAACCTATGCTAATGTACCGCCCTTCCTAGGACTAATACATACTTGTGATTATACCCCTTGCAAGCATCCGCAACTACAAGAAAGTAATTAAGAATAAATCTAACCACAGCCTTAAACTCTGAGATCCTGCGATCCCTCCTGCATCGATATACCAACGGGGGTTTAGGTTTCTGTCACTCCGGCAACCCCGCAATTGGCAAACGAGTACAAGATGCATTCCCCTAGGCCCATAAATGGTGAAGTGTCATGTAGTCGACGTTCACATGACACCACTAGAAGAATAACACCACAACTTAAATATCACACCATTGAATATTACTCAACCATAGTTCACTACTAACATTTAGACTTCACCCATGTCCTCAAGAACTAAATGAACTACTCACGAGACATCATATGGAACATGATCAGAGGTGATATGATGATGAATAACAATCTGAACATAAACTTGGTTCAATGGTTTCACTCAATAGCATCAACAACAAGTAGAGATCGATACCGGGAGAGTTTCCCCTATCAAACAATCAAGATCAAACCCAAATTGCTACGGCGGTGACGGTGTCCAGCGGTGATGACGGCGGTGATGATGGTGGAGATGATGATGATGGTGATGGCGATGATGTCCAGCTCGATGACGGTGACGATGGCGTCGATTTCCCCCTCCCGGAGGGAATTTCCCCGGCGGATTCCTGCCCGCCGGAGAGCTCTTTTCTCTCTGGTCTTCTCCGCCCCGCAGAGGCGGCTGTAACTCTTCGCGAGGTACCCTCTGTGGCTTAGGTCTTCGGGACGAAGGGTTTGGCGAAGAAAAGGAGGCGAAAGGGGCCGTGGGCCCTCCACACCACATGGCGGCGCGGCCAGGGCCTGGGCCGCGCCGCCCTAGGGTGTGGGCCCACCCTGGCTCCTCCTGGCTCCTCCTTCTGGCTTCCTTCGTCATCTTGAAAAATAGGATTTTTGGTATAATTTCCTCCCACAGTTGATCTTCCGAAATATTGCGTTCTGACGGTGCTTTTTCCAGCAGAATCCTGGCTCCGGTGCTTGATCCTCCAATAATGATGAAACATGCAAAATAGATGAAATAACATAAGTATTGTGTCCCAATATGAAATATATCAATGAATAACAGCAAATTATGATATAAAATAGTGATGCAAATTGGACGTATCAGTTCATGCCTGCATTGACACCTGGGACAGTGACAGAAAGTTCTAAGGTTGTGTTGTGCTGTTGCCACTAGGGATAAAACATTGATGCTATGTCTAAGGATGTAGTTGTTGATTACATTACGCACCATACTTAATGCAATTGTCTGTTGCTTTGCAACTTAATACTGGAAGGGGTTCGGATGATAACCTGAAGGTGGACTTTTTAGGCATAGATGCAGTTGGATGGCGGTCTATGTACTTTGTCGTAATGCCCAATTAAATCTCACTATACTCATCATGATATGTATGTGCATGGTCATGCCCTCTTTATTTGTCAATTGCCCAACTGTAATTTGTTCACCCAACATGCTGTTTATCTTATGGGAGAGACACCTCTAGTGAACTGTGGACCCCGGTCCAATTCTCTTTACTGAAATACAATCTACTGCAATACTTGTTTTACTGTTTTCTGCAAAGAATCATCTTCCACACAATACAGTTAATCCTTTGTTACAGCAAGCTGGTGAGATTGACAACCTCACTGTTTCGTTGGGGCAAAGTACTTTGGTTGTGTTGTGCAGGTTCCACGTTGGCGCCGGAATCCCTGGTGTTGCGCCGCACTACATCCCGCCGCCATCAACCTTCAACGTGCTTCTTGGCTCCTCCTGGTTCGATAAACCTTGGTTTCTTTCTGAGGGAAAACTTGCTGCTGTGCGCATCACACCTTCCTCTTGGGGTTCCCAACGGATGTGCCAACCACACGCATCAAGCAAATTTCTGGCGCCGTTGCCGGGGAGATCAAGACACGCTGCAAGGGGAGTCTCCACTTCTCAATCTCTTTACTTTGTTTTTGTCTTGCTTAGTTTTATTTACTACTTTGTTTGCTGCACTAAATCAAAATACAAAAACATTAGTTGCTAGTTTTACTTTATTTGCTATCTTGTTTGCTATATCAAAAACACAAAAAAATTAGTTTACTTGCATTTATTTTATCTAGTTTGCTTTATTTACTGTTGCTAAAATGGCCAATGCTGAAAATACTAAGTTGTGTGACTTCACAACCACAAATAATAATGATTTCTTATGCACACCTATTGCTCCACCTGCTACTACAGCAGAATTCTTTGAAATTAAACCTGCTTTACTGAATCTTGTTATGCGAGAGCAATTTTCTGGTGTTAGTTCTGATGATGCTGCTGCCCATCTTAATAATTTTGTTGAACTATGTGAAATGCAAAAATATAAAGATGTAGATGGTATATTATTAAACTAAAATTGTTCCCTTTCTCATTAAGAGGAAGAGCTAAAGATTGGTTGCTATCTCTGCCTAAGAATAGTATTGATTCATGGACTAAATGCAAGGATGCTTTTATTGGTAGATATTATCCCCCTGCTAAAATTATATCTTTGAGGAGTAGCATAATGAATTTTAAACAATTAGATACTGAACATGTTGCTCAAGCTTGGGAAAGAATGAAATCTTTGGTTAAAAATTGCCCAACCCATGGACTGACTACTTGGATGATCATCCAAACCTTCTATGCAGGACTAAATTTTTCTTCACGGAATTTATTGGATTCAGCTGCTGGAGGTACCTTTATGTCCATCACTCTTGGTGAAGCAACAAAGCTTCTTGATAATATGATGATCAACTACTCTGAATGGCACACGGAAAGAGCTCCACAAGGTAAGAAGGTAAATTCTGTCGAAGAAACCTCTTCCTTGAGTGATAAGATTGATGCTATTATGTCTATGCTTGTGAATGATAGGACTAATATTGATCCTAATAATGTTCCATTAGCTTCATTGGTTGCACAAGAAGAACATGTTGATGTAAACTTCATTAAAAATAATAATTTCAACAACAATGCTTACCGGAACAATTCTAGTAATAACTATAGGCCATATCCTTATAATAATGGCAACGGCTATGGTAATTCTTATGGGAATTATTACAACAATAATAGGAGTTCACCCCCTGGACTTGAAGCCATGCTTAAAGAATTTATTAGTACACAAACTGCTTTTAACAAATCTGTTGAAGAAAAGCTTGGGAAAATTGATATACTTGCTTCTAAAGTCGATAGTCTTGCTGCTGATGTTGATCTTTTGAAATCAAAAGTTTTGCCTAATGAGAATCATCATAATAAAATTGTTACTACAGCAAATGCCATTCAAGTTAGAATTAATGAGAATATAAGATTAATGGCTGAGCTGTGTGCTAGGTGGGATAGAGAAGAAAATGAAAAACTAGCTAAAGAGAAGAATGTAGCTAAAGTTTGGACTATTACCACCACTCATAATGCTAATGCTACACATGTTGCTGCACCTCCTACTAATACTAATAAAAGAATTGGTGTTAGCAATGTTTCTACTTCTAATGCAAAGCGCGAAAAACTGCCTGAAACTGCTAAAACTGCTGAAACTGCCTGTGATAAAGCTGCTGAAATTTTTTCCAACATTGGGGATGATGATCCCATTGCTTTAGATTATAATGGTTTGAATTTTGATGATTGCCACATCTCTGAAGTTATAAAGTTCTTGCAAAAACTTGCTAAAAGTCCTAATGCTAGTGCTATAAATTTGGCTTTTACACATCATATTACAAATGCTCTCATAAAAGCTAGAGAAGAGAAACTAGAGCGCGAAACCTCTATTCCTAAAAAGCTAGAGGATGGTTGGGAGCCCATCATTAAGATAAAGGTTAAAGATTTTGATTGTAATGCTTTATGTGATCTTGGTGCAAGTATTTCTGTTATGCCTAAGAAAATTTATAATATGCTTGACTTGCCACCGCTGAAAAATTGTTATTTGGATGTTAATCTTGCTGATCATTCTACAAAGAAACCTTTGGGTAAAGTTGATAATGTTCGCATTACCGTTAAAAATTACCTTGTTCCCATTGATTTTGTTGTCTTGGATATTGAATGCAATGCATCTTGTCCCATTATATTGGGAAGACCTTTTCTTCGAACTGTTGGTGCTATTATTGATATGAAGGAAGGTAATATAAAATATCAATTTCCTCTCAACAAAGGTATGGAACACTTCCCTAGAAAGAGAATGAAGTACCCTTTTGATTCTATTATGAGAACAAATTATGATGTTGACACTTCGTCTCTTGATAATACTTGATACACACTTTCTGCGCCTAGCTGAAAGGCGTTAAAGAAAAGCGCTTATGGGAGACAACCCATGTTTTTACCTACAGTACTTTGTTTTTATTTTGTGTCTTGGAAGTTGTTTACTACTGTAGCAACCTCTCCTTATCTTAGTTTTGTGTTTTGTTGTGCCAAGTAAAGCCGTTGATAGAAAAGTAAGTACTAGATTTGGATTACTGCGCAGTCCCAGATTTCTTTGCTGTCACGAATCTGGGTCCACCTCCCTGTAGGTAGCTCAGAAAATTAAGCCAATTTACGTGCATGATCCTCAGATATGTACGCAACTTTCATTCAATTTGAGCATTTTCATTTGAGCAAGTCTGGTGCCATTTTAAAATTCGTCAATATGAACTGTTCTGTTTTGACAGATTCTGCCTTTTATTTCGCATTGCCTCTTTTGCTATGTTGGATGAATTTCTTTGATCCACTAATGTCCAGTAGCATTATGCAATGTCCAGAAGTGTTAAGAATGATTGTGTAACCTCTGAATATGTTAATTTATATTGTGCACTAACCCTCTAATGAGTTGTTTCGAGTTTGGTGTGGAGGAAGTTTTCAAGGATCAAGAGAGGAGTATGATGCAACATGATCAAGGAGAGTGAAAGCTCTAAGCTTGGGGATGCCCCGGTGGTTCACCCCTGCATATATTAAGAAGACTCAAGCGTCTAAGCTTGGGGATGCCCAAGGCATCCCCTTCTTCATCGACAACATTATCAGGTTCCTCCCCTGAAACTATATTTTTATTCCATCACATCTTATGTGCTTTTTCTTGGAGCGTCGGTTTGTTTTTGTTTTTTGTTTTGTTTGAATAAAATGGATCCTAGCATTCACTTTATGGGAGAGAGACACGCTCCGCTGTAGCATATGGACAAGTATGTCCTTGGTTTCTACTCATAGTATTCATGGCGAAGTTTCTCCTTCGTTAAATTGTTATATGGTTGGAATTGGAAAATGATACATGTAGTAATTGCTATTAATGTCTTGGGTAATGTGATACTTGGCAATTGTTGTGCTCATGATTAAGCTCTTGCATCATATGCTTTGCACCCATTAATGAAGAAATACATAGAGCATGCTAAAATTTGGTTTGCATATTTGGTTTCTCTAAGGTCTAGATAATTTCTAGTATTGAGTTTGAACAACAAGGAAGACGGTGTAGAGTCTTATAATGTTTACAATATGTCTTTTATGTGAGTTTTGCTGCACCGGTTCATCCTTGTGTTTGTTTCAAATAAGCCTTGCTAGCCTAAACCTTGTATCGAGAGGGAATACTTCTCATGCATCCAAATACTTGAGCCAACCACTATGCCATTTGTGTCCACCATACCTACCTACTACATGGTATTTTCTGCCATTCCAAAGTAAATTGCTTGAGTGCTACCTTTAAAATTCCATCATTCACCTTTGCAATATATAGCTCATGGGACAAATAGCTTAAAAACTATTGTGGTATTGAATATGTAATTATGCACTTTATCTCTTATTAAGTTGCTTGTTGTGCGATAACCATGTTCACTTGGGGACGCCATCAACTATTCATTGTTGAATTTCATGTGAGTTGCTATGCATGTTCGTCTTGTCTGAAGTAAGGGCGATCTACACTGAGTTGAATGGTTTGAGCATGCATATTGTTAGAGAAGAACATTGGGCCGCTAACTAAAGCCATGATCCATGGTGGAAGTTTCAGTTTTGGACAAACATCCTCAAATCTCTAATGAGAAAAGAATTAATTGTTGTTGAATGCTTAAAGCATTAAAAGAGGAGTCCATTATCTGTTGTCTATGTTGTCCCGGTATGGATGTCTAAGTTGAGAATAATCAAAAGCGAGAAATCCAAATGCGAGCTTTCTCCTTAGACCTTTGTACAGGCGGCATAGAGGTACCCCTTTGTGATACTTGGTTAAAGCATATGTATTGCGGTGATAATCCAGGTAGTCCAAGCTAATTAGGACAAGGTGCGGGCACTATTAGTACACTATGCATGAGGCTTGCAACTTATAAGATATAATTTACATGATGCATATGCTTTATTACTACCGTTGACAAAATTGTTTCATGTTTTCAAAATCAAAGCTCTAGCACAAATATAGCAATCGATGCTTTTCCTCTATGGAGGACCATTCTTTTACTTTCAATGTTGAGTTAGTTCACCTATTTCTCTCCACCTCAAGAAGCAAACACTTGTGTGAACTGTGCATTGATTCCTACATACTTGCTTATTGCACTTATTATATTACTCTATGTTGACAATATCCATGAGATATACATGTTACAAGTTGAAAGCAACCGCTGAAACTTAATCTTCTTTTGTGTTGCTTCAATGCCTTTACTTTGAATTATTGCTTTATGAGTTAACTCTTATGCAAGACTTATTGATGCTTGTCTTGAAGTGCTATTCATGAAAAGTCTTTGCTTTATGATTCACTTGTTTACTCATGTCATATACATTGTTTTGATCGCTGCATTCACTACATATGCTTTACAAATAGTATGATCAAGGTTATGATGGCATGTCACTCCAGAATTTATAGGTGTTATCGTTTTACCTGCTCGGGACGAGCAGAACTAAGCTTGGGGATGCTGATACGTCTCCGACGTATCGATAATTTCTTATGTTCCATGCCACATTATTGATGTTATCTACATGTTTTATGCACACTTTATGTCATATTCGTGCATTTTCTGGAACTAACCTATTAACAAGATGCCGAAGTGCCAGTTGGTGTGTTCTGCTGTTTTTGGGTTCAGAAATCCTAGTAATGAAATCTTCTCGGAATTGGACGACATCAAAGCCCAGGGCCTATTTTTCCACGAAGCTTCCAAGTCCGAAGACGAAACGAAGAGGGGCCACGGGGTGGCCAAACCCTAGGGCGGCGCGGCCCCACCCTGGCCGCGCCGGCCTATGGTCTGGGCCCCGTGCCGCCTCTTGACTTGCCCTTCCGCCTACTTAAAGCCTCCGTGATGAAACCCCCGCACCGAGAGCCACGATACGGAAAACCTTCCAGAGACGCCGCCAACGCCGATCCCATCTCGGGGATCCAGGAGATCGCCTCCGGCACCTGCCGGAGAGGGGATTCATCTCTGGAGAACTCTACGCCGCCATGGTCGCCTCCGGTGTGATGTGTGAGTAGTCTACCCCTGGACTATGGGTCCATAGCAGTAGCTAGATGGTTGTCTTCTCCCCATTGTGCTATCATTGTCGGATCTTGTGAGCTACCTAACATGATCAAGATCATCTATCTGTAATTCTATATGTTGCATTTGTTGGGATCCGATGAATAGAGAATACTTGTTATGTTGATTATCAAAGTTATATCTACGTGTTGTTTATGATCTTGCATGCTCTCCGTTACTAGTAGATGCTCTGGCCAAGTAGATGCTTGTAACTCCAAGAGGGAGTATTTATGCTCGATAGTGGGTTCATGCCTGCATTGACACCGGGACAAAGGATGTAAAGTTCTAAGGTTGTGTTGTGCTGTTGCCACTAGGGATAAAACATTGATGCTATGTCTAAGGATGTAGTTGTTGATTACATTACGCACCATACTTAATGCAATTGTCTGTTGCTTTGCAACTTAATACTGGAAGGGGTTCGGATGATAACCTGAAGGTGGACTTTTTAGGCATAGATGCAGTTGGATGGCGGTCTATGTACTTTGTCGTAATGCCCAATTAAATCTCACTATACTCATCATGATATGTATGTGCATGGTCATGCCCTCTTTATTTGTCAATTGCCCAACTGTAATTTGTTCACCCAACATGCTGTTTATCTTATGGGAGAGACACCTCTAGTGAACTGTGGACCCCAGTCCAATTCTCTTTACTGAAATACAATCTACTGCAATACTTGTTTTACTGTTTTCTGCAAACAATCATCTTCCACACAATACGGTTAATCCTTTGTTACAGCAAGCCGGTGAGATTGACAACCTCACTGTTTCATTGGGGCAAAGTATTTTGGTTGTGTTGTGCAGGTTCCACGTTGGTGCCGGAATCTCTGGTGTTGCGCCGCACTACATCCCGCCACCATCAACCTTCAACGTGCTTCTTGACTCCTACTGGTCCGATTAAACCTTGGTTTCTTACTGAGGGAAACTTGCCGCTGTGCGCATCACACCTTCCTCTTGGGGTTCCCAACGGACGTGCCAACCACACGCATCAGTACCCGCTACCAGTCGTTGACAACAACAAACACCTCTCAAAATGTTACTTTTATTCTCTTTATATGATTTCAAAACTGAAAAAGCTCTAGCACATGATTTAATCCCTGCTTCCCTCTGCGAAGGGCCTGTCTTTTACTTTATGTTGAGTCAGTAAACCTATTTCCCTCCATCTCAAGCAAGCATTTGAGTTGTTGTGATCAAACCATTATATTGTGATTTGCTTCATCATGTTTTCTTATTCTTCCTTGTTTAGTACAAGTTTTATCTAAATGAATATAGCTTTGCAAGTTATCAATGATCATGAGGAGACTATTATGATTGAGTATGCAAGTTGTGCCATATAAACTTTAACATGAGAGCGCTGCTCGATAGATAAGAATAACCTGTTAATTGTTCTCTGACCAAGAACGAAGTTTGCCATCACCAACTATGATTTCTTATGCACCTTTATTTGTGATTACCTTATACTTGTTTCAAGTTGAGTTATACGAGGAAGTTGTTTACTAGAATGTCTTGTGTGAATGAATATGATGCTTCTTGTCCATTTTTTATTTATCGACTCTTCACTCCATAAACATGTGGTCCTGTTTACCGAGTTCAGTTTCGCTTGGGGACAAGCGAAGTCTAAGCTTGGGGGGAGTTGATACGTCCAATTTGCATCACTATTTTATATCATAATTTCCTGTTATTCATTGATATATTTCATATTTGGACATAATACTTATGTTATTTCATCTATTTTGCATGTTTCATGATTATTGGAGGATCGAGCACCGGAGCCAGGATTCTGCTGGAAAAAGCGCCGTCAGAATGCAATATTTCGGAAGATCAACAGTTGATGGAAATTATATCAAAAATCCTATTTTTCCAGATGACGAAGGGAGCCAGAAGGGGGAGCCGAGGGGACCCGAGGTGGGCCCACCCCACAGGCCGGCGCGGCCCAAGGCCTGGCCGCGCCGCCCTGTGAGGAGGGGGCCCACAGCCCCCTCTCGCCTCCTTTTCTTCGCGAACGCCTTCGTCCCGAAAACCTAAGCTCCAGAGGGTACCTCGCGAAGAGTTACAGCCGCCTCTGCGAGGCGGAAAACACCAGAGAGAAAAGAGCTCTCCGGCGGGCTGAGATCCGCCGGGGAAATTCCCTCCCGGAGGGGGAAATCGACGCCATCGTCACCGCCATCAAGTTGGACATCATCTCCATCACCATCATCATCATCTTCATCATCATCACCGCCGTCTCCACCGCTGCACATCGTCATCGCTGTAGCAATTTGGGTTTGATCTTGATTGTTTGATAGGGGAAACTCTCCCGGTATTGATTTCTACTTGTTATTGATGCTATTGAGTGAAACCGTTGAACCAAGGTTTATGTTCAGATTGTTATTCATCATCATATCACCTCTGATCATGTTCCATATGATGTCTCATGAGTAGTTCGTTTAGTTCTTGAGGACATGGGTGAAGTCTAAATGTTAGTAGTGAAGTATGGTTGAGTAATATTCAATGTTATGATATTTAAGTTGTGGTGTTATTCTTCTAGTGGTGTCGTGTGAACGTCGACTACACGACACTTCACCTTTATGGGCCTAGGGGAATGCATCTTGTACTCGTTTGCCAATTGCGGGGTTGCCGGAGTGACAGAAACCTAAACCCCCGTTGGTATATCGATGCAGGAGGGATAGCAGGATCTCAGAGTTTAAGGCTGTGGTTAGATTTATCTTAATTACTTTCTTGTAGTTGCGGATGCTTGCAAGGGGTATAATCACAAGTATGTATTAGTCCTAGGAAGGACGGTACATTAGCACTGGTTCACCCACACAACACTTATCAAAACAATGAAGATTAATTAGCCGTATGTAGCGAAAGCACTAGACTAAAATCCCGTGTGTCCTCGAGAACGTTTGGTCATTATAAGTAAACAAACCGGCTTGTCCTTTGTGCTAAAAAGGATTGAGCCACTCGCTGCAATTGTTACTCTCGCACTTTACTTACTCATACTTTATTCATCTGTTACATCAAAACCCCCTGAATACTTGTCTGTGAGCATTTACAGTGAATCCTTCATCGAAACTGCTTGTCAACACCTTCTGCTCCTCGTTGGGATCGACATTCTTACTTATCGAAGATACTACGATACACCCCCTATACTTGTGGGTCATCACCGGCCGGTGTGGCGTGGCTCTGAGCGGATGCTGACGAGCGGGGCCCTGGTTGCCGGGGCGAGCGGGAAGGAGTTCGACCTGCTCGGGAACGAAGAATTCCTCGATGAACAGCCAAGAACACACGGAAAAGTTGGCCCAGAAATCCTCAGATTTCTCGCGACTTTGGAAGAATTGGAGCATAAAAATTGGGGAAGTTGTAGATCAACACTAGTAACATCAGATCTGTGGATCAAAACCACAAAACACGCAACAAATCCGGAGATCAATTTTCGAGCTATTTTTTGGGGCAATTTTTTGGGGAAATTTTTGGGCGAAAATTGGATAGATTTGTGGTCAAATTCGTGGCAACCTTTGCTCTGATACCATATGATGCGGCCTAAGGCCACGTGGGTTGCCCGATCTCACGAATTGACCGAGGGAAAGGCGGGGAGAGGAAGAACACGAAGAACACGGCGATGAACACGATGAACATACGCAAACACACACCAACCCGATACAATTCCGGTTTACTCCCGATAGCCCGAACCACTATCCCGATAGAATCTCTCAAGGGAGAGACACGCGGTAGAATCCCCGAGAGGAAGATCGGTATACGATCGGTGGAATCACACGAGTGAGAGACCGGTGGTAGAATCACAAGTGTGAGAGACTAATCATATAAGGAGTGCCTTGATACAACAGATATGATAATCTAAGGAGGGGGTTTCCCTAATCCCAAAGGGATGGTGGAGGCATGAGCCAAATTCTAGTTCAATCATGGGCCGGAGACTCCGTTGTGAGTTGGCGAGGCCGGCGACTCCGGTGTAGCTGCGCCTGGAGCTTCTTCCATGCTTCCACGACCTCGGCCTTGAGTCCTCGAGCATCCATGGCATCCTCCACTTCCTCCGTACTTGGCGATGTATTCCTATCATGGTCATATGACGGAGGATGAAGTAGCATACCATTCCACATAGGTAATTGTACGCACGCATAAAGGAGAAGATTCACCTTTGCGTGACATGTCGGCGTCGATGCATATGATGTGGCGAAGACCGAAGGTCGGGCTACATCACAAGCCCTAGTATAATTGTTGATCGTGTCTGTTTTTTGAGTAAAAAAAATGGGCGATTCCTCCAAGGACAAGACAGGGGATCCGAGCATGGAAAAAATGTATGAACTCCTCAGCAGACTGTTTGAACAACAACAATCAAAATCAGTTGTTTCTGATACTGTCAAGTATGCACTCGAACCAAATCCAGTAAAACTGTCAGGTCCTGGTGACTATGTCAGCTGGGCACGCCATGCTCAACTAATATTAAGTTCCCATGGTTATGAGTGCATGCTGAATTGTGATGAAGAAAAGCAGAAAACCAGTGATGCTTATACAAAGCAAAACAATGACAGAGTATTGGTATGGCTGCTAGGAAGCATGGAACCAACAGTACGGCAGCATGTTGAAATAATGTCAAGTGTGTCTGAAGTGTGGAAATCCCTAGAGAAGCAATTTTCTGGGAAATCAAACAAAATGCATGCGAACCGCATCATGGAAGAACTGACTCACTTAAAGCAGGGCACCAATTTTCTGTCACAGCCATCCATCATAAATGGTTTGAGCCGATTGTGGCCAAACTTTTTCTTGATGGACTGAACATGGAATTTAATCTTCGTCGACAACTTATTTTCTCCCAAACAGAATGGCCCAGCCTTGATGATATTATATCCAGTGTACTTGAGGAAGAGACTCGCTTATCTCAACCTAAAGAAGATGATCTGACATGTGGAGATAATCGTGCAGCATTATCTATGCAATATTGCCACACCGCCAAGTCCTTTGTCAAAGACAAAAGCAAGTCATTCTGTGACCACTGTAAGAGGAATTGACACACAAACGATGTTTGTTTTGAGTTGCATGGCTACCCACCTTGGTGGGATAAAGGGAAACCTCGGTCAGGGGGAGTTCAAGGGGTCAATAAAAGGCAAGCTAACTATATTACAACCTTGCGGGAGCCACCGGTGGTAGATGTACGAGATCTTGAGGAATTCAAATCCAAGCTTAAACTCTCAGAAAGCTCATCTTCCTTCCAGGACACCTCTAAGGCTGACCCCATGATCATTACCACCTCTCACCAAGGTATGAAACCTTATCAAGCCAACACCACCACCAAGTCAAAATCCTGGATTATTGATACAGGAGCTACAAACCATATGATAGGGGCTTCAGACCTATTTCTCTCGTATACACCTTGTTCGGGTAAAGACAAGGTTCGTGTAGCAGATGGTTCCATGGCACCAATAGTTGGACGCGGATCCATCCGTTGCACAAACTCATTGTCATTATCTCCAGTTTTACATGTTCCAAAATTCCCAGTCAATCTCCTATCATTTAGCTCTATTGCAAAATCACTTAATTGTGGAGGTTGGTTTGATCCTACTTGTTGTGTTTTCCAGGAGCTAAAGACGGGGAGAATCTTAGGGACTGGGACCGAGCATGATGGGCTCTACTACCTTGACGATGGAAGTGACGAAGTGGCTCTCACATCCTTCTTATCACCATGTCAAGAGTTAGTGTTACATCACCGTAGGCTTGGTCATCCTTCTTTTACAGCTATGTCACGTGTCTATCCTTCTTTGTTTAAGTCGTGTCCTAAGGATGTCCTAGTATGTGATGCTTGTGAACTAGCAAAGCATACCAGGGGCTCCTACCCAAGCGTTGGTCTGAGAAGTAAGAGACCATTTGAAGTAATTCATTCTGATGTTTGGGGACCCTGTGAGGTTGTTTCTGTTTCTGGACATAGATGGTTCGTAACCTTTATAGACTGCTTTAGTCGTTACACGTGGCTTTATCTCCTAAAGTATACAAGTGATGTCTTGTCTTGTTTTAAAGATCTGTGTGCTCTTATTAAAAATCAGCATGAAGCCACTGTTAAAATCTTACGCGGAATATTTAATCATGATTTTAATTATTTTCTTGCTTCAAATGGTATAGAACATCAAACTACATGTGTTAACACGCAAGAACAAAATGGTGTGGCTGAGCGGAAAAATAGACACTTACTTGAGGTTGCAAGGTCTTTGATGTTTACAATGAATGTTCCGAAATTTCTGTGGGGTGAAGCAATTAAAACTGCAACTTATTTAATTAATCGTATGCCCCTTCGTGTTTTAGCTCATAAAACTCCTACAGAGTGTCTTTTAAAGGTTTTTGGGTGTGTTTGTTTTGTACATGATTATAGAAATGCTGTTGGAAAATTAGATCCACGAGCCCTTAAATGTGTGTTTATGGGGTATTCTTCCTCGCAAAAGGGCTATAGATGTTGGTGTCCCTCTGAGCATCGATTCTTTGTAAGTATGGATGTGACATTTCGTGAAAATGAATCATATTATGGGCCTGATGTGGGGTCTGGTATTTCCTTATCCTCACCTGAAGAGCGGCAAGAAGGTGGGAGTGATAATGTAAGGCCTGTCACTTCAGGTGATATGTCAATTACTAATGATACACAAAACCAGGGGGAGGAAAATGATGGTGTTAGTGATAATAACTCTTGTCATGGAGATGAGGGCGATGTGGTAGGATCCTCGCCACTTCTATCTCAAGGTGAAGAGTCTTCAATGCATGGGGACCCAGGTACCAATACTACCCCTCCTAGTTCGATAGCTCCTATTAGCACTTCAAGGCAAAGTGATAATCAATCGTCTACTTCAATAGATACCCTACCTATTGCCTTAAGAAAATCCGCTAGAACACGAAACACACCAGAATATCTCAAAGACTACAAACATGATATAGCCAATTACATCTCCTACAAGTGTTGTAGTCCATCCTTTCAAAGTTTTATTGCTTCTCTAGATTCAATTTCCATACCACGTGACTGGAAAGTGGCCTTAGATGATCCAAAATGGAAGGAAGCAATGCTGGATGAGATGAGAGCATTGGAAAAAAATAAAACTTGGGAGCTCGTAGATCTACCACCAGGTAAGCAACCAGTAGGTTGTAAATGGGTGTTTACTATTAAGCACACACCAGAGGGTAAGATTGACTGATACAAAGCACGCCTTGTAGCAAAAGGGTATACACAGACCTACGGTATAGACTATGAAGAAACCTTTGCGCCTGTGGCAAAGATGAATTCTGTGAGAACTCTAATATCTTGTGCGGTGAATTTTGATTGGAGCATTTACCAAATGGATGTAAAAAATGCATTCCTTCATGGGGATCTACATGAAGAAGTGTATATGCAAATTCCACCCGGGTTTGAGTCCAGTTATAATACAAAGAGAGTGTTACGCCTGCATCGCTCCTTGTATGGGTTGAAACAATCACCAAGGGCGTGGTTTGATTGTTTCAGACAAGCTATTCTAAAAAGAGGGTATCGACAGAGAAACGCTGACCACACATTATTCTATAAACATGCTAACAATAAGGTTGCTATCCTGATAGTCTATGTTGATGATATTGTGATCACAGGCGATGACACCAAGGAAATTGTTGGCCTGAAGCATCATATTGCGCGGGAATTTGAAGTCAAGGACCTTGGACACTTCAAGTATTTTCTTGGCATAGAAGTCTCACGTGGACCAAAAGGTATATTTCTAACACAAAGGAAGTATGTTTTAGACCTGCTCAAAGAAACTGGCATGTATGGTTCAAAACCAGCTGCTACTCCCATTGAGCAGAATCATAGACTAAGCAGTGATGCAGGAAACCCAATTGATAGAGAACGCTACCAGAGACTTGTGGGAAGGTTAATTTACCTTTCCCACACGCGCCCCGATATTGCATTCGCTGTGAGCATTGTGAGTCAGTTTATGCATAGCGCAAGAACAGCTCACATGGATGCTGCCACTAGAATCTTGCGGTACCTTAAAGGCTGCCCAGGAAAAGGTCTTCTTTACACTAAGCAAGGAAACTTACAAGTTAAGTGTTATACCGATGCGGACTGGGCTGGTTCTCTAGATGACCGGCGATCCACTTCTGGTTATTGTGCATTTGTTGGAGGGAACTTAGTCTCTTGGCGAAGTAAAAAAAACAGAACGTGGTAGCCAGATCAACTGCTGAAGCTGAATTTAGATCCATGGCACATGGTATATGTGAACTACTATGGCTGCAAATTCTCCTAAGTGAACTAAGATTATTCAAGTGTAAGCCTTTGATGCTTTATTGTGATAACAAAGCAGCCATTGATATTGCAAATAATCCAGTGCAGCACGATCGAACTAAACATGTTGAAGTCGATCGTCATTTCATCAAAGAAAAACTTGATAGAGGAGTAGTCTGTATACCATATGTGACCTCAGCTAGTCAAATAGCAGATGTTTTAACCAAAGGTTTACCAGAGAAGCCATTTTCTGTGTTTTGTACCAAGATGGGTCTATTTGATGTGTTTGCCCCATCTTGAGGGGGAGTGTGGTGTGAGTTGAAATTTATGTATCTAGTAGGACCTTAATGTAAAATGTACACATAATAATATATAGAAGAGAATAGAAAGAGGGATCGGCAACGATCCAGAAATTTCCCCATACTGGAGCTCTGTCCCCTTCTCTATTCTCCCTCACAAACCACTAAATCCGTTTGAATCTCCGTGATTTCTGCATGAGGTTCAACAAAAACGCAATTAGCAAGAAAGTTCACAGTATTGTTTTTGTCATCATAACACCACATTCAAACATCTTTTTTAAAATTCAAGTTTACCCGCTTTATATGGTTAGTCATTCAGGTGGCTTCTAACTTGTACCCACCATGTAGTATTGGAAATATCTTTTGGAACTGGTGTTGCTCATTCATTTGAAAGTGAACTAAGATTACCAGAGATGCATGTATGATAGAATTTTTCACACAAGATTTCCCACGCGTTGCTGCGGAAGAACGTGGAAAATAAAGAAATTACAAATTTATGAGAAATGAACTTCGTGTGAAAAATCCACTTGCACCTAAGGTTCAAACATACACCAACAGAATAGCATTAAACTTTTCGCATCAACGAAGTTTAAGTAGATAAACCGAACATTTCACTCTTTACATAGTCCAAATAAGCTACTTTTGCAATATTTTGAAACGGATCATGGTCATGGGAACATGCAGAGCGAGCGAAAAGATCGATCAACTATGATTTATTTTCCTCACAATACAGAAAACCTTACGTAGATGTAGCGGCATACTAAATTAAGGGTACTTTTCTATTTCCTTGCATTTTGGGATAGCGAGAACACCAGCAAGTATGAAAAGAAATCCACATATATATTCAAAATAGCTTGAACTTTTTCCCTGTAATCACATCATCCATTTGAACATCTTGACATGATCTTGTTCAGTCCTCTTAACATTATGGCACGCATATATTGTCTTCAAACCAGCTTAGCACCCATATATATTTACTGGAGCATGATACGGGAAAAGCTTCCTTGAGAAACTTGTAGCATCCTTCATTTGCAGGTAGAGACTTTAGCAATGAAGTATCATATATGTGGGTTAAAAAAAGCAACAACCTAGTCACTTCCAATAATATGTTAAACCTTCCTTTGGTAATATCTGATTCATAAATGCAACATAGAAAATTATCGTGCCTTAGAAGCAACACCAAGTTGCTCAAAAAGATGTAACGAAATGGCACGGTTGGTAACAAATCAAAAATGGATTAACTGAAATTAGAAGTTACTGAACTGAGCTAACCTGTGGCTATGAATATGACGAAATCCATTTCCAGCTTTGAAGGGTAAAAGGCTGAATGAAGGTTGAAACTATTACTGCAACCTTGTCGTGTACATTTATCAAGACAGGTGATATGCATGCGATCCTTTCTTGTACCAACCTATATCTCCTGCGACCAAAACGGTAGCAGCACGAACACAAACATAATTCACAGCAAAATAAATCAAGCACAAATGCTTGAAGCCGTTGAAACTTAGCACCTAAATCAAGGAGTGAATCACATTAAGGTACCAATCCCACAGAACCTAGGAACGGCAAAGAAATCCCTGCACCAAAAAAGATTAAGCATGAAAGCATCCATGATCCATGTAACATGAGAAACCAAAGTGCTAGCAGGTGGCGCTTAGAATCTGGTCGATGCATCAGATGTTGTCAGGACTCGGAATTTTTCAGCAGCACCGATGCAACCGGGAAATATACAAAACCTTAAAAAATATTATTTGATTTTTCTGTAGATTAAAAAGCGCTTACATCCCAGTATTTTAATCATAGAATGTAACGGAGAAGTACCCATGCAAGAAGAATGCGGTCACATGGATTTGAAGGTAAGCTAACATCCATATTCTGAGATGCAATGGTTAAATGCTGATATATATTTCAACATAACACAAAATAAAATATCCAAGGTAGTGCTTGTCAAAGAATTCAAAAAATTGAGATTAGAACAATAAACGTAGCAAAAGAAAATAGCAAAAAAATTGCTACTCGGTATATGTATACTTGTACATCAATGGGAGTATTAAATGCTGGAATGCATGTAGGGATACGTTGCATAGAAAACAAAAAATTTCCTACCGCGAGAACGCAATCCAAGCCAAGATGCAATCTAGAAGATGGGAGCAACGAGGGATGAACGAGACTAACCCTTGAAGATTTCCAAAGCCTATAAGAATAGGCTCTTATTGCTGCGGTAGACGATCACTTGCCGCTTGCAAAAGCGCGTAGAAGATCTTGATCACGGTGCCACGATCGGGCAGCACCTCCGTACTCGGTCACACGTTCGGTGTTGATGAAGACGACGTCCTTCTCCCCGTTCCAGCGGGCAGCGGAAGTAGTAGCTCCTCCTTGAATCCGGCAGCACGACGGCGTGGTGGCGGTGGCGACGGAGAATTCCGGCGGAGCTTCGCTAAGCGTTGCGGGAGAGGTGGAGGAGAGGGGGCGGCTAGGGTTTGGGAGAGGGGGTGGCCGGCCACTATGGGCTGCGGCCTCCTTGAGGGCTTGTGGTGTCCGGCCCCCTCCCCTATGCCCCTCATTATATAGGTGGAAGCCCCAAGAGTTGTAGTCCAAGTCTTCGAGTAAGACCCCAACACCAAAACTTCCCAAAGGTGGGAAACCTACTCAACGGGGGAGTCCTACCCAAGGTGGGACTCCCACCTTTTCCTTAGGTGGGGTGGCCGGCCACCTCAGGTGGAGCCCACCTGGGACTCCTCCCTTAGGGTTTGGCCGGCCAAGCTTGTGGAGTCCCTCCGGGACTCCACCTTCCATAGTGCCTTTCTTCCGGACTCTTCTAGAACCTTCTAGAACCTGCCATAAATGCACCGGATCATTTCCAAACTTGGAATATGACTTCCTATATATGAATCTTATTCTCCGGACCATTCCGGAACTCCTCGTGATGTCCGGGATCCCATCCGAGACTTCGAACAATACTTCGAACTCCATTCCATATTCAAGTTCTACCATTACAACATCGAACCTTAAGTGTGTCACCCTACGGTTCGTGAACTATGTAGACATGGTTGAGATTTCTCTCCGACCAATAACCAATAGCGGGATCTGGAGATCCATAATGGCTCCCACATATTCAACGATGACTTAGTGATTGAATGAACCATTCACATACGATACCAATTCCCTTTGTCACACGATATTTTACTTGTCCGAGGTTTGATCATCGGTATCACTCTATACCTTGTTCAACCTCGTCTCCTGACAAGTACTCTTTACTCGTACCATGGTATGTGGTCTCTTATGAACTTATTCATATGCTTGCAAGACATTAGACGACATTCCACCGAGAGGCCCCAGAGTATATCTATCCATCATCGGGATGGACAAATCCCACTGTTGATCCATATGCCTCAACTCATACTTTCCGGATATTTAATCCCACCTTTATAACCACCCATTTACGCAGTGGCGTTTGATGTAATCAAAGTACCTTTCCGGTATAAGTGATTTACATGATCTCATGGTCATAAGGACTAGGTAACTATGTATCGAAAGCTTATAGCAAATAACTTAATGACGTGATCTTATGCTACGCTTAATTGGGTGTGTCCATTACATCATTCATATAATGACATAACCTTGTTATTAATAACATCCAATGTTCATGATCACGAAACTATGATCATCTATTAATCAACAAGCTAGTTATACAAGAGGCTTACTAGGGACTCCTTGTTGTTCACATAACACACATGTATCAATGTTTCGGTTAATACAATTATAGCATGGTATGTAAACATTATCATAAACACAAAGATATATAATAACCATTTATTATTGCCTCTTGGGCATATCTCCAACAGTCTCCCACTTGCACTAGAGTCAATAATCTAGTTTACATTTGTAAAGATATAACACCTTGGCCTTCCGGTGCTTTATCATGTTTTTCTTACGGGAGAGGTTTTAGTCAACGGATCTGACACGCTCAGAAACGTATGTATTTTGCAATTCATTTGCGTCTTAACGCATCACTCATTTTCCAAATGAGTCGGCATTAAATATGTTTGGTCTTCTGGTGGAACCTTAATTCTGCGGTCTGAAATATGTCACTAATCTTGTCACACACAATATAGCTTCAAAGTTCGGACACTATCGGAACTATACCAAGTTCTCAAAGAACTTCTTGACTTAACATCCTCAGTCATTGTCAAAACAATGACATACTCTGCCTTCGTTTGTAGAATCCGTCACAATATTTAGAACTCTTCTAAATCTAGCATAGACAACTTTTAGCTCATTGTGCTACCTTTTTAAACAACACTTAGTCTAATTTGAGATTGAAATTGTATTTTATATGTGACAAAACCAATATCGGTGCAACACCTTACAGCGATTTGTTTGTCATTTCTCCATACAAAATTATATATATATATATCCTTGGTTCTTCTAAAGTACTCAAGGATATTCTTACTGTTGTCCAATACTCATCACATGAATCATTCTGGTCTATGCTCCTAACTTTTTAGAGCACAAGATATCTGATTTTGTACATACTATTCATGATCTAAAATCACTCATGTGTTTTTACTCATCGAATGTTAGATAAACTCAAGTCTTGTTAAACCTTCACATGACAAGAACATTTTCTTAATATTTCTATATTGAACTACTTCAATATCCATTCTATGTACTTTGACTTAAAACTTATTATGTGTTTCAATCTATCTTCATAGATCTTTACACTAAATATGTTTCAGTCCATATCCTTTCATTGAAGTTAATTTTCAATGAAACCTTTTAATCAAGTATATAATTACATCATTTATAACCAACTATATGTCATCTACATAAGTATTATAAATATGTCTCAGCGCTCCCACTTAATTTCTTGCAAATGCAAGCCTCTTCATCGTCTCTGATGAAATCAAAAACTCTTTGACTATTTCATCTGGTGAAGATTCCAACTCCGTGATACTCACTTCATCCAATTGAAGTTCGTATACCTATCTAGTATTCTACGGACTAGCAAAACAATTGGTTGTATCTTGTATACACCTTTAATACATACTTCTGTTAAGTAGTGTATTTGGCCATCCTACTAGCATATCTCATAAAAGAAATATGTAGTGATTACTACAATAATCCACATAGACTATAAGCATTGCTACGGAAGATTTAATCTTATCATAGTCAACTCTTTGAACTTTGTCGTAAACAACTTTTCGACAAGTTGAGCTTCTTCAAGGATATTTCATCCAAGTCCATCAATTTCATAGATCCATTTACTTTCAAAAAGTATTCATCTATCTTGGATTTCATGGCGTATAGCCATTTTAACGGAGTCAGGGCCCATCATAACTTCTTTGTTTGTAGTTGGTTTATCATTGTTCAAAATCAATCCTTTGTCCACAAATCATTTATTTGATCACAAAGTAAACCATACCTACAAGGTTCAATATGTACTTCGATCTCCATGGCTAAAACACTTTGTAGTCATGGGAGCCATGATCGTCGTGGCCGCTTCCGAAACCAATTCCGATGTTGTGCTACTCTGATCATTATGCTCAGGTTCATAAACCTTATCAAATTATATTGTCCTCCCACTCAAATACTTCACTAGAAACAATTTCTCGGAAATAAGAAACATTGACAAACACTTTTGTCTTTGTCTCGTGGGAAGAATTCCCAATTAAATCTCTGGGATAACCAACAAAGACATTCATCCGATTTTGGTTGTAAACTCTTAGACCAAAATTTAAAGAAAAGACTATTAGGGTTTATACCCATACCATAACTTGTATGGTGTCATTTCAACGGATCATGATGATGCTCTATTCAGTGTAAAAGTGGTAGTCTCTAAAGCATAATCCACAAAAATATAATGGCATTAATATTTTATCTCATCATTGACCCAACAAGGTTTGGATACATCTCTCGGATACTTCATCATCACTATGATACTCCAAGAAACGTGAGTTGTAGAACAATTTCATAACTCTCTTAGATGTTCGCTAAAACTAGTAATTCAAATATTTCCACTATGATCCAATCATAGATATTTGACTTTTCTATTACGATGATTTTCACTTCATGCTGAAATTTATTTGAATCTATTCAAATGTTTCAAACTTCTTCCTTATCGAATATATCCACATATATATACTCAATTCATTGTTGGAAGTTTTCATGAAGTAGAAGAATCTCCCGCACATAACTATGCCCAGTGAACCACATACATCATAACGTATTTTTCCACTAAGTTTGTTGCCCGTTCTACTCTTGGCCTATGAACGGTATTTTAATCATTCTCTTTTGAAAAGATTTGCAAGCGCCAAATGATTCAAAAATCAAATGACTCCAAAGATCCATTTGCATGGAGTTCCTTCATGCGTTCCTTTCTAACATGACCTAAATGGCGGTTCCACAAATAAGTGGACTTCAAATCATTTGCCTTATGGCATTTTAGCGTCAGTGTTATGTATGTGTGTTTCACCATTAAGATTTATAATAACTTATCCATCGTACATGGAGTAATGTCATAATTTGAACAACTCATTGTTTTCATTTGACCAGAGCAAAATAACAATTATTAAGTTCTTTATTATAAATTCTAAGGGCTAGATAGAATGCTAACGACGAACATAATAACACTTTATTTTGTTCCAGACGTGCATTCCTATCATATTCCTTGTCAGTCACTTAGGCCATTGTATTCTTGTATTGCGTTGTTTTGTATGACACTTCATACCAACCAATATAGTACCAATACCCAAGAATTTCATAGTGTGACTTAACTAGGAATACAACCATAACATGTATATCATTTATATACACCTGAGCTAGACTTTCTAGTCTTTTCTTTTCTTTTTGCCAAAATATCTTTTGCAGTTTCTCTTTTAGCTTTCCTCATTATTCAGAAAAACACTTCAACATTATTAACTTCCAGGTTTGTTGGTCAAATACCAATAACCTTGAGGTTCTTACTTTAAGTTGATCATCATATGACAAGTGTTTCAGATTTCACTATTAGTATCTTTGTAATATGATGAACAATTTCACTCATAATTTTATCCATCATATCATGACAACTTTCCGAGACCATGTCTTTACATGCTAGGCTCGTAAAGTTTTAACCTTGGTATTCGCATGTGCAAATCTGGCTTGCACCCGTTGTATGCACACGTAGAATCTATCACACCCGATCATCACGTGATGCTTCGAAACGACGAGTCTTAGCAACGGTGCATACTAAGGATGATAACTTCATGGATATGCGAATATTATTAGTGCCCCAATAGTTGGAGGATTGTGACGCCTGGCGTCTTCAACCTTCATACATTCCGATAAAACTTATGAGTTTATGTAGTCTCACCAAATTATATTCTATCATCTTGCAATAAGGTCTTAGATATCACATATATCTCATACCTTGATTATTTCTGAAAACTAAATTTTCAGCTCCTTACTTTTCAAGCATATTTGAACTTTCAAGTTTCACGGAGACAAGATAACTTTAGGTACTAATTGAAACCATAGCTCTTTGAATCAACAATGTGAGGTTTACTAAAAGTTTGCAATAGGACTTAATCAATTCTTGATTCTTTAACAATACGGTACCAATCCGTAAAGTTTCTTGTCAGATTTTAACAGTATTTCTATCTCAATTACAAGACTAGCGCATAGAAGTAAACGGATGCCAATACTACAAAATTAATTCAAAATACTACTCAGACTATGTTTATGATAATTAGTTCATGTTTTAATCTAATTACTAATGAACTCCTGATACGCGTACAGCACGCGACCGTTGGGAACCCCAAGAGGAAGGTGTGATGCGTACAGCGGCAAGTTTTCCCTCAGTATGAAACCAAGGTTTAATCGAACCAGTAGGAGCCAAGAAGAACGTTGAAGGTTGATGGCGGCGAGATGTAATGCGGCGCAACACCAGGGATTCCGGCGCCAACGTGGAACCTGCACAACACAACCAAAGTACTTTGCCCCAACGAAACAGTGAGGTTGTCAATCTCACCGGCTTGCTGTAACAAAGGATTAGATGTATAGTGTGGATGATGATTGTTTGCAGAGAACAGTAGAACAATTGCAGTAGATTGTATTCGATGTAAAGAATAGGACCGGGGTCCACAGTTCACTAGAGGTGTGATACACGTACAGCACGCGTCCGTTGGGAACCCCAAGAGGAAGGTGTGATGCGTACAGCGGCAAGTTTTCCCTCAATATGAAACCAAGGTTTAATCGAACCAGTAGGAGTCAAGAAGCACGTTGAAGGTTGATGGCGGCGAGATGTAGTGCGGCGCAACACCAGGGATTCCGGCGCCAACGTGGAACCTGCACAACACAAACCAAGTACTTTGCCCCAACGAAACAGTGAGGTTGTCAATCTCACCGGCTTGCTGTAACAAAGGATTAGATGTATAGTGTGGATGATGATTGTTTGCAGAAAACAGTAGAACAATTGCAGTAGATTGTATTTCAGATGTAAAGAATTGGACCGGGGTCCACAGTTCACTAGAGGTGTCTCTCCCATAAGATAAATAGCATGTTGGGTGAACAAATTACAGTTGGGCAATTGACAAATAAAGAGGGCATGACCATGCACATACATATTATGATGAGTATAGTGAGATTTAATTGGGCATTACGACAAAGTACATAGACCGCTATCCAGCATGCATCTATGCCTAAAAAGTCCACCTTCAGGTTATCATCCGAACCCCTTCCAGTATTAAGTTGCTAGCAACAGACAATTGCATTAAGTATTGCGCGTAATGTAATCAATAACTACATCCTCGGACATAGCATCAATGTTTTATCCCTAGTGGCAACAGCACATCCATAATCTTAGAGATTTCTGTCACTTCCCCAGATTCACGGAGACATGAACCCACTATCGAGCACAAATACCCCCTCTTGGAGTTAAGAGTAAAAACTTGGCCAGAGCCTCTACTAATAACGGAGAGCTTGCAAGATCATAAACAACACATAGATATAAATTGATAATCAACATAACATGGTATTCTCTATTCATCGGATCCCAACAAACACAACATATAGAATTACAGATAGATGATCTTGATCATGTTCGGCAGCTCACAAGACCTGACAATTAAGCACAATGAGGAGAAGACAACCATCTAGCTACTGCTATGGACACATAGTCCAGGGGTAGACTACTCACACATCACTCCGGAGGCGACCATGGCGGTGTAGAGTCCTCCGGGAGATGAATCCCCTCTCCGGCAGGGTGCCGGAGGTGATCTCCTGAATCCCCCGAGATGGGATTGGCGGCGGCGGCGTCTCTGGAAGGTTTTCCGTATCGTGGCTCTCGGTACTGGGGGTTTCGCGACGAAGGCTATTTGTAGGCTGAAGGGTAGGTCAGGGGGCGTCGCGAGGGGCCCAGGAGACAGGTCGGCGCGGCCAAGGGTGGGGCCGCGCCGCCTGCCCTCCTGGCCACCTCGTGGCCCCACTTCGTTGACTCTTCGGTCTTCTGGAAGCTTCGTGGCAAAATAGGACCCTGGGCGTTGATTTCGTCCAATTCCGAGAAAATATTTCCTTACTAGGATTTCTGAAACCAAAAACAGCAGAAAACAGCAACTGGCACTTCGGCATCTTGTTAATAGGTTAGTTCCAGAAAATGCACGAATATGACATAAAGTGTGCATAAAATATGTAGATATCATCAATAATGTGGCATGGAACATAAGAAATTATCGATACGTCGGAGACGTATCAGCATCCCCAAGCTTAGTTTCTGCTCGTCCCGAGCAGGTAAACGATAACAAAGATAATTTCTGGAGTGACATGCCATCATAACCTTGATCATACTATTGTAAGCATATGTAGTGAATGCAGCGATCAAAACAATGTAAATGACATGAGTAAACAAATGAATCATATAGCAAAGACTTTTTCATGAATAGTACTTCAAGACAAGCATCAATAAGTCTTGCATAAGAGTTAACTCATAAAGCAATAATTCATAGTAGAGGTATTGAAGCAACACAAAGGAAGATGAAGTTTCAGCGGTTGCTTTCAACTTATAACATGTATATCTCATGGATATTGTCAACATAGAGTAATATAACAAGTGCAATATGCAAGTATGTAGGAATCAATGCACAGTTCACACAAGTGTTTGCTTCTTGAGGTGGAGAGAGATAGGTGAACTGACTCAACAATAAAAGTAAAAGAATGGTCCTTCAAAGAGGAAAGCATCGATTGCTATATTTGTGCTAGAGCTTTGATTTTGAAAACATATAGAGAGCAATAAAAGTAAAATTTTGAGAGGTGTTTGTTGTTGTCAACGAATGGTAGTGGGTACTCTAATCCCCTTGCCAGACAAACCTTCAAAGAGCGGCTCCCATTTTATTTTATTTTTGTGTGGCACTCCCTCCAACCTTTCTTTCACAAACCATGGCTAACCGAATCCTTCGGGTGCCTGCCAACAATCTCATACCATGAAGGAGTGCCTTTTTATTTTAGTTTTATTATGATGACACTCCTCCCCACCTTTGCTTTCTCAAGCCATGGCTAACCGAATCCTTCGGGTGCCGTCCAACAATCACATACCATGGAGGAGTGTCTATTTTTATTAATTAATTTGGGACTGGGAATCCCATTGCCAGCTCTTTTTGCAAAATTATTGGATAAGCGGATGAAGCCACTAGTCCATTGGTGAAAGTTACCCAACAAGATTGAAAGATAAACACCACATACTTCCTCATGAGCTATAAAACATTGACACAAATCAGAGGTAATAAATTTTGAATTGTTTAAAGGTAGCACTCAAGCAATTTGCTTTGGAATGGCGGAGAAATACCATGTAGTAGGTAGGTATGGTGGACACAAATGGCATAGTGGTTGGCTCAAGTATTTTGGATGCATGAGAAGTATTCCCTCTTGATACAAGGCTTAGGCTAGCAAGGCTATTTGAAACAAACACAAGGATGAACCGGTGCAGCAAAACTCACATAAAAGACATATTGTAAACATTATAAGACTCTACACCGTCTTCCTTGTTGTTCAAACTCAATACTAGAAATTATCTAGACCTTAGAGAGACCAAATATGCAAACCAAATTTTAGCATGCTCTATGTATTTCTTCATTAATAGGTGCAAAGTACATGATGCAAGAGCTTAAACATGAGCACAACAATTGCCAAGTATCACATTATCCAAGACATTTTAGCAAATTACTACATGTATCATTTTCCAATTCCAACCATATAACAATTTAACGAAGAAGAAACTTCGCCATGAATATTGTGAGTAGAGCCTAAGGACATACTTGTCCATATGCTACAGCAGAGCGTGTCTCTCTCCCACACAAAGAATGCTATGATCCATTTTATTCAAACAAAACAAAAAACAAAAACAAACCGACGCTCCAAGCAAAGCACATAAGATGTGATGGAATAAAAATATAGTTTCAGGGGAGGAACCTGATAATGTTGTCGATGAAGAAGGGGATGCCTTAGGCATCCCCAAGCTTAGACGCTTGAGTCTTCTTGATATATGCAGGGGTGAACCACCGGGGCATCCCCAAACTTAGAGCTTTCACTCTCTTTGATCATGTCGTATCATCTCCCTCTCTTGATCCTTGAAAACTTCCTCCACACCAAACTCAAAACAACTCATTAGAGGGTTAGTGCACAATCAAAATATACATGTTCAGAGGTGACATAATCATTATTAACACTTCTGGACATTGCACAAAGCTACTGAAAGTCAATGGAATCAAAAAATCCATCGAACATATCAAAACAGGCAATGCGAAATAAAAGGCAGAATCTGTCAAAACAGAACAGTTCGTATTGACGAATTTTATTGAGGCACCAGACTTGCTAAAATGAAAATGCTCAAATTGAATGAAAGTTGCGTACATATCTGAGGATCACTCACGTAAATTGGCATAATTTTCTGAGTTACCTACAGAGAATTAGACCCAGATTCGTGACAGCAAAGAAATCTGTTTCTGCGCAGTAATCCAAATCTAGTATGAACTTTACTATCAACGACTTTACTTGGCACAACAATGCACAAAACTAAGATAAGGAGAGGTTGCTACAGTAGTAAACAACTTCCAAGACACAAAATAAAAACAAAGTGCTGTAGTAAAAACATGGGTTGTCTCCCATAAGCGCTTTTCTTTAACGCCTTTCAGCTAGGCGCAGAAAGTGTGTATCAAGTGTTATCAAGAGATGATGCATCGATAGCGGGGTTTGGGGTTTTCTCAACTATGCATTGTATCTTATCTATGTAAGTTTCAGAGGCTCCCTTTTCATTATCCTTAGGCTTGCTACTCTCATCAAACAAACTTTCAGGAACAAGCCAAGCATAGTTATTTTCTAGTGCATCATTCATCGCTAGGAGCTTGCATGGTATTGGTGCTTTGATCTCCCCACCATCATTAATATTATTAGTGTACCTTATTCTCTCCATGTCCATTTTTTCAAGGAGACTAACAAAATTGGTATAAGAACCAAGCATATTATATTTAGCAAAGACCTTTCTAGCCTCTCTTGCTATACCACCAAATTCTCTAAGAAGGGTTTCTAAAACAAAATCTTTCTTTTCCCCTTCTTCCATATCACCGAGTGTAAGAAACATGTGTTGGATTATAGGATTAAGATTAACAAATTTAGTTTCCATCATACGAACTAAAGCAGCAGCGGCAATTTCATAAGTAGGAGCAAGGTCTACCAAGTGTCTATCTTCAAAATCATCAACGGTACTAACATGGTTGAAAAATTCTTCTATATTATTTCTCCCAATTATAGACCCGCGCCCTACCGGCATGTCTTTTACGGTAAAATTAAAAGGAAACATGTTGAAACAAGTAAAGCAAATATAAGTAACTAATTTTTTTTGTGTTTTTGATATAGAGTGCAAAACAGTAAATAAAGTAAAACTAGCAACTAATTTTTTTGTATTTTGATTTAGTGCAGCAAACAAAGTAGTAAATAAAATAAAGCAAGACAAAAACAAAGTAAAGAGATTGGGATGTGGAGACTCCCCTTGCAGCGTGTCTCGATCTCCCCGGCAACGGCGCCAGAAAAAGAGCTTAATACGCGTACAGCACGCGTCCGTTGGGAACCCCAAGAGGAAGGTGTGATGCGTACAGCGGCAAGTTTTCCCTCAGTATGAAACCAAGGTTTAATCGAACCAGTAGGAGTCAAGAAGCACGTTGAAGGTTGATGGCGGCGAGATGTAGTGCGGCGCAACACCAGGGATTCCGGCGCCAACGTGGAACCTGCACAACACAAACCAAGTACTTTGCCCCAACGAAACAGTGAGGTTGTCAATCTCATCGGCTTGCTGTAACAAAGGATTAGATGTATAGTGTGGATGATGATTGTTTGCAGAAAACAGTAGAACAATTGCAGTAGATTGTATTTCAGATGTAAAGAATTGGACCGGGATCCATAGTTCACTAGAGGTGTCTCTCCCATAAGATAAATAACATGTTGGGTGAACAAATTACAGTTGGGCAATTGACAAATAAAGAGGGCATGACCATGCACATACATATTATGATGAGTATAGTGAGATTTAATTGGGCATTACGACAAAGTACATAGACCGCTATCCAGCATGCATCTATGCCTAAAAAGTCCACCTTCAGGTTATCATCCGAACCCCTTCCAGTATTAAGTTGCTAGCAACAGACAATTGCATTAAGTATTGCGCGTAATGTAATCAATAACTACATCCTCGGACATAGCATCAATGTTTTATCCCTAGTGGCAACATCACATCCATAATCTTAGAGATTTCTGTCACTTCCCCAGATTCACGGAGACATGAACCCACTATCGAGCATAAATACCCCCTCTTGGAGTTAAGAGTAAAAACTTGGCCAGAGCCTCTACTAATAACGGAGAGTATGCAAGATCATAAACAACACATAGATATAAATTGATAATCAACATAACATGGTATTCTCTATTCATCGGATCCCAACAAACACAACATATAGAATTATAGATAGATGATCTTGATCATGTTCGGCAGCTCACAAGACCCGACAATTAAGCACAATGAGGAGAAGACAACCATCTAGCTACTGCTATGGACCCATAGTCCAGGGGTAGACTACTCACACATCACTCCGGAGGCGACCATGGCGGTGTAGAGTCCTCCGGGAGATGAATCCCCTCTCCGTGGTGCGGAGGCGATCTCCTGAATCCCCCGAGATGGGATTGGCAGCGGCGGCGTCTCTGGAAGGTTTTCCGTATCGTGGCTCTCGGTACTGGGGGTTTCGCGACGAAGGCTATTTGAAGGCGGAAGGGTAGGTCAGGGGGCGTCGCGAGGGGCCCAGGAGACAGGTCGGCGCAGCCAAGGGTGGGGCCGTGCCGCCTGCCCTCCTGGCCACCTCGTGGCCCCACTTCGTTGACTCTTCGGTCTTCTGGAAGCTTCGTGGCAAAATAGGACCCTGGGCGTTGATTTCGTCCAATTCCGAGAATATTTCCTTACTAGGATTTCTGAAACCAAAAACAGCGTAAAACAAAGAAGCGGCACTTCGGCATCTTGTTAATAGGTTAGTTCCAGAAAATGCACGAATATGACATAAAGTGTGCATAAAACATGTAGATATCATCAATAATGTGGCATGGAACATAAGAAATTATCGATACGTCGGAGACGTATCAAGGTGTCTCTCCCATAAGATAATTACATGTTGGGTGAACAAATTACAGTTGGGCAATTGACAAATAGAGAGGGCATGACCATGCACATAGATGATATGATGAGTATTGTGAGATTTAATTGGGCATTACGACAGAGTACATAGACCGCCATCTAGCATGCATCTATGCCTAAAAAGTCCACCTTCAGGTTATCATCCGAACCCCTTCCAGTATTAAGTTGCTAACAATAGACAATTGCATTAAGTATGGTGCGTAATGTAATCAATAACTACATCCTCAGACATAGCATCAATGTTTTATCCCTAGTGGCAACAGCACATCCATAATCTTAGAGGTTTCTCTCACTCCCCCAGATTCACGGAGACATGAACCCACTATCGAGCATAAATACTCCCTCTTGGAGTTACTAGCATCAACTTGGCCAGAGCCTCTACTAATAACGGATAGCATGCAAGATCATAGACAACACATAGATATAAATTGATAATCAACATAACATAGTATTCTCTATTCATTGGGTCCCAACAAACACAACATATAGCATTACAGATAGATGATCTTGATCATGTTCGACAGCTCACAAGATCCGACAATGAAGCACATAAGGAGAAGACAACCATCTAGCTACTGCTATGGACCCATAGTCCAGGGGTGAACTACTCACTCATCACTCCGGAGGCGACCATGACGGTGTAGAGTCCTCCGGGAGATGAATCCCCTCTCCGGCAGGGTGCCGGAGGCGATCTCCTGAATCCCCCGAGATGGGATTGGCGGCGGCGGCGTCTCTGGAAGGTTTTCCGTATCGTGGCTCTCGGTACTGGGGGTTTCGCGACGAAGGCTATTTGTAGGCGGAAGGGCAGGTCAGGGGGCGTCACGAGGGGCCCACATGATAGGTCGGCGCGGCCAAGGCTTGCGCCGCGCCGCCCTACCATCTGGCCGCCTCGTGGCCCCACTTCGTTGACTCTTCGGTCTTCTGGAAGCTTCGTGTGAAAATAGGCCCCTGGGCGTTGATTTCGTCCAATTCCGAGAATATTTCCTTACTAGGATTTCTGAAACCAAAAACAGCAGAAAACAGCAACTGGCTCTTCGGCATCTCGTTAATAGGTTAGTTCCAGAAAATGCATAAATATGATATAAAGTATGCATAAAACATGTAGATATCATCAATAATGTGGCATGGAACATAAGAAATTATCGATACGTCGGAGACGTATCAGCATCCCCAAGCTTAGTTTCTGCTCGTCCCGAGCAGGTAAACGATAACAAAGATAATTTCTGGAGTGACATGCCATCATAACCTTGATCATACTATTGTAAAGCATATGTAATGAATGCAGCGATCAAAACAATGTAAATGACATGAGTAAACAACTGAATCATATAGCAAAGACTTTTCATGAATAGTACTTCATGACAAGCATCAATAAGTCTTGCATAAGAGTTAACTCATAAAGCAATAATTCAAAGTAGAGGTATTGAAGCAACACAATGGTAGATGAAGTTTCAGCGGTTGCTTTCAACTTATAACATGTATATCTCATGGATATTGTCAATGTAAAGTAATATAACAAGTGCAATATGCAAGTATGTAGGAATCAATGCACAGTTCACACAAGTGTTTGCTTCTTGAGATGGAGATAAATAGGTGAACTGACTCAACAATAAAAGTAAAAGAAAGGTCCTTCAAAGAGGAAAGCATCGATTGCTATATTTGTGCTAGAGCTTTTATTTTGAAAACATATAGAGAGCATAAAAGTAAAATTTTGAGAGGTGTTTGTTGTTGTCAACGAATGGTAGTGGGCACTCTAACCCCCTTGCCAGACAAACCTTCAAAAAGCGGCTCCCATTTTATTTTATTTTTGTGTGGCACTCCCTCCAACCTTTCTTTCACAAACCATGGCTAACCGAATCCTTGGGTGCCTGCCAACAATCTCATACCATGAAGGAGTGCCTTTTTATTTTAGTTTTATTGTGATGACACTCCTCCCCACCTTTGCTTTCTCAAGCCATGGCTAACCGAATCCTTCGGGTGCCGTCCAACAATCACATACCATGGAGGAGTGTCTATTTTTTTTGTTAATTAATTTGGGACTGGGACTCCCATTGCCAGGTCTTTTTGCAAAATTATTGGATAAGCGGATGAAGCCACTAGTCCATTGGTGAAAGTTGCCCAACAAGATTGAAAGATAAACACCACATACTTCCTCATGAGCTATAAAACATTGACACAAATCAGAGGTAATAAATTTTGAATTGTTTAAAGGTAGCACTCAAGCAATTTACTTTGGAATGGCGGAGAAATATCATGTAGTAGGTAGGTATGGTGGACACAAATGGCATAGTGGTTAGCTCAAGTATTTTGGATGCATGAGAAGTATTCCCTCTCGATACAAGGCTTAGGCTAGCAAGGCTTATTTGAAACAAACACAAGGATGAAGCGGTGCAGCAAAACTCACATAAAAGACATATTGTAAACATTATAAGACTCTACACTGTCTTCCTTGTTGTTCAAACTCAATACTAGAAATTATCTAGACTTTAGAGAGACCAAATATACAAACCAAATTTTAGCATGCTCTATGTATTTCTTCATTAATGGGTGCAAAGTATATGATGCAAGAGCTTAAACATGAGCACAACAATTGCCAAGTATCACATTATCCAAGCCATTTTAGCAATTACTACATGTATCATTTTCCAATTCCAACCATATAACAATTTAACGAAGAAGAAACTTCGCCATGAATACTATGAGTAAAGCCTAAGGACATATTTGTCCATATGCAACAGCGGAGCGTGTCTCTCTCCCACACAATGAATGCTAGGATCCATTTTATTCAAACAAAACAAAAACAAAAACAAACCGACGCTCCAAGCAAAGCACATAAGATGTGACGGAATAAAAATATAGTTTCAGGGGAGGAACCTGATAATGTTGTCGATGAAGAAGGGGATGCCTTGGGCATCCCCAAGCTTAGACGCTTGAGTCTTCTTGATATATGCAGGGGTGAACCACCGGGGCATCCCCAAGCTTAGAGCTTTCACTCTCCTTGATCATGTTGTATCATCTCCCTCTCTTGATCCTTGAAAACTTCCTCCACACCAAACTCAAAACAACTCATTAGAGAGTTAGTGCACAATCAAAATATACATGTTCAGAGGTGACATAATCATTCTTAACACTTCTGGACATTGCACAAAGCTACTGAAAGTCAATGGAATCGAAATATCCAACGAACATAGCAAAACGGGCAATGCGAAATAAAAGGCAGAATCTGTCAAAACAGAACAGTTCGTAAAGACAAATTTTATTGAGGCACCAAACTTGCTCAAATGAAAATGCTCAAATTGAATGAAAGTTGCGTACATATCTGAGGATTACTCACGTAAATTCGCATAATTTTCTGAGTTACCTACAGAGAATTTGGCCCAGATTCGTAACAGCAAAGAAATCTGTTTCTGCGCAGTAATCCAAATCTAGTATGAACCTTACTATCAACGACTTTACTTGGCACAACAAAGCACAAAACTAAGATAAGGAGAGGTTTCTACAGTAGTAAAAAACTTCCAAGACACAAATATAAAATAAAATTACTGTAGTAAAAATATGGGTTGTCTCCCATAAGCGCTTTTCTTTAACGCCTTTCAGCTAGGCGCAGAAAGTGTATATCAAGTGTTATCAAGAGACGAAGTGTCAACATCATAATTTGTTCTAATAATAGAATCAAAAGGTAACTTCATTCTCTTTCTAGGGAAGTGTTCCATACCTTTCTTGAGAGGAAATTGATATTTAATATTGTTGCGGTCAAAACCCACCGGCGAGCAGCGACGGGCAACACAGTAGAGCCGGGAACAACTTAGGGCTGCGGCTGGCCCTGGTCCCTCCGAGCGACGGCCCGCAAAGCCTCTGGTACACATGTCCGATGCTGATGCAAGGGCGTGCCACCTGACCTATACCTGGTCAGGAAGGTGATGGAGATGCCTCGCTTAGTTTCCTGCATGGCATACACGTAAACATTAAATACGAGCCTCGATCGGCTCTCAGGTTATCCTGTGAATCGGCTCAAGGAGCCGATCCACCCATGATTCATACGAGGTGCACGAATATATGGTGGTCCTGCTTGATCAAGATAAAGCTAAAGCGATCTACGACGATTTAGGGTTTTCACCGCATAATCGGATCATCCTACTCACGATTGGGCCTCGCAGCCACGCACGGTGATCGTAAGCCGATCCTAGACAAGGCCTAAAAACCAACACGAGGTTGATCCCCGGAACATCCTGTCTAGGGCTAGCAAACGACACCCTACGTGCCGCTGGATCCTCCAACCCTTTGTAAGGCCTAACTATTGCAGATATTAAACTAATCCTTGAAGAACAAGGAGCAACCGTAACGGATCGGATCTACTAAATAATGAACAAGCGGGGTGCCGCCCCTACACCTAAGATAGGTGTAAGGGCGGCTAGATATGCAAGGGTTGCACTACAATGGCATGTGATACGAAGAACAATGCTAACCCTAACATATCTAAGATAACTACGTTGCTCGCCATCAAAAAGGCTTCAGTATGAGCAACGCATGAACAACGAGCATAAGCTTGTGCTGCCTAGATCGCAAGATGCGATCTAGGCAGCATGATGCTTACCGGTAGAAACCCTCGAGACGAAGGAGTTGGCGATGCGCCGAGATTGATTTGTTGGTTGAACGTTGGTTGTTGTTTATTTCATAAACCCTAGATACATCTTTATAGTCCAGGGGACTCTCTAACGTGGGAATAATCCCAACCGTGCACGAGGCAAACTCTAACTAACCGACACGTAATCTACTATGTTACAGATACAAGGGCAAACTAGCCCAAACTTTGCATAACAGGCCGATTCATGTATTTCTTCCATGTATATTCCTTAAATCCATCTTGATCGCGGCCCACCTCTGACTCGGTCAAATTCTGGTGATAACACATGCCCCCCTGGTTTTGGTAATGAAAATTTCAAAACCACTCAGTTTTTCCTTCGAAGGGTCATGTCGTGGCAGAGCAGAACTGTTGCAGTATCCTTCATCATGATGCCCTGTCTTCTCAACTTTTCTGCAAAATTTGACAGCTTTAGCATCACCTCCTCGGAAACTGCAATGGCATTAAATCTCCACTAGGCTCCTTATTATTTAACCGTGCCGATTGGTTAACCCACTTCATCCCCTTCCTCTGCTCTAGCTATCGGCACCAAAAAAACCCTCTTCTCCTGCAGCAATGCCTTCCTCTTCCTCCGTCTCCTCCGGCCTCTCCCTCCAATCCTTCTCCTCGAGCGAGCCGGAGTGGAACTCCGATCATGTGCCAGAGGGCGACCTGCCTCTGACCGAAGGGGAGCTGATAAGCGAAAGCGAAGACGACCTCCATCCCTGGGTGAAACCCACCTCCTCCGACGGGAAGGGGGTAGAAGAAGAAGAGGAGGAAAAGGAGGAGGGCGGCCCCTCCTCCCCCGCTAAGCTTCTGCCGGCAAAGCGATTCCGCGCTTGGGCGGACAGCGAAGACGATGATGATGATGAGGAGGAGGAGGAGGAGGATGAATCCTCCTCCTCCATCAGGTACCCGCCGACAAAGCGCTTCCGCTCTTGGGCGGACAGCGAGGATGATGATGATGACGAGGAAGACGAAGCTCCGGCCGAGGGCTGGGGCAGCAGCGACGAGGAGCTTCCTGGGAGCAGCGCCGACGACGGCGACGATGAGGACAGCGACGACTAGTAGAGTAGGACTAGTAGTAGCAGTGCACTAGGCACCAGATCCTCCTTTTGGGAGCCATCGGCTCTTTCCTGTAAAGCCGTTCCTTTGAATTAATGGAAATTGTTCTTCAATTTATCTTTCAATTAATCCAATTTCAATCCTTCCGCTTGCCACACCAAGACCGATAGTAACGTATCGGATTTTTCTTCCTTAAGCACCCACGAAGCCGGACTCGGATAACGATCAGACCGTCAGCCAAGCACTTCTCAAATTCAGATTGTAATTTGATACCTGACCATGATATTTCGCAATCCTATAGCCGATGACTGCTCATCGGCTATTTTGAGAATCCAGTCTCCTTCCTTTTCTTGCAGGACGGTCCAAACCCCGAAAAAGCCGACGGCTCCCTTTTCCAGCTCCTCTCCGTAGCTTTAGCAGTCTTCTTCTGCAACACCTTACCGCTTTCGGAGAAGATTACAATGCAGGGTCAGCCGATGCCACTCCAATCGGCTCCAAAAACAGGGCATCTACCAAGTTGGTTGCCCCCCGAGCCTTAATCAAGGCGAGAATACCGGCGAGGATGCACGGATCAAACAAAAGGGCTCCGACCTCAGGTAATCTGGTAATCCGAGATAGCCATTATGAAGAGTCAGCCAAACTTGCCCCCATTGACCAACTTGCTTCTACTGAACGCCGATGTTGTAGATGACACACCACCAGCTTACTGAGAAAGAGGCTGTCTTGTATGGCGCAAAGGGTTGTCAGCTCATTGCAGCCGAGGCTGCTCTCATTGTAGAAGCTCCTGAAGCCGCACTGAGAACCATCTTGGCGAAAATCTGGGCCCTGAGCACATAGCCGGTAGGTCTTGGTCTTGTGTAATTGTACTAGAGTCGATGGCTGCGCATCGGCTTTGCTTCTTAGTTCTAAAGTCGATGCCCTTGCATCGGCTGTATATCATGAAATTTTTTTTTACTGGCCGATTTTTCCTAATCGGCCCCCAATATTTCACTGCACACATGTTCTCCTGCACATGTTCACATGTTCATCGTGTTTAGGTGCCCCCCGAGCCGAATTTGTCAGGTAACTGCAGATATCGGCTCTGTAGTTTTAGCCAAGGCATTGTATTTGAACGTCGGCTCTGGTAAGACCAATGTTGATTCTTCTTAACTCATCAGCCGACGTAAAACCGCTGCCAAGTAAATTGATGTTGCGCACAAGCAGAACATGTGGTGAGGATAATTTTGGCCGATTGCTGGAATCGGCCTCCATATTGATTGAAGCGCTCAATGAAGGTTTCGTAACGTTCCTTCGTAGATAATTCGGGCCGATCCAAAGGATCGGCCTCGCCACGTTTCTCATTGGTTTGTTCTTGCTACTCGGTCAAGCCGGTGGTTAAGACCAGCCCAACCTCATCCTTTGTCATGTCGATGCACTCGCTGTCGTCCACCTTGAGTGCACCGTTTAATCCTGGAGCACTAACCTCCATTGGAAGGATGAGCACCATGTTTGTGCCAGCCGATGTATCATCATCGGCTTTCCTTTGCTTGGGGCGCCACTCCATTTTTCGTGGTCGACCCTCTTCATCCAGGGTTCGCTGAATTTTCGCGGCCAAATCAGGCCGCGCCTTCCTTAGCGTATGCAGATATAACCTTTCGGCTTCCTCCAAGCCGCGTAATCGCTGAACCCTGCGCTTTTGGGAACGGCTGAGTCCATCAGGGCACCACCTTGGCCGGTGGTACCTGTCTTCTTCTTCTTCTCCCTCGTCTTCCGAATCCTCAAGATCCTCCATCCGAGGGGACTCCGCACGTTTGCTTTGTGGTGGGAGAGACCCTAGACGTTTGAACACTGACACGTTGGCTGCCTCCTTTTTCTTCTGGTTGCACTCTGGGCAATTGCCGATTGTGGGCAATCGGCTCATTCCTGAATCCCAGCAGTGTCTGAAGAAGGGGCAGTCCCAGTGCCTATCCTCGTCGTCTCGCTCCCTTGACTCCTCCTTGGCACGGCGCTCGCACTCCTCCTCATCGCGATCATGCCGACGATGTCTTCTGGCTTCTCTAGCCAGACGATCTCTTTCATCATCATCGCTGGATCGTCGGCGTTGGTCATACTGACTCACATATTTATTGAGGAGGTGATCAGAGAGGGGTCGCTGATATCTTATGTTCTTTACTTCTCCCTCTGTGACGTAGCGCTTGCCATCATGACAGAGCCGATCACGTGGAGCGGCCTCCTCTGTGTCCTTGCTACGAGAGCAGCTGCCCTCGTCTCCATCCTTGCCAGAGTGGTGCCCAGGTCCTACCATGTTGATACTGAACAAGGATCCTGGCTGGCAACCTTCAGGGTAAGTGCACTCCACCATGTTAACGGCGGGAAAGGGGTGGGTGTCGACCTTCATGGCGTACTGGTTGAAAATCAGTCATCCTTGTTCTATCGCCATTTGGATCTGCTGACGCCACACCCTGCAGTCGTTGGTGGCATGGGAGAGCGAGTTATGCCCTTTGCCGTATGGCTTTCCGTTCAGCTCCTGAACCGTGGGGAATTTGAGACCTTCGGGTATCTTCAACTGCTTCTCCTTGAGCAGGAGGTCGAAGATTTGCTCAGTTTTGGTCACGTCAAAATCAAACCCCCTGGGCGGGCCTGGTGGCTTTACCCATTTGCAGGACACGGGGGTTGCCCCCCGAGTCCATTCAGCCACTGCTACCTCTTGATCTCCCGCAGAAACTTCGTCTTCCTCTGCCTCGACCAGGACTACTGCACGCTTGAATTTGTCCTGGTACAGGTCCGGGTGGCGCTGTTCATATGCCGACAGTTTCTGAACCATGTGCGCCAGTGAGGGTAGTACGCAGGAGGCCATGTCCTTGAGCGGCGCTGCAAGGCCCACCACTGCCAATTCGACTGCTTCTTTTTCAGTCACACAAACCGAATAACATCGGTTCCTAAGATTCCTGAAGCGCTGGATGTATTCTGTCACAGTTTCTCCACGCTTCTGACGTATTTGTGCTAGATTGGCAAGGCCAGACTCGGAAGCCTCTGAGTGGTACTGCATATGGAACTGTTCTTCCAACTGCTTCCAAGTCCGGATTGAGTCTGGTGGCAACGAGGTGTACCACCCGAACGCCGATCCCGTGAGGGACTGTGAGAAGAACCTCACGCGTAGTGGATCCGACACTGAGGCCGTTCCTAACTGTGCCAAATATCGGCTCACATGCTCGATGGAGCTGGAACCATCTGATCCACTGAATTTGGAGAAATCAGGGAGCCGATATTTAGGTGGTAGCGGGATCAACTCGTATTCGTCGGGGTACGGCTTGGAATAGCCGATTGCCCTCCTTTTCGGCACCATGCCGAACTGGTCTCTCGCATGGTGCGATCTGATCCGTCTGTGCTGGCTGCGGGAGTTGAACTACGAAGATTCGCCGGGGTGGCGTTCTTAGCCAGCCTTGGTTGCTTTTCCAGCTCGAGCCAAGCTGCAGGAGCTGAGCTGCGGAGGTTCGTTGGGGTGGCATATTTAGTTAGCCACGTACGCTTCTCAAGATCTGTTGCCGACGTTCCTCCCGTTTTCCCGAAGTCACGATGTCGCGGCCTGGTTTGTGAGCGCCCGATTACGCAATCGGCACATATGTGCACATGTACCCGTGAGGGATCTCCTTAGGCGCCTCATGCAAGAACTGGCAGTCACTAGGGTCACCACCGATCTTGTAGACGACGAATGCCGGTGAATTCGGCACTTCTGGTGCTGCCAACGCAAATGGCAGCGGTGGACGGGACTGGAGTGGCATCTCTCCTTGGTGTGTCCCGAGAGCTGGTCTGACGGCGAGTGCGGTGCCTCATGATCTCCTGGATCACCCGGAGCGACACGCTCCAAAGTGTTCACCGGAGTTCTCGAGTGGCGGTGTAGCGAGTGAGCCACCAAGTAGTTGATCTCCTGACGAAGGGACCTGGTGCGTTCTTCTGACGGGGCAGAGAGGTCTATCCCATCGAGTGCACCATCAGGCGAGAACCCCTTCCACCTGATGCCATGTGAACGGGTTCTGTGGAGAGAGCCGATGAGGTCGGCTTCGAGGATGGCTTTGACCTCGTCATACTTCTTCTTGAGCTCGTCGGTCAGATCCTCGTACGTGACTGGAGTGCCGTCCGCCATCTCAGATGTAGATGGCGATGTGGTTGATGTCGAAGCTTGTCCCACCGGGCGTGCCAGAATGTGTTGCGGTCAAAACCCACCGGTGAGCAGCGACGGGCAACACAGTAGAGCCGGGAACAACTTAGGGCTACGGCTGGCCCTGGTCCCTCCGAGCGACGGCCCGCAAAGCCTCTGGTACACACGTCCGATGCTGATGCAAGGGCGTGCCACCTGACCTATACCTGGTCAGGAAGGTGATGGAGATGCCTCGCTTAGTTTCCTGCATGGCATACACGTAAACATTAAATACGAGCCTCGATCGGCTCTCAGGTTATCCTGTGAATCAGCTCAAGGAGCCGATCCACCCATGATTCGTACGAGGTGCACGAATATATGGTGGTCCTGCTTGATCAAGATAAAGCTAAAGCGATCTACGATGATTTAGGGTTTTCACCGCATAATCGGATCATCCTACTCACGATTGGGCCTCGCGGCCACGCACGGTGATCGTAAGCCGATCCTAGACAAGGCCTAAAAACCAACACGAGGTTGATCCCCGGAACATCCTGTCTAGGGCTAGCAAACGACACCCTACGTGCCGCTGGATCCTCCAACCCTTTGTAAGGCCTAACTATTGTAGATATTAAACTAATCCTTGAAGAACAAGGAGCAACCGTAACGGATCGGATCTACTAAATAATGATCAAGCGGGGTGCCGCCCCTACACCTAAGATAGGTGTAAGGGCGGCTAGATATGCAAGGGTTGCACTACGATGGCATGTGATACGAAGAACAATGCTAACCCTAACATATCTAAGATAACTACGTTGCTCGCCATCAAAAAGGCTTCAGTACGAGCAACGCATGAACAACGAGCATAAGCTTGTGCTGCCTAGATCGCAAGATGCGATCTAGGCAGCATGATGCTTACCGGTAGAAACCCTCGAGACGAAGGAGTTGGCGATGCGCCGAGATTGATTTGTTGGTTGAACGTTGGTTGTTGTTTATTTCATAAACCCTAGATACATCTTTATAGTCCAGGGGACTCTCTAACGTGGGAATAATCCCAACCGTGCACGAGGCAAACTCTAACTAACCGACACGTAATCTACTATGTTACAGATACAAGGGCAAACTAGCCCAAACTTTGCATAACAGGCCGATTCATGTATTTCTTCCATGTATATTCCTTAAATCCATCTTGATCGCGGCCCACCTCTGACTCGGTCAAATTCTGGTGATAACAAATATTACCTTCCTTCATATCAATGATAGCACCAACAGTTCGAAGAAAAGGTCTTCCCAATATAATGGGACAAGATGCATTGCATTCAATATCCAAGACAACAAAATCAACGGGGACAAGGTTATTGTTAACGGTAATGCGAACATTATCAACTTTCCTCAAAGGTTTCTTTGTAGAATGATCAGCAAGATTAACATCCAAATAACAATTTTTCAATGGTGGCAAGTCAAGCATATTATAAATTTTCTTAGGCATAACAGAAATACTTGCACCAAGATCACATAAAGCATTACAATCAAAGTCATTGACCTTCATCTTAATGATGGGCTCCCAACCATCCTCTAGCTTCCTAGGAATAGAAGCTTCGCGTTCTAGTTTCTCTTCTCTAGCTTTTATGAGAGCATTTGTAATATGTTTCGTGAAAGCCAAATTTATAGCACTAGCATTAGGACTTTTAGCAAGTTTTTGTAAGAACTTTATAACTTCAGATATGTGGCAATCATCAAAATTTAAACCATTATAATCTAAAGCAATGGGATCATCATTCCCAATGTTGGAAAAAATTTCAGCAGTTTTATCACAGGCAGTTTAATGGTTTTAGCGATTTGAGCAGTTTTTCGCGCTTTGCATTAGAAGTGGAAACATTGCTAACACCAATTCTTTTACCATTATTAGTAGGAGGTGCAGCAACTTGTGGAGCATTAGCATTGCTAGTGGTGGTAATAGTCCAAACTTTAGCTATATTATCTTCTTTTTCATTTTCTTCTCTTTCCCACCTAGCACGCAATTCGGCCATCAATCTTATATTCTCATTAATTCTAACTTGGATGGCATTTGCTGTAGTAACAATCTTATTATTATGATTTTCATGAGGCATAACTTTCGATTTCAAAAGATCAACATCAGCAGCAAGACTATCGACTTTAGAAGCAAGTATATCAATTTTCCCAAGCTTTTCTTCAACAGATTTGTTAAAAGCAGTTTGTGTACTAATAAATTCTTTAAGCATGGCTTCAAGTCCAGGGGGTGTGTTCCTATTATTGTTGTAAGAATTCCCATAAGAATTACCATAGCCGTTGCCATTATTATAAGGATATGGCCTATAGTTGTTACTAGAATTGTTCCGGTAAGCATTGTTGTTGAAATTATTATTTTTAATGAAGTTTACATCAACATGTTCTTCTTGGGCAACCAATGAAGCTAACGGAATATTATTAGGATCAACATTAGTCCTATCATTCACAAGCATAGACATAATAGCATCAATCTTATCACTCAAGGAAGAGGTTTCTTCGACAGAATTTACCTTCTTACCTTGTGGAGCTCTTTCCGTGTGCCATTCAGAGTAATTAATCATCATATTATCAAGAAGCTTCGTTGCTTCACCAAGAGTTATGGACATAAAGGTACCTCCAGCAGCTGAATCCAATAGGTTCCGCGAAGAAAAATTCAGTCCTGCATAAAAGGTTTGGATGATCATCCAAGTAGTCAGTCCATGGGTTGGGCAATTTTTAACCAAAGATTTCATTCTTTCCCATGCTTGTGCAACATGCTCAGTATCCAATTGTTTAAAATTCATTATGCTACTCCTCAAAGATATAATTTTAGCAGGGGGATAATATCTACCAATAAAAGCATCCTTGCATTTAGTCCATGAATCAATACTATTCTTAGGCAGAGATAGCAACCAATCTTTAGCTCTTCCTCTTAATGAGAAAGGGAACAATTTTAATTTTATAATGTCACCATCTACATCTTTATACTTTTGCATTTCACACAGTTCAACAAAATTATTGAGATGGGCAGCAGCATCATCAGAACTAACACCAGAAAATTGCTCGCGCATAACAAGATTCAGTAAAGCAGGTTTAATTTCAAAGAATTCTGCTGTAGTAGCAGGTGGAGCAATAGGTGTGCATAAGAAATCATTATTATTTGTGGTTGTGAAGTCACACAACTTAGTATTTTTAGGAGTACCCATTTTAGCAACAGTAAATAAAGCAAACTAGATAAAGTAAATGAGAGTAACTAATTTTTTTGTGTTTTTGATATAGCAAACAAGATTGCAAATAAAGTAAAGCTAGCAGCTAATTTTTTTTGTATTTTGATTTAGTGCAGCAAACAAAGTAGTAAATAAAATAAAGCAAGACAAAAACAAAGTAAAGAGATTGCGATGTGGAGACTCCCCTTGCAGCGTGTCTTGATCTCCCCGGCAACGGCGCCAGAAAACAGTTGCTGGCGCAAAGTTGACGTGGGAGTTAGAGATCCCTGTGGTGTAACTTTTCTTCAGGTCCCCGACAACGGCGCCAGAAAACAGCCTTGATACGCGTACAGCACGCGACCGTTGGGAACCCCAAGAGGAAGGTGTGATGCGTACAGCGGCAAGTTTTCCCTCAGTATGAAACCAAGGTTTAATCGAACCAGTAGGAGCCAAGAAGCACGTTGAAGGTTGATGGCGGCGAGATGTAGTGCGGCGCAACACCAGGGATTCCGGCGCCAACGTGGAACCTGCACAACACAACCAAAGTACTTTGCCCCAACGAAACAGTGAGGTTGTCAATCTCACCGGCTTGCTGTAACAAAGGATTAGATGTATAGTGTGGATGATGATTGTTTGCAGAGAACAGTAGAACAATTGCAGTAGATTGTATTCGATGTAAAGAATAGGACCGGGGTCCACAGTTCACTAGAGGTGTCTCTCCCATAAGATAATTAGCATGTTGGGTGAACAAATTACAGTTGGGCAATTGACAAATAGAGAGGGCATGACCATGCACATACATGATATGATGAGTATTGTGAGATTTAATTGGGAATTACGACAAAGTACATAGACCGCTATCTAACATGCATCTATACCTAAAAAGTCCACCTTCAGGTTATCATCCGAACCCCTTCCAGTATTAAGTTGCCAACAACAGACAATTGCATTAAGTATGGTCCGTAATGTAATCAATAACTACATCCTCGGACATAGCATCAATATTTTATCCCTAGTGGCAACAGCACATCCATAATCTTAGAGGTTTCTCTCACTCCCCCAGATTCACGGAGACATGAACCCACTATCGAGCATAAATACTCCCTTTTGGAGTTACTAGCATCAACTTGGCCAGAGCCTCTACTAATAACGGAGAGCATGCAAGATCATAAACAACACATAGATATAAATTGATAATCAACATAACATAGTATTCTCTATTCATCGGGTCCCAACAAACACAACATATGGCATTACAGATAGATGATCTTGATCATGTTCGGCAGCTCACAAGATCCGACAATGAAGCACATAAGGAGAAGACAACCATCTAGCTACTGCTATGGACCCATAGTCCAGGGGTGAACTACTCACTCATCACTCCGGAGGCGACCATGGCGGTGTAGAGTCCTCCGGGAGATGAATCCCCTCTCCGGCAGGGTGCCGGAGGCGATCTCCTGAATCCCCCGAGATGGGATTGGCGGCGGCGGCATCTCTAGAAGGTTTTCCGTATCGTGGCTCTCGGTACTGGGGGTTTCGCGACGAAGGCTATTTGTAGGCGGAAGGGCAGGTCAGGGGGCGTCATGAGGGGCCCACATGATAGGTCGGTGCGGCCAAGGCTTGGGCCGCGCCGCCCTACCATCTGGCCGCCTCGTGGCCCCACTTCGTTGACTCTTCGGTCTTATGGAAGCTTCGTGTGAAAATAGGCCCCTGGGCGTTGATTTCGTCCAATTCCGAGAATATTTCCTTACTAGGATTTCTGAAACCAAAAACAGCAGAAAATAGCAACTGGCTCTTCGGCATCTCGTTAATAGGTTAGTTCCAGAAAATGCATAAATATGACATAAAGTATGCATAAAACATGTAGATATCATCAATAATGTGGCATGGAACATAAGAAATTATCGATACGTCGGAGACGTATCAACTCCCACTTAATACAACATCCCTCATAGTTGTTAAGTGGTACATGATCCAAATCCACTACACCAAAACCGATCATCACGTGAGATGATGTAGCTTCAATGGTGAACATCAACATGTTGATCATATCATCCATATGACTCGTGTTCAACCTTTCGGTTTCCGTTGTCCCGAGGCCATGTCTGTACATGCTAGGCTCGTCAAGCAAACCCAAGTATTCCGCGTGTGCAACATGGCTTACACCCATTGTATGTGAACATTGAGTCTATCACATCCGATCATCACGAGATGTTTCGAAACGACGAACTGTACAACGGTGCATACGAGGGGAGAACACTTTATTATCTTGATATTAATGTGAGGGATCATCTTATAATGCTACCATCGCGATCTAAGCAAAATAAGATGCATAAAGGATTAACATCACATGCAATTCATATGTGATATGATATGGCCCTTTAGTCTTTGCGCCTTCGATCTTCATCACCAAAGCACGGACATGATCTCCATCATCAACGGGCATGATCTTCATCATCGTCGGCGTAGCGTCAAGGTTCATGGCGCCGTCTTCATGGTTGTGCACCTCATGTAGCAACTATTACAACTAATTTGAAATACTACTCAACATGAAATTTAAAGACAACCATAAGGCTCCTGCCGGTTGCCACAATACAATAATGATCATCTCATACATATTCATCATCACATTATGGCCATATCACATCACCAAACCCTGCAAAAACAAGTTAGACGTCTCTAATTTGGTTTGCATATTTTACGTGGTTTAGGGTTTTCGAGAGAGATCTAATCTACCTACGAACATGAACCACAACGGTGATACTAATATTTTCAATAGAAGAGTAAATTGAATCTTCACTATAGTAGGAGAGATAGACACCCGCAAAGCCTCTTATGCAATACAAGTTGCATGTCGAACGAGGAACAAATCTCATGAACGCGGTCATGTAAAGTTAGTCCGAGCCGCTTCATTCCACTATGCCACAAAGATGCAAAGTACTCAAACTAAAGATAACAAGAGCATCAACGCCCACAAAACCATTGTGTTCTACTCGTGCAACCATCTATGCATAGACACGGCTCTGATACCACTGTAGGGATACGTTGCATAGAAAACAAAAAATTTCCTACCGCGAGAACGCAATCCAAGCCAAGATGCAATCTAGAAGATGGGAGCAACGAGGGATGAACGAGACTAACCCTTGAAGATTTCCAAAGCCTATAAGAGTAGGCTATTATTGCTGCGGTAGACGATCACTTGCCGCTTGCAAAAGCGCGTAGAAGATCTTGATCACGGTGCCACGATCGGGTAGCACCTCCGTACTCGGTCACACGTTCGGTGTTGATGAAGACGACGTCCTTCTCCCCATTCCAGCGGGCAGCGGAAGTAGTAGCTCCTCCTTGAATCCAGCAGCACGACGGTGTGGTGGCGGTGGCGATGGAGAATTCCGGCGGAGCTTCGCTAAGTGTTGCGGGAGCGGTGGAGGAGAGGGGGCGGCTAGGGTTTGGGAGAGGGGGTGGCCGGCCACTATGGGGTGCGGCCTCCTTGAGGGCTTGTGGTGTCCGGCCCCCTCCCCTATGCCCCTCATTATATAGGTGGAAGCCCCAAGATTTGTATTCCAAGTCTTCGAATAAGACCCCAACACCAAAACTTCCCAAAGGTGGAAAACCTACTCAAGGGGGGGAGTCCTACCCAAGGTGGGACTCCCACCTTTTCCTTAGGTGGGGTGGCCGGCCACCTCAGGTGGAGCCCACCTGGGACTCCTCCCTTAGGGTTTGGCCGGCCAAGCTTGTGGACCTTCCATAGTGCCTTTCTTCCGGACTCTTCTAGAACCTTCTAGAACCTGCCATAAATGCACCGGATCATTTCCAAACTTGGAATATGACTTCCTATATATGAATCTTATTCTCTGGACCATTCCGGAACTCCTCGTGATGTCCGGGATCCCATCCGAGACTTCGAACAATACTTCGAACTCCATTCCATATTCAAGTTCTACCATTACAACATCAAACCTTAAGTGTGTCACCCTACGGTTCGTGAACTATGTAGACATGGTTGAGATTTCTCTCCGACCAATAACCAATAGCGGGATATGGAGATCCATAATGGCTCCCACATATTCAACGATGACTTAGTGATCGAATGAACCATTCACATACGATACCAATTCCCTTTGTCACGCGATATTTTACTTGTCCGAGGTTTGATCATCGGTATCACTCTATACCTTGTTCAACCTCGTCTCCTGACAACTACTCTTTACTCGTACCGTGGTATGTGGTCTCTTATGAACTTATTCATATGCTTGCAAGACATTAGACGACATTGCACCGAGAGGGCCCAGAGTATATCTATCCGTCATCGGGATGGACAAATCCCACTGTTGATCCATATGCCTCAACTCATACTTTCCGGATACTTAATCCCACCTTTATAACCACCCATTTACGCAGTGGCATTTGATGTAATCAAAGTACCTTTCTGGTATAAGTGATTTACATGATCTCATGGTCATAAGGACTAGGTAACTATGTATCGAAAGCTTATAGCAAATAACTTAATGACGTGATCTTATGCTACGCTTAATTGGGTGTGTCCATTACATCATTCATATAATGACATAACCTTGTTATTAATAACATCCAATGTTCATGATCACGAAACTATGATCATCTATTAATCAACAAGCTAGTTATACAAGAGGCTTACTAGGGACTCCTTGTTGTTCACATAACACACATGTATCAATGTTTCGGTTAATACAATTATAGCATGGTATGTAAACATTATCATAAACACAAAGATATATAATAACCATTTATTATTGCCTCTTGGGCATATCTCCAACAATGCAGATATGGAGGAAGCAATAGAAATCGAAACATGTGACAAACACAAATTAAGTTTTCACCTTTGTGATCTGCAGTGTACTCAGACATCGACCATTCATATCTAAAACAATATCATCAGAAAAATTAGAATCATTAAAATTTCTCTATGATCTTTCACAATCGCTTCAAGTGAATTTTTCACATTTGCTGAATATTAACTTGAAAAATTGATGGTAGTAACAACAATAACCTTTCATAAGAACAATGCTCAATTGTTTAAACTATATCCATAGCCCATATGCAAATCATTTATTGTAGTTTTGACAAATCCATAAATACAATCGAAATAAGAACTCCTGTCGTATCTGAAAATGCAAAGAAGCATTGACATGAAATGTTGGAACCAATCAATGTGATGAAAACACCTAGAGAGTGACTTATTCAACTTGGATCAAGCATGCCATGAACAAAAGTGTGGCATGGCATGACACCAGCAAGAGTCAGGACCTCACTTCCATTCATCAAACATTCCAGGTTCAGGTTTCGTGGCTCAAAGTCTAAACTCACTGGTAGATAAAGTCAAACACACCGGCGATTACACATCGAGTATCGATGTCCAAGTTGTGGTGTAATTTATCGGGGCAACACGAAGTTCACCTTGCATATCTGCATCTTAGATAAGAGAAATACAGGAGTTGACAAATAAACCATACATAAGCATGTTGTAGCCGATAATTTCTGTTAAATTGCTCACGGATGCAGCAAATCAAAATGATAGTTAACTATCTTTTATTTCCTATATGCATCCATAAGCTGAGTGCGTTTGAGCCTGCAGTCAGAAGCAGCATCAAGGTTCAAAAAAGCGGAAAGCGCTAAGCGAGCGGTAAGCCACTGCCTAGAGCAATCACCGCTTAAGCGGTGCTTAGGCGCGCTTAAGCGTTTTGTACGGACACACAGGAGGGGCAGCCGGTTGCATTTTTCAGCGCATATAAGGTCTAATATTCCTTCAATATTAGTCTAGTATGGCAATGTTGGGCCAGTAAGGCCCATATGAAACCCTTGCCTACCTAGCTCAATCTGAACCATCCATATTCTCTAATCTTCATTGTCCATCCACTCTCTTCAATCTCTTTTTCTCTCACCTGCTCCCTTCAGGCACTCATCGACAGCCGCAATGGCATTGCTGCTGCCTCCTCTTCCATGGATTCCATGCCTCCGCCCCTCCTTCCCTGCCCTCACCCCCTCCTTCCCTGCAACCACCCCTCCTTCCCTACTCCGTTTCCTCTACCAGATTCCAACAATAGCACGACCAGATTCCCAGGCTCGCTTAATTGAACGCTCAGGCCAGAAGCGAAGCGGAAGGCCGTCGCTCAGCGCTTAAGCGCGCCTAGGCGTACGCTTTTTTGAACCATGAGCAGCATATGGCTATTTTTCAACTGTTAGATTAAAAAGAAGTCCCTAGGCCATGAGTTGAATTTGAGGATTGAGCAACATACAGATAGAGTACCGAGCATGCACCAAATCTGGCAGAATGCTTCCTTCCCAATTCTACCGAAAGGAATCCTGTACAACAATAAAAATAATATATCCTCAAGAAACAATGGCTTGGGGTTTGATAATCATGCATCTCCTTTGCCGTCGGACCGGCAAAATCGGAGGAAAAAATGATAGAAGGTTGAGAATATGCAAGGATTACTCACCGACCATCAGGTTGGAGGCCGTTGGTCATCAGAATTGAGATCATCGCCATGCTAATCTAAATTGCCGTGTGGATGTTAGGAATGGGTTGGCTCAGGACCAGTCAATTTAAAGGGCGGCGACGACTGTTTGGCTGCCCCTCCGTCAGTTTCTTCCAGCTGTTGAAGACTTGAAGCCACCATCAGTTTCATTCAGCTGTTGAAGCCTCCATCAGTTTCTTGTGCTTTATTACGGTGGACGGTCATAGGGTGGAGCAGAGAAGACAATGTGGAGGAATATTGCTGGACGTGGGACACAACTATTCTGAAAACCATCAATGCCTTTTGATTATTTGGGAAGCGGAGAAGAACATGATAATCAATGGAGAAGACCAACGACCCGCTGCATGGAGATGACAGTCTCAGCTTTTTTTTTGTGATGAAGTAGTGGATGACCCGGGCTCCTATTATAATGGATGACGTGGAGGGCTGCATGTTTGGACAAATAGGCAGGTGATGTGGCATTTGAAAATCCAACGTAAAGTGAACGACGAATAATCCTCTCGACATGGTCTTGTTTATGTGAGATGGGACTCAGCAACCCACTGTCACGAACATCTGCTGGACGCTGCTGAAGTAAACTATATTGATACAAAACTATAAAATAAGTATGAGCTTTTTTATGTACGAAACATGCAGCAATACAGGCCTTTATAAAGACTTTGACAAACCGTTAACTTGAATGTTTGTTGATTTGGTCAATTGTCTCCTTGCATGCTAAACTCTTGAATGTGGGGGCTAGCTACTAAGTCAAAGTTTTCTGCAAAAAAAAAAAGTTTCTGGAACTCGTTACCTGACCACATGACTCACACTTTCCCGAGCGTACCTGAACCATACATGTCGGACCATAACTGTCAGGTAACCACGCGATGGCTAGCCCTCATCACCTGTATAGAACTTGCAAAACGCATAAAGCACTCGACAAACATAACATGCCAAAAGTAGAGTTATTCCGGATTGTAGTCGCATGGTCGGAATTATTGTTACGGATTGTACAAAAAAAAGATTGCAGACATACCTATACAAATATGTCAAAAGTTATTAATGGCTGATCAATGAAATTAAACAAAAACTGGGGGTGATGACGCTCTCGCGACTCCTGGGCGACTCCGTCTGGAGCCCGACCCGAGGTCCTGTTCATGGCGGGATCTCCTCGATCCGCGTCCATGGCGGGCCAGGGGCGCGGGGTGTGCCTCTCCACGCGTCGCGAGACAACTCTCCCTTGCCACTTGCTTCCTTCCCAACTCCACTTTCACTCACACCGAGCTCACCGCCGATAGCTAGGCTCCTACCAAAATCCAAGGCGAATCGAAGGCTAACGCTGGCGATCTGCACGGATGAGGAAGGAGAGGAGGCGGGGGAGCGGTCGTGGTGGTGGCGATCTGGAGCGGAAGGTGGGGAAAGGGCGATGGGAGCTCGCGAAGGCGCTACGGGTGAGGAAGCTGGATCGGCAATGGCGAGGTCGTGGTCGAAGAACAGAGATCCCGCGGAGGACCGAGCTATTTCACCTCGGTGCGGCGGCTTCAGCTTCTGCGTGGGCTCGTTTGGGCCAATCGCCGTTGCCCCCGAGCTTGCCTATCTCGGCACGGCAGCAGAGTTCGAGGGATCGGGTGGAGCCGGTGTCCAAGTTCATCTCAGGGGCGATAATGGCGCTCCAGGTGCCAGTACAGGGGCGGAAGCCTGGTCCGAGGATCGTGCGGGTGCAGGAGGTCTTTCAGAGAGATCTGGAGCTGCAGGATACTGCACATAGCTTGATGGCGGAGGAGAGGACACTAGTAGAAAATCTCTCATCAGTACCGGTTCCAGAGGGGCTTTAGTACCGGTTCAGCAACCGGTATTAATTATCCGGCACTAAAGGCCCCCCCCCCTTTCGTACCGGTTGCTTACGAACCGGTATAAAAGGCCCTCCACGTGGGCCACCAGGAGAGCTCAGGGCCAAGGAGCTTTGGTACCGGTTGGTAATACGAACCGGTACCAAAGGTTCCCACCCGCGGCAGGGAATTTGCCCAAATCTCTGCCGCGGCAGAGAATTGGCTTTTTAGGGTTTTTGGAGGGGTTTAGGGATATCGGTTTGTTTCATATCGCGTCGATGCACCAGAAACGCGTTTGGGTTTAGGTAGTACATGAAGATCAAGATGATGCATAGCAAGTTGGTGCATATAATATAACACACATGTTATTGCATAAGATCGCAAATTAAGTAGCACTATGCATGCATGAAGATCGATCTTCATGCATAGTGGTACTCTCCGAGGCGTACTCTATATATGTCTATTACATGTAGCATAGTGGTACTCTTCGAGTCAACTATATATGTAACATGTACATCTTCATTCATAGTGGTACTCTGCGAGTGGTGGTATGACGTCCCGAAGGAAAAATCCCGCCAATTCCTCGCCTATTGCTATGAAGCGGTCATCGAGTGGGAGCTTGTTCCGCTTTCTTGCCAACTATAAAAGAATAAGATACAAATGAATACATGAAACAACTATTACTGAAACTCAGCACAACTTATGATAACAAAACAAATTTGTGAAGATTGTTTTTGTACCTCTTTATTTCTTTCATTATTCGTTCTCTCGTTGACAATTCTGCGGATGTACTCGCAAACGAAGAATCCACAGAGATCGGTCCCCGGAGGTTGTTGCGGGCATTTCTTTACAAGAATATAATTCAATCAAACAATAGTCAAGTATGATAATTAAAAGGTGTGTGGACCTAGGTAGTACTACTTACTTTCGCACGCCATCGCAGCTTCGGTGTCCATTCACGGGACGTATCTTCCTTGATGAAAGTTTGCCATACGCTGCTCGACAAAAGAAAATGCATAAAAGAGTCATCAATTAGTTCAAAGCAGGAAATTAACGAAACAAACCGATAAGAATTAAAATTACCTTCTGAGCATTAAAAAACAAGACACGTATAGATCCTTTTTTTGCTTAGTGAGTCCAAGACTTCAACTTCTCCAATTTCCAAATTGATGACGAGAAGAATAAAGTGAAACCTACGCACGTTTCAATATGTAGTGTCATATATATAAGTCATTAGTTAAAATTTTGACATACGGTGAGCAAAATATAATGTGTTATAAGACAGTAAGACTCACTCGAAGTTGTAAGGCCAAAGTATTAGCTTTTTGTCACGTTGTCGCTTCAAAAACCTTAGCAAAGTCTGCGGTGTATCCTTGTTATAGAGGGGATTCTCTATGGTTTTAACATGCATTGTGTGCGGGTCAATGAACCCAATGTCTGTGATATCGTCCCTTTTGCATTCGAGCATCTTCGATCTGCATAATATAGCGCACAAAAGATTATAATCTGCGAGACAATGAACGACTTCTCAAATTAAATAAATAAATCACTTACGAGACAATAGCAACTGATGATTGATTTGTCGAGGGCCCGGAGATTGTATAACTGAAAGAGTTCGGCGAAGTCAACGTTCACACAGTACTCCTGGAAGTAGTGCTCTTCCCTAACTCGCACCATGATAGTCTCGATCCCTTCCTTTGAGGCCTTAAGGTACCACGAATGCAAGTTACGCATACATGTTGGTACCTTCCTGAGATTCTCGACCAAATCTTTCCCTTGAACAAACTGATATGCTCGTTCAGCGAAGGCGTAATCAGTTGCATCTTGTCGAGAACTTTGAACGGTCTTCCCGTCAAACACCTTGAGAGGGGCGACCGATTGAACGGGTTGTTGTCCGAGCTGGTAGACACTGTGTATCCCTTTTATCTCCCTGATACCCAATTGAACGGGTTTTGTCGCCTCGATCATCTTGTCATACGACCTTTCAATAGAACGCGCATAGTCAGATGGCGGCGATGGTACAGGGTCATATAGATTGTCAACGGTACGCACAACTTTCTCCGGATCTAGTGTCTTCTCGAAAGGAATCTCTGGCACTTTCGGTGCAAACCATTTCTTCAACTCGGCACGAACGGCCTCCGCGTTTTCCTCTGGAGTTTTTTCCCAAGGTAACTTCTCGATGGCGGCGATTGTTTCTCCTTTCTAGCTTTCTTCCTAGGCGGCGTACCGTTCCGCTTAACGGACGCTGTCTTACGTCGCGGAGGATCTCGAGATGGTGGACTCACGCTGGGGTCCCTCTCAGGTAGGTGTGGACTTGGCTGCTCACCAGGACTGCCACCAGGAGGAGTCGATGGCATTTGCTGCTCATGTGTAGGAGTCGGTGGCCTTTGCAAAAGGACGACGTACTTCTTCGGCCATAGGGCGAAACCGTGCTTGACATCAGCCAGTGTCCTCTCATCTTCACCTCTAGGAATATCAAGCTCCACTTTTTCAAAACCCGAAACAACTTCATCCACCCCGACACGAACACAACCAGGTGGAATGGGCATATGATGGTGCATTGCTCCATCTTCACTTGGGTACACATAGCCGACCGCCACCTTAACAGACGCGGTCCTGATTAACATATGTAGCTCGCAATCTATCTTCTCCGTGACATAATCCACGGGGTAGCTTCCTCCACATCCGTCAAGATGCGAGGAACCGACACTGCTTCTTCGCTGAGATGGGGCAGCATCGGCTTGTGGATCCTGTAGAAACAGCGGCTGATCAGGTGCCCTCTGATTTCTCTCAAGAGCCTCCACCCTAGTTAACAATTCCGTTACAATGTCGGCGTCCTTCTTCTTCTTTCGCGAACGGCTTGTAAGTGTCGGCGCTGTCCGGCCACGCTTCCTTCATGGTGAGACCTGGGCGAGCTCGTACCCGTCCAACATGTTCGGGGTTCCCAGGCGAGTGTCAGCTCGTCATTCTCTCGATCGGGAATGTACTCTCCCTTTACGACCTTTTCAATTGCATCTACAAGCTTCGGTACAATTGCCTCAATTTTTTCCTTCCATTTTCCCTTCGCAACGATCAGCCTGTCTTTGGGTCCAACCACCGCCCCATGAGCGAACAACCAGAACTTGGACCGTTCGGGCCAGTCCCATGTACGTGGAGTGATTCCATGATCAATCAGTTTATTCTCAAACGCTGTCCACTTCGGAATGGCACTCTTGTAGCCACCTGACCCCAAATGATGCGGAAGTTTCTTCTTTGCAGCATTTTCGGTATTTTTCTTCGATCGGGACACAAAAGTAGACGATTGCTTATACTCCTTAAATGCGGCCCAGTGATCTTTTATCTTCACTAGATTATCATCGAATACTGGATCTTCATTCTTATATTTGTCCCATAAATTTTTCTTGAAGGTCTGGAATTGTATGGCCATCTTCTTCCATGTCCATTCCTTGACTTTATTCTTCTGGCCTTCCGTCATGTCTTCCGGTAGGCTGAACTTTGTCAGTAGCGTGTCCCAAAGAAATTTTTTCATCGTGTCGTTGACATAACTAGCACCACTCTCCGGGTTCTTCGGCTTATGCCACTCTTGAATGCTGATCGGTACATGGTCCCTAACAATAACTCCGGATTGACTTGTAAATTTGCGGCAAAACTCCTTGGGCTGCCTTTGGTTCACCATTATCCTTGAATGCCGTGAGGGCTAACCTGCCCTCGCCCTTTAGCACCCGCGTCGGGCCTCGTTTTGATCTAACAGACTTGCTCGATGATCCAGATGGCTAAAAGAAAAAATTATTCGTTAATAAGTGCAATACAAATAAATGAATGCATCTAGGGATGAACACAGACTAATTGATACATAGATATACACCTCGCCGGAGTTTGTGATGGACACTTCATTGTCTTTTCTAACTTGTTCAGACTCAAGTCCCTCGCCAAAATCATTCAGAAAGTCTTGGAACTCGTTGTCATCTCCATCGTCGGGTTCCGGACCACGGGCACTCTCATAGATCAATTGCTGCACCACTTCTTCCCCCTCCTCATCTCGGACGAAGGTGCCGTCCTCCATACCTCAATGTCACTGCAAAATTAAGAAAGCAATTGTATTTCATTCATCATGTAATGATCATATAACAGATTGCTAGATGGATAACAATTGAAATGAAGAAAGCAAAAAAAAACCCTAACCCTAACACTCGGCGCTCCTCCTCTCGCTCTTCTCTCTTTTTCTCGACCCTAACCCTAACACTCGGCGCTCTTCCTCTCGCTCTTCTCTCTTTTTCTCGACCCTAACCCTAACACTCGGCGCTCTTCCTCTCGCTCTTCTCTCTTTTTCTCGACCCTAACCCTAACACTCGGCGCTCTTCCTCTCACTCTTCTCTCTTTTTCTCGACCCTAACCCTAACACTCGCCGCTCTTCCTCTCGCTCTTCTCTCTTTTTCTCGACCCTAACCCTAACACTCGGCGCTCCTCCTCTCGCTCTTCTCTCTTTTTCTCGACCCTAACCCTAACACTCGGCGCTCTTCCTCTCGCTCTTCTCTCTATTGATGCATAAAAGGGAAAGCTTCAAAGTTACCCATTGAAAACTTGATTTTTTCTCCGCCTAAAATTTTAAAATATGATTAATAATCAAAATCCCTATTTGAAATTTGAACTTCATCAAAATTGGAAACTAACTGTGTCATTGTGTCATTCTTTCTATGCAACGTATGAAGACATAACGATCTTGCAGCCGACCAAATTAGCGTAGAGAGTTCAATATGTCAGTAGACAAAATTCGAATGCCAAGAACCCGTTACATTGTAACATACACATGGTATTAGCAAAGTATCTAGCACCAGTACAAGGACCACGGCGGCGCCGCTCCACTTCGTGCTGGTGCCTCTCCGCCTCGTCGCCGACACGTTCAGCCCGTGGACGGCCGATGTATAAAACCCCACGCCGTCCACCCTCAACTATTCTCTCCTCACCTTCGATCATCCCTCGCCACGCCCAAAGAATTCTTCTCCACTCCCACTCCCCGATCACAGAGCCATGGCGGGAGGCAAGACGCACACGCACAAGGCATCTTCCTCACGCTCTCGCTGCGCCTGCTGCCCACGCCCTGCGGCCTGCTCCTCGTCTTCCTGCACGCCCTCACCGCCGTCTTCTCCGCCGTCGGCTGCTCTGGCTCCTTCACGGCCGGCCCGGTGCCCTGGCACACGGCGCACACCGCGGGCGCCGTGCTCACGGCCATCTTCCAGGGCGCCGTCGCACTGCTCGCCTTCACCCGCACCGCCGACTTCCTCTCGCCGAGCTGCAGTCCTACGTCCGCGATGACGACGGCGCCGTCATCCTCCCACGACGACTACCTGCGCCACCAGCTCAACAAGACGCTCGACCCGCGCCTCCGCCGCGACTGGCGCCGCAAGGTGGACGCCTTCGCGCGCCTCCGCGCCGATGGCCGGCCTCCTCTCCGACGCCTCCCGCGCGCTCTGCGTCGGCGCGCGCCTCGGCCAGGAGGTCGCCGCGCTCCGCCTCATCGGCGTGCGCCGTGCCGTCGGCATCGACCTCGCCCAGCGCTGCCGCTCGTCGTCCGCGGCGACTTCCACGCGCAGCCCTTCGCCGATGACGCCCTCGGCATAACGTCGAACACCTTGCGGGTGTTCGATGGCCGGCACCGAGGCGGAGGAGCGCAGCAGCTTCACGACGATGGCTACCACGGCGACGGCTACCTTCACGGCGACGACAAGCTTTGCGCGCAGGGAAAGACGCCGACGACAAGGCAAGGACGACGACGACGAGGTGCCGTGGTGGAGGACGTACTGCGGCGGCGACGGCCTGGACGACGGCGTGGCGCTAGCGCGGAACGGCGGCGACGGCCTGGACGACGGCGTGGCGCCGACGAGGGACGGCGGCGACGGCCTGGACGACGGCGTGGCGCTGGCGCGGAACTCGGCGACGGCGAGGTGGTCTCTGCGGGTGTGAGAAGAAAGGGGAATTGGGGGAAGAGCCCGCGCGGCTAAGTGAAATAGAGGGAAGAGCCTTTGGTACCGGTTGGTACCACCAACCGTACGAAAGACCTTTCGTACCGGTTGGTGGTACCAACTGGTACCAAATGGTTTTTTTTTGTTTTTGTTTTTCTTTTCTTGTTTTCTTTTCTTTTCTTTGTTTCTTTTTTATTTTCTGTTTCTTCTTTCTTTTCTGTTTCTTTTTCTATACTTTTGTGTTTCTTTTCTTTTCTTTTTATTTTCTATTTCTTTTATTTTCTATTTGTTTTCTATTTCTTTTTCTATTTCCGTTTGTTTTCTTTTCTATTTCTTTTCTATATCCTTTTTTATATTTCTTTTCTATTTATTTTTTCTTTTCTGTTTCTTCTTTCTTTTATTTTGTGTTTCTTTTCTTTTCTTTTTATTTTCTATTTCTTTTCTTTTCTATTTCTTTTTCTATTTCCGTTTGTTTTCTTTTCTATTTCTTTTCTATATCCTTTTTTATATTTCTTTTATATATATTTTCTATTTCTTTTCTATATATTATCTGTTTCTATTCTTTACTCCCGCCACGACGCCGTCCGCGCGGGAAACTTTCCCGCCACGTACGACGGAAAAAGGCGGGAAAGAAAGGGCGGGAATAAAAATTTATTACGAGTGAACTCGAATTAAAAGTACATAGCTTAACTGAAAATTAAAGATACATGGCCAAATTCTACTGTTGGAGTCATTCAGTCATACTCGTGCCTAGCCCTGTAGTAGTCGCCACTGTAGTCGTCGTAGTCGCCGTCATCATCGTCGCTGGCATCGGGGTCGCGGTACTCGAACGTCGGCGGGTGAGCACGCGTGGGCTGGGACTGAGGGTAGCGCAGGCGGGGGCCACGGTAGGCCATGACGCCCTGGAGAGTCCGGCCGCGCCACCACAGCCGACGGCCGGCCTCGTTGAAGTTCGGAGGAGGCGGGCCGCCCTCCTCGTGCCTGGCAAGCGCCCTCTCACACCGATTGATGAAGAAGCTTTCCCAAGTCGGGCTGTAGTCGGGATGCCACCGGGGATTCCTCCGCTGCTCTGGCGTGAGCTCGAAGTAGTAGTGGTTCGTGATGGCCATCTCGCGCGCCATACCTAGAGGGACTGGAGGGACCGGTACGCCTCCGACGCTTAGCAACCAGCCGGTCGGGACGCGGTAGCCCGGCGGGCAGGGGTAGTTCGAGGCGCAAAGCGCCTCCGCCTCCTGGGGGGTTAGAGATGCGATGGAAGCCATGGGAGAGAATGATGAGGTTTGCAGATATGAGTCTAGATGTGATATGTAAATGGTGGCCAAGCCTACATATATATAGTGAAAAAATGGCGGGAAGACAGAGGCGGGAACCGGTGGAAAGCGCGGGAAGAAAATAGGCGGGAAGACAGATCGAGGCAAACCTTTAGTACCGGTTGGTGGGTGCAACCGGTACTAAAGCTGTCGGCAGGATAAGGACGCCCTGCTCGATGAGATATAGTATGTAGCGCACGACGCCCTGTCGGTGGGATAAGGACGCGTGGGTAACCTTTAGTACCGGTTGGTGGGTGCAACCGGTACTAAAGCTGTCGGCGGGATAAGGACGCCCTGCTCGATGAGATAAAGTATGTAGCGCACGACGCCCTGTCGGTGGGATAAGGACGCGTGGGTAACCTTTAGTACCGGTTCGTGTCTGCAACCGGTACTAAAGCTGTCGGCAGGATAAGGACACGCTCTGCCTATAAAAGGAGCATCGATACACCATGGGAAGCAGCTCAACAAGCCAACATGGATGGAGAGTTTCATCACCATGGATGGAGGAAAGGGTTGGGAAATCTCCCGTGGCGGAACTTGTCGAAGATGCCCTTGGTGCACACGCCCTATGGCATCTTCGGAAGTTCCGCCTCGGAAAAATTTCCCTGCAAGCCCGTGGAAGACTCCATCTCCTCTAACAATGTTGGGGAAAGGGTTGGGAAATCTCCCGTGGCGGAACTTGTCGAAGATGCCCTTGGTGCACACGCCATATGGCATCTTCGGAAGTTCCGCCTCGGAATTTTTTTCCTGCAAGCCCATGGAAGACTCCATCTCCTCTAACAATGTTGCGGAAAGGGTTGGGAAATCTCCCGTGGCGGAACTTCTCGAATATGCCCTTGGTGCACATGCCCTATATATGGCATATTCGGAAGTTCCGCCTCGGAAAAATTTCCCTGCAAGCCCGTGACTTAACTAGTAAAACAAGCCAACCATCTCCATTGTTAATATCTTACATATAGTAACATCATTACATAAAAGTGATTTCCATATTGAGATACACAAGTTATACTCCATCTCCTCTAGTCTTCTGAGTTTTCTTCGCCCGTTTCCCTTTCTTCTTACTGCGACGCAACCATGGACAATCTTCATTGTTTAAGATGATGCTTGGGTCAATTTTTACCTTGAAGGGTGGAATATCGTCAAACTTATTATAATCTTCTGACATGTCTATCTTGTCCTCTACTCCCACGATGTTTCTTTTTCCTGAAAGAACTATGTGCCGCTTTGGCTCATCGTATGATGTGTCCTCTTGCCTTTCTTTTCTTTTTTTCGGTTTGCTAGACATATCCTTCACATAAAAAACCTGAGCCACTTCACTGGCTAGGACGAATGGTTCGGTGTTGTACCCAAGATTCTTGAAATCCACTGTAGTCATTCCGTACTGCGGGTCTACCTGTACCCCGTCTTTTAGGTTGAACCATTTACACCGGAACAAAGGGACCTTGAAATTAGGTCCATAGTCAAGTTCCCATATCTCCTCTATGTACCCATAATATGTGACCTTGTTCCCATTGCCATCTTCTGCATCAAAGTGGACACCACTGTTTTGGTTGGTGCTCTTTTTGTCTTGGGCGAAAGTGTAAAATGTGTTCCCATTAATCTCGTACCCTTGAAAAGTCGATATAGTAGAAGATGGTTGCTTGGCCAACAAGTACAGCTGCTCGTCATCGGTGACATTCATGAGACGTGTTTGCAACCAACCGCCGAAAGTCTTCATGTGTTCTCCATCAATCCAATCTTCACGTTGCTCCGGGTATTTAGAGCGTAAGATCTCCTTGTGTTCCTCTTTGTACGGAGCCACCAAGATGGAATTATGTAGAACTGTGTAGTGTGCTTGAGTGAAAGAATGTCCGTCCATACACGTTGCTGATTTCTTTCCTAGCGTGCCTTTTCCACGCAGTCTCCCCTCATAGCGTGATTCAGGAACACCGATCGGCTTAAGGTCAGGAATAAAGTCAACACAAAACTCAATGACCTCCTCTGTTCCATAGCCCTTGGAGATGCTTCCTTCTGGCCTAGCACGGTTATGAACGTACTTCTTTAAGACTCCCATGAATCTCTCAAAGGGGAACATGTTGTGTAGAAATACAGGACCGAGAACGCCAATCTCTTCGACCAGGTGAACTAGGAGATGTGTCATAATATTGAAGAAGGATGGTGGGAACACCAACTCGAAGCTGACTAGACATTGGACCACATCCTTACGTAAATTTTGTAGAGTAAGTGGATTGATCACCTTCGAGAAATTGCATTGAGGAACGCACATAGCTTCACAATGGGTACTCGAACATTTTCCGGCTGAAGCCCACTCAATGCAACCGGAAGTAATTGTGTCATAATCACGTGGCAGTCATGAGACTTTAGGTTTTGAAACTTTTTCTCCGACATGTTTATTATTCCCTTTATATTCGACGAGAAGCCAGACGGGACCTTGATGCTACTCAGGACTTCAAAAAAGATCTCCTTCTCCTCTTTGGTAAGAGCGTAGCTGGCAGGACCTTGATACTTCTGCGGATTCAGGTTGTTTCCTTCGTGGATACTTTGCTGGTCCTGCCGTGCATCCGGTGTATCTTTTGTCTTCCCATACACGCCCAAGAAGTTTAGCAGGTTCACGCAAAGATTTTTCGTCACGTGCATCACGTCGATTGCAGAGTGAACCTCTAAGAATTTCCAGTAGGGTAGCTCCCAAAATATCGACTTCTTCTTCCACATGGGTACGTGTCCGTCAACATCATGCGGAACAGATTGTCCGCCGGGACCCTTTCCAAAGATCACTTTTAAATCCTTGACCATATCATATATAACTTCCACATTAGGGCGGGTAGGCTTCGTTCGGTTATCTGCCTCACCTCCGAAATGCTTTCCTCTCTTTCTTACGTGATGTTGTTTTGGAAGAAATCGATGATGCCCCAGGTACACATTCTTGTTTCCCAAATAATTACTATCAGTCTCACCTAAACAGTGTGTGCATGCATTGTATCCCTTGTTTGACTGCCCTGAAATGTTACCAAGAGCAGGCCAATCATTGATGGTTACAAATAACAATGCTCGTAGGTTAAATTCCTTTTGTTCGTGCTCATCCCACACAGGTACACCTTCGTCACGCCACAACTCTAAAAGTTCTTCAACCAATGGCCTCAGGTACACATCAATGTCGTTGCCGGGTTGCTTCGGGCCCTGGATGAGCACTGGCATCATAATGAACTTCCGCTTCATGCACAACCAAGGAGGAAGGTTATAGATACATAGAGTCACTGGCCAGTGCTATGGACTGAGCTCTTGCTCCCGAAAGGATTAAAGCCATACGTACTTAGACCAAATCTTAAGTTCCTTGCGTCATCTGAAAATGACTTGAACTCTCTGTCGATTTTTCTTCACCGCGACCCGTCGGCGGGGTGTCTCGCATCACATCTTTCTTACGGTCCTCTTTGTGCCATCGCAACAACTTGGCATGCTCTTTGTTCTGGAACAAACGTTTCAACCGTGGTATTATAGGAGCATACCACATCACCTTCGCAGGAACCCTCTTCCTGGGGGTGGACTCACCCTCAACATCGCCAGGGTCATCTCGCCTGATCTTATACCTCAATGCACTACATACCGGGCATGCATTCAAATTCTCGTACTCCCCGCGGTAGAGGATGCAGTCATTGATGCATGCATGTATCTTCTGCACCTCTAATCCTAGAGGGCAGACAACCTTCTTTGCTTCGTACATGCTAGAGGGCAACACGTTCTCCCCTGGAAGCATCTTCTTTATTATTTTCAGCAACTTTTCAAATCCCTTGTCAGAAGTACCATTCTCTGCCTTCCACTGCAGCAATTCCAGCGTGGTACCCAGCTTTTTCTGACCATTTTCGCAATTTGGGTACAACAGTTTGTTGTGATCCTCTAACATTTTCTCCAACTTCAACCTCTCCTTTTCATTTCCGCAGTTCATCTTCGCATCAAGAATGGCCCGACCCAAATCGTCATCCGGGTCATCAAAAATCGGCTCATCGAAAATGAGCTCTTCTTCAGCTTCGTCTTCCCCCATTCTACTACCACCGTCTTCAGTGAATAAGGGATAGTTGTCACTATCCTCTTCTTCTTCGTTGTCTTCCAATATAACCCCTCTTTCTCCGTGCTTGGTCCAACAATTATAGCTGGGCATGAAACCATTCTCCAGCAGGTGGACGTGAAGGGTCTTCGAGGTAGAGTAATCCTTCATATTCTTACAGGAACTACATGGACAATACATGAAACCATTCGACCGCATGTTTGCCTCAACCACGTTGAGAAAATAATGCATGCCAGTAATGAACTCGGGATGGCACCGGTCACCGTACATCCATTGTCGACTCATCTGCATTTTATATGTATATCAAAAATCATTAAGTACACAACATCATGGATATATGAGTGACCAACTTAATTAATATTCAAGTTCATCACATAAAACTAAGTTTTTATAAAAAGAAGAGGCTCACCGAGGTTGTACGGTGCCGGCTAGGGGACGACGCTAGCGATCGACGGCGGTGAGGACGGGGATGATACTAATTAAAACCTACAAAATATACCATAATTTCAGCTCAAATTGATTATAAAAAAAGTAAAATCCCTAACTTAGGCATTTCATCAAACACCTTGCTAGCACTAGAAAAATAGTACGAGTTAAACTACCAAAGAAATGAGCTAAATTAGGAACGCCGGAAGAAAGGATGATATTGCTAACCCTTGGATAGATGGAGGTCGTTAATCTTGTTAAAATGGTGGAGAAAGAATGAAAATTTGTTGGAGTGTGAGAGGTGCAAAAGTTTTAGAAATGTGAGAGAGATGAAAATGAGAATGGATCGGGGGCGGGGGAGGGGCAGTGAGCATATGAGGCACCCTTTAGTACCGGTTGCTAACACAAACCGGTACCAAAGGTCCAACCTTGGCCCCACCCTCACCTGCCATTCTGGCCGAAGACCTTTCGTACCGGTTCCTAACACGAACCGGTACGAAAGCTCGTAACGAACCGGTACGAATGCCTGAGCGTCCGAACCGGTACAAATGCCACCTTTAATACCGGTTCGTAAGGGAACCGGTATTAAAGTCTTAGATGGATGAGAGGTTTTCTACTAGTGGGAGGCCGTCGGAGCAGAATCTAGAAGCAAGCGATCATCGATTCCCATTCGATTTGGCGGTAGAGAAAGCATATGCGCAGCTACCACCGAGGTGGAACAAGAGACCACATCCTTTGGGCCTTGCGGTAACGGAGCTGAAGGCGGCGCTAGCGCTGTTGATACTGCATCATCACTCTCTGCTACTGAACAAGTTCACAGAGGAGGTTGGGGCTGCAGAAATTTGATTGGTACGGCTGTGCTTGGTTTTGGCGGGACTGGAAAGGTGGAGGAGCTGGTAGTGGGTTCCAGGAGCTCGTCCATGGCGTCGTGGACCAAGTCAAGAGTTGGTGGGAGCCATGTGACGGTCGTGGACATGGAGGATAAGGAGTTGGAGACACTTTTTGGACAGCTATGGGATATTCCACAGCATCTGGACAACCCTCCCCTGCGTGTGGCACCATATATAAGCCCTCCACGCCCTAGGGTTCGGTATTCCCCTCCACCGCCGCCATTACCACCAGAGAGACCAGCACTATGTTATCTTGGGGTTGAGGAGGTAGAGATTATAGATCTGGAGTCTGAGGAGGTGATCATGGCTGACAGAGGGCGTGGGGGAAGGAACAGAGGAAGAGGATCTGGAGGGGGAAGAGGGGACAACTGGAATCGGCAGTTCAACAACAACCAATTTCAGCAAAGTACTCAGCAGCAACAGCAACCCTTCCAACAGAATCAAGGTCCATACCCTCAGTTCCCTCCACAGCCTTATGGTTTTGCTCCTGGTGGTATGCCTCCTCCCTGGGCTTTTCAAGGTCCCTATCCTCAGTTCAATCCACAACAGTATGGGTTTCAGTCTAACCAATGGATTGCCCCAAGTAATGAAGAGATTCCACAAAATTCTCAAGCTCAGGTGGATGACAGTGTAGCTAAGGCAAAAGGTGGAATGGCAAAGCAGATGCAGAAGAAGAAAAATGGTGGGGGTGGTGAAGTTCAGGTGATTCCTAACCAGATGTCCTATGTGGACACCATTTGCCTTGGTTGTGGAGAGCCTGGACACTTCAAGCAATCATGTGACAAGAAAGCTTTCTGCTTCATATGCAAAGCTACCAACCATGGTGTTGAAGGCTGCCCTGTTGTCAAAAGACCTCCTCAAGTGGCAAAGTACATAGGAAGTGCAGCTAATGGCTTAGGTTTCTTCCATATTGAGATTCCTGAGGTAGTTGTCAACCCTGTGACCACAACAAAAAACTGTGGGCTTGTACTGATTGAGGAAGGCAACATAACTAAAGCTGAGTTGGCCAAGGAGTTTGCAGGGATTTACAGGACAAATTGGCCATGGCAAATCAGAGAACTCACTCAATGGTCATACCTGGTGAAATTTCCTCCTCATCTGCCAGTGGACCAGGTGATTGGGTATCCTAGGTTTGGCCTAACAAAACCTGGAGTGTGGGTAAAAGTTGAGGCATGGGATGATGATCCAGATCCTGTGGCAGTAATGCAAGTGACATGGATGAAGATACATGGTCTACAACCACCATGGTGTGAATGGAATGTGATAGCCCAGGCTGTGTCTGTGTGTGGTATCCTTGAAGAAATAGATTGGATGAGTGTTTTTAAGGACTGTGCTGAGGTTGTAAGGGTGAAGATTAAGTGCAGAGATGCTACCAGGATTCCTGCTGGCAGACTTTTCCATTTCCAGGGTAAATTCCATCAGCTGTTGTTTGAGGTTGAGGGTGAACCTGCTATAGGGGTGGCAGAGGATCCACCTATTCCACCACCTCCCCCTCCCTCTGATGAAAATGATGAGCAGGGGAATGAAGAACAGAATAGTGAAAAGCAAGATGGAATGGATACTGACAGAGGCAGTGCAGCAGGGAATGCCTCTGCAAGTTCTGGGGTGGTTAATCCTGGTTCAACTAGCTCTGGGTCTGTAGGGAGAAGGCTTGTTACTGATGGTGGAGAGGTTAAGGAGTATGTGAGTGGTGAAGAGGTTTATGAGTTGCTTCTCAAAAATGGTGAGGTTGATGAGGAGGGCAGGTTCATCTGGAGGAGTGGTCCTAGCAGGATTAGTGAAGAGGTGAGTGAAGAAATTCAGAACTTCCTTTTGGAGGATCAAGAAAGTCTGGCATGCAAACATGGGGTTAATCTGGACAGTATGGAGATGAGTGATGGTGACATGGAACTTGCTCTACCAGAAGACATCTTGCCTAGCTTTGAGAAGACTGATACAGAAGGAGTGATGGACACTGACCAACAGAAGAAACCAAGGAAGAAGAAAGCCTAGGGTCCTGTTCAGGCTACAAGGCAGAGTTCCAGGGTGGACAGGTCTATGAATGTGATGAAGAAGGCTATTGAATACAAGAAGAAGAACAACCTGGAGGAGCCAAACAAGAAGATGAAAGGTATAATGTAGTATAATGCTTTTCAGTCCTTAGATGTTGATTATCTTGAATCTTTGGCTAGAAATGTAGGTATTGATATATCTGCTGTTAGTGGTAGTAGTGGAAAAGATGAAAATCATGTTACTCTGCCTAAGTCTCATGTGTGTGATATGGCCACTAGTATGAGAGTGGCAGTAGAACTTGAGATCCCTAGGGAGAATAATACTCATGGATCTCCTGTAGTGTCTGGTAAGAGAGTGGGAGTGTCAACTCCTGTTACTCATAATAAACAAGATATAGATGAATATGAGGATGAGGGTGAGAAATGGATAGAGGTTATTAGGAAATCACGGGGCAAGCACCCTAGGAAGAGAGGGCAATGTTAATTTCCTTCTTTAACATTAGAGGGATTACTGCTCCTGGTAGGAAAAAGTGCTTAGAAGATACTGTCATTCCTTTAAAAGTTGATTACATTGGCTTTCAGGAGACAAAAAAAGAGAAATTCTCTAGGTCTTTCCTGAAAACCATTCTAGGAAATAGAAATTTTGAATGGAACTTTAGGCCTGCAGTTGGTTCAGCTGGTGGGATCCTAGTTGGTGTTAATAGTGATATTTTTGAAGTTATTTCTTGGGACATTAAAGTTTTTTCTGTTAGTACAGTTGTTAGGGTCAAAAGTTCTGGTGTGGTTTTTAGGCTAACTACAGTTTATGGTTCTCCTTATGAGGAGGGTAAAGAGGCTTTTATTTCAGAGTTGCATGAGCTGTTCTTGAACTGGGATGGACCTGCTATGATTGGTGGTGATTTCAATCTAGTCAGATCTCAGTGTGATAAAAGTAATGGTGTTATAGATTTTAAATGGGCTGATAAATTCAATGCATGGATAGATTTATGGGCTCTAGTGGAAATGGGTCTAGCTGGTAGATCTTTTACTTGGAGTAATAATCAGAGTAACATAATTATGAGTAGAATTGATAGGATATTTTGTAACACTGGTTTTGAGGCTCTGTTTCCTTTGGGGAATGCAAGAGCTCTTCCTAGATTAGGCAGTGATCATACTCCTATAATCTGGGATTCTGGTGAATCTGTAGTGCCTAAGAAAAGTAGCTTTAAGTTTGAAAAGTGGTGGAGTACTAGAGTAGATTTTCAAGAAGTGGTGGTTAAAGCTTGGTCTTTACAGGTATATAGTAATAATCCTCTTGATATTTGGCAGGGTAAGGTTAGGTGTTTTAGGAGTTTTGCTAAAGGGTGGAGTGCAAATATAGATGCTGAGATTAGGAAAAAGAAGAAAAACCTAATGGAGGAATATGATAGATTAGATATAAAAGCTGAGTCTCAAGAACTTTTAGATGAGGAGGCTGAAAGATTTAGACAAATCCTTGAAGAGCTGAGTTCGTTTTGGCTCATTGAGGAAATAAAAGCTAAACAACGTTCTAGAGATAAAGATGTGTGTGAGGGTGACAGAAATACTGCTTATTTTCATGCTTTAGCCAATCAAAGGAGAAGGAAGAAAATGATTCCTGTATTAGATGGTCCTGAGGGTCCTGTTACTGAGACAAAGGATATGTTAGAAATAGCTAAAAATTATTATAAGGATTTATTTGGTGCTGAAGTAAGACCTGACATTAGGCTACTAGATAACTTTTTCCTTCCTGAAGAAAAAGTGATTGTGGAAGAAAATGATATGTTAGGGAGTCGTTTTACTTTAGAAGAGGTAAAAGAGGCTGTTTTTGGCTCTTATGCTGATGGTGCACCTGGGCCTGATGGCTTATCCTTTTTCTTTTATCAGAAGTATTGGAATATTATTGCTCATGATTTGATGAACCTTTTTGATGCCTGGTTTGAGGATAAACTTGATATTTTTAGGTTAAACTTTGCCATGATTACTTTGATACCAAAAGAAAATGATGCTAGGACTATGAAGAAGTTTAGACCCATAAGCTTGCTTAATTGTAGTTTTAAATTTTTTTGTAAGGTCTTGACAAATAGATTGGCTAAGATAATAGGAAGATTGATCTCCTATAATCAATCTGCGTTTATTAAAGGTAGGTATATTTTAGAGAGTGTTGTCACTGCACATGAAATTGTGCATGAGGTACATAGGAGAAAAAAGGAGGGGTTTGTCTTTAAAATTGATTATGAAAAAGCTTATGATAGGGTTAACTTAGATTTTCTTTATGAGGTATTACATCTTAGAGGTTTTAGTCCTTTCTGGATTAGGCTGATAAAACAGTTAACCACTGGGGGATCGGTGGGTGTGAAAATTAATGAGGTTGAAAGTGATTTTTTCTTAACAGGCAAAGGTTTAAGACAAGGGGACCCTCTGTCCCCTGGTCTGTTTAATTTTGTTGTAGATGTTTTCTCAAAAATGCTCCTCAAAGGGGGTAATGAGGGGATGATTAGAGGGCTCTGCCCTGAATTTGTTCCTGGAGGAGTTGTGTGCCTTCAGTATGCTGATGATACTCTTCTTTTTTTGGAAAAGAGTAATAGAATTGCAACTAATCTAAAATGGATGTTAACCTATTTTGAACAAATCTCTGGGATGCGTATCAATTACCATAAGAGTGAGCTGATTCCTATCAATGTAGAGATAGGAGAATGTAATGCTTTCCTGGAAACTTTTGGATGTGTGTTGGGATCCTTCCCAATTAAGTACTTAGGGATTCCTTTACATTATGACAAGCTAAAAAGGGAGGATCTACAACCTTTAATTGACTCTCTCTTAAGTAGACTAGCTGGTTGGAGGGGGAAACTCCTTTCCTCTGCAGCCAAAAGGGAATTAGTTAGGTCTGTTTTAGCCAGCATTCCCATTTACTTGCTGTCTTTTTTTAAATTCCCTAAATGGGCTCTGAAACTGATAAATACACAATTAGCTAATTGTATGTGGAATGATGAAGAGGGAAATAACAAAATTCATCTAGCAAATTGGCCATCTGTATGTATGAAAAAAGAGTTTGGGGGCATGGGTATTCCCAATTTGCAGGACTTAAACCTATGCCTCTTAGGATCTTGGATTAAGAGGTATATACAAGGAGAAGGAACTTTGTGGAGGAAAATTATTGACAGTAAGTATAATACTAGGGACCCAAACATCCTTTGTTGTCATGATGCCCACCCATCTACCTTCTGGAAAGGTGTGATGGGGGCTGTAGAAGCTGTTAGAATAGGATATAAGTGGAAGATAGGGAATGGTAGGTGTGTTAGGTTTTGGGAAGATATTTGGTTTGGTAATTCTAATCTAGCTACCCAATTTTGGGACATTTACTTTGTGTGTAATCAACAAACTAGAACTGTTAGTGATGTGTGGGATGGTGTTAATTTGAGATGTGATTTTAGGAGAACTTTTTCTGATGAGATGATGTCCCAATGGCAAGAATTGTTAGCCATTGCTCAGACTATAGTGCTTAATGAGGATGAGGATCAATTGATTTGGTCTTATGAAACTAATGGGGTTTACTCTTCAAAATCTATGTATGCTCTAGTTAATTTCAGGGGAGTAACTCCAATTTACTTACCTGCTGTTTGGGAACTAAAAATCCCTCCAAGAATCCAGATTTTCCTCTGGTTGCTGTCACAAAATAAAATTATGACTAGGGATAATCTTAGGAAGAGAGGTATTCCAAAACCTATGGAGTGTTCTTTCTGTAAAGATTTTGAAAGTGTTCATCATATCTTTTTTGATTATATTGTTGCAAAACAAATCTGGGGTCTGGTTGAGGAGGTTTTTAGTTATGTAGTTAAGGAATATCTAGATATTGCTAGTAGATGGCTTTGCAATAAGAAGTTTCTGCAATTTAACTTCATTTCCTCTGCTATTTTGTGGGGGATTTGGAATTCTAGGAATAGTTTAGTGTTTAATAGACTTACCTGGTTGAATTTAAAGCAGGTATGGAATGTGATCCTGTCTTACCTAAGGAATTGGAAGGTTCCTTTCAAGGATCAGACGTGGAAGGAAGTGGATCTGTTCATGGACCACTTGGTGAGAAAAATCAAGGCTCCATTGGAACTGACACAAAACTGAAGTGCTCGTCTTTCGACTGGATTTCTTCCTGGGCTCCAGCATCCAAGCTGTCACATGGTGGGAGGGCCTCGCTGGATTACCTGAAGAAACACCCGGAGGAAGAGGCTTCAGTGCATGTGGTGCTGTAACGCCAAGGCATGCAGTGTTGGGGGTAGGATATGGTTCCTTTGATGATGCTATAACTAGGTGCTGTGTTGGTAGAAAGTGGTTTTAGCTTTTGTGGCTGAGCTTTTGATCTGTGCGGGGCTGTAAGTTGGTTCATCAGCTCCTGGTGGGAGAGATGTCGGTGTGTTGCAAACTTGGTCCTGTTTTTAGGTGGTCAAACAGGGGTGTTTTGGGTGCGTTTTATTTTGCTGTAACCTGAACATTGGTTTCATTTTGCATGAATGGAACCGGGGAGGTTGTCTCCCTGAGAATCTAAAAAAAAGTTATTAATGCCAGGCAATTTTTAATCATCTTCAAGTACACTGTATATGTCATGGAAGCTGAAAATCCACTTACAGTTTACATTCTGAGATCATCATGAGTGGTGCATATGTAGGCAACATAGAAACGAATGGGATTAATATAAATCGAGCGAAGTGAAGGGACATCTCAGGTAGATTGAAAAAGAAATATGATAAGAACAGCAGTCCAGTATACTTATGCAAGACAGAATGGTTTAGTTCAGGGATGACAGCAGGTTGTGCCTGCGTGAGACTGCATAGTTAAGAAGCAGGTACTCATTGTTCTAGTTTCTAACCAACCTATTTGAACAGATGGATTTTACTTAAGATTCGAAGAGAGAAAATTCCTATCATCCTATGTAACTAATTAATGGAAGCCCAAACATCACCAATAAACGACCAATAGGGATAGAACATATAGCCGAAATGTCAGGTTCCACAAAGTTCTCATTTATTTTCTCCATATTCCATTGGCCTGAGTCTGAACATATTAGCTCACTGACCTTAACTACCTCAGAATCAGCCAGTCTTACCACTTTTGTTTTCTTAATATGTGAAGGGATCCAGGGATCATCCCTGACATTTATCGAGGATCCGTCTCCCACCCTTTTGATCAGACCTTTTTCCAGAGCATCGCGACCATATAGAATAGCTTTCCAAATATGTGAACTATTGCGCTTCCTTGTTGCCAACATGAAATCCTTGTCATGGAAGTATTTTCCTCGGATAACCCATGCACACAGCGAATCCGGCCTCTCCAATAACCTCCATGTTTGTTTGGCCAACATAGCATGATTGAATAACTCAAAGTCCCTAAAACCCATGCCTCCGGCAGATTTTGGGATCGCAATTTTTTCCCATTTTCTCCAATGGATTTTGCTTTTTCCCTCATTTCCTCCCCACCAAAACCGTGCAACACAATTAGTAATTTTCTTGCAGAGTTTCTTCGACAACCTGAAACAGCTCATCGAGTAAGTGGGTATGGCCTGACAAATGGCTTTTACTAACACTTCCCTCGCCGCGCTGCTCATGGTTTTAGGAGTCCACCCTCTTACCAACTTCCGCATCTTAGTGATAATATGCTCGAACTCTGAATCAGTAGATCGAACCAGCGCTGTAGGGAGTCCAAGATATTTCTCTCCCAGCGCTTCAGAGTTAATACCTGTAGCCGAGTGAACAGCCTGTTTCATCTCGTCAGTACAGTTGCCACTAAAAAATACTGCTGATTTCTCTTTATTTACTAGTTGACCAGAACCTTGTCTATATGATTCAAGGATTGCATGCAACCTAGTAGCACCCAGTGCCGAGGCTTGCGTAAAGATCAAACAGTCATCAGCAAAGAGGAGATGGGAGACCCAAGGTGCATGTATTCCAACTCTAATTCCCCTAGCCAGATGAGCTTTTCCATTATACTTCAACATGGCACTCAGTCCTTCCGAGCAGAGAAGAAAGAGGTAGGGAGAAATCGGGTCTCCCTGCCTTATACCCCTGGAGGGTTTAAAGTACTCTGAGAATTGTCCATTCACTCTTACTGAGAATGATACTGACTCCACACACTGCATTATCAGATTAACCCAGCATGGATCAAAGCCCATTTTAACCATAATCGCCCTCAGATAGCACCACTCCACCCTATCATAGGCTTTTGCCATATCCACCTTTAGTGCACAAGCCCCACTCTTCCCTTTTTTCTTCTTCAAATAGTGGATACATTCAAAGGCCGTTATCACATTGTCCGTGATTAATCTATCGGGCACAAAAGCACTTTGTTCTTCAGAAATTAGCTCTTCCAATATGGGTCGGAGTCGGAGAGCTAGAACTTTAGAGACAATCTTATATAGAACATTACAGAGGGCAATGGGCCTGTATTGAGTTAAATCCTGAGGTTGCTTCACCTTGGGGATCAGCACCAAGATTGTACTGTTTACTACCTCAGGCATCTCTCCTCCTTCCATGAACCTGCGTACCGCATTACAGATATCATTTTTCAGCACGTTCCAATGCCGGATGTAAAAACCTGCCGTGAAACCGTCCGGCTCTGGTGATTTATTTGGGTGCATCATGAACAATGCATTTTCAACCTCCTCATCAGTAACCGGAGAACAAAGGCGCTCATTCATAATATCTGAGACCTTTGGTTGGATAAACTGTGTAATAATCTCCGGTGTAGTCTGATCCTGAGCTGTGAAAAGATTAGTCTAGAAATTAGTAGCCAGGGATTCCAATTCCGCCTGTGACGAGATATAGGTTCCATCAGGTTTCTTCAGCGTCACAATTCTATTAGTCCTCGCCCGCTCCCGCTCCCGCGCTTTCGCATGGAAAAATGACGTCATCCGGTCGGTGATATTTACATCGGCATGCATGCATGGTTGCATCTTTATTTTTCGGGTGACTTGATATATATATATATATTAGCACAAAACCCGTGCGTTGCTACGGCATCACGTAAAATGGAATGAAAAAGTTTTAATATGTTTAAGTTCCTACGTCGGTTCTATTGAAATGACACGAAGTCCTTGAACGACATGTCTTTTGTACCTTCGAATTGAGAAATTCATTCTCGAAACATTAGTTTTAAACGTCTAATAGTGAAAATGAGAGGACAATTTAAGTCAACTAATAGCGAAAATCAAACAACATTAATTTAATAGTAGAATGTACTGATTGGTTTTTACTATATATTTTTAAATAGACCTATTCATGATGATCACTTATATGTTGTGAAGTATACTTACTCGGCTATTAAGTGATGCAGACATGCAGTGCAAATGGAATAAATAAAGAACTAAGTACTTTAGTGAACTATCAGCATAATTTTTGTAGTTGTAACAATTTGTAGGAGACGATGAGATATCAGGTTAAAGTTCCGTAGCAAATCATCTTTATTCAGCAAGTGCATATAGGCAGCGCCTGGTTCAGAAGGACTTCCGGGTTTGTTGATGGCGTGAAGCTGGCCTGGCGCGCCTCGTTACGGTCGATGACCAGCACGCCCGCATCTACACGGCAAGCCGGCCGCCGGGCCGCGACATGAAGGAATAGCATAACCTTTGGCTGGGCTTTGCAGGCGCTGCCCTGCGCCCCTGCCTCGTGCTCGAGCAAGGAGCTGGCGACGCTTCTTGCAGGTACAACGTGCTCAGTGGTACCTTACAGAATTGGCGTTGCAGCCATTGATCTGCAGCTTTCTTGAGCCTCTTACACCTCTGCTCCTCGTGGATCTCGGCATCATCCTCGCAGCTGAGCTTCCCTCTCCTCTTCAGAGATATCCCCTCCCGGAGCACCGCATCAACCCCCTGAATCAGACGACATGATCTCCGAGCTGGATCACATCCCAGAGCCTTTCACTAACCGTGTGTCTCCGGATCGAGCGACCGTCACGTGGAGATCCGAGCGATCTCGTTAGTTGTCACTTGCCATGGCTAGCCGCCGGCAGCGTGGCCTCCTCGGCCCGACGTCGTCCTCTTGTCTGAACTTGAGCACACGTGGCTGACTCCAATCTCTCCTTGTCATCGTTTTGGCAATGGCGAGCCGGCGGCGGCGTGGCCTCCTCGAGCAGACCAGCATCGTCGTGTTCCCTCGCCAATCCAGTCACTACTCGTTCTCGATCTATCAGGGGTGGCAACTTATAAGAGGCCAGTATCGAAGGCCTTCCAGCCGGACTCTGCTGGCGGGTGTGGCCTGAACCTACGATGAGTTTTTAGATGAAAGTATACGTAGCGGGTTCGAGCCCAACTCTACTGCCGCGTAAATCCATCGGGACTCAACATTTTCGTCTTTACATGTCTGCATCAAGCATCCATCATCCATGGACAAATTTTCTGTCATTCGCAAGCAGAAAACAGAGCATCTCTCTTAGATTCGCATCCATGACATGGACGGAGCCCTCGAACGCCTCCCGCCGCACGAGGCGACCCTTGATTTCAGCTGCCGCAGGTCCGAGTTACCGCCAAGCCAGGCACATGATTTCTCGCGTTGTGTCTACTTTCCCGTCGAAGGAATCGAACAGAGCTCAAGAGGGACGCTTGATCGGGAGACGAGCGCCATGGCCCTTGGCCTTGCCTGACTTCTCTAGTGGGGACGCCCGATGAAGAAGAGATGACGTCTAAAATTGCTCATGACGCTGACGCTTTGATCCTGATGGCTGCTTCTGCCTTCTGGTGGCTCGGAGATTGAATTATAAAGCAGTCGTTTGGTGGCTCCGGACATTGATTTCCTGCTCCCATACATAACGTTGAGTCGTTGATTGCCAATTTTTTTGCAGAAACAGAGTCGGCGGCCTTTTATCTGCTAGGAAGGAAGAGTCAGGAGAAGTAGACCGAGGCTTCTACAAAGGTTTCCGGACGAAATACGTATGTTGACATGAATACCATCGGTTTCCGGATGAAGCACGAAAAGAAAACAACGCACGTAGGTGTAGCGACGGACGAACCCATGAACGGACGATGGAAACAACTACGGACAAAGGACCAAACGGATCGAGCCAAGGAAACGCTTCTCCCTTTATTATTAGAATATTAGGTATAGATATACTCGGCACGTAGTCACGTAGGTGGTTTCGACAGGGTGCGGCTGATTAAGGTAGGTAGACAGAGACCATGCCGATGCCAACTTGCGTATACATATATGCTGCAACTTGCACTTAACAAATGAGGGGAGCAATGCAGCAGGCAAGTAATCGACATATTAATATACGTCACGGCCGGCCGGTATAGCATCCATGTACCCACAGGAATTGCCTGAAACCACTGACCATCCACGCACGCACACACGCGGAGCAAGGATGATAAACTTTTTAAATCTCAACCAAACTACTACGCCTTTTTGCTTAACCTCGGATGGACATATATATTTTCTCTTTTTACAAGGTACGACAGCCAAACGCCGGTACATCCAACCAAACTTGCTTCCTCCCGAGTGGCAGAATTCAAACTCGGCCACCAGAACACGCGGCTTAGCTTTAGACCGTCTTTAAGTTAACTAGATGATACCCCACGTGTTGCAGCGGTATCTTTTAGAAATAAATTACTAAACTCCAGAAATGCTCAAAGCTCATATATGAAAATTATGTAGTATAACTTATACGGACTAAGAGCATCTCCAGTCGCGTCCCCCAAACCGCGCCAGATCGAGCGTTTGGGGGACGTGTTTTGTTCGTGCCGCCTTTGGGGGACGTCGCTCCCCAGCCGCGTCCCCCAAACGCCGTCCCCAATCAGAAATTCAAATAGATGCATTTAAAAGAGATCGTTCCCGCCGATTCGTCGCGATCAGAGTAGCGGCGATCGATCAAAGTACTGGGCGCGCGATCATATTACAGATCGGTGGTGCATGCAAATTAGAAGAAGGGGAAGGGGTTGGGCGACGGCGTCGTATCCTGAGTCGACGCAGGCCCGTCGAGCACGATGACCTCGTCGCGATCTGCTTGTTGCTGTGCATGGTGCGTCTGCTCCGTCGCCGACGCAGAGGCCGACGCAGGTGTAGCAGTAGAAGACGCGTTAGCCTGCTCTTGCTGCGCTGCCGCCGATGCCGCTGCCCGGGCCGCCGCGTCCGCCGCCGCCATTTTGGCTTCGATGTCATCGAGGATCTGGCCTTTGAAGAAGTTGTGCGCCGCTCGCGTCCGGGGAGACATTCCCTCTGTCGACGTTCTCAGCAGGGACATGTCGTCCCTGCGTTTCTTGAGCTCCAGCAGGGACACCGGCACGTTGGTACTATATGGGCTCGCGTTGGTGGCGGCGATACACCCGGCCAGTATGTGCTGGTGCTGGCGCGCCGCCAGAGCCTTCTTCTCCAGCTCCACCTCCCTCCGTCCTTTCCGCTCCGCCGTCGATAGCTTCCAGCGCAGGCAATCTTGATGCCATTGATCGTCGGTCCATCCTTCAGGCTTCTTCTTCAAAGCCGGCGCCTTCCGCGGCCTCGCGAACGACACTGTCGCCCCTTTCGTCCTATTGCCCGGCGGCTTCTTGGCCGCTTTCTTCGCCATCTTTTTGGGGGCTGTCGGCGGCGCCATGTGGAGAGGGTAGCGCCGGCGGGTGGACGGCGGGAGGGAGAAACAAATCGGCGGGATAGGAGAAATGAATCGGCGGCGGGATATGTTTTGGGAGGCCTGAAATGCGCGGCGGTATAGGCGCGATTTGGCGGGAGCGACGGGATTTGGCGGGAGTGTGAGACGAATTTTCCCTGTGCCGCTGATGGGTCGGCCCCGCCACTCCCCGTCTCGCTTTTCGTTGTGTCCGGTGTCCCCGGTGCGTCCCCTGTGGGACGGGGACGGGCTCGGGGCGCCGGACACCGTATCGGGACGCGCCGGACAAAAATGGGCTTTGGGGGACGCGGCTGAAACGCATTTTCTGTCCGGCGCGCCCCAAATCCCTTTGGGGGACGCGACTGGAGATGCTCTAAGGATCTTGTACGAAAAGAATTAATAATGCCAAAATAGGGATGGACCCAAGTTTTCATGCTAAAAAAATCCTCCAATTGTTCCATTGGTCTTCTCACTGCCAACATAAACATGATGTAAAAGCGGGCAGCTTTTGTGTACTATGTATGTTTTTTTCATATGTAAATAAGTATATTCGAACTAAATGGGATGTTTACAAGATATTGCAATCTCAATATAGTACGATCAGAAAGAAAGTGCATGAGTACACAAATAATTGATACTAGGGATTTCTATTTTCGTGCCCTCGGGTCCTTAGCTGTACTCAGTTTTCCCCAGTTCCTTAGTTTTTCCTCAGTTTTCCCCAAGCCCTTGTCTGAACCCGCAGAAGGAGCTCGGACGGAAGGAATCCGTTAAGTTGACCGTTCCGTGCTGACGAGTGGGGTCGTGTCGTTTGTGGGGTCGTGTCGTGTGGGACCGCGTCGTGTGGGGCTGGTAGGAAGGGACCGCGTGGGACAGGACGAGACCATGTTTGTGGGGCCGTAGCGTGTGGAGCCGTGTGGGTCCGGGACGAGAGCACGAGTGGTTTCTGTCTCTTTCGCCCAGATTAGCAGTTTTCAATGTACCTTTTTCCTCTCTCTCGCTCGATCTCATTCATATTTGATAGCCCAAATTGGTAGCAAATCTAGAGCAGCTTATCCTTCTGTTTTTTAACGCCATTAATTTCTTTATGCCTTCGTTTTTACCCAATCAGGTAGGAAATCTAGGGCACAAATCCAGAGAGAAAATATAGGATAAGCTGCATACAGCAACCAACATAGCATAGATATATTCAGGACAGATCCAAAAGTAGTACCGATAGATCCAACATAAGCTACATTTTACATGAATTTAAGCTGCTCTACAGATAGAGCAGTCACATACAGAGAGTGCAGTAGGCACGTTCAACGCCTCCAGGTAGCGCGTGTGACTCGCTTGGAGGTTGCGCAGGTGAATCCCAAGTGCTTTGTGTTTGGCCATGTACGCATGCACGTTCACGGTCCTTCCAACTCTAGCGCCACATCTGCCAATGGATTCAGCATGGTTCACCAGGGAGTTGAAGTCGGTGGCGCGGAGCTTCCTGTTGCAGAAGGGGTACTTGTAAATGCCTCGAGCAAAGGGGCCATCGTAATGGCCGGACTTCAGCCTCCTGAGGACGTGACGAGTCTTGGTGTGGAAGGACTCGTCGTCGCTGTCGACGTCGCTGCTCTGCACCTGTCACGTAGCACCAAAGATCGTGCAAAAAAACGGAGTCAATTGCAACGATGATGGAACAGAGAGTGAACAAAAAATCATGCATGATAATATGGGCTCGAAAAAAAGAGGTAGCCTCAGTTACATTTGACACACTTATATCCGGGATTTGAGTCAGCAAACCAAAGATCATGCACAACAAATTTGTACACACCAATTGTTTCGACCAAACCACTGAATCAATTTATGCCCAAATATTCATCATCATCGGCACAAATCTTAAACAAAAGCAAATCACAAACACTAATAACGCAAGATCTAACACAAAAGGATCGAACTAGGAACAGACGAACAGTAATAACGCAAGATCTAACACAAAAGGATTGAACTAGGAACAGACGAACCGTAATAACGCTAGATCTAACACAAAATGATTGAAATGAGATAAGAACAAGGGAACAAAGGGTTACCTCCGGCTCGTTGTCGACGATGCTGGTGTCGTAGGGGTTCTCCGGCGCGTCGTATTGCACCTTTGGTTCGTACGGGTCCCAAGCGACGGGGGGCCCGGACGGTGGCGGCGGCCGATGCGCCGGCTGCTACGTTGGAAGCAGCGACGGGGGCACGGACGGGGCGGCGGCCGATCCGCCGGCTGCTACGTTGGAAGCGAGGACGGGGGCACGGACGGGGCGGCGGCCGATCCGCCGGCTGCTACGTTGGAAGCAGCGACGGGGGCCTGGACGGGGCGGCGGCCGATGCGCCGGCTGCTACGTTGGAAGCGGCGACATGGGCACGGACGGGGCGGCGGCTGATGTGCCGACAATGGGCATCTCATTCTTCTCCATCGCCGGCGGTTTTCTTCGGGGTTTTTCTTCGGTTGTGGAGAAGATGATGGGACAGAGAGGCGGTTGCGGTGAGCCGGTGAGAACGTGCGTCGAGGGAGAGAAAGAGGGGCTCTATAAAGACGAAGGTGGCGTGTACCGCAACACGCGTCCGCTATGCACGGCTGCAGCGTGCACCGCTACACGAGTCTAACCCTGGGACGTTTGGTGTACTCAGTTATAACCTCAGGCCTTATACAGAAATTTTATATGTACTCAGTTTTCCCCTCGAGGACTTAGACCGGCAAGTGCAATATACTCAGTTTTACCCTCAAGTAGCTGGTCAACAGAGAGTCAACAAAGGAGATTGACATAGCTAATTGAGTCATTTCATGCGCAAAAAAATCCAAAAAAATAAAAACATAGTGGCAACTACTCATGGAGTCTTCCTACGCAACCTGCCACCTAGAAAACCTTAACAAACATATATAAATCAAGTTTTACCACAAATTGCCACTTCTCAGAATCACTAGTGTAGCTATGAAGATGAATGGTTTTCCACCCAAACCCCTTTGCAAAACATCTTTCCCAAAACATAGTTTGTCTAAATGATGCCATAATTGTCACACTCATGTATATTTGAATTGCAAATAATTTGATGTAGCCCAATATGAATTATATTGTACAAAACACACATTTTTCATTTTGTAATTCTTTTATTTGAATCCCTTAGTCTATTTACTATTTATGTGCCCTTGGATTCTTAGTACTACTCAGTTTTGCCCTCAAATCTTGTCACAAATGCTACGAGAAGCCCAAACTTATCTGATTGGTTGAGCCGTTGTCACACGGATCGACTTCATGAACCGATTGATCCACCGATCTAGCAGGCGGTATACCCCTATCCGTCTCTTCGTGGCAACCTCTCTCTCTCTCTCTCTCTAAGTGGCCACCCCACTCTCTCTCTCTCTGTGGAGAAAGCCCACCTCTATTTATGTGCAATAACGAGTTTGCCACTTAATATAGTTTGGGATATAGTATTGGTATAAACATGAGGCATACATATTTGCGGATTTCGGTGATTGCATTATTTGTCACCCCTCTAACAATTATCAACTATCTTTAGCTGTCCTTTTCTTTTAGGGAATATAGTTTGGGATATAGTATTGGTATTTTGAAACGGCCTAAAAGTGGTATAATTTTGTTATAAACATGAGGCATACATATTTGCGGATTTCGGTGATTGCTATCAACTATCTTTAGCTGTCCTTTTCTTTTAGGGAATATAGTTTGGGATATAGTATTGGTATTTTGAAACGGCCTAAAAGTGGTATAATTTTGTTATAAACATGAGGCATACATATTTGCGGATTTCGGTGATTGCATTATTTGTCACCCCTCTAACAATTATCAACTATCTTTAGCTGTCCTTTTCTTTTAGGGAATATAGTTTGGGATATTGTATTGGTATTTTGAAGGGACCCTATTTTGAAAGGGATCCCATTTTGAAACGGCCTAAAAGTGGTATAATTTTGTTATAAACATGAGGCATACATATTTGCGGATTTCGGTGATTGCATTATTTGTCACCCCTCTAACAATTATCAACTATCTTTAGCTGTCCTTTTCTTTTAGGGAATATAGTTTGGGATATGGTATTGGTATTTTGAAACGGTCTAAAAGTGGTATAATTTTGGTATAAACACGAGGCATACATATTTGCAGATTTCGGTGATTGCATTATTTGTCACCCCTCTAACAATTATCAACTATCTTTAGCTTTCCTTTTCTTTTAGGGAATATAGTTGGTAATTTCGGTGAATGCACACACTAACTTTGAAAACAACTACAAGTACATGTAACTGAATAATGGATTTGTAAGGTATCCCTTGTAACAACTTCTAGCGCCTGGTGAGCAATGATAAGAATCCGATCGTAATTATACAACAACAAAAAACCAGCCATCGGGTTAGCTTGCTTCCTCAACTCGATCAGCTGCCTTAACTGCTTGTTCATTTTCTTCAGTTCTCCCTTCACTTCCACCAGTTCTGCATTGGGAGCATTAGGCATAATCGGAACGGCTCCTCTCTCCGCTGCATTCTCTACAGAAAGTCCCCCCCCTCCCAAATTGCGCCCCCCAATAGCGCCAATTGATTCCTGCAACTGAAGCCTCTGAACGTACACATCGATCCACTCGAAATGCCTGCATTTCTTCAAGATCTGAAAACAACAACGTGAACCCTAAATCCCAAATTCGAGGGAATAACAAGAAAATCGAGAGAAAACAGAGAAATTGGAGCGAGATCTAACCTTATCCCCCTCTCTACATGGCAAGCTCTCGCATGCAACGAACTCACGTCCACGGTTGCCGTTCTCGTCCGTCTTACAGATCGACCGCTTCAGAGGCTCCTGGCGTGGGCAGTCAGGGCATCTTGTCAAAGGCACGGTTCCATACTGCGGCCATGAAGAACGGGAGGTCGAAGAGAAACTAGACATCACCCGCCTACCGGAGAAGGGCTGCCGCTGGCGGAGAAGAAGAACAATGGGGCGCGGAGAAAGAAAGGGGAAGCAATGGCACGGGCACGGGCGCGGGGCTGGCTCGGGCTCCCATTTTGCAACGGTCACCTGGGTAAGCTGTGGGTCCGGCGCGCTAACGTGGACAAGTTGTGGGTCCCACGATGATCTGGATAAGTGGAGACGTGTCCACTGCGGGGCACCAACAGCGGCCCCACTTGCCAGCACCAACCAAAGTCAACTAAACGGGATTCCTTCCGTCCGAGCTCTTTCTGCGGGTTACAGACAATGGCTTGGGGAAAACTGAGGAAAAACTAAGGAGCTGGGGAAAACTGAGTACAACTAAGGACCCGAGGGCACGAAAATAGAAATCCCTTGATACTAAGCGTGTGTGTGCACTCACGTACAACCTTCAACTTCAAGACGTACACATTTATAATTATATGAAAAAGCAGAAGGAAATACATGTTAGAATGAGAACTCAGGACATGTCAAATTCAAAGCCTTTGGCTATCCTAAATGTAATAGAAGAAAAAAAGGAGGCGTTCGAACAAATGATCAATATTTTCTAGGGATTTCTATTTTCGTGCCCTCGGTTCCTTAGTTGTGCTCAGTTTTCCCCAGCCCCTTAGTTTTTCCTCAGTTTTACCCTAGCCTTTGTCTGAAGACCCGCAGAAGGAGCTCAGACGGAAGGAATCCGTTTATTTGGACGTTCTGTGCTGACGTGTTGCGCCGCGTCGTCTGTGGGGCCGCGTCGTGTGGGGCCGCGTCGCGTGGGGCTGGTAGAAAGGGACCGCGTGGGACAGGACGAGAAGCGTTTGGTTGCACGTGAGCAGGAGCTGGGTTTTGTCTCTCTCGGCCCAAATTGGCATTTTTAAAAGCACCTTTTCCCCTCTTTCTCTCTCTGTCTTTTTCACCAAATTAGTATCAAATCTAGAGAAGCTTCTATTTCTGTCTTTCTTCAATATGGCAGCAAATCTAGTAGCAAATCTCTGGGGTTATTTATGCCTTTTGGCCCTCGTTTTTGGCCCAATATGGCAGCAAATCTAGTAGCAAATCTAGAAGCTATTATATGATAAATTCACAGCAGCATAATCAGAAAACTAAGTATAATACATAGGTAAACTGCATACAGCAGCCAAAAGCAGCCAATAACATTGTTAATGTTCACGACAAACTAAGCTGCAAAAATATACAAGATCACGCACGCAATGTATGGACAACAAGAAGATTAGGATGAATGAATTTGTTCTTCATTCCTCCTCATATATTTCTCCGTCGCTCCATTCGTGCAATTCCCCAAGGAAATATTCATTGAACTCCTTCCGTCTGCAGTGTGAGGCCAATACATCCTCCAAACGGTATGGCCTGTGTTCATTTCTCAAACCGTAGAGTCCTATTCTATCCACACGTAGTGGCCACTCATCCCAGGCATTTGTATCATGAGAGTACGCTCTGATATAACCCAAATCCGTGTAGTAGATGCTGCCAGGTTGAAGTGTCGGGTACACTCTGGTGTCGACGGAGATACACCGGATAAAATTCACGAAGAAGGCATTACTGCCAATGTTAGTGACCGGATGGAGAGAGCGGCTCTGAGTGTCCACACGGTACACCAATGGTTTGCCCGCCAAAGCCGCGCTGACCAACAACACAAGCAGCGAGATCACCATCCGACTTCACAAGGTAGAACTTCGACGTCCAAGTTACGGAAATGAAATTAGTGTCTCCATCTTGACGGTGCTCGCGCTGCTGCAACCGTATATTGGTGCACACTATTCTTCCGATCTCAAAATTGTCCGAAGCTACTGCATACAGTTCACCATTGAACGGGGTAATGCAACGGAAAACATGGTTCTTGATCGAAAATCTTCCTTCTCCCCAATCCCCATCTTCATTTATATCCTTAGTTGGAGTGCTCTCATCGACCCAACCAATTTCCGGCGGGTAATGTGTGGCAACGAAGACCATAGTCGGGGATTTAATAACAGCGGCGATTTCAGAAAAACAGATGGCATCTGCGCCTCAAACATCGTGTTCGATTTCTTTGTGAGTGGGTTCAGCAGCCGTATCTTGTGCGGCGGGTTCTTACGGGCAAGCACGATGACGCCACGGGAAAAGCCGACGAAGTAGAATCTAAAATATATTGAAAAGATAACATTCAGCACTAAGATTGAAAATAAGATCTATGGTGACGCCACGGAAAAGCCGAGGAATTTGAACCTTGCACGAACTGCAGATAGATCTATGGTGACGTAGCGGGATGTGCCGAGATGGAGGAAGGTGAACTCAGCGGCGCGTGGAAGGGCGTGGTGTAGCATGATCCATTCGTGCGGGTGCACGTCGGGATCGGGTAAACCTGAGCGCCAATTTCTACAGACTTGCCTCATAGCGGAGTAGCTGTCCACGTACTCCTCTTTCGCCAATAAGCATTCGCCGATCTTGTGAAGTGGTCCGTCGGCCGTGAGACCGGCCCGGTTCACGGAGGCGCCGCGCTTGGATGCGCCGCCCTCGGATGCGCCGCCCTCGGAGGCGACGGGCTCGGCGGCGACGGGCTCGGCGGCGACGGGCTCGGCGGCGACGGGCTCGGAGGCGACGGGCTCGGAGGCGACGGGCTCGGGGCGATGGCCGCCGGCGCATTCTTCTTCTCCATCGCCGGCGGGGAGGGCTCGTACGGCGGTTGGGGTTTTTGGAGAAGTTGATGGGACGTGAAGGGGTGGTTTCGTGCGTGAGCGATAATGAGACGTGCGTGTGCGAGAGGGAGGGAGAGAGGGGCTTACGCGTCCTAAATGCGACCCGCGTCAACAATGGCACGTCTTCCACGTACGCACCGCGACACGCGTCAACAATGGCACGTCTTCCACTTCGCACCGCAACACGCGTCCTCGAGTCTAACCCTGGAAATTTAGATATACTCATGTATACCCTCGAGTCATATACTAGCATTTTTTGTATGCTCGATTTTCACCTTGAGTGCTAATGCGGCTAGTGCAATATACTCAGTTTACCCTCAAGTGGCTGGTCAACGAGAGAGTCAACAAATGGGATTAACTAGTTAAATGAGTTATTTAATGTGCAAAAAATTCCGAAAAGGAGTGGCACTTACTCATGGAGTCTTTACCACAAATTTCCACTTCTCAAATCATAGATAAATCGTAGATAAATCAAGTTTCACCACAAATTGCCACTTCTCAAATCACCTAGTAGCTATGAAGGTGCATGGTTTTCCATAATAAGCCCTACCCAAAACAGCTTTCCCCAAAACATACTTTGTCCGAATGAGACCATAATTTTCACACTCATGTAGATTTGTATTGCAAATAGTTTGAGGTAGGCCAAGATGGGTTTCATTGTACAAAACACGCATTTTCCATTTTTTAAATCTCATATTTGAATCCCTTAGTCTGTTTACTACTCACTTGCCCTTGGTTTCTTGATACTACTCAGTTTTGCCCTCTCCCTTCACAAACTCTCACGGACGCCCAACATTGTCCTGATTGGTCTAGCCCATGTCACGCGGATCGTGCCCGACGACCGTTGATCGTATGATCTAGCAGGCAGGATAACCCCTATCTCTCTCTCTGGTCGGGGCCACCACCCTCTCTCTCTCTCTCGTCGGTTAGCTTCACGCAAAGTTTGGTTTTCTGCATTATTTTTCACGAGCTAAATTATAAACTCTTTTTAGGCATTACTTTTCACGCAAAAAATGATAAACCATCACCGATTTGTTGTAGCCATTACTTTTCACGCACAAAAATGATACACCATCACCCATTTCGTGTACCCATTACTTTTCACGCAAAAAATGATAAACCATCACCGATTTTGTTGTAGCCATTACTTTTCACGCACAAAAATGATAAACCATCACCGATTTGTTGTAGCCATTACTTTTCACGCACAAAAATGATACACCAACACCCATTTCGTGTAGCCATTACTTTTCACGCAAAAAATGATACACCATCACCCATTTCTTGTACCCATTACTTTTCACGCAAAAAACGATAAACCATCACCGATTTCTTGTAGCCATTACTTTTCACGCACAAAAATGATACACCATCACCCATTTCGTGTACCCATTACTTTTCACGCAAAAAAATGATAAACCATCACCGATTTTGTTGTAGCCATTACTTTTCACGCACAAAAATGATAAACCATCACCGATTTGTTGTAGCCATTACTTTTCACGCACAAAAATGATACACCATCACCCATTTCGTGTAGCCATTACTTTTCACGCAAAAAATGATACACCATCACCCATTTCTTGTACCCATTACTTTTCACGCAAAAAACGATAAACCATCACCGATTTCTTGTAGCCATTACTTTCCTTTTAGGCATTACTTTTCACGGTAAAATGATAAACTATACCCCCACAACGGTCGACTCCTCCTTAATTTATTGTGTATAAACCCCCACAACGGTCATCTCCTCCTTATTTTATTGTGTAAACCCTACAACGGTCATCTCTCCCTTATAAACACCCACACGGCCATCCCTTGTGTCAATAGGTTCTGCCTCTCTCTTCTTTTCGTTCACATACACTTTATCCATTGCCATGGCTTCCACGTCTCGGACGCGGACCGGAAGGGGAAGGGGAAGGGGAGGGGGAAGTGGATCATCATCATTGCCACCACCACCGTCAACACTGCCATTGATCATAGAGGAGTTCTTCATCGTCGTCTATGAAGACCCTTTGGTCAAGAAGGTACGTACGCGTTCCCACATATATGATGCATGTGATTAATTATGGGCATGTTCTAAAAAACCTTTAATTTCAAGGGTTCCCTAATTTCAAACGATCGGCGCTCGATCTCTTTGCAGGGAACTCCCAAAAAATTTGCGGACTATCTTGACGGCAAGGAGCCATCTTAGGTGTATCTGCGAGAAGGTGTCTGCGGTCCTCTTCTATGGAGGGTGGAGGTCCTATTTGTGGGAGAAGGACGGATGTACCTCGACAAGGGCTGGGAGAAATTCGCCATCGCGCACGGTGTGGATTTCGCCTGGTTCGTACACTTCAAATGTGAAGGCGATGATGTGCTCGCGGTGCCGGTGTGCGACGGAACCATGTGCAGGAGGTCCGACTACTCGGACGACGAAGATGCGACGATGAAAGCGGCGACGCCGTGAAGCCATGCATCCATCCCCTTTAGATAATTAAGGGGATTATGACCAAGAATATATATGTAGCTTCATATGCATCGATTTAGAGATCTAGCTATTTTCTATATATTATGCATGTAAAAAATAATATCGCATTTCCACTATTATTCGAGCACCACATCCTCCAAACGATGCCGATGCCGATGCCGATATCGGCATGGTCAGAACGGCTATGCTCGCCGCCACTGCTAGGTCAACGTCGGGATACACAATGTTTAGCATAAGAGTCACTTTAGATTAAGCTGCGAAAATGGGCTGAGGCGACCCCTACAGAGCGGCTCTATATTATATTCTCTAAATAAAATAGACGACCACAGCGGTCATTGGCTGCGGAGGCCCCACAGAGCGGCAATATATAATTTTCTATAAATAAATAGACGACCCACTGGTCATTGGCTGCGGCAGCCCCATAGAGCGGCCCCATTTGTCATTGGCAGCACCGCGTATACAATCAGGAAATAAAACGGCCCACGCGTCAGCGGTAGATGGATCCACCCGTCAGCACGAGACGGTCAGCGAGGAACTGACCTCACGGTAACGGTAAGGCCTCTGACCTGACGGCAACCCGCGTCTTCGAGGGGTTTCAAACTAGAGGGAGGGGAAAACTGAGGAAAAACTAACGAGCTGGGGAAAACTGAGTACAACTAACGAAGCAGGGGCACGAAAATAGAAATCCCTATTTTCTATTGATTCTATCATGCAGAGTTTGTTTTTGGTTCCAAATGAACCATGTAAAAAAGATCCATTGATGTAGACAAATTCAACCTAATAGCAATTTGGAACGGACACTCTCTGTGTCACGAATAGCTGCATTTACTTCCCGCATCTTATAAAACACCAGCTGCCTGAAGTTCTGCATGGTAAAAAAAGAGCATAAAACAAAGCTCGGAGGAAAAGAATAAATGCATAGCAATTTACCCTGGTTACATATACGAATAGATGAAATAGGATCAAGAAACAAATCTTCTATCATACTTTCTCAAAAAAAGAATATCGTCTATCATATGTGAAGCAGCTGAACCGATGCAACTTCCATCTACGATAGAAAAAGGCAGAACAACACATCACCTTTTAGCAGAAATATCTAACATGCTTCTTCCATGTACGAACCACATTACCATGTGGTCAAAAGAAAACGAAGTGTACCAGACTACTGCACTCCAGTAAGCGGAGATTTTTTCGATAAAGGGAATATATTAATATGGAGAGATACCAATTACACCCAGCCTCTGCAACAACGCACCACCCTAATGGTACTACGGATGCACACAGCCAAAAAAGGAAAAGAAAACTAAAAAACAAAAGTCCCGCTACAGTATCACCGACCTAACAACAGCAATACAACCACCACCATGACAACACCTGAATTGCAGACTCTCCAAAAAACGCGCCTTCAAGAAGGGACCAGTGCTTCAACATCGTCGTCGCCCGATCAAAGATCTTAGGTTTTCACCCTGAAGATAGTCCCCACTCTCAAAACAATGCCTCCACTAAGGTCACTGCCAGGCACAACCAGTTAAGGCCAGACCTTGGGTTTTCACCCTGAAAGGTAGGACTCTGCGCTTCACATGTATTGTCGCCCCCACTTTCATACCGCTGCTGTGAAGCCCGGACACCAAGCAAGCCCCTCAACAGCGCGGAGACTTGAACCTCCCTTAGCTAGTCCTCCCCTCCGGCCTTCATGAAATTCTCTTCTTCCGACTTTCATCATGGATCCATAGTCACTTGATGTCAACACAGAAAAAGAGCTTCGCGCCGCTCCCTCCAGAACCAAACGGTCGGAATAAACGCATGGGTGCGCACGACCGAATACCTCCGATCCAGCAAACTCCAGGCAAAGCACTGTTACATTCGCCGGCGGAGCCTTCCGGAACTCAACCCTCCGGCCAAATCACGAGTCCAGGCCTCCGGTAGGTCCTCCTCTTCACGCAAGAGAGGCCCTAGGACCGCCGCCTTTATTCAGGCCGGACCCCCACGTCGGCGACCATCCCGGGCTGGCCAACCCAACCCTCCACCGGCGACACCATCGCCGGCTTCCATGCACATCCGTATCACCGCCGGATGGCGATGATAGATCAAAAATCCACCACCACCAACCGCAGGCCGACCCTCTCCGGCGAAGAAGAGGCCACCTCCTCCGTCAAACCCAAGGCTTCTGCCCCGGGCGCCCTCGTGTCGCGGAAGATGCCCGAGATCGCCTCCACGCACCAACGAGAGGCGGGGGTGGATGGCATGGCGCAGACCGAGGGTCTGGCCGCCGCCCACCACCAACCCCTGCCGGAGTACTGCGGGAAGCTGACGAGAAGAGGGAGATCACAGCGCCGCCCATCCCACCCGCGCTGACCGGTCCGCCAGGGGACAGCCGACGGGAGGAGGGCCGCCGCCGCCGTCGCCCGTCCCACGCGCGTCTTCTCCGCGAAGCATCGAGGAGGTGGGGATCCGGCCACCGATCTCCACGCGGCGACGAGGAAGGGCCCCCGCCGCCGCCACGCCCCGAGGGACTTTGCCCCCGGTGGCGCTACCGGCGGCGGCGGTGGCGGAGGGCAGGGTGCGGGAGGGTTAGGGTTGGGGGCGGCTGGGTTGGGCGCTGTTGAGGCTATACTTCCAGTAAGCGGAGATATCCTAGAAGAGTGAAGCCGAATTCGTGGCAAAAGGCTGGCTCACTGTTATATGTCAACTTACATACCTTGTGTGGATACCTGACGCTATATAGGGTAAATAGCTCACACGCGACGTTTCTCACCGCTATTGTCTCTCATGCGACATAGTTGACGGGAATAGCTGCCATACGACGTCTGTGAGCACCAAAATAGCTCCGACCCACCCATGTTGATGAAACGACCGTGTCACTTGTTTGGGCTGGTTAAGGAGTCATGAATTAGGGTTAGGGACTGCGGGACCCACTCCTTTAGGCCGGTTGAGTCAAACCATCCCCGACCGACCGAGCAGGAACCAACCGTGCCGAAACGGAGCGCCATCTGAACGGCAGATCCCTCTTCGGCGGCGGCGGCGGAGCTTCCCCTCCTGGGCGTGGCGGTTCCAGCATCGGCGGTGAGTCAAATGGAGCTCATTCTCATTACTCTGACCCAATTTTGGTGAGGAGCTTCCCCGAATCTGACCCAATTTTGCCCGACACGCAGACATTTGAGGGGGAGGGGCGGCGGCGACGGCGATGGTGGCAGCAGCAGGCGGGCAGGCCAGCAGCCCTGCATTGGATGGAGCCGGAAGATTCAAATTCGAGGTAATCCATCACTCTCGTGCTGATTTAGCTTTTGATTAGAGCTCGTTCGGTAGCATTTCGTCTCACTCCCGCGCGCCGAAAACAGGGGAGATGGCCGGCGCCCGCGTAGCTTCGAATTGTCAGTCGAGTTCTTTGTATCTACGGCGAAGCTAGCTGAGGGTAGCTTGAGGAACATCGAGAATGGCAGATTAGTTAGTTGGGAGGTTGAATTAGAAGAGATGGATCCACAAGAACTAGTTCTCCAACAAGAGCAAGCGGTGAGGAATGTTGTGGAGAAATTAGGGGAGAGTATTCCTTGGGGTCCAGCGCAAGAAGTGGCATTGCTATGGTACAATGAGAGTAAGGGCGAGTATTCAAGAATTGAGGATGGTGGATCGCTTGTTGATGAAATTGATCGGCAACAGGGGTGGGAATGCGAAAGTGCTACATTTCGGGCCGAGCTTATTGATCTAAAACCAGATTCACTGGTTGGATATGTGCCATCAAAGTTTGCTGTTTAGATTGAGGAGGATGAGTGGGCTGCAAGTAGACAGATAATGCCCATTGTAACCGAGCCGACGGTGTTAGCTGATGATGCACAAGAGGGCTGTGATGGTGCTGCAAATGGGGCTGTTGTTGACTGGAATTCAGTAGAACTCGCTGAACAAACTAATTTGGTCATAGCACCAATGGATGATACTGAGATGGCCAATCTGTTTGGAATTCTAGTAGATGAGAAAGACAAGAAGAACAAGAAGAACAAGAAGGGGAGGGATGCAGCTGATAGTTATGAAGATGTGGATCCAGAGTTGATGAAGGAAGCTGCAGATGATGTTGATGATGCAAATGTTGAAGAGATGGTAAATGTGTATGACAGAGATAACCCTATAATTGAAGTTGGAAAATATTTTCCAACCATGGCTGAGTTTCGGATGTGTTTCAAGACTTATGCAGTGAAGAAACAATTTGACACCAAGACCATGTGGACAGATACAAAGAAATTTTATGCGAAGTGCAGAGGATTTGATGGGGGTGCCAGGCCTTGCAAGTGGTACATATCTTCCAGACGCCAACCGGATGGAAGTAGCATCAGGGTTAATCAAATCCCTCATGAACATACTTGTATTACAAGCTCACAGAATGTATCAACCATGACATCACAGGCCTGGGTTGCACAAAAAATCACTCCAATTTTGGCCAAAAAACCAAACAGTAATGCAAAACAACTGAAAGTAGACATGGAAAAGGAATACCCTATGAAACTCAATTATACCACGGTGTGGAAGGCAAAACAGAAGGCAATGAAAGAACTATATGGTGATTGGGCAAATACCTTCAGGATGCTGTATAGTTTCAAGGCAGAGGTTGAGAAGAGATCACCTGGTAGTGTTGTGGAGATAGATACCGAGGTTGCACCTGATGGCAAAGTTTATTTCTCCAAAAAAATTATGGCTTTAAAGCCTTGCATCGATGGCTTCAAAGCAGGGTGTCGGCCATATTTGAGTATAGACTCATCTTTTCTGACTGGAAAGTGGAATGGTCAATTGGCAGCATGCAATGCTCTAGATGGACACAACTGGATGTTTCCTGTTGCTGTTGGCATGTTTCAATCAGAGATAGAGGCATCATGGACATGGTTCATGATTCAGTTGAAAAGATGCATTGGGCCGGTGACACCTTTGGCTATACACACAGATGCTTGTAAAGGACCAGAAAATGCAGTCAGAAATGTATTTCCACATGCAGAGCAGAGGGAGTGCTTTGGTCATATGTGGATGAATGTGATCAAGAAACATAGAGGAGAAGAATTTGGGCGACTTTGGCCAGCAGCCAGAGCTTACCGTAAAGAGACACATGATTATCACCTTCGCAAAGTTCTTGCAGCAGATCCAGAGTTTGAGCATTGGCTAAATGCATACCATTCTCTTTTATGGTATAGGTCAGGATTTAATACGGCCATCAAGTGTGATCACATCAACAACAATCTGGCAGAAAGTTTTAACAACAAGGTGAAGGACTTGAAAGACTTGCCTGTGCATGACATGGTTGACCAAATCAGGATCATGATCATGCGGCTGTGGGAATTGAGAAGAAGATTAGCTGATGCTCTGCAAGGGGATAAGCTTCCAGCTGTGGTGCAGCAGGTGGTTAACAGAAGCAGAAATCTTACACATTTGGTAGTTGACTCCTCTTCATTGTGGGGTGGTGAAGTGAGAGATACCAAGCTTAGTAAGAGGTATGTGGTTAATACAAGTACAGAAAATTTTGAGGATTGCACTTGCACTTGCCTGGAGTGGCAACACACTAGAAAACCATGTGGCCATGCCATAATCTTCTTGGCTTCCAAACCAAAATTAAACATGCACCCTTATCTGCATGAATATTACTCAGTAGCAAGATTCAAGGCTGCCTATGCAACTCCAATACCAACACTTACAGATCAGTCTCAGTGGCCTGAAGTGGATTTTGAATTTTCTATGTGTCCCCCCCTTGCCAAAAGAAAGCCTGGCAGACCTAGAGTGAGCAGATACAAGGCTTGGTTTGAGAAAGGTAGGAGTAGTAAGAAGGGGAAAAATAAAGATGTAGAACCAAAACGATCTCGGAAAGGCAACAAAAATAGATGCAAGTTGTGTCAGGAACTTGGTCACCGAGCTGGATCTCCCAAATGCCGTTACACTCCAGAAAAGACAAAGTAAGTGAGTTTAAATTGTTGCTCTAATTTTATATTGTTATACTGATATGTTACTCTGTTTTTATACTATAATTTTATATTGTTTTTAGAAGAAAGCGTGGAAGTGAGCTCTCTGTTGTTGAACCCCTTGTTCTTGAAAAGTGTTGGCCAACAAAAAAGGCAAGACTAAATGGGCGTACAAAAAAGAGAAGTCAACAGGATCTGGATGTTCTGATGCGATCTGCTTCTGTTGTGCCTGATGTTGTGCCATCTGATCCAATTTTGCTTGATTTGGTCCCATCTGATTCGGTTCAGCTTGATCAAGTGCCATCTGATTCTGTTCAGCTTGATATGGTGCCATCTGATTCAGATCAGGTTGATGTACTGCCATCTGATTCTGTTCAGCTTGATGTACTGCCATCTGACTCAGTTTTGGATGATGGGGTGCGACCTGAAGCTGTTGTGGAAGATGTCATGCAAAGTGAACTGAAACTGTCAACTGTTGAGGCATCAAATGAAGGAGAACAAGAACCTGCGTGTGTTGACGATGTGCACAAGATCTTGCAAGCTGTAGGACATGAGGTGCGGCGGCCAAGTCCATCTGATGCGAAGAAAACCAAGAGCATGAGGGTTTTGTGTGGCGTGCCGGCACCATCTAGTGGTAAGAAGAAGAAAAGGTCAAGTGCAAGGAAAACCAAGAGCATGAGTGTTTTGTGAGTGAATGCTATTTGTATACTTTGAACCGTGACATGTATGCCACTTACTTGTATCTGCCACTTCTAAATTTGAACCGAATTTGAATAATTTGAATAATTTGAAATATTTGAAATGTATGCCACTTATTTGTATCTTCTTGTGGCTTAACCGTGACATGTATACCACTTAGTAGATGTTATGCTCGTTTGGTAGGGTAACAACTCCAACAAGCGATGTGTTCTCCAAAATGAGCTTAAAAAGAGCCCCAAAGGTAGCCCAAACAGCCCCATTTCTAATTTTACCATTTTTCGACCTTCTCCAATTGGCCTCAAACACTAGGGTTAGCATCTATATGACATAACAAGACAATGTGCATAGGTTTTCCATTTTTTTGAAATTTTTTGAATTTTTTAGGCTCATTTGAAAATTGGTCAACCCTAGCTTTGACCATGAAAAACAAGAGTTTGGCACATTGAAATGAAAAACTAAGCTTGGATCCATCTTAGTCACTCCAAAAGGAAGCTCTGGTCATGTTTTGGGAAGTTTTCATGATCCAACCCAACATCACCTTTCAAACCCTCGTGACTTCGTACGACAGGGTTCAATATATGGCCACCCAACACATGGATTCTCAGTTGCCTACTATGTAGACCATCTATATCAACCTTAATGCTTGCTATATGACATAAGAAGACAATGTGCACAGGTTTTCCATTTTTTTGAATTTTTTAGGCTCATTTGAAAATTGGTCAACCCTAGCTTTGACCATGAAAAACAAGAGTTTGGCACATTGAAATGAAAAACTAAGCTTGGATCCATCTTAGTCACTCCAAAAGGAAGCTCTGGTCATGTTTTGGGAAGTTCTCATGATCCAACCCAACATCACCTTTCAAACCCTCGTGACTTCATACGACAGGGTTCAATATATGGCCACCCAACACATGGATTCTCAGTTGCCTACTATGTAGACCATCTATATCAACCTTAATGCTTGCTATATGACATAAGAAGACAATGTGCACAGGTTTTCCATTTTTTGAATTATTTTGAATTTTTTAGGCTCATTTGAAAATTGGTCAACCCTACCTTTGACCATGAAAAACAAGAGTTTGGCACATTGAAATGAAAAACTAAGCTTGGATCCATCTTAGTCACTCCAAAAGGAAGCTCTGGTCATGTTTTGGGAAGTTTTCATGATCCAACCCAACATCACCTTTCAAACCCTCGTGACTTCGTACGACAGGGTTCAATATATGGCCACCCAACACATGGATTCTCAGTTGCCTACTATGTAGACCATCTATATCAACCTTAATGCTTGCTATATGACATAAGAAGACAATGTGCACAGGTTTTCCATTTTTTTGAATTTTTTTGAATTTTTTAGGCTCATTTGAAAATTGAGTCTAACCTAAGGTTTGATCACCTTACGAGCAAAAACGGCAAAGTGAAAAGAAATTCCAAACCCAGATCCTTGTTCCTCACTAAAAGGTGAAGCTATTGAAATTTAAAAATTTTGAAAAAGCTTTTGCAACCCTTCAAACAGTCGAATAAACCCAAAACCACTTAAAATCCTTCAAAACCGTGGGCGATCCGTGGGAGCCTTCGTTCGCAACGTGGACCGTCCATCCATTGATCCTCGACCGTGCGATCTTGTCTTCTAGAAGGTGGCTCACACTGATCCGTGGATAGCCCGTTCTGCAATCTGATTGGTTGGATTTGTAATGAGCCGGGTTGAAAAGTGGTGCACTCTATAAACCGTTAGACGCATGCAAACTCTCTTTTTTTATCCTTTGTGGGCCCCGCTCCCATGCATGCACGCGCGCAGCAGCCACATGCATTCACACGTCGCAGCGAGGCTATTTTCCAGAGATGCCCTGCGCCGCATTTTTTCAGAGAGATGCCCTGCGTTCCCGCTAACCTTTTTTCAGAGAGATGCGCGATTCCATGCGTCGCGTCGATTCAGAGATGCCCTGCCGCGTCGATACAGAGAGGCGCCCGATTTAGAGAGATGGCATCACGGGAGGGAAAAGACGAGCACGAACGACGTGAATACACGGCCGACGAAGCGGCACACGGGTGAGTGACACGTACTATGAGGGCTATTAATTCACCCTATAAAACAGCACCCAAACCTACTCTATCTCTCACACCGCATCCCATTGCCTCTTGTCCTTCTTCTCCAAAACACATCTCAGCCGCCGTAGCCCCTCTCCGCCGTAGCCCACCATGCAGTTCAACGGCCCGACGTTCCGCCGTCCCGCTATCGTCGACGAGCAACAGTACCCACCGGGCACGCTCGTGGAGAACACCTTGAGGTGCTGGTCCATCTCTAGGTGGAGGCATGTGCACGAGTTCGCCACATTCTTCCTTAGGGCCTGCTTCGCGCACCCCCCACCGGGCACGCCGCCGATGTTCCGCATCACGCAGATCCGCCCGGGAGGCAGCGGCCTCCAGGTCACCTTCACCAACCCCTTCGACGCCTACCATCTGCTCGGCCAAGCATTTTGGTGCGGCTGCGAGTTCATCGCCTTCACCATGTGCAACATCTTCACCCAGTGGGACTACATCTTCCCGACTGCCAGGCACATGCACAGCCTCCCTGATACGTCTCCGATGTATCGATAATTTCTTATGTTCCATGCCACATTATTGATGATATCTACATGTTTTGTGCAGACTTTATGTCATATTCGTGCATTTTCTGGAACTAACCTATTAACAAGATGCCGAAGTGCCAGTTGCTGTTTTCTGTTGTTTTTGGTTTCAGAAATCCTAGTAAGGAAATATTCTCGGAATTGGACGAAATCAACGCCCAGGGTCCTATTTTGCCACGAAGCTTCCAGAAGACCGAAGAGGAGACGAAGTGGGGCCACGAGGTGGCCAAACCATAGGGCGGCGCGGCCCAAGCCCTGGCCGCGCCGACCTATGGTGTGGGCCCCTCGTGACGCCCCTCGACCTGCCCTTCCGCCTACAAATAGCCTTCGTCGCGAAACCCCCAGTACCGAGAGCCACGGTACGGAAAACCTTCCAGAGACGCCGCCGCCGCCAATCCCATCTCGGGGGATTCAGGAGATCGCCTCCGGCACCCTGCCGGAGAGGGGAATCATCTTCTGGAGGACTCTACGCCGCCATGGTCGCCTCCGGAGTGATGTGTGAGTAGTCTACCCCTGGACTATGGGTCCATAGCAGTAGCTAGATGGTTGTCTTCTCCTCATTGTGCTTAATTGTCGGGTCTTGTGAGCTGCCGAACATGATCAAGATCATCTATCTGTAATTCTATATGTTGTGTTTGTTGGGATCCGATGAATAGAGAATACTTGTTATGTTGATTATCAATTTATATCTATATGTTGTTTATGATCTTGCATGCTCTCCGTTACTAGTAGATGCTCTGGCCAAGTAGATGCTTGTAACTCCAAGAGGGAGTATTTATGCTCGATAGTGGGTTCATGTCTCCGTGAATGCGGGAAGTGACAAATCTCTAAGATTATGGATGTCTTTGTTGCCACTAGGGATAAAACATTGGTGCTATGTTCGAGGATGTAGTTACTGATTACATTACGCGCAATACTTAATGCAATTGTCTGTTGTTAGCAACTTAATACTGGAGGGGGTTCGGATGATAACCTGAAGGTGGACTTTTTAGGCATAGATGCATGCTGGATAGCGGTCTATGTACTTTGACGTAATGCCCAATTAAATCTCACAATACTCATCATAATATGTATGTGCATGGTCGTGCCCTCTCTATTTATCAATTGCCCAACTGTAATTTGTTCACCCAACATGATGTTTATCTTATGGGAGAGACACCTCTAGTGAACTGTGGACCCCGGTCCAATTCTCTATACTGAAATACAATCTACTGCAATACTTGTTCTACTGTTTTCTGCAAACAATCATCTTCCACACTATACATCTAATCCTTTGTTACAGTAAGCCGGTGAGATTGACAACCTCGCTGTTACGTTGGGGCAAAGTACTTGGTTTGTGTTGTGCAGGTTCCACGTTGGCGCCGGAATCCCTGGTGTTGCGCCGCACTACATCTCGCCGCCATCAACCTTCAACGTGCTTCTTGGCTCCTACTGGTTCGATAAACGTTGGTTTCATACTGAGGGAAAACTTGCCGCTGTACGCATCACACCTTCCTCTTGGGGTTCCCAACGGACGTGTGCTACACGCCATCAAGCAATTTTTCTGGCGCCATTGCCGGGGAGATCAAGACACGCTGCAAGGGGAGTCTCCACATTCCAATCTCTTTACTTTGTTTTTGTCTTGCTTACTACTTTGTTTGCTGCACTAAATCAAAATACAAAAAAATTAGTTGCTAGTTTTACTTTATTTGCTATCTCGTTTGCTATATCAAAAACCCAAAAAAAATTAGTTACTTGCATTTACTTTATCTAGTTTGCTTTATTTACTGTTGCTAAAATGGGTACTCCTGAAAATACTAAGTTGTGTGACTTCACAACCACAAATAATAATGATTTCTTATGCACACCTATTGCTCCACCTGCTACTACAGCAGAATTCTTTGAAATTAAACCTGCTTTACTGAATCTTGTTATGCAAGAGCAATTTTCTGGTGTTAGTTCTGATGATGCTGCTGCCCATCTTAATAATTTTGTTGAACTATGTGAGATGCAAAAATATAAAGATGTAGATGGTGACATTATAAAATTAAAATTGTTCCCTTTCTCATTAAGAGGAAGAGCTAAAGATTGGTTGCTATCTCTGCCTAAGAATAGTATTGATTCATGGACTAAATGCAAGGATGCTTTTATTGGTAGATATTATCCCCCTGCTAAAATTATATCTTTGAGGAGTAGCATAATGAATTTTAAACAATTAGATACTGAACATGTTGCACAAGCATGGGAAAGAATGAAATCTTTGGTTAAAAATTGCCCAACCCATGGACTGACTACTTGGATGATCATCCAAACCTTTTATGCAGGACTGAATTTTTCTTCGCGGAACCTATTGGATTCAGCTGCTGGAGGTACCTTTATGTCCATCACTCTTGGTGAAGCAACAAAGCTTCTTGATAATATGATGATCAATTACTCTGAATGGCACACGGAAAGAGCTCCACAAGGTAAGAAGGTAAATTCTGTCGAAGAAACCTCTTCCTTGAGTGATAAGATTGATGCTATTATGTCTATGCTTGTGAATGATAGGACTAATGTTGATTCTAATAATGTTCCGTTAGCTTCATTGGTTGCTCAAGAAGAACATGTTGATGTAAACTTCATTAAAAATAATAATTTCAACAACAATGCTTACCGGAACAATTCTAGTAACAACTATAGGCCATATCCTTATAATAATGGCAACGGCTATGGTAATTCTTATGGGAATTCTTACAATAATAATAGGAACACACCCCCTGGACTTGAAGCCATGCTTAAAGAATTTATTAGTACACAAACTGCTTTTAACAAATCTGTTGAAGAAAAGCTTGGGAAAATTGATATACTTGTTTCTAAAGTCGATAGTCTTGCTGCTGATGTTGATCTTTTAAAATCGAAAGTTATGCCTAATGAAAATCATCATAATAAAATTGTTACTACAGCAAATGCCATCCAAGTTAGAATTAATGAGAATATAAGATTGATGGCCGAATTGCGTGCTAGGTGGGAAAGAGAAGAAAATGAAAAAGAAGATAATATAGCTAAAGTTTGGACTATTACCACCACTAATAATGCTAATGCTACACAAGTTGCTGCACCTCCTAATAATAATAATAAAAGAATTGGTGTTAGCAATGTTTCCACTTCTAATGCAAAGCGCGAAAAACTGCCTGAAACTGCTAAAACTGCTGAAACTGCCTGTGATAAAACTGCTGAATTTTTTTCCAACATTGGGGATGATGATCCCATTGCTTTAGATTATAATGGTTTGAATTTTGATGATTGCAACATCTCTGAAGTTATAAAGTTCTTACAAAAACTTGCTAAAAGTCCTAATGCTAGTGCTATAAATTTGGTTTTCACGCAACATATTACAAATGCTCTCATAAAAGCTAGAGAAGAGAAATTAGAGCGCGAAGCTTCTATTCCTAGAAAACTAGAGGATGGTTGGGAGCCCATCATTAAGATGAAGGTCAATGATTTTGATTGTAATGCTTTATGTGATCTTGGTGCAAGTATTTCTGTTATGCCTAAGAAAATTTATAATATGCTTGACTTGCCACCGCTGAAAAATTGTTATTTGGATGTTAATCTTGCCAATCATTCTACAAAGAAACCTTTGGGGAAAGTTGATAACGTTCGCATTACCGTTAACAATAACCTTGTCCCCGTTGATTTTGTTGTCTTGGATATTGAATGCAATGCATCTTGTCCCATTATATTGGGAAGACCTTTTCTTCGAACTGTTGGTGCTATCATTGATATGAAGGAAGGTAATATAAAATATCAATTTCCTCTCAAGAAAGGTATGGAACACTTCCCTAGAAAGAGAATGAAGTTACCTTTTGATTCTATTATTAGAACAAATTATGATGTTGACACTTCGTCTCTTGATAATACTTGATACACACTTTCTGCGCCTAGCTGAAAGGCGTTAAAGAAAAGCGCTTATGGGAGACAACCCATGTTTTTACTACAGTACTTTGTTTTTATTTTGTGTCTTGGAAGTTGTTTACTACTGTAGCAACCTCTCCTTATCTTAGTTTAGTGTTTTGTTGTGCCAAGTAAAGTCGTTGATAGAAAAGTTCATACTAGATTTGGATTACTGCGCAGAAACAAATTTCTTTGCTGTAACGAATCTGGGCAAAATTCTCTGTAGGTAACACAGAAAATTATGCCAATTTACTTGAGTGATCCTCAGATATGTACGCAACTTTCATTCAATTTGAGCATTTTCATTTGAGCAAGTCTGGTGCCTCAATAAAATTCGTCAATACGAACTGTTCTGTTTTGACAGATTCTGCCTTTTATTTCGCATTGCCTGTTTTGTTATGTTCGATGGATATTTCGATTCCATTGACTTTCAGTAGCTTTGTGCAATGTCCAGAAGTGTTAAGAATGATTATGTCACCTCTGAACATGTATATTTTGATTGTGCACTAACCTTCTAATGAGTTGTTCTAAGTTTGGTGTGGAGGAAGTTTTCAAGGATCAAGAGAGGGAGATGATACAACATGATCAAGGAGAGTGAAAGCTCTAAGCTTGGGGATGCCCCGGTGGTTCACCCCTGCATATATCAAGAAGACTCAAGCGTCTAAGCTTGGGGATGCCCAAGGCATCCCCTTCTTCATCGACAATATTATCAGGTTCCTCCCCTGAAACTATATTTTTATTCCATCACAGCTTATGTGCTTTGCTTGGAGCGTCGGTTTGTTTTTGTTTTTGTTTTGTTTGAATAAAATGGATCCTAGCATTCTTTGTATGGGAGAGAGACACGCTCTGCTGTTGCATATGGACAAGTATGTCCTTAGGCTTTACTCATAGTATTCATGGCGAAGTTTCTTCTTCGTTAATTTGTTATATGGTTGGAATTGGAAAATGATACATGTAGTTATAGCTAAAATGTCTTGGATAATGTGATACTTGACAATTGTTGTGCTCATGTTTAAGCTCTTGCATCATATGCTTTGCACCTATTAATGAAGAAATACATAGAGCATGCTAAAATTTGGTTTGCATAATTGGTCTCTCTAAGGTCTAGATAATTTCTAGTATTGAGTTTGAACAACAAGGAAGACGGTGTAGAGTCTTATAATATTCTCAATATGTCTTTTATGTGAGTTTTGCTGCACCGGTTCATCCTTGTGTTTGTTTCAAATAGCCTTGCTAGCCTAAACCTTGTATCGAGAGGGAATACTTCTCATGCATCCCAAATACTTGAGCCAACCACTATGCCATTTGTGTCCACCATACCTACCTACTACATGGTATTTCTCCGCCATTCCAAAGTAAATTGCTTGAGTGCTACCTTTAAATTTCCATTCTTCACCTTTACAATATATAGCTCATGGGACAAATAGCCTAAAAACTATCGTGGTATTGAATATGTACTTATGCACTTTATCTCTTATTAAGTTGCTCGTTGTGCGATAACCATGTTCCTGGGGACGCCATCAACTACTCTTTGTTGAATATCATGTGAGTTGCTATGCATGTTCGTCTTGTCTGAAGTAAGAGCGATCTACCACCTTATGGTTAGAGCATGCATATTGTTAGAGAAGAACATTGGGCCGCTAACTAAAGCCATGATCCATGGTGGAAGTTTCAGTTTTGGACATATATCCTCAATCTCATATGAGAAAATTAATTGTTGTTACATGCTTATGCATAAAAGAGGAGTCTATTATCTGTTGTCTATGTTGTCCCGGTATGGATGTCTAAGTTGAGAATAATCAATAGCGAGAAATCCAATGCGAGCTTTCTCCTTAGACCTTTGTACATGCGGCATAGAGGTACCCCTTTGTGACACTTGGTTAAAACATGTGCATTGCGATAATCCCGGTAGTCCAAGCTAATTAGGACAAGGTGCGGGCACTATTAGTATACTATGCATGAGGCTTGCAACTTGTAAGATATAATTTACATGATACATATACTTTATTACTACCGTTGACAAAATTGTTTCTTGTTTTCAAAATCAAAGCTCTAGCACAAATATAGCAATCGATGCTTTCCTCTTTGAAGGACCATTCTTTTACTTTCATTGTTGAGTCAGTTCACCTATTTCTCTCCACCTCAAGAAGCAAACACTTGTGTGAACTGTGCATTGATTCCTACATATTTGCATATTGCACTTATTATATTACTCTATGTTGACAATATCCATGAGATATACATGTTATAAGTTGAAAGCAACCGCTGAAACTTAATCTTCCTTTGTGTTGCTTCAATGTTTCTACTATGAATTATTGCTTTATGAGTTAACTCTTATGCAAGACTTATTGATGCTTGTCTTGAAGTACTATTCATGAAAAGTCTTTGCTATATGATTCATTTGTTTACTCATGTCATATACATTGTTTTGATCGCTGCATTCACTACATATGCTTACAAATAGTATGATCAAGGTTATGATGGCATGTCACTCCAGAAATTATCTTTGTTTATCGTTTACCTGCTCGGGACGAGCAGGAACTAAGCTTGGGGATGCTGATACGTCTCCGACGTATCGATAATTTCTTATGTTCCATGCCACATTATTGATGATATCTACATGTTTTATGCACACTTTATGTCATATTCGTGCATTTTCTGGAACTAACCTATTAACAAGATGCCGAAGTGCCAGTTGATGTTTTCTGTTGTTTTTGGTTTCAGAAATCCTAGTAAGGAAATATTCTCGGAATTGGACGAAATCAACGCCCAGGGTCCTATTTTGCCACGAAGCTTGCAGAAGACCGAAGAGGAGATGAAGTGGGGCCACGAGGTGGCCAAACCATAGGGCGGCGCGGCCCAAGCCCTGGCCGCGCCGACCTATGGTGTGGGCCCCTCGTGACGCCCCTCGACCTGCCCTTCCGCCTACAAATAGCCTTCGTTGCGAAACCCCCAGTACCGAGAGCCACGATACGGAAAACCTTCCAGAGACGCCGCCGCCGCCAATGCCATCTCGGGGGATTCAGGAGATCGCCTCCGGCACCCTGCCGGAGAGGGGAATCGTCTCCCGGAGGACTCTACGCCGCCATGGTCGCCTCCGGAGTGATGTGTGAGTAGTCTACCCCTGGACTATGGGTCCATAGCAGTAGCTAGATGGTTGTCTTCTCCTCATTGTGCTTAATTGTCGGGTCTTGTGAGCTGCCGAACATGATCAAGATCATCTATCTGTAATTCTATATGTTGTGTTTGTTGGGATCCGATGAATAGAGAATACTTGTTATGTTGATTATCAATTTATATCTATGTGTTGTTTATGATCTTGCATGCACTCCGTTACTAGTAGATGCTCTGGCTAAGTAGATGCTTGTAACTCCAAGAGGGAGTATTTATGCTCGATAGTGGGTTCATGTCTCCGTGAATCTGGGGAAGTGACAGAAATCTCTAAGATTATGGATGTGCTGTTTCCACTAGGGATAAAACATTGGTGCTATGTTCGAGGATGTAGTTACTGATTACATTACGCGCAATACTTAATGCAATTGTCTGTTGTTAGCAACTTAATACTGGAGGGGGTTCGGATGATAACCTGGCGGTGGACTTTTTAGGCATAGATGCATGCTGGATAGCGGTCTATGTACTTTGACGTAATGCCCAATTAAATCTCACAATACTCATCATAATATGTATGTGCATGGTCATGCCCTCTCTATTTGTCAATTGCCCAACTGTAATTTGTTCACCCAACATGTTGTTTATCTTATGGGAGAGACACCTCTAGTGAACTGTGGACCCCGGTCCAATTCTCTATACTGAAATACAATCTACTGCAATACTTGTTCTACTGTTTTCTGCAAACAATCATCTTCCACACTATACATCTAATCCTTTGTTACAGCAAGCCGGTGAGATTGACAACCTCTCTGTTACGTTGGGGCTAAGTACTTGGTTTGTGTTGTGCAGGTTCCACGTTGGCGCCGGAAACCCTGGTGTTGCGCCGCACTACATCTCGCCGCCATCAACCTTCAACGTGGTTCTTGGCTCCTACTGGTTCGATAAACCTTGGTTTCATACTGAGGGAAAACTTGCCGCTGTACGCATCACACCTTCCTCTTGGGGTTCCCAACGGACGTGTGCTACACGCCATCACTCCCCTACATCCATCCCGACGAGGAGTGAAGGGCCCGGAGTGAAGGGCAGCGCGACGACGAGGAGCGAGGGCAACGAGGAGTCCACGAGGAAGATTCGTACAAGTTGTTTCATGGAGTCAGATCGAGTCTGTCGTTTTACTGTTTTACTACCTTTATTATTTTCATTAGTGTCATCGTGTCATCGTGTCAGTAGTATCATCGTGTCATCGAGTCAGTAGTGTCATCGTGTCATCGATCGAGTCAGTCGTGTCATCGAGTCATGTATCCTATTATGAAAATATTTGCTATATTTGCTATATTTTATTTTCTATATGGTCCCTACTCTTGCATGCAACAATAAATATTTTCCATACACAAACTTGTCTTTTTTGTGTGCACCAAACTTGAATGATCTCCCAAATACCAACAAGAAATATTTTCCATACACAAACTTGAAAGACAGGGGCGGACCCAAGTACAAGCTAGTGGGTGCTAATATATATAAGAAATGTGCTACAATATATAAGAAATGTGTTAATGTGAAACTTCAATAGAATTTGTTCGTTTTTAGAAGAAAATTATTCAAAATGTGCTAATATATATAAGAAATGCCCCCACTCACACCATTTGCCCCCTCTCAAAATTTTGTCTGGGTCCGCCACTGTTCAAAGATGCCTTCTGTTTAACTTGACACGTACAAACATATGTCTACATGATCCATCACAACACCACAATAATATTACAGCCAAAACGGACGCAATATGATTGAAACGAAAACAACAAAAAACAATTATTCACTAAGCCAAAACGACAAACAAAAAATCTATCGGGTAGTACTCACGGCTTGACCCAATAATGGGCCCAACATAGAGCCCATGAACTACTCATGAAATTGTCACTTTTTCTATTTCGGAATGTGCTAACTGAACTTGGTTCCAGTTAACTGATTGTCACTTCTTCCACCGCTAACTGAATTTGGATTAGACTTGAAACATTCATAGCTAATTTTATTCAAATTCATTTTACAAACAACATCCTACAAACAGCAGCCCCGCAATCCACAACTCCTAAATTCAAATTGCTAATCCGAACGGAATAGAAACAACAAATAAATGGCAATGATATACACACATAGAATGCTCCTGCCATCATGTTTGACTGCTTCTTCAAGTGCACAATTTCGCTCAATTGTTTGTTCAATTTCTGCAACATTCCGTTCAGCGCTCCATTGACCGCAAAATCCTCCCGAACGGCTCTGTTTGAGATCACCTCCTCCACAACAGATGCGGGAGCCTGGATTGGGGGGGCAGCACTTCAACTTTAAGTCCTCGAGTTCGAATGTACTTATCCATCCACTCAAAATGGCCGCATTCATCCAATTCCTGAAAAAAAGATCGGAAACCCTAATTCCCAAATTCCCAAATTCCCAAATCCAAATTCCCAAATTGAGTCAAATCGGGCAACCCTACCTTTCCATCCGGGCCCAGGTATGGCTTGCTTTCGCATTTGACGAACTCGCGACCGATGTTGCCCCTCTCCGAGCGCACACATGTCAACCGCTTCAGTAGGTCGACGCGAGGGCAGTCGGGGCATCTACTCATCGCGATTTCTCCGTAACGGGGCCATGACCTCTGTGAGCCAGATGCGGAGCTCGACATCCTCGCCGCCGCTGTCACGGACCGTTGCTGGGAGGAGCGGGAGGAAGAATAGGGGAACGGAGGAGCTGGGAGCTGGAGGAAGAAACAGGGGAACGAAGGAGCTGGAGGAAGAACAGGGGAACGTCTGAGCTGGCGAGCTATGGGCCCTGCATAGCAACGGTCCACTGGTGGGTCCCGCGTAGATATGTGCTGGGTCCTTGTCTGAGCTGGCGAGCTATGGGCCCTGCATAGCAACGGTCGACTGGTGGGTCCCGCATTCAAACAGATCAGCACAAGTAATCCAGATTCGTTTATTCCTTCGCTGTTAAAGGGCATGTCGGGCCGTGGCTATTTGGGCCGTTGCGTCTGTCGTGCGCTAGCTATTTCATCGAACAACGTCGTTTTCCAGCGAATACCAGGGAGAAACGTCGTGTGTGAGCTATTGGCCCCGCTATATAGGCCTGTTAACTGGGGCTGTACATTGTCTTCCAATTGCATGTTATTTAAGCTAATGATGTCTAGCTCTGATGCTCCATAGAAGCCCACCATCGAGTCTGCAGATTAATGTCATATACATAGTTCGTAATTTTTAATACTACTAATAAGGCTGAAGCTCATGAAGATGATTGTAGCAGGGAGAACCTAACCTTTGAATGTCTGAGAATGTTTTGGAAAAGGGTAGAGCTGGAATACGACATGTACTGAAATTCTGATAACATGTGGGAAGAAACGTACCAGAACCCAAACAACGCCATGGGTGAGGGCTCGCCACTGGTGGAGTTAGTCGACGCTGCCAGGGAGTTGATTAGTCGCGAAACGTGTACTCAACAAAGTTTGGTACTCAGGAAGATGCCATGGGATAGATTTCGGTGTGCAAATTTTATGCCATCCTGCAAAACAAATTTGGATAGAAGAACATAGAGATTCGTGAGGGAGTAGTGGGTTGAGCAGGGCAACAGCGCACCAACTCCCGGTTGCAACGGTGGTGATAGCCTCCATATCCAGCTTGCTACCCTTGGTGGCCATGGCGACAAGCCGTCCGCAGATTAGTAGCGTGGTCACGATGGAGTAATAAAAAGGTGAGGATGGGAGTGTTGTTAATAAAACGATAATTAAGGTGGGGAGTGGAGGGCGCCGTTACTGGAAGATGAAAATTTAGGAGATCCTAATCACATGAAATTTATGGCAATGAAGCCGGCCACTAACCGGCCGGCACTTTTCTTCCAGTACCTCGTTCAGCCCATGTAAGGACGGCCAGCCCACGTACCAAGCCTATGTAAGGACGCCCAGCCCACGTACCAAGAAGGAAAGCCCATGCAATGTGGAGAGGCAGGGAGCGATCATAGAACACATATCGTGTCTGCTCTCGACAAACGGTGTGCGCGGGTGTATAAGGGATGACGTGGACGCACGACAGGCCAGCAAAATCAGCTAGTGGGGAGCCACCTCTGCCCGGGCGTTCGGTCTGTTCGGTTTGCTCGGTCCGGTCTTTTCAGTCACTGAAAAATTCGGTCATCCAGAAATGCTACCCATATTACCTTCGGTCTTTTCGGTCTTTATGTGTTCGGTCTTCGGTCTTTTCGGTCCGGTCTTCGGTCATGACCATATAGACCAAACAAAGAAAAATGGCAGCACACTATATGAAGAATGGTAGCACAACACGATGGTCATTTCAGGTATTGCTTCAGAATTTGCGAGATAAATGACAGCACCGCAGCACACGAACTAAATAAGCAGGAAGCAACACAGAATCTACAACTTGCGAGACAAATTGGGAGCACCGCTGATCTTTAGTGTCAGCGTCCACTCCTGCAGGCTGCAGCTATTGCTTTCATGTGCGTTCAGCTCAGCACAAACTAGTTCAACTCTTTCTCTGTCCGACTGTCCCTGATGTCAACTAAAAAAACACAAATTGGTTCAGCTCATATCTTATTTCTTAATAGCAAATAGCAAAATACAATTCTCAATCTGACCAAATAATCACCAGCAATAGCAGAACGTGTATGGAACTCTAGCAGTAGCAGATCAAAAAAAAAAAAACAAGAAGGGAGACCAGAAGAGCAAGAAAAAACCAGAACTCCAGAAGCAGGTCGTCGGCCGTCGGGGCTCGGGGAAGATCGGAAGCATGGAGTCAGCCGTCGACGGATTGACGCTACCAGTGGCCGCGATTGGAGATGCGGCAGCGGCCGCGCGGCCTTGATAGCACAGCGTCCCAAGGTTGGAGATGCGGCGGGAATGCGGCGAGGACGCAGCGGGGGTTGGAGATGCGGCTGGGTCAGCCGTGTGGGTGGTGGCGAGCTGGTGAGGCGGCAGTCATTAGCACTAGGTCAGGGTCTCACGGAGGTGAGGAGAAAATGTTGAATTGGGGAAGGAAGGTAGAAGAGGATCTGGCCTACACGGGCCGCACTGCACATATTCGATGTAGTTGTGGAAATCCTCGGTCTATTCGGTCAAATCGGTCTACTTCTTGCAACAACGGAACAGCCCGCAAATATTTCGGTCATATGATTCCCAGGACCGACGAGGTGACCGAAGACCGAAGTTCCGGCTTGTTCGGGTTCGGTCCCGGTTTTTTCGGGTTCGGGCTTCCCTGATGTCGAGAGTGATAATGTTATATTGAAGAAGACGCTGCTGCTCTTCAAAATTCAAACGATCAATATCCGTCGTGGGGTACTCACAATTTCTATCTAGCTAAGTACTCACCTGTACGGATTTAAAGGGCTAATTGCAATTTTTTTTGGAGAGATGATACCATATAATTAGGCTATTTTGTGACCCTTATCCTTCTCTCTCTCTCACTATTTCTTTTTTTTCCGGTTGCCTTGTGTGTTTCCCAGGGCCGAGCCGGTGAAATCCGGGGCCCTGTGCGAGACTCCAAATTGGGCCCTACATACTACACAATTTGCACTATTCAATCTATATCTATACCTACTAATCTATACCTACTAATAAAGGAAGGAAGGTTTCTCCCCTAAATTTTCGTCCGTTTTTTAATTACCCTTGTATTTCAGTCAATATTACAGCCATTGCCACCGGTAAGTAATAACGATTCGCTTTAGTTCCGATCGAAGAAAAAAGAAATAGACCGACGGCGACCCCATCGATTCCTACGCCGCCAGCGCCCACCCATCCCTGCCCCGCGATGAATCCCGCCCGGCGGCTGAGGCCACCCTTCAAATCCTTGTGTTGCCGATGCGGCTAAGGCGGCGTAGTCTCCCCCAGCAAGCCGGCCGGTATAGCTCCTCCCCCATACTCGCCACACTTGCATCCTCGACCGCCATAGGCCGTCACACCGGAGCTCGAGAGCAGCAGGGGTAGGGGCAGGGCGACGCAGGCAGCAGCACACCAGCTAGGTAGCAGGGGAACGTCCGGGAGGAAGAAAGTGGAGGCGTTGCCGCCTGCCGGGGCAGCGTGCAGTAGTTTGGTGGCGGGGATATCAAGGAGATGCTCAGGCCAGAGCTGCGAGGATGGAGTTCCTGCTCGTTGGTGCGGCCCGGCTCCATACCCGAAGAGGCTCCCGAAGACCCCGTTCCCCGTCCTCCCTCGCATGGAGCTCCGGCCGCTGCGGCACGCCGCACTGGCTCCATCCTCTGCCGCCTCCGCGAGGCCGCGCCTGCGCCGACCGCATCCTCCGGCGCCGCTGGAAGGCCAAAGCTATCCACGCTGGCACGCCAAGTCCCTCCCCGTGATGGCCACATCCTCCTGTGGCACCGGCCACGGCCGTACATGTCGCCCGCACTATCTAGGCTCACGGTGGCAGAGGCCAGCGGGCGGGCGCGGAAATCGGCGGCGCTGTTCCCATCCTCTGCATCACACGCGGCCGGCGGCGCTGCCCTTCCCGCCACCAGCCCATCGTCACCTCCATTCTGAACTAGCAGGTCTCATCGATACAGGGTGGATGCAGAGCCCAGGTTGCAGACGTAGAGTTACAGCGAGCGTGGTTGCTAGCTGCCACTTGCCCCATCTAGCTTGCCAAAATCCGCGGCTACATCACATCCTCCCAGTGCTGCAGCCACGAAAAGCCTAGCCGGATTTGTTCTTCACCAAAGCGGTAGCACATGGAAATGCGGGGAAAGGCAGATCCGGTCGCTGGAGAACGAACTGACAAAGCATACGTTTGCAACCAGCAGAGAGATTCTTTTTATAAATTAGGCAAGAGACAAATCGAAGAGTCTCACCGGTTTTTATGTACATTCATACAAGGGTGCCTCTGGAATCAAGAAGCAACGATGTTGATTGGTCTGAAATGAATTATAATCGGGAGGGAATAAAATTCTCCATGTGCTGATGATGGGCAAGTAAGGGGAATTATGCATTAAACTGGACTATGTTGAAACGTTGCCTGCATGAACGAAAGATGGGCAGTGTAGTAGCGTGATGAGCTAAACATTAATCGACAATGCGACAGTGCCGGGAGCACACCAGATGATGGGGTTTGCTCGAACCAGGTCCGTGCCTGTGCAAAAGGGAACCGCTGTGTGACAACCTGACGTCAAAATCATCAATGGAATTGACGAACTTAGAAGGAGGGCACATTTTTTCAGTATTTCTTCAGCAAATCGTCTCCTGACATCTTCCAAACTCTATTATCAAATAGAGATGTTATAGGAAAAAGAAGTGATGCACACATTTTATTTATGTTTCAATTTATTTACTTCATCTACTGGAATTTGTTTACCAGGTTATTTTTGTTTATTACCGATTTGTGGATATAGAAACTAATTCAAGGTAATTGAAGAACTAATAAATTCTTCCGTAGTTCTTTTCAACTGCCATCAACTCCTATGCCGGCGCTCGAGTGACCACGTGGAAATAATTATGGCGATCCTAAGATCATCGGGGAGGCAGTTGCTGGTGGCCTAAAGAGTAGCTACGCGGAGTATGAGTTTGCTGTCGACGGCCCTCACACATGATTTTAGTTCCACGCATCCGATGACGATCATGAGTGGTGCAATTGTGTTCAGGCAACAAGGTATATACGCAAATTTTTCTCTCCCGATGCAACGCACGGGCATTTTTACTAGTAAGTATAATGTATATATTTTAATATCCTACACATTAATTGGATATATTAATAATCATGCTTAGTCAAATCTCGGTTGCATAATGTTTACCTGAAAAACATCATTCTTTTAGGGTTCTTCGACCTCATAATCAATCTTGTCCAACACTTCACTCGATATTGTTGTTAAATCAATGAGTCTTTTTTTACCATCATAGTAATTAAGCATATATGATTTCAGTAGATTTAATTTAGAAAAGCTCTGTTGTTGATGCAACAGTCACAAAAATAATCAACAAAATTCTATATGCAATATTTGCATTGAGAAAATAATCAAGCCGCTTTAAATATTTCAGAATTTCAAGAGCCTCCATATCTTCTGCAATGAATTCTTAAAAAACTTCATATCAACATATCAACACTACGTATAAAAGATTAAATAAAAAAATTAACAAGATTCGGCATCATCAATCAATTAGAGTATTATCTAAGTTGCTAATTTGTTTGACGATTAAATGAACCAAAAGATCAACCGCGTGTGCCTCAACATTGTTGATCAGAACGCAGAAGATGAGAAAAAATCAAATTACCACGGCTAATGGTAGGACCGATGCGTGGCGGCTCGGAGCTTTCCGTCGCGGCCTCGTGAGTCCAGGATACTTTGCTCCAGCCTGCAGGCCATGCGTCGTCGTCGCTGCCTCGCTGAGTCCTGATGAGTTGCTTCTTGCTTGTTGTCATTTTCCAACCTAACGGTAACTCTAGATCGGATCGAGAAACCGAGGAGGCGAGGCCGTGACCGCGAGGACGGTTCACTCGCGACGTGGTTTTCTTCCATCGTTCCAAGGCCCAGGTAAGTCCCTTTCCTTCTCTCTTTTCTAATTTTTTCCTAACATGTTATACTTATATTATATAGGCCTTCATAACAATTTGGGGCCCCCAAATTTTGGGGCCCTGTGCGAGCTGCACTCTCCACACACGTGGCCGCTCGGGCCTGGTGTTTCCGGTGGGTTTCCTTGATGACATGGTTGCCTTGTGTGTTTCCGGTGGGTTTCCTTGATGACATGTGAAATCGATCAGAAGTAGTGCGTGCATCAGTTGTGAACTCGTTTGGCTCTCCCTTTGGGTTTCCTTATGGGGTGTGAAACTCATGAGAAGTAGTGCATGCATGGCCTTCCTACTCCCATCGATCTCTTTCTTTTTGAACAAAGAAGGCCTAGAAGGCCCACGAGCTTTCATTCCATCACACGTGGTGGGTACAAAATTACAGGGAAGTCCTCAGGTATGTCTTGCACCAGAAAACATAAATTTGAAGAAAGGCCCGCCCAAATTACATAAAACACCCTGAGACAAAAATTGAAAAAGCAACCGGGTCCCTGGGTGCCACCACCACCATTCGCCGGCGACCTCGAGATGCTGCCGTCGAGATACGATGATGATATGCTCGATAGCATACTTCCGGCGAAGCTACTGATCCGCCGGCCGCTTCTCCTCCTCCGAGGACGAACCACTTGGCGGTGGAGAGGCGACGAGCTCCGGCGAACAGAGCGAATAAGAGCCTCCGTCTTGGAGGTTGCAGATGGGCCGCCATGCTGGCCTAAGATCGTGCCGTCGACGAGGAGCGGCACGTGTTCCGCACATAAGAGCTTCACCGAAGAAGCTCCATAGCACCCTGCATGCAGGCGCTGATGAGCAGAGGTCCAGCTTGTCCAACCGCCACCTCTCCTCTCACCACCACGGCAAGGCAGACAGGATGAACAGAGAGATGCGCTGGAGGAGCAGCTCCACCAGCAGAGAGGGTAGGATCCCTCCCCAAGAGACAAAAGCAGCCAACTTATCTCCAGCTCCTCCTCGCCACCATGGCCGGCCAGGACCAGAGAAAAAGCAGGCCTAACAGCATCATGTTGCCTCACCTCCTCGCCACCATGGCCAGCCAGGAAGGCATCGCCTGAGCTGAGATCCAGGGGAGAAGAAGGTCCCTCGGCCACCAGGTTATTGAAGAAGACGCTGCTGCTCTCAACCTCTCCTCCCTCCGGTCATCGGAGTAAAGGAAGAAGAAGAAGCATCCCTAGGAAGGCCCAGATCCGGCGGCGTAGATCTCGGTCGGTGTCCTCTCTACGGGGAGAACCCCAAAACGGCAGCATCAAGCCGCAAAACAAGCAAACAACAACCTAAACTAGCCCTAAACTACTACGGCGCCACACCACTACCAACTCCGGCCAGCTAGCCTGGCTGAGCGGCCGGCAGCGGCCCGGTTAGAGAGAAGAGACTCTCAACTTTACTGTAGACAGCTGAGAGCGGTGGAGGGGGGAAATGATCTCTTGGTACTATAGGAGACTTTCATCGATCTTTTTTTAAAGCACACAATGGCGTCCAAGTAGGAAGAGGGCACGGGATGGAGAGCCACAAGGACATGGTGGCCGACAATGGTAACCAGAACGTCGTGGAGAAAGTGCTCGAGGAGGGTATCAAAGGCGCGCTGGAAAAGAAGGCGAAGCAAGGCATGCTGGCCGGACATGGTGTTGGCGCTCCCTGTGCCCTCCATGGTTCCATCTAGGTTCAAAGGATGCATATTCCCTCGTGTGCAACAAATGCGACGTTGCCGGTGACATATGTCTTTTTGTTTGTTTGGAGTGTCGGCTGCAGGTTCCACATGATCTACATAGTTGCGGCGTTTGCGGGAATGGAATCGTGACTTTGAAATTTTTGTGCAAGGATTGTGCTCGCACATACAGGGTGAACAAAGCCAGGGTATGTATCATCAGCGGTAGCCACCCCTAAGATTCCGTTGATGAAGATGACATAATTGCACCCAAGATCGAGGAGTTTGATGGTCTAGGGAAATGTTTCATGAAACTTAATAGTGGTGAACAAGATTCCAAGTGCCAAATTCTTATGTATTCATTCTTCACCATATTATGCAATCATCCTTCACCATATGCAATGCAATATCACCATATATATTCAGTGTAATATGGTCATATTATTTCAGCGGAATATGATCATATTATTTCAGAAGCACAAACATATATTCAAATATGAATGCAAAAAAAAAATGTAACCATAAGATAGCACTACTTACAAGTTTCATACATAGTCCATGCATCACATCATACTTGAGCAACATAGAGCAAAACATAGTTGACAAAACAGAAATTCAAATGCTTATTGCGAATTAAGGAATTCCTCCGCGGCATCAACAACCTTGTCCACCTTCAACCTAACATGAAGCTACCCTTGTCTCGTGAAAGCCTTCTGCTTCCTGTGAGGGAGGTCATAAAAAATTGATCCCCTATGTTTAATGAAATCTCGCATAAAATTATGGTGGCTCAAGAAAATTTTGCTTAACTTCACTTTAGTAACAATTTCTCGGATATTTCTTGGCATTTTTTTGCACAAGCAAGGATTGGATGGAAGCAAACCACCCAAGATCTAGAATGTTCATTACCGGAAAATTAGGAGATTGAAAAACCATCCTAATGTATCAATTTCCTTTAGCCGCCTCCACAAGAACAATTGGTTCATCACAAGGAACATGAGTTTTTTCATTGTCCTATTGAATATAGATAGTACGTGTTCCATCTATCACATAAGGGTCACATGATCTTGATAGGCGGTAGCATCGTATTTCACCAAGTACTCACGGCAATCAGCCTTGCCAACTTTGTCCATTTGAACTCCCAAATTCCGCTTATCCTATAATAATATAAATAAAATACTCAATACACCACGATGAAAGAACAAACCCACCCAACATGATGAAAGAGCAAAGACATTTTTGCTCCTTTTTTTGATCTTGGACCCACTCAACAAACAACCACCCCCATTCTTCACATCAAAAGTACAATCCCATCTCTATCATATCTTGTGCCTTCCATGGCCGACAAGAACATTGTAACTTATCGCAAACCCTAATGTGGCCCCTGTTCTTTGTTTCTACACGGGGTTTCCTCCTACAGGGCTTGGCAACAAAAAACAAAAATTGTAACTTATCGCAAACCCTAATATACCCAAGATCTATCCAAGGAGTAATGCAGTAGCGGGCATGATATCAGAGACGTACCTTCGTAGACTGATAGCGGTCAACGTTACACTAGAATGTGGTTGATGTAGTCGTACTTTGGACGCCGACCTTAGGGTCGTACAGAAGTCCTCTTCCATGACGTCGAGTGCCGCAGGTGCAGCACCTCATAGTTTCGCACACGTACGGTGCTCAATGACGCACCCGACTCCGATCCAGCGAAGTTGCGGAAGTAGATCTTCTGGATCCGGATCCCAGTAGCGCTCCCCCGTAATGGATGGAATTGCCTCCAAGCCTATGCAGTTCTTCGAGGAACCGCACGAAGAAGAAAACTAGAGAGAGATATTTCCCTATTTTAATTGCCTATGAATATCTTTATATAGGGGGCAAAGACGGGCAATGCTTGATAAGGGGGCAAGGTGGGAAAAAAGGAGGAGGAGTTGGGGGCCAGCCGGCCGGACAAGGCCTACCCCCCCCCCCCCCCCCCCCCCCGCCCGATCGGCCTGCGTGGGCTGGCCCATGTGGCCCGATCGGCCATCCCCTTCCTTCCCCGATGGGAACGTTTCCATATGGGGCCCAATTAAGGTACATAGGCCCTTTTTAATTAAATAAACCATATTTTTACTTAATTATATTTTGAACATATCCTTTAATTGCCTTTTGTCCGAGACACCTCCCGAACTATTCCAAAATCTTTCAGATAACTCCGGGACCCTATTCCGAATATCTCTCTCAATTCTGTTGAATCCAAAACTATCTCAAATTTCGTTGAACCCTTAAGTGTGTTACCTACAGTTCGGCAATAACGTAGACATACCCGAGACAATTTCTCTGGTCAAACGATCACCCAGGGGGTCTGGATTATCATGGTGATCTGTATGCATTCCACGAAGATATGATCGTTGTTTAAACCACTGTGTTGAGTCTTATTCATTTTGTTCATTCGATACCGACATTCGTCCGAGACATGATCATCGGTATCAATACACCTAGTTCGATCTTTGCTGCGGTGATTTTTGTTTAATATTGGCCTTCTAGAAATGATCCGTCGCAACTCAGCAAGAGAGCATGATCCATGGAACCGTACATTGTCACTCTTAACATGCTGTTTTCAGAAGAGCTTACTAAACTTTTGTGTTTAGAGCACTCTGTTGGTTTAGGTTTAGCAAATTGGGCAGCTAATATAGAATGGATCTGCTTTGTCAGTCAGGATTCTATCTCTTCGTGCCTTGGTGCCCTGTTAGACATTCCTCTCTCTTTGTGTTTCGATTCAGCTGAATCACTGCCGCACCAGACGGGTATGACCAGCCAGCTAATCTTTCTCCTACAACTATCTTACAGATCACTTTTGCCTTAAAAAAAATTCCACTTTTAGCATGCGTGTACTCTGGCGCTTTCAAAGTAGCTGAAATCTTACTCTACATTATTATTTGAGATATCCAATTTATGATAGTATATCCTTTGCTAATTAAACATTGGCAGCCATATATAAACGCAACACTACGTTTCAACTGGAATATACATCCTATTACAAGTACATGTTATTTTGAGTTATCATACATGTGTAAGAATATGGAGTGGCAAAGCAGAGGAATGAACTGATCAATCAATAGCACATGTGCAATCAAACTTTTTGAACTTCAACATATAGTGCACACGTACTAACTTAAGTCAAATTTCAACAGCATTGCTAGGTTTTTTTTTTACATATTTTTCTTTCTTTCCAACAGCAACATTAAATCTTCAGATCTCAAGGGTAATAGCTCCATATACACTTGTGACTTGGCAGCAACTTTGGCGTTTGGATAAAAGACACCCTTTCACAGGGCACCGGGGCACTAACATCTGTATGGATGATGTGATCGGCCATCTGTCACTCCTTTCTCATCCATCTTATTAGTAGTTTAAGAAATATACCATATATATCTTCTCAAGAGAACCTTTTCATAAAATGTATAATAATATTTCTACAAAATCCCGCAGCAACGCGCGGGGTACCATCTGTTTCGTTTTCTAAGTATCATTTGTGCAACAAATGATATACTCCATTTTTATGAAACGGCTCAGAGAGATATTTGCATAACAGAATAAATGGAAAAGTTAGCAGAAAAGAAATAAAGGGAGATCAGCACAATTGATATTTTATTAAATATAAACATAACACAATATATGTTTTTTAAACCACATACACAGTAACACAATATAAGTTAGAAATCAAAGTACACAGGTGATATCACAATTTGTTCAGCGAACTCCTTTGGCTATGTATAATTGATCTAACTTTATTGATCATCAATCACATTACAAATGTGAGAGTAGTCAAAGAGAAAAGTCATAAAACATTTTATACATTGCAAGTCATTGAACTTTTCATTTGCATTATCTTTTCAACTGGGCTCACTATACAATTATATTTACTATGAGTAGCTTACACAGGATAATGTCTATCGTCTGTATGCTCCTGCAACTACAATGTATCAATGCCCAATATACAGATTAATTCATGGAACAACTCTTGCATATTATTGGATCTTCCACGAACTCCATGAGGAAACTACAAAGATGTCATATCAACTGGCTGAACTGCACATGAAGCAAAATGAGCATGTTTTGATAGTCCAATATTAGATGACCCGATTTGTGATGACAGAAATATTAGTACTTTTACCTACCGATGTTTTTACGAAAAGGTAGATATACGTACATTTTTTTGCTAGAGGCCATGCCTGATCCACATCAACCTTGACAAACGAATATTTCAGGAGGCATGCATGGTACAAATAGTAATGTCCTGTAGCACTAAATTTTTGGAAACGCACAGGAGAGCAAAAAATAGAACAGTGATAATGCTATGAACTTGTAAAAATAAAGGTATTTAAGTCGCCGAATTGATACCTTGGCAAGTTTGTTTCTTTAGTGATATACACTTCCCAACTTGCTTGCAAGTGTTAGAACGTGGAAGATACCTTGAAATAGTGTCGATGAGATCAAGATATACAGAATAACTGTAGTCTGTAGAACCGCAATTTACACATTCAACTGCAGCTATAGAGTTTGTCCAATCCTCAAACACATCTGTAACAGTCTTGGGGCAAAATATATAACTGACCAAAGATGAATGCATTCCTATCTGTGATCCATCTTGTAATCCATGGGAATGCGATATAGATACCGAAAATACTGTATGAACTGATAAAATAGGAGGAGACACACCTTGCTTATTTGCTGTAACTGAACCTACCTTGAACATCAATTTCACAAATTAACCTTCCTGTTGGTTCTATTAAAAAGAGCATACACTTATCTACAACTGAACTGAACATTAGTTTTTATATAAAACGAAGTAAAGAGGTTCATGAAACATACAAACAGGAGAAATTGAAAATAGTCAACGTGCAATCTGGAGTGTATTCTAGCGCTAAAGGAGGAATACAATGGAGGGAGATTGCAATTGGGGGATCTGGACTAACCTTTTATGGTTAGGGTATTCAGATGTCGCTCGGCACCGTGGACATCGAGGGTTTCAAATTCTGAGGTTCGTCCCATTCAGGTGATGTGCGTGGACGATCGGGGAATCATGTCCAATACCTTCACCCATCTGCAATTGAGAGGGCAAAGAGGGAGGCAGCCGCACTGAAATAATAATAGTATTGAGCCCATCTCAGCAGATTTTTTTCGCTCACTACACCCCTCCAATTTTAATTGAGCCCACCTATGCTGATTTTTCCGCCCACTACCCTCCTCCAATCTTTTGCCGTAGTAGCTCTCACAAGATCACCTAAACCTAGTTCTAGGTAGATCAAAAACAGCCAGACACATCGTATTTGTAATACTCCTTTGATCTGGAGTTTTAACAGATTGAACAGTAGAGAAAATTCAAAATAGAATTAAGACTCTAGTCGAATTATAGCGAGTTTCCAGAGTATACAGTACTAATCCACAAACATACATGTCCAACACTTTGATCCGGGATGTGCATGGCAGCCTCGCCACCCAGGAATCAGATTTCCAAATCACTTTTTTTTTCATATATAGATATATAGAATCTGCTTCTCCTCGCATGCTTTATTCAGCTAGCTAAGCAAGGTTGCCAGGTTTCTCATGGCATTTTTCTTAAGCTGACTTGCCTGCGCAAGTTCAAGGTCGATGTTCAGGATAGTGTCCTGAATAATCAGGTCGTCATACTTATCTTCATCCCTCAACAAGGTTTCTAACTCTTTTGGAGCGAACATCTGAAAGAAAAATGTCCATTACATGAATGGCAAATTTCCATTAAATGTTAAGGATTCTACAAAACATTACCTCGATTTCAGCTAGAGTTGTTAAAATAGGTTCAAAGATGATCTTCAGAGCCTTTACTATCTTCACATTGGTCCAGTCATTTGTGTTAATGCCAGACACATCCTTCAGCTTGCCAGCAGCCCAGCGCAAGGTTTTAGTATTTGTATCTTCAATCAATTCAGCATCAACCAATATGCATGCTGTCACAAGCACCTTCTCATTAACCTGGGTACAAAAAGAATATTGTGTTTTCAATAAAAGAAGAAAAAATGTTCATATTGCACCAAGAAGATTTGGGCAGGGACAATTAAGGATTCTAAGCACACACTCACAAACTATCGGATATATCAAATAGTAATAGTGTAACAAAGACATGACATGAGCGATAAACCAGAAAACATTTCATCTCAGACATAAGGAAGGCAACCTGTGAACTAACCATCTCTGGTTTGACATCAAAGCCATGATGATTCAGGAATATTTTTATTCCTTGGCATATTGGCAGGCGGTCCTCCTTCGTCAGCTTCACTTCTTCTTGGGGAACTAAACTATGCATGAGATTCTCCAGGCCCCACATCACCTCCATCACAGTTTCATTGAAGAGGCAAGGCACATCCTGCTGAAACAAGTGGCAGTAAAATAGATATTCAAAGTTTCCCACAATAATAACCCAACAAAGGGGCTTTACACTAACCAGGCTTGTTTCAATGAATCTTTTATATTCAGGTTTTCCAACAGCCAATGCCTGACCAGGGCGGTGATGGCGCAATATCATCTCAGCAAGCTCCTTGTTGGCAGCAGTACCACGATTAAACGCACTGGACTTGTCCTTGAACTTTTGAAACTCTTCCAGGCAAACGTGCTGATAAAGAAAATGAACAATTACAAGCATGTTAAGGGGCAAGAAAGAAAAGTAATCAAATATCTCACCATGTCTCCCAATTATGAGGGCAGGCAGGCAATTCAGTATGTACATCGCAATCAATGTTCCAAAAAGGCACTAAATGGTAAACAGTTGGCTCTCCCAAGATGCCAAGGGTACTAAATAGAGGAAATTTGGAATAATAGAAAAGATAAAATGCAACCATGTAACATCTTCATCTCCATTTTGCTCCACATCACTACATATACCAAGACTAAACTGATCTAGGCAGGAAAACGATTAGATGCGATGCCTAGGTTCTAAGTGACGCGTTGCTACTCTGCCAATTTACTGGTTAGCCTGGTTCAACACTAGCAAGAAACCCTAATAACATTAGTAAATGATATAGCCTTGTTTATGTCCTCCAGTTCTTGCAATGCAGTTCAGGACAAGTTACAGGTCAATCATCCATGGCTAAGCAGCTAACGGGAGAATTTTGAATATCATAAATTTCAGCCTGCACCCATCCATTTTTTAAAAAAATTCCTTCACCAGTGTTGGATCAAAATAGTTCTTGAAGGTGCACGCATACACGGAATAACATCATGCTACATGATTTCTGTACAGCATCCTATATAACTAAGAAGTTCATCCCCACTAACTATTTTTCTAAACATGCAAGACGTCCACATCAGCAAGTGTCCATGCGCAATCCTAGACTGCCATGTCATCATGTTTATTCATAATTAATCTCAAAGATTAGCACCTTTTTCTAGAGCAATAGCAGACATTTTACCAACAGGCGCTTTAAATTTCCCACGTAGCAAATAACTAAGGAACGGAGGCTGTTGCACTTCGAAGCAATTAATGAACGGCCAAATGGAGTCTGTGTGCTGCACTTCATCTCCTAATCTTTATCTTCCCAAGAAACAAATAATTAACGGATGGAGGCTGTTGCACTTCATCTCTTTATCTTCCTCTTCCCCATTAAGAAAACAAACAATGGTTGGCTGGAGCAACTGAGCCGCTCCATTTCTATCCTCTATAAGTAGCTTCAGCCACCGGCATCTAGGTGTCCCTAGTGAGCCATCAGGCCCGAGCGGCCACGTGTGTGGAGAGTGCAGCTCGCACAGGGCCCCAAAATTTGGGGGCCCCAAATTGTTATGAAGGCCTATATAATATAAGTATAACATGTTAGGAAAAAATTAGAAAAGAGAGAAGGAAAGGGACTTACCTGGGCCTTGGAACGATGGAAGAAAACCACGTCGCGAGTGAACCGTCCTCGCGGTCACGGCCTCGCCTCCTCGGTTTCTCGATCCGATCTAGAGTTACCGTTAGGTTGGAAAATGACAACAAGCAAGAAGCAACTCATCAGGACTCAGCGAGGCAGCGACGACGACGCATGGCCTGCAGGCTGGAGCAAAGTATCCTGGACTCACGAGGCCGCGACGGAAAGCTCCGAGCCGCCACGCATCGGTCCTACCATTAGCCGTGGTAATTTGATTTTTTCTCATCTTCTGCGTTCTGATCAACAATGTTGAGGCACACGCGGTTGATCTTTTGGTTCATTTAATCGTCAAACAAATTAGCAACTTAGATAATACTCTAATTGATTGATGATGCCGAATCTTGTTAATTTTTTTATTTAATCTTTTATACGTAGTGTTGATATGTTGATATGAAGTTTTTTAAGAATTCATTGCAGAAGATATGGAGGCTCTTGAAATTCTGAAATATTTAAAGCGGCTTGATTATTTTCTCAATGCAAATATTGCATATAGAATTTTGTTGATTATTTTTGTGACTGTTGCATCAACAACAGAGCTTTTCTAAATTAAATCTACTGAAATCATATATGCTTAATTACTATGATGGTAAAAAAAGACTCATTGATTTAACAACAATATCGAGTGAAGTGTTGGACAAGATTGATTATGAGGTCGAAGAACCCTAAAAGAATGATGTTTTTCAGGTAAACATTACGCAACCGAGATTTGACTAAGCATGATTATTAATATATCCAATTAATGTGTAGGATATTAAAATATATACATTATACTTATTGAATAGTGCAAATTGTGTAGTATGTAGGGCCCAATTTGGAGTCTCGCACAGGGCCCCGGATTTCACCGGCTCGGCCCTGTGAGCCATCCCTCTCTATTCTACACTTTATGTAAGCCATCTCTTTCTACAACAGTTGTCTTTTGGATTCAGATTCCACCCTGCCCATGAAACGACAAGATGGATAGGATAATCTGAAGATCAAGTCCTTGATAGTTGTATCTCTTTTATCCGGGTTCCTGCAGCATCATGATGACGTCTTCACATTCAAGTCCATTATTGGTTCTCCCTGATTCCTAGTTTCTCATACACGGCTACTATATATCCAATTTGATCACCGTCGAGTCATCATGTAGAAGCATTGTTGATGGTTATTTGTCCTGCCGATGAGCGAATGTTTGCTAGGCTGTCTACCTTACTTGCAATCCAAACGCATGTATCGGTTTTATTATCTGGTATTTTCAATATGCTTGAAATTATGCCATTTATAGTTATTTATTATAACTGCTCTACCAATATGTTCTAACTTCTGACTAAATTTATTTTGATGAAAACAGAGCAGACTGCTGTTATTTCATTGAGAAAGAAAGAAATCTAATGATATTACAGGAAAATGAACAAGGATCATCGGTGTTGGCAGGCGAACTTATTATATATGGCCAATAAAATGACAAAGAAGAAATTTTCCATGGTATAGTGTACTTCCGCATGTGTTCTTTCTCTTTCTCTATACCCATTCATGATTCTTACATTTTCTCCTTTATTGGATATTTCGTTTGCTTAGAATATATCTGTATTACGACCTACGAAATTTGTCTGCATTGTTTATAAGCGTAACAACTGACAACAATATTTAGGCTTGTTAGCTTTCAGAACACGGTAAGGAGACCAATACCCCCTTAGTTGCTCACTACAGGACACGCCAAGGAGGTCATTTGGCCATTCTCTATTAAAATCATGCTTCTACAAAATTGGGGGGGAATGAAAATCTGTGAAAGTTCTTCACACTGTCGTGCAGACTCTCCAACACCGGGCTGCGATACAAAACATTACGCAAGCTTATGCACATAATTACGCTATCTAGTGACCATCCATTCTCATCCGCATACTACATCGTTGGGTGCATCAATTGATCAGAAATGTAACGCTGCTTCTTCATGGCGTTGTACAAGAAAGGCACCCATACCAGCGGCAATAAATTGCCCTTTGGAAGTTCTCTGCGACTCAATGTGTGATGCTACCATATATGTATATTAATATAGGTACTATACTAAAAAAAAAAATATATATACTCTTAAACAAATATCTCAAAAGTAAATTTTACATGCATTCTGCTGTTTGCCACAAGAGAGGTACTAACATAGAACTATCAACTTTGTTTGGCACAAGAGAGGTACTAACATAAAACTACCAACTTTCCCAGCAAAGCGTGGGGCATTATCTAGTAAAGGATAAATTTGTGTACTGAGTCTGTTAATTGACCAAAAACAGTGAAGAATGAGCTTATGCTCATATTATTATTCCCTAAAAAGAACTGAGATGAGCATAAAGATCGTGAATAAGACAAGAAAAGTAGTTTAATTTTGCAACAAACAACCTAACAATAAGAAGGAAAGAATAAAGTGGAGGGGGCTAACCTTTCGTGACCTATAATCCTTGACAAAGATTGCCCAGATTTTCTGGAGATGCAAAAATCAGCAATGCCGGTGACAAATTAAGCGATGAGCAAACAAGCACATGACTAACGGAGCAGCAAGATGTACCTTCATCACGTCTGGTTGGTTGAGGTCGTACTTCAAAGAGAAAATTGCGAAGCCAGAGGGCGTCTCAAACAGCACCAAGATTTCCTTGGCCAAGCTGGGATCTGCATACATGTAAGCAAATTTAACACTAGAAGAAATAACGTGCCTAGAGTAGATCATTCTCTAATTCAGATATCACAAGCATGACGCCAGCTATGGATCCGACAGAGGATGAAGGGCCCATTCTCTAAGCCGTTCAGTGCCCTACTTGACCTAACTGGCCGACGGAGGAAATTGAGGGGGCAGGGAGTTGGGAGTGTGTGGAATCGAATCTTATTGAAAATCGCGTCGCCAGATCCATCTATCCACCATGGCACGGATGTGCCTCTACAACCGCTCTAGAATCTTTCCGAAAAAGGAAACGCTCTAAGGTTTGATATCTCATCGTTTTTCCCGCTGAGGTTGGAGGGATTGATAGAGGAGGATAACGGCGGGAGGCGGGAGGCGGTTGGCTCACCTATGTGGCGTATTGACCCCGCCGGAGTAGGAGGATTTTCCGAGGAATCGAGTAGCCGCTTCCACAACGTGGATGATCCTGGGATCGAAAAATGAGTAGGAAGATTTTCCGAGGAATCGCGTAGCCGCTTCCTCACCGTGGATGATCCTGGGCTCGAAAGATGACGGCCGAAGGCTGACTCAGTACCGGCAATCGCCGCCGCCGCCGCCGCCGCCGCCTTCGCCTTACGCCCCATCAAGGTTGAGTATGAGATTTCGATGGGCACCATCACGTTGTTCGTCGCCGTTCCGTAAGATTCCCGTACAAATCCAGTTCATGGTCTGGACGTTCCTTTGTGGGCTTTATACGTGGGCTGGAGGTCCGTTCGTAGCCCTGGCCAGCCATGTGAGCTGGACATCCTGAAAAAAGATCGCCGATCGATTTCCTGTTGGCGGAGAATCACGAGCACTAATTCCTCCGCGGCGGCGCGACGTATCATGTATTCCTTCCAAATGAAAACGCCCCTCACAATTATATTAGCAGCTCTCCCATTGTCATTCCCTCATCAATCAATCAGATTTAATTAGTTGTACCCATCGTTTCCCCTCCCCACTATCTATTCCTCCTCCTTCCCACGCCTTATTATCCAGACATGGTCGTCGCTGACCTCGCTCCAGAAGAAGCGCTGCGTCAGGCGAGGCGTAGAGGACTCATTCGCTGGCTTCAACAGTCGAAGTGAATATTTATTGTGTGTAGTGTATCCTGGTTTCTTTTCTATTTAGTCTGCAAGTACTGTCTTCGTCTTTCTTCATGAGGCTCGGATCAACTTTTGGCAATGTGACTCCTCCAGCGTCATTTGATTTTGGTACGTATATCATCTCTCTCTCAATCTCATGGTCCTTTATAATTCTTTTTTACATATCCAGTTTGCAGGAAATGTGTTGCATCAGCGGTATATCGATCAAAACCAATCAACATCTCCTGGTCAGTAACAGGCATATCTCTGTATTTGTGTTGGTTGGGGGGGGGGGGGGGGGGGGTTGCAAATCCTCGTGTATACTTCAGTGGTTAGGGGGGTTGCAAATCCTTAGCCCACCATGCGCTTCTTTTCTGGTGTCTACTACATGCAGCCGAACTATGTGATGAACCGCCAATTAGGCCATGAGGTTATGACAATTGATCAAATTTGGGTATGTAAGTATCCAGGTATTCTTTTTCTTCATTCCGGTCTCCATCTTTCTTGCAGTGGTTCTTCTGCCATTTACCAAATTAGGGAAATTCGTCTTTCTTTAGGTCAGAATGCAGTAGCCATGTTCCCCCCACACAAAAAAAGTAGCCATGTTCAAGGATATTTGATGGTCACATTGAAAACCTGCATCCGTGAGCAATTTAACAGAAATTATCAGCTACAACATGCTTATGTATGGTTTATTTGTCAACTCCTGTATTTCTCTTATCTAAGATGCAGATATACAAGGTGAACTTCGTGTTGCCCCGATAAATTACACCACAACTTGGACATCGATACTCGATGTGTAATCGCCGGTGTGTTTGACTTTATCTACCAGTGAGTTTAGACTTTGAGCCACGAAACCTGAACCTGGAATGTTTGATGAATGGAAGTGAGGTCCTGACTCTTGCTGGTGTCATGCCATGCCACACTTTTGTTCATGGCATGCTTGATCCAAGTTGAATAAGTCACTCTCTAGGTGTTTTCATCACATTGATTGGTTCCAACATTTCATGTCAATGCTTCTTTGCATTTTCAGATACGACAGGAGTTCTTATTTCGATTGTATTTATGGATTTGTCAAAACTACAATAAATGATCTGCATATGGGCTATGGATATAGTTTAAACAATTGAGCATTGTTCTTATGAAAGGTTATTGTTGTTACTACCATCAATTTTTCAAGTTAATATTCAGCAAATGTGAAAAATTCACTTCAAGCGATTGTGAAAGATCATAGAGAAATTTAATTGATTCTAATTTTTCTGATGATATTGTTTTAGATATGAATGGTCGATGCCTGAGTACATTGCAGATCACAAAGGTGAAAACTTAATTTGTGTTTGTCACATGTTTCGATTTCTATTGCTTCCTCCATATCTGCATTCCAGCATTTAATACTCCCATTGATGTACAAGTATACATATACCGAGTAGCAATCTTTTTGCTATTTTCTTTTGCTACGTTTATTGTTCTAATCTCAATTTTTTGAATTCTTTGACAAGCACTACCTTGGATATTTTATTTTGTGTTATGTTGAAATATATATCAGCATTTAACCATTGCATCTCAGAATATGGATGTTAGCTTACCTTCAAATCCATGTGACCGCATTCTTCTTGCATGGGTACTTCTCCGTTACATTCTATGATTAAAATACTGGGATGTAAGCGCTTTTTAATCTACAGAAAAATCAAATAATATTTTTTAAGGTTTTGTATATTTATATCACAAAAATCACCGCAGCAACGCGCGGGTACCATCTAATTTTGTTTATTGACATGATCTAGAGCTGATGATGCTTCACACGTTGCTACGTTGTTTTTTAGGAAAATTGTGAAACTCCATGGTGTACCAAGAAACATTGTCTCAGATCGAGATGTCAAATTCATGAGTTAGCTTTGGAAGACCCTCGTGGTCAAGTTCAGCGTCAAGCTATTGTTTTCTTCTTCATCACATCCACAAACGGATTGACAAAAGAAGGTCGTCAACCAAAGCTTATCCGCTTTACTCCAAGTCCTTGTTAACAAGAACTTGAAATCTTGGGAAGATTGCATTCCACATAGGAAGTTCGCCTACAACCGCGCTAAGACTCCATGACTTTGAGAAGCCCCTTCATGGTCTTCTATGGTTTTGAACCGCCAACGGTAATTGACATACTACCACTTCCGCTACATGGGCAAATCAACATGGACATCGAAAAATGAGCCTAATACATGAAGATACAAGAGCAACCATCGAGCAACAAGTACTTCGCCAAGTTGCAAGAATCAACACCAATAAAAAGGAGAGTGAGATTTTAAAATATTATAAGCCTCCAAAATTTGTACAAAATACTCCGTAGAATCTTTGAATCAAACTGGCCCTAAAAGATTCCTTTTTCCCCTTCATGAACATAGCACTTGTAGAAGTGTTTTTTTATTATTATATGTGAGTATTTGAAGAAGTTAATAGCCCGCAAGTGAACGATTTTATTGATATTGCGATTTACATAACTAATTCATATTCTTAACTACAAGATTGATACTCTCTACTTGATGAGTGCGGATTTTTGGGCCACAAGCCACATGGAGCTTGTTTCTTGAACCGTCCAAAATGGCGAATTCAAGTTTCAAAAATATTGGATAAACCTTTTTTAGATGTAGGAGTAATGTAATCTATCAACACGAAAAAAATCTCACCTCGAAAGGCCTAGTATTTTGGATTGCACAAAAATGACAAAATCTGACAGAATTAAGAAAAACGACAAAATCTGACATGTAAAGTAGTGAACGGTCCAGATTTTCAAACCTCCCAATTCTGTCAGATTTTCTCGTTCACAACTTTACATGTCATATTTTTCATTTTTTAAGCCCAGAATATAAGTTATTTTGGTTGAGATTTTTTTAATGTTGGTAGAGTACATCATTATCTATGTCCAGAATTTTATTTTAGAATTTTTAAAACTTTCAAATCATGTTTTCAAATATAGAAAAATAAAGATATGACACCTGAGCTCCAAAGTGAACTTTAGCTAGTTGATGGTTGAAAGGTGGTATGCAATGATAGCACCGTTTTTATCTAGTACTCCTTCCACCCCACAACATAAGATGTTTTGGTGAACTGTATTAGCTAGCCAAAACATTTTATATTGTGAGACGGATGGAGTACTATTTTTGGCTAACCCAGTTCTATAGTTTCCACTTGATACGTCGTGGGCTCATCGCCACGCCTTGCTTCTCCAGCTTTCGTCCCCGCTATCCAATTCTACACATGTGGGCTTGGCCGACCTGGGCTGGAAGTTCTTTCCTGGGCTCACATCCCGCTCCACATTGTCGTTCCTAGAAAAGAATTGTATTCCTCTTCGTTGATACTAGTAAGTGTGCACGTGCAACTGATACGTCTCCGACGTATCGATAATTTCTTATGTTCCATGCCACATTATTGATGATATCTACATGTTTTATGCACACTTTATGTCATATTCGTGCATTTTCTGGAACTAACCTATTAACAAGATGCCGAAGTGCCGATTCTTTGTTTTCTGCTGTTTTTGGTTTCAGAAATCCTAGTAAGGAAATATTCTCGGAATTGGACGAAATCAACGCCCAGGGTCCTATTTTGCCACGAAGCTTCCAGAAGACCGAAGAGAAGACGAAGTGGGGCCACGAGGTGGCCAAACCACAGGGCGGCGCGGCCCAAGCCCTGGCCGCGCCGACCTATGGTGTGGGCCCCTCGTGACGCCCCTTGACCTGCCCTTCCGCCTACAAATAGCCTTCGTCGCGAAACCCCCAGTACCGAGAGCCACGATACGGAAAACCTTCCAGAGACGCCGCCGCCGCCAATCCCATCTCGGGGGATTCAGGAGATCGCCTCCGGCACCCTGCCGGAGAGGGGAATCATCTCCCGGAGGACTCTACGCCGCCATGGTCGCCTCCGGAGTGATGTGTGAGTAGTCTACCCCTGGACTATGGGTCCATATCAGTAGCTAGACGGTTGTCTTCTCCCCATTGTGCTTAATTGTCGGGTCTTGTGAGCTGCCGAACATGATCAAGATCATCTATCTGTAATTCTATATGTTGTGTTTGTTGGGATCCGATGAATAGAGAATACTTGTTATGTTGATTATCAATTTATATCTATGCGTTGTTTATGATCTTGCATGCTCTCCGTTACTAGTAGATGCTCTGGCCAAGTAGATGCTTGTAACTCCAAGAGGGAGTATTTATGCTCGATAGTGGGTTCATGTCTCCGTGAATCTGGGGGAGTGACAGAAACCTCTAAGATTATGGATGTGCTGTTGCCACTAGGGGTAAAACATTGGTGCTATGTTCGAGGATGTAGTTACTGATTACATTACGCGCAATACTTAATGCAATTGTCTGTTGTTAGCAACTTAATACTGGAGGGGGTTCGGATGATAACCTGAAGGTGGACTTTTTAGGCATAGATGCATGCTGGATAGCGGTCTATGTACTTTGTCGTAATGCCCAATTAAATCTCACTATACTCATCATAATATGTATGTGCATGGTCATGCCCTCTTTATTTGTCAATTGTCCAACTGTAATTTGTTCACCCAACATGCTGTTTATCTTATGGGAGAGACACCTCTAGTGAACTGTGGACCCCGGTCCAATTCTCTATACTGAAATACAATCTCTTGCAATCTTGTTCTCTTGTTTTCTGCAAACAATCATCATCCACACTATACATCTAATCCTTTGTTACAGCAAGCCGGTGAGATTGACAACCTCACTGTTTCGTTGGGGCAAAGTACTTGGTTTGTGTTGTGCAGGTTCCACGTTGGCGCCGGAATCCCTGGTGTTGCGCCGCACTGCATCTCGCCGCCATCAACCTTCAACGTGCTTCTTGGCTCCTACTGGTTCGATAAACCTTGGTTTCATACTGAGGGAAAACTTGCCGCTGTACGCATCACACCTTCCTCTTGGGGTTCCCAACGGACGCGTGCTGTACGCGTATCAAGCACTTTTTCTGGCGCCGTTGCCGGGGAGATCAAGACACGCTGCAAGGGGAGTCTCCACATCCCAATCTCTTTACTTTGTTTTTGTCTTGCTTAGTTTTATTTACTACTTTGTTTGCTGCACTAAATCAAAATACAAAAAAAATTAGTTGCTAGTTTTACTTTATTTGCTATCTTGTTTGCTATATCAAAAACACAAAAAAATTAGTTACTTGCATTTACTTTATCTAGATTGCTTTATTTACTATCTTGCACTCTATATTAAAAATACAAAAAAAATAGTTACTTTTGTTACCATGTCTAGCTCTGAACCTGTTACTTCTTCGCCTGAAGAATTAGTCTTCACTTTTAAACAAGGGATGAGGAGAGTTTTAATGATGCTTGGTCTAGAATTTTTACTTCTTATCGTAAAACTGAACCTCAAATGACTCTAAGTTTGCTCCTTAGTAATTTTTATTTTGGTCTTATGATTCGCTATAGATATGCTTTGGATGCTTTAGTGGGAGGAGATTTCCTTCATTGCAATGGGGATCAAGCTTTTAATGCCATAAAGAAGTTGGTTGCATCACATGATTCAGCTAATAACTTTGATTCAGCCCTTATTAGCATTTATAATAGATTAAACAATCTCGAGATAAGTACATCTCGCTTGGATGACAACTATCGCTATGTTTGTAATCGTCTTGAACAAGTTTTAGTGAACTCTAAACCTTCATTATGGGATCCTACTGTTAAAATTGTTATCGGTGATCAAACTTTTCATGCCAATTGTGATATTATGTCTGAATTTTGCCTTATACCTGAGAGCATTTATAAATCTTTGAAACTTTGGGGAGTTGATGAAGGAGGAGAAGAAATAACTCTCATTGATAACTCTGTTATAATTCCTAAGGGAATAGCCGCAGGTGTGCATACAACCATTCTTGGAAGAACAATATCCATTGATTATCTTGTTATTGAATGTGTAGGGACAGGAAAAATCACACTCGGAAGATCCCTGCTGAAACTATTGGGAGCAGTCATAGATGTGGGAGAAGGCACCCTGGAATTCACCTCTACACCGGGGGGAAATCATATATTTCCTAAATCAAAGAGAAAGAAAAAGAACAAGAAAGGTAAGGGTAAAGCCCAAGGTAAGATTGATACACCATCCTTTGATAACACTTGATACACACTTTCTGCGCCTAGCTGAAAGGCGTTAAAGAAAAGCGCTTATGGGAGACAACCCATGTTTTTACTACAGTACTTTGTTTTTATTTTGTGTCTTGGAAGTTGTTTACTACTGTAGCAACCTCTCCTTATCTTAGTTTAGTGTTTTGTTGTGCCAAGTAAAGTCGTTGATAGAAAAGTTCATACTAGATTTGGATTACTGCGCAGAAACAGATTTCTTTGCTGTCACGAATCTGGGCTGTTTTCTCTGTAGGTAACTCAGAAAATTATGCCAATTTACGTGAGTGATCCTCAGATATGTACGCAACTTTCATTCAATTTGAGAATTTTCATTTGAGCAAGTCTGGTGCCTCAATAAAATTCGTCAATATGAACTGTTCTGTTTTGACAGATTCTGCCTTTTATTTCGCATTGCCTGTTTTGTTATGTTCGATGGATATTTTGATTCCATTGACTTTCAGTAGCTTTGTGTAATGTCCAGAAGTGTTAAGAATGATTATGTCACCTCTGAACATGTATATTTTGATTGTGCACTAACCCTCTAATGAGTTGTTCTAAGTTTGGTGTGGAGGAAGTTTTCAAGGATCAAGAGAGGGAGATGATACAACATGATCAAGGAGAGTGAAAGCTCTAAGCTTGGGGATGCCCCGGTGGTTCACCCCTGCATATATCAAGAAGACTCAAGCGTCTAAGCTTGGGGATGCCTTGGGCATCCCCTTCTTCATCGACAACATTATCAGGTTCCTCCCCTGAAACTATATTTTTATTCCATCACATCTTATGTGCTTTGCTTGGAGCGTCGGTTTGTTTTTGTTTTTGTTTTGTTTGAATAAAATGGATCCTAGCATTATTTGTGTGGGAGAGAGACACGCTCCGCTGTAGCATATGGACAAATATGTCCTTAGGCTTTACTCATAATGTTCATGGCGAAGTTTCTTCTTCGTTAAATTGTTATATGGTTGGAATTGGAAAAGGATACATGTAGTAATTGCTATAATGTCTTAGATAATGTGATACTTGGCAATTGTTGTGCTCATGTTTAAGCTCTTGCATCATATACTTTGCACCTATTAATGAAGAAATACATAGAGCATGCTAAAATTTGGTTTGCATATTTGGTCTCTCTAAGGTCTAGATAATTTCTAGTATTGAGTTTGAACAACAAGGAAGACGGTGTAGAGTCTTATAATGTTTTCAATATGTCTTTTATGTGAGTTTTGCTGCACCGGTTCATCCTTGTGTTTGTTTCAAATAGCCTTGCTAGCCTAAACCTTGTATCGAGAGGGATTACTTCTCATGCATCCAAATACTTGAGCCAACCACTATGCCATTTGTGTCCACCATACCTACCTACTACATGGTATTTCTCCGCCATTCCAAAGTAAATTGCTTGAGTGCTACCTTTAAATTTCCATTCTCTACCTTTGCAATATATAGCTCATGGGACAAATAGCTTAAAAACTATTGTGGTATTGAATATGTACTTATGCACTTTATCTCTTATTAAGTTGCTCGTTGTGCGATAACCATGTTCACTGGGGACGCCATCAACTACTCTTTGTTGAATTTCATGTGAGTTGCTATGCATGTTCGTCTTGTCTGAAGTAAGGGCGATCTACCACCTTATGGTTAGAGCATGCATATTGTTAGAGAAGAACATTGGGCCGCTAACTAAAGCCATGATCCATGGTGGAAGTTTCAGTTTTGAACATATATCCTCAATCTCATATGAGAAAAATAATTGTTGCTACATGCTTATGCATAAAAGGGGAGTCCATTATCTGTTGTCTATGTTGTCCCGGTATGGATGTCTAAGTTGAGAATAATCAATAGCGAGAAATCCGATGCGAGCTTTCTCCTTAGACCTTTGTACAGGCGGCATAGAGGTACCCCTTTGTGACACTTGGTTAAAACATGTGCATTGCGATGATCCCGGTAGTCCAAGCTAATTAGGACAAGGTGCGGGCACTATTAGTATACTATGCATGAGGCTTGCAACTTGTAAGATATAATTTACATGATACATATGCTTTATTACTACCGTTGACAAAATTGTTTCTTGTTTTCAAAATCAAAGCTCTAGCACAAATATAGCAATCGATGCTTTCCTCTTTGAAGGACCATTCTTTTACTTTTATTGTTGAGTCAGTTCACCTATTTCTCTCCACCTCAAGAAGCAAACACTTGTGTGAACTGTGCATTGATTCCTACATATTTGCATATTGCACTTGTTATATTACTCTATGTTGACAATATCCATGAGATATACATGTTACAAGTTGAAAGCAACCGCTGAAACTTCATCTTCCTTTGTGTTGCTTCAATGCTTCTACTATGAATTATTGCTTTATGAGTTAACTCTTATGCAAGACTTATTGATGCATGTCTTGAAGTACTATTCATGAAAAGTCTTTGCTATATGATTCACTTGTTTACTCATGTCATATATATTGTTTTGATCGCTGCATTCACTACATATGCTTTACAAATAGTATGATCAAGGTTATGATGGCATGTCACTCCAGAAATTATCTTTGTTTATCGTTTACCTGCTCGGGACGAGCAGGAACTAAGCTTGGGGATGCTGATACGTCTCCGACGTATCGATAATTTCTTATGTTCCATGCCACATTATTGATGATATCTACATGTTTTATGCACACTTTATGTCATATTCGTGCATTTTCTGGAACTAACCTATTAACAAGATGCCGAAGTGCCAGTTGTTGTTTTCTGCTGTTTTTGATTTCAGAAATCCTAGTAAGGAAATATTCTCGGAATTGGACGAAATCAACGCCCAGGGTCCTATTTTGCCACGAAGCTTCCAGAAGACCGAAGAGGAGACGAAGTGGGGCCACGAGGTGGCCAAACCACAGGGCGGCGCGGCCCAAGCCCTGGCTGCGCCGACCTATGGTGTGGGCCCCTCGTGACGCCCCTTGACCTGCCCTTCCGCCTACAAATAGCCTTCGTCGCGAAACCCCCAGTACCGAGAGTCACGATACGGAAAACCTTCCAGAGACGCCGCCGCCGCCAATCCCATCTCGGGGGATTCAGGAGATCGCCTCCGGCACCCTGCCGGAGAGGGGAATCATCTCCCGGAGGACTCTACGCCGCCATGGTCGCCTCCGAAGTGATGTGTGAGTAGTCTACCCCTGGACTATGGGTCCATAGCAGTAGCTAGATGGTTGTCTTCTCCCCATTGTGCTTAATTGTCGGGTCTTGTGAGCTGCCGAACATGATCAAGATCATCTATCTGTAATTCTATATGTTGTGTTTGTTGGGATCCGATGAATAGAGAATACTTGTTATGTTGATTATCAATTTATATCTATGTGTTGTTTATGATCTTGCATGCTCTCCGTTACTAGTAGATGCTCTGGCCAAGTAGATGCTTGTAACTCCAAGAGGGAGTATTTATGCTCGATAGTGGGTTCATGTCTCCGTGAATCTGGGGGAGTGACAGAAACCTCTAAGATTATGGATGTGCTGTTGCCACTAGGGGTAAAACATTGGTGCTATGTTCGAGGATGTAGTTACTGATTACATTACGCGCAATACTTAATGCAATTGTCTGTTGTTAGCAACTTAATACTGGAGGGGGTTCGGATGATAACCTGAAGGTGGACTTTTTAGGTATAGATGCATGCTGGATAGCGGTCTATGTACTTTGTCGTAATGCCCAATTAAATCTCACTATACTCATCATAATATGTATGTGCATGGTCATGCCCTCTTTATTTGTCAATTGTCCAACTGTAATTTGTTCACCCAACATGCTGTTTATCTTATGGGAGAGACACCTCTAGTGAACTGTGGACCCCGGTCCAATTCTCTATAATGAAATACAATCTACTGCAATACTGTTCTACTGTTTTCTGCAAACAATCATCATCCACACTATACATCTAATCCTTTGTTACAGCAAGCCGGTGAGATTGACAACCTCACTGTTTCGTTGGGGCAAAGTACTTGGTTTGTGTTGTGCAGGTTCCACGTTGGCGCCGGAATTCCTGGTGTTGCGCCGCACTACATCTCGCCGCCATCAACCTTCAACGTGCTTCTTGGCTCCTACTGGTTCGATAAACCTTGGTTTCATACTGAGGGAAAACTTGCCGCTGTACGCATCACACCTTCCTCTTGGGGTTCCCAACGGACGCGTGCTGTACGCGTATCAGCAACGCACGTTTATACACGCTCAACAACAATTTGTGTAATATTTTTCTCAAATGTGCCACATTCAATATCTCTTCCAGTTTGACGATGTTTAGACCAGAATGAGTAATACAATCTCTCAGGTTCCTCTAATCCATGCAAACATGACATAGATATCAGCCACCAAATTTCTCGGTTAGGCACCGACATCATTGTCACTTCACATGAACCATCACCACAAGATTACTATGCGAGTCCCTCTCCCATAGTAATTTTGTTGTGACCACATATCCTTTTAAAAAACTATGTGATCTCATATCATGGTAACACATAGAATGCATCTGGCAGCGAAGTGTTTAAAAACCCTTCAAAAATACGGGGCTATCAAACGCCGCCTTGGTTTTAGAAAAACTTCATTCAACCACCTCAAAAAGTAAACGATCAATTTTAATGAAATTTAAATACAATAATCGGTATTATTCCTCCAACTAATCACTCTGTTAGGAAAAGTCATCTTGACAAGCATATCGTGCCAAAACAATGTTGAATTTCTAATAAATATGATTCTTTAACAAACATAGATAGAGGTAAAATATATTGTGAGACGGATGGAGTACTATTTTTGGCTAACCCAGTTCTATAGTTTCCACTTGCTACGTCGTGGGCTCATCGCCACGCCTTGCTTCTCCAGCTTTCGTCCCCGCTATCCAATTCTACACATGTGGGCTTGGCCGACCTGGGCTGGAAGTTCTTTCCTGGGCTCACGTCCCGCTCCACGTTGTCGTTCCTAGAAAAGAATTGTATTCCTCTTCGTTGATAAATAGTAGCAGTAATTTCTCCGCCGCCGCGACCGTCCGGTCTCCTAGCCACGATTGTTCCACCAGCGTCCAAAGGACTCCTCCTCACATAAATCCAGCATTCAACGCGAGTGGAAACTGCTCATGAATCTCATCCGCCGCCGTCGCTTCCTCGAGGTTAAATATCATGCCATGAAGCCGTCCACATCAACCAAACCAGCATGCTCGCGCCGCCACCGCTTCCAGCGGCCTCCACACTGCCATCTGAGCGCTCCCCGTTCTAATTCCCCCTATTTTTTTCCAATTCGTTAATATGCCTTCCCAATTTCGCAGGTTGAGGTCCAGATGGAAATCTGCTCGATGTTTTGCCAAGGATTCTGCTCCCTGCTACCTCAGCCCCAGATTTCTTTTGATTTATTGGCTTCTCCGTCCGCTGGCTGGAGCTAAGAGCCACCGGCCATCAGCGTCTGTGCTGCAGGGGCAGTCGCTGCACAATACCTACTTCCAATGGTATGCAAGCTCTAATCTCCTGCTCTTAAATTTTAATTTACATTGGCTGAACAGGTGCACCTTCTCTTTTTTTAATCATGATGATTTATTTGTTACCCTGGAATCTCCAATTAATTAATTAGCTACAGTGCCATTTGCTCTCCTGCAATCTTCAATCAAATGCATGTGTTCAAACATATTGGCTACGGACCACAGAACATAAGTTCATGGATTTCTAATGTGACACTTCCGTTTGGGTTTTGGCATTTTTCTAAGGGGATTTACTTGCCATGCCTTCAATCAATGGGTTCATCCTTTCCTGCTACTCCTACCCATGCCGATAAGTTTCGATGACACTGCTCGCAGTTAGTTTACCTGCACTTCTCTCTTGGATACCTGGTTGCTCTGTTGTGAGTGTACGTATTATAGAAAATGCATTTCAGCTGGTCCATAATTTTCGGTTTGCTCATGAATGTTACATATAACAATAGAAAATCAATTAGTCAAACTGTAATGTTGTGTGTGACTTTGGCTAGAACTGTACATGCTTTAAATTGCGACTGAGCTTTCTCTAAGTTTTGGCAACTGTAAGGTTAATGTTCCATCTATTATTCAGTTTGGTATCTATATTGGAAATAAAACATTTTTCTACACAAAAAAGCCCCACCCCCCTAATTCAGGTTAACTATCACTTTGGTGATAGAAATACTTTTTTCTTTCTGATATTTTATTGTCTCACTACTACTTTCATTTATAATTTATTGCAGACTGCATCTCTCCACTTTGCTGTCCTCATATTCTTATGTTCTTTGTGGTTAAGGTTCTCCAACGGTGAGATGTCTGAAATTAAACCTCATCCTTTTTCGTATTCTTATTTATGACAGTTTTCCAGCAAAGGGGAAAAACACCATGGGTACATATAAGTGATTATTTGTATGATATGTTTATTAGTTGCATTCACATGGCTGATACTCAATAGGCTTTTGCATCTCCGTATCTTGATATGATGAATATTATACTCAATTATCTTGCAGTTTGAACTTTTTAATTTCGTATTGTTTCAGCTTCCAGTTTTCCATCGTATCTTTTGGTAAATTTCTTCTACCTCACAATCTTAAAATGATTAGAGTAATAGAAAAGGAAACATAAACGAATGCGAGGAGGTTACTATATAGTTTTTATGTACAATTAATGCAAACATTCTGTGGTGTTTCTTGATAGTACACAAATACAGAACATCTTCGTTATTTTTTTAGATGCATCAGTAGTTCCTGTGAAGCGGAGGATGGAAGGAAGACTGCATCCGGGTGGTTTGAACCGGCGAACACGAGCCTGCAAGGTGCAAGTCATGAAGTCAACAAGGGATTGTACCGTGCGAGCAAAACCAAAAAAAAATACTACTTAGATGGAACACTATGCTTGGGAACAAGGTAGTTACGCTATTGTGGCGGCACTTCGATCCTCGACGAGCTACGAGTGTAATGATGTTCTGCAATACGGGCATAGGATCATTGTAAGAGGGAAGAGGAAGCTTTTGAGGACCAAGCTGACGAAGGGGAGGAAGAAGCTGGTACACCACGGCGCAGCTACCAGTCCACGTTCGTCAAGTCCATCTGTTCTAACGGGTTACTAATAGAATATATACTCCTCTTATGTACGAATCTTAACGCCCCTGCAGGGTCAGGATACAAGTGCATCTGTGCTCGAGATCAAAAGCAGATTTTCGTATAATATAGTGTATTATCCAATAAAGTAGCTCCACAAATAAATTAAACTAAAGATAAATATATTATCTCATTTACTATCTTCCCTAATACCACTAATATGCAGGTGTGGATGGTAAAAGTTCAAAAGTTGTCTTCTATCATGGCACTTCAATAATACGAGGTTGGCTAGAAGCCTATCTTATGAGACAAATATGTATGTAGTGTGAATGTTCTAAGTGCAATGCATCGTGGGATGTCAGTTTACTTAACATATGTACTCCCTCCGGTTCATATTAATTGACTCTAATATGGATGTATCTAGACACATTTTAGTTCTAGATACATCCATATTAAAGTCAATTAATATGAATCGTAGGGAGTATTAACTGAACGAGTTATTGGTATTTTTTAAAGCCTATTCTGACAAGTGCTTTCAAGATGTGTAGCTTAGTCCACAAAAATCTTTTCTCCGTTCCTTTTTTCCTTGGATGCTCATCTCCACATAATGGCATATTTTGAATAAATATGCCAATGTAAAATTATACAAGATGCACAACACACTGCCTTTTCTACACATGTCATATTTTAAATAAATTCGAAAACATTTATTTTATGTGCATTGAAATCCCGCCGCAACGCGCGGGGTGTCAAACCACCCGGATGCAGTCTTCCTTCCATCCTCCGCTTCACAGGAACTACTGATGCATCTAAAAAAATAACGAAGATGTTCTGTATTTGTGTACTATCAAGAAACACCACAGAATGTTTGCATTAATTGTACATAAAAACTATATAGTAACCTCCTCGCATTCGTTTATGTTTCCTTTTCTATTACTCTAATCATTTTAAGATTGTGAGGTAAAAGAAATTTACCAAAAGATACGATGGAAAACTGGAAGCTGAAACAATACGAAATTAAAAAGTTCAAACTGCAAGATAATTGAGTATAATATTCATCATATCAAGATACGGAGATGCAAAAGCCTATTGAGTATCAGCCATGTGAATGCAACTAATAAACATATCATACAAATAATCACTTATATGTACCCATGGTGTTTTTCCCCTTTGCTGGAAAACTGTCATAAATAAGAATACGAAAAAGGATGAGGTTTAATTTCAGACATCTCACCGTTGGAGAACCTTAACCACAAAGAACATAAGAATATGAGGACAGCAAAGTGGAGAGATGCAGTCTGCAATAAATTATAAATGAAAGTAGTAGTGAGACAATAAAATATCAGAAAGAAAAAAGTATTTCTATCACCAAAGTGATAGTTAACCTGAATTAAGGGGGGGGGGGGGGGGCTTTTTTGTGTAGAAAAATGTTTTATTTACAATATAGATACCAAACTGAATAATAGATGGAACATTAACCTTACGGTTGCCAAAACTTAGAGAAAGCTCGGTCGCAATTTAAAGCATGTACAGTTCTAGCCAAAGTCACACACAACATTATAGTTTGACTAATTGATTTTCTATTGTTATATGTAACATTCATGAGCAAACCGAAAATTATGGACCAGCTGAAATGCATTTTCTATAATACGTACACTCACAACAGAGCAACCAGGTATCCAAGAGAGAAGTGCAGGTAAACTAACTGCGAGCAGTGTCATCGAAACTTATCTGCATGGGTAGGAGTAGCAGGAAAGGATGAACCCATTGATTGAAGGCATGGCAAGTAAATCCCCTTAGAAAAATGCCAAAACCCAAACGGAAGTGTCACATTAGAAATCCATGAACTTATGTTCTGTGGTCCGTAGCCAATATGTTTGAACACATGCATTTGATTGAAGATTGCAGGAGAGCAAATGGCACTGTAGCTAATTAATTAATTGGAGATTTCAGGGTAACAAATAAATCATCATGATTAAAAAAAGAGAAGGTGCACCTGTTCAGCCAATGTAAATTAAAATTTAAGAGCAGGAGATTAGAGCTTGCATACCATTGGAAGTAGGTATTGTGCAGCGACTACCCCTGCAGCACAGACGCTGATGGCCGGTGGCTCTTAGCTCCAGCCAGCGGACGGAGAAGCCAATAAATCAAAAGAAATCTGGGGCTGAGGTAGCAGGGAGCAGAATCCTTGGCAAAACATCGAGCAGATTTCCATCTGGACCTCAACCTGCGAAATTGGGAAGGCATATTAACGAATTGGAAAAAAATAAAGGGGGAATTAGAACGGGGAGCGCTCAGGTGGCAGTGTGGAGGCCGCTGGAAGCGGTGGCGGCGCGAGCACGCTGGTTTGGTTGATGTGGACGGCTTCATGGCATGATATTTAACCTCGAGGAAGATTCAAACAAGAATTCATATACATAGTTGAAATGTATATCTCAAATACAATTTGAATCAAAAAATTACTACGGAGTTTAAAAGAATATTACAAAGAGTTGTTACTAGTCCACGTGACGAAATTACAAGTGGAATGAAAAATATTAGCATCAAACATTCATATCATCTATAAATATGATAAGAAATTCAATGATGCGAAACTTTTACTCTATAATTATGATGATTTAGTAATAAAAGTAGTGCACACATGTATATTACATAAGTAGATTTAACTTTTAAATTTAAATGTTAAAATATTTGGTCTTAGCGGGAGAAATAGCGCTATTTAGCGTTTTAGCGCGATTTAGCGAGCTATTAGCGAGAGATTCTATTTTAGCGCTAAAAGTGCTTATCTTATAGCGAAGAGATAGCGTGCTATTTAAAACATTGCTCTAACTGCACCTAGACAGAGATCAACGAGAGCTAGGCAGCAAGGCATACAGAGCTGACTGCGAACCAATCAGCGGAGAACAAAACACTGGCAACAAGTAGCTTACTCAACTTGGACAAATAAGTGTCACAATTCAGACTTCAAGCCACCATGGCAGGCAGGACATATAAATAGGACCCCTGGAAACACCATAACACTCTGGTACCACAAGGAACAACATGCGAAGGGCCACCACTCACCTGTATCTAGGATTAACCAGAAGGAGCTAGGAGGAGAAGACTAACCCCAGAAGGCCAGAAGCAGGTTCTTCTGATAACCAGAATAACAAGCTTCAAAGTTCACAAGGTAGTCCACAAGAAGGAGAGTGATGAATAGGAGGAATGTTGTTCAAGTAAAATAGAAATGCTGTGCGCTGGCAAAATCAACACAAAAAAAGCTTGGAAAAATGAAGGCAGTATCTATTGATCAGATTTAAAGACAAAGAAATGAGATAAGATGGGGAGTAGAATCCGTTCTTATCAGAATAAGAGGAGAGAAAGCAAATATGAAGTTGAGCAAGAAACAGAAATAGGAGAGTATATATGTTCTTATCAGAATTGGGAGGAACAGCGAAAATATTTAATTAAGCAGATAAGAAGGAATAGTATAAATGAGGGGATCATCCGTAATCAGAGAGCAGCGAGAAATTTAGGAAACACGGGAGATAACCAAGTCACTCTGCAAAACACGTACACTGATCATATGATCAAGCAACAGGATTACAGGAAGCACTAAGAATAGTTCATAAACAAGGAATAACACAAAACATATACCATATAATTATAAGAACATGATAGAATAAAAATATATAGGTTCTTATCTCTGATGTCTTTTAAATGACTAAGATAGTAATCATGCACAGGAATCATCTACTTATCTACAACTTAACCATACAGCAATGATCAGAAGCAAAACCAGGAATAATCCAAGCCAATGGCCAATGTGACCAAACGACATAACATACTAAACCCTAGAAGCTTAGATAAGAAGCATGGAATATTAGCAGAACCAACAGGTAGCAATTAACCATGCCATAGCTTAAACAGAAGCACGTAAGAATTAAACAGTAGATCTTAGATTAACAGAGCTAAAAGCATAAGCATGACCATGATCAAATTGAACTCCGAGGGTGTAATAGCCCAAACATGCTTATCCCTACTACATACATGTACTACAATCCAGTGCGTCAATTTACATTTTACTCTCTTCATTCTGCTATGTACAAGCCTCTCAGATCACACTACATTCTAGTTAACACTTAACACCTAAATCACTTGCAACTATTTCAAAAAAAAAAACAATGCTTAGAGCTGAGACCCTTATAGCCTTTCTACCTAAGAACTGGCTTCTGTCTGATTGCTGACAAATGGACGTCTCCATTCAGGACGGAAGCCACAAATCTTTCAGCTTCTTCCATCGTTAACTCACCATTATGTACGGCAAACTTCCCACGACGAGGCTTGTAGGCAAGCAGAAGATTGTCAGACGACTGGTATCCAGACTTGTCAAACGAGGACAGGAATGCAGATTGTCTGTTCCCGTCCAACAAGGCATAGGCAATTGCGTTTCCAGAGTTATACCTCTGCCCACGGATCAGAGTCTTATGGGATACCTGAATGCAGAAATCACAACACAACAATGTGTGTGTTAAACAAAGGCTAGGTACGAAGAACAAATAAAGTTATGTTTCTGTCTATCATCAAATGACAGGAGGCAAACCTCGGACAGGACGGTCTCCAGCTTTTCTTTTGCTTTGTTTGACTTGAAAACACCAATGATACATACTGAAGCCTTCTCTCCACAGGTTTCCTGGAAATTAGAAGCTGTGAGGAGAAGGATTTTGTTTTCCATCGGTTCAGGTTTCTTTGCTTGATTTGATGCTAGCTTCTTATTCTTCTTCTCGAAACCTTCGAGCAGAGTCTTCAATTCTTTGATACCAGATCGGAGATCTTTCACTGAAATACCATCCTTCAGAAGTTGCTCCTCACCATTAATGTTCCGGCCAATAAGCGCTGGAACATTTTTCACACCGAGTCGTTTGAGCAGTGGAAGAGAAACATCCTGAACCTAAAGACGAAAAAAATTACTTTCACTCCCTTCATTCAATTTGCATAGGATAGATATTATGTTTCCCGTCCTTGATTGTTCACTGACTAATATACGAAGTTTTACTCTATGATCTATGATACATCACATTTATCAGTAACCTATGCCTCAAATCTATAATTAAAATTTTCCCTACAAACCACTGATTAAAAAATAATTATAACGCAAAACGCCAGTATATTATGTTATGTATCAGGCCTTCCCATGAAAAGCCTAATACATAGCTTCAGTGATTAAATTAACTTTCCCAGGCAGTAATTCTTACCTCTGCATCATAGAAAATTAAGCGATTGCGGAACATCCCACTGACAGCACGCCACATTGCTGGCGTGTCCTTCTTTGTTGACAGTAAGAGTACTTGAGGAAGGTTTGGTAAGGCATGTGAAGGGAAACTAAATTGGCTAATGTCTACCCTTCTGGAGAATCTCGGCAGGTGTTCCTGACAGAATATCTTCAGGCTCTTAGCATCATTTTCTCCAGAGTACTCATGCAAAGACCCTTTCTCTGTAGTGCTGTACGAATAAATGAAGAGACGAGCCGATTTTCCTACTGAGACACCAGCTTTTTTGCAAAGAGCTTTTTCTTTCTCACAATTTATCTTACCAGCCTGCATCAATAGAGTCAGCATATAAGCATTTCTTGATATATGTTAACTGCCAAGGATCAGCATTATGTAATAAAGCTGATCAGCTTACCCTTACTGCACCATCCAGTGAACGAGCCACATCCTCCAGGATACTTTCTAGCACAAATCGACCTTTTGCTTGTTGTGTATAGAATAACAAAATCCAACTAATTCCTTGATCAGCTATTTCCTTGTTGAAACTTTGCAGTGTGACCTCCTTAATGGTGACAGGGTTTGTATGCTGGCTGGAAGTTCTTGCACCGGGTCCAGCAGAACCAGCAAATCCACCGTGCTGGTTGCCTCCCATTGATCCACCACCACCAAACATGTTGGAAAAAACATCACCAAGATCAAAGCCAAACGGATTTCCAGCGTCAGACCCAGGGTTGCCACCAAATGAAAAGGAAAATGTTTTGCCATTTCCCGGACCACCCATTGTCTGCCATCCATCGCCGGATTTGAAATAGGTAGTCTTGGGACCACCACCAGTGAAACCCTCATGGTTCCCAAAATGTCCACCACCAATCCCTGGGTTACCTTTCTCATCACCGTAGAGATCATAGTTTTTCCTCTTCTCTTCATCTGATAGAATCTCATGAGCTGCAAAGGAGACACCAGCTCGGTTTAGAAGTTCAAGGTTATACAAAAGGATAGAGTCACGGTCATTGTCGTTTATCTCCTAGCAAATAATCATGGATTGAAAAGCAATTGGCTAACAGGGGTTACAGAACTTCTTGGTGGACTGATATATCATTTGCAAAGAGAAGCAGATGTAGAATAAACAGTTCTCTGCATCTAGAAAAGCTCAAGGGACAACATGCAACACCCAGAATGTTTCTCGGGATAACTGAAACAAGCCTACCATAGGCAAGAGCCGGACACTTCAAACCTAAGCAAAATCAACGCGAAAGTCTTCAACCAACATGTGAATGGAAACATGGAAGGGCTAGAATCGAAATTTATATGTGGCCGAAACATTATTTAGTGTCAATGAACTATGGTAAGTGTCCAATGAAGGATTGTCTCATATAGCTATATACACATTGCACGGTCAGTATGTCTAAAACACCAAATAGATCAAGATGTTTATACCAGTATAAGTATTTTATATGGACATAGTTGTGTGTGTCTTACCATTATTTATCTCTTCGAATTTCTGCTGAGCACCCTTGTCTTTGTTCTTGTCAGGGTGATATTTTAATGAAAGCCTGTGGACACCAGAAATTAGATAAGCTTTTGGTTGACAGACTATCAGGCACAAAAACAAAATTCATATTGTTTTTTTCTGAAATCGAACAACAGAACACATACTTGTGAAAGGCTTTCTTAATATCCCGTTGGCTGGCATTCTTGTCAACCCCAAGAACCTGGAACAAAGAAAGAAGGCATGATGTTATGGCTTGCTAGTATATCAATGGTTAGTAAAAAAACACTTCAATCACGTTGAAGCATCAATTAGGCAGATAAGTTTCAAATGGAAGCACACTTGATAACTTTCAGATGTGGCTCTGCGTATTAGCACCACTCCCTTACACTTGGTAGGGGATACGTATAAGCATTACCGTGATTTACTATTCCGTTCTAGCCTCTGAATTGCACAAAATAAACATCCATACGCATCACTTCAGCCCACTGTGCAACTAGTTTGCAATTGAGTTATCGAAATCCCAGAACCGCATTAGCTAACCACACATGACGCTTATGGCTCACCTTGTAGGGATCTAAGGTTTTGGCGGCGACATCCAGGGCGATCGAACTGAGGACGAGCGAGGCGACGAGGAGGGTTCGGACGGGGATTCCCATCGCGCAACTTCTTCGGCCCGGGTTTCGCTCTACCGCGACGAGCCTTCGGGTGCAAGATTCGTGGTCGGGTTCGCTGCTCCTGATGATTCTTCTGGTTCGGTTTGGAGGGAAGCAGAGGAGGAAGAGGGGATTTTAGCCATGGGCGGGGTGCCGCCGAGTTTGGAGAAGAGGGCTCGGGATGTTTCTCGACCGAGCGCACGTGGCGTGCGGAGGCGGCCTCCAGCGTGCTCGACCAATGGGATTAGAGCTTCCGATCCGGGGTGCGTGGCGGTCGCAGTGTTAGACTCGAGTCATGTGCCACGTAGGATCGAGTTCCTTTTAGGCGTCGTCACCGTCCGATCTCACGACGCCGACGTAGGCCATCCTAATTTTCTGTTTTTTTTTTTACAATTGGAGGCGCCGGGCGCTAAATTTTTATTTAAGTTATATGTATTTTACAGCATCTTTACTATTATACTGGAGTTGGTCGTAGGTCATACAACGCGTTTGGTGAAAGAGATTGAGATCATCCGAACCGTTCGATCTAATCTTACGGTCTTCACTTAACATCCACCAGCGTGCACCTTTCCTCAAATTATTTACCAAAATCTCCCTAATTATCATTAATTTACTTACCAAAATATTCCTAATTATCATAAATCCTTACCTAATCTGTCTCTTTGAAATTAAACACGCTATCACATCAAATCTCCAATGACGACTCCCTCCAATCTCCGCACGATCGCACCACCGGATATTCTCCTCATGCCACGCCGCCACGCAGGGTTCGGAGCTGGCCGGGCTCCTCGACGCCGACGCGCCCAGCACACCGCCATGCCCTAGCATGCCGCTCTCGACCTCCCTCCACCAGCGCGCGCTGCCCTCTCCGGCCATCTCCGCTCTCTCACATGCCCACTGACCTCTCGCCCGTGCCCAGCTAGCTAGGTCCAGCCGACGCCAGTTCGCCAAACACGTCCAGCGGCCAGCAGGTCACATCCGTCCAGGTCCTGTCGATCATGCTCCAGATTGTCGATCGCCACTTCAGCTTCAGGACGAATCAATCTGCATGGATGCTGCCATGCCGGTCAGTCACGCCGTCACGTGGCACAGCGGGCTAAGGACCTAGACGCAAGTTCTCCGTTTGCCACTTGAGCCGTATGCTGCAAAGCGCAAATAAGCCAGTTCGTCAATTGCCGGCCGGGATCCCACGAAGCCACGATAATGGACGTCGGTACGTCTCATCCTAGGTGACTATGGCTATTGTGGCGTCGGCATCGACACCAGGCTAGCTGGCGGCTGCGCGTTCCGGAGGTCAAGTCTGGGAGCAGGTCGTTCTCCAAGGTGAGACCATCCATCCCTATATTTAAGCATTTTCTTGAGCTTCTTTCGAATTCTGATGCAAAAACGAGGGTGTGGCTTTCTGTATCCATTAGGAATTATGAGCTCACCATTTAGTGTCCTGATATGAACTACTTCTATATAGCGAGCCATATACATAATAGATGTGGATCCGTGTGAATTTTGGGTTTGCTCGCTTCACCTATTGAAGATTTGGATTAAAAATATCAGGTGTTCTGATCTTTTGTAAGTTTACAGGGTCAGCGAATTTGGGCTCCTGCTCAGCGTTTGCCAAAGAAATTGCATTCTACGTATTCTCTTAAAGAAGCTATGAAATGGGATTAGAAGGGTGATCAAGACACATTTGTCTTATGATTTCTCAATAATTATTATCAGAATGATTGACATAATTATTAATCCAATTCCTCATTGGGATTATGACAGGTGTTTGTATCCTTATTTGCATTGCCACTTGCAAAAGGTTGGTGGTGCCGCAGTTCTTTGTATTGGCATTGCATATCCAGAAGCCGCTGATGAAATGGATGTCTATTATTTGCACGGGTACAAGAACAAAGAGCTAGATCATAAGAAATTACCTATGCTTAGGAGTATTACCACATCAATAAAATGTTGATGCTCTGTGTATCCATGAATATCCATGAACAAGCGTTTTAATCTAGACTTGTGACATTATCTCCGGAAGCTGCCACTGATGATTATTATGATACAATTTTTTTGCTTTTATTGGACATGAGGTATTTCTCCAGAAGTTCTCAGTTTAATATTTCTACTTATTATATTTGTTATGACCCTATATTTTGATATTTTCTGAAATTATCTGTACATTAAATGTTAACTAATTATTTCTGCGGTATGTCCATGCCTGGACCGAGAATATGTAATATCTTAACAACAACATCAGACTCTATTTATCTTTTGTTATTTTGCCTTCTCAAAACAACATGCCTTGTTTCTCTTTATGGTCTACATGTTCAAGCCGGCTGAGAACCAGTACTTCTCTTGATGATGTGATGCCAATGAGAAAATGTTCATGTACTTTGCAATATGCATAAAGAGTAGTGTACCCTTTACTTCTATGGATGATGCTTTACTACATGTTTTTCTATCAGGTTTATGTATGCTTCTTAGCTGTTGAATCAATACTACCGGTAGGCAGCAACATACCAAAATTATTTAGCGACTGTAAATACTAGATTATTGGCATTTACTAGGATGATATTTTAAAAGAATAATTGTATGAGATCTGCAAGGTACCCTGCTATTGTTTATTGATATGCCATTTTGTTATGACATAGTATTAACACATTGAAACCTCTAGGTTTATGAGAGGATGGACTCATCCATTTCATTCAACACTTCACAATAAACTTTTTCATCGAGTTGGAGTAGAAGTATCTGACCTCTTATATCCAAAGCTCAAACCATCATGCGGCCTAGCTCCTACGCCTAGACGAGATTCGCACCGAATAAACAATAGATGGCTTCGACGGCTCCACTGCCGCTTATGATACTCCCTTCGAGATGTCGTTTCCCCTGCCTAAGGTCCCCGAGCCGCAGCTGTCGATGAAAACTGATCTTCTCTTCCATATGTGTTCTTCATTCAGGTGGCGGTGTGACCGCCATTTTAGTTACAGATCATGTTGAATTTCTCTCCAAGGTTGGCCAGATTTTGGTAGGTTTGTTGTCTGCGCAATACTTGTGAATAAAAGTCCATGATACTATTTAATGGATTTTTTTTCATTCCTTAGGTCATGAAGAAGGGGGAGATACCATAGGAGAGAACTGATGAGGATCTTTTGCCAAGTCGGGCGCAACATTTAAACAACTTTTTAATGCTCACGAAGACTCAAAGACAACACAGAACTCTCAGGACCACACCTATATAGGTAAAGAAACATGCACGATTCAGTACCAACAAACAATTATACAGTAGGGCAGCAAGGCAGAAATCTCCACATGTAACCTATTGTCCGCTGACTGTGGGAGCTGCGGGAAACTGACACTATAAAAGGAATACATGTGTTCCAAAGCATGGTTCCTCCTTGTCCTTGATAATACTTGCACAGTGTGTGTATGTCATCCTGCAATGCCTTGCAACTTTTCTCACGTTAAGATGGCAACTCTCAGCTGCCTATTCGCTTCTGTTATGAGGCTCCTTGCTGCTCACTTTGGCCTAAAGAATTACAATTCATTTACTTGCTGCTATGGCAATGACCCATACAGAACTTGCGTTTATCATACTAGCCATTGTCATTAGTAGTAATGTACAATATTTTTGCTATCAAATACATAGATTCTCAGGTATAAGCAAATTAGACTAATCGCAAAGAATTTGTAACTTCAGCAACATTCATGTGTTCAACCAAAACAATTTTGGCTTAAATTTATCCTTTGTCCACATTTTCTTATGCAATTCATAAACCATGTGAGTTAATTGAAAAGGTCCGTATTAGATTACAGAGACCCATCTCAATCACAATCTTGGATGCCCACCAGGTATGTATCTTTTGTTTCAATTGGGACCAAACCAATTCTATACTATGCAGCTGAACTTGTCAGGTTATCGAGCACATCTCAGATAGCTGGATGCAGCACAACCATGTATCTCAGACAAAATAATGTCTTTTTTTGGTTTGGCAGTATAGTCTCTGGATTGTAATTTTAATTTTGCAAGTTCTCCAAAGAAATCAAGCATATACTAAGCAAGGCTTATGCATATAATACAATAGGAGTATATTTCATTCTATTGCCAACTAATCCTGCGATACGATAGGAGTAGAAGTGAGATTTTTTGTGTGTATTAAATACAACATTAAAAGGCTATATTCACCTACAACCTACAAATCTAATATTTTTTGAAATTTGTATAAGTAGTATATGTAGCAAAACTTTAATTTCTCAGTGATTTCTGTCAAGAATCAAATATTATGCTAAGAACTAATCATTGAACTTAGTAACACAATTTATCTATCCATTTATGTTTATAACAAATAAGAACAAAATTAGGACCCCATATTTTTTTGTCCTTGTGTGTTCTAATATTACAACAAGATCGTACTATTTATAGAAAAGTTGGGTATCACATGAGTAAGATGTGTGTGCCTTCACATTGTGAAGGAGGCTGAACTTATGAGGTGCAATGGCACCCGTGATGTAGATCACTAGATGGAGATTTGGAATGAGCAGGAGAGGCGACTTTACTACAGTACACACAGCACACGCGAACCTGAGTTTTAAGTCCCGCCTCAAACGCCCTAAGGGCATCTCCAGCGGCGCGACGCATTTTGGACGCCCAAAAGTGGTCGCGAGCGTCCGTTTGCGTCGCCCCGCGGACATATTTTGTCCGCTCGTCCGTTTGCGTCTGGGTGTGCTCCCACCGGGGCGGCCCATTTTTTGAATTGCAACATAGTACAAACATTGAAAGTAGTATATAAAAATGCATAAAAACTATACAAAGTAGATCTATAAGCCTAGACTACTTGCTTCCTGACGGGCCGGCACCATCGTTGCGTCGCTCCGTCGCCTGCTTCTCCGCCGCCTCCCGCGCGGCCGCTATGGCTCGGTGCGCCGCCGCGTCCTCTTGCAGGCACTGCTCCAGCCTCGCGTTGGCGGCCTCGTCCTTGAGCGTCTCGAAAGACTCGACGAGGGCCCGCTGCTCCGGCGCCTTCTCCTCCGGCGTCGGCGCATCAGGGTCATCGGATGACCAAGATATCTCCGAGTCGGAGTCCTCGGCTGCAGCGGCAGCCGCCAGCCTGCGCTGTTCCAGCTCGGCGTCCAACGCCGCGTGGCCCGCCAGCTCCTCCTACGCTTCCTGCGTCGCGAGTGCCAGGGTCGCGGCGTCCCTGACCGGGTTGAGGAGGTCGCCCGTGTTGTCGTCGGAGTCGAACTCCTCGGAGGAGCTCGACGCCGGAGGAGGTGGAGTGGGAGGTGAAGGTGGAGGTGGAGGCGCGGCAGCCTGGCCGCGTCTGGCGCTGCTCATGGTGGATCTGCTTGAGAGGAAGCGGCGCTACGGCAGCGGCGGCTAGGGTTTGTGGGGAGGAGATGAGATGCTCGCGCCCTGTATATATAGCGCGGAGGCAGGGCGACGGCCGCGCCACGCGTGGCATCGCCATTACTACGTGCGCAGAGGTAGGCGACGGCCGCGAGCCACGCGAGGCATCGCCATTAACGCGGCCGCAGACTGCCGAAGCGACGCCTCGGTGCCAGTACCGGCGGAGAAGACGCATCGACGCTGCGCACGCTCGCGGAAGCCGAGGCACGCCATTAACGCGGCCCCTGCAAAGGCTGCAGCGCGCCGCCCAGAAGTAATACCGCGGAAGACGAAGCAGTTATGCCGCTGCCAGGCGGGCCCGGTGGGGAAGCGAGCGGACACTTTGCGCGTCCGCCGAGCGTCCACCGAGACGCAAACCTGGCGCATATTTGGGCCAGATTTGCGTCTCCGCGGACGGCCCGATCACTTTGCGTCGCCCCGCTGGAACAGACCCCAGACGTATTTCCGGTCACGGCGTCCGTTTATGTCGCGCCGCTGGAGATGCCCTAAGTCTACCTGAATAACTACGTGGTATGTCATAGCCGCAGCCAGACGATACATCGATAGACACAGATGCAAATGATTGAGCAATTGAGCAATTGGTACTGTGCATCTCTCAGTTTGGTATTAGGTACTTTAGTACTCTGATGCTTTTGTGCATATCAAGGAAAAGCGGTAGAGTGGCTTTTGGCAGTGAAGTTCCAACTGAGGAAAGAACAAATAGAACATGAAACGATACAAGTTGTCGGTCGTTCATGGCGAATTCATCTGTGTAAATGATGGCTTCAATCGGATTTCATTATGACTTGAATGTTTGACATAGCATATTTTTTTTGTATACTAATAAGTGAGCAACCTTTTAATATACTATTTTTAATTGTTCTCCAAATGGTAGTGAGTTATGTACGAACAACACTACAAATAATATGTGTCAATCATAATATGGTTTGCTGATCTCTATTCTAACTAAAGTAAAAAAAATTATAGTTTTAGAATACTGTCTATATATTTTATTACGTTTGAAAGTTTATTTATATTCTAATTATATATACACTATAAGAAAATAAATTTAAGTGAACCGTAGCAACGCACGGGTATTCAACTAGTGTATTATAAGACGTGTGATTTGTATCCGTTGACCTTTCTGATAAAATAGGATATACGTACAACTTTGGATAGGCAGAGACAGAGACAGTTCACTCTAAACAGGTAATGGAAGCAGATTTGGTGCCCACGAGCACCAATGCTTTTAGTTTTTTAAAATATTTGAAAATTATACATGTGCATTTTAAAAAATAATTACATTTATTTCATGAATATGTACACATGTTCTGAATGTTCGTGCGAAGTTTCGGAAAAAATTGCATTGTATTTTGAGCTACAGGAAAAAAAAAAGTTTGTGACTATGTATAGTGATAAATATTTATCAGAAAGTTGTCTTTTTTGTATAGCTCAAGATACAGCATATTTTTTCTCAATTTTTTTACTGTACCTTCAGAATGTTTATATGTATGTAGATATTTAATTTCAAAAAAATTAAAACTCAAAAAGTATGACTTTTAAAAGTCAGGAGCACTCGTGCTCATATGCCAAAGACACTTTTTGCTAATTAGATCCATTTTGATCATCTCAAAAAAAAGGTCCCTTCTGATAAGTGACTAAATTCAACTATGTGACTCCTTATTTTTCATAGGACGTGCTGAAGACTTGTCTAGGCAAAAGCTGCTACATCTGCTAGAACACTGTTGTCTACCAGATAAGTGTGATGCTAAAGTTGTAGAGTTTTTTTTTAGAATTCAACACTTTATTGATCAAATCATGTCAATACAAAGTTTATCACAGATAAACTCCGGGACTAAATCACGGAAGAAAATACTACCAAAGCTTTCAGCTCTACGAGCTAAAATATGCTTAATTATTATGACGACGGTTAACATGATGAAAAGTCACCGAAGACAAGGACGAGGCTAGGGTCTTGATGTCCCCAACCACCACTCGAGCCAGCGATCGATCATGGATCGGGGAAAATCCGTTGGATGATCATCGAGAGGCAATTTGACACCAAGATGAAATGGTCAAAACCTTCTTCCTTTGCCAGGGAAACCGCACTTCTAATAGCGAGTGCTTCAACAACTTCCAGCACCGTGAAGTAACTTGCTGCATGCATCGAGAAATTTACCATTGTGGTCCCTCATCACGACGCCTGCCCCCATCTGAGAAGAAGAAGAGAACAAAGTTGCATCAACATTAATGACAATCGTACCAGCCGGCGATAGAGACCACTATGTTCTTGAAGAAGAGGTCTCGCGTCTATGGTCGTTCGGAGTCTTGAAAAGATGCAACAAAATCAACTCGATATACACTTTTATCAGTTCCGCGAGACTTCTTGGGTGCTTTTTTTTCTCATTACGGACTCCATTGCGCGCCTCCCATAAGTGCGACACCGTAACAGCCAGAGTGACCGCTTCTCGATCATTTGATCTAGCCAGAAAATCCAAAACCCAGGATTTGGGAGTTGAGAAGTGTTTCCTGACAAGATGAACATGATAAACAGCCTTAACTGCTCGCCAAACTTCAGTTGCATAAGGGTAAAACACAATCGTGTGTATTGCACTCTCATGTCTATTGCAGAACAAGCATGCATTGGACGTAGGTATGTTGCATCGTCGAAGTTGTGATCCACACTAGGGAGACAGTCATGCTCCAATATCCAAAGAACAATCTTTGTTTTCCCGGGGGCTTTGATACTCCATAACTTCTTCCAAAGAGTCTCCTTGACAATGGAGTCCATCGGAAGCCCCCGTTTACTCAAGCTTGTGCCGTGCCACAAACTCCTGAGATCGCACCAAATTGTAGGCTGATTTGACCGTGTAGACATCGAACTTGGGGTAGGGCCAGGAAGGAAAATCTTCACCTCCATACCTTCATAGAGGGATCTGAAGAATTTTGGATGTGACATCATCCTCAAAAATACTTTTGACCACTTGGAGTCCCAAGATCGGCTATCAGCATCAATCAAGGACATGCCAATAATTTTAACTCGATCAGGTGTAAAGCCCGAGATCCAATTATCAGAAAGGATCTGTGTATGCAAGCCATCACCAATGCCCCATCTTATGCCTTGCTTTACTAGTTCCATACCGAATAAAAAAGTTTGGAGAGTTGTTGTCACTCGAGCTGCTAACAATAGAGCTTCTGCTTCACCTTATAAGGACGAACTAGCTATGCATACTTGTATGTATGCTTTTTGTGCTTTCATTAAGCAATGTGGGTTATTTGACTACGGTTGTGGCGGATCTGCTTAAACTTTGACTAACAAAAAAAATTGGGCAAACCAAATGGAATGGCTCTAACCTCCTTAGGAAAGTCATACTTTATTGATTGGCAAACACATTGTTTATTTATTTACAAGAGCAAACACATATATTTTTATGATTCTCTAGCTTTGTTTTAGATTTGTATCAATGTGGCTATTGTTAATCCAGATTGGTTTAGTTTGGAGTAATTGGTGTGCATATACTAGTTGTTAGTGATCGAAGGTTAGAGTTTTATTTTGTTGTATTCATATATAGCTAAAATATAGAATCAATATGATTTATGGTTGCTCAGAGCTAGCATGTTTCAGATAGATACTTATTTAGATCTATGATAGTTGAAGATTTTAGTGGGTGTTTAGATCTGGATTGTTGATTTTAGTTGCATCATTTTAAAGGTTGGGGTTTGGCTAGAAATTTTGAAAATGTTCCTACAAGATTTATATTTGCCAACTAGGTGTGGACAAATGATCTTTTTTTGAGAATTTAATATTTTGATCATCAATAGTATTATGTCGGAATACTAGCATATATACATCTTCCAAGACCGTGATTACTTTCCACATGCATGGAAACAATGGACCAAAGTTAGATATGCGGTCAAAGTTGCGCATTTCAATTTAGAACTTACAAGGCCAAGGAATTGTTTCTATAGTGTGAATATCAACAAGACATGTTTGTGTGGACATCATAGTTTTCCCCTCCCAAGGATATCAAATATGCATGTGCTCAGGGGAGGGGGCTTGTCTCCTGTAGCATTCTCTTGCTTTGCCCACCAAAATGGGATATGGAGAGAGATAGAGAGAGAGTTGTGAGTTTTGATTTCAGAAACAAAAAGACACAGAACCTGTAGGAGATCCAGTGATGCTCCTATGTGTGAGATGTCTCACAAAATCACATTCTACTTCACTTTCACAAACCAGTATTGCAACTTAATTATATATAAAAGTGTCGAATCTGTATGCATAAATGGACAATGAGTGTGGGATCCACTCATGTTGAGGCCATACTCCTCAACATGTGGAATCTGTATGTATAAATGGACAATGGGTGTGTGATCCACCCATGCATAAATTTAAAAGTGTCGAATCTGTAAGCATAAATGGAATGTGTTTCAAGATCCAAACCGTCGGGTCAGTCTTCCGTAGGTGTTCATAAGGGTAAGATGTGCGTGTGTGCCTTCAAGGGGCGAGTGTATATGCGTGTGTGAACGTGTGCGTTTGTACCGTGTTTCCAAAAAAAGTACTCCCTCCGTCCCGAAAAAAGCTGCGCGGGGGAGAAATATTTTGAACTGTTGACCATTTTACAGAAAAACCCTTTACACTTTGAAATCAGTCCAACAAACTCCCCACAATCAGATCACGGAAACAACGCACGCAATCAGCGGCCGCGCGCGTGATCCGGCCACGATCCGGCCGCGATCCGCGCCGCACGAGCTCACCGGCACCCCTGCACGAGCTCGCCGGAGCCATGCAAGAGCTCGCCGGAGCCCTCCACTAGCTCGCCGGCGCCCTCCACGAGCTCGCCGGCGCCCTCCACGAGCTCGCCGGCGCCCTCCACGAGCTCGCCGGCGCCCTCCACCAGCCGCCGCAAGCAGCTCCACCTCCGGCGGCCGTCCGCCGCTCTTCTCGCCGTCGGAGGGGCCGCCGTCCGCCGCGACCACGCGCAGGGCCCGCTGTGAGCAGCTCCATCTCCAGCCGCCGCTCCGCCCACCGTCTGAGGGGCCGCCGCGACGCCCACCGTCTGAGGTGCCGCCGTGAGCAGCTCCACCTCCGGCCGTCGTCCGCTGCTCTGGTCGCCGTCGCAGGGGCCGCCGTCGCAGGGTCCTCCGTGCGCTCGCTGTCGCTTCAACGAACGTGGAGGCCATAGTTCTCCACCTCCTCGCCATCCGCCGCTCTTAGCCGAGTGCGTCGCCAAAAGAGGAAGGCAGGAGCTGCTGCAACTCCAGTCAATTTGTCGGGGAAGGAAAGGTACCTACAATTCCCACCAAACATGGAATTAGCTATCATGCAGGGGTGATTAATTTCCTTATTTCATAGAGCAAATATTGGCAAGCAAATTTGAGTAATATCATGCAAATTTGGGTGATTACTTTCCTTATGTACAGACTCAGTAATGAGTGATTATTTTCCTTATGTACAGACTCAATAATGGGTGATTACTTTCCTTATGTACAGACTCGGTAATGTACAGACTCAACAAATTTATGTACAGGCTCAGTAAAAGCAAATGTACAGTAACATTTAACTCATGCAAATTTGGGTGATTATAGTTTCCTTATTTACCTCATGTTGTTTCACAGAAATATATGGCAAGCAATCCCAGTGATATCATGAAATTTGGGTAATCATAGTTTCCCATTACCTGACATACTCAGTCCATTAGTTTTGGTCATCAGTTTTGGTCTTGTGTGCTGGTCCACATGGCCACCTTACCTGGCAACCTGTACAACAATTCAATTTAAGCTAAAAGCAACTGTAACAGTTCACATGTCTCAATTATGTAGAGTTGCTGATAATGCACAGTGCATTTGCATATCCATAACAAGAACATAAGAAAATGATAAGCATAGTTGTAACTTCAAGGACAACAGGTACTGAAATGCCATTTCGTTCAGAGAATGATTATCTGCTAAAGTTAATGTGACCAGAATTTTATTTGCTAAAATGAAATTGCAAATTTAAACTGGCCTTTGTTTGCAGATAATAACATATCAATAAGGCTGTATCTGCCTGAACTCATTACTTATCAGCTGCTCCTCGCAGGTCTGTCTTTCAGTTGCTCCTCGCCGGTCTACCTTTCAGCTGCTCCTCGCCGGTCTACCTTTCAGCTGATCAGCAAGTTCACTATGGTGCTCCCAGACCTCAACAACGCCCCACTTGACCTCAACTACACTCCGCTTGACGAAGATGATGTCCACATACCTGCAGTAGAAGAGGAGATGTTGGTAGATCAAGATGAAGAAACCAATATGGAAGGAGCAACTAGTAACAACAGACACCCAAACCTAACAAATGAGCAAAGATGGGGGCTTTACTTTGCTTTAGAAGTAATCAAACAGAGAGATGGAAAAGTTGACAAGACAGACAAGCAGCTTGTTGCATGCCTATTGAAGACAAGCCTACTTAACCGTCGAAACGATATGGAAACAAGCAAATGACCAGATTAAGGAAGGTCTAGAAGTTGATGTGTCGAGCGTAAAGACGGGCAATGTTGGTCGTAAGAGAAAGGACCTCGACCTCGAGAGGATTTTGACGGTCCCTCTTAACAAGAGAAAAACAATTCGATCACTATCCGGGGCCCTTGGTGTTTGTCCCTCCACATTACACGAGGAAGGTTCCGGTGGGGTCGGGTGAAGCGTGTCACTAACACTTTAAAGCCGTTGCTAACGGCAGCAAACATTATTCGAGAGACTGAAATTTTGCGTCGGTATGCTTTGGATGAGAATGACAACGAGTTCACAACTTCTATGCCGTCATTCAAAGAAATGGATGACATAGTTCACATAGACGAAAAGTGGTTCCACATGACAAAAAGAAAAACAGCTACTACACTCCCCGGAGAGCCTCCACCCTTGCGTGCCGTCCCGAGAACAAGAAGCGTATCGGTAAAGTGATGTTTCTCACTGCGGTAGCCAAGCCTAGATATGAAGGGGAGTTGTCACTTTTGATGGCAAAATCGGCACGTGGGCTTTTGTGACGGAAACCCCAGCGGTTAAAAAGAGCAAAAACAGACCAAAAGGGACAATGATAGTGCAACCATTGAAAGTCACTCGAGAGGTTATGCGGAACTATATGTGCAACCTAGTGATACCTGCTATATAGGACAAGTGGCCAGACGAGGATGTAGGAAGAACAATTTACATACAGCAAGACAACGCGAAACCTCACATCCTACCTCATGATGAGGTTTTCCGACAGGCCGTAGCACAGACGAGATCTGGACATTAGATTGTTGCGACAACCTCCTAATAGTCCAGGACATGAATGTGCTCGACTTATGTTTCTTTCCATCTTTGCAGTCCCTCACTGATACTAGAGCACCTACAAGTATCCGGGAACTGATAGAGGATGTGCAACAAGAGTACGAGAACTACAAGGTCAACATGTTATATCGAAGCTTCTTGACACTCCAGGCATGTATGAGAGAGGTCATGAAAGCAGGAGGGGGAATAAAATACGAGCCCCCGCACTTGCATAAGGAACTGAAGGAGAGAGAAGGAAGGCTACCAATCGCTCTATCAATCACATCCGAGCTACTTGTAAAAACTAAAGAGCTTATAGAAAAAGGAGAGGCAAATTAGAAAGAGTATGAGTGGAATAGGAGTGTTATTGTGTTCATATGGATATTGTAGAGAAAGGAAGAGTAATGCTACTGTAGAGAAATGAGTATTGTTTTTATGTTGTAATTATGCCTAGTTATAAGGAGAAACTTCGGCTCTGTTGCTTCAAGTACTGTCATGAGGAGCTAGTGGGTTAATTTCCTAACTCTGTTCGTTATAAAGCTAATTCTTGTCGGGCTTCTTGAATTAACCCCATTAACTATCTGCCAATTTCTTGCATTAGTATAGAAGAGAATGTTATAACGTGCAATACCAGTTCAAGCAAATTAGCTCTAATTCAGTTTAAAGGGAAGATTGAGATATGCGGATAGCAGCTAACAAGCAAATGGACTAGAACACTGAGCTGCCAGTGGTAAACTAGGATGACAGGCATCATGTCCATATGTTTGTTTTAATGAACTAGTCTCAATGACGCAACTTCTATGTGCTCTACACTAATTTGACTGTCTATGTTTGTTGCATCCTTCTGGAAACTCAAAGCATTTGAGTATGCAAACTGGCGAGGATATTTGGATATGCTTTAAGAATTATTGGATGTGCTCGCAGCAGCCTTTTACTGTTGTCGTCTTGCAGCTTTCACACTATGTGAAATGTGACAAGTAGACAGATAAACGATACTGAAAATGGGATTATAAACTGTAACTACCAGCTTGACAGTTAACCCTTGGTTTAAATTTGGTTTCTCGGCATGCTTGGGCAGGTTAGGTGCCGCTTAAAGAACATAATGCCTAGGCACCTAAGTTAATAATGTGGTTAAAAAAAGAGCGGGAGTTTTTGTGTTTCTAACCCTTAGCCGACATATAGAGTTTTACAAAAGAGAAAAACATAATCTCGCGGGCATCCGATAAAACGGTACTCGAGCGAGATGGTTTACCCCGAATGAGTCCCGAGAATGAGTCCTCGGCGAGCCACCTTACGGACCTTCCCTTCACCGTCGGCGGCCACTTGATGTCGACAGAGCCGTCCGGGTTGTACTCACGGAGCTTACGAAGCTCTCTTTTTTTTGGCAAGAACCGTGTTCTCCCGATCTGCTGACACAGTAGACGCAATTGCTTAGAAAATAAACATCGAATTTTCCATAGATCAATATCTATCGGGACATCAAGTGGGAATGAATCAGAATAGTAGACCATCAGCTAGCACAAGCTTAATCGGTAATAACAAGGTGACACAAGGCAAACCATAAGATATGTGCCTTGAGGTACCCAAACTGATACGAATCATATGACAAACAATATACTCCGGCTTCAAAAAGCAGAGGCGTTTTTCGAAATATTTAGGCAAGCACGAGCTTAATGCGGCACGGGAATGTCGCGAGAGACGAGACGCACGCACCTGGTGGAGGCAGGGAGTCGGTTGCCTCGCCGGAGGAGGACGCGCCGTGCGCCGAGCGGAGAAAGAAATCCCCTTCCCTTGCGTCGGCAGCTCTCCGCTCTATCTATCCGTGGCCTGCGACGGCGCGCGCGGCGCGGCACTGGGAAACGAGATCATACGATTCGGCGGCGGCACATCGTGAAGCGGACCGTCGCGGCGGCGGCGGCTGGCAGCCTTTGGCGCGGCGTGGGCGGACCGTCGCGGCGGCCGGCAAGTTAGCGGAAGGAAGACGGGTTCTCATCGCCTCGCGCTGACCACAAAGAATCGATTTTGGATCCAAAAATTGATCCTTGCCGTGAGCATGGGCTAGGGTTTGTGGCGGGCTGCCAGGATAAAGCTTCCATGCCATGGGATCGACGAGAGGAGGAAGAAGGGTTTCCGGAGCGCTGGTCGGGTGGCGTCGGGAGCGCGGCGGAATCGGCTTGACACGGCGACGGGGCGGAATCGGGATTGGGGATCGGTGGTCGCGGACAAATGTTCTCAGGTGAAAAAGCGCGAGGGGGTTTTCGCAAAAACGCCAGCGCGCAGCTTTTTACGGGACGGAGGGAGTAGGTGTTTCATCTCTCGTGCAAAAGTTTCAAAGTTGTACGTACAAGTCTATAATTTTAAATTTCCAGACATTTTAAAACACAATTTTTAGTTTAAACTTGGGTCACCCGAGCCGTAACGCAACCCTACTCTGGTTTCCCTAAATCGGAGCTCTTTCCGACGCGCACGTTTCCATCCCACGATCTTTTATAAGCCCTGTTTCTTCTCTCTCCTCTCTTTTCCTCCCCTGCCCACCGCCGCTGCCGCAACGCCCAGCAGCAGCAGTAGAGCAAAGCGAGCGCAGCCGCCAAGCCCTACCGCCGCCACTCCAGCCATGGCCGACCCGGCGGAGCACCGCGTGGCGGAGGAGGAGGAGGCCACGGCGGCGGGCGAGGAGGAGGACACCGGCGCCCAGATCGCCCCCATCGTGAAGCTCGAGGAGGTCGCCATCACCACCGGCGAGGAGGACGAGGAGATCCTCCTCGACATGTAAGCCGCCACTCAATCCAGCCCGATCCGATCGTCCTCGTCCTCGATCTACGCCTGACGCCTCTGGTTTCGGTGCGCGTAGGAAAGCGAAGCTCTACAGATTCGACAAGGACGGGAGCCAGTGGAAGGAGCGGGGCACGGGCGCCGTCAAGCTGCTCAAGCACAAGGAGACCGCCAAGGTCCGCCTCGTCATGCGGCAGGCCAAGACGCTCAAGATCTGCGCCAACCACCTCGGTACGGGGCGATTTCGGCTTTGCGATTTCGATTGGGGGGACTGGACGGATGGGTTTTGACGTCCTAGGTTTTTTTTTTCTTCCCTTAATCGGTGTGCAGTGGTGGCGTCGATCAAGATGCAGGAGCACGCTGGCAGCGACAAGTCGTGCGTGTGGCACGCTCTGGATTTCGCCGACGGTGAGCTCAAGGAGGAGATGTTCGCCATCCGCTTTGGATCCGTCGAGAGTGAGCACCCTATCGTCTCTGCAGCTTTGTGTTTTTGTTATGTCGTGCATTATTTAGAAGTATTGGTCCACTGTCCTGCTATGCATCTATGAATTGTTTGTGAGCATAGGGTTTGATTAGCTAAGTAGTAGTACTTCAGGTTGATCTAGCATGCTATACCCACCTTCAGTTAACCCTAAACGCCACGGCAGAACTGTGGAGAGCTATTCTGCCAGAAACAGTTCTCAGTATCTGTACCAATCAACCACCGACAGAGTTTCATGTTCTTTTGCGTTTACTTAAGCTCAGTATCAGTAGTGAGTAATGTATAGCACCGCCTTACCGCTGGATGCTTTGCACTGCATGAAAATTATCGTTGTTTCTCATTCTAATTTGCTAATTTTGACCCCATTAGAGGCTCTGCTAAATTTCAAGTGCTCACAGTTTGTGATGAAATAACTATTGAAGCAAAAAAGGATTTATATTCAACATAAAACTGCATTACTGTTTGTTGTAATAGTTGGGTTCAGTTTGATGAATTGAGATAACACAAGAAGCCCCTAAAGTTGTGGCAAAATGCGGATAAGGTTGCTCAGATTAAAAATTAAGGTTGCAGGTATATAAGACTTTTAAATCAATAAATCTTGCTGCCCGTTTCAGTTTTTCAGATAGCTGAATATCCACGATGGCAACTGATAGACTGCTGATATGAAACTGCTGTTGATCATCTTGTGACCCCCATGTTGCAGCTTGCATTGTCACTCGGAAACAATTTGCATTAGTTCACACCTCCATTCAGCTTTTCGTTGGTACTTTTTAGCTGATTAAATTCACAATATCCCCAGCAAATTTCTTCATATCTACATTGCATTCCACATTGTATTTCACATACATTCCTTTTTACATAGAAGTTTATGTGCGTGAGTGGAAATATATTACTAGGACATTGAAAGTGAATTACTAAGAGTATTGACACAATTGGCACTGCTAAAAGCTCAAGAACTTCTGATGTAAATTTCCCGTGAAGATATGTTATATGCATATTACTATGTCAGCATTGTAGGATACTCTTGATTAATATTATTGACAAGTTTATTGCAGTGTCACTTGTAATTAATACTATTGACAAGTTTACGCTATTTTATCCAGGAAGCTAGCAAAAGTATCTCACATCATCCTAATGTTTTCCTGATTCTTTTTCAGACTGCAAGAAATTCAAGGATCTCGTAGACCAGATCGCCGAGGAGCAAGGAAAGAACGAGGAGAAAGAGAGTGAGGAAGCCTCCTCTGCTGCCGAGTTGGTAGAGAAGTTAACGGTGACCGAGGAGAAGAAGGCGGAACCTGTGGAGAAAGAGGAGACTCCCGCAGCAGTAGATGATACCAAGGATGCTAAGGAGTGAAGCGCCCGCCTGCTATTTTCATCCTATATACTCGAACAAGTGAACTGTCAAATGAGTGTCATTCGATTCATTTTGTTGTGAGAGTTTGGTCTTCCTTCCACAAATTTTCATTGTGTTTTTCTCTGTTGAAATGTTTGTGCTAGGCAAAGTTTGATTTGCGTCGGTCATCAGGTTTTCTTGGTTAATAGACAAGTCATGCAAGGCATTGTGTTTCTGGATGGTGGTGTGGTTGGGGTCTGTGTGTATGTACAATTATTTGGAGTCGCTTCTGGAAATGGATACCGGCTGAGTTGTCTGAGTTTCATGGATGTCGCTGCCTTTTCAGTCGCTCTCATCTCCATGTTTTGCTAGCAACAAATGTACATGTATCTTTATTGCTGTAAGGTGATGTATACCTTCCTAGCAGTGCATTCGTATATCGTAGCCGTAGTCCTTGTATACCAGTATTAGTTGATACACAGGGCATGGCGCCTCATTCGTTCGTACTAAATATCGGCAGTGAACTCTGCTCTGATGCTTGTATACAAGTAGTACATGTGATCGTTCATGGCGGATTGGTACAGCGACGCATTGAATCCTTTCTCATCGTACAGCCTGGGCATGTCATCGATGTACCCAGATCATCCGAAGCAATACGAAGCTGTGGTCTTTAGTACTGGTACAACTATACAGTACATACGGCATCAACTACTGTGCTGTGCTGTGCTCTGTACCTAGGGCTCGGTTGCTGGCTGTATGCACATTGATTGATCGATCGATATATATGCCGCGAATTCATGAGCGTAGCAGGCAGCGCATGACACCCCATGATTTGCATTGAAACCTCGATGCGCGCGGGATCCTCCTCCTTTACACCCGCTTAACTCGCGTATCATGCTGGTTGCCGGGACGTGCCTGTGCGCGAGGATCCCGGCGTACAGTACGTCGCTAGCACGTCGTACGATGATGGCCGTGGTGTTGTGTTGGTAGGTGCAAGTTAAGTTGGAAATGAAACTCTATCGGCCTCGTCGTGCGCTACGGATGTGCGATCCCACCCTGATGATCCCGACGCAGATCGATGTGCCGGTAATATCAGGTTCAGTACAGGTTCAGCGCGATCCGCGTGATGCTTGTGCTCGCTCGCACGGATTCAGAGTGCCACGGGCCACGGAGATATCAGAGCACATCTGTTTCTGCGACAAGAGAAATGGCATGAAGATTTTGCTGCCGGCTTTTTGTTGATCAACAGGGAGGTCATCCCCGGTTCCACTGATAACAGCAGAGTCTTGTTTCTTAGCATCGTCCGTTTCATATCCGGCTTGCTGAACTTGGGGCAAGTTTCTTGGTGAATCCTCCCACGGTCTAAAAGTCATAATCCTGTCTGTATTTATGCATCCAATGTTGCTACACCTGCTCCTCAGTTTCCGTCTGTCAATGATACATGTCGCAGGGTAAAAGAAACACAGTGATGAACGGAGGATGCCTATTCATTCCAAGATCACTTCGTTCTGCGGCTCAATGTCTATTCTGGACCTGATCAATCAACCACGCAAAAACGGCCGCTATTTCGGGCAGATGCATGTTGGTTCTCCATAAATTGGAGTAGTTGAGTGTTAGACAACTTACGAGTAGTTAGAGTATGTATGTATACAAGTAGCAGTATTCTGGAAGACATGCCAGATTGGCTTCGATCTCAAGCCACATACCGATACGCTAAAGCCAAGCGATTGATTTTTGCACTCAGCTTCTTGTCGCCGCAATGCAAAACTAGCAAAGAAAGAAGCAAGCACGCCACACGCCCTGGCGCCCTGCTGACCAGTGACCAACTAAAATCTCGGCCGGCGCGCTCACACAATTAGCAGCAACATCGATCAAGAGTCAGTAGTCAAAACCACCAAAGAAGCATGAACCAGAAACAGTAAAAAAAAAATGAACACTTCACCGGCTGCTTGATCAAAAAAATTCTTCGATTGAATCAAATGCGAGAGAATACATGACACCAGCATGATGAACACAACGGCCGACGGCGGCCAACTGGGCCGATCAACCCGAGGCCAACATTTATGGTTCCTACTGGGATCGTCACACGAGGCACGGCCGTTGACACCGCCGTCGCCGCCGGCGGTAACGAGGACACCGTCTCTGCTGCCGCTGCTAACGGCGGGCCCACGGGCGCCGCCATTTCCTGCATCGGCGACTGTGGCAGCGTCGGATGGCGATCGTACATTGGTTGACATCTCGAGACTGGGCAGTGGGGCCCAGGCGTCGGAAGCCCAGGTTGGGCATTCATCCAACTCGCGCGCCCAGCTTGTGCGCGTGCTGTCTGATGCCAATTCGGCAATCCTCCCCTTTGCGCGCGCCATCACCTCGTGCTCGTCCTCCATGTCGACCTCCGAGCAGCCGGAGGATGCGTCGGAGTCCGAGTCTTCCGCTGCCGCCCAGTCGAGAACCGCCCGGGGCGACGGCTCTGGCACGCCGGCGTCGTCGTGGGCATCGGTGGCGAGGAACGGGTGGCGCAGCAGCTGCTCGCACGTCCACCGCTCGCCGGCGTCCCGGCGGAGGCATCGGTCGACGAAGTCTCGGCAGGGGTCAGAGAGGCACGAGGGGAGCTCGGGCCGCTTCCCGCCGAACCCGACGCGGAGCAGCAGCTCGCCGACCTCGAGCGCGCCGCCGATCTCCGACCACGGCCGCTTCCCGGTGAGCAGCTCCACAGCCGTGCAGCCGAGCGACCAGACGTCGGACGCCGGCGTCGACGCGCCGCCGCGGGCCACCTCCGGCGCCATCCAAGCGGGTGTCCCGCGCGGGCCCCGTGGCGCACCCTCGGACACGAGCCTCGCCGCGCCGAAATCCGCGAGCTTGGCGCCATCGTTGCCGCCGAGGAGCACGTTCCTGCCCTTGACGTCCCCGTGCACCACCCCGGCGACGTCGTGGAGGTAGCGCAGCGCGGCAACCACCGGGCGCACGACGCACCGAGTTGCCCGCTCGCCGATGCCACCCGCCGCCGCCGCGTCGGCAGCGGTGCCGCCCGGGACCAGCTCCATGTGCAGGTTCCTGGACGCTGCCGTCGCGTCGTCCCCGAGGTACGCCACGACGAACGGCGAGCTGAGGTGCTTCAGGATCCTTATCTCGCTCTCCAGGCACGCCATCGCCGCGGCCGGCGCGCCGCCCTTGGTGTCCACCGACTTGACCGCGAAGGCGCGGCCTGTGGCCCTGTCGACGGCCAGGTGCACCGTGCCGAAGGCGCCCTTCCCGATGCATTTCCCGCGCGTCCACTCCATCTTCTACAAGCAGAGCACTTCTACGAGTGAGCAGCGAAACAGAGTAGAAGCTGAGAGGTGTGCGAATGGAAAGGAGCAGAGAAGAAGTTGTGAGGAGCCGCAAGAAGAGGGCGAGCGTGCCGGTGGCGTATATATAGGGTGTCCCGGCGCTGCAATTTTTGTGGGCGACGATTGCGCATCGGGCGCCTTCACTTTTGCGTGTGATTTCATCACGATTCGCAGATGGGATATTAAATATTTGTGGGATAGCATATCACGGAATAACTCATCAGCAGGAGCAACTAGTGCCCTCTTGGCTTTGCAACTTGTGATGTTATCTTTGCTTTGGGGTTGTGCCGCTGCGTTAAGGCCACATGGGCGATGATCATTTGGGTCACTTTGATGGATGGATGGATGGATTGGGCTTCGGTTTGGATAAATGGATGAGCGTCATCTGCAAGGTTTTTGGTCACGGCAATCAACATTAGTCCGGATTGCAAACTGCATATTGTCATATCTGACACATTGCTTCTTGTTTCTCGCAGACACTATTATCGTTTTGGGACATTGATCCAGACAAAAGTCATCGGGGTGCGCTGGTCCTTTGAGACCTTACTACGATGGTTTCATGTTTGTCTACTGCAAGAAACTCTATTGCGACAAATTTTGCCCGTCTGAGAGAGGTCGAGGATGGAGGTTCGTCTTCAGCTCAGTCTAGTGCTTGTAGTCTTCGCTAGGTGGTCTAAAAAATTATTAAATTTTTTGTATTACTTTTGCTGGTACTTTTACTACCGTTAATGTTTATTAATAGAGTGGTGGATTTTATTACTTGACGATACTGTAGGGGAGGTCCTGCGGCAAAATAGCTCGATGCCAGAATGATAAAAAGCTTAACACCTCTTATTTTACTTTTTCACTATTTTGAAATACGAAAAAGATCCAAATATAAAATGCAAAGGTCATCTTATTCGAAACCTCAATCATCACATCCTCTCTCTCTCACTTCACCCCTTGGAACGCGCTGTTTTTATAGAGAGAAAGACGCTTTTCCATCTTATTAACCCGAAATAAAGGGGTATCCCCGGGAAAAGATCCAGTGAAGACGGGTGGGCCTATAGCTCATAGGATTAGAGCACGTGGTACTTTTACAGCTCTTTTTACTACAGCTATATACCAGACTCAGGCGTCCACACATAACTAGCGCGCTAGCATCCAAGAAGCCAAATGGGGTATATGGCCCCAGATTTTTATTGGTGACGTCTGACGTGTGCCTACAGGTATTGGCAAGAGGATAGATAAACCACCAAAAAACAGAGCTCGCCACACTCCCGGTACACCACATGCACATCCATAGCTCGATCTCGGCTGCTGACATGGCGCACCGGAACACGCAAGGCTGTGGTGACATGGATTGCGGCGAGTGGCGCAGGTGGTTCCGGCACAGAGCCAAGCCAGAAAGACTACGCAGAGAGCACTGGCGAAAAAGTTGTGGCCTGGGACTGGGATACGATCGGCGGCTCGTGGGCATCGCGTAGCGGCATTTTTTAACGCGCGCGTCGACGGCAACGTCGACGTCGACGTCGGCGAGCAGCATGGCTCCTTGCCCGCTGGCGCCGCGGCGGACGTACGTGCTCGCGGCGGAGCCACACCCACACGTTCCCACTTCCCACCGGCCACCGCTCGCAGTCGACCGATCGTATATGTGCTAATGTAATGCTTTCTATAATAGAGTAGTACTCTACCTGGTATTGTACCTCCTTGTATTGCCACGTGTAGGGTTTTTCTACACCTATATAAACCTGCAACCCGGTCCAGGTAGAGGGTACGGTTCTATCCTAGACAACTAACATGGTATCAGAGTTACCTTCTCCTACCTACGACGTCTAGCTTTGTAGGAACCCCCTTCTGAAACAATCTACAACCAAAACCAAGCTAGTCTTCTCTCCGGCCGCCTCACGCCGTTGGAGATCCTCAAACAAATCCAGATCAAAACAAAACCCAAAACAATCTACAATAAAAACCAAAACCCAAAACCCTAGATCAAACCTACCCGACCGTCGTTCCTTGTTGCCGCCGCGAGAAACAACAACACCACATCTGATGGCTTCTTCCTCGTCTGCGTCTGCCGCCGCTAGCCTCACGGCTGCCCTTGGCTCACCTCCGACGGAGAAGCTCACCCGTCAGAACCATCTGTTCTGGAAAACCCAAGTTCTTCCGGCCCTGCGAGGTGCTCAGGTGATGGACCTTGGTGAATTACATTTCTTCTTGGGTATTGAAGTCAAGAAGTGTTCTAATGGAATTGTTTTGACACAAGAAAAGTATGCAAAAGACTTACTCAAGAAAGTTGGGATGTTCCAATGCACAACATGCCCAAATCCACTTTATGTAAGTGACAAGTTATCTCCGCAAGATGGAATGCCACTTGGCTCTGAGGACATCACAAATTATCGAAGTGTGGTCGGTGCCTTGCAATATTTGACCTTCACATGCGAGGACGAAACACATAGAAATTGATTATCGTTTTGTTCGAGAAAGAGTAGCAGAAAAACTTCTTGATGTTAAGTTTATCTCTACAAAGGACCAGATTGCAGATGGGTTTACCAAGGTGAAAAGGATCTAAATAAGTATAAACGTAATCTCAACCTCACTCGAGGTTTAGATTAAGGGAGGGTGTTAAATCTTGTAATGCTTTGTATAATATTGGTATAGAGTAGTACTCTACCTGGTATTGTACCTCCTTGTATTTCTACGTGTAGGACTTTGCTACACCTATATAAACAAGCAACCCGGCCAGGTAGAGGATACGGTCCTACCCTAGACAACTAACACGACGGCATGGTATCGGTGGAGACGCAGCTTGACAATTATTGTAGATACCCGCAACTAATTTCTGGTTCGGAGATGCGTATAATTGTATAGAACTTTAATAATTGATGAGGATGACTCCGTCCCCACCCTCGACTACCGACGGCCATTTTCCGGCGCCCTCGTCATCGACGTCCTCCGCATCGGCGACCTCTACGTCGGGCTCTCGGTTCCGTTGTCTCGAGGAAGAAGAGTTGGCTGTGGAGGAAGCCAGGGAGCTCGCGGAGGACGTTGCATGGCTTGGGTTGGACGACGAGCCATTGGTCGCGCCTCTGGACATATATGGATCCGGAGAGGGAGAGGTCTGAGGTGGAGAAGGAGTTTTGGACGAAGATCGGCTTCCCCTCGATGGAGTCCAGGTCGCGGTCGCGTTCGCCGCCGGAGGTAAGATTTTCGTTTTGCAGGTCGGAGCGCACTCGGTCCGAATCGCCGCCGCCATCGCTGGCGGCCATTGGGGTTCAGCCGCGTGCGGCTTCAACCTCGCCGGTGGGTCTGCGTTTGTCGCGAAGGCCGGTGATCAAGCAGTGGAAGGGTCCTCTACCTCGTCGGCGGTCCACGCCGGCGCCGGTCTGCGGCGAGTTCTTGGAGAGGGCGACCATGCGGGCGGCGGACGTGGGAGGGCGGGCTTGTCGATCGTCGACGGTTCAAACGTCGATCCGTTCGGGCCGGCCGTTTTCAGAAATGGGCGGGGTTTTCGGCCAAATCAACGGAGGATCCTATCATAGGTGGGCCAATTTGGGTAGGGCAATCATGTCCTTCCAAAAAGGTTTTCCAACATCTGATCGTGATCATTAGGTCTTCGACAACCCTCGCCCGAAAACCCTGTCCCTTCCCTCCGTGCCACACGCCGCCTCCTCGCCATCATCTACGTCGTCGCGAGCCCGGGCCGTGCGGTCGTCGCCTTCGTCGCCGATCACCGCGACACTGCCTCAGTCGTCCTCGGCTGTCCCTTCTTCTACGGTGCGTCCTTCTTACGTCGCCGTGGTTCGCGGGGTCACACCCCCGCCTAAGCCTATGGCGGGTGCCCCGCCTTGGCCACCTGCGGCCACGGCTGCCCCGGGGGGTCCGACGGTTGCCGCCGCCCATCCAACGCCGGCTACCGCTCCGTAGAAGCAGTACGCTGGTCCTCCGGGCTTCCAAGGTTGGCCGCCGGGGGCGCTCATGCCGCCAGCACATCCGCAAGGTTTCCAACAGCAGGTGCCCTTCCGACCACCGCAGCAGCAGCAGTACCCGTATCCCGGGCAGTTCCGTCCGCCGGGGGGGGGGGGGTCCTTTGCCGTGCAATCAAGGACCGGGCCAGTTCTTCAACTATCCGACGCCTCCACCTGTGCCGGCTCCGCCGCAGAATCAGCAGCAAGGAACCACGGCAGCGGCGAAGAAAAGGAAGAAGAAGAAGACGCCGATACCACCTGTTCAGCCAGGGGTGGACGGGGTGGTTGCAGCGCAGTTGCATTTGCCGCCTCCCGCAGCGCCCCAACTAGTAGCATCTATGGTGGTGTCGGTGGATCCTCCTCCGCCGATGAATATGACACCCGCAGCTGGACCGTAGGCTACTAAAGCGAAGAAAAGTGTTCGTTGTTGGAAGTGTGTGGTTAACACGCACGCCACCAAGGATTGTAAGGTGGCTCACTACTGTCTTGTTTGTGATAATGCCGCTCACCCCACTATTCGATGCCCTGTTCTGAAGCTTCCTAAGCCAGTTGGATATCTGGTGGGGTGTGGAAATGATGCAACGCTGAATTTACACGTACCTGACTCTGTTCACAAACCGCATTTGTTACCGTCGGGGGCGCCGACAGCGATGGTCTAGGTTTCTGGGGAGATTGTGCCACCTTCAGCCGTTCAGAGTTTGCTTTCTCGCATGTGTCCGGGCCATGCTAAATGGAAGTGGGAGGCGGTGGCGCATGGGGCGAATGCCTATCTTATAGATATCCCTTCGGCAGATGATTTGGCATGAATTGATGGTATGCAAATCGGGGTTCCGGATATTAAATTGCAGTTGTCAGTTTCTTCTTGGAGGAAAGAGGATGTGCCTCCTCTCTTTGTTATGGAGCCAACATGGGTTCATGTAGATGGTGTACCTCATACAGTTCGGCATTTTCATGGCTTATGGGCGGTTGGTTCTCTTGTTGGCTCTACTCTTGATGCGGACCTTATTTCCCTACAAAGTCAGGGGTTGTTCGTCTTTTGATTTCTATGAGAGACCCTTCGACTCTCGAGAAAGATTAAGATGAAGACAATGTCCCATGCCTGGAGGTTGTAGCCTCGCTTAAGCTCAATGGGTACAGACTGCGTGATGAGGACATCCCTACCTCACTACCACCTCCGTCATTGCCAAATGAAGATGAACCTGCTGTGAAGCTCAAGTCCAATGAAGTTCGGATTGGACCAATTATAAGGGCTCGTGCGAAGCTACGTAAACAACAGGTGAACTTGTTTCTAAACGATACTTTGATTGATGAGAACTTTATACTGCCTAAGTCATGTTACTTATGTATCATTAGGTATCAAGAGGAGACGAGCATCGCACGAGGAGTAGAGGAGCAGCTGGACGTGAAGACGGACGTCAGGATGGACGTGAAGCTGGACATGGAGCTGGACATGAAGATATCTCATGGACGCACGAGGGAGGAGCGGGAGGCATGCGCAAGAAGAGAAGAAGTCGTCCAGGCTGACCCAGCGCCTGGTCAGACCGGCCGCCAGTCCGGCGCTCCCGGTCCCTGGCCCGGTTCAACCGGGCGGCACGCCGGATCCACCCCGGCGCCAACCGGGCGTCGTACTGGGGCCAACCGGAAGGGCATCTGCGACACTTCCGGTTGCCGCCCGGTCCCTGGCCCGGTCTAGACCGGCCAGCCCGGACCAGCACCCGGTCAACCGGGTTCCAGACCGGCCAGCCCGGCCCAGCACCCGGTCAATCGGATTCCAGATCGGCCTAGTCCGAGTCTGTCTCGACCAGATCTATTATGGGTCGGTTATTCTTGTATCTTTTCGACCAGAAGTCGTCCCGGACGCCTATATAAGTGCCCAGGACGCCCCCTAGCTGCTTTAGACCACGTTTAAGATAAACCCTAGTTCTTAGTTGTTTGCTCTGCAAAACTATTGAATTCCCTAGACCATATTGCTTGATATTGTGTAGATCCTGATAAAGTCTTGTGTGATCTGCTGTTCCATTGGGAATTAGACAGTTGCAACTTACCGCTTTGTGGTCGGCGGCTACGTGCGCAAGTGTGTGGAGTTGCGAATATCTTACAGGGTTGAGAGTTGTTGCATTGGCGACAGGGGCCACTCGAGAGATCTTGTTGCGTCATACAAGTTATCATCCACTACATCGTCGTGTTCCTCCGCTGCTATCATCCCGTGATCATCATCACCACCGTTGCTTACTGAGAAGATCGGGCCACCCCATATCATCTTGGTATCAGATTTCCAGTTTTCCTCGGTAAGCCATCCACAATCCACCCCATAGTTGAGTTGTGAGTGTTTTCCTATCCAGAAAAAGCCAAAAATATTAGGGTTAGGGTTTGCCATAGCCTTAGATTGCACTAATTTCAAGTTTTAGTTGCTTTTCGTAGTTATTTTTTGCGTATCTTTTTCTTGCATCTAGTATTGTTAGGGTTTGAGTCTCTACTATCATCTAGTTATAGTTATTGTTACTCCGAGCCCACATAGCGTACAGTGTGCTTTTCCCAACCATAGCCACAGCCTATCGATATACGTGACTAGGAACTTTTCCAGAAGAGACTAGTTTTACCGCTCGACAGGCTGCTCATTAGGGTTTTGGTGCTTTGCATATCTTGTTGGCCGTGTTATCAAGGAGTGTGTCATAAAAATCAATTTTTTTTTTTGAAAAGAAGCAAAAAGAGCTACATAGCTGCGTGTTCTACAAAAAGAAAATACAAAAAGAAAAGTGACGTGCTAGAAGAATCAAGTGAAGGCTTAAGTTTACTTTACTACACCCGTAGTTGAGCAATCTTGTGCCTGTTTCGTTGAGCTTTGCTAGCGTATCTCTAGTGCATTGCAACTTTTCCTCCATATAGTTGCATTGCCCCATCATATCGCCTTGTGTGAGTATCATTGGTTGTCTACGGTCAGCGCTAGAGCTTGTTATTGGTGCAAATAGGTAGCCTACCTACAGCCCCACATATACCCTGCTTTGTCGTGTGATTTGTTCTTATACCCTTGATATTCGCTTCGCTACATCCGTGCACTAGTTGTTTCTACAAGTGGTAAACAACACTAATTTACTTTGGAACGGTAAGATCTCCTTTTCTTATCAGTTTTAAGTGAGTTGTGAGAATACCACCATATATATTTTGATTTAGTGCACTAACCTACTAATCATGTCTGCTAGTGATCATAAAATTGTTAACCAGGAAAACAAGAGTGCTGCAGACCTCATCACATGGAGGGAGTTTGAGGCTCTTCGTAATGAGATGCGAAGTGAATTCCGCGCTCAGGACGATGTGCTTAATGGAAAGGTTGAAGAGATCAACCAAAAGTTGGATGCTACTAATGCGACCGTCACCACAATGGCTGATCAAGTGAAAGATATACAGCGCAATATTGCCGATATGCGCTTAGCTATTGAGAATTTGACCGCACAACAATAACAAGACGACGACGAAGATCCTGAGCTTCAAGATGACGCACACAATGCTCGTGGTGCGCCACGTGGTAATCGTCCTCGAGGATGGGCTCCGCTTGACCGCCATGGTCGTGGACATGATGAGGAAGATGGTTTGGGTAAGCCTAAGTTTTCCATACCCAAGTTTGAAGGAGGACCTGATGTTGAAGAATACCTCACTTGGGAGCTCAAGATTGAGAAGTTATGGAACTTACATCCGACCTACACTGAAGATAGGAAGATCAAGCTTGCTTCTTCTGAATTTGATGGCTATGCATTGCGTTGGTGGGATGCTTTTGTTCGTAACCGCGCTGAGGATCGTGAGCAACCTATACGCACATGGCGTGCCATGAAGGAAGCAATGACTTCTCGCTTTGTGCCTACAAATTACTTGCGGAATATATACGATAAGTTGACTCTATTGAGACAAGGTGTGAAGACTGTGGATGAATACTACATGGAGATGGAGATGCTTATGCAACGTGGCCATGTCCGTGAGTCTCTCGAAATGACAATGCAGCGTTTCCTCAACGGTTTGAAGTATGATATCAAAGGCATTGTTCGTCACTACAATTACACCAATATGAATCAATTGTTACATCATGCAAGAGAAGTTGAATCACAGTTGGCTGACGAAGCAAAGATTAAAGGTCGAGCTTCAGGAGCTGGGCGTTTCACACCCCATGCGGCCCCATCTACGGCGCCGTCGCCTTCGACGCGCTCCGCCCCTTACTCTACTCCGCCTAGTAAGCCGGTCTCCAATGTGTCTAACACAAAAAAGTCCGAATCTGCTGCAAGTACGAGTGGCTCTAATGTGTCTACTGCGCGTAACCGTGATATGGCTTGTCATACATGTGGTGGCAAAGGTCACTTCAAGAGAGATTGTCCTAACCGCAAAGTCATGATTATCAATGAGGACAATGAGTGTGAGACTGGAGATGATGTTGATCCTAATGCTCCAGAAGATGATGACTATGACACTGATGGTGAAGATGCATATCCGTTTGATGCTCGCACCATTATTGTGTCGTAGCGTGCTCTTAATGTATTGCCCAGTGTATCTACTCAGCGCTGCAATTTGTTCCAAACAAAGGCTTTAGTTGGTCCTGACAAGGCTTGCAAGGTCATTATTGATGGCGGAAGTTGCCGCAATTTAGCAAGCAAGGAGTTGTGTACCAAGCTGAAGTTGAAGTATCTATCGCACCCGCATCCATACTATATTCAGTGGTTGAGCGACAATGGTGAGATGAAGGTAAACCACATGGTGCGTGTTGAATTTGCTATTGGACCGTATAAGGATTGCATTGATTTTGATGTGGTTCCTATGCCAGTGTGTCACCTACTATTGGGTCGGCCTTGGCTCTATGACCGTTCTGTGCAACATAATGGCTGTGCCAATACATATCACTTGGAGTTCAAGGGCAAGAAAATCAACTTACAGCCTATGACACCACAGCAAATTATCAATGAGTCTCGTCAGAAAGTTGAAGTAAACTTGGAGGATGCTTCTTTAGATAGGCGAGAGAATTGTAATGTTGTGAGTGATATAACGAAAAGTGAGAGAGTGAATTCCTTAGTCTCATTAGCCACCAAAGAAGACATGAGAGAATTTAGTGAGGATCCTACAGCCATGCCTCTTGTGCTCTTGTACAGGGGTACGATTTTGGTTTCTAACGACATGACCCCTCTTCCTCTTGGTGTTTCTAATGTTTTGCAGGAATTTAGCGACGTGTTTCTAGACGAGGTACCCGCAGGACTTCCACCATTGCGAGGTATTGAGCATCAAATTGACTTGATTCCCGGCGCTTCGCTACCCAATCGGGCACCATATAGAACAAATCCCGAAGAGATGAAGGAGATACAAAAGCAAGTACAAGCGCTACTCGACAAAGGTTATATCCGCATAAGCCTTAGTCCTTGTGTTGTTCCTGTTATTCTTGTTCCAAAAAAAGATGGTACATGGCGTATGTGCGTAGATTGTAGAGCTATAAACAACATTACTATTCGATATCGTCGTCCTATTCCCCGTTTAGAGGATATGCTAGATGAATTGAGTGGTGCTACTGTTTTATCTAAAATTGATTTGCGTAGTGGTTATCATCAAATTAGGATGAAAGAAGGGGATGAGTGGAAAACAGCCTTTAAAACAAAATTTGGTTTATATGAGTGGTTAGTAATGCATTTTGGTTTGACTAATGCACCTAGTACTTTCATGAGACTGATGAACCATGTTTTGCGTGAATTTATTGGCAAGTTTGTGGTTGTGTATTTTGATGATATATTAATTTACAGCCGCAATGAATATGATCATACTAAACATATTCGACATGTTTTGCAAGTGTTGCGTGATAATAAACTTTATGGTAATCTTGAGAAGTGCACATTTTGCAAAGATAAGGTCATATTTCTGGGATATGTTGTCTCTAAGCATGGAGTAGAAGTAGATGTGTCTAAAATTGAAGCTATCCAAAATTGGCCTACGCCCATGAATGTGAGTCAAGTAAGAAGTTTTCATGGTCTAGCTGGGTTTTATAGAAGATTTGTGCCCAACTTTAGTACTATTGCTGCACCATTGAATGACTTAACTAAAAAGGGTGTTATATTTGAGTGGGGCGCAACCCAAGATCATGCTTTTGATAAACTTAAGAGATTGTTAACTTTTGCACCGTTGCTTGCACTTCCTGATTTCAATAAGCAATTTGAGATTGAATGTGATGCTAGTGGTATTGGAATTGGTGGTGTGTTGATGCAAGAGGGTCGCCCAATTGCATATTTTTCTGAGAAATTTTCTGGTGCTAAGTTGAACTATCCTATATATGATAAAGAATTGTATGCTTTAATTCGAGTTCGTGAGGTTTGGCAACATTACTTGTGGCCAAAAGAATTTATCATACATTCTGATCATGAAGCTTTGAAATATCTGAAAGCCCAATCTACTTTGCATAAGCGTCTTGCTAAGTGGGTTGAGTTTATTGAGTCTTTTCCATACATTATTAAGCATAAGAAGGGAAAAGATAATACTGTTGCTGATGCTCTATCTAGGAAGAATATGCTATTAACTCAACTTGATGTTAAAATTCCTGGATTAGAAGTGCTATTTGATTTGTATGCTACTGATCATGATTTTGCTGAACCATATCGCTTATGTGCTCTTGGTAAAGCATGGGAAAAATATCACATACATGATGGGTTCTTGTTTCGAGCTAACAAACTATGTGTTCCAGAATCGTCTGTATGTTTGCTCTTATTGCAGGAATCTCATGCTGGAGGTTTGATGGGTCACTTTGGGCGTGAGAAGACGCTACTCATGCTCGCTGACCACTTTTATTGGCCAAAGATGAGGCGGGATGTGGACAGGTATGTGAAGAGGTGCATTACTTGCAACAAGTCCAAGTCCAAGCTGAAGCCTCACGGTTTGTATACTCCATTACCGGCACCTACTACACCTTGGGTGGATATTAGTATGGATTTTGTGTTGGGTTTGCCGCGTACTAAGAGAGGCCATGATTCTATCTTTGTGGTAGTGGACATATTTTCTAAGATGTCACACTTTATTGCCTGTCACAAAAGCGACGATGCGTCGCATATTGCTAACCTATTTTTCAGGGAGGTTGTGAGACTACATGGAGTCCCGAAGACTATTGTTTCTGATCGTGACGTGAAGTTTATGAGCTACTTCTGGAAGACGCTGTGGAGGAAGCTGGGAACGAAGCTACTCTTCAGTACTACTTGTCATCTCCAAACTGATGGACAAACTGAAGTGGTGAATATAACATTGTCACAACTGTCGAGATCCATGATCAAGAAGAACCTGAAGGAGTGGGAAGAATGTTTGCCGCATGTGGAGTTTGCTTACAACAGGCGGTACATTCTACCACGGAGCTGTGTCCTTTTGAGGTGGTGTATGGTTTCAAACCCATTACTCCACTTGACTTGTTGCCTTTGCCCATACATGAGAGAGTTAATATGGAGGCATCAAAGAGGGAAGATTTTGTGCGAAAGATTCATGAGAAGACTAAAGAGTTGATAGAGAAGAAAGGCAAGAGCAATGCTGCAAGGATGAACAAGAAGCGCAAAGAGATGTTGTTCAAGCCTGGTGATATGGTCTGGGTACATTTTCGCAAGGATAGGTTCCCGAAGCTGTGGAAGTCCAAGTTGCTTCCTCGTGGTGCTGGTCCTTACAAAGTGCTTGCCAAGATCAATGATAATGCATACTCGATAGATCTTCCACTTGATGAGTTTGGTGTCAGTAATTCGTTCAATGTTGCTAATTTGACACCATATGACGGAGAAGACCTTGGAGCGTCGAGTCCGACGCCTTTTGAAGGGGGGAGATGATGAGGACATCCCTACCTCACTACCACCTCCGTCATTGCCAAATGAAGATGAACCTGCTGTGAAGCTCAAGTCCAATGAAGTTCGGATTGGACCAATTACAAGGGCTCGTGCGAAGCTACTTAAACAACAGGTGAACTTGTTTCTAAATGATACTTTGATTGATGAGAACTTTATACTGCCTAAGTCATGTTACTTATGTATCATCAGGTATCAAGAGGAGACGAGCATCGCACAAGGAGTAGAGGAGCAGCTGGACGTGAAGACGGACGTCAGGATGGACGTGAAGCTGGACATGGAGCTGGACATGAAGATATCTCATGGACGCGCGAGGGAGGAGCGGGAGGCATGCGCGAGAAGAAAAGAAGTCGTCCAGGCCGGCCCAGCGCCCGGTCAGACCGGCCGCCAGATCGGCGCGCCCGGTCCCTGGCCCGGTTCAACCGGACGGCACGCCGGATCCACCCCGGCGCGAACCGGGCGTCGTACTGGGGCCAACCGGAAGGGCATCTGCGACACTTCCGGTTGCCACCCGGTCCCTGGCCCGGTCTAGACCGGCCAGCCCAGCCCAGCACCCGGTCAACCGGGTTCCAGACCAGCCAGCCCGGCCCAGCACCCGGTGAACCGGATTCCAGACCGGCCTAGTCCGAGTCTGTCTCGACCAGATATATTCTGGGTCGGTTATTCTTGTATCTTTTCGACCAGAAGTCGTCCCGGACGCCTATATAAGTGCCAAGGACGCCCCCTAGCTGCTTTAGACCACGTTTAAGATAAACCCTAGTTCTTAGTTGTTTGCTCTGCAAAACTATTGAATTCCCTACACCATATTGCTTGATATTGTGTAGATCCTGATAAAGTCTTGTGTGATCTGCTGTTCCATTGGGAATTAGAAGGTTGCAACTTACTGCTTCTTGGTCGGTGGCTACGTGCGCAAGTGTGTGTAGTTGCGAATATCTTACACGTTGAGAGCTATTGCATTGGCGACAGAGACCAATCGGGAGATCTCGTTGCGTCATACAAGTTATCATCCACTACATCGCCGTGTTCCTCCGCTGCTATCATCCCGTGATCATCATCACCACCGTTGCTTACTGAGAAGATTGGGCCACCCCATATCACTGCGGTTCCGTAGACAATCACCCCAATATGTTCCTGATCCTGGGTTTAGACCTTTCTTCTGGAAGGATGCGGGTGGTACATGATCATACCTTGGGTGCATAGGTTGATGGAGCAATGGATGTCGATGCTGCTCCTCAAGGGCCTAGGAATTCCAATGGTGGTACGACACCGGTGGTTCAGAGGGCGATCACTCCCTACAATCCCTCTCCTTCCACGCCGAGAGGAAAAGAGATTGTAGCCAGAGTGCATGCCTCGTCATCCTCCCTGGTGGCGCCGACTCGGCCGATTTCTCCTTCTCGAGTTCGCAGCTTTATGCAGGGGCGTACGCGTCCACAGTCGTCGTCGTCAACATCGCTGCCTTTGCCACGTACTTTGACTGCGGATGTTGCGGCTGAGTCTCCGCTGTCCGGCCTCGTTTCGGACTGCCCGGACCCCGTCGCGGCGGCGGCTGTCACGCGGTTGGAGGTGCCACCGCCGGTTCAAGTGGATGCTGCGACCACGCTTGCTGCTACTCCTCTTGTGGAGGGTACCATGACCGCCGCTAGCGACGTCATCCGGGGGACGCCACCTGCCTTGGATGGCGAAGCGAGGCAGACGGAGGGTGCAACGGACGCGGAGGGCGCGGCGGCTACTACTGCAGCGGCTACGTCTGCATCATCGCCATTTGCGTCGTCGAGGGTTGGGGCGACCGCGGCATCCCACGTGGACGTGCGGGCGCGTTCTGCCGCTGGACTCGCAGAGTTGCCGGATGCGAGGGTGGCAGCTGAGGTGGCGGGTACCTTTGTGGAGGTGACGACCGCGACTTTGGATGCACCCTCGTGCGTGCGGCCGGACTCGTCTTTGGACTCTTCGCCGCCACCCTCTTATGGGGCTATCACTGGCCTTTCGCGGGCGTCGCTGGGTACTGTCGGGATGGTAGGGGAGTCTACAGCACTGCCTTCCCCCCTTTCATCTTCGGGGACCCAGCCGTGTTCGTCTTCAGACCGAAGTCAAGGGGGGTCTACACCACTGTATCCCTCCTTACTTCGGTCATCGATGCTTCTCGATTCTTCGGCGCAGTTACCACCGCCTGGTCCAAAGCCTTCCCACCCGCCGCCTCCTCCTATTCTTCAGCCTGAGCTGAGGAGGAGTGGTCGGTATGCGATGGCTAAAGACGGGGATGGGGTGACGGATGAGGACATGTTGCAGAAGGTGATGCACCGTAAGGCGGCTAAGAACCTTGATGCGGCATGTATGAAGCATCCCTCTACATCCTTTACTAAATTTTCTGATTCCAAGATTTCTTCCACGTTGGGTAGTGTAGGTGTTTCTTTGGGTCACACTTCGGAGGAGATATCGATATCGGCTAATGTCTTAAGGCATTTGGAATATGACCGTTTGACGGTAATTCCGAAGGCCTCGATAGGAGCTGAGTTATCTTCTCTAGAGGAGGAGGAAGACGATGTCATCTCAGATGGCCGTCTCCTTTCTACTCTAGTAGGTGGTATTTCAGAGGTGGACTTAGAACAGTCGGGGTTAGATGTTGGAGATATGCCCAAGAGGCAATAATAAATTAGTTGTTGTTATATCTTAGTGTTCATGATAAATGTTTACATCCCATGCTATAATTGTATTAACCGAAACATTGATACATGTGTGTTATGTGAACAACAAGGACTCCCTAGTAAGCCTCTTGTATAACTAGCTTGTTGATTAATAGATGATCATGGTTTCGTGATCATGAACATTGGATGTTGTTAATAACAAGGTTATGTCTTTGGGTGAATGATATAATGGACATACACCCATATAAGAGTAGCATGAGATCAGGTCATTAAGTTCAACTTGCTATAAGCTTTCGTTACATAGTTACCTAGTCCCTCGGCCATGAGATCATGTGAATCACTTGCACCGGAAGGGTACTTTGATTACATCAAACTCCATTGCGTAAATGGGTGGTTATAAAGATGGGATTAAGTATTCGGAAAGTATGAGTTGAGGAATATGGATCAAGAGTGGGATTTGTCCATCCCGATGACAGATAGATATACTATGGGCCCTCTCGGTGGAAGGTCGTCTAATTAGCTTGCAAGCATGTGACTAGGTCACAAGAGATGACATACCACAGTACGAGTAAAGAGTACTTGTCGGTAACGAGGTCGAACTAGGTATGGAGATACCAATGATCAAACCTCAGACAATTAAAGTATCGCGTGACAAAGGGAATTGGTATCGTATGTAAATGGTTCAATCGATCACTAAGTTATCGTTGAATGTGTGGGAGCCATTATGGATCTCCAGATCCCGCTATTGGTTATTGGTCAGAGAGGAGTCTCGATCATGTCCGCATAGTTCAGGAACCGTAGGGTGACACGCTTAAGGTTCGATGTCGCATAAGTAGATTCGGAATATGAGATGGAGACCGAAGTTTATTCGGAGTCTCGGATGGGATCCAAGACATCACGAGGAGGTCCGGAATAGTCCAGAGAATAAGATTCATATATGGAAAGTCATTTTCAGGGTTACCGGAAAAGTTCAGGATTTTTCGGTATTGTACCGGAGGTTCTAGAAGGTTCCAGAGGGTACCATAGTGGGGCCCACCTATCCCGGACGACCAACATGGACTGGAGGGGTCTCATAGGCCCACATGGGCCAGGCACAATAGCCCCCCAAGGCCCATGTGGTTGGATCAAGTGGATAAGATCAAATTCCTTGCAAATAGGGACTTAACTTGAGGGGGGAGTTGCTCCCCTTGTTTTGGCCGACCCTAGGGCTTGGAGGAGGGGCCAAGGCAGCCCCCCACGCCTATATAAGAGGGAGGGGAGGGCTGGGGCGCAGCACATCATCCCCCAAGCCCTAGCCGCCCCTCTCTCCCTCCTCCTTCTTCCTGCGCAGGCTTGGCGAAGCCCTGCAGGAATTTCTCCTCCACCTCCACCACCACGCTGTTGTGCTACTGGGATTTCGAAGGGATCTACCACCTCCGCTGACCGCTGGAACGGGGAGAGGACGGGCTTCATCGACACCTTACGCACGACCGAGTACGGAAGTACCGCCAGATTGCAGCACGGGACGATCGACTACATCAACAACGAGGTCTCATCTCGTAAGCTTTGGAATCTTCGAGGGTTAGTCTCACATACATCTCGTTGCTTCGATCATTGTAGATTAGATCTTTCTTCTTCCAAGATTGGATCTTAGTTTTTGTTCATGTTCACGGTAGAATTTTTTTTGTTTTCCATGCAACGAACCCATCATTAGAGTCATTTTATGACCTAAAAGCCTCTCAACGGTCTTCTAAGTCCTCCGCTGAAAAGAAGAAAAACATAGTGCAGGTGTAGCTAAAAAATATAAATCAGTTTCTAAATGAATGGCATGTTTAGGAATAGTAGAGGTCTTCGTGACTTGGCTAAGCACTCTCATATTGATGATTGTTGTAGAGATTATAATTTAGATTTTATTGCTATTTCTGAGACTGGGAAGCGGGATTACTCTCAGAGTTTCTTAAACCGGTTATCCGGTGGACTGGACTTTGAATGGTTTTCTCGCCCACCCAGAGGTAGGTCCGGTGGTTTGCTCATTGGAGTACGATCGGATTCCATGGAAGTGTTAGCTAATTCTGATGGTGAGTATCATATTAAACTCACAATTTGGAATAAGGCGGACAATTTCATTTGGAGTCTCGTCTACGTTTATGGGGCGGCACAGGACAATTTTAAGGCTAACTTTTTACGTGAGCTTGTGAACCTTGCAAAGGATGATCCTAACCCTATTCTTATAGGGGGGGTTTAAATCTGCTGAGGTTTCGCCATGATAAAAGTAAAGGCCCTTTTGCCGGTCATTGGCCTTTCTTGTTTAATGCTGTCATTGATAGCTTAGACTTGAGAGAGGTTAAAATGACTGGCCGGCAGTTTACTTGGGCTAACAGTTTACCTGACCCAACATACGAGAAACTAGACCGCGTACTAATGGACACCAGTTGGGAGGATAAATTCCCGATGTTGTCGGTGCATGCGCTAGAACGTATTGAAAAACTGTCGGATCATGCTCCTATACTCTTAACTACCGGATTACCAAGACCGCTGTCGAAAAAACCATTTAAGTTTGAACTTGGATGGTTACAGCGGGAAGGGTTCCATTGGATGGCTAAGAATGTATGGGAAAGACCAGTATATGGCAGTAATCCAGTTATAAGGTGGAATAAAAAGATGCGAGCTCTTCGCAAACACCTTTCTGGATGGGCTAGACATACATCTGGTATTCTTAAAAAAGAGAAGCTTCGCTTATCGAATATCATTGACGAGCTTGAAGCGCTTGCTGAAGTGAGACCGTTAACGAGTATTGAACTGGAGTTGAAAATGCAGTCCAATACTCAGATAGCGAGTCTTCTTCGGGAAGAAGAGTTGAAATGGTACCAGCGTTCTAAAGCCCAATTCATCCTGGAAGGAGATTCTAATACGAGATATTTTCATGGGATTGCCAATGGCCATCACAGAAAAAAACGTATTCAATCTCTGGTACAAGACGATGGTTTAATTGAAGGCCATGAACAACTCAAATCTTACATCACTAATTATTATAAGAATCTATTTGGTCCTCCTGATGAGAGTTCATTCACTGTCGATGAGAATCAAATAGCTGATATACCCCAAGTGTCTGAGGAAGAGAATGCTATTTTAATAGCCCCTTACCAAGAGGAGGAAGTTAATAAAGCGGTTTTCCAAATGGAACACAACAAAGCCCCAGGTCCGGATGGTTTCCCTGCTGAATTTTATCAGATTTTCTGGGATACCATCAAAGATGACCTTCTAGAAATGTTCAGTGCTTTGCATGATGGACAACTAGAATTATTCCGTCTAAATTTTGGTGAGGTTATCTTGTTACCTAAAGTTAAAGATGCAGAAAGGATCCAATAGTTTAGACCCACTTTTCTCTTAAACGTAAGTTTCAAGATATTCATGAAAGTGGCCACCATTAGACTGAATTCAGTGGCTGATCATGTGGTAAGGCCATCGCAGACCGCTTTCATGCAAGGACGCAATATCCTAGATGGGGTTGTAGTTCTACATGAGGCGGTCCATGAGCTGCATACCAAAAAGATGAATGGGGTGATTTTAAAATTAGATTTTGAGAAAGCCTATGATAATGTTAACTAGTCTTTTCTTCATCAGACGTTCCGGATGAAAGGTTTTTCACCGGAGTGGAGAGCGTTGATCAATAATTTTGTGTATGGAGGCAGAGTTCCGATTCGTGTCAATGATGACACGGGACGCTTTTTCCAGACATGAAAAGGTTTACGCCAAGGCGACCCTCTATCACCACTTTTATTCAATATTGTGGCGGATATGCTCGCTATTCTGATCGAAAGAGCTAAAACGGACGGCCAAATTGAAGGAGTGATCCCACATTTGGTGGATGGGGGTTTATCAATCCTTCAATACGCCGATGATAAAATTTTATTTATGGAACATGATCTTGATAAAGCTCGAAATCTTAAGCTAATTCTGCCTGCCTTCGAGCATTTATCAGGGCTCAAGATTAACTTCCATAAAAGTGAATTGTTCTATTTTGGCAATGCTCAGGACTCAGTCGCCGACTATTCGGAACTGTTTGGTTGTGGGCAAAGACAGTTTCCTATCAACTATCTGGGTATTCCGATTCATCATCGGAGATTGACGATAGCTGAATGGAAACTGGTCGAAGAAACACTACATAGGAGACTTAGTAGTTGGAAAGGTAAATTGCCATCTCTTGGAGGAAGATTGGTTCTCATTAATTCTGTACTCACCAATATGGTGTTGTATATGATTTCCTTCTTCATCCTGCCAAAAGGTGTCTTACACAAACTCGATTATTATAGATCGAGATTCTTTTGGCAAGGGGATAGTGAGAAAAGAAGTATCGACTGGTCAAGTGGTCTGTTGTATGCTGACCTAAAGATTTGGGTGGGTTAGGAGTTCATGACCTTGAGGTCAAGAACTCAGCCTATTGGGGAAGTGGCTTTTTAAACTACTTACCGAGAATGGCGTATGGCAAACCTTGGTTAGAAGGAAGTACATAGGCGAGAAAGCTTTATCCCAGATCCTTTGGAAACCGGAAGATTCGCATTTTTGGGCTGGCCTAATGGCCATGGAGAAATTCTTCTTCAAATATGGTACTTTCATTATAAAGGATGGATCGCAGATACGATTCTGGGAGGATACATGGCTAGGGAATAGGCCCCTCTCAGAACAATATCCTGCAATTTTCAGCATTGTCCGCCGCAAAAGTGATACCATTGCTTCTGTAATGGCAACCTCACCACCGAATGTGACGTTTAGACGAGATTTAATCGGTCCGAGACTTATTGCATGGAACGCCTTACTGCTGCGTTTGGCATCCGTTCAGTTGTCGGAAGGGCATGATGAATTTTGTTGGCACTTACAGCCCAATGGGAAATTCTCTGTAAGTTCGTTATATAATGCCATCCTCCAACCAGATATACCAGTTGATAAGAACAAGAAGATTTGGAAGATGAAGATACCGCTAAAAATTAAAAATTTTGGCTGGTATTTGCGTCGTGGAGTAATCCTAACCAAAAACAATCTTCTGAAACGAAATTGGCATGGGAATTCGCAGTGCGTTTTTTGTCAACAAGATGAGACGATTAAGCATCTGTTCTCCCAATGCCGCTTTGCCAGGTCTATATGGTCATGCATCCAAATAGCTTCAGATCTGTATCCCCCAACTAGTGTGGCCAATATCTTTGGTAATTGGCTTCATGGTATCGATCACAGATTTAGAACATTTATTAGGGTGGGGGCGTTTGCCATGATATGGTCACTATGGCTGAGTAGAAATGACAAAGTTTTTAATAACAAAGATTGTTCTCTTCTGCAGGTTATTTACAGATGTACAACTACTCTCCGTTCGTGGTCTGCACTTCAGAAGGTGGAGAACCGAGACCTGTTTACGGAGGTCTGTACACGGTTGGAGGATACAGTGAGGGATACTTTTTCCCTACATGGGTGTGGTGACCCTGCATACCACTGCATGTTGTAGTATGCCAGTCGTTGATATAACATTCACAAAGTACCAGTCCGCAAATATTACATCCCTCAGAGTAGTACAACAGAACGTAGTAGGTCCATAACTCATTCATTTATTATTACAAGCAACATGTACATATCATCTCGGAGCTCCTCTTGGGTCCTAAGAGGGATACTCCTGGGTTCGAGGCGAACCCAACTTAGCTTACAATATAAGAGTCTTACTAGGTTATACATTTATTCTTCTCGAGCAGTTAAGTACTAAGAGTACGTACTGCTCGGATACTACTACTACTTGGTAGGTCTAAACGTGCTCTCCTCCGGAACCCTTCCCGGTTCCGTAGACTATGAGGTAGTCTACACCTTCAACACCTCCAGAGAGGTCTTGTTGGGGGGATGACCCCGGGTATGCCAAAGGCATGCCAAAACCGGATGGTTTAGGCCATCAAAGTACCGGTTTAAAGTTTATTCCGGATAGCAGAAGTTGATTCAGAGAATCGTACCGGTATCCCAAGGAGGGGATACCGGAACTTACTGAGAGCGTCCCGGAATAACCGGAAGAGGCTACACTGTAGCACGTCTGCAGAGACCAGTCAAAGATGCTCTCCAGAGCTAGAGGACAAAGATGAGCAAAGCACTTCAGCTTTAATCGAAGCCATGACGCCAAAGGCAAAGGATGACATAAAAGGTGCCGGAGGATGCCACAACTCCTGATTAAAGACATACCGGCATCATCGGTAGCTAAAGTAGCTTTGTAAAGTAGTTTGTCCAGTCAAAGATCCCATTAGGGTTTCTAGGGTTTCTTCCCCTGTAAGCCACCCTCTCCCCTATATAAGGAGAGGGGGCATAGCCCTTCGCGGGCACGAGACTCTAGGTTACGAAGCTTGTCTCAAAAACTTGTAAGCACTTGTGATGAAGAAATAGAGAGATCTAGTGCTGTTCTTGTTCTTGAGTTCATCATCTTCTTCCTTCGGCCAAGGCCAAGTTCTAGAGGAATCCATCCGGAAACCTCTCCATCCATAACACAAACCCTCCCCCGAATCCTCTAGCGTCCATTCGGCCCCAACTTAAGCCATCCCATGGCATCTGTCTGTTCACCACAACGACAGTTGGCGCCCACCGTGGGGCCAGCAGCGGCGCTTGCTGGAGTTCATATTCGGGCGGGCCTCCTCACCATCGGCGGTGAGCGTGTCATCACCGCGCTCGTCAACCGCATCCACGACATGCGCTTCATCAACGACAACACGGGCTGCTTCTCCAATGGAGGTAAGTTCCCCAAGAACGGCCGCGTCATCGAGTTCGGGAGCATCCCCGTCTACTACGGCACCGTCCCCGAGCGCCAGTGCCTCTCGCCGGTGCTGGTGGCTTCGGACCCGCCAAGATCTGCGCTTCGCAGTGACCGCGCCGCCAGCAGCGTCGAGGTGCTGGTCGTCGGCGCGGACGACGCCGGCAAGGGAGCTGCGGCGGAAGGCGTTGGCCGGACGAAGTCCACGCGCACGGCCAAGCCACCCACCGAGCGCGACCAGGAAGTTACGGGAGCTTCTGCACCACCACCGGAGACTCCGCTCCAAGCGGCCATGAGCGTCCTCGCCACGCCCATCGCGCAGAACATCGACCCAGCAGCGGCTCAGGCGGAGCTGGAGGCGCAGCGCTAGACGCTGCTCGCGAATGGAGCCAACATCGTCCGGGCGCAGCGCGAGCTGAACCTGACCCTACGTGAGTATAATGCTGCACATGACTTTGCTTCTGTTAGCGCTCAGGCCACCAGGATACCGGAAAACCGGCTTAGAGCTCGCAACCTAGATCATGATTTGCGTAAGGAGATTCTTACCGGAAAGAGCACTTCTGCAACGTTGAGCATGGTAGAGAAACCCAAGTACAGCAGTCCGGATAAAACCATAAAAGCTGCTAAGGCTGCAGTAGAGCTATGTGAATCGCTTTCCGGAGATGCTTTGGCAAAACAGCAAGAGCGTGTCAGGGAGCTGCTTGATACCATCGAGCAGCAAAACGCTGAGCAGCTAGCCAAGTTGAACAAGGTTGCGGCTTCAAAATCCGTGCATTAAACAAGGAATACCGGAAGCAAGTCCCATGGGCAGGCATCGTCCCCCCATCCGGACAAGAGAAAAGAAAAAGAGGTGAATGCGCAGCAGATGACTGTGTATGATCCGGTTCTTGCCGGAAAACAACAAGCCGGGCGGCACGAGGCCGGTAGAAAAAGCCAAGGGGTAGATCGTGGCTATGCCAGATACGGCAACGCCAGAGATGAGTATCCCGGTAGAGGTGAAACCGGGCAAAATTATCGTGTACCAAGAGCTGCTTATGCAGAGGAGGAAATGCCTCCGCCAAGGTACCGGCAGGCAAGGGCCGCGGTACCGGAAAGATACGATGAAGCTGATTCAGCTACTGAAAGAATCGGCAGCTACCGGAACCCTTTGGGGGAAAGGTTGGGAGAAAGAAGCCTACCAGACCGGGATGCGAGGCACAGGCTGGATAGGATGTATTTGTCTGAGAATGTTGAGGCGGAAGGTCCTCCGGGTCCCAAGTGTTTTGGCCCGCGGATCATGAAAGAAGAACCACCAGTTCGCAACTTCACGTTTCCCCGTGACACGAAAACATACGATGGAAGCACAAAACCGGAAGACTGGCTTGCGGATTACGTGACCGCAGTTTACGTAGCCGGCGGTGGAGGAACGGTCGCTGGAGGAGGAAATCGGCGTTGGGCCGTGAGAATTGTACCATCTTTCCTGGTAGGGCCAGCACGCATCTGGCTGAACAACTTGCCGGCAGGAAGCATAAATGGCTGGTTGGACTTTGAGGAAGCTTCTGTAAGCAATTTCAGCAGTACCTACCGAAGGCCAAACAGGCCGCAACAGCTTGCCTTGTGCACGCAGCAGCCAAATGAAACAGACCGGGATTATCTGACCCGGTGGAACTCCACAAGGAATTCTTGTGAAGGGGCAATCGAAGCGCAAGCCATAGCTTGGTTTTGCAATGGGTGCAGAAGAGGTTCACCTTTGTGGCAAAAGCTGCAGAGGAACATGCCAACAACTTTGGCAGAAATGATATGTGTGGCGGATATCTATGCATTGGGAGACCCAATGCAGCCGGCAGTGTAGGCAGAGCCAGCACAAGCAAGCCAGCCACGCCAAGATCAGTACCGGGATAACCGGCACAACAAAAGAAGGGAAGATTTCCCGGATCGAAGGTACGGTCCGCAGCAAGTTGCTACTGTACAAGAAAATTCTGGTGCCAGTGGCAGCCAGAGACAAAAAACCGGATCGCAGCCGTGGGCAGGTCCTAAGAAACAATGGGTTGAAAAGAAACCCTGGGGCCAGAAAAAGAACTAGCAAGAACATGCAAAGTATACCATGGAAGCAGCCATGGACCAACCTTGCTGGTGGCACACACCGAATCCGGCTAATCCGTCTAACCATTTGACAAAGGATTGTTCCTGGACCAAGTACCTGGTGTTAAAAGGTGCAGTAAAAGATGCACAAGCACAAGGTTGTACCACGATACTACCACCGTCGCAGGGTATGCTGCATCAGCATCCCTTGCCACCACCACCACCGCTTACCGGAGAAAATGCTATACCGGTACAACCTCAGCCAAACTGGCAGCAACATCAGCAAGTTCATCAGGTGGCTGATGGCAATGGCCAACCGCCACCACCGGCACCTTTTGGCCGGAATGTATATCAGGACCCGGACATGTGCTGTGTTGTGTTCGTTACTGAGCCAACTGACAAGAAAAGCTTATACCGCCGCTCCATGGAAGTAAATGCAGTGATGCCGGCAGTACCGAGGTACATGCTGTGGTCAGATCAGGAAATTACCTGGTCGTTCAAGGATCATCCGAAAATCATGCCTAATCCGGGTGGTTATGCTCTTGTTGCGGACCCAATCATGCATGGGCCTACAGCTCGAGTGCGATTCAGCAAGGTGCTAATTGACAATGGAAGCAGCATAAACATTATGTACCGGCACACCATGCGTACGCTGGGAATCACTGAAAACATGCTGCAGCCAACCCACACTACATTCCATGGGATCGTTCCGGGGTTGTCTTGCTCACCCATGGGAAAAGTCCGGGTGGATGTGTCGTTTGGAGGACGTGACAATTTTTGGGTGGAAAACGTTTTGTTCGAAGTGGTGGACCTAGACAGTCCTTACCATGCGCTGCTGGGGAGACCGGTGATACGTCTCCGACGTATCGATAATTTCTTATGTTCCATGCCACATTATTGATGTTATTTACATGTTTTATGCACACTTTATGTCATATTCGTGCATTTTCTAGAACTAACCTATTAACAAGATGCCGAAGTGCCGATTCTTTGTTTCTGCTGTTTTTGGTTTCAGAAATCCTAGTAACGAAATATTCTCGGAATTGGACGAAATCAACGCCCAGGGTCCTATTTCGCCACGAAGCTTCCAGAAGTCCGAAGAGGAGACGAAGTGGGGCCACGAGGTGCCCAGACCCTAGGGCGGCGCGGCCCCCCCTTGGCCACGCGGCCCTGTGGTGTGGGGCCCTCGTGCCGCCTCTTGACCTGCCCTTCCGCCTACTTAAAGCCTCCGTTGCGAAACCCCCAGTACCGAGAGCCACGATACGGAAAACCTTCCAGAGACGCCGCCGCCGATCCCATCTCGGGGGATCCAGGAGATCACCTCCGGCACCCTGCCGGAGAGGGGAATCATCTCCCGGAGGACTCTACGCCGCCATGGTCACCTCCGGAGTGATGTGTGAGTAGTCTACCCCTGGACTATGGGTCCATAGCAGTAGCTAGATGGTCGTCTTCTCCCCATTGCGCTTCATTGTCGGATCTTGTGAGCTGCCTAACATGATCAAGATCATCTATCTGTAATTCTATATGTTGCGTTTGTTGGGATCCGATGAATAGAGAATACTTGTTATGTTGATTATCAAAGTTATGTCTATGTGTTGTTTATGATCTTGCATGCTCTCCATTATTAGTAGATGCTCTGGCCAAGTTGATGCTAGTAACTCCAAGAGGGAGTATTTATGCTCGATAGTGGGTTCATGTCTCCGTGAATCTGGAGGGGTGACAAGAACCTCTAAGGTTATGGATGTGCTGTTGCCACTAGGGATAAAACATTGGTGCTATGTTCAAGGATGTAGTCACTAATTACATTACGCGCAATACTTAATGCAATTGTCTGTTGTTAGCAACTTAATACTGGAGGGGGTTCGGATGATAACCTGAAGGTGGACTTTTTAGGCATAGATGCATGCTGGATGGCGGTCTATGTACTTTGTCATAATGCCCAATTAAATCTCACTATACTCATCATAATATGTATGTGCATGGTCATGCCCTCTTTATTTGTCAATTGCCCAACTGTAATTTGTTCACCCAACATGCTGTTTATCTTATGGGAGAGACACCTCTAGTGAACTGTGGACCCCGGTCCAATTCTCTATACTGAAATACAATCTACTGCAATACTTGTTCTACTATTTTCTGCAAACAATCATCTTCCACACAATACGGTTAATCCTTTGTTACAGCAAGCCGGTGAGATTGACAACCTCACTGTTTCGTTGGGGCAAAGTACTTTGGTTGTGTTGTGCAGGTTCCACGTTGGCGCCGGAATCCCTGGTGTTGCGCCGCACTACATCCCGCCGCCATCAACCTTCAACATGCTTCTTGGCTCCTCCTGGTTCGATAAACCTTGGTTTCTTTCTGAGGGAAAACTTGCTGCTGTGCGCATCATACCTTCCTCTTGGGGTTTCCAACGAACGTGTGAGTTACACGCCATCAAGCTCTTTTTCTGGCGCCGTTGCCGGGGAGATGAAGACACGCTGCAAGGGGAGTCTCCACTTCTCAATCTCTTTACTTTGTTTTTGTCTTGCTTAGTTTTATTTACTACTTTGTTTGCTGCACTAAATCAAAATACAAAAAAATTAGTTGCTAGTTTTACTTTATTTGCTATCTTGTTTGCTATATCAAAAACACAAAAAAATTAGTTACTTGCATTTACTTTATCTAGTTTGCTTTATTTACTACTACTAAGATGAGTAATCCTGAAGTTGAAGTTCGAATGTTTAAGCAACGAGGGGGAGAATGTTTAAGAGATGCTTGGTATAGAATTAGTGATGCCCATAATAGGTGCACTAAGAAACACTCCACTACTATCTTACTCAGGAATTTTTATGTTGGTATCTCTAGCTGGAATAGGTATGTTCTTGATAGTCTCGCAAAAGGTAACTTCCTAAGTACTCCTGCATTAGAAGCTAGTTGCATTATTGAGAGCCTATTTGGAATACCTCCTGTTGATGAAGTTAAAACTGAAATCTCTCTTGAAGATGTCATGAAAAAATTGGAAACAATAGAGAAAATTTTTCCAAGTATTGAAGCTAAATTGGAAATATTACTTGATAAAACTGATGAACTTGATAAATCCTTAGGAGGAATTGATGAAAGAATTAGTGTCCTAGGAACTTGTGTTGTCCATGACGATCAAAGCAATAGGATTGACGAACTTGAAAAAGCTATGGGAACCTTGGGTTCAACATTTTCTTCTCTTAAATACAAGGAGAAAGCTTATGTGGGTAAGGAGCAAAAGTTTATGTATATCTCTAAAGTGCCTAAACCAAAGAAGTATTATTATAGGCCTAAAATTGACAAAGCCCTTAGTGCCACTACTGATGGGGAAGCTCATAATAACGATGCACCACCCTTCGATAATACTTGATACACACTTTTTGCGCCTAGTTGAAAGGCGTTAAAGAAAAGCGCTTATGGGAGACAACCCATGTTTTTACCTACAGTACTTTGTTTTTATTTTGTGTCTTGGAAGTTTTTTACTACTGTAGCAACCTCTCCTTATCTTAGTTTAGTGTTTTGTTGTGCCAAGTAAAGTCGTTGATAGAAAAGTTCATACTAGATTTGGATTACTGCGCAGAAACAGATTTCTTTGCTGTCACGAATCTGGGCTGGTTTCCCTGTAGGTAACTCAGAAAATTATGCCAATTTACGTGAGTGATCCTCAGATATGTACGCAACTTTCATTCAATTTGAGCATTTTCATTTGAGCAAGTCTGGTGCCTCGATAAAATTCGTCAATACGAACTGTTCTGTTTTGACAGATTCTGCCTTTTATTTCGCATTGCCTCTTTTGCTATGTTGGATGAATTTCTTTGATCCATTAATGTCCAGTAGCTTTATGCAATGTCCAGAAGTGTTAAGAATGATTGTGTCACCTCTGAACATGTTAATTTTTATTGTCGCTAACCCTCTAATGAGTTGTTCTAAGTTTGGTGTGGAGGAAGTTTTCAAGGATCAAGAGAGGAGTATGATGCAACATGATCAAGGAGAGTGAAAGCTCTAAGCTTGGGGATGCCCCGGTGGTTCACCCCTGCATATATCAAGAAGACTCAAGCGTCTAAGCTTGGGGATGCCCAAGGCATCCCCTTCTTCATCGACAACATTATCAGGTTCCTCCCCTGAAACTATATTTTTATTCCATCACATCTTATGTGCTTTGCTTGGAGCGTCGGTTTGTTTTTGTTTTTTGTTTTGTTTGAATAAAATGGATCCTAGCATTCACTTTGTGGGAGAGAGACACGCTCCGCTGTAGCATATGGACAAGTATGTCCTTAGTTTCTACTCATAGTATTCATGGCGAAGTTTCTTCTTCGTTAAATTGTTATATGGTTGGAATTGGAAAATGATACATGTAGTAATTGCTATTAATGTCTTGGGTAATGTGATACTTGGCAATTGTTGTGCTCATGTTTAAGCTCTTGCATCATATGCTTTGCACCCATTAATGAAGAAATACATAGAGCATGCTAAAATTTGGTTTGCATATTTGGTTTCTCTAAGGTCTAGATAATTTCTAGTATTGAGTTTGAACAACAAGGAAGACGGTGTAGAGTCTTATAATGTTTTCAATATGTCTTTTATGTGAGTTTTGCTGCACCGGTTCATCCTTGTGTTTGTTTCAAATAAGCCTTGCTAGCCTAAACCTTGTATCGAGAGGGAATACTTCTCATGCATCCAAAATACTTGAGCCAACCACTATGCCATTTGTGTCCACCATACCTACCTACTACATGGTATTTTCCGCCATTCCAAAGTAAATTGCTTGAGTGCTACCTTTAAAATTCCATCATTCACCTTTGCAATATATAGCTCATGGGATAAATAGCTTAAAAACTATTGTGGTATTGAATATGTACTTATGCACTTTATCTCTTATTAAGTTGCTTGTTGTGCGATAACCATGTTTCTGGGGACGCCATCAACTACTCTTTGTTGAATTTCATGTGAGTTGCTATGCATGTCCGTCTTGTCTGAAGTAAGAGAGATCTACCACCTTATGGTTAAGCATGCATATTGTTAGAGAAGAACATTGGGCCGCTAACTAAAGCCATGATCCATGGTGGAAGTTTCAGTTTTGGACATATATCCTCAATCTCATATGAGAAAATTATTAATTGTTGTTACATGCTTATGCATAAAAGAGGAGTCCATTATCTGTTGTCTATGTTGTCCCGGTATGGATGTCTAAGTTGAGAATAATCAATAGCGAGAAATCCAATGCGAGCTTTCTCCTTAGACCTTTGTACAGGCGGCATAGAGGTACCCCTTTGTGACACTTGGTTAAAACATGTGCATTGTGATGATCCGGTAGTCCAAGCTAATTAGGACAAGGTGCGGGCACTATTAGTATACTATGCATGAGGCTTGCAACTTGTAAGATATAATTTACATGATACATATGCTTTATTACTACCGTTGACAAAATTGTTTCATGTTTTCAAAATCAAAGCTCTAGCACAAATATAGCAATCGATGCTTTTCCTCTATGGAGGACAATTCTTTTACTTTCAATGTTGAGTCAGTTCACCTATTTCTCTCCACCTCAAGAAGCAAACACTTGTGTGAACTGTGCATTGATTCCTACATACTTGCTTATTGCACTTATTATATTACTCTATGTTGACAATATCCATGAGATATACATGTTACAAGTTGAAAGCAACCGCTGAAACTTAATCTTCCTTTGTGTTGCTTCAATGCCTTTACTTTGAATTATTGCTTTATGAGTTAACTCTTATGCAAGACTAATTGATGCTTGTCTTGAAGTGCTATTCATGAAAAGTCTTTGCTTTATGATTCACTTGTTTACTCATGTCATATACATTGTTTTGATCGCTGCATTCACTACATATGCTTTACAAATAGTATGATCAAGGTTATGATGGCATGTCACTCCAGAAATTATCTGTGTTATCGTTTTACCTGCTCGGGACGAGCAGAACTAAGCTTGGGGATGCTGATACGTCTCCGACGTATCGATAATTTCTTATGTTCCATGCCACATTATTGATGTTATCTACATGTTTTATGCACACTTTATGTCATATTCGTGCATTTTCTGGAACTAACCTATTAACAAGATGCCGAAGTGCCGCTTCTTGTTTTCTGCTGTTTTTGGTTTCAGAAATCCTAGTAACGAAATATTCTCGGAATTGGACGAAATCAACGCCCAGGGTCCTATTTTGCCACGAAGCTTCCAGAAGTCCGAAGAGGAGACGAAGTGGGGCCACGAGGTGCCCAGACCCTAGGGCGGCGCGGCCCCCCCTTGGCCGCGCGGCCCTGTGGTGTGGGGCCCTCGTGTCGCCTCTTGACCTGCCCTTCCGCCTACTTAAAGCCTCCGTTGCGAAACCCCCAGTACCGAGAGCCACGATACGGAAAACCTTCCAGAGACGCCGCCGCCGCCGATCCCATCTCGAGGGATCCAGGAGATCGCCTCCGGCACCCTGCCGGAGAGGGGAATCATCTCCCGGAGGACTCTACGCCGCCATGGTCGCCTCCGGAGTGATGTGTGAGTAGTCTACCCCTGGACTATGGGTCCATAGCAGTAGCTAGATGGTTGTCTTCTCCCCATTGTGCTTCATTGTCGGATCTTGTGAGCTGCCTAACATGATCAAGATCATCTATCTGTAATTCTATATGTTGCGTTTGTTGGGATCCGATGAATAGAGAATACTTGTTATGTTGATTATCAAAGTTATGTCTATGTGTTGTTTATGATCTTGCATGCTCTCCGTTATTAGTAGATGCTCTGGCTAAGTTGATGCTAGTAACTCCAAGAGGGAGTATTTATGCTCGATAGTGGGTTCATGTCTCCGTGAATCTGGAGGGGTGACAAGAACCTCTAAGGTTATGGATGTGCTGTTGCCACTAGGGATAAAACATTGGTGCTATGTTCAAGGATGTAGTCACTAATTACATTACGCGCAATACTTAATGCAATTGTCTGTTGTTAGCAACTTAATACTGGAGGGGGTTCGGATGATAACCTGAAGGTGGACTTTTTAGGCATAGATGCATGATGGATGGCGGTCTATGTACTTTGTCGCAATGCCCAATTAAATCTCACTATACTCATCATAATATGTATGTGCATGGTCATGCCCTCTTTATTTGTCAATTGCCCAACTGTAATTTGTTCACCCAACATGCTGTTTATCTTATGGGAGAGACACCTCTAGTGAACTGTGGACCCCGGTCCAATTCTCTATACTGAAATACAATCTACTGCAATACTTGTTCTACTGTTTTCTGCAAACAATCATCTTCCACACAATATGGTTAATCTTTTGTTACAGCAAGCCGGTGAGATTGACAACCTCACTGTTTCGTTGGGGCAAAGTACTTTGGTTGTGTTGTGCAGGTTCCACGTTGGCGCCGGAATCCCTGGTGTTGCGCCGCACTACATCCCGCCGCCATCAACCTTCAACGTGCTTCTTGGCTCCTCCTGGTTCGATAAACCTTGGTTTCTTTCTGAGGGAAAACTTGCTGCTGTGCGCATCATACCTTCCTCTTGGGGTTCCCAACGAACGTGTGAGTTACACGCCATCAACCGGCGTTGGCCTCGTTCATGGCCTCAACTCATACGGCGTATCTCAAGATGAAGATGCCGGCACCATCTGGACCCCTCACTGTTGTGGGAAACTACAAAGTCTCGCTGGAAACCGCTTCCGCCGGATCAAATCTGGCCGAATCACTGGTAATTGCGGAGGAAAAAAGGAGAATGCAAACTGCGGTTGCGCTGGCTCAGTCCTCACAGTTGAGCCTAGCTGCAATGAGTGCCAACCTCGGCGCACCAACGTTCAAGCCAACCAAGGAGACAAAAGACATCGTGCTGGACCCGGCTTACCCTGAGCGCACCATTCGTATCGGTGCCGGTCTCAGTGAGGCATAGGAAAGCGCACTCATCAACTTCCTCCGTGAGAATCGGAATATCTTTGTCTGGTCTACTGATGACTTGGTAGGTGTTCCGAGGGAGTTGGCTGATCACTCTCTGAATGTCCGGAAGGATGCGAAGCCGGTAAAGCAGCCGCTGCGCCGGTTTGCTGAAGACAGGAGAAAGATTATTAGATAAGAGGTGACAAAGTTGTTAGTTGCCGGTTTCATCGTGGAGGTACTGCATACTGAGTGGCTAGCCAATCCGGTGCTGGTCGAGAAGAAAAAAGAGGAGAACCTAGAGGCAAAAGCTTCAAAGGTGTGGCGCATGTGCATTGACTACACCAACTTGAACAAGGCTTGTCCGAAAGATCCTTTCCCTTTACCCCGGATCGATCAAGTGATTGATTCCACTGCTAGATGTGAACTACTGTCGTTCCTGGATGCCTATTCCGGTTTCCACCAAATTCCCTTGAAAAAGGAAGATCAAATAAAAATTACGTTTATCACCCCGCACGGGGCTTACTGCTATGTTACTATGCCTTTCGGTTTGCGCAACGCTGGTGCAACGTACCAGCGCTGTATGCAAAAGTGTTTGTTCGATCAAATCGGAACAAATGTGCAAGTCTATGTGGATGACATTGTGATAAAAACAAAGGTCAAGGAAACCTTGACGATGATTTAAGGCAAACGTTCGATAACCTAAGAAGGTTCCGGATGAAACTCAATCCGGCAAAATGCACCTTCGGTGTGCCAGCCGGCAAGTTGCTTGGCTTTCTCGTGTCTAGCCGGGGCATTGAGGTTAATCCGGTAAAAATCCGGGCCATAGAAAGAATGGCAGTACCGCAAGAGCTCAAGGATGTGCAAAAATTCACCGGAAGCTTGGCATCGCTAAGCCGGTTCATAAGCAGGCTGGGAGAAAAGGCCCTACCGCTCTATGCTCTGATGAAAAAATCCGATACTTTTGTCTGGACCCCTCAGGCAGACGCGGCATTTAAAGAGCTGAAAACGATGCTAGCCACTGCGCCGATATTGGCTTCGCCTCTAGAAAGAGAGCCCATGCTGTTGTACATAGAAGCAACAAACCGGGTTGTGAGTGTGGTAGTTGTGGTAGAAAGAGAAGAGGAAGGAAAAACCGTGCAGAGACCGGTATACTACCTGAGTGAGGTGCTGTCCCTCTCAAAACAAAACTACCCTCACTTCCAGAAAATGACTTATGGAGTGTACATGGCCGCCACAAAGCTCAAGCACTACTTTGAAGAGCATCCCATGAAAGTAGTGAGCGAGGCACCAATTTCTGATATCATGGGAAACAAAGATGCTAGTGGCAGGATTGCCAAGTGGGCAATTCAGGTATCACCATATGTATCGGACTACGAAAGAAGAGACGCCATAAAATCGCAAGCTTTAGCTGATTTCTTGGTCGATTGGGCGGAAATGCAATACAAACCGCCGGAACACAAGGTAGAGTACTGGAAGATGCACTTTGATGGATCCAAGCTCAAGGAGGGTCTGGGCGCCGGTGTGGTGCTCACTTCGCCTAAGGGAGACCACCTCCGGTATGTTTTACAAGTGCACTTCCGAGCATCGAACAATGTTGCTGAGTACGAAGCTTTGATCCATGGGCTCAGGGTCGCAAAAGAAATCGGTGCGCACCGGATCATTTGCTATGGAGATTCAGATCTTGTGGTGCAGCAGTGTTCCGGAGATTGGGACGCAAAAGATGCCAACATGGCCTCGTACCGGTTTCACGTGCAAAAGATTGCCGGATTCTTCGAAGGTTGTGAGTTTCACCATGTGTCGCGCGCAGAGAATGAAGCTGCGGATACTCTCTCCAAGCTAGGCTCCTCCCGGCAGGAAATTCCTCCCGGAGTAGCTTTGGCTCACCTAAGGACTCCGTCAATCAAACCAAGTCCGAAATCAGAGTCAATTTTTGTACCGGAGTCACATGTTGTGGCAATGGATATTGATGAAGGAAACCCGGGGACCGTTCCGGTAAACTCGGGGACTGTTCCGGTAGACCCGGGGACTGCGATGTCTAAGCCGGAAGAAGCTATGCTGGTGGATAATATGGAGATAGATGTACCGGTATTCTTAGTCCGGGAAATGCCAACTTGGGTTGAACCTATTAAGGAATTCCTGATCAACGGCACCTTGCCAGTTGACGAAAATGAGTCGAGAAGGATCTAGAGAAGGTCCAAAGCATACACTATCATCAACGGTGAGGTGTACAAAAGGAGTGTTACCGGTGTCCTCCAGAGATGTGTGGAACCGGAAGAGGAAAAAGAAATGTTGGTGGAGATTCACCAAGGAGAATGTGGGCACCATGCCTCTTCAAGGGCCTTAGTGGCAAAAGTGTTCCGGCATGGGTTTTATTGGCCCACTGCTTCGGAAAACGCTGAGGACTTGGTACGAAAATGCAACGGCTGCCAGCGGTACGCCAAGCAAAATCATAACCCAGCGTCTGGCCTCAAAACTATACCATTGACATGGCCATTTGCTGTTTGGTGCCTTGACATGGTAGGTCCATTTAAAACCGCAAGGGGCAACATGACACATGTGCTGGTAATGGTGGATAAGTTCACCAAATGGTTGGAAGTGAAGCCTATCGCAAAGTGTGATGGGCATATGGCTGTGAAATTATTAAAAGATGTGATCTTGCGGTATGGATACCCGCATAGCATCATCACTGAAAATGGCACAAACTTTGCTCAAGGTGAGTTCAAAAGGTTTTGTGAGGATAACAATATCCGGTTGGACTTGTGCTCCGTTGCACACCCGCAAGGCAATGGCCAGGTTGAAAGAACAAATGCTCTGGTGCTTTCCGGTATCAAGCCAAGGCTGATTGAACCACTTGAGAAGTCACCAGGGTGTTGGTTAGATGAGCTACCATATGTGCTGTGGAGCATCCGGACGACACCAAATCGGTCTACCGGATACACTCCGTTTTTCATGGTTTATGGGGCGGAAGCTATAATCCCAACCGATATCATTCATGATTCACCAAGGGTTCAACTCTATACCGAAGAAGAGGTAAAAGAGGCCCGAGAAAATGATGTGGACTTGCTAGAGGAAGCAAGAGAGCTGGCTTTGGCAAGAACAGCCAAATACCAGCAAAACCTCAGACGCTATCATAGCCGGAAGGTTAACCCGAGGGTGTTCCGGGAAGGAGATCTGGTGTTACGCCTAGTGCAGCGCACTGAAGGACACCACAAGCTCTCACCCCCATGGGAAGGACCTTTCATTGTGAGCAAAGCTCTGCACAATGACGCCTACTACTTAATCGATGTACAGGAATCGAAGAAAGGCAAGGCGGACAGGTCCGGAGAAGAAACCAAGCGCCCATGGAACATAGCACTACTGCGTCCTTTCTATTCCTGAAGTTGTGCTGTAAGAAGTTCCTTTTTGTACCTTAAGTACTATGAATAAAGATGCCGGCACCTCGAATGAATCTCGGGGACTGCCTCTACCGAAAATCGCATGTAATGTGTTTATTTTTTCAGTTTACCGGTTGCTTGGTGAACATTTTTTCTTTCCGGTTTAGTAACGTGCTAAACCTACCGGAGTCTTCGACTATGCTGTTGTCCGCATACCGGCTTCATGGCAAGCAAGATAAACCGGTAGGATCTAAGCATGTGAAACACGAAGAGGATGAATGGGAACAATCAATCCGGAAAAATTTAACTAACCCCGGTTATACCGGTTTTTTGTGAAAAATTTCGAAATTTTTTCTAAGTTCAAGAAAATGCTTGCTTGGCAAAAGAACTTTGTAACTCGTACTCCAAAAAACCCAGAGAGGTAGGCAGAGGCAAAGCAAAAGAACCAAGTGTGCATCGGATTGGATGCCAAAACAATTCCAGAATCTTCACAATGCAAGATCAAAGCAAAATGCTAAGTTAGCACATAAACTCAACTTAAAAACTTACCGGTAAACAGATACCGGCATAAGCATAATTTTCATAGCATAAAGCAAACGAGATGCTTAGTTTTATCTTACACCATAAACCCCGGCATACCGGGGTATAATTTAATAAGTTTGAAATCTTAAGGCGACATGCAAAGGGCACAAGTTCAGGCGACGGGGAGCTGAGCACCGGCCTCAGGAGCTTCCGGGGGAGCAGCGCCTTCTCCGACTCCTTCTTCTTCCTCCTCCTCGATCTCTTCCTCATCGTCAGAGAGCGCATCTTTGACTTCGGGAGGGGGAGGGATGAAGGTGCGGAAGGGGGCGAACTCCGCAATCCGGTAGGCACGATCCTGGCGCTTGGCGGTCAAGACCGGATCCGTTTCTGTGGGTGCTTCGTCACGAACGGCGCAGAAGACATCAAGATCCAAGTCTTCGTACCAGGAGCAGGCGACGCGCAGGGCCGCATCTGCTCCGGCACGATCCGCAGAGCATCTCCATTCCCGGATCCTCCGGCAGGCGTTCTTGAGGCGGTCGGAGAGAACCGTTACACTCTCCGGCACAGCGTCCTCTGGCCATAGCACCTTGTAGATCTCCTTGGCATGATCTGGCAGATCCACCAAGTGCCGATCCACGGCGCGCATGTGCTGAACCCGGGAGGAGAGCACGACCAGGTGACATATGCGTCCCAGGGAAGCTCCCGGTCGCGGAAAGACAGCTCCGTCCGGCGTACTCCTGGGAGTCCGGGAAGATCCCTACAAGAAAACAAAGGGGATAAGGACACACTACCGGATGACATAAGCTTATAAGCAGTAAAGGGAAAGAAGAAAGGCTTACTGAGGAGCAGCGTGTCGGTTTGTACGACCAACCGGTCGTAGTCTTTCTGCTCCATCATGAGGGCGGCAACCTGGTTTTCAGCCAGCTCCCGTGCCTTGGTCTGATCCTCCCGAGCCTTGGTCTGCTCCTCCAGCTCAGCCCGCAGAACCGCAGTGGAGTTCATGTACTCCTCCAAGGATTCGTTCAGCTTGGCCTCCGCTGTCGCCCGAACCTTCTCGAGCTCCCGCGAATGCCGGGATTCGACCGCCCCGAGCTGTGCCTTCAGCTCAGAGAAGTTATTCCTCTGAACGTCCAGAGCTCGCTGGTGCTCCTTGGTGAGCCGCTCCTTTTCAGCTGCAGGCCGGAAGGGAAAGCGTTAACGGAAAGTAACTCCGGTAAAATGAAAAGATGTAGGGCAACCGGAAAAGAAAGGATACCTTGAAGCGCGGCGACCTGAGAAGACAGGGCCTCGATGCTGGCTTCCGGGACAGCTGAAGTGTAGAAAATTTTATAAGTACCTAAAGGAAGAAGCAACAGGTAAAAGAAGCCGGAAGACAAAAAGCTAACCTTGGCATCGGCTGTGGGCTTCCGAAAGCTCTCGGTGCTCCCATAGCAGCTCTTCAAAGAGCTGTTTCCGGGTAGTCGCCGTGCTCTGTTCAAGTTGAAAAGATTTTCGGTAAGAAGTAGGCCGGCAAGGAGAAAGGTTTCGCGCTAAGTGCTGCGCTCTCAACCCGAAACTCGGGGACTGGCTATGCCGATTTTTCGTGTTTTTAGCAAAGTTTCGCGCTGAGAGCTGCGCTCCCAACCCAAAACTCGGGGACTGGGAAGATATATAATCCGGAAAAAGCAAAAACCGGCAAGGATGCAAAAGAAATTGAGTTTTTGCAGCTTACCACCACATTGTTGTTGGCGTCGTGCCACGCAGTGTCAAATTCTTTGACAGCGCGCCGCAGCCGGCCAAAGTGCTGGGCGGTGCTCCGGGGGCCGGCAGGGTCCGCAATCGGCAGCTTGTCCTTCCCCAGGCCGCACGTTGCAGGGGACAGATCCACCTGATTCAACTTATGGGCGTAATCAGCGAGGTGACCCAGTTTGACTCCTCCGTGGGTTAGCTCGGTGATCTGGCCCAGCTGAGCTGAGACCGATTCTCCGGCCACGACGGAGGTGCGGCTGGTGTGCAGCACCAGCGAGGAAGGAGCAGGAGCGGGCCCGCCGGTAGAAGCGGCCGGTGGAGGCGTTGGAGTCTTGGACGGCGCAGAAGGCCCAGGAGCTTCCTTTGCCGGAGAGGAGCTGGCCGGCCCGGAAGAGTCCGGCGCGGCCTTGGAGGGGGAAGAAGCAGTATTTTTCTTCTTCTTTTTGGGGACCGGAGGAACGAGAGGTTCCCCCTGCCCGGCATCTTCAGCACCGGCACCAACGTTGCTGGCGTCGGTATCTTGGGTCCTAGGAGGAGAAACAGGTTTCCCCTCCGCGCGGTGCTGTTGAGATTTAGGGGCCGCGCGCCCCGTACTTGTGCTGCCCCCCAGGGGGGAGGCAGAAGGTTTGCCGGCACCAGATGGTACCGGACTTGGTTGAGGAGGAGGTGACGCCAAGGGCGAACCCTCAGAGCTTTCCGGCCTCATGCCAGAGGTGCTCTTAGTTATCTTGAGGGCAGGCCTGAAAAGATAAAAAATAAAATGATGTTGAGGAAGAGCAACCGGAAAAAGAACCGCGAAGCAAAAGAGATAGAAGCTTACCCAGAGGCAACAGACATCTTCCGGTGATGCTTGGCGGTAACCTTCCTACCACCAACGACCTCCTGCCGGGAACGCTTGGCAGGAGGGGCATGGCTTGAGCCGGCCTCGGTTGCGGGCGCCTTGTTCTTCCGGCCCTCGGAGCCTGCTGAGGCAAGGTCTACAGAAAGAAAAATGGCGGATGAGAAAACGAAGGAGCAAAAATGGCTCAAGTATAACAGCCTCGTCATTCGAACCAGAATCCTTACCGGGATAAGGGGTGTGGGTGCGACCCATCTGCTGCCTTCCCCTCACGTAGGGATCGGCGTCGAGGTCGTCCTGAAAGATGCGATCCGGCGTGTAGGAAGCCGGATGCTCCTGTCTGATCCGGCGAAAGTTCTGAAACAAAAACAACACATTAGAACGGAATACACGCGGTGCTATCCGGAGAAGCTTGCCAAAGATCTCAAGGCCTTACTCGCCGCGGAGGAGAGTTGCGGCGGCTATAGGGGGCCAGCCCATATCTCCCGCTAGAACTTAGCGGATTCTGGCAGATCTGCTTGGCCTTAAGGACCAGGTCGGTAGGGCTAAGCCGATGCGTTGTGATCCTTGTCGGGTCCATTGGCCCCGACATCTCGCTGATCTTGTGGGCGCGCCGCTGAAGGGGGAGCACCCGGCGCGCGAGGAAGACGCGGACCAGATCCTCCGCGTAGAGGTTGGTCTCTTCCCGGTTGATATCGATGAAGCCGGCGATCCGGATGGATTCTTTGTCATCCCTCGGATTGTGGAGCCAGTTCTTCATGGAGGGCGGCCCGGGAACATACGCCGGAAGATTAATGAAGTCTTCCGGACCGCCGTTCCGGATGTAGAAAAAAGTCCTCTGCCAGGTCCGGACAGAGTCCAGACCGGAGAGTTTGTAGAAGTTGCTTCCGGAGCGGGGAGACAAGATGCAGCCCCCACACCGGACAAAGGGTTTAGGTGGAGGAAGTTCCCTATCTTGGATAGAGTTCTTCCGAAGATAGTAAAAGAAAGAGATGTTATCTACAGAAGGAGTGATACCGCAGTATCCCTCCATGAAGGCGGTGAAAGAAGAAAGGTAGAAGATGGCATTGCCAGGAAGATGGTGGGGCTGAAGTTCGTAAAAATCTAGAAAGCGCCGGAAGAAGTCCGACGCTGGAAGGCCTAAGCCGCGTTCAAAATGAGCGGCGAAGACCACGATTTCACCCGGCTCAGGTTCAGACTGGCGCTCCTCACCAGGGATCCGGCACCAAACCTCTTCCGGAATCCTCCGGGAGCGGTAGAGCCAATCAATATCCACCTAGGTCACGTCGGAACCCATCCAGGCTCCCCTCGTGTAGGAGTCCAGATCTATTCTGGTGCCATGGCTGGAGCTGCCGGCTTCCCCTTGGTTACCAGTAGCAGGAGCAGAGCTACCGGTACCAGCCTCGCTCTGGGCAAGATCTGCCGTGAGCCCATCGGAGGACAGATTCTGGCGGCTGCTGCCGGAAGATTCGGTAAGGTAGAGCTCGGTTGACATCTGAATAAAGATGCCGGATGCTACTCGCAAACAACTTTCCCAAATCCTAGCCTCGTGCGAAGATCTACGAAAAGGGGAAAAAGCAAGAAAAAGCGGAGATAAATATCCTAGTGCCCCAAGAACTGAAATGCCAAGACAAGTAAGAAGATATTGGGATCCAGAGACTAACCAGAGGCGGCGGAGACGTTGGTGAAGATGATTGCCAGAGGAGCGACGGGCTAGAGGTCGTCGGAGAAGGCCGGCGGCGTAGGCGTGCAGAGGGAGCCCGCGGGAACCCGAGGTTACGGCAGGCGAAGATCTTCGAGGAACCTCGCTACGGCGGAGGGTCCCCTGTGCAGCACGAGCAGCGGCTGGACTTCGTCGGAAGTGGTGCTTTGGCGGAGAACGGCGACGGCGGAAGCACGTGGGGCAAGAAGCTCAGAGCGCAAGGAGAATGGGGGCAAGTGCGAGAAGAAGAAGAAAGTGGAACCGCCCCCCCCTTAAATAGGGAGAACACGTAGTGGGCCGAAAACCGCTGGGCCGCGGCGGTTCGGTTCTTGGGCCGCCACGTGGCGCGAGGATACACGCACAGAAAATGGAAAACACAGGAAGGGTCGCACGGATCCGGAACGGCCATGCGGATCCGGTGCGGCGCCATAAATGCTGGCACAGAAGACGAACCGAAGTGACCACTAACACTGTCGCGCGCCAGGCACAGTGCGCATGTCACTGACAAGCACAGTACTAGAGATATTCTCGACTTCGTCGAGGAGAGGATTAATGACAAGAGATGCCGGAGAAAACCGGTATAGGTACACAAGTTCGGCATGGACGCCGAAGAGTTCGATCCGGATTCCGGAAGGGTTAAACCGGTACCTTGAGAAAGGAAAACCTGGCATGGTTCATTGGATAGGATCCACCGGACTATACCAGCTTTGGGGACTAATGTTGGGGGGATGACCCCCGGTATGCCAAAGGCATGCCAAAACCGGATGGTTTAGGCCATCAAAGTACCGGTTTAAAGTTTATTCCGGATAGCAGAAGTTGATTCAGAGAATCGTACCGGTATCCCAAGGAGGGGATACCGGAACTTGCTGAGAGCGTACCGGAATAACCAGAAGAGGCTACACTGTAGCACGTCGGCAGAGACCAGTCAAAGATGCTCTCCAGAGCTAGAGGACAAAGATGAGCGAAGCACTTCAGCTTTAATCGAAGCCATGACGCCAAAGGCAAAGGATGACGTAAAAGGTGTCAGAGGATGTCACAGCTCCTGATTAAAGACATACCGGCATCACCGGTAGCTAAAGTAGCTTTGTAAAGTAGTTTGTCCAGTCAAAGATCCCATTAGGGTTTCTAGGGTTTCTTCCCTTGTAAGCCACCCTCTCCCCTATATAAGGAGAAGGGGCACAGCCCTTCGCGGGCACGAGACTCTAGGTTACGAAGCTTGTACTAAAAAACTTGTAAGCACTTGTGATGAAGAAATAGAGAGATCTAGTGCTGTTCTTGTTCTTGAGTTCATCATCTTCTTCCTTCGGCCAAGGCCAAGTTCTAGAGGAATCCATCCGGAAACCTCTCCATCCATAACACAAACCCTCCCCCGAATCCTCTAGCGTCCATTCGGCCCCAACTTAAGCCATCCCATGGCATCTGTCTGTTCACCACGACGACAGGTCTGGTTCTTCATAGCCGATGATTTCGGCTCCTTCAGGGTCGTCGTTGTCCTCCTCTAGTCGATTCAGGCAATCTAAGCAGGGGATTTAAGAGTGGTATGAGTACGAGCGTACTCAACAAGTTCATTATAGAAAAGAGGTGTTTAATGCACTAGCTACAACATTAGACCAGAAAGTCTAATACCAATGCAAGTTTTGATAAACATTTCTTCAAGAGGTTGCTTTTATTCCAAAGAACTATGTCCGTCAGCCTTCACCGGTTTACTAGAACTTCATGGAGCTCCTTTTCGGCAGCGTTCACAGTTCCAAATCCCGGAACACGGAGTGACAGGTAACGATTCATTACGCTCTGCAGAGGTGTGTTGCTTTACCCATAAGAGATCTTAACCTTGGTGCCAACCGGGCAGCTTTCCCGTCCACACTTCCTTCGGTGTGAGGCCCCGTATAAGTAGCCAATCATGTTCCTCCGCTACCTCGAACACCCACCCTTTGTTGCATGCCTGACCCTGGGTCCTCGCCGGTCCTCTTATACCAATTAAGGATGGACCCCGACCACGACGACAATCTGGGATCGAACCAAACTCCTTCGCCGGTAGCTGCAACCCATCATAGACCGTAATACCGTGGGGACTTAGGACTCCCCAGCCTCACCGCTTGCTCCTTCGGGCGACAAGTGTACTACGGACAATGCCGTGGGGACTTAGGACTCCCCAGCCTCACCGCTTGCCCCCTTGGATTACAAGTGTACTACGGTAAAGCGCGTCCGTTGATGAACGAGAGGTGGAAACACTTTTGACTACTCCGTCCCACTCCGGATCTTATGGTTAACACGGTTGTTACGGCATAAGAATCACAGGACGACATTTGTTGTTTAATCCTAGATGGATATAAGCCCTTGCAATGGAACCTCCACCATATCAACACATTCCATGGTTCCATTGCCCACCACTTAGTCATATTCATAGTTATGAAAATAGTGGTTTTGCTTTTTATGCAATAGTGATAAACATAGTACTTTGCAAGTAATTTGGTAAAAATACTCAAATGACATGAGCAAGCGTTGAACTTGCCTTTCTTGACTGCAAGATTATGCAGGCAAGGTCTTCGATACGCAATAACTCCAAATTCTGAAATAGCATCATCGTCCGGTAAGGACGATGTTTAAAAGATTGGCAAGGATGCAATAATGCATAAGTATGAGATGCAATCGCTCTAAGCGTGACCTAACCCCGATGATTTAGGATCAGTGAGTTGTAATGATTGGTTTAGGGTGTGTTACACTTTTAGAGTGATTCACAAACAAGGTTCTTATTCAGGGTTGTGTTGTTTTCGAATCATAAGGAAGTGGTAAAATGCATGGTAACAGTCATACACGCCAAGGAGTAGTAGTTGTATAATAAGTAAAGAGCAGTTGTCAATTTTAATTCCTATAGTGCATGATTGATGATTACTTATTATATAATTCAAAAGAATAACTTTTGAAGAACATGTTCTTAATAAAGAACAAGTATGACAATTGGGTTGGTGAGGTTTCTAGGGTTGACTATGGTTTCATCTTAGTTTCTGGAGTAAGTATTAGATGGATCCCAATAAGGTTGGATTCATCAACATCTAGGGCTGGTAAGGTTGAGTTAAGCCTAGGCATTCTAAGCAATTATTTATACAAGGTTGCTATCAGGGTTGGTTCATCTTGTTGGTGATAGCTAGCTAAGGTTGATAGGTCCTATAAGCAGGGTTGGTGATGATTCTTTATTTACTTCAAAAGAATAACTTTTGAAGAACATACTTCTTAAGTAATAATAAGTATTTCAATTTAAGGTTGAGGTAGTCCAGGGTTTGCTATTGGATCCACTAAGTAAGGAATAATTGGCTCCTAAATAGGATGGTTCATATTTATGAAGTACTTGTAGGGTTTAATGGATTACGGTTAGGTAATGCACAATAGTTGGCATAGTTGCTATTGGAGTTCATCACAAATGGTGTGATGCTAATTAAGGATGAGTAAGGATAAGATTCTTGGTAATAAGGACTAGGGTTGATCCTATTTGATCATCTAGGTAGGATAGGGACTAGGTTTGATTTAAATGAACACATGGGATGCTAATTAGTAGTGATAGGGTTCCCATATTTTATGTAGATGGGAACAAGCATTGAGTTGTTAAATATGAGTCTATGATTACTAATGAGGTAACATGATCACATGTTATTTGGGTTTAGGTTTGGAAACAATTTAGGCTTCACACATAAAATAGTGGAGCTAGGATTCCTAATGGAATTAGGGTTTTAGGAATCACATGAAATGATAAGATTGTAATATCATTTCATATGGAATTAGGGTTTGCTATTTACCATATGGTTCTATGATTAATAACTTGTTTGCAAAGTTAGAGTTATTAATAATTTTGAAATAACAATAATATTGGATTTGGCATTTTTTTTATTTTAGAACAATTAATAATTCAGACAATTAGGGTTTAAATCCTTTTAGTAAGGATTTAATAAAATAAAAAATAAAGAAAATTAGTTTTTAAGTTTTCTTTATTCATTTACTGGTTTTTATTTAATTTGTAAATTTTTACTAATTATTGAATTTTAATTGAATTTAGAATTAAAATTAAAGGCTTAAATAACAACTAATAAATAATTGAATTTTTATTAAAAATAAAAATTGCATATTATATTTTTATGAAATATATTTTATTTTTCTAAGAATGTTGATATCTTATTTATATTTTTCTGAGTTAATATGAATTTGCAAAGTTGCAGTAATTATTGATTTGAAATTTGAACAAAAAGAAATGCTAAAGCTACCCGTTTAGTTCTACTCGTAGCCAATGACTGGTGGGCCAGTGGCCACGTCTGTTGCCACGCGTCTTTTGACCAGAGTCAAAATCGACGACGAGGCTCGGGGGTGGCCGGCCGGCGGCCAGGCGAGGTTAACGTCGGCGATTCGGCGCTCCCGCGCCTGCGTTGAGGCACTGGTTGGATGCGCGGCGCCAAAGCAAACCTAAGGGTGGCGGCGCCCCCATCTATTGGTCACCGGAGCTTCACCGCCGGTGATGCCGAGCGGCAGCTCACGCAGGCGCGCGTCGTGGTGGCGATGCAAAGGGAAGTAGAGGAAGCTACGGGTTGCTTGAGCATCAGCAGCTCACCGTGATCACGAAGGGCTTGACGGTGGCGCAAGGGGAGGTCGGAATCGGCGCAATCGACGTCTCCCGTCGTCGGAGAAGACAAGCTCGTCGGAGATGCTCCGGGGCTTATCGGCTTGATTCCTCCCGTATGTTGGGCATGTGGAGGGTGGTGGTGACGATGGTGACCACGCCGAGGCTCGGGGAGGTCCCCATCGACGGCGATGGTCGGAGGCAGTACGGGTTGGGGTTTCAAATTGGGGAAAAATTAGAGAGAGGGAGGAAGAACTTGATGCTGGTGTTCGTCCAGAAGCTTTTATAGGGCGCCAGGACATGCCTCGTCACGACGTAGAGCTAGGGGAGGTCGCCAGTGAGAGGAACGAACGAGCACGCCGTCGTGCTGTCGTCCATGCACGTTGGAGAGGATGAGGACGACCTCTCCAGGATATTTAGAACGAAGAGGTAAGTTGGGCTGGGTTGGGCTGCTGGTTGGTGATGGTGTTGGGCTGCTAGGCAGGCTGCTGCTGGGCTGCTCGGATCTGCCAGGTAAGCCCTTCTCTTCTCTCTTTTTCTTTTCTGTTTTTATTTTCTGTTTTCAATTTGAATCTGATTTGAATTCAAATTTTATTTGCAGGTTTCTTATTGTGTTAATTTCCTTAAGTTGCAGAACAATGATTGTTACACCATTCTTTCTATTTAGAACAAGTATTTTATATTGGATTATAATGCATAGTTGTGGCTTGTTCATAATAGCAAATAGGCATGGGTTTAAATTCTCATTTTTAATTTCCTTTTTCTTGTGAATTAATTCTGTTAGGATTTATGAGAGTTGATATTTTCTACTCCAAGTGTATTAGAAAGAATCATTCGGACTTGTCCTTTTATTTGATACTTTGATTACTTGCATAATATTTTATATGAGCTCCAATGTATTAGGGTTTTATAGTTTTTATCATAACCCCTCTTATTAAGGTTAGTACTATCATTATATTTGAAAGTATCAAAGTAGATATTTGTTTCCATCATGGTTTATCTTGGTTACAAAGTTAAATGGTTATTAACCACACATGGGTTTAATCATAGGACTTTAGCATTAGGTGGCTCTTTTGTTTTATAATTGAAGCATAGGATTTGATGAATGAATCATTAGGGTTCAATTGCTAATTACCTAATGACACTTGGATTGAATCTCAATTATGGCCTGGTTTTATAATATGATTACCATAGTGATGTAAAAACTAGGGTTGAGATATAATTCTAATTTATAGAATTGGGATGAAATCATATTGCATTGGCTAGGTTTTAATCTCCCCTAACCATGGTAATATGGTTACTTGCTTCATATCTTATGTGCTTCTCTAATTACTAAGGATTTGAGAATTGGTTTTATCTTCTACCAATTAACATCTATTAATATCCTTAATTTATCATTAATATAACGACATTGGTTATAGTTCATTTTATAGTTAACTTTGGTCATATGGATTAATGGTTTCTTCTCCATATAAAGTATGGAGTGTTACTCTAAGGTTTTCTTAGGTCCTTTAATTGAGGAATAATTGGAATATAAATGTGAGAGGGTTCTACTGATGATCACCATGTGATTCAAAAGTTAAGGTTGGAATATAAGCTTAGGGTTTCTTACTAGTTACCTCCCTATGATTTCATGTGGTGAATGATATCTGTTTATCCTATTAGGGTTTAACTTATCCTCACATATCTGAAGGGCATGACCATGGTTTAGACATGATCATCTTGTTCTTAATATCTTTACCTCAAGTTCTTAGGGTTTATGATCATTACTCATTTTATAATGATCAAGGTTTGGCTTTCTAAAGTATATCTCTCCTGAGTTAGGTTTCTCACTTCTAAGATCATGTATTGTCTTGATCAACTAAGGTATATTACTTCTCTTATAATTCCTTAGGTGGACATGGTCATGGTTGTCTCATTGGATTGATATCCCAGGAAATGCCTGAGATATATATTCACTTAGAGTTCTCTCAAGGATTGATGGTTTAACCACTTGAATATATAATAGGTCTCTCCCTTAATTCCAAGTGTTTCCTCAACTAACTGAAGTGTAGCACCAGATCTTGAGCTCTCTTATATAGGAATGGATTATTCTAGGGTTTATGGTGTACTCACAAGATCTCAATAGGTATTTAGTCTAAAACTCTACTTGGCTATCTGGGTTGAATTAGTCTCCTCCTTACTTTATCAGTTCATGGATATGGTATTATTCCATGTGATGTTAGGTTGTCTCACCACTCCAAGATGAAATGGTTTACCTAATACTTTAGTTCAAAGTTTATCCTTGATTCTTAAATAGGTAAAGCTAGAATTAGTATGATTGGTCTCTCTCATTTGGGAAGGTCTTTAATACTAACCTAGGGTTAGGCTCCATAGAGGTTGATGTAATCATCAATGTCTATGTTTAACACAAATGGTTTCTCTCTCTAAGGAATGTCTTGAATAATACTCTAAGGTTCCTCTTAAAGATGATGATTTGAATACTTGGATGTATATCCAAAGTTTAGCTCAAGGTTTGGTATTGATTCTCTAATAATTATTATAGAACTCTCACCTCTCTAGGTTTGATGTATAATAATATGGAATGGAGAAGAATATATACTTCTTGAGTGGATCTCCTTGTTATAATTCCAATGTTGAAGTGGAATGAATACCATGAGGTTTCATGGTAGGATCATGGATTAGTTTTAAGACATGAAGATAGTCAAGAATGGTTTCTCCATTTTATTGTTACTTGATTTGCAATTGAATTGGTGTTCATATGTTATGACAAGGATTACCATAGTATAATCTTTTATAAGATCAAGTAATTGATCATTGAGTAAAGTGTTGTTGTGTTGATTATTAGTTCCATTTGATCTAACCCCTTAGATCAAATCATCTCTACCCAAAACAAAGTTTTTGCAAAGTCACATTGAGATTTATAGCGCTTGACTTGATGAGCTACTTCAATTCCACCAAGGTCAAGTGAAACTTCAGATACTGTGACTGATTTACTTTAAAGTGCGAAAATTCCCCAGATTTTCTATGCATGAATGCAATGCACACATCTGTTTCCTCTATTTTTGTAACCCCAATACCTGGGATATTACAGTCTCTACCCCTTAAACTAAACTTCGTCCACGAAGTTTGATCTCTCTCACGTTTCCAAAGTGTGGATCTGACTTGTGCAGACTACGATTTTTCTCGAACTCCGTGATGATCTCATTTGATATGATTGTATATCTCTCTTGTCCAGATTCTTCCTGGAATCCATTAGTGTCTATCATTAAACAACTATTTTCCTTTACTTCCATGATTTCCTCCAATATTATAAACTTGCTTTCTTTCTCATTGAATATTCAATGATTGAGACTTCTTCTGGTGCCGTTAGTCTTAACTGAGGACTAATTTGATAATAAACTCCTAATTGATAAATAGGTCTTTGTTTTCCCTTACTACCAAAACTGCAATAATGGTAGTAAGTAAGGTACTTATAATGGAAATGATCATGATGGTTTATTCCTCTAAGAATGGATTAGACTCATTTAGTCCATCCAATCATGGTTTATAGTTGATACCTATAACTATTTTGTGTTATTTAGGTTCCATGAAAGGAATCATTCTATTAGTCTTTGATATTGTTATGTTCAATCTTCTTCATTCTTTGACCCTCTTGGGCTTTATTGGTCTACGGTATTTCGTTCGTCCAACTTCATTATACTTAGCTTACTTGAGCTTCCGTACTTCTGAGTAAATTTTAATCACCTTCTCAAGTTATAGTCCACTTCTTACTTCCTCGAGGTATGAACCTCGGCTTGTGGTCTGACATCTTTCTGAAAGTAATGTTCGTTAATCTTATGAAAATAAGATCGAACTTCCTCTTAGTTCGGATCTTCTTCTATCAAGCTTAAAGTATTGAGTTATTGTATATCCAACTCAATCTTTACTCTACCCCTTAGAGTTTTCTTATGGTCTTCAACTCCTTTTCTTCCAACCATTGGATTGATGGTTGGAATATTGGTCTAAGTATAGCTTATGGTTTGTACTCTTCTAGGTTTTGTGAAGAATATATGTGGTGCATCCACTCAATTGTGGACATCCAATGTGAATCCTTCGACTAAATGATTATAAATAATATTTATTTGGCTAACAAAATTTTATTTGTTCACAACTTCTTGGTACAAATAATCCAATGGTGGACTACTTGATACCAATTGTGGCTATTTGTTATATAGAAATGGATTCTATTATAGGTTCTGATCAACTGGACGAGACATCCTCTACTTTATCTCGCAGTATTGATCCTAAAACTACTACAGTCTTCTTATATCTGCTATGGTTTCATAAGTCATCTTCCTTTTTCGAGGGTTTATTGTTGCAAGAAAACCACTAGCTGACACTATGAATATAGTATCCTAAGTGATTTCCCATGCATTCCCACTTCTATGTTGACTATGGATCTGCTTCAGCTTCACCATAATCACCAGATTTCTCACCTTCATGCTTCTTATGTACTAAAGTACTCCTCTGTTGAGGTAAAGCATGAGTTTTGGGTTGGTACTTCCTTCAGGCTATTGTGGTTGCTTCCCACAATTTTGCTTACTTCTTCTGATGAACCTTCATCTTGTCTTTAGAATCTTCAGAATTCGTCACTTCCTCACACGAATACCATTACCCTCTAGATCTATAGCACCAAGTAAGGACTTGATATTGCAACATGCATTTGCATATCAAAGTCAAACTTCATGTATGGATCTATTCAAACAATGAAAATCCAATAAAATCCAAGAAGATTCAGCTTTGTGCATATAATACCCACCATCATTAGCCTGAATATACTAGTTGAGTAAGACATATCTAAACATCAGGCTGAGATGTGTAGTATATAACACCACATAAGATAGGTTTATATCGTGATACTTAGCACAAATATGTGGATTTCTACTATTTGTCTCACCCTTTACCTTAATTGCACATTTGCAATGAGATAAACTTGAAACATAGTGGTCTAGGATAGTTAAAGTTAACCTAGTTTTGTTTGTAATTACTAACAAAGTATTATACCATATATAAGTGCTATTGAGGACTATTTTGTATGATACCACTAGTTCTAATATGGTTACTCTAAATACACAACTATTGGAATATAGCTCAGATACTTCCAAGTGTTTCTATCATAAGACTATGGTCATGATGTGCTTGGCACACTTCCCATGGTTTTGGAACACAACTTTTGCACTATTATTGAACAACTGGCTTCTTATTGTTCTCCTCCTAAGTATTTATGATGTTCTAGTCCATCACACAACGATTCTCAAGTGAATCATATATGATTAGTAAATCTATCATGTAAGTAAGCATATTTTATTCCTATCACTCTTCCTTACCTCCCATGATTGACTCATCATGGTCTATATTACCTCATATAACTCATAGTTATCACTTACTATCAACTGTTTCACAAGTTTGGGTAGATTTTACTTACCCATTACTTGTATTGGTTTACACTTTCTAATAGGATATCATGCTTATCTTTGTCACTTAATATTACTCCTATTACAGGTCTGGATAATTCTTACTTAACCCTAACATGTGTTGGTACACATCTTCCAATAGGATATCTTCCTTATGGTTGTATCCTCTCTTTGGACTACCATGTATTGTATACCAACTGTGATCTACTCATCTATTGTTTTAAGAATGTAATAGTGTGCTACATGTCTGGGATTAGCTAATTAACTTCACTTTAGAAAGGTAGATAAGAAAGGTGGACTTAAGTGTGTCAGGATTATTCTCAAGTGAATATCCATCTCAAGTCATAAGAAGATTTGGTATAGCTAAGATAACTCCCTATAGACACTACCAATCCTATAGGTCTCCGTTAAAGGGTTTTAATCCTAGGTCAAAGCATTTGCTCTGATACCAACTGAGGTGACCCAGCATACCACTGCATGGTGTAGTATGCAAGTCTGATATAACACCAATGAAACACAGTTCCACTAGTATTATATCGCTCAGAGTGGTACAACAGAAACATATGCGGGTCCAAGGCATGTCTATAGAATTACAACATTGACTCTGTTACATAAGATCATCACAGCCTCCTACTTTACAGTGAGGTAAAACTGCAAATAGCTCCAGAAGAACGACTCGTAGTCTAATTCTATCACGAACTCTATTTGTAGAGTATTTGACTAGCTATAGGGGCTATGAATAGATTCTAGCTAAATAGGAGCTAGGTTTAGGAAGCTAGTTCCCTTCTATGGCTAAACTAGGTTTTCTCCTTGTTGGATGTGGTATCTGACTCCTCTGACAGGGTCCTGTTCCTTGAAGTAGTTGTTGACTCCTCGGCCTTCAAGTTGCACTGTAGATCCTCCTTCGATGCCTCCATATCTAAGCAGGGGATTTAAGAGTGGGATGAGTACGAGCGTACTCAACAAGTTCATTATAGGAAAGAGGTGTTTAATGCACTAGCTACGACATTAGACCAGAAAGTCTAATACCAATGCAAGTTTTCATAACCATTTCTTCAAAAGGTTGCTTTTATTCAGAAGAACTATGTCCGTCATCCTTCACCGGTTTACTAGAACTTCATGGAGCTCCTTTCCGGCCGCGTTCGCAGTTCCATATCCCGGAACAGGGAGTGACAGGTCACGGTTCTTTACACTCTGCAGAGGTGTGTTGCTTTACCCATAAGAGATCTTAACCTTGGTGCCAACCGGGAATGACCCGTCCACACTTCCTATGGTGTGAGGCCCGGTATAAGGTCTAGCCAATCATGTTCCTCCGCTACCTCGAACACCCACCCTTTGTTGCATACCCCGACCCTGGGTCCACGCCGGTCCCATTATTCCCATATATTTCAGGGTGGACCCCGACCACGACGACAATGCAGGGCTCTACCATACATTCCTACGCCGGTAGCTGCAACCCATCATAGACCGCAATACCGTGGGGAACTTAAGGCTTCCCCAACCTACCGCTTGTTCCTCGGGCGACAAGTGTCTACGGACAATGCCGTGGGGACTTAAGGCTTCCCCAGCCTACCGCTCGCCCCCGACAGATACAAGTGTCTACGGTAAAGCGCGTCCATTGATGAACAAGAGGTGGAAACACTTTTGACTACTCCGTCCCACTCCGGATCTTATGGTTAACACGGGTATTACGGCACAAGAATCACTGGCGACATTTGTTGTTTAATCCTAGATGGATATAAACCTTTGCAATGGAACCTCCACCATATCAACACAATCCATGGTTCCATTGCCCACCACATAGTCATATTCATAGTTATGAAAATAGTGGTTTTGCTTTTTATGCAATAGTGATAAACATAGTACTTTGCAAGTAATTTGGTAAAAATACTCAAATGACATGAGCAAGCGATGAACTTGCCTTTCTTGACTGCAAGATTATGCAGGCAAGGTCTTCGATACGCAATAACTCCAAATTCTGAAATAGCATCATCGACCGGTAAGGACGACGTTTAAAAGATTGGCAAGGATGCAATAATGCATAAGTATGAGATGCAATCACTCTAAGCGTGACCTAACCCCGATGATTTAGGATCAGTGAGTTGTAATGATTGGTTTAGGGTGTGTTACACTTTTAGAGTGATTCACAAACAAGGTTCTTCTTCAGGGTTGTGTTGTTTTCGAATCATAAGCAAGTGGTAAAATGCATGGTAACAGTCATACACACCAAGGAGTAGTAGTTGTATAATAAGTAAAGAGCAATTGTCAATTTTAAGTCCTATAGTGCGTGATTGATGATTACTTATTATATAATTCAAAAGAATAACTTTTGAAGAACATGTTCTTAATAAAGAACAAGTATGACAATTGGGTTGGTGAGGTTTCTAGGGTTGACTATGGTTTCATCTTTGTTTCTGGAGTAAGTATTAGATGGATCCCAATAAGGTTGGATTCATCAACATCTAGGGCTGGTAAGGTTGAGTTAAGCCTAGGCATTCTAAGCAATTATTTATACAAGGTTGCTATCAGGGTTGGTTCATCTTGTTGGTGATAGCTAGCTAAGGTTGATAGGTCCTATAAGCAGGGTTGGTGATGATTCTTTATTTACTTCAAAAGAATAACTTTTGAAGAACATACTTCTTAAGAAATAAGAAGTATTTCAATTTAAGGTTGAGGTAGTCCAGGGTTTGCTATTGGATCCACTAAGTAAGGAATAATTGGCTCCTAAATAGGATGGTTCATATTTATGAAGTACTTGTAGGGTTTAATGGATTACGGTTAGGTAATGCACAATAGTTGGCATAGTTGCTATTGGAGTTCATCACAAATGGTGTGATGCTAATTAAGGATGAGTAAGGATAAGATTCTTGGTAATAAGGACTAGGGTTGATCCTATTTGATCATCTAGGTAGGATAGGGATTAGGTTTGATTTAAATGAACACATGGGATGCTAATTAGTAGTGATAGGGTTCCCATATTTTATGTAGATGGGAACAAGCATTGAGTTGTTAAATATGAGTCTATGATTACTAATGAGGTAACATGATCACATGTTATTTGGGTTTAGGTTTGGAAACAATTTAGGCTTCACACATAAAATAGTGGAGCTAGGATTCCTAATGGAATTAGGGTTTTAGGAATCACATGAAATGATAAGATTGTAATATCATTTCATATGGAATTAGGGTTTGCTATTTACCATATGGTTCTATGATTAATAACTTGTTTGCAAAGTTAGAGTTATTAATAATTTTGAAATAACAATAATATTGGATTTGGCATTTTTTTATTTTAGAACAATTAATAATTCAGACAATTAGGGTTTAAATCCTTTTAGTAAGGATTTAATAAAATAAAAAATAAAGAAAATTAGTTTTTAAGTTTTCTTTATTTATTTACTAGTTTTTATTTAATTTGTAAATTTTTACTAATTATTGAATTTTAATTGAATTTAGAATTAAAATTAAAGGCTTAAATAACAACTAATAAATAATTGAATTTTTATTAAAAATAAAAATTGCATATTATATTTTTATTAAGTAGATTTTATTTTTCTAAGAATTTTGATATCTTATTTATATTTTTCTGAGTTAATATGAATTTTATATGAATTTGCAAAGTTGCAGTAATTATTGATTTGAAATTTGAACAAAAAGAAATGCTAAAGCTACCCATTTAGTTCTACCCGTAGCCACTGACTGGTGGGCCAGTGGCCACGTCAGTTGCCACGCGTCTTTTGACCAGAGTCAAAATCGACGACGAGGCCCGGGGGTGGCCGGCCGGCGGCCAGGCGAGGTTAACGCCGGCGATTCGGCGCTCCCGCGCCTGCGTTGAGGCACTGGTTGGATGCGCGGCGCCAAAGCAAACCTAAGGGTGGCGGCGCCCCCATCTATTGGTCACCGGAGCTTCACCGCCGGTGATGCCGAGCGGCGGCTCACGCAGACGCGCGTCGTGGTGGCGATGCAAAGGGAAGTAGAGGAAGCTACGGGTTGCTTGAGCATCAGCAGCTCACCGTGATCACGAAGGGCTTGCCGGTGGCGCAAGGGGAGGTCGGAATCGGCGCAATCGACGTCTCCCGTCTTCGGAGAAGATAAGCTCGTCGGAGACGCTCCGGGGCTTATCGGCTCGATTCCTCCCATATGCTGGGCATGTCAAGGGTGGTGGTGACGATGGTGACCACGCCGAGGCTCGGGGAGGTCCCCATCGACGGCGATGGTCGGAGGCAGTACGGGTTGGGGTTTCAAATTGGGGAAAAATTAGAGAGAGGGAGGAAGAACTCGATGCTGGTGCTCGTCCAAAAGCTTTTATAGGGCGCCAAGACATGCCTCGTCACGACGTAGAGGTAGGGGAGGTCGCCAGCGAGAGGAACGAACGAGCACGCCGTCGTGCTGTCGTCCATGCATGTTGGAGAGGATGAAGACGACCTCTCCAGGATATTTAGAACGAAGAGGTAAGTTGGGCTGGGCTGCTGGTTGGTGATGGTGTTGGGCTGCTAGGCAGGCTGCTGCTGGGCTGCTCGGATCTGCCAGGTAAGCCCTTCTCTTCTCTCTTTTTCTTTTCTGTTTTTATTTTCTGTTTTCAATTTGAATCTGATCTAAATTCAAATTTTATTTGCAGGTTTCTCATTGTGTTAATTTCCTTAAGTTGCAGAACAATGATTGTTACACCATTCTTTCTATTTAGAACAAGTATTTTATATTGGATTATAATGCATAGTTGTGGCTTGTTCATAATAGCAAATAGGCATGGGTTTAAATTCTCATTTTTAATTTCCTTTTTCTTGTGAATTAATTCTGTTAGGATTTATGAGAGTTGATATTTTCTACTCCAAGTGTATTAGAAAGAATCATTCGGACTTGTCCTTTTATTTGATACTTTGATTACTTGCATAATATTTTATATGAGCTCCAATGTATTAGGGTTTTATAGTTTTTATCATAACCCCTCTTATTAAGGTTAGTACTATCATTATATTTGAAAGTATCAAAGTAGATATTTGTTTCCATCATGGTTTATCTTGGTTACAAAGTTAAATGGTTATTAACCACACATGGGTTTAATCATAGGACTTTAGCATTAGGTGGCTCTTTTGTTTTATAATTGAAGCATAGGATTTGATGAATGAATCATTAGGGTTCAATTGCTAATTACCTAATGACACTTGGATTGAATCTCAATTATGGCCTGGTTTTATAATATGATTACCATAGTGATGTAAAAACTAGGGTTGAGATATAATTCTAATTTATAGAATTGGGATGAAATCATATTGCATTGGCTAATATGGTTACTTGCTTCATATCTTATGTGCTTCTCTAATTACTAAGGATTTGAGAATTGGTTTTATCTTCTACCAATTAACATCTATTAATATCCTTAATTTATCATTAATATAACTACATTGGTTATAGTTCTTTTTATAGTTAACTTTGGTCATATGGATTAATGGTTTCTTCTCCATATAAAGTATGGAGTGTTACTCTAAGGTTTTCTTAGGTCCTTTAATTGAGGAATAATTGGAATATAAATGTGAGAGGGTTCTACTGATGATCACCATGTGATTCACAAGTTAAGGTTGGAATATAAGCTTAGGGTTTCTTACTAGTTACCTCCCTATGATTTCATGTGGTGAATGATATCTGTTTATCCTATTAGGGTTTAACTTATCCTCACATATCTGAAGGGCATGACCATGGTTTAGACATGATCATCTTGTTCTTAATATCTTTACCTCAAGTTCTTAGGGTTTATGATCATTACTCATTTTATAATGATCAAGGTTTGGCTTTCTAAAGTATATCTCTCCTGAGTTAGGTTTCTCACTTCTAAGATCATGTATTGTCTTGATCAACTAAGGTATATTACTTCTCTTATAATTCCTTAGGTGGACATGGTCATGGTTGTCTCATTGGATTGATATCCCAGGAAATGCCTGAGATATATATTCACTTAGAGTTCTCTCAAGGATTGATGGTTTAACCACTTGAATATATAATAGGTCTCTCCCTTAATTCCAAGTGTTTCCTCAACTAACTGAAGTGTAGCACCAGATCTTGAGCTCTCTTATATAGGAATGGATTATTCTAGGGTTTATGGTGTACTCACAAGATCTCAATAGCTATTTAGTCTAAAACTCTACTTGGCTATCTAGGTTGAATTAGTCTCCTCCTTACTTTATCAGTTCATGGATATGGTATTATTCCATGTGATGTTAGGTTGTCTCACCACTCCAAGATGAAATGGTTTACCTAATACTTTAGTTCAAAGTTTATCCTTGATTCTTAAATAGGTAAAGCTAGAATTAGTATGATTGGCCTCTCTCATTTGGGAAGGTCTTTAATACTAACCTAGGGTTAGGCTCCATAGATGTTGATGTAATCATCAATGTCTATGTTTAACACAAATGGTTTCTCTCTCTAAGGAATGTCTTGAATAATACTCTAAGGTTCCTCTTAAAGATGATGATTTGAATACTTGGATGTATATCCAAAGTTTAGCTCAAGGTTTGGTATTGATTCTCTAATAATTATTATAGAACTCTCACCTCTCTAGGTTTGATGTATAATAATATGGAATGGAGAAGAATATATACTTCTTGAGTGGATCTCCTTGTTATAATTCCAATGTTGAAGTGGAATGAATACCATGAGGTTTCATGGTAGGACCATGGATTAGTTTTAAGACATGGAGAAGATAGTCAAGAATGGTTTCTCCATTTTATTGTTACTTGATTTGCAATTGAATTGGTGTTCATATGTTATGACAAGGATTACCATAGTATAATCTTTTATAAGATCAAGTAATTGATCATTGAGTAAAGTGTTGTTGTGTTGATTATTAGTTCCATTTGATCTAACCCCTTAGATCAAATCATCTCTACCCAAAACAAAGTTTTTGCAAAGTCACGTTGAGGTTTATAGCGCTTGACTTGATGAGCTACTTCAATTCCACCAAGGTCAAGTGAAACTTCAGTTACTGTGACTGTTTTACTTTAAAGCGCGAAAATTCCCCAGATTTTCTATGCATGAATGCAATGCACACATCTGTTTCCTCTATTTTTGTAACCCCAATACCTAGGATATTACAGTTAACCCTAACCCGAGCCGCACGTCGGGCTCGGTCGGACGCGCCCGTCCCCTTCCCCTTCTCTCTCGCGAACCCTAGCCTCCTCGCTCTCGCGACGCCGTGGTCGCATGCGCCTTCGCCGAATTACTCCGGCCAACTCCGGCCATCGCCGGTGGTGAGATGTGGCGCATCTGAACCGCCTTTCGATGGCGCTTCAGATCCACCACGTCGATCTGTGTTTCGCCGCCTCCTCGTCTCACCCCCATCGCCTCTGCTCGCATGCCGTGGTGTTCCACGGCGATTTCATCGCCGCCGACGCTCCTGGCGCCGTGGCACGGCCGTGTGCCTCGCCGTGGTTGCGCTGGCGTTGCGGCGAGGTGGTGCCTGGCTTGGCTCGGCCTGGCGCCGCCGTTCGCCCGGCGTGTGCCGCCGTGCCGCCATGACCGAGCTCCTCCCGCTTCACCTGTAAGTTAACTTCTCCTCCTTCCTCCTCTGCTACCTGTTCTACTCTCTTCTCTCCTCCTCCTCTTCGTCTAGCTCGGCCACTGGCCTGCTTCTCCATGTGGAGATGCTGGTCATGCCGATGTGCTGCTGCTGCTACGCCTCGGTGGCCTTGCGCCATGCCAGCCCTGGTGCTGTGCTAGCTGCTGCGCCGTGCTAGGCTAGGCATGCTACTGCGCTACTGCTGCTGTGCTTGTGCTGCCATGCGTATGCTGTTGCTGTGCTGCTGCCATGGTTCCTAGTTACTGTGTTGTGATGTTCTTCTTTCTCACCTGCTGTTGTAACTCATGAGCTCTTGCTCATGAGCATATTGTGATGCTTTGCTTAATTTATTGGCTCCTGCTATTGCCCTGTATACCATGCCTCTCCTGTGTATGCAATTGCTTGCCCTTGGCTTGATCATGCTGCATGATCCTTGCCTTTGGCAAGTGCCAGTGCTTCTGATGTGCTTTTATTTGTGCTCTAATTCATGAACATGCTCAATTGAGCCTAGCTTTTGAATTAACAGCTCCATCCCTTGATGGAGTGCTTCTGGATACAATTGTGCTGCCTAATTCACTTATCTGTGATGCAATTGTTCAGTTATATATTTGATTTAATTATCTGGTACATGTATTGATACTTGAATTGATTCTAGCATGCTGTAGCATGCTCTAGCAAGCTTCTGGTGTTCATATGATCACCAGTTGCTTGTAAAAGCTGCTCTTTGGTGTATGTGCCTCACTGTTGCTCACTCTGTGCTGTGTGTGTATCACACAGGCTTGGCCTGGTGTGTGATGGTGCTTGCTCAAGCATCTGTTGATGCTTGCAGTGATCCATTGGATCATCAGCAAGGTTCTGTTGCATCAATTACTTGTGTAATTCATTTATCTGTGTTATCTTGCTTTGTTGAATGGATAAATGATGTGAACTGGTTGCAGTTGTGATCATCCTATTAACTGTGGTAGGGCTAGATGGATGCCAACACTTGGTTGTGTACCCTAGCCCTCCATTTGAAGTTTTGAACCCATCTAGGTGATGATAACTGTGCAAGGCTTGTGATTTGGGCTGTTTCAGTGGTAGAGGTGACCTTGACAGCAATTCATTGCTATTAGGTAGCTCCCACCCTTGTTGGCTTGCTGTGGCTTTGTGAATGCATCACTGGACAATTCCTTGTTGGATTTCCAGTGATCTTTGCTGTTGACAAACAAGAATAGACTCAATCTGTCTATCTGTCTGATGGTTAGTGAACCATGTAGTGATAGGTGAGTTGGGCTAGGCTAGCTGTGGATCAATCCTTGCTGGATTCTTTGGTTTGCCTCAGTGATAATGCACTGGGCTTGACCATGTCTTCCCTAGGATGATTTTCTTCTGGCTTAATCCCCTTTTTGCCAGCATCAAATGGTTTAACACCAAATGATGATGCACACAGGGTAATCTTACCCTCTGGCTTGTGTATGTGTTATGCACATGCTTATTTATGAGAAAAACAGATGTTTGCCCATGATTTCTTGTTTATACCTCACTCCAGCTCCTAGATTAAGTTGTTGGTGTAGAGGATTGCTTCTGTGAGGTGCTTGTGCTTGCCCTGCTCCTCCTTGCAAGCTGGTGCTACTTGGTTAATCTCTGGCTGTTGGGATAGGTTGAACAGCAGTGGCTGTTCTTCCTGTTCTTGTGTTCTTGTGTTCTTATGTTCTTACCCAGAAGCTCCTTGTCGATGCAAATGACTAGGGTTTGCTGTGAAAAGCTTTTATCTGCCTTTCCCCTTGCTTCTCTGGTCGACAGCAGTGCCTGGCAACCTGTTGGTGACTCTCTGGCCGGGTGTGTGTGCTGTGATGCATGCACACACCATGGCTTGCTGTTGGGCATGCACACAAGCTGTGTGAGCAGCTTGTGTGTGTGTACCTGGTGCTTGTGAGTGGATCAGCTCGGCTGCCTATGGTCATATCCTCTGAATTGACACTTTCTTTTGCTAACCTGCCAAGTGGCTTTGCCACTTGGCATAACTTGTGTTTCTTGTTTGTGTGTGTGCAGGGAACTTTGGAATGATCAAGATGAAGTGCAAGATCATCTTGATCAAGGATTTCATGAAGATCAACATGTAGTTTAGGACATTTTATTTAACTTGTAATTTTCCTTTTCCTTTTTCTTTTTCATTTTTTATTCAATTCATGTAATGTGTTGTAACATTTCATATTTCAATTCTGCATATTGTAATGACAATGTATCATGTGTGATTATCAATAAAGCTCCAATTTTCTCTAATGAGCTTTACTTAATAGTTGCATTATTTATATTCTTTATTATTTATAATTTGTTTAAAGAATTACCTCAATTTTGAATTATGAGATATTCATATGGTGTTTGAATTTGAAATTCAAACACAAGTTTGTTTGAATTCAATCACGCAACTTAAGTTGTAATGCACAAACTCTCCTCTCTTATCAAACCCTAATTAGTTAGGTGAGATGCAAGTTTATTGCACTCTAGAAACCCTAACCCTGTAAGGTGTCGAGAGAGAAACTTGTCCCCCTTCGTTGCAATTTTCTTTTAAAAGCGCGAAATTTCCCCAGAATTTACGATGCAGTGCACATCCCTTTCTAAAATCTACCCCTCGATCGTCTCCAAACCTGGGACATTACAGCCTTTCCCCCTTAAAGAAAACTTCATCCCGAAGTTGTGGTTGTAATACCTGAACAGTTCGGGGTACGACTTTCTCAGGTCTTCTTCCTTTTCCCTGGTGGCTTCCCTCTCGGGGTGATGCTTCCATTAAATCTTGCAGTACTTAATGGCTCTATTTCTGAGTTGTTTCCAGTTCTCCTCGAGAATCTTGGATGGCTTCTCGATATAGGTCAAGTCTGGTTGTAACTCGAGCTCATCATGTGATACTGGCTCGTCTGGGGTCTTTAAACACTTCCTGAGTTGAGACACATGGAATACATTGTGTACTTGAGCTAACCTTCCCGGTAGATCCAATTCAAATGCTCACCCTCGGTTTTGACTCAATATCTTGAAAGGTCCGATGTATCTAGGGCTAAGCTTCCCCTTTACTCCGAATCTTTGAAGACCTTTCATCGGACTTACCTTAAGGTATACCATGTCTCCAACTTGTGGCTCCCATGTCCTTCTCTTTTGGTCTTCATAGCTCTTCTGTCGACTTTGAGCTATCTTCAGCCTATCTCTTATAATGTCGATGATCTGCTGCTTTTCCTTGACCTAATCTGGGTTGAACTCCTTGCTTGATCCTGCTTCATACCAACATATCGGTGATCTACACTTTCTCCCATACAGAGCTTCAAATGGTGCCATCTTGATGCTGCTTTGATAGCTATTATTGTATGAAAACTCTGCTAGTGGTAAGTGCTCCTCCCATGATCCTCCGAAGTCTAGGGCACAAGCCCTAAGCATATCTTCCAATATCTGGTTTGTTCTCTCTGTTTGTCCACCTGTCTGAGGATGATAGGCGGTGCTATAGTCTAACTTGGATCCTAAAGCTTCATGTAGTTGTTTCCAAAATGCTGATGTGAACACGGATCCTCGATCTGACACGATCTTCTTGGGCACTCCATGTTTACTCACAATCTCTTTGATGTAAAGATCGATGAGTTTTTCTCCTTTGTCCTGCTGATTTACTGCTAAGAAGTGTGCACTCTTCGTCAACCGGTCCACGATTACCCATATCATGTCTTTCTTTTTATTAGTCATGGGTAGTCCGGTGATGAAATCCATTCCTATCTCCTCCCATTTCCATTCTGGGATTGGTAAAGGTTGTAACTTTCCTGCCGGACTTTGATGTTCAGCTTTCACTCTTTGGCAGGTATGGCATTCCGCCACGTATTGTGCTATCTCTCTCTTCATGTTATTCCACCAGAATAACTCGTTGAGATCCATGTACATCTTTGTACTTCCCGGATGTATAGAGTATGGTGTTTGATGTGCTTCCCGCAGTATAACTTCCTTGATCTCATCAATATCCGGAACGCAAATTCTTTTCTGGAACCATAATGATCCTGACTCTCCTTGGTGAAATTCTGATGGTCTTCCCTCATCAATCCTTCTCATCTCCTCCACGATGAATGGATCGTCCAATTGACCCATGATTATTTCATTCTTCAGATTAACACTTAGTTCATCGGCTACTTGTAAAGCCGATAGTCCTTCATGAGCTTCTTTCTCCCAAAGTTGTATCTGGGCTTGGCTTATTTCCTTCCTCAGCTCCGGTGATAATTCTTGTTCCACTCCTCCAGTACTCTTTCTACTCAAGGCATCTACTACAACATTAGCCTTTCCTGGAGTATAATTGATGGTCAAATCATAATCCTTGATCAGCTCAAGCCATCTTTTCTGTTTCATATTGAGTTCCTTCTGAGTGAAGAAATACTTGAGACTCTTATGATCAGTATAGAGCTCACACTTGGCTCCATAGAGAAAATATCTCCAAGTTTTAAGTGCAAAAACTACCGCTGCTAACTCTAAGTCATGTGTTGGATAGTTCACTTCATGAGGTCTGAGTTGCCTCGATCCATAATATATTACTTTCTGATCTTGCATGAGTACGCAACCCAATCCATGTTTGGATGCGTCACAGTACGCGGTGTAATCCTTGCCAACTTCCGGAACTGCTAGCACCGGTGCTGTGGTGAGTTTCTCTTTTAGAGTTTGAAAACTCTTTTCACACTCATCAGACCACACGAACGGTGTGTTCTTCCTTAACAGCTTAGTCATCGGTCCTACTATCTTGGAGAATCCTTCAATGAACCTCCGATAGTATCCTACCATTCCTAAGAATCCACGGATTTGTTTGACAGTCTTAGGTGCTTCCCAATCTAAAACTGCTGCTACCTTGCTTGGGTTAACAACTATTTCATCCTTGCTAATAACATGACCAAGAAATTCTACTTGATCTAGCCAAAACTCACACTTGCTGAATTTGGCATAGAGTTGATGTTCTCTTAGTGTTTGCAACACTATCCTCAGATGTTCAGCATGTTCAGCCTTATCTTTGGAATATATCAAGATATCATCGATGAATACGATGACAAACTTTTCTAAGCATGGCATGAAGATCTTATTCATAAGATTCATGAAGATTGTTGGGGCATTGGTTAATCCAAAAGGTACTACTAGGTATTCATGATGTCCGTACCTTGAGACAAAGGCTGTTTTCGGAACGTCTTCCTTCTTGATCTTTATCTGATGATAACCGGATCTTAGATCAATCTTGGAAAAGACTCCCGCGCCTCTAACTTGATCAAATAGATCTTGTATTCTAGGAAGTGGGTACTTGTTCTTGATAGTAACATTATTCCGATTCCTGTAGTCTCCGCACATCCTTCGGCCTCCATCTCTTTTATCCACGAATATCACAGGTGATCCCCATGGTGAGATACTCTCCTGTATGAATCCTTTCTGTTCCAAGTCATCCAATTGTTCCTTGAGTTATTTCAACTCCTTAGGCCCCATCTTGTATGGTGCTTTAGCAATTGGAGCTGTTCATGGAATTAGGTCGATAGTAAACTCTATCTCCCTATCTGGTGGCATTCCAGGTAATTCCTTAGGGAAAACATCCTGGAATTCATTCACTACAGGTATATCCTCCAACTTTACTTCCTTCATGCTATTCAACTGTAGCTCTACTTCAATCTGGGTATGCTTATCTCCTTGGTAGATCATTCTACTTCCATAGGGGCTTTTCAGAGACACTGTTTTATTCACACAGTCTATCAAGGCTCCATTTGCCTCTAACCAGTTCATACCAAGAATGACATCAATGTCCTTCATTGGTAAAATGAACAGGTCAGCGTCAAACGCGCACTTATTGATCATAATGACTTGTCCTTGTTTGGTGTGGGTTACTACTATCGTTCCCCCCGCGGAAAGTATGGTTATAGGTGTATCTAACTTAGTGCAACTAATCCCATGTTTGATGATGAATTGCTGAGAAATGAATGATGTAGTTGCACCAGTATCAAAAAGTACTTTGCCAGGATGAGTAAGTATCTGAAGCGTACCTATCACCGCCTGATCGGAGTTCACCACCTCCTCCAAGCTGGTGCAGTTTAACTTGCCGAAGGGTTTCTTGTTCTTCCAATTCCCTCCGTTGCCCCCGCTTCGGTTTCCTCCTCCTCCTAACTGACCTCCTCCATTCTTTTTATTGGGGCAATCCTTCATCATGTGCCCCTCCTGGCGACACCCAAAGCATATTATCTTGGGTTTACGACACTCTGTTGAGAGATGTCCTTTCATTCGACAGCTACGACAAACAACCTGGTTTGCAGCTTGGAATCCTTGGTTCCTCCTATTGTTGTTGTTGTACCTTGGCTTTAAAATCAAGCCAGTATTAGGCTTGTTGCTGACATATCTCTTAGGCTCAAACTTGGCCTTCTTTCTCTTCTCCTCCTGCAGCTGCTTGAAATCATCTTCAAGAGTGATGGCTGCATCCACCAACTCCTGGAACTTTGTTGCTCTCATCATTTTGAGCTGTACCTTGAACTGGGGACTTAATCCCCGCAAGAACCTCTTCTTCTTCTTGTCCTCGGTGTTGACCTCCTCAACGGCATACCGGGACAGCTTTGAAAACTCCCTGACATAAGTCAGGATGGCCTTATCTTTCTGCTCGAGACTTTCAAATTCTCAACGCTTCAGTTCTACTATGCTTTCAGGGACATTGGATTCCCTGAACTTCCTCTTGAACTCCTCCCAGGTAAATACTTTCTCAGCCGGATAAACGGCTACTATATTATCCCACCATGATACGGCGGGTCCACACAACAAGTGTGTTGCATACCTGACCTTCTCCAGGTCATTGCATCCTACAGTATTGAGCTTCCGCTCAGTGTCCATCAACCAATCCTCCGCGTCCATTGGTTCGGGCGCGTATGCGAAGGATATTGGCTTAGTGTTCTGGAAGTCTGACACAGTGACTCCCTGATTGTCTGGCCTTTCCACCTTGTTCTGCTGAAGCAGCTCCTGGAAGAACTTATTTTGCTGCTCCAAAGTCACTCGTTGTCTTTCCTCCAACATTTGCATGTATTGGAGGAAATTCTGTTGCGTCATGGGTGGTGGTGGTGGTGGAAACTGGTTTCTGGCTGCTTCATCAGCCTCCTCCTTCTACTTGGCCTCGCACTCGATGCGCTGCGCTTCACTCTCCTCACCCGTCGCTCCCGACATATTCCCCTAGTTCTGCAACACAAAGTGGTACTCATAGTTACTCCATGCGCAAGTTTTCTGAGCTCAACTTTGTGCACAGAACTAGTCACACAATGGAAATCAAGAAGCAAATCCAAATGATAACAAACATATACCATGTATATACATACCTAAGTGGTTTTATTACAATACTCAGTGACGATGTGAGTATGCAAACTCACTTATTGAAGTATATGTACAAATTTCTACAAATATTACACACTACAATACATGTGGTACAACTGTATTGTAGTCTCGCCTCCCTTGGTGGTCTCTAGTCGTGCTTTACTCCCGGTACATCCCAGGCTTCCATCCAGTCGAACGTGTAGTCCTCCTGACAGAATCTGGAACATAGGGTCTTCCCGTCGGCTGGTAGTCGGAATCAGAGGATGGTCCCAGGGAGAAATCTGTGTTCATGAACTGATTATTCAATACATCATAATCCACCCATCGGGTGTACTCCCCTGTGACTCCGCCATAGGTATTTCCACCGTCAGTATCTGACTCAATCAGTATAGGGTAATTGATGAGGACTAAGTCCTTGGATGTGCCCGATCTTCACGGATTTGGATGGGATTCGTGGGGAAGGTGGATGAACACGAAGAACGTGGGTGGATGGCGGGGTGGATCGAAGATACAAACGCAACACACAAACACAACCGGTTGTTCTTCGTTGGCCCGATACACCAACCCAACGGAATTGCAAGAAAAAGACCCACAAGGAGTAGAATCCCTCACAAAAGGTTGGCAATAGCAATCGATAGAGTTCCAAAGAGGAAAAGAGTGCAAATAGATAGAATTGCAAAAGCAAAAGATCCAAAACACTAGAATTCCTAGAATGGAAGAGATCAATCGCCTAGAAGAGTAGATAACTTCGTAGATTCGTAGATCTAGAAGGGTTTCCCGCGGGAAGGAGCATAGCTCAAGTTTTCTCTTACATCAAGTCTAATCTCAGATCTGAGCCAACAAGGCTATTTATAGGTGGGGGCGAAGGGTTAAGTTACACGCTGAAAAGTGCTGTCTTGCTGAAGTTCGATGGGGCGGAAGTTCCGGTCATCTTGGGCGGAAGTTCCGGTCAGGGGCGGAAGTTCCGGTCCGGAGGGGCGGAAGTTCCGGTCGGGGCGGAAGTTCCGGCCAAGTTCCGGCCTTGTTCCGGAATTCCGCCGTTGTCCCGCAGTAGCATCCAGTAAGGTTTTCGCGGACTTTCAGAACTTGGGCGGAACTTGGGCGGATGTTCCGGTGGGCGGAAGTTCCGGTCCCTCGGGGCGGAAGTTCCGGCCTGATCCACTTCGCTGGGCGCTGGAAGGCATCTAGAGGGCATCTGGAGGGCATCTGGCCAAAAGTTCCGGTCCTGGGGGGCGGAAGTTCCGGCCTGGAAGCTGTAGCTCCATTTTCATCATTTCCAGCTCTCTCTCCATTGGCTTGGTCTCCATGGCTCGCTTCTTGGTCGATGTACCTGATTGAACATAGGGTATTGGCATGAAGTAGCAAGCCATCCAAAGGGGTGTCAAAAGCATGCATGGAGAGGAGCGAATTCACCTCTTGGTGTAGGGCTTTGGCTCGAGCTCGTGTCATTGGACCATGAGGAGGGCTTATCGGTCTTAAGGCGGTGGTGTCCGAAGGCCACCCCGTATCATCTCCCCCCCCCTTGGGAAAGAGTCGTCCTCGACTCTAACGTATCTTCATCTTCATGGTATGGCGAGAGGTCGGACACATTGAATGTGTTGCTCACCAAGTACTTGGATGTTGGTATGTCGATGACGTAGGCGTTGTCGTTGATTCGCTTGAGGACCTTGAAGGGACCATCGCCTCGGGGCTTGAGCTTGGAGTTTCTTTCTTGAGGGGAACGGTCCTTGCGAAGATGTATCCACACTAGGTCCCCTTCGTTGAAGATCCGTGCCTTTTTCTTCATGTTGAGGCGTGTTGCTTGACGAAGAACTTGTTGCTCGATTGTTGCCCTTGTATCTTCATGTAGCTTCTTCATGTATTGTGCTCGCTTGTCTATGTCCATGTTTACTTGCTCATGTAGCGGTAGGGGAAGGAGGTCAATTGCCGTAGGAGGCTCAAAGCCATAGACAACCATGAACGGGCTTCTTAGCGTTGTAGTGTGCTTGGCGCGGTTGTAGGAAAACTCCGCATGCGGGATGCAATCTTCCCATGACTTCAAATTATTCTTGACAAGGACTCGTAGTAGTGTTGAGAGGCTTCGATTCACCACTTCGGTTTGCCCATCGGTTTGTGGGTGTGAGGATGAGGAGAACAAAAGCTTGACGTTGAACTTGGCCATTAGTGTCTTCCAAAGGTAACTCATGAACTTGACATCTCGATCCGACACAATGCTTCTTGGTACACCGTGGAGTCTCACAATTTCCCTAAAAAACAAGGAAGCAATGTGTGAAGCATCATCCGTTCGGGAGCATGGTATGAAATGTGCCATTTTAGAGAATCGGTCAACCACTACGAAAATGGAATCATGACCATATTTGGTTCTAGGCAATCCTAACACAAAATCCATACTAATGTCGGACCAAGGAGCATGAGGAATAGGCAATGGTGTATAAAGACCATAGGGGTTGGAAGTTGAATTAGCATGTAAGCATGTTGTACACCGTCGGCAAAGGCGCTCCACGTCGCGGTACATTCTTGGCCAATAATAGTGAGTGGAGAGCATGGCATATGTCTTCTCTCGTCCAAAGTGTCCCATAAGACCACCACCATGCGATTCTTGTAAGAGCAAAAGGCGAAGCGAAGACATAGGAATACAAAGTTTGTTGCCCTTGAACAAGAATCCTTGGTGCAAATAGAAATCATCGATGCCCTTCTCACTAGAACACTTTGCAAAGATTGGGCCAAAGAAAGTATCGGAAGCATATAAATCTTTGATTTCATCAAGACACAAAACACTAATATCCAAGCGAGTGAGTAAGAGGGTGAGTTTACGGGAAAGAGCATCCGCCACAACATTGTCCTTGCCCTTCTTGTATTTGATTACATATGGAAAGGACTCAATGAACTCAACCCACTTTGCATGTCTTTTGTTCAAATTGTGTTGACTTTTCAAATATTTCAAGGACTCATGGTCGGAGTGGATAATAAACTCTTTTGGCCAAAGATAGTGTTGCCAAACTTCAAGAACACGAACCAAAGCATAAAGTTCCTTGTCATATATAGGATAGTTGAGGCGTGCGCCATCCAACTTCTCGCTATAGTATGCCACGGGTTTTCCATCTTGCATAAGCACTCCACCAATACCGAGTCCACTTGCATCGCACTCAATCTCAAAAGTTTTGGAAAAGTTTGGAAGAACAAGGAGTGGTGCCTCGGTAAGTCTCTTTTTCAACTCATCAAAAGCTTTTTGTTGTGCCTTGCCCCACACAAATGGAACATTCTTTTTCGTAAGCTCATTCAAAGGGCAAGCAATGGTGCTAAAATCTTTCACAAAGCGGCGGTAGAAACCGGCAAGTCCATGAAAACTTCGAACTTGACCAACATTGGTAGGAGTGGGCCAATTGTGGATGGCCTCAACCTTGGAAGAATCAACTTCAATGCCATTGGCGGAAACCACAAAGCCAAGAAAAACCAACTTGTTTTGAGCAAAGGTGCACTTTGGAAGATTTGCATAAAGCTTTTCATGACGCAAGATGCACAAGACCTCTCTCACATGTTGCACATGGTCCTCGAGGTTTTTCTATAAATGAGAATATCATCGAAATAGACAACCACACTCTTGCCAATGAGAGGACGCAAGATGTGATTCATGAGTCGCATGAAAGTAGATGGAGCATTTGAAAGGCCAAATGGCATGACAAGCCATTCATAGAGACCAAGTTTGGTCTTGAATGCCGTCTTCCATTCATCACCTATTGCCATGCGGATTTGATGGTAGCCACTACGCAAATCAATCTTAGAGAAAATCGTGGCACCGCTCAATTCATCAAGCATGTCATCTAAACGCGGAATGGATGGCGGTATCGAACGGTAATGGCATTGATGGGGCGACAATCCATACACATTCGTTGCGTCTCATCCGGTTTAGGAACAAGAATCACGGGAACCGCACAAGGGCTTAAGCTTTCACGAACATACCCTTTTTCGAGGAGGTCTTGTATTTGTCGTTGGATCTCCTTTGTGTCTTCGGGGTTGGTGCAGTAGGCGGCGCGGTTTGGTAGAGGAGCGCCGGGTATGAGGTCGATGCGGTGCTCAATCCCTCGAAGCGGTGGTAGTCCATGAGGAAGTTCGTCGGGGAAGACATCTTGGAACTCCTTCAAAAGAGACAACAAAGACAAAGGAAGTGTTGTTAAGTTGTTAGTCTCCGAAGATGGCCCCTTGCAAATGAGCACGTAGTGCAATATGGTGGATGGGTTGTGGTGCAATTCTCTCATCTCACTCTTGGTAGCTATGAGGACACTCTTCATCTCACTCATATATGGCTTGTGGCGCTCACTTTCTTTTTGGTGGGTCACTCTCTCACCACTCATCTCACTAGTGATGGTAGCTTCCTTAGCCCTCGCTAAAGCCTTTGCATTGTCCGCAATCACTTGGCTAGGAGTCATTGGGCGTAGGATGTATGTCTTGTCGCCGACCTTGAAGCTATAGGCATTTGTGTAGCCATCATGGCTTGCTCTTTTGTCATATTGCCAAGGGCGACCAAGTAGCATGTGGCACACCGTCATGGGTACGACATCACACTCAACGGTGTCTTCATAGGCGTCGATCTTGAAGGATACGGAGACGGTGTGTTGTATCTTGACATTTCCATTGTCACTTAGCCATTGCACATGGTAAGGGTGGGGGTGCTTCCGGAGTGTGAGGTTGAGCTTGGAGCATAGTTCGGTGCTTGCAAGATTGTGGCAACTCCCTCCATCGATGATAACCTTTATTGGCTTGCCATTGATTCCGGCTCTTGTTTGGAAGATGTTGCACCTTTGATCTTCATTGGGAAGTGCATGGGTTGTCAACACTTTGGTCACCACAAGGGACGGGCTTGCATCATGCACACATAGGACTTTCTCTTGGTCTTCCAAGTCATCATCTTCATGATTGGTTGCGGCTTGTACCAAGGCTTCATATTCTCCTTCACTCAAGTACTCCACATCTCCATCATCTCGAGTTATCATAACTCTTGTGTTCTTGCATTCAAAGGATTTATGTCCTTGAGCTCCACACTTGAAGCAAGTGATGTTACTAGATCCCGTGGAAGCTTTGGAGGACATAGTTGGTTGATCCGGCTTGAAGCTTGTTGTCTTGAAGGCACTCTTCGTTTGCTTGGGAGGATCCTTGGGAGCAATAGCACTTGTGTTCTTGATGCTTGAGGAGGTGGTTGTTGCATTTCTTGCGGCGAAGAAGGACTTTGTTTTTGCACTTGCTAAGTCTTCTCGCACTTGGCGCTCAGCTCTTGTAGCTTGATGAAGCAATTCAACCATGTTGGTGTAAGGCAAGAACTCCACTATCCTCTTTACGGGAATGTTCAATCCATTCAAGAATCTTGCCATTGTTTGCTCTTCTCGCTCATCCACATTGGAACTCATCATGGTCATGTGCATCTCCTTGTAGTATTCCTCAACGGACTTGAAGCTTTGCTTGAGTTGAGTAAGCTTGTTGAAGAGGTCGCGTTTATGGTGGTTGGGCACAAAGCGTTTGTGCATGACTTCTTGCATCTCTTCCCATGTGTCAATGGGCTCTAGATCTTCCTTGTCACGCTTCTTGTTCACTTCTTCCCACCAAACATTTGCATATCCTTCAAACTCAAGTGATGCCATGGCCACTTTCTTTGCTTCGGAGAAGTTGTGGATGCGGAAAATCTTGTCAACCTTGAGAACCCAAGAGAGGTATGCATCGGGGTCTTCTTCTCCATGGAATTTGGGCATGGTGAATTTGAGCTTCCCAAAGATTTCCTCTTCATTGCGGTCATTGCGTCTAGGAGGTGGTCTTGCATCATCTTCATCCTCATTATGGTTGCGAGGTTGTTGAGGTTGTTGAGGTTGTTGAGGTGGATCCTCATTTCCATGACGGCGGTTTGGAAGAGGAGGACGCCTTCCATGAGGTTGCCGGGGGTGTGGCATGACACTAGCTTCACTTGAGGCGTCTTCTTCATTTTGGTTCCTTGTTTCACCTTGGTGAGCATGAAGTGCTTGATGAGCTCGATAATTGAGAGGGTTGTGTCTTCTATTGTCCCTATTGTTCCTTCTTGCGCCATCATCTTGTGGAGCATCAATATTGATGATTTGGCGTTCTTGGTTCACTTCTTGGTCGACGTCATGAGGTGGGTTCCTTTGAGCATTGGCCACTTGAGATGGATGCGGTTGCCCTTGTTGTTGACGTGCCTCTTGCTCATGGCGAAGACGTTCTTGCTCACGTGCATGAAGGAGAGCTTGATCATGACGAAGACGTTGTTGTTCCTCTTCGAATTGAGCTTGGCGATGTGCTTGTTGTAGTCTCTCTTGTTCAAGTTGAGCACGTGCTTGCTCCACATCTCGAGCTTGTTGTTGAAGTACTTGAGCATCCACATTATGGTGGTGTGGGTCTTCATTAGAAGCATGGTACGACGAGGATGAAGCTCGGTGTCTTGAACTATGAGAGCGCGAAGACCTTGAGTGTTGGCTTCGGTTGTTGGCGATGTTGGCAATAGCTTGCTCAAGGCGTGCCATCCTTTCTTCTTGCCTTCTCATGCTTGCCATGTTTTGTTGACCTTGAGTAGCAAGTGTGGCCCTCATATCATGGGCTTGAGCATCAAGCTTGTCATGGATGTCTTGCACTTGGACATTGAGGTCCCGTCTTTGCACTTGAGCTCGTTCTTCATAGCGTGCAACGGTCTCATCGATCCTTGCCATGAGGTCATGGATACTCTTGTTGACGGCTTGAGTAGCGATCCAATGTTGGTGCCGTGTCATCGGTAGTTGGTTCCCCTCTCCACTAGACATGGTTACAACTAAAACAAGAACTATGTTGTGGGGTTAGAGGAAAGCTCACAAGTAAGTCAAAGAATCACAACAAAATTGGAAAGGTGTATCAAGGTGAGGAACAACCGGTTACACACACAAAAACAAAACTCTATATGGTGTTAGGTACGGATGTTGAAAGCCAAATGGAAGAACCAAACGAAAAGTCTATTGTCAAAAGTGGGTAAGATCCAAAATTCACAAGTCAAAGGCGTGATCACAAAAGGCATACACAAGTAGGAACACACGCGTGGGACAAAATGGGGTTAGCGCGACTTGGAAAATGAGCAAGAACAAAATGGTCCTAACGAAGACTACTAGCTCGGTGTCACGCTAACGCAAGAGAGACCGTGGCTTGGTTGCAAAATTGAGAAGCAACAAGATTTGCGCAAGACGCCTCTCTTCTCTTTTCTCTCTTTTGCTTAAAAGCTTTGGACTCTTTTGTGTATAGGTGTCACTCACACACTTTTTCTTTTTCTTTTTTGTATTTTTCTTTCTTTTTCTCACTATGTAAGGATACTACTATCTATGTAAGTATGTCACACTTCTTTTGCTTATCTTTTCACACGAGCTTGCTTCGAAGCTTTGCTCAACACATGCACACCCTCACGGTCGGGACGCTTGCGCAATGCTTCGCAACACTAGAAAGCCACTCTCGATAGGAAAGGTACGCAAAAGAGGCTAGGGCTACAAGTTAGGGGCAAGTTATACCACTTGATGATGGTGGCCGACGATCTTGAACTTGCTATGGTGGAGGTGTCAAATGAACCGCTTGAATCCTCGGGGTGCCGTCGTCGTTGTCGATGTTGCGGAAGCTTTGTGGTAGCTGAATGGCACTCAAACCGAAGTCCAAACACAAGGGGGTTAGTACCAAAACGAAAAACGAAGGTTGCTGTCAAAATTTCGGCCAGGCGGAACTTCCGGTCCTGAGGGGCGGAACTTCCGGTCCCCGGGCGGAACTTCCGGTCCTCCGAGGCGGAACTTCCGGTCGCAATCAGATCTGCGGGCTGTTCGTCGATTTGGGCCGAAATCCGGGCCGAAATCCTTCGAATTCGAGGAAAATTTGGTACTAGAAGCTGTGGGAAGGTGGGGGAATTGCAGATCAACACCAAAGACAAGTTTCTATTGGAGCAAAACCACAAATAACTCAACAAATCGAGAGATCGATCCAAGGCCAATTTGGGGCTATTTTTTGGGAAAAAAATTGGTGGAATTGGGGGATGTGGGGGTCAAATCCGTGGCAACCAAAGAGCTGCTGATACCATATGATGAGGACTAAGTCCTTGGATGTGGCCGATCTTCACGGATTTGGATGGGATTCGTGGGGAAGGTGGATGAACACGAAGAACGTGGGTGGATGGCGGGGTGGATCGAAGATACAAACGCAACACACACACACAACCGGTTGTTCTTCGTTGGCCTGATACACCAACCCAACGGAATTGCAAGAAAAAGACCCACAAGGAGTAGAATCCCTCACAAAAGGTTGGCAATAGCAATCGATAGAGTTCCAAAGAGGAAAAGAGTGCAAATAGATAGAATTGCAAAAGCAAAAGATCCAAAACACTAGAATTCCTAGAATGGAAGAGATCAATCGCCTAGAAGAGTAGATAACTTTGTAGATTCATAGATCTAGAAGGGTTTCCCGCGGGAAGGAGCATAGCTCAAGTTTTCTCTTACATCAAGTCTAATCTCAGATCTGAGCCAACAAGGCTATTTATAGGTGGGGGCGAAGGGTTAAGTTACACGCTGAAAAGTGCTGTCTTGCTGAAGTTCGATGGGGCGGAAGTTCCGGTCATCTTGGGCGGAAGTTCCGGTCAGGGGCGGAAGTTCCGGTCCGGAGGGGCGGAAGTTCCGGTCGGGGCGGAAGTTCCGGCCAAGTTCCGGCCTTGTTCCGGAATTCCGCCGTTGTCCCGCAGTAACATCCAGTAAGGTTTTCGCGGACTTTCGGAACTTGGGCGGAACTTGGGCGGAAGTTCCGGTGGGCGGAAGTTCCGGTCCCTCGGGGCGGAAGTTCCGGCCTGATCCACTTCGCTGGGCGCTGGAAGGCATCTGGAGGGCATTGATACGTCCCCGACGTATCCATAATTTCTGTCGTTCCATGCTTGTTTTATGACAATACTTACATGTTTTGCTTGCACTTTATGATGATTTGCATTTTCCGGAACTAACCTATTAACGAGATGCCACAGTGCCAGTTCCTGTTTTCTGCTGTTTTTGGTTCCAGAAAGGCTGTTCGGGCAATATTCTCGGAATTGGACGAAATCAACGCCAAACCTCCTATTTTTCCCGGAAGGCTCTAGAACACCGAAGAAGAGTCGGAGAGGGGCCAGAGGGCCACCACACCCTATGGCGGCGCGGCCAAGCCTGGGCCCGCGCCAGCCTAGGGTGAGGCGCCCCCAGGTGCCCCCCTGCGCCGCCTCTTCGCCTATAAAATCCCTTTCGACCTAAAAACTCGATACCAATTGACGAAACTCCAGAAAGACTCCAGGGGCACCGCCGCCATCGCGAAACTCCAATTCGGGGGACAGAAGTCTCTGTTCCGGCACCCTGCCGGGACGGGGAAGTGCCCCCGGAAGCCATCTCCATCAACGCCACCGCCTCCATCATGCTCCGTGAGTAGTTCCCCCATGGACTACGGGTTCTAGCAGTAGCTATGTCGGTATACTCTCCCCCATGTACTTCAATACAATGGTCTCATGAGCTGCCTTACATGATTGAGATTCATCTGATGTAATCGGTGTTGTGTTTGTTGGGATCTGATGGATGATACATTATGATTAGTCTATCTATAAAGTTTGTGAAGTTATTGTTGCTGCAATCTTGTTATGCTTAATGCTTGTCACTAGGGCCCGAGTGGCATGATCTTAGATTTGAGCTCTATACTTGTTGCTTAGATTGTATCTACAAGTTGTATGCACATGTCACTGTCCGGAACCAATGGCCCCGAAGTGACAGAAATCGGGACAACCGGAGGGGATGGTAGTGATGTGAGGATCACATGTTTTCACGGAGTGTTAATGCTTTGCTCCGGTACTCTATTAAAAGGAGTACCTTAATATCCAGTAGTTTCCCTTGAGGCCCGGCTGCCACCGGCTGGTAGGACAAAAGATGTTGTGCAAGTTTCTCATTGCGAGCACGTACGACTATTTACGGAAAACATGCCTACATGATTAATAATCTGGATATTCTTTCTTAATGCTTTGATTCCTGTCAATTGCCCAACTGTAATTTGTTGACCCAACACTTGTCACTTATTGGAGAGTTACCACTAGTGTAGATCGCTGGGAACCCCGGTCCATCTCTCATCATCATATACTTGTTCTACATGTCATTGGAAGTAGTATCAACTATCTTCTGGTGCCATTGCTCTCATATTGCTATTACTGCTGCTGTGTTACTGTTACTATTGCTCTCATATTACTGCTACTTTCACATCACCCCTGTTGCTAGTGCTTTTCCAGGTGCAGCTGAATTGACAACTCAGTTGTTAAGGCTTATAAGTATTCTTTACCTCCCCTTGTGTCGAATCAATAAATTTGGGTTATACTACCCTCGAAGACTATCGCGATCCCCTATACTTGTGGGTCATCAAGACTGTTTTCTGGCGCCGTTGCCGGGGAGGCATAGCTCTACTCATAAGTTCACCTGGGGAGTACACTCTACCTCTCTCTTGTTTTTATTTTATTTTGTTTTGCTTAGTTTACTTTTGTCTAGTTTATTTGTGCTTAGTTTATTTCTGTCTAGTATTATTTTGCGTAGTTTACTTTTGCTTAGCTTATTTTTGTCTTGTTTTATTTTTCTCATATACCCAAAAATCCATAAAAATTTGAAAAACCAAAAAATTAAAAACTGCTATTATGGGAGAACCTACAACCTACTTGGAGCTTATAGAATGTTATAATAATTATAGAGAATCAAGAACTGGTAAAATAATGAGTGCTATGATAGAGAAATTAAATATAATTGCTAGAATCTTGCTTAGACGCCATGATATAAACTGTTGCTCTCAACAGGATAAACATCTTAAATTTCAATGTGGCTTTAGTGAGGAATATTTTATTAAAAGCTATAATCGGAATTGCTATATTCATTATGGGTTCGAAGAGGTAGAACAATTTGTCTTATTTATGGGAGCCTCCGAGATAGAATCCTTCATGGTTGAGAATTATGAAACTTGTGCTATTTATAAGGACCTTAAAGATTATGTCTCTACTATCCTTAATTCTTGCATAGAATGCTACAGTAGGAATCCTTATATCCTTGATTATAAAGAGAGACACATTAATGCACAAGAATGCACTCACAATTTGCAGGAACCGGTGGAAGAAGAAATTGATGAACCTGAAAGCTCATTGGATGAAAAAGAAGAGGAGAGCGACGAACAAAAGGGGGAAGAATGGATTAGCTACCCATGCCAACCTTCTAATGAGAGTAACTCTTTATCTCTTACACTATTTGATTGTCCTCCATGCTTACCGAAAGAGGTTGAATGTTATGTTCCTGTGGATTCTCTTGAAATATTACCTATGAGTAAAACTTGTGAGAATAATTATGCTACTGTTATTTATGATAATCCATGCTACTTTGATAAATCTTATGATAATGCTTTGTTTGTGCCTGATGTCGAAATGCATGGTACTAAAGAATTTTGCTTGGCAAATGTTTATGATAAAGCTTTAGATGATGGTCCTATGTTACTTGATACTATTAATTGTACTACTAATGAAAATGGGATTGGAGAAGTCTTGACTTTATGTAGGAGTCCCATACCTCTTGAGATTGATCAACCATCTTGTTATATTATTGATAAAAGTGTGTTTGAAAGTTTTAATTCCACTATTTTTGAGATTGATAAAAATTATATGTTTGGGAATCATGAAAAGTATGCTGCATGTGATAGTTATATTTTTGAGTTTATTCATGAAGCTACTGAAAATTATTATGAGAGAGGAAAATATGGTTGTAGAAATTTGCATGGTACTAAAACACCTCTCTATATGTTTAAAATCTCGAAGTTATTCTTGTTTTATCTTCTTATGCTTGTCACTTTGTTCTTCATGAATTTATTTGTGTACAAGATTCCTTTGCATAGGAAGCATGTTAGGCTTAAATTTGTTTTGGATTTGCCTCTTGATGCTCTCTTTTGCTTCAAATACTATTTCTTGCGAGTGCATCATTAAAACTGCTGAGCCCATCTTAATGGCTATAAAGAAAGCAACTTCTTGGGAGATAACCCATGTGTTATTTTACTACAGTACTTTATTTTATATTTGTGTCTTGGAAGTTGTTTACTACTGTAGCAACCTCTCCTTATCTTAGTTTTGTGTTTTGTTGTGCCAAGTGAAGCCTCTAATCGAAGGTTGATACTAGATTTGGATTTCTGCGCAGAAACAGATTTCTATCTGTCACGAATCTGGGCTGTTTTCTCTGTAGGGAAATCAGAAAATTATGCCAATTTACATGCGTGTTCCTCAGATATGTACGCAACTTTCATTAGTTTTGAGTTTTCTGATTTGAGCAACGGAAGTATTTTATTAAAATTCGTCTTTACTGGCTGTTCTGTTTTGGCAGATTATGTCTCTGTTTTTTGCATTGTCTCTTGTGGACTTTAAGCGAGCTTTTCTAGACATAGAGAGCTGTAGCTAATGTTTTATTGAGTTCTTGCAATGTGCCACTACAGGACCAAGGTGGATTCAAATTTTTTGAGTACTAACCCCTCTAATGAAGTTTATGAGAAGTTTGTTGTGAAGGAAGTTTTCAAGGGTCAAGAGAGGAGGATGATATATGATCAAGAAGAGTGAAAAGTCTAAGCTTGGGGATGCCCCCGTGGTTCATTCCTGCATATTTTAAGAAGATTCAAGCGTCTAAGCTTGGGGATGCCCAAGGCATCCCCTTCTTCATCAACTTATCAGGTTCCTCCCCTGAAACTATATTTTTATTCGATCACATCATATGTGCTTTACTTGGAGCGTCTGTGTGCTTTTATTTTTGTTTGTGTTTGAATAAATTCGGATCCTAGCAATCCTTGTTTGAGAGAGAGACACGCTCCGCTTTTTCATATGAACACTTGTTCTTCGTTTTACTTTTAATGTTCAATGATAAAAGTTGGAAGCTACAGCTCTTATTGTGATTTGGTTGGAAACAGAAAATGCCTCATATGTCTTGGATAATTTGACACTTGGCAATTGTTTTGAGCTCTCAAGAAGATTAAGTTTTTTTCATGCAGTTTAAACCTATTAGTGGAGAACTACCGTAAAGCTTGTTAAAAGTGGTTTGCATAATTGATCTCTTTTAAGGTCTAGATATTTTCTGGTAAAAGTGTTTGAGCAACAAGGAAGACAGTGTAGAGTATTATAATGCTTGCGATATATTCTTATGTAAGTTTTGCTGTACCGGTTCATACTTGTGTTTGCTTCAAACAACCTTGCTAGCCTAAGCCTTGTATCGAGAGGGAATACTTCTCATGCATCCAAAATCCTTGAGCCAACCACTATGCCAATTGTGTTCCCCATACCTACCTACTATGTGGTATTTCCTGCCATTCCAAAGTAAATTGCTTGAGTGCTACCTTTAAACAATTCAAAATGCACCTCTGATTTGTGTCAATGTTTTATAGCTCATGAGGAAGTATGTGGTGTTTATCTTTCATTCTTGTTGGGCAACTTTCACCAATGGACTAGTGGCTTCATCCGCTTATCCAATAATTTTGCAAAAAGAGCTGGCAATGGGATTCCCAGTCCCAAATTAATTAAACTAAATAGACACTCCTCCATGGTATGTGATTGTTGGACGGCACCCGAAGGATTCGGTTAGCCATGGCTTGTGTAAGCAAAGGTTGGGGGGAGTGTCATCATAATAAAACTAAAATAAAAAGGCACTCCTTCATGGTATGAGATTGTTGGCAGGCACCCGAGGATTCGGTTAGCCATGGTTTGTGAAAGAAAGGTTGGAAGGAGTGCCACACAAAAATGAAATAATTCATGGGAGCCGCTCTTTGAAGGTTTGTCTGGCAAGGGGGTTAGAGTGCCCACTACCATTCGTTGACAACAACAAACACCTCTCAAAATTTTATTTTTATGCTCTCTATATGTTTTCAAAACCAAAGCTCTAGCACAAATATAGCAATCGATGCTTTCCTCTTTGAAGGACCATTCTTTTACTTTATGTTGAGTCAGTTTACCTACTTCCTTCCATCTTAGAAGCAAACACTTGTGTCAACTGTGCATTGATTCTTACATACTTGCATGTTTGCATTCATCATATTACTTTGTGTTGACAATTATCCATGAGATATGCATGTTGAAAGTTGAAAGCAACCGCTGAAACTTATATCTTCCTCTGTGTTGCTTCGATGCCTTTACTTTGGATTTATTGCTTTATGAGTTAACTCTTGTGCAATCTTTTGATGCTTGTCTTGAAAGTACTATTCATGAAAAGTTTTGCTATATGTTATCTATTTGTTAGCAACTATAGATCATTGCCTTGAGTCACTTCATTCATTTCATATGCTTTGTAATAGTATGATCAAGGTTATGTAAGTAGCATGTCACTACAGAAATTATTCTTTTTATCGTTTACCGGCTCGGGACGAGCAGGAACTAAGCTTGGGGATGCTGATACGTCCCCGACGTATCCATAATTTATGTCGTTCCATGCTTGTTTTATGACAATACTTACATGTTTTGCTTGCACTTTATGATGATTTCATGCATTTTCCGGAACTAACCTATTAACGAGATGCCACAGTGCCAGTTCCTGTTTTCTGCTGTTTTTGGTTCCAGAAAGGCTGTTCGGGCAATATTCTCGGAATTGGACGAAATCAACGCCAAACCTCCTATTTTTCCTGGAAGGCTCCAGAACACCGAAGAAGAGTCGGAGAGGGGCCAGAGGGCCACCACACCCTATGGCGGCGCGGCCAAGCCTGGGCCCACGCCAGCCTAGGGTGAGGCGCCCCCAGGTGCCCCCCTGCGCCGCCTCTTCGCCTATAAAATCCCTTTCGACCTAAAAACTCGATACCAATTGACGAAACTCCAGAAAGACTCCAGGGGCGCCGCCACCATGGCAAAACTCCAATTCGGGGGACAGAAGTCTCTGTTCCGGCACCCTGCCGGGACGGGGAAGTGCCCCCGGAAGCCATCTCCATCAACGCCACCGCCTCCATCATGCTCCGTGAGTAGTTCCCCCATGGACTACGGGTTCTAGCAGTAGCTATGTCGGTATACTCTCCCCCATGTACTTCAATACAATGGTCTCATGAGCTGCCTTACATGATTGAGATTCATCTGATGTAATTGGTGTTGTGTTTGTTGGGATCCGATGGATGATACATTATGATTAGTCTATCTATAAAGTTTGTGAAGTTATTGTTGCTGCAATCTTGTTATGCTTAATGCTTGTCACTAGGGCCCGAGTGGCATGATCTTAGATTTGAGCTCTATACTTGTTGCTTAGATTGTATCTACAAGTTGTATGCACATGTCACTGTCCGGAACCAATGGCCCCGAAGTGACAGAAATCGGGACAACCGGAGGGGATGGTAGTGATGTGAGGATCACATGTTTTCACGGAGTGTTAATGCTTTGCTCCGGTACTCTATTAAAAGGAGTACCTTAATATCCAGTAGTTTCCCTTGAGGCCCGGCTGCCACCGGCTGGTAGGACAAAAGATGTTGTGCAAGTTTCTCATTGCGAGCACGTACGACTATTTACGGAAAACATGCCTACATGATTAATAATCTGGATATTCTTTCTTAATGCTTTGATTCCTGTCAATTGCCCAACTGTAATTTGTTCACCCAACACTTGTCACTTATTGGAGAGTTACCACTAGTGTAGATCGCTGGGAACCCCGGTCCATCTCTCATCATCATATACTTGTTCTACATGTCATTGGAAGTAGTATCAACTATCTTCTGGTGCCATTGCTCTCATATTGCTATTACTGCTGCTGTGTTACTGTTACTATTGCTCTCATATTACTGCTACTTTCACATCACCCCTGTTGCTAGTGCTTTTCCAGGTGCAGCTGAATTGACAACTCAGTTGTTAAGGCTTATAAGTATTCTTTACCTCCCCTTGTGTCGAATCAATAAATTTGGGTTATACTACCCTCAAAGACTATCGCGATCCCCCATACTTGTGGGTCATCAGGTGCTTTTATGATCTCTATATGTTTTTAAAATCAAAGCTCTAGCACAAATATAGCAATCGATGCTTTCCTCTTTGAAGGACCATTCTTTTACTTTATGTTGAGTCAGTTTACCTACTTCCTTCCACCTTAGAAGCAAACACTTGTGTCAACTGTGCATTGATTCTTACATACTTGCATATTTGTATTCATCATATTACTCTATGTTGACAATATCCATGAGATATACATGTTGAAAGTTGAAAGCAACCGCTGAAACTTAAATCTTCCTTTGTGTTGCTTCGATGCCTTTACTTTGAATTTATTGCTTTATGAGTTAACTCTTGTGCAAGACTTTTGATGCTTGTCTTGAAAGTACTCTTCATGAAAAGTTTTGCTATATGTTATCTATTTGTTAGCAACTATAGACCATTGCCTTGAGTCACTTCATTCATTTCATATGCTTTGTAATAGTATGATCAAGGTTATGTAAGTAGCATGTCACTACAGAAATTATTCTTTTTATCGTTTACCTGCTCGGGACGAGCAGGAACTAAGCTTGGGGATGCTGATACGTCCCCGCCGTATCCATAATTTCTGTCGTTCCATGCTTGTTTTATGACAATACTTACATGTTTTGCTTGCACTTTATGATGATTTCATGCATTTTCCGGAACTAACCTATTAACGAGATGCCACAGTGCCAGTTCCTGTTTTCTGTTGTTTTTGGTTCCAGAAAGGCTGTTCGGGCAATATTCTCGGAATTGGACGAAATCAACGCCAAACCTCCTATTTTTCCCAGAAGGCTCCAGAACACCGAAGAAGAGTCGGAGAGGGGCCAGAGGGCCACCACACCACAAGGCGGCGCGGGCCAGACCCTGGCCGCGCCGGCCTAGGGTGAGGCGCCCCCAGGTGCCCCCCTGCGCCGCCTCTTCGCCTATAAAATTCCTTTCGACCTAAAAACACCGTACCAATTGATGAAACTCCAGAAAGACTCCAGGGGCGCCGCCGCCATCGCGAAACTCCAATTCGGGGGACAGAAGTCTCTGTCCCGGCACCCTGCCGGGACGGGGAAGTGCCCCCGGAAGCCATCTCCATCAACGCCACCGCCTCCGCCATGCTCCGTGAGTAGTTCCCCCATGGACTACGGGTTCTAGCAGTAGCTAGTTGGTATTCTCTCCTCCATGTACTTCAATACAATGATCTCATGAGCTGCCTTACATGATTGAGATTCATCTGATGTAATCAGTGTTGTGTTTGTTGGGATCCGATGGATGATACATTATGATTAGTCTATCTATAAAGTTTGTGAAGTTATTGTTGCTGCAATCTTGTTATGCTTAATGCTTGTCACTAGGGCCCGAGTGGCATGATATTAGATTTGAGCTCTATACTTATTGCTTAGATTGTATCTACAAGTTGTATGCACATGTCACTGTCCGGAACCAAAGGCCCCGAAGTGACAGAAATCGGGACAACCGGAGGGGATGGCGGTGATGTGAGGGACACATGTTTTCACGGAGTGTTAATGCTTTGCTCCGGTACTCTATTAAAAGGAGTACCTTAATATCCAGTAGTTTCCCTTGAGGCCCGGCTGCCACCGGCTGGTAGGACAAAAGATGTTGTGCAAGTTTCTCATTGCGAGCACGTACGACTATATACGGAAAACATGCCTACATGATTAATAATCTAGATGTTCTCTCTTAATGCTTTGATTCCTATCAATTGCCCAACTGTAATTTGTTCACCCAACACTTGTCACTTATTGGAGAGTTACCACTAGTGTAGATCGCTGGGAACCCCGGTCCATCTCTCATCATCATATACTTGTTCTACATGTCATTGGAAGTAGTATCAACTATCTTCTGGTGCCATTGCTCTCATATTGCTATTACTGCTGCTGTGTTACTGTTACTATTGCTCTCATATTACTGCTACTTTCACATCACCCCTGTTGCTAGTGCTTTTCCAGGTGCAGCTGAATTGACAACTCAGTTGTTAAGGCTTATAAGTATTCTTTACCTCCCCTTGTGTCGAATCAATAAATTTGGGTTATACTACCCTCGAAGACTATCGCGATCCCCTATACTTGTGGGTCATCAGGCATCTAGAGGGCATCTGGCCGGAAGTTCCGGTCCTGGGGGGCGGAAGTTCCGGCCTGGAAGCTGTAGCTCCATTTTCATCATTTCCAGCTCTCTCTCCATTGGCTTGGTCTCCATGGCTCGCTTCTTGGTCGATGTACCTGATTGATCATAGGGTATTGGCATGAAGTAGCAAGCCATCCAAAGGGGTGTCAAAAGCATGCATGGAGAGGAGCGAATTCACCTCTTGGTGTAGGGATTTGGCTCGAGCTCGTGTCATTGGACCACGAGGAGGGCTTGTCGGTCTTGAGGCGGTGGTGTCCGAAGGCCACCCCGTATCAGTAATCCTCATAGTCTCCCCTATTATACTGATTGTTCTGGAACTGGGTTGTGGCGTCCTCATTCATCTCCGAATTACCTCTGACTGGGTCGCCTGAGGTTCTTGTGTCTGACCCCCAACGCCAACTTGTTGAGTTCTCTATAGGAGTCTCGGAACGCTCATGGTTTCCGGATTCCTCTCCACCCTCATATCCTCCATGGGAACTACTAGGATAATACCTAGGTGTAATGGGTGTGGTTTGTTGTTCGGGATGGTCAATACTAATGTAATCACCAGCTGAATAAACTGGTGTGTGAACCTGATAACCCACAAGTATAGGGGGTGTATCGTAGTATCTTCGATAAGTAAGAATGTCGATCCCAACGAGGAGCAGAAGGTGTTGACAAGCAGTTTCGATGAAGGATTCACTGTAAATGCTCACAGACAAGTATTCAGGGGGTTTTGATGTAGCAGATGAATAAAGTACGAGTAAGCAAAGTGCGAGAGTAACAATTGCAGTGAGTGGCCCAATCCTTTTTAGCACAAAGGACAAGCCGGTTTGTTTACTTATAATGACCAAACGTTCTCGAGGACACACGGGATTTTAGTCTAGTGCTTTCGCTACATATGGCTAATTAATCTTCATTGTTTTGATAAGTGTTGTGTGGGTGAACCTGTGCTAATGTACCGCCCTTCCTAGGACTAATACATACTTGTGATTATACCCCTTGCAAGCATCCGCAACTACAAGAAAGTAATTAAGATAAATCTAACCACAGCCTTAAACTCTGAGATCATGCTATCCCTCCTGCATCGATATACCAACGGGGGTTTAGGTTTCTGTCACTCCGGCAACCCCGCAATTGGCAAACGAGTACAAGATGCATTCCCCTAGGCCCATAAAGGTGAAGTGTCGTGTAGTCGACGTTCACACGACACCACTAGAAGAATAACACCACAACTTAAATATCATAACATTGAATATTACTCAACCATACTTCACTACTAACATTTAGACTTCACCCATGTCCTCAAGAACTAAACGAACTACTCACGAGACATCATATGGAACATGATCAAAGGTGATATGATGATGAATAACAATCTGAACATAAACCTTGGTTCAATGGTTTCACTCAATAGCATCAATAACAAGTAGAAATCAACACCGGGAGAGTTTCCCCTATCAAACAATCAAGATCAAACCCAAATTGTTACAACGGTGACGATGTGCAGCGGTGGAGACGGCGGTGATGATGATGGAGATGATGATGATGGAGATGATGTCCAGCTCGATGACGGTGATGATGGCGTCGATTTCCCCCTCCGGGAGGGAATTTCCCCGGCGCATCTCAGCCTGCCGGAGAGCTCTTTTCTCTCTGGTGTTCTCCGCCTCGCAGAGGCGGCTGTGACTCTTCGCGACTTATCCCCCTGGAGCTTAGGTTTTCGGGACGAAGACGTTCGCGAAGAAAAGGAGGCGAGAGGGGGCTGTGGGCCCCCTCCTCATAGGGCGGCGCGGCCAGGCCTTGGGCCGCGCCGGCCTATGAGGTGGGCCCACCTCGGGTCCCCTTGGCTCCCCCTTCTGGCTCCCTTCGTCTTCTGGAAAAATAGGATTTTTCATATAATTTCCGTCAACTGCTGATCTTCCGAAATATTGCATTCTGACGGCGCTTTTTCCAGCAGAATCCTGACTCCGGTGCGCGATCCTCCAATAATCATGAAACATGCAAAATAGATGAAATAACATAAGTATTATCTCCAAATATGAAATATATCAATGAATAACAGCAAATTATGATATAAAATAGTGATGCAAATTGGACGTATCAACTCCCCCCAAGCTTAGACTTCGCTTGTCCCCAAGCGAAACTGAACTCGGTAAACAGGACCACATGTTTATGCAGTGAAGAGTCGATAAATAAAAAACGGACAAGAAGCATCATATTCATTCACACAAGACATTCTAGTAAACAACTTCCTCATATAATTCAACTTGAGACAAGTATAAGGTAATCACAAATAAAGGTGCATAAGAAATCATAGTTGGTGATGGCAAACTTCGTTCTTGGACAGAGAACAATTAACAGGTTATACTTATCTATCGAGCAGCGCTCTTATGTTAAAGTTTATATGGCACAACTTGCATACTCAATCATAATAGTTTCCTCATGATCATTGATAACTTGCAAAGCTATATTCATTCAGATAAAACTTATACTAAACAAGGAAGAGTAAAGACATGATGAAGCAAATCACAATATAATGGTTTGATCACAACAACTCAAATGCTTGCTTAAGATGGAGGGAAATAGGTTTACTGACTCAGCATAAAGTAAAAGATAGGCCCTTCGTAGAGGGAAGCAGGGATTAAATCATGTGCTAGAGCTTTTTCAGTTTTGCAATCATATAAAGAGAATGAAAGTAACATTTTGAGAGGTGTTTGTTGTTGTCAACGACTGGTAGCGGGTACTCTAACCCCCTTGCCAGACAAACCTTCAAAGAGCGGCTCCCATTTTATTTTTATTTTTGTGTGGCACTCCTTCCAACCTTTCTTTCACAAACCATGGCTAACCGAATCCTCGGGTGCCTGCCAACAATCTCATACCATGGAGTGCCTTTTTATTTTAGTTTTATTATGATGACACTCCCCCAACCTTTGCTTACACAAGCCATGGCTAACCGAATACTTCGGGTGCCGTCCATCAATCACATACCATGGAGGAGTGTCTATTTAGGTTAATTAATTTGGGACTGGGAATCCCATTGCCAGCTCTTTTTGCAAAGTTATTGGATAAGTGGATGAAGCCACTAGTCCATTGGTGAAAGTTGCCCAACAAGATTGAAAGATAAAACACCACATACTTCCTCATGAGCTATAAAACATTGACACAAATAAGAGATAATAAATTTTGAATTATTTAAAGGTAGCACACGAAGTATTTACTTGGAATGGCAGGAAATACCATGTAGTAGGTAGTTATGGTGGACACAAATGGCATAGGTTTTGGGTTAAGGTTTGGATGCACGAGAAGTATTCCCTCTCGGTACAGGTCTTTGGCTAGCAAGGTTAATTAGCAAGCATAAGAGTCGAGGGAAACAAACAAATATACATGTGATAGAAACAATCATGCATCTTCCTTGCAAGCACAAACAGTTTTAACTTCAGAATAATAAGCTATGAGCTAACAAGAAAGGAAGATAATGAAACAACTACATGTATTTCTCTTTTCTACTTAAACCTCAAAGTGTTGTTGCTATTGACCAATGCTAAGTTTGCCAAAACCAAATAGATTTATTCAATGCTCCCAAAGTGATACCAATACTAATAACAAGATCAATCATATAATAAGGATTGCAAACTAAAATAAGATGTGCAATATGTAAATGATAAGACTTCTCATTAATATTCCATAACGATAACTCACACCAAGGGATACATAGACAATCAACTAAAGGAGAGATACTTCCACACTGCAACCCATCTTATATGATAACTTCCCTACTCATGATATGACACTACTTGATAGTAAAAAGTAAAAGATAGTGATGATGTGATACCGCGGCACTCCCCCAAGCTTGGAACAAACCAAGGGGATGCCAATATCGATGATGAATTACTCCTTCGGCGATGGTGGTGATGAATTCCCATCATCAGACTTCCAAGGAAGAGGCTCTCCATCAACAAACGACATCTTGGTCTCGGGAATCCTGAAACTAGCAGCATAGCTTATGTGTTTAAACCTGTTTTCATACTCACAGTTCTGATTCTGAACGTCATAGAGTTGAGCTTGGAGTTTGTTGGTGGTGTCGTGAAGTGAGAGGATGTCGCCCCATAGCTTTGCAGTCTCCTTCTCGTGTGCATCAATAAGTTCAGACACAATCTTGTGGAAGATGTCCACCTCACGCTCAACCATCTTCTTGTATTTGAAGACCTCTTGTTCTAGCTTCTCCATCCTGTCTTCCAAGCTTCCTTCTCCTTTAGGACCCTGGACATCTTTGATCTGCAGTTCTCCATCAACGAGCAGCAACTCCTTGGGGTGCATCCTCAGCTTCTCCATGTACAAGTTGTCAATGTCCTTGCAGGAGCTGTCCTTCGGAGTTTCCAACGAAGACATGATGGCTCTAGATCCGAAGCAAATCCTGGCAGAAACAGCTCGAAACAAAACACGTTGAGAAATCGATATATGGACCTCCAGGGGTCCGGGGGATTATATAGCAGGAATTTGTATGTAATAAGGAAAGTACCAGGTCGAACCAGAGTCGGAGAGGGGCGACGAGGCGGCCAGCTCATAGGGCGGCGCGGCCTGGCTGGGGCCCGTGCCGGCCTATGAGGGCACGCCCTCGTGCGTCTCCTCCACTCCGTTTCGATCTCGTAATTTTTCATATTTTCTAAAAATAGCAAAAACATTGTTCGGAAAGTAAATTGCGAACTTTTTATTACCAGTACTGTTACCTATTCAAAGTCGAATTCTGGCGGACTGTCAATTTGACCTTTGATGAAGGCCTCCGGTGTTTCCACTCGAATAACATCAACATCTACATTATAAGAATCACCTGAGATATAATTCTTGAGTCTTTGTCCATTCACCACTTGTGTAGCATTGCCTTGGAGAGAGCTAATTTTAATTGCTCCTGAACGATACACCTCCGCAACAACATATGGTCCTTCCCATTTCGAGAGTAATTTCCCTGCAAACAATCTGAGACGAGACCGATACAATAGGACTTTATCCCCAATATTAAATTCTCTTTTGATAATCCTTCTATCATGCCATTTTTTAACTTTCTCTTTAAAGAGTTTAGCATTTTCATAAGCTTCACTTCTCCATTCATCTAGAGAACTCAATTGCAGCAACCTCTTATTACCAGCTAGTTTAGGATCTTTATTTAATTCTCTAACAGCCCAATAAGCTTTGTGCTCTAGTTCTAAAGGTAAATGACAAGCTTTTCCATAAACCATTTTATAAGGTGACATTCCCATGGGATTTTTATAAGCAGTTCTATAAGCCCATAGTGCTTCCTTCAATTTACTAGCCCAATTATTTCTAGTTTTATTAACAGTCTTTTGCAAGATAGATTTAATTTCTCTATTTGATAGTTCTACTTGCCCACTAGTTTGGGGATGATAAGCGGAAGCAATTCTATGATTAATACCATATTTAGCAAGAGTTTTTCTAAAACCACCATGAATAAAATGAGAACCTCCATCAGTCATAATGTATCTAGGAACTCCAAATCGAGGAAAAATAATATCTAAAAGCATTCTTAAAGAGGTCTCACCATCAGCACTTTTTGTAGGTATGGCTTCCACCCATTTAGTAACATAATCAACAGCAACAAGTATATGAGTGTTACCTTCTGAAGAGGGAAAAGGTCCCATGAAGTCAAATCCCCAACAATCAAATGGTTCAATAACAAGAGTATAATTCATAGGCATTTCATTGCGTATGGAGATATTACCAACCCTTTGACATTCATCACAAGATAAAATAAACTTCCTTGCATCTTTGAAGAGAGTTGGCCAATAAAAACCTGATTGTAGAACCTTTTGCGCGGTTCTATCTCCGGCGTGATGTCCTCCATAAGCACTACCATGACATTTACTCAATATCTCTTGCTGTTCATATTCGGGAACACATCTTCGCAGAATACCATCCACTCCTTCTTTATATAAGTGTGGGTCATCCCAGAAATAATGCCTCAAGTCATAAAAGAATTTCCTCCTTTGCTGGGCTGAAAAGGTTGGAGGCAAGTACTTGGAAACAATAAAGTTAGCATAATCAGCATACCAAGGACTGTCTCGCGAGCTCACCTTTATTACAGCCAATTGTTCATTTGGAAAACTATCATTAACAGGAACAGGATCATAAGCAATATTTTCCAATCTAGACAAGTTATCAGCAACAGGATTATCAGCACCTTTCCTATCTACAATATGTAAATCAAATTCTTGCAACATAAGTACCCATCTAATAAGCCTTGGCTTAGCATCTTTCTTTTGCATAAGGTATCTGATTGCAGCATGATCAGTGTGTATAGTAACTTTTGAATCAACAATATAGGATCTAAACTTATCACAAGCAAAGACTACAGCTAACAATTCTTTTTCAGTAGTAGCATATTTTCTTTGAGCAGCATCAAGGGTTTTACTAGCATAATGAATAACATTCAATTTTTTATTTACTCGCTGTCCAAGAACAGCACCTACAGCAAAATCACTAGCATCACACATAATTTCAAATGGTAAGTTCCAATCAGGAGGTTCAACTATAGGAGCAGTTGTTAAGGCTTTCTTTAGAGTTTCAAAAGCTTCCTTACAATCATCATCAAAAACAAAAGGTACATCTTTTTGGAAAAGATTAGTAAGAGGCTTTGAAATCTTGGAGAAGTCTTTAATAAACCTCCTATAAAACCCAGCATGACCAAGAACACTACGAATACCTTTAACATCCCTAGGATAGGGCATCTTCTCAATTGCTTCAACTTTAGCTCTATCAACTTCAATACCTCTCTCAGAAATTTTATGTCCCAATACAATTCCTTCATTAACCATAAAGTGGCATTTCTCCCAATTAAGAACAAGGTTAGTTTCTTCACATCTCTGCAAAACTTTATCAAGGTTCCACAAGCAATTATCAAAAGAATTCCCATAGACAGAAAAATCATCCATGAATACCTCTACAATACTCTCGCAAAAGCCATGAAAAATAGCAGACATGCATCTTTGAAAAGTAGCAGGGGCATTACATAAACCAAAAGGCATACGTCTATAAGCATAAGTTCCATAGGGACAAGTGAAAGTGGTTTTCTCTTGATCCTTAGTTTTAACAACAATTTGTGAAAACCCAGAATAACCATCAAGAAAGCAAAAATGAGTATTTTTGGATAGCCTTTCTAACATTTGATCAATAAAAGGTAAAGGGTAATGATCTTTCTTAGTAACTTTATTAACTTTTCGATAATCAATGCACATTCTATACCCTACAACTACTCTTTGAGGTATGAGCTCATCATTATCATTAGGCACAACAGTCATTCCTCCTTTCTTAGGAACACAATGCACAGGACTAACCCATCTACTATCAGCAATAGGATATATAATACCAGCTTCAAGAAGTCTTAATACCTCATTTCTTACCACATCCTTCATCTTAGGAATTAGACGACGCTGAGGTTCAACAACAGGCTTCGCATCATCTTCCATATTAATGGCATGTTGGCAAATAGAGGGAGAAATCCCCTTCAAGTCATCAAGAGTGTAGCCAATAGCACCTCGGTGTTTCTTCAATATTTCCAATAACCTTTCTTCTTCAAACTCTGAAAGCTTAGAACTAATAATAACATGATATATTTTCTTATCATCAATATGAGCATATTTAAGATTATCAGGCAATGGTTTTAAATCAAAGACATGATCTTCCTTTGGTGGCGGTGTTGTACCCAGGTCTTCTACCGGTAAATCATGCTTAAGAATAGGTTGACGAAGGAAAATTTCTTCAAGCTCATCTCTTTCTTCCCTAAAAACTTCACTCTCACTATTCTCCAAATGTTGCGGCAAAGGATTATTAGGAGCAAGAGCAATAGATGCACACTATTCAACTCTAAAATCGTTATTAGGCAAATCAGCTTTATAAGGAGTTTTGGTAAATTTAGAGAAGTTAAACTCATAAGATTCACCAGCAAATTTAGTCAAAAATTTCTCTTTCTTGCAATCTATAATAGTCCCACAAGTATTTAGAAAAGGTCTACCAAAAATGATAGGACAATATTTACTAGCAGCAGAACCAAGTACCAAAAAGTCAGCAGGATATTTAATCTTACCGCATAGAACTTCCACATCTCGAACAATACCAATTGGAGAGATAGTTTCTCTATTAGCCAACCGAATAACCACATCAATATCTTCAAGTTCACAAGAACCAATTTCGTGCATAATCTCCGTGTAAAGCTCATAAGGAATAGCACTAATACTTGCACCAATATCACATAAACCATAATAACAATGATCACCAATTCTAACAGATAGCATAGGAACACTAGCTTTCTTAGACTTATTAGGATGTGAAACAATATTAGAAGCATCTTCACAGAAAATAATATGACCATCCTCCACATTTTCAGTCACAAGATCTTTAACTATTGCAACAGCGGGTTCAACTTTTATTTGTTCTTCAGGTTCTATAGATTTCTTTTCACTTTTATGAACCACACTATTTATAACAGAGTACTCCTTCATTTTAGCAGGAAAAGGAGTTTTTTCAATATAAGCTTCAGGAATAACGTGATCAAGAGTTTCAACTACAACACATTTATTAATAGATGAATCAATTTTATCTTTATACGGTTCATGATACTTATCAAAATTCTTCTTAGGCAATTCATAATGAGAGGCAAAAGCTTTATAAAGATTTGCAGCAACTTGAGAATCAAGACCATAAGTAGCACTCATATTACGAAATTTATCAGTATCCATAAAAGCTTCAATGCCTTTATAATCATAATTTATACCCGATTCTCTATCTTTGTCGTTCTCCCATCCTTCAGTATTTTCCTGGATGCGATTAAAAAGGTCCCTCTTAAACTCTTCTTTGTTGCGCGTGAATGATCCAGAACAAGAAGTATCCAGCAAGGTCTTGTCTTCAAAAGAAAGTCTTGCATAAAAAATTATCAATAATAACATTACCAGGAAGCTCATGAATGGGGCATTTGAGCATTAAAGACTTCAATCTCCCCCACGCTTGGGCAATACTCTCTCCATCATGAGGCCAAAAATTATATATGCGGTTCCGATCTTTGTGAATTTCACTTGGAGGATAGAACTTAGAATAAAACCGGGGCACAATATCATTCCATTCAAGAGAATCCCCATTATCCAGTAATTTATACCAATGCGCCGCTTTACCAGACAGCGATATAGAGAATAGTTTCTTCCTCACTTCATCCATAGCAATACCTGCACACTTGAATAAACCGCATAATTCATGTAAGAACAGTAAATGATCTCCAGGGTGGACAGTTCCATCCCCTGTATAACGGTTATCCACTACACGTTCAATAATTTTCAACGGTATTTTGTATGGTATTTCTTCCTCACCTGGCGCCTCATCCACTACCTTTGCAGTAGTAGTAGATTTTCCAAATAAAAACTCAAGAGAAGATCTCTCCATAATGAATTATGGCAGCAGGCAGAAATAAAATCAGCACAAACAGTAGAAATTTCCCTTACCAATTCCACTTACCAATAGCGCTTCACTACCCGGCAACGGCGCCAGAAAATAGTCTTGATAACCCACAAGTATAGGGGGTGTATCGTAGTATCTTCGATAAGTAAGAATGTCGATCCCAACGAGGAGCAGAAGGTGTTGACAAGCAGTTTCGATGAAGGATTCACTGTAAATGCTCACAGACAAGTATTCAGGGGGTTTTGATGTAGCAGATGAATAAAGTACGAGTAAGCAAAGTGAGAGAGTAACAATTGCAGCGAGTGGCCCAATCCTTTTTAGCACAAAGGACAAGCCGGTTTGTTTACTTATAATGACCAAACGTTCTCGAGGACACACGGGATTTTAGTCTAGTGCTTTCGCTACATACGGCTAATTAATCTTCATTGTTTCGATAAGTGTTGTGTGGGTGAACCTGTGCTAATGTACCGCCCTTCCTAGGACTAATACATACTTGTGATTATACCCCTTGCAAGCATCCGCAACTACAAGAAAGTAATTAAGATAAATCTAACCACAGCCTTAAACTCTGAGATCCTGCTATCCCTCCTGCATCGATATACCAACGGGGGTTTAGGTTTCTGTCACTCTGGCAACCCCGCAATTGGCAAACGAGTACAAGATGCATTCCCCTAGGCCCATAAAGGTGAAGTGTCGTGTAGTCGACCTTCACACGACACCACTAGAAGAATAACACCACAACTTAAATATCATAACATCGAATATTACTCAACCATACTTCACTACTAACATTTAGACTTCACCCATGTCCTCAAGAACTAAACGAACTACTCACGAGACATCATATGGAACATGATCAGAGGTGATATGATGATGAATAACAATCTGAACATAAACCTTGGTTCAACGGTTTCACTCAATAGCATCAATAACAAGTAGAAATCAACACCGGGAGAGTTTCCCCTATCAAACAATCAAGATCAAACCCAAATTGTTACAGCGGTGACGATGTGCAGCGGTGGAGACGGCGGTGATGATGATGGAGATGATGATGATGGTGATGGAGATGATGTCCAGCTCGATGACGGTAACGATGGCGTCGATTTCCCCCTCCGGGAGGGAATTTCCCCGGCGGATCTCAGCCTGCCGGAAAGCTCTTTTCTCTCTGGTGTTCTCCGCCTCGCAGAGGCGGCTGTGACTCTTCGCGACTTATCCCCCTGGGGCTTAGGTTTTCGGGACGAAGACGTTCGCAAAGAAAAGGAGGCGAGAGGGGGCTGTGGGCCCCCTCCTCACAGGGCGGCGCGGCCAGGCCTTGGGCCGCGCCGGCCTATGAGGTGGGCCCACCTCGGGTCCCCTCGGCTCCCCCTTCTGGCTCCCTTCGTCTTCTGGAAAAATAGGATTTTTCATATAATTTCCGTCAACTGCTGATCTTCCGAAATATTGCATTCTGACGGCGCTTTTTCCAGCAGAATCCTGACTTTGGTGCGCGATCCTCCAATAATCATGAAACATGCAAAATAGATGAAATAACATAAGTATTATCTCCAAATATGAAATATATCAATGAATAACAGCAAATTATGATATAAAATAGTGATGCATATTGGACGTATCAGAACCTCACCCTCCATTGGTTCTTTTCCCTTCGCCTCCTCCTTGGGCTCAGTGAACTCTTCTAGCATTGTATCAATTGCTCCCAACAAATGTCGGTTCAACTGAAAGAACAATGACAGTAAGCTGCGGCTGTTATCCATGTACTTAGCGGCTTCTGCTGGTTTGCATTTTGCATGCTTGAAGTGGTTAAGCATAGGATCATCTTCCTCCTCCATATGTGGAATGTGTGCGAATTCGGAACCAATAAGCTCCTTCGTCTTATGTTCCCGAATATCAGTGATGGCTCTCATTATGGCTATGTGGTAGGCTGTTCTGATAGTTCTAGCCTCACCTGCTGGCATCACTATACTCATTCCTAGGGATTCTGGAAGTCTTAGTCCTACCCTACACTTCGCCAATACTGTACCGTCGTAGTATATGTATTTCATTACTTGGATCTGGGGATCACACCCAAATTCAAGTAACATGGCACGAAGAATATCCGCGAGTCCTCTGTCATAGTCACTCAATGTTGACTCCATCACTTTCACGTTACGTCCCGAACGTGAACTTGCCATAGTTGGCTGTAGAATAGAAAGAATATAATATTAGTAATGATGCATCATAATAGAGATAATAAAGAATTATCGCACTAAAATATATGATTGTTTTATTCTCAAGTGAATATACACCATATTTTTAGAGAATTCTTTACTAATCCTATTTGACTCCTAACGTTCTGTCTCATTTACTAGGTTCCAACCTAAGGTCAAAGCTTTTGCTCTGATACCAACTGTGGTGACCCTGCATACCACTGCATGTTGTAGTATGCCAGTCGTTGATATAACATTCACGATGTACCAATCCGCAAATATTACATCCCTCAGAGTAGTACAACAAAACATAGCAGGTCCATAACTCATTCATTTATTATTACAAGCAACATGTACATATCATCTCGGAGCTCCTCTGGGGTCCTAAGAGGGATACTCCTGGGTTCGAGGCGAACCCAACTTAGCTTACAATATAAGAGTCTTACTAGGTTATAAATTTATTCTTCTCGAGCAGTTAAGTACTAAGAGTTCGTACTGCTCGGATACTACTACTACTTCGTAGGTCTAAATGTGCTCTCCTCCGGAACCCTCCCCGGTTCCGTAGACTATGAGGTAGTCTACACCTTCAACACCTCCAGAGAGGTCTGGTTCTTCATAGCCGATGATTTCGGCTCCTTCAGGGTCGTCGTTGTCCTCCTCCAGTCAATTCAGACAATCTAAGCACGGGATTTAAGAGTGGTATGAGTACGAGCGTACTCAACAAGTTCATTATAGAAAAGAGGTGTTTAATGCTCTAGCTATGACATTAGACCAGAAAGTCTAATACCAATGCAAGTTTTGATAAACATTTCTTCAAGAGGTTGCTTTTATTCCAAAGAACTATGTCCGTCAGCCTTCACCGGTTTACTAGAACTTCATGGAGCTCCTTTCCGGCAGCGTTCGCAGTTCCAAATCCGGGAACAGGGAGTGACAGGCACTACAAGAAAAGTTGCCATGGCCGACGAAGTTGAAGTCGCGCCGTGGTTGCTGGTGTACCATGGCCGACGATTTTGGGTCTGTCCGTTGTGCATGTCAAAACGTTTTTTTTCTCGTTTTTGAGGCCACCTAGCCCGACGAAACCGGCCAAAACGTTGCGTATGGTGGCCCGGGACGTGGTGCATCTCGAATTCTCGGGTTCGCCGGCCGAGTCAACGCAAATCCGCACCGCCGAGGGATGTAGGGCCCAGATGGCAGCCTCTCTGGCATTGTTTTTTTTCTCGATCGCGCCATCTCGTTCAACGCTCTCCGATCGAGCCGTTTACGATGCAGGATCATGGGTCCCGCATGTCATCCTCTATGAACCAAAATTCTTTCTATTCTTGGATTTTTTTTGACCCCTGATTTCTGGCTACTTCCTTTTTCTTTTGATCCCTTGCCGCCTTGGAAACGTTGACACCGCTGCTGCTAATTGGGACCCGCATGTCATCTTCTATGAGCAATCAACTTTCTTTTCTTGGAGTTTTTTTTGGCACCTCAAATTTGGTCACTTGCCTTTTTCTTTCGATCCCCTGCCGCCTCTCAAACGGTGATACCGCTGCTGCTAAATGGGACCCGCATGTCATCCTCTATGTACTATAAAACTTTCTTTTCTTGGATTTTTTTGGCACCTCATATTTGGTCACTTGCCTTTTTCTTTCGATCCCCTGCCGCCTCTCAAACGGTGATACCGCTGCTGCTAAATGGGACCCGCATGTCATCCTCTATGTACTATAAAACTTTCTTTTCTTGGATTTTTTTTGGCACCTCATATTTGGTCACTTACATTTTTCTTTCGATCCCCTGCCGCCTCTCAAACGGTGAGACCGCTGCTGCTAAATGGGACCCGCATGTCATCCTCGATGTACTATAAAATTTTCTTTTCTAGGATTTTTTTGGAACCTCATATTTGGTCACTTGCCTTTTTCTTTTGATCCCGTGCAGCCTCTCAAACGGTGAGACCGCTGCTGCTAAATGGGACCCGCATGTCATCCTCTATGTACTATAAAACTTTCTTTTCTAGGATTTTTTTTGGAACCTCATATTTGGTCACTTGCCTTTTTCTTTCGATCCCGTGCAGCCTCTCAAACGGTGATACCACTGCTGCTAAATGGGACCCGCATGTCATCCTCTATGTACAATCAAGTTTCTTTTCTTGAATTATTTTTGGCTCCTGATATTTGGTCACTTGCATTTTTCTTTCGATCTCATGCCACGTTGAGGACCCTGCAGGCTCATGGGACCCGCATGTCATCCTCTATGTACCATAAAACTTCTTTTCTTGGATTATTTTTGGCTCCTGATATTTGGTCACTTGCCTTTTTCTTTCGATCCCGTGCAGCCTCTCAAACGGTGATACCGCTGCTGCTAAATGGGACCCGCATGTCATCCTCTATGTACACTCAAGTTTCTTTTCTTGAATTATTTTTGGCTCCTGATATTTGGTCACTTGCCTTTCTCTTTCGATCTCATGCCACGTTTGAAACGTTGAGGAACCTGCTGGCTCATGGGACCCGCATGTCATCCTCTATGTGCTATAAAAGTTTATTTTCTTGGGTTTTTTTTCACCCTCTGATTTTTGGCTATTTCCTTTTCCTTTTGATCCCCTGCCGCCTTGGAAACGTTGAGTAAGCTGCTGACTCATGGGACCCGCATGTCATCCTCTATGTACAATCAACTTTCTTTTTCTTTTGATCTCAAGTCGCATTTGAAATGTTGAGACCGCTGCTGCTAATTGGGACCCGCATGTCATCCTCTATGTACAATAAAGTTTTTTTTCTTGGATTATCTTTGGCTCCTGATATTTTTTCACTTGCCTTTTTCTTTCGATCTCATGCCGCCTTTGAAATGTTGAGTAAGCTGCTGGCTCATGGGTCCCGCATGTCATCCTCTACGAACAATAAAAGTTTCCTTTCTTGGAGTTATTTTTGACCCCTAATTTCTGGCTATTTGCCTTTTTCTTTTGATCTCCTGCCCCCTTTGAAACGATGAGGACGTTGTTGGCAGGTCGGTCCCACATGTCATCCTCTGTGAACAATAAAAGTTTCCTTTGATGGATTTATTTTGAACCCCTAATTAATTTCGGGATATTTCCTTTTTTTTCCTTTGATCCCCCGCCGCCTTGGAATCGTTGAGGATGCTGCTGCCTCATGGGTCCCGCATGTCATCCTCTCAGAACGGTAAATGTTTTTTTTCTTGGATTTTGTTTACCAAATGATTTTTGGCTAATTTTTCTTTCGATCTCCTGCCGCCTTTAAAACGTTGAGGACGCTGCTGGCTCACGGGTCCCACATGTCAGCCTCTATGAACAATAAACGCTGAGGATGCTGCTGCCTCATGGGTCCCGCATGTCATCCTCTTAGAACGAAAATGTTTCTTTTCTTGGATTTTGTACCAACATATTTTTTTGTTTATTTTTTCTTTCCATCCCCTACCGCCTTTAAAACGTTGACGACGCTGCTGGCTCATGGGTCCCCGATGTCAGCCTCCCCGTACAAGAAACATATGATATCTTGATTATTTTGCAGACAATAAACAGTGTATTGCGCTCTGAGTTATTTCAAACGGAAAATTAAATCTTTATTTTTACATAAAAAAAACTTGTATGTTGAATCTCCTTGTTTTTTTGTCTTTGCGAAGCATAGGACTTTCCTGTTTTTTTAGAAAATTCGGAACTTTCCTGTTTTGGAGTGGGCTGAAATTGTACGAGTCAAAAGGCCAAGCAGGATAGTTCGAAGGCCCAGATGTCCAGATGCAGCCCAATTGAAATCTTTCTTCTTTGCTTTTTGTCACCCCACGATTGCTGGCTACTTCATTTTTCTTTTGGTTCTGTGCCGCCTTGGAAACGTTGAGACCGCTGCTGCAAAATGGGACCCGCATGTCATCCTCTACGTACAATAAAATTTCTTTTCTTGGATTTTTTTGGCTCCTGATATTTGGTCACTTGCCTTTTTCTTTCGATCCCGTGCAGCCTCTCAAACAGTGATACCGTTGCTGCTAAATGGGACCCGCATGTCATCCTCTATGTACAATCAAGTTTCTTTTCTTGAATTATTTTTGGCTCCTGATATTTGGTCACTTGCCTTTTTCTTTCGATCTCACGCCACGTTTGAAACGTTGAGGAACCTGCAGGATCATGGGACCCGCATGTCATCCTCTATGTACTATAAAACTTTCTTTTCTTGAATTATTTTTGGCTCCTCATATTTGGTCACTTGCCTTTTTCTTTCGATCTCATGCCACGTTTGAAACGTTGAGGAACCTGCTGGCTCATGGGACCCGCATGTCATCCTCTATGTACTATAAAAGTTCATTTTCTTTGTTTTTTTTCACCCTCTGATTTTTGGCTATTTCCTTTTTCTTTTGATCCCCTGCCGCCTTGGAAACATTGAGTAAGCTGCTAGCTCATGGGACCCGCATGTCATCCTCTATGTCCATCAACTTTATTTTCTTGGATTTTTTTGACCCCCTAATTTCTGGCTACTTTCTTTTTCTTTTGATCTCAAGCCGCATTTGAAACGTTGGGACCGCTGCTGCAAAATGGGACCCGCATGTCATCCTCTATGTAAGTAAAGTTTCTTTTCTTGGATTATCTTTGGCTCCTGACATTTTGTCACTTGCCTTTTTCTTTCGATCTCATGCCGCCTTTGAAACTTTAAGTAAGCTGCTGGCTCATGGGTCCCGCATGTCATCCTCTACGAACAATAAAAGTTTCCTTTCTTGGAGTTATTTTTTACCCCTAATTTCTGGCTACTTGCCTTTTTTCTTTTGATCTCATGCCCCCTTTGAAATGATGAGAACGCTGTTGGCAGGTCGGTCCCACATGCCATCCTCTATGAACAATAAAACTTTCCTTTGATGGATTTATTTTGAACCCCTAATTAATTTCTGGATATTTCCTTTTTTTCTTTTGATCCCCTGCAGCCTTGGAATCGTTGAGGATGCTGCTGCCTCATGGGTCCCGCATGTCATCCTCTCAGAACGGTAAATGTATATTTTCTTGGATTTTGAATAGCAAATGATTTTTGGCGTATTTTTTCTTTCGATCTCCTGCCGCCTTTAAAACGTTGAGGACGCTGCTGGCTCACAGGTCCCACATGTCAGCCTCTAACATTAAACACTGAGGATGCTGCTGCCTCATGGGTCCCGCATGTTATCCTCTCAGAATGAAAATGTTTCTTTTCTTGGATTTTGTACCAACAGATTTTTGGTTTATTTTTTCTTTCCATCCCTGTCGCCTTTAAAACGTTGACGACGCTGCTGGCGCATGGGTCCCCGATGTCAGCCTCCCCGTATAAGAAATATGTGATATCTTGGTTATTTTGCAGACAATAAACAGTGTATTTTGCTCTGAGCTATTGCAAAGGGATAAATTAAATCTTTATTTTTACATAAACAAACTTATATGTTGAATCTCCTTGTTTTTTTTTGTTTTTGCCAGGCATAGGACTTTCCTGTTTTGGAATGGGCTGAAATTGTACGAATCAAAAGGCGTCCAGCGGGATAGTTTGAAGGCCCAGATGGCCAGAAGCAGCCCAATTGAAATATTCCTTTTCTTGGATTTTTTGACACCCTTATTTCTGGCTACTTCCTTTTTCTTTTGGTCATGTGCCGCCTTGGAAACATTGAGACCGCATTGCAAAATGGGACCCGCATGTCATCCTCTATGTACAATAGAAGTTTCTTTTCTTGGATTATTTTTTGCTCCTGATATTTGGCACTTTTCTTTTTCTTTATATCTAATGGCGAATTTGACACCTTCAGACCGGTGCTGCAAAATGGGACCCGCATGTCATTCTCTATGCACAATAAAGTTTCTTTCCTTAGATTATTTTTGGCTCCTGATATTTGGTCACTTTCCTTTTCATTTCGATCTCATGCCGCCTTTGAAACGTTAAGGAAGCTACTGGCTCATGGGTCCCGCATGTCATACTCTATGAACAATAAAAGTGTCCTAAATTGGATTTATTTTTTACCCCTAATTTCTGGCTATTTGCCGTTTTCTTTTGATCCCCTGCCCCCTTTGAAACGATGAGGACGCTACTGGCAGGTCGGTCCCACATCCTCTATGAATGAACAATAAAAGTTTCCTATGATGGATTTATTTTTGACCCCTTTTGATCCCCTGCCGCCTTGGAATCGTTGAGGATGCTGCTGCCTCATGGGTCCCGCATCTCAGCCTCTCAGAACGGTAAATGTTTCTTTTCTTGGATTTTTTTACCAACTGATTTTTGGCCTTTGTCTTTCGATCTCCTGCCGCCTTTAACACGTTGGGGACGCTGCCGGCTCATGGGTCCCGCATGTCAGCCTCTATGAACGATAAACAATTCTTTTCTTGGAGTTATTTTGACCCCTAATTTCTGGCTATTTTGCCTTTTTTTTGGATCCCGTGCCACCTTGGAAACGTTGAGGATGCTGCTGCCACATGGGTCCCGCATGTCAATCCCCTCAGAACGATAAATGTTTCTTTTCTTCGATTTTTTTACCAACTGATTTTTGATTTATTTTTTCTTTCGATCCCCTACCGCCTTTAAAACTTTGACGACGCTGCTGGCTCATGGGTCCCGATGTCAGCCTCCCCGTACAAGAAACATGTGATATCTTGTTAATTTTGCAGACAATAAAAAGTGTATTTCGCTCTGAGCTATTGCAAACTGATGACCCACAAGTATAGGGGATCGCAACAGTCTTCGAGGGAAGTAAAACCCAATTTATTGATTCGACACAAGGGGAGACAAAGAACACTTGGAAGCCTTAACAGCGGAGTTGTCAATTCAGCTGCACCTGGAAACAGACTTGCTCGCAAGAGTTTATCAGTAGTAACAGTTTTATAGCAGTAGCAGTAGTGAAATAACAGCAGCAGAGTAACAGAGACAAGAGTAGTGATTTTAGTAAACAGCAGGATTAAAATACTGTAGGCACGGGGACGGATGACGGGCGTTGCATGGATGAGAGAAACTCATGTAACAATCATAGCAGGGCATTTGTAGATAATAATAAAACGGTGTCCAAGTACAAAGCAATCAATAGGCATGTGTTCCATATATAGTCGTGCGTGCTCGCAATGAGAAACTTGCACAACATCTTTTGTCCTACCAGCCGGTGGCAGCCGGGCCTCAAGGGAAACTACTGGATATTAAGGTACTCCTTTTAATAGAGTACCGGAGCAAAGCATTAACACTCCGTGAACACATGTGATCCTCACATCGCTACCATTCCCTCCGGTTGTCCCAATTCTTGTCACTTCGGGGCCATTGGTTCCGGACAGCGACATGTGTATACAACTTATAGGTAAGACCATAAACAATGATTATCTTGATGAAACAATAACATGTTCAGATCTGAGATCATGGCACTCGGGCCCTAGTGACAAGCATTAAGCATAACAAGTTGCAACAATATCATCAAAGTACCAATTACGGACACTAGGCACTATGCCCTAACAATCTTATGCTATTACATGACCAATCTCATCCAATCCCTACCATCCCCTTCGGCCTACAGCGGGGGAATTACTCACACATGGATGGGGAAACATGGCTGGTTGATGTAGAGGCGTTGGCGGTGATGATGGCGATGATCTCCTCCAATTCCCCGTCCCGGCGGAGTGCCAGAACGGAGACTTCTGGCTCCCGCGATGGAGTTTCGCGATGTGGCGGCGTTCTGGAGGGTTTCTGGCGACTTCGACCTCTCCCCGTGCGTTTTTAGGTCGAGGCCGATAAATAGTCCGAAGGAGGGCGTCGGAGGCCGGCCGAGGGGGCCACACCACATGGCCGCGCGGCCCAGGCCGTCCCGGCGGAGTGCCAGAACGGAGACTTCTGGCTCCCGCGATGGAGTTTCGCGATGTGGCGGCGTTCTGGAGGGTTTCTGGCGACTTCGACCTCTCCCCGTGCGTTTTTAGGTCGAGGCCGATAAATAGTCCGAAGGAGGGCGTCGGAGGCCGGCCGAGGGGGCCACACCACATGGCCGCGCGGGCCCCCCCTGGGCCGCGCCGCCCTATGGTGTGGGGCCCTCGGGCCTCCACCTGGTTTGTCCTTCTGGCTCCGTCAGTTCTCTGGGAAAATAGGGCCTTCTGCATAAATTCCGAGGATTTTCCCGAAAGTTGGATTTCTGCACAAAAACGAGACACCAGAGCAGTTCTGCTGAAAACAGCGTTAGTCCGTGTTAGTTGCATCCAAAATACACAAATTAGAGGCAAAACAATAGCAAAAGTGTTCGGGAAAGTAGATACGTTTTGGACGTATCAACTCCCCCCAAGCTTAGCTTATTGCTTGTCGTCAAGCAATTCAGTTAACAACTGAGCGATAAAAGAACTTTCACGAACACATTTGCTCATATGATGTATATATTCTCATGCTATGGCTAATACTTAAGCAATTCATAATGAGATACATGCAAATAAGATCATCTAACAGCTATGTCAATCATGGAGAGGTACCAACAATTAATAATAAGCATCATGAACCATGTATATAAGCAGGATTGCAATGTTCATAAGAGAGCATGATAAAGTGGTATCTCGCTTGCCTGTATTTGATTGGCAAAACATAAATGCCCGGGCACCTCTGGAGTTCATAGAAAGACTAGAAGTAGTGATTGTCAAAGATAAAAGCATCAATGTTATACCACAATCAATCATATTTTGAGACAAGCATATTATACTAAGAATGACAGTTGTGCTCTCAAGATAGTGCTCAAAGAAATAATGGAGACACAACATAAAAGTAAAAGATTGACCCTTCGCAGAGGGAAGCAGGGATTAACATGCGCTAGAGCTTTTCATTTTTGAAATCAGGAGTAAAATTATTTTGAGAGGTGTTTGTTGTTGTCAACGAATGGTAATGGGTACACTAACTACCTCGCCAACCGGACTTCCAAGAGCGGCTCCCATGAATTATTTGCATATTTATTTGGCACTCCTTCCAACCTTTCTTACACAAACCATGGCTAACCGAATCCTCGGGTGCCTGCCAACAATCTCATACCATGAAGGAGTGCCTTTTTATTTTATTTTTATTATGATGATGACACTCCCCCCAACCTTTGCTTACACAAGCCATGGCTAACCGAATCCTTCGGGTGCCATCCAACAATCACAAACCATGGAGGAGTGTCTATTTAAGTTAATTAATTCGGGACTGGGAATCCCATTGCCAGCTCTTTTTGCAAAATTATTGGATAAGCGGATGTGCCACTAGTCCATATGAGAGTCCGTCAAAAGTAAATGATAAGGTTGAAAGCTAAACACCACATACTTCCTCATGAGCTATGAAACATAAACACAAATTGAGAAGCATTTTGAAGGTTTTAAAGGTAGCGCATGAGAATTTACTTGGAATGGTTTGAAATGCCATGCATAGGTATTTATGGTGGACACTTTTGGAACAACTTGGTTTTCATGTGTTTGGAAGCACGAGCAGCGTTCCCGCTCAGTACAAGTGAAGGCTAGCAATAGACTAGGGAGCGACAAATCAAGAGAGCAGTAACTGTCATAATCATGCTTGCGGCAAAATAAATTAACGGAGGCATAAAAGTGATACAAGAACTCTGAAGCAATATAAATCATCGAGGCTTAATTGACTTTGGTTCAGTCATATGCATGCGTGAGCATGTGCCAAGTCGATATAAATGAATTATTCAGAGGAGGATACCACAATGCCATACTTACTTATGAATAAAACAATGCAAACAAACATCCATGACATGCTACTCATATTAATAGATTGGAGTTAAACATGAGAGATCATGAACTACTAGACTTTCTCAAATAACATATACCTCACATGAACCAACTAAGCATGCTCACATGGATGAGTATATGTACAAAAATGAAAACAAATAGAGTTCATACCAGCCTCTCACCACAATCCAATTGTCGTAGATCGTCATTATTGCCTTTTCACTTGTGCAGCTTGGATAATATGAAATGAAAACCACGCTCCAGCCACCGAAGACCATTGAACTCATAAAGAACTTTACAAACCAAAGAAGAACAGCAAATATTTTTGGTGTTTTCAAATTGCAAACAAGAACAAAAGGAAACAAGCAAACAAAGCAAAATCTTTTTGGGTTTTCTTATAGCAAACTAGCAATAGCAAATAAAGCGAAACAAATGCAAGAAACCAAAGCAAACAAATGGTGAAGAGAAACAACAGAAATATTTTTGTTCTTTTTGTGTTTTGGGAAGGAAACAAAGCAAGAACAAGAAATAGCAAACTAAAAGGAACACAGAAAAGCGAGATGGCAGAAATCTGCCAAAACCTGACAGCAGTACAGAAATCGATTTTTACAAAAATCTTACGTTGCTCAGCTCGAAAAGTGTTCAACTAATGAAAGTTAGATAACAACCTGGGGAACCTGCACAAAAATTGGCAGCTCAAAATAACGCTCTGAGTGTGCGCACGAATTTTTCTAGTAACAGTCCAGAATCTGTTTTCAGGCAGCACTTCCCCAAATATCATCTTCCTCTCATTAGAAAACCACTCAAACGAACAAAACAAATATGTACGAGTATCCAGCAATCATAATATGCAAAGAATGAGTGATGCCGGTATACCTCCCCCCAAGCTTAGGCTTTTGGCCTAAGTGGAGTTCAACCCCAACGAGGATCGTTGTTCCTTGCCGGTGGGTAATTCATGGAGTAGTCATAGTAAAGTTCCTGTGCAGAAGAAAAGCGTGGAGGCTCCACATGTCCAACATGTTGATGCGAGGAACTTGCTGCATCGGATGATGAGTCGAGGTGCTCCTCGACCTCTGTGTCATCTCTTGCATGTTGACCTCCTCTCTCTATGTGTGCATCCAGTGCACCTTCTGTGACCGACCAATCTCCCCTGGAATCAAGGTTAGACAGAACAGGCGCAGGCAATCTTACTAATTTCTCAGTTTTCTTAGTTATTCTCCAGACTTTCTTATAAAATGTCATCTTGTAAAACAGGTTACCCAAGTTGGAGGAATCAGAAACGAATTCATGTTTAATCATAGAGGCTATGTCAAGTTTTTCTATGGGGAATGGAATATCAAAATGATGGGGTTCTACATTATGAAAAGCTAGTAAACGAGAGGCGATGAGACCTCCACAAATTCCACCTTTCTCACGGTTAGTAGCAAGTCTATAAGCTATCAATGCCCCCAAATTATAAGTCCTACTACTTTGCAGTGCCGCAGCTAGAAAAGCTAAATCCGGGATAGAAAGTTTACCACCAATCTTTTTAGCAAGAACGCATTTAGTAATAAAATAGGCAAAGTAGCGGATAGCCGGGAGCTGAATGCTAGTGATTTTACCACTATCCTCTGAGAAACTCCTTCCATAGCAAATCATCTTGAAGAGGTCTAAGAGTTCTTGCGGCGATCCCCTTATCTTCTCGCATGATCCCCATTGCGGTACTCTAATTGCTGCACAAAAATCACTGAATGGCAAGTTGACAGCTTTATTGTAAATTTTATACTGGACCGTGGGGTTAGATCACGACCAATTGAACTTAAAGTCCTGCACAAAAGACATAGTTAATTTTGCATATTGTCTTGGCTCTCCTTCAACAAAGTCACTCAGCCCTGCACGAGAAATTAGACTTTGAACATCTTCAAATATTCCCGCGCTTCTCATGAAATCCGCGCACGGGTAGTAAGAGGGGTATACTCCCTCTTCACGGTTCACCCTCATAACTTGTTGGACTTCCAATTCTTGTTGGTTCAATTGATATCTATTCCACTCCATTTTCTGAAATTTCAACAAACAATATAAAAATTTGATTTGGTGACATATAATCAAGGGGAACTACTATAGGAACTTGCTAGAGTACTAATCATGCATCAAAACTAGTTTCTACCACTTAGAACAAGCATGCAAGCTCACTAAACATGTTACCTACAGCAGCAAAATATTCAAGATATACTCAACCAAACAAAATTCTACTTGGATTGGTGGAGGAGTCACATACCAAGGAGCAAATGTGCCAAATTTCAGCAAGAAATCTGGGCTGAGCAAAGAGATCGAGAAATCTGGAGCTCTTGAGCAAAAACGCGAGTGAGAGGAACCTGGTACGAGTTTTTTCGGGAGAGAGAAGGTGCTGGGAAAAAGAGATGGCAAAGTGGGGCAAGCAGGGGCCCACACCACAGGGTCGCGCGGCCCCCCCTGGGCCACGCTGGCCTGTGGTGTGGCACCCTCTGGTGCCCCACAGGTCATCCTCTGGTGCTCCCAGGTGCCTCGTCGAAAAATAGGACCAACGGTATAATTTTTGTGAATTTTTGAAAACTTTGAAAAATGCACATTTCTGGGTATTTAATTTATTATTACTGGCCAGGAAAAATTTTGAAATCTCCGATTAACTAAGGAACTTTGCAAATTAAAAATGCTACAGCAACTAGAGCAAATAGAGGAAGAAAGAGATGTTGTTTACCTCCTCTATGCATATAAAAAGTATTTGTTAACAAGGTTGATCAAGTCTTGCCACCAAATAAATTTACATAGCATAAGAAGAAATAAACCTCAAATCAATCATGTTACCTTGAATTGTATTGATATGGATCCAATCACGAGAGTTTGATATTCTTCTTTAGGCTCATATATAGGACAATCAATAGTTCCAACTTTGATAGTTCTCACATTAGAAATAGTATTGACTCCACATACTTTATCAATCTTCTTGGGGAAATAGATGGTATGCTCTTTATCATCAACATTGAAAGTAACCTTTCCTTTATTGCAATCAATAACAGCCCCTGCGGTGTTAAGAAAAGGTCTCCCAAGAATAATAGACATATTATCATCTTCAGGCATTTCCAACACAACAAAATCAGTTAATATTAAGCAGTTAGTAGTAACTTGAACATGAACATCCTCACATATACCAACAGGAATAGCAGTAGATTTATCAGCCATTTGCAAAGATATATCAGTGGGTATCAACTTATCTAAGTAAAGTCTCTTATAAAGAGAAAAAGGCATAACACTAACACCGGCTCCCAAGTCACATAGAGCAGTTTTAACATAATTATTCTTAATAGAACAAGGAATAGTAGGTATACCTGGGTCGCCCAACTTCTTTGGCACTTTGCCATTGAAAGATTAATTAGCAAGCATAGTGGAAATTTCCTCATTGGGGATTTTCCTTTTGTTAGTAACAATATCTTTCATATACTTTGAATAAGGAGGCAATTTAATAGCATCAGTCAAAGGGATTTGCAAGAATAAAGGTTTCATCCAATCACAAAATTTATTATAGTGTTCTTCTTCCTTTGATTTTAGTTTCTTAGCAGGAAAAGGCATTTGCTTTTGAACCCAAGGTTCTCTTTCATTACCATGTTTCTCAGCAATAAAATCTTCTTTAGTGTACTTTTTATTTTTAGCATGTTTTTCAGGTTCTTCTTCAACCTCTTCTTTATCAGGAGTATCATTCTTATCATTATCTTCATCATGTTCATTACCACTTTCAGTTTCAGCATCAGAAATAGAAATACTATTAGGATCATTAGCAGGTTCAGAGGATTCTACAACATTTTTATGTTTCTTCTTCTTTTTCTTCTTAGAAGGAGCACTAGGTTCAATGCGTTGAGAATCTTGTTCAATTCTTTTGGGATGCCCTTCAGGATATAGAGGATCCTGGGTAGAGACACCACCTCTAGTTGTTACTTCATAAGCATGTTTTTCTTTAGAATTATTCCCTAACAAGTCATTTTGCACTTTAGTGAGTTGATCAATTTGAGTTTGGACCATATGAAAATGTTTAACAAGCATCTTAACATCATTGGAGGTTCTCTCTACAATATCATGCAATTCACTAATAGCTCGAGAATTTTCCATTAAATGATTCTCTACTCTCATATTAAAATTTTCTTGTTTAACAATATAATTATCAAACTCATCTAAGCATTGTGCAGGAGGTTTCGAATACGGAATATCTTCCCTAGTAAAGCGTTGAAGGGAGTTTACCTCAATCATGGATGAAGGGGGAATTATCTCACATATATCTTCTATGGGAGGAAGATTCTTCACATCTTCAGATTTAATACCTTTCTCCTTGAGAGACTTCTTGGCTTCCCTCATATCTTCATCATTTAATTTAATCATACCCCTCTTCTTCAATATTGGCGTTGGAGTTGGTTCAGGCGTAGTCCAATCATCATGATTCCGGCCTATTTTAGCCAATAATTCTTCAGCGATAAATGGAGTTCTTTTCCTGAAAACACAACCAGCAGAACTATCCAGGTATGCCCTAGACTCAATGGTTAGTCCGCTATAAAATATATCAAGTAAATCATGCTTTTCCAAATCATGATCAGGCCGAGCTCTAATAAGAGAGCAAAATCTCGCCCAAGCCTCAGGCAATTTCTCTCCATCTTCCTGGTTAAAATTATAAATTCTCTGCAAAGCAATATGTTGAGCACTAGCAGGAAAGTATTTACGGAAGAAAACATCAAGCAATTCTTTTGGACTTTTAATAGAATTAGGTGGCAAACTATTATACCAAGTTTTAGCGTCATCCTTTAATGAGAATGGAAAGATTTTAGCAACAAAGTAAGTACGCATCTTGACATCATCAGAAAACAAGCTACTTAGAGTAGATAACTCAATCATGTGTCCAACAGCACTTTCTTTTTCAGTACCAGAAAAGGGTGTTTTCTCAACAATAGCTATATGAGATAGATCAAGAGAAAAATCATAATCTTTATCCTTAATGTTTATAGGAGATGTGGCAAACTTAGGATCAGGAGACAGTTTATATCTAACAGCATGTTCTGCAAGCAACTTTTTAATTTTTCTTGCATCAGTAGTAGCATTGCATTTTTCAATAAAATCATCATTAAGCTCTACATAATCTTCATTAGGATCATCACTAAAATAATCAAGTTCAGGTGAACTAACAGGTGTAGTAGCATTAGGAGTTTCAGTATTTTCAATTTGTCTAGACCTAGCAATTGTAGCATCTAGAAAGGATCCCAATGAACCACTATCATCAAGCACAGCAGAAATATTATCAATATTATGAGAGTTTTCAGATTCAGCAGAAGTACCCGCATGTGAAGCATGTGGTGGTGAAACATGTTTATCAATCACAGATGGTGAATCAAGTGTAGCGGAGGTATTCAGAATTGTACCTTTTCTTGTAGTGGATGGTAATATGGCGACCTTAGTATCGCGAGGTTTACCCATGATGGAGAATTTGCAGCGAACAATATTAATCCAAGTGAACTTCCAAATAAAGCTATGCTCCCCGGCAACGGCGCCAGAAAATAGTCTTGATGACCCACAAGTATAGGGGATCGCAACAGTCTTCGAGGGAAGTAAAACCCAATTTATTGATTCGACACAAGGGGAGACAAAGAACACTTGGAAGCCTTAACAGCGGAGTTGTCAATTCAGCTGCACACTGGAAACAGACTTGCTCGCAAGAGTTTATCGATAGTAACAGTTTTATAGCGATAGCAGTAGTGAAATAACAGACGAGTAACGAGAGACAGCAGTAGTGATTTTAGTAAACAAAGAGGATTAAAATACTGTAGGCACGGGGACGGATGACGGGCGTTGCATGGATGAGAGAAACTCATGTAACAATCATAGCAGGGCATTTGCAGATAATAATAAAACGGTGTCCAAGTACAAAGCAATCAATAGGCATGTGTTCCATATATAGTCGTGCGTGCTCGCAATGAGAAACTTGCACAACATCTTTTGTCCTACCAGCCGGTGGCAGCCGGGCCTCAAGGGAAACTACTGGATATTAAGGTACTCCTTTTAATAGAGTACCGGAGCAAAGCATTAACACTCCGTGAACACATGTGATCCTCACATCGCTACCATTCCCTCCGGTTGTCCCAATTCTTGTCACTTCGGCGCCATTGGTTCCGGACAGCGACATGTGTATACAACTTATAGGTAAGACCATAAACAATGATTATCTTGATGAAACAATAACATGTTCAGATCTGAGATCATGGCACTCGGGCCCTAGTGACAAGCATTAAGCATAACAAGTTGCAACAATATCATCAAAGTACCAATTACGGACACTAGGCACTATGCCCTAACAATCTTATGCTATTACATGACCAATCTCATCCAATCCCTACCATCCCCTTCGGCCTACAGCGGGGGAATTACTCACACATGGATGGGGGAAACATGGCTGGTTGATGTAGAGGCGTTGGCGGTGATGATGGCGACGATCTCCTCCAATTCCCCGTCCCGGCGGAGTGCCAGAACGGAGACTTCTGGCTCCCGCGACGGAGTTTCGCGATGTGGCGGCGTTCTGGAGGGTTTCTGGCGACTTCGACCTCTCCCCGTGCGTTTTTAGGTCGAGGCCGATAAATAGTCCGAAGGAGGGCGTCGGAGGCCGGCCGAGGGGGCCACACCACATGGCCGCGCGGGCCCCCCCTGGGCCGCGCCGCCCTATGGTGTGGGGCCCTCGGGCCTCCACCTGGTTTGTCCTTCTGGCTCCGTCAATTCTCTGGGAAAATAGGGCCTTCTGCATAAATTCCGAGGATTTTCCCGAAAGTTGGATTTCTGCACAAAAACGAGACACCAGAGCAGTTCTGCTGAAAACAGCGTTAGTCCGTGTTAGTTGCATCCAAAATACACAAATTAGAGGCAAAACAATAGCAAAAGTGTTCGGGAAAGTAGATACGTTTTGGACGTATCACAAACGGATAAATTATATCTTTATTTTTACGTAAACAAACTAATATGTTGAATCTCCTTGGTTTTGTTTTGTTTTTGCGAAGCATAGGACTTTCCTGTTTTTGGAGTGGGCTGAAATTGTACGAGTCAAAAGGCGTCCAGCAGGTTAGAAAGCCCAGATGGCCATGCAGCCCCAGCAGGGATACATTCTTTTTCTTTTGGTCCTGTGCCGCCTTGAAAACGTTGAGGACGTTGTTGCCTCGTGGGACCCGCATGTCATCCTCTATGAACTATAAAAGTTTCTTTTCTTGGATTTTTTTTTCACCCTCTGATTTTTGGCTATTTCCTTTTTCTTTTGTTCCCCTGCCGCCTTGGAAACGTTGAGTAAGCTCCCGCCTTGGGACCCGCATGTCATCCTCTATGTACAATAAACTTTCTTTTCTTGGAGTTTTTCCCCCTAATTTCTGGCTACTTTATTTTTGACCCCTAATTTCTGGCTATTTGCCTTTTTTCGATCGCCTGCCGCCTTAGAAACGTTGAGGACGCTGCTGGCTCATGGGTCCCACATGTCAGCCTCTTTGTACGATAAAAGTTTCTTTTGCTGGATTTATTTTTGACCCCTAATTTCTGGCTATTTGCCTTTTTCTTTCGAGCTCCACCGCCTTTGAAACATTGATGACGCTGCTGCAAATTGGGTCCAATATGTCAGCATCTATGTGCGATAAACCTTTCCTTTCTTGGATTTTTTTGGACACCTGATTTCGAGCTACTTGCCTTTTTCTTTCGATCTCCTGCCCCCTTTGAGAAACGTCGAGAACGATGCTGGTTCATGGGTCCCACATGTCATCCTCTTTGAATGATAAATGTTGTGGCCGCGGCTGCAAGATAGGTCCCACATGTCAGCCTGACTGTTGAATAAACGTTTCCTTTCTCGAATTTATATTTGACCCCTGATTTTGGGCTACTTTGCCGTTTCTTTCGATCCCCTGCCGCCTTGTCAACGTTGAGGACACTACTGCAAAATAGGTCCCACATGTCATCCTCTATGTAGAATAAATGTTTCCTTTCTTGGATTTTTTTTCTTTCGATCTCTGGCCGCATTTCAATGATGAGGACGCAGGTATTGGGCCGTTATCTCCTGAGCTAGTAGGCCCACGTAAATTACCATGTAGATTGCCGTACAGTACGAGTACTTTTTTTCTATCCTGAAATCTAACCGGCGGGCACAACTGCGTAAGCTATCTGATATCAGGTGCCGTTTTCTGAAAAAATGTAACTTTTAAACCGTGCGGCGGAATTACAATCCGTTTTCACTTCTACAATCCCCACGACGAGAGCTTCGAAACTAGACCACATTTTCATATGTTTCGACGAATTTTTTAAACAAGTAACTTTGATGCGCGACAAAGCAATTTTGTTATGCAGCAAAATAACTTTGGTATGTGACAAAGCAACTTTGATATGCAACTAACATATGCACTTTTGGGTACACGAAGTCACAACTTTGATGCCCGACAACAATTTTGGTGTCAATCAGAGCATTTTCAATGTGTGACGAAGGAACTTAAGTGCCCTGCATAGCAACTTTGGCGCCCGGCGACGTAGTTTTTTAACCTTGCAGAGCAACTTTGGCGTCCGACCGAGCAAATTTAGTGTCCTGCAGAGCAACTTTGGTACTCGAGAGAGCAAATTTGGTTTGTGATGGTCTAATTTTGGCGTCCATCAAAGCAACTTTGGTGTCCACCGAATAAATTTTGATGTATGGATGAGCAACTTTGGCATCCAGCGATGCAACTTTCATTGTGAATATAGATTTATGCTGTGCAGCAAAGTTGCTTCGTCCCGCACTAAAGTTGCATCGTCTTGCATTATAATTGCTTTGTCGCACGTAGAAGTTGCTTTAGAAAAAACTTTATCAAAATACATAGAAATGAGATCTAGTTTTGAAGAGCTCACTGCAAGAAATTCAAAAGTGAAAGCGGATCTTAATTTCGACATCTTGTGCAAAATTATACGATTTTGAACATTTATAAAGGAAAATTAATCTAAATTATTTCACGCCTTTCCTTCTGGTACACTTACCACCGTGTACATAATCTTTTCTTTTATATCTTTTGGAGGATGGGGCATGAATTTTCCTTATTTAAGGGTGTGCCAAGATTAACCAACGAGCACGCGCGTGCTCGCTAGACGTGCCCTTTTTCTATTGGTAAGGTTTTTTTTGAGAACTTTTTATTGGTAAGGTGGTACATAGGGGTACCCTTACCAAAAAAAATATGTGGTACATGGAGCAGCGCTGGAACCACGATCGTTACGAAGTCATTTGCGCCTAATAAGCGCGAGCTTAGCTAATTTTTGAAGAAAAAAAAGATGTCCGGCGTGGTATTCAAAACAATGATCTTCATGTCTGCTACTCCACCAAAAAACAGACCAGCATGTATTCATCACAATACGGGTAGCTAATTTAGGAAAAATGTGTTCATCACGGGATTCAAACAAAGATCTTCTCTCTGCTAAATTTTGATTTCACCAAAAACCGAACAGCGTGTGTTCATGACGTTAACTTCATGAACACTATGGTTTCTCTATAAAATAAGGTCACCATCCGTTCCTTTACTGAAGGCATTTGCGAAAAGTGTCTTTGGCTCATGGGCACCGATTAGCTGCTGTTTAAAAAAATCAAAAATCATACATATTTGTTTCAAAAAAATCTGGAAATAAATGCAGACATAATAAATAAAGTAACCTACAAGCGTGTAAAATTTTAATATGAAATTCTTTATATTGTAGACTACACAAAAAAGACAAAATCTGTTGAAATTTGGAGATCTGAAATATGCATACCCAGATCCATACGTTTGTTATTTTTGTGTAGCCCAGAATTTTTTGTATTTGAAACTGAAATTTTGCACGCTTATGGGACAATTCATTAGCTACACCATGATTTTTTTTTCTAATTTTTTAAACACATAAATATGTTTTTTATTTTTTCTAAAATAGCAGGAGCACTGGTGCCCAAGAGCACCAAATCTCTTAGGCATTTGCGCCTAATAGCGCGAGCTTAGCTAATTTTTGAAGAAAAAAAGATGTCCATTGTGGTATTCAGGACAAAGATCTTCATGTCTGCTACTCCACCAAACAACAGACCAGCATGTATTCATCACAATACGGGTAGCTAATTTTGAAAAATATGTTCAGCACGGGATTCAAACAAAGATCTTCATCTCTGCAAAATTTTGATTTCACCAAAAACCGAACAGCGAATGTTCATGAGGTTAAGCTCACGAACACTATGTTTTCTCTATAAAATAAGGTCACCATCCGTCTCTTATTTCTCAAGGAAAAACAGGTGGAAGTGTTGGGACGAACCACATGGGTGCTTCAGCTCTATGTTCAATCTTCTCTTTTTTGTACTGCAATCTTGAGCCTATGGCAAGACCTCCATTGACGTGCATTCTGCACCAATTTGGCCTTGGACGTATCCATGTATCACGGGCGCGATTGTGGGTAGCAAAGACACAGTCAGGTTTGAACAATTGGAAATCTGGTTCTGTAGCCTCTGCGTCGATTGGCGGGGGTAGCATGAAAATTGGGTGATTGAGTCCAAGAAATAAAGAATGCCCCTTCAAATTGTTCAATCTTTCCCACCTTGCCTCTTCTACAGTGTCCAAGGTATGGGCAGATCTCAAGAAAACGTAGCACCGTACCAAAGGATAAGACCTCAGCTTGTTACCCATATGTAATATTGGAGGACCGAGGATGGGACGATAACCCTTAACCTGAATCCACGCGAGATCAGATTCACCAGTAATGGACTCTGCTCTCATTGGTGCCAGGAACCAAGTGCGCTGGTCAGAAAATCCAAGAAATACATCTTCATCTTCATCATTATGATTATCACCATCATTATCTAATTCTTCATCATCTAATTCTTCTTCATCTAATTCGTCTTCTTCTAATTCTTCTTCTTCTAATTCTTCTTCTTCCAATTCTTCTACATCAGCATCATTATCTTCATCGACACCTCCATCGCCTTGAGCCACATTTTCTTCATCATCTTCCATGACAGCATCTCCCTCGATTTGAGCTAAAATTGCAGCCGCTTCTGCTTCTTCATCTTCAATGACAGGGGCGTCAATGAGACGCGGGGCTGCATGTGTCCCGGCAATGCACAAAGATCAACCACAATGCATCAAGTAGGAACTACACTGTAAATTATCTCTTCTCTTCTATCTTCTATCTTCTATCTTCTATCTTCTACTACTATAAGGCACCAGTTTTGAACAAGACATGTAGCAGCAATTCCAACTGTTGGTGTCCAAAATCTAACGGTTGGGATTAGAGGTATTCGCGTGAAAAAAATACCACACCAGTGTCCACGTGTTTCTAGAACCGTCATGTTTCCATTATGAAGAAAAATCAGAGCAGTCTCACACCGATATCACACGTCCCACTTGATAGTGATTAAGAAAGGTTCCAATTTTTTGTTCATATTTCTAAACTGTATGCTCACACTTATTTTGATGGTATAACCAAATTACTAGTTGTATTGAAAGTTTGAACAACATTTAGAACGCAACTTACATCAGTATTGTGAATCGTAATTGGTCCAACATGTGCAGCATGCCATTTACTAGTTAAGACATAAAACAAAGACTCACCCCAGGTATATGGTTCCCAAACCAGAACATCTCCATACGGATATGTAACTGCGTATACACGATGCAGGTGTGAACTTGTACCATATCCAGGAATGCCCATGGCATCGACATAGCTGGTTCCTTCAAAGAATTTGGGGTTTCCCAGGATCTTTCACTCCTTTTCTAGGGGCGCTTGTAGGATAGCGATCAAGTAGTCAAATACAACGATTACCTCGTAATGCCATGGCCCTGCTAGATCATCTTTGTACGGCCTCTTGACGATTCGTACTTTGAGCAGTTCCAAACTTTTATCTATTTTGTATTTGAAGAGGAATGGTGGGCTGGCATTCCACCATTCACGAGTAGGGCCCAAAGAAATTCCTGCATCTTGCAGAGATGGAAGAGGTATAATAGTATCTGATATGTATATGTTGCGGATCGTCAAGTGCCCGTCCTGCTGGACAAATGCCACCCAGTCGCTGTTACAGCCCACCTAGTGCATGGGTCCATGTCCATCCAGTTCCTCCTTGGTATGGATAAATGCTGGAACTGTCGGCTTGTCTAATGGCATCAGCAACGCGTGAATGCCCTGCAAATAGGATTTGTTTTAAAATTGTCTATGCATGCAAGGTATTCGACAGAATGAAGAGCGGATTGTGCAGAGATGACGCACAGATGCAATGGATAAATAAAGCAATTCCGAAGAGTACATGTGCATAGTGAAGGCAGCAAACCTTACAGTACTCCCAAATTAGGTGATGATGTTGAGTCTAAATATATGCATGATGTTTGGCAGTAAGAAAAATTGATTGAAAAAACACAAGCTGAAACGAGATGAGTAAATAAATAAATACTCTTACAGTATTGTCGCGGTCGTCTGGCCATGTCTCGGGGTCGCAGTGGAGCAGGCTCGGTACACCGAACGGAACCTTATGCGCTCCGCGGATGGCATGCCGCATGCCGATCATGCCTCGAGCGAGGCGACCAGTGCTGAGGATATCCGCCCGCTCGGCTATGTTCTCCACCAGTGGGTAGTGGAGGTTGCCCCACCCCATGGACTGGTGGTAGCAATCAGGAATCTCCTCAACCTTACGCTTCTGCTTCATTGGAGTCGGTAATCTAATGCAAGGGAGAGAGGGGTGAATGGGAGAAAGAGACAGAAGAGGGTTTTTTGGAGAAGATGCAGTAGTACTACGATACTAGGAGGTGGAGATGCGGGGCATATGTTTCCGGGGGAGAGGAACCACTATTTCCCTTCTACGGAGTAAAAAAAATAACCGCACTTGCTCATTAGAACTTGGGGCGGGGATATAGTGGTAACAGATTCCGAGGTATTGACCAACTTTCCCTCACCTTGACCCCACGTGGTTGTGACCCGAGATAATTTTCTTTTTGATGAACCCGATATACTTATTATAGTACTAAAATAGTACAAGTATATACCTTGTATATACCAATATTATTATTTTAAGGACTTTTGTTCCATGAGCAACAACTTCCCCCACTCCGCTCATCTGAAATCCTAGCCCCTCCAACTTCAAGGACCAATCGACATAGCTATGGCCTTCTAATTTGGCTCAAGTCGCCGCACACATAGCCCTCCCGCCGACAAGGAATAGGAGCATCAGCCCTTTCGTCGCTTGTTGCTATACATAATCATATGCAGTACCATATATATTTCAAATTTCCATATCAAAAAATAGTTCAAATCTGACTTTTAACATCTCAAGCTAAACCCTCGCTTGGTCTTAAACATAAGCATACCATAGTTCTACTTTTGTCTTCACCAAACAACAGAACACAATGTGTTCATCACAACATAGCCAACCGCAGTACCTAGTAGTGTAACTAGAGAAGTGAACCTATAGTTGATCAAGCCTTCAACTTTAACACAATAATACCTCCACATTATGTGTTGAGGAGCCACACCCATATATTTAAGAGTACCATCATGTAGACCACAAATGCATCAATGAAGAGAGGGGTATTACTTATAGACCACCTCTTTACAAAACAGTTGTAATTAGTAGACCACAAGTGCCTCGTTCATTAGCTATGAAATTACATACTATCAGTAGCTACAATGGGCTGCAGGACCTGTTTCATAATTAAACATCACACTTGTTCCAATCCGGGGCGTTGGTGAAGTTTGGGATGAACCAAAGCGGTGTCTTTACCAGGTACCTATCTTTTTTTGTTTTGCATGTTTTCTCCAAGGCGTTGGTTTGGAAACCAACGGCGCAATCTTCACGATTCGATGAATCGGCATATTTCAGGCAGCTGCGAATTGCGAAGCCATGCTTCATTCGGCAAGGTGTAGACACAATTTCTTCTCGTCAGACATCCTGGGACAACATCTGCACCGCCTAATGGCAGCATAATCGGATAGTTCACTCCAAGGAAAAGAGAATATTCTCCAAGGTCATCCATCTTTTCCCATGGAATACCTTCATTTAACTTACTAGTGTCCTTCGTGAACACCAGGCAACCAAACCCAGAAGCATAGTTGCCAACAGTGCGACCATGATGAACATGACGATCAGAAGCAGTATGGCACACTTTACATGAATAATCCCTTTCATCAGCAATGCCCAGTGTATGGATCAGAAGAAGTCTAGAACCATCTATAGATCTTGCTAACCACCACACACCATAATCGACCTCGTGATCATGGCCAAGAGCATCATCAAGTGCACACCGCCATTCAAACACAATGGATGGTGGCTCTACGATCAGCGGAGGACCTGCTTGAAAACGAAATTACTGTTAAGAAGGGCATGTTTGGTTTGCACAAATCTGAAAACGTAAGAATTGGGAAAACGCATTAGGATTCAGATGGGATGATATAATGTCATTTCCATTCAATAATACAGCATATTGGTGTATTTGAGTACATCACATGGGAAACCAAAGGATTCATTTCAAGAAGTTCAAGTAGAGGTCAAAATCCAACATAATTCAATATGAGAATAAAACTCCTAATTATACAATCCTCAAATTTTTCTATGGTAATCATCTCGAATAAAAAGTCTAAATACCAATGAAATTTCATCCGAAGCAAATATGCCCCAAGTCAGATCAGTCAGGTTCGAAAATTAATAAGTTTGTGCATTAAAATTATCTTTACAGCCATGAATAATGAAGCTCATCATACACCACTGATACGTCTCCGACGTATCAATAATTTCTTATGTTCCATGCCACATTATTGATGATATCTACATGTTTTATGCATACTTTATGTCATTATTATGCGTTTTCCGGAACTAACCTATTGACGAGATGCCGAAGGGCCAGTTCCTGTTTTCTGCTGTTTTTGGTTTCAGAAATCCTAGTAAGGAAATATTCTCGGAATCGGACGAAATCAACGCCCAGCATCTTAGAATCTCCGGAAGCATCCAGAACATCCGAGAGTCGCCAGAGGGGAGCCCTGGTGGGCCCAGGGGGTAGGCCGGCGCGGCCCAGGCCCTGGCCGCGCCGCCCTATCATCTCACCGCCTCTTCGCCCCTCCGACTCCGCCTCTTCGCCTATAAGAAGCCCCTCGACCTAAAACTTCGATACGGAAAAGCCACGGTACGAGAAACCTTCCAGAGCAGCCGCCGTCGCGAAGCCAAGATCTGGGGGACAGGAGTCTCTGTTCCGGCACGCCGCCGGGACGGTGAAGTGCCCCCGGAAGGCTCCTCCATCGACACCACCGCCATCTTCATCAACGCTGATGTCTCCCATGAGGAGGGAGTAGTTCTCCATCGAGGCTCGGGGCTGTACCGGTAGCTATGTGGTTAATCTCTCTCCCTATGTACTTCAATACAATAATCTCATGAGCTGCCTTACATGATTGAGATTCATATGATGATGCTTGTAATCTAGATGTCATTATGCTAGTCAAGTGGATTTTACTTATGTGATCTCCGGAGACTCCTTGTCCCACGTGTGTAAAGGTGACAGTTTGTGCACCGTGTGGGTCTCTTAGGCTATATTTCACAGAATACTTATTCACTGTTATGAATGGCATAGTGAAGTGCTTATTTATATCTCTTTATGATTGCAATGTGTTTTGTATCACAATTTATCTGTGTGCTACTCTAGTGATGTTATTAAAGTAGTTTATTCCTCCTGCACGGTGTAATGGTGACAGTGTGTGCATCGTGTAGTACTTGGCGTAGGCTATGATTGTGATCTCTTGTAGATTATGAAGTTAACTATTGCTATGATAGTATTGATGTGATCTATTCCTCCTTTCGTAGTGTGAAGGTGACAGTGTGCATGCTATGTTAGTACTTGGTTTGGTTATGTTGATCTGTCGTGCACTCTAAGGTTATTTAAATATGAACATCGAATATTGTGGAGCTTGTTAACTCCGGCATTGAGGGTTCGTGTAATCCTACACAGTTAGTGGTGTTCATCATCCAACAAGAGAGTGTAGAGTCTAGCATCTATTTATTTATTCTGTTATGTGATCAAAGTTGAGAGTGTCCACTAGTGAAAGTATGATCCCTAGGCCTTGTTTCCAATACTGCTATCGCTGCTTGTTTACTGTTCTACTGCATCAGTATTGTCCGCAATATTACCACCATCAACTACACGCCAGCAAGCACTTTTCTGGCTCCGTTACTACTGCTCATACTTATTCATACCACCTGTATTTCACTATCTCTTCGCCGAACTAGTGCACCTATTAGGTGTGTTGGGGACACAAGAGACTTCTTGCTTTGTGGTTGCAGGGTTGCATGAGAGGGATATCTTTGACCTCTTCCTCCCTGAGATCGATAAACCTTGGGTGATCCACTTAAGGGAAACTTGCTGCTGTTCTACAAACCTCTGCTCTTGGAGGCCCAACACTGTCTACAAGAATAGAAGCTCCCGTAGACATCAAGCACTTTTCTGGCGCCGTTGCCGGGGAGGAAAGGTAAAAGGCACTCATACTCCGGTTCAGTGTAATGATTTTACGGCGCCATTGTGTGTGTGCTCGAAGCTATTTCCTTTAGATCCTGCAATTGCATCTTTTTGTTTCTTATTTACACTAGTTAGGCATAATGGAAAACAACAAAAATATGAGAGATCTTTATGAACTTTGTCTTGAATTAGGACATGATGTGTTTGAAGAGAGAATTAAAAAACCCATGGAACTTTATATGCATGCTAATGGGAATGTTATTAATATGAATGCTTTGAACACTATTGTTGCTAATTCTATGGAAAATTCTAAGCTTGGGGAAGCTGGCTTTGATGAGCATGATATTTTTAGTCCCCAAGCATTGAGATGAAAATTTACTTTGATGATACTTTACCTCCTATTTATGATGATTATAATGATACTAGTCTTTTGGTACCACCTGTTATGGAGGATAAATTTGATTATGATTACAATATGCCTCCTATATTTGATAATAGCTACTTTGTTGAATTTGCTCCCACTACAACTAATAAAATTGATTATGCTTATGTGGAGAGTAATAATTTTATGCATGAGACTCATGATAAGAATGCTTTATGTGATAGTTATATTGTTGAGTTTGCTCATGATGCTACTGAAAGTTATTATGAGAGAGGAAAATATGGTTGTAGAAATTTTCATGTTACTAAAACACCTCTCTATGTGCTGAAATTTTTGAAGCTACACTTGTTTTATTTTCCTATGCTTGTCACTTTGCTCTTCATGAATTCATTTGTGTACAAGATTCCTTTGCATAGGAAGTGGGTTAGACTTAAATGTGTTTTGAATTTGCTTCTTGATGCTCTCTTTTGCTTCAAATACTATTTCTTGCGAGTGCATCATTAAAACTGCTGAGCCCATCTTAATGGCTATAAAGAAAGAACTTCTTGCGAGATAACCCATGTGTTTATTTTGCTACAGTAATTTTGTTTTATATTTGTGTTTTGGAAGTTGTTACTACTGTAGCAACCTCTCCTTATCTTATTTTATTGCATTGTTGTGCCAAGTAAAGTCTTTGATAGCAAGGTTGATACTAGATTTGGATTACTGCGCAGAAACAGATTTCTTTGCTGTCACGAATCTGGGCAAAATTCTCTGTAGGTAACTCAGAAAATTATGCCAATTTACGTGAGTGATCCTCAGATATGTACGCAACTTTCATTAAATTTGAGAATTTTCATTTGAGCAAGTCTGGTGCCTCAATAAAATTCGTCTTTACGAACTGTTCTGTTTTGACAGATTCTGCCTTTTATTTCGCATTGCCTGTTTTGATATGTTTGATGGATATTTCGATTCCATTGACTTTCAGTAGCTTTGTGCAATGTCCAGAAGTGTTAAGAATGATTATGTCACCTCTGAACATGTATATTTTGATTGTGCACTAACTCTCTAATGAGTTGTTTTGTGTTTGGTGTGGAGGAATTTTTCAAGGATCAAGAGAGGGAGATGATACAACATGATCAAGGAGAGTGAAAGCTCTAAGCTTGGGGATGCCCCGGTGGTTCATCCCTGCATATTTCAAGAAGACTCAAGCATCTAAGCTTGGGGATGCTCAAGGCATCCCCTTCTTCATCGACAAATTATCAGGTTCCTTCTCTTGAAACTATATTTTTATTCGGTCACATCTTATGTACTTTACTTGGAGCGTCTGTATGTTTTTTGTTTTTGTTTTTGTTTGAATAAATGCTTGTGTGGGAGAGAGACACGCTCCGCTGTTGCATATGGACAAGTATGTCCTTAGGCTTTACTCATAGTATTCATGGCGAAGTTTCTTCTTCGTTAAATTGTTATATGGTTGGAATTGGAAAATGATACATGTAGTAATTGCTATAATGTCTTGGATAATGTGATACTTGGCAATTGTTGTGCTCATGTTTAAAGCTCTTGCATCATATACTTTGCACCTATTAATGAAGAAATACATAGAGCTTGCTAAAATTTGGTTTGCATAATTGGTCTCTCTAAGGTCTAGATAATTTCTAGTATTGAGTTTGAACAACAAGGAAGACGGTGTAGAGTCTTATAATGTTTACAATATGTCTTTTATGTGAGTTTTGCTGCACCGGTTCATCCTTTTGTTTGTTTCAAATAGCCTTGCTAGCCTAAACCTTGTATCGAGAGGGAATACTTCTCATGCATCCAAAATCCTTGAGCCAACCACTATGCCATTTGTGTCCACCATACCTACCTACTATATGGTATTTCTCCGCCATTCCAAAGTAAATTGCTTGAGTGCTACCTTTAAATTTCCATTCTTTGTCTTTGCAATGTATAGCTCATGGGACAAATAGCCTAAAAACTATTGTGGTATTGAATATGTACTTATGCACTTTATCTCTTATTAAGTTGCTTGTTGTGCGATAACCATGTTCCTGGGGACGCCATCAACTACTCTTTGTTGAATATCAAGTGAGTTGCTATGCATGTTCGTCTTGTCTGAAGTAAGGGAGATTTACCACCAAAATGGTTAGAGCGTTGCATAATGTTAGAGAAGAACATTGGGCCGCTAACTAAAGCCATGATCCATGGTGGAAGTTTCAGTTTTGGACAAATATCCTCAATCTCATATGAGAAAATTAATTGTTGCTACATGCTTATGCATATAAGAGGAGTCCATTATCTGTTGTCTATGTTGTCCCGGTATGGATGTCTAAGTTGAGAATAATCAATAGCGAGAAATCCGATGCGAGCTTTCTCCTTAGACCTTTGTACAGGCGGCATAGAGGTACCCCTTTGTGACACTTGGTTAAAACATATGCATTGCGATGATAATCCAGGTAATCCGAGCTAATTAGGACAAGGTGCAGGCACTATTAGTATACAATGCATGAGGCTTGCAACTTGTAGGATATAATTTACATAACACATATGCTTTATTACTACCGTTGACAAAATTGTTTCTTGTTTTCAAAATCAAAGCTCTAGCACAAATACAGCAATCAATGCTTCCCTCTGCGAAGGGCCTTTCTTTTACTTTTATTGTTGAGTCAGTTCACCTATTTCTCTCCATCTCAAGAAGCAAACACTTGTGTGAACTGTGCATTGATTCTTACATACTTGCATATTGCACTTATTATATTACTTTGCATTGACAACTATCCATGAGATATACATGTTATAAGTTGGAAGCAACCGCTGAAACTTAATCTTCCTTTGTGTTGCTGCAATGCCTTTACATTGAATTATTGCTTTATGAGTTAACTCTTATGCAAGACTTATTGATGCTTGTCTTGAAGTACTATTCATGAAAAGTCTTTGCATTATGATTCATTTGTTTACTCATGTCATTTACATTGTTTGGATCGCTGCATTCATTACATATGCTTACAATAGTATGATCAAGTTTATGATGGCATGTCACTCTAGAAATTATCTTTGTTATCGTTTACCTGCTCGGGACGAGCAGAAACTAAGCTTGGGGATGCTGATACGTCTCCGACGTATCGATAATTTCTTATGTTCCATGCCACATTATTGATGATATCTACATGTTTTATGCATAATTTATGTCATTATTATGCGTTTTCCGGAACTAACCTATTGACGGGATGCCGAAGGGCCAGTTCCTGTTTTCTGCTGTTTTTGGTTTCAGAAATCCTAGTAAGGAAATATTCTCGGAATCGGACGAAATCAACGCCCAACATCTTAGAATCTCCGGAAGCATCCAGAACATCCGAGAGTCGCCAGAGGGGAGCCCTGGTGGGCCCAGGGGGTAGGCCAGCGCGGCCCAGGCCCTGGCCGCGCCGCCCTATCATCTCACCGCCTCTTCGCCCCTCCGACTCCGCCTCTTCGCCTATAAGAAGCCCCTCGACCTAAAACTTCGATACGGAAAAGCCACAGTACGAGAAACCTTCCAGAGCCGCCGCCATCGCGAAGCCAAGATCTGGGGGACAGGAGTCTCTGTTCCGGCACGCCGCCGGGACGGGGAAGTGCCCCCGGAAGGCTCCTCCATCGACACCACCGCCATCTTCATCAACGCTGCTGTCTCCCATGAGGAGGGAGTAGTTCTCCATCGAGGCTCGGGGCTGTACCGGTAGCTATGTGGTTAATCTCTCTCCCTATGTACTTCAATACAATAATCTCATGAGCTGCCTTACATGATTGAGATTCATATGATGATGCTTGTAATCTAGATGTCATTATGCTAGTCAAGTGGATTTTACTTATGTGATCTCCGGAGACTCCTTGTCCCACGTGTGTAAAGGTGACAGTGTGTGCACCGTGTGGGTCTCTTAGGCTATATTTCACAGAATACTTATTCACTGTTATGAATGGCATAGTGAAGTGCTTATTTATATCTCTTTATGATTGCAGTGTGTTTTGTATCACAATTTATCTGTGTGCTACTCTAGTGATGTTATTAAAGTAGTTTATTCCTCCTGCACGGTGTAATGGTGACAGTGTGTGCATCGTGTAGTACTTGGCGTAGGCTATGATTGTGATCTCTTGTAGATTATGAAGTTAACTATTGCTATGATAGTATTGATGTGATCTATTCCTCCTTTCGTAGTGTGAAGGTGACAGTGTGCATGCTATGTTAGTACTTGGTTTGGTTATGTTGATCTGTCGTGCACTCTAAGGTTATTTAAATATGAACATCGAATATTGTGGAGCTTGTTAACTCCGGCATTGAGGGTTCGTGTAATCCTACACAGTTAGTGGTGTTCATCATCCAACAAGAGAGTGTAGAGTCTAGCATCTATTTATTTATTCTGTTATGTGATCAAAGTTGAGAGTGTCCACTAGTGAAAGTATGATCCCTAGGCCTTGTTTCCAATACTACTATCGCTGCTTGTTTACTGTTCTACTGCATCTGTATTGTCCGCAATATTACCACCATCAACTACACGCCAGCAAGCACTTTTCTGGCACCGTTACTACTGCTCATACTTATTCATACCACCTGTATTTCACTATCTCTTCGCCGAACTAGTGCACCTATTAGGTGTGTTGGGGACACAAGAGACTTCTTGCTTTGTGGTTGCAGGGTTGCATGAGAGGGATATCTTTGACCTCTTCCTCCCTGAGATCGATAAACCTTGGGTGATCCACTTAAGGGAAACTTGCTGCTGTTCTACAAACCTCTGCTCTTGGAGGCCCAACACTGTCTACAAGAATAGAAGCTCCTGTAGACATCAACCACGTCCGGAGGAAAATTACCAGCTTGCTGAGGTTTCCATGCGTGAACAGTGCCAGTATGAGTTGTGGCAAACACAAGCCCATTGTGGAGAATTGCATCGCTGTAATTGTAAAAGATGTGGGACTTGGGCTCTGTAAGAACTGTCCATTCAGAATCAGCGCCGTAAAGGAGGGCAACTCTGATGTCAAAAACAGCAACAAGAGAGAAATTTGTGTACCCCCCAGCAGCTGTGGGAACTTGGAAAATATATATCTTGTGAAATATAATAGCACGAAGGTTGTGGTGGTATATATTTGGAATGTGGGTGGTTTCAAACGGCACAGGGAGAAATTTCACGGCGAGTGTAGACGTTGACAAGTTTCCATTTGCAAGCAGGAAAGCCAGTGTCAACCATGGCAACCCAATCTCCATTGGCACCTACCCACTGCTTACCCGTACCGTCTGGCATCACAGCATCGCAGGAGAACCTGTCGAGCGGCGTGAGCTTGCAATCCCGTGCTACCTTCGTCGGGTGAGAATGAAGAACACATGGGAGCCCAAACGGGAGAGAAACAGATAGAGTTGCACTATCATTTGCAGAGTCGAAAAATAGTTTGGACGAACCGACGAGGCTCGCGGCGGTAATGATGTCGCATCTTGTTACGAGTTCTTCAAGGGGACCTTCGGAAAAGACCTTCTGAAACTGTTCAGAGTCATCATTTTCCTTGTTCGATGCCGCCATCGCAGGGCAGGGGGTGGGTCTATGAGGTTTGGGTTCAACTGATTGGAGTTTAATTTGGGTTCGATGGCGGCAGGTGGGGGGAAGATGAAGAACGGAGGCTCTCAAACTGGGCGGTGGAATTGATTCTAAAGCTGCATGGCGGCGGCACTGGCGCGTGCTATGGAAGGTGGTCGATTGGAGAGTGGGTGCGGGCGGGGGCGGAGGTAGACGATGGAGGTGAACCGAAATAGGGCAGGTGGGGGCGGGGCGCTTGACTTCGCTCCTCTACACTCTACAGCATCTCCTCCTGTTTCTTGGAAAGTGTATAGACCCATAATAAAAAGTCACTGTTCCCTCTGAAAAGGTGAAGAACAAGTCACTGGTCTAACGTGCAAATTTGGACATCCCAAGCTCTGTGTTGTCATGTCAATTCAATGTCCATGGCAGTATTTTGAATTTTGCGTGACCAAAAGAAGTACGCCTTGGCCTTTCACAATCGGGGTTTCTTAGAGCATCCACAACGTGTAGCCAAAAATGGGGTGCGGGCGCAACTAGTTGCGGAATATCCCCTCTCGATGGTTAGCTGAATGGATTCTTTATCAAATGTGGGCTCACTTCCTTTCTGACAAGCGATGCTCTACGTTGTGACCTCGGTGCCTCAAAACTTTTATTTGGGATCGGTGGTGACGTGTTAGCTTTTTCAGCAATTGGGCACCGGCTACATTGTGGAAGGCAGAGCAAGAACAATAGAAGAGCCAACAGCTGGCAAAAGTGCCACGTAGGCGGGCTATACTATACATTGTGGATGCTCAAGCGCCCACTATTGTCCTACTTCCTCTTGGCGTGATACTCCATCCGTCCACAAATAAGTGGACGTGCAGGATTTTCAAGGTAAATTAGTAAAAGGAAATAAAAAATGCATTGGAGCACTCTTATCTTAAGAAACACATGTACTCAACCACGGTTGTAGATTTTCTCGGCGCAAGACTTTTCCCCAGCAGTTGTGGCTTTCAGTTGTTCGTGGGTGTGGGGAGGAGCTCCGCCGCATCGATAGAAAGCAAAGAGGAACGGCGGCTCTCGATCGTGCGGTGCACTCGTAAATCACGTGCGACCCGGATTGAGCTTCAGTGACTTTGCCAGCCCACAAAGTCACTGACTTTGTGTCACTTACAAGTGGGGCAATGTGGAACCCTTCATAATATGTGCCCCACATTGTCCCACTTGTAAGTGACACAAAGTCAGTGACTTTGTGGGCTGGCAAAGTCACTGAAGCTCAATCCGTGCGACCCATGCCCTAATAATTAACAATGCATTGATGAGGGCTATCACTTCATCATCCAATAAAATGTAGTAACTATCGTAATAATATTGTCTATTAAACCATGTAGTACAGTGCAAGATGCTTTAGAGAAATAAACATCTATTTTATTGCTAATACACATGGTTATTTATTCTAGGCAAATGCCTACCGAAAGATGTAGGAATAGGAAAAATGTAGGATTGCAATGTCATGTCCACTCCAATCCTATAGGAATTCATAGAAACCAAACTTTGTTTGATTCCACCATAGGAAAAGTAAAGGATTCTTAAAAAGAGGCATGAGTAGATGTTTAATTTCCTATGGAATCTGTGCAAAGGAATCCTTAGGAAAAATTCCTATCGGAAACAATCCTACAAATCAAACAGCCAAGGATTCAATTCTACCAATTTCCTATGCAAATCCTTGGTGTTCACCCAATCCTCTCGAATACTCATCCAAAAAATGCACTAATACTTTGATAGGGAGTTTTTTTATTCTAGGCAAGAATAGAGGGTTTGCAGGGATCACTTGAGAAGTGTATTAAACAAAGAAGGCGTAAGTAATACACCAACACACACTAACATGCCCTTAATGGATGTATCTCCATAAACTCCCTCTGTTCTTTATTACTACTACTAGTTTATGTACTTCTTAACTAATATGGGATAATCATGAAATATATTTTCTAACATTCAGCCAAAATATGGTGCTTCGACTTTCTAAAATACTGAAAAAGCTAGTAATTAAAAATATTTGAGCTAACAAATCTATGGAGTTTGAAATATTTTGTATTCCGTATGAAAGTTGTGTCACTTGGTGTGAGATTCACACAAAAATGATGAAAATATCAAACCTTCAAAATAATTGTAGTAATTCGACCGTTAAGTGTGTTTCATAATTTTGGAAAATCGATTCTATTTGCAATTAAAACTAGTAGTTGGTGATCCCCTATCATCTGATTTGCTCTTAAACAGCTCAATCCTAAATTTGAACCTCCCTGCAACAGAACACGATAGTTGGTGGTTTGTGCGAAAAAAATAACAGTTTAAATAAGTGTTTACGCAACGAAGGCAGCAATAAGCGGTAGTTTGAGCAATTTCCTCGTGTAAACAACATGTAGCGTCGAAGTAGTAGTACTAGGAGTACAGAAATCTTGTGTAATTTCTAGTTCTACACATTACTAGTGTCCACTGTTTGAGAGTTGATGGATCTTTTTTGTGTAATTCCAAATGTGAAGCAAGTCTCCGTATCTGTGAATGGGTCTAATTTTCAATCGAATGAGAATTAGCAAATTGATTTCTATGACAAAAGCATACAAAGCGATTAAAACCAACATACACGCATTCGCCGCTGCTACCAGCATGCGATGCCTCCACGAGTGCATTGACGGCTGCTGCAAATCCTCGGAAGGCATCTAGGTCTTGCAGATCGTCGATTGCCGCTGTCCGGCTAAGCTTAACCAGCATAGCTGCCGCCAAAATATCTCGGATTTGGACCACATGCAGAAGCTGATTGGGGTCGAAGGATAGCCTGATTCGGAATTTGAAGTACCAAGCCCTCGGCTCCGATGGTGGAAGTTTGGAACTCGGCCCGGCCAGAACCTCCCAAATCTGTGTGTGGCAGTGGATGCCCATCGGCATCCCCAATGCTGCCGACGCCGTGATGTGGTCGATCGCACTTTGGTCCCCACTAAAGGCTGGGGCTGCAGCACGTCGCCGCCGCCCCCGACGTCCCCACGACGGCATCGCCATGGAACAAGGCGCTGAGTTTGTTGGCGAACCCGAAGCCCTGGATGGCACGTGCTTCTTCACAATGGAAGCATCCTCACCCGGCGAGGTTCGCCCCCGGCGCATGCCTCTGCTCCGACCAGCCCACTTTGCCGCTGCTGCCTGGGCTGCCGCCGATACCTGGGCCACCGCCGCTTCATGGGACCCCCCTCCCTCCTCTCCCTCTCCTAGATCAAAGGACGCCAGGAGTCTAGAAACAGCAAGACACAGAGCCGCCTGCTTCATCGCACACCAGTGGCACACAGATATTTGCGAGCTTTTAGCGCACACCCCTCCGAGGCTGAGTTGTGGAGCCTGGGTGCACGGGGCTAAGGCTGGAGGAGTTGCCATGGGACGAGGGGTGTCGAGTGCTCGGGCAAGTACGGGAAAGGGGAAGTTTTGCATTCTCAAGGAGCCAAATACTGTATGAGAAACCGGAAAAGTTTAAACGTTTGAAAACTTTGCCGGCATAATGCATCCTTCCAATGCACGCCTACGTACCCAACGTATACGCCAGCTAAGGTAGAAAGCCAACTCACTTGCTACTTTGTTGGCAAAATGTACCATGGCTCAATCTCAGGTCACACACCCATGAAGCCAAGTTAACTCATCTATCAATTGTCACCCTCTTCATCCCACTATAGGTATAGTAAGGTTGCTTCAAGTTTGATCTTTTGTACAGTATTGTTTCTTGTAAGGTTCGTGAATAATCTAATAAAAAAAGTCGTGTGCATCCTTTGGATGCAGAAGCTCGGGCGATTTTTCCCCCATTTCGAAAAAAATCAATTGGTATATTTTGGTTATATTCAAAATTTTACTTTGTAGGTCATGCCATTCTACTACTCGCCTAACACTTTTTCTACGCGGGAAGGATATGAGCGATGCAACAAAAAGTAACACATTCGTCCCCCTCCCCCAGTGATTTCTCCTAGATATGAAATCAAACTACAAGTGGTTCAAAAAGGCAATCGAAAAACATGGATTGTTCATCAGTTTGTACATAGCTAGGGAAAATACCAGAATGTCATATTAGTGTTTTAGAGAAGAGCCCTTCAAGTAGTTTGGCACCATGTTGGACACCGTCCAGCTTAATTCCACCCAAATATGATTTTTTTTCGTTTGAATATGTCTAGACTTTGTTTATCATCTTCAATGCGTATTGTATGACATAAGAAGACTATGTGCTTTGGTTTTAATTTTTTGAATTTTTAATGCCTAATTGAATCTTGGTCAAATCCTAGGTTTGACCAAGATTTAAACAAGTTCAAAACAAGAAAATGAAAAAGTAAGCCTGGATCCTTCTTAGTCACTCCAAAATGAATCTTTTGGAAGGTTTTTTAAATTTCCATGTTTGAAACCCAAAACCACTTCCCTTCATGCTTGACTTCATAAGACAGAGTTTAGGGTTAGGGTACGTAGATACATGATTTTTGTGGTTTGAATATGTCTAAAACTTGTTTAATTTATCAACTTGAATACTTATATGACATACGAAGACTATGTGCTTTGGTTTTTCATTTTCTTTATTTTTTCGATTTTTATGCCGATTTGTATCTTGGTCAAATCCGAGATTTGACAAAGATTTAAAAAAGTTTAAAACATGGAAATGAAAAAGTAAGCATGGGTCCTTTTTAGTCACTCCAAAATGAAGCTTTTGGGAGGTTTTTTTTGAAATTTCCATGTTTGAAACCCAAAACCACTTCTCTTCATCCTTGACTTCCTAAGACAGAGTTTAGGGTTGTTAGGGGGTACGTAGATACATGCTTTTCTGCTATGAATATATATGTGTGGGCCTTGTTAATCAACCTGAATGCTTACTATATGACATAAGAAGACTATGTGCTTTGGTTTTTCATTATTTTAATTTTTTGAATTTTTATGCCCATTTGTACGTATCTCTTGGTGAAATCCTAGGTTTGACCAAGATTTAAAACATGAAAACGAAAAAGTAAGCTTGGATCCTTCTTAATTAGTAACTTCAAAATGAAGCTTTAGGAAGGTTTTTGAAATTTCCATGTTTGAAACCCAAAACACCCTCTTCATGATTGACTTCATAAGACAAATCGAGTTTAGGGTTACCGGTAGATACATGATTTTCTAGTTTGAATATGTCTAGACCTTTGCTTTTATCAACTTGAATGCTTAATTAGTATATGACATAAGAAGATGTACTATGTGCATTGGATTTTCATTTTTTTTGATTTGTTTTGAATTTTTATGCCCATTCGAATTTTGGTCAAATCATAGGTTTAACCAGGATTTAAACAAGTTTAAAACTTGAAAATGAAAAATTTAGCATGGATCCTTCTTATTAGTCACTCCAAAATGAAGCTTTTGGGAGGCTTTTCAAATGTCCATGTTTGAAACCCAAAACCACTTCTCTTCATGCTTGACTTCATAAGACATATGAGTTTAGGGTTAGGGGGTGTAGATACATGATTTTTCTGGTTTGAATAGGTCTATAACTTGTTTATCAAGTTGAATGGCTTACTATGTGACATAAGAAGACTATGTGCTTTGGTTTTTCATTTTTTGATTTTTTCGAATTTTTTTATGCCCATTTGAATCTTGGTCAAATCCTAGGTTTGAACAAGATTTAAACAAGTTTAAAACATGAAAATGAAAAATTAAGCATGAATCCTTCTTAGTCACTCCGAAATGAAGCTTTTGGGAGGTTTTCGAAATTTCCATGTTTGAAAACCCAAACCACTTCTCTTCATGCTTGAGCTTGACTTCATAAGACAAAGTTTAAGGTTAGGGGGTATACATGTTTTTTTCTGGTTTGAATATGGCTAGACATTGTTTATCAACTAGAATGCTTACTATATGACATAAGAAGACTATGTGCTTTGGTTTTTCATTTTTTCTGATTTTGTTATGGATTTTTATGCCCATTTGAATCTTGGTCAAATCCTAGGTTTAACCAAGATTTAAACAAGTTCAAAACATGAAAATGAAAAGGTAAGCATGGATCCTTCTTAGTCACTCTAAAATGAATCTTTTGGGAGGTTCTTGAAATTTCCATGTTTGAAACCCAAAACCGCTTCTCTTCATGATTGACTTCATAAGACAGAGTTTAGTGTTAGGGGTAGATACATGATTTGTCTAGTTTGAATATGTCTAGACCTTGTTTATCAACTTGAATTCTTACTTTATGATATAAGAAGGCTATGTGCTTTGGCTTTTCATTTTTCTGATTTTTTTTGAATTTTATGCCCGGTCAAATACTAGCTAGGTTAATTTGACCAAGATTTAAACAAGTTTAAAACATGAAAATGAAAAGGTAAGCCTCGATCCTTCTTACTCACTCTAAAATTAAGCTTTTGGGAAGTTTTTGAAATTTCCATGTTTGAAACCAAAACCACTTCTCTTCATGCTTGACTTCATAAGACATAGTTAAGGGTTAGGGGGTAGATACATGATTTTTCTGTTTGGAATATGTCTAGACCTTGTTCATCAACTTGAAGGCTTACTATATATACATGACATAAGAAGGCTATGTGCTTTAGTTTTTTTTTGTTTTTTCATTTTTTTTGAATTTTATGCCCATTTGAATCTTGGTCAAATACTAGCTAGGTTTGACCAAGATTTAAACAATTTTAAAACATGAAAATGAAAAGGCAAGCCTGGATCTTTTCCAGACACTCTAAAATGAAGCTTTTGTGAGGTTCTTGAAATTTCCATGTTTGAAACCCATACGACTTCTCTTCATGCTAGACTTCATAAGATCGACCGAGTTTATGGTTAGGGGGTAGATACATGATTTGTGTGGTTTGAACACATGTATAAACCTTGTTTATCAACTTGAATGCTTACTATATGACATAAGAAAACTATGTGCTTTTGTTTTTCATTATTCTAATTTTTTGAATTTTATGCCCATTTGAATCTTGGTCAAATCCTAGGTTTGACCAGGATTTAAACAATTATAAAATACGAAAACGAAAAGGTAAGCCTCGATCCTTCTTAGTCACTCTAAAATGAAGCAGCTTTTGGGATGTTCTTGAAATTTCATGTTTGAAACCCAAAACCACTTGTCTTCATGATTGACTTCATAATTAAGACAGAGTTTAAGGTTAGGGGCAGATATATACATGAGTTGTCTGGTTTGAATATGTTATATGACATACGAAGACTATATGCTTTGGTTTTTCATTTTTATGATTTTTTATGAATTTTATGCCCATTTGAAACTTTTGGTCAATCCTAGGTTTGACAAAGATTTAAACAAGTTCAAAATATGAAAATGAAAAGGTAAGCATGGATCCTTCTTAGTCACTCTAAAATAAAGCTTTTGGGAGGTTCTTGAAATTTCCACATGTTTGAAACCCAAAACCACTTCTCTTCATGATTGACTTCATAAGATAGAGTTTAGGGTTAGGGGTAGATATATACATGAGTTGTCTGGTTTGAATATGTCTAGACCTTGTTTATCAACTTCAATGCTTACTATATATATGACATAAGAATGCTATGTGCATTGGTTTTTGATTTTTTTCTGAATTTGTATGCCCATTTGAATCTTGGTCAAATCCTAGGCGGTTTGACCAAGATTTAAAGAAGTTTAAAACATGAAAATGAAAAGGGAAGTTTGTATCCTTATTAGTCACTCTAAAATGAAGCTTTTGGGATGTTCTTGAAATTTCCATGTTTGAAACCCAAAACGACTTCTCTTCATGCTAGACTTCATAAGACAGAGTTTAGGGTTAGGGGGTAGATACATGATTTGTATGATTTGAATATGTCCAAACCTTGTTAATTCATCAACTTGAATGCTTACTATATGACAAAATAAGACTATATGCTTTTGTTTTTCATTTTTCTGTTTTTTTTTTTTGAGTTTTATGCCCATTTGAATCTTTTGGTCAAATCCTAGGTTTGACCAAGATTTAGACAAGTTTAACACGCGAAAACGAATAAGTAAGCATGGATCCTTCTTAGTCACTCCAAAATGTACCAATTGATAGATGTGTTAACTTTGCTTGATGGAAAAAATAATGTCATGTAAATGAGTTAACTTGGATTTCCTAGCCTTGAATCCATAGGAAACTTTGTTCTAATGCACTATAATAATCAACCGAGTTTTTACACCAACAGGTCTGTCACTTACGTGTGGTGCCCACGCGTGAGGTCCCACACATCAGTGAGCACAAGTCACATGCAATAATAGGTACGCAAACTCCCAGCCATCTTCTTTGTCAAGAGAAGACGCATCAGGATGCGTATTGGAAGTCTCTGGGTCCTTCAGGATCCTTCGGTTGTCCCTCTCACACACAAAAAACAAATCTCTCTCATTCTCGGCCTCGCTCGACTCGCTCGCTCGCTCGCTCGCACCTCCTCCTGCTCACTGACAAACCCTGCACAATAGTCAACATCGTCACCCGAAAAAGGGGAGACACCATAATGCTCCCCCTTCTTCTGTCCTTCCGAGTGATCCCTCTTCCTCCGAGTTTCACTAGCTAGACGGGCAAACACACATGTGCTGCATAGTAATAATAAAAAGGTAGAAAAATCGATATACGAATCTATAATTAAATAGGTTAAACTAGGGTTTTGCCCAGTACTACAGATCAAGGTTCAAAAAATCCAACTACGGGGTTCGAACAACACGATTCTAATCCAAGAATTTTTTCTACCTCATCCAAATGGCCTCAAACTATAGGGTTAGCATCTATCTAGTGCAGTATGTGTGAAAATGTATGCACTATGTGTGCTATAACTTGTATGTCTTTCAAATTTGAACCAAATTTGAATAAGTTTGAAGTATTTGAAAAAGGGGCTTTTGGCTTAAACGTTTGAAACCCAAAACGACTTCTCTTCATGCTAGACTTCACAAGACCGAGTTTAGGGTTAGGGGGTAGATACATGATTTGTCTGGTTTGAATATGTCTAAACTTTGTTCATCAACTTTAATGCTAACTATATGACATAAGAAGACTATGTGCTTTGGTTTTTCATTTTTTTGTTTTTTTTTTTGAATTTTATGCCCATATATTAGAATCTTGGTCAAATCCTAGGTTTGACAAAGATTTAAACACATTTAAAACATGAAAACGAAAAGGGAAGCTTGTATCCCTCTTAATTAGTCACTCTAATATGAAGTTTTTGGGAGGTTTTTGAAATTTCCATGTTTGAAACCCAAAACCACTTCTCTTCAAGCTTGACTTCATAAGACAGAGCTTACGGTTAGGGGGTAGATACATGATTTGTATGGTTTGAATATGTCCAAACCTTGTTAATGCATCAACTTGAATGCTTACTATATGACATAAGAAGACTATGTACTTTGGTTTTTCATTTTTCTGCTTTTTTGAATTTTGTGCCCATTTGAATCTTTTGGTCAAATCCTAGGTTTGACAAAGATTTAAACAAGTTTAAATCATGAAAATGAAAAGGTAAGCATGGATCCTTCTTAGTCACTCTAAAATAAAGCTTTTGGGAGGTTCTTGAAATTTCCATGTTTGAAACCCAAAACCACTTCTCTTCATGATTGACTTCATAAGACAAAGTTTAGGGTTAGGGGTAGATATATACATGATTTGTCTGGTTTGAATATGTTTAGACCTTGTTTATCAACTTTAATGCTTACTATATATATGACATAAGAATGCTATGTGCATTGGTTTTTGATTTTTTTTCTGAATTTGTATGCCCATTTGAATCTTGGACAAATCCTAGGCGGTTTGACCAAGATTTAAACAAGTTTAAAACATGAAAATGAAAAGGGAAGTTTGTATCCTTATTAGTCACTCTAAAATGAAGCTTTTGGGATGTTCTTGAAATTTCCATGTTTGAAACCCAAAACGACTTCTCTTCATGCTAGACTTCATAAGATCGACCAAGTTTATGCATGGTTAGGGGATAGATACATGATTTGTCTGGTTTGAACACATGTATAAACCTTCTTACTCACTCTAAAATTAAGCTTTCGGGAGGTTTTTGAAATTTCCATGTTTGAAACCCAAAACCACTTCTCTTCATGCTTGACTTCGTAAGACAGAGTTTAGGGTTAGGGGTAGATACATGCTTTTTCTGGTTTGAATATGTATAGACCTTGTTTATCAACTTGAATGGTTACTATATGACATAAGAAGGCTATATATGTGCTTTGGTTTTTCATTTTTTGATTTTTTTCAAATTTTTTATGCCCATTAAAATCTTGGTCAAATCCTATGTTTGACCAAGATTTAAACAAGTTTAGAACATGAAAATGAAAAGGTAATCATGGATCTTTCTTAGTCACAGTACTCTAGAATGAAGCTTTTGGGAGGTTTTTGAAATTTCCATGTTTGAAACCCAAAACCACTTCTTTTCATGCTTGACTTCATAAGACCGAGAGTTTAGGGTTAGGGGTAGAGATACATGATTTTTTTTGGTTTGAATATGTCTAGACCTTGTTTATCAACTAATGCTTACTATATTACATAAGAAGGCTATGTTATTTGGTTTTTCATTTTTTCTGTTTATTTCTAATTGTTTATGCCCATTTGAATCCTATGTTTGACCAATATTTAAACAAGCTTAAAACATGAAAATGAAAAGGTAAGCTTGGATCCTTCTTAGTCCCTCTAAAATTAAGCTTTTGGGAAGTTTTTGAAATTTCCATGTCTGAAACCCAAAACCACTTCTCTTCATGCTTGACTTCATAATTAAGACAGAGTTAAGCGTTAGGGGGTAGATACATGCTTTTTATGTTATGAATATGTCTAGACCGGCCATGTTCATCAAGTTGAATGCTGCTTACTATATATGACATTAGAAGGCTATGTGCTTTGGTTTTTTTTTTGATTTTTTTGGATTTTTAGGCCCATTTGAGTCTTGGTCAAATCCTAGGTTTGACCAAGATTTAAACAAGTTTAAAACATGTAAATGAAAAGATAAGCCTCGATTCTTCTTAGTCACTCTAAAATGAAGATTTGCGAGGGGTGTTCTTGAAATTAAGCTTGGGTCCTTCTTAGTCACTCTAAAATTAAGCTTTTGGGATGTTTTTGAAATTTCCATGTTTGAAACCCAAAACCATTTCTCTTCATGCTTGACTTCATAAGACATAGTTAAGGGTTAGGGGGTAGATACATGCTTTTATGTTTTGAATATGTCTAGACCTTGTTCATCAACTTGAATGCTTACTGTATATATATATGACATATATAAGAAGCAAGGCTATGTGCTTTGGTTTACATTTTTTGATTTTTTTTGAATGTTTATGCCCATTTGAATCTTGGTCAAATCCTAGGTTTGACCAAGATTTAAGCAAGTTTAAAACACATGAAAATGAAAAGGTAAGCATGGATCCTTCTTACTCACTCTAAAATAAAGCTTTTGGGAGGTTCTTGAAATTTCCATGTTTGAAACCCAAAACCACTTCTCTTCATGATTGACTTCATAAGACAGAGTTTAGGGTTAGGGGTAGATATATACACGAGTTGTCTGGTTTGAATATATGTCTAGACCTTGTTTATCAACTTTAATGCTTACTATATATATGACATAAGAAGACTATATGTACTTTGGTTTTTCATTTTTCTGATTTTTTTATTTTTCTACCCATTTGAATCTTGGTCAAATCCTAGGGTTGACCATGATTTAAACAAGTTTATAACATGAATTGAAAAGGTAAGCATGGATCCTTCTTAGTCACTCTAAAATGAAGCTTTTGGGATGTGTGTCCTTGAAATTTCCATGTTTGAAACCCAAAACGACTTCTCTTCATGCTAGACTTCATAAGATCGACCGAGTTTAGGGTTAGGGGTAGATACATGATTTGTATGGCTTCAATATGTCCAAACCTTATTAATTTATCAACTTGAATGCTTGTTATATGACATACGAAGACTATATGCTTTGGTTTTTCATTTTTATGATTTTTTATGAATTTTATGCCCATTTGAAACTTTTGGTCAATCCTAGGTTTGACAAAGATTTAAACAAGTTCAAAATATGAAAATGAAAAGGTAAGCATGGATCCTTCTTAGTCACTCTAAAATAAAGCTTTTGGGAGGTTCTTGAAATTTCCACATGTTTGAAACCCAAAACCACTTCTCTTCATGATTGACTTCATAAGACAGAGTTTAGGGTTAGGGGTAGATATATACATGAGTTGTCTGGTTTGAATATATCTAGACCTTGTTTATCAACTTTAATGCTTACTATATATATGACATAAGAATGCTATGTGCATTGGTTTTTGATTTTTTTCTGAATTTGTATGCCCATTTGAATCTTGGTCAAATCCTAGGCGGTTTGACCAAGATTTAAACAAGTTTAAAACATGAAAATGAAAAGGGAAGTTTGTATCCTTATTAGTCACTCTAAAATGAAGCTTTTGGGATGTTCTTGAAATTTCCATGTTTGAAACCCAAAACGACTTGTCTTCATGCTAGACTTAATAAGACGAGTTTAGGGTTAGGGGGTAGATACATGATTTGTATGGTTTGAATATGTCCAAACCTTGTTAATTCATCAACTTGAATGCTTACTATATGACATAATAAGACTATATGCTTTTGTTTTTCATTTTTCTGTTTTTTTTTGAATTTTATGCCCATTTGAATCTTTTGGTCAAATCCTAGGTTTGACCAAGATTTAGACAAGTTTAACACGTGAAAACGAATAAGTAAGCATGGATCCTTCTTAGTCACTCCAAAATGTACCAATTGATAGATGTGTTAACTTTGCTTCATGGAAAAAATAATGTCATGTAAATGAGTTAACTTGGATTTCCTAGCCTTGAATCCATAGGAAACTTTGTTCTAATGCACTATAATAATCAACCGAGTTTTTACACCAACAGGTCTATCACTTACGTGTGGTGCCCACGCGTGAGGTCCCACACATCAGTGAGCACAAGTCACGTGCAATAATAGGTACGCAAACTCCCAGCCATCTTCTTTGTCAAGAGAAGACGCATCAGGATGCGTATTGGAAGTCTCTGGGTCCTTCAGGATCCTTCGGTTGTCCCTCTCACACAAAAAAAAACAAATCTCTCTCATTCTCGGCCTCGCTCGACTCGCTCGCTCGCTTGCACCTCCTCCTGCTCACTGACAAACCCTGCACAATAGTCAACATCGTCACCCGAAAAAGGGGAGACACCATAATGCTCTCCCTTCTTCTGTCCTTCCGAGTGATCCCTCTTCCTCCGAGTTTCACTAGCTAGACGGGCAAACACACATGTGCTGCATAGTAATAATAAAAAGGTAGAAAAATTGATATACGAATCTATAATTAAATAGGTTAAACTAGGGTTTTGCCCAGTACTACAGATCAAGGTTCAAAAAAATCCAACTACGGGGTTCGAACAACACGATTCTAATCCAAGAATTTTTTCTACCTCATCCAAATGGCCTCAAACTATAGGGTTAGAATCTATCTAGTGCAGTATGTGTGAAAATGTATGCACTATGTGTGCTATAACTTGTATGTCTTTCAAATTTGAACCAAATTTGAATAAGTTTGAAGTATTTGAAAAAGGGGCTTTTGTCTTAAACGTTTGAAACCCAAAATGACTTCTCTTCATGCTAGACTTCACAAGACCGAGTTTAGGGTTAGGGGGTAGATACATGATTTGTCTGGTTTGAATATGTCTAAACTTTGTTCATCAACTTTAATGCTAACTATATGACATAAGAAGACTATGTGCTTTGGTTTTTCATTTTTTTGTTTTTTTTTTTGAATTTTATGCCCATATATTAGAATCTTGGTCAAATCCTAGGTTTGACAAAGATTTAAACACGTTTAAAACATGAAAACGAAAAGGGAAGCTTGTATCCCTCTTAATTAGTCACTCTAATATGAAGTTTTTGGGAGGTTTTTGAAATTTCCATGTTTGAAACCCAAAACCACTTCTCTTCAAGCTTGACTTCATAAGACAGAGCTTACGGTTAGGGGGTAGATACATGATTTGTATGGTTTGAATATGTCCAAACCTTGTTAATGCATCAACTTGAATGCTTACTATATGACATAAGAAGACTATGTACTTTGGTTTTTCATTTTTCTGCTTTTTTTGAATTTTGTGCCCATTTGAATCTTTTGGTCAAATCCTAGGTTTGACAAATATTTAAACAAGTTTAAATCATGAAAATGAAAAGGTAAGCATGGATCCTTCTTAGTCACTCTAAAATAAAGCTTTTGGGAGGTTCTTGAAATTTCCATGTTTGAAACCCAAAACCACTTCTCTTCATGATTGACTTCATAGGACAAAGTTTACGGTTAGGGGTAGATATATACATGAGTTGTGCGGTTTGAATATGTTTAAACCTTGTTTATCAACTTTAATGCTTACTATATATATGACATAAGAATGCTATGTGCATTGGTTTTTGATTTTTTTTTTCTAAATTTGTATGCCCATTTGAATCTTGGTCAAATCCTAGGAGGTTTGACCAAGATTTAAACAAGTTTAAAACACGAAAATGAAAAGGGAAGTTTGTATCCTTATTAGTCACTCTAAAATGAAGCTTTTGGGATGTTCTTGAAATTTCCATGTTTGAAACCCAAAACGACTTCTCTTCATGCTAGACTTCATAAGATCGACCGAGTTTATGCATGGTTAGGGGATAGATACATGATTTGTCTGGTTTGAACACATGTATAAACCTTCTTACTCACTCTAAAATTAAGCTTTCGGGAGGTTTTTGAAATTTCCATGTTTGAAACCCAAAACCACTTCTCTTCATGCTTGACTTCGTAAGACAGAGTTTAGGGTTAGGGGTAGATACATGCTTTTTCTGGTTTGAATATGTATAGACCTTGTTTATCAACTTGAATGGTTACTATATGACATAAGAAGGCTATATATGTGCTTTGGTTTTTCATTTTTTGATTTTTTTTGAATTTTTTATGCCCATTAAAATCTTGGTCAAATCCTATGTTTGACCAAGATTTAAACAAGTTTAGAACATGAAAATGAAAAGGTAATCATGGATCTTTCTTAGTCACAGTACTCTAGAATGAAGCTTTTGGGAGGTTTTTGAAATTTCCATGTTTGAAACCCAAAACCACTTCTTTTCATGCTTGACTTCATAAGACCGAGAGTTTAGGGTTAGGGGTAGAGATACATGATTTTTTTTGGTTTGAATATGTCTAGACCTTGTTTATCAACTAATGCTTACTATATTACATAAGAAGGCTATGTTATTTGGTTTTTCATTTTTTCTGTTTATTTCTAATTGTTTATGCCCATTTGAATCCTATGTTTGACCAATATTTAAACAAGCTTAAAACATGAAAATGAAAAGGTAAGCTTGGATCCTTCTTAGTCCCTCTAAAATGAAGCTTTTGGGAAGTTTTTGAAATTTCCATGTCTGAAACCCAAAACCACTTCTCTTCATGCTTGACTTCATAATTAAGACAGAGTTAAGCGTTAGGGGGTAGATACATGCTTTTTATGTTATGAATATGTCTAGACCGGCCATGTTCATCAAGTTGAATGCTGCTTACTATATATGACATTAGAAGGCTATGTGCTTTGGTTTTTTTTTTTTTTTGAATTTTTAGGCCCATTTGAGTCTTGGTCAAATCCTAGGTTTGACCAAGATTTAAACAAGTTTAAAACATGTAAATGAAAAGATAAGCCTCGATCCTTCTTAGTCACTCTAAAATGAAGATTTGCGAGGGGTGTTCTTGAAATTAAGCTTGGGTCCTTCTTAGTCACTCTAAAATTAAGCTTTTGGGATGTTTTTGAAATTTCCATGTTTGAAATCCAAAACCATTTCTCTTCATGTGCTTGACTTCATAAGACATAGTTAAGGGTTAGGGGGTAGATACATGCTTTTATGTTTTGAATATGTCTAGACCTTGTTCATCAACTTGAATGCTTACTGTATATATATATGACATAAGAAGCTAGGGCTATGTGCTTTGGTTTTCATTTTTTGATTTTTTTTTTGAATTTTTATGCCCATTTGAATCTTGGTCAAATCCTAGGTTTGACCAAGATTTAAGCAAGTTTAAAACACATGAAAATGAAAAGGTAAGCATGGATCCTTCTTAGTCATTCTAAAATGAAGCTTTTGGGGGGTTCTTGAAATCTCAATGTTTGAAATCCAAAACCACTTCTCTTCATGGTTGACTTCATAAGACATAGTTTAATTAGGGTTAGGGGTAGATACATGATTTGCTAGGTTTGAATATGTCTAGACCTTGTTTATCAACTTGAATGCTTACTATATGACATAAGAAGACTATGTGCTTTTGTTTTTCATTCTTCTATTTTTTTGAATTTTATGCCCATTTGAATCTTGGTAAAATCCTAGGTTTGACCAGGATTTAAACAAGTATAAAATATGAAAATGAAAAGGTAAGCATGGATCCTTCTTAGTCACTCTAAAATGAAGCAGCTTTTGGGAGGTTTTTGAAATTTCCATGTTTGAAACCCAAAACCACTTCTTTTCATGCTTGACTTCATAAGACCGAGAGTTTAGGGTTAGGGGTAAAGATACATGATTTTTTTGGTTTGAATATGTCTAGACCTTGTTTATCAACTAATGCTTACTATATTACATAAGAAGGCTATGTTATTTGGTTTTTCATTTTTTCTGTTTATTTCTAATTGTTTATGCCCATTTGAATCCTATGTTTGACCAATATTTAAACAAGCTTAAAACATGAAAATGAAAAGGTAAGCTTGGATCCTTCTTAGTCCCTCTAAAATTAAGCTTTTGGGAAGTTTTTGAAATTTCCATGTCTGAAACCCAAAACCACTTCTCTTCATGCTTGACTTCATAATTAAGACAGAGTTAAGCGTTAGGGGGTAGATACATGCTTTTTATGTTATGAATATGTCTAGACCGGCCATGTTCATCAAGTTGAATGCTGCTTACTATATATGACATTAGAAGGCTATGTGCTTTGGTTTTTTTTTTTGATTTTTTTGGATTTTTAGGCCCATTTGAGTCTTGGTCAAATCCTAGGTTTGACCAAGATTTAAACAAGTTTAAAACATGTAAATGAAAAGATAAGCCTCGATCCTTCTTAGTCACTCTAAAATGAAGATTTGCGAGGGGTGTTCTTGAAATTAAGCTTGGGTCCTTCTTAGTCACTCTAAAATTAAGCTTTTGGGATGTTTTTGAAATTTCCATGTTTGAAACCCAAAACCATTTCTCTTCATGCTTGACTTCATAAGACATAGTTAAGGGTTAGGGGGTAGATACATGCTTTTATGTTTTGAATATGTCTAGACCTTGTTCATCAACTTGAATGCTTACTGTATATATATTACATATGTAAGAAGCTAGGCTATGTGCTTTGGTTTTCATTTTTTGATTTTTTTTGAATGTTTATGCCCATTTGAATCTTGGTCAAATCCTAGGTTTGACCAAGATTTAAGCAAGTTTAAAACACATGAAAATGAAAAGGTAAGCATGGATCCTTCTTAGTCACTCTAAAATAAAGCTTTTGGGAGGTTCTTGAAATTTCCATGTTTGAAACCCAAAACCACTTCTCTTCATGATTGACTTCATAAGACAGAGTTTAGGGTTAGGGGTAGATATATACACGAGTTGTCTGGTTTGAATATATGTCTAGACCTTGTTTATCAACTTTAATGCTTACTATATATATGACATAAGAAGACTATATGTACTTTGGTTTTTCATTTTTCTGATTTTTTTATTTTTCTACCCATTTGAATCTTGGTCAAATCCTAGGGTTGACCATGATTTAAAAAAGTTTATAACATGAATTGAAAAGGTAAGCATGGATCCTTCTTAGTCACTCTAAAATGAAGCTTTTGGGATGTGTGTCCTTGAAATTTCCATGTTTGAAACCCAAAACGACTTCTCTTCATGCTAGACTTCATAAGATCGACCGAGTTTAGGGTTAGGGGTAGATACATGATTTGTATGGCTTCAATATGTCCAAACCTTATTAATTTATCAACTTGAATGCTTGTTATATGACATACGAAGACTATATGCTTTGGTTTTTCATTTTTATGATTTTTTATGAATTTTATGCCCATTTGAAACTTTTGGTCAATCCTAGGTTTGACAAAGATTTAAACAAGTTCAAAATATGAAAATGAAAAGGTAAGCATGGATCCTTCTTAGTCACTCTAAAATAAAGCTTTTGGGAGGTTCTTGAAATTTCCACATGTTTGAAACCCAAAACCACTTCTCTTCATGATTGACTTCATAAGACAGAGTTTAGGGTTAGGGGTAGATATATACATGAGTTGTCTGGTTTGAATATGTCTAGACCTTGTTTATCAACTTTAATGCTTACTATATATATGACATAAGAATGCTATGTGCATTGGTTTTTGATTTTTTTCTGAATTTGTATGCCCATTTGAATTTGTATGATTTGAATATGTCCAAACCTTGTTAATTCATCAACTTGAATGCTTACTATATGACATAATAAGACTATATGCTTTTGTTTTTCATTTTTCTGTTTTTTTTTTAGTTTTATGCCCATTTGAATCTTTTGGTCAAATCCTAGGTTTGACCAAGATTTAGACAAGTTTAACACGTGAAAATGAATAAGTAAGCATGGATCCTTCTTAGTCACTCCAAAATGTACCAATTTATAGATGTGTTAACTTTGCTTCATGGAAAAAATAATGTCATGTAAATGAGTTAACTTGGATTTTCTAGCCTTGAATCCATAGGAAACTTTGTTCTAATGCACTATAATAATCAACCGAGTTTTTACACCAACAGGTCTGTCACTTACGTATGGTGCCCACGCGTGAGGTCCCACACATCAGTGAGCACAAGTCACGTGCAATAATAGGTACGCAAACTCCCAGCCATCTTCTTTGTCAAGAGAAGACGCATCAGGATGCGTATTGGAAGTCTCTGGGTCCTTCAGGATCCTTCGGTTGTCCCTCTCACACAAAAAAAACAAATCTCTCTCATTCTCGGCCTCGCTCGACTCGCTCGCTCGCTCGCACCTCCTCCTGCTCACTGACAAACCCTGCACAATAGTCAACATCGTCACCCGAAAAAGGGGAGACACCATAATGCTCTCCCTTCTTCTGTCCTTCCGAGTGATCCCTCTTCCTCCGAGTTTCACTAGCTAGACGGGCAAACACACATGTGCTGCATAGTAATAATAAAAAGGTAGAAAAATCGATATACGAATCTATAATTAAATAGGTTAAACTAGGGTTTTGCCCAGTACTACAGATCAAGGTTCAAAAAAAATCCAACTACGGGGTTCGAACAACACGATTCTAATCCAAGAATTTTTTCTACCTCATCCAAATGGCCTCAAACTATAGGGTTAGCATCTATCTAGTGCAGTATGTGTGAAAATGTATGCACTATGTGTGCTATAACTTGTATGTCTTTCAAATTTGAACCAAATTTGAATAAGTTTGATGACGTGGGCATTACCCTTCGAGTAACCGACGTTACCCTATCCTGTATTGACCAACTGGAGGCCCATGAAGACACCCGAAGGCTAGATGGGCCACTAGGTCGGCGCACCAGAAGATCCCTTGACGGGCAAGACAAGGAAGCGAACAAACAAGGAAAGATTGGATCTAAACTACTGTAAATCTAGTCGTATTCGGTTAGACCTCTTGAGACCTGGCCTCCTATATAAAGGCCAGGAGAGGGGCTGCCGAAGGACACGAACAACCTTAGCAATCTTAGCCGGAAAAAGCTTAGAGCTAGGTAACCCTAGCAACAGCAATCTCGCCTAGATCTCAGCCGATTTATTCGGCACCCCATTGTAACCCATTGTTTTCATAATCAAAGAACAGACAGGCAGGACGTAAGGGTTTTACCTCATCGAGGGCCCCGAACCTGGGTAAATCGCTCTCCCCGCTTGTCTGTGAACCGATGTCTCGCGTTAGCCTACAGGATTCCATCAACCCTAAGCCCCTATCGGAGGGCATTAGCGAGGAGTACCGTCGACAATTGGCGCCATCTGTGGGAACCCTGTCGGCACAAGATCGGACATCGGCTGAACCCGTCATGTCATCAGCAGCTTCATCAGCACCATCATCGTCTCATCTGGGAAGCCCGATCCGTTTTGGCTCCTACGAATTCACCCCGCACAGCGAATCGTCTCGCTCCACCTTCTCTGGTCTGCAAGGCAACATGGACATGACGTTCGGGAGCGTCCACTACAACGTCAACTCAGAGGGAATTCTCCGGCTACTGGAATCTCCTATCTCCAGATCGACAAGCCCAAGTGCGTCATCGACACCCGACCTTTCGGCTGGCCAAGAAAACCCGTCGAGTCCGTCCGCGCCATCGACTCCTCGCTCGGCATCTTCCATGTCAGTTGGATCTGATGACCCCGTGCCCTCGGAGATGACCTCGTACTACTGCATAAACTGCGACACCAGGCATGGACTAGGGTCAAGCGACACGCCATTCATCTGCAACGCCTACTATTCGTCGGGAGAGGACAGCATCGGTAGCGTCGTCCGAGGAGACACCCGAAGAGTGGCGCCCCTCCAAGTCTACGTCGCTAATAGGGGAGATGGGGAACGCACCCCCCGTTCCAGCAGGCGGGCTAGTTTCGGAGATAGCGCCAGTAATGACAACATCGACCACACCATTACAGAAGAAGAGTGGGCAACAGCCAAGGCAGCCGTGCTCAACAATACACCGCTTTCGGCGGGAACCACGTTTGGTACGCTCAACGCTTACCGCTCCATATTAGAGAAAAATCGGGAGCGCCTGTCTAAGGAGCAAGCCACCCTCGAGAAACGACTATCTGCGGCAGACCGGTCCAGCGAGCGACGAAGGGCCTCGCAGGGGAGCGCCTCCCGAAGTACCCACGGAGGGGGCAAACATCGATCGAGGATGTCCAGGCTCTCGGAACATGATGCAAGGGAGATAACATCAAACTTGACCAAGTCCTTTATGACCACGGACACCGCAGGCATGCCACGGCCAAAAACCATCGCAGGAGCAACAGCCAATCTTGCAGCATGCCTCATTAACCAGCGTCCTGAAGGATCCATGGCTCAGGCCCACCGCGGTGCTTTGGAGAGTCTTGCGATACTAGGACATAATCTAGTTCCGCCGAAAGAGAAGACCCCGCAGGCCAGCGGGTCAAAACATCGCGCAAGAGACGCTCGGGACGAAATCACACAGAGCAGGATTGACAAAGCAAGGCGACGACACGCCATGAGAGAAGAACTTGACAGCGATTCTTTGGACGAGACCCAGGAGAACGACGGCGAGCTTAGAGGAGCCGACTGTCTGAGCTACAAAATTCGGGAGGCGATGCCACCCAAAAAGTTCAAACCTACACCTACCGATGCTGCCAAATACGATGGGCAGCAGGAGCCAAGATCCTGGATAGAGGACTATCTGCAGACAGTAATTCTGCAAAAAGGGAATCAAATAGCAGCAATGCAATGTCTGCAGCTTTACCTAAAGGACTCAGCACGAGCCTGGCTCAGAGGACTGCCGAAGGGTTCCATCAAGTCATGGGATGACTTAGTAGAAGCTTTTGTTGCTAACTTTCAAGCAACCTACAAGAGGCCCATCGGGATCGAGGAGTTGCGGCACTGCCAACAGAAGCAGAAGGAGTCGATGCGCGCGTACATCGGGAGGTTCACCAAACTCCTAAATGCTGCGGAAGACGTATCTGTCGACAGGGCAATTGACGCTTTCAGCGATGGCATCCGACGTGAAAGCTATATAGAAGAGCTTGGGCGCAAAAAGCCGAAGACCATAACCAAGCTAATGGAAATCGCCAACAGCTGGGCCGATGGTGAAGACAATGTCTGAAAACCACGGCAGCGCAGCGACGACGAAGAGGATGACCAGCCGAAGAATGATTCGGGTGGTCGAAGGGACCGGAGTAAGAGAAGGAAGAACCGCAGTTACGATGACAACAACCTAGTGGCCGCAGGTTACTCTGATCGACAGGATGATCGGTATGACAACAAAGTAGACGATCGGCGGACGGTGTCGGAACGACTCTGGGAACCGTGGCAACTATAAACCACGACCTCAGAGAACTCCCAAATTGCCTTACGCTGAACAGATCAACGCCCCTTGCTACCTGCATTCTTATACCGAATCCAAGGATGGAAAAGTAAAATCTAGCCACCTGCTCAGGGATTGTCGGTAGTTCCTCGATATGCATGAGCTCATCCAGCAGGCAGGCCAGAAACAGCTACCGCCACCACCACCGCCACCCCCGCCACAGCATCAAGTCCAGCAAGCTCAACCTCATCAACCCAACGAGGCATTTCCACCGCCACGTGGGCAAATGAACATGATTCACAGGACAGGTGTTTCAAGGAGAGAGATGAAGAAGCTCACCCGAGAAATCAACCTGGCAGAAAGCGTCATGGCGAACATTCCCGAATATGTCGAATGGTCGTCTCAGGAAATCACGTTCAGTCGAATGGATCACCCGATGACCATACCAAAGCCAGGGCACACCGCCCTAGTGGTCGAAGCACAGATAGGAGGGTTCAAGATGAGCAAAGTCTTTATGGATGGAGGAAGTGGACTCAACTTGATATTCCTTGACACAATTCAAAGTATGGGGATCACCATGAGAATGCTGGAGGACTCAGATACTCGCTTCCATGGGATACTCCCTACTTCACCAGCGCATTCTCTTGGCAAAGCTTACTTGAATGTCGTTTTCGGTAAACCCGACAACTTCAGGAAGGAGAAGATCGAGTTCGAAGTCGTGAACTGGGAATCACAGTATCACGCCATACTCGGGAGACCAGCTTACGCCAAGTTCATGGCCGTGCCGCACTACGCATACCTCAAGCTGAAGATGCCAGGGAACAATGGAACAAACATCACAGTCTATGGGAGCTTTTCACGCTCGGACAATTGTGACCGTGACTTTCAAAGGATTGCTGCTAAATTTGGGCCACAGCGAGATACTGTCGACCCCCCCGCCCAAGCTGACGATACAAGAAATCAAGGAGGAAAAACTCGACAGGGAAATTAAGAAGAAGCCAGCTCCCGAAGGCCCAGCAGCAATAGCATCGGCAGAAAAAGTTTCGGCAGAAGATGCAGGAGGCGGCAAGATACTAACAATTGCTGCTCAAGCATCTGGCGAAATCAACAGCACTGTCGCGACCACCAGTATGACGAAGAAATCGGAAGATCCTTCTGAAGAAGAGAAGAACCCCTTTCTCGATAAAACACTCCCTTAGTTCTTAAATTTTTCCCCTTTTACTTTACCCAGGGCCTCTTGTTTTCGCCCTTCAGTTTCATATTTACCCTATCAATAAGTACTCAAGTTCCGATTCTTGTTAAAGTGTTGCAGTAATCTAAAGCATCTATGACTGTGCTGCCGCCAAGTAGCGGCATAATTTAACGGGCGGCAGAAGATAGCGCCCAGGACAAAAACCTTTACGGGCACTGCAAAGAAGAATAAGGACATCAATCCGCTCCTCTGCTTCAGATGCCTCTACGAGTGCCGTACAAAGCAAGAGTTTGGAAAACTTACACACAACCCACGCTTGATATTTCACTTATAAAAATATCAGAGAACAACGGGTTCATCGGTAGAATCATTACACCCGAAAAATTCGGGAATGACTGTCAAAATTCATAAACGGTTGAAAGCAAAGTTGCGCATACAACAGGTTTAGCAAAACCTGCAACACGAGCTGATCACTCATAATGATTTGCTAACCAACTAGTACATATACATCCAACGGGCAATTAAGCTTCGCCCCTTTGAGTATTTGCCAACGGCATGGTAAAAGTACATATTCATGTATCAACCAAGACAAAAAAGTTGCGGCTTAAAAATCCGAACACTCGGAAGAACTAGCCAAAACAATTTACAAAAGTAATTTTACACCTTTACATCACCCTTGCGGAGTTTCCTTTTCCTCAGGTACCTTTGACATCTCCTCAAGCCTGTCGACAATTATATGGGCAGGTGCTAAAACCTTCGGGTACAACTCCTCGAGATCACCAGTTGCATTGGCGATAGACAACAAGCAAGCCGAAGGATAACAAGCAAGCACAAGGGCAAGCGTGCACTTGGCCCCTGCAAAGACTTGAGATCTTACCAGCTCCCGAACCTTCTTGGCGCTCCCAAATTCAGACATCAAAGTCAGGAGGGTAGGAGGAATTGCATTCAAAGGAAACATTGTTTTCCAAACTACCCTCATAGAATTGTAGCACTTGTCAAAGAACTGGTGGACCTGGTGTACTCGATCCTGAAATTTGACGACAGCCGAGGCCTTCGAGTATTCCCGCCAGAAAATTTCTTCGGATGAGGACAGCTGAGTCAAAGCATGCACCCGCTCGTGTATCCGTTTGTTCTCTTCCGCATGGTTCAACGCTATGACTGCCAAAACAGTTAGTCAAGACTCAGACAAGAAGTTGCTAGCAAAGAGGCAAAGGGATCAGGAAACTTACAGTTTAAACTTTCGGTAGCCTTATGCAGTTCGCCAAGAGTATACCGCTCCACGTCGGCTGCAATCTCGCTCTTTTTGTTGATGATGGCAGCTAAAGCATAAGTGCTGCGTAAGTCCTTTTCCATCTGCGTGATCCGGTCTTTCATGCACTGGATCCGATCGCTTTCAGGAAGAGCACCCGACGAGTCGTCTGCAAACGAGGGTACTGGCAAGACCTGCAAAAAATACTGGTTACAAAGAAGTGATGGATATGGTACAGCCAAACATCCAAAATAACTCCCATCGGGAGAAGTGCAAGAAAGTGATATCATAACAAAAGTGTGCTAACAACAATGCTAGCACGGAGTTTATTACAAAGCATGAGTTGTGCGGCAGAACAATGTTTTGCATCAGCTCAAGGCACAAGTTCGTTACAAGAATCAAGGGAGCTGGGTTTGAGTCGATGAACTAGGGCCAGTCGACGATTTCCTTGATGAAACCAGCTCAAGAAGCTGAAGGGCGCAAGTAAGAGCAGAAGCCTTAAAGGTGCTCAAATCAACAGGCTGCCCGTCTTGCTCTTTTGGAAGCCCCTTGGTCATTTCTTCGATGTCACCCTTAAAGCCGTAACCCATCATAAGTTGGAAGGCAAGGACAGCACCAAAAGTGCGCGATGTACACTTGAATACCTCGATGACCTCCTTGGTATCAACCGCGAAGGTATCGATCAGCTGTCCCAGGGTCTTCTCCTGCTTGATCTTGGGAAAGATCATCGAGTGCATCCGCGCCAGAGCACCCTTCCCCTTCACAAGAAGCTCTTGTGTAAGCTGGTGAGAAGCGAGAATCGTTGACACAGCATTCGCTGGGGAGTTATTTGGAACTCTTTCCAGGGCATCAACAGGAATGTTTGCTGCCTCTACAGTAGAAAGGAAGGAGAAAATTCAGTCATTGACAAAAAGTTTAAATCCATAAGAATGTCACTCGACAGAAGTATGTTAGAAATTACCAAGCAAGGCCAAAGAAGATTGGCGAAGGACTTCATCCTTTTCGGCTGCTCGAGCCTCAGCCACCAGCCTGGATGCTTCTTCCTCCTTCAGCTTCCCTTTCAGTCTGGCCAGCTCATCCTTCAGAGAATCAATCTCTTGGCGAGCCGCGGCAGCTATCTTGACTGCGCCATCCAGTTTTGAAGAGGAAGATTCGACTTCCTCTTGCAGCCGAACTTTGTCAGCCTCTAGAGAAGTGAATCGGGAGGCGAAAACCTCCAGAGAAGAGATAACGCCGCGTAGGTCCTTAAGAGAGAAAGAAAAACAATTAAACAAGGCACGCTCCAAGAAATCTGTACTAAGATCAGAAGAGAACTTACAGAAAAAGGAGCCGCAGTAGCAGCAGTTGGAGAAATATCCTTCCCTTTGGAAAGGGAAGACGCATTCGATGCTTGAGCCACGGGGGCAGCCTTAGGAGCCGAAGCTTCGGAAGCCACCACGACCGGCGAAACGGCATCGGACTTGGCCTTTTTAGGAGGAGGCTCGATAAAGCCCTCATCACTGTAAAAGAAAACAGTCGACTGTGATTATAACAGGAGTATGAAAGGTAAAAAAGGCACAGTATAACTTTCAGAGAAGAACTACTTACATATCGAAGAGATCATCTTCATCGGCAAAGCCGCCGGTTGATCTCTTCGCAGGAGAAGCTCTGGCCCCATCAGCAGCTGCATCAACAAAAGTATCATGATCAGTGTCGACGTTACGCACTGATCCATCTGCGATACAAGTGTTATCGGCTGAGGGGCGAAGATCAGCGTGGGCAACTTCAAGATTCATCGGACTGTTATATTCATCCTCTAGACCTGTTTCATCGGTGGTGTGAAAATCTATGGGGATTGAGGAGCCTCTCTCCTCGGAAGTATCATCCGGTGAATCACGTGTATTTTCAGAAGCCATAGGGATCTGGCAAAGAAAAATGAAAAAGTAAGAACAAAGGTAATCATGTCGGCTGAACAAGAAGCTATAATAAAGATGTGAAGAAAGGAAAATACCCCTAATGGTGGATGATCAACGTCAAGGGGAGCATAAGAAGAGATTAGCGGGATCGAATCTTCCTGGTTGAAGGAAGTAAGACGATGAACTTCATCAAGCAACTCCTTTTCTGATAGATCGGCAGCATTAATCCTGGTCTCATCCTTTGGACCTGAGTACAACCACATCGGGTGAACTCTGGCCATGGCTGGCTGGATTCGACGCTTCAGGAAAACTGCTGCCACCTCCGTACCAATCATAGTTTGGCCGTCAGCCTCTTTGATTCAAAGGAATTTGGCAAAAAATTCTTCGGCTGAAGCCCTTTCGTCGGCTGAGAGGATGTTCTTCCAAGAGTCCTTAGGCTTGGCTTCAGAAACGTCGGCATAGCAGGGGAGTCGACATTCGGGTGAAGAGGAATCTTTGACGTAAAACCATTTCAGCCTCCATCCTTGCACAGACTCTCTCATTGGGAAATTGAAGTAATTAACTTCTGAGCGGGCAACGAAACCTACCCCTCCGGTGACAAAGTATCCATTACTACTGCTGTATCTCTTCACATAGAAGATCTTTTTCCACAGTCCGAAATGAGGTTCAATACCCAAAAATGCCTCGCAAAGGGTGATAAACACGGCAACATGGAGGATTGAGTTGGGGGTGAGTTGCCATAGTTGGATCTCGTACGTCCGCAAGAGATGGAGGAGGAATCCATGAGAGGGGAGTGAAAGGCCTCGATGAAGAAAAGATAAGAACATCACAGAAAATCCCGCGGGAGGATCAGGCCGAGAAATCGCACCTGGAAGGATCACATCACCCATGTCGGAGGATATCAATCCTAAGCTTCGGGACCTCTTCTCGTCACGCTTGGTGACGGTTGAAGCTACCCAGTCCCCAGGTTTGACCGTCGAGCCCGACGGCGCTGGCGGCGCCGGAGCTGGGGGAGGGGCGCTCGGGGCGCTCCCCTTCGGAAGAGAAGAGGAGGACTTGGCAGCAGCACCTCCGCTGGTGGAGCTAGCGGCGGCGGCGGTGTTCTTCTTCTTCACCATCGCGAGATCTGAGGAAGATTGAAACTGTGGCGGCGGCACGACAATGGTGAAAGAAGGGAGAAGAGGGAGAACGAGGAGATGCTGCGGGAACCGTGGAGAGGATTGAGAATTTTTTGCCTTTGGAAATTTTAAGGAGAAGTTAAGGGGTAAGTAAGCACGTGGCGCTTGAGGAAGGGAAGGAACTGACGGCCCACTACGCCCACGATTGCGCGAAAATCGAGGAGCCACCTCGGTCGTTACGCGTACAGTGGTCAAGCCCTAAAACACTGATTGAACAGGGCTAGGGCTAGCTCGTCATGATGAACCTGTCAGATTAGCCTGCAGCAGTAACACGTCAGCAATGACATCATAATTTGGAAGCATTCGAAGGAAATATTAAAAGTCATCGGATGAAGGCTTTGAGTCCACGCACGGATTGCAAGCATCCGAACCTGGACTCGGGGGCTACTCCCATCGGGAGCGCTGACGCGCACCCGATAAAAAGAAGACTCGACAGAATAAGCAGTCGAAGGAAAAAGGACTGAGTCTGCACTCAAACGATTACACCCAGACACTCCCATCGGGAGCGCATGACGTACATCTAGTAAAAGTTTTTTGCACTCCAGGATCATGCCCGGGGACTTGATTCTGTGTAGAGTAACGTTGTTTTGCCATCGGCAGTTAACCAAGAAAAGTTGGGCACATTGCTCATTATCCTTTGCGTGAAGAAAATATATCGGATGACCTATGAAGCCTTGCGAAAAACTCGGCAGAGGAAAGTATTCGAGTAGTACAACTTGAGTCTACGCACGGATTGCAAACATCCGTACCTAGACTCGGGGGCTACTCCCATCGGGAGCGCTGACGCGCACCCGATAAAAGGAAGATGAAGCATAATCAAGATGAATAAGAATAATGAAGGAGAAGAATATCATGAGAGGACATGCATTAGTCTCTACCCGAATTATCTTCGGCTAGACACTCGGGGGCTACTGACGTGGGCATTACCCTTCGAGTAACCGACGTTACCCTATCCTGTATTGACCAACTGGAGGCCCATGAAGACACCCGAAGGCTAGATGGGCCACTAGGTCGGCGCACCAGAAGATCCCTTGACGGGCAAGACAAGGAAGCGAACAAACAAGGAAAGATTGGATCTAAACTACTGTAAATCTAGTCGTATTCGGTTAGACCTCTTGAGACCTGGCCTCCTATACAAAGGCCAGGAGAGGGGCTGCCGAAGGACACGAACAACCTTAGCAATCTTAGCCGGAAAAAGCTTAGAGCTAGGTAACCCTAGCAATAGCAATCTCGCCTAGATCTCAGCCGATTTATTCGGCACCCCATTGTAACCCATTGTTTTCATAATCAAAGAACAGACAGGCAGGACGTAAGGGTTTTACCTCATCGAGGGCCCCGAACCTGGGTAAATCGCTCTCCCCGCTTGTCTGTGAACCGATGTCTCGCGTTAGCCTACAGGATTCCATCAACCCTAAGCCCCTATCGGAGGGCATTGGCGAGGAGTACCCTCGACATTTGAAGTATTTGAAAAAGGGGCTTTTGGCTTAAACGTTTGAAACCCAAAACGACTTCTCTTCATGCTAGACTTCACAAGACCGAGTTTAGGGTTAGGGGGTAGATACATGATTTGTCTGGTTTGAATATGTCTAAACTTTGTTCATCAACTTTAATGCTAACTATATGACATAAGAAGACTATGTGCTTTGGTTTTTCATTTTTTTTTGTTTTTTTTGAATTTTATGCCCATATATTAGAATCTTGGTCAAATCCTAGGTTTGACAAAGATTTAAACATGTTTAAAACATGAAAACGAAAAGGGAAGCTTGTATCCCTCTTAATTAGTCACTCTAATATGAAGTTTTTGGGAGGTTTTTGAAATTTCCATGTTTGAAACCCAAAACCACTTCTCTTCAAGCTTGACTTCATAAGACAGAGCTTATGGTTAGGGGGTAGATACATGATTTGTATGGTTTGAATATGTCCAAACCTTGTTAATGCATCAACTTGAATGCTTACTATATGACATAAGAAGACTATGTACTTTGGTTTTTCATTTTTCTGCTTTTTTTGAATTTTGTCCCATTTGAATCTTTTGGTCAAATCCTAGGTTTGACAAAGATTTAAACAAGTTTAAAACACATGAAAATGAAAAGGTAAGCATGGATCCTTCTTAGTCACTCTAAAATAAAGCTTTTGGGAGGTTCTTGAAATTTCCATGTTTGAAACCCAAAACCACTTCTCTTCATGATTGACTTCATAAGACAAAGTTTAGGGTTAGGGGTAGAGATATATACATGAGTTGTCTGGTTTGAATATGTTTAGACCTTGTTTATCAACTTTAATGCTTACTATATATATGACATAAGAATGCTATGTGCATTGGTTTTTGATTTTTTTCTGAATTTGTATGCCCATTTGAATCTTGGTCAAATCCTAGGCGGTTTGACCAAGATTTAAACAAGTTTAAAACATGAAAATGTAAAGGTAATCATGGATCTTTCTTAGTCACAGTACTCTAGAATGAAGCTTTTGGGAGGTTTTTGAAATTTCCATGTTTGAAACCCAAAACCACTTCTCTTCATGCTTGACTTCGTAAGACAGAGTTTCGGGTTAGGGGTAGATACATGCTTTTTCTGGTTTGAATATGTATAGACCTTGTTTGTCAACTTCAATGGTTACTATATGACATAAGAGGGCTATATATGTGCTTTGGCTTTTCATTTTTTGATTTTTTTCGAATTTTTTATGCCCATTAAAATCTTGGTCAAATCCTATGTTCGACCAAGATTTAAACAAGTTTAGAACATGAAAATGAAAAGGTAATCATGGATCTTTCTTAGTCACGGTACTCTAGAATGAAGCTTTTGGGAGGTTTTTGAAATTTCCATGTTTGAAACCCAAAACCACTTCTTTTCATGCTTGACTTCATAAGACCGAGAGTTTAGGGTTAGGGGTAGAGATACATGATTTTTTTTGGTTTGAATATGTCTAGACCTTGTTTATCAACTAATGCTTACTATATTACATAAGAAGGCTATGTTATTTGGTTTTTCATTTTTTCTGTTTATTTCTAATTGTTTATGCCCATTTGAATCCTATGTTTGACCAATATTTAAACAAGCTTAAAACATGAAAATGAAAAGGTAAGCTTGGATCCTTCTTAGTCCCTCTAAAATTAAGCTTTTGGGAAGTTTTTGAAATTTCCATGTCTGAAACCCAAAACCACTTCTCTTCATGCTTGACTTCATAATTAAGACAGAGTTAAGCGTTAGGGGGTAGATACATGCTTTTTATGTTATGAATATGTCTAGACCGGCCATGTTCATCAAGTTGAATGCTGCTTACTATATATGACATTAGAAGGCTATGTGCTTTGGTTTTTTTTTTTTTGAATTTTTAGGCCCATTTGAGTCTTGGTCAAATCCTAGGTTTGACCAAGATTTAAACAAGTTTAAAACATGTAAATGAAAAGATAAGCCTTGATCCTTCTTAGTCACTCTAAAATGAAGATTTGCGAGGGGTGTTCTTGAAATTAAGCTTGGGTCCTTCTTAGTCACTCTAAAATTAAGCTTTTGGGTTGTTTTTGAAATTTCCATGTTTGAAACCCAAAACCATTTCTCTTCATGCTTGACTTCATAAGACATAGTTAAGGGTTAGGGGGTAGATACATGCTTTTATGTTTTGAATATGTCTAGACCTTGTTCATCAACTTGAATGCTTACTGTATATATATATGACATAAGAAGCTAGACTATGTGCTTTGGTTTTCATTTTTTGATTTTTTTTTGAATGTTTATGCCCATTTGAATCTTGGTCAAATCCTAGGTTTGACCAAGATTTAAGCAAGTTTAAAACACATGAAAATGAAAAGGTAAGCATGGATCCTTCTTAGTCACTCTAAAATAAAGCTTTTGGGAGGTTCTTGAAATTTCCATGTTTGAAACCCAAAACCACTTCTCTTCATGATTGACTTCATAAGACAGAGTTTAGGGTTAGGGGTAGATATATACACGAGTTGTCTGGTTTGAATATATGTCTAGACCTTGTTTATCAACTTTAATGCTTACTATATATATGACATAAGAAGACTATACGTACTTTGGTTTTTCATTTTTCTGATTTTTTTATTTTTCTACCCATTTGAATCTTGGTCAAATCCTAGGGTTGACCATGATTTAAACAAGTTTATAACATGAATTGAAAAGGTAAGCATGGATCGTTCTTAGTCACTCTAAAATGAAGCTTTTGGGATGTGTGTCCTTGAAATTTCCATGTTTGAAACCCAAAACGACTTCTCTTCATGCTAGACTTCATAAGATCGACCGAGCTTAGGGTTAGGGGTAGATACATGATTTGTATGGCTTCAATATGTCCAAACCTTATTAATTTATCAACTTGAATGCTTGTTATATGACATACGAAGACTATATGCTTTGGTTTTTCATTTTTATGATTTTTTATGAATTTTATGCCCATTTGAAACTTTTGGTCAATCCTAGGTTTGACAAAGATTTAAACAAGTTCAAAATATGAAAATGAAAAGGTAAGCATGGATCCTTCTTAGTCACTCTAAAATAAAGCTTTTGGGAGGTTCTTGAAATTTCCACATGTTTGAAACCCAAAACCACTTCTCTTCATGATTGACTTCATAAGACAGAGTTTAGGGTTAGGGGTAGATATATACATGAGTTGTCTGGTTTGAATATGTCTAGACCTTGTTTATCAACTTTAATGCTTACTATATATATGACATAAGAATGCTATGTGCATTGGTTTTTGATTTTTTTCTGAATTTGTATGCCCATTTGAATCTTGGTCAAATCCTAGGCGGTTTGACCAAGATTTAAACAAGTTTAAAACATGAAAATGAAAAGGGAAGTTTGTATCCTTATTAGTCACTCTAAAATGAAGCTTTTGGGATGTTCTTGAAATTTCCATGTTTGAAACCCAAAACGACTTCTCTTCATGCTAGACTTCATAAGACAGAGTTTAGAGTTAGGGGGTAGATACATGATTTGTATGGTTTGAATATGTCCAAACCTTGTTAATTCATCAACTTGAATGCTTACTATATGACATAATAAGACTATATGCTTTTGTTTTTCATTTTTCTATTTTTTTTTGAATTTTATGCCCATTTGAATCTTTTGGTCAAATCCTAGGTTTGACCAAGATTTAGACAAGTTTAACACGTGAAAACGAATAAGTAAGCATGGATCCTTCTTAGTCACTCCAAAATGTACCAATTGATAGATGTGTTAACTTTGCTTCATGGAAAAAATAATGTCATGTAATTGAGTTAACTTGGATTTCCTAGCCTTGAATCCATAGGAAACTTTGCTCTAATGCACTATAATAATCAACCGAGTTTTTACACCAACAGGTCTGTCACTTACGTGTGGTGCCCACGCGTGAGGTCCCACACATCAGTGAGCACAAGTCACGTGCAATAATAGGTACGCAAACTCCCAGCCATCTTCTTTGTCAAGAGAAGACGCATCAGGATGCGTATTGGAAGTCTCTGGGTCCTTCAGGATCCTTCGGTTGTCCCTCTCACACAAAAAAAACAAATTTCTCTCATTCTCGGCCTCGCTCGACTCGCTCGCTCGCTCGCTCGCACCTCCTCCTGCTCACTGACAAACCCTGCACAATAGTCAACATCGTCACCCGAAAAAGGGGAGACACCATAATGCTCTCCCTTCTTCTGTCCTTCCGAGTGATCCCTCTTCCTCCGAGTTTCACTAACTAGACGGGCAAACACACATGTTCTGCATAGTAATAATAAAAAGGTAGAAAAATCGATATACGAATCTATAATTAAATAGGTTAAACTAGGGTTTTGCCCAGTACTACAGATCAAGGTTCAAAAAAATCCAACTACGGGGTTCGAACAACACGATTCTAATCCAAGAATTTTTTCTACCTCATCCAAATGGCCTCAAACTATAGGGTTAGCATCTATCTAGTGCAGTATGTGTGAAAATGTATGCACTATGTGTGCTATAACTTGTATGTCTTTCAAATTTGAACCAAATTTGAATAAGTTTGAAGTATTTGAAAAAGGGGCTTTTGGCTTAAACGTTTGAAACCCAAAACGACTTCTCTTCATGCTAGACTTCACAAGACCAAGTTTAGGGTTAGGGGGTAGATACATGATTTGTCTGGTTTGAATATGTCTAAACTTTGTTCATCAACTTTAATGCTAACTATATGACATAAGAAGACTATGTGCTTTGGTTTTTCATTTTTTTGTTTTTTTTGAATTTTATGCCCATATATTAGAATCTTGGTCAAATCCTAGGTTTGACAAAGATTTAAACACGTTTAAAACATGAAAACGAAAAGGGAAGCTTGTATCCCTCTTAATTAGTCACTCTAATATGAAGTTTTTGGGAGGTTTTTGAAATTTCCATGTTTGAAACCCAAAACCACTTCTCTTCAAGCTTGAATTCATAAGACAGAGCTTACGGTTAGGGGGTAGATACATGATTTGTATGGTTTGAATATGTCCAAACCTTGTTAATGCATCAACATGAATGCTTATTATATGACATAAGAAGACTATGTACTTTGGTTTTTTTGAATTTTGTGCCCATTTGAATCTTTTGGTCAAATCCTAGGTTTGACAAAGATTTAAACAAGTTTAAATCATGAAAATGAAAAGGTAAGCATGGATCCTTCTTAGTCACTCTAAAATAAAGCTTTTGGGAGGTTCTCGAAATTTCCATGTTTGAAACCCAAAACCACTTCTCTTCATGATTGACTTCATAAGACAAAATTTAGGGTTAGGGGTAGATATATACATGAGTTGTCTGGTTTGAATATGTTTAGACCTTGTTTATCAACTTTAATGCTTACTATATATATGACATAAGAATGCTATGTGCATTGGTTTTTGATTTTTTTTCTGAATTTGTATGCCCATTTGAATCTTGGTCAAATCCTAGGCGGTTTGACCAAGATTTAAACAAGTTTAAAACATGAAAATGAAAAGGGAAGTTTGTATCCTTATTAGTCACTCTAAAATGAAGCTTTTGGGATGTTCTTGAAATTTCCATGTTTGAAACCCAAAACGACTTCTCTTCATGCTAGACTTCATAAGATCGACCGAGTTTATGCATGGTTAGGGGATAGATACATGATTTATCTGGTTTGAACACATGTATAAACCTTCTTACTCACTCTAAAATTAAGCTTTCGGGAGGTTTTTGAAATTTCCATGTTTGAAACCCAAAACCACTTCTCTTCATGCTTGACTTCGTAAGACAGAGTTTAGGGTTAGGGGTAGATACATGCTTTTTCTGGTTTGAATATGTATAGACCTTGTTTATCAACTTGAATGGTTACTATATGACATAAGAAGGCTATATATGTGCTTTGGTTTTTCATTTTTTGATTTGTTTCGAATTTTTTATGCCCATTAAAATCTTGGTCAAATCCTATGTTTGACCAAGATTTAAACAAGTTTAGAACATGAAAATGAAAAGGTAATCATGGATCTTTCTTAGTCACAGTACTCTAGAATGAAGCTTTTGGGAGGTTTTTGAAATTTCCATGTTTGAAACCCAAAACCACTTCTTTTCATGCTTGACTTCATAAGATCGACCGAGTTTATGCATGGTTACGGGATAGATACATGATTTGTCTGGTTTGAACACATGTATAAACCTTCTTACTCACTCTAAAATTAAGCTTTCGGGAGGTTTTTGAAATTTCCATGTTTGAAACCCAAAACCACTTCTCTTCATGCTTGACTTTTTTTTGACACCTCTTCATGCTTGACTTCGTAAGACAGAGTTTAGGGTTAGGGGTAGATACATGCTTTTTCTGGTTTGAATATGTATAGACCTTGTTTATCAACTTGAATGGTTACTATATGACATAAGAAGGCTATATATGTGCTTTGGTTTTTCATTTTTTGATTTGTTTCGAATTTTTTATGCCCATTAAAATCTTGGTCAAATCCTATGTTTGACCAAGATTTAAACAAGTTTAGAACATGAAAATGAAAAGGTAATCATGGATCTTTCTTAGTCACAGTACTCTAGAATGAAGCTTTTGGGAGGTTTTTGAAATTTCCATGTTTGAAACCCAAAACCACTTCTTTTCATGCTTGACTTCATAAGACCGAGAGTTTAGGGTTAGGGGTAGAGATACATGATTTTTTTTTGGTTTGAATATGTCTAGACCTTGTTTATCAACTAATGCTTACTATATTACATAAGAAGGCTATGTTATTTGGTTTTTCATTTTTTCTGTTTTTTTCTAATTGTTTATGCCCATTTGAATCCTATGTTTGACCAATATTTAAACAAGCTTAAAACATGAAAATGAAAAGGTAAGCTTGGATCCTTCTTAGTCCCTCTAAAATGAAGCTTTTGGGAAGTTTTTGAAATTTCCATGTCTGAAACCCAAAACCACTTCTCTTCATGCTTGACTTCATAATTAAGACAGAGTTAAGCGTTAGGGGGTAGATACATGCTTTTTATGTTATGAATATGTCTAGACCGGCCATGTTCATCAAGTTGAATGCTGCTTACTATATATGACATTAGAAGGCTATGTGCTTTGGTTTTTCTTTTTTTTTTTGATTTTTTTGAATTTTTAGGCCCATTTGAGTCTTGGTCAAATCCTAGGTTTGACCAAGATTTAAACAAGTTTAAAACATGTAAATGAAAAGATAAGCCTCGATCCTTCTTAGTCACTCTAAAATGAAGATTTGCGAGGGGTGTTCTTGAAATTAAGCTTGGGTCCTTCTTAGTCACTCTAAAATTAAGCTTTTGGGATGTTTTTGAAATTTCCATGTTTGAAACCCAAAACCATTTCTCTTCATGTGCTTGACTTCATAAGACATAGTTAAGGGTTAGGGGGTAGATACATGCTTTTATGTTTTGAATATGTCTAGACCTTGTTCATCAACTTGAATGCTTACTGTATATATATATGACATAAGAAGCTAGGGCTATGTGCTTTGGTTTTCATTTTTTGATTTTTCTTGAATTTTTATGCCCATTTGAATCTTGGTCAAATCCTAGGTTTGACCAAGATTTAAGCAAGTTTAAAACACATGAAAATGAAAAGGTAAGCATGGATCCTTCTTAGTCATTCTAAAATGAAGCTTTTGGGGGGTTCTTGAAATCTCAATGTTTGAAATCCAAAACCACTTCTCTTCATGGTTGACTTCATAAGACATAGTTTAATTAGGGTTAGGGGAAGATACATGATTTGCCAGGTTTGAATATGTCTAGACCTTGTTTATCAACTTGAATGCTTACTATATGACATAAGAAGACTATGTGCTTTTGTTTTTCATTCTTCTATTTTTTTGAATTTTATGCCCATTTGAATCTTGGTAAAATCCTAGGTTTGACCAGGATTTAAACAAGTATAAAATATGAAAATGAAAAGGTAAGCATGGATCCTTCTTAGTCACTCTAAAATGAAGCAGCTTTTGGGAGGTTCTTGAAATTTCCATGTTTGAAACCCAAAACCGCTTCTCTTCATGATTGACTTCATAAGACAGAGTTTAGTGTTAGGGGTAGAAACATGATTTGTCTAGTTTGAATATGTCTAGACCTTGTTTATCAACTTGAATTCTTACGTATCTTCATGTTTGACTTCATAAGACAGAGTTTAGGGTTAGGGGTAGATACATGATTTTTCTTGTTTGAATATGTTTAGACCTTGTTTATCAACTTGAATGTTTACTGTATGACATAAGAAGACAATGTTTTTGAATTTTTTATGTCCATTTGAATCTTAGTCAAATCCTAGGTTTGACCAAGATTTAAACAAGTTTAAAACATGAAAATGAAAAGGTAAGCCTGGATCCTTCTTAAGTCATTCGAAAATGAAGCTTTTGGGGGGTTCTTGAAATCTCAATGGTTGAAACCCAAATTAAACCACTTCTCTTCATGCATGGTTGACTTCATAAGACAGAGTTTAGGGTTAGGGGTAGATACATGATTTATCAGGTTTGAATATGTCTAGATCGATCACATGCTTGTTTATCAACTTGAATGCTTACTATATGGTCGACATAAGAAGACTATATATATGTGTGTTGGTCAAATCCTATGTTTGACCAAGATTTAAACAAGCATAAATCCTGAAAATGAAAAGGTAAGCTTGGATCCTTCTTATTCACTCTAAAATTAAGCTTTTGGGAAGTTTTTGAAATTTCCATGTTTGAAACCCAAAACCACTTCTCTTCATGCTTGACTTCATAAGACATAGTTAAGGGTTAGGGGGTAGATACATGCTTTTTTCTGTTTTGAATATGTCTAGACCTAGCTTGTTCATCAACTTGAAGGCTTACTATATATATATGACATAAGAAGGCTATACTATGTGCTTTGGTCTTTCATTTTTTATTTTTTTGAAATTTTATGCCCATTTGAATCTTGGTCAAATCCTAGGTTTGACCAAGATTTAAACAAGTTTAAAACATGAAAATGAAAAGGTAAGCCTAGATACTTCTTAGTCACTCTAAAATGAAGCTTTTGGGAGGTTTTTGAAATTTCCATGTTTGAAACCCAAATCCACTTCTCTTCATGCTTGACTTCAGAAGACAAAGTATAGGGTTATGCATGGGTAGATACATGCTTTTTTCTGGTTTGAATATGTATAGACCTTGTTTATCAACTCGAATGCTTACTATATGACATAAGAATACTATGTGCTTTGCTTTTTCATTTTTCTATTTTTTAATTGTTAAACCCATTTGAATCTTGGACAAATCCTAGGTTTGACCAAGATTGAAACAAATTTAAAACATCAAAATGGAAAGTTAAGCATGAATCATTCTTAATTATTCACTCTAAAATGAAGCTTTTGGGAGGTACTTGAATTTTTATGTTTGAAACCCAAAACCACTTCTCTTCATGTTTGACTTCATAAGACAGAGTTTATGGTTAAGGGTAGATAGATGATTTTTCTAGTTTGAATATGTCTAGACCTTGTTTATCAATTTGAATGCTTACTATGTGACATAAGAATACTATGTGCTTTGCTTTTTCATTTTTCTAATTTTTTAAATTGTTAAACCCATTTGAATCTTGGTCAAATCCTAGGTTTGACGAAGATTGAAACAAGTTTAAAACATCAAAATGGAAAGGTAAGCATGAATCATTATTAACTATTCACTATAAAATGAAGCTTTTGGGAGGTACTTGAAATTTTATGTTTGAAACCCAAAACCACTTCTCTTCATGTTTGACTTCATAAGAAAGAGTTTATGGTTAAGGGCAGATTGATGATTTTTCTTGTTTGAATATGTCTAGACCTTGTTTATCAACTTGAATGCTTACTATAAGACAAAGTTTAGGGTTAGGGTAGATACATTTTTTTTGGTTTGAATATGTCGTCTAGACCTTGTTTATCAACTAATGCTTACTATATTACATAAGAAGGCTATGTTATTTGGTTTTTCATTTTTTCTATTTTTTCTAATTTTTTATGCCCATTTGAATCTTGGTCAAATCCTAGGTTTGAACAAGATTTAAACAAGTTTAAAACATGAAAATGAAAAGGTAAGCCTGGATCCTGCTTAAGTAGTCACTGTAAAATGAAGCTTTTGGGAGGTTTGTGAAATTTCCATGTTTGAAACCCAAAACCACTTAAGACAGAGTTTAGGGTTAGGGGTAGATACATGCTTTTTCTGGTTTGAATATGTATAGACCTTGTTTATCAACTTGAATGGTTACTATATGACATAAGAAGGCTATATATGTGCTTTGGGTTTCCATTTTTTGAATTTTTTCGATTTTTTATGCCCATTTAAATCTTGGTCAAATCCTAGGTTTGACCAAGGTTTAAACAAGTTTAAAACATGAAAATGAAAAGGCAAGCATGAATCATTTCTTAATTAGTCACTAGCTCTAAAATGAAGGTACTTGAATTTTTTTATGTTTGAAACCCAAAACCCCAGTTCTCTTCATATGTTTGACTTCATAAGACAGAGTTTAGGGTTAGGGGTAGATATGATACATGATATTTCTGGTTTGAATATGTTTAGACCTTGTTTATCAACTTGAATGCTTACTATATGACATAAGAAGACTATATATGTGCTTTGGTTTTTCATTTTTTGATTTTTTATGAATTTTTACGCCCATTTGAATCTTGGTCAAATCCTAGGTTTAACCAAGGTTTAAACAAGTTTAAAACATGAAAATGAAAAGGTAAGTCCTTCTTAGTCACTCTAAAATGAATCTTTTGGGAGGTTTTTGAAATCTCAATGTTTGAAATTAACCCAAAACCACTTCTCTTCATGCTTGGCTTCATAAGACAGAGTTTATTGTTAGGGGTAGATACATGCTTTTTTCTGGTTTGAATATGTCTAGTCCTTGTTTATCAACTTGAATGCTTACTATATATATGACATAAGAAGGCTATGTTATTTGGTTTTTCATTTTTCTGATTTTTTATCCCCATTGCTTCACTACTACAGTACTACCCTGGCGTTCATTGTTTCCACTGACTATTCAGAGCTTTGGACGTCCATCAGAGTAGTACTAGTAGTTAGTAGTACAGCTGCTAGCTCGATTAATGGCGTGCTATAAAATTCTATACTAGCCGACAGATGTCCATTCCTCGGGTTGCGCGCCAGAGCCTTCGAAGAGAAGGTAGCCGCTCTGTCCCGTTGATTTACGGTGGACGGACAGGATAGAACGTCTCTGTGTTGAAGCATACGTACTACTCCGGACCACTCTCGATTCATTTGCTTCTTCTCCCGAGTCCTGACCAGGGACTGAGATCCAGTGACTCTAGTAAGAGAAGTCACCATGCAACTTCGTCTTAATGTAAAGTTTTTTTTTTTGATAAAGGGATTTTTTTTCTGAGCAACATAAATTTTTGTTTCAAATTTTAGATCAACCAAGTGCGTTGGATCTTAATCTGATGGCTCGTATAGGTAAAGTTCATGGTAACTTCTGTTGGGTAAGTCACTGGATCTGAGTTCGCAAGGGAGCCCCCTCTCGGCCGTTGATTTAGGATGGGCGGACCAGGTTGCTCGAAGCGAGGGCAGGAGACGGCTGTCTGGTTTTAATAGGGGGGAGTACTTCTTCCATTCCCTTCTTGCTTCACTTCCAGTCTCCTTCCACTTCCCGCGATGCCTCTGAAGTCAAGGCCACCATCTCGCTTGAAGAAGCACCATCTAGTGTTGACGAGGGACGCGGAGAGTTCCCGCCGGCGGTCTATCCAGATGCTGGCCACGAGAAAGGACCCGCCAGAAAACGAAGGCCCTGCTTCGCGCTCGTCTCGGAACGGTGTCCGTCGTGCGGTCGAAGATTCCTGGTTAGTTTCCATCGCCATGTTTCTTGATTCTTCCTGGCCCGGAGGTCCCAACTCTTTATTCCGTATTAATCCTTTTTATACATATCTCAGTGCCCCACGACGCACCCTGCCATCTTCTCATGACGACTTCAACCCCTGTCTCGTGCGCTTAGAGGTTACCACTGATTGGACATTTTCGTCTTCCTCTCGTCACTTTGTTTGGTACTGATGATATTGCCATGCAGGAAGCGTCGGCGTGTTTCAGAGATGAGCTTAAAACTCTCGTGAAACTCGCCTCCAACTTTCGCGATGATCTCGATACTTTGAAGGACGAGGTCACCGGCCGGGGTAAGCTGCATGATGTGAGCATTCCATCAAGTGAGGAAACGAACACTGTCATCAAGAAGCTTAAGGGCGAGAATTTGATGCTTAAGATCGAGTGCGGCTTTCTTCACGAAGAAAACATCGAGCTATCAAACATGTGCGTTCAAGCTATCAACGGGAGCCTCAACACCCAACATGATGCGGTGAAGAAGATGATGGATAACAGCATCTTGAAGAAAAACAATATGGTGGAGGACACGCGCGGGATGGTCGATCCAATCCAGGCACCGCAGAAGGAAGTCGATGTGCTCCGAGTCCAGCCACCTTTGCGTAGGTCACCGAGGCGCCCTCGCGGAGGTAGCTGAGGAGCGCACGTCGCCGAGTAGGCTGGGGGATAAGGAGTTCCAGGAGAGAAGCGGAATCACCACCCGACGATGGAGGGTCGCTCCGCCGTAGGTCGGGGGAGAGAATCACTGACTCTCATTGTTCTTTAGCTAGTCCTCCGATCCATATTACTTGATGTTAAAATGGATGTATCTACAACTGAAATATGTCAAGATACATATATTTCAACGTTTATATTGCCTAAGTCATATTATCCATCCCTAAGCTAGGTCGCTTTTGTAACTACTGATTTGCAGATTCGACTCTTCTGACGAAAGATTTGTGGCCATGTGTCTTACAAGTCTAGTTCCAACTGACATTATTTGTACTCGATAAAAACGTATTATTCAGTACCCCCTCTGAATAATACTTTCGTAGTATGTGCTTCTAAAATTGTAGATGTTGATATTTTTTATGTAGAGTTCCTCAATCTTTTGAATTTTGACTTGGCTGAAAAAATATATGTATCGTAATTAGGGAAGGAGATAGTAGCAAGTTGGGATGCATCTGGATTTGGATGTTTGGCGTCACTCGAACCTCTGTTAATAGGATTTTTCTTTTGTGAGAGGGACAACCGATACGCATCCTGATGCGTCTTCTCTTGACAAAGAAGATGGCTGGGAGTTTGCGTACCTATTGCACGTGACTTGTGCTCACTGAAGTGTGGGACCTCATAAGTGGGCACCACACGTAAGTGACAGATCTGTTGGTGTAAAAACTCGATTGATTATTATAGTGCATTAGAAAAAAGTTTCCTATGGATTCAAGGGTAGGAAATCCAAGTTAACTCATTTACATGACATTATTTTTTCATGAAGCAAAGTTAACACATCTATCAATTGGTACATTTTGGAGTGACTAAGAAGGATCCAAGCTTACTTATTCGTTTTCATGTGTTAAACTTGTCTAAATCTTGGTCAACCCTAGGATTTGACCAAGATTCAAAAGGGAAGAACAAAAAACATAAAAATGAAAAACCAAATCACATACTATGTCTTATGAAGTCAAGCATGAAGAGAAGTGGTTTTGGGTTTCAAACATGGAAATTTCAAAAACCTCCCAAAAACTTCATTTTAGAGTGATTAAGAAGGATACATGCTTCCCTTTTCATTTCATGTTTTAAACTTATTTAAATTATCTTGGTCAAGCCTAGGATTTGACAAGATTCAATTGGGCATCAAAATTTAAAAAAACAGAAAAATCAAAAACAAAAGCAAATAGTTTTCTTATGTCATATAGTAAGCATTAAAGTTGATAAACAAGGTCTAGACATAATTAAACCAGACAAATCATGTATATGTCTACCCTAACCCTAGACTCCGTCTTATGAAGTCAACCATTGAAATTTCAAGAACATCCCAAAAGCTTCATTTTAGAGTGACTAAGAAGGATACAGACTTCCCGTTTCATTTTCATGTTTTAAACTTGTTTAAATCTTGGTCAAACCTAGGATTTGACCGAGATTCAAATAAGTTTAAAACATGACAATGAAAAGGTAAGCATCGATCCTTCTTAGTCACTCTAAAATGTAGCTTTTGGGATGTTCTTGAAATTTCCATGGTTTAAACCCAAAAGCACTTCTCTTCATGCTTGACTTCATAAGACAGAGTTTAGGGTTAGGCCTTAGGGGTAGATACATGATTTTTCTGGTTTGAATATGTCTAGACCTTGTTTATCAATTTGAATGCTTACTATATGACATATGAAGGCTATGTGCTTTGGTTTTTCATTATTTCAATTTTTTTCTGAATTTTTATGCCCATTTAAATCTTGGTCAAATCCTAGGTTTGACCAAGATTTAAACAAGTTTAAAACATGACAATGAAAATGTAATTAATCCTGGATCCTTCTTAATTTAAAAGTAAGTCTAATTAAAATGAAGCTTTTGGGAGGTTTTTGAAATTTACATGTTTGAAACCCAAAACCACACTTCTCTTCATGCTTGACTTCATATATGAGATAGAGTTTAGGGTTAGGGGGTACATGATTTGTCTGGTTTGAATATGTCTAGACCTTGTTTATGAACTTGAATGATTACTACATGACATAAGAAGACTATGTGCTTTGGTTTTTTATTTTTTATTTTATGCCCATTTGAATATTGGTCAAATCCTAGGTTTGACCAAGATTTAAACAAATTTAAACATGAAAATGAAAAGGTAAGCCTGGATCCTTCTTAATTTGTCACTCTAAAATGAAGCTTTTGGGAGGTTTTTGAAATTTCCGTGTTTGAAACCAAAAACCACTTGTCTTCATGCTTGACTTCATATATAAGACAGAGTTTAGGGTTAGGGGTAGATACATGATTTGTATTATTTGAATATGTCTAGACCTTGTTTATCAACTTTTGAATGCTTACTATATATATGACATAAGAATGCTATGTGCTTTTGTTTTTCATTTTTCTGATCTTTTTTAATTTTATGCCCATTTGAATCTCGGTCAAATCCTAGGCTTGACAATGATTTAAATACGTTTAAAATATGAAAATGAAAAGGTAAGCTTGGATCCTTCTTAGTCACTCTAAATTAAAGCTTTTGGGAGGTTTTTGAAATTTCCATGTTTGACACCCAAAACCACTTCTCTTCATGCTTAACTACATAAGACAAAGTTTAGGGGTAGGGGTAGATACATGATTTTTCTTGTTTGAATATGTCTAGGCCTTGTTTATCAACTTTAATGCTTACTATATGACATAAGAAAACTATGTGCTTTGGTTTTCCAGTTATCTTTTTTTTTGGAATTTTGATGCACATTTGAATCTTGTAAAATCCTAGGTTTGACCAAGATTTAAACAAGTATAAACATGAAAATGAAAAGGGGAGAATGTATCCTTCTTAGTCAGTCTAAAATGATGTTTTTGGGAGTTTTTTGAAATTTCCATGTTTGAAACCCAAACTATGCACTTCTCTTCATGCTTGACTTCATAAGACAGAGTTTAGGGGTTAGGGGGTAGATACATGATTTGTCTAGTCTGAATATGTCTAGACCTTGTTTATCAACGTTAATGTTTACTATATGACATAAGAAGACTATGTGCTTTGGTTTTTCATTTTTTCATTTTTTTATTTTATGTCCGTATGAATCTTGGTCAAATCCTTGATTTGACCAGGATTTAAACAAGTTTAAAACATGAAAATGAAAAGGTAAGCCTTGATCCTTCTTAGTCACTCTAAAATGAAGCTTTTGACATGTTCATGAAATTTCCATGTTTGAAACCCAAAACGGCTTCTCTTCATGCTAGACTTCATAAGATCGACATGGGGTAGATACATGATTTGTCTGGTTTGGATATATCTAGACCTTGTTTATCAACTTGAATGCTTACGATATGACACAAGAAGACTATGTGCTTTTGTTTTTCATTTTTCTGATTTTTTTAATTTTGTGCCCATTTGTATGTTGGTCAAATCCTAGGGTTGACAATGATTTAAACAAGTTTAAAATATGAAAATGCAAAGGTAAGCATGGATCCTTCTTAGTCACTCTAAAATGAAGCTTGTTGGGAGGTTTTTGAATTTCTATGTTTGAAACCCAAAACCAATTCTCTTCATGCTTGACTTCATAAGACAGAGTTTAGGGGTTAGGGGTATAGATACATGATTTGTCTGGTTTGAATATGTATAGACCTTGTTTATCAACTTGAATGCTTACTATATGACATAAGAAAAACTATGTGCATTGGTTTTTCATTTTTGTGATTTTTTTAAATTTTGATGCCCATTTGAATCTTGGTTAAATACTAGGATTGACCACTGATACGTCTCCGACGTATCGATAATTTCTTATGTTCCATGCCACATTATTGATGTTATCTACATGTTTTATGCACACTTTATGTCATATTCGTGCATTTTCTGGAACTAACCTATTAACAAGATGCCGAAGTGCCAGTTCCTGTTTTCTGCTGTTTTTGGTTTCAGAAATCCTAGTAACGAAATATTCTCGGAATCGGACGAAATCAACGCCCAAGTTCCTATTTTCACCGGAAGCATCCAGAACACCCGGGAAGGACCAGAGGGGGGGCACTGGGCCCCCAGACCCTAGGCCGGCGCGGCCCAGGCCCCGGCCGCGCCGCCCTATGGTTTCGTCGCCCCTTCGACCCTCCTGCGCCGCCTCTTCGCCTATATAAAGCCCCTGGATCGAAAACCCTGATACAATTGACGAAACCCACAGAAACCTTCCAGAGCCGCCGCCATCGCGAAGCCAAGATCTGGGGGACAGGAGTCTCTGTTCCGGCACGCCGCCGGGACGGGGAAGTGCCCCTGGAAGGCTTCTCCATCGACACCGCTGCCATCTCCACCGCCATCTTCATCACCATTCTCTGCTCCCATGAGGAGGGAGTAGTTCTCCATCGAGGCTCGGGGCTGCATCTGGGTAGCTATGTGGTTCATCTCTCCCATGTACCTCAATACAATAATCTCATGAGCTGCTTTACATGATTGAGATTCATATGAGTTTTGTATCACTACTATCTATGTGCTACTCTAGCAATGTTATTAAAGTAGTTTTATTCCTCCTGCACGTGTGTAAAGGTGACAGTGTGTGCACCGTGTTAGTACTTGGTTTATGCTATGATCATGATCTCTTGTAGATTGCGAAGTTAACTATTGCTATGATAATATTGATGTGATCTATTCCTCCTACATATGCATGAAGGTGACAGTGTGCATGCTATGTTAGTACTTGGTTTAGTCTTTTGATCTATCTTACACTAAAGGTTACTAAAATATGAGCATTATTGTGGAGCTTGTTAACTCCGGCATTGAGGGTTCGTGTAATCCTACGCAATGTGTTCATCATCCAACAAGAGTGTAGAGTATGCATTTATCTATTCTGTTATGTGATCAATGTTGAGAGTGTCCACTAGTGAAAGTGTAATCCACTACAGGAATTCCGGTCTATTGCAACAAAATTTATTGCAATACCAATTTTTTGTTGCAATAATTCACGATATTACCACAAAGTTTGGTTTTGTGGTAATAGGAGCGTGTATTACCACATGTTTTACAGCGTTGCATTAACCCAACAAATTGTTGCGATAGAGGCTAGTTAGTGCAACGAAATGACAGTTCGTGGCAATAGTCTAGATATATCGCCACAATTTTATTCCATTGCCATACAGTCCTTTTTTGTGGCAATACAACATAGGTATTGCAACAAAATGACAATTCGATGCAATATTCTGGGTATATCGCCACAATTTCTTTTCATTACCAGAAGGTCCTTTTTTGTGGCAATAGAAAATAGATATCGCAACAAAATTTCTATTTGTGGCAATACAACATAGGTATTGCAACAAAATGACAATTCGATGCAATATTCTGGGTGTATGGCCACAATTTAATTCCATTGCCAGAAGGGCCTCCCTTTGTGGCGATAGAAAATAAATATTGCAACAGAATTTCTATTTGCGGCAATCGTTTAGATATATTGCCACAAATTTTTTCCATTGCCAGAAGTTATTTAGTTGTGGCAATGGAAAATAGATATTGCAACAGAATATACAGGTGTGGTGATATTTCACACTAATCACCACAACAGTTTGTTGTTGCCATATTGGATATGTTATTGCAATGTTTTTAGAAGGCCCACACGGTCAAACCGGATTAATGTTACTCCCTCAATATAAGGTGTATAGTTTTCTTGCACGAATATTAACGCACAAACTAAGAGAGCAAATTTCATTGTTGTTGGACATTAGTGCCCCTGCGTGATCAACGTAATACTAGAGAGCAAATAGGAAAGTCTTGGCAGCCTCACTCTCCTGATCTAATTATACCCCTTAATTATCCTAATAAGTAACAAATCCCACAAATTTCTCTATAACTGAATCTCACCCGATGGGTGTCCTTCCCAGGTGATCGACATGCATCTTAGTAGTCGGATTTATTTCCTCTAAACTAAGGTACGTGAGGTAGTAGGATTGCTAATACCTGTGGGAATGGGAAAAAACGCGTACCAATTTTATTTTCTTTAAACGTAACATGCAGCTGAATTTTAGCCACATGGTACACAAATATCACATGACAATAGATTGTCTAGGGAAAGTGCTCTACAGATTAGGAGCCCAACAGGTATCCAGCGATATGAAATACAATTGAAATCCCACCGTAACCCACCTTGCTAGCAAGTAGAAAATTTCCATTTTTCGTTTCTTTTAGCTGACACAACTATTGATACGATAGAAAATAGCCAAAACAAATACAGTACAGAGGGATTTTCTTCCATGGCCGCATCTGCTTCGATAAACCATTCATGATGCAAGTGGTCCGATCAGGTTTGGACCTATTACTGGACCGGTGGACCTGTAGGCTAATCTGAGGTTTCAGGTTTGGACCGGACCTATTTCAGTAGGGCAGCGGGTAAACCTAGGTTCAGCCCTTTTGAGAGCTACTGCTGCGTGACTTTGCTCGTGCGTGGCTTTGCTCGTGATGAATGGCTGCTCTCGTGCGTGGCTTTGCTCGTGATGAATGGCGGCTGCTGCTTGATGACGCTGCTGCCATAGTTAGAAGCGGAGCAGCAAATCAACACACAACTCTTCTATCTTTAATTTCACACAAGAAATCACTGATTGGGTACTAAACTGGATTAGAAAATTGTTGGAAAAAAGGAAACAATTTCTTAATGAATTTGCGAATTCACAAACTAAAAGAGATCAATCAAGAATAATTAATAGCAGCTACTAGTACTGTTTCTTTTTTGAAAGAACTAGTACTGCTACTAAGTTCACTAAGTTCTCAGGGGAACACTGAATCAGTTGGCCATCAAACACTCGAATTGAACTGGCGATGGAAAAACCATAGCAGCAAAGACATTTAAGAGCTAGAGAGCGAGATGTCGACACACTCACACACATGATCAGAAACAATGTTGCGAAGCTGCATGTGAGAACCAAAGCCCCTAGCTACGAGGCTTGCAATCCTCAAGGTGATAACACAGAGATCACCAAAGTACCATTCTCTAATACCAGAAGCCCTTCCTTCATATAGACATGAAAACCCAGCAGCAAACCACTCACTAAAACGAACTTCAGTTCTTCAGCTTCAGACTCGTACATGACCCCTGCACTACCAACAAGTGTTATATCAGTAAATATTATCCGATAGGTGAATGTAAATGTAGATTTTCATATATATATATATATCTGCTATTGTTTAACAGTTAGAACTAATTCATATGGAAAACAGTCATAACAGTACCAACTTCACAAATAAATTTTCGCAAGATATTGTGGTGGAGTCAGTAGCTATGTGAATTTCACAATCTCCCTGTGGGGCATTTATACAGAAAGAAACAGAGCTTGCTCTGTGAAAATAATAATCATTCAAAGGGTTACAAAATTGGAGTATCTCATCCACTTTGTTCAGTTTTTCCTATCACTATAGCAATGCTAAAGTTTTCAGCAGGAACTTTCAGGAAACAAGGGACGTTTTGAGCAGCAGCAGAACATGTCCTTTATTGACACTTCTTCATCTATCCTGTGGCTGGAATACTAATTGGACAACACAACATGTCCTTATCACTATGCGACACCAACACTGCACTCTCCTCTCTCTCTCATAAGGATCACAGATATGGATTGAAATCAAATAGGAAGCAGAAGTACCAATTACAGGTCACTAGTTCATGTCAAATCAAATAGGAAGTTGGGCAGGTTCAGTTACAACCAAGAATCAATCTGGGCGATTGAAGAATGCACCTCAGCTCGGCAGATGGGAGAAGAGTCTGAGGTGGAGATGCCGGCACGGAGGACTGCTACTGGTGAAGGAGGTAGGGGACGGCGTGCTCCGCGAGATCTGGACCCTCCCCGGCTGCGAGCACCTCACGCAGCATCGCGGCGTTCCGGCGGCCGGCGGTTTGCCCCGTTGCGGCGGCTGGACGACTTGCAAACAGGTGCGAAAGGAGGACGCGGGAGGCCGCAGGGTGAGGCGGCTTGCTCTACGTCGACGAGCTTATTCCGGTACCGGCGCGTTGCCTCCGCGGCGCAGAGGCGTGCGCCTCCCTGTGACCTGTGTCGCTGTGGAGAGGGGCGGTTCTACCCTAGGGACGAAAGAGTTAGATCCACGTTGGACCTAATTTTTAGCGGGTCAGCCACTGGCCCTTTTGGTAACAAAATCTAGGTCCGGTTAAGCGGGTTAGTGGTCGCGACCGTTTGCGTTCGCTGGATCGAAAAATGCGTCAGATACCACCTCCAACGGGATGCAAAGTGACTGGACTGCCCGCGATGACGCAAACCTGGCACAAATATGCGTCTCGGATGTGTCTCTGCGGACGCGCAAAGTGTACGCTCGCGTCTCGTGGATGTTTCGTCGGGCCCGCCTGGCAGCGACCCTGCGTCGATGCGTCTTCTCAGGTGCGCCAGTGACTGGCGCCGAGGCGTCGCTTCGACAGTCTGTGCCACGTTAATGGCGATGCCTCGCCTGCCGAGCGGTCGTCGCCCACCTCCGCCAACACAGTAATGGTGATGCCATGCGTCCCGCGGCCGTCGTCTTCCTCCGGCCTATGTAAAGAGGGCGTGCGGTCTTCTTCCTCAACTCAACCTTAAAATTTGCACGAATTTCAAATTTGCTTAAATTTGAAATTTGCTCGAATTTCAAATTTGCTCGGATTTAAATTTTATTTAAAAACCGAAAGAAAGAGAAAAAAGAAAAAAAACCGAAAACCGACACAGGCGAAGGAAACAACAAAGATCCAAAGAAACCCCTACGGAATAAAATGAGCCAACCCAAAACGAATGGTCCCGTGTGCGGGTCGTATAACGACGCGCTAATGGGCGGGGAATAGGGATTACGAGAATACTCCCTTGACCCACTGATACGTCCCAAACGTATCTATAATTTCTTATGTTCCATGTTACTTTTATGATGATACTCACATGTTTTATACACATTATATGTCATTGATACGTCCAATTTGCATCACTATTTTATATCATAATTTGCTGTTATTCATTGATATATTTCATATTGGGACACAATACTTATGTTATTTCATCTATTTTGCATGTTTCATCATTATTGGAGGATCAAGCACCGGAGCCAGGATTCTGCTGGAAAAAGCACCGTCAGAACGCAATATTTCGGAAGATCAACTGTTGAAGGAAATTATACCAAAAATCCTATTTTTCAAGATGACGAAGGAAGCCAGAAGGAGGGGCCAGGAGGACCCAGGGTGGGCCCACACCCTAGGGCGGCGCGGCCCATGCCCTGGCCGCGCCGCCATGTGGTTTGGGGGGCCCACGACCCCTTTCGCCTCCTTTTCTTCGCGAAACCCTTCGTCCCGAAGACCTAAGCCACAGAGGGTACCTCGCGAAGAGTTACAGCCGCCTCTGCGGGGCGGAGAACACCAGAGAGAAAAGAGCTCTCCGGCGGGCAGAAATCCGCCGGGGAAATTCCCTCCGGGAGGGGGAAATCGACGCCATCGTCACCGTCATCGAGCTGGACATCATCGCCATCACCATCATCATCATCTCCACCATCATCACCGCCGTCATCACCGCTGGACACCGTCACCGCCGTAGCAATTTGGGTTTGATCTTGATTGTTTGATAGGGGAAACTCTCCCGGTATCGATCTATACTTGTTGTTGATGCTATTGAGTGAAACCATTGAACCAAGTTTATGTTCAGATTGTTATTCATCATCATATCACCTCTGATCATGTTCCATATGATGTCTCGTGAGTAGTTCGTTTAGTTCTTGAGAACATGGGTGAAGTCTAAATGTTAGTAGTGAACTATGGATGAGTAATATTCAATGGTATGATACTTAAGTTGTGGTGTTATTCTTCTAGTGGTGTCATGTGAACGTCGACTACATGACACTTCACCATTTATGGGCCTAGGGGAATGCATCTTGTATTCGTTTGCTAATTGCGGGGTTGCCGGAGTGACAGAAACCTAAACCCCCGTTGGTATATCGATGCAGGAGGGATCGCAGGATCTCAGAGTTTAAGGCTGTGGTTAGATTTATTCTTAATTACTTTCTTGTAGTTGCGGATGCTTGCAAGGGGTATAATCACAAGTATGTATTAGTCCTAGGAAGGACGGTACATTAGCATAGGTTCACCTACACAACACTTATCATAACAATGAAGATTATTTAGCTGTATGTAGCGAAAGCAGTAGACTAAAATCCCGTGTGTCCTCGAGAACGCTTGGTCATTATAAGTAATCAAACCGGCTTGTCCTTTGTGCTAAAAAGGATTGGGCCACTCGCTGTAATTGTTACTCTCGCACTTTACTTACTCGTACTTTATTCAACTGTTACATCAAAACCCCCTGAATACTTATCTGTGAGCATTTACAGTGAATCCTTCATCGAAACTGCTTGTCAACACCTTCTGCTCCTCGTTGGGATCGACATTCTTACTTATCGAAGATACTACGATACACCCCCTATACTTGTGGGTCATCAGTCATATTTATGCATTTTCCGGAACTAACCTATTGACGAGATGCTGAAGTGCCAGTTACTGTTTTCTGCTGTTTTTGGTTTCAGAAATCTTACAAAGGAAATATTCTCGGAATCGGACGAAATCAACGTCCAACATCTTATTTTTCCCGGAACCTTCTAGAAAGTCAAAGGGGACCAGAGGGGAGCCCTGGGGCCCCACACGTGTGGGCGGCGCGGCCCGGCCCGGGGGGGCGCGCCCCCCTAGTGTGAGGTGGCCCCGTGGCCCCTCCGACTCCGCCTCTTCGCCTATTTAAAGCTCCCTGACCTAAAACATCGACACAGATTGACAAAACACCAGAAAACCTTCCAGAGCCGCCGCCATCGCGAAACTCCAATTCGGGGGACAGAAGTCTCTGTTCCGGCACCCTGCCGGGACGGGGAATTGCCCACGGAGTCATCTCCATCGACACCACCGCCATCTTCACCGCCATCGCTGTCTCCTATGATGAGGAGGGAGTAGTTCTCCCCCGAGGCTAAGGGCTGTACCGGTAGCTATGTGGTTAATCTCCCTCCCATGTACTTCAATACAATGATCTCATGAGCTGCCCTACATGATTGAGATCCATATGATGAGTTTGTAATCTAGATGTCGTTATGCTATTCAAGTGGATTTTACTTATGTGATCTCCGGAGACTCCTTGTCCCACGTGTGTAAAGGTGACAGTGTGTGCACCGTGTGGGTCTCTTAGGCTATATTTCACAGAATACTTATTCACTGAGTTATGATTTGAGTTGGATGTCTCTATGAAATTGTGGTGTGTTAGTACCTCCTATGAATGCTCACAGTGACAGCGTGGGGTGTTTATTAGTACTTGGGAATACATCTTTAAGGTTTGCCTACATGATGAATTAGTGTTCGTTATCTTGCCGGAGAGTAATTCAGAATAGCATAGTGAAGTGCTTATATTTATATTCCTTTATGATTGCAATGTTGAGAGTGTCCACTAGTGAAAGTATGATCCCTAGGCCTTGTTTCCAAATACTGCAATCATCGTTTATTTACTGTTCTGCTACATGTTCGTTTACTGCATCTTTACTTACTGCAATATTACTACCATCTCCCCCCTTCCCGGACAAGAGTCGTAAGAGCTGAGGGAAGATGACGGGGAAGTCGCCGCGGAGGAGGACGACGATGACAAGGTCACGTAGTCGGACTATGAGGTGACTGGAAAAGAGTTAGCAGGTCGCACCAGCGGAACGAAGAGGGGAGCGACGTCTTCCTCGCAGCCATCGCGCGAGGAGGGCACGGAGGACTAAGAAGAGGAAGCGACTTCCCTCTCCCCGAAGGGGAAGGGACCTCTTGAAGCTCTAGACGAACAACGGGCCAAGTGGGCCCACCAGATGACCCCTCTAGAGACGCACGTCAGTCTCCAGAGGCCGAAGGCGACGTTCTCAAGGCGACTGAGCGCGTCCATCCTGGCGTGAAGACCGTCCCGGTCGTCAAGTAAGTTTCTCCGGCCTCTTTACTTCCAAATAGTTCCGAGCGACTCGAGTAACATGGACGAATTATTTCGACAGGGCCAAGGCGAAGGTGCTGAAGAAGCCCGCACCCACACGGGGAGCAGCGGCGATGAAAGTGGCCTAAGCCAAGAAGGCCGCAGAGCAGGAGGCGGTGAAGGCGGCCGAGGCCAAGAAGTCCACGAACGCGGAATTGACGAGGGCGGCTGAGGCCAAGAAATCTGCGGACGCAGAATCGGCGAAGACCGCTGAGGCAAAGAAGGTCGCTGAGGCGGATGAAAGGGCTTCGGAGCCATGAACCTTCTGTTTGGTTTTTCAAATGATTTCTAAAATTCTAGTTCAAAACTAGTTTTGCTAACCTAAGTGTACATGAAGAAACACATGATCCTGGACACGTGACCGAGTTGAATCGGGACTACGCGACTGAGGCGTCGCCAACACCATGATCTCCCACCGTCCGCTCCACGCCGTCCCCATGACCAAAGAGTGAGACCACCACCACCAACACGTTGCCCACCGTAGAGCGACACGTGCAGTCCACCTTCTAGGGCTGCCGCCTATACTTCCGAGGGCGGCGCGGGCAGCTAGGTTTCGCCCCGGTCGTCACCCGCGGGGGACGACCCGGAGCGAGCGAATCGTTTTTCTCAATTCATAACGCTCTGAAATATTATTTTTAGCAGCATATATATTTCATACTGCTCTCAAATATGTTTTCTAATTTATTTCATTGTTGTAAACATTCCCTCCAAAAGATTTACTTTCCCACCACCTAATTAGCGTTAATAATATAGTTTGTGCCAAAAAAATTAACCTCCCGCCTAAACGTCCAATTATTCTCCGTCCAAATATTTTGTTCCCACCAAAAAATAGCCTATTTAACCTTCCCGTAAACGCACCCATACCTACTCCCGATTTGTACTCTAAACCAAATCACGGCACCATCACGGTGGCGATTGGATCTGAGCTCTGGTCTTCGTCCGTGCTCACGGTGTCATCGCGGCGTCAACACATAGAAGCACGCCCGCACAGAGAATATCTCAGGTTATTTCTCCCAATCTCCCAATCCCCTCCCATCGTAGAACCACATCGGCGAGTGCCGCCGTGCCGCGCGCTTCGTCCCATAGTACAGCCGCATCACGTATCTGATAGATTTGCATTAGTTCTTTTGCAATTCATCTCAGCACATCTGCTAGATTTAGCTGCATCAAGAAAGGGGAATGGGAATTGAGCTGTGTGGTCTTGACCTATTGGGTGTGGGCCGAGTGAGAAGGTGGTGCGGGAGGTTGGCAACTGGCCGGAGCGCCGGCGACCCGGCGTGGCACTTCTTCAGTAGGCAGTAGCGCGGGCAGTTTCACACTTCGCCCGTCGCTGCTTCTGTTTACATGTAAAGATAAATTAAAACAAGATCAGCTACAAGATAATAGAGCCATAATCTTCAAGGAATGGCTGATCGCAAAAGCATGAAAAAAATAAGATCATCAAGATAGGAAGTTTACTTCTGAATCCCAGCTATGCACAGAGTATATATGAACTTTGAGCCTAATGGATTGCACAATATATGATTACTTTGAGTTTCAACCTGCTTCGATTATCAATTCGTGTCCTTTCGATACAATAGTGGCCAAACAACTTTCTATATTGGAGGGAAAACAAACTCACTTATTGGATTCTAGTCCTACAATTGTTCCTATCAGATATTTGGTTTGATTTTGAAAGTATAGTCTGCAAAAGTACACTTGCGATCATGATTATGCACTAAATATTCTCTAGGCATATAGTCAATATAATAGTGTGTAATCTTTTGGATGGAAATGTTGAAGAGAATCGTAGAGAACATACCCAATATTTTCAGGTTGTTTTATCCGCAAGTGATGCCAGTGTACAAACAGTACCAAGCGGATTCATAGGTGTCCATAGGATCCACCAGAAGGAATCAACGCTATAAATACGAAGAAAAAACACAATTAGGTGATAATCTAGCTAGCCAACTAAGGTATATACATGAAAGTCGACAGAGAAAAATAAGATGGGGATCAAGATGGGTGATGGAACTGAATGAGGAATTGATAGAACGTATCATCTTAAACTGTGTGATCTGGGACCTCGTTGTGTTCATTGCGTCACAACATTACTCATGGGAGCAATCCAATATATGCAATCCACTTGCCAAAATGCTGCTGTCTATTGAGTAAGATTAGCAAGAATGATAAAGTAGGATACGGATATGCTTTCGTTGGTGATCTGCCTGTAGGTTTTCCAGAGTTAAAACTAGATTTCTTTTTAATACATTTTCGTGCTATACATCAGATTAAGCTTGGACTTCAAAACTATTCAATTATAGTTGAACATTGTGTCGATTGTTAGGGCTGATATGTACTGTTGAAAGTTTTGATATGTACTGTTCAATTATAGTTGAACATTGTGTCTTCTTATTCTTACAGAATATCATCAGCCCTCTGTTTAGCAAAAACTGAATTTTAGTAGCGGAATCTAAGAACACCTAACGTGTTATGTTCTTTGTGGTACCTCCGGTGGAAACAAATTGTGATCCATTCAGCTTGTCCAATATTTTGTTGGACATAAATACTATCATACTCATTCTTGCATCCTTTTATTCTAAAAACTCAACTGGCTGCGTATTAAGCACAAGCAATGATATAAGACATTTTAAAAGATTGTTTCCAAGATATTGAAGGGTTGAAGTATGTCTGCTTAAGTTTTGTGTTTTTTTGCTGAATCTGACTCAAATTCTAATCTTACATACTCAAGGGCACAAGGATGAATTCAATGGAGGATACTGCTGGTACACAACATCTTTACTTCTTGATCACCTATCTGAATTGTGCAAATCAAACATGGTTTGTTAATGCTATGTCCCTTGATTTTTTTTGTGCAGTAAGGAAAGACTCTATTGTTTTTACAAGGACAGAAAGTATAAAAGAATACATAAACAAGCGTGGACAACCCAAATCTGGTAATGTTTTTTTATCTCACTTAAGCTGTCCCTAGCATTTGCCATAATGCATAAAATCCTTGTATGGGTTAAATTGCTAAATCTTCAATATTGCTAAATCTTGTACAGGATGAATGGCCATTCCATGCTCGCCACTACCGTGCGTAACTATAGGATGATACTTGCTCTAATTCAGTTGGCTAATTTTTTTCTTCATTTTTTTGATTGCAGGACCCAAAGAATTAGCTGGACATGGTTGAAGTATTGGGAAAACGCATATATTTTAGAGATTTCAACCACCATGGTAGCAAATGGACTCAAACTCTGGCTACATTTTACTTGAGTTGCATTTGATGGATATTTTCTATGAGAATCATGATTTGTATGAACGTACATATTATACCTATGGATTTGAATTTTGTAATTCAGTGGCTGTATTTTTTTATGGTTGCGATAAGCTATTGCTGCAACTCACTTTTTGTTGCCTTAGGTTAGCACCACGGAAAATATAGTGTTGCGTCAAATCCTAGTCACCACGACTACATGCTTTGTTGCGCTAGGATGTAGCAACGAAGCAGTTTATATTGTTGCAATAAATTGTTACCACATTTTTTTTGCATGTTGTGATAACTATTTGGCGCCACGGAATAAAACTTTGTTGAAATAGAGTATGGCCACAAAAACTTCAAATTGTGGTAGTAGCTTGTTGCTACAGATATTTCTGCCGCCGCAATAAGTATTTAATGCCACAACGGTGAATTTTGTTGAAATAGACTATCTCCACGAAAAGTTCACTTTGTCGCATTAGCTTCCCGCCACATAGAAATTGACCGTTGCCATACCTTTTTATCGCCTCAAATGGAATGTTTGTCGCCATAAGTTAATACCACAAGCGTAGCGATCCGTGGCAAAATGGGTAATGCTACAAACCAGTAGATGTAGCAATAGGTTATCGCCACGGCTCGCTATTGCCACGAAAGAGAGTGCGCCACGAAACGTAGGTCGTTGGCATAGGTTATTGCCACAAATGTCTATCGCCACAAACTGGCAAACGCCACGACACGGCTGCATGTTGCGACAAGCTATCTCCACAAACCAAATTGTGGAGACAAGTGAGTGCTGCGACGGGAAAACATGTGGCAGCTTCCCACATGGTTGTTGCAATAGATCGCTTTGTTGCCACAATTGCGTTTTCGTTGCAATAGCCTATTACCATACATGTAAATGCAACGCTTGCCAACGAACGTCATTTCGTGGCAATAGGTGCATATTGCCACAAAACGGTATCTATCGCGACAATTTTTTTTGTTGCAATAGACCCGATTCCTTGTAGTGATCCCTAGGCCTTGTTCCTAAATACTGCTATCGCTGCTTGTTTACTGTTTTACTGCGTTACTACTGCTGCAATACTACCACCATCAACTACACGCCAGCAAGCTATTTTCTGGCACCGTTGCTACTGCTCATATATATTCATACCACCTGTATTTCACTATCTCTTCGCCAAACTAGTGCACCTATTAGGTGTGTTGGGGACACAAGAGACTTCTTGCTTTGTGGTTGCAGGGTTGCATGAGAGGGATATCTTTGACCTCTTCCTCCCTGAGTTCGATAAACCTTGGGTGATCCACTTAAGGGAAAACTTGCTGCTGTTCTACAAACCTCTGCTCTTGGAGGCCCAACACTGTCTACAGGAAAGGAGGGGGAAAGTAGACATCAAGCTATTTTCTGGCGCCGTTGCCGGGGACCAGAAAGCTACACCACAGGGATTTCCTCCCTCGTCAACCCCGCGCCAGTCCTGGACAGCATCAAGATATTTTCTGGCGCCGTTGCCGGGGAGGAAAGGTAAAAGGTACTCACACTCCGGACCTCGGCTACTAAGCTATTTCCCGGCGCTGTAAGTACTCGAAGCTATTTCCTTTAGATCCTGCAATTGCAACTTTTTGTTTCTTCTTTACACTAGTTTGGCATAATGGACAACAATGAGCTTCTTATTCTATTTCCTGATTTAAGACATGGATGGTTTGATGCGAAAATTAAAAAACCTATGGAACATATTAGTATGAACGCTTTGAACACCATTGTTGCTAATGATATGGAAAATTCTAAGCTTGGGGAAGCTGGCTTTGATGAGCATGATATTTTTAGTCCCCCAAGCATTGAGGAGAAAATTTACTTTGATGATACTTTGCCTCCTATTTATGATGATTATAATGATAGTGGTCTTTTGGTGCCACCTACTATGGAGAGTGAATGTTATTGTGATTATAATATGCCTCCTATATTTGATGATGAGAATAATAATGATAGCTACTTTGTTGAATTTGCTCCTACTACAATTAATAAGAATAACTATGCTTATGTTGGGAGTAGTAATAATTTTATGCATGAGACTCATGATAAGAATGCTTTATGTGATAGTTATATTGTTGAGTTTGCTCATGATGCTACTGAAAGTTATTATGAGAGAGGAAAATATGGTTGTAGAAATTTTCATGTTACTAAAACACCTCTCTATGTGCTGAAATTTTTGAAGCTACACTTGTTTTATCTTCCTATGCTTGTTACTTTGCTCTTCATGAACTTGTTTATTTACAAGATTCCTTTGCATAGGAAGCATGTTAGACTTAAATGTGTTTTGAATTTACCTCTTGATGCTCTCTTTTGCTTCAAATACTATTTCTTGCGAGTGCATCATTAAAACTGCTGAGCCCATCTTAATGGCTATAAAGAAAAGAACTTCTTGGGAGATAACCCATGTGTTATTTTGCTACAGTACTTTGTTTTATATTTGTGTCTTGGAAGTTGTTTACTACTGTAGCAACCTCTCCTTATCTTAGTTTTGTGTTTTGTTGTGCCAAGTAAAGCCGTTGATAGAAAAGTAAGTACTAGATTTGGATTACTGCGCAGTTCCAGATTTCTTTGCTGTCACGAATCTGGGTCCACCTCCCTGTAGGTAACTCAGAAAATTAAGCCAATTTACGTGCATGATCCTCAGATATGTACGCAACTTTCATTCAATTTGATCATTTTCATTTGAGCAAGTCTGGTGCCATTTTAAAATTAGTCAATACGAACTGTTCTGTTTTGACAGATTCTGCCTTTTATTTCGCATTGCCTCTTTTGCTATGTTGGATGAATTTCTTTGATCCACTAATGTCCAGTAGCAATATGCAATGTCCAGAAGTGTTAAGAATGATTGTGTCACCTCTGAATATGTTAATTTTTATTGTGCACTAACCCTCTAATGAGTTGTTTCGAGTTTGGTGTGGAGGAAGTTTTCAAGGATCAAGAGAGGAGTATGATGCAACATGATCAAGGAGAGTGAAAGCTCTAAGCTTGGGGATGCCCCGGTGGTTCACCCCTGCATATATTAAGAAGACTCAAGCGTCTAAGCTTGGGGATGCCCAAGGCATCCCCTTCTTCATCGACAACATTATCAGGTTCCTCCCCTGAAACTATATTTTTATTCCATCACATCTTATGTGCTTTTTCTTGGAGCGTCGGTTTGTTTTTGTTTTTTGTTTTGTTTGAATAAAATGGATCCTAGCATTCACTTTATGGGAGAGAGACACGCTCCGCTGTAGCATATGGACAAGTATGTCCTTAGTTTCTACTCATAGTATTCATGGCGAAGTTTCTTCTTCGTTAAATTGTTATATGGTTGGAATTGGAAAATGATACATGTAGTAATTGCTATAAATGTCTTGGGTAATGTGATACTTGGCAATTGTTGTGCTCATGTTTAAGCTCTTGCATCATATACTTTGCACCCATTAATGAAGAAATACATAGAGCATGCTAAAATTTGGTTTGCATATTTGGTCTCTCTAAGGTCTAGATAATTTCTAGTATTGAGTTTGAACAACAAGGAAGACGGTGTAGAGTCTTATAATGTTTTCAATATGTCTTTTATGTGAGTTTTGCTGCACCGGTTCATCATTGTGTTTGTTTCAAATAGCCTTGCTAGCCTAAGCCTTGTATCGAGAGGGAATACTTCTCATGCATCCAAAATACTTGAGCCAACCACTATGCTATTTGTGTCCACCATACCTACCTACTATATGGTATTTTCCGCCATTCCAAAGTAAATTGCTTGAGTGCTACCTTTAAAATTTCATCATTCACCTTTGCAATATATAGCTCATGGGACAAATAGCTTAAAAACTATTGTGGTATTGAATATGTAATTATGCACTTTATCTCTTATTAAGTTGCTTGTTGTGCGATAACCATGTTCACTGGGGACGCCATCAACTATTCATTGTTGAATTTCATGTGAGTTGCTATGCATGTCCGTCTTGTCTGAAGTAAGAGCGATCTACCACCTTATGGTTAAGCATGCATATTGTTAGAGAAGAACATTGGGCCGCTAACTAAAGCCATGATCCATGGTGGAAGTTTCAGTTTTGGACATATATCCTCAATCTCAAATGAGAAAATTATTAATTGTTGTTACATGCTTATGCATAAAAGAGGAGTCCATTATCTGTTGTCTATGTTGTCCTGGTATGGATGTCTAAGTTGAAGAATAATCAATAGCGAGAAATCCAATGCTAGCTTTCTCCTTAGACCTTTGTACAGGCGGCATAGAGGTACCCCTTTGTGACACTTGGTTAAAACATGTGCATTGTGATGATCCGGTAGTCCAAGCTAATTAGGACAAGGTGCGGGCACTATTAGTACACTATGCATGAGGCTTGCAACTTGTAAGATATAATTTACATGATACATATGCTTTATTACTACCGTTGACAAAATTGTTTCATGTTTTCAAAATAAAAGCTCTAGCACAAATATAGCAATCGATACTTTTCCTCTATGGAGGACCATTCTTTTACTTTCATTGTTGAGTCAGTTCACCTATTTCTCTCCACCTCAAGAAGCAAACACTTGTGTGAACTGTGCATTGATTCCTACATATTTGCATATTGCACTTATTATATTACTCTATGTTGACAATATCCATGAGATATACTTGTTACAAGTTGAAAGCAACCGCTGAAACTTAATCTTCCTTTGTGTTGCTTCAATGCCTTTACTTTGAATTATTGCTTTATGAGTTAACTCTTATGCAAGACTTATTGATGCTTGTCTTGAAGTGCTATTCATGAAAAGTCTTTGCTTTATGATTCATTTGTTTACTCATGTCATATACATTGTTTTGATCGCTGCATTCACTACATATGCTTTACAAATAGTATGATCAAGGTTATGATGGCATGTCACTCCGTAAATTATACGTGTTATCGCTTTACCTCGCTTCGGGACGAGCAGAACTAAGCTTGGGGATGCTGATACGTCTCCGACGTATCGATAATTTCTTATGTTCCATGCCACATTATTGATGTTATCTACATGTTTTATGCACACTTTATGTCATATTCGTGCATTTTCTGGAACTAACCTATTAACAAGATGCCGAAGTGCCGCCTCGTTTTCTGCTGTTTTTGGTTTCAGAAATCCTAGTAACGAAATATTCTCGGAATCGGACGAAATCAACGCCCAAGTTCCTATTTTCACCGGAAGCATCCAGAACACCCGGGAAGGACCAGAGGGGGGGCACTGGGCCCCCAGACCCTAGGCCGGCGCGGCCCAGGCCCCGGCCGCGCCGCCCTATGGTTTCGTCGCCCCTTCGACCCTCCTGCGCCGCCTCTTCGCCTATATAAAGCCCCTGGATCGAAAACCCTGATACAATTGACGAAACCCACAGAAACCTTCCAGAGCCGCCGCCATCGCGAAGCCAAGATCTGGGGGATAGGAGTCTCTGTTCCGGCACGCCGCCGGGACGGGGAAGTGCCCCCGGAAGGCTTCTCGATCGACACCGCTGCCATCTCCACCGCCATCTTCATCACCGCTGCTGCTCCCATGAGGAGGGAGTAGTTCTCCATCGAGGCTCGGGGCTGTACCGGTAGCTATGTGGTTCATCTCTCCCATGTACCTCAATACAATAATCTCATGAGCTGCTTTACATGATTGAGATTCATATGAGTTTTGTATCACTACTATCTATGTGCTACTCTAGCAATGTTATTAAAGTAGTTTTATTCCTCCTGCACGTGTGTAAAGGTGACAGTGTGTGCACCGTGTTAGTACTTGGTTTATGCTATGATCATGATCTCTTGTAGATTGCGAAGTTAACTATTGCTATGATAATATTGATGTGATCTATTCCTCCTACATATGCATGAAGGTGACAGTGTGCATGCTATGTTAGTACTTGGTTTAGTCTTTTGATCTATCTTACACTAAAGGTTACTAAAATATGAGCATTATTGTGGAGCTTGTTAACTCCGGCATTGAGGGTTCGTGTAATCCTACGCAATGTGTTCATCATCCAACAAGAGTGTAGAGTATGCATTTATCTATTCTGTTATGTGATCAATGTTGAGAGTGTCCACTAGTGAAAGTGTAATCCCTAGGCCTTGTTCCTAAATACTGCTATCGCTGCTTGTTTACTGTTTTACTGCGTTACTACTGCTGCAATACTACCACCATCAACTACACGCCAGACAAGCTATTTTTACGGCACCGTTGCTACTGCTCATATATATTCATACCACCTGTATTTCACTATCTCTTCGCCGAACTAGTGCACCTATTAGGTGTGTTGGGGACACAAGAGACTTCTTGCTTTGTGGTTGCAGGGTTGCATGAGAGGGATATCTTTGACCTCTTCCTCCCTGAGTTCGATAAACCTTGGGTGATCCAATTAAGGGAAAACTTGCTGCTGTTCTACAAACCTCTGCTCTTGGAGGCCCAACACTGTCTACAGGAAAGGAGGGGGAAAGTAGACATCAACCACGATTTAAACAAGTTTAAAACATGAAAATGAAAAGGGAAGCATGTATCCTTCTTAGTCACTCTAAAATGAAGTTTTTGGGAGGTGTTTGAAATTTCCATGTTTGAAACCCAAAACCACTTCTCTTCATGCTTGACTTCATAAGACATAGTTTAGGGGTTAGAGGGTAGATACATGATTTGTATGGTTTGAATATGTCTAGACCTTGTTTATCAAATGTAATGCTTACTATATGACATAACAAGACTATGTGCTTTGGTTTTTCATTTTTCTGTTTTTTTTTGGAATTTTCTGCCCATTTGAATCTTAATCAAATCCTAGGTTTGACCAAGATTTAACAAGTTTAACACGTGAAAACGAATAAGTAAGCTTGACAATCCCATTTGTTGACTCATTTAACTAGTTAATCCCATTTGTTGACTCTCTGTTGACCATCCACTTGAGGTAAAACTGAGTATATTGCACTAGCGAGTATTAGACTCGAGTACGCGTGTTGCGGTGCAGAAGTGGAAGACGTGCAATTGTTGACGCGTAGACGCGGGTCGCGGTGCAAAAGTCGAAGACGTGCAATCGTGGACGCGTGTCGCGTTGCAGAAGCCCAAGACGTGCAGACGATAAATGGTGGACGCGTAGGACGCGGGTTGCATTAACCACCCCTCGCCTTTATATACGCCTCCTCGCACTCTCTCTGTCACTCTCACTAGCTCATGCAACGCCTCCTCTCACGTCCCATCATCATCTTCTCCAAAGAGAAAAACCCTCTCCCTCTCTGCCGGCGAGATGATGTGCAAGGAGAATGCGAATCCCATCGTCCATGACGCCGTCGGCTCCAAGCGCGACGCCTCCCTCTTCGATGCCGTCCCCTCAACGACCGTCGCCGCCGCCGGTGGCGGTCGGATCCCGTCGGGATGGGACCCCTATGAGGAGGTGCCGTACATCCCGCCTCCGAACCCCTACGACACCTGCATGGACGACCCATGGAACGAGGTAACTATGGTTTGCTCCCTTTTTTTGTTCCCCATTCCTCTTTGAACCCTATTTTTGCTGGTTCCCTAGTAACTATTAGTGCCGATCTGTAGATGGATGAGTATTGGGTTAATATTTGCGCCGATTTTATTCCATTTTGCTTTGACCCCTTCTTGATTTCGTCGAAGATTTGGAGTTCGGCCGTTCGGTTAATTTATGCAAGTAATAATGAGATCTCAATCAGTTAATTTATGCAAGTAATCATGGGATCTCAATCAGTTATTTTATGCACGAATCAAAAGATATCAACCGTTTAATTTTACAAATAATCTGGAATCTGTTCAAATTCAGATCTGGAATCTGTTTCTTTGCCTATGATGAATCGTTGGGCACAAATTTTTACAGAGTGGGTTCAGCGAACCATTGCTGTGTACAAATCTGTTGTGCATGAGCTTTGGTTCGCTAACACCATCCCTGTAGACATATAATCGTCTCCACTCTAACTGAGGCTGGCTCTATTTTTCCTTACTTTGTTATCATGCACGTTAGACATCGTTGCAACTCCTTCACTCAAGTTCCAGTTTGATATGGATCAGGTGTCTGGCAGCGACGTCGGCAGCGACGACGAGGACCATGACACCAAGACTCGCCAGGTGCTGCGGAGGCTTCAGGTCGGCCAGTACGTCTCCTACCTCGACGTCGCCAAGGGTGTCTACAGGTGCCCCTTCACTCGGCGGCACTGACTTCAACTGCCTCCTCACGCATGCCGAGAACATCGGCAACACCAACCCCAAGGTCAGCGCGTCGGTGAACCCCCACTCCTTCCACGCCAAGCACATGGCGCTCGGCATGCACCTCCGCAGCATCCAGCGGGTGGAGATCTCTGCCGGGCGCATGCCTCCGCTCAAGCCCAAGGCTCCCAAGGGGAGCAACAAGTGGAGGCAGAGGCAAATGGGGTAGGCGGAGTCCTGGACGTGTGCTGCTGCTGCAAAGCAGCTTCTATTTTGTTGTTAGCTAGGGATCCCTTGTTGTTATGTTGTTAGTATGATGGTGTTGTGAAGAACCTCGAACCTGTTACTATGTTGGCTGCTGTGTATGCAGCTTATTATCTAGGGAGGGATCCCTATTATCTATCCCTATTCTACTATATTTTGTTGGCCCTACTTTGTTTTCTCGATTTACTATGACTGTGAATTTGTCGTTCATTACCCTGGAGATTTGCTTCTAGATTTAACTACATACATATGGACCAGAGGGAGTACTAGATTTACTGCCATATTGGGCAAACAACGAGGGCCAAAAGGCACAAATAATTGAAGAAAGACAGAAATGCAAGCTTCTCTAGATTTGATACTAATTTGGTTAAAAAAGACAAAGAGACAGAGGGGGAAAAGGTGCTCTTAAAAATGCCAATTCGCGCCGAGAGAGACAGAACCCAGCTCCTGCTGACGTACAACCAAACGCGGTCTCGTCTTGTCCTACACGGTCCCTTTCTACTAGCCCCACACGTCAGCACGGAACGGTCAACTAAACTGGAATCCTCCCGTCTGAGCTCCTTCTGCGGGTTGCAAATAAGGGCTTGGCGAAAACTGAGGAAAAACATAAGGCAATCTTATTGACTAATATAGCTTCTTAATTAATAAAAGGATTAGCTACAACGTGCTCAGTTTGCCCATTTATTAAGTTATAAGACTGGCTGGAGAGAAAGTAATCGCTAGTTTCCTCATTTTGCCCCTGCATGCTCGCACGATTAAAGCACCTTCCGCACGCGCTGGACTCCTCGTTTCCTTAAACCTCCTCGTTTCTCGGGATAGACCAACCGTTTTTCAGGATCTTGGGTTAATGTGGCCAGGTTTCGACTTTCGACTAGTGGAAACGGGAAAGCAGGTGCAAATTAGGGAGATAACTGAACCACAACCACCCGCGCCTTAAGCATCGAGTAATATCGGGGAAAAATGCGCCGTAAGTAGTGAGACGGAGGGAGTAGTTCACAATTCCAATACGGAGTATAATTTTACCTGCCATATTTTCTTAATTTTTGTGCAGTCTACAATATATACTAAGATTTTCACATTGAGATTTTGCACGTAGCAGGATATTTTTCATTGGTTTCGAAACTTAAAACTATGATTACTATTTGACAAGGGCTCCCATCAGTATGGGGTGAACAAGCCCTCCCATCAGTATATCAGAGGAATTTGACAAGGGCTACAGGACGACTAGATACATCACCAAAAAAGGTGATGCATGTCTCCTTCACCAAAACAGCTGAAACAAGTACATGAACGCAAGTACACCACCATAATAATACTACTACATCAACACAAGTACGAGTAAAATAATAAAGTAAGAGTACTACTCCCTCTAATCTAATTTAAACCAAAATAAAACTTAAACTTCATCCTAAATTTGAACTAGTGCCTCGTCCTCGTTCTTCGCTCATTTTCTGATCCAAGACGGCGCAGAGTGCCAGAGTGCATGGCACGGAACTCTTCATCGGCGGTCAAAAAATTTGAATTTAGGCCGCATGTCACACGTTGACATGCAAAACGTGCATGTCACCTGGTGGTGGTAGGCAACTACCCTCATTTATGGCGGCGTAGGCGACTGGACGCCGCGTGGCCAGCCGCTGCCTCGTGGCCGCCTCGGTTTCCACGCGGGAGACCATTAAACGCCGACGACCAACCTTCCCGCGTCACGGTTAGCGACTATGACTATAAGGGCAAAACGCTAAACTCTCTCGTTCCATTCACTTTCTTCCTCTCTCCACCTAACAAACATTTGTTCGTCGCTCTCTCTCCTCCAGCAATGTCTTCAAAATTCAGGTCGTCGGCGGTCAAGTACGCGGAGAAAAAACGCCGGCTCGAAATTTCGAGAGACGCTTCCAGAAACCAAGTGGGCTCGCCGTCACCGCCGCCGCTGAAATGCGTCCGTGCTGTGCTCACCGGGTTAGTTTCATTCGCCATGTACTTTCGTTTCTTCTTCCCGGGCTCAAGCTCTTTAAGAGTCTCTATGGTTATACATCTTAAAGGGTTGGAAGTTCCAACGACGCCCGTACTGCACCAACTTCCACGACCAAGGAATCATCGTCGTCCGATGATTTCAACCCGGTCCTACCCCGGCGAAATGAGGTAGCACCAAGCACTGTGTAGTTATCTTCTTCTTCTTCTTCTTCCTTTGCGCTTACTTGCTACCGATGATTTCGCCCTGAAGGAAGCGGCGCCGACTATCGACACCACTGTCGCCATCTTGATGGAAAAAAACGAGGAGCTCAGCTTAGAGTGTGATCGCCTCCGAGATGATTTGGGTGCCAAGAAGAAGAATTCGAAAACTCTTGTGGAGCTCATTTGCAGCCTTCGCAATGAGCGCGACATGTTGAAGAACGAGCTGATTAAGCAGAAAGAGAGGAACATTGCATCAGCGGAGGAAGCCAGCAGCATACTCAAGACTGTGTGCCTCGGAAGAGACAAGTCTGATATAGATGTTATCACCAGATTTTGGTCAAATCAGGAAGTGGGCCGTAAGAGAGATGGGTTTGGAAGATTACACGTGGAAGATCTCTGAAGCGGCCTTGCACGAGGAGTTTGGGCTGGATTGCCCGTGTATCTTTAATTATGGTAGATTGTATCTTAGATTAAAAGTTAGAGTTTGTATCGTGCACGGTGGGGATTATTCCCACGTTAGAAAGTCCCCTGGACTATAAATATGTATCTAGGGTTTATGGAATAAACAACAACCAACGTTCACCCAAACAAATCAATCTCGGCGCATCGCCAACTCCTTCGTCTCGAGGGTTTCTACCGGTAAGCGACATGCTGCCTAGATGGCATCTTGCGATCTAGGCAGCACAAGCTCCACGTTGTTCATGCGTTGCTCGTACTGAAGCCTTGTTGATGGCGAGCAACGTAGTTATCATAGATATGTTAGGGTTAGCATAGTTCCTCGCGTAACATGCTATCGTAGTGCAACCCTTGCATGTCTAGCCGCCCTCACACCTATCTTAGGTGTGGGGGCGGCACCCCGCTTGATCATTATTTAGTAGATCTGATCCGTTACGGTTGCTCCTTGTTCTACAAGGATTAGTTTAATATCTGCAATAGTTAGGCCTTACAAAGGGGGGGAGGATCCAGCGGCACGTAGGGTGTCGTTCGCTAGTCCTAAACGGGATGTTCCGGGGATCAACTTCGTGTTGGTTTTTAGGCCTTGTTTAGGATCGGCTTACGATCACCGTGCGTGGCCGCGAGGCCCAACCTGTAGTAGGATGATCCGATTATGCGGTGAAAACCCTAAATCGTCGTAGATCTAATTAGCTTTATCTTGATCAAGTAGGACCACCATATATTCGTGCACCCCGTACGAATCATGGGTGGATCGGCTCCTTGAGCCGATTCACAGGATAACCTGAGAGCCGATCGAGGCTCGTATTTAATGTTTACGTGTATGCCAACTAAGCGAGGCATCTCCATCACCTTCCTGACCAGGTATAAGTCAGGTGGCACGCCCTTGCAATCAGCATCGGACGTGTGACCAGAAGGCTTTGCGGGCCGTCGCTCGGAGGGACCTCAGCCAGCCGCAGCTCTAGGTTGTTCCCGGCTCTACCGTGTTGATAGTCGCTGCCCGCCGGTGGGTTTTGACAGTCAACACATTCTGGCACGCCCGCCGTGGGGCCTATCCTCTACATCAACCACATCGCCATCTACATCTGAGATGGCAGACGGCACGCCAGTCACCTACGAGGAGCTGCCCGACGAGCTCAAGAAGAGGTATGACGAGATCAAAGTCACCCTCGAAGCCGACCTCATCGGCTCTTTTCAGAGAACCCGTTCACATGGCATCAGATGGAAGGGGTTCTCACCGCAAGGTGCACTCGATGGGATAGACCTCTCTGCCCCGTCGGAGGAACGCACCAGGTCCCTGCGGCAGGAGATCAACTACTTGGTGGCTCATTCGCTACACCGCCACTCTGAGAACCTGGTCAACACGTTGGAGCGTGTCGCTCTTCGCGTGATCCAGGAGATCATGAGGCACCAGTACTCGCCGTCAGGACCAGCTCTCGGGACGCATCAAGGAGAGTTGCCACTCCAGTCCCGTCCACCGCTGCCATATGCGTTGGCAGCACCAGAAGTGCCGGCTACACCGGCATTCGTCGTCTACAAGATCGGTGGTGACCCTAGTGACTACCAGTTCTTGCCCGAGGCGCCTAAGGAGATCCCTCACGGGTACGCGTGCACGTATGTGCCAGATTGTGGTAACTGGGCACTCACAAACCAGGCCACAACATCAGGGACTTCTGGGAAAACAGGAGGAACGTCAGCGACAGAGCTTGAGAAGCAGACGTGGCTGACTAAGTACGCCACCCCGACGAACCTCCAGAGCTCAGCTCCTGCAGTTGGCTCAGAGCTGGAAAAGCAAACATGGCTGGCTAAGTACGCCACCCCGGTGAATCTTCAGAGTTCAACTCCTGCAGCCAAAGACACGACGGGATCAGATCAGTACCATACTGAGAGACCAGTTCGGCATGGTGCCGAAAAGGAGGGCAATCGGCTATTCCAAGCCGTACCCCGACGACTATGAGATGATCCCGCTGCCACCTAAATATCGGCTCCCTGATTTCTCCAAATTCAGTGGATCAGATGGTTCCAGCTCCATCGAGCACGTCGGCCGATATTTGGCGCAACTAGGACCGGCTTCAGTGTCGGATCAACTACGCGTGAGGCTCTTCTCACAGTCCCTCACGGGATCGGCTTTCGGATGGTACACCTCGTTGCCACCGGACTCCATCCGGACTTGGAAGCGATTGGAAGAGCAGTTCCATCTGCAGTACCATTCAGAGGCTTCCGAGTCTGGCATTGCCGATCTAGCACAATTACGTCAGAAGCGCGGAGAAACTGTGACAGAATACATCCAGCGCTTCAGGAATCTTAGGAACCGATGTTATTCGGTTCGTATAACTGAAAAAGAAGTAGTCGAGTTGGCAGTAGCAGGCCTTGCAACACAGCTCAAGGACATGGCCTCCCAAGCAGATTATCCCTCACTGGCGCACATGGTTCAGAAACTATCGGCATATGAACAGCGCCACCCGGACCTGTACCAAGACAAGTTCAAGCGTGCAGTAGTCCTGGTCGATGCAGAGGAAGACGAAGTTCCTGCGGGAGACCAAGAGGTAGCAGTGGCTGAATGGACTCGGGGAGGAACCCCCGTGTCCTGCAAATGGGTAAAGCCACCAGGCCCACCTGTGGGATTTGATTTTGACGTGACCAAGACTGAGCAAATCTTCGACCTCCTGCTCAAGGAGAAACAGATTGACGATTCTGAAGGTCTCAAATTCCCCACGGTGCAAGAGCTGAACGGAAAGCCATACTGCAAATGGCACAACTCGCTCTCCCATGCCACCAACGACTGCAGGGTATGGCGTCAGCACATCCAAGCGGCGATAGAAAAAGGGCGTCTAATTTTCAACCAGTACGCCATGAAGGTCGACACCCAGCCCTTCCCCGCCGTTAGCATGGTGGAGTGCACTTACCCTGAAGGTTGCCAGCCAGGATCCTCGTTCAGCATCAACATGGTAGGACCTGGGAACCACTCTGGCAAAGATGGAGACGAGGGCAGCTGCTCTCGTAGAAAGGACACAGAGGAGGCCGCTCCACGCGATCGGCTCCATCATGATGGCAAGCGCTACGTCACAGAGGGAGAAGTGAAGAACATAAGATATCAGCGACCCCTCTCTGATCACCTCCTCAACAAGTATGTAAGTCAGTATGACCAACGCCGACGGTCCAGCTATGATGATGAAGGAGATCGTCTGGCTAGAGAAGCCAGAAGACATCGTCGGCACGATCGCGATGAGGAGGAGCACGAGCGCCGTGCCACGGAAGGATCAAGGGAGCAAGATGACAACGCCAGGCACTGGGACTGCCCCTTCTTCAGACACTGCTGGGATTCAGGAATGAGCCGATTGCCCACAATCGGCAATTGCCCAGAATGCAACCAGAAGAAGAAGGAGGCAGCCAACGTGTCTGTGTTCAAGCGCTTAGGGCCTCTCCCGCCACAAAGCAAACGTGCTGAGTCCCCTCGGTGGGCAGATCTCGAGGATTCCGAAGACGAGGGACAGGAAGAAGAAGAGGACAGGTACCACCGGCCAAGGTGGTGCCCTGACGGACTCAGCCGTTCACAAAAGCGCAGGGTTCAGCGTTTGCGCGGCCTGGAGGAAGCCGAAAGGTTATACTTGCATACGTTAAGGAAGGCACGACCTGATCTGGCTGCGAAAGTTCAGCGGACCCTGGATGAAGAGGGTCGTCCACGGAAAATGGAGTGGCGTCCCAAGCAAAGGAAAGCCGATGATGAAACATCGGCTGGTACAAACATGGTGCTCGTCCTTCCGACGGAACTTAGTGCCCCACGATTCTACGATGCACTCAAGGTGGACGACAACAGGCGCATCAAGTCAGAGGTTGGGCTGGTTTTATCCACCAGCCTGACCGAGTAGCAAGATTAAACCAATGAGCAAACGGGGCGATGCTGATCCTTGTGATCGGCCCCAAAAATTATGAAGGAACATTACAGAACCTTCAGTCAGCGCTCCAATGGATATGGAGGCCGATTCCAGCAATCGGCCAAAATTATCTTCACCACGTGTTCTGATTGTGTTCAGCATCGATCCACTGGGCAGCAGCCACGTCGGCGGATGAAAGTCAGCACGAATTCTCGCGGAGCCGACGTGCAAGTGCAGTACCCTGGCTAACCATAAAAGCCGATATCTGCAGTCATTTGGCAGATTCGGCTCGGGGGGCATATAGTCAGATGAACATGTGCAGATGAACATGTGTAAACATGCGTGCAGTGAAACATTGGGGGCCGATTAAGAAAAATCGGCCAAATAAAAAAATTTGCGCAAGAAGCGAAGCCGATGCGCAGCCGTCGTCTCTAGTACAGTTACACAAGACCTGCCAGCTATGTGCTCGAAGCCCAGATTTTCGCCAAGATGGTTTTCAGTTCGGCTTCTGTTTCCAGCCTTGGCTTCGATGAGCCGACAACCCTTTGCGCCAAGTTCAGCAGTAACATCAGTTAGGCATGCAAGGCAGCCTCTACAAGAGCTGGGGCAAGTTTGGTTGTTTCTTCCTGGTGGTTATCTCGGATTACCAGATTACCTGAGGTCAGAGCCTTTTTGTTTGATCTGTGCATCCTTGCCGTCATTCTCGCCTTGATTAAGGCTCGGGGGGCAGCTCGCCCTGAAATATCTTTAGAGAGCCGATTTTATTGGAATCGGCTGTTTCTGCAACGTGGAAACCAATGGCGACACAGTTGGCTCGCTTTGGGAGGGGCTCGGAGAGCGACTCGCCCGAGAGGTTCTTGGCTTTGGGAGCCGATTTTGTTGGAAGCAGCTGGCTCTACGTTGCAGCTGTTCTGAAGAATAATGCTTGGTTACAGAGTCATCAGTTTCAGCATCCAAGTTGATTCAGCAATGGTTCTGGGACTCTCTTGGGAACGTCCGCTCAAAATCAAAGGAAGCCGGTCTGCTGCGATCGGCTGCACCCAGTGCTATCGTCATCAACAGGGCTAGTTAACTTGGAAGGATGACTGAATTAGCTTGTCTCGCTGGTCATTAAGCGTTGGTTAGCAACCGTCAAGGTCAGATGAGGGAAATCGGCTGAGTCGGCATAAAGAACATCGGCAAAATCAAAAGAAATTTTTTATTGATAATAAGATTTCTTACAAAGAGGAGCCGATTGTTCAGCAAAAGGGACAGATTGCTACTGCTAATCCTATGATAGTAGGTCCCTATTCTAAGGGCTGTTGCCGTCTTCGCCGTCGCTGGGATAGCTGCCTTCATTGCTGCTGTCGACAAATCCTTCGGTGCTGCTACTGTGACCTTCAGCGGAGGCTTCTTCCTCGTCATCATCATCGTCCTCGTCTGACCAAGCCCAGCCTCGGATGCGTTTCGCCGGCGGTTCGTCGGAGGAGGTGTCGTCCTCCTGTTCCTTCTTCATGTCGGAGGAGATGTCTTCGTCTTCGACATCCTCTTCTTCTCTTTTGGTGACGGATGTGAATTTACCCCGGAAGGGAGGATCGTCGTCGCCGCTCTCCGCCTCCAGTGCTCCGTCAACCAGGTACCGGAGGTCATCTTCCCCGTCGGTTAGGGGCATGGCCCCATCTGACCAGACGAGGTCCTCACCCTCCGGCACGAAGTCGAAATCCCACTCCTGCTTGTCCCAATGTTTGGGAGCCCGGCGGTTGTACGCCTCCATCTTGTCGTGCTCTGGGACCAACTCGCTTGAGGGAGAGGATTGGATAGAGGCGGAAGACAAGGAAGAAGACGACATGGCTAAGGGAGAAGCGGGTTTTTTGGGTGCCGATGGCTGGAACAGAGGAAGGGGATGAAAAGAGCTAATCAATCGGCACAGTTAAATAATGAGAAGCCTGGTGGAAATTTAATGCCATTACAGTTTCCGAGGAGATGACGCCAGAGCTATCGAATTTTGCAGAGAAGCTGAGAAGACAGGGCATAATGATAACGGATACTGCAACGGCTCTGCTCTGCCACGACATGACCCTTCGAAGGAAAAACAGAGTGGTTTTGAAATTATCATTGCCAAAACCAGGGGGGCATGTGTTATCACCAGATTTTGGTCAAATCAGGAAGTGGGCCGTAAGAGAGATGGGTTTGGAAGATTACACGTGGAAGATCTCTGAAGCGGCCTTGCACGAGGAGTTTGGGCTGGATTGCCCGTGTATCTTTAATTATGGTAGATTGTATCTTAGATTAAAAGTTAGAGTTTGTATCGTGCACGGTGGGGATTATTCCCACGTTAGAAAGTCCCCTGGACTATAAATATGTATCTAGGGTTTATGGAATAAACAACAACCAACGTTCACCCAAACAAATCAATCTCGGCGCATCGCCAACTCCTTCGTCTCGAGGGTTTCTACCGGTAAGCGACATGCTGCCTAGATCGCATCTTGCGATCTAGGCAGCACAAGCTCCACGTTGTTCATGCGTTGCTCGTACTGAAGCCTTGTTGATGGCGAGCAACGTAGTTATCATAGATATGTTAGGGTTAGCATAGTTCCTCGCGTAACATGCTATCGTAGTGCAACCCTTGCATGTCTAGCCGCCCTCACACCTATCTTAGGTGTGGGGGCGGCACCCTGCTTGATCATTATTTAGTAGATCTGATCCGTTACGGTTGCTCCTTGTTCTACAAGGATTAGTTTAATATCTGCAATAGTTAGGCCTTACAAAGGGGGGGAGGATCCAGCGGCACGTAGGGTGTCGTTCGCTAGTCCTAAACGGGATGTTCCGGGGATCAACTTCGTGTTGGTTTTTAGGCCTTGTTTAGGATCGGCTTACGATCACCGTGCGTGGCCGCGAGGCCCAACCTGGAGTAGGATGATCCGATTATGCGGTGAAAACCCTAAATCGTCGTAGATCTAATTAGCTTTATCTTGATCAAGCAGGACCACCATATATTCGTGCACCCCGTACGAATCATGGGTGGATCGGCTCCTTGAGCCGATTCACAGGATAACCTGAGAGCCGATCGAGGCTCGTATTTAATGTTTACGTGTATGCCATGCAGGAAACTAAGCGAGGAATCTCCATCACCTTCCTGACCAGGTATAGGTCAGGTGGCACGCCCTTGCAATCAGCATCGGACGTGTGACCAGAAGGCTTTGCGGGCCGTCGCTCGGAGGGACCTCAGCCAGCCGCAGCTCTAGGTTGTTCCCGGCTCTACCGTGTTGATAGTCGCTGCCCGCCGGTGGGTTTTGACAGTCAACAATAGAGTACAAAATCCTTCTTCAGGATAAAGTAGAGCTCCAAAAGTTGATCCTTGAATATGCTGACATCGCCATCCTTGCCCTTCTCGATAAGCAGAAGGCACAAGATAAGTTGATGCACCTGATGTTGGAGAGCTGCAGTGAAAGAGAAGAGACATTGAAAGAAGTGAGCAGTTTGGTGGGATACATGAGTGACGTCGGGCGAACTTCGCAGAATCCGCCCCGGCTGACCTCAAATTCCAGCGGAACCAGCTTTCAGCAATGCATGTTATGTGCACCTACAACTTCTACTCATTGATTAGAGGTCGCACGACATGGCATTTTCCCTCGAAATAGTAGTACTGTACTAATAGTTGTACTACTTAGTATGTACCTTTTTGTAAAATAATTTCTTACATGTATTAGAAACTACCCCTCTCCTTTCTGGATGCACCCGGGACATTGTCATCCGGCCCTCTTCTGGACAAACCCCCTCGGGAAGGACAGTATATTTTGCACATTTCGCTACTAGTACTTCTAATTCCACCGCTTATTTTTCTAATCCGTTAAATCGTTAATTAGATGACCAACTGATGGAAGCTGCGATAGATTAGACCAACAAGTGGTGAATTGTGCAAAAGATATGTCCGTGTTTTATGCAAAAGAGTGATATGGGGATCTGGTGGAATCTTGAATTTCCTCTTCAGTGGTAGGCATGCTTCACTTATAGCTGGAGTACATTGCGGACCTGGTGCATTTCGTCAGTACCGATCAGCTATTTTTGCTTATCCGGGAAGAAAAGGTAGTACTAGCCTTTTCGGTGTGAGGTCTTTTCGGTGCTACGGAGTTGTGCATTCCTTTGCTTGCTTTGTCAGTCGGTGACTTTGCCAAGCTGACTTTGCCATGACTTTGGGTGACTGATATGTGGACCATTCTCTCAAAAAAAAAAGATATGTGGACCACAGTTGTAAGTGACTCAAAGTCACTGACTTGGGGGACTCCTGAATGCTTCGTATATTTCTGACGGTTTCTGAATTATGTACTCCGTACAACTTTTGTAATATTGGTCAAACTAGTTTTGACCAGGGTTTGTGTAGGGTGGTTTTTTTTGGTTGGTCCAAATGGTGTTGTGTGGTCCAAATGTGATGTATCATCACACCACCATGTGGCCCCCCCCCCCCCCCCCAGGGTTTGGGAATGCCATTCTGATACATGCTTCTTAGAAGGAGTACATTTTTTCCGTTAGGGCATGACAATTTTGAAAAATTCAAACAAAAATGGGAAGACAGAATGGTAACATCATTTTCCATGTGATGATGCACCCCTGTGCCAATTTTTGGTTCATTTTAAGAATATAAGGTGCCAAATTACTCGAGGAAGCTAGTTGGAGTAGACGGGCATGATCGGATTGGCATAGGGGATTTATTTTTTGAAGGATGTTATTTTTCATAGACAATATCTGACACACAAAAAAATGTTAAGGTCTCATATTATTCTGAATGATTTTGAATTACTTATGACGTTTGGAAGTATTGGTGTACATGAGCCCCACATGAAGTTAAATGGTCCAAAAAAAAAGTTTCGTACACGTTTCCCAGAAAGTGGAAAGTCGAGTACATGCACGACTTCACGCGTCCACTACTGGATACAGAGAGTCAGAGGCTATAAAATAATCGGCCTCATCATCTCTCGCGAGCTCGTCCTCTCCACTCCCCCAACTTGCCTCCCCCACACTGTGAAAAAACCCCATCCACTCACCGCACCTCTGATACATCGACTTCCCCGTTTCCAACCGCAGCAGCATGAAGACAGGTATTGCATACGAGGCGGAGCAATCGGCGGCCGCCTGCGCAGAGGATGCCTCTACGGTAGTGGCCGTCACGGTGGGTGAGGCTTCATCGGGCACCCAGGCCGCTCGTCTCCTCTGCTTGTCTGATTCTTCGACCTCGGTCGAAATGGGCGTCCTGGCCGTCACGACGGGTGAGGCTTCACCGGGCACCCATGTCGCTCGTCTCCTCTGCTTGTCTGATTCTTCGACCTTGGTCGAAACGGGCGTCCTGGCCGCCGAGCAGAAGGTGGATACCAACGTTGTTGATCCCGCCGAAGATGTGCACGGCGTTGCAGGCCACCACGACGAGGTCTTCCTAGGCCTGGTGCTGGACGCGAACCTCGACCCCTTCGACGATTTCGGCCCAAACGTTCAGTTCCAGGAGGATGTTGAGGGTGATGACGAGGAGGTACTACTCTTTTACCGAAACTGTCCCAATCCTCTTTGTGTCATATTGCTGTTCACATAGTTTGCACGAGCCTGGTTCTTGATTGATTTGATATCCTACCTTGTTCTTGTAGATGTAATTGATTCTACGATTCGTAAGATCAGATTCTAGTTTAATTTCGACTAATCTGCCATGTAGTCATATAATCAATTTATGTGTTCATACTTAGTGGACTTGCAATTGTTGTGGCTTATGTTCATGGTTGTTCATAGGGTTTCTCATGATTTATTACGATTTCTTCTGCCATTTACTTGTTCTACACATTTAATTTTAGGGTTTCTAAGGTTTGATTATGTTAGTGGAGTATTTATTCGATCTGTCATAAAAAACCTGATTATGTAGTACTTAATAATTCATAGGAGTATTCTGATGACATGGACAACAACAAGGTGCGCAGGGACCGGAAAAGCCGCTATGTTCTCAAGCGGCTGAAGGGTGGTGAAATTCGTTTCTGCATGCGCGGGGAGCTATTTTGCCCATTATGTGGCAAAATTCTCCAGAAGGACATCCGCAGCCTGATCCAACATGGATGGGTGTAGGCCTAAGTACATAGGGGGAAGCACCGCCCTGCAACCAAGGCCAAGCACGCATCATATGGCCTCTTCCTCCAGAATTACGTCTTGCCTAGCTTATTCCACGTCAACGCCCCTGCTGCTGGCCCTCATGCCCCTGGTCATGTTTAAAGTTCATATGTGTAATCTTAATCCCTTTGGAAGTTCAGCATTAAACTCTACTAGTACAACCGTGGTGGTCTTGTGATGTAGTACTCTTTTGATGCATTTGTGATGTAGTAGTACTTTTTTTGAAATGATATAGTACTATCTAAGAAAAGTACTCCCTCCGATTCACATTCATTTCACACCAAGAAATATGGATCAGAGCGAGGGAGTAAATTAAACATGGCATCTCGTGCATGAAGCTTGACATATCGATCAGGTTGGCTAGAATAGCAATACAATGCTGCTCATTAGGCAAATGCATGCCATGTACGATAGTATACATCGAGTAAAGAAGTCTATACTGACATAAAAAACTACTTTGGGGATGAGAGTCAATTGGGGCATCTACAGTATAGAAAATCTTGCTCGTAGATGATTTTGGCTAAGAGGGTTTTACTCACATTACACGTGCCACTTTCCTTGTTGATACGCGTACAGCACGCGTCCGTTGGGAACCCCAAGAGGAAGGTGTGATGCGTACAGCGGCAAGTTTTCCCTCAGTATGAAATCAAGGTTTATCGAACCAGTAGGAGCCAAGAAGCACGTTGAAGGTTGATGGCGATGAAATGTAGTGCGGCGCAACACCAGGGATTCCGGCGCCAACGTGGAACCTGCACAACACAAACCAAGTACTTTGCCCCAACGAAACAGTGAGGTTGTCAATCTCACCGGCTTGCTGTAACAAAGGATTAGATGTATAGTGTGGATGATGATTGTTTGCAGAGAACAGTAGAACAATTGCAGTAGATTGTATTTCAGATGTAAAGAATTGGACCGGGGTCCACAGTTCACTAGAGGTGTCTCTCCCATAAGATGAATAGCATGTTGGGTGAACAAATTACAGTTGGGCAATTGACAAATAGAGAGGGCATGACCATGCACATACATATTATGATGAGTATTGTGAGATTTAATTGGGCATTACGACAAAGTACATAGACCGCTATCCAGCATGCATCTATGCCTAAAAAGTCCACCTTCAGGTTATCATCCGAACCCCCTCCAGTATTAAGTTGCTAACAACAGACAATTGCATTAAGTATTGCGCGTAATGTAATCAATAACTACATCCTCGGACATAGCATCAATGTTTTATCCCTAGTGGCAACAGCACATCCATAACCTTAGAGGTTTCTGTCACTCCCCCAGATTCACGGAGACATGAACCCACTATCGAGCATAAATACTCCCTCTTGGAGTTAAGAGTAAAAACTTGGCCAGATCCTCTACTAATAACGGAGAGCATGCAAGATCATAAACAACACATATACATGAATTGATAATCAACATAACATAGTATTCTCTATCCATCGGATCCCAACAAACACAACATATAGCATTACAGATAGATGATCTTGATCATGTTAGGCAGCTCAGAAGATCCGACAATGAAGCATAATGAGGAGAAGACAACCATCTAGCTACTGCTATGGACCCATAGTCCAGGGGTGAACTACTCACTCATCACTCCGGAGGCAACCATGGCGGTGTAGAGTCCTCCGAGAGATGAATCCCCTCTCCGGCAGGGTGCCGGAGGTGATCTCCTGAATAACCCGAGATGGGATTGGCGGCGGCGGCGTCTCTGGAAGGTTTTCCGTATCGTGGCTCTCGGTACTGGGGGTTTCGCGACGAAGGCTATAAGTAGGCGAAAGGGCAGGTCAGGGGGCCACACGAGGGGCCCAGGAGACAGGCCGGCGCGGCCAAGGGCTGGGCCGCGCCGCCCTATCATCTGGCCGCCTCGTGGCCCCACTTCGTTGACTCTTCGGTCTTCTGGAAGCTTCATGTGAAAATAGGCCCCTGGGCGTTGATTTCGTCCAATTCCGAGAATATTTCCTTACTAGGATTTCTGAAACCAAAAACAGCAGAAAACAACAACTGGCTCTTCGGCATCTTGTTAATAGGTTAGTTCCAGAAAATGCATAAATATGATGTAAAGTATGCATAAAACATGTAGATATCATCAATAATGTGGCATGGAACATAAGAAATTATCGATACGTCGGAGACGTATCAGCATCCCCAAGCTTAGTTTCTGCTCGTCCCGAGCAGGTAAACGATAACAAAGATAATTTCTGGAGTGACATGCCATCACAACCTTGATCATACTATTGTAAGCATATGTAGTGAATGCAGCGATCAAAACAATGTAAATGACATGAATAAACAAATGAATCATATAGCAAAGACTTTTCATGAATAGTACTTTAAAACAAGCATCAATAAGTCTTGCATAAGAGTTAACTCATAAAGCAATAAATCCATAGTAGAGGTATTGAAGCAACACAAAGGAAGATTAAGTTTCAGCAGTTGCTTTCAACTTATAACATGTATATCTCATGGATATTGTCAATGTAAAGTAATATAACAAGTTCAATATGCAAGTATGTAGGAATCAATGCACAGTTCACACAAGTGTTTGCTTCTTGAGGTGGACAGAGATAGGTGAACTGACTCAACAATAAAAGTAAAAGAATGGTCCTTCAAAGAGGAAAGCATCGATTGCTATATTTGTGCTAGAGCTTTGATTTTGAAATCAAGAAACAATTTTGTCAACGGTAGTAATAAAGCATATGTGTCATGTAAATTATATCTTACAAGTTGCAAGCCTCATGCATAGTATACTAATAGTGCCCGCACCTTGTCCTAATTAGCTCGGATTACCTGGATTATCATCACAATGCACATGTTTTAACCAAGTGTCACAAAGGGGTACCTCTATGCCGCCTGTACAAAGGTCTAAGGAGAAAGCTCCCATTGGATTTCTCGCTATTGATTATTCTCAACTTAGACATCCATACCGGGTCAACATAGACAACAGATAATGGACTCCTCTTTTATGCATAAGCATTCAACAATTATTAATTTTCTCATATGAGATTAAGGATATTTGTCCAAAACTGAAACTTCCACCATGGATCATGGCTTTAGTTAGCGGCCCAATGTTCTTCTCTAACATTATGCAATGCTCTAACCATTTTGGTGGTAAATCTCCCTTACTTCAGACAAGACGAACATGCATAGCAACTCACATGATATTCAACAAAGAGTAGTTGATGGCGTCCCCAGGAACATGGTTATCGCACAACAAGCAACTTAATAAGAGATAAAGTGCATAAGTACATATTCAATACCACAATAGTTTTTAGGCTATTTGTCCCATGAGCTATATATTGTAAAGGTAGAGAATGGAAATTTTAAAGGTAGCACTCAAGCAATTTACTTTGGAATGGCGGAGAAATACCATGTAGTAGGTAGGTATGGTGGACACAAATGGCATAGTGGTTGGCTCAAGTATTTGGATGCATGAGAAGTATTCCCTCTCGATACAAGGTTTAGGCTAGCAAGGCTATTTGAAACAAACACAAGGATGAAGCGGTGCAGCAAAACTCACATAAAAGACATATTGTAAACATTATAAGACTTCTACACCGTCTTCCTTGTTGTTCAACCCAATACTAGAAATTATCTAGACCTTAGAGAGACCAATTATGCAAACCAAATTTTAGCATGCTCTATGTATTTCTTCATTAATAGGTGCAAAGTATATGATGCAAGAGCTTAATCATGAGCACAACAATTGCCAAGTATCACATTATCCAAGACATTTTAGCAATTACTACATGTATCATTTTCCAATTCCAACCATATAACAATTTAACGAAGAAGAAACTTCGCCATGAATACCCTGTCCATATGCAACAGCGGAGAGTGTCTCTCTCCCACACAATGAATGCTAGGATCCATTTTATTCAAAAAAAACAAAAACAAAAACAAACCGACGCTCCAAGCAAAGCACATAAGATGTGATGGAATAAAAATATAGTTTCAGGGGAGGAACCTGATAATGTTGTCGATGAAGAAGGGGATGCCTTGGGCATCCCCAAGCTTAGACGCTTGAGTCTTCTTGATATATGCAGGGGTGAACCACCGGGGCATCCCCAAGCTTAGAGCTTTCACTCTCCTTGATCATGTTGTATCATCTCCCTCTCTTGATCCTTGAAAACTTCCTCCACACCAAACTCAAAACAACTCATTAGAGGGTTAGTGCACAATCAAAATATACATGTTCAGAGGTGACATAATCATTATTAACACTTCTGGACATTGCACAAAGCTACTGAAAGTCAATGGAATCGAAAAATCCATCGAACATATCAAAACGGGCAATGCGAAATAAAAGGCAGAATCTGTCAAAACAGAACAGTTCGTAAAGACGAATTTTATTGAGGCACCAGACTTGCTCAAATGAAAATGCTCAAATTTAATGAAAGTTGCGTACATATCTGAGGATCACTCACGTAAATTGGCATAATTTTCTGAGTTACCTACAGAGAATTTTGCCCAGATTCGTGACAGCAAAGAAATATGTTTCTGCGCAGTAATCCAAATCTAGTATGAACCTTACTATCAACGACTTTACTTGGCACAACAAAACACAAAACTAAGATAAAGAGAGGTTGCTACAGTAGTAAACAACTTCCAAGACTCAAATATAAAACAAATTACTGTAGTAAAAACATGGGTTGTCTCCCATAAGCGCTTTTCTTTAACGCCTTTCAGCTAGGCGCAGAAAGTGTGTATCAAGTATTATCAAGAGATGGTGCATCTACAGCGGGGTGTGGAGTTTTCTCAACCATGCATAGTATATTGGATACATAAGTTTTAGCGGCTCCCTTTTCATTAGTCTTGGGCTTGCTACTCTCATCAAACAAATTTCCAGGAACAAGCCAAGCATAGTTATTTTCTAGTGCGTCATTCCTCGCTAGGAGCTTGCATGGTATTGGTGCTTTGATCTCCCCACCATTATTAACATTATTAGTATACTTAATTCTATCCATATCCATCTTTTCAAGTGTTCTTTTAAAATCGGTGATCATGCCAAGCCTATCATGCTTACTAAAAACTTTTCTAGCTTCTTTAGCTATATCCGCAAATTCTCGCACTAAGACTTTTAGAACAAAATCTCTCTTCTCTCCCCTCTCCATATCAGAAAGTGTAAGAAACATGTGTTGTATCATGGGGTTGAGACTAATAAATCTAGCTTCCATCATGCGTACCAAACAAACAGAGGCATCTTCATAAGTAGGGACAGCTTTTGCAAGGGGTATATCTTTAAGATCTTCATGCATACTAACATGGGTGAAAAATTCTTCTATATTATCTCTCCCAATTATAGACCCTTGTCCCACAGGTATATCTTTTATAGTGAAATTAAAAGGAAACATGTTGAAATAAGTAAAGCAAATGCAAGTAACTAATTTTTTTTGTGTTTTTAATATAGAGTGCAAACAAGATAGCAAGTAAAGTAAAACTAGCAACTAATTTTTTTGTATTTTGATATAATGCAGCAAACAAAGTAATAAATAAAATAAAGCAAGACAAAAACAAAGTAAAGAGATTGCAATGTGGAGACTCCCCTTGCAGCGTGTCTTGATCTCCCCGGCAACGGCGCCAGAAAAAGAGCTTGATACGCGTACAGCACGCGTCCGTTGGGAACCCCAAGAGGAAGGTGTGATGCGTACAGCGGCAAGTTTTCGCTCAGTATGAAACCAAGGTTTATCGAACCAGTAGGAGCCAAGAAGCACGTTGAAGGTTGATGGCAATGAAATGTAGTGCGGCGCAACACCAGGGATTCCGGCGCCAACGTGGAACCTGCACAACACAAACCAAGTACTTTGCCCCAACGAAACAGTGAGGTTGTCAATCTCACCGGCTTGCTGTAACAAAGGATTAGATGTATAGTGTGGATGATGATTGTTTGCAGAGAACAGTAGAACAATTGCAGTAGATTGTATTTCAGATGTAAAGAATTGGACCGGGGTCCACAGTTCACTAGAGGTGTCTCTCCCATAAGATAAATAGCATGTTGGGTGAACAAATTACAGTTGGGCAATTGACAAATAGAGAGGGCATGACCATGCACATACATATTATGATGAGTATTGTGAGATTTAATTGGGCATTACGACAAAGTACATAGACCGCTATCCAGCATGCATCTATGCCTAAAAAGTCCACCTTCAGGTTATCATCCGAACCCCCTCCAGTATTAAGTTGCTAACAACAGACAATTGCATTAAGTATTGCGCGTAATGTAATCAATAACTACATCCTCGGACATAGCATCAATGTTTTATCCCTAGTGGCAACAGCACATCCATAACCTTAGAGGTTTCTGTCACTCCCCCAGATTCACGGAGACATGAACCCACTATCGAGCATAAATACTCCCTCTTGGAGTTAAGAGTAAAAACTTGGCCAGAGCCTCTACTAATAACGGAGAGCATGCAAGATCATAAACAACACATAGACATGAATTGATAATCAACATAACATTGTATTCTCTATCCATCGGATCCCAACAAACACAACATATAGCATTACAGATAGATGATCTTGATCATGTTAGGCAGCTCACAAGATCCGACAATGAAGCATAATGAGGAGAAGACAACCATCTAGCTACTGCTATGTACCCATAGTCCAGGGGTGAACTACTCACTCATCACTCCGGAGGCGACCATGGCGGTGTAGAGTCCTCCGGGAGATGAATCCCCTCTCCGGCAGGGTGCCGGAGGCGATCTCCTGAATCCCCCGAGATGGGATTGGCGGCGGCGGCGTCTCTGGAAGGTTTTCCGTATCGTGGCTCTCGGTACTGGGGGTTTCGCGACGAAGGCTATAAGTAGGCGAAAGGGCAGGTCAGGGGGCCACACGAGGGGCCCAGGAGACAGGCCGGCGCGGCCAAGGGCTGGGCCGCGCCGCCCTATCATCTGGCCGCCTCGTGGCCCCACTTCGTTGACTCTTCGGTCTTCTGGAAGCTTCGTGTGAAAATAGGCCCCTGGGCGTTGATTTCGTCCAATTCCGAGAATATTTCCTTACTAGGATTTCTGAAACCAAAAACAGCAGAAAACAGCAACTGGCTCTTCGGCATCTTGTTAATAGGTTAGTTCCAGAAAATGCATAAATATGATGTTAAGTATGCATAAAACATGTAGATATCATCAATAATGTGGCATGGAACATAAGAAATTATCGATACGTCGGAGACGTATCACTTGTCTGCAAAACAAGTTCCAATAAAGGGAGATGAAAGAAGAGGGTATTGTGGGCGAGATTGAACACCTTTTTTATGTGTTAAGCTGAGGACTCGTTTAGATGAGGATTTCGACTTATGCCTAACAGCTCAACACACCCACAAATAATTCTCCTTGCGCGCACCACCGTTCATTAAAAATAACAATATTAGCTCGCAAGATTAAGAACGAAGTGAATTTAAGTAACTTGGTAAGATTTTCAAGCAATATATTCAGAGAAAGAGCACACATGTTCGGCTCGAAATAATCATAATAGAAGAACAATAAATCTAAGGCACCCACTTCATCGGCAGAAGGGGCGCGACACCACATGAATTCATACCTTGAGTCGACGCTGGCTCGTAGAAGGGCGGCCGCAATGGGTGTGCAAATAAAATCATTGTTGTTGGTGCTAATAAAATCACACAACTTAGTATTCTCAGGAGTAGCCATTTACTAAAAATAATGCAAGCAACAGAAATAAAAGCTATACTAATTTTTTTGGATGCGCCTCGAGGATGCCGGGGACGTCTCCACCTCGGTCTCACATGTGACTGCTTATCAGCGGGTGGTGCGCCACGCCATGTAGAAGATCTATCAAGAGATGAGAGCCCGATGACGCTACCGATGCCTCAACCTTGATAGCACCGACCTGTTGCTCCGCACCGAGATGCGCCACGTGCAAGATTTAGCGGATGCACCAATTTTAGAGATATGTCATGATCATTGTAACAAATTTCAACGTGATGATGATTTGATCTTGTACTCGGCCTTGAACATAAGAACTAGTACAATCTCACAATTTTTTTTTACATTATCCTTTGCGAGATTTAGCGGATGCGCCAAATTCAGAGAAATATCATGATCATGGTAACACAATTTTCAATGTAATGATGATTTGATGTTGCACTCGACCTTGAACATAGGTACTAGTACGGTCTCACAAATTTGTATCATTATACTTTGCAAGTTTTAGCGGATGCGCCCATTTTCAGAGGTAGATCATGATCATGGTAAGTTGGTAACAAATTTTCAACGTGATGATGATTTGATGTTGTACTCGGCCTAGAAGAGAAGTACTAGTACGGTCTCACAATTCTTTTTATCATTACACTTTGCAAGATCTAGCGGATACACTAATTTCAGAGATAGATCATGATCATGGTACTGACCGATATTCAAGGTGATGATGATTTGATTTTGCACTCGGCCTTGAACAGAGGTACTAGTACGGTCTTGATACGTCTCCGACGTATCGATAATTTCTTATGTTCGATGCCACATTATTGATGATATCTACATGTTTTATGCATACTTTATGTCATATTTATGCATTTTCTAGAACTAACCTATTAACGAGATGCCGAAGAGCCACTTGCTGTTTTCTGTTGTTTTTGGTTTCAGAAATCCTAGTAAGGAAATATTCTCGGAATTGGACGAAATCAACGCCCAGGGGCCTATTTTCACACGAAGCTTCCAGAAGACCGAAGAGTCAACGAAGTGGGGCCACGAGGCGGCCAGATGATAGGGCAGCGCGGCCCAAGCCCTGGCCGCGCCGACCTGTCTCCTGGGCCCCTCGTGACGCCCCTTGACCTGCCCTTCCGCCTACAAATAGCCTTCATTGCGAAACCCCCAGTACCGAGAGCCACGATATGGAAAACCTTCCAGAGACGCCGCCGCCGCCAATCCCATCTCGGGGGATTCAGGAGATCGCCTCCGGCACCCTGCCGGAGAAGGGATTCATCTCCCGGAGGACTCCACACCGCCATGGTCGCCTCCGGAGTGATGAGTGAGTAGTCTACCCCTGGACTATGGGTCCATAGCAGTAGCTAGATGGTTGTCTTCTCCTCATTATGCTTAATTGTCGGATCTTGTGAGCTGCCGAACATGATCAAGATCATCTATCTGTAATGCTATATGTTGTGTTTGTTGGGATCCGATGAATAGAGAATACCATGTTATGTTGATTATCAATTTATATCTATGTGTTGTTTATGATCTTGCATGCTCTCCGTTACTAGTAGATGCTCTGACCAAGTTGATGCTTGTAACTCCAAGAGGGAGTATTTATGCTCGATAGTGGGTTCATGTCTCCGTGAATCTGGGGGAGTGACAGAAACCCCTAAGGTTATGGATGTGTTGTTGCCACTAGGGATAAAACATTGATGCTATGTCCAAGGATGTAGTTATTGATTACATTACACGCAATACTTAATGCAATTGTCTGTTGTTAGCAACTTAATACTGGAAGGGGTTCGGATGATAACCTGAAGGTGGACTTTTTAGGCATAGATGCATGCTGGATAGCGGTCTATGTACTTTGTCGTAATGCCCAATTAAATCTCACTATACTCATCATAATATGTATGTGCATGGTCATGCCCTCTCTATTTGTCAATTGCCCAACTGTAATTTGTTCACCCAACATGCTATTTATCTTCTGGGGACACACCTCTAGTGAACTGTGGACCCCGGTCCATTCTCTACAACTGAAATACAATCTACTGCAATACTTGTTCTACTGCTCTCTGCAAACAATCATCATCCACACTATACATCTAATCCTTTGTTACAGCAAGCCGGTGAGATTGACAACCTCACTGTTTCGTTGGGGCAAAGTACTTTGGTTGTGTTGTGCAGGTTCCACATTGGCGCCGGAATCCCTGGTGTTGCGCCGCACTACATCTCGCTGCCATCAACCTTCAACGTGCTTCTTGGCTCCTACTGGTTCGATTAAACCTTGGTTTCATACTGAGGGAAAACTTGCCGCTGTACGCATCGCACCTTCCTCTTGGGGTTCCCAACGGTCGCGTGTTGTACGCGTATCAAGACTGTTTTCTGGCGCCGTTGCCGGGGAGATCAAGACACGCTGCAAGGGGAGTCTCCACATCGCAATCTCTTTACTTTGTTTTTGTCTTGCTTTATTTTATTTACTACTTTGTTTGCTGCACTAAATCAAAATACAAAAAAATTAGTTGCTAGTTTTACTTTATTTGCTATCTTGTTTGCTATATCAAAAACACAAAAAATTAGTTACTTGCATTTACTTTATCTAGTTTGCTTTATTTACTATTGCTAAAATGGGTACTCCTGAAAATACTAAGTTGTGTGACTTCACAACCACAAATAATAATGATTTCTTATGCACATCTATTGCTCCACCTGCTACTACAGCAGAATTCTTTGAAATTAAACCTGCTTTACTAAATCTTGTTATGCGAGAGCAATTTTCTGGTGTTAGTTCTGATGATGCTGCTGCCCATCTCAATAATTTTGTTGAACTTTGTGAAATGCAAAAGTATAAAGATGTAGATGGTGACATTATAAAATTAAAATTGTTCCCTTTCTCATTAAGAGGAAGAGCTGAAGATTGGTTGCTATCTCTGCCTAAGAATAGTATTGATTCATGGACTAAATGCAAGGATGCTTTTATTGGTAGATATTATCCCCCTGCTAAAATTATATCTTTGGGGAGTAGCATAATGAATTTTAAACAATTGGATAATGAGCATGTTGCACAAGCATGGGAAAGAATGAAATCTTTGGTTAAAAATTGCCCAACCCATGGACTAACTACTTGGATGATCATCCAAACCTTTTATGCAGGACTGAATTTTTCTTCGCGGAACCTATTGGATTCAGCTGCTGGAGGTACCTTTATGTCCATCACTCTTGGTGAAGCAACAAAGCTTCTTGATAATATGATGATCAATTACTCTGAATGGCACACGGAAAGAGCTCCACAAGGTAAGAAGGTAAATTCTGTCGAAGAAACCTCTTCCTTGAGTGATAAGATTGATGCTATTATGTATATGCTTATGAATGATAGGACTAATATTGATCCTAATAATGTTCCATTAGCTTCATTGGTAGCTCAAGAAGAACATGTTGATGTAAACTACATTAAAAATAATAATTTCAACAACAATGCTTACCCGAACAATTCTAGTAACAACTATAGGCCATATCCTTATAATAATGGCAACGGCTATGGTAATTCTTATGGGAATTCTTACAACAACAATAGGAACACACCCCCTGGACTTGAAGCCATGCTTAAAGAATTTATTAGTACGCAAACTGCTTTTAACAAATCTGTTGAAGAAAAGCTTGGGAAAATTGATATACTTGCTTCTAAAGTCGATAGTCTTGCTGCTGATGTTGATCTTTTGAAATCGAAAGTTATGCCTAATGAAAATCATAATAATAAAATTGTTACTACAAAAAATTCCATCCAAGTTAGAATTAATGAGAATGTAAGATTGATGGCCGAATTGCATGCTAGGTGGGAAAGAGAAGAAAATGAAAAAGAATAATATAGCTAAAGTTTGGACTATTACCACCACTAGCAATGCTAATGCTCCACAAGTTGCTGCACCTCCTACTAATAATGGTAAAAGAATTGGTGTTAGCAATGTTTCCACTTCAAATGCAAAGCGCGAAAAACTGCCTGAAACTGCTAAAAGCTAAACGCACTTTTTGTGATAAAACTGCTGAAATTTTTTCCAACATTGGGGATGATGATCCCATTGCTTTAGATTATAATGGTTTGAATTTTGATGATTGCCACATCTCTGAAGTTATAAAGTTCTTACAAAAACTTGCTAAAAGTCCTAATGCTAGTGCTATAAATTTGGCTTTCACGAAACATATTACAAATGCTCTCATAAAAGCTAGAGAAGAGAAACTAGAACGCGAAGCTTCTATTCCTAGGAAGCTCGAGGATGGTTGGGAGCCCATCATTAAGATGAAGGTCAATGACTTTGATTGTAATGCTTTATGTGATCTTGGTGCAAGTATTTCTGTTATGCCTAAGAAAATTTATAATATGTTTGACTTGCCACCATTGAAAAATTGTTATCTGAATGTTAATCTTGCTGATCATTCTACAAAGAAACCTTTGGGGAAAGTTGATAATGTTCGCATTACCGTTAACGATAACCTTGTCCCCGTTGATTTTTTTGTCTTGGATATTGAATGCAATGCATCGTGTCCCATCATATTGGGAAGACCTTTTCTTCGAACTGTTGGTGCTATCATTGATATGAAGGAAGGTAATATTAAATATCAGTTTCCTCTCAAGAAAGGTATGGAACACTTCCCTAGAAAGAGAATGAAGTTACCTTTTGATTCTATCATTAGAACAAATTATGATGTTGACACTTCGTCTCTTGATAATACTTGATACACACTTTCTGCGCCTAGCTGAAAGGCGTTAAAGAAAAGCGCTTATGGGAGACAACCCATGTTTTTACTACAGTAATTTTATTTTTATTTTGTGTCTTGGAAGTTGTTTACTACTGTAGCAACCTCTCCTTATCTTAGTTTTTTGTTTTGTTGTGCCAAGTAAAGTCGTTGATAGTAAGGTTCATACTAGATTTGGATTACTGCGCAGAAACAGATTTCTTTGCTGTCACGAATCTGGGCAAAATTCTCTGTAGGTAACTCAGAAAATTATGCCAATTTACGTGAGTGATCCTCAGATATGTAAGCAACTTTCATTCAATTTGAGCATTTTCATTTGAGCAAGTCTGGTGCCTCAATAAAATTCATCATTACGAACTGTTCTGTTTTGACAGATTCTGCCTTTTTATTTCGCATTGCCTGTTTTGATATGTTCGATGGATATTTCGATTCCATTAACTTTCAGTAGCTTTGTGCAATGTCCAGAAGTGTTAAGAATGATTATGTCACCTCTGAACATGTATATTTTGATTGTGCACTAACCCTCTAATGAGTTGTTTTGAGTTTGGTGTGGAGGAAGTTTTCAAGGATCAAGAGAGGGAGATGATACAACATGATCAAGGAGAGTGAAAGCTCTAAGCTTGGGGATGCCCCGGTGGTTCACCCCTGCATATATCAAGAAGACTCAAGCGTCTAAGCTTGGGGATGCCCAAGGCATCCCCTTCTTCATCGACAACATTATCAGGTTCCTCCCCTGAAACTATATTTTTATTCCGTCACATCTTATGTGCTTTGCTTGGAGCGTCGGTTTGTTTTTGTTTTTGTTTTGTTTGAATAAAATGGATCCTAGCATTCATTGTGTGGGAGAGAGACACGCTCTGCTGTTGCATATGGACAAGTATGTCCTTGAGCTTTACTCATAGTATTCATGGCGAAGTTTCTTCTTCGTTAAATTGTTATATGGTTGGAATTGGAAAATGATACATGTAGTAATTGCTATAATGTTTTGGATAATGTGATACCTGGCAATTGTTGTGCCCATGTTTAAGCTCTTGCATCATATACTTTGCACCTATTAATGAAGAAATACATAGAGCATGCTAAAATTTGGTTTGCATATTTGGTCTCTCTAAAGTCTAGATAATTTCTAGTATTGAGTTTGAACAACAAGGAAGACGGTGTAGAGTCTTATAATGTTTACAATATGTCTTTTATGTGAGTTTTGCTGCACCGCTTCATCCTTGTGTTTGTTTCAAATAGCCTTGCTAGCCTAAACCTTGTATCGAGAGGGAATACTTCTCATGCATCCAAAATACTTGAGCCAACCACTATGCCATTTGTGTCCACCATACCTACCTACTACATGGTATTTCTCCGCCATTCTAAAGTAAATTTGTTGAGTGCTACCTTTAAATTTCTATCCTCTACCTTTACAATATATAGCTCATGGGACAAATAGCTTAAAAACTATTGTGGTATTGAATATGTACTTATGCACTTTATCTCTTATTAAGTTGCTTGTTGTGCGATAACCATGTTCCTGGGGACGCCATCAACTACTCTTTGTTGAATATCATGTGAGTTGCTATGCATGTCCGTCTTGTCTGAAGTAAGGGTGATTTACCACCTTTAATGGTTAGAGCATGCATATTGTTAGAGAAGAACATTGGGCCGCTAACTAAAGCCATGAATCATGGTGGAAGTTTCAGTTTTGGACATATATCCTCAATCTCATATGAGAAAATTAATTGTTGCTACATGCTTATGCATTAAAGAGGAGTCCATTATCTGTTGTCTATGTTGTCCCGGTATGGATGTCTAAGTTGAGAATAATCAATAGCGAGAAATCCAATGCGAGCTTTCTCCTTAGACCTTTGTACAGGCGGCATAGAGGTACCCCTTTGTGACACTTGGTTAAAACATGTGCATTGCGATAATCCCGGTAATCCAAGCTAATTAGGTCAAGGTGCGGGCACTATTAGTATACTATGCATGAGGCTTGCAACTTGTAAGATATAATTTACATGACACATATGCTTTATTACTACCGTTGACAAAATTGTTTCTTGTTTTCAAAACCAAAGCTCTAGCACAAATATAGCAACCGATGATTTCCTCTTTGAAGGACCTTTCTTTTACTTTTATGTTGAGTCAGTTCACCTATCTCTCTCCACCTCAAAAAGCAAACACTTGTGTGAACTGTGCATTGATTCCTACATACTTGCATATTGCACTTGTTATATTACTTTACATTGACAATATCCATGAGATATACATGTTATAAGTTGAAAGCAACCGCTGAAACTTCATCTTCCTTTGTGTTGCTTCAATACCTCTACTATGGATTTATTGCTTTATGAGTTAACTCTTATGCAAGACTTATTGATGCTTGTCTTGAAGTACTATTCATGAAAAGTCTTTGCCATATGATTCAGTTGTTTACTCATGTCATTTACATTGTTTTGATCGCTGCATTCATTACATATGCTTACAATAGTATGATCAAGGTTATGATGGCATGTCACTCCAGAAATTATCTTTGTTATCGTTTACCTGCTCGGGACGAGCAGAAACTAAGCTTGGGGATGCTGATACGCCTCCGACGTATCGATAATTTCTTATGTTCCATGCCACATTATTGATGATATCTACATGTTTTATGCATACTTTATGTCATATTTATGCATTTTCTGGAACTAACCTATTAACGAGATGCCGAAGAGCCAGTTGCTGTTTTCTGCTATTTTTGGTTTCAGAAATCCTAGTAAGGAAATATTCTCGGAATTGGACGAAATCAACGCCCAGGGGCCTATTTTCACACGAAGCTTCCAGAAGACCGAAGAGTCAACGAAGTGGGGCCACGAGGCGGCCAGACGATAGGGCGGCGCGGCCCAAGCCCTGGCCGCGCCGACCTGTCTCCTGGGCCCCTCGTGATGCCCCTTGACCTGCCCTTCCGCCTACAAATAGCCTTCGTCGCGAAACCCCCAGTACCGAGAGCCACGATACGAAAATCCTTCTAGAGACGCCGCCGCCGCCAATCCCATCTCGGGGGATTCAGGAGATCGCCTCCGGCACCCTGCCGGAGAGGGGATTCATCTCCCGGAGGACTCTACACCGCCATGATCGCCTCCGGAGTGATGAGTGAGTAGTCTACCCCTGGACTATGGGTCCATAGCAGTAGCTAGATGGTTGTCTTCTCCTCATTATGCTTAATTGTCGGATCTTGTGAGCTGCCGAACATGATCAAGATCATCTATCTGTAATGCTATATGTTGTGTTTGTTGGGATCCGATGAATAGAGAATACCATGTTATGTTGATTATCAATTTATATCTATGTGTTGTTTATGATCTTGCATGCTCTCCGTTACTAGTAGATGCTCTGGCCAAGTTGATGCTTGTAAATCCAAGAGGGAGTATTTATGCTCGATAGTGGGTTCATGTCTCCGTGAATCTGGGGGAGTGACAGAAACCCCTAAGGTTATGGATGTGTTGTTGCCACTAGGGATAAAACATTGATGCTATGTCCGAGGATGTAGTTATTGATTACATTACGCGCAATACTTAATGCAATTGTCTGTTGTTAGCAACTTAATACTGGAAGGGGTTCGGATGATAACCTGAAGGTGGACTTTTTAGGCATAGATGCATGCTGGATAGCGGTCTATGTACTTTGTCGTAATGCCCAATTAAATCTCACTATACTCATCATAATATGTATGTGCATGGTCATGCCCTCTCTATTTGTCAATTGCCCAACTGTAATTTGTTCACCCAACATGCTATTTATCTTATGGGAGAGACACCTCTAGTGAACTGTGGACCCCGGTCCATTCTTTACAACTGAAATACAATCTACTGCAATCACTACAAGAAAAGTTCAAATAGACAACGTCTCAAAATCGTCCGCTATGGGGTATTTTTCGTCGCCTATGGGCCTAACCCGACGATACGGGTTCTGTTGTCGAAACTGCGTCAGGCAAAGTCCTACCACATATTTTTCGGTCCGTCGCGCTTGGGTGCCCTTCCGCCACGGAAAATCGGACCGTTGCAGAAGTGTTTCCGGGAGCCCGTTGACTGCTGACGTCATGCAAACTGCCATGTGTGAGACGCCGTTAATCGCGGTTAACGGCGTTAACCGCTGAAACCCCGTGGTAGATGGTAGGCCCACACGAGCCCTGACACGTCTTAAGCGGTAGCCCATTAAGTTTGCGGGCCGGGCCAGCTGACTTAGTTTGACCGGTCAACTATATAGTCGGGCTGGTCCATTAGTTACGTGGGCCGGGCCTAACCTCTAAGGTTGGCGATCAAAACATTAATGGGCCGGCCCACTAAGCATGTGGGCGGCCGAATGCACTCGTTTGTGGGTCAACGGGCAAAAGGCCGGCCCACAAAACATGTGGGACCCACTTTCATGTTATCGGGCCGGCCCATCTACAAAGTGGGGTCCACCTTAAAGCAAGTGGGCCGGCCCAAGAAGTTATTGGGCCGGCCCAATTAGCAGGTGGGTCCCACTTTCCTGCTAATCGGGTCGGCCCATTTAGTGCGTGGGGTCCACATTAGATCAAATGGGCCGGCCCACCAAGCCAGTGGGCCGGGCCAAAAGCACAGGTGGATCCCACTTTCCTGTTAATGGGCCAGCCCATTTAGTATGTGGGGTCCACCATATAGCAAGTGGGCCGCCCCAACAATATAGTGGTAGGGCCAAAAACACAAGTGGGTCCCACTTCCCAGTTAAAGGGCCGACCCATTTAGTATGTGGGGTCCACCATATAGCAAGTGGGCCGGCCCAACAAGAAAGTGGGCCGGGCCAAAAGCATAGGTGGGTCCCACTTTCCTGTTAAAGGGCCGGCCCATTTAATATGTGGGGTCCACCATATAGCAAGTGGGCCGGCCCAACACGCTAGTGGGCCGGGCCAAAAACGCAGGTGGTCCCACTTTCCTCTTAAAGTAGGCCCATTTAGTATGTGGGGTCCATCATGTAGCAAGTGGGCGGCCCAACAAGGCAGTGGGCCGGGCCAAAAGCACAGTGGGTCCCACTTTCTGTTACGGCCGGCCTGATAAGTAAGTGAGCCGGCCCAAAATGAAAGTGGGTCCCACACTACGTTAATGGGCCGCCCAATGCGTTATAGGGCCCTGGTTGTTTGACTAGTCAACTTGCATTAAATTTCATGAGCCTAAAATCTGATATCAATGATACACACAATTACATACACAAATAAAATAACTAGGAAAATTACAAGGCAATTAATGTGCCCAAATAAAAAAATTACATAGAATCATTGAGGACTTCTATTAGCATCATCAATAACATGTTGACATTTGGCAATCGCCTTGATTGAATCTTGTGTACTCTTGGTCAACATATCGGCCTATGAGACCTTAAAGCAGCAATACCATGTCTTTTATAAAGTATGACCTTGAGATGTTCCTTTGTTTGATGAAAAGAATGGTCTAGGTTGACGGCTATGAGAGGATGCATCGAACAAAGATCGAGAACTTTTTGTGGGCCTCTCTTCTAATGAAGATTGCTTCATCGAACTGCATACGATAATAATGCAAAAAGATTAAACGATGAACTATGCAAACATGTATTAAGCATTGTCGATATGAGATAGTCACAAGTACTAAGCGCAGTACTTACATTATATCGTTGCATAGGCTCACGTCGGAACCTTTTTGCGCTCTATCTTCTACTAAGAACTTCTTCATTACAAGCTGCATTCTAGTAATATTGCAAACATAGTTACAACGAGTGAACTATTCAAACATTTATTATGCAATGTAGATATAAGATAATAACAAGTTGCATAAATAAGACAATGTATGGAACTTGTACTAAGCGAAGTTACATCATAATGTTGCACAGGGTCGCTTTGGCGACTATCTTCTAATGATTGTTGCTTCACTAAAACTGCATTCTGGTAATATTGCAAAAATAGTTACAACAATTAACTATTCAAACATGTATTACGCAATGTAGAGATCGAGATAACAACATGTAGCGAGACACACAGGCTTGCTCAGGGTCCTTCTCTAGCGTGCACTAGTCGTGGTCGACATGCTGTGTCATTTTAGGTTCAGCCATCAAGTGAAATGCTAATCCTCCTCGCTCCATTGTCCTTAATGTCTGTGTTTAGATATCACATTTAAGACCAAGTCAAATTGGTTTCAAATAACAAAAAACTTGAGCTGCCAAATGAATAAGCCAATATTTACCGAGATATCAGATTAAAACCAACTAGATGTTGCTTTGCATGAGATACGAATTTCGGACATTGATTTAGAGTAGGGTAATGCCAAGGTTTTCCACATAAAGTAAACTGGCATTAAGAATGACCAAATGTCAGGTTCAAATCACCTTCGCAGTTGCTCCAAGACAAGCATATCAAATAGGCAGAAACATAGTAAAGCATGGATGGCATTGCTATGGCAGGGTTCCAAGTGTTTATCTCTTGCATAAGGAACAATGCATATAGGTTATAGATAATAACGGAAGTAAACTGCCAAAGTTACCAACCAAGAACTCAGATTCCAACCTTCCCTAGCGTCCCCGCTGTTAATGTTGGATATTCTAATAAGTGTTTCGCATGATCAATCCCTAGGAAAAATAACATTGACAAGTTAGTCTACGATAATACAAAGACCAGACATGCACGCAGCAATAACTATACAAGCTGTGCGACAGGAGCATTCATGGAAAAAAATAGCTATAAGCTAAAGACGAGGTATAAGAGCAAGCAGATTGGAAATGCACATAGCATGATTATAAAAGCAGTAAAAGAATAGCAGACACGAGAAAACAGCTAGCGGCTAGCGGTGAGCTAATGACGTAGTATAAGAACAACCAGATTGGAAATGCCCATAGCATGACTATAAAAGGAATAGCATGCAGTACAAAAACAGTTGGCAGCAAATGAATGGGTCCCCTATAAATATGTGGATGCACATAGGTGTCAGTAGAATGAACAGTATGGTAGCGACCGGATAATGCTTTGGTACTGTACAATATTTAAACGAACTTCATGTGAAGTAACACATCAAGAAATTTAATGGCATATGAGATCTGCAAATAACTACACAAAACATGGCTAAAGAAACACCGCGATCTAACGGGCCAGCGTACTAACCAAGCTGCGGCGGGGTGGACGGGGGCGGCAACTTGCATTCCAGCGGCGGCGAACGCGGGAGACGATGAGTCGACCCTGTTTCGCAGAAGCGGGCGTTAGTGAAGCAGATCTGGTTGGCTGGCAAGGGATTCGGTGAAGTTGATACAGCCGCTGCGCCGAGGTAGTCGGTGGAATAGATCGGCTTCTGTGGAGGGGGGGGGCGCGGTGAAGTAGACACGGTTCCGTTGGAGAGGATCCGGTGCGTCGACAGGAAAGGCGTTGATTGCTACGCTGTGGATGAGATCGGCGGTGAAGCAGATCCGTCGGTGGCGAGGTCGGCGGTGAAGTAGATCCATCGGTGGTGAGGTCGGCGGTGAAGCAGATCCGTCGGTGGCGAGGGCGGCGGGGGAGCGGATCAGGTGGGTGGACAGCCAACACGATCAAGGCTAGGCTGTGGAGGAGTATGCCGGCGGCGAAGCAGATCTAGTACTGTAGAGAGTCAGAGCTTTGGCGTGTGAGAGTATTTTTGAGCTAATGGGGCTAATGGTTGGTGGGTGGGTGTGGGCCTGTGGGGAGGGTTCGGGATCTAGGCAAGATATTTCATTGTTACCGAATGGGCCCTCCATGGTCGGTGGGTTGTAGCTTCCAGACCAGGGTTAAAAGGGTAAAACTGGTCACGGGATTTTCGAATGGATGCGGCGGGATGATTTGGCGCGCGGCTGAAATTTTCAGTTTCAAGCTACGAGCAGAACGACAAAAATAATGTTCTTCCCCAGGGAGCTCTCATTTCTTCCTCTTCTCTTTCTCTCTCGAGTCTCTCCCACTCCCCTGGCTCCTCTCCCCCTTCTCTCCGGCAGCCTCGCCGGCCGGAGACGAGGCCAACTTCTCTCTGTATATCGTACACCCTCCGAACTAAATTAATTGATTCAACTTTCCTTAGACGTGTATGTATCTCGAGTAAAAACATGTGTGGATACATCCATATTTAGATAAGGAAAGTTGAGTCAGTTAATTTGGATCCGAGGGAGTTCATGTTGTTGTAAGCTTAGATCCAGTGTTTCCCATGAGCAGAATGGCGCAATGGAGTCGGGGATCTCGTCATCGGCTTCAGATCTGGCCTACGGTGAATCTGGCGGATCTTGCCGGCCAAACCCCGATCTGGTGCCATCAAGGTGATGGCGCTAACGGTGAGGCTTGCTTTGGTCAGTGCTTCAGATCTGGTCAATGGGGAAGTCAAGCTGCTAACGTTCACAAGCTCGGGGCATACGACGGCGTCATACGTCTTGCCCGTGAACATCTTGGCCTTTCAGCGGCCCTTCTCGAGCCAATGTGCCGTTGCTTTGAGGCCCTTCTTCTCCTTCGTCTGGCGACTACCGGCGACACCGTCCCAAGCTGGTGCGTCCGGCGACGAGTTGCTTTGGAAAGGATGCGGAGCAGAGATCTGATGTGCGGTCCAGAAGGACTCGATTGATTTTCTGCTATATGTTTTGGGGTCCTTTTTGTAAAGTTGCAGGTCCTATTAGTTATTGTCTAGTTCTCTTGGACCTCTATGTAATTTTTTGGACTAGTTTCCATTTGCACCGATAAACTTGAATTTTGACAAGTTCACGGGAAAAAAAATTCCTTTGCACATATGGCCTATCATGTATGGACATTCTTGAGTTTTAAACTATATGTAATGGCCAGCACTTGCGCAAGGGGCTCGTCTAGTGCGCACTAGTTTCCATTAGCACCGATAAATTTGAATCTTGACAAGTTCTTGGAAGAAAAAATTGATTCACATATAGCCTATCATGTATGAACATTATTTGGATTCAAACTATACATAGATGGCCAACACGTGTAAGAGGGGGTCCTCTAATGTGCACTAGTTTCCATTAGCACTGATAAATTTGAATCTGTACAAGTTCTCGAAAAAAAATTGCTTCACACCATATGCCCTATCATGTATGAACATTATTGGGATTCATATTATATATAGATGGCCAACACTTGTGCAAGAGGTCCTCTAATTCTTGGGGATTTCAATCTATCTATCTCTCTCGATCTATCGTTGGTGGCCAGAACAACACACATATGCATGCACTTTATGCGCAAAGGCGCGGGTGCCTCTAATAATGTGTGTGTGCACTCGATCGATGATCCCTAAACCTTAAACCCTAAAACCCTAATCCCTAATTATACCCTAAACGTACACCCTAAACACCCTAAACACTAAACCCTAAACCCTAGACCCTAAACCCTAAACACTACACCCTAAACCCTAAACCCTAACCCTAGACCCTAAACCCTAATTAAACACTAAACCCCAAACCCTAAACCCTAAACCCTAGACCCTAAACCCTAATTAATTAACCTTAACCCTAACCCTAACCCTAAAACCCTAGCTAGCTAATCCTAAACCCTAAACCCTAATTAAACCCTACATATATATAGGCCAACGACACTAAATTGCGCATCAAGCAGGCGACCAACTAATTAGCGCTAATAAATTAATTAACTTTGTTGAATCTTGACAAGTTCTCTCGAATGAAAACACATTTGATTAAGTTGCCCCGTAATATATATACAATTAGTGTGCATGTGCGCATGGCATACCTTGCACATATCATTCGTGCATATATTTCAATATATATCTGAACATATTCTTGGGGATAAATATATATATTTCAATCTTTCTCTCTCGATCTATATATATATCGTTGGTGGCCAAAAAACACACTTGTATATACGCATGCACTTTATGCGCAAAGGCGCGGGTGCCTCTAATAATGTGTGTGTGCACTCGATCGATGATCCCTAAACCTTAAACCCTAAAACCCTAAAACCCTAATCCATAATTATACCCTAAACATACACCCTAAACACCCTAAACACTAAACCCTAGACCCTAAAACCTAAACCCTAATTAAACACTACATATATATAGGCCAACGACACTTAATTGCGCATCAAGCAGGCGACCAAATAATTAGCGCTGATAAATTAATTAACTTGAATCTTGACAAGTTCTCTCGAATGAAAACACATTTGATTAAGTTGCCTCATAATATATATACAATTAGTGTGCATGCGCGCATGGCATACCATGGACATATCATTAATGCATATATATATCTCAATATATATCTGAACATATTCTTGGGGATATATATATATATTTCAATCTCTCTCTCGATCTATATATATCGTTGGTGGCCAAGAAACACACTTAATATATATATACGCATGCACTTTATGCGCAAAGGCGCGGGTGCCTCTAATAATGTGTCTGTGCACTAGCTCGATCGATGATCCCTAAACCTTAAACCCTAAAACCCTAACCCATGATCCCTAATTATAACTTAAACGTACACCCTAAACACTAAACCCTAAACCCTAAACCCTAAACCCTAAACCCCAAACCCCAAACCCTAAACCCTAAACCCTAAACCCTAAACCCTAAACCCTAATTAATTAACCTTAACCCTAACCCTAACCCTAAAACCCTAGCTAGCTAATCCTAAACCCTAAACCCTAATTAAACCCTACATATATATATAGGCCAACGACACTAAATTGCGCATCAAGCAGGCGACCAACTAATTAGCGCTAATAAATTAATTAACTTTGTTGAATCTTGACAAGTTCTCTCGAATGAAAACACATTTGATTAAGTTGCCTCGTATTATATATACAATTAGTGTGCATGCGCGCATGGCATACCTTGCACATATCATTCGTGCATATATTTCAATATATATCTGAACATATTCTTGGGGATAAATATATATATTTCAATCTTTCTCTCTCGATCTATATATATATCGTTGGTGGCCAAAAAACACACTTATATATACGCATGCACTTTATGCGCAAATGCGCGGGTGCCTCTAATAATGTGTGTGTGCACTCGATCGATGATCCCTAAATCTTAAACCCTAAAACCCTAATCCCTAATTATACCCTAAACGTACACCCTAAACACCCTAAACACTAAACCCTAAACCCTAGACCCTAAACCCTAAACACTACACTCTAAACCCTAACCCTAGACCCTAAATCCCAATTAAACACTAAACCCCAAACCCTAAACCCTAAACCCTAGACCCTAAACCCTAATTAATTAACCTTAACCCTAGACCCTAAACCCTAAACACTACACCCTAAACCCTAAAACCTAACCCTATACCCTAAACCCTAATGAAACACTAAACCCCAAACCCCAAACCCCAAACCCTAAACCCTAAACCCTAAACCCTAAACCCTAATTAATTAACCTTAACCCTAACCCTAACCCTAAAACCCTAGCTAGCTAATCCTAAACCCTAAACCCTAATTAAACCCTACATATATATAGGCCAACGACACTAAATTGCGCATCAAGCAGGCGACCAACTAATTAGCGCTAATAAATTAATTAACTTTGTTGAATCTTGACAAGTTCTCTCGAATGAAAACACATTTGATTAAGTTGCCTCGTAATATATATACAATTAGTGTGCATGCGCGCATGGCATACCTTGCACATATCATTCGTGCATATATTTCAATATATATCTGAACATATTCTTGGGGATAAATATATATATTTCAATCTTTCTCTCTCGATCTATATATATCGTTGGTGGCCAAAAAACACACTTATATATACGCATGCACTTTATGCGCAAAGGCGCGGGTGCCTCTAATAATGTGTGTGTGCACTCAATCGATGATCCCTAAACCTTAAACCCTAAAACCCTAAAACCCTAATCCATAATTATACCCTAAACATACACCCTAAACACCCTAAACACTAAACCCTAGACCCTAAAACCTAAACCCTAATTAAACACTACATATATATAGGCCAACGACACTTAATTGCGCATCAAGCAGGCGACCAAATAATTAGCGCTGATAAATTAATTAACTTGAATCTTGACAAGTTCTCTCGAATGAAAACACATTTGATTAAGTTGCCTCATAATATATATACAATTAGTGTGCATGCGCGCATGGCATACCATGGACATATCATTCATGCATATATATATCTCAATATATATCTGAACATATTCTTGGGGATATATATATATATTTCAATCTTTCTCTCGATCTATATATATCGTTGGTGGCCAAGAAACACACTTATGATATATATACGCATGCACTTTATGCGCAAAGGCGCGGGTGCCTCTAATAATGTGTCTGTGCACTAGCTCGATCGATGATCCCTAAACCTTAAACCCTAAAACCCTAATCCATGATCCCTAATTATACCTTAAACGTACACCCTAAACACCCTAAACACTAAACCCTAAACCCTAAACCCTAAACCCTAAACCCTAAACCCCAAACCCCAAACCCCAAACCCTAAACCCTAAACCCTAAACCCTAATTAATTAACCTTAACCCTAACCCTACCCCTAAAACCCTAGCTAGCTAATCCTAAATCCTAAACCCTAATTAAACCCTACATATATATATAGGCCAACGACACTAAATTGCGCATCACAAAGCGACCAAGTAATTAGCGCTGCTAAATTAATTAACTTGAATCTTGACAAGTTCTCTCGAATGAAAACACATTTGATTAAGTTGCCTCATAATATATATACAATTAGTGTGCATGCGCGCATGGCATACCTTGCACATATCATTTGTGCATATATTTCAATATATATCTGAACATATTCTTGGGGATAAATATATATATTTCAATCTTTCTCTCTCGATCTATATATATATCGTTGGTGGCCAAAAAACACACTTATATATACGCATGCACTTTATGCGCAAAGGCGCGGGTGCCTCTAATAATGTGTGTGTGCACTCGATCGATGATCCCTAAACCTTAAACCCTAATCCCTAATTATAACCTAAACATACACCCTAAACACTAAACCCTAAACCCTAGACCCTAAACCCTAAACACTACACCCTAAACCCTAAACCCTAACCCTATACCCTAAACCCTAATGAAACACTAAACCCCAAACCCCAAACCCTAAACCCTAAACCCTAGACCCTAAACCCTAATTGATTAATTAACCTTAACCCTAACCCTAACCCTAAAACCCTAGCTAGCTAATCATAAACCCTAAACCCTAATTAAACCCTACATATATATAGCCCAACAACACTTAATTGCGCATCAAGCAAGCGACCAACTAATTAGCGCTGATAAATTAATTAACTTGAATCTTGATAAGTTCTCTCGAATGAAAACACATTTGATTAAGTTGCCTCATAATATATATATAATTAGTGTGCATGAGCGCATGGCATACCTTGCACATATCATTCGTGCATATATTCAATATATATCTGAACATATTCTTGGGGATAAATATATATAGTTCAATCTCTTTCTCTCTCGATCTATATATATATCATTGGTGGCCAAAAAACACACTTATATATACGCATGCACTTTATGCGCAAAGGTGCGGGTGCCTCTCTAATAATGTGTGTGTGCACTCGATCGATGATCCCTAAATCTTAAACCCTAAAACCCTAATCCCTAATCCCTAATTATACCCTAAACATACACCCCCTAAACACCCTAAACACTAAACCCTAAACCCTAAAGCCCTAAACCCTAAACCCTAAACCCTAACCCTAACCCTGACCCCTAGCTAACCCTAAACCCTAAACCCTACATATATAGGCCAACGACACTTAATTGCGCATCAAGCAGGCGACCAACTAATTAGCGCTGATAAATTAATTAACTTGATTCATGCATATATTTCAATATATTTTTGAACATATTCTTGGGGATATATATATATATATTTAAATCTCTCTGTTATCTCGATCTATATATCGTTGGTGGCCAAGAAACACACTTATATATATACGCATGCACTTTATGCGCAAAGGCGCGGGTGCCTCTAATAATGTGTGTGTGCACTCGATCGTTGATCCCTAAACCTTAAACCCTAAAACCCTAATCCCTAATCCCTAATTATACCCTAAACGTACACCCTAAACACCCTAAACACTAGACCCTAAACCCTAGACCATAAACCCTAAATGTACACCCTAAACACCCTAAACACTAAACACTAAACCCTAAACCCTAGACCCTAAACCCTAGACCGTAAACCCTAACCCTAAAACCCTAGCTAGCTAACCCTAAACCCTAAACCCTAATTAAACCCTACATATATATATATAGGCCAACGACACTTAATTGCTCATCAAGTAGGCGACCAATTAACTAATTAGCGCTGATAAATTAATTAACTTGATTTTTGACAAGTTCTCGATCTCCAATGAAAACACATTTGATTAAGTTGTCTCATAATATATATAATTAGTGTGCATGTGCGCATGGCATACCTTGCATATCATTCGTGCATATATTTCAATACATGTTTGAAGGTATTCTTGGGGATATATATATTTCAATCTCTCTCTCTCTCTTGATCTATATATCGTTGGTGGCCAAGAAACACACTTATATATATACACATGTACTTTAATTTATTTGCCTCACAATATATATAATAAATATGCATGCATGGCCTAACCATGTATGCTTATATATGTGTTTAATTTGGAGATTTCAATCGCTCTCTCGCTGCTCTCTCGTTGGTGGCCAACAACACACACATGCACTTTGTGCGCAAAGGCATGTGCCTCTAATAATGTATGATCGATCGGTCTAGTTTTGATTAATCATAGCACACAAATATAGAAGTTGTATTTGAATCCACACAACCCTAATCTAAAACACATAGCCCCTAACATGGCCTAATTAACTGACCCCTTCTCTCTAGCTAATTAGTGGAAATTGCACAAAATCAAAAGGGGTCCCTCACTAATTATACATATATATCTATATTCTGATAAACTTTTGCCCCATATTTGGTGGATGGGTGCATCTTGGCATGTAAAACAATTAATGTTTGCAAATGGCGTTGTCAAAATTTATGTACAAATGATTTCTTTCCATCCAAAGTGCATAAAATGGGAGTTTTAATGAAGAAGGTACAAATAAAACAGCTCAACGTGCCTCCACACCCCGATTTTCACAGGAAGTAGAGCATATTTAAAGGATAATTCCAGAGTTTTACTATTTTTCAAGCAACTTTGCTAATTTCCACCCACTCACATGACTTTATGTCGATTTAACGAAATAGAGCTTAAATTTAAACTACATAGGCGAAATTTAAACTACATGGGCGGGATAGTTTGAATTGTGCGCGGCAAAGGGAACCGCCTATTCCTCAACCTTGTGCATGGCAAATTACACACGCAACTCCATTAAACACCACCTACCGGGCGGCCCGGCATGACCCCCACCCACCGCTACACAACTTATCCCGTCCGTGCGAAGAGCTTCCCCTCCCGTCCCGTCCGTGCGAAGAAGAAGCTTCCTCCCCGTCGTTCTTCTCGAGACGCACCGGCGGTCAAGTTGATCCACGGTAGGGTTGCTATCTCTAGCTCAATCATGCATCGGGCAAGACGGCCTAACGATTTATATTTTCTTGATGCTGCTAAAAAAATCGTCAGTATGCTCGAACTAATTGGTACTTTATAGTTTTCCGCTCGATTTGTCCTCAATCAATTTGTTCATTTGCGTGGGCATATAGAGTCAGTTCTGCACTCGATCCGTTAATTTGCTGAAATGCCATGGCAGAGATTTGTACACGATCTGTTTGCTAAAATGTCGATGGGCATTTTTTGTTTTGTACTCGACATGATTGCTGAAATGCATAATCATGTACTAGTATAGTTTTGTACTCGATGGATATACATTTCCTACTTCGCCTTAAATTAATCACCAACCATTGTATCTCATAATTCAACAGATGGACAGAACTTGGAATCTTGCATGGACACTTATGTTCCCCTTCATATATAAATGGTGTTCAACCCTTTATGGGGTTTATTAGAGCTCATGAAGGTCACGACCTGGACGTGTATTGCCCGCGCTGCACATGTATGAATGGTGAGAAGAGGCCTCACCATGTAGTGGAAGATCATTTACACATTTTTGGGATGGGCCGCACATATGTTAGGTGGGTTTATCATGGTGAACAACATAATGATCCTTCAGCGGGAGAAGCAGATCTTGCTCACACTGTATGTGTGCTGGCATATGTAGTTAATTATTTATATTGATGTTGCCGCTGTTTCGATCAATTGTTTGCATTGTTGTGCAAGTTCTGTACTCAAATTTAACTTGTTGCAGATGGATGGACGGGAAGGAGAGAAAAAGCGCTTGCTTCAGGAACCGGGTTTCAGCTCTGGGACATGTGCTGTGCCAGATGAGAAGGTAAATATGTAAAACGACATTTGTTCAGGTTGCATCCCTTAGATGTTTGTCTAATCTGTTGATGTACTAATTGCAGAAGCATAGAGTTGAAGAGGTCTCTCAGTTTGATGGGAGATTTAAAGATGAATCTCAGTTTGATGCACCTGTGGATGGTACTGATGACGGGCCTTTCATAGACGAAGGTCCTGCACCTGAGATTATCCAGCCTACAGAAGGAGACCGTGGACCGAGTACATAGCTTTGCGTTGAAGTGGATGCACGCCCAGAGATCATCAGTTGCGTCCGGGTAGTCTCAAGACCACCCAGCCCTGATGCACCTGTGGATGGTACTGATGACGAGCCTTTCATAGACGAAGGTCCTGCACCCGAGATTATCCAGCCTACGTAAGGAGGCCGTGGACCGAGTACACAGCTTTGCGTGAAGCGGATGCACGCCGGAGATCATCGGGGCGTCCCGGTAGTCTCGGGACCACCTAGCCCTCGATGCAAAATGTTGAGCTACTTTATGATTCGTACTTTTATGTTCTGGTGCTGTAGTATGTACTATCTTTGTTATGATTTGTACGCCTTTGGCGCTAGAACTATAATTAAGTACTCAGTGGATGATCGCGTTGCAAAATTTGACACCCACACAATCAGTTCATCGTATGAGTAGTAGCACAATTACTTCTACAGCCAGTCTGCGCCGCATTAATTGGTAGCATGAAACACTTTCAGGCACTCCTCCGATTCATATTAATTGACTCAATTTTGTCTAGATATGGATGTATCTAGATGCATTTGTTAACTAGACTAACAAACTTGAGTCGGTTAATATGAATCGTGTAAACCGCCCAAGTCCTCCAAAGAAGCTAGTTTATTGACTCTGGACTCCAAGCCTCTCGCGGCAAGCCATCGACGAAGCTTTGACCAGATCTTGGCCCGCTTTTTTTTGGCGAATAGCAAAGCTTTGACCAGTTCCTCTCGGGATACAGCACGCCGGTGAGCTTGCACGGTTGCCATGAGCCCTTTCTGGCGGAACTTCTCTGCCGCCGCCGCGAGACGCAAAGCGCGAGGTGCCTCGAGGTGGACGGAATGGACGAACTCGGGATCTCAGGGCGGGGGGTCCGCCTCGTCCGGGAACGATCTCCAGCGGGTTAACGAGGACATGCATGGCGGCCAGGGGATTTGGTTTTTTTTTTGTTGTTGTTGTTTGAGCATGGGATTTGGGGTTTTTTCGGATAGGGGAGGAGGAACCGAGGAAGAGGAAGGAACAACCCGCGTGCTTGGCGCATGGAAGTGTGCTTGAATTTCGATTTTTTGTGAAATGTTTCATTTCCCCGCTACAATTCGGGGGTTTTCTTGACGCGCCAATGCCGTGCGAGCATGTCGTCCAGTCGGGTTCAATGAATTGGGGTGCCACACTATGGGCCGATTTCAGGACATGTAATGACTAGTCACTAAGTTCACTAAGTGCGTGTAATAAAATATGTTACCCCTCCCCTTTATCTAGCCCCCTTTGTCTCTCCCGATCGAGTGCCGCGGATGCAAGCCGCTAGCTCGATCCCCTCCTTTCGCCTCCACCGTCCAGGCATCCAGCTTGGAGGGGCAAGCTGCATCTAGACCAAGCGGATTAGGTAGTACTAGTAATGCTCTTTCCTTTCTCGAGATCGGTTCTTTTTTCCTCACCTCGATATCTTGCGCATCTACTATTTCCTATTCTGGGCGAAGGGGTGTATTTCTGGTCACCCTCGCGCTGGGAGTGATTGATGGGGGTGGGGGCGGGGGCTACCTTTGCTTGGATTGGGGTGTTCTTCCTTTATTTGTCGACATTTGCAACCTTTGTAGTTTCTGCAGATCCTCAATGTATCTTTTGTCAGCTTGTACAGGAAAGGAAATACCTCGGTGGTGGTCGGGGGGGCAATGGAGCGTAAGGCCACCACGCAGGTGGGCAGTTGGCTGAGCCTGAGTCGTCCCCCCCCAAAGAAAGCGGTACTCGTTTGCTTATCCACTGTCTGCAGTTCGCATCCTCAATCTGTTCTGATACGGAAGATGCTTAAAGTAGCACATGTCTTCACTGCTTTGTGCATAAATCCTCTGTGACACCATGCTCTATATTCTCTCGTATCAGGTTGGTACCTCCAGGTTCCGTCTTGAGGCTATGGGGAACGAGAATAGCGCCCCACCTGCTGCAGGAGCATGGCCCGATCCGCTGACAAGAAGCGAAATGCCACCGCCGAGCCGGGCAGGGACCGCCGAGGGGTAACTTTTTTTAACCAACTTACCATGATGTAGTCTGAATCTGATACTCCCTCAGATCCAAATTAATTGACTCAACTATCTGTAGATACGGATGTATCTAGATGTGTTTTTAGCTCTAGATACTACTACCTCCATCCCAAAGCTTAGGGATTATATTATTTTTAGAAAGTCAAAATATATCATGTTTGACTAAGCTTTTACCAAAAATCGTTAACATGCAAAATACAAAATTAATATCATTAAATAGGTTGTGAAATATATTTTCCTACGGTATCTACACAATATTATATTTGTTGATAGAATGTTCTAAAATTTTGGTCAAACTTTACTTGTTTTGATTTCTCAAAAATAAATAAGCCTTAAGCTTTGGGATGGAGGTATCTAGACAAAGCTGAGTCAACTGGAGTAGTTTTTTTTGTCTGTCCATAGCTAGTGTTCATGGTGCAAAAGGCTAAGAGCATCCACTATATGCATCAGTCTATCTCATACAGTAATTCAATATCACTGCTGAGGTCTGCCTTTTGTTTTGCTATTCATATGCAGACTGAAACTTTAGGGCCTTTACACAAAAGGAAGATCAAAACTGCGGCTGATCAGGCTGCCAGTATGTTGATGCCGCCCCCATCTTCTAAATGCCTCTACAAGCACAAGGCCACGCGCCCGCTGGGTGGTGATCTTTTAATGAATATGGTATATTTTCTTAATCCACAAAACATGCCTTGATATTTGTCTGTTTATTGTCGGTTTTTTCTAATGCTTGCCAAAAGTTTACAACAACAACAACAACCAAGCCTTTCAGTACCAAACAAGTTGGGGTAGGCTATAGTTGAAGCCCATAAGATCTCGAAGCCAAAAGTTTAGAAACACCAAATTCGTTTGCTTACAATCATCATACAGTAATGTTCATCTACTCTCCAGTTCCCCTAACCCAACAAAAAATGATGTTAATTACGATTTTTAGATTAAAAGAGCACCATTAGGCGCTGTTAATTACGATTTTGAGATTAAATGTCATTTGCAATTGCTAATTACAATTTTGAGGCAAATGATTAGTTTAACCTTGATCTGTTCCGCTCTCCATTTTTCCCAACCGAAAAAATGTAACCATTCCATTCCTCTGAAATGGAACCATTCCATTCCACGCTGTTTCAGAACCGAACACACCCTTGCATTGTTGTGAACTGTTGTCCATACACAGCCATACCCTTCCACTTACATCCAACACTATATGCATCAGTCTGTCTCAGAGTCATTCAATATCACTGCTGAGATCTGTTCCCATTCTTATGCAGGCTGAAACTGCTGCGTCTTTACTCAAGTGGATGCAAAATGAGGCTGATGAGGCTGCTGTGAGGACGATGGTGCCGGCACCCTCATCTGAAAACCTCTACAAGCACGAGGCCATGGGCCAGCTGGGTGGTGACCTTTTAATGAATCTGGTATATTTTCTTAATCCACATACATGATTTTATTATTATCTGTTTAATTACTGTTGGCTTTGCCTAATGCTTACCAAAAGTTCAGAAACACTGCGTTTGCTTACAATCATCATACACTAATTTTTCACTTTTCAGTCTGTCTCATCCAAGTATATAAAGCGTTGAGTTCTGTTGGCTTCTTTTGTAATCATTTGCATTGTTGTCAACTGTTGTCTATGCACAACCCTATTCTTCCACTTACATCCCGCACTTTTTGCATCAGTCCATCTCATAGATTTATTAAATATCAATGATGAGTTTTGTTGCTATTCATATGCAGGATGAAGCTTCTGTGCCTCTACTCAAATGGATAAAAAATGATCCTGATGAGGCTGCTGTGAAGATGATGGTGCCGCCACCATCTTCTGAAAACCTCCTCAAGCACAAGGCCACGGGCCAGCTGGGTGGTATCCTTTTTAAGCAGGTATATTTTCTTACTCCTCATACACGATTTGATTTGTCTGCATTTATTGGGCTTTGTCTAATTATGCTTACCAATAGTTCAGAAACACACACAACCCTATTCTTCCACTTACATCCAGCACTATATGCATCAGTGTCTCATAGATTCATTTTATATATCACTGCTGATGTCTGTTGCTCATCAATTTTCATATGCAGACTGAAACTGCTAAGCCTTCATTGGTCAAAAGGATTGCAACTGCTGGTGATGAGGCATCTGCAGAGGCTGCCACCAAGTTACTGCCAGCCCCACCTTCTGGATGCTTATATAAGCTCAAGTCCAAGGACCAGCCGGGCCGTAACCATCCAAGGGTTCGGGTATATTTTCTTAAGCCACATATACATGCCATGATTTATTTATGATATTATCACCGGCTCGTCTCATCGCTTCTTGGAATTCGGAAACGCCAAATTAGCATGCTTATATTCATCATACACTAAATTTTGACTTATTCAGTTTGTAACATAGTGTTATGCACTCGCTTGTCAACATTTGCATTGCTCTGAACTATGCACTTTACACAACCTAATTCTTCCACTTACATTCAGCGCTACGCACCAGTAGTACCTCCCATGTTTCCTTCACCATCCCGATGCCGAGCTTGCGGGAATATGGCGGGCCCATGTACATACCCCGCATATAACACCTCCTATGGCCCTATCTACCTTTCTAATAACTCCTTCACAGAGTTACAGGTATGTATTCTCAGTGGTTTAGCATGAATTGGCATATAGTAAAGTCTTGTTTTTAGTCTTCCTGCTTCTTACATTAGTATCAATTTTCACTGCAGATCGTACCTTGTGAACTTCGTCCAATGATTAACCAGATGTGTCCGCATGAAGGGTCTTTCACTATGCATGGCAATGGCAAATTGATGAACACCTACACGGTCTATGAGGTGTATGTCTACAAGACGCAGGCCATCACATATTTGTATGGACATGATTGGAGAAAGTTTGCTTTTGACTACGGTCTGAAGAAGGGCGGCAGGCTGAGGATCGAAACTCAAATGGGCAGATATACGTAATCGCTTACGAGTTGGAGACACTTCCAAATATATAATATGTAACTTTTTTGTACTCATATCCTTTGATTACTGCATTCTGAGCAGTTGTTCTAAACCATTCCCTCTGTTCTAGCTTGCTGGGTTTAACATGATCAAAGCTGCAGATCCCCTGATGGAACAGGAGCGGATGTCACAAAGGGCACCCACACCAGCACCGGCACCGGCTTCCCACTCTCCTGCATCAGCACCGGTTCCTGTACCAGCACCGTTTATTGCATCTACCCAGCAGGCCCCTACATCAGCATTGGTTCATGTAGAGGCCCCATATACTACACCTGCCCGGCGAGGCTCTGCATCAAGACTTTGGTTCCTCTAGCTGCACCGTTTATCGCACCTGCCCATGAGCCTCTCTGCATCGCACCGGTTCCTCTAGAGGCACCGTTTATTGCACCTGCCCAGCAGTCTCCTGCATCAGCACCAGCTCGTGTACCAGCCCAGGCTCCTGCACCTGCCCCAGCCAGATCACCGAGGTCTCAGCTCATTGCTGTGGCCACCCGTGTGGTGACCAGGACGCATCTGAAGGCTATGTTCGTGAGTATATGACAGCATAACTGCTCTTATCTTGATGTCTTCTCTGCTCAAAGTCTCACATGGTTCAGTCTTCAGTGCATTGGTGCCATTGACTAATTTTTGTTGGTATCTCTTGCTTTGAATCAGAAATTGCCTAAAAGTATCGCCAAGGATCTCAATGCTGGCCGAAGGGGCAAGATTTCCCTCGTCATGGAGAGTGAAGGTCTCACCGTGGAGGGACGGTACTCCGTCGATCCCACAGAGATGGCCGCTGGCTGTTACTTCTGTGGAAAAAGTTCATTGACGGTGCCAAACTTCGCATTGGATCAAAGTTGAAGGTCAAGATCTTTCGATGCCACTGTGACATGCTGGTCATCAAGTTTGCGGTTGTCTAGTTCTATTGTCCCATGAGCCCTTAGCAAATGCATTTGTAGTTATACTTATATAAGGTTATCTTATCTGAACTGCTAATTAATTGTATGGGTGGTAAAACTCTGGCAAGCTTTTTCTCTTAGCAAGTATGTATGTATGATCAGCTATTATGATAACTAATGTTTGTGTTCATCTTAATTTGCATTTCCGTTTTAGAAAAAAACTTAATTTCTATTTTGGCTGACCTGTTAGAGAACTATCAGATTGAATCCACAACATGATTCAAATAGATTCATTACACCAAGCCACATGTCTTGACCTTGCTATACACTAGTTCCATTAATCAGTGCAAGAAGGCTTACCTGAGCTGCCTGAACCACGGCAGATTCGAATCCACCTTAGCTATCTAGCTAGAAATACAACCTTTGCAGATAGAGGATTTGCAGTACGGGGAGGCTAACATTGGGGACCCATGAGCCAGCAGCGTCGTCAACGTTTTAAAGGCGGCAGGAGATCGAAACAAAAAAAAAAAGCCAAAAATCAGTTGGTAAACAAAATCCAAGAAATTAAACTTTTACCTTTCTGAGAGGATGACATGCGGGACCCATGAGGCAGCAGCATCCTCAACTATTCCAAGGCGGCAGGGGATCAAAATAAAAATAGGAAATAGCCAGAAATTAATTAGGGTAAAAAATAAATCTATCAAAGGAAAACTTTATTGTTCATAGAGGATGACATGTGGGACCGACCTGCCAGCTGCGTCGTCATGGTTTCAAAGGGGGCAGGCGATCAAAAGAAAAAGGCAAATAACCAGAAATTAGGGGTAAAAAATAAATCCAACAAAGGAAACTTTTATTGTTCATAGAGGATGACATGCGGGATCCATGAGCTAGCAGCTTCCTCAATGTTTCAAAGTCGGCATGAGATTGAAAGAAAAAGGCAAGTGACCAAATATCAGGAGCCAAAAATAATCCAAGAAAAGAAATTTTATTGTACATAGAGGATGACATGCGGGTCCCATTTTGCAGCAGCGGTCTCAACATTTCCAAGGCGGCACAGGACCAAAAGAAAAATGAAGTAGCCAGAAATCAGGGGGTGAAAAAAATCCAAGAAAAGAAAGATTTCAATTGGGCTGCATCTGGACATATGGGCCTTCGAACTATCCTGCTGGGCCTTTTGACTCGTACAATTTCAGCCCACTCCAAAACAGGAAAGTTCGGGTTTTTCTAAAAAAACAGGAAAGTCCTATGCTTCGCAAAAACACAAAACAAGGAGATTCAACATATAAGTTTGTTTATGTAAAAATAAAGATTTAATTTATCCGTTTGCAATAGCTCAGAGCGAAATACAATGTTTATTGTCTGCAAAATAATCAAGATATCACATGTTTCTTGTACGGGGAGGCTGACATCGGGGACCCATGAGCCAAAGAGCGTCGTCAATGTTTTAAAGGCGGCAGGGGATGGAAAGAAAAAATAAAACAAAAATCTGTTGGTAAAAAATACAAGAAAAGAAACATTTTCGTTCTGAGAGGATGACATGCGGGACCCATGAGGCAGCAGCATCCTCAGCGTTTATTGTTCATAGAGGTTGACATGTGGGACCCGTGAGCTAGCAGCGCCCTGAACGTTTTAAAGGATGCAGGAGATCGAAAGAAAAAATAAGCCAAAAATCGTTTGGTCAACAAAATCCAAGAAAAGAAACATTTACCGTTCTGAGAGGATGACATGCGGGACCCATGAGGCAGCAGCATCCTCAACGATTCCAAGGCGGCAGGGGATCAAAGGAAAAAAGGAAATATCCCGAAATTAATTAGGAGTTCAAAATAAATCCATCAAAGGAAACTTTTATTGTTCACAGAGGATGACATGTGGGACCGACACTGCCAATTTGCGTCATCATCGTTTCAAAGGGGGCAGGAGATCAAAAGAAAAAGGCAAATAGCCAGAAATTAGGGGTCAAAAATAACTCCAAGAAAGGAAACTTTTATTGTTCGTAGAGGATGACATGTGGGACCCATGAGCCAGCAGCTTACTCAACGTTTCAAAGGCGGCATGAGATCGAAAGAAAAAGGCAAGTGACAAAATATCAGGAGCCAAAGATAATCCAAGAAAAAAACTTTATTGTACATAGAGGATGACATGCGGGTCCCAATTAGCAGCAGCGGTCTCAACGTTTCAAATGCGGCTTGAGATCAAAAGAAAAAGAAAGTTGATTGCACATAGAGGATGACATGCGGGTCCCATGAGTCAGCAGCTTACTCAACGTTTCCAAGGCGGCAGGGGATCAAAAGAAAAAGGAAATAGCCAAAAATCAGAGGGTGAAAAAAACCCCAAGAAAATAAAATTTTATAGCACATAGAGGATGACATGCGGGTCCCATGAGCCAGCAGGTTCCTCAACGTTTCAAACGTGGCATGAGATCGAAAGAAAAAGGCAACTGACCAAATATCGGAGCCAAAAATAATTCAAGAAAAGAAACTTGAGTGTACGTAGAGGATGACATGCGGGTCCCATTTAGCAAAGCAGATATCACCGTTTGAGAGGCTGCACGGGATCGAAAGAAAAAGGCAAGTGACCAAATATCAGAGCCAAAAATAATCCAAGAAAAGAAATTTTATTGTACATAGAGGATGACATGCGGGTCCCATGAGCTGCGGGGTCCTCAACGTGGCATGAGATCGAAAGAAAAATGCAAGTGACCAAATATCAGGAGCCAAAAATAATTCAAGAAAAGAAACTTGATTGTACATAGAGGATGACATGCGGGTCCCATTTAGCAGCAGCGGTATCACCGTTTGAGAGGCTGCACGGGATCGAAAGAAAAATGCAAGTGACCTAATATGAGGTTCCAAAAAAATCCTAGAAAAGAAAGTTTTATAGTACATAGAGGATGACATGCGGGTCCCATTTAGCAGCAGCGGTATCACCGTTTGAGAGGCTGCACGGGATCGAAAGAAAAAGGCAAGTGACCAAATATGAGGTTCCCAAAAAAATCCAAGAAAAGAAAGTTTTATAGTACATAGAGGATGACATGCGGGTCCCATTTAGCAGCAGCGGTCTCACCGTTTGAGAGGCGGCAGGGGATCGAAAGAAAAAGGTAAGTGACCAAATATGAGGTGCCAAAAAAAATCCAAGAAAATAAAGTTTTATAGTACATAGAGGATGACATGCGGGTCCCATTTAGCAGCAGCGGTATCACCGTTTGAGAGGCGGCAGGGGATCGAAAGAAAAAAGCAAGTGACCAAATTTGAGGTGCCAAAAAAATCCAAGAAAAGAAAGTTGATTGCTCATAGAGGATGACATGCGGGTCCCAATTAGCAGCAGTGGTGTCAACGTTTCCAAGGCGGCAAGGGATCAAAAGAAAAAGGAAGTAGCCAGAAATCAGGGTGTCAAAAAAATCCAAGAATAGAAAGAATTTTGGTTCATAGAGGATGACATGCGGGACCCATGATCCTGCATCGTAAATGGCTCGATCGGAGAGCGTTGAACGAGATGGCGCGATCGAGAAAAAAAACAATGCCAGAGAGGCTGCCATCTGGGCCCTACATCCCTCGGCGGTGCGGATTTGCGTTGACTCGGCCGGCGAACCCGAGAATTCGAGATGCACCACGTCCCGGGACACCATACGCAACGTTTTGGTCGGTTTCGTCGGGCTAGGTGGCCTCAAAAACGAGAAAAAAAACATTTTGACATGCACAACGGACAGACCCAAAATCGTCGGCCATGGTACACCAGCAACCACGGCGCGACTTCAACTTCGTTGGCCATGGCAACTTTTCTTGTAGTGAATACTTGTTCTACTGCTCTCTGCAAACAATCATCATCCACACTATACATCTAATCCTTTGTTACAGCAAGCCGGTGAGATTGACAACCTCACTGTTTCGTTGGGGCAAAATACTTTGGTTGTGTTGTGCAGGTTCCACGTTGGCGCCATAATCCCTGGTGTTGCGCCGCACTACATCTCGCCGCCATCAACCTTCAACGTGCTTCTTGGCTCCTACTGGTTTGATTAAACCTTGGTTTCATACTGAGGGAAAACTTGCCGCTGTACGCATCACACCTTCCTCTTGGGGTTCCCAACGGTCGCGTGCTGTACGCGTATCAGGTCTCACAATTTTTTATCATTATACTTGGACCTTAGCCAAATTCAAAATCTCATAGCGGCAAAACTTCCCGCCCACAAAATACAAAAATTTCACACGCTTCCAAATTCCCATTCTACCCCTGTGGAGATGACAGCAAGGTCGGTTGGTGGGGGGGTATGCCCGTCATTTTTTGGATCACCACCTCCCTAGCCCGGAAACCCTCCCAGAAAAAATTCATTTCCCTCAGACCATCCACCGGAACTTCCCAAGTCCCTCTCTCCCACGTCCACGACCACCGCACCGGAACATCCCCGCCGGACTTCCCTGGCCTACCCGAGCCCTCGCGATCCTCGTCATCCGGCTGCCTTCCGGAGCCGCTTCATCGACGCCGTCATCAACCGGACCGGATCATCCCCGCCGTACCTCGAAACCATATGCTCATCCAGCAGTCTACATGATCGCTTCAGCTGAGCCGCTTCGCCGGATCCGTCTTCCACCACATCGGATCTTGCTCACCGACACCGCTGTGCATGAACCGGATCTGCTTCACCGGCGCCTTGCATGATCTAAACTCTTCTACTGTCGCTTTTGTATTGCTTGCCTACAAGTTCTTGTTTAATCTTGGGGGAACCTGTTTGTGCTAACGACGCGCCATTACGTTTTTGCAGATGAGATGAGTAACCATGAAGTGTAATGGCCGTCTCTCCAACCCCAAGTAGCACATGTAGCGTACTTCATCACCGGATCTATCAACCCCAGGAAGATCTGTTGTGACTCCCACAGAGTGCTTCTCCTAATGTAAGTCCCTTGTTTTAGCGCCATGTTCTGGGTTCAGATGCTTGTTTGTCTGAAGCTCTTTTAGTTCATTCCTAGCTATGACCGTAACACCTTGCTGTTTTCTAGTTCATTGCTAACTTTAAGCGATTGAACATTTTGGTTTGCATTCCCTGCTCTGTAGATGTAGCCATCATAACTTCTATCTTGCTCAGTCGTTGTTACAAAAATTATAGGTATATTATAGTAACATCCTGCTATTATTTAGTTCATGGCCAATTTTAAGTAATTGCACATGTTGGTTCGCATTCCCTGCTCTATAGCTTTTGGCATCGTAACTTCTATATTTGGTTTACATTGCCTGCTCTGTAGATCTAGCCATCATAACTTTATCTTGCTCAGTCGTTGTTACAAAAATTATGGCCTGCTACTATGTTGTTTGTGCCAATTTTTTACTCCATGAACATGTTGGCTTGCATTCCCTGTACTACAGGTGATGCCATTGTTTTGTATCTACTTCATTGTAAGCTAACAAAGTAAGGACTTAGTTTGGCATGCTATCACTCTGCTATCTAGCCTGTAGTACAAATAAACTTGTCATATTACTAGATAATAATTTTGCGTGCCATCTTGTTCTTCAAAAGCTGCATTATTGACTTGTTTCTCTGACTTGGCATGACGCTCACATATGGAATGCTGAACATATTGGTTTGCATTCCCTCTTATACAAGTTCACAGGTGATCCCACTTTATTCTGTATCTGGTCCATCCTAAGCTCCAGCATTAACTATCCTCTATGTGTTGCTCATTACAAGTTTATATCCCGAAACATCTTGATTTGCATCCCCTTCACTAGAAGTTCAGGAGTATTATTTAGTTCACGGCCAAAATGAAGTAATTACACTTGGCACATGTTGGTTCACATTCCCTCCTCTTTAGCTTTTGCCATCGTAACTTCTATTTTTGGTTTACATTCCCTGCTCTGTAGATGTAGCCATCATAACTTCATCTTGCTCAGTCGTTGTTACAAAATTTATAGCCTGCTACTATGTTGTTCATGCCAATTTTGTACTCCCTGAACATGTTGGTTTGCATGGGACTCGACAGTAGTAAGTCTGCTGTTTCATTCTAACATGCTCTGTTATATTGGCTGTTGGTATCCGGCATGCACTCTTTGTTTGCTTATTGTGCGCATTACAATAATCTTGTTATAACGATGAAATGATGAGTTCCAAATTCTTTGGCAAACAATATTGTAGTGTCTTTGCCTTTCCATTGTTGCTGTCTTAACTTGTAATGTCTTTGTTTCAGATATAGGTGCTGCATGGACAACTTAAAAGATTGCCGGATCGCTTCATTGTATTGCTAGGTTTAATTACCATTCAATTTCTCTGGGTTCTGTAATATTTTTTCAAAGCCGTGCAGCTGATGTAATATTTAGTTAGTTTTTATAGTTCTTTCGCGCATTTTTTCTTTGTTGCTTGTGGTAAGTGAGGCTATCCGACAGAAATCATTGCTGCGTAAATATTCTCAGTATCTAAAACACGAATTCCCATCCCTTAAACGGCCCAATTAACTGAAATCACATGTGTGCCGGCCCGCAAAATCCTAAAGCGCCTATTATGCCGGCATATAAACAGCAACTAAACGGGCTGGCCCACTTACTTGTTGGGCCAGCCCACTTGATTTATGGTGGACCCCACACTCTAATTGGGCCGGCCCACTTGCTTTAAGGTGGACCCCACCCACTACTGGGCCGGCCCACTAACTAGTTGGGCCAGCCAATTGCTTTTGTGGTGGACCCTACGTACTAAATGGGCCGGCCCTTTAACAGGAAAGTGGGACCCACCTGTGCTTTTGGCCCGGCCCACTATCTTGTTGGGCCGGCCCACTTGCTGCATGGTGGACCCCACATACTAAATGGGCCGGCCCTTTAAGAGGAAAGTGGGACCCACCTGCGTTTTTGGCCCGGCCCACTATCTTGTTGGGCCGGCCCACTTGCTGCATGGTGGACCCCACATACTAAATGGGCCGGCCCTTTAAGAGGAAAGAGGGACTCACCTGTGTTTTTGGCCTGGCCCACTAGCGTGTTGGGCCGGCCCACTTGCTATATGGTGGACCCCACATACTAAATGGGTCGGCCCTTTAACTGGAAAGTGGGACCCACCTATGTTTTTGGCCCGGCCCACTTGCTATATGGTGGACCCCACATACAAAATGGGCTGGCCCATTAACAGGAAAGTGGGACCCACCTGTGCTTTTGGCCCGGCCCGCTGGCTTGGTGGGCCGGCCCATCTGATCTAATGTGGACCCCACGTACTAAATGGGCCGGCCCGATAGCAGGAAAGTGGGACCCACATGCTAATTGGGCCGGCCCAATAACTTCTTGGGCCGGCCCACTTGCTTTAAGGTGGACCCCACTTGGTCAATGGGCCGGCCCGATAACATGAAAGTGGGTCCCACATGTTTTGTGGGCAGGCCCTTTTGCCTGTTGACCGGTCAAACGAGTGCATTCGGCCCGACCCACATGCTTAGTGGGCCGGCCCATTAATCTTTTGACCAGTCAACCTTAGAGGTTAGGCCCGGCCCACGTAACTAATGGACCAGCCCAGCTATATAGTTGACCGGTCAAACTAAGTCAGCTGGCCCGGCCCGCAAACTTAATGGACCGGCCCGCTTAAGACGTGGCAGGCCTCGTGTGGGCCTACCATCTACCACGGGGTTTCAGCGGTTAACGCCGTTAACTGCCAGTTAACGGCGTCTGCCACGTGTCAGTTTGCATGACGTCAGCAGTCAACGGGCTCCCGGAAACACTTCTGCAACGGTCCGATTTTCCGTGGCGGAAGGGCACCCAAGCGCGACGGACCGGAAAAAACGTGGTAGGACTTTGCCTGACGCAGTTTCGACAACAGAACCCATATCGTCGGGTTAGGCCCATAGGCGACGAAAAACACCCCTTAGCGGACGATTTTGGGACGTTGCCTATCAGAACTTTTCTTGTAGTGAGGTCACGATTCATTACACTCTGCAGAGGTGTGTTTCTTTACCCATAAGAGATCTTAACCTTGGTGCCAACCGGGCAGCTTTCCCGTCCACACTTCCTTCGGTGTGAGGCCCGGTATAAGGTCTAGCCAATCATGTTCCTCCGCTACCTCGAACACCCACCCTTTGTTGCATGCTGATACGCGTACAGCACGCGACCGTTGGTAACCCCAAGAGGAAGGTGTGATGCGTACAGCGGCAAGTTTTCCCTCAGTATGAAACCAAGGTTTAATCGAACCAGTAGGAGTCAAGAAGCACGTTGAAGGTTGATGGCGGCGAGATGTAGTGCGGCGCAACACCAGGGATTCCGGCGCCAACGTGGAACCTGCACAACACAAACCAAGTACTTTGCCCCAACGAAACGGTGAGGTTGTCAATCTCACCGGCTTGCTGTAACAAAGGATTAGATGTATAGTGTGGATGATGATTGTTTGCAGAGAACAGTAGAACAAGTATTGCAGTAGATTGTATTTCAGTTGTAGAGAATGGACCGGGGTCCACAGTTCACTAGTGGTGTCTCTCCCATAAGATAAATAGCATGTTGGGTGAACAAATTACAGTTGGGCAATTGACAAATAGAGAGGGCATGACCATGCACATACATGATATGATGAGTATAGTGAGATTTAATTGGGCATTACGACAAAGTACATAGACCGCTATCTAGCATGCATCTATGCCTAAAAAGTCCACCTTCAGGTTATCATCCGAACCCCTTCCAGTATTAAGTTGCTAACAACAGACAATTGCATTAAGTATTGCGCGTAATGTAATCAATAACTACATCCTCGGACATAGCATCAATGTTTTATCCCTAGTGGCAACAGCACATCCATAACCTTAGGGGTTTCTGTCACTCCCCCAGATTCACGGAGACATGAACCCACTATCGAGCATAAATACCCCCTCTTGGAGTTACAAGCATCAACTTGGCCAGAGCATCTACTAGTAACGGAGAGCATGCAAGATCATAAACAACACATAGATATAAATTGATAATCAACATAACATGGTATTCTCTATTCATCGAATCCCAACAAACACAACATATAGCATTACAGATAGATGATCTTGATCATGTTCGGCAGCTCACAAGATCCGACAATGAAGCATAATGAGGAGAAGACAACCATCTAGCTACTGCTATGGACCCATAGTCCAGGGGTAGACTACTCACTCATCACTCCGGAGGCGACCATGGCGGCGTAGAGTCCTCCGGGAGATGAATCCCCTCTCCGGCAGGGTGCCGGAGGCGATCTCCTGAATCCCCCGAGATGGGATTGGCGGCGGCGGCGTCTCTGGAAGGTTTTCCGTATCGTGGCTCTCGGTACTGGGGGTTTCGCGACGAAGGCTATTTGTAGGCGGAAGGGCAGGTCAAGGGGCGTCACGAGGGGCCCAGGAGACAGGTCGGCGCGGCCAAGACCTGGGCCGCGCCGCCCTACCTCCTGGCCACCTCGTGGCCCCACTTCGTTGACTCTTCGGTCTTCTGGAAGCTTCGTGTGAAAATAGGCCCCTGGGCGTTGATTTCGTCCAATTCCGAGAATATTTCCTTACTAGGATTTCTGAAACCAAAAACAGCAGAAAACAGCAACTGGCTCTTCGGTATCTCGTTAATAGTTTAGTTCCAGAAAATGCATAAATATGACATAAAGTATGCATAAAACATGTAGATATCATCAATAATGTGGCATGGAACATAAGAAATTATCGATACGTCGGAGACGTATCAGCATCCTCAAGCTTAGTTTCTACTCGTCCCGAGCAGGTAAACGATAACAAAGATAATTTCTGGAGTGACATGCCATCATAACCTTGATCATACTATTGTAAGCATATGTAATGAATGCAGCGATCAAAACAATGTAAATGACATGAGTAAACAACTGAATCATATGGCAAAGACTTTTCATGAATAGTACTTCAAGACAAGCATAAATACGTATTGCATAAGAGTTAACTCATAAAGCAATAAATCCATAGTAGAGGTATTGAAGCAACACAAAGGAAGATGAAGTTTCAGCGGTTGCTTTCAACTTATAACATGTATATCTCATGGATATTGTCAATGTAAAGTAATATAACAAGTGCAATATGCAAGTATGTAGGAATCAATGCACAGTTCACACAAGTGTTTGCTTCTTGAGGTGGAGAGAGATAGGTGAACTGACTCAACATAAAAGTAAAAGAAAGGTCCTTCAAAGAGGAAAGCATCGGTTGCTATATTTGTACTAGAGCTTTGGTTTTGAAAACAAGAAACAATTTTGTCAACGGTAGTAATAAAGCATATGTGTCATGTAAATTATATCTTACAAGTTGCAAGCCTCATGCATAGTATACTAATAGTGCCCGCACCTTGACCTAATTAGCTTGGATTACCGGGATTATCGCAATGCACATGTTTTAACCAAGTGTCACAAAGGGGTACCTCTATGCCGCCTGTACAAAGGTCTAAGGAGAAAGCTCGCATTGGATTTCTCGCTATTGATTATTCTCAACTTAGACATCCATACCGGGACAACATAGACAACAGATAATGGACTCCCCTTTAATGCATAAGCATGTAGCAACAATTAATTTTCTCATATGAGATTGAGGATATATGTCCAAAACTGAAACTTCCACCATGATTCATGGCTTTAGTTAGCGGCCCAATGTTCTTCTCTAACAATATGCATGCTCTAACCATTAAAGGTGGTAAATCGCCCTTACTTCAGACAAGACGGACATGCATAGCAACTCACATGATATTCAACAAAGAGTAGTTGATGGCGTCCCCAGGAACATGGTTATCGCACAACAAGCAACTTAATAACAGATAAATTGCATAAGTACATATTCAATACCACAATAGTTTTTAGGCTATTTGTCCCATGAGCTATATATTGTAAAGGTAGAGGATTAGAAATTTAAAGGTAGCACTCAAGCAATTTACTTTGGAATGGCGGGGAAATACCATGTAGTAGGTAGGTATGGTGGACACAAATAGCATAGTGGTTGGCTCAAGTATTTTGGATGCATGAGAAGTATTCCCTCTCGATACAAGGTTTAGGCTAGCAAGGTTTATTTGAAACAAACACAAGGATGAACCAGTGCAGCAAAACTCACATAAAAGACATATTGTAAACATTATAAGACTACACCGTCTTCCTTGTTGTTCAAACTCAATACTAGAAATTATCTAGACCTTAGAGAGACCAAATATGCAAACCAAATTTTAGCATGCTCTATGTATTTCTTCATTAATAAGTGCAAAGTATATGATGCAAGAGCTTAAACATGAGCGCAACAATTGCCAAGTATCACATTATCCAAGACATTATAGCAATTACTACATGTAGCATTTTCCAATACCAACCGTATAACAATTTAACGAAGAAGAAACTTCGCCATGAATACTATGAGTAAAGCCTAAGGACATATTTGTCCATATGCAACAGCGGAGCGTGTCTCTCTCCCACACAAAGAATGCTAGGATCCATTTTATTCAAACAAAACAAAAACAAAAACAAACCGACGCTCCAAGCAAAGCACATAAGATGTGACGGAATAAAAATATAGTTTCAGGGGAGGAACCTGATAATGTTGTCGATGAAGAAGGGGATGCCTTGGGCATCCCTAAGCTTAGACGCTTGAGTCTTCTTGATATATGCAGGGGTGAACCACCGGGGCATCCCCAAGCTTAGAGCTTTCACTCTCCTTGATCATGTTGTATCATCTTCCTCTCTTGATCCTTGAAAACTTCCTCCACACCAAACTCAAAATAACTCATTAGAGAGTTAGTGCACAATCAAAATATACATGTTCAGAGGTGACATAATCATTCTTAACACTTCTGGACATTGCACAAAGCTACTGAAAGTTAATGGAATCGAAATATCCATCAAGCATATCAAAACAGGCAATGCAAAATAAAAGGCAGAATCTGTCAAAACAGAATAGTTCGTAAAGACGAATTTTATTGAGGCACCAGACTTGCTCAAATGAAAATGCTCAAATTGAATGAAAGTTGCGTACATATCTGAGGATCACTCACGTAAATTGGTATAATTTTCTGAGTTACCTACAGAGAATTTTGCCCAGATTCGTGACAGCAAAGAAATCTGTTTCTGCGCAGTAATCCAAATCTAGTATGAACCTTACTATCAACGACTTTACTTGGCACAACAAAACACAAAACTAAGATAAGGAGAGGTTTCTACAGTAGTAAACAACTTCCAAGACTCAAATATAAAATAAAATTACTGTAGTAAAAACATGGGTTGTCTCCCATAAGCGCTTTTCTTTAACGCCTTTCAACAAGGCGCAGAAAGTATGCATCAAGTATTATCAAGAGACGAAGTGTCAACATCATTTTCAAAATTTATCCCATTAGGTGTCTTAGATGCTCCCTTATCTATAGTGGTTTTAAGAGCTTTATTAATTTTATGCCTATAATAGCTTTTTGGTTTAGGCCCCTTAGAGACATACATGAACTTTTGCTCCTTACCCACATAAGCTTTTTCTCTAAATTTTATAGATGAAAATGTTGAACCCAATGTTCCCATAGCCTCTTCAAGTTCACTAATCCTTTGGGTTTGATTATCATGAATAGCACAAGATTCCAAAATGGCAATTTTCTCATTAATTCCACCTAGAGATTTATAAAGTTTATCAGTGCTATCAAGTAATGCTCCCAAAGTAGTATCAATACTTGGAAGGTTTTGTTCTATGGTTTCCAACTTTTTCATGACATCTTCAAGAGAGGTTTCAATTTTAACTTCATTAACAGGTGGTATTCCAAATAAACTCTCAATAATGCAACTAGCTTCTAAGGCAGGAGTACTTAGGAAGTTACCTCCCGCGAGACAATCAAGAACATACCTATTCAAGCTAGAGATACCAACATAAAAATTCCTGAGTAAAATAGTGGTGGAGTGTTTCTTAGTGCACCTATTATGGGCATTACTAATTCTATACCAAGCATCTCTTAAACATTCTCCCCCTTGTTGCTTAAACGAACGAACTTCAATTTCAGGATTACTCATTTTAGCAATAATAAATAAAGCAAACTAGATAAAGTAAATGCAAGTAACTATTTTTTTTGTGTTTTTGATATAGCAAACAAGACAGCAAATAAAGTAAAACAAGCAACTAATTTTTTTGTATTTTGATTTAGTGCAGCAAACAAAGTAGTAAATAAAATAAAGCAAGACAAAAACAAAGTAAAGAGATTGCGATGTGGAGACTCCCCTTGCAGCGTGTCTTGATCTCCCCGGCAACGGCGCCAGAAAACAGTCTTGATACGCGTACAGCACGCGACCGTTGGGAACCCTAAGAGGAAGGTGTGATGCGTACAGCGGCAAGTTTTCCCTCAGTATGAAACCAAGGTTTAATCGAACCAGTAGGAGTCAAGAAGCACGTTGAAGGTTGATGGCGGCGAGATGTAGTGCGGCGCAACACCAGGGATTCCGGCGCCAACGTGGAACCTGCACAACACAAACCAAGTACTTTGCCCCAACGAAATAGTGAGGTTGTCAATCTCACCGGCTTGCTGTAACAAAGGATTAGATGTATAGTGTGGATGATGATTGTTTGCAGAGAACAGTAGAACAAGTGTTGCAGTAGATTGTATTTCAGTTGTAGAGAATGGACCGGGGTCCACAGTTCACTAGTGGTGTCTCTCACATAAGATAAATAGCATGTTGGGTGAACAAATTACAGTTGGGCAATTGACAAATAGAGAGGGCATGACCATGCACATACATGATATGATGAGTATAGTGAGATTTAATTGGGCATTACGACAAAGTACATAGACCGCTATCCAGCATGCATCTATGCCTAAAAAGTCCACCTTCAGGTTATCATCCGAACCCCTTCCAGTATTAAGTTGCTAACAACAGACAATTGCATTAAGTATTGCGTGTAATGTAATCAATAACTACATCCTCGGACATAACATCAATGTTTTATCCCTAGTGGCAACAGCACATCCATAACCTTAGGGGTTTCTGTCACTCCCCCAGATTCACGGAGACATGAACCCACTATCGAGCATAAATACCCCCTCTTGGAGTTACAAGCATCAACTTGGCCAGAGCATCTACTAGTAACGGAGAGCATGCAAGATCATAAACAACACATAGATATAAATTGATAATCAACATAACATGGTATTCTCTATTCATCGGATCCCAACAAACACAACATATAGCATTACAGATAGATGATCTTGATCATGTTCGGCAGCTCACAAGATCCGACAATGAAGCATAATGAGGAGAAGACAACCATCTAGCTACTGCTATGGACCCATAGTCCAGGGGTAGACTACTCACTCATCACTCCGGAGGCGACCATGGCGGCGTAGAGTCCTCCGGGAGATGAATCCCCTCTCCGGCAGGGTGCCAGAGGCGATCTCCTGAATCCCCCGAGATGGGATTGGCGGCGGCGGTGTCTCTGGAAGGTTTTCCGTATCGTGGCTCTCGGTACGGGGGGTTTCGCGACGAAGGCTATTTGTAGGCGGAAGGGCAGGTCAAGGGGCGTCACGAGGGGCCCAGGAGACAGGTCGGCGCGGCCAAGACCTGGGCCACGCTGCCCTACCTCCTGGCCACCTCGTGGCCCCACTTCGTCGACTCTTTGGTCTTCTGGAAGCTTCGTGTGAAAATAGGCGCCTGGGCGTTGATTTCGTCCAATTCCGAGAATATTTCCTTACTAGGATTTCTGAAACCAAAAACAGCAGAAAACAGCAACTGGCTCTTCGGCATCTCATTAATAGGTTAGTTCCAGAAAATGCATAAATATGACATAAAGTATGCATAAAACATGTAGATATCATCAATAATGTGGCATGGAACATAAGAAATTATCGATACGTCGGAGACGTATCACATGCCCCGACCCTGGGTCCTCGCCGGTCCTCTTATACCAATTAAGGATGGACCCCGACCACGACGACAGTCTGGGATCGAACCAAACTCCTTCGCCGGTAGCTGCAACCCATCATAGACCGCAATACCATGGGGACTTAGGACTCCCCAGCCTCACCGCTTGCTCCTTCGGGCGACAAGTGTACTACGGACAATGTCGTGGGGACTTAGGACTCCCCAGCCTCACCGCTTGCCCCCTTGGATTACAAGTGTACTACGGTAAAGCGCATCCGTTGATGAACGAGAGGTGGAAACACTTTTGACTACTCTGTCCCACTCCGGATCTTATGGTTAACACGGTTGTTACGGCACAAGAATCACTGGACGACATTTGCTGTTTAATCCTAGATGGATATAAGCCCTTGCAATGGAACCTCCACCATATCAACACATTCCATGGTTCCATTGCCCACCACTTAGTCATATTCATAGTTATGAAAATAGTGGTTTTGCTTTTTATGCAATAGTGATAAACATAGTACTTTGCAAGTAATTTGGTAAAAAATACTCGAATGACATGAGCAAGTGATGAACTTGCCTAAACACTGCAAAGTGTTGCAGTTGGATGGTGTGGACTGACCCTTGTCCTCTATTGCTGAAAAATAGCATCATTGTCTGATAAGGGAAATGGTTAAAGAAGCAATTATGCATGATTCAGCTTTTAGGGTTGTTTCCCCCCTTCCGGTGTTTTTATCATTTCATGTGAGAGGTTAATACTAAGAATGATTTAGGGATACTTTGTTTAGGGTAAAATACTACCTTGAAATGTTGTCAAGGTGTTTTTAAAGTCCAAAAGCATTTATGGACTTATTTTCATTATTGAAAATATAAGGTGTGATTTAAATGGTTATTTTAATCATCAAATTTGGACTTAATCTTGTTTGTCTTCAAAAATTCCATTTCATATTTTATTATGATAGAGAATGTTATCCTGAGTAGTTTTCATATTTTTAGTTATTTTTTAGAGCTATTTATCATTTTCTATGTATTTCAAAGTTTCGGGATTAAATGGAATTGTGAAATGTCTAATATGCCCCTGGGCCCACTTGTCAGGGTGGTCCAGTGGGTTAACCCTAACCCGAGCCGCACGTCGGGCTCGGTCGGACGCGCCCGTCCCCTTCCCCTTCTCTCTCGCGAACCCTAGCCTCCTCGCTCTCGCGGCGCCGTGGTCGCCTGCGCCTTCGCCGAATTACTCCGGCCAACTCCGGCCATCACCGGCGGTGAGATGTGGCGCATCTGAACCGCCGTTCGACGGTGCTTCAGATCCACAGCGTCGATCTGTGTTTCGCCGCCTCCTCGTCTCGCCCCATCGCCTTTGCTCGCCTGCCGTGGTATTCCGCGGCGATTTCGTCGCCGCCGACGCTCCTGGCGCCGTGGCGCGGCCGTGTGCCTCGCCGTGGTTGCGCTGGCGTTGCGGCGAGGTGGTGCCTAGCTTGGCTTGGCCTGGCGCCGCCGTTCGCCCGGCGTGTGCCGCCGTGCCACCATGACCGAGCTCCTCCCGCTTCACCTGTAAGTTAACTTCTCCTCCTTCCTCCTCTGCTACCTGTTCTACTCTCTTCTCTCCTCCTCCTCTTCGTCTAGCTCGGCCACTGGCCTACTTCTCCATGTGGAGATGCTGGACGTGCCGATGTGCTGCTGCTGCTACGCCTCTGTGGCCTTGCGCCATGCCAGCCCTGGTGTTGTGCTAGCTGCTGCGCCGTGCTAGGCTAGGCATGCTGCTGCGCTACTGCTGTTGTGCTTGTGCTGCCATGCGTATGCTGTTGCTGTGCTGCTAGGCTGCTGCCATGGTTCCTAGTTACTGTGCTGTGTTGTTCTTCTTTCTCACCTGCTGTTGTAACTCATGAGCTCTTGCTCATGAGCATATTGTGATGCTTTGCTTAATTTATTGGCTCCTGCTGTTGCCCTGTATACCATGCCTCTCCTGTGTATGCAATTGCTTGCCCTTGGCTTGATCATGCTGCATGATCCTTGCCTTTGGCAAGTGCCAGTGCTTCTGATGTGCTATTATTTGTGCTCTAATTCATGAACATGCTCAATTGAGCCTAGCTGTTGAATTAACAGCTCCATCCCTTGATGGAGTGCTTCTGGATACAATTGTGCTGCCTAATTCACTTATCTGTGATGCAATTGTTCAGTTATATATTTGATTTAATTATCTGGTACATGTATTGATACTTGAATTGATTCTAGCATGCTGTAGCATGCTCTAGCAAGCTTCTGGTGTTCATATGATCACCAGTTGCTTGTAAAAGCTGCTCTTTGGTGTCTGTGCCTCACTGTTGCTCACTCTGTGCTGCGTGTGTATCACACAGGCTTGGCCTGGTGTGTGATGGTGCTTGCTCAAGCATCTGTTGATGCTTGCAGTGATCCATTGGATCATCAGCAAGGTTATGTTGCATCAATTACTTGTGTAATTCATTTATCTGTGTTATCTTGCTTTGTTGAATGGATAAATGATGTGAACTGCTTGCAGTTATGATCATCCTATTAATTGTGGTAGGGCTAGATGGATACCAACACTTGGTTGTGTACCCTAGCCCTCCATTTGAACCCATCTGGGTGATGATAACTGTGCAAGGCTTGTGATTTGGGCTGTTTCAGTGGTAGAGGTGACCTTGACAGCAATTCATTGCTGTTAGGTAGCTCCCACCCTTGTTGGCTTGCTGTGGCTTTGTGAATGCATCACTGGACAATTCCTTGTTGGATTTCCAGTGATCTTTGCTGTTGACAAAAAAGAATAGACTCAATCTGTCTATATGTCTGATGGTTAGTGAACCATGTAGTGATAGGTGAGTTGGGCTAGGCTAGCTGTGGATCAATCCTTGCTGGGTTCTTTGGTTTGCCTCAGTGATAATGCACTAGGCTTGACCATGTCTTCCCTAGGATGATTTTCTTCTGGCTTAATCCCCTTTTTGCCAGCATCAAATGGTTTAACACCAAATGATGATGCACACAGGGTAATCTTACCCTCTGGCTTGTGTATGTGTAATGCACATGCTTATTTATGAGCAAAAACAGATGTTTGCCCATGATTTCTTGTTTATACCTCACTCCAGCTCCTAGATTAAGTTGTTGGTGTAGAGGATTGCTTCTGTGAGGTGCTTGTGCTTGCCCTGCTCCTCCTTGCAAGCTGGTGCTACTTGGTTAATCTCTGGCTGTTGGGATAGGTTGAACAACAGTGGTTGTTCTTCCTGTTCTTGTGTTCTTATGTTCTTACCCAGAAGCTCCTTGTCGATGCAAATGACTAGGGTTTGCTGTGAAAAGCTTTTATCTGCCTTGCCCCTTGCTTCTCTGGTCGACAGCAGTGCCTGGCAACCTGTTGGTGACTCTTTGGCCGGGTGTGTGTGCTGTGATGCATGCACACACCATGGCTTGCTGTTGGGCATGCACACAAGCTGTGTGAGCAGCTTGTGTGTGTGTACCTGGTGCTTGTGAGTGGATCAGCTCGGCTGCCTATGGTCATATCCTCTCAATTGACACTTTCTTTTGCTAACCTGCCAAGTGGCTTTGCCACTTGGCATAACTTGTGTTTCTTGTTTGTGTGTGTGCAGGAAACTTTGGAATGATCAAGATGAAGTGCAAGATCATCTTGATCAAGGATTTCATGAAGATCAACATGTAGTTTAGGACATTTTATTTAACTTGTAATTTTCCTTTTTCTTTTTCATATTTTATTCAATTCATGTAATGTGTTGTAACATTTCATATTTCAATTCTGAATATTGTAATGACAATGTATCATGTGTGATTATCAATAAAGCTCCAATTTTCACTAATGAGCTTTACTTAATAGTTGCATTATTTACATTCTTTATTATTTATAATTTGTTTAAAGAATTACCTCAATTTTGAATTATGAGATATGCATATGGTGTTTGAATTTGAAATTCAAACACAAGTTTGTTTGAATTCAATCATGCAACTTAACTTGTAATGCACAAACTCTCCTCTCTTCTCAAACCCTAATTAGTTAGGTGAGATGCAAGTTTATCGCACTCTCGAAACCCTAACCCTGTAAGGTGTCGAGAGAGAAACCTGTCCCCCTTCGATGCAATTTTCTTTTAAAAGCGCGAAATTTCCCCAGAATTTACGATGCAGTGCACATCCCTTTCTAAAATCTACCCCTCGATCGTCTCCAAACCTGGGACATTACAATGGGTGGCAGCATAATCTAAGGATTGGCCCTCCTACTTCTTCCTAGGCGTTTTTACATTCACATTTGTTTTGTATTTCGCCTGCTTTTAGTTCAAAAAATTGTTAAGACTCGTTTAAACGGCTGTGTGCATCTTAGTTATGCAAAGGTCGGGTGTAATTGCTTCTCTTGAGTTATAAAGCGCCCATTATCTAAATAAAAAAGTCGGCAATCATTTGGAGCCGGTATGTATATCTCATAATCCAGAGATTCCAGACCAATGATGCATGCGGAGTGATTAGCAATGATCCCATGGAACATAGTACATGCCCAGCTGAGCAGCACAACTCATGCGCCCTATATGGGTATCAAACTTGCGGTACTCAATGTTTACCTGTTTTCAAGCTTAACGTCGGGGACAGGCAGACCACATTGGCACGATGCGGGTTAACCCAAATAGACACATTTGCATATTCAAAATTGGTAGACCACCTAAGAGATGCTAGTCATTCATTCGCTCCTGATCTTGACCTTTATCTTTTATTTGTGTTGCATGCTTAGTTGTTATTGCGATCAACTTCCCCACGCTCGCTGTAGGCAGGCGTAGGATAAGATTTGCTAGGATCAAAGATCCATGCCCGGCCGGCAAAAGAATCGTCATAATCTAAAGGTATAATTGGTGCACCCCTACCAAGCTACCAGGTAAATCAGATTTTACCCGCCGTTAATCTTTCCTCCAGTGAATCTTGATCGTTCACTTATTTTGCACTGCGTGGTATAAAAAGCAGCCCGTGGTGGAAAACCTAGCCGCTGCCCACCCAATCCCCACGCGCCTCCTTTCTCCCCAATCCCCTCACTCCTCTGCCCATCCCCATCCTCTCCAATCCGAGCTTGATTCTCCTCCCCCAATCGCCGGCCTCCCTCGCCCACGGCTCGGTCCCTGCTGCCGTCACAACCACCACCAGCCTCACCGCGCAAGCAGAAGCAGCAGCGCGCCATGGTCTTCCGACGGCTGGCGCGGGAGAGAGAGGAGGCAGCGTACGAAGGAGAGCTGGCGGGGGAGGTGGAGTGGCAGCAGTAGGAAGAGGTGGACTGGAAGATCGCCTCCTAGAAGCCTCTCTCCGCCAAGGTATCCTCGACCAGCACGAGTCTGGCATTGGTACCCGCTGTCTCCTCCATAATTTCTCTGGTCTTGATTTGCTTATTCTCCTTTCTCTTCCACTTTCCATAATTTCTCATCTTTATTTGTGTAGATGTTTTTGTATCTATCCATGAAAGGTGTTTGAGGAAAATCCAAATAGGCTGCTCAACGAGTCACAACACCCTACAGGTTTATATATGTTTCTTAGTTTGAAAATTTAGTGATGAACACTTGTTCTGTAGCGTGTCGTCCCACATCGGTTTTGTAATGTGGGTTGGCCTTCTTGCATTCACTATGTCGTCTACTTATTTGTTGAGTATCGTGTCATATTAACGATGTGTACCATAGCGCTTTATCAACGGATCATCACTGCAAAAGGTTTTCTTTGTTGTTCTCTCAGGTTACCACAAAATGTTTTACAAAATGGTTATCATTGCAAAAGATGGGGCTGCGCGCCAAGACGCATTTTGTATGCTACGTGTTATACTTTTATTTGCAAGCTATCAGTAATGAGATGTATGAGTAAATTTCTAGGAATTTAATATTTCAGTGTCATGCTGATCAAGGGCAGGGTAGTTGTGCTGATCAAGAGCAGGGCCAGCAGGTCGTTTAGGATTCTAGCAAATTTAATATCAAGACCTTTGCGTTTTTGTGCGTGCGGAATTTTGGGTGGAAGAAGTATGGGTTTGTCCGACCTTGACTCTCGTACCATATGTATATATTGTATATCCCTTTGTTAAGAACCTGCGTTGATTACTTCCTTTATATACCTGTGCTCCTCTTGCTTCACAGAAAAGATAAAGGCAAGACCAAATTGTTGCGTTGGTTAATATGTAGGAAAATTTGGCTCTTGGAATATTTATTTGGAAATATGTCTATGGGTTATATTGCTTTTCCTTGTCAGGTGATTGTTTACGGCTGTCAGACTTATGTGGGAAAAGAATGCTGCACAGAACCTTAGTTGGTTCCTATTTACCTCATTAATTAAATCGTTAATGCGCAATTAGGTTGTGAAATATTGTGACCCCGCCTTGAATCTCCAAATGCTTAACATGTCTTTGTTTTGCTTCAGGGATCCTGTGCCTCCTATTGTCGCCAAGCTCCTCTGCCTCCACCGTGTCTCTCTTCGCCGTGTGTGGTGTCTAGAAGGCCATCTTTGCTAGAACCAAGATGGACAAAGAGGCCAAGCCACCTACGCCATCATCTCCTGCGTCGTGCACGGCTGCAGAGACATACGGACGATCAGGGGTCATCGCCGACATCCTTGCCCCTCAATATCCATAGCAGGAACCCCTCGACACCACCAAGAGTTGACCTCGACGACATCGTGATCCTTTCCTTTGGCTTTCCACTTGTTATTTATAGCATCAGTGATCGACCGAGACTGCACAAAATGAAAATAAAACTCCACCTATAATTGGTGTTGCAGCCGAAACAATCGTGAGTGTCTTAAACCTTATGGAAGAACTAACATTAAAGGTAATTACCAATTTCTATGCTTTTTTGGAGGAAAGGCAGAAAGTCCATTGTCTGAACACTCGTTTTCGAAATAATATATTCCATGAACTCTTTCAGTTGATATGTACGTGTTTAGACACATTTTTCTACTCTGGTTGGAGCTGATACCTTTTACCTGTGTAACGGCTGCCATTCCTATTTTAGTGAAGAAAAACTATTTAACATTTCTCATACAGCCAGTTCTGTAAAAGTCAGCACATGTTTCTCTGACCTGCTTGCTTCAGAGATAGCCTGTTTGGCCTCACGTTGTGATGATTTTAAGGTTTCCAGAGTCAGTTTGTCTAATAAAATCTTTGAACGAATCTTTATCATTAGAAGATTGCTTGAATGATTCATAGAAATTATAAACCACAAATCGGGTGAAAACAAAAAGTGCTTGGATCCATATCCATGACTTATGTTATTTACAGACCACAAATTCCAAGCACTTGTGTTATTTACAGACCACAAATTCATATTTAGATTTGTGTTGTTTTCTTTTATGGCTTGACATCGTGTAGCTGTACCATGACTAGAAAATTTGGTATGGGTGACACATTGATCTACTGTTTGATTTGTAGCTTCATTTGATGAGCTTCAGTTGGTGTGCAAGAAGCTATTGTAGGATTATTTGTAGCATTAGCATCTCCATGTTATGTGCTTGAGACTGCATAATTTGATTAGGATCTTACTCATTTGACAAAAGAAATGCCTGAGATCTTATTGCTTATTATTTGACTCAAAACTATAAAAGTTTGTGCTTTTTTCCTTCCCTTGACCATTTGGTTTAGCAAAAAGAATGTCTTGTGTTGACGTCAATTTTGCCTCTCCGGTTGCTGTAGGCATACCCAGGATCCCAGGTATCATAATTCTGCTACGCACAAGGCAAGGAAGTGCCTAATTGGCCCCTTGCTGTATGGTAAGGCACTCCTTATTCTCACAGCTGTACTTCATTTTTTATAGAGATAACGATTTGGTTTTTGTTTCTTTGTAGTTTCAGGGGTGATTTTGTACAGAGGAATATGTGCACTACTATGCTTGATAATGAGTTGGAAGGTAAATTATTCAGCCGATCGATTCTAAGTGTGGACTTGAATTAGGACTCGAACCAAGGTCTGGTTATTGTGGAAGTACCCTTAAGAGGTTTAGTTATTGAAGGTTGACAGTGCCTTGAGATATGTGAGCAACCAGTGCTCTAGAGATATCCCTTACACTGCAACTGGAAAAACACATGGGGTAATCAACTAATCTTGAATTTCTTTATATTTATTTAGCATGATGTATATTCTAATTGTTTTTCTAATACTTCTTATCATGATGATGAAGTGGAATATTTTATCATCCAAGATATTGGACTGCAATGGTTGGACATTTTTAATAAACTTAGATTGTCATATATCCATGGTTTTAAAGGCGTCGCCTAAGCGTCGCTTTAGGGACGCCTAAGCGTCCAAGCGCTCCCCCTCCGCCTTACAAAAACACCCGCCTTAAGCGCCTAGGCATCCAAAGCGTCCGCCTAGGCGTCGCCTAAGCGTCAGAGCGCCCCCCCCTTGGCCTTAGGACGCCTTGGCGCCTTTAAAACCATGCAGATATCTCATCTTCAAGACTTTGTTGGCTAAATTATTCTTATGTTTGATATGCTGTGTGGTGCCGGTTGCTATACTTTGGAGCATCTTTTCAGATTATATGGTCAAAACATGGAGCCTGGGGGGTAAGCTTATTGCGGTTGGTGATTTCGAGTTGTAGAATAAGCACATTGAGAATATGCATAGCCTCCCAATTGCATATGGATGTAAAAAATATGGATGCATAATTTAAATGCACTGCAAATGAAGGTAGCTGGGGATGGAAATATAGATCTTTTATTTGGCAAACTTGATTCTTTGTTTATTATAGTCTACAAATTTCATCTTCTTATTGGGGACGGAAAGTAGGTCTGTGAACTCAAATGAAATGTAGCCATGCCCATGCTACTAAATTGTAGAATTTTATTTGAGAATTTTTGCTTTCTGTTTTTGGCCTTGTAGTGTTAGGTGTTCGTCATCTATACAGAAAACGGGCCAAATTATGTTACCCCATTTACAGTTACCCGGACTTCAATTTTTATTTGTTACTGTCTTTTTCGACATGTATGCTATGAATTTCTTGAAGGATAAGTCGTTTAAGTTTGGGGAATTGCTTAACTCTTCTCTCTTCTCATATTTTGCTTCTTCAATGATATCATCATCTAAGAATGCAAATTATTGATTGTTGAAAGATTCCATTATTTTAGAAAGAAACTAAAGGATAGTTCCATTCGTGCAGTAGCATCTTCTGATCAGTTATCTCTGTTTCCCAAAGCATTTTTAGATCTACTAATCTTTTCTATGTCAAATTATTTAATGTATTTTGTCGTCGTGGCGAACGAGCAGATGCCATGGGATGGCTTAAGTTGGGGCCGAATGGACGCTAGAGGATTCGGGGGAGGGTTTGCGACTAGATGGGATGAACTTCCGGATGCTTTCCTCAAGAACAGAACCAAAGGCCGGTATGCAAGAAGAGAGACAAGAGGAAGAACTCTGCTCTAGATTGCTAGCTTCATTGATCTTAACACGGTTACAGGTTCTTGGATACAAGGTTTATCGTCTAATCTCCTCTATCGTAACGTGCCCGTAAGAGGTTGTGCCCCCTCTCCTTATATAGGGGAGAGGGTGGCTTACAGAGCAAGAAACCCTAATGGCATCTTTGACTGGACAAACTACTTTACAAAGCTACTTTAATCAGGGATGACGCCGGGGTCTTCTTTAATCAGGGACGCTGACGTCCTCCGGCCTCTTTCAGCGTCACTCCTCTCTTTGGCGCCAGGGCTCCGATTAAAGTCACTTTGCTTAGCTCATCCTTGTCTTCTAGCTCTGAAGGGAATCTTTGACTGGTCTTGCCGACCTGCCCTCCTTCCGGTATCTTCTTCATCCGGTTTCCGGTATACCCCTCTGGGGATGCCGGCCTGTCCTTACTTAGCCAAGCTCTTATCTTTGTGCTCCGGTAAGAATATTAAACCGGTATCTTGATGGCTCAAACCATCCGGTTTGGCATGCCTTTGGCATACCGGGGGTCATCCCCCCAACATTAGTCCCCGAAGCTGGTATAGTCTGACGGATCCTATCCTACAGACCATGCCAGGTTCTTATTCCATAGGATACCGGTTTAATCATTCCGGCGCTTAGCTTGGATCCGGCATCTTTGCCCAGACTTTTCTTTTCTCTCTTTGCAAGGTATCCCCCGACATCTTTTTTCTCCGGTATCTTTCGCATTTACTCTCTCCTCGGCGAAGTCGAGAATATCTCGGGCCATGCACCTGTCAGTGACATGCGCACTGTTAACTGGCGCGCCAGTGTCAGAGGTCACTTCGCTTCGACTCCCGCGCGCACATTAAATGCTCCACTGCGGATCCTCGTCGCCACTTCGGATCTGTGTGCCCCTCCGTGTGTCTTTTTATTTCCTTGCGTGTACCATCGTGCCACGTGGCGGCCCGTGGTGCGAACCGTCGCGGCCCGCGGTGCGAACCGCCGCGGCCCAGCGGTTTTCGGCCCACCTTCTCCCTTCTTTATAAGGCAGAACCGTCGCCTCTTCTTCCTCTTCTGGCATTCCCCACTCTTCGCGCACAGTGTTCCTCGCTCTCTGCGCCTCCGCCGTTCTCCGTCCGCCGCCGTTCGCTCGAGCCCTGCCGCCCGACGAACTCACACCGCTTCTCCGTCGGACCTCACCGTGCGGAGATTCGTCGCAGTGCTCTCGCTGCGAGCGCTGCATTCAAGCTTCCTCACGCCCTTCTCCGCTCCGCCGTCGGCGAAGTTCCCCGGCGACCGCAGGCCCACTTCTCCACCGGCGAACCTCTTCTTCAACGACTGCGCCGCCTCAGGTTAGGTCCAATTCGAGTTTGCTCCCCCTTTGCTTGATTTTCAGATCTTGGGTCGACAGTGTTTTTTTTTCCTTTTTCTTTTTCTCAGCCCTGCACTCAAACTTGGCTCAAGGCCAGCGGGCTTTGAGGGTTCCGCGAGGACCTCAACCCCTCCTCCTCACTCAAGCCCGGCACCTTCTGGTGCCGGCAACATCTCTGCCTCCCCTCTGGGGGGCACTACAAGTTCGGGGCGTGCGGCCCCTACACCGCCAGAACACCGCACGGAGGAGGATTTTTTCTTCCCTCCAGAAAACCAAGATACCGGCTCCAGCAACATCGGCGCCGAGGAAGAAGCTGCCAGGCGGGCGGAACCTTTGGTTCCTCCCGTCCTTGAAAAGAAGAAGACTTCCGCGCCGGAAACTTCCGCGCCGGAAAGTTCCAACCTGGGTGACGCGCCTAGCGCTCCCCCCTCTCCAAGAACTGCTCAAACTCCACCGCCGGATGCTCCTCGCACCAAGCCATCTGGGGCTGCTCCAACTGCGCCGCCGCCCAAGATCTCCAAGCTCATCAAGGGGAAGGCGACGGCCTCCAACGCCCCCTCTGGCGGTCAGCAGCCTCTGGTGCTGCACGTCTCGAAGGCCGCCAGCGCTGCCAGCGAGAAGACCACCGGCCTGCTCGGCCGTATCACTGAGTTCCAGCGCGGGGGCCGGGAGCTGGGGCATCTGCTGCCCTATGATGACCCACAAGTATAGGGGGTGTATCGTAGTATCTTCGATAAGTAAGAATGTCGATCCCAACGAGGAGCAGAAGGTGTTGACAAGCAGTTTCGATGAAGGATTCACTGTAAATGCTCACAGACAGGTAATCAGGGGGGTTTGATGTAACAGTTGAATAATGTACGAGTATGTAAAGTGCGAGAGTAATAATTGCAGCGAGTGGCCCAATCCTTTTTAGCACAAAGGACAAGCCGGTTTGTTTACTTATAATGACCAAACGTTCTCGAGGACACACGGGATTTTAGTCTAGTGCTTTCGCTACATACGGCTAAATAATCTTCATTGTTATGATAAGTGTTGTGTGGGTGAACCTATGCTAATGTACCGCCCTTCCTAGGACTAATACATACTTGTGATTATACCCCTTGCAAGCATCCGCAACTACAAGAAAGTAATTAAGAATAAATCTAACCACAGCCTTAAACTCTGAGATCCTGCGATCCCTCCTGCATCGATATACCAACGGGGGTTTAGGTTTCTGTCACTCCGGCAACCCCGCAATTAGCAAACGAGTACAAGATGCATTCCCCTAGGCCCATAAATGGTGAAGTGTCATGTAGTCGACGTTCACATGACACCACTAGAAGAATAACACCACAACTTAAATATCACACCATTGAATATTACTCAACCATAATTCACTACTAACATTTAGACTTCACCCATGTCCTCAAGAACTAAACGAACTACTCACGAGACATCATATGGAACATGATCAGAGGTGATATGATGATGAATAACAATCTGAACATAAACTTGGTTCAATGGTTTCACTCAATAGCATCAACAACAAGTAGAAATCGATACCGGAAGAGTTTCCCCTATCAAACAATCAAGATCAAACCCAAATTGCTACGGCGGTGACGGTGTCCAGCGGTGATGACGGCGATGTTGATGGTGGAGATGATGATGATGGTGATGGCGATGATGTCCAGCTCGATGACGGTGACGATGGCGTCGATTTCCCCCTCCCGGAGGGAATTTCCCCCAGTTCACTGCCCGCCGGAGAGCTCTTTCTCTCTGGTGTTCTCCGCCCCGCAGAGGCGGCTGTAACTCTTCGCGAGGTACCCTCTGTGGCTTAGGTCTTCGGGACGAAGGGTTTGGCGAAGAAAAGGAGGCGAAAGGGGTCGTGGGCCCTCCACACCACAGGCCGGCGCGGCCAGGGCCTGGGCCGCGCCGCCCTAGGGTGTGGGCCCACCCTGGCTGCTCCTGGCTCCTCCTTCTGGCTTCCTTCGTCATCTTGAAAAATAGGATTTTTGGTATAATTTCCTTCCAGAGTTGATCTTCCGAAATATTGCGTTCTGACGGTGCTTTTTCCAGCAGAATCCTGGCTCCGGTGTTCGATCCTCCAATAACGATGAAACATGCAAAATAGATGAAATAACATAAGTAATGTGTCCCAATATGAAATATATCAATGAATAACAGCAAATTATGATATAAAATAGTGATGCAAATTGGACGTATCAACTCCCCCCAAGCTTAGACTTCGCTTGTCCCCAAGCGAAACTGAACTCGATAGACATGACCACATGTTTATGGAGTGAAGAGTCGATAAATAAAATACGGACAAGAAGCATCATATTCATTCACACAGGACATTATAGTAAACAACCTCTTATAACTCATATTGAAACAAGTATAAGGTAATCACAAGTAAAGGTGCATGAGAAATCATGATTGGTGATGGCAAACTTCGTTCTTGGTCAGAGAACAATTAACAGATTATATTTATCTCATTGAGCAGCGCTCTCATGTTAAAGTTTATAAGGCACAACTTGCATACTCAATCGTAATGGTCTTCTCATAATCATTGATAACTTGCAAAGCTATATTCATTCAGATAAAACTTGTACTAAACAAGGAAGAATAAAAGACATGATGTAGCAAATCACAATATAATGGTTTGATCACAACTACTCAAATGCTTGCTTGAGATGGAGGGAAATAGGTTTACTGACTCAACATAAAGTAAAAGACAAGCCCTTCGCAGAGGAAAGCAGGGATTAAATCATGTGCTAGAGCTTTTTCAGTTTTGCAATCATATAGAGGTAATAAAAGTAACATTTTGAGAGGTGTTTGTTGTTGTCAACGACTGGTAGCGGGTACTCTAACCCCCTTGCCAGACAACCTCCTAAGAGCGGCTCCCATATTATTTCCATTTTGTGTGGCACTCCTTCCAACCTTTCTTTCACAAACCATGGCTAACCGAATCCTCGGGTGCCTGCCAACAATCTCATACCATGAAGGAGTGCCTTTTTATTTTAGCTTAATTATGATGATGACACTCCCCCCAACCTTTGCTTACACAAGCCATGGCTAACCGAATCCTTCGGGTGCCGTCCATCAATCACATACCATGGAGGAGTGTCTATTTAGTTTAATCAATTTGGGACTGGGAATCCCATTGCCAGCTCTTTTTGCAAAATTATTGGATAAGCGGATGAAGCCACTAGTCCATTGGTGGAAGTTGCCCAACAAGATTGAAAGATAAAACACCACATACTTCCTCATGAGCTATGAAACATTGACACAAATAAGAGATACTAAGTTTTGAATTGTTTAAAGGTAGCACATGAAGTATTTACTTGGAATGGCAGAAAATACCATGTAGTAGGTAGGTATGGTGGACACAAATGACATAGGTTTGGGTTAAGGTTTGGATGCACGAGAAGTATTCCCTCTCAGTACAGGTCTTTGGCTAGCAAGGTTAATTAGCAAGCATAAGAGTCGAAGGAAACAAACAAATATACATATGATAGAAACAATCATGCATCTTCCTTGCAAACACAAACAATTTTAACTTCAGAATAATAAGCTATGAGCTAACAAGAAAGACAATGAAACAACTACATGTATTTCTCTTTTCTATTTAAACTTCAAAGTGTTGTTGCTATTGACCAATGCTAAGTTTGCCAAAACCAAATAGATTTATTCAATGCTCCCAAAGTGATACCAATACTAACAACAAGGTGAATCATATAGTAGAGATTGCAAACTAAAATAAGATGTGCAATATGTAAATGATAAGACTTCCCATTAATATTCCATAACGATAACTCACACCAAGGGATACATAGACAACCAACCAAAGGAGAAATACTTCCAAACGCAACCCATCTTATATGATAACTTCCCTACTCATGATATGACACTACTTGACAATAAAAGTAAAAGGTAGTGATAATGTGATACCGCGGCACTCCCCCAAGCTTGGAACAAACCAAGGGGATGCCAATACCGATGATGAATTACTCCCGCGGCGATGATGGTGATGAATTCCTGACAAGCTTCTCAATAAGCTCCTGAAGCTCGTCAATCCTGTATATGAGGTTGCGAATCATCTCTGAGTTGTGCTCGACGCGGTTAAAGAGTCTGTCTGATGGCGAGTCCCAGCTCTTGGAGTTATTTCCCCACTCTTCAGCCTCAGGCTCCTTCTCTCCTGCAGTGTTAGAACGATCTATATCCCACTGGCTAGGCAATGCTGCCTTGGGAGTCCCTTCAATTTGATTATTGAAAATTAGATTGTGGAAGGGGTGATGAGTGCCTGATGGAGATGTTTTCGGAGCTAGGTAATGACGTGGGACCGCTCCTCCAGTGCGAATTCTTGCGCTCTTGTTTGCACTAAAAGGGTTGTCCACCACCTTGATGCTTGCGATGGTAGCACGCGGGCGTGCGCGCGAGTCTTCCTCCACCTCTTCTTCATCTTCTTCCTTGACGTCCTTGTTCTTGGAGACCATGGTGCTTCTAAACCGAAAACAGATCCTGGCAGAAACAGCTCGAAACAAAACACGTCGAGAAAACGATATACGGACCTCCAGGGGTCCGGGGGATTATATAGCAAAAATTTTCTCGACAAAAGGAAAGCACCAGATCGAACCAGAGTCGGAAAGGGGCGACGAGGCGGCCAAACCATAGGCCGGCGCGGGCCCAGGTCAGGCCGCGCCGCCCTATGGTGGCACCCCCTCGTGCGTCCTTTCCACTCCGTTTCGAACTCGTAATTTCTCTTATTTTCCAAAAACAGCAAAAATATTGTTCGGAAAGTAAATTGTGTACTTTTCATTACCAGTACTGTTACCTATTCAAAATCGAGTTCTGGCGGACTGTCAATTTTCCCTTTGATGTAGGCCTCCGGTGTTTCCACTTGAATAATATCAACATCAACATTATAAGAATCACCCGAGATATAATGCTTGAGTCTTTGTCCATTCACCACTTGCGTAGCATTGCCTTGGAGAGAGCTAATTTTGATTGCTCTGAACGATACACCTCCTCGACACCCTATGGTCCTTCCCATTTCGAGAGTAATTTCCCTGCAAAGAATCTGAGACGAGACCGATACAATAGGACTTTATCCCCAATATTAAATTCTCTTTTGATAATCCTCCTATCATGCCATTTTTTAACTTTCTCTTTAAAGAGCTTAGCATTTTCATAAGCTTCATTCCTCCATTCATCTAGAGAACTCAATTGCAACAACCTCTTATCACCGGCAAGTTTAGGATCTTTATTTAATTCTCTAACAGCCCAATAAGCTTTGTGCTCTAGTTCTAGAGGTAAATGACAAGCTTTCCCATAAACCATTTTATAAGGTGACATTCCCATGGGATTTTTATAAGCAGTTCTATAAGCCCAAAGTGCATCCTTCAATTTACTAGCCCAATTCTTTCCAGTTTTATTAACGGTCTTTCCCAAAATAGATTTAATCTCTCTATTTGATAACTCTACTTGACCACTAGTTTGAGGATGATAAGCAGAAGCAATTCTATGATTAATACCATACCTAGCAAGAGTTTTTCTAAAACCTCCATGAATAAAATGAGAACCTCCATCAGTCATAATATATCTAGGTACTCCGAATCTAGGAAAAATAATATCTAAAAGCATTCTTAAAGAGGTCTCACCATCAGCACTTTTTGTAGGTATAGCTTCCACCCATTTAGTAACATAATCAACAGCAACAAGTATATGAGTGTTACCTTCTGAAGACGGAAAAGGTCCCATGAAGTCAAATCCCCAACAATCAAACGGTTCAATAACAAGAGTATAATTCATAGGCATTTCATTGCGTCTGGAGATATTACCAACCCTTTGGCATTCATCACAAGATAAAATAAACTTTCTCGCATCCTTGAAGAGAGTTGGCCAATAAAAGCCTGATTGTAGGACCTTTGCGCGGTTCTTTCTCCGGCGTGATGTCCTCCATAAGCACTACCATGACATTTACTCAATATCTCCTGTTGTTCATATTCAGGGACACATCTTCGCATAATACCATCCACTCCTTCTTTATATAAGTGTGGGTCATCCCAGAAATAATACCTCAAGTCATAAAAGAATTTCCTCCTTTGCTGAGCTGAAAAGGTTGGAGGCAAGTACTTGGAAACAATAAAGTTAGCATAATCAACATACCAAGGACTGTCTCGCGAGCTCACCTTTATTACAGCCAATTGTTCATTTGGAAAACTATCATTAACAGGAACAGGATCATAAGCAATATTTTCCAATCTAGACAAATTATCAAGAACAGGATTATCAGCACCTTTCCTATCTACAATATGTAAGTCAAATTCTTGCAACAGAAGTACCCATCTAATAAGCCTCGGCTTAGCATCTTTCTTTGTCATAAGGTATCTAATTGCAGCATGATCAGTATGAATAGTAACTTTTGAATCAACAATATAAGATCTAAATTTATCGCAAGCAAAGACTACAGCTAATAATTCCTTTTCAGTTGTAGCATAATTTCTTTGAGCAGCATCAAGAGTTTTACTAGCATAATGAATAACATTCAGTTTTTTATCTACTCGCTGTCCAAGGACAGCGCCTACAGCAAAATCACTAGCATCACACATAATTTCAAAGGGTAAATTCCAATCAGGGGGTTCAACTATAGGAGCGGTTGTTAAGGCTTTCTTAAGAGTTTCAAACGCTTCCTTACAATCATCATCAAAAACAAATGGTACATCTTTTTGAAGAAGATTAGTAAGAGGCTTTGAAATCTTAGAGAAATCTTTAATAAATCTCCTATAAAACCCAGCATGACCAAGAACACTACGAATACCTTTAACATCCCTCGGATAAGGCATCTTCTCGATTGCTTCAACTTTAGCTCTATCAACTTCAATACCTCTCTCAGAAATTTTATGTCCCAATACAATTCCTTCATTAACCATAAAGTGGCATTTCTCCCAATTAAGAACAAGGTTAGTTTCTTCACATCTCTGCAAAACTTTATCAAGGTTTCGCAAGCAGCTATCAAAAGAATTCTCATAGACGGAAAAATCATCCATGAATACCTCTACAATACTTTCACAAAAACCATGAAAAATAGCAGACATGCATCTTTGAAAAGTAGCAGGAGCATTACATAAACCAAAAGGCATACGTCTATAAGCATAAGTTCCATAGGGACAAGTAAAAGTGGTTTTCTCTTGATCTTTAGCTTTAACAAGAATTTGTGAAAACCCGAATAACCATCAAGAAAGCAAAAATGAGTATTTTTAGATAATCTTTCTAGCATTTGATCAATAAAGGGTAAAGGGTAATGATCTTTTTTAGTAACTTTATTAACTTTTTCGAAAATCAATGCACATTCTATACCCTACAACTACTCTTTGAGGAATGAGCTCATCATTATCATTAGGCACAACAGTCATACCTCCTTTCTTGGGAACGCAATGCACAGGACTAACCCATCTACTATCAGCAATAGGATATATAATACCAGCTTCAAGAAGTCGTAATACCTCATTCCTTACCACTTCCTTCATCTTCGGAATTAGACGACGCTGAGGTTCAACAACAGGCTTTGCATCATCTTCCATATTAATAGCATGTTGGCATATAGACGGAGAAATCCCCTTCAAATCATCAAGAGTGTAGCCAATAGCGCCTCGATGCTTCTTCAATATTTCCAATAACCTTTCTTCCTCAATCTCTGAAAGCTTAGAACTAATAATAACAGGATATATTTTCTTATCATCAATATGAGCATATTTAAGATTATCAGGTAAAGGCTTTAAATCAAAAACAGGATCTTCCTTTGGTGGCGGTGTTGTACCCAAATCTTCCACCGGTAAATCATGCTTGAGAATAGGTTGGCGAAGAAAAATTTCCTCAAGCTCATCTCTTTCTTTCATAAAAATTTCGCTCTCGCTATCCTCCAAATGTTGCTGCAAAGGATTATTAGGAACAAGAACAATAGATGCACATTGCTCCATTTTAAAATCATTACTAGGCAAATCAGCTTTATAAGGAGTTTTAGTAAATTTAGAGAAGTTAAACTCATAAGATTCACCAGCGAATTTAGTCAAAATTTTCTCTTTCTTGCAATCTATAATAGCTCCACAAGTATTTAGAAAAGGTCTACCAAAAATAATAGGACAATAATCACTAGCAGCAGAACCAAGTACCAAAAAGTCAGCAGGATATTTAATCTTACCGCATAAAACTTCCACATCTCGAACAATACCAATTGGAGAAATAGTTTCTCTATTAGCCAGCTGAATAACCACATCAATATCTTCAAGTTCACAAGAATCAATTTCGTGCATAATCTCCGTGTAAAGCTCATACGGAATAGCACTAACACTTGCACCAATATCACATAATCCATAATAACAATGATCACCAATTCTAACAGATAGCATAGGAACACTAGCTTGTTTGGGTTTATTAGGATGTGAAACAATATTAGAAGCATCTTCACAGAAAATAATATGACCATCCTCCACATTTTCAGTCACAAGATCTTTAACTATTGCAACAAAGAGGTTCAACTTTTATTTGTTCTTCAGGTTCTACAGGTTTCTTTTCACTTTTATGAACCGCACTATTTATAACAGAGTACTCCTTCATTTTAGCAGGGAAAGGAGTTTTTTCAATATAAACCTCGGGAATAACATGATCAGCAGTTTCAACTACAACACATTTATTAATAGATGAATCAATTTTATCTTTATATGGTTCATGATACTTATCAAAGTTCTTCTTTGGCAATTCATAATGAGAGGCAAAAGCTTTAAAAAGATTTACAGCAACTTGAGAATCAAGACCATATGTAGCACTCATATTACGAAATTTATCAGTATCCATAAAAGCTTCAATGCATTTATAATCATAAATTATACCTGATTCTCGATCTTTGTCGTTCTCCCATCCTTCAAGTATTTTCTTGGATTCGATCAAGAAGGTCCCTTTTAAACTCTTCTTTGTTGCGTGTAAATGATCCAGAACAAGAAGTATCCAGCAAGGTCTTGTCTTGAAAAGAAAGTCTTGCATAGAAATTATCAATAATAACATTACCAGGAAGCTCATGAATGGGGCATTTGAGCATTAAAGACTTCAATCTCCCCCAAGCTTGGGCGATGCTCTCTCCATCATGAGGCCAAAAATTATATATGCGATTCCGATCCTTATGAATTTCACTTGGAGGATAGAACTTAGAATAAAACCGGGGCACAATATCATTCCATTCAAGAGAATCCCCATTATCCAATAATTTATACCAATGCGCCGCTTTACCGGACAGCGACAAAGAGAATAGTTTCTTCCTCACTTCATCCATAGCAATACCTGCACATTTGAATAACCCGCATAATTCATGCAAAAACAGTAAATGATCACCGGGGTGGACAGTTCCATCCCCTTCATAGCGGTTATCCATAACACGTTCAATAATTTTCATAGGTATTTTATATGGTATTACTTCCTCACTGGCGCTTCATCCACTACCGTTGCAGTAGTAGTAGATTTCCCAAATAGAAATTGAAGAGAAGATCTCTCCATAATGACTTATAGCAGCAGGCAGAAATAAAATCAGCACAACAGTAAAGGTTTTCCTTACCAATTCCACTTACCAATAGCGCTTCACTCCCCGGCAACGGCGCCAGAAAATAGTCTTGATGACCCACAAGTATAGGGGGTGTATCGTAGTATCTTCGATAAGTAAGAATGTCGATCCCAACGAGGAGCGAGAAGGTGTTGACAAGCAGTTTAGTTGAAGGATTCACTGTATATGCTCACAGACGAGTGTAATCGGGGGTTTGATGTAACGGTTGAATAATGTACGAGTATGTAAAGTGCGAGAGTAATAATTGCAGCGAGTGGCCCAATCCTTTTTAGCACAAAGGACAAGCCGGTTTGTTTACTTATAATGACCAAACGTTCTCGAGGACACACGGGATTTTAGTCTAGTGCTTTCGCTACATACGGCTAAATAATCTTCATTGTTATGATAAGTGTTGTGTGGGTGAACCTATGCTAATGTACCGCCCTTCCTAGGACTAATACATACTTGTGATTATACCCCTTGCAAGCATCCGCAACTACAAGAAAGTAATTAAGAATAAATCTAACCACAGCCTTAAACTCTGAGATCCTGCGATCCCTCCTGCATCGATATACCAACGGGGGTTTAGGTTTCTGTCACTCCGGCAACCCCGCAATTAGCAAACGAGTACAAGATGCATTCCCCTAGGCCCATAAATGGTGAAGTGTCATGTAGTCGACGTTCACATGACACCACTAGAAGAATAACACCACAACTTAAATATCACACCATTGAATATTACTCAACCATAATTCACTACTAACATTTAGACTTCACCCATGTCCTCAAGAACTAAACGAACTACTCACGAGACATCATATGGAACATGATCAGAGGTGATATGATGATGAATAACAATCTGAACATAAACTTGGTTCAATGGTTTCACTCAATAGCATCAACAACAAGTAGAAATCGATACCGGAAGAGTTTCCCCTATCAAACAATCAAGATCAAACCCAAATTGCTACGGCGGTGACGGTGTCCAGCGGTGATGACGGCGATGTTGATGGTGGAGATGATGATGATGGTGATGGCGATGATGTCCAGCTCGATGACGGTGACGATGGCGTCGATTTCCCCCTCCCGGAGGGAATTTCCCCGGCGGATTCCTGCCCGCCGGAGAGCTCTTTTCTCTCTGGTGTTCTCCGCCCCGCAGAGGCGGCTGTAACTCTTCGCGAGGTACCCTCTGTGGCTTAGGTCTTCGGGACGAAGGGTTTGGCGAAGAAAAGGAGGCGAAAGGGGTCGTGGGCCCTCCACACCACAGGCCGGTGCGGCCAGGGCCTGGGCCGCGCCGCCCTAGGGTGTGGGCCCACCCTGGCTGCTCCTGGCTCCTCCTTCTGGCTTCCTTCGTCATCTTGAAAAATAGGATTTTTGGTATAATTTCCTTCCAGAGTTGATCTTCCGAAATATTGCGTTCTGACGGTGCTTTTTCCAGCAGAATCCTGGCTCCGGTGTTCGATCCTCCAATAACGATGAAACATGCAAAATAGATGAAATAACATAAGTAATGTGTCCCAATATGAAATATATCAATGAATAACAGCAAATTATGATATAAAATAGTGATGCAAATTGGACGTATCACCCTACGCCCAGAAGTGGAACGCCGCGGATATGACTCCGGCGACCCACGGTATGGGCAAGGACAGGCTGCCGGCACCTGACCCTATTGGGGACCGGTCTTCTGAGGAGCACTTCATGCGGCTTTGCCGCGCCGTGAAGGAGCTCAACAGCGCGTGGTATGATTCCACGAACAATCTGATGGTAAGTTTCCAGCAACTCTTTTCAACTTTTACCGGTTTTCCTACTTCCGGAAATTTTTCTATCTTTCCCTTAATTTCATGCCGGTTTCTCTCTTTCTTGTTGAATCTTGTCTATCTTCCCAGTCCCCGAGTTTTGTGGTGAGGGCGGCTCTTAGCACGAAACTTAACTTAAAAACGCGCAAAACCGGCATTGCCAGTCCCCGAGTTTCGGGTTAAGAACTCTGTTCTTAGCGCAAAACTAAAAATGCGCGAAACTAGCACTGCCAGTCCCCGAGTTTCGGGTTAAGAACTCTGTTCTTAGCGCAAAACTTTAACTAAAAACGCGCGAAACTAGCACTGCCAGTCCCCGAGTTTCGGGTTAAGAACTCTGTTCTTAGCGCAAAACTTTAACTAATCTCTTTTTCTTGAACATCTCACGGCTGACGCTCGGAAGGTCCTCTTTGAGGAGCTTCTATGGGAGCACCGGGATCTTGCTGAGGCACATGACAAGTGCCAAGGTAAGTTTTTTGCACTTCCGGCATCTTTTTACCGGTAAACTTTCTTTTTCTTAACACTTATGATTTTTGTTTAACAGTCATCCCGGAAGCTTCCATTGAGGCCCTCAAGGAGCAGCTCGCCGCCGCCCAACGTACGACTTTCCTGTTTTCCGGTTGGCTTGCTTTTCTTTTCATCTTAATAATACAACTTTGTTAACATCTTCTTTTCCGGGTTTCAGGGGAGAAGGAGCAGCTTATCCGGCAGCACCAGGAGGAGCTGAGCGCCCAGAAGACCAGCTACCAGGAGCTCAAGGGTCAGCTCATCCAGCTGGGCCTTGACCATGCCAAGGCGCTAAAGGCTGCTGAAGCCGACGCAGCGGCCAAGATGCATGAAGCTCTTGAGGATGCCGGCAACTCCAATATGGTGTTGCAGGCCGAGCTGGAGGAGGCCGCCAAGGCGCTGAAAGCTGTCGAGGATAAGGCCGCGCGGCTGGAGGCGGAGCGGAAGGAATATGACCGGCTAATCACGCAAACTGATGCGCATGCCTTCCGTAAGTTCCTTCTTTTTTCTGTTTCCGATTTCTGCTTATAAGCTTTTTTTCTTCCGGTTGCATTTTCTTCCGGCTGCATTTTCTTCCGGCTGCCTTTTCTTAGCCTCTTTCTTTCTTTGCGCAGGCCTCTTCCCGGACTCCCAGGCATTTGCCATAAAGAGGGTTGAGGAGCATCGCGTTGGCCAGGCCCAGGAGAATCTTGGCGTGCCATGGACCCCCTATGACCATCTGGTTGCGCTGAACGCGCGGGTGTCTCATATGCGCGCCATTGATCGGAATCTCTCTGATATTCCTGATGTAGCTACCCAGCTCTTCAGGACTCTGTGGCCTGGCGAAGTGGTGCCAGATACCTTCTCCTTGATCAGCGACCGCCTCAAGGGTGCCGGCAGGAGGATCCGCGAATGGCAGTGCTCCGCTGCCCGCGCTGGGGCAGACTCTGCACTCCGCGTCGCCTGCTCTTGGTATCCGGAGCTGAACCTGGACGCCCTCACCGGAGTGCGCGAAGGCGCGGAAACCGATCTGGACCCGATCCTCACCGCTAAGCGGCAAGATCGCGCGTACCACATCGCGGAGTACGCCGATATGCGCACCTTCATCCCTCCCCCTCCTGACGTCAAGGACTATCTCGACGAGGAGGAGGATGAAGCCGATGAGGAGCCTCTGGACGATGCCAGGTCTTTGGCGATGCTCCTCCGGAAGCCCCTGCTGCCTGATGATCTTCTATTAAGTGTTTGCCTGTGATATGTTCGTTTGTCCTGCTTGTCTCAAAACAATGCCCGTTAAATTCTACCCCGGTATGCCGGGGTTTATGATGTAAAACTTTAAGTTTGCTTTTGGTTGTGGCACAATAGTTTATGCCGGTATGTTATACCGGTGTTAATTATCTTATGTTTGCCTTCGCATATTTGCTCATGGTTTTGCTTTTATCCTGCACTGCAAAGATTTCCAAATTGTTTCCGCATCCAATTCGATGCACACTTGGTTCTGTTGCCTTGGCTCTGCCTGCCTTCTCTGGGCGTTCTTTGGCGTATGAGCACAAGGTTCTTTCACCAAACAAGCATTTTCTTGAACTTAGAAATAACTTCGAAATTTTGCGAAAAACCAGTTTAACCGGGGTTAGTTAAATTTTTCCTGATTGCTTGTTCCCACTCTCTCTTTTCGCAGTTCGCGTGCTTAGTTGCTACCGGTTTATCTTGCTTGCCATGAAGCCGGTTTGCGGACAGCAGCAGAGTCGAAGACTCCGGTAGGTTTAGCACGCTACTAAACCGGAAAGAAAAAATGTTCACTAAGCAACCGGTGAACTGAAAAAATAAACATATTGCATGCAACTTTAGGGGTAGTCCCCGAGATTCATTCGAGGTTCCGACATCTTTTTATTCATAGCATATAAGGTACAAAAAGGAACTTCTTACTCCACAACTTCAAGAGTAGAAAGGACGCAACAGAGCTACGTTCCATGGACGCTTGCTCTCCTCTCCGGATTTGTCCGCCTTTCCTTTTTTCCACTCCTGTGCATCGATCAAGTAATAGGAGTCATTGTGAAGAGCTTTGCTCACAATGAAGGGACCTTCCCATGGTGGTGAAAGCTTATGCCGGCCTTCAGTGCGCTGCACTAGGCGTAGCACCAGATCTCCTTCCCGGAATACTCTCGGGTTAACCTTCCGGCTATGATAGCGTCTGAGGTTTTGCTGGTAAATAGCTGTTCTTGCCAATGCCAACTCTCTTGCTTCTTCTAGCAAGTCCACATCATTTTCTCTGGCCTCTTTGACCTCTTGCTCAGTATAGAGCTGTACTCTTGGTGAGTCATGGATGATGTCGGTTGGTATGACCGCTTCTGCTCCGTATACCATGAAGAATGGAGTGTATCCGGTGGACTGGTTTGGAGTTGTTCTTATGCTCCACAACACTGATGGTAGCTCATCAAGCCAACACCCTGGTGACTTTTCTACTGCTTCGATGAGCCTTGGTTTGATACCGGAAAGTACCAAAGCATTCATTCTCTCCACTTGGCCATTGCCTTGTGGGTGTGCCACCGAGCACAAATCCAACCGGATGTTGTTGTCCTCACAAAACCTTTTGAACTCACCTTGAGCAAAGTTGGTTCCATTGTCAGTGATGATACTGTGCGGGTATCCATACCGCAAGATGACATCCTTTAAGAACTTTACCGCTGTGTGCCCATCACACTTTGCGATAGGTTTCACTTCTAGCCACTTGGTGAATTTATCCACCATAACCAAGATGTGAGTCATGCTGCTCCTTGCAGTTTTGAATGGGCCAACCATATCAAGGCACCAAACAGCAAATGGCCATGTTAGCGGTATTGTTTTTAAACCGGACGCTGGGGTATGATTTTGCTTGGCGTACCTCTGGCACCCATTGCATTTTCTTACCAAATCCTCAGCGTTTTCCAAAGCAGTAGGCCAGTAGAACCCATGCCGGAATACTTTTGCTACCAGCGCCCTTGACGAAGCGTGGTGCCCACATTCTCCTTGGTGAATCTCCTCAAGCATTTCCTTTCCCTCTTCCGGCTCCACACATCTTTGAAGGACAGCGGTAACGCTTCTCTTGTACACCTCGCCATTGATGAATGTGTATGCCTTGGACCTTCTTTGGATTCTTCTTGATTCATTTTCGTCATCCGGCAAGGTGCCGTTGATCAGGAATTCCTTAATAGGTTTAACCCACGACGGTGTCTCCCGAACTAGAAACACCGGTGCATCTATCTCCATGTTATCCACCAGCATTGTTTCTTCCGGTACAACTGCAGCAGTCCCCGAGTTTACCGGTGCAGTCCCCGAGTTTACCGGTGCAGTCCCCGAGTTTACCGGTGCAGTCCCCGGGTTCCCTTCATCGATGTCCATGGGTACTATGTGTGACTCTGGTACAAAAATTGATTCCGATTCCGGGCTTGGTTTGATTGATGGTACTCTTAAATGTTCCAAGGCTATTCCGGGAGGAATTTCCTGCCTAGATGAGCCCAGTTTGGACAAAGCATCCGCGGCTTCATTTTCTGCCCGTGGCACATGGTGAAACTCACAGCCCTCAAAGAAGCCGGCAATCTTTTGGTACCGCGGCCCTTGCCTGCCGGTACCTTGGGGGATCTATTTCCTCCTCATCGTACGCTGCCCTTGCAGCTCGATAATTTTGCCCGATTTCTGGTCTACCGGTATGATTGTTTCCGGCATAGCCTTCTCTGGCATAGCCTCTGTTTGCCCCTTGGCCCTTTCTGCCGGCATCATATTGCCCGGCTTGTTGTTTTCCGGCAAGAACCGGATCATACACAGTCATCTGCTGCGCATTCACCTCTTTTTCTCTTCTTCTGTCCGGATGGGGGGACGAAGCCTGCCCATGGGACTTGCTACCGGCATTCCTTGTCGAACGCGCGGATTTTGAAGCCACAGCCTTGTTCAGCTTATCAAGCTGTTCAGCATTTTGCTGCTCGATAGTTTCAAGAAGTTCCCGGACACGCTCTTGTTGTTTTGCCAGAGCGTCCCCGGAAAGCGAGTCACATAGCGCTACAGCAGCTTTAGCAGCTTTTATTGTTTTATCCGGGCTACTGTACTTAGGTTTTTCTACTATGCTCACAGATGCAGATGTGCTTTTGCCGGCAGCAATTTCTTTGCGCAGATCCTGGTCTAGATTGCGAGCCTTAAGCCGGTTTTCCGGTATCCTAGCAGCATGAGCGCTAACAGAAGCAAAGCCATGGGCAGCGTTATACTCACGTACGGTTAGGTTCAGCTCGCGCTGCGCCCTGACGATGTCTTTGCCGCTCTCGAGCATCTTCTGGCGCTGCGCCTCCAGCTCCGCCTGAGCCGCTGCCGGGTCGATGTTCTACGCGATGGGGGTGGCGAGGACGTTCAACGCCGCTTGGAGTGGTGTTTCCGGTGGCGCGGACGATGCTCCCGCAGCGCTTGTGCCTCGTTCCAGCGGTGGCTTGGCCGCACGGGTCGAAACCGCACGCCCAGCGCCTTCTTCCGCAGCTTCTTTGCCGGCGTCGACTGCGCCTGCCATCATCACCTCCACGCTGCCTGGAGCGCGGCCAGCATGCAGCCATCTTGGCGGATCCGGCGCCACCAGTACCGGCGAGAGGCACTAGCGTACAGGGACGGTGCCGAAGTAGATGCGGTGGCTGCCGAACTCGATGATGCGGTCGTTCTTGGGGAAGATGCCGCCGTTGGCGAAGCAGCCCGCGTTGTCGTTGATGAAGTCCATGGCGTAGATGCGCTGCACCAACGCGGAGACCGTACGCTGGCCGGCGACGTCGAGGATGCCCGCCCGAATGTGAACTCCAGCAAGCGCCACTTCATGTCCCACGGTGGGCGCCAACTGTCGTCGTGGCGAACGAGCAGATGCCATGGGATGGCTTAAGTTGGGGCCGAATGGGCGCTAGAGGATTCGGGGGAGGGTTTGCGACTAGATGGGATGAACTTCCGGATGCTTTCCTCAAGAACACAACCAAAGGCCGGTATGCAAGAAGAGAGACAAGAGGAAGAACTCTGCTCTAGATCGCTAGCTTCATTGATCTTAACACGGTTACAGGTTCTTGGATAAAAGGTTTATCGTCTAATCTCCTCTATCGTAACGCGCCCGTAAGAGGCTGTGCCCCCTCTCCTTATATAGGGGAGAGGGTGGCTTACAGAGCAAGAAACCCTAATGGCATCTTTGACTGGACAAACTACTTTACAAAGCTACTTTAATCAGGGATGACGCCGGGGTCTTTTTTAATCAGGGACGCTGACGTCCTCCGGCCTCTTTCAGCGTCACTCATCTCTTTGGCGCCAGGGCTCCGATTAAAGTCACTTTGCTTAGCTCATCCTTGTCTTCTAGCTCTGAAGGGAATCTTTGACTGGTCTTGCCGACCTGCCCTCCTTCCGGTATCTTCTTCATCCGGTTTCCGGTATACCCCTCTGGGGATACCGGCCTGTCCTTACTTAGCCAAGCTCTTATCTTTGTGCTCCGGTAAGAATATTAAACCGGTATCTTGATGGCTCAAACCATCCGGTTTGGCATGCCTTTGGCATACCGGGGGTCATCCCCCCAACATATTTGTTTGGATTAGCATTTTGGTGAATCGTACTAACCTAAACCTGTAAATCTTCACCAAGACTCCCTGTGTAAGCTCTTGGGTCAGAACCTACACTCTCTTAGATGTTTTTATCGCAAACATGATAGATCATAAGAAAATTGTAGAAAGTAAGCGGAATCTAAGATGATTGTCTTCTGCAAATCCCTGGGCAGGTATCAGTGTTGCGCCATTCCAAAGAAACCGTCTGGTACAATACCATCTTCCATGCACAGTTTTCTCTCTGATTTGGTTGTTTTTTTACTACACGGTAGTGACATCAAATTAATAATTACATTTCACTTCTTAATATGTTATTCCTCAACCTAATAAGATGCTTAATTTAGATGTACATACTGGTCGTTTTTATGGGTAAACAAGCAGAGAAACAAAACATGACGTTTGTACAATAGTTAGCGGAATGGTTGTATCTAGCGTGATTTTTTTTATGGCTTGAGAAAAGCTTGTTTTTGTATCGATGTTTAAAATACTTGAAAATCTCTAGGTAGTTGAGAACTTCAGATCCATAGTTGTTTCACTGTGATTTTGCATTACTGAAGTACAACTATACAGAGAACACATCTTTTGATGATTCACATTCCACTTATTTCTGTCGAAAGCCAAGGAGGCATAATTTCAGTATATTTTATAACAAACTCTGAACTTGAAAACTCACTTGCTGAGGTTAGGCCAGTCATCGTTATCAAGGTTATGTATTTTTTCTCTTGAGTGGTCTAGCATGTAGACAACACTTCAAACCTGCTGATGTTCATGTGTTAGTATCTAAAAATTAAAATTTAGATCGTAAAATTTAGATCGTATATATGTCAAATATAGAGTAGCTGAAAGAGAAGCGTAGTTTCAGTTTTATCTTCTACCTCTCCGAAAATTTATGTATTTGTTTTCTTGATACCGCATATTGTATTATTCTTATGGTATTCATGGTATTTTTTTACTTCGTGTATTTTTATGGTATTTTTCACATCGGGTTGAAATTGACATCTAATGAGACAGTCAAAGATTGACAAGCACAATGTGTTGCATTGCTTGCTGTTACCAGGAACATATAAAGTTGATTGTCAAGTTTATTTGTTCATCTTTAATGGAGATAGTTGCCACTATAAATTCTGGAGGGCACTGGCAGCTATGGAATTCTGTCGCGTGGGATTTGAAGTACCCTCTGATGTAGGATTTTTGTTAGTTTAGTTTGGGTAAAGTATTACAGTGGTGTTTTGGTTTCTATCCATACTTGCAGTTGGCGTGTAAATATTTTTTCCAAATTACTTTGTTCATGTTATAATGATAGCTGTTTCTTCAAATTCAAGTCCCTGCTGTAATACTTGGTCGTGTTCTAGAGCAGAGCATCTGTATATTAATTCACAGATGGACAAACAGCTCAGAAGTGACATGTGAGTCCAATATTGATGGCTAGGTCCCAACACTGACCACAAGAAAGCCCCATGGCATCCTCTACTTCTCCCATGGTTGCTGGTGGATGGCTCGCAGCAGCGTGGAGCATTTGTTACATGTGAGCTTCTTTATGTTTCTTTTCTTTTCCTCTTCAGTTCTTTCTCTCTCTTGGAAACAATTGATCATACTTTCTTATGATCAAGACATGTTTTCGCATGTCCGTTAGGCAGTGGATTTTAGAACCCTAGAGTTCTAGGCAATGTTTTGTCTAAAATTTTCAGTGACCGTTGAAAATGAGCTTAATCACGGGAAGCATTGGTACTGAAAGATACGCCTCTATGAAGTCCCTTTATGAACAGTAGGGATCTTATTTTCTAAAAAACTTCTCTAAAATAATATACTTCTTCAGTTACATATTCAAATTGGAGCATCAGGTGTGATTTAGTCAGATACATGAATTATGAATGCAAGGGCTAATTTACTTTATATGTTTAGCTTGGATGGTGTGCCTTCTATTAATGATTTTCTCATAAACTTTGAACTGTCTTTTTCAGTTATCCATACAGTTTATTTTCTTAGCTTAGAACTTTTCTTATACCAGTTCCCTGGCACATTCATATATTTTTTGTTTGCACCAGGTATGCTAATACACTAGATTTGCCTATTATTTGGTGGAATTTTTCAGTGTCCAGTATTGCTGATTTGTTGCTTTGCTCTAGACACTTTCGGGCCATACTCTTAAGATTTTTATTACATGTCCCATCTAAGTTTTAACTCACTGTAAGCCTAAGGTATATTTTTTGTTGCCCAAGAGTATGTAAAAATGATAGGGATAAGATTTCCTACTCGAAAGCGTGGGAGGAATTAACCGAATCTCTTGGATTTAAATATGTCTCCAATTTCCATCCATGTTTCCCTCATGTTCTGTGTTGATACATTCAGATTATGACACTGCAGTCTGTTGTTTGCACAGGACACTACTCCAAAGAGTCCCAAAACTTCGAGTTAGTCTTCAGGATGTCGAGGAATACATTTGAATACATTTGCGCTCTTATTAGCGGTGACTTTTCAAGAAAGACACAAAGTTTCAGAAATTTCAGGTTTGGAGACAAGATAGTGCTTGGTTTGGAGGATCAAGTTGTTATTGCTTTGTTGAGACTGGTGACTGGCCAGTCACTTCTGAGCATAGGGAATCGCTTCGGGATGAACCACTCAGCCATCTCAAACATCACTAGGAAGTTTATCGAGTCCTTGGAGGATCAAGCAATCAGTCATCTGAAGTGGCCTGACCCTGAGGAAATGGTGACCATCAAAGCAAAGTTTGACAAGATCCAGGGCTTCCTCAACTTTTGTGGCGCCATCGACGGAAAACACTTCCTAATGTGTTCGTTGGCTCAGCCTTTGGCTTGATGGAAAGAAGAGAAACAACATGGTTTCGCAGGACACAATTGACCCTGACATGCGGCTCAGAGACATTGTTTGTGGCTGGCATAGCAGCTTGGATGACTCATGCAGTTATGCATCCTCCATACCTCGCGCTTTTACAAGGCAAGAAAGTTGCTAGGCTGGAGGGGCAAATGGAGCTCCCTGGAGATGGGGAGGGAGCAGGGTCAGTGGTCAGAGTACATTATTGGGGATACAGGCTACCTTCTCCTTCGCTGACTGATGACTCCATACCAAGGGCACGACCTTGTCTTGGGTGCTTGATAGGATGTAGGAATTGTAAAACACATGAATTGTCGCAGCATGTCTAACTGGTTGAATAAGCGAAAGAAAAAATTAAAAGCACCTTGGGTTATATTGCTGATAATTGCTATGGTGTGGTGTATGACCAGAGAGTTGAAGAATGTATATATCTTTGATAAAATTGTGCGTATGATATTTGTGAGCTCCTTTCCTTATCTCAAGTTATCATTTGAAAGAAGAAACTAAAATTTTCTTATAGTGACATAATGGATAAAAATTTAGGGCAAACAATAAAAGTAAGAATCAATTATTGTTATAGATCTCCTAGGACTTTGGCACATGTTGATTGCTCCCTCAGAATTAGCTTCGTGCTGTTGTACAAGCTTCAGGTCAGTTACTCATTGCCCTATGTTGTTTAGTATTTTCATGTATGCAGCTCCGTCGTTTGATATCGAACTATCGATGTGGTCTAGACGGACGGACATGTAAGAAAATTGAATTAATTGGTAAAGTTTTGATATTTTACCTTCATCTCTCTTATGGAGATATTTTACCTTAATTGTTTCCGCAAAAGTAAGAAATATATTATCATATTGGGTGTTTTTATCGCCATTATATAAAATAAATATTGGCACAAACTTTACTGGATCATGCGCCAAGGCGCACTTTTTAAATCTAGTTCAATCAACTACCGCACAAGTAACGTAGGAAGATATGGCTGCTCATGTTTTCACTTGGCTTGATCTCTTTTGGTGTACTCGTAAGCTACACCCACTCTGACAATAGTAGATTTTTTTGAACAAGACAATAGTAGATACCATCAAGCTTTACGTGGCTTCCCGGTTACTTAATCGTCGACTAGCTGAACTTTGAAACTGGGAGAGGCTCTCGTCAGAAAGTCATACATTAGAGTAGAGTGGAGTACACAACTTCACTGGTCAAGATACTTTCGGGCATCGCTTTCGGGAGGAGCTGCCTCCGTCCGTCCCAGGACAAGCGAGAAGGAGAGCTGGTAACAGGCGTATAATCAACTGGCTAATCCAGAGCTGGAAGAGCTGTTTGTCGTTAAACAATCCCGCACGCTCTTGTGGCTTACTTTTAAGCGCCGGTGGGTTCTCGGCACCAGGGCATGCCAGAGATACGGAACGGATTACGGTACATCGGACGGCATGCACGACCAGTCCTTCCTTCCCACGACGACGGTGGCCGGAGAGAAACGGTCGATTCTAAGATTTTTCTTGGCATGGTCGCTGGTCGGCACGACGAGGAGATGCACCGGACCGATCGGGATCCGTCAGACAACGTTTACGTGCGGTGCTCTGCGGCCGGCCACGGCATCGGCGTGAGGTCGATCAGTCGCGACGACGGGATGTCTTGGATGGCTGACAGCAGCTGGGAGCAGGGAAACGTGGGGTGGGAGGGAAGCGGCCGGAGCCGACAGGCACGGGGCCAGGCTGCCGGCCGCGCGGGTGAGACCGGGCGGAATCACCGGAGCTCGCGGTGCCGCACCGCGACCGCGCCGCCGTCTTGCTTCCTGAATCACAGCCTGGGCGTCCGGTCGTTTTGGTGCAAGTTTTGGTGCCGATGCTGAGCCAGTGAGCCGGCATGCGTGTGCTTCCGGAACGCCCGGCGCGGCGCTGCGTTTGTGGACCGCGGCGAACCGCGCGTCACGCAGGCTCAAGCCGAAATTCAAGCGGGAAAATGGGCATGTTGCAGTCACGTGCAGGGCAACATGGTGAAAGCCACATCTCTCGTGCTCGTGCCTGGCCTCGGACGGATCCCCTGCTGTTTCTGGACATGTTCTGATAACGATGCGTATAACTGTCTCTGTCAGTCGGTGATACGCAATTGCTTCTGGATTGCTTTACCGCCGGCTCTTCGTTGGCGCGGCTAGTCGCTCGCGCCTCGCTGATTGTTTTTGCTCGCCGGTAAGGTAGTAAGTCCACGCGCGACTGCCGTATTTAACCCAAGGACCCAAGAATGCAAGAACTATATAAGAGCAGACAACGATTTCAGATCGTGCGGGATTGTTTCCATCTCTGATTGTGGCACTACCACTTGGATGCAGCCTTGGTTTCTTGACTTGGGAACACGTCTGACAGCCAGGCTTGTCTGATACTTGTCCAAGCATGGCAAGGTTTCGCTGAACAGACGTGCTTCGGAGCTACAAGGCTCAAGAGTAAACATGATAATTGGCCCTCATAATTCTAGGCCAGCAGGGAGCAGGCAGCACCGGCCAGCTCGCGTATGCGTGCACCGGCAACAACCGCCACTACCAGATCAGAGGCAGCGCGTGCGAGTTGCCGCATCCATCCATCCATCCGCGGCGCCAGTTGCCGTCCTAGGGCAAGAACGGCCCCGTGACCCGCGAGACGGCGGATATTTCTGGGGACGAGCCAACAGAAAGTCTGCGATGCAACTAGCTAGGCAAAACCGAAGCTGTTTCGCGAGTGAGTGCATGGTGACTTGGTGAGGAGCACGGCACCGGCCAGCCGCAAAGACGCCGCCGCCGGCTGCCCTCACACGTCGTCCCGCATCATCCCACCACCATTTTTTAACTACTTGGCAGCGACGTCTGGGTAGTCTAATAAATCACGCAGACTTGTTGCACAGCAGTTAGGTTTCAGTTCACTGGCAGTGTGGGCATCCCCCTGGAAGCGCTACTTGTTTTTTCGCAACCGCGATGGCCTGAACGAAGGATTTACGTAAAGAAATCAAAGCAGGAGGTCGGCGCCTTTCCGATCGTCGCTGTCGCGGCCACACTGGATGTGTGTAGAGAAGGATACAGTTGTTATGTTGACGAGTAGAGCGATATTACTTAGTCTTGTATGTACTAGACACATATCCTATTAATTAGTGCTGATGTAGACGTCGAATCGGCTTTGCGGTGTACGCGCCAGTTCAATCATTCTGTAGTTAGGGCTCTAGAATTTCCACATCTAATTTTATCTGCTGATATGCTCCAAGGTGCAACGCTTTCGACATTCCAAGTTGACGAGCTGAATTCTTAAGACGAAAAAGCGGGAAAGGTCTGCGAATCGGTTGCTCACGCTCTCAAACGCACGCACCTCATAACGGAAAAACCAAAACGGGGTCATCTGAAAGAAAAATGAGCGGAGCAGCCAGTGGCAGCTTAGTTTTCAGTTACGATGAATTGAACAGGACTCTTTCTAGAAAAGGCTGGTGAAGTCACGCCCTGTTTGAGTGTTTCATGAGAGCTGTTTTAGTTCGATTGCTCCATCATCATATACTAGTTGGACATGATGATTCGGGTCAACTTTGAGCCGACCAAGTACGGGCCCTCCTATAATGCAGGTAGGTTTCTGGCGTGGAGATTTTAGGTCGAATATGGTATAAATACACTAGTCAACTCACCCTGATTGTTCTCTTATAGTAAAACTTTTGTCGCTCCAGAGTGCACTTTCATGAAGTCTGCCTAGTTTTCTTTTGCTTGCTGGTGCTCTTTCTTTCGAGGTACTCCGTAGATCCTAGCAGGGCGTCACACTGTATTTTCCGTTGAAACCCTTCATGATAACCTTGGGCAACATAGTGCCACACAAACAGCGTCGATGTCCCTCTTTTGCTGTGACAAACTGACAACGCAATTTGATCCTTTATCACAATGGAAGCTCTGTAGGAGACATACACATGAGCACCTTTTTTTGGGCATCCTTTTCTTTCCACTTTCAGAGTGTAGGAAAAACTTCGCGAAATCTTTTTCTTTTTGCTTAGCTAGCGGTCAGTGCACATCTGATCACTTCGTCGATGCTCTTTTTTTATTATCGAGAAGCTGATATCACCGCACAAACACTCACTTAACTCCATATCCAAGTAATTCTCGGAGAAAAGAGACGTACCAAAGGCCTTGATGCTTACCCCAAATCATGTGTGATCATAACAAAGACACCCTTGTAGGACAATTATTCGAGTTTACACACATCACAATGGATAAAGACTGCTTTGCGGAGTGTGGGATGAATCACTCTCACGGTCGCACGACTGGCCTGCATGGATGACCGATCATGTGCTGACCAGGTGGGGTGCAAAAAGCCGGTAGAACAGAAGAGAAGAAATTCCAAGCTTGACATAGCTTGTAGATGTTGTAGCCTTGCCGTGTCAGCAGAGTCTGAGTCTCCCAGATGACACCATTTGGTCATTTCTGCAGGCTGGTATAGGGCAACCGGAAATGCTATACTTACGGACGGAGGCTTACGGAAAGATGTTACGGACAAACGTGTAAACAAATAGTTGGTTTGTTTTCTCCACCCTTCCGTGATTCTAGGGATCTAACCCTGTGGCATGCCTCCACGTGAGTCCGTAAGCTTCAATCCGTATAAATTTCTCTGTGTTTGGTTCTGTCTTTTGTGTGTGGTCGGCAACTGACCACGCCATATATACACCATTTTTTGAAACAAGACAAGACTTGTCATTTTCATTGATAAAAAAGAAGGCGGACGATTTATTAGCGGGAAAACTGCACCAACGTCGTCATGGAACACCGCCCGCCACCGCTGTGTTACCCGCCATGTCCCGACCACTGTTGGTGCCACAACGGATGGTGTCGGGATCCTCGATGAGGGCGTCCCTCCGCGTCAGCTACTTCTCACGCAGAGTCCTCCGTCGGTCCGTGGAGTTCGCCCTGGCCTGGTCCAAGGCCGAGGCGGGGAAGGAGGAGCACCGGCACTGGCGGCAATGCGAGCGTGCGCGCCTCTTTGGCCTTGTGGTCGACCTCCACGATGACGACGTGTAGCTACCTGCCTCGCACCACCGCCAGGGCTACCCCGACCAAGGCAGCAGCCCTGGCGACGACCCCGACCAAGGAAGCTACCGTGGGAGCCACCCTCCCCTGCCCAAGGACGACGACGACATCAGCGGCAACGAAGACTACACTGTTCTACCGCCTCCGCAGCTATAGCCGCCATTCACTTAAGTTTTATTTTATGATTTTTATTGTATCTGCGATAAGTTCGCCTAAGAATGAACAACTTTTGTCTAAATTCTTTCGAATTTGCTTATATTAGTCTACTTTTTCAAATTTATATTTAGTTTAGGGGGACGGCTGGAAAACATAGCCCCTCCATACAAATATACTCGCAAGCACCCCAAATACGGCAAACAAAAAGGTTTTGCCAGAGGCTGTACAACGGACGCTCGTACAAATCTGCTTGTAGGGCACGTTTGGTAGGTCGCATGCTCTTCAGCCAGACCCGTTGGGAACAAAAATGGATGTTTCGATGGCTGGAGGGAGTCTGCCTTGTAGCCGGCCCGGCTCTCAAAGCAATCCCGGGGCCACTAGTAGAAAACCCTTATAAGCGGAGCTTAGTTCTGTGGCGCACCACTAAAAATGCGCCACATAATATTATTTTGTGGCGCACCATTCTGGGTGCGCCACAGAAATGGCTTAATTTTGTGGCGCACTATGAAACATTGCGCCACAAAAACTTGGTGGGGCCCACACCCTGTCACGCCCAACCATTGGTTTTACTTTTTCTATGGCGCACTGCACTTGGTGCGCCACAGAAATAACGTATTCTGTGGCGCACTGGCCTCGGTGCGCCACAGAAAGGCGCACTGGCCTCGGTGCGCCACAGAAATAATGTTTTCTGTGGCGCACTGGCCTCGGTGCGCCACAGAAATAACGTGTCCTATATCATGGCCGTACCCCTCCCTCGCCACAGAAGTTCCTCTCTCCCCTCTCCCCTCTCCCCGCGCCGCCGCCTTCCATGGTGAGCGCTGCCGTCGCCGTCGCCGCCGCCGCCGCCTTCCTCCGCGAGGGCCGCATGCCGCCACGCTCCACCCATCCCCGCCACCAGCAGCACAAGCCGCTGCGGCGTGGAGGAGGAGGGGCCGGCGCGGCGTCAAGGTGGAGGAGCCGCCGCCGCGTCAAGGTGGAGGAGCCACCGCGACCTCCACCCCTGCCGTCGTCGTCGGTGAGCTCCTCCACAACTCTCCAAATCGTCGGTGAGCTCCCTCCCCTCCTCTCCCTCTTCCTCCCCCGCGCGAGCACATCGTGCTCGACGAAATGCTCGCTCGGTTGGCTCTGGATGCATTGCTGCTAGGTTTATTCCTGTTGTTGCTCTGGATGCATTGCTGCTGTTGCTCTAGATGCATTGCCCCTAATCGTTGTTGTTGCTTGTTTACCATTAACTGGTGAACCATGCTACTGGTGAACCATGCATTGCCCCTAATCCTTGCATTGACTATGCCTCTCTGTACACCAGCTACTAGCAGTGACTATGCCTCTATGTACTTGCTTACCATTAACTGGTGAACCATGCTACTGGTGAACCATGCATTGCCCCTAATCCTTGTTGTTGCTTTTCTTAAGCAATAGAAATTGTCTATGCCTCTCTGTACTTGCTTACCATTAACTGGTGAGCTAGTGATGCTTATTGGAGTGTTCTATATCAGTGACACTTCTATGCTGCTACTACATATTGGTGTTGGTTATTGTCAACTTATATTACTTGCTATGCCTGTGTGGCTTACTGGATCATATGTACCTGTTGTTTGTGGAGGTTTATTGCCACTTGTTATTGATGAACCATGTGATGGTAATGATTCAATTTAATTCAATTATGTTAATTTGATTTCCATCCTTTGTTGGAAATAAATCCATGTCTGAACCTGTACAAGGTAATGAAGACTTGCTCACTTGGTATGCTACTATGCTACTGTGGTATCCTTGTGAAGATTTACTTGATGGATTCTTGTGAGCTTATGGTATGCTACTATGCTTATAATGCTCTGATTAGTGGGGATGCTTACTGGATCATGTGCATATAGTTCATATAGTTCCCTAAAAAGAAAGAATGCTCCCTGGCCAGATGCTTGATGTCTTGGCTCAGCCAATGATGCAAAGGCTGAGGCAAAAACTTGGATAAGAACAGATACTAAAATGTGTGATTTAAATGGAATGCTTATGATGGTATACTAAAATAGAGATATCCACAGTAGGGGATCATGTAAATGAATGCCACTGTGGTATCCTTTGAAGAAAATGGGAAGTTTCTGATGGTTTAAAAGACTAGGTGATGCTAGGTTATTAAGTTGGCTGTCAAGGTTGGTTTTATCTGGTTAACTTGGATAGGCTATGTGTTCTTGCTTACTTATGCATATCCATCTCTACTGGATTGACTAGCTCAGGCTTGGCCTCTCTCTTGCCAGCATCACTTGGTTACTACCAAGTGATGAATAATCCCTTATGGTACCCCAGCTTTGTTTTGAACTCAAGTGAGTAATGATAAATTTCTATTTCTTGTTGGCTTTGATGAAAATAGAGATATCCACAGTAGGGGATCATGTAAATGAATGCCACTGTGGTATCCTTTGAAGAAAAAGGACTGTTTCTGATGGTTTTAAAAGGCTAGGTGGTGCTAGGTGATTCAGTTGGCTACCAAGACTTGTCTCATCTGGTTAGCTGGGATATGCTATGTGTTGTTGCTTGTTTAGGCATATCTATCACTTACTGGATTTACTGGTTCTTGATTGGCCTCTCTTTTGCCAGCATCACTTGGTCTATATACCAAGTGATGAATAATCCCTTTGGAGCATCTGCTCCATGCATACTATGTGTGTTTGAGCATCTTGACTTATGTCACCATGGTTGCTGGTTTGTTGGTGTTTTTGTACTTGCCGATGATTAGATGGTTGGTCGATCACTCGTACACTCGGGGGTGGAGCAAGTGAGGCTTGGTGTGATGGCACAAATATCAACTTGTGCATCCTACCTGGCCTCACTTGCTCCATCCCTGGATGTTAATATTTGTAGGATAACGTTGCATAGAAAACAAAAAATTTCCTACCGCGAACACGCAATCCAAGCCAAGATGCAATCTAGAAGACGGTAGCAACGAGGGGGTATCGAGTCTCACCCTTGAAGAGATTCCAAAGCCTACAAGATGAGGCTCTTGTTGCTGCGGTAGACGATCACTTGCCGCTTGCAAAAGCGCGTAGAAGATCTTGATCACGATCGGTTCCGGCGCCACGAACGGGCAGCACCTCCGTACTCGGTCACACGTTCGGTTGTTGATGAAGACGACGTCCACCTCCCCGTTCCAGCGGGCAGCGGAAGTAGTAGCTCCTCTTGAATCCGACAGCACGACGGCGTGGTGTCGGTGGCGGTGTAGAAGTCCGGCGGAGCTTCGCTAAGCTACGCGGGAAATATGAAGTGGAGGAGCAAAGCTAGGGTTTGGGAGGGGGTGGCCGGCCACTCAAGGGGGGCGGCCAAGCTATGGTCTTGGGGGTGGCCGGCCCCCTCCCTTGGCCCCTCATTATATAGGTGGATCCCAAGTGTTGGTGTCCAAGTCTTCGAATAAGACCCGAAACCAAAACCTTCCATAGGAGGGGGCAAACCTAGCCCAACTAGGACTCCCACCCAAAGGTGGGATTCCCACCTCCCATGTGGGGGGTGGCCGGCCCCCTATGGTGGAGTCCACTTGGGACTCCACCCCCACTAGGGCTGGCCGGCCATGGAGGTGGAGTCCAGGGACTCCACCTTCCTTGGTGGTTTCTTCCGGACTTTTCTAGAACCTTCTAGAACCTTCCATAGAACCTTCCGCGACATTTTATTTCACATAAAATGACATCCTATATATGAATCTTATTCTCCGGACCATTCCGGAACTCCTCGTGATGTCCGGGATCTCATCCGGGACTCCGAACAAATATTCGAACTCCATTCCATAATTCAAGTGCTACCATTTCAACATCCAACTTTAAGTGTGTCACCCTACGGTTCGAGAACTATGCGGACATGGTTGAGTACTCACTCCGACCAATAACCAATAGCGGGATCTGGAGATCCATAATGGCTCCCACATATTCAACGATGACTTTAGTGATCGAATGAACCATACACATATATTACCAATTCCCTTTGTCTCGCGATATTTTACTTGTCCGAGGTTTGATCTTCGGTATCACTCTATACCTTGTTCAACCTCGTCTCCTGACAAGTACTCTTACTCGCACCGTGGTATGTGGTCTCTTATGAACTCATTCATATGCTTGCAAGACATTAGACGACATTCCACCGAGAGGGCCCAGTATATCTATCCGTCATCGGGATGGACAAATCCCACTGTTGATCCATATGCCTCAACTCATACTTTCCGGATACTTAATCCCACCTTTATAGCCACCCATTTACGCAGTGGTGTTTGATGTAATCAAAGTACCTTTCTGGTATAAGTGATTTACATGATCTCATGGTCATAAGGACTAGGTAACTATGTATCGAAAGCTTATAGCAAATAACTTAATGACGAGATCTTATGCTACGCTTAATTGGGTGTGTCCATTATATCATTCACACAATGACATAACCTTGTTATTAATAACATCCAATGTTCATGATTATGAAACTAATCATCTATTAATCAACAAGCTAGTTTAAGAGGCATACTAGGGACTTCTTGTTTGTCTACATATCACACATGTACTAATGTTTCGGTTAATACAATTCTAGCATGATATATAAACATTTATCATAAACATAAAGATATAAATAATAACCACTTTATTATTGCCTCTAGGGCATATCTCCTTCAGTCTCCCACTTGCACTAGAGTCAATAATCTAGATTACATTGTAAAATACCTAACACCCATGGCATTCTGGTGTTGGTCATGCTTTGCCCTAGGGAGAGCTTTAGTCAACGGATCTGCTACATTCAGATCAGTGTGTACTTTGCAAATCTTTACTTCTCCATCTTCGATGTACTCGCGAATCGAGTGGTAACGCAGCTTGATATGCTTCAGCCTCTTGTGTGACCTTGGCTCTTGTGCATTGGCGATGGCACCCATGTTATCACAAGAAATGATTAATGGGTCCAATGCACTAGGAACCACACCGAGCTCTACAATGAACCTCTTCATCCATACCGCTTCGATGAAGCCTCCGAAGCCGCTATGTACTCTGATTCCGTTGAAGACTTCGCCACCGTGCACCGCTTCGAGCTTGCCCAGCCATCGCAGCACCATTCAATATAAACACGTACCCAGATTGTGACTTAGAGTCATCAGGATCAGTGTTCCAACTTGCATCGGTGTAACCGTTTACAACGAGCTCTTGGTCACCTCCATAACAAAGAAACATATCCTTAGTTCTTTTCAAGTACTTCAGGATATTCTTGACCGCTGTCCAGTTGTTCCATTCCCGGATCACTTTGATATCTCGCTAGTCAAACTAACAAAGCATGTGCTATATCCGGTCTAGTACATAGCATGGCATACATGATAGATCCTATCGCCGAGGCATAGGGGATGTTACACATCCTTTCTCTTTCTTCTGCCGTAGCCGGTCCTTGAGTTTTACTCAATACCTTGCCTGGTAACATAGGTAAGAACCCTTTCTTACTTTCGTCCATTCTAAACTTCTTTAGAATCTTGTCCAGATATGTACTCTGATAGCCCTATTAGGCGTCTTGATCTATCTCTATAAATCTTGATGCCTAATATATACGATGCTTCACCAAGGTCTTTCATTGAAAAACTATTATTCAAATAACCCTTAACATCGCTTAATAGTTCTATATCATTCCCGATCAATAATATGTCATCTACATATAATATCAGGAATGCTACAGAGCTCCCACTCACTTTCTTGTAAATACAGGCCTCTCCATGACACCGTATAAACCCGAAGTCTTTGATCACCTTATCAAAGCGTCGGTTCCAACTTCTTGATGCTTGCTTCGGTCCATAGATTGAACGCTGAAGTTTGCATACTTTGTCAGCATTTTTAGGATCGACAAAACCTTTGGGTTGTACCATATACAACTCTACCTCAATGTCTCCATTAAGGAACGCCGTTTTGACATCCATATCACAAATCTCATAATCGAAAAATGCAGCTATTGCTAACAAAATCCTCACAGATTTTAGCTTCGCTACAGGTGAGAAAGTCTCATCGTAGTCAACTCCTTGAATTTGTCGGAAACCCTTTGCGACAAGTCGAGCTTTATAGACAGTAATATTACCATCAGCATCTGTTTTTCTCTTGAAGATCCATTTATTCTCGACAGCCTTTCGGCTATCAGGTAAGTCTACCAAAGTCCATACTTTGTTATCATACATGGATCCCATTTCGGATTTCATGGCTTCTTGCCATTTGTTGGAATCTGGGCTCATCATCGCTTCTTCATACGTCGCAGGGTCCTCATCATTGTTATCTACAATCATGACATTTAGACAAGGATCATACCAATCAGAGTGGCACGTTCCCTTGTCGATCTGCGATGTTCGATAGTTTCCTCGTTCGAAGTTTCATGATCATTATCATTAGCTTCCTCTCGTTGCCGGTGTAGGCGGTACAGGTACAACTTCCGCATCGCGCTACTCGATCAACGAGTATAGATTCATCAATCTCATCGAGTTCTACTTTTCTTCCAGTCACTTCTTTAGTGAGAAATTCTTTCTCAAGAAAGGTTCCGTTCTTAGCAACAAAGATTTTGCCTTCGGATTTGTGATAGAAAGTGTACCCTATAGTTTCCTTAGGGTATCCTATGAAGACGCATTTCTCCGCTTTGGGTTCTAGCTTGTCCGGTTGTAACTTCTTTACATAGGCTTCGCAATCCCAAATTTTCAGGAACGACAGCTTAGGTTTCTTATTAAACCATAATTCATACGGTGTCGTTTCTACGGATTTTGATGGTGCTCTATTTAAAGTGAATGCGGCTGTCTCTAATGCATAACTCCAAAATGATAACGGCAAATCAGTAAGAGACATCATACTACGAACCATATCTAAGAGAGTTCGATTACGACGTTCGGACACACCGTTTCGTTGAGGTGTTCCCGGCGGTGTCAATTGTGAAAGTATTCCGCATTTCTTTAAATGCATGCCAAACTCATAACTCAGATATTCACCTCCACGATCAGATCGTAGAAATTTGATCTTCTTGTTACGTTGATTTTCTACTTCACTTTGAAATTCCTTAAACTTCTCGAAAGTTTCGGATTTATGTTTCATGAAATAGATATACCCATATCTACTCAGATCATCTGTGAAGGTTAGAACATAACGATAACCACCGCGCGATGCTATGCTCATTGGTCCACATACATCTGTATGTATGATTTCCAATAAGTCAGTAGCTCGCTCCATCATACCAGAAAATGGAGTCTTTGTCATTTTACCCATTAGACATGCTTCGCATCTATCAAGTGACTCAAAGTCAAGTGATTCAAGTAATCCATCGGTATGGAGTTTCTTCATGCGTTTCACTCCAATATGACCAAGACGACAGGTGCCACATATAAGTAGAATTATCATTAAGTTTAATTCGCTTAGCATCAATGTTATGTATATGCGTATCACTACTATCGAGATCTAATAGAAATAAGCCATTCTTTTGTGGTGCTCGACCATAAAAGATATTATTCATAAAAATAGAACAACCATTATTCTCAGACTTGAATGAATAACCGTCTTGCATTAAACAAGATCCAGGATATAATGTTCATGCTCAACGCAGTACATAATAGCAATTATTTAGGCTTAAAACTAATCCCGAAGGTAGATGTAGAGGAAGTGTGCCGACTGCGATCACATTGACCTTGGATCCGTTTCCAACGCGCATCGTCACTTCATCTTTCAGCAGCTTGTCGTTTATTCTTTAGTTCCTGTTTCGAGTTACAAATATGAGCAACCGAACCAAGATCAAATACCCAGTGTACTAGAACGAGAACCAGTGAAATGAACATCTATAACATGTATATCAAATATACCTTCTTTCTTCTTCTTGACAAGGCCGCTCTTCAGATCAGCCGATACTTGGAGCAATTACGCTTCCAGTTGTCCCTTCTCCTTGCGATAATAGCACTCAGCATCGTGCTTAGGGCCGTTCTTAGGTTTCATAGGAGGCGTGGCAGCTTTCTTGCCACCCTTCTTGAATTTTCCCTTAGACTTGCCCTGTTTCTTGAAACTGGTGGTCTTGTTGACCATCAACACTTGGTGCTCTTTCTTGATCTCAATCTCAAGCAGCTTTTAGCATGCCAAAAAGTTCAGGTAACTCCTGGTTCATGGTCTGCATATTGTAGTTCATCACAACGTTCTTGTAACGTGGTGGCAGTGATTGAAGGACACGATGAATCCCCACCGTTAGGAATCACTATTCCCAAGTCATCGAGTTTCTTCGCATGCCCGGTCATGGCGAGCATGTGCTCACTAACGGAGCTGCCTTCTTCCATCATACAGCTGAAGAAATGTTTCGATGCTTCATAGCATTCCACTGCCGCATGAGTCTCGAATATAGCTTTCAGCTCATTCATCAACTCATGAGGATCATGGTGCTCAAAACGTTTTTGAAGATCGGATTCCGCATCGCACAGGATGGCACACCGAACTTGAGAGTACCGAGTTTTCCGAGTCGCGTAAACAGCTTTTACTTCATCGGATTCATCTTCATAGGAGGGTCACCTAGCGGTGCATCAAGCATAAATTGCAGATTTCCGCCAGAGAGGAAGATCCTCACATGACGGAACCAGTCGGTGAAGTTGCTACCGTTGCTCTTAAGTTTCTCTTTCTCTAGGAACTGATTAAAATTGATTGGGGACGCCATCTCTACAACATATATTTGCAATAGTTTAGACTAAGTTTATGACAAATTGAGTTCAAATTTTAATTCAACATAATTAAAAACCTAAGTGAACTCCCACTCAAAACAATATCCCTCGCATTGTCTTAGTGATCACACGAACCAAATCCACCGCACCTAAACCCGATCATCACGAGAAAAGGTGTGATTTCAATGGCGAACACTCAAAGTGTTCATCATATCAACCATATGATTCATGCTCTACCTTTCGGTATCACGTGTTCCGAGACCATGTCTGTACATGCTAGGCTCGTCAAGGCCACCTTAGTATCCGCATGTGCAAAACTGTCTTGCACCCGTTATATGTACTTATTGAATCTATCACACCCGATCATCACGAGGTGCTTCAAACGACAAGACTTGGCAACGGTGCTACTAAGGATGAACACTTTATTATCTTGAGATTTTAGTGAGGGATCATCTTATAATGCTACCGTCATGATCTAAGCAAAAAAAGATGCATAAAAAGGATTAACATCACATGCAGTTCATATGTGATATGATATGGCCCTTTTGTTCTTGCGCCTTTGATCTTCATCTCCAAAGCACGGATATGATCTCCATCATCTTCGGGCATGATCTCCATCATCGTCGGCGTAGCGTCAAGGTCAATGGTGCCGTCTTCATGATTGTCCTCCATGTAGCAACTATTACAACTACTTTGAAATACTACTCAACATGAAATTTAAAGACAACCATAAGGCTCCTGCCGGTTGCCACAATACAATAATGATCATCTCATACATATTCATCATCACATTATGGCCATATCACATCACCAAACCCTGCAAAAACAAGTTAGACGTCTCTAATTTGGTTTGCATATTTTACGTGGTTTAGGGTTTTCGAGAGAGATCTAATCTACCTACGAACATGAACCACAACGTTGATACTAATGTTTTCAATAGAAGAGTAAATTGAATCTTTACTATAGTAGGAGAGACAGACACCCGCAAAGCCTCTTATGCAATACAAGTTGCATGTCGAACGAGGAACAAGTCTCATGAACGCGGTCATGTAAAGTTAGTCCGAGCCGCTTCATCCCACTATGCCATAAAGATGCAAAGTACTCAAACTAAAGATAACAAGAGCATCAACGCCCACAAACCATTGTGTTCTACTCGTGCAACCATCTATGCATAGACACGGCTCTGATACCACTGTAGGATAACGTTGCATAGAAAACAAAAAATTTCCTACCGCGAACACGCAATCCAAGCCAAGATGCAATCTAGAAGACGGTAGCAACGAGGGGGTATCGAGTCTCACCCTTGAAGAGATTCCAAAGCCTACAAGATGAGGCTCTTGTTGCTGCGGTAGACGATCACTTGCCGCTTGCAAAAGCGCGTAGAAGATCTTGATCACGATCGGTTCCGGCGCCACGAACGGGCAGCACCTCCGTACTCGGTCACACGTTCGGTTGTTGATGAAGACGACGTCCACCTCCCCGTTCCAGCGGGCAGCGGAAGTAGTAGCTCCTCTTGAATCCGACAGCACGACGGCGTGGTGTCGGTGGCGGTGTAGAAGTCCGGCGGAGCTTCGCTAAGCTACGCGGGAAATATGAAGTGGAGGAGCAAAGCTAGGGTTTGGGAGGGGGTGGCCGGCCACTCAAGGGGGGCGGCCAAGCTATGGTCTTGGGGGTGGCCGGCCCCCTCCCTTGGCCCCTCATTATATAGGTGGATCCCAAGTGTTGGTGTCCAAGTCTTCGAATAAGACCCGAAACCAAAACCTTCCATAGGAGGGGGCAAACCTAGCCCAACTAGGACTCCCACCCAAAGGTGGGATTCCCACCTCCCATGTGGGGGTGGCCGGCCCCCTATGGTGGAGTCCACTTGGGACTCCACCCCCACTAGGGCTGGCCGGCCATGGAGGTGGAGTCCCTTGTGGACTCCACCTTCCTTGGTGGTTTCTTCCGGACTTTTCTAGAACCTTCTAGAACCTTCCATAGAACCTTCCGCGACATTTTATTTCACATAAAATGACATCCTATATATGAATCTTATTCTCCGGACCATTCCGGAACTCCTCGTGATGTCCGGGATCTCATCCGGGACTCCGAACAAATATTCGAACTCCATTCCATAATTCAAGTGCTACCATTTCAACATCCAACTTTAAGTGTGTCACCCTACGGTTCGAGAACTATGCGGACATGGTTGAGTACTCACTCCGACCAATAACCAATAGCGGGATCTGGAGATCCATAATGGCTCCCACATATTCAACGATGACTTTAGTGATCGAATGAACCATACACATATATTACCAATTCCCTTTGTCTCGCGATATTTTACTTGTCCGAGGTTTGATCTTCGGTATCACTCTATACCTTGTTCAACCTCGTCTCCTGACAAGTACTCTTTACTCGTACCGTGGTATGTGGTCTCTTATGAACTCATTCATATGCTTGCAAGACATTAGACGACATTCCACCGAGAGGGCCCAGAGTATATCTATCCGTCATCGGGATGGACAAATCCCACTGTTGATCCATATGCCTCAACTCATACTTTCCGGATACTTAATCCCACCTTTATAGCCACCCATTTACGCAGTGGTGTTTGATGTAATCAAAGTACCTTTCTGGTATAAGTGATTTACATGATCTCATGGTCATAAGGACTAGGTAACTATGTATCGAAAGCTTATAGCAAATAACTTAATGACGAGATCTTATGCTACGCTTAATTGGGTGTGTCCATTATATCATTCACACAATGACATAACCTTGTTATTAATAACATCCAATGTTCATGATTATGAAACTAATCATCTATTAATCAACAAGCTAGTTTAAGAGGCATACTAGGGACTTCTTGTTTGTCTACATATCACACATGTACTAATGTTTCGGTTAATACAATTCTAGCATGATATATAAACATTTATCATAAACATAAAGATATAAATAATAACCACTTTATTATTGCCTCTAGGGCATATCTCCTTCAATATTTGTTTCGACCAACAAAGTATGAGGCATATGATATCTAGTTGAGATACCACTTGGCTCTTTCTTCCATTTTAGTGCCGATGATTAGAATGTTTGGTCACCTATACGCCGCAATATACTTTGTAGACGAGCCCCCCTTTCCCTGGCCGCCGTTCCGTGAACGAGTCCTTGACGAGACAACAACGCCGACCTGCCTCTCCGGCGCAGCACCACTTTTCTTCTCTCGCCGTCCAGTAAGTGAACGAGTCCTTAATGCCAAGACGGTGCCAGCCTCCCTAGCATCATGCCGACCCCTGTTGCCGCGCTTCAGGCCGTGTCTCACGCGCCCTGCACTCTTCGCCTTTTTGCCCGGTGAACGAATAGACTAATCGTTGGAATAAGGAAGCCGATGATGGCCGATCGCAATTTAATCTTGCGACCGGCCGTCATCGGTTTCCTTATTCCAACGATCAGCCTATTGGTTCACCGGGCAAGAAGGCGAACAGTGCAGGGCGCGGGACACACGGCTTGAAGAGCGGCAACACGGCCCGGCATAATGCTGGGCAGGCCGGCACGGTCTTTGCATCAAGGACTCGTTCACTGGACAGCGAGGGACTGCCGTGGTTCTGCGCCGGAGATGCAGATCGGCGTTGTTGTGTCGTCAAGCACCCGTTGACGGAACGTCGACCGGGGAAAGGGGGCCCTTCTGCAAAGTATACGGCGGTGTATACTGCAACTATGGTTTCTGACCATAGTATTTGTGTTGACCAACAATGTATAAGGCACTTATTCCATTTTGTCATTCCATTTGCTTTGAGATTTTCAAAATGCCGATGATTAAAATGTTTGGTCACCGTACACTCGGGGGTGGCGTAAGTGAGCCTGGTAAGATAGCACAAATATCAATCTCTTGTGCATCCTACCTGGCCTCACTTACACCATCCCTGAATGTTAATATTTGTGTTGACCAACAATGTATGAGGCACTTATTCCATTTTGTCATTCCATTTGCTTTGAGATTTTCAAAATGCCAATGATTAAAATGTTTGGTCACCGTACACTTGGGGGTGGCGTAAGTGAGCCCGGTAAGATAGCACAAATATCAATCTCTTTTGCATCGGACTTGGTCTCACTTACGCCATCCCTGAATGTTAATATTTGTGTTGACCAACAATGTATGAGGCACTTATTCCATTTTGTCATTCCATTTGCTTTGAGATTTTCAAAATGCCGATGATTAAAATGTTTGGTCACCGTACACTCGGGTGCGGCGTAAGTGAGCCTGGTAAGATAGCACAAATATCAATCTCTTGTGCATCGGACTTGGTCTCACTTACACCGTCCCTGAATGTTAATATTTGTGTTGACCAACAATGTATGAGGCATTTATTCTATTTCTCTTGTGCATCGGACTTGTTGGTCTCACTTTCTTCCATTTTCATCATAGTAGGAACTGGATGAAGGACCCCGATGAAAGCGAGCCTGGTGGGTAGAGATGAGGGAGCAAAGGAGGAACCGGATGAAGATTACTTTGTAGGATGAAGACTACTTTGTATCTCGAAATTGTGAATTTTGTATGAATTAAGAGTTGTATGCAAAACATTTGACACTTGCCACTATATATGTATCTCGATCGGGATCTAAGTAATGTGATGATAATGTCTATGTTATATTTGTGCAATGTACATGATATTTATATTATATCTGAATGTTGCTGTATATAAACTGTATATCTGTATATTGCTGTCTATAAACTGCATGTGTACAGCATGCAGCACAAAATCGTGTATAATACAAGCAAATTCTGTGGTGCACTGCAAACCAATTCTATGGCGCACTCTTTTCTGTGGCGCACCTATGAGCACGTGCGCCACAGATACGTTAATTCTGTGGCGCATGGGCCGGTGCGCCACAGAAAGCTTATTTTTGTGGCGAAGTTTCTGTGGCGCACCTCCCATGCGCCATAGAATCCATTTTTGGTGCGCCACTGATGAGGCTTTTCCTACTAGTGGGCACACCGGGGAGGAACGCCCGAATCGACCATTTTTTCAGGGGGCAGGGCACGACGAAAATCGATAAGGTTGTGCGCACGGAAGTTCTGACACTAGATGGCGGGAGAAGGCGAAATCTGGACGGCATTGCGCGGTAAAGCTGGGGATTACCTCCCTGTTTCGGTTACCACCTCCATTAGCCCCCACTAAAAATCCTCTTTTCTCACTTCCAACACCGGTTGCGGTGGAGGCGACCTAGATCTACATTGCCACACTGTACCCTCACCATCCTCAGGAGGAGCTCATCTTCTTGGTCTCTGATAGCAGATCCGCGTCACCGTGGGCAGCTAAGACAGAAGTTGATCTCCTTGTTCTCCGACACCGGCTCCTCTCTATCGTCTGGCATGGCGGGGGTAAGCGATAATCTTATTCTCTACTATTTGTCCTAGTGGTAGATCCACTTACCTAGAACTCTGTAGCAACGATTTGGCATGTCCTAATTGTAGATCGATTTGAGTAGGACGACCACACCGAGCTTCTCCATCACGCCGCAACACTTATCATTGTCATTCAGGCCTAGATCCTGATGATGCACAAGAGAGCAGTTAGGCGTGCTTCCTTTCCTCCTATCACATACAGTCAAATGTTACCACGCGATCAGGAGTGGATTGACAACCTGAACTAAATCTACAATTTCAACGATGTAGAGTCCATACAAATGCTTCATATGAGAAGAGCCTCTTTCTATGCACTTGTAAAAACATTTAGGGAGAGAGGACTGCTACAAGATAGCATCCACACCTCTGTCGAAGAGCAAGTCACCATGTTTCGTCATGTTGTGGGTCATAACCAGAGGTTCAGAATGATCCATGGCACATTCACGTGATCTATGGAGACTATTTCTCGCTAATTCCAGCAGATGTTGTTTGCAGTTGGGGTGCTCAGAGGTGAAATGATGAAGCCACCATCAAAGAACGCACCACCGAAGACCAAGGACATCTACATGTGGTTCCCGTATTTCAGGGTGAGCACAATTCATGTTCGTTCAATTCTACATACGAGTTATATGATCACAAACACGACTATCAATTCATTGCTTCACATGATTGTACTGGGGCTATCGATAGTACTCATATGACATCTAGGGTGCCTAAAGCACAGGTTTCAACATTTCGGAGAAGGAAGCACTACATTAGCCAGAATGTCCTTGCTGGTGTGGATTTCGATCTGATGTTCGCATATGTGTTTGCTGGTTGGGAGGTTTCATCTCATGATGCATCCATCCTGACTGATAGCTTGTCCAGGCCTAATGGGTTGGAAATCCCTGATGGTAAGTTCTACATAGGAGATGTTGGATATGCATGCTGAGTTGGGATTCTACCGCCCTTCAGGAAAACAAGGTACAATAAGTTTAGTGCAAGGAGCGAACCGCATAATGCAAATTTGTTGTTCAATTTGTGAGACTCAAGCCTGAGAGTCGTCGTTGAAAGGGCTTTTGCAGCTTCGAAGAATAGGTTTAAGGTCCTGATGTGGGCATACCCTTTGGGTACCCGACATTGGCCTACCTCCTTTGGCCCAACAAGGCGCCCATCTGAAGCACCGTAGCCCAAGATGGACCAATATGTCGGTTGCACGGTGGAAATATGGAAGGAGACGTTTTCTTTAAGAACAAGGCAAGGTGACGTCAAATAAAGAAAGCGTAGTTCGAATCTCTTTGTATTGTAGTCGAATCTGTGCAGGCCGCTCGGGACCTAGCCTCCTATATAAAGGCCAGGAGAGGGCCTACCGGATCCTATCTCATAATCTCATGCAACCACGCACACACCAAACCCTAGAAACCTTGCCTCTCGGCGAGATCACCACCACGCAGTCCTTTGGATGCCCAATTGTAATCGATTTCACCTATAATCAATATCGGACAGGCACGACGTAAGGGTATTACCTCATCGAGGGCCCCGAACCTGGGTAAATCTTGCTCCCCGCTTGTCTGGTATCCGATGTCTCGTGCTAACCTGCAGGATTCCGCTAACCATAATCCCATCATGGTGGGCATTGCCGAGGAGCCACCTCGTCAGGCCCTTGACCAGAAACCCTTTGATGTGGGCATTACCCTTCCGGTATCCAACATTGGTCTACCTCCTTTGGCCTAACAAGGGATCCATGAAGATCATCGCAGCCAAAGATGGACCAATAAGTCAGTTTTGTTTTCTTTTTTTCCCTTTTTCTTCTTCTTCGTCTTCGGTGGCCTCACTTTCTTCGATCACCTCGACTTGTGCTTCAACGTTACCGATGGATTCATCATCTTCGGGTTCCTCCCCAGTCTCGAATGCGGAAGGATAATACCTTGCAATTATAGGGGTCTATCGATGGAAAGGAAAATTCATCAGGACAGAATAAAATTATCAAGTACAAGATCATATCAAGAATGGAAACAATAGGATCACCTCGGCCGAAAGATGGTGAATCTCGTATGGATCTTGAAGAGCTACCAGAGGAATATAATCTTCTTGGCTAAAATAGGTCAAACGCCTAACTTCGTCCAAAAGTTCCTTTTCCGACAGTTCTGCAAAGTTGATTCGAGTCACATCTTTGGAACCAGAGTATGACCACATCTGATGGGCTCTGGACATTATTAACTGAATGCGGCGCTTCAATAACACAGCAGCAACCTCAGTGCCGATCATTGTTCGACCGCCAGCATTCTTCATATCCAAGAACTTCTGATACAAATCATAGGCTATTAGTTTTTCTTCGGCAGTCAAGACGTTTCGCCAGGATTTCTTCAGCGTCACTTCCAGGACGTCTGTGAACTTCGGCAGGTCAGAGCGATATCCTGAGGTTGGCCGATCCCTAAGATAAAACCACTTCGATCTCCAACCTTGGAAGGATTCTTTCATTGGGAAGTTGAAATAGTTGATTTCCTTCCGAGCAACAAGCCGACGACTCCTGCAACGTCAGGTCCGTTGCCCCCACTGTAGCGTTTGACGAAATAGATCTTCTTCCAGAGACCCCAGTGAGGATCGATACCAAGGAAAGCCTCGCAGAGAGTGATAAAAATTGCAAGGTGCAGAATCGAATTCGGCGTCAGTTGCCAGAGTTGAATGTCGTATGAAAAACAGGAGGCATCAGAGAAATTCATGGTCTGGAAGAGACAGCCCACGAAATACAAAAGCGGGAAACATGACGGTAAATCCAGCAGGGAGATTAGGACGAGATTCAGAACCTGGGAAACGGACGTCCTTCTTGTCGGCTGAAATCAACCCCAAGCTCCTCATTTTATTTTCATCAGCTTGGTGATGGAGGAAGCTGACCAATCACATAGAGGATCTCTGGCGACGGCGGTGGATCTCTGTGCGGCGGTGGGCGCCTTTGAACCAGTGGCGCTCACGGCGGCGTTGGAAGATGCGACGGTTCTTTTCTTTCCCATGGCGCTGGGGAGTTCTCTTTCGAGCTTCGGATACTTGAGTACAGTGGATATGGTGAGAGGGAAGCGAGGAAGAAGACGAGCAACGGAGCAGGGGCAATCTAGATTAATCTTTAGCCCCCTTCAATAAGAGAAAAGTGACTTCAGATCTTGAACGCCAAATCTGTATCATCAAAAATGGACGGAAATCTAACTCTACACGTGTCGCAAGGGGAGAGAAACATGCGGTACACTACCTCCACTACGCACGAGAATCAAGAAAATGCCTCCGTTGTCGGGGGGATGACCCCCGGTAGGTCAAGACAATGGCAAATATGCCATGATAAACCATTTGTATACCGGATTAGAGATTAATCCAGATCCTGAGAGTTAAGTTTAACAGTGCTAAGTTGGTACAGTCCGGTATAGCAGGAGGGGTATGCCGGAGTACGGGAAACAAAAGAGATTGAGCTACAAAGGCAAAGAAGCCGGAGCTCACTGATATGTCTCAAATGTATCTATAATTTCTTATGTTCCATGCTAGTTATATGACAATACTCACATGTTTTATATACACTTTACATCATTTTGATGCATTTTCCGGCACTAAACTATTAACAAGATGCGGAAGCGCCAGTGCCTGTTTTCTGCTGTTTTTGGTTTTAGAAATCCTACACAGGAAATATTCTCGGAATTGGACGAAACAAAAGCCCACGGTCTTATTTTCCACGGAGGATTCCAGAACAACGAAGAAGAGTCGGAGGCGGCCAGCAGGGGGGCCACCCCATAGGGCGGCGCGGCCTGCCCCCCTGGCGCGCCCAGGTATGGGGAGCCCACCCCCTGGCTCCCCCGACACTGCCTCTTCGCCTATATATTCCTCCGTATCGGAAAACCCTAATACCGAGAGCCACGGTACGAGAAAAGTTACTGAGACGCCGCCGCCGCCAATCCCATCTCGGGGGATTCAGGAGATCGCCTCCGGCACCCTGCCGGAGAGGGGAATCGTCACCGGAGGGCTCTACATCACCATGCCCGCCTCCGGACTGATGCGTGAGTAGTTCATCCTTGGACTATGGGTCCATAGCAGTAGCTAGATGGTTGTCTTCTCCTCTTGTGCTATCATGTTTAGATCTTGTGAGCTTCCTATCATGATCAAGATCATCTATTTGTAATGCTACATGTTGCGTTTGTTGGGATCCGATGAATATTGAATACTATGTCAAGTTGATTATCGATCTATCATATATGTGTTATTTATGTTCTTTCATGCTCTCCGTTGCTAGCAGAGGCTCTGGCCAAGTTGATACTTGTGACTCCAAGAGGGAGTATTTATGCTCGATAGTGGGTTCATGCCTCCATTGAATCTGGGACAGTGACAGAAAGTTCTAAGGTTATGGATGTGTTGTTACCACTAGGGATAAAACATCAATGCTTTGTCTAAGGATATTTGTGTTGATTACATTACGCACAGTACTTAATGCAATTGTCTGTTGTTTGCAACTTAATACTGGAAGGGGTGCGGATGCTAACCCGAAGGTGGACTTTTTAGGCATAGATGCATGCTGGATAGCGGTCTGTGTTCTTTGTCGTAATGCCTGATACGTCTCCGACGTATCGATAATTTCTTATGTTCCATGCCACATTATTGATGATATCTACATGTTTTATGCATACTTTATGTCATATTTATGCATTTTCCGGCACTAACCTATTAACGAGATGCCGAAGAGCCAGTTGCTGTTTTCTGTTGTTTTTTGTTTCAGAAATCCTAGTAAGGAAATATTCTCGGAATTGGATGAAATCAACGCCCAGGGGCCTATTTTCACACAAAGCTTCCAGAAGACTGGAGAGCTAACGAAGTGGGGCCACGAGGTGGCCAGACAATAGGGCGGCGCGCCCCAGGAGCTGGCCGCGCGGCCCAGGCGTCTGGGCCCCTCGTGACGCCCCTGACCTGCCCTTCCGCCTACAAATAGCCTTCGTCGCGAAACCCCCAGTACCGAGAGCCACGATACGGAAAACCTTCCAGAGATGCCGCCGCCGCCATTCCCATCTCGGGGGATTCAGGAGATCGCCTTCGGCACCCTGCCGGAGAGGGGAATCATCTCCCGGAGGACTCAACGCCGCCATGGTCGCCTCCGGAATGAAATCTTTGGTTAAAAATTGCCCAACCCATGGACTGACTACTTGGATGATTGATACGTCTCCGACGTATCGATAATTTCTTGTGTTCCATGCCACATTATTGATGATATCTACATGTTTTATGCACACTTTATGTCATATTCGTGCATTTTCTGGAACTAACCTATTAACAAGATGCCGAAGTGCCGATTCTGTTTTTCTGCTGTTTTTGGTTTCAGAAATCCTAGTAACGAAATATTCTCGGAATTGGACGAAATCAACGCCCAGGGTCCTATTTTGCCACGAAGCTTCCAGAAGACCGAAGAGGAGACGAAGTGGGGCCACGAGGTGGCCACACCCTAGGGCGGCGCGGCCTGGCCCTTGGCCGCGCCGACCTGTGGTGTGGGGCCCTCGTGTGGCCCCCTGACCTGCCCTTCCGCCTACTTAAAGCCTCCGTCGCGAAACCCCCAGTACCGAGAGCCACGATACGGAAAACCTTCCAGAGACGCCGCCGCCGCCAATCCCATCTCGGGGGATTCAGGAGATCGCCTCCGGCACCCTGCCGGAGAGGGGAATCATCTCCCGGAGGACTCTACGCCGCCATGGTCGCCTCCGGAGTGATGTGCGAGTAGTCTACCCCTGGACTATGGGTCCATAGCAGTAGCTAGATGGTTGTCTTCTCCTCATTGTGCTTCATTGTTGGGTCTTGTGAGCTGCCTAACATGATCAAGATCATCTATCTGTAATTCTATATGTTGCGTTTGTTGGGATCCGATGAATAGAGAATACTTGTTATGTTGATTATCAATTTATATCTATGTGTTGTTTATGATCTTGCATGCTCTCCGTTACTAGTAGATGCTCTGGCCAAGTAGATGCTTGTAACTCCAAGAGGGAGTATTTATGCTCGATAGTGGGTTCATGTCTCCGTGAATCTGGGGAAGTGACAGAAATCTCTAAGATTATGGATGTGCTGTTGCCACTAGGGATAAAACATTGGTGCTATGTTCGAGGATGTAGTTACTGATTACATTACGCGCAATACTTAATGCAATTGTCTGTTGTTAGCAACTTAATACTGGAGGGGGTTCGGATGATAACCTGAAGGTGGACTTTTTAGGCATAGATGCATGCTGGATAGCGGTCTATGTACTTTGTCGTAATGCCCAATTAAATCTCACTATACTCATCATAATATGTATGTGCATGGTCATGCCCTCTTTATTTGTCAATTGCCCAACTGTAATTTGTTCACCCAACATGCTGTTTATCTTATGGGAGAGACACCTCTAGTGAACTGTGGACCCCGGTCCAATTCTCTATACTGAAATACAATCTACTGCAATACTTGTTTTACTGTTTTCTGCAAACAATCATCTTCCACACAATACGGTTAATCCTTTGTTACAGCAAGCCGGTGAGATTGACAACCTCACTGTTTCGTTGGGGCAAAGTACTTTGGTTGTGTTGTGCAGGTTCCACGTTGGCGCCGCAATCTCTGGTGTTGCGCCGCACTACATCCCGCCGCCATCAACCTTCAACGTGCTTCTTTGACTCCTACTGGTTCGATTAAACCTTGGTTTCTTACTGAGGGAAACTTGCCGCTGTGCGCATCACACCTTCCTCTTGGGGTTCCCAACGGACGTGTCAACTACACGCATCAAGCAAATTTCTGGCGCCGTTGCCGGGGAGATCAAGACACGCTGCAAGGGGAGTCTCCACTTCCCAATCTCTTTACTTTGTTTTTGTCTTGCTTAGTTTTATTTACTACTTTGTTTGCTGCACTAAATCAAAATACAAAAAAATTAGTTGCTAGTTTTACTTTATTTGCTATCTTGTTTGCTATATCAAAAACACAAAAAAATTAGTTACTTGTTTTACTTTACTTAATATCATGCATGTTTTTATTTCACTAGTTAAGCATAATGGAAAACAACAAAAATATGAGAGATCTTTATGAACTTTATCTTGAATTAGGACATGATGTGTTTGAAGAGAGAATTAAAAAACCCATGGAACTTTATATGCATGCTAATAGGAATGTTATTACTATGGATGCTTTGAACACCATTGTTGCTAATGCTATGGAAAATTCTAAGCTTGGGGAAGCTGGCTCTGATGAGCATGATCTGTATAGTCCCCCAAGCATTGAGGAGAAAATTTTCTTTTATGATTACAATATGCCTCCTATATATGATGATAGCCACTTTGTTGAATTTGCTCCCACTACAACTAATAAAATTGATTATGCTTACGTGGAGAGTAATAATTTTATGCATGAGACTCATGATAAGAATGCTTTATGTGATAGTTACATTGTTGAGTTTGCTCATGATGCTACTGAAAATTATTATGAGAGAGGAAAATATGGTTGTAGAAATTTTCATGTTACTAAAACACCTCTCTATGTGCTGAAATTTTTGAAGCTACACTTGTTTTATCTTCCTATGCTTGTTACTTTGCTCTTCATGAACTTGTTTATTTACAAGATTCCTATGCATAGGAAGCATTTTAGACTTAAAATGTGTTTTGAATTTGCCTCTTGATGCTCTCTTTTGCTTCAAATACTATTTCTTGCGAGTGCATCATCAAAACTGCTGAGCCCATCTTAATGGCTATAAAGAAAGAACTTCTTGGGAGATAACCCATGTGTTTATTTTGCTACAGTAACTTTGTTTTATATTTGTGTATTGGAAGTTGTTACTACTGTAGCAACCTCTCCTTATCTTAGTTTTGTGTTTTGTTGTGCCAAGTAAAGTCTTTGATAGCAAGGTTGATACTAGATTTGGATTACTGCACAGAAACAGATTTCTTTGCTGTCACGAATCTGGGCTGTTTTCTCTGTAGGTAACTCACAAAAATTATGCCAATTTACGTGAGTGATCCTCAGATATGTACGCAACTTTCATTCAATTTGAGCATTTTCATTTGAGCAAGTCTGGTGCCTCGATAAAATTCGTCAATACGAACTGTTCTGTTTTGACAGATTCTGCCTTTTATTTCGCATTGCCTCTTTTGCTATGTTGGATGAATTTCTTTGATCCATTAATGTCCAGTAGCTTTATGCAATGTCCAGAAGTGTTAAGAATGATTGTGTCACCTCTGAACATGTTAATTTTTATTGTCCACTAACCCTCTAATGTGTTGTTCTAAGTTTGGTGTGGAGGAAGTTTTCAAGGATCAAGAGAGGAGTATGATGCAATATGATCAAGGAGAGTGAAAGCTCTAAGCTTGGGGATGCCCCGGTGGTTCACCCCTGCATATTCTAAGAAGACTCAAGCGTCTAAGCTTGGGGATGCCCAAGGCATCCCCTTCTTCATCGACAACATTATCAGGTTCCTCCCCTGAAACTATATTTTTATTCCATCACATCTTATGTGCTTTGCTTGGAGCGTCGGTTTGTTTTTGTTTTTGTTTTGTTTGAATAAAATGGATCCTAGCATTCACTGTATGGGAGAGAGACACGCTCCGCTGTAGCATATGGACAAGTAAGTCCTTAGGCTTTACTCATAATATTCATGGCGAAGTTTCTTCTTCGTTAAATTGTTATATGGTTGGAATTGGAAAATGATACATGTAGTAAATTGCTATAATGTCTTGGATAATGTGATACTTGGCAATTGTTGTGCTCATGTTTAAGCTCTTGCATCATATACTTTGCACCCATTAATGAAGAAATACATAGAGCATGCTAAAATTTGGTTTGCATATTTGGTCTCTCTAAGGTCTAGATAATTTCTAGTATTGAGTTTGAACAACAAGGAAGACGGTGTAGAGTCTTATAATGTTTACAATGTGTCTTTTATGTGAGTTTTGATGCACCGGTTCATCCTTGTGTGTGTTTCAAATAACCTTGCTAGCCTAAACCTTGTATCGAGAGGGAATACTTCTCATGCATCCAAAATCCTTGAGCCAACCACTATGCCATTTGTGTCCACCATACCTACCTACTACATGGTATTTCTCCGCCATTCCAAAGTAAATTGCTTGAGTGCTACCTTTAAATTTCCACTCTTCACCTTTACAATATATAGCTCATGGGACAAATAGCTTAAAAACTATTGTGGTATTGAATATGTACTTATGCACTTTATCTCTTATTAAGTTGCTTGTTGTGCGATAACCATGTTTCTGGGGACGCCATCAACTATTCTTTGTTGAATATCATGTGAGTTGCTATGCATGTCCGTCTTGTCTGAAGTAAGAGAGATCTACCACCTTATGGTTAAGCATGCATATTGTTAGAGAAGAACATTGGGCCGCTAACTAAAGCCATGATTCATGGTGGAAGTTTCAGTTTTGGACATATATCCTCAATCTCATATGAGAAAATTATTAATTGTTGTTACATGCTTATGCATAAAAGAGGAGTCCATTATCTGTTGTCTATGTTGTCCCGGTATGGATGTCTAAGTTGAGAATAATCAATAGCGAGAAATCCAATGCGAGCTTTCTCCTTAGACCTTTGTACAGGCAGCATGGAGGTACCCCATTGTGACACTTGGTTAAAACATGTGTATTGCGATGATCCGGTAGTCCAAGCTAATTAGGACAAGGTGCGGGCACTATTAGTATACTATGCATGAGGCTTGCAACTTGTAAGATATAATTTACATGATACATATGCTTTATTACTACCGTTGACAAAATTGTTTCTTGTTTTCAAAATAAAAGCTCTAGCACAAATATAGCAATCGATGCTTTTCCTCTATGGAGGACCATTCTTTTACTTTTATTGTTGAGTCAGTTCACCTATTTCTCTCCACCTCAAGAAGCAAACACTTGTGTGAACTGTGCATTGATTCCTACATACTTGCATATTGCACTTATTATATTACTCTATGTTGACAATTATCCATGAGATATACATGATATAAGTTGAAAGCAACCGCTGAAACTTAATCTTCCTTTGTGTTGCTTCAATACCTTTACTTTGATTTATTGCTTTATGAGTTAACTCTTATGCAAGACTTATTAATGCTTGTCTTGAAGTACTATTCATGAAAAGTCTTTGCTATATGATTCACTTGTTTACTCATGTCATATACATTGTTTTGATCGCTGCATTCACTACATATGATTTACAAATAGTATGATCAAGGTTATGATGGCATGTCACTCCAGAAATTATCTTTGTTATCGTTTTACCTGCTCGGGACGAGCAGAACTAAGCTTGGGGATGCTGATACGTCTCCGACGTATCGATAATTTCTTGTGTTCCATGCCACATTATTGATGATATCTACATGTTTTATGCACACTTTATGTCATATTCGTGCATTTTCTGGAACTAACCTATTAACAAGATCTTTGAAGTGCCGATTCTTTGTTTTCTGCTGTTTTTGGTTTCAGAAATCCTAGTAACGAAATATTCTCGGAATTGGACGAAATCAACGCCCAGGGTCCTATTTTGCCACGAAGCTTCCAGAAGACCGAAGAGGAGACGAAGTGGGGCCACGAGGTGGCCACACCCTAGGGCGGCGCGGCCTGGCCCTTGGCCGCGCCGACCTGTGGTGTGGGGCCCTCGTGTGGCCCCCTGACCTGCCCTTCCGCCTACTTCAAGCCTCCGTCGCGAAACCCCCAGTACCGAGAGCCACGATACGGAAAACCTTCCAGAGACGCCGCCGCCGCCAATCCCATCTCGGGGGATTCAGGAGATCGCCTCCGGCACCCTGCCGGAGAGGGGAATCATCTCCCGGAGGACTCTACGCCGCCATGGTCGCCTCCGGAGTGATGTGTGAGTAGTCTACGCCTGGACTATGGGTCCATAGCAGTAGCTAGATGGTTGTCTTCTCCTCATTGTGCTTCATTGTTGGGTCTTGTGAGCTGCCTAACATGATCAAGATCATCTATCTGTAATTCTATATGTTGCGTTTGTTGGGATCCGATGAATAGAGAATACTTGTTATGTTGATTATCAATTTATATCTATGTGTTGTTTATGATCTTGCATGCTCTCCGTTACTAGTAGATGCTCTGGCCAAGTAGATGCTTGTAACTCCAAGAGGGAGTATTTATGCTCGATAGTGGGTTCATGTCTCCGTGAATCTGGGGAAGTGACAGAAATCTCTAAGATTATGGATGTGCTGTTGCCACTAGGGATAAAACATTGGTGCTATGTTCGAGGATGTAGTTACTGATTACATTACGCGCAATACTTAATGCAATCGTCTGTTGTTAGCAACTTAATACTGGAGGGGGTTCGGATGATAACCTGAAGGTGGACTTTTTAGGCATAGATGCATGCTGGATAGCGGTCTATGTACTTTGTCGTAATGCCCAATTAAATCTCACTATACTCATCATAATATGTATGTGCATGGTCATGCCCTCTTTATTTGTCAATTGCCCAACTGTAATTTGTTCACCCAACATGCTGTTTATCTTATGGGAGAGACACCTCTAGTGAACTGTGGACCCCGGTCCAATTCTCTATACTGAAATACAATCTACTGCAATACTTGTTTTACTGTTTTCTGCAAACAATCATCTTCCACACAATACGGTTAATCCTTTGTTACAGCAAGCCGGTGAGATTGACAACCTCACTGTTTCGTTGGGGCAAAGTACTTTGGTTGTGTTGTGCAGGTTCCACGTTGGCGCCGGAATCTCTGGTGTTGCGCCGCACTACATCCCGCCGCCATCAACCTTCAACGTGCTTCTTGACTCCTACTGGTTCGATTAAACCTTGGTTTCTTACTGAGGGAAACTTGCCGCTGTGCGCATCACACCTTCCTCTTGGGGTTCCCAACGGACGTGTCAACTACACGCATCAATGATCATCCAAACCTTTTATGCAGGACTGAATTTTTCTTCGCGGAACCTATTAGATTCAGCTACTGGAGGTACCTTTATGTCCATCACTCTTGGTGAAGCAACAAAGCTTCTTGATAATATGATGATTAATTACTCTGAATGGCACACGGAAAGAGCTCCACAAGGTAAGAAGGTAAATTCTGTCGAAGAAACCTCTTCCTTGAGCGATAAGATTGATGCTATTATATCTATGCTTGTGAATGGTAGGACAAATATTGATCCTAATAATGTTCCGTTAGCTTCATTGGTTGCTCAAGAAGAACATGTTGATGTAAACTACATTAAAAATAATAATTTCAACAACAATGCTTACCGGAACAATTCTAGTAACAACTATAGGCCATATCCTTATAATAATGGCAACGGCTATGGTAATTCTTATGGGAATTCTTACAACAATAATAGGAACACACCCCCTGGACTTGAAGCCATGCTTAAAGAATTTATTAGTACACAAACTGCTTTTAACAAATCTGTTGAAGAAAAGCTTGGGAAAATTGATATACTTGCTTCTAAAATCGATAGTCTTGCTGCTGATGTTGATCTTTTGAAATCGAAAGTTATGCCTAATGAAAATCATAATAATAAAATTGTTACTACAGCAAATGCCATCCAAGTTAGAATTAATGAGAACATAAGATTGATGGCCGAATTGCGTGCTAGGTGGGAAAGAGAAGAAAATGAAAAAGAAGATAATATAGCTAAAGTTTGGACTATTACCACCACTAGTAATGCTAATGCTACACATGTTGCTGCACCTCCTACTAATAATGGTAAAATAATTGGTGTTAGCAATGTTTCCACTTCAAATGCAAAGCGCGAAAAACTGCCTGAAACTGCTAAAACTGCTGAAACTGCCTGTGATAAAACTGCTGAAATTTTTTCCAACATTGGGGATGATGATCCCGTTGCTTTAGATCATAATGGTTTAAATTTTGATGATTGCCACATCTCTGAAGTTATAAAATTCTTACAAAAACTTGCTAAGAGTCCTAATGCTAGTGCTATAAATTTGGCTTTCACAAAACATATTACAAATGCTCTCATAAAAGCTAGAGAAGAGAAACTAGAACGCGAAGCTTCTATTCCTAGGAAGCTAGAGGATGGTTGGGAGCCCATCATTAAGATGAAGGTCAATGACTTTGATTGTAATGCTTTATGTGATCTTGGTGCAAGTATTTCCGTTATGCCTAAGAAAATTTATAATATGCTTGACTTGCCACCATTGAAAAATTGTTATTTGGATGTTAATCTTGCTGATCATTCTACAAAGAAACCTTTGGGGAAAGTTGATAATGTTTGCATTACCATTAACAATAACCTTGTCCCCGTTGATTTTGTTGTCTTGGATATTGAATGCAATGCATCTTGTCCCATTATATTGGGAAGACCTTTTCTTCGAACTGTTGGTGCTATCATTGATATGAAGGAAGGTAATATTAAATATCAATTTCCTCTCAAGAAAGGTATGGAACACTTCCCTAGAAAGAGAATGAAGTTACCTTTTGATTCTATCATTAGAACAAATTATGATGTTGACACTTCGTCTCTTGATAATACTTGATACACACTTTCTGCACCTAGCTGAAAGGCGTTAAAGAAAAGCGCTTATGGGAGACAACCCATGTTTTTACTACAGTATTTTTGTTTTATATTTGAGTCTTGGAAGTTGTTTACTACTGTAGCAACCTCTTCTTATCTTAGTTTTGTGCATTGTTGTGCCAAGTAAAGTCGTTGACAGATTTCTTTGCTGTCACGAAACTGGGCCTAATTCTCTGTAGGTAACTCAGAAAATTATGCCAATTTACGTGAGTGATCCTCAGATATGTTCGCAACTTTCATTAAATTTGAGAATTTTCATTTGAGAAAGTCTGGTGCCTCAATAAAATTCCTCTTTACGAACTGTTCTGTTTTGACAGATTCTGCCTTTTATTTCGCATTGCCTATTTTGCTATGCTCGATGGATATTTCGATTCCATTAACTTTCAGTAGCTTTGTGCAATGTCCAGAAGTGTTAAGAATGATTATGTCACCTCTGAACATGTAAATTTTGATTGTGCACTAACTCTCTAATGAGTTGTTTTGAGTTTGGTGTGGAGGAAGTTTTCAAGGATCAAGAGAGAGAGATGATACAATATGATCAAGGAGAGTGAAAGCTCTAAGCTTGGGGATGCCCCGGTGGTTCACCCCTGCATATATCAAGAAGACTCAAGCATCTAAGCTTGGGGATGCCCAAGGCATCCCCTTCTTCATCGACAACATTATCAGGTTCCTCCCCTGAAACTATATTTTTATTCCATCACATCTTATGTGCTTTGCTTGGAGCGTCGGCTTGTTTTTTTTTTGTTTTTGTTTGAATAAAATGGATCCTAGCATTGTTTGTGTGGGAGAGAGACACGCTCCGCTGTTGCATATGGACAAATATGTCCTTAGGCTTTACTCATAATATTCATGGCGAAGTTTCTTCTTCGTTAAATTGTTATATGGTTGGAATTGGAAAATGATACATGTAGTAATTGCTAAAATGTCTTGGATAATGTGATACTTGGCAATTGTTGTGCTCATGTTTAAGCTCTTGCATCATATACTTTGCACCAATTAATGAAGAAATACATAGAGCATGCTAAAATTTGGTTTGCATATTTGGTCTCTCTAAGGTCTAGATAATTTCTAGTATTGAGTTTGAACAACAAGGAAGACGGTGTAGAGTCTTATAATGTTTACAATATGTCTTTTATGTGAGTTTTGCTGCACCGCTTCATCCTTGTGTTTGTTTCAAATAGCCTTGCTAGCCTAAACCTTGTATCGAGAGGGAATACTTCTCATGCATCCAAAATCCTTGAGCCAACCACTATGCCATTTGTGTCCACCATACCTACCTACTACATGGTATTTCTCCGCCATTCCAAAGTAAATTGCTTGAGTGCTACCTTTAAAATTTCTATCCTCTACCTTTGCAATATATAGCTCATGGGACAAATAGCCTAAAAACGATTGTGGTATTGAATATGTACTTATGCACTTTATCTCTTATTAAGTTGCTTGTTGTGCGATAACCATGTTCCTGGGGACGCCATCAACTACTCTTTGTTGAATATCATGTGAGTTGCTTTGCATGTTCGTCTTGTCTGAAGTAAGGGAGATTTACCACTAAAATGGTTAGAGCATGCATAATGTTAGAGAAGAACATTGGGCCGCTAACTAAAGCCATGAATCATGGTGGAAGTTTCAGTTTTGGACATATATCCTCAATCTCATACGAGAAAATTAATTGTTGCTACATGCTTATGCATATAAGAGGAGTCCATTATCTGTTGTCTATGTTGTCCCGGTATGGATGTCTAAGTTGAGAATAATCAATAGCGAGAAATCCAATGCGAGCTTTCTCCTTAGACCTTTGTACAAGCGGCATAGAGGTACCCCTTTGTGACACTTGGTTAAAACATGTGCATTGCGATAATCCCGGTAATCCAAGCTAATTAGGACAAGGTGCGGGCACTATTAGTATACTATGCATGAGGCTTGCAACTTGTAAGATATAATTTACATAACACATATGCTTTATTACTACCGTTGACAAAATTGTTTCTTGTTTTCAAAATCAAAGCTCTAGCACAAATATAGCAATCGATGCTTTCCTCTTTGAAGGACCTTTCTTTTACTTTTATTGTTGAGTCAGTTCACCTATCTCTCTCCACCTCAAGAAGCAAACACTTGTGTGAACTGTGCATTGATTCCTACATACTTGCATATTGCACTTGTTATATTACTTTACATTGACAATATCCATGAGATATACATGTTATAAGTTGAAAGCAACCGCTGAAACTTCATCTTCCTTTGTGTTGCTTCAATTCCTTTACTTTGAATTATTGCTTTATGAGTTAACTCTTATGCAAGACTTATTGATGCTTGTCTTGAAGTACTATTCATGAAAAGTCTTTGCCATATGATTCAGTTGTTTACTCATGTCATTTACATTGTTTTGATCGTTACATTCATTACATATGCTTACAATAGTATGATCAAGGTTATGATGGCATGTCACTTCAAAAATTATCTTTGTTATCGTTTACCTGCTCTGGACGAGCAGAAACTAAGCTTGGGGATGCTGATACGTCTCCGACGTATCGATAATTTCTTATGTTCCATGCCACGTTATTGATGATATCTACATATTTTATGCATACTTTATGTCATATTTATGCATTTTCCGGCACTAACCTATTAACGAGATGCCGAAGAGCCAGTTGCTGTTTTCTGCTGTTTTTGGTTTCAGAAATCGTAGTAAGGAAATATTCCCGGAATTGGACGAAATCAACGCCCAGGGGCCTATTTTCACACGAAGCTTCCAGAAGACCGGAGAGCTAACGAAGTGGGGCCACGAGGTGGCCAGACAATAGGGCGGCGCGGCCCAGGAGCTGGCCGCGCGGCCCTAGCGTCTGGGCCCCTCGTGACGCCCCCTGACCTGCCCTTCCGCCTACAAATAGCCTTCGTCGCGAAACCCCCAGTACTGAGAGCCACGATACGGAAAACCTTCCAGAGACGCCGCCGCCGCCAATCCCATCTCGGGGGATTCAGGAGATCGCCTCCGGCACCCTGCCGGAGAGGGGAATCATCTCCCGGAGGACTCTACGCCGCCATGGTCGCCTCCGGAGTGATGAGTGAGTACTCTACCCCTGGACTATGGGTCCATAGCAGTAGCTAGATGGTTGTCTTCTCCTTATGTGCTTCATTGTCAGATCTTGTGAGCTGCCAAACATGATCAAGATCATCTATCTGTAATGCTATATGTTGTGTTTGTTGGGATCCGATGAATAGAGAATACTATGTTATGTTGATTATCAATTTATATCTATGTGTTGTTTATGATCTTGCATGCTCTCCGTTATTAGTAGAGGCTCTGGCCAAGTTTTTGCTAGTAACTCCAAGAGGGAGTATTTATGCTCGATAGTGAGTTCATGTCTCCGTGAATCTGGGGGAGTGAAAGAAACCTCTAAGATTATGGATGTGCTGTTGCCACTAGGGATAAAACATTGATGCTATGTCCGAGGATGTAGTTATTGATTACATTACGCACCATACGTAATGCAATTGTCTGTTGTTTGCAACTTAATACTGGAAGGGGTTCGGATGATAACCTGAAGGTGGACTTTTTAGGCATAGATGCATGCTGGATAGCGGTCTATGTACTTTGTCGTAATGCCCAATTAAATCTCACAATACTCATCATATCATGTATGTGCATGGTCATGCCCTCTCTATTTGTCAATTGCCCAACTGTAATTTGTTCACCCAACATGCTATTTATCTTATGGGAGAGACACCTCTAGTGAACTGTGGACCCCGGTCCATTCTTTACATCTGAAATACAATCTACTGCAATTGTTCTACTGTTCTCTGCAAACAATCATCATCCACACTATACATCTAATCCTTTGTTACAGCAAGCCGGTGAGATTGACAACCTCACTGTTTCGTTGGGGCAAAGTACTTTGGTTGTGTTGTGCAGGTTCCACGTTGGCGCCGGAATCCCTGGTGTTGCGCCGCACTACATCTCGCCGCCATCAACCTTCAACGTGCTTCTTGGCTCCTACTGGTTCGATAAACCTTGGTTTCATACTGAGGGAAAATTTGCCGCTGTACGCATCACACCTTCCTCTTGGGGTTCCCAACGGACGCGTGCTGTACGCGTATCAATGCCCTAAGTAAATCTCATAGTAGTCATCATGATATGTATATGCATCTCTATTTGTCAATTTCCCAACTATAATTTGTTCATCCAACATGTTATTTATCTTATTGGAGAGACACCACTAGTGAACTGTGGACCCCGGTCCATTCTTTTACATCTAAAATACAATCTACTGCAATCATTGTTCTCTGTTGTTCTTTGCAAACAAACATCATTCTCCACACCATACGTTTAATCCTTTATTTACAGCAAGCCGGTGAGATTGACAACCTCACTGTTAAGTTGGGGCAAAGTATTTTGATTGTGTTTGTGCAGGTTCCATGTTGGCGCCAGAATCCCTGGTGTTGCGCCGCACTACACTCCTTCACCAACAACCTTCACGTGGCCTTCATCTCCTACTGGTTCGATAACCTTGGTTTCTTACTGAGGAAAAACTTGCTGCTGTACGCATCATACCTTCCTCTTGAGGTTCCCAACGGACGCGTGCTTTGCCATCACAAGCAGCTCTTTTTCTGGCGCCGTTACCGGGGAGATCAAGATACGCTGCAAGGGGAGTCTCTCACACCCAATCTCTTTACTTTGTTTATTGTCTTGCTTTATTTTATTTTATGTTTTGTTTGCCTTCTTTACATCAAAAACTCAAAAAAAAATAGTTACTTGTTTTACTTTATTTAATTCAGTTTTGCTTTGTTTTTACTATTGCTAAAATGTGTAATCCTGAAGTTGAAGTTCGTTCTTTTAAGCAACAAGGGGGAGAAAGTTTTAAAGATGTTTGGTATAGAATTAGTGATGCTCATCATATGTGCACTAAGAAACACTCCACTATTATCCTCCTTAGGAACTTTTATGTTGGTATATCTAGCTGGAATAGGCATGTTCTTGATACTCTTTCAGGGGGTAATTTTTTAGGTACTCCTGCTTTAGAATCTAGTTGCATCATTGAGAGTCTAGTTGGAATACCACCTGTTAATGAAGCTAAAATTGAAATTTCTCTTGAGGATGTCATGAAAAAGTTGGAAGCCATAGAGAAAAATCTTCCAAGTGTTGAGACTAAATTGGGAATATTACTTGATAATAATGATAAACTTGATAAATCACTAGGAGGAATTAATGAAAGAATTGCTATCTTAGAAACTTGTGCTATCCATGATAATCAAACCCGTAGGATTTGTGAACTTGAAGAAGCTATGGGAACCTTGGGTTCAACATTTTCTTCTCTTAAGTTTATGGAGAAAGCTTATGTGGGTAAGGAGCAAAAATTCATGTATGTCTCTAAGGTTCCTAAGCCAAAGAATTATTATAAGCCTAAAATTGATGAAACCCTTAGTACCACTATGGGAAATTTAGATGATGGAGCATCTGAGGTACCCTCTGCGACAAGTTGTGTTTTTGAGGAAAATTATGATGTTGATGCTTCATCTCTTGATGTTACTTGATTTGCACTTTCTGCGCCTATCTGAAAGGCGTTAAAGAAAAGCACTTCTTGGGAGATAACCCATGATGTTTTTATTTTACTACTGTTTTTTTGTGTCTTGGAAGTTGTTATTACTGTAGCAACCTCTCCTTATCATATTGGTGTGCCAAGTAAAGTCTTTGATAGTAAAGTTGATACTAGATTTGGATTCCTGCGCAGAAATAGATTTTTACCTGTCACGAATTTGAGTAGATCTCTCTGTAGGAAACTCGTAAAATGCTGAAAAAATTCATGCGTGATCCTCAGATATGTACGCAACTTTCATTCAATTTGAGCTTTTTCATCTGAGCCTGTTAAGTGCCTCGAAAAAATTAGTCTTTACGGACTGTTCTGTTTTGACAGATTCTGCCTTTTATTTCGCATTGCCTCTTTTGCTGTGTTGAGTGGATTTCTTTGTTCCATTAACTTTCAGTAGCCTTGGGTAATGTCCAGAAGTGTTAAGAATGATTGTGTCCTCTCTGAACATGTGAATTTTTGATTATGCACTAACCCTCTAATGAGATTGTTTTGAGTCTGGTGAGGAGGAAGTTTTCAAGGGTCAAGAGAGGAGGATGATATGATATGATCAAGAAGAGTGAAAAGTCTAAGCTTGGGGATGCCCCCGTGGTTCATCCTTGCATATTTCAAGAAGACTCAAGCATCTAAGCTTGGGGATGCCCAAGGCATCCCCTTCTTCATCAACAACTTATCAGGTCACCTCTAGTGAAACTATATTTTTATTCCGTCACATCTTATGTGTTTTACTTGGAGCGTCTATTTGTTTTTGTTTGAATAAAATCGGATCCTAGCATTCCTTGTGCTGGAGAAAGACACGCTCCGCTTTTTCATATGAACAATGGTATTCTTAGCTTTACTTTAATGTTCATGGCGAAGTTGAAAGCCGCTTCGTTGATTGCTATTTGGTTGGAAACAGAAAATGCTTCATGTGGTAAATGGTATATTATCTTGAATAATTTGATACTTGGCAATTGTTTTGAGCTCTCAAGTAGATCATGTTTAAGCTTTTGCATCATGTAGTTTAAACCTATTAGTGGAGAACTACTGTAGAGCTTGTTGAAATTTGGTTTGCATGATTGGTCTCTCTAAAAAGTCTAGATATTTTCTGGTAAAAGTGTTTGAGCAACAAGGAAGACAATGTAGAGTCTTATAATGCTTGCAATATGTTCTTATGTAAGTTTTGCTGTACCGATTCATACTTGTGTTTGCTTCGAACAACCTTGCTAGCCAAAGCCTTGTATCGAGAGGGAATGCTTCTCGTGCATCCAAAACCTTGAGCCAAAACTCATGCCATTTGTGTCCACTATAACTACCTATATGTGGTATTTTTCTGCCATTCCAAGTAAATTGCTTGCATGCTACCTTTAAAATTTCATTCCTTGTCTTTGCAATACATAGCTCATGGGAAAGTAGCCTAAAAACTATTGTGGTAATGAATATGTCGCTTATGTATCTTAGTTCTTATAAGTTGCTTGTTGAGCGGTAACCATGTTTCTGGGGATGCCATCAACTTTTTACTTTGTTGAATATCATGTGAGTTGCTATGCATGTTCGTCTTGTCTGAAGTAAGGGAGATTTCTCATGATTAAATGGTTTGAGTATGCATATTGTTAGAGAAGAACATTGGGCCGCCAACCAAAGCCATGTATCATGGTGGAAGTTTTAGTTTGGACACTAATCCTCAATCTCTTATGAGAATATTATCTGTTGTTGAATGCTTAAGCATTAAAGAGGAGTCCATTATCTGTTTTCTATGTTGTCCCGGTATGGATGTCCTTAAGTTGAGATCTATCAAAACTGAGAAATCAAATGCGATCTATTTCCTTGGGCCTTTGTACAGGTGGCATAGAGGTACCCCTTTGTAACACTTGGTTGAAACATATGTAATGCAATGATAATTCATGGAAATCCGAGCTAATTAGGGCAAGGTGCGGGCACTATTAGTATTCGATGCATGAGGCTTGCAACTTATAAGAGGTTTTATGCATAACACATATGAATTATTACTACCGTTGACAAAATTGTTTCCATGTTTTCAAAATAAAAAGCTCTAGCACATGAGTAATCCATGCTTCCCTCTGCGAAGGGCCTTTCTTTTACTTTATGTTGAGTCAGTTTACCTACTTCTTTCTATCTTAGAAGCAAACACTTGTGTCAACTGTGTGCACTGATTCTTACATGTTTACTTATTGCAGTTGTTATATTACTTTATGTTGACAACTATCCATGAGATATACATGTTACAAGTTGAAAGCAATTGCAGAAACTTAATCATCCTTTGTGTTGCTTCAAAACCTTCTATTAAGAATCTATTGCTTTATGAGTTAACTCTTACGCAAGACTTATTGATGCTTGTCTTGAAAGTACAATTCATGAAAATTCTTTGCTATATGATTCAGTTGTTTAGTCATCATCTAGACCATTGCTTCGAATCACTTCATTCATCTCATATGCTTTACAATAGTATTGATCAAGATTATGCTAGTAGCATGTCACTTCAGAAATTATCCTTGTTATCGTTTACCTACTCGAGGGCAAGTAGGAACTAAGCTTGGGGATGCTTGATACGTCTCAAACGTATCTATAATTTCTAATGTTCCATGCTAGTTATATGACAATACTCACATGTTTTATATACACTTTACATCATTTTGATGCTTTTTCCGGCACTAACCTATTAACAAGATGCCGAAGCGCCAGTTCCTGTTTTCTGCTGTTTTTGGATTCAGAAATCCTACACAGGAAATATTCTCGGAATTGGACGAAACAAAAGCCCACGGTCTTATTTTCCACAGAGGATTCCAGAACAGCGAAGAAGAGTCGGAGGCGGCCAGCAGGGGGGCCACCCCATAGGGCGGCGCGGCCTGCCCCCCTGGCGCGCCCAGGTATGGGGAGCCCACCCCTGGCTCCCCCGACGCTGCCTCTTCGCCTATATATTCCTCCGTATCGGAAAACCCTAGTACCGAGAGCCACGATACGAGAAAAGTTACTGAGACGCCGCCGCCGCCAATCCCATCTTGGGGGATTCAGGAGATCGCCTCCGGCACCCTGCCGGAGAGGGGAATCATCATCGGAGGGCTCTACATCACCATGCCCGCCTCCAGACTGATGCGTGAGTAGTTCATCCTTGGACTATGGGTCCATAGCAGTAGCTAGATGGTTGTCTTCTCCTCTTGTGCTATCATGTTTAGATCTTGTGAGCTGCCTATCATGATCAAGATCATCTATTTGTAATGCTACATGTTGCGTTTGTTGGGATCCGATGAATATTGAATACTATGTCAAGTTGATTATCGATCTATCATATATGTGTTATTTATGTTCTTGCATGCTCTCCGTTGCTAGTAGAGGCTCTGGCCAAGTTGATACTTGTGACTCCAAGAGGGAGTATTTATGCTCGATAGTGGGTTCATGCCTTCATTGAATCTGGGACAGTGATAGAAAGTTCTAAGTTTATGGATGTGCTGTTGCCACTAGGGATAAAACATCAATGCTTTGTCTAAGGATATTTGTGTTGATTACATTACACACAGTACTTAATGAAATTGTCTGTTGTTTGCAACTTAATACTGGAAGGGGTGCGGATGCTAACCCGAAGGTGGACTTTTTAGGCATAGATGCATGCTGGATAGCGGTCTATGTTCTTTGTCGTAATGCCCCTAAGTAAATCTCATAGTAGTCATCATGATATGTATATGCATCTCTATTTGTCAATTGCCCAACTGTAATTTGTTCACCCAACATGCTATTTATCTTATTGGAGAGACACCACTAGTGAACTGTGGACCCCGGTCCATTCTTTTACATCTAAAATACAATCTACTGCAATCATTGTTCTCTGTTGTTCTTTGCAAACAAACATCATTCTCCACACCATACGTTTAATCCTTTGTTTACAGCAAGCCGGTGAGATTGACAACCTCACTGTTAAGTTGGGGCAAAGTATTTTGATTGTGTTGTGCAGGTTCCACGTTGGCGCCGGAATCCCTGGTGTTGCGCCGCACTACACTCCTTCACCAACAACCTTCACGTGGCCTTCATCTCCTACTGGTTCGATAACCTTGGTTTCTTACTGAGGGAAAACTTGCTGTTGTACGCATCATACCTTCCTCTTGGGGTTCCCAACGGACGTGTGCTTTACCATCACAAGCACTCACAGGTAAAGATACCGGAGATCCGGCTGATACGTCTCCGACGTATCGATAATTTCTTATGTTCTATGCCACATTATTGATGATATCTACATGTTTTATGCATAATTTATGTCATATTTATGCGTTTTCCGGAACTAACCTATTGACGAGATGCCGAAGGGCCAGTTGCTGTTTTCGGCTATTTTTGGTTTCAGAAATCCTAGTAAGGAAATATTCTCGGAATTGGACGAAATCAACGCCCAGAGTCTTAGAATTGGACGAAGCTTCCAGAACACCCGAGAGTCGCCAGAGAGGGGCCACAGGGGGCCCACACATGGTGGCGGCGCGGCCCAGGGGGGGCACCGCCCTAGTGTCTGGTGGCCCCAGACCCCTTCTGACGCCGCCTCTTCGCCTATAAGAAGCCCCTGACCTAAGTCTTCGATAAAAAAAGCCACGGTACAAGAAACCATCCAGAGCCGCCGCCATCGCGAAGCTAAGATCTAGGAGACAGGAGTCTCTGTTCCGGCACGCCGCCGGGATGGGGAAGTGCCCCCGGAAGGCTTCTCCATCGACACCGCTGCCATCTCCACCGCCATCTTCATCAACGCTGTTGTCTCCCATGAGGAGGGAGTAGTTCTCCATCGAGGCTAAGGGCTGTACCGGTAGCTATGTGGTTAATCTCTCTCCTATGTACTTCAATACAATGATCTCATGAGCTGCCTTACATGATTGAGATTCATATGAGTTTTGTATCACTACTATTCTATGTGCTACTCTAGTGATGTTATTAAAGTAGTCTATTCCTCCTCCACGGTGTAATGGTGACAGTGTGTGCATCGTGTAGTACTTGGCGTAGGTTATGATTGTAATCTCTTGTAGATTATGAAGTTAACTATTGCTATGATAGTATTGATGTGATCTATTCCTCCTTTCATAGTGTGAAGGTGACAGTGTGCATGCTATGTTAGTACTTGGTTTAGTTGTGTTGATCTATCGTGCACTCTAAGGTTATTTAAACATGAATATCGAATATTGTGGAGCTTGTTAACTCTGGCATTGAGGGTTCGTGTAATCCTACACAATTATGGTGTTCATCATCCAACAAGAGAGTGTAGAGTATAGCATATATCTATTTATTCTGTTATGTGATCAAAGTTGAGAGTGTCCACTAGTGAAAGTATGATCCCTAGGCCTTGTTCCTAAATATTGCTATCGCTGCTTGTTTACTGTTCTACTGCATCTGTACTGTCTGCAATATTACCACCATCAACCACACGCCAGTCCTGGACAGGAAAGCACTTTTCTGGCACCGTTACTACTGCTCATACTTATTCATACCACCTGTATTTCACTATCTCTTCGCCGAACTAGTGCACCTATTAGGTGTGTTGGGGACACAAGAGACTTCTTGCTTTGTGGTTGCAGGGTTGCTTGAGAGGGATATCTTTGACCTCTTCCTCCCTGAGTTCGATAAACCTTGGGTGATCCACTTAAGGGAAACTTGCTGCTGTTCTACAAACCTCTGCTCTTGGAGGCCCAACACTGTCTACAAGAATAGAAGCACCCGTAGACATCAAGCACTTTTCTGGCGCCGTTGCCGGGGAGGAAAGGTAAAAGGTACTCACACTCCGGATCTCAGCTACTAAGCTATTTTTCGGCGCCGTTGTAAGTACTCGAAGCTATTTCCTTTAGATCCTGCAATTGCATCTTTTTGTTTCTTGTTTTACACTAGTTAGGCATAATGGAAAACAACAAAAATATGAGAGATCTTTATGAACTTTATCTTGAATTAGGACATGATGTGTTTGAAGAGAGAATTAAAAAACCCATGGAACTTTATATGCATGCTAATGGGAATGTTATTAATATGAATGCTTTGAACACTATTGTTGCTAATGCTATGGAAAATTCTAAGCTTGGGGAAGCTGGTTTTGATGAGCATGATCTTTTTAGTCCCCCAAGCATTGAGGAGGAAATTTACTTTGATGATACTTTGCCTCCTATTTATGATGATTATAATGATAGTAGTCTTTTGTTGCCGCCTGTTATGGAGGATAAATTTGATTATGATTACAATATGCCTCCTATATTTGATGATGAGAATAATAATGATAGCTACTTTGTTGAATTTGCTCCCACTACAACTAATAAAATTGATTATGCTTATATGTGGAGAGTAATAACTTTATGCATGATACTCATGATAAGAATGCTTTATGTGATAGTTATATTGTTGAGTTTGCTCATGACACTACTGAAAGTTATTATGAGAGAGGAAAATATGGTTGTAGAAATTTTCATGTTACTAAAACACCTCTCTATGTGCTGAAATTTTTGAAGCTACACTTATTCTATCTTCCTATGCTTGTTACTTTGCTCTTCATGAACTTGTTTATTTACAAGATTCCTATGCATAGGAAGCATGTTAGACTTAAATGTGTTTTGAATTTGCCTCTTGATGCTCTCTTTTGCTTCAAATACTATTTCTTGCGAGTGCATCATTAAAACTGCTGAGCCCATCTTAATGGCTATAAAGAAAACACTTCTTGGGAGATAACTCATGTGTTTATTTTACTACAGTAATTTTGTTTTATATTTGTGTCTTGGAAGTTGTTACTACTGTAGCAACCTCTCCTTATCTTAGTTTTATTGGATTGTTGTGCCAAGTAAAGTTTTTGATAGAAAGGTTGATACTAGATTTGGATTACTGCGCAGAAACAGATTTCTTCCTGTCACGAATCTGGGCCTAATTCTCTGTAGGAAACTCAGAAAATTATGCCAATTTACGTGAGTGATCCTCAGATATGTACGCAACTTTCATTTAATTTGAGCATTTTCATCTGAGCAAGTCTGGTGCCTCTTTAAAATTCGTCTTTACGGACTGTTCTGTTTTGACAGATTCTGCCTTTTATTTCGCATTGCCTCTTTTGCTATGTTGAATGGATTTCTTTGTTCCATCGACTTTCAGAAGCTTTGTGCGATGTCCAGAAGTGTTAGGAATGATTGTGTCACCTCTGAACATGTGATTTTTTGATTATGCACTAACCCTCTAATGAGTTTGTTTCGAGTTTGGTGTGGAGGAAGTTTTCAAGGGTCAAGAGAGGAGGATGATACAATATGATCAAGGAGAGTGAAAGCTCTAAGCTTGGGGATGCCCCGGTGGTTCATCCCTGCATATTTCAAGAAGACTCAAGCATCTAAGCTTGGGGATGCCCAAGGCATCCCCTTCTTCATCGACAAATTATCAGGTTCCTCCCTTGAAACTATATTTTTATTCGGTCACATATTATGTACTTTACTTGGAGCGTCTGTTTGTTTTTGTTTTTGTTTTTGTTTGAATAAATGATTGTGTGGGAGAGAGACACGCTCCGCTGGTTCATATGAACACATGTGTTCTTAGCTTTTAATGTTCATGGCGAAGGTTGAAACTGCTTCGTTAATTGTTGTATGGTTGGAAACGGGAAATGCTACATGTAGTAATTGGTATGATGTCTTGAATAACTTGATGCTTGGAAATTGTTGTGCTCATGTTTAAGCTCTTGCATCATGTACTTTGCACCTATTAGTGAAGAAATACATAGAGCTTGCTAAAATTTGGTTTGCATAATTGGTCTCTCTAAGGTCTAGATAATTTCTAGTAAGGGTCGAACAACAAGGAAGACGGTATAGAGTCTTATAATGTTTACAATATGTCTCTTATGTGAGTTTTGCTGTACCGTTTCATACTTGTGTTTGTTTCAAATAGCCTTGCTAGCCTAAGCCTTGTATCGAGAGGGAATACTTCTCATGCATCCAAAATCCTTGAGCCAAACACTATGCCATTTGTGTCCACCATACCTACCTACTACATGGTATTTCTCCGCCATTCCAAAGTAAATTGCTTGAGTGCTACCTTTAAATTTCTATCCTCTACCTTTGCAATATATAACTCATGGGACAAATTGAAGGAGATATGCCCTAGAGGTAATAATAAAGTGGTTATTATTTATATCTTTATGTTTATGATAAATGTTTATATATCATGCTATAATTGTATTAACCGAAACATTAGTACATGTGTGATATGTAGACAAACAAAGAAGTCCCCAGTATGCCTCTTAACTAGCTTGTTGATTAATGGATGATTAGTTTCATAATCATGAACATTGGATGTTATTAATAACAAGGTTATATCATTGTATGAATGATGTAATGGACACACCCAATTAAGCGTAGCGTAAGATCTCGTCATTAAGTTATTTGCTATAAGCTTTCGATACATAGTTACCTAATCCTTATGACCATGAGATCATGTAAATCACTTATACCAGAAAGGTACTTTGATTACACCAAACGCCACTGCGTAAATGGGTGGTTATAAAGGTGGGATTAAGTATCCGGAAAGTATGAGTTGAGGCATATGGATCAACAGTGGGATTTGTCCATCCCGATGACGGATAGATATACTCTGGGCCCTCTCGGTGGAATGTCGTCTAATGTCTTGCAAGCATATGAATAAGTTCATAAGAGACCACATACCACGGTACGAGTAAAGAGTACTTGTCAGGAGACGAGGTTGAACAAGGTATAGAGTGATACTGAAGATCAAACCTCGGACAAGTAAAATATCGCGTGACAAAGGGAATTGGTATCGTATGTGAATGGTTCATTCGATCACTAAAGTCATCGTTGAATATGTGGGAGCCATTATGGATCTCCAGATCCCGCTATTGGTTATTGGTCGGAGTGAGTACTCAACCATGTCCGCATAGTTCACGAACCGTAGGGTGACACACTTAAAGTTGGATGTTGAAATGGTTGAACTTGAATATGGAATGGAGTTCGAATATTTGTTCGGAGTCCCGGATGAGATCCCGGACATCACGAGGAGTTCTGGAATGGTCCAGAGAATAAGATTCATATATATGATGTCATTTTATGTGAATTAAAATGATTCGGAAGGTTCTATGGAAGGTTCTAGAAAAGTCCGGAAGAAACCACCAAGGAAGGTGGAGTCCCGGAGGGACTCCACCTCCATGGCCGGCCAACCCTAGTGGGGGAGGAGTCCCAAGTGGACTCCCCCAAGGGGGGCCGGCCACCCCCTCCATGGAAGGTGGAACTCCCACCTCTAGTGGGAGTCCTAGCTTGGGTAGGTTTCCCTATCACATGGAAGGTTTTGGGTTCGGGTCTTATTCGGAGACTTGTAGTCCAACACTTGGGGTTCCACCTATATAATGAGGGGCCAAGGGAGGGGGCCGGCCACCCCAAGACCACAACCTGGCCGCCCCCCTTGAGTGGCCGGCCACCCCCTCCCAAACCCTAGCCACCCCCCTTCTCCTCCATAGCTCCCGCGTGCTTTAGCGAAGCTCCGCCGGAGTTCTCCACCACCACCGACACCACGCCGTCGTGCTGTCGGATTCAAGAGGAGCTACTACTTCCGCTGCCCGCTGGAACGGGAGGTGGACGTCGTCTTCATCAACAACCGAACGTGTGACCGAGTACGGAGGTGCTGCCCGTTCGTGGCGCCGGAGGGATCGTGATCAAGATCTTCTACGCGCTTTTGCAAGCGGCAAGTGAACGTCTACCGCAGCAACAAGAGCCTCCTCTTGTAGGCTTTGGAATCTCTTCAAGGGTGAGACTCGATAAACCCCTCGTTGCTACCGTCTTCTAGATTGCATCTTGGCTTGGATTGCGAGTTCGCCGTAGGAAATTTTTTGTTTTCTATGCAACGTTATCCTACAGTGGTATCAGAGCCGTGTCTATGCATAGATGGTTGCACGAGTAGAACACAATGGTTTTGTGGGCGTTGATGCTCTTGTTATCTTTAGTTTGAGTACTTTGCATCTTTGTGGCATAGTGGGATGAAGCGGCTCGGACTAACTTTACATGACCGCGTTCATGAGACTTGTTCCTCGTTCGACATGCAACTTGTATTGCATAAGAGGCTTTGCGGGTGTCTGTCTCTCCTACTATAGTGAAGATTCAATTTACTCTTCTATTGAAAACATTAGTATCAACATTGTGGTTCATGTTCGTAGGTAGATTAGATCTCTCTCGAAAACCCTAAACCACGTAAAATATGCAAACCAAATTAGAGACGTCTAACTTGTTTTTGCAGGGTTTGGTGATGTGATATGGCCATAATGTGATGATGAATATGTATGAGATGATCATTATTGTATTGTGGCAACCGGCAGGAGCCTTATGGTTGTCTTTAAATTTCATGTTGAGTAGTATTTCAAAATAGTTGTAATAGTTGCTACATGGAGGACAATCATGAAGACGGCGCCATTGACCTTGACGCTACGCCGACGATGATGGAGATCATGCCCGAAGATGATGGAGATCATGTCCGTGCTTTGGAGATGAAGATCAAAGGCGCAAAGACAAAAGGGCCATATCATATCACATATGAACTGCATGTGATGTTAATCCTTTTATGCATCTTATTTTGCTTAGATCGCGACGGTAGCATTATAAGATGATCCCTCACTAAAATCTCAAGATAATGAAGTGTTCATCCTTAGTAGCACCGTTGCCAAGACTTGTTGTTTCGAAGCATCTCGTGATGATCGGGTGTGATAGAATCAACAAGTGCATACAACGGGTGCAAGACAGTTTTGCACATGCGGATACTAAGGTGGCCTTGACGAGCCTAGCATGTACATACATGGTCTCGGAACACGTGATACCGAAAGGTAGAGCATGAATCATATGGTTGATATGATGAACACTTTGAGTGTTCGCCATTGAAATCACACCTTGTCTCGTGATGATCGGACATAGGTGCGGTGGATTTGGTTCGTGTGATCACTAAGACAATGCGAGGGATATTGTTTTGAGTGGGAGTTCACCTAGATTTTTAATTATGTTGAATTAAAATTTGAACTCAATTTGTCATAAACTTAGTCTAAACTTTTGCAAATATATGTTGTAGAGATGGCGTCCCCAATCAATTTTAACCAGTTCCTAGAGAAAGAAAAACTTAAGAGCAACGGTAGCAACTTCACCGACTGGTTCCGTCATGTGAGGATCTTCCTCTCCGGCGGAAATCTGCAATATGTGCTTGATGCACCGCTAGGTGACCCTCCTGTAAACTGAAACCGATGAAGTAAAAGCTGTTTACGAGACTCGGAAAACTCGGTACTCTCAAGTTCAGTGTGCCATCCTGTGCAGTCTGGAATCCGATGTTCAAAAACGTTTTGAGCACCACGATCCTCATGAGTTGATGAATGAGCTGAAAGCTATTTTTGAGACTCATGCGGCCATAGAATGCTATGAAGCATCGAAACATTTCTTCAGCTGTATGATGGAAGAAGGCAGCTCCGTTAGTGAGCACATGCTCGCCATGACCGGGCATGCGAAGAAACTCAGTGACTTGGGAATAGTGATTCCTAACAGACTGGGGATTAATCGTGTCCTTCAATCACTGCCACCAAGTTACAAGAACTTTGTGATGAACTACAATATGCAGAACATGAACAAGGAGTTACCTGAACTCTTTGGCATGCTAAAAGCTGCTGAGATTGAGATTAAGAAAGAGCACCAAGTGTTGATGGTCAACAAGACCACCAGTTTCAAGAAACAGGGCAAGTCTAAGGGAAAATTCAAGAAGGGTGGCAAGAAAGCTGCCACACCTCCTATGAAACCTAAGAACGGCCCTAAGCCTGATGCTGAGTGCTATTACTACAAGGAGAAGGGACACTGGAAGCGTAATTGCTCCAAGTATCTGGCTGATCTGAAGAGCGGCCTTGTCAAGAAGAAGAAAGAAGGTATATCTGATATACATGTTATAGATGTTTATCTCACTGGTTCTCGTTCTAGTACCTGGGTATTTGATACTGGTTCGGTTGCTCATATTTATAACTCGAAACAGGAACAAAAGAATAAACGAAGACTACTCAAAGATGAAGTGACGATGCGTGTTGGAAACGGATCCAAAGTCGATGTGATCGCTGTCGGCACACTTCCTCTACATCTACCTTCGGGATTAGTTTTAAGCCTAAATAATTGTTATTTTGTACCCGCGTTGAGCATGAACATTATATCTGGATCTTGTTTAATGCAATACGGTTATTCATTCAAGTCTGAGAATAATGGTTGTTCTATTTTTATGAATAATATCTTTTATGGTCGAGCACCAGAAAAGAATGGCTTATTTCTGTTAGATCTCGATAGTAGTGATACGCATATACATAACATTGATGCTAAGCGAATTAAATTGAATGATAATTCTACTTATATGTGGCACTGTCGTCTTGGTCATATTGGAGTGAAACGCACGAAGAAACTCCATACCGATGGATTACTTGAGTCACTTGACTTTGAGTCACTTGATAGATGCGAAGCATGTCTGATGGGAAAAATGACTAAGACTCCATTTTCTGGTATGATGGAGCGAGCTACTGACTTATTGGAAATCATACATACCGATGTGTGCGGACCAATGAGTGTAGCATCGCGCGGTGGTTATCGTTATGTTCTAACCTTCACAGATGATCTGAGTAGATATGGGTATATCTATTTCATGAAACATAAATCCGAAACTTTCGAGAAGTTTAAGGAATTCCAAAGTGAAGTAGAAAATCAACGTAACAAGAAGATTAAATTTCTACGATCTGATCGTGGAGGTGAATATCTGAGTTATGAGTTTGGCATGCATTTAAAGAAATGCGGAATACTTTCACAATTGACACCGCCGGGAACACCACAACGAAATGGTGTGTCCGAACGTCGTAATCAAACTCTCTTAGATATGGTTCGTTCTATGATGTCTCTTACTGATTTGCCGTTATCATTTTGGAGTTATGCATTAGAGACAGCTGCATTCACTTTAAATAGAGCACCATCAAAATCCGTAGAAATGACACCGTATGAATTATGGTTTAATAAGAAACCTAAGCTGTCGTTCCTGAAAGTTTGGGGTTGCGAAGCCTATGTAAAGAAGTTACAACCGGACAAGCTAGAACCCAAAGCGGAGAAATGCGTCTTCATAGGATACCCTAAGGAAACTATAGGGTATACTTTCTATCACAAATCCGAAGGCAAAATCTTTGTTGCTAAGAACGGAACCTTTCTTGAGAAAGAATTTCTCACTAAAGAAGTGACTGGAAGAAAAGTAGAACTCGATGAGATTGATGAATCTATACTCGTTGATCAGAGTAGCGCAGTACCGGAAGTTGTACCTGTACTGCCTACACCGGCAATAGAGGAAGCTAATGATAATGATCATGAAACTTCGAACGAGGAAACTAGTGAACCTCGCAGATCGACAAGGGAGCGTACCACTGCTGATTGGTATGATCCTTGTCTAAATGTCATGATTGTGGATAACAATGATGAGGACCCTGCGACGTATGAAGAAGCGATGATGAGCCCAGATTCCAACAAATGGCAAGAAGCCATGAAATCCGAAATGGGATCCATGTATGATAACAAAGTATGGACTTTGGTAGACTTACCTGATAGCCGAAAGGCTGTCGAGAATATATGGATCTTCAAGAGAAAAACAGATGCTGATGGTAATATTACTGTCTATAAAGCTCGACTTGTCGCAAAGGGTTTCCGACAAATTCAAGGAGTTGACTACGATGAGACTTTCTCACCTGTAGCGAAGCTAAAATCTGTAAGGATTTTGTTAGCAATAGCTGCATTTTTCGATTATGAGATTTGGCAGATGGATGTCAAAACGGCGTTCCTTTATGGAGACATTGAGGAAGAGTTGTATATGGTACAACCCAAAGGTTTTGTCGATCCTAAAAATGCTGACAAAGTATGCAAACTTCAGCGTTCAATCTATGGACTGAAGCAAGCATCGAGAAGTTGGAACCGACGCTTTGATAAGGTGATCAAAGACTTCGGGTTTATACAGTGTCATGGAGAGGCCTGTATTTACAAGAAAGTGAGTGGGAGCTCTGTAGCATTCCTGATATTATATGTAGATGACATATTATTGATCGGGAATGATATAGAACTATTAAGCAGTGTAAAAGGTTATTTGAACAATAGTTTTTCAATGAAAGACCTTGGTGAAGCATCGTATATATTAGGCATCAAGATTTATAGAGATAGATCAAGACGCCTAATAGGGCTATCACAGAGTACATACCTGGACAAGATTCTAAAGAAGTTTAGAATGGACGAAAGTAAGAAAGGATTCTTACCTATGTTACCAGGCAAGGTCTTGAGTAAGACTCAAGGACCGGCTACGGCAGAAGAAAGAGAAAGGATGAGTAATATCCCCTATGCCTCGGCAGTAGGATCTATCATGTATGCCATGCTATGTACTAGACCGGATATAGCACATGCTGTTAGTTTGACTAGCAGATATCAAAGTGATCCAGGAATGGAACACTGGACAGCGGTCAAGGATATCCTGAAGTACATGAAAAGAACTAAGGATATGTTTCTTTGTTATGGAGGTGACCAAGAGCTCGTTGTAAACGGTTACACCGATGCAAGTTGGAACACTGATCCTGATGACTCTAAGTCACAATCTGGGTACGTGTTTATATTGAATGGTGCTGCAGTAAGCTGGGCAAGCTCGAAGCAGTGCACGGTGGTGAAGTCTTCAACAGAATCAGAGTACATAGCGGCTTCAGAGGCTTCATCAGAAGCGGTATGGATGAAGAGGTTCATTGTAGAGCTCGGTGTGGTTCCTAGTGCATTGGACCCATTAATCATTTACTGTGATAACATGGGTGCCATCGCCAATGCACAAGAGCCAAGGTCACACAAGAGGCTGGAGCATATCAAGCTGCGTTACCACTCGATTCGCGAGTACATCGAAGATGGAGAAGTAAAGATTTGCAAAGTACACACTGATCTGAATGTAGCAGATCCGTTGACTAAAGCTCTCCCTAGGGCAAAGCATGACCAACACCAGAATGCCATGGGTGTTAGGTATATTACAATGTAATCTAGATTATTGACTCTAGTGCAAGTGGGAGATCAAGGAGATATGCCCTAGAGGCAATAATAAAGTGGTTATTATTTATATCTTTATGTTTATGATAAATGTTTATATATCATGCTATAATTGTATTAACCGAAATATTAGTACATGTGTGATATGTAGACAAACAAAGAAGTCCCTAGTATGCCTCTTAACTAGCTTGTTGATTAATGGATGATTAGTTTCATAATCATGAACATTGGATGTTATTAATAACAAGGTTATATCATTGTATGAATGATGTAATGGACACACCCAATTAAGCGTAGCATAAGATCTCGTCATTAAGTTATTTGCTATAAGCTTTCGATACATAGTTACCTAATCCTTATGACCATGAGATCATGTAAATCACTTATACCGGAAAGGTACTTTGATTACACCAAACGCCACTGCGTAAATGGGTGGTTATAAAGGTGGGATTAAGTATCCGGAAAGTATGAGTTGAGGCATATGGATCAACAGGGGGATTTGTCCATCCCGATGACGGATAGATATACTCTGGGCCCTCTCGGTGGAATGTCGTCTAATGTCTTGCAAGCATATGAATAAGTTCATAAGAGACCACATACCACGGTACGAGTAAAGAGTACTTGTCAGGAGACGAGGTTGAACAAGGTATAGAGTGATACCGAAGATCAAACCTCGGACAAGTAAAATATCGCGTGACAAAGGGAATTGGTATCATATGTGAATGGTTCATTCGATCACTAAAGTCATCGTTGAATATGTGGGAGCCATTATGGATCTCCAGATCCCGCTATTGGTTATTGGTCGGAGTGAGTACTCAACCATGTCCGCATAGTTCACGAACCGTAGGGTGACACACTTAAAGTTGGATGTTGAAATGGTTGAACTTGAATATGGAATGGAGTTCGAATATTTGTTCCGAGTCCCGGATGAGATCCCGGACATCACGAGGAGTTCCGGAATGGTCCGGAGAATAAGATTCATATATAGGATGTCATTTTATGTGAATTAAAATGATTCGGAAGGTTCTATGGAAGGTTCTAGAAGGTTCTAGAAAAGTCCGGAAGAAACCACCAAGGAAGGTGGAGTCCCGGAGGGACTCCACCTCCATGGTCGGCCAACCCTAGTGGGGGAGGAGTCCCAAGTGGACTCCCCCAAGGGGGGCCGGCCACCCCCTCCATGGAAGGTGGAACTCCCACCTCTAGTGGGAGTCCTAGCTTGGGTAGGTTTCCCTATCACATGGAAGGTTTTGGGTTCGGGTCTTATTCGGAGACTTGTAGTCCAACACTTGGGGTTCCACCTATATAATGAGGGGCCAAGGGAGGGGGCCGGCCACCCCAAGACCACAACCTGGCCGCCCCCCTTGAGTGGCCGGCCACCCCCTCCCAAACCCTAGCCGCCCCCCTTCTCCTCCATAGCTCCCGCGTGCTTTAGCGAAGCTCCGCCGGAGTTCTCCACCACCACCGACACCACGCCGTCATGCTGTCGGATTCAAGAGGAGCTACTACTTCCGCTGCCCGCTGGAACGGGAGGTGGACGTCATCTTCATCAACAACCGAACGTGTGACCGAGTACGGAGGTGCTGCCCGTTCGTGGCGCCGGAGGGATCGTGATCAAGATCTTCTACGCGCTTTTGCAAGCGGCAAGTGAACGTCTACCGCAGCAACAAGAGCCTCCTCTTGTAGGCTTTGGAATCTCTTCAAGGGTGAGACTCGATAAACCCCTCGTTGCTACCGTCTTCTAGATTGCATCTTGGCTTGGATTGCGTGTTCGCCGTAGGAAATTTTTTGTTTTCTATGCAACGTTATCCTACACAAATAGCCTAAAAACTATTGTGGTATTGAATATGTACTTATGCATTTTAATTCTTATAAGTTGCTTGTTGTGCGATAACCATGTTCCTGGGGACGCCATCAACTACTCTTTGTTGAATATCATGTGAGTTGCTATGCATGTCCGTCTTGTCTGAAGTAAAGGCGATTTACCATGAGTTGAATGGTTTGAGCATGCATACTGTTAGAGAAGAACATTGGGCCGCTAACTAAAGCCATGATCCATGATGGAAGTTTCAGTTTTGGACAAATATCCTCAATCTCATATGAGAACATTAATTGTTGCTAAATGCTTATGCATTAAAGAGGAGTCCATTATCTGTTGTCTATGTTGTCCCGGTATGGATGTCTAAGTTGAGAATAATCAAAAGCGAGAAATCCAATGCGAGCTTTCTCCTTAGACCTTTGTACAGGCGGCATAGAGGTACCCCTTTGTGACACTTGGTTAAAACATATGTATTGCGATGATAATCCAGGTAATCCGAGCTAATTAGGACAAGGTGCGGGCACTATTGGTATACTATGCATGAGGCTTGCAACTTGTAGGATATAATTTACATGATACATATGCTTTATTACTACCGTTGACAAAATTGTTTCTTGTTTTCAAAATGAAAGCTCTAGCACAAATATAGCAATCCCTGCTTCCCTCTGCGAAGGGCCATTCTTCTACTTTTATGTTGAGTCAGTTTACCCATTTCTCTCTATCTTAGAAGCAAACACTTGTGTTAACTGTGCATTGATTCTTACATACTTGCTTATTGCACTTATTATATTACTTTGCATTGACAATATCCATGAGATATATATGTTACAAGTTGAAAGCAACCGCTGAAACTTAATCTTTCTTTGTGTTGCTTCAATACCTTTACTTTGAATTATTGCTTTATGAGTTAACTCTTATGCAAGACTTATTGATGCTTGTCTTGAAAGTACTATTCATGAAAAGTATTTGCTATATGATTCATTTGTTTACTCATGTCATTTACCATTGTCTTGATCGATGCATTCACTACATGTGCTTACAATAGTATGATCAAGGTTATTATGGCATGTCACTCCAGAAATTATCTTTGTTATCGTTTACCTACTCGGGAGGAACTAAGCTTGGGGATGCTGATACGTCTCCGACGTATCGATAATTTCTTATGTTCCATGCCACATTATTGATGATATCTACATGTTTTATGCATAATTTATGTCATATTTATGCGTTTTCCGGAACTAACCTATTGACGAGATGCCGAAGGGCCAGTTGCTGTTTTCTGCTGTTTTTGGTTTCAGAAATCCTATTAAGGAAATATTCTCGGAATTAGACGAAATCAACGCCCAGAGTCTTAGAATTGGACGAAGCTTCCAGAACACCCGAGAGCCGCCAGAGAGGGGCCACAGGGGGCCCACACATGGTGGCGGCGCGGCCCAGGGGGGCGCCGCCCTAGTGTCTGGTGGCCCCAGACCCCTTCTGACGCCGCCTCTTCGCCTATAAGAAGCACCTGACCTAAGTCTTCGATAAAAAAAAGCCACGGTACAAGAAACCATCCAGATCCGCCGCCATCGCGAAGCCAAGATCTGGGGGACAGGAGTCTCTGTTCCGGCACGCCGCCGGGACGGGGAAGTGCCCCGGAAGGCTTCTCCATCGACACCGCTGCCATCTCCACCGCCATCTTCATCAACGCTGCTGTCTCCCATGAGGAGGGAGTAGTTCTCCATCGAGGCTAAGGGCTGTACCGGTAGCTATGTGGTTAATCTCTCTCCTATGTACTTCAATACAATGATCTCATGAGCTGCCTTACATGATTGAGATTCATATGAGTTTTGTATCACTACTATTCTATGTGCTACTCTAGTGATGTTATTGAAGTAGTCTATTCCTCCTCCACGGTGTAATGGTGACAGTGTGTGCATCGTGTAGTACTTGGCGTAGGTTATGATTGTAATCTCTTGTAGATTATGAAGTTAACTATTGCTATGATAGTATTGATGTGATCTATTCCTCCTTTCATAGTGTGAAGGTGACAGTGTGCATGCTATGTTAGTACTTGGTTTAGTTGTGTTGATCTATCGTGCACTCTAAGGTTATTTAAACATGAATACGAATATTGTGGTGCTTGTTAACTCCGACATTGAGGGTTCATGTAATCCTACACAATTATGGTGTTCATCATCCAACAAGAGAGTGTAGAGTATAGCATATATCTATTTATTCTGTTATGTGATCAAAGTTGAGAGTGTCCACTAGTGAAAGTATGATCCCTAGGCCTTGTTCCTAAATACTGTTATCGCTGCTTGTTTCTCGTTCTCTTGCATTCATCTTGTCTGCAATATTACCACCATCAACCACACGCCAGTCCTGGACAGCAAAGCACTTTTCTGGCGCCGTTACTACTGCTCATACTTATTCATACCACCTGTATTTCACTATCTCTTCGCCGAACTAGTGCACCTATTAGGTGTGTTGGGGACACAAGAGACTTCTTGGTTTGTGGTTGCAGGGTTGCTTGAGAGGGATATCTTTGACCTCTTCCTCCCTGAGTTCGATAAACCTTGGGTGATCCACTTAAGGGAAACTTGCTGCTGTTCTACAAACCTCTGCTCTTTGAGGCCTGATACGTCCAAAACGTATCTACTTTCCCGAACAATTTTGCTATTGTTTTGCCTCTAATTTGTGTATTTGGGATGCAACTAACACGGACTAACGCTGTTTTCAGCAGAACTGCTCTGGTGTCTCGTTTTTGTGCAGAAATCCAACTTTCAGGAAAATCCTCGGAATTTATGCAAAAGGCCCTATTTTCCCAGAATACTGACGGAGCCAGAAGGACAAGTCAGGTGGAGGCCCGAGGGCCCCACACCATAAGGCGGTGCGGCCCAGGGGGGCCCGCGCGGCCCTGTGGTGTGGCCCCCTCGGCCGGCCTCCGATGCCCTCCTTCGGACTATATATTGCCTTCGACCTAAAAACGCACGGGGAGAAGTCGAAGTCGCCATAAAGCCTCCAGAACGCCGCCACATCGCGAAACTCCGTCTCGGGAGCCAGAAGTCTCCGTTCTGGCACTCCGCCGGGACGGGGAATTGGAGGAGATCATCGCCATCATCATCACCGACGCCTCTCCATCAACCAGCCATGCTTCCCCCATCCATGTGTGAGTAATTCCCCCGCTGTAGGCCGAAGGGGATGGTAGGGATTGGATGAGATTGGTCATGTAATAGCATAAGATTGTTAGGGCATAGTGCCTAGTGTCCGTAATTGGTACTTTGATGATATTGTTGCAACTTGTTATGCTTAATGCTTGTCACTAGGGCCCGAGTGCCATGATCTCAGATCTGAACATGTTATTGTTTCATCATGATATTCATTGTTTATGGTCTTACCTGCAAGTTGTATACACATGTCGCTGTCCGGAACCAATGGCCCCGAAGTGACAAGAATCGGGACAACCGGAGGGGATGGTAGTGACGTGAGGATCACATGTGTTCACGAAGTGTTAATGCTTTGCTCCGGTACTCTATTAAAAGGAGTACCTTAATATCCAGTAGATTCCCTTGAGGCCCGGCTGCCACCGGCTGGTAGGACAAAAGATGTTGTGCAAGTTTCTCATTGCGAGCACGTACGACTATAATTGGAACACATGCCTATTGATTGCTTTGTACTTGGACACTGTTTTATTATTATCTGCAAATGCCCTGCTATGATTGTTACATGAGTTTCTCTCATCCATGCAACGCCCGTCATCCGTCCCCGTGCCTACAGTATTTTAATCCTGCTGTTTACTATAATCACTACTGCTGTCCCTGTTACTCTTCTGCTATTATTTCACTACTGCTACTGCTATAAAACTATTACTACTGATAAACTCTTGCGAGCAAGTCTGTTTCCAGGTGCAGCTGAATTGACAACTCCGCTGTTAAGGCTTCCAAGTGTTCTTTGTCTCCCCTTGTGTCGAATCAATAAATTGGGTTATACTACCCGCGAAGACTGCTGCGATCCCCTATACTTGTGGGTCATCAAAACTGTTTTCTGGCGCCGTTGCCGGGGAGCATAGCTTTATTTGGAAGTTCACTTGGATTGATATTGTTCGCTACAAATTCTCCATCATGGGTAAAACTCGCGATTCTAAAGTCGCCATATTACCATCCACTACAAGAAAATGTACAACTCTGAGTACCTCTGCTACTCTTGATTCACCATCTGTGATAAGTCAACTTGTTTCACCACCACAAGCTTCGCTTGGTGGAACTTCTGCTGAATCTGAAAACTCTCATAATATTGATAATGTTTCTGCTGTGCTTGATGATAGTGATTCACTGGGATCCTTTCTAGATGCTACAATTGCTAGGTCTAGACAAATTGAAAATGCTGAAACTCCTAATGAAAATGCCACTACACCTGTTAGTTCACCTGAACTTGATTATTCTAGTGATGATCCTGATGAAGATTATGTGGAGCTTAATGATGATCTTATTAATAGATGCAATGCTACTGCTGATGCAAGAAACATTAAAAAGTTTCTTACACAATATACTGTTAGACATAAGCTATCTCCTGATCCTGAATTTGCCACATCTCCTATATGCATTAAGGATAAAGATTATGATTTTTCTCTTGATCTATCTCATATAGCTATTGTAGAGAAAGCACCCTTTTGTGGTACTGAAAAAGAAAGTGCTGTAGAACACATGAATGAACTTTCTTCTATGAGTAGCTTGTTTTCTGATGATGACAAGATGCGTACTTACTTTGTCATTAAAAAATTTCCTTTCTCATTAAAGGATGATGCTAAAACTTGGTATAATAATTTGCTTCCTGGTTCTATTAAAAGTCCATCTGATTTGCATGATGTTTTCTTTCGAAAATACTTTCCTGCTAGTGCTCAACATGCTGCTTTACAGAGAATTTATAGGTTTGACCAGGGAGATGAAGAGAAATTGCCTGCGGCATGGGCAAGAATTTGTTCTCTTATCAGAGCTTGACCTGGACATGATTTAGAAAAGAATGATCTACTTGATATATTTTATAGTGGACTAACCATTGAATCTAGAGCATATTTAGATAGTTGTGCTGGTTGTGTTTTCAGGAAAAGAACTCCACACGAAGCTGAAGAATTGTCAACACCCGGATTTTTAAGTCCGGATGCCTATTATGTCATACATCGCAATCCCAGGAATATTGTTGTTGCGAGGCATAATAGTTAAGTATCACAGTCATCATTCATTACAAACCATAAGTCTTACAAATTTGGAATCACATGATCCATATTACACGAATAGTTGATCTACCGATCAACGAACAAACACAAGTTCATAGTTCAACATAGCGGAAGCGTAAGCTACAAGGACTCTCTAGTCCACAGGCCAACGCTTGACGTCGGAAGGCGCTTAGTTGTCGTAGGCGTCCTGCTGGTCGTCTCCTTGTTCATCTTCATACTCTGGCCATTTGAATAGCCAGGGACAAAGCCGTGAGTACTTTAAGTACTCGCAAACTAATACTAATGTAAATGCTAGACATTCTAGTATGGTTCGCTAAGCTCTAGTTTATTTGCATAAAGCTTGTTTTAGTTCACAAAGTTTGAGAAAAGCTTATTCAAGTGCTAACTAACTCAAGTGGGAACATTAGTGTCATTCCCACCATTCAAGTGGTGATTTCAATTCAATTCACCACAAGTCATTTCACCATCACCTTTCAACATCATTTTCAAAGATATGACATCGGAAACTGTATGGCCTTTCCAACCGTCCGTAACCATGGACGCGGCTATTCGAATAGGTTTACACTCTGCAGAGGTTGCACACTTGTGCCAAAACATTTGATTTCATCCGTCGGGATTACCCCGAATCGTCGTAACACAGTACGCGGATCATCAACCATAACCTTTCACTTACGAATCCTAGTATGAGCACCTCTCCCCATGAGCTTGGCCTCCCAGTGAAGACCAACTGTCAACCTGGGAACTGCACAGGGCTTGGCCGTACAATTCACCTCAATTTCACATCATTTCTCAACAACGGAGGCAGCCTCAAGCGTAACCCCTATGACGTGTGTTCAGAGGGAACCCATACTAAGAAGCATAAACTTCCAGTTAAGCCCTACCCATAATCAGGTATTGTGGGGGTACTTAATAATTGGAAAGGTATCGCATTCGAACCAACATCATTGTTTATAAAAAATCACCAACTTCTCATGTTCATGTTCACCTTCAAAAATCATTCAATGGAATGCATCACCATTCCAAGGTTTCAAATTCATTTCAAATTCACATTGTTCCCATCTAGAGTAGTCAATTTTTATTTCATTAGCACTAGCTCTAAATCATGAGGGGTGCTACCTTGCTTTGCTTGGAAGAGACTAGCTCACTACTCTAGTAACCAACTTGTACTTTGACCCAAGTTAACTATAAAAGTAACTCATTTAGAAAACAAGTAAAAACTTGTAATGTAAAAACTTGGGGTAGGCTTATGTAAGAAAAGGTAAGAATCATGGTGCCTTGCCCCCAAAGGGGCTTTGCACTTTGCAAGAATATTAGCTTGCCTTGGTAGTTCTCAAATTGTTCCTCCTCCTCCTCTTGATAGCAACCTTCTTCTTCGGCGTACTCTCCGGTGCTACCGTCTAAATTTGAATACGAGTATAATTACTCACTAATTCAATGGCTATTCCATACATCACATATAACACACAAACTATTCTATGCACACAAATAAATTAACTAGGGTGCATGGGGTGTGTTGTTTAAAAAGAATTCACTCCTTTGTATTTAATATGTAAATGATAGTTTCCATAGGGTTCTTGAGGAATAATTTCCTCTCATTGAAATCTTTTTAAGATTTAATTTCTCAAACAATCATGAATGAACTCATATTGACCTAAGTCAAATGTTCATCATCATCATTTGTGAAAATGATTTAAATGGGGTAGATCACCTCATATCATTTAATCTTACTACATATGATTTAAATCTCAAGTAATTCATATAGGAGAGTTTGGGACCAGGGGTCCAAACATCCCATTAATTCATGTGAGACAAGTTTAAATGAAGTGTAAGACTCCACATAATTTACTTTAATAGTTTTGGACAATATCAACTAGTTAAACTAGTCAAATGATCCATTAATTAAACTAGGGCATGATCATGCAAAGTGACCACACCATTTTATTGCATAAACAATTAGTGCAAGTCAAATGTGAGCTATTAGAGTTGGAATTAACTTAATATCTATTTTGGTTGATTTTTAATAATTATTTGAATAGGGAAAAGTCCCTGCCTTGTTATTTTTATCACATTAATTCTACAAAGAGTCTGGTCATGGGACCAGTGGCATTTGATAGATAATTTCTCTAGCTTTCCAACGGTATAAAGTTCATCAAATTTGGTTTAGCCAATTTAAATCTATTGAATTTCAAAGTGGCAGCAGTATTGAAATTCATTTGATATTATTTAAACTGGATTTGGATTAATAGGCCGGCGGGAAAACTAGTTGGGCTGAAAGATTTGAAAACGGCCCAAACCAACCCAGTCCAGCCCAACCACGGTCCACAGAAGCGCGGCGCGCTGACAGGATGGGGTCCGCGCGTCAGTGACTCAGCGTCACCGAAGCGGTACGTTTTAAAGTGGAGCGTTGGATTAGAACACAGATCAACGGCCGTGGTTCATCGTCGTCGCCGACGAGAACCCGACGATGCGGCGGCGGCAGTAGGGGGTCGGCGGGCTAACCAGCGCTCCAGCGAGGGATGGCAGTGTGCGTGGTGAAGTTGTGGACGACGGCGGAGCTCCTGGTACCGGCGGCTCCTCCTGGAACAGCTCCAATCGACGGCGGCGACCTCCGGGTACTGGCGGCGTCGATCTTCAAATTGGAGCAGCTCCGGCGATGATTCGATGGGTGGAGTGGTGGTTGAGAAGCAGTGAGAGGTGGGGAGTGAGATGATGTGCTTTGTTCTGTCCAGGGAACTCCCTATTTATAGGATTGAGAGAGGGTGGCGGGGCAGTGATGCGGGCGACCATGGCGCGGCTTCTCCGGTGGCTGGTCGAGCTAGGCGTGGTCATGGCGATGCTCTACGTGTCCAGGCGGTGCTACTGGCAGCGACAGCTTGGTCGGGGAGCGTCGGAATCGCTCGCGTTGCGTCCATGTCTGGCGGTGTCCGCGTCGGGGTTTCCTCTTCGTCTCCGGCGGCGGTGGGCATGGGTCATGGTCTGGCGGTTGTCTGGCGGCTTCCAGGTGGCGAGTGGATGCTCAAGGCGTCGAGAGCGGGTCCAGGGCGAGAGCGAGGTGGTGGCGCGGCGCGTGTACTGTGACGTCCGCGCGCATGTCCACGCGCGACGTCACCGGCATGGTGAGCGCATCCAGGGCGCGCGTCGTCCGGCGAGTGTCATCCTCGAGCGTGACCATGGCGAGGCTAGGGTGGCGTAGGAGGTGCGTTGGCGTGCTGTGGCGAGGTGGCCATGGCAGAGAAGCAAGGGGAGAGAGGGGAGGTGGTCGGGCTCGGCGACATGGCCGGCATGGCCATGCCCTAGCATCTCTCCTCCTCTCCTTAGCATCACTATGCACCAATTAGGGTTAGAGGGGACCAGGGGACACAATGGTGTAGGTTAGGGTAGTTTAGGTGAGGTAGATTCACTATTTGCAATAGTTGCAAATAGTGCCCAAATTTGTAAATTGCAAAAATATCCAAATTTGAAAATATTCAAATGGTGAATCTTTTTGAAATGTGAGTGTTGATATAAGTTGTAATCAACCAGAGAGGATTTGAGGTGGTGGTGGAAATTTAGAATTTCAAGAATTGGCCAAAATGGCTAAGTGGAGAATGTTGCCTATGTGAAAAAGTTGTGACTTTGGATGAGCATGGCTCATGATCCAAGATGATTTTGGCATGGTGATCTTTACCAAAGTTGTTCACCTTGATGTTGACTTTGAAATGGTGCAAAGAGTTAGCAAGAGTTGGTTTGGGAAAATTGAATGGCAAGGGCTCAAAGTGGTGATCAGACTATAATTGTCAATTTTGACCATTATCATATGTGAGCTAGATTTGTGTTTGAATTTCATTTGAATTGTGATTCTTTGATTCCAAAAGTTGTAATAAGTGTTTAATAACATTATTCAACTAATGGTGAAGACCAAATAGGTCTAGGGTCAAAATTTATAAAAATGTCATAGGGCATATGTGAGGGTTTTTAGGGTTTTGCATTTTATGGATTTTCTTCCTCTTTAATTTATTTGGTTGGTGATCTTCATATGATCACATTAGGGTTTTAGAGTATATCAAAAGCAAGTAATAACAATCATCATGGCATATCACTCAAATGCACAAGTCCTATGCATGGTACTATATGCAAATTAAAAAGTTTTTGTTGGTTTGAAATTTTGCTTTCTGGAATTCTCTAACTTTCTTTTTATTGAAATTTGGGGTGTTACAAACCCTTCCCCCTTACAAAATATCTCGTCCCGAGATCGAAAAGAAAGTTAGGTACTAAAGAGATCTGGGTACTCCTTCTTCATGAAGTCTTCGCGTTCCCATGTGGCTTCATCCTCGGTATGGTTGCTCCATTGGATCTTCAGAAACTTGATGCTTCGGGTGCGGGTGGTTCGGTAAGCTTCCTCCAGGATGCGAATCGGCACTTCGCAGTAAGTCAGATCCTTGTTGATATCCACCGATCGGTGATCGATGTTCTTGAACACTTCGGTCTTCTCCGGGACTTCAAGGCACTTCCAGAGGAGTGAGATGTGAAACACGTCGTGCACAACCGACATCTCTTCCGGTAGCTCCAGTTGATAGGATACTTCTCCTCGGCGGCTGAGGACTTTGAAAGGTCCGACATAGCGGGGGTGCAAGCTTTCCTTTCAGTTGGAATCTTTGCATTCCTTTCAAGGGGGATACCTTGAGATAGACGAAGTCTCCGATCTCGAAGGTCATCTCCCGACGTCTTTTGTAGGCGTAGCTCTTCTATCTCGATTGCGCCGTCTTGAGGTACTCGCGGATCTTGTGTACTTTCTCTTCGGCTTCACGAAGAACATCTGGGCCAAAAACTTGGCTCTCTCCGACTTCCGACCAGTTAAGGGGGTACGGCACTTCCTTCCGTACAAGGCTTCAAAGGGGGCCATCTGTAGGCTGGCTTGATAGCTATTGTTGTAAGAGAATTCTGCGTAAGGTAAGCAGTCTTCCCACTTGGATCCATATTCCAGTACGCATGCTCTAAGCATGTCCTCCAGTATCTAGTTTACTCTCTCAGTCTGTCCGTCGGTCTGAGGGTGATAGGCGGTGCTGAAGTTTAGGCGAGTGCCTAGTCCTTCATGCACTTTCTTCCAGAACCTTGAGGTGAACTGTGATCCTCTATCTGACACTATCGATTTCGGGGTTCTGTGCAGGGCGACTATTCTGGAGATATATAGTTCAGCTAGTTTTGGGCCTTGATAAGTGGTTTTGACGGCGATGAAATGGGCGACTTTGGTTAATCTATCGACAACTACCCATATTGAATCATTGCCTTTGCTGGATTTGGGCAGTCCGGTGATAAAGTCCATTCCTACGGAGTCCCATTTCCATTCTGGAATCTGCAGGGGTTGTAACAGTCCGGCGGGTCGTTGATGTTCTGCCTTGACTCTCTGACAGATGTCACACTTGGCGATATAGCTACCGATCTCTCTCTTCATTCCGTGCCACCAAAATTGTTCTTTTAGGTCCTGGTACATCTTGGTACCTCCGGGGTGGATTGAATAAAGGGTGTCATGGGCCTCTTGTAGGATGACTTGTTTCAAGTCAGAGTCCGATGGTACGCAGAGACGTTCTTTGTACCAAAGAACTCCGACTTTGTCTACGGTGAATCCGGGGGCTTTTCCTGCGGCTATCTGCTTCTTGATTCCGTCAATGCTAGCGTTGTCCTTCTGGGCTTCCTTGATTTGACCAACCAAGGTGGGTTGCAGTTCTATGCTGGCTAGGAATCCTTCGCTCACAAGTTCAAGTCTGAACTGTTCAAACTCTTGGTGCAAGCTGGGCTGTTCGGTTGTGAGCATGGAGTTTAACTGACACGGCAGTCTACTCAAAGCATCCGCTACCACATTGGCCTTGCCGGGGTGGTAGTGAATCTCCATGTCGTAATCCTTGATCAATTCGATCCATCTGCGTTGTCGCATGTTTAGCTCCTTCTGGGTGAATATATATTTGAGGCTTTTGTGGTCGGAGTAGATCTCGCATCGGTTACCCATGAGGCAATGACGCCAAACTTTCAAGGCTAAGACCACGGCTGCAAGCTCAAGGTCGTGGGTTGGGTAGTTCTGTTCATGTTGCTTTAGCTGTCTTGAAAGGTAGGATACAACCTTTCCTTCTTGCATAAGCACGCATCCAAGTCCAGTCTTGGAGGCGTCGCAATATACGTCAAAGGGCTTTGCGATATCTGGCATGATCAGGATGGGGGCTGTTGTCAGTCTACTCTTGAGCTGTTGAAAGCTCTCTTCGCATTTGTCGGTCCACTCAAACTTCCTGTCCTTTTTCAGCAGTTGGGTCATGGGTCGAGCGATGCTCGAAAAACCTTCTACAAATCTGCGGTAGTATCCGGCTAATCCAAGAAAAGCGCGGACCTCGGTTTGTGTGGTTGGGGCTTGCCATTCCATAACAGTTTTGATCTTGGCGGGATCTACGGCAATTCCTCCTGCAGACAAGATGTGTCCCAGGAATCCAACTTCTTCCAACCAAAACTCACACTTGCTAAACTTGGCATACAACTTGTGTTGTCTAAGAGTTTCTAGGACAATCTCCAAATGCTGTTCATGTTCCTCTTCGGACTTGGAGTAGACGAGGATGTCGTCGATGAATACAATGACAAACTTGTCCAAAAAGTTCATGAAGATCTTATTCATGAGATTCATGAAATAAGCGGGGGCATTGGTCAGTCCAAACGACATGATGTTGTACTCATACAACCCATATCTGGTGGTAAAGGCAGTTTTTGGAATGTCGGTGGCTCGGATCTTTAGCTGATGATATCCAGTTCTAAGATCTATCTTGGAGAAAACTCTGGATCCTGTGAGTTGATCGAACAAGTCTTCTATCTTGGGTAGGGGGTATTTGTTTTTGATGGTAACATCGTTAAGCTTACGATAGTCCGTACATAAACGATTTGCACCATCCTTCTTGTCCATAAACAAGACGGGTGATCTCCAGGGGGATGCACTTGGTCTAATCAGACCTTTGGCTAACATATCATCTATTTGCTTCTTCAGCTCCACAAGCTCGGTTGCGTTCATGCTGTAGGCTCTCTGGGCTATGGGTCCAGTTCCGGGGATTAACTCGATGATAAACTCGATATCCCTATCCGGGGGCATACCGGGTAGGTCATCCGGAAACACATCAGGGTAGCGACAAACGACCCTGATTTGATCCAGAGTTGGCTTGGATACACTTTGGTTGCAGGTGAATTTTCTGGGTAGTTTTTCGGAGACGTGCTCAACTACGATACTGGTGCTGCTAGTCATGGTTATGGCTTTCTTGGCACAGTCTATCAATCCATTGTGTTTTGACATCCAGTCCATTCCTAGGACAACTTCCAAACCTTTGGTTCCAAGTATGATTAGATTTGCAAAGAAATCTACATCATGGATTTTGATTGGTACATTTTTGCAAAATTTTCTGGCTTTGGTGGTTGATCCGGGAATTTGAACTATCATAACATGCTTCAAACTGAGGGGTTGAATTTTACTTGTTGATGCAAAGTCTTCGGTGACAAAAGAATGAGATGCTCCGGAATCAAACAACACTGGCAGGGGATGTGGTTGACAGAAAACATACCCAGTACAACATCTGGTGCTTCCTGGGCTTCTTCGGCGTTCATGTGGTAGAGGCGGCCGTTGCGGTTGTTGGGGTTGTTGGGGGCGAACTTCTTGCCGGTGGAGACACGGCGTTGCTGCTGAGCAGGTGCAGCGGTGTTGCCGGCGAGCTTGGCAAGACGCTTGGGACACTCGTTGGAGTAGTGCCCCACTACACCACACTCATAACAAGTGATAGTGGTCTTGTCCTGCTTGTTCACAACGGGCACGGCATTGCTTCCGGTTCTGGGGGCGGTGTTGGTGTTGTTGTTGTTGTTGTTAGGGGCTCGGGGTGGAGCGCGGTTGTAGTAGTTGTTGTTGTTGTAGTTGTTGTTGTAGCCTCCTGGCTTGGAGTTTCCTCCACTCCGGTTCTGATAACCGGGGCGAGAGTTCTGCATCTGGGGTTTGTTGTTTCTCGGAGTAAAACCTCCGCTTGAGCTAGGGCGAAACTTCTGGGGGTGGCTTGATCCACTTTGATTCGCCATGCGGCGCTTGCGGTTCTCATTGGCTTGGTTTAACTTGCCCTCCATCTGGATGGCAGAGTCGACAAGGGCTTCAAGGTCGGCGAAGGGGATGTTGACGAGGACAGTCTGCATCTCATCATGCAGTCCGTTCAGGAATCTCTCCTTCCTCTTCTCAACGGTGTCGGTCTCATCAGGGGCATACCTCGACAGTGTGAGAAACTTGTCGCGGTATTCAACCACCATCAAGCGACCTTGTTTTAGTTCACGGAACTCATCCCTCATCTTCTTGATAAGACCCGGGGGTACATGGTACTTGCTGAACTTGAGTTTGAAATCCTCCCAAGTCATGAATTGTCCTCCGTTCATGGCACGGGTGCTTGTCCACCAAGCGCGGGCTGGTCCAGCGAGATAGTGAGTGGCAAACAGAACTTTCTCGTTGGCTTCCACTCCGGCTACCTCCAGATTGTTCTCCATAGTCTGGAGCCAATCGTCGGTGTCGAGGGGCTCCTCGGTCTTGCTAAACACCGGGGGATTGGTGTTTTGAAAGTTCTTGAGCTTGGATCCGGGGTGGTCATGATTTCCATGGCCTTGGTTGGCGATGTTCTGCAAGGCGACAAGGTTGGCTTGGCGTTCGGCTCTTTCTGTTTCCCGGTCGGCAAGCATGGTCTGCAGCAGTTGCAACATCGCGTCGTTGGTGCGATTTGGAGGGGCCATCTGAAGATATAGAAGATCATGAGATAAGAGGGAACATTCTATGGTTCATTTTGGTTAAGTTTGAAAATAGTTTGAAACTTGTAATCTTTTCATGACAAACATAACATTCATTCATTCATTCAACACATAGTACAAACTAACACACACATACTCCGATGGTTTTAAGAACCATTCTCATGCTACGATACAAGGGACGGGATACAACTCACACCTACATAAGTGAGACTAGTGCAACTACTCCTCATCCTCGACATCGATCGGGACGTAGTCGTCAGGTCCTGCCTCCAGGAACTCGTAGTCCTCCTCCTCGGTGTTCTCGTCCTCCTCAAAGTCATTGTCATCGCTCAGGAAGGTGTCTCCTCCCTGAATGTCGATGCCTCCATCGTCATCCTCCAGCTGACGAATCTGATCCTCCTAGGCCTTGACAGTGGCCTCAAGTGACGCGATCCGAGCGTGAAGGCGGCGAATCGTAGCGTCCTTCTTGGCACGCTGCTGGCGAAGGCTCTTGCGGTCGTTGTTGAGTAGCTTGATCGCCTCACCCTGCTCGGTGATGTGAGCATGGGTCTGGTTCGCGTAAGCGCGAGTGGCGTCGAGGTCCCTCTGAGTCTGGTAGAGCATGAAGTCCAGGTGCTCAGCATGGTGCCTCAACTCCGGGTGCGGCTGCAGCTCCATGGGCACTCCCGCGGCATCACGCCTCACAAGGTGGGCGTAGCGAGAGGCGAGGATGCGCACCACGTTCTGTCCACAGAGGCGCGCAAGTGCCTCCTGAAGGCCACGTGCGAGTCCGTCGAGCCAGTTGCTCTCGCGGAAGGAGAAGAGGATCCTCTCCGAAGTGGGAGGCTCCATCTTGCCCCTCAAGTCGGCAGTGATCACCCACTGCAACTCTCCTCCGGGCATGTCGTCCAGCTGAACCCCGTGGAACTCGGGGTGTGGGCGCCCAAGGAAGTCAGAGACGGCGTTGAGGTCGTGCTCGAAGATCAAGCTCCCTCCGTTCCCAAGCTGATAAAACTTGGTGTTGATGGGTTCATTCGGCTCCATCTGAAAGAGAATTGGATGAGTAAGTTAGAGAGTGCAAAGTGTGGCAAAATTTTAAGTTGATTCAAATAAGATAGAACATGATTCATCAAATTTTGGCAAAGTCTCAAAGACAAGAGTGTAGTAATTTTCACAAATATTTTTCTTTCATTTGATTTCAAAGTTAAGTTTTCAGAACGCCCATTCTAACTAAGGTCTTCTAAGGTCAAACAATGGCTCTGATACCAACTTGTCAACACCCGGATTTTTAAGTCCGGATGCCTATTATGTCATACATCGCAATCCCAGGAATATTGTTGTTGCGAGGCATAATAGTTAAGTATCACAGTCATCATTCATTACAAACCATAAGTCTTACAAATTTGGAATCACATGATCCATATTACACGAATAGTTGATCTACCGATCAACGAACAAACACAAGTTCATAGTTCAACATAGCGGAAGCGTGAGCTACAAGGACTCTCTAGTCCACAGGCCAACGCTTGACGTCGGAAGGCGCTTAGTTGTCGTAGGCGTCCTGCTGGTCGTCTCCTTGTTCATCTTCATACTCTGGCCATTTGAATAGCCAGGGACAAAGCCGTGAGTACTTTAAGTACTCGCAAACTAATACTAATGTAAATGCTAGACATTCTAGTATGGTTCGCTAAGCTCTAGTTTATTTGCATAAAGCTAGTTTTAGTTCAAAAGTTTGAGAAAAGCTTATTCAAGTGCTAACTAACTCAAGTGGGAACATTAGTGTCATTCCCACCATTCAAGTGGTGATTTCAATTCAATTCACCACAAGTCATTTCACCATCACCTTTCAACATCATTTTCAAAGATATGACATCGGAAACTGTATGGCCTTTCCAACCGTCCGTAACCGTGGACGCGGCTATTCGAATAGGTTTATGATACGTTCAATTTGCATCACTATTTTGTATCATAATTTGCTGTTATTCATTGATATATTTCATGTTTGGACACAATACTTATGTTATTTTATCTATTTTGCATGTTTCATCATTATTGGAGGATCGAGCACCAGAGCCAGGATTCTGCTGGAAAAAGCACCGTCAGAACGCAATATTTCGGAAGATCAACTGTGGAAGGAAATTATACCAAAAATCCTATTTTTCCAGATGACGAAGGAAGCCAGAAGGGGGAGCCAGCTGGACCCAAGGTGGGCCCAGACCATAGGGCAGCGCGGCCCATGGCCTGGCCGCGCCACCTTGTGGTGAGGGGGCCCCACAGCCCCTTTCGCCTCCTTTTCTTCGCGAAATCCTTCGTCCCGAAAACCTAAGCCACAGAGGGTACCTCACGAAGAGTTACAGCCGCCTCTGCGGGGCGGAGAACACCAGAGAGAAAAGAGCTCTCCGGCGGGCTGAGATCCGCCGGGGAAATTCCCTCCGGGAGGGGGAAATCGACGCCATCGTCACCGTCATCGAGCTGGACATCATCTCCATCACCATCATCATCATCTCCACCATCATCACCGCCGTCTCCACCGCTGGACATCATCACCGCCGTAGCAATTTGGGTTTGATCTTGATTGTTTGATAGGAGAAACTCTCCCGGTATCGATTTCTACTTGTTGTTGATGCTATTGAGTGAAACCATTGAACCAAGGTTTATGTTCAGATTGTTATTCATCATCATATCACCTCTGATCATGTTCCATATGATGTCTCGTGAGTAGTTCGTTTAGTTCTTGAGGACATGGGTGAAGTCTAAATGTTAGTAGTGAACTATGGTTGAGTAATATTCAATGTTATGATATTTAAGTTGTGGTGTTATTCTTCTAGTGGTGTCATGTGAACGTCGACTACATGACACTTCACCTTTATGGGCCTAGGGGAATGCATCCTGTACTCATTTGCCAATTGCGGGGTTGCCGGAGTGACAGAAACCTAAACCCCCGTTGGTATATCGATGCAGGAGTGATAGCAGGATCTCAGAGTTTAAGACTGTGGTTAGATTTATTCTTAATTACTTTCTTGTAGTTGCGGATGCTTGCAAGGGGTATAATCACAAGTATGTATTAGTCCTAGGAAGGGCGGTACATTAGCATAGGTTCACCCACACAACACTTATCATAACAATGAAGATTATTTAGCCGTATGTAGCGAAAGCACTAGACTAAAATCCCGTGTGTCCTCGAGAATGTTTGGTCATTATAAGTAAACAAACCGGCTTGTCCTTTGTGCTAAAAAGGATTGGGCCACTCGCTGCAATTGTTACTCTCGCACTTTACTTACTCGTACTTTATTCATCTGTTATATCAAAACCCCCTGAATACTTGTCTGTGAGCATTTACAGTGAATCCTTCATCGAAACTGCTTGTCAACACCTTCTGCTCCTCGTTGGGATCGACATTCTTACTTATGAAAATACTACGATACACCCCCTATACTTGTGGGTCATCAAGACTATTTTCTGGCGCCGTTGCCGGGGAGCGAAGCGCTATTGGTAAGTGGAATTGGTAAGGGAAATATCTACTGTTTGTGCTGATTTTATTTCTGCCTGCTGCCATAATTCATTATGGAAAGATCTTCTCTCGAATGTTTATTTGGGAAATCCGCTACTACTGCAAAGGTAGTGGATGAGGCGCCAGGTGAAGAAGAAATACCATACAAAATACCTATGAAAATTATTGAACGCGTAGTGAATAACCGTTATACACGGGATAGAACTATCCACCCTGGAGATCATTTATTGTTCTTGCATGAATTATGCGGTTTAATCAAGTGTGCAGGTATTGCTATGGATGAAGTGAGGAAGAAACTATTCTCTATATCGCTGTCTGGTAAAGCGGCGCATTGGTATAAATTACTGGATAATGGGGATTCTCTTGAATGGAATGATATTGTGCCCCGGTTTTATTCTAAGTTCTATCCTCCAAGTGAAATTCACAAGGATCGGAATCGCATATATAATTTTTGGCCTCATGATGGAGAGAGTATTGCCCAAGCTTGGGGGAGATTGAAGTCTTTAATGCTCAAATGCCCCATTCATGAGCTTCCTGGTAATGTTATTATTGATAATTTCTATGCAAGACTTTCTTTTGAAGACAAGACCTTGCTGGATACTTCTTGTTCTGGATCATTCACGCGCAATAAGGAAGAGTTTAAAAGGGACCTTCTTAATCGGATCCAGGAAAATACTGAAGGATGGGAGATCGACAAAGATCGAGAATCAGGTATAAATTATGATTACAAATGCATTGAAGCTTTTATGGATACTGATAAATTTCGTAATATGAGTGCTACTTATGGTCTTGATTCTCAAGTTGCTGCAAATCTTTATAAAGCTTTTGCCTCTCATTATGAATTGCCTAAGAATAATTTTGATAAGTATCATGAACTGTACAAAGATAAAATTGATTCATCTATTAATAAATACGTTGTAGTTGAAACTGTTGATCATGTTATTCCTGAAGCTTATATTGAAAAAACTCCTTTCCCTGCTAAAATGAAGGAGTACTCTGTTATAAATAGTGCGGTTCATAAAAGTGAAAAGAAACCTATAGAACCTGAAGAACAAATAAAAGTTGAACCTGCTGTTGCAATAGTTAAAGATCTTGTGACTGAAAATTTGGAGGAAGGTCATATTATTTTCTGTGAAGATGCTTCTAATATTGTTTCCTAATAAACCCAAGCAAGCTAGTGTTCCTATGCTATCTGTTAGAATTGGTGATCATTGCTATTATGGTTTATGTGATATTGGTGCAAGTATTAGTGCTATTCCTTATGAGCTTTACACGGAGATTATGCACGAAATTGGTTCTTGTGAACTTGAAGATATTGATGTGGTTATTCAGCTGGCTAATAGAGAAACTATCTCTCCAATTGGTATTGTTCGAGATGTAGAAGTTTTATGTGGTAAGATTAAATATCCTGCTGACTTTTTGGTACTTGGTTCTGCTGCTAGTGATTATTGTCCTATCATTTTTGGTAGACCTTTTCTAAATACTTGTGGAGCTATTATAGATTGCAAGAAAGAGAAAATTTTGACTAAATTTGCTGGTGAATCATATGAGTTTAACTTCTCTAAATTTACCAAAACTCCTTATAAAGCTGATTTGCCTAATAATGATTTTAAAATGGAACAGTGTGCATCTATTGTTCTTGTTCCTAATAATCCTTTGCAGCAACATTTGGAGAATAGCGAGAGTGAAGTTTTTAGGAAAGAAAGAGATGATCTTGAGGAAATTTTTCTTCGCCAACCTATTCTCAAGTATGATTTACCGGTGGAAGATCTAGGTACAACACCGCCACCAAAGGAAGATCCTGTCTTTGATTTAAAACCCTTGCCTGATAATCTTAAATATGCTCATATTGATGATAAGAAAATATATCCTGTTATTATTAGTTCTAAGCTTACAGAGTTTGAAGAAGAAAGGCTATTGGAAATATTGAAGAAACACCGAGGAGCTATTGGCTACACTCTTGATGATTTGAAGGGGATTTCTCCCTCTATATGCCAACACGCCATTAATATGGAAGATGATGTGAAGCCTGTTGTTGAACCTCAGCGTCGTCTAATTCCCAAGATGAAGGATGTGGTAAGAAATGAGGTATTACGACTTCTTGAAGCTGGTATTATATATCCTATTGCTGATAGTAGATGGGTTAGTCCTGTGCATTGTGTTCCTAAGAAAGGAGGAATGACTGTTGTGCCTAATGATAATGATGAGCTCATACCTCAAAGAGTAGTTGTAGGGTATAGAATGTGCATTGATTATCGAAAAGTTAATAAAGTTACTAAAAAAGATCATTACCCTTTGCCTTTTATTGATCAAATGTTAGAAAGGTTATCTAAAAATACTCATTTTTGTTTTCTTGATGGTTATTCTGGATTTTCACAAATTGCTGTTAAAACTAAAGATCAAGAGAAAACCACTTTCACTTGTCCCTATGGAACTTATGCTTATAGACGTATGCCTTTTGGTTTGTGTAATGCTCCTGCTACTTTTCAAAGATGCATGTCTGCTATTTTTCATGGTTTTTGCGAGAGTATTGTAGAGGTATTCATGGATGATTTTTCTGTCTATGGGAATTCTTTTGATAATTGCTTGCGGAACCTCGATAAAGTTTTGCAGAGATGTGAAGAAACTAACCTTGTTCTTAATTGGGAGAAATGCCACTTTATGGTTAATGAAGGAATTGTATTGGGACATAAAATTTCCGAGAGAGGTATTGAAGTTGATAGAGCTAAAGTTGAAGCAATTGAGAAGATGCCCTATCCTAGGGATGTTAAAGGTATTCGTAGTGTTCTTGGTCATGCTGGGTTTTATAGGAGGTTTATTAAAGATTTCTCCAAGATTTCAAAGCCTCTTACTAATCTTCTTCAAAAAGACGTACCTTTTGTTTTTGATGACGATTGTAAGGAAGCTTTTGAAACTCTTAAGAAAGCCTTAACAACTGCTCCTATAGTTGAACCTCCTGATTGGAACTTACCATTTGAAATTATGTGTGATGCTAGTGATTTTGCTGTAGGCGCTGTTCTTGGACAGCGGGTAAATAAAAAACTGAATGTTATTCATTATGCTAGTAAAACTCTTGATGCTGCTCAAAGAAATTATGCTACTACTGAAAAGGAATTGTTAGCTGTAGTCTTTGCTTGTGATAAGTTTAGATCTTATATTGTTGATTCAAAAGTTACTATTCATACTGATCATGTTGCAATCAGATACCTTATGCAAAAGAAAGATGCTAAGCCTAGGCTTATTAGATGGGTACTTCTGTTGCAAGAATTTGATTTACATATTGTAGATAGGAAAGGTGCTGATAATCCTGTTGCTGATAATTTGTCTAGATTGGAAAATATTGCTTATGATCCTGTTCCTGTTAATGATAGTTTTCCAAATGAACAATTGGCTGCAATAAAGGTGAGTTCGCGAGACAGTCCTTGGTATGCTGATTATGCTAACTTTATTGTTTCCAAGTACTTGCCTCCAACCTTTTCAGCTCAGCAAAGGAGGAAATTCTTTTATGACTTGAGGCATTATTTCTGGGATGACCCACACTTATATAAAGAAGGAGTGGATGATATTCTGCGAAGATGTGTTCCCGAATATGAACAACAAGAGATATTGAGTAAATGTCATGGTAGTGCTTATGGAGGACATCACGCCGGAGAAAGAACCGCGCAAAAGGTTCTACAATCAGGTTTTTATTGGCCAACTCTCTTCAAAGATGCAAGGAAGTTTATTTTATCTTGTGATGAATGCCAAAGGGTTGGTAATATCTCTAGACGCAATGAAATGCCGATGAATTATACTCTTGTTATTGAACCGTTCGATTGTTGGGGATTTGACTTCATGGGACCTTTTCCCTCTTCAGAAGGTAACACTCATATACTTGTTGCTGTTGATTATGTTACTAAATGGGTGGAAGCCATACCTACAAAAAGTGCTGATGGTGAGACCTCTTTAAGAATGCTTTTAGATATTATTTTTCCTAGATTTGGAGTTCCTAGATATATTATAACTGATGGAGGTTCTCATTTTATTCATGGTGGTTTTAGAAAAACTCTTGCTAGATATGGTATTAATCATAGAATTGCTTCCGCTTATCATCCTCAAACTAGTGGGCAAGTAGAATTATCAAATAGAGAGATTAAATCTATCTTGCAAAAGACTGTTAATAAAACTAGAAAGAATTGGGCTAGTAAATTGAAGGATGCACTTTGGGCTTATAGAACTGCTTATAAAAATCCCATGGGAATGTCACCTTATAAAATGGTTTATGGGAAAGCTTGTCATTTACCTTTAGAACTAGAGCACAAAGCTTATTGGGCTGTTAGAGAATTAAATAAAGATCCTAAACTTGTCGGTAATAAGAGGTTGTTGCAACTGAGTTCTCTAGATGAATGGAGAAGTGAAGCTTACGAAAATGCTAAACTCTTTAAAGAGAAAGTTAAAAAATGGCAGGTCTCGTCTCAGATTCTTTGCAGGGAAATTACTGTCGAAATGGGAAGGACCGTATGTTGTCGAGGAGGTGTATCGTTCAGGAGCAATCAAAATTAGCTCTCTCCAAGGCAATGCTACGCAAGTGGTAAATGGACAAAGACTCAAGCATTATATCTCAGGTGATTCCTATAATGTTGATGTTGATATTATTCGAGTGGAAACACCGGAGGCCTTCATCAAAGGACAAGTTGACAGTTCGCCAGAACTCAACTTTGAATAGGTAACAGTACTGGTAATAAAAAGTTCGCAATTTACTTTCCGAACAATATTTTTGCTGTTTTTGGAAAATATGAAAAATTGCGAGATCGAAACGGAGTGGAAAAGACGCGCGAGGGCGTGCCACCATAGGCCGGCGCGGCCTGGCTTGGTCCCGCGCCGCCCTATGAGCTGGCCGCCTCGTCGCCCCTTTCCGACTCTAGTTCGATCTGGTACTTTCCTTTTGTCGTGAATTTTTTTGCTATATAATCCCCCGGACCCCTGGAGGTCCGTATATCGTTTTCTCGACGTGTTTTGTTTCGAGCTGTTTCTGCCAGGATTTGTTTTCAATCTAGGAGCGTCATGGCCTCCAACAACAAGGGAAAGGGGTTTTCGGAAGAAGAAGTGAAGAGGGTGCCATCAAAACAAGAGCAGCAAGTCGTTGGGAGTAAGCAAATCTTGGTGGGATCTGTTGACACCCGACGTTGTTTCTCTCATAATTTGCAGGGATCCTTACCACCCGCTCTTAGCCTCGACTCTTTCCCCGTGTTGGAAGAAGCTCTACGGACTACCGATGAGTTTTGTAATCAATACCGGGCTCTAAGAAGAGAAGTGGAGATACTCCAGGAGGAGAATTGCCGTCTCCGTAGAATGCTGGAATACTACTCGATTCCCATCACAAGGTCATCATCTCCAACTTCAGATAACAATGAATCTCTTCGAGTCTTAGTGCAGAATTGCCAAGCAGAGAAACTGAAGCTGAAGGAGATCTGTAAGAAGCGCGGGAGGAGTTCATCACCACCATCGCCGAAGGGGTAATTCATCATCGGTATTGGCATCCCCTTGGTTTGTTCCAAGCTTGGGGGAGTGCCGCGGTATCACATCATCACTACCTTTTATTTTTTACTGTCAAGTAGTGTCATATCATGAGTAGGGAAGTTATCATATAAGATGGGTTGCAGTTTGGAAGTATCTCTCCTTTAGTTGGTTGTCTATGTATCCCTTGGTGTGAGTTATCATTATGGAATATTAATGAGAAGTCTTATCATTTACATATTGCACATCTTATTTTAGTTTGCAATCTCTATTATATGATTTACCTTGTTGTTAGTATTGGTATCACTTTGGGAGCATTGAATAAATCTATTTGGTTTTGGCAAACTTAGCATTGGTCAATAGCAACAACACTTTGAGGTTTAAGTAGAAAAGAGAAATACATGTAGATGTTTCATTGTCTTTCTTTCTTGTTAGCTCATAGCTTATTATTCTGAATTTAAAATTGTTTGTACTTACAAGGAAGATGCATGATTGTTTCTATCACATGTATATTTGTTTGTTTCCTTCAACTCTTATGCTTGCTAATTAACTTTGCTAGCCAAAGACCTGTACTGAGAGGGAATACTTCTCGTGCATCCAAACCTTAGCCCAAACCTATGTCATTTGTGTCCACCATATCTACCTACTACATGGTATTTTCTGCCATTCCAAGTAAATACTTCATGTGCTACCTTTAAACAATTCAAAATTTACTATCTCTTATTTGTGTCAATGTTTTATAGCTCATGAGGAAGTATGTGGTGTTTTATCTTTCAATCTTGTTGGTCAACTTTCACCAATGGACTAGTGGCTTCATCCGCTTATCCAATAATTTTGCAAAAAGAGCTGGCAATGGGATTCCCAGTCCCAAATTAATTAAACTAAATAGACACTCCTCCATGGTATGTGATTGATGGACGGCACCCGAAGGATTCGGTTAGCCATGGCTTGTGTAAGCAAAGGTTGGGGGAGTGTCATCATCATAATAAAACCAAAATAAAAAGGCACTCCTTCATGGTATGAGATTGTTGGCAGGCACCCGAGGATTCGGTTAGCCATGGTTTGTGAAAGAAAGGTTGGAAGGAGTGTGATACGCGTACAACACGCGTCCGTTGGGAACCCCAAGAGGAAGGTGTGATGCGTACAGCGGCAAGTTTTCCCTCAGTATGAAACCAAGGTTTATCGAACCAGTAGGAGCCAAGAAGCACGTTGAAGGTTGATGGCGGCGGGATGTAGTGCGGCGCAACACCAGAGATTCCGGCGCCAACGTGGAACCTGCACAACACAACGAAAGTACTTTGCCCCAACGAAACAGCGAGGTTGTCAATCTCACCGGCTTGCTGTAACAAAGGATTAGATGTATAGTGTGGATGATGATTGTTTGCAGAAAACAAGAGAACAAGATTAAGAGATTGTATTTCAGTATAGAGAATTGGACCGGGGTCCACAGTTCACTAGAGGTGTCTCTCCCATAAGATAAACAGCATGTTGGGTGAACAAATTACAGTTGGGCAATTGACAAATAAAGAGGGCATGACCATGCACATACATATTATGATGAGTATTGTGAGATTTAATTGGGCATTACGACAAAGTACATAGACCGCTATCCAGCATGCATCTATGCCTAAAAAGTCCACCTTCAGGTTATCATCCGAACCCCCTCCAGTATTAAGTTGCTAACAACAGACAATTGCATTAAGTATTGCGCGTAATGTAATCAGTAACTACGTCCTCGAACATAGCACCAATGTTTTATCCCTAGTGGCAACAACACATCCATAATCTTAGAGATTTCTGTCACTTCCCTAGATTCACGGAGACATGACCCACTATCGAGCATAAATACTCCCTCTTGGAGTTACAAGCATCTACTTGGCCAGAGCATCTACTAGTAACAGAGAGCATGCAAGATCATAAACAACACATAGACATAACTTTGATAATCAACATAACAAGTATTCTCTATTCATCGGATCCCAACAAACGCAACATATAGAAATACAGATAGATGATCTTGATCATGTTAGGCAGCTCACAAGATCCAACAATTAAGCACAATGGGGAGAAGACAACCATCTAGCTACTGCTATGGACCCATAGTCCAGGGGTAGACTACTCACACATCACTCCGGAGGCGACCATGGCGGCGTAGAGTCCTCCGGGAGATGATTCCCCTCTCCGGCAGGGTGCCGGAGGCGATCTCCTGAATCCCCCGAGATGGGATTGGCGGCGGCGGCGTCTCGCAAGGTTTTCCGTATCGTGGCTCTCGATCGGGGGTTTCGCTACTGAGGCTTTAAGTAGGCGGAAGGGCAGGTCAGGAGGCGGCACGAGGGGCCCACACCATAGGGCCGCGCGGCCAGGGCAGGGGCCGCGCCGCCCTAGGGTTTGGCTGCCTCGTGGCCCCACTTCGTCTCCTCTTCGGTCTTCTGGAAGCTTCGTGGCAAAATAGGACCCTGGGCGTTGATTTCGTCCAATTCCGAGAATATTTCTTTACTAGGATTTCTGAAACCAAAAACAGCAGAAACAAAGAATCGGCACTTCGGCATCTTGTTAATAGGTTAGTTCCGTAAAAATGCACGAATATGACATAAAGTGTGCAGAAATCATGTAGATATCATCAATAATGTGGCATGGAACACAAGAAATTATCGATACGTCGGAGACGTATCAGCATCCTCTGCTTAGTTCTGCTCGTCCCGAGCAGGTAAAATGATAACAAAGATAATTTCTGGAGTGACATGCCATCATAACCTTGATCATACTATTTGTAAAGCATATGTAGTGAATGCAGCGATCAAAACAATGTATATGACATGAGTAAACAAGTGAATCATATAACAAAGACTTTTCATGAATAGTACTTCAAGACAAGCATCAATAAGTCTTGCATAAGAGTTAACTCATAAAGCAATAAATCAAAGTAAAGGCATTGAAGCAACACAAGGGAAGATTAAGTTTCAGCGGTTGCTTTCAACTTGTAACATGTATATCTCATTGATAATTGTCAACATAGAGTAATATAATAAGTGCAATATGCAAGTATGTAGGAATCAATGCACAATTCACACAAGTGTTTGCTTCTTGAGGTGGAGAGAAATAGGTGAACTGACTCAACAATGAAAGTAAAAGAATGGTCCTCCATAGAGGAAAAGCATCGATTGCTATATTTGTGCTAGAGCTTTGATTTTGAAAACATGAAACAATTTTGTCAACGGTAGTAATAAAGCATATGTATCATGTAAATTATATCTTACAAGTTGCAAGCCTCATGCATAGTATACTAATAGTGCCCGCACCTTGTCCTAATTAGCTTGGACTACCGGATCATCGCAATGCACATGTTTTAACCAAGTGTCACAAAGGGGTACCTCTATGCCGCCTGTACAAAGGTCTAAGGAGAAAGCTCGCATTGGATTTCTCGCTATTGATTATTCTCAACTTAGACACCCATACCGGGACAACATAGACAACAGATAATGGACTCCTCTTTAATGCATAAGCATGTGGCAACAATTAATAATTTTCTCATATGAGATTGAGGATATATGTCCAAAACTGAAACTTCCACCATGGATCATGGCTTTAGTTAGCGGCCCAATGTTCTTCTCTAACAATATGCATGCTTAACCATAAGGTGGTAGATCTCTCTTACTTCAGACAAGACGAACATGCATAGCAACTCACATGAAATTCAACAAAGAGTAGTTGATGGCGTCCCCAGTGAACATGGTTATCGCACAACAAGCAACTTAATAAGAGATAAAGTGCATAAGTACATATTCAATACCACAATAGTTTTTAAGCTATTTGTCCCATGAGCTATATATTGCAAAGGTGAATGATGGAATTTTAAAGGTAGCACTCAAGCAATTTACTTTGGAATGGCGGAGAAATACCATGTAGTAGGTAGGTATGGTGGACACAAATGGCATAGTGGTTGGCTCAAGGATTTTGGATGCATGAGAAGTATTCCCTCTCGATACAAGGCTTAGGCTAGCAAGGTTGTTTGAAGCAAACACAAGCATAAACTAGTACATCAAAACTTACATAAAAGACATATTACAAGCATTATAAGACTATACATCGTCTTCCTTGTTGTTCAAACACCTCACTAGAAAATATCTAGACTCTAGAGAAACCACTCATGCAAACCAAATTTTAGCATGCTCTATGTATTTTTCATTAATGGGTGCAAAGTATATGATGCAAGAGCTTAAACATGAGCGCAACAATTGCCAAGTATCACATTACCCAAGACATTTTAGCAATTACTACATGTATCATTTTCCAATTCCAACCATATAACAATTTAACGAAGCAATTTCAACCTTCGCCATGAAAATTAAAAGCTAAGAACACATGTGTTCATACGAACCAGCGGAGCGTGTCTCTCTCCCACACAAGCATTTATTCAAACAAAAACAAAAACAAGAAACATACAGACGCTCCAAGCAAAGCACATAAGATGTGACGGAATAAAAATATAGTTTCAGGGGAGGAACCTGATAATGTTGTCGATGAAGAAGGGGATGCCTTGGGCATCCCCAAGCTTAGACGCTTGAGTCTTCTTGATGTATGCAGGGGTGAACCACCGGGGCATCCCCAAGCTTAGAGCTTTCACTCTTCTTGATCATAGTATATCATCCTCCTCTCTTGACCCTTGAAAACTTCCTTCACACCAAACTTCTCATAAACTTCATTAGAGGGGTTAGTACAAAATCAAAAACTCACATGTTCAGAGGTGACACAATCATTCTTAACCCTTATGGACATTGCTCAAAGCTACTGGAAGGTAATGGAACAAAAAATCCACCCAACACAACGAAAGAAGCAATGCGAAATAAAAGGCAGAATCTGTCAAAACAGAACAGTCCGTAAAGACGAATTTTTAATAAATACTTCCGTTGCTCAGATCAGAAAACTCAAAACTAATGAAAGTTGCGTACATATCTGAGGAACACGCACGTAAATTGGCATATTTTTATGAGTTACCTACAGAGAAAACAGCCCAGATTCGTGACAGATAGAAATCTGTTTCTGCGCAGAAATCCAAATCTAGTATGAACCTTACTATCAACGACTTTACTTGGCACAACAAAACACAAAACTAAGATAAGGAGAGGTTGCTACAGTAGTAAACAACTTCGAAGACACAAATATAAAATAAAGTACTGTAGCAAAATAACACATGGGTTATCTCCCAAGAAGTTCTTTGTTTATAGCCATTAAGATGGGCTCAGCAGTTTTAATGATGCACTCGCAAGAAATAGTATTTGAAGCAAAAGAGAGCATCAAGAGGCAAATTCAAAACACACTTAAGTCTAACATGCTTCCTATGAAAAGGAATCTTGTAAATAAACAAGTTCAAGAAGCATAATGCAACAAGCATAGAAAGATAAAACAAGTGTAGCTTAAAAAATTTCAGCACATAGAGAGGCATTTTAGTAACATGAAAATTTCTATAACCATATTTTCCTCTCTCATAATAACTTTCAGTAGTATCATGAGCAAACTCAACAATATAACTATCACATAAAGCATCCTTATCATGAGTCTCATGCATAAAATTATTACTACCCACATAAGCATAATCAATTTTATTAGTTGTAGTGGAAGCAAATTCAACAAAGTAGCTATCATCAAATATAGGAGGCATATTGTAATCATAATCAAATTTACTCTCCATAGTAGGTGGTACTAAAAGACCAATATCATTACAATCATCATAAATAGGAGGCAAAGTATCATCAAAGTAAATTTTCTCCTCAATGCTTGCGGGACTAAAAATATCATGCTCATCAAAGCCAGCTTCCCCAAGCTTAGAATTTTCTATATCATTAGCAACAATGGTATTCAAAGTGTTCATACTAATATGTTCCATGGGTTTTTTAATTTTCGCATCAAACCATCCATGTCTTAAATCAGGAAATAGAGTAAAAAGCTCATTGTTGTCCATTATGCCTTACTAGTGTAGACAAGAAACAAAAAGATGCAATTGCAGGATCTAAAGGAAATAGCTTCGAGTACTTACAATGGCGCCGGAAAATAGCTTAGTAGCCGAGATCCGGAGTGTGAGTACCTTTTACCTTTCCTCCCCGGCAACGGCGCCAGAAAATAGCTTGATAGCCGAGATCCGGAGTGTGAGTACCTTTTACCTTTCCTCCCCGGCAACGGCGCCAGAAAAAGAGCTTGATACGCGTACAGCACGCGTCCGTTGGGAACCCCAAGAGGAAGGTGTGATGCGTACAGCGGCAAGTTTTCCCTCAGTATGAAACCAAGGTTTATCGAACCAGTAGGAGCTAAGAAGCACGTTGAAGGTTGATGGCGGCGGGATGTAGTGCGGCGCAACACCAGAGATTCCGGCGCCAACGTGGAACCTGCACAACACAACCAAAGTACTTTGCCCCAACGAAACAGCGAGGTTGTCAATCTCACCGGCTTGCTGTAACAAAGGATTTGATGTATAGTGTGGATGATGATTGTTTGCAGAAAACAGTAGAACAGTATTGCAGTAGATTGTATTTCAGTATAGAGAATTGGACCGGGGTCCACAGTTCACTAGAGGTGTCTCTCCCATAAGATAAACAGCATGTTGGCTGAACAAATTACCGTTGGGCAATTGACAAATAAAGAGGGCATGACCATGCACATACATATTATGATGAGTATTGTGAGATTTAATTGGGCATTACGACAAAGTACATAGACCGCTATCTAGCATGCATCTATGCCTAAAAAGTCCACCTTCAGGTTATCATCCGAACCCCCTCCAGTATTAAGTTGCTAACAACAGACAATTGCATTAAGTATTGCACGTAATGTAATCAGTAACTACGTCCTTGAACATAGCACCAATGTTTTATCCCTAGTGGCAACAGCACATCCATAATCTTAGAGATTTCTGTCACTTCCCCAGATTCACGGAGACATGAACCCACTATCGAGCATAAATACTCCCTCTTGGAGTTACAAGCATCTACTTGGCCAGAGCATCTACTAGTAACGGAGAGCATGCAAGATCATAAACAACACATAGACATAACTTTCATAATCAACATAACAAATATTCTCTATTCATCGGATCCCAACAAACGCAACATATAGAATTACAGATAGATGATCTTGATCATGTTAGGCAGCTCACAAGATCCGACAATTAAGCACAATGGGGAGAAGACAACCATCTAGCTACTGCTATGGACCCATAGTCCAGGGGTAGACTACTCACACATCACTTCGGAGGCGACCATGGCGGCGTAGAGTCCTCCGGGAGATGATTCCCCTCTCCGGCAGGGTGCCGGAGGCGATCTCCTGAATCCCCCAAGATGGGATTGCCGGCGGCGGCGTCTCAGTAAGGTTTTCCGTATCGTGGCTCTCGGTACTGGGGGTTTCGCGACGGAGGCTTTAAGTAGGCGGAAGGGCAGGTCAGGAGGCGGCACGAGGGGCCCACACCATAGGGCCGCGCGGCCAGGGCAGGGGCCACGCCGCCCTAGGGTTTGGCTGCCTCGTGGCCCCACTTCGTCTCCTCTTTGGTCTTCTGGAAGCTTCGTGGCAAAATAGGACCCTGGGCGTTGATTTCGTCCAATTCCGAGAATATTTCTTTACTAGGATTTCTGAAACCAAAAACAGAAAAACAAAGAATCGGCACTTCGGCATCTTGTTAATAGGTTAGTTCCAGAAAATGCACGAATATGACATAAAGTGTGCATAAATCATGTAGATATCATCAATAATGTGGCATGGAACATAAGAAATTATCGATACGTCGGAGACATATCAGAGTGCCACACAAAGTAAAAATAAAATGGGAGCCGCTCTTTGAAGGTTGTCTGGCAAGGGGGTTAGAGTACCCGCTACCAGTCGTTGACAACAACAAACACCTCTCAAAATGTTACTTTTATTATCTCTATATGATTTCAAAACTGAAAAAGCTCTAGCACATGATTTAATCACTGCTTCCCTCTGCGAAGGGCCTGTCTTTTACTTTATGTTGAGTCAGTAAACCTATTTCCCTCTATCTCAAGCAAGCATTTGAGTAGTTGTGATCAAACCATTATATTGTGATCTGCTTCATCATGTCTTTTATTCTTCCTTGTTTAGTACAAGTTTTATCTGAATGAATATAGCTTTGCAAGTTATCAATGATTATGAGGAGACTATTATGATTGAGTATGCAAGTTGTGCCATATAAACTTTAACATGAGAGCGCTGCTCAATAGATAAATATAACCTGTTAATTGTTCTCTGACCAAGAACGAAGTTTGCCATCACCAACTATGATTTCTTATGCACCTTTATTTGTGATTACCTTATACTTGTTTCAAGTTGAGTTATATGAAGAAGTTGTTTGCTGGAATGTCTTGTGTGAATGAATATGATGCTTCTTGTCCGTATTTGATTTATCGACTCTTCACTCCATAAACATGTGGTCTTGTTTACTGAGTTCAGTTTCGCTTGGGGACAAGCGAAGTCTAAGCTTGGGGGGAGTTGATACGTCCAATTTGCATCACTATTTTGTATCATAATTTGCTGTTATTCATTGATATATTTCATGTTTGGACACAATACTTATGTTATTTTATCTATTTTGCATGTTTCATCATTATTGGAGGATCGAGCACCGGAACCAGGATTCTGCTGGAAAAAGCACCGTCAGAACGCAATATTTCGGAAGATCAACTGTGGAAGGAAATTATACCAAAAATCCTATTTTTCCAGATGACGAAGGAAGCCAGAAGGGGGAGCCAGCTGGACCCAAGGTGGGCCCAGACCATAGGGCGGCGCGGCCCATGGCCTGGCCGCGCCACCTTGTGGTGAGGGGGCCCCACAGCCCCTTTCGCCTCCTTTTCTTCGCGAAATCCTTCGTCCCGAAAACCTAAGCCACAGAGGGTACCTCACGAAGAGTTACAGCCGCCTCTGCGGGGCGGAGAACACCAGAGAGAAAAGAGCTCTCCGGTGGGCTGAGATCCGCCGGGGAAATTCCCTCCGGGAGGGGGAAATCGACGCCATCGTCACCGTCATCGAGCTGGACATCATCTCCATCACCATCATCATCATCTCCACCATCATCACCGCCGTCTCCACCGCTGGACATCGTCACCGCCGTAGCAATTTGGGTTTGATCTTGATTGTTTGATAGGGGAAACTCTCCCGGTATCGATTTCTACTTGTTGTTGATGCTATTGAGTGAAACCATTGAACCAAGGTTTATGTTCAGATTGTTATTCATCATCATATCACCTCTGATCATGTTCCATATGATGTCTCGTGAGTAGTTCGTTTAGTTCTTGAGGACATGGGTGAAGTCTAAATGTTAGTAGTGAACTATGGTTGAGTAATATTCAATGTTATGATATTTAAGTTGTGGTGTTATTCTTCTAGTGGTGTCATGTGAACGTCGACTACATGACACTTCACCTTTATGGGCCTAGGGGAATGCATCTTGTACTCGTTTGCCAATTGCGGGGTTGCCGGAGTGACAGAAACCTAAACCCCCGTTGGTATATCGATGCAGGAGGGATAGCAGGATCTCAGAGTTTAAGACTGTGGTTAGATTTATTCTTAATTACTTTCTTGTAGTTGCGGATGCTTGCAAGGGGTATAATCACAAGTATGTATTAGTCCTAGGAAGGGCGGTACATTAGCATAGGTTCACCCACACAACACTTATCATAACAATGAAGATTATTTAGCCGTATATAGCGAAAGCACTAGACTAAAATCCCGTGTGTCCTCGAGAACGTTTGGTCATTATAAGTAAACAAACCGGCTTGTCCTTTGTGCTAAAAAGGATTGGGCCACTCGCTGCAATTGTTACTCTCGCACTTTACTTACTCGTACTTTATTCATCTGTTATATCAAAACCCCCTGAATACTTGTCTGTGAGCATTTACAGTGAATCCTTCATCAAAACTGCTTGTCAACACCTTCTGCTCCTCGTTGGGATCGACATTCTTACTTATCGAAAATACTACGATACACCCCCTATACTTGTGGGTCATCAGTTTACACTCTGCAGAGGTTGCACACTTGTGCCACAACATTTGATTTCATCCGTCGGGATTACCCCGAATCGTCGTAACACAGTACGCGGATCATCAACCATAACCTTTCACTTACGAATCCTAGTATGAGCACCTCTCCCCATGAGCTTGGCCTCCCAGTGAAGACCAACTGTCAACCTGGGAACTGCACAGGGCTTGGCCGTACAATTCACCTCAATTTCACATCATTTCTCAACAACGGAGGCAGCCTCAAGCGTAACCCCTATGACGTGTGTTCAGAGGGAACCCATACTAAGAAGCATAAACTTCCAGTTAAGCCCTACCCATAATCAGGTATTGTGGGGGTACTTAATAATTGGAAAGGTATCGCATTCGAACCAACATCATTGTTTATAAAAAATCACCAACTTCTCATGTTCATGTTCACCTTCAAAAATCATTCAATGGAATGCATCACCATTCCAAGGTTTCAAATTCATTTCAAATTCACATTGTTCCCATCTAGAGTAGTCAATTTTTATTTCATTAGCACTAGCTCTAAATCATGAGGGGTGCTACCTTGCTTTGCTTGGAAGAGACTAGCTCACTACTCTAGTAACCAACTTGTACTTTGACCCAAGTTAACTATAAAAGTAACTCATTTAGAAAACAAGTAAAAACTTGTAATGTAAAAACTTGGGGTAGGCTTATGTAAGAAAAGGTAAGAATCATGGTGCCTTGCCCCCAAAGGGGCTTTGCACTTTGCAAGAATATTAGCTTGCCTTGGTAGTTCTCAAATTGTTCCTCCTCCTCCTCTTGATAGCAACCTTCTTCTTCGGCGTACTCTCCGGTGCTACCGTCTAAATTTGAATACGAGTATAATTACTCACTAATTCAATGGCTATTCCATACATCACATATAACACACAAACTATTCTATGCACACAAATAAATTAACTAGGGTGCATGGGGTGTGTTGTTTAAAAAGAATTCACTCCTTTGTATTTAATATGTAAATGATAGTTTCCATAGGGTTCTTGAGGAATAATTTCCTCTCATTGAAATCTTTTTAAGATTTAATTTCTCAAACAATCATGAATGAACTCATATTGACCTAAGTCAAATGTTCATCATCATCATTTGTGAAAATGATATAAATGGGGTAGATCACCTCATATCATTTAATCTTACTACATATGATTTAAATCTCAAGTAATTCATATAAGAGAGTTTGGGACCAGGGGTCCAAACATCCCATGAATTCATGTGAGACAAGTTTAAATGAAGTGTAAGACTCCACATAATTTACTTTAATAGTTTTGGACAATATCAACTAGTTAAACTAGTCAAATGATCCATTAATTAAACTAGGGCATGATAATGCAAAGTGACCACACCATTTTATTGCATAAACAATTAGTGCAAGTCAAATGTGAGCTATTAGAGTTGGAATTAACTTAATATCTATTTTGGTTGATTTTTAATAATTATTTGAATAGGGAAAGTCCCTGCCTTGTTATTTTTATCACATTAATTCTACAAAGAGTCTGGTCATGGGACCAGTGGAATTTGATAGATAATTTCTCCAGCTTTCCAACGGTATAAAGATCATCAAATTTGGTTTAGCCAATTTAAATCTATTGAATTTCAAAGTGGCAGCAGTATTGAAATTCATTTGATATTATTTAAACTGGATTTGGATTAATAGGCCGGCGGGAAAACTAGTTGGGCTGAAAGATTTGAAAACGGCCCAAACCAACCCAGTCCAGCCCAACCACGGTCCACAGACGCGCGGCGCGCTGACAGGGTGGGGTCCGCGCGTCAGTGACTCAGCGTCACCGAAGCGGTACGTTTTAAAGTGGAGCGTTGGATTAGAACGCAGATCAACGGCCGTGGTTCATCATCGTCGCCGACGAGAACCCGACGATGCGGCGGCGGCAGTAGGGGGTCGGTGGGCTAACCAGTGCTCCAGCGAGGGATGGCAGTGTGCGTGGTGAAGTTGTGGATGACGGCGGAGCTCCTGGTACCGGCGGCTCCTCCTGGAACAGCTCCAATCGACGGCGGCGACCTCCGGGTACTGGCGGCGTCGATCTTCAAATTGGAGCAGCTCTGGCGATGATTCGATGGGTGGAGTGGTGGTTGAGAAGCAGTGAGAGGTGGGGAGTTAGATGATGTGCTTGGTTCTGTCCAGGGAACTCCCTATTTATAGGATTGAGAGAGGGTGGCGGGGCAGTGATGCGGGCGACCATGGCGTGGCTTCTCCGGCAGCTGGTCGAGCTAGGCGTGGTCATGGCGATGCTCTACGTGTCCAGGCGGTGCTACTGGCAGCGACAGCTTGGTCGGGGAGCGTCAGAATCGCTCGCGTTGCGTCCATGTCTGGCGGTGTCCGCGTCGGGGTTTCCTCTTCGTCTCCGGCGGCGGCGGGCACGGGTCGTGGTCTGGCGGTTGTCTGGCGGCTTCCAGGTGGCGAGTGGATGCTCAAGGCGTCGAGAGCGGGTCCAGGGCGAGAGCGAGGTGGTGGCGCGGCGCGTGTACTGTGACGTCCGCGCGCATGTCCACGCGCGACGTCACCGGCATGGTGAGCGCGTCCAGGGCGCGCGTCGTCCGGCGTGTGTCATCCTCGAGCGTGACCATGGCGAGGCTAGGGTGGCGTAGGAGGTGCGTTGGCGTGCTGTGGCGAGGTGGCCATGGCAGAGAAGCAAGGGGAGAGAGGGGAGGTGGTCGGGCTCGGCGACATGGCCGGCATGGCCATGCCCTAGCTGCTCTCCTCCTCTCCTTAGCATCACTATGCACCAATTAGGGTTAGAGGGGACCAGGGGACACAATGGTGTAGGTTAGGGTAGTTTAGGTGAGGTAGATTCACTATTTGCAATAGTTGCAAATAGTGCCCGAATTTGTAAATTGCAAAAATATCCAAATTTGAAAATATTCAAATGGCGAATCTTTTTGAAATGTGAGTGTTGATATAAGTTGTAATCAACCAGAGAGGATTTGAGGTGGTGGTGGAAATTTAGAATTTCAAGAATTGGCCAAAATGGCTAAGTGGAGAATGTTGCCTATGTGAAAAAGTTGTGACTTTGGATGAGCATGGCTCATGATCCAAGATGATTTTGGCATGGTGATCTTTACCAAAGTTGTTCACCTTGATGTTGACTTTGAAATGGTGCAAAGAGTTAGCAAGAGTTGGTTTGGGAAAATTGAATGGCAAGGGCTCAAAGTGGTGATCAGACTATAATTGTCAATTTTGACCATTATCATATGTGAGCTAGATTTGTGTTTGAATTTCATTTGAATTGTGATTCTTTGATTCCAAAAGTTGTAATAAGTGTTTAATAACATTATTCAACTAATGGTGAAGACCAAATAGGTCTAGGGTCAAAATTTATAATAATGCCATAGGGCATATGTGAGGGTTTTTAGGGTTTTGCATTTTATGGATTTTCTTCCTCTTTAATTTATTTGGTTGGTGATCTTCATATGATCACATTAGGGTTTTAGAGTATATCAAAAGCAAGTAATAACAATCATCATGGCATATCACTCAAATGCACAAGTCCTATGCATGGTACTATATGCAAATTAAAAAGTTTTTGTTGGTTTGAAATTTTGCTTTCTGGAATTCTCTAACTTTCTTTTTATTGAAATTTGGGGTGTTACAAGAATTATTGGCTAAAATAAGCCGGAATCATGATGATTAGAATACACCTGAACCAACTCCAACGCCAATATTGAAGAAGAGGGGTTTAATTGAATTGAATGATGAAGATATGAGGGAAGCTAAGAAGTCTCTCAAGGAGAAAGGTATTAAATCTGAAGATGTGAAGAATCTACCTCCCATAGAAGATATATGTGAGATAATTCCCCCTTCATCCATGATTGAGGTAACTCCCTTCAACGCTTTACTAGGGAAGATATTCCGTATTCAAAACCTCCTGCGCAATGCTTAGATGAGTTTGATAATTATATTGTTAAGCAAGAAAATTTTAATATGAGAGTAGAGAATCATCTAATGGAAAATTCTCAAGCTATTAGCAATTTGCATGATATTGTGGAGAGAACCTCCAATGATGTTAAGATGCTTGTTAAACATTTTCAAATTATTCAAACTCAAATTGATCAACTCACTAAAGTGCAAAATGACTTGCTAAATAATAATTCTAAAGAGAAACATGCTTATGAAGTAACAACTAGAGGTGGTGTCTCTACCCAGGATCCTCTATATTCTGAAGGGCATCCCAAAAGAATTGAACAAGATTCTCAACGAATTGAACCTAGTGCTCCTTCTAAGAAGAAAAAGAAGAAGAAACATAAAAATGTTGTAGAATCCTCTGAACCTGCTAATGATCCTAATAGTATTTCTATTTCCGATGCTGAAACTGAAAGTGGTAATGAACATGATAATGGTAATGATAAGAATGATGCTTCTGATAAAGAAGAGGTAGAAGATGAACCTGAAAAGCATGATAAAAATAAAAAGTATACTAAAGAAGATTTTATTGCTAAGAAACATGGTAATGAAATAGAACCTTGGGTGCAAATGCAAATGCCTTTTCCTGCTAAGAAACTAAAATCAAAGGAAGAAGAACACTATAATAAATTTTGTGATTGGATGAAACCTTTATTCTTGCAAATCCCTTTGACTGATGCCATTAAATTGCCTCCTTATTCAAAGTATATGAAAGATATTGTTACTAACAAAAGGAAAATCCCCAATGAGGAAATTTCCACTATGCTTGCTAATTACTCTTTCAATGGCAAAGTGCCAAAGAAGTTGGGCGACCCAGGTATACCTACTATTCCTTGTTCTATTAAGAATAATTATGTTAAAACTGCTCTATGTGATTTGGGAGCCGGTGTTAGTGTTATGCCTTTTTCTCTTTATAAGAGACTCTATTTAGATAAGTTGATACCTACTGATATATCTTTGCAAATGGCTGATAAATCCACTGCTATTCCTGTTGGTATATGTGAGGATGTTCCTGTTCAAGTTACTAATAACTGCTTGATATTAACTGATTTTGGTGTGTTGGAAATGCCTGAAGATGATAATATGTCTATTATTCTTGGGAGACCTTTTCTTAACACCGCAGGGGCTATTATTGATTGCAATAAAGGGAAGGTTACTTTCAATGTTGATGATAAGGAGCATACCATCTATTTCCCCAAGATGATTGATAAAGTATGTGGAGTCAATACTATTTCTAATGTGAGAACTATCAAAATTGGAACTATTGATTGTCCTATATCTATACCTAATAATAAAGGGAGAAGCGTTTCCGTAGTTTGGTCCGTTCAGTTTCGTCCACCGTCGTTCGTCCGTCCGTTACCTCGATCGCTATAATAATTAACCCAGCTTCGTACGTACATCAGCACAGTCCGAACCGAATCATAACAGCAGGGAAAGCCAACAGCGCCTACGTCCTTCGCGAAGCAGAGATCGATCTGAATACAAGCACTCATGTATGTGTGCGCTCGGTCGTTCTTGATGGGCTGGCTCGTCGCATAGCTAGATGATCTATTAATCAGGTTTCCAGCCAGCCGTCGGACGGTGCCCTGCAGCCTCCGATCCACCATCGCCGGACGCGCCTATGGTTTCCCGGCCCCAGGCTGATGCGCGTGGTGGTATTGCCATCGCGCCTCCAGATTCCGGCCGCCTCCGTGGTTTGCAAGCCACCAGCCTATTCGGTCCTCCAATCGCCCACCGCCTACACCTACCTCAGGCCAACGCTTTCAGCAATGGCTTGGTCGCTGCCGGATACGACGCCAAGGAATTTCAATGTCAGGCAAGATCACAAAAAGCCCAGGCCGCTACGCTCGATGGTCAGCCTCCAGACTCTTTCCACAATACGCTCGCTGGTCATGTCCATCCTGTATCCGTGGCCGGACATTGCTTTGACGCCTAGCTCCTGGTGTTCAAGCCGTAGAGTTCGTGCTACAGCTCCATCCTTCCCAGGGTGCTCCATCGACCTATGTATAATTCTGTGAGATGCGTACAGAGGTGCAAATTTTTGCACAGATTTCTACAGAGGATGCATAGGTCGTGCCCCCTGCCGTGGAAAGTGCCTCACTAAATCTGGGTTTCTTTGTTGAATCACTTTATGCATTGCACGTGCACACATGGATCAGAGTATCAGTCAAAATAGCTAATTTTCTTTATGTGAATACTAAGCGGTGAGTATTTATTTGTGAGAGTGCGAAGTAAAACATTCTAATTTATTCACACTAAACTCATAAACCTTTCTCCATGTATGTCAAAAACCATCATACCTAATATGTAGTTTCATTGTCATAGGAATAGGCAGATTACACATTTTTTTTGCGAAACGTAGGGCTAACATTTTATTAAATAATTATGCATCACTGTCACAGTTTTTTTACATTTTAGATAAAGTGGACGGGCAGTGGCAGTGATCAACTATTGGTGCCTTGGAATAGGAATTGTGGTTTACGCGACCAGCGACACATCCGATAGAGCGAGAAACGATCGTAGTGCAGGGCCAACTCGATCTAGCAGGTGGCTTATTTGTTCCTCGAGGCCGAATCGTTGAGAAGAAAAGCAGTTGGAGGATGGGATTACGTTGAGCACGTGGCTGGTGCATCGAAAACCTTAACTGCGCTGGAAGCTTGTAAGAAAAAAATACACCTAATTCTTTCATGATTTTTTCCTATCCGCTGTCATAACAACATTTTAACTAAGTATATCCTCAAGACCGTAGTCTCGTGCCTCCTCCCGTACCCTCCCAACCCTAGCCCGGCACACCCCCTCCTCCCACCGCCGCCGCCGCTGGCGCCGTCGGGCTAAGCCCCGGTGGCGTGGCGGCGGTGGGGGAATCTTCTTCTGCAGCGCCGGGTAGCGGTTGGCTTCGTCTTCGTTAGGTGTTCTGGGGACGACGTCGGGATGGTGAAGGCGGCGTCGCATCGGAATAAGGGTGCTGGAGATCGATCCCCATCTCGGCAAGGACACTTGTGGCGGCGCCGGTGTGCTGCTGGCATGGTATCCTCTAGGATCTGCGGATCTGGGGAGGGTGGTTTACCCGGGCGCGGTCGAATTCGACTCTGTCGTGGAGTTTGTGGAGTCTGTTCTGGAGTCGGAGGAGTGTTGATGTCGTTGTCTTCCCCTCGGCCGGCCGTGGTGGCGAGGGCTCTTCCGGTGGTCTGTGGCTGCAATGTCTTGCAGCTTCCTCCGGCCGGCCTTGCTGGTGAGGGGAGAAGGCGACTGGACACGTCGGCGCCTAAATATGCCAGATGGTAGAACGTTCTGCTGGTGGGTTGGGTCTACTGCTCGGGGATCTTCATCCGAAGGTACTGCGGGCTCTTCTTCATCTCCTTCCCGCCCGATGGTCTAAAATGGAATATTAGCTCTCACCTTCCAGGGTGGGCACTCCTTCGGTGTTCAAGCCCAGTGTGGCGACATCGGTGGCGGTGATACGATGGTGTTGGAAGATGCACTGCCTCTAGATCTGGTCGTTGTACTTGTTTGGTGACGACGAGGACGGTGGGCTTGATTGGGATCCGGAATTATGGTGTGAGGTCATTCTTGCAATAGTCTGGGATCATATTGTATTTTTGTTTATTCATGGAGTAGTTTGTAATCGGTTTCGCCAATGAATATCATCAGTTGTTATCGCAAAAACAGTATATCCCGTAGCAACGCACGGGCAATTTTCCTAGTATGAGCCTAAAGAAGGATATCAAAATCTTATGATTGGATCCATATCAATACAATTCAAGGTAACATGATTGATTTGAGGTTTATTTCTTCATATGCTATGTAAAATTTATTTGGTGGCAAGACTTGATCAACCTTGTTAACAAATACCTTTTATATGCATAGAGGAGGTAAACAACATCTCTTTCTTCCTCCACTTGTTTTACTCGCTGTAGCACTTTTGATTTGCAAAGCTCCTTAAGTTAATTAGAGATTTCAAAAAAATTTCTGGCCAGTAATAATAAACTTAATACCCAGAAATGTGCATTTTTCAAAGTTTTCAAAAATTCACAAAAATTATACCGTTGGTCCTATTTTTCGAAGAGGCACCTGGGAGCACCAGAGGATGACCTGTGGGGCACCCCAGGGTGCCACACCACCAGCCGGCGCGGCCAAGGAGGGGGCGCGCCACCCTGTGGTGTGGGCCCCTCCTTGCCCCACTTTAGCATCTCTTTCTCCCAGAATCTTCTCTCTCCCGAAAAAACTCGCACCAGCTTTCTCTCACTCGCGTTTTTGCTCAAGAGCTCAGGATTTTTCGATCTCTTTGCTCAGCCCAGATTTCTGTCTGAAATTTGGCACATTTGCTCTCCGGTATGTGACTCCTCCGATTATCCAAGTAGAATTTTGTTTGGTTGAGTATATCTTGAATATTTTGCTGCAGTAGGTAACATGTTTAGTGAGCTTGCATGCTTGTTCTAAGTTGTATAAACTAGTTTTGATGCATGATTAGCACTCTAGCAAGTTCCTATAGTAGTTCCACTTGATTATATGTCACCAAATCAAATTTTATGTTGTTTGTTGAAAAATTTCAGAAAATGGAGTGGAATAGATATCAACTAAACCAACAAGAATTGGAGGTGCAACAAGTCATGAGAGTGAACCGTGAAGAGGGAGTATACCCCTCTTACTACCCGTGCACAGATTTCATGAGAAGCGCAGGAATACTGGAAGATGTTCAGAGTCTAATTTCTCGTGCAGGGTTGAATGGTTTTGTTGATGGAGAACCATGCCAATATGTAAAATTGACTATGTCTGTTGTGCAGGACTTCCAGTTCAATTGGTCGCGATCTAACCCCACGGTTCAGTATAAGATTTATAATAAAACTATCAACTTGCCATTCAATGATTTTTGTACAGCAATTAGAGTACCGCAATGGGGATCGTGCGAGAAGATACGGGGATCGCCACGAGAGCTCTTAAGCATCTTTGAGATGATTTGTTATGGAAGGAGTTTCTCAGAGGATGGTGGTAAAATTACTAGCATTCAACTCCCAGCTATCCGCTACTTTGCTTATTTCATTACTAAATGCGTTCTTGCTAGAAAAAGTGGTGGTAAACTATCTACCCAAGATTTAGCTTTTCTAGCTGCTGCACTGCAAGGTAGTAAGACTTATAATTTGGGGGCATTGATAGCTTATAGACTTGCTACTAACCGTGAAAAAGGTGGAATTTGTGGAGGTCTCATCGCCTCTCGTTTGCTAGCTTTGCATAATGTAGAACCTCACCATCTTGATATTCAACTTTCCATAGAAAAACTTGACATAGTCTCTATGATTAAACATGAATTTGTTTCTGCTTCATCTAATTTGGGTAACCTGTTCTACAAGATGACATTTTATAAGAAAGTTTGGAGAATAACTAAGAAAACTGAGAAACTAGTAAGATTGCTTGCGCCTGTTCTATTTAACCTTGATTCCAGGGAAGATTGGTCAGTCACAGAAGGTGCACTGAATGCACACATAGAGGGAGGAGGCCATCATGCAAGAGGCAACACGGAGGAGGCCGAGGAACACCTCGACTCATCATCCGATGCAGCAAGTTCCTCGCATCAACATGTTGGATATGTGGAGCCTCCACGCTTTTCTTCTGCACAGGAACCTTACTATGACTACGCCATGCATTATCCACCGGCGAGGAACAGCGACCCTCGCTGGGGTTGAACTCCACTTAGGCCAAAAGCCTAAGCTTGGGGGGAGGTATACTGGCATCACTCATTCTTTGCATATTATGATTGCTGGATACTTGTATATACTTGTTTAGTTTGTTTGAGTGGTTTTCTAATGAGAGGGAGATGATATTTTGGGAAGTGCTGCCTGAAAACAGATTCTGGACTGTTACCGAATTTTTTTCCAAAAATAGCCAGAACAGTATTTTGCGAAGCCAATTTTTGTGCATGTTCCCCAGGTTCTTATCTAACTTTCATTAGTTGAACACTTTTCGATTTGAGCAGTGGAAGAATTTATTAAAAATCGAGTACTGTACTGCTGTCAAGTTTGACGAATTTCTGCTGTTTTGTGTTTATGTGACTTTTCTAGTTTGCTATTTCTTGTTTTTGCTTTGTTTCTTTCCCAAAACACAAAAAGACCAAAAATATTTCTGTAGTTTCTTTTCATCATTTGTTTGCTTTGGTTTCTTGCATTTGTTTCGCTTTATTTGCTATTGCTAGTTTGCTATTTAGAAAACCCAAAAAGATTTTGCTTTGTTCGCTTGTTTTCTTTTGTTCTTGTTTCCAAATTCGAAAACACCAAAAATATTTGCTGTTCTTCTTTGGTTTGTAAAGTTCATCTTGAGTTCAATGGTCTTCGGTGGCTGGAGCGTGGTTTTCATTTTATATTATCCAAGCTACACAAGTGAAAGGCAATAATGACGATCTACGACAATTGGATTGTGGTGAGAGGCTGGTATGAACTCTATTTGTTTTCATTTTTGTACATATACTCATCCATGTGAGCATGCTTAGTTGATTCATGTGAGGTATATGTCATTTGAGAAAGTCTAGTAGTTCATGATCTCTCATGATTTGCTCCAATTTATTAATATGAGTAGCATGTCATGAATGTTTGCTTGCATTGTTTTATTCATAAGTAAGTACGGCATTGTGGTATCCCCCTCTGGATAATTCATTTATATCAACTTGGCACATGCTAACGCATGCATATGACTGAACAAAAGTCAATTAAGCCTCGATGACTTATATTGCTTCAGAGTTCTTGTATCATTTTTATGCCTCCGTTAATTTATTTTGCCGCAAGCATGATTATGACAGTTACTGCTCTCTTGATTTGTCGCTCCCTAGTCTTTTGCTAGCCTTCACTTGTACTGAGCGGGAACGCTGCTCGTGCTTCCAAACACCTGAAAACCAAGTTATTCCAAAGTGTCCACCATAAATACCTATGCATGGCATTTCAAACCATTCCAAGTAAATTCTCATGCGCTACCTTTAAAACCTTCCAAATGCTTCTCAATTTGTGTTAATGTTTCATAGCTCATGAGGAAGTATGTGGTGTTTAACTTTCAACCTTGTCATTTACTTTTGACGGACTTTCATTATGGACTAGTGGCACATCCGCTTATCCAATAATTTTGCAAAAAGAGCTGGCAATGGGATTCCCAGTCCCAAATTAATTAACTTAAATAGACACTCCTCCATGGTATGTGATCGTTGGACGGCACCCGAAGGATTTGGTTAGCCATGGCTTGTGTAAGCAAAGGTTGGGGGGAGTGTCATCATAATAAAACTAAAATAAAAAGGCACTCCTTCATGGTATGAGATTGTTGGCAGGCACCCGAGGATTCGGTTAGCCATGGTTTGTGAAAGAAAGGTTGGAAGGAGTGCCACATAAACATAAAAATAATTCATGGGAGCCGCTCTTGGAAGTCCGGTTGGCGAGGTAGTTGGTGTACCCATTACCATTCGTTGACAACAACAAACACCTCTCAAAATAATTTTACTCTTGTTTTAGAAATGAAAAGCTCCAGCGCATGTTAATCCCTGCTTCCCTCTGCGAAGGGTCAATCTTTTACTTTTATGTTGTGTCTCCATTCTTTCTTTGAGCGCTATCTTGAGAGCACAACTGTCATTCTTAGTATAATATGCTTGTCTCAAAATATGATTGATTGTGGTATAACTTTGATGCTTTTATCTTTGACAATCACTATTTCTAGTCTTTCTATGAACTTCAGAGGTGCCTGGGCATTTATGTTTTGCTGATCAAATACAGGCAAGCGAGATACCACTTTATCATACTCTCTTATGAACATTGCAATCCTGCTTATATACATGATTCATGATGCTTATTATTAATTGTTGGTACCTCTCCATGATTGACATAGCTGTTAGATGATCTTATTTGCATGTATCTCATTATGAACTGCTTAAGTATTAGCCATAGCATGATAATATATACATCATATGAGCAAATGTGTTCGTGAAAGTTCTTTTATCGCTCAGTTGTCAACTGAATTGCTTGAGGACAAGCAATAAGCTAAGCTTGGGGGGAGTTGATACGTCCAAAACGTATCTACTTTCCCGAACACTTTTGCTATTGTTTTGCATCTAATTTGTGTATTTGGGATGCAACTAACACGGACTAACGCTGTTTTCAGCAGAACTGCTCTGGTGTCTCGTTTTTGTGCAGAAATCCAACTTTCAGGAAAATCCTCGGAATTTATGCAAAAGGCCCTATTTTCCCAGAATACTGACGGAGCCAGAAGGACAAGTCAGGTGGAGGCCCGAGGGCCCCACACCATAAGGCGGCGCGGCCCAGGGGGGGCCCGCGCGGCCCTGTGGTGTGGCCCCCTCGGCCGGCCTCCGATGCCCTCCTTCGGACTATATATTGCCTTCGACCTAAAAACGCACGAGGAGAAGTCGAAGTCGCCAGAAAGCCTCCAGAACGCCGCCACATCGCGAAACTCCGTCTCGGGAGCCAGAAGTCTCCGTTCTGGCACTCCGCCGGGACGGGGAATTGGAGGAGATCATCGCCATCATCATCACCGACGCCTCTCCATCAACCAGCCATGCTTCCCCCATCCATGTGTGAGTAATTCCCCCGCTGTAGGCCGAAGGGGATGGTAGAGATTGGATGAGATTGGTCATGTAATAGCATAAGATTGTTAGGGCATAGTGCCTAGTGTCCGTAATTGGTACTTTGATGATATTGTTGCAACTTGTTATGCTTAATGCTTGTCACTAGGGCCCGAGTGTCATGATCTCAGATCTGAACATGTTATTGTTTCATCATGATATTCATTGTTTATGGTCTTACCTGCTAGTTGTATACACATGTCGCTGTCCGGAACCAATGGCCCCGAAGTGACAAGAATCGGGACAACCGGAGGGGATGGTAGTGACGTGAGGATCACATGTATTCACGGAGTGTTAATGCTTTGCTCCGGTACTCTATTAAAAGGAGTACCTTAATATCCAGTAGATTCCCTTGAGGCCCGGCTGCCACCGGCTGGTAGGACAAAATATGTTGTGCAAGTTTCTCATTGCGAGCACGTACGACTATAATTGGAACACATGCCTATTGATTGCTTTGTACTTGGACACCGTTTTATTATTATTTGCAAATGCCCTGCTATGATTGTTACATGAGTTTCTCTCATCCATGCAACGCCCGTCATCCGTCCCCGTGCCTACAGTATTTTAATCCTGCTGTTTACTATAATCACTACTGCTGTCCCTGTTACTCGCTTTGTTATTTCACTACTGCTATCGCTTTATAAAGCTGTTACTCTTGATAAACTCTTGCGAGCAAGTCTGTTTCCAGGTGCAGCTGAATTGACAACTCCGCTGTTAAGGCTTCCAAGTGTTCTTTGTCTCCCCTTGTGTCGAATCAATAAATTGGGTTATACTACCCGCGAAGACTGCTGCGATCCCCTATACTTGTGGGTCATCAAGGCCCAACACTGTCTACAAGAATAGAAGCACCCGTAGACATCACCGGCATAGGCTCAACTGTAGCATGTCGGCACCCCGGTCAAAGATTCCCTCAAGGACTAAATGACAAGATGAGTGAAGCACTTCAGCTTTAATCGAAGCCCTGATGCCAAAGATGAGGATGACGTATAAGAAGCCGGACGAGGTCATCTGCCCTCTGATTAAAGACAAAAGTGTCATCCCTGGAGCAAAATAAGCTTTATAAAGTAGCTTAGGTCACCAAAGATACCCCTAGGGTTTCTTCCCCTGTAAGCCTCCTCCCCACTATATAAGGAGAGGAGGGGCACCCCTGTGCGGGACGATCGATCTTTTGGTAGTACTGCAGTAGGAGATCGGCTAGTTGTCGTACATCTTCAACCTCCGGCCAGAGGCTAGGTTCTGTAGCTCCCCTTTGGTTCTTCACGAAATACAAACCCTGAGTTTAATCTCCCTTTTTCTCTAAACCTTCCCCTCACCCGGATCCTCAAGCGTACATCCGACCCCAATCTTAAGCCTTTCCCATGGCATCTGTTGTTCCACCACGACGACAGTTGGTGCCCACCATGGGGCCAGCAGCTGCGCTTTCCGGAGTTGATATCCAGGCGGGTCTCCTCACCGTCTCCGGCGAGCGTGTGGTATCTGGCCTCGTCCAGCGGCTCGGCTTGCTAGACTTCGTCAACGACAACGCCGACTACTTCGCCAACGGCGGTCGCTTCCCCAAGAACGGTCGCATCATCAAGTTCCGCTCGCACCGCGTCTACCCCGGCACCGTGCCGGAGCCCCGGTACCCATCGCTGGTGCTGGTGGCGCATGACTACTTTGCAGTCATCCACATGCTCGGGGGCTACTCCCATCGAGAGCGATGGTCGTGCACCCAATAAAACGATAAAGGCATCAATGACAAAAAGAATTCAAGGAAGAACGGACCTGAAGATTCTAGCAATCCAGGTTCGGGCACGGGGACTTGAGCCTGTGTAGGGTAATGCTGTTTTGCTTCGGAAGTTAACCAGTCTCGGTTCGCCGAGTAAAAGTGGGATTGTTGCTCTTATCCCTTACGTACGATCAATTATTCAGCTTCTCTCGAAGTCTACATTCCTTAAGGACCCGATACATTCAAAAGACATCGGATGAAGAAGAAGATTCAAAAACATCGACATCAACGGCAAGATCTTCGAGTAGTACAACTTGAGTCTACGCACGGTTGCAAGCATCCGCCCATAGACTCGGGGGATACTCCCATCGGGAGCGCTATTCGCGCACCCGATAACAGGAAAATTCAATTTTACATCAAGCACAAGATTCAACATTCTTCGAGTGATCAAGACGTTTGGATGAAGACACCTTTAGTCCCTGCCCAAAGCTTCGCTTTGGCCAGTCACTCGAGGGCTACTGATGTGGCCATTACCCTTCGGGTATCCAACATTGCCCTACCTCCTTTGGCCCAACAAGGGATCCATGAAAATCGCCGCAACCCAAGATGGACCAATACGTCGGTTGCGATGAAGGAAAGGTAGAAGGAGGCGGATTCTTGATAGACAAGGCGAGGAAACGTCGTATAAGGAAAGGATAGATTAGATCTCATTGTAACATAGTTAAATCTAGGTAGGACTCTCGGGACCTGACCTCCTATATAAAGGCCAGGAGAAGGCCTGTCGGAGGACATCAAAATCAACCTACACAATCCCGCATACACCAACCCTAGAAACCTTGCCTTCCGGCGAGTTCAGCACAACGCAATCTATCGGCTGCCCCATTGTAACCTTTTCATCGATAAATCAAGATCAGACAAGCATGAGCAAGGGTTTTACCTCATCGAGGGTCCCGAACCTGGGTAAATATCTCCTTTTGTTCATTTAGTATCCGATGTCTCGTGCTAACCTGCAGGATTCCTTCAACCCTAAGCCCCCTCATGGTGGGCATTGCCGAGGAGCCCCCTCGTCACCCTTCAACACTTACGATGCTCAAGTCAAACTGTTTCTTGCTTGTTTCATTATTCACAACTAGATCTTAGGTTGGGGCAAGGCTAAGTACTTTTAAGTACATGTTGTGCCTGATGAAGTTGAGATCGGCCATGACGTGGAGGCATGAAACAATGAAGACCGGAAGAACAAGAGGCTCGAGCGGGAAAGCGCATTGGCCGGAGGGCAGACCACTGTGTGAGAAGATGATGAAGAAGAGAATACTTAGATGAAGATGAAGAAGAGAACAAACTACCCTTGATTCCCCTTTCCTAATCTCCCATTTGATTACCCTGTGCATCACGGGCAACCAAACTAAACGTCAACGCTGCTCATGGCTCATTCCGAACGCACAACGGACTTAGAAGCATGTCCAGTCAGCCCAAAACCGACCGAGACTACCAAACACGCCCCTAGATATGGTCTTTAGACAAGTTTTCTTGAAGACATGCCGTACTAAATTCGATGTCAACCTCACAACAACGCAAAACTGGCAAATAAAATAGAGCAAGCATGGCACACACCCTGCTGACCAATGTAACCTGACCAATGTAACCAACGAATATGTTCAAAAATTGGCTTAATGGAGTTGAGAAGCAAGCTAAAGCTCGGATTTCGTGTAGGCGTATGTGATTTAGTTTAGACTATGTGGAATTGCAGAAATGATATGGTCTTTAATAGAAGTGGAACTGCTCATTTTGTGCAGGTTATCCGTATTGCTACCTATTGAAGCCGAAAATGGTCTTGCCTGCTTCTGTGGCGCTTTTTTTTTATGGTTGATTTCTATGAACACGTTAAGTAACCTTTGAGATGTAAACTCTTAAACTTTTAAACAATGCAATAAAAAGTTGTGTAGTGGAAGGCCCCAGGAAAGCCTTGGGTGGGGACTGAAACCCCCAATGATGATTCCGATCGTCAGCTTTTCAGCGCGGCCACCAGAGTGACTATTGGCGACGGCAGGAAGGCCTCCTTCTGGACCTCCTCCTGGCTCAATGGTTCGCCCCCTAAAGACCTTGTGCCCCTGATCTTTAAAGCTTCCAGAAGGAAAAACCGGACTGTTCAGGATGCTCTAAATGGCCAGAACTGGATTACCGACCTTGTGGTGGACTCCTTCACTGCCGATCATATTGCTCAGTTTGTTCACTTATGGGACCTCCTTTCGGATGTCCAGTTGTCCCCGGACGTCGAAGACTCCATCATTTGGACCATCTCGCCTAATGGCTGCTATTCGGCTAGTTCCGCCTATAAGGAACAATTCATGGCCTCTCTACCGTGCGCCTTCGGTTCGATCATCTGGAAGACCTGGGCCCCGCCCAAATGTCGTTTCTTCGCTTGGCTCGCAGTTCAGAATCGTCTTTGGACCGCCGACCGCCTAGCCAAGCGTGGATGGCCCCACACCCCTTCTTGCCAGCTCTGCAGGTGCACCCCGGAGACAGCTCGGCACATACTCTTTGAATGTCCCTATTCTAGAAGGATCTGGTCGGCCACGGCCAGCTGGCTCTCTTGTCCAGATCTGCTGCTCAGCATGGGGACCAACCGGCCTAAGGTTCTCGAATACTGGCAGGCCACTGCCAAATCACCCTCCTCTTCCCCGAAAGGTCTCAAAACAGCAATCATGCTCATTGCCTGGGAGATTTGGAAGGAAAGGAACGAGAGAGTCTTCAACGGCAAGTCTTCCTTGCCTTCAGAGGTCATGCGTAGGATCAAAAAAGAAGGGGAAGCCTGGGTGCTAGCTGGAGCTAAAAACCTTGCTGAGCTTATGGGTTGATTCTGTCTTTTCAGGGGCTTGTCCCTCTTTATTTTTTCTTTTTTTGGCCTAGGCCATACCCTGTTTGCTCCTTCTATATCAATATATTGGCAAAGCTTTTGCCTCGTTTCAAAAAAAAAAAAAAAAGTTGCGTAGTCGATGCAAATGCTGGAGGCATGCTCCCAAAAAAATGAACGCCCTGCTGACCAACCAACCTCGGCCGGGTCGCTTACCCAATTAGCAGCGAGATCAAGAGTCAAAGCTACGAAAGAAGCATGAACCAGAAGTTGTAAGAAAAAAATTACTGACAGATAGCTCAAATAAAATCTTTGATTGAACCAAATGCGAGAGAATACATGACACCAACGCGGACACAACGGCGAACGGCGGCGAACCAGGCCGATCAACCCCAGACCAACTTCTATGGTTCCTACAGCGATCGTCGCAGCAAGCACGGCGGTTCACACAGCAGAACGCGCCGGTGACGACGGCACCATCACCGGCGCTGCCGCCATTTCCTGCATCGTCGACTGTGGCAGCGTCGGATGGTGACGGTCCCGATGGTACATTGGTTGACATCTCGTGGCCGGGCAGTGGGGCCCAGGTGTCGGATGCCCAGGTGGGCCATTCATCCAACTCATGCGCCCGGCTTGTGTGCAGCATGTCTGGCGCCAATTCGGCGATCCTCACCTTGGCGCGCGCCATGACCTCGTGCTCCTCCTCGATGTCGGCCTCCGAGCAGTCGAACGACGCATCGGAGTCCGAGTCCGACGCCGCCCAGTCAAGAACCGCCCGGGGAGACGGATACGTCTCGCCGGCGTCGTCGTCCGCGGCGAGGAACGGGTGGCGCAGCAGCTGCTCGCAGGTCCACCGCTCGCCGGCGTCGCGGCGTAGACACCTGTCGAGGAAGTCGCGGCAGGGGTCCGACAAGCGCGCGGGCAGCTCAGGCTGCCTGCCGCCGAACCCGACGCGGAGCAGCAGCTCGCCGACCTCTCGCGCGCCGCCGATCTCCGACCACGGCCGCTTCCCGGCGAGCAGCTCCACCGCGGTGCACCCGAGCGACCAGACGTCGGATGCCGGCGTCGACGCGCCGCCGCGGGCCACCTCCGGTGCCATCCACGCCGGCGTCCCGCGCGGACCCCTGGGCGCCGGTTCAGACATGAGCCTCGCCGCGCCGAAATCCGCGAGCTTTGCGCCACCGTCGCCGCCGAGGAGCACGTTCCGGCCCTTGACGTCCCCGTGCACCACCCCGGCGACGTCGTGCAGGTAGCGCAGCGCGGCAGCCACACGGCGCAGGACGCGCCGCGCCTCGCGCTCGCTGAGGCCGCCAGTCGCAGCCGCCGCGTCGGCTGCGGTGCCGCCCTGGACCAGCTCCATGTGCAGGTTCCTGGACGCGGCCGTCGCGTCATCCCCGAGGTACGCCACGACGCACGGCGAGCTGAGCCGCTTCAGGATCCTTATCTCGCTCTCCAGACAGGCCATCGCGGCCACCGGCGCGCCGCCCTTGGCATCGACCGACTTGACGGCGAAGGTGCGGCCTGTGGCCCTGTCGACGGCCAGGTGCACGGTGCCGAACGCGCCCTTCCCGATGCATTTCCCGCGCGTCCACTCCATCTTCTACGAGCAGAGCACTTCTACGAGTGAGCAGCGAAACAGAGTAGAAGCTGAGAGGTGTGTGAATGGAAAGGAGCAGAGAAGAAGTTGTGAGGAGCAGCAAGAACAGGGCGAGCGTGCCGGTAGAGTATATATAGGTGCGGTGGAGCTTTTCGATGCTGCAACATTTGTGGGTGAGGATTTCAGGCGTCTACACTTCACTTTTTGGGGGCGATTTCCTCAGGATTCGCATACATGTGATATTAAATTGACCGAATATTTGTGGGATATATCACGGAATAACTCATCAGCAGCCGCAACTAGTGCCTCTTGGCCTTGCGTTGGACAGGACAGCGAGTGGTGTGCAACTTGTGATGTTATCTTTGCTTGGGGGTGTGCCGCTCTGTTGAGGCCACATAGGCGATGATCCCTTTGGGGTTACTTTGATGGATGGATTGGGGTTCAGTTTGGATAAGCAGATGGACGTCATCTGCAAGGTTTTTGGTCACCACAATCAACATTAGTCCAGATTGCAAACTCCATATTGTCATATGTGACACATGCTTCTTGTTTTTACACTATCATCATTTTGGGACATTATTCTTTTTCAGGAGAATGCTAGGAATGGTCTGACCAGGTGAAATACTTCGAGTAGATTTTGTGTGAAAGTTACCATTCTTGATTTGAAAACCGAAGAAATGGCGTATGTTTCTTGTTTACGGTTGCCCAGGAGGAAGATAAGGAAGATTGCTTGATTAAGTTGGGTGATGTATGCAGAGATCAAAGCTTACCTTTGTTAATTCGTGGTGACTTCTATTTACTCAGATTTTCATATAAGAAAAAAACCATGAGAAATAACAAGTGGCATGACATGTTCAATTATGTTATTAACACATATGAGCCGAGAGAACTTGATATGTCAGCGCCTCAGCGGTACACCACACTTGGTGTAATAACCAAGTTGTACCTACATCTGCAAGGTTTTTGATCACGACAATCAACATTAGTCCCGATTGCAAACGGCAAAGTGTCGTATGTGACACATTGCTTCTTACTTCTCACAAACACTATTACCATTTTATGACATTGATCCAGAAAAAAGTCATCATAGTCGAGGGGATGAATTGCTTAAAATTGGAACCGTAGGCACCTCCATGTAGCCCCCTCCCCCCGCCGCCAGATAACTGTGAGGCGTCATCGCCACCACTGGAAGAAAACCACCCCTCCCGTGGGTAACCCCCTCCCGCGCCACCGGACGATGCCATCTTTGGCGGTCGATGACATTGCCACCCAATTAGCCCCTCCCCCCATCCCACTCTGAAAATGCCCCACCACCCGCTGGGCCTCGTTCTGGTAGGGCGACTGTTAGCGACGAGAGCGAACAGATCTGGATTTTCTCCCCCTGTTACTTTCCAAAAAGCATGAGAAAATTCAGGTTGGGATTAATAACTATCTGACCATTCAAAAGAAAAGTAGTCATGGTAAGATGGGAATTATCTCAAAGTTAAGGATGATTTTGACAAAGATAACCTATTCTCAAAAGTTAGAATGAAAAATAAACTTATCAGAAAATAATTTTAGTAATAACCCCTCTTCATCGGATGCATGCTCTCTAGCATTCATGGCCATGGCGTCATGGACCACGGCTTCATGCTATAGTGTGGCTCCGTGAGGTAGGGCCCATGCAAATAGATGAGTTTGCGAATTAATTTTGAAATTGTGTTATTTTGTTTTAGCTTTTCGAGATTAGGTTGTTTTCATAGTTTTCATCCGAGTTCAATGTCAACGTCACAAATGTAAGCAGCATGCATAAAAGCTACGGGATTTTTTTTCAAAAGAACTTTTTTGTGTGAAGCATGGGTACATCTATCCACATCAAACAAATATACCGGACTTAGGCATCCACACACAACTACGTCAGCATCCAATCGGGGTATATGGCCCCAGATTTTTATTGGCGACGTATGACCTGTACCTTCAAGTAGGAGTATTAGCAAGAAGATAGATAGATGGAAAAAGTCCATTTTAAACCCTGAATTTGTATAAGTTCAGCGGATCAAACCCTCAAGTCGAAATCCCTGTTGTTTACACCCTAAACTTACTAATCCCGGTCCAAATCAAACCCTGAAGCCGTTTGGAGCGACCGATCCCGGCCGGATTACAACCTACTCTCACTGACGGTAGCGCCCAACTGTCATATTACAACCTCCTCTAGTTTCTTTCTTTTTATTCACCCCAAATCAATCACGATCTAGCGGCTGCGTCGGCACATGGGGGCGCGCGGGAGGAGCCGGATAGCGCAGACGACGTGCGAGGACTGAAGCACGCCACCGCGCGACGGCTCGGCGCGGGCCGCATCGCAGCACTGCTAGCAGCTCGCATGCGGGCAACAGGAGAGCTCGGCCTTGAGGTGGTGACTGACGCGGGGTGGGGCTTGGGCTTAGGAAGCGACAAAGTGGTGGTGAAGCACAGCTTGAGGAGGACACAGTTCTGCTCGATTGCGATGGTGTTGAGCTGGTTCCTTGGAGCTCCCGGGAATACAATATTCTGACGGGTGGCATCGTGTGCGTTTGTACTTTTTACTACACATACGGACATAACAATTTGCTCTTAACAACATTGATACGTTGGCCAGAGAAATCAACCAGGTCACGTCGCTAGCTTTCTACATATTGGGGATTGATTTTTGTTTTTTGGACCGAAGATTGGTATTGAATTTTTTTGACAGAAATCGGGATTGATTTTGAGGGTAAATAAAAGGAAGGAACCGGAGGAGAGAGATGAATATGACAGTTGGGTCCCACTGTCAGGGAGAGTAGCGTGTAATCCTAGCCGGGATCAGTGCATTCCCGGTGCTCCAAACAGCTTCAGGGTTTGATTTAGACCGGGATTAGTAAGTTTAGGGTGCAAACGACAGGGATTTCGACTTCAGGGTTTGATCTGCCGAACCACTACAAATTGAGGGTTTAAAAAAGACTTTTTCCTAGATAGACCACCAAAAACAGAGCACGCCACACTCTCGGTACACCACATGCACATCCGGAGCTGGATCTCGGTAGCTGACATGGCACACAAGGCTGTGGTGACATGGAATGCCGCGAGTGGGCGCAGGTGGTTCCGTCGTGGCGGCAGAGGCGAACCAAACAAAGTACGCGGAGGAGGAAGGAAAGAGAACACGTAGAGCGCACTGCCGGAAAAGGTATAGTAGCTCGTGTGGCGACAGGCGGCTCGTGGGTATCGCGTAGCGGCATTGAACGCGCGCGTCGACGTGCTCGCGGCCGAGCCACACCATACCCAGGGCGCATAGCGTACCAATGCGATACCGTAGCCAATGATACGCTTGAAAGTTGCTGTAGATGCCTGCGAATACAAATTCCTGGTTGGAGGGGGGCGTATAATTGTCATTTGCATCTGACAGGTCGGCAATCATTTGGAGCCGGTATATTATGTCATAATCCATAGATTCCAAACCAATGATGTATGCTGAGTGATTAGCAATGATCCCATGGAACATACATGCCCAGCTGAGCTGAGCAGCACAACTCATGCGCCCCATTTGGCTAGCAAACTTGCAAGTTTATGCTAGTACGATCTTCCCAAGCTTAACGTCGGGGGCGGGGAGTGCGCATCGTGCATATCGCTTCTTATATAGGGATGGCCGTGGAAGCTATAAGGGCATCTCCAACGCGGCGATTCATCCCGCGCCCGTACGTCCGGATGGAGCGCCTGTACGTCCGGATGGATCCAACCGGACAAAAACGCGGCCCAACACGGCCACGCATCGCAAATGCGGATGGCCGCGGCGTCCGGAACGACGCAAACCCGGCCCAAATCTGGGCCAGGTTTGCGTGGCCGCGGATGGCACGCGGCGTCCGGCGCGTCCGGATGCTCGCCTGCTCTCTTGGGTCCACCAGTCGGTGACCGCAGCGGGTTATTAAATGTGGACTGGGGGAATCTGGCCCTCCAGTCCACTCCCCACTCCACTCCCCACTCTCCAAGACGCGAACCGCCGCCATGGCCCCCCAAGCGACGGTTCGCTCCCGGAGCCAACGACTCGGAGGCCAGCAGCAGCCGCCGCCCTCCGCCGGCAATGCGGGCCGGAGGAAACCGCGGCGGTCTCCACATCGGAGAGGCCGGCCACGGTGGCGCGGCATTGCCGCAACCGCCGCCGCTGCAGCCCAAGCCGGAGTCCTCGGAAGAGGACCCCGACCTCCGCGCCGCGCTGATAATATCGGCGGCGGAGGAGGAAGCGAAATGGTCGCAACTCCAAGCGGTCATTCGCACCTCCGCAATGGAGGAGGCGGCCCGACAGGAAGTCGAGGACGCCGAGGCCTGGGCCCTGTACGACCAGGCCCGCGCGACGCGGCGGGAGGAGGAGGCCAGGCTCCGCCGCGACGAACAACATCGCCAGGAGGCCAGGCTCCGTGCGGACGAGGCCAGGCGGCAGCAGGCCAGGCGTCTCGCCTGGAAGGAGAGGGAGCAGCGCCTCAGGGAGGAGGCGCAGCTCCGGGCTGCTGCGGTGGAGCAGCGACGGGCGGTACCGGATCCGCACTCCGCCTGGGAGGAGGCGTTGTGGTCTCCGTGGCCGGAGTCCCCGGCGCGGTCGAGCCACAACAGTGCCTCGCCGCCAAGGGACGTTTGTCGACGCCGAAGCCGACGACGCCCACAGGGACTAGGCGGCGCACCGGCGGCCGCCGCGTCCTCGACCAAACCCTAGTAGAGGGTTTTTAGATTTGTTTTTTAAATTTTAAAGCCTATATAGAGGGCTTCTTTTGTTATGTACAAATTTGCCCAAAATCGGGCATATGCTTAATGAAACTTGTATCGAATTTACGTTTTTTTTTTTTTGCTTTTTCTAACATTTGCGTTGCGTCTGCGTATTGAGCGCAGCGTGCGACCCACCGGGGCGCTGTCCGGGTGTCCGTGTGGCCACCCAAACTGCCCAAAACAGACGATCCAACGCGTCCTTTTGGATCGCATGGTTGGAGATCCCCTAACACCTTACTTATCACGGGGCACGTTTATCCAGCCGAGGCGATCGACGGATCCAGACGGTGCCGCCAAGAGATTGGACCTTCATTTGGTCCTGATCTTGGCCTTTTTATGTGCTGCAGGTTTAGCGGTTGCGAGCATCTTCCAACAAATGTCCAAATAAAAAAACATGTCATATAGGGCATGTAGGGCCAAAAGATTAGCTCCAACAGATAGCCTGTCCCTAAAATGTTCTCCAATTTTTTCACATCACGTCCTAAATTTTGCCTTTCGCGTTGCAACTTGCATCACCGAAGCGGCGCCCTATTGCGGCATCTTCGATATGAGGATGTCGAGTCTCGTCATCTCCTCCGGCATCTGGATGGTGAGGAGGGGCAGATTTGTGCTTAGGGCTGCGGGGAGGTGCAGTGGCGGCAGGAATAGTCGACGGCGTGTCGCGGTCGCAGGTAGCGGTAGAAGAAGGGGACATTCACGAAGGCAGCTGGGGTGCTCAGGCGGTGGGATTTTGGCATGCTCGGTAGCTTTTCTTTGGGCTTGCGACAATTTTATTTTGATGTGGACAAAGCATTTCTGAACTCGGGTGTAGATGCTTCTGGTTGAATAAAAAATCAAAACAATAACAAATAAATTTAAAAAATCTATATTGTGTACAATGAATATGAACAATTGTTCTAACTTCAAAACCAAAAGTCTCCAGAAAAAGACATATATATTGGTATGTGCAAAAAAGACAAATCGGAGTGATGTAAAAATAAATCTAAATGTTCCAAACAACACCACATTTTGTTTTTTTTTTTTTGCACAGGCCACTACATATGTCTTTTCTCGGGAATTTTTGGTGTGCAGTTAGGACGCCCGTTCATGTTCATTTTCCAAAAAAATCCAGTTTTTTTATTTTATCTGCTATTTTTTATTTAACTAGGAGCATTTACACCCGAGTTCAAAACTGGCTTTTCGTTTTGATGCGACCTATTTTATTTAGTCTGCTGAAGCATAGTTTCTGGCCTCCCACACAAAAAACAATGGTGTATGTTTTGTTGAAAGACGCTGACTTCGTAGTCTTCTGAGTCATCCCGCGATGGAGGTGACGGAGGTGGCGGCTTACGCGGCCACCGCGTTAACTCCCGCCGCGGTCGTCGTGGTCGGCCAAAGTCCTTGTCGCCGAGGAACCCTGCCCTCTGCCGCTTGTCAAGTACTATGTGACGGTGGTAGTAGTTCTCCCACATGGGGGAGTCCACAGCGAATTCGGGGTTGTGGTGGAGATCTGGAGGGAGGAACGGGCGTTGGCACTCGATTTCTAGGTCCCACTAAGGGCCGGAATGCGGCACCGGCTGGATGGGAACCTGCTCCTTGCTGATGTGCCACCCGCTAGGCAGCTGCACGTCACCCCAGGCGTCGCACGACATCCAGTTTGCATAGAACATCCGCCCGACGGAGGAACGAAGGAGGACCCTAAACTGTTGCTTCACCTCCGCCGGATGCGACCGTCTTGCCTCGTGATCGTTCTTCTTCATCCCCATGGCGTGGCATCGGCGCGCTGTGTTGTCAGTTTGTTTGGGTGTAAGCGTGGCCAGGGAGGTGTGGGCGATGCCAAGATGTGGTCGGTGGCCTTTTAAAGATGGGTGGGCGGGCGCGGAACACGATGGCTCGTGCTATTGATGGCGGCGCAGAAGCCCAGCCGCCGCCTGCCAAACCTCGTGAGACCTCTGTAGACGAGGCACCGTTGATGGTAAAAGCTACGGCACGCGTAGTCGCGAAAGCGATTCAACCAAAATGATGCGGCCTCGTACCCGCTGCCGGGTGAGCCCTCACCCGTGGAGATAGGCCGCGAACACGCGACGTTTCCGCGTAGATGCATTCGCGACGCAAATTCGGGCCACGTTTGCGTTGGGCCACTAAAGATGCCCTAAGTATTCCAGCCCTTTGTTCTTCAAGATTCCCGTTTAAAGCATTGGAACTTTGTCTCTAGAAAGTTGAGGTAGCCACAATTGTGGCCGACTCTCCTCGTGGTGACGTCGTAGGACTGCGCGGCGGCTAGGGTTTGAAATCAAATGGAAAATGCGACGCTGTGGCTCGCATGCGGCAGGGAGGGACAGATCTTTGCGTAGGGCTGTGGGGACGTGCATTGGCAGCGGGAATAGTCGATGGCGTGTCGCGATCGCAGGTAGCGGTAGAAGAAGGGGAAATTCACGGAGGCGGATGGGGTGCACTCCTGGTGGGATTTTGGCACGCGCGATAGATCTTTGGGCTCGCAATAATTTTATTTTAGTGCAGACAAGGCATTTCTAAACCCAGGTGTACATTTCGCAAAATAAAATAAAAAAACCCAGGTGTAGATGCTCTTGGTTGAATAAAAAAACAGAAAAAAAAAATAAATTAAAAAAAACTAAATTTTTTGTACAACGAATATAAACAAGTGTTATAACTTCACAACCAAAAGTCTCCTGGTGAGCAAAAGAGATAAATCAGAGTGATGTAAGAATCAAATCTAAATGTTCCAAACAACATCATATTTTGTTTTTTTTTTTTGCATATACCACTACATATGCCTTTTCTAGGGATTTTTTGGTGACCAGTTAGGACACTTGTTCATGCTCATTTTCCAAAAATTTCAGGGTTTTTTTTAAAAAATTGTCTGCTATTTTTTATTTTTTATTTTAACCAGGAGCATCTAAACCTGAGTTTAGATCGAACTGTTTTTCATTTTTATGCGACCTATTTTATTTAGTCTGCTGGAGCATAGTTTCTGGCTTCCCACACAAAAAAAACAATGGTGTTTTTTGTTGTTGGAGATGCTTTTACCATGATAGCCTGTTCTGAAGCTTTGGGACATGCAGCTTACATTGACACGATGGGGATCATGAGGCTGGCGTTCGTGCATCTACGCTTTGGGACATGCAGCTTACAACTTCCGATGTGCCGACGGCTAAGGTGTGCTGATGGCTGGATCCGTGGGCTGGCGTGGAGGCGGCTTGTGCCGACGACCCCAATGTTTTGCCGTCAGCACAGGATCTGGCCGTCGGCACCTTGACGTACAGGTTCCCGTGGTGGCGGTGATATTTTGCCGCGCCCGATAGCTCGTTTTTGGGCGTGTGGCAATTTTATTTTGGTGCGCCCTATTTTACGATCTGAGATGCTCTTGCCATGTTAGTCTGTTCTCAAGCTTGGGACATGCAGCTTACATTGGCACGATGGGGATCATGAGGCCGGCTTTCGTTCATATCTTTTCTTATCTCCTGTCGGCCGTGAGAGATAACAACTTAGTTATGACGGGCCAGGCACATATATCCAGCCGAGCCGATGGATGGACCCGGACGTTGCGGCTGAGAGATGCTAGGCATTCATTCGCTCGTGAGCTTGGACTTTTTATGTGTTGCAGGTTTAGTTGTTGATGCGATAAACCTCCCATGCTCGCCGTAGTTGAGTGTAGGATAAGATCTGCTACGATTCTCCCTGGGTGGTGAGGATCAATGCCCGGCCGGCCAAAGAAGCACCATAATTCAATCAACCACCGCACAAGTAATGTACTCACTCCATTCCATGAAAATTATTTAAGATTTGCCAAAATTTAGATATATCAAGACCGTAAATAGCATCTACATAAATCTAAATTTTTACAAATTTTAGACAACATTCCTGGAACGGAGCGAATATACTGTGTACCAAGGGAAGATGTCACTGCTCAAAATTTCACTTGGCGTGATCGGGTGAATCTGTGCTTGTACGCTAGACCTACCCTGACAGGACTAGATACCATCACGTTTTTATGGCTTCCCGGTTACTTAATCGATCTGAGCTAGAAACTGGGAGAGGCTGTCCCACCTATTGCGGCTGTCACAAAGTCTCGCTACAGTACAGTACACGTATTTCCTGGTCAAGATACTTTGGGGCATCGCTTTCTGGAGGAGCTGCCTCCTCCGTCCCAGGACAAGCAAACCAGATCCGCTAGCTAACAGGTAATTAAACCGGCTAATCCAGGGAGGGAAGAGCTGGTTGGCATTAAACAATCGCGCGTGCTCGCTCTCGCACCGGCCCACGCCGGAGATGCTGGACGGATTGCGGCACATCGGACCGCATGCATCCACGACCGGTCATTCCAACGATGACGGTGGCCGGAGGGAAACGGTCAGTTGAAATCTCTTTCGCGGCACGACGACGGGAGCATGGGACAAATGCACCGCCGATAGATGGGGCTCGGCCGACCAGTAGTGAGCCGAAGCCGACAGCATAGCCGGCGGGCCAGGGTGCCGGCCGCGCGGGCGAGGCCGGGAGGAATCACCGGGGCGGTGCCGCGCCGAACTGCGCTGCCGTCTTCCTTCCTGGAACCCGGTCGTTTTCATGCCGGCGGTGGCGATGCGGAGACGGCATGCATGTGCCTCCGGAACGGCCGGCGCGGCACTGCGTTTGTGGAGTGTGGACCGCGGCGAACCGGCGCGTCACGCACGCAGGCCCAAGCCGAAATCCCGTGGATGCAGCGAGAAAAACTGAGCATGTTGCGGTCACGTGCCAAGGGGTATGCCGTGAAAGCAAGATGTATCGTGCCGTGTTCGGGATACCCTTGCTGTTTCTGGCCTCCCATGTTCTGTTGACGACGAGTAAAAATTGTCCCTACAGGAATAGGCCGATATGCCGAGGGTGGCCGTTGGCATAGACTACACCGAGGGCAGCCCTCGGCGTAGCTCCTCGGCGCCTACCTCCCTCGGTGGAGCTACTATTGTTGTCGGTGTAGCCCGGCCCTCGGCGTATAAATTTTAAAATTTCGAACTTCCCTTTTCCAAAATAAATTCGAAAAAAATCTTTTTTTATACGCCGACGACAAAACCCTCGGCATAGAGTTTTAAAATTTTAAAATTTTAATTTGTTTTACACCATTTTTTCTTTCCTTTTTCTTTTTTTACTTATTTATCTTTCACCCAATATACTTTTATAGCTTTAAATACGCTTAATCTTAGGGCAAATTACAATCATAGTTAAACTTCCCAGTCGATCATCCATTCTCACACTACTCCAGCCTCAGCACGTTTAACTTCTTCCATTTAGATAAGCTTTCATTAAAGAATTAACATATTGCTGATAATAATTGGATATCAACCCTATTAACCATTGGACCGTGATGTCACACCTCTTTATTTTTGAATTCCAAACAATTACTTAAGTAAACAATAATGAATATATGAGTAATAACAATATTGAATTCAAATAACAATAAAATGATTTTATTTTTTGGTCTTTTTTCTATTTAATATGGAATAATTAATATCTTCAAATCGGACAATCGAAATTCCACAAATAATATGTCTAAATCAATCATAAAAATGAGAGGAATCTAAATATAACATCCATATCATCATTTGAACCTAAAAATTAGAGAAATCCAAATATGACGTCAAGTTTACCATCTGGCCAAAACAGCCCCTCGGGAGATGCGAAATGGCCGTACCGGGTGCGCTGCTGCACCTTTCGCTAACACGCTAAAAGGACAAAAATTATCACATAAAGTGATGTCTTATAGACCTAAAAACATTTTTCGCGGAATTTATTGAGCGACAGAAAGTGTACCCTAGTTCAAATCTGGTCAATTTTCAGCGGATTCAGCGGGACACCGCAGGAAGCCGCAGGGATTCCCAGATAGGTTGGGCGCACATATGGCATGTGATATGTGGTGCATAGGCGGTGTACTACCACTACGAGGAGGTCTCACACAATACTAATGTCAACACCCGGATTTTTAAGTCCAGATGCCTATTATGCCATTCATCGCAATCCCAGGAATATTGTTTTTGCGAGACATAATAGATTGATATCACAGAACATCATTCATTACAACACCATAATAGTCTTACATTAAAAAGGATCACATGATCAAGTCTTATTACAACATAGAGGATCTAGAGATCCTTATTACAAAACACATAGCGGAAGCGAAGTAGCAGTTGTGGTCCATCTGTTCCATAGGCAACTGTTGACGTCAGGAGTGGTCCTAGTTGTCGTAGACGTCCTGCTGTCCTTCATCCTGGTATTGGGGCTCATCTTCATAGTCTGGCCATTTGAATAGCCAGGGACACAGCCATGAGTACTTTAAAGTACTCGCAAACTAATACTAATGTAAGTACTATCAACTATAGTAAGGGGGTGCTAAGCTCTAGTTTCATTTGCATAAAGCCAGTTTTATTTCATAAGCACTTTAGTAATCAAAGCCTCTTCATTTGCCTAATCTTAACTCAAGTGGAAACCTTAGTGTCATTCCCACAACTCTATTGTGATTCGAAGTCACAGTCACCTTTCAATTCAAGTCACAAGTCACCATTCCTATTTTTAGAAAAGTTCTGATGACGGAACAGTATGGCCTTTCCAACTGTCCATAACCGCGGATGCGGCTATTCGAATAGTTTAAACTCTGCAGAGGTTGTACACTTGTGCCACAATAATTGCAATAGTCCGCCAGGGGTAACTGGCCCTGATTTATCGCACTCAGTGCGCGAACTACCAATCATAACCTTTCATTTACATACCCTAGTATAGGCACCTCTCCCCATGAGCTTGGCCTCCCGGTGAAAGCAAACCGCCAACCCGGGAACTGCACAGGGATTGGGTAGGACATTCACCTCATTTCACGTCATTTCACTTTCAATGGAGGCAACCTCAGCATAACCCCTATGACGCTTGTTCAGAGGGAACCCATACTAAAATACATAAGTTTCCAGCTAAGCCTTACCCAGATTCAGGTATTGTGGGGGTACTTAAGAATTGGAATGGTATCGCATCCGAACCCAACCATCAATTTTTGGTAAATTTCACCAAGTCATTCACAAGCCATATTCACCTTCAAAATCTTTCAATAGAATGACTCATCATTCCAAGGTTTTCAAAGTCATTGGTTTTCACAAGTTCCCATCTCGAGTAGCCATTTTAATTTTAGCACTAGCAACTAATCATGAGGGTGCTAACTAGCTTATAGCTTTCTGGGCTAAGTGTGATGCTCTTGTACCACTCCATAACTAAACCAAGTGAATCATGAATCAAAACTAAACCTTGATAAACCAAAGTCAAAACTTGTAAAGTAAAAACTTGGGATAGGATCATTAAGCATAAAGTAAGATGTAACGGTGCCTTGCTCTTGTAGAGCTTTGCACTTGGGTAACTTGCAAGAATATTAGCTTGCAACAATATATAACTTGCATTAGTCTAGCTTGCCTTGATTGGGGTAGTGATCAAAGTTCTCTTCTTCTTCCTCTTGGTAGAATACCTCCTCCTCTTGATAGTCTCCGGTACTAGCGTCTATAAACGAATACGATGATACAATCACCAAACAATACTTAAGTATACTTACTCCGCCTTAATGGCTCACACAAATGATCTAGCATCATCACCTAACATTACTCAACATTAAGATAGGGTTTTCTTACTTAGTGTTAGGAAAATAATTTCCTCTCATTGAAATATAGATTAGGGTTTCTCTTTAGTTTGGAGAACTAATTTCCTCTCATTGAATCTTGTTAAGATTTAATCTCCTTAAATAACAATGTATGGTCACATGTTGACCAAGGTCAACACTTCACACTTATCATTTGAGAAACATGAATTAAATGAGGTTCTATACCTCATGCAATTTAAATCCTATTTGATTTAATATCCTCAAGTGAGCAAGTGTGAGACCATGCAATAGTGGTCATCACATTACTTCATAACACTTTGGAAAATGATTTAAAGGAGGTGGTACACCTCATAGATTTGAAAAATTAAATTTGAACAAGTTTAAATGGACTAGTATTGACTACATAGCCAATTTTTGATTCTAGCCCATGATCATATACAGTACCCATATCATATTTTTGCATAAACAATTAGAGTTTTTTTTAATGTGAATTATGAGAGGTGGAATCACCTCAAAATTCATTATGGTTGAATTTCTAAAATTATTTGAATTCTGAAAACTCTCTAACTTGTTATTTTTACTATTCAAAATCTACAATGGATTTTGATTTGAATCCGGTGTGATTGGGTGGAGCCTTTCATGAGCTTTCTAAATATATAAAATTTGTCAAATTTGATTTAGTAGATTTGAAGTTGTTTGATTTTGAACAAAGCATCTGTAAAGAATTTGACTGAAACAATTTAATTTGAATTCAAACTGTGGGCTTAGGCGGGAAACGTAGATGGGCCAGAGAGGGGTTAAACGGGCCAGCCCAGCACTGTTTCTCACGCGGCAGGCCGCCTGACAGGTGGGGCACAGGCGTCAGTCTCTATTTAAACCCGAAACGGTATGCTCTGTTCTCGACCGTAGGATTATATCGCGATCTAACGGCGCTCGGCCATCGTCTACGTTGACGAGAGAGGCTTACTGGCGCGGCGAGGCTAGGGGGTGGGAGAGCTCACCGGAGGTCGGCAGACGGCGGCGTTGATGCGAGGTGATGTTGCGGATGACGGCGAGGTGGCTGGTACCGACGGCGACTCCAACGGTGGCGGGAATCGATGGCGCCCTCTGTAGCACCGCCGCGGACTTCAGCTGTCGATTGGAGGTCTACCGGCGATGATGTGGAGTGGAGAGGGGTTGAGAATGACCAGAGAGAGGAGGTGATTCGAGTGGTGTGAGCAATTGAGGAGGAGGAGCTCTCCTTTTATAGAGTTGAGAGGTGGCTGTGGGGTGCGGGCAAGGTCGACGGTGGCACGGTGTCTCTGAGGCGCGAAGAGGCAAGGCGAGGTGTGCGTGGGATGGCCAGCATCATGGCCATGCTCAAGGACTTGCTGGCGCAGTGAAAGGAGGAGGGGACGGCTCGGGCATCGTCATCATCCTGGTAGTACGGGCGCGGTAGAGGTTGATGAGGGCGTCGGCTACAGGGCGCCGGCGAGCCAATGGGGTTGTCTGGGAGTGAGCAGGTGGGGTGGTGATCACGCGTGCGAAGGGGAAATGCGAGAGGAGGACGACAGCGATCGGGCGAGCGTGCGCTCTGGTGCGCTCTGCGTCGTGACCATGCGCGTCATGGCATGTACTGGGCGTCCTGGGCGCGCGTCGTTTGGCCAGTGTCGTGCATGTATCTGGCCAGGGAAGGTACCAGCGTGCGTGAGGGAGTGTGAGGAGTTTCGTTGACACACACACTATTACCATTTTATGACAATGATCCAGAAAAAAGTCATCATAGTCGAGGGGATGAGTTGCTTTAAATTTGAACCCTAGCCGCCTCCATGTAGCCCCCCACCCCCCAGATAACTCTGAGGCGTCATCGCCAGCCCACCGGAAGAAAATCACCCCTCCTGCAGCTAGCTACACACTCTCCCGCGCTACCGGACGATGCCATCCTTGGCGGTCGGTGTCATTGCCACACAATTAGCCCCCTCCCATCCCACTCTGAAAATGCCCCACCACCCACCCACTCGACTGTCTCAGATTCAATGTGTCGACGTGCATCGCCAATGGGCCTCGTTCTGTTACTTCCAAAAACCATGAGAAAATTCAGGTTGGGATTAATAACCCTATGACCATTCAAAAAAAAAGTCATCATGGTAAGATGGGAATTATCTCAAAGTTAAGGATGATTTTGACAAAGATAACCTATTCTGAAAAGTTAGAATGAAAAATAAACTTATCAAAAAATAATTTTAATAATAACCCCTCTTCATCGGAGGCATGCTCTCTAGCATTCATGGCCATGGGGTCATGGACCACGGCTTCATGCTATAGAGTGTGGCTCCGTGAGGTACGGCCCCATGCAAATATATCAGTTTGTGTATTGGTTTTGAAATTGTGTTATTTTGTGCTGGCCTTTTGAGATTAGGTTATTTTCATGGTTTTCATCCGAGTTAAGTGTCAACGTCACAATGTAAGCAGCATGCATAAAAGCTACGGGATTTTTTTTCAAAAGAACTTTTTTTTGTCAATCACTGGTACATCTATCCACATCAAACAAATATACCGGACTCGGTCGTCCACACATAACTACGTCGCTAGCATCTAACAAGCCATGGCCCCAGATTTTTATTGGTGACGTATGACTTGTGCCTCCAAATAGGAGTATCAAGAGGATAGATAGACCACCAAGAACAGAGCACGCCACACTCTCAGTACACCACATGCACGTCCGGAGCTCGACCTTGGTAGCTGACATGGCACACAAGGCTGTGGTGACATGGGAGGACGCGAGTGGCGCAGGTGGCTTCGTGTTTTTTGAAGCTCCAGGTGGTCCCGTCTTGGCGGCACAGGCGAACCAAACAAACTAGGCGGAGGATAGAGAACACGCAGAGCGCACTGTGCGGAAAGCCGGAAAGGTGTGGCATCAGACTGGGATACGGGGCCTTGGGGATCGCTGGCTCGTGGGTATCGCGTAGCGGCATTCAACGCGCGCGTCGACGTCCACGTCGTGGCGGAGGTACGTGCTCGCGGCCGAGCCACACCATACCCAGGCACATAGCCTACCAATGCGATACCGTTGCCAATGATACGCTTGAAAGTTGCTGTAGACGCCTGTGAATACAAATTCCTGGTTTGAGGGGGGCGTATAATTGTCATTTGCATGTGACAGGTTGGCAATCATTTGGAGCCAGTATATTATGTCATAATCCATAGATTCCAAACCAATGATGTATGCTGAGTGATTAGCAATGATCCCATGGAACGTACGTGCCCAGCTGAGCTGAGCAGCACAACTCATGCGCCCCATTTGGCTAGCAAACTTGCAAGTTTACACTAATACGATCTTCCCAGGCTTAACGTCGAGGGCGCGCGGGGATTGAACATTGGCACGACGGCCGGGCCGGCAGAGGCACGTGCGGATCATGAGGCCGGCGTTGGTCGTGCGTATCGCTTCTTGTCTAGGGATGGCCGTGGAAGATAACAGCTTACTTATCACGGGGCACGTTTATCCAGCCGAGGCGATCGACGGATCCTGACGGTGCCGCCAAGAGATGGGGCCTTCATTCGCTCCTGATCTTGGCCTTTTTATGTGCTGCAGGTTTAGAGCATCTCCACTCGTTTGCCCTCCCCACATCTAAATCCGGCGAAAGCTTCGTTCGGATTGGAGGAAAATTTGGTCTGGGGAGCCCATTTTTCCCAGCGGCGAGCCCAGGATAGATATAAAGGTTTTGACAAAATACGACGAATTCGAAGAGAAGTAGGCGAAACTCATGCAAACATAAGCGAAATTTAGTGATATTTAACTTATATAGGCGAGTTCGTACATATATAGGCCGAATTCGTACATATATAGGTAGCCGCGCGTGCTACCGAGACGACGGCATTAACTCGCCGTGTGGAAGCTACGCGTCAACGAATAGTGACCGACGGCAGGCTTTTGCAGCGCGTGGAAGACGATGCGATGAGGACGACGATCGGTGTCTCTCGCCGACAAGTTGGGGCCACTAGGCGCGCGGGAAGTTTCCTCGACGTTTCGCGCGCTTTCGTTTCGTCCGGAGTCCCCGAGCGCTCCCCGGGTGTACGGGGATGGCGTGGACTCGCCGGATGGATTTAAGCCCAAATCCGAACGAAATCGAGGAACCGGGGGGCGCGACTGGGCCGAATAACGCCGTCCGGATTAGAAAAACGTCGCTCGGGGGCCTCGTCGGGGAGACGAGTGGGGATGCTCTTAGTGGTTGAGAGCATCATCCAACAAATGTCCAAAAAAGAACATGTCATTTAGGGCATGTAGGGCAAAAATATTAGCTCCGACGGATAGCCTATCCCTAAAAAGTTCTCCAATTTTTTCACATCACCGTAAAATTTGCCTTTGGCGTTGCAAATTTGCTTCCCCGAAGCGGCGCCCTATTGCGGCATCTCCGATATGAGGATATCAAGCCTCATCATCTCGTCCTCGGTTAGCTCCTCCGGCATCTGGATGACAACGAGGGGCAGATCTGTGCTTAGGGCTGTGGGGAGGTGCAGTGGCGGCGGGAATAGTCAACGTTGTGTCGCGGTCGCGGGTAGCGGTAGAAGAAGGGGAAATTCACGGAGGCGGCTTGGGTGCTCAGGCGGTGGGATGTTGGCACGCGCGATAGCTCTTTTTTGGGCTTGCGACAATTTTAGTTTGATGCGGACAAGGCTTTCTGAACTCGGGTGTAGATGCTCCTAGTTGAATAGAAAATTTGAAAAAACAACAAATAAATTTTTGAAAAAGTCTACATTTTTTTTACAATGAATATGAATAAGTGTTCTAACTTCACAACCAAAAGTTTCCAGAAAAAGACATATATTTTGGTCTGTGCAAAAAAGACAAATCGGAGTAATGTAAAAATTAAATCTAAATGTTCCAAACAACACCACTTTTTTGTTGCACAGAGCACTACATATGTCTTTTCTCGGGATTTTTTTTGTGTGCAGTTGGGACGCATGTTCATGTTTATTTTCTAAAAAATTCAGATTTTTTTATTTTGTATGATTTTTTAATTTTTATTTAACTATGAGCATTTACACCCGAGTTTAGAACTGGTTTTTTCGTTTTGATGGGACCTATTTTATTTAGTCTGCTGGAGCATAGTTTCTGGCCTACCACACAAAAAAAATGGTGTATATTTTGTTGGAAGACGCTGGCTTCGTAGTCTTCTGAGTCGTCCCACGACGGAGGTGACGGAGGTGGCGGCTTACACGGCCGCCACGTCAACTCCTGTCGCGGTTGTCGTGGTCGGCCAAAGTCCTTGTCGCCGAGGAACCCCACCCTCTGCCGCTTGGCAAGTACTACGTGGCGGTGGTGGTAGTTCTCCCACATGGGGGAGTCCACGGCGAAGTCGGGGTTGTGGAGGAGATATGGAGGGAGGATGGGGCATTGGCGCTCGATCTCTGGATCCCACTAAGGGTCGGAATGCGGCATCGGCGGGATGGGAACCCGCTCCTTGTTGATGTGCCACCCGCCAGGCAGCTGCACGTCGCCTCAGGCGTCGCACGACATCCAGTTCGCATAGAACGTCCGCGCAATGGAGGAACGAAGGAGGACCCTATACGTTGCTTCACCTCCGCCGGATGCGACGATCTTGCCTCGTGATCGTTCTTCTTCATCCCCATGGCATGGCAGCGGCGCGCTATTTTGTCGATTTGTTTGGGTGTAAGGGTGGCCAGGGAGGTGTGGGCGATGCCAAGATGGTTGGTGGGCGCGGAACACGATGGCATGATGGCGGCGCAGAAGGCCAGCCGTCGCCCGCCAAACCTCGCAAGGCCTCTGTAGACGAGGCGTCGTTGATGGTGAAAGCTACGGCACGCGTAGTCGCGAAAGATTCAGCCAAAACGATGCGTCCTCGCGCCCGCTGCTGGGCGAGCCCATGGAGACAGGCCACGGGCACGCGACGTTTCCGCGTAGATGCATTTGCGACGCAAATTTGGGCCACATATGCGTTAGGCCACTAAAGATGCTCTAAGTATTCCAGCCCTCTGTTCTTCAAGACTCATGTTTAAAACATTGGATCTGTGTCTCTGGAAAGTTGAGCTAGCCACAATTGCGGTCGACTCTCCTCGTGGTGACGTCGTAGGCCTCCATGGCGGCTAGGGTTTGAAATCAACGGGAAAATGCGGCGCCGCGGCTCGCATGCAGCGGGGAGGGATAGATCTTTGCGTAGAGATGTGGGGAGGTGCATTGGTTGCGGGAATAGTCGACGACGGCGGTAGAAGAAGGGGAAATTCACGGAGGCGGATGGGGTGCACTCCCGGTGGGATTTTGGCACGCGCGATAGATCTTTTTTAGGCTCACGATAATTTTATTTTAATGCAGACAATGCATTTCTAAACCCGGGTGTTGAATAAAAAATCGAAAAAATAGATAAATTTACAAAAATCTATTTTTTTGTACAATGAATATGAACAAGTGTTATAAATTCACAACCAAAAGTCTCCAGGAAAAAGACATATATAGTGGTATGTGCAAAAAAAGATAAATCGGAGTGATGTAAGAAGCAAAATCTAAATATTCCAAACAACATCATATTTTGTCTTTTTTTTTTTGCACATACCACTACATGTATATTTTTTGCCGTTAGGACGCTTGTTCATGTTCATTTTCCAAAAAAACAGGGTTTTTTAAAAATTTGTCTGCTATTTTGTTTTGACTTTTTATTTAACCAGGAGCATCTACACCTGAGTTTAGAACTAGTTTTTCTTTTTTATGCAACCTATTTTATTTAGTCTGCTGGAGCATAGTTTCTGGCCTCCCACACAAAAAAACAATGGTGTTTTTTTTGTTGTTGTTGGAGATGCTCTTACCATGTTAGCCTGTTATGAATCTGTGGCACATGCAGCTTACATTGGCACGATATGATGGTGATCATGAGGCTGGCGTTCGTGCATATCTCTTCTTATCTACGGTCGGCCGTGAGAGGTAACAACTTAGTTATGACGGGCCACGCACCTATATCCAGCCGAGCCGATGGATGGACCCGGAAGTTGCGGCTGAGAGATGCTAGTTGCTAGGCATTCATTCGCTCGTGAGCTTGGACTTTTTATGTGTTGCAGGTTTAGTTGTTGATGCGATAAACCTCCCATGCTCGCCGTAGTTGAGTGTAGGATAAGATCTGCTACGATTCTCCCTGGGTGGCGAGGATCAATGCCGCCCGGCCGGCGAAAGAAGCACCATAATTCAATCAACCATCGCACAAGTAATGTACTCACTCCATTCCATGAAAATTATTTAAGATTTGCCAAAATTTAGATATATCAAGACCGTAAATAGCATCTACATACATCTAAAATTTAACAAATTTCGGACAACCTTGGCTGAACTGAGCGAATATACTGTGTACCAAGGAAAGATGTCACTGCTCAAAATTTCACTTGGCGTGATCGGGTGAATCTGTGCTTGTACGCTAGATCTACCCTGACAGGACTAGATACCATCACGTTTTTATGGCTTCCCGGTTACTTAATCGATCTGAGCTAGAAACTGGGAGAGGCTGTCCCACCTATTGCGGCTGTCACAAAGTCACGCTACAGTACAGTACACGTATTTCCTGGTCAAGATACTTTGGGGCATCGCTTTCTGGAGGAGCTGCCTCCGTCCCAGGACAAGCAAACCAGATCCGCTAGCTAACAGGCGCGTAAGTAATTAAACCGGCTAATCCAGGGAGGGAAGAGCTGTTTGGCATTAAACAATCGCGCGTGCTCGCTCTCGCACCGGCCCATGCCGGAGATGCTGCACGGATTGCGGCACATCGGACCGCATGCATGCACGACCGGTCATTCCAACGATGACGGTGGCCGGAGGGAAACGACGGTCAGTTGAAATCTCTTTCGCGGCACGACGACGGGAGCATGGGACAAATGCACCGCCGATAGATGGGGCTCGGCCGACCAGTAGTGAGCCGAAGCCGACAGCATAGCCGGCGGGCCAGGGTGCCGGCCGCGCGGGCGAGGCCGGGAGGAATCACCGGGGCGGTGCCGCGCCGAACTGCGCTGCCGTCTTCCTTCCTGGAACCCGGTCGTTTTCATGCCGGCGGTGGCGATGCGGAGACGGCATGCATGTGCCTCCGGAACGGCCGGCGCGGCACTGCGTTTGTGGAGTGTGGACCGCGGCGAACCGGCGCGTCACGCACGCAGGCCCAAGCCGAAATCCCGTGGATGCAGCGAGAAAAACTGAGCATGTTGCGGTCACGTGCAAGGGGTATGCCGTGAAAGCAAGATGTATCGTGCCGTGTTCGGGATACCCTTGCTGTTTCTGGCCTCCCATGTTCTGTTGACGACGAGTAAAAATTGTCCCTACAGGAATAGGCCGATATGCCGAGGGTGGTCGTTGGCATAGACTACACCGAGGGCAGCCCTCGGCGTAGCTCCTCGGCGACTACCTCCCTCGGTGGAGCTACTATTGTTGTCAGCGTAGCACGCTACGCCGCCGGCAAAACAATCGGCATATAAATTTTAAAATTTCAAACTTCCCTTTTCCAAAATAAATTCGAAAAAATATTTTTTTATGTGCCGACAGCAAAACCCTCGGCATAGAGTTTTAAATTTTAAAATTTTAATTTATTTTACACTATTTTTTCTTTCATTTGTTTACTTATTTATCTTTCACCCAATATACTTTTATAGCTTTAAATACGCTTAATCTTAGGGCAAATTACAATCATGGTTAAACTTCCCAGTCGATCACCCATTCTCACACTACTCCAGCCTCAGCACGTTTAACTTCTTCCATTTGGATAAGCTTTCATTAAAGAATTAACATATTGCTGATAATAATAGCATATCAACCCTATTAACCATTGGACCGTGATGTCACACCTCTTTATTTTTGAATTCCAAACAATTACTTAAGTAAACAACAATGAATATATGAGTAATAACAATATTGAATTCAAATAACAATAAAATGATTTTATTTTTTGGTCTTTTTTCTATTTAATATGGAATAATTATATCTTTAAATCGGACAATCAAAATTCCACAAATAATATGTCTAAATTGATCATAAAAATGAGATGAATCTAAATATAACATCCATATCATCATTTGAACCTAAAAATTAGAGAAATCCAAATATGATGTCAAGTTTACCATCTGGCCAAAACAGCCCCTCGGGAGATGCGAAATGGCCGTACCGGGTGCGCTGGTGCACCTTTTACCAACACGCTAAACGGATAAAAATTATCACATAAAGTGATGTCTTATAGACCTAAATACATTTTTCGTGGAATTTATTGAGCGATGGAAAGTGTACCCCTAGTTCAAATCTGGTCAGTTTTCAGCGGATTCGGCGGGACACCGCAGTAAGCCGCAGGGATTCCCAGATAGGTAGCGCGCACATATGGCATGTGATATGTGGTGCGTAGGCGGTGTACTACCACTACGTGGAGGTCTCACGCAATACTAAAATGCGCCCATGTTGCTGGTTCACAAAAAAAACCCCGTTTTGCCACCCTGAAAATGAAAAAAGATTGCCCATGGGTCGGATTGGAAGTCCGATCCCAGGGCCTTTCTTCCCATCCCAGGGAGCACACACGTGCAAAATATGGCCTCGTTCCGACAAACTATGCGGTGTCATATGCCGTTTCCTACTCATTTGCCCTAAAAGCCATAGAACTCCGGACGTGATAGCATGAAAATGAAAAAACGATTGCCCATGGGTCGGATTGGAAGTCCGATCCCAGGGCCTTTCTTCCCATCCCAGGGAGCATGCACGTGCAAAATATGGCCTTGTTCCGACAAATTATGCGGTGCCACATGCCGTTTCCTACTCATTTGCCCTAAAAGCCATAGAACTCCGGACGTGATAGCACTGTTTGTGAAGGCTTTTCCAAAATAATTTTCGTAGTTACTAGGATACATAAAATGACGTCATGCGGCTCCGCAGGATTTTCTAACTTCGTTTAAATTGCCATTTGGCCAAAACGGGCCCCACGGAGATGTTGTATGGTCGTACCGGGCGCGCTAGTGCACCCGTTCACCATCGCGCTTAACGGAAAAAAAATAGTACATAAAGTGATATGTCGTAGACCTAGAAACATTTTTCCCGGAATTTATTTAGTGACGGAAAGTGTACCCCTAGTTCAAATCCGGCCAGTTTCCAGCGGATTCGGCGGGATACCGCAGGAAGCTCATGGATTCCTAGATAGCTAGCATGCACATATGGCATGTGATATGTGGTGGGAAGCACGGTGTCCTACCACTATGTGGTGGTCTTGCACAATACTAAAATGCGCTCCATGTAGCAGCTTAAAAAAAACCGTTTTGGCACCCCGAAAATGAAAAAAAATTATCACCCATGGGTTAGATTGGAAATCCGCTCCTCGGGCCTTGCTTCCCATCCCAAGGACCACACATGTGGCAAATATGGCCTCGGTCCGACAAACTATGCGGTGTCACATGCCGTTTCCTACTCATTTGCCCTAAAGCCATAGAACCCCGGACGTGATAACCCTTTTTGTGAAGGGTTTTTCAAAATAATTGCCGTATCATAATTCCAACTTTTGAATGGTTTTTAGGACACATAAAAATGACGTCATACGGCTCCGCAGGATTTTCTGACTTTGTTTAAATTGCCATTTGGCCAAAACGAAAACCCGAGGACATATAAGAAAGTATTTGAATTGTTACTATGTTAACATGGTACTGTACATGATTCAAATATGCATGATTTTCACATAAACGGGTAGATGATGTTTTTTTCAACATTTTGATACTAATTTGAAAAATGGCCTACGCCGAGGGTGGCCATCAGCGTAGCCCTGTCTATGCCTAGGGCCAAAGATATGCCGAGGGCTGTCCTCGGCGTAGACCTCGCTACACCGACGGCAACGCTACGCCGAGGGTCGGACTGGCAGGCTGGCCTGGCCGGGTCATACGTCGTGGGCCTCAACTTTTGGCCGTCGGAGCATAAAAATCCTTAGGCGCATCGCGTCATTCCTATAGTGCTGTCAGTCGATTGAGACGCATAAAATACACTTTGCTTGTGAATTGCATTACCGGACGACTCATGGATCGATCGGGGAGTACTAGTTTTCTCCCGCGTCGCCGGTAAGGAGTAAGGGCATCTTCACCGGGACAACATAAATAATGTTGGTGTGTCTAAAACAGTCTAGGTCGGGCGCCGGACAGGTGAACTTGTCACGCACGCTCCAGCGCGTGACCTAAACGAACCGATCTATCCGGTGCGATCCATCGTCCACAAAATTTATTAAATGGAGGACGCGCCACAGACAACGTGTGTGTCGACTTGCGAGTGCCGCGATCCGCATGGAAGTGACCCGAAGGCAGAAGGCTGACCGGCAGCGGCCATCGCCATCAAAGCCTTCACTGATCACTGCCATGCCACCGCCGCCTCAGCTCTCCCGACGGCATTGATCCCATTGGCACTGGAAGCTGCGCGTGCATTGATGGCCAGAGCTACATAACTAGCCCTGCGACCGTCTCTCCTCCCCACTTTTAGCGCCATCGGTATTGCTAGAAAGCCACCAAACCTATGTCGCCGATGAAGATGCCGTAATAGCTGAAAAACGCCAATGACCACGAGGCGGGGTCGTCATCGGTCCGCCGTCGACCCTCTCGGTATTCTATGCCTCGCCGCAACCCTACGTCGCTCGAAATCTGACGCCGCCTCCACAAGCAAGTGTTGCGGTACAACCCTGCCTTCATGCGCTCGGAATTCTGGAGCGCATTTTTTTGCGTGGGAGAACGAGGCGCGGCATGCGATCCGCGGCATGCAGGACTTTCAGCCCAGCGAGGACTACGGTGCCCGACGAGGACAATGAGGTGGAGGAACACGATGATGACGAAAGCATGGAGGACGACGAACCTATCGCTTCGATGAAGCTGGAGGAGTTCGTCCCCGATGACTACGACGAGGAAACCGCCATCGCTTGAGCCTTGGAGCATTCCAAGGCCGTGGAGGAGGCCAAATAGTTCTGGCTAGTCCTAGAGCAGGTCGTTGAGCTCACGGCCATGGTGGCGGAGCACGTAGCCCCTCTGCCACCGCCACCATCGTTGCCGCCCCACGCATTTCCCCAGGCGGAGTGGGACGAACAGATGGTTCCGCCTCCTCTGCAGCAGTACCACACGACCGACGAAAAGGAATATTGCAGCCCTAGGATGGACTAGGGGCGGGGCTTTTGTTTCTTTTCTATGTAAACTTTGTTCGGATGAATGCAATGTAATATTTTTTAAAATTCCGCGCACTTCTAAATTTTATTTGAATTCGATTTAGTTTTATGTCTTCACCCAACGGCTAAACTGACCAGTGTAGACTGAATGGGTAGCGTCGCCGTGGGCACAGGCCTAGCAGACCGAACCACGATCCATTATCTGCCCGCAGGTTGACCCATCCCGACCAAATTGAACGCAATGGCTCGTTGCTTTTTATCGCCCCGCTGGAGATCGCGACTACCCAATTTAGACTGCCCATAATGGGAGTAACATTGCTAGTAGCATCACACATCTCAAGACATTTTGGTGACATAGCATGCAAATAAATGAATAAAGAGAGTGAGATGGTAACTAGCTATGTTACCATAACATCACACACCCCAAGGCAAAATGAATCTACAACATAATAAATGACACAATGCATGAAACCACATAGTATAAGTTAGTACCCACTATGAAGTTAGTAACATAGACTAGTAACATGGCATATGTTACTAGTCTAAGTTACTCCCCACTATGAGCAGGCTTATCAAGAGGACCCAACAAGGCAAGAAGTACTGTATAAGCACAAACAGGTATGTGGAAACTCACAGAAAAGAAGCTATGTAGTACTCCTGTGATTATTATTGTCTATGATCTGACGGGGGCGCTACCATTTTCATGTTTTGTTTTTGTTCATGATTCATCTATGATCTGACGGGGGCGCTACCATTTTGGATGCTTTGTTTTTGTTCATGACTCGGGAACACGTCTGACAGCCATGCTTGTCTGATAGTTGTCCAAGCATGGCAAGGTTTCACTGAATAGACGTGCTTGGGAGCAGAGAGTAAACATGATAATAGAACCTCATTATTCTAGAGCAGCAGGGAGCAGGCAGCCGGCATGGCCTGTCTAGCCATGTCTGCGCACAACACCTTGGCCTGCTTGCCGAGAGGCAATTTCTTACGGAGTTAGGGGCGACTCATCCTGCCCCGCCTGTGCGATTTGGATGAGTCGAATCGGATAAAACCACGGTCTAATATGATCAGGTATCGCAAAAGCGGATAGCCGCTGTTCGGGACGATCCAAATCTGGCTCAAATCTAAGCCAGGTTTTCGTGGCCACGGATAGCACGCGGCGTCCTCACGTGTCCGTCTGGTCGCCTTCTCGCCTCCCTAGGCCCAGCTGTCGGTGGGGGACGCGCTTCCTATTAAATGTGGACTGGGAGGGATATGTCCCTGTCCAGTCCACTTTCCCACTATACTTGACACTTGGTAGTTCCCCATGCACGCGCAACCATCGCCATGGCCCCGAAAAGGTCTTTCGCTCTCGGCGCCAACGATGGCGAGGCGAGCAGCAGCCGCAGTCCTCCGCCGGCGCTGAGGGCTGGGGGACACCGCGGCGGTCTCCACATCGTAGAGGCCGCCCGCGTCGGCGCGGCATTGGCGCAACCCGCGCCGCTGCTGCTGAAGCCGGAGGAGGAAGACGACCCGGAGATGCGCGCCGCTCTGGCGCTGTCCAAGGCGGAGGACGAGGCCAACTGGCCGCATCTCGCGGAGGTCATCCGCACCTCCATGATCAAGGAGGAGGCCCGGCAGGCGGTCGAGGACACCGAGGCATGGGCTTTGCTCAACCAGGTCCGTCGGGAGGAGGAAGCGAGGCGGCGGCGCGAGGAGGCCAGGCTCCGCCGCGAGGAGGAGAGGCGCCAGGAGGCCAGACGCCTCGCGTGGCAGGAGAGTCAGCTCCGCCTCAGGGAGGACGCGGAGCTCCGGGCTGCTGCGGCGGAGCAGCGGGTGGCTCCAGGACCCCACTCAGCCTGGGAAGAGGCCCAGTGGTCGCCGTGGCCGGAGTCACCGTCGCGGTCGAGCCACAACAACACCTCGCCGCCCGGGGACGTCGTCGACCCCCACGACGATGAGGCCCACATGGACTAGGCGGCGCACCAGCGGCCACCTCGTCATCCTCAAACCCTAGGATAGGGTTTTTTTGTAGTTTAAATTTGCCCAAAATAGGGCATATGTATAAATTTTCCCAAAATAGGGCATATGTTTAATGAAATATGGTTTAGGTTTAATTGCTTTCGTTTTTTCCTTTTTTTGTTGTATTTCAATTATGCGATGCGTCCGCGCGTTGGACGCACTGCGCGACCCAAACGGACCGACGGCCAGGTCCACATATCCGCGTGTCCGCGCTGCCACCCAAACGGCCTAAAACGGACCCATCGCGTCCGTTTTGGTCGCCGCGTTGAAGATGCCCTCAGAGCATCTTCAGCAGGCGTCCCCCAAAGCGGTTCTCAAAGGGATTTGGGGCGCACCGGGCAAAATTTTGTTTCCAGCCGCGCGCCCCAAAGCCCGCTTTGGGCACGCCGGACACAACGAAATGCGATACGGGGAGCGGCGGGACCGATGCGTCAGCGACTCGCGAACGAACCGTCGCAGCTTTTCCTTAATGGCGACGGAGGGGCAGGCGAGATGCCCCGTCGGTGTTGCGCAGCCTCCATGCATTACCGGTGATCGCACGCCACCGGGCGTTCCCGCCGCTTGTAGCATCTTCCCGCGCTATCTTCACGCCTCTTCTGGCGACGCCGACGTCTATAAAGGCCTCACCCGCTCAATGGTAGCCATCACAGCCGCCGACACCCCTTTCTCAGCTGCAAGCATAACCCTCGTCGCATAAACACCACCTTCGCAATGATGAACTACCCTGGCGCCGGCCAGTTCCCTGGCGAGCGGTGGCGTGCAGAGCGGAAACGCTTGCACATGGAGCGGGATCTCTAGCACCGTGAACAGTGGGAGGCGATTGAGCAGCGTCAGCAAGAGGCGGTGGAGCGTCTGAAAGGATACGGATGTCGCCTAGAGGGGGGGGTGAATAGGCGATTTAAAACTTTTACGAGATGGGCTTAACAAATGCGGAACAAAACTAGCGTTTACTTTGTCAAGCCCAAAGCCTATATACTATGGTTCACCTATGTGCACCAACAACTTATGCTAAGCAATACAAGCAAGTATGTGATAGCAAGATATATATAACTTCAAGCACGATGGCTATCACAAGGTAAAGTGCATAAGTAAAGAGCTCGGGTATAGAGATAACCGAGGCACGCGGGAGACGACGATGTAGCCCGAAGTTTACACTCTTGCGAGTGCTACTCTCCGTTGGAGCGGTGTGGAGGACAAGTCACTCCAAATGCACGAGGGCCACCGTATTCTCCTCGAGAATTCCCACCAAGAGGGATGTCCTCGATCCACTATGTAACCTTAGGGAGGTTACCGAACCCGCACAAAGCTTGGGGCTATCTCCACAACTCAATTGGAGGCTCCCAACAAATTGCCACAAAGGCCTTGCCCTTGAAGAATCTCCACAACTTAATTGGAGTCCCCAAGAACACCACTAAGATGCCACAAAGGCCTTGCCCTTGAAGATTCTCCACAACTTAATTGGAGTCCCCAAGAACACCACAAAGATGCCACAAAGGCCACTAAGCCGTCTAGGGTCCAAAGACCCAAGAGAAACAACCTTCTTGCTTTCACCACCACGAATCACCGTGGAGAACTCAAACCTATGCACCAAATGCAATGGCAAGAACACCACAAAGATGCTCAAGTCATTCTCTCTCAAATTCCAACAAAGCTACAAAAGCTATTGGGGGAATAAGAGAGGAAGAACAAATAAGAGGAGGAACACAAAATTTCTCCAAGATCTAGATCTAGTGGATTCCCCTCACAAAGAGAGGGATTTGATTGGTAGAAATGTAGATCTAGATCTCCTCTTCCTTTTCCCTCAAAAAGATTCAAGAAGTATATGAGGAGTAGAGGGATATGGCAAGCTCTCAAGGTCAACAATGGTGGAGAGCACAAAGGGGAAGAGGTAAGCTGCCCAAGGAGGAAGAAGGGGGTCTTAAATACCCCCTCCCATCGAAATATGACCGTTTGGGTCAGCTCAGGCCGGATTTTTCGGGCCGGATATTTGCAAAATATCCGGGCCCCGAAAATCGGCTAAGGACTTGAGAAAACCGCTCGCAGTAAGGGGGCCGGACATTTGGCCGGATATTTGGCCGGATTTTCCCAAAAACCGGATTTTTCGGGGGGGGGGCGGATTATCCGGCCCAAACTTGGGCCGGAATATCCGCCCCCTGAAAACTGGCAGAAACATCAAACTGAAACGGGCATAACTTTAGCATCCGGACTCCGATTTTGATGATCTTGGGCTTGTTTTAAAGCTAGGAACAAGCTCTACAAGATCATGCAGGAAACCATCATAGTACTGTAGGATAACGTTGCATAGAAAACAAAAAAAATTCCTACCGCGAACACGCAATCCAAGCCAAGATGCAATCTAGAAGACGGTAGCAACGAGGGGTTTATCGAGTCTCACCCTTGAAGAGATTCCAAAACCTACAAGAGGAGGCTCTTGTTGCTGCGGTAGACGTTCACTTGCCGCTTGCAAAAGCGCGTAGAAGATCTTGATCACGATCGGTTCCGGCGCCACGAACGGGCAGCACCTCCGTACTCGGTCACACGTTCGGTTGTTGATGAAGACGACGTCCACCTCCCGTTCCAGCGGGCAGCGGAAGTAGTAGCTCCTCTTGAATCCGACAGCACGACGGCGTGGTGTCGGTGGCGGTGGAGAACTCCGGCGGAGCTTCGCTAAAGCTACGCGGGAGATATGGAGGAGAGGGGGCGGCTAGGGTTTGGGAGGGGGTGGCCGGCCACTTCAAGGGGGGCGGCCAGCTTCTGGTCTTGGGGTGGCCGGCCCCCTCCCTTGGCCCCTCATTATATAGGTGGATCCCCAAGAGTTGGTCTCCAAGTCTTCGAATAAGACCCGAACCAAAAACCTTCCATATGGAGGGGAAACCTAGCCAAGCTAGGACTCCCACTAGAGGTGGGAGTTCCACCTCCCATATGGGGGGGTGGTCGGCCCCCTAAGGGGGAGTCCACTTGGGACTCCTCCCCCACTAGGGTTGGCCGGCCATGGAGGTGGAGTCCCATGTGGACTCCACCTTCCTTGGTGGTTTCTTCCGGACTTTTCTAGAACCTTCTAGAACCTTCCATAGAACCTTCCGCGACATTTTAATTCACATAAAATGACATCCTATATATGAATCTTATTCTCCGGACCATTCCGGAACTCCTCGTGATGTCCGGGATCTTATCCGGGACTCCGAACAAATATTCGAACTCCATTCCATATTCAAGTTCTACCATTTCAACATCCAACTTTAAGTGTGTCACCCTACGGTTCGTGAACTATGCGGACATGGTTGAGTACTCACTCCGACCAATAACCAATAGCGGGATCTGGAGATCCATAATGGCTCCCACATATTCAACGATGACTTTTAGTGATCGAATGAACCATTCACATACAATACCAATTCCCTTTGTCACGCGATATTTTACTTGTCCGAGGTTTGATCTTCGGTATCACTCTATACCTTGTTCAACCTCGTCTCCTGACAAGTACTCTTTACTCGTACCGTGGTATGTGGTCTCTTATGAACTCATTCATATGCTTGCAAGACATTAGACGACATTCCACCGAGAGGGCCCAGAGTATATCTATCCGTCATCGGGATGGACAAATCCCACTGTTGATCCATATGCCTCAACTCATACTTTCCGGATACTTAATTCCACCTTTATAGCCACCCATTTACGCAGTGGTGTTTGGTGTAATCAAAGTACTTTTCCGGTATAAGTGATTTACATGATCTCATGGTCATAAGGACTAGGTAACTATGTATCGAAAGCTTATAGCAAATAACTTAATGACGAGATCTTATGCTACGCTTAATTGGGTGTGTCCATTACATCATTCATATAATGATATAACCTTGTTATTAATAACATCCAATGTTCATGATTATGAAACTAATCATCCATTAATCAACAAGCTAGTTTAAGAGGCATACTAGGGACTTCTTGTTGTCTACATATCACACATGTACTAATGTTTTGGTTAATACAATTATAGCATGATATATAAACATTTATCATAAACATAAAGATATAAATAATAACCACTTTATTATTGCCTCTAGGGCATATCTCCTTCAGTCTCCCACTTGCACTAGAGTCAATAATCTAGATTACATTGTAATATACCTAACACCCATGGCATTCTGGTGTTGGTCATGCTTTGCCCTAGGGAGAGCTTTAGTCAACGGATCTGCTACATTCAGATCAGTGTGTACTTTGCAAATCTTTACTTCTCCATCTTCGATGTACTCGCGAATCGAGTGGTAACGCAGCTTGATATGCTTCAGCCTCTTGTGTGACCTTGGCTCTTGTGCATTGGCGATGGCACCCATGTTATCACAGTAAATGATTAATGGGTCCAATGCACTAGGAACCACACCGAGCTCTACAATGAACCTCTTCATCCATACCGCTTCTGATGAAGCCTCTGAAGCCGCTATGTACTCTGATTCTGTTGAAGACTTCGCCATCGTGCACTGCTTCGAGCTTGCCCAGCTTACTGCAGCACCATTCAATATAAACACGTACCCAGATTGTGACTTAGAGTCATCAGGATCAGTGTTCCAACTTGCATCGGTGTAACCATTTACAACGAGCTCTTGGTCACCTCCATAACAAAGAAACATATCCTTAGTTCTTTTCAAGTACTTCACGATATTCTTGACCGCTGTCCAGTGTTCCATTCCTGGATCACTTTGATATCTGCTAGTCAAACTAACAGCATGTGCTATATCCGGTCTAGTACATAGCATGGCATACATGATAGATCCTACTGCCGAGGCATAGGGGATTTTACTCATCCTTTCTCTTTCTTCTGCCGTAGCCGGTCCTTGAGTCTTACTCAAGACTTTGCCTGGTAATATAGGTAAGAACCCTTTCTTACTTTCGTCCATTCTAAACTTCTTTAGAATCTTGTCCAGATATGTACTCTGTGATAGCCCTATTAGGCGTCTTGATCTATCTATATAGATCTTTATGCCTAATATATATGATGCTTCACCAAGGTCTTTCATTGAAAAACTATTATTCAAATAACCTTTAACACTGCTTAATAGTTCTATATCATTCCCGATTAATAATATGTCATCTACATATAATATCAGGAATGCTACAGAGCTCTGATGCGTGTAGTTGACACGTCCGTTGGGAACCCCAAGAGGAAGGTGTGATGCGCACAGCGGCAAGTTTCCCTCAGTAAGAAACCAAGGTTTAATCGAACCAGTAGGAGTCAAGAAGCACGTTGAAGGTTGATGGCGGCGGGATGTAGTGCGGCGCAACACCAGAGATTCCGGCGCCAATGTGGAACCTGCACAACACAACCAAAGTACTTTGCCCCAACGAAACAGTGAGGTTGTCAATCTCACCGGCTTGCTGTAACAAAGGATTAACCGTATTGTGTGGAAGATGATTGTTTGCAGAAAACAAGAAACAAGTATTGGCAAGAGATTGTATGCGATGTAAAGAATAGGACCGGGGTCCACAGTTCACTAGAGGTGTCTCTTCCATAAGATAAACAGCATGTTGGGTGAACAAATTACAGTTGGGCAATTGACAAATAGAGAGGGCATAACAATGCACATACATATTATGATGAGTACTGTGAGATTTAATTGGGCATTACGACAAAGTACATAGACCGCTATCTAGCATGCATCTATGCCTAAAAAGTCCACCTTCAGGTTATCATCCGAACCCCCTCCAGTATTAAGTTGCTAACAACAGACAATTGCATTAAGTATTGCGCATAATGTAATCAGTGACTACATCCTCGAACATAGCACCAATGTTTTATCCCTAGTGGCAACAGCACATCCATAATCTTAGAGGTTTCTCTCACTCCCCCAGATTCACGGAGACATGAACCCACTATCGAGCATAAATACTCCCTCTTGGAGTTACTAGCATCAACTTGGCCAGAGCATCTACTAATAACGGAGAGCATGCAAGATCATAAACAACACATAGACATAACTTTGATAATCAACATAACAAGTATTCTCTATTCATCGGATCCCAACAAACGCAACATATAGAATTACAGATAGATGATCTTGATCATGTTCGGCAGCTCACAAGACCCGACAATTAAGCACAATGAGGAGAAGACAACCATCTAGCTACTGCTATGGACCCATAGTCCAGGGGTGAACTACTCACTCATCACTCCGGAGGCGACCATGGCGGTGAAGAGTCCTCCGGGAGATGAATCCCCTCTCCGGCAGGGTGCCGGAGGAGATCTCCAGAATCCCCCGAGATGGGATTGGCGGCGGCGGCGTCTCAGTAAGGTTTTCTGTATCGTGGCTCTCGGTACTGGGGGTTTCGCGACGGAGGCTATTTGTAGGCGGAAGGGCAGGTAAAGAGGCGGCACGAGGGGCCCACACCATAGGTCGGCGCGGCCAGGGCCTGGGTCGCGCCGCCCTATAGTCTGGCCACCTCGTGGCCCCACTTCGTCTCCTCTTCGGTCTTCTGGAAGCTTCGTGGCAAAATAGGACCCTGGGCGTTGATTTCGTCCAATTCCGAGAATATTTCGTTACTAGGATTTCTGAAACCAAAAACAGCAGAAAACAAAGCAACGGCTCTTCGGCATCTTGTTAATAGGTTAGTTCCAGAAAATGCACGAATATGACATAAAGTGTGCATAAAACATGTAGATATTATCAATAATGTGGCATGGAACACAAGAAATTATCGATACGTCGGAGACGTATCAGCATCCCCAAGCTTAGTTCTGCTCGTCCCGAGCAGGTAAAACGATAACAAAGATAATTTCTGGAGTGACATGCCATCATAACCTTGATCATACTATTTGTAAACATATGTAATGAATGCAGCGATCAAAACAATGGTAATGACATGAGTAAAAAAGTGAATCATAAAGCAAAGACTTTTCATGAATAGTACTTCAAGACAAGCATCAATAAGTCTTGCATAAGAGTTAACTCATAAAGCAATAAATCAAAGTAAAGGTATTGAAGCAACACAAAGGAAGATTAAGTTTCAGCGGTTGCTTTCAACTTATAACATGTATATCTCATGGATAATCGTCAACATAGAGTAATATAATAAGTGCAATATGCAAGTATGTAGGAATCAATGCACAGTTCACACAAGTGTTTGCTTCTTGAGGTGGAGAGAAATAGGTGAACTGACTCAACATAAAAGTAAAAAGAATGGTCCTTCAAAAAGGAAAGCATCGATTGCTATATTTGTGCTAGAGCTTTTATTTTGAAAACATGAAACAATTTTGTCAACGGTAGTAATAAAGCATATGAGTTATGTAAATTATATCTTACAAGTTGCAAGCCTCATGCATAGTATACTAATAGTGCCCGCACCTTGTCCTAATTAGCTTGGACTACCGGATCATCGCAATACACATGTTTTAACCAAGTGTCACAATGGGGTACCTCCATGCCGCCTGTACAAAGGTCTAAGGAGAAAGCTCGCATTTTGGATTTCTCGCTTTTGATTATTCTCAACTTAGACATCCATACCGGGACAACATGGACAACAGATAATGGACTCCTCTTTAATGCATAAGCATGTGGCAACAATTATTATTCTCATATGAGATTGAGGATATATGTCCAAAACTGAAACTTTCACCATGAATCATGGCTTTCGTTAGCGGCCCAATGTTCTTCTCTAACAATATGCATGCTTAACCATAAGGTGGTAGATCTCCCTTACTTCAGACAAGACGGACATGCATAGCAACTCACATGATATTCAACAAAGAATAGTTGATGGCGTCCCCAGAAACATGGTTATCGCACAACAAGCAACTTAATAAGAGATAAAGTGCATAAGTACATATTCAATACCACAATAGTTTTTAAGCTATTTGTCCCATGAGCTATATATTGCAAAGGTGAATGATGGAATTTTAAAGGTAGCACTCAAGCAATTTACTTTAGAATGGCAGAGAAATACCATGTAGTAGGTAGGTATGGTGGACACAAATGGCATAGTGGTTGGCTCAAGGATTTTGGATGCATGAGAAGTATTCCCTCTCGATACAAGGTTTAGGCTAGCAAGGTTATTTGAAACAAACACAAGGATGAACGGTGCAGCAAAACTCACATAAAAGACATATTGTAAACATTATAAGAATCTACACCGTCTTCCTTGTTGTTCAAAACTCAATACTAGAAATTATCTAGACTTTAGAGAGACCAAATATGCAAACCAAATTAGCAAGCTCTAGGTGTTTCTTCATTAATGGGTGCAAAGTATATGATGCGAGAGCTTAAACATGAGCACAACAATTGCCAAGTATCAAATTATTCAAGACATTTTAGAATTACTACATGTAGCATTTTCCAATTCCAACCATATAACAATTTAACGAAGAAGAAACTTCGCCATGAATACTATGAGTAGAAACTAAGGACATATTTGTCCATATGCAACAGCGGAGCGTGTCTCTCTCCCATACAGTGAATGCTAGGATCCATTTTATTCAAACAAAACAAAAAAACAAAAACAAACCGACGCTCCAAGCAAAGCACATAAGATGTGATGGAATAAAAATATAGTTTCAGGGGAGGAACCTGATAATGTTGTCGATGAAGAAGGGGATGCCTTGGGCATCCCCAAGCTTAGACGCTTGAGTCTTCTTAGAATATGCAGGGGTGAACCACCGGGGCATCCCCAAGCTTAGAGCTTTCACTCTCCTTGATCATATTGCATCATACTCCTCTCTTGATCCTTGAAAACTTCCTCCACACCAAACTCGAAACAACTCATTAGAGGGTTAGTGGACAATAAAAATTAACATGTTCAGAGGTGACACAATCATTCTTAACACTTCTGGACATTGCATAAAGCTACTGGACATTAATGGATCAAAGAAATTCATCCAACATAGCAAAAGAGGCAATGCGAAATAAAAGGCAGAATCTGTCAAAAACAGAACAGTTCGTATTGACGAATTTTATCGAGGCACCATACTTGCTCAAATGAAAATGCTCAAATTGAATGAAAGTTGTGTACATATCTGGGGATCACTCACGTAAATTGGCATAATTTTCTGAGTTACCTACAGAGAATTTTGCCCATATTCGTGACAGCAAAGAAATCTGTTTCTGCGCAGTAATCCAAATCTAGTATGAACTTTACTATCAAAGACTTTACTTGGCACAACAAAACACTAAACTAAGATAAGGAGAGGTTGATACAGTAGTAAACAACTTCCAAGACACAAAATAAAAACAAAGTACTGTAGTAAAACATGGGTTGTCTCCCATAAGCGCTTTTCTTTAACGCCTTTCAGCTAGGCGCAGAAAGTGTGTATCAAGTATTATCAAGAGACGAAGTGTCAACATCATAATTTGTTCTAATAATAGAATCAAAAGGTAACTTCATTCTCTTTCTAGGGAAGTGTTCCATACCTTTCTTGAGAGGAAATTGATATTTAATATTACCTTCCTTCATATCAATAGTAGCACCAACGGTTCGAAGAAAAGGTCTTCCCAATATAATGGGGCAAGATGCATTGCATTCAATATCCAAGACAACAAAATCAACGGGGACAAGGTTATTGTTAACCATAATATGAACATTATCAACTCTCCCCAAAGGTTTCTTTTTAGCATTATTGATGGCGTGTAACTCACACGTTCGTTGGGAACCCCAAGAGGAAGGTATGATGCGCACAGCAGCAAGTTTTCTCTCAGAAAGAAACCAAGGTTTATCGAACCAGGAGGAGCCAAGAAGCACGTTGAAGGTTGATGGCGGTGGGATGTAGTGCGGCGCAACACCAGGGATTCCGGCGCCAACGTGGAACCTGCACAACACAACCAAAGTACTTTGCCCCAACGAAACAGTGAGGTTGTCAATCTCACCGGCTTGCTGTAACAAAGGATTAACCGTATTGTGTGGAAGATGATTGTTTGCAGAAAACAAGAGAACAAAGATGCAAAGAGATTGTATTTCAGTATAGAGAATTGGACCGGGGTCCACAGTTCACTAGAGGTGTCTCTCCCATAAGATAAACAGCATGTTGGGTGAACAAATTACAGTTGGGCAATTGACAAATAAAGAGGGCATGACCATGCACATACATATCATGATGAGTATAGTGAGATTTAATTGGGCATTACGACAAAGTACATAGACCGCCATCCAGCATGCATCTATGCCTAAAAAGTCCACCTTCAGGTTATCATCCGAACCCCCTCCAGTATTAAGTTGCTAACAACAGACAATTGCATTAAGTATTGCGCATAATGTAATCAGTAACTACGTCCTTGAACATAGCACCAATGTTTTATCCCTAGTGGCAACAGCACATCCACAACCTTAGAACTTTCTGTCACTGTCCCAGATATCAATGGAGGCATGAACCCACTATCGAGCATAAATACTCCCTCTTGGAGTTACAAGCATCTACTTGGCCAGAGCATCTACTAGTAACGGAGAGCATGCAAGATCATAAACAACACATAGACATAACTTTGATAATCAACATAACAAGTATTCTCTATTCATCGGATCCCAACAAACGCAACATATAGGATTACAGATAGATGATCTTGATCATGTTAGGCAGCTCACAAGATCCGACAATGAAGCACAATGGGGAGAAGACAACCATCTAGCTACTTCTATGGACCCATAGTCCAGGTGTAGACTACTCACACATCACTCCGGAGGCGACCATGGCGGCGTAGAGTCCTCCGGGAGATGAATCCCCTCTCCGGCAGGGTGCCGGAGGTGATCTCCTGGATCCCCCGAGATGGGATCGGCGGCGGCGGCGTCTCTGGAAGGTTTTCCGTATCGTGGCTCTCGCATCGGGGTTTCGCGACGGAGGCTTTAAGTAGGCGGAAGGGCAGGTCAGGAGGCGGCACGAGGGGCCCACACCACAGGGCCGCGCCGCCCTAGGGTGTGGCCACCTCGTGGCCCCACTTCGTCTCCTCTTCGGTCTTCTGGAAGCTTCGTGGCAAAATAGGACCCTGGGCGTTGATTTCGTCCAATTCCGAGAATATTTCGTTACTAGGATTTATGAAACCAAAAACAGCAGAAAACAGCAACTGGCACGTCGGCATCTTGTTAATAGGTTAGTTCCAGAAAATGCATGAATATGACATAAAGTGTGCATAAAACATGTAGATAACATCAATAATGTGGCATGGAACATAAGAAATTATCGATACGTCGGAGACGTATCAGCATCCCCAAGCTTAGTTCTGCTCGTCCCGAGCAGGTAAAACGATAACACAGATAATGTCTGGAGTGACATGCCATCATAACCTTGATCATACTATTTGTAAAGCATATGTAGTGAATGCAGCGATCAAAACAATGTATATGACATGAGTAAACAAGTGAATCATAAAGCAAAGACTTTTCATGAATAGCACTTCAAGACAAGCATCAATAAGTCTTGCATAAGAGTTAACTCATAAAGTAATAATTCAAAGTAAAGGCATTGAAGCAACACAAAGGAAGATTAAGTTTCAGCGGTTGCTTTCAACTTATAACATGTATATCTCATGGATATTGTCAACATAGAGTAATATAATAAGTGCAATAAGCAAGTATGTAGGAATCAATGCACAGTTCACACAAGTGTTTGCTTCTTGAGGTGGAGAGAAATAGGTGAACTGACTCAACATTGAAACTAAAAGAATTGTCCTCCATAGAGGAAAAGCATCGATTGCTATATTTGTGCTAGAGCTTTGATTTTGAAAACATGAAACAATTTTGTCAACGGTAGTAATAAAGCATATGTATCATGTAAATTATATCTTACAAGTTGCAAGCCTCATGCATAGTATACTAATAGTGCCCGCACCTTGTCCTAATTAGCTTGGACTACCGGATCATCACAATGCACATGTTTTAACCAAGTGTCACAAAGGGGTACCTCTATGCCGCCTGTACAAAGGTCTAAGGAGAAAGCTCGCATTGGATTTCTCGCTATTGATTATTCTCAACTTAGACATCCATACCGGGACAACATAGACAATGTATAATGGACTCCTCTTTTATGCATAAGCATGTAACAACAATTAATAATTTTCTCATATGAGATTGAGGATATATGTCCAAAACTGAAACTTCCACCATGGATCATGGCTTTAGTTAGCGGCCCAATGTTCTTCTCTAACAATATGCATGCTTAACCATAAGGTGGTAGATCGCTCTTACTTCAGACAAGACGAACATGCATAGCAACTCACATGAAATTCAAAAAAGAGTAGTTGATGGCGTCCCCAGTGAACATGGTTATCGCACAACAAGCAACTTAATAAGAGATAAAGTGCATAAGTACATATTCAATACCACAATAGTTTTTAAGCTATTTGTCCCATGAGCTATATATTGCAAAGGTGAATGATGGAATTTTAAAGGTAGCACTCAAGCAATTTACTTTGGAATGGCGGAAAATACCATGTAGTAGGTAGGTATGGTGGACACAAATGGCATAGTGGTTGGCTCAAGTATTTTGGATGCATGAGAAGTATTCCCTCTCGATACAAGGTTTAGGCTAGCAAGGCTATTTGAAACAAACACAAGGATGAACCGGTGCAGCAAAACTCACATAAAAGACATATTGAAAACATTATAAGACTCTACACCGTCTTCCTTGTTGTTCAAACTCAATACTAGAAATTATCTAGACCTTAGAGAAACCAAATATGCAAACCAAATTTTAGCATGCTCTATGTATTTCTTCATTAATGGGTGCAAAGCATATGATGCAAGAGCTTAAACATGAGCACAACAATTTCCAAGTATCACATTACCCAAGACATTATAGCAATTTACTACATGTATCATTTTCCAATTCCAACCATATAACAATTTAACGAAGAAGAAACTTCGCCATGAATACTATGAGTAGAAACTAAGGACATACTTGTCCATATGCTACAGCGGAGCGTGTCTCTCTCCCACAAAGTGAATGCTAGGATCCATTTTATTCAAACAAAACAAAAACAAAAACAAACCGACGCTCCAAGCAAAGCACATAAGATGTGATGGAATAAAAATATAGTTTCAGGGGAGGAACCTGATAATGTTGTCGATGAAGAAGGGGATGCCTTGGGTATCCCCAAGCTTAGACGCTTGAGTCTTCTTAGAATATGCAGGGGTGAACCACCGGGGCATCCCCAAGCTTAGAGCTTTCACTCTCCTTGATCATGTTGCATCATACTCCTCTCTTGATCCTTGAAAACTTCCTCCACACCAAACTTAGAACAACTCATTAGAGGGTTAGTGACAATAAAAATTAACATGTTCAGAGGTGACACAATCATTCTTAACACTTCTGGACATTGTATAAAGCTACTGGACATTCATGGATCAAAGAAGTTCATCCAACATAGCAAAAGAGGCAATGCGAAATAAAAGGTAGAATCTGTCAAAACAGAACAGTTCGTATTGACGAATTTTATCGAGGCACCAGACTTGATCAAATGAAAATGCTCAAATTGAATGAAAGTTGCGTACATATCTGAGGATCACTCACGTAAATTGGCATGATTTTCTGAGTTACCTACAGAGAAAACAGCCCAGATTCGTGACAGCAAAGAAATCTGTTTCTGCGCAGTAATCCAAATCTAGTATGAACTTTTCTATCAACGACTTTACTTGGCACAACAAAACACTAAACTAAGATAAGGAGAGGTTGCTACAGTAGTAAACAACTTCCAAGACACAAAATAAAAACAAAGTACTGTAGGTAAAAACCATGGGTTGTGTCCCATAAGCGCTTTTCTTTAACGTCTTTCAGCTAGGCGCAGAAAGTGTGTATCAAGTATTATCAAGAGACGAAGTATCAACATCATAATTTGTTCTAATAATAGAATCAAAAGGTAACTTCATTCTCTTTCTAGGGAAGTGTTCCGTACCTTTCTTGAGAGGAAATTGATATTTTATATTACCTTCCTTCATATCAATGATAGTACCAACAGTTCGAAGAAAAGGTCTTCCCAATATAATGGGACAAGATGCATTGCATTCAATATCCAAGACAACAAAATCAACGGGGACAAGGTTATTGTTAACGGTAATGCGAACATTATCAACTTTCCCCAAAGGTTTCTTTGTAGAATAATCAGCAAGATTAACATCCAAATAACAATTTTTCAGCGGTGGTAAGTCAAGCATATTATAAATTTTCTTAGGCATAACAGAAATACTTGCACCAAGATCACATAAAGCATTACAATCAAAATCTTTAACCTTCATCTTAATGATGGGCTCCCAACCATCCTCTAGCTTTTTAGGAATAGAGGCTTCGCGCTCTAGTTTCTCTTCTCTAGCTTTTATGAGAGCATTTGTAATATGTTGCGTGAAAGCCAAATTTATAGCACTAGCATTAGGACTTTTAGCAAGTTTTTGCAGGAACTTTATAACTTCAGAGATGTGGCAATCATCAAAATTCAAACCATTATAATCTAAAGCAATGGGATCATCATCCCCAATGTTGGAAAAAATTTCAGCAGCTTTATCACAGGCAGTTTCAGCAGTTTTAGCAGTTTCAGGTGGTTTCTCGCGCTTTGCATTAGAAGTGGAAACATTGCTAACACCAATTCTTTTATTATTAATAGTAGGAGGTGCAGCAACATGTGTAGCATTAGCATTACTAGTCGTGGTAATAGTCCAAACTTTAGCTACATTCTTCTCTTTAGCTAGTTTTTCATTTTCTTCTCTATCCCACCTAGCACGCAGTTCAGCCATCAATCTTATATTCTCATTAATTCTAACTTGGATGGCATTTGCTGTAGTAGTAATTTTGTCATCTAAATCCTCAGGTTTAGCAGCCATTTTATTAATTAAAGAAGATTGTGATGCAGACATGTATGAGATTCGGTTTTCAGCATTAGCAAGTTTAGTTTGCAACCCCGAGATCTCCCTATTCAGATTTTCAAGTTGATTCCCTATATTCTTCAACAAGGTAGATTGCTCATTCATAGTTTTAGAAAACAATTTATTTTGCTCATATTGTGATTGCATAAAGCTCTTGGTGGATCTTTCAATTTCTAGCATCTTTTCTTCATTAGGTGAAACATATCTACCATAAGAGTTACCATTAGCAGGATATGGCCTAGAATCATTGTGATTGTTATTTTTAATGAAATTCACATCAACATATTCTTTTTGAGCAACCAATGACGCTAACGGAACATTATTAGAATTAACATTAGGCCTACCATTCATAAGCATAGACATAATAGCATCAATCTTATCACTCAAGGAAGAGGTTTCTTCGACAGAATTTACCTTCTTACCTTGTGGAGCTCTTTCCGTGTGCCATTCGGAGTAGTTGATCATCATATTATCAAGAGCTTTGTTGCTTCACCAAGAGTGATGGACATAAAGTTACCTCCAGCAGCTGAATCCAATAAATTCCGCGAAGAAAAATTTAGTCCTGCATAGAAGGTTTGGATGATCATCCAAGTAGTCAGTCCATGGGTTGGGCAATTTTTAACCAAAGATTTCATTCTTTCCCATGCTTGTGCAACATGTTCAGTATCTAATTGTTTAAAATTCATTATGCTACTCCTCAAAGATATAATTTTAGCAGGGGGATAATATCTACCAATAAAAGCATCCTTGCATTTAGTCCATGAATCAATAATATTCTTAGGCAGAGATAGCAACCAATCTTTAGCCCTTCCTCTTAATGAGAAAGGGAACAATTTTAATTTTATAATGTCACCATCTACATCTTTATATTTTTGCATTTCACATAATTCAACAAAATTATTAAGATGGGCAGCAGCATCATCAGAACTAACACCAGAAAATTGCTCTCGCATAACAAGATTCAGTAAAGCAGGTTTAATTTCAAAGAATTCTGCTGTAGTAGCAGGTGGAGCAATAGGTGTGCATAAGAAATCATTATTATTTGTGGTTGTGAAGTCACACAACTTAGTATTTTCAGGGGTGGCCATTTTAGCAACAGTAAGTAAAGCAAACTAGATAAAGTAAAATGCAAGTAACTAATTTTTTTGTGTTTTTGATATAGCGAACAAGATAGCAAATAAAGTAAAACTAGCAACTAATTTTTTTGTATTTTGATTTAGTGCAGCAAACAAAGTAGTAAATAAAACTAAGCAAGACAAAAACAAAGTAAAGAGATTGGGAAGTGGAGACTCCCCTTGCAGCGTGTCTTGATCTCCCTGCAACGGCGCCGTAAAAGAGCTTGATGGCGTGTAACTCACACGTTCGTTGGGAACCCCAAGAGGAAGGTATGATGCGCACAAGCAAGTTTTCCTCGAGAAAGAAACCAAGGTTTATCGAACCAGGAGGAGCCAAGAAGCATGTTGAAGGTTGATGGCGGCGGGATGTAGTGCGGCGCAACACCAGGGATTCCTGCGCCAACGTGGAACCCGCACAACACAACCAAAATACTTTGCCCCAACGAAACGTTGAGGTTGTCAATCTCACCGGCTTGCTGTAACAAAGGATTAACCGTATTGTGTGGAAGATGATTGTTTGCAGAAAACAGTAGAACAAAGATTGCAAGAGATTGTATTTCAAGATAGAGAATTGGACCGGGTCCACAGTTCACTAGAGGTGTCTCTCCCATAAGATAAACAGACATGTTGGGTGAACAAATTACAGTTGGGCAATTGACAAATAAAGAGGGCATGACCATGCACATACATATCATGATGAGTATAGTGAGATTTAATTGGGCATTACGACAAAGTACATAGACCGCCATCCGGCATGCATCTATGCCTAAAAAGTCCACCTTCAGGTTATCATCCGAACCCCTCCGATTAAGTTGCTAACAACAGACAATTGCATTAAGTATTGCGCGTAATGTAATCAGTAACTACATCCTTGAACATAGCACCAATGTTTTATCCCTAGTGGCAACAGCACATCCACAACCTTAGAACTTTCTCATCTGTCCCGGATATCAATGGAGGCATGAACCCACTATCGAGCATAAATACTCCCTCTTGGAGTTACAAGCATCTACTTGGACAGAGCATCTACTAGTAACGGAGAGCATGCAAGATCATAAACAACACATAGACATAACTTTGATAATCAACATAACAAGTATTCTCTATTCATCGGATCCCAACAAACGCAACATATAGGATTACAGATAGATGATCTTGATCATGTTAGGCAGCTCACAAGATCCGACAATGAAGCACAATGGGGAGAAGACAACCATCTAGCTACTGCTATGGACCCATAGTCCAGGGGTAGACTACTTACACATCACTCCGGAGGCGACCATGGCGGCGTAGAGTCCTCCGGGAGATGAATCCCCTCTCCGGCAGGGTGCCGGAGGTGATCTCCTGGATCCCCCGAGATGGGATCGGCGGCGGCGGCGTCTCTGGAAGGTTTTCCGTATCGTGGCTCTCGGTACTGGGGGTTTCGCGACGGAGGCTTTAAGTAGGCGGAAGGGCAGGTCAGGAGGCGGCACGAGGGGCCCACACCACAGGGCCGCGCGGCCAAGGGGGGGGTCGCGCCACCCTAGGGTGTGGCCACCTCGTGGCCCCACTTCGTCTCCTCTTCGGTCTTCTGGAAGCTTCGTGGCAAAATAGGACCCTGGGCGTTGATTTCGTCCAATTCCGAGAATATTTCGTTACTAGGATTTCTGAAACCAAAAATAGCAGAACAAAGAATCGGCACTTCGGCATCTTGTTAATAGGTTAGTTCCAGAAAATGCACGAATATGACATAAAGTGTGCATAAAACATGTAGATAACATCAATAATGTGGCATGGAACATAAGAAATTATCGATACGTCGGAGACGTATCAATTATCAGCGAGATTAACATCCAAATAACAATTTTTCAATGGTGGCAAGTCAAGCATATCATAGACTTTCTTAGGCATAACAGAAATACTTGCACCAAGATCACATAAAGCATTACAATCAAAATCATTGACCCTCATTTTAATGATGGGTTCCCAACCATCCTCTAGCTTTCTAGGAATAGAAGTTTCAAGTTTTAGTTTTTCTTCTCGAGCTTTTATGAGAGCATTTGTAATATGTTTTGTGAAAGCCAAGTTTACAGCGCTAGCATTGGAACTCTTAGCAAGTTTTTGTAAGAACTTTATAACTTCAGAGATGTGGCAATCATCAAAATCTAAATCATTATGAGCTACAGCAATGGGATCATAATCCCCAAGGTTGGAAAAAATTTCAGCAGTTTTATCACAGGCAGTTTCAGCAGTTTTAGCAATTTCAGGCAATTTTGTACGCTTTGCACTAGGAGTAGAAACATTGCCAACACCAATTATTTTACCATTAATAGTAGGAGGTGCAGCAACATGTGAAGAGTCAACATTACTTGTGGTGGTAATAGTCCAAACTTTAGCTACATTTTTCTCTTTAGCTAGTTTTTCATTTTCTTCTCTATCCCACCTAGCACGCAATTCAGCCATTAATCTTATATTCTCATTAATTCTAACTTGGATGGCATTTGCTGTAGTAACAATTTTATTTTCAATATCCCTATTAGGCATAACTTTCAATTTCAAAAGATCAACATCAGAGGCAAGACTATCAACCTTAGAAGCGAGAATATCAATTTTATTGAGTTTTTCCTCAACAGATTTGTTAAAGGCAGTTTGTGTACTAATAAATTCTTTAAGCATAGCTTCAAGTCCAGGGGGTGTGCTCCTATTATTATTGTAAGAATTCCCATAAGAATTAGCATAACCGTTACCATTATTATAAGGATATGGCCTATAGTTATTACTAGAATTGTTCCGATAAGCATTGTTGTTGAGATTATTATTTTTAATGAAGTTTACATCAACATGTTCTTCTTGGGCAACCAATGAAGCTAACGGAACATTATTAGGATCAACATTAGTCCTATCATTCACAAGCATAGACATAATAGCATCAATCTTATCATTCAAGGAAGAGGATTCTTCAACAGAATTTACCTTCTTACCTTGTGGAGCTCTTTCCGTGTGCCATTCAGAGTAATTAATCATCATATTATCAAGGAGCTTTGTTGCTTCACCAAGAGTGATGGACATAAAAGTACCTCCAGCAGCTGAATCCAATAAATTCCGTGAAGAAAAATTTAGTCCTGCATAGAAGGTTTGGATGATCATCCAAGTAGTCAGTCCATGTGTTGGGCAATTTTTAACCAAAGATTTCATTCTTTCCCAAGCTTGAGCAACATGTTCATTATCCAATTGTTTAAAATTCATTATGCTACTTCTCAAAGATATAATTTTAGCAGGGGGATAATATCTACCAATAAAAGCATCCTTGCATTTAGTCCAGGAATCAATACTATTCTTAGGCAGAGATAGCAACCAATCTTTAGCTCTTCCTCTTAATGAGAAAGGGAACAATTTCAATTTAATAATATCACCATCTACATCCTTATACTTTTGCATTTCACATAGTTCAACAAAATTATTAAGATGGGCAGCAGCATCATCAGAACTAACACCAGAAAATTGCTCTCGCATAACAAGATTCAGTAAAGTAGGTTTAATTTCAAAGAATTCTGCTGTAGTAGCAGGTGGAGCAATAGGTGTGCATAAGAAATCATTATTATTTGTGGTTGTGAAATCACACAACTTAGTATTTTCAGGGGTGGCCATTTTAGCAGTAGTAAATAAAGCAAACTAGATAAAGTAAATGCAAGTAACTAATTTTTTTTGTGTTTTTGATATAGAGTGCAAGACGGTAAATAAAGTAAAGCTAGCAACTAATTTTTTTGTGTTTTGATATAATGCAGCAAACAAAGTAGTAAATAAAATAAGCAAGACAAAAACAAAGTAAAGAGATTGGGAAGTGGAGACTCCCCCTGCAGCGTGTCTTGATCTCCCGGGCAACGGCGCCAGAAATTTGCTTGATGCGTGTAGTTGACACGTCCGTTGGGAACCCCAAGAGGAAGGTGTGATGCGCACAGCGGCAAGTTTCCTCGCAAGAAACCAAGGTTTAATCGAACCAGTAGGAGTCAAGAAGCACGTTGAAGGTTGATGGCGGCGGGATGTAGTGCGGCGCAACACCAGAGATTCCGGCGCCAACGTGGAACCTGCACAACATAACCAAAGTACTTTGCCCCAACGAAACAGTGAGGTTGTCAATCTCACCGGCTTGCTGTAACAAAGGATTAACCGTATTGTGTGGAAGATGATTGTTTGCAGAAAACAAGAAACAAGTATTGCAGTAGATTGTATGCGATGTAAAGAATAGGACCGGGGTCCACAGTTCACTAGAGGTGTCTCTCCCATAAGATAAACAGCATGTTGGGTGAACAAATTACAGTTGGGCAATTGACAAATAGAGAGGGCATAACAATGCACATACATATTATGATGAGTACTGTGAGATTTAATTGGGCATTACGACAAAGTACATAGACCGCTATCCAGCATGCATCTATGCCTAAAAAGTCCACCTTCAGGTTATCATCCGAACCCCCTCCAGTATTAAGTTGCTAACAACAGACAATTGCATTAAGTATTGCGCATAATGTAATCAGTGACTACATCCTCGAACATAGCACCAATGTTTTATCCCTAGTGGCAACAACACATCCATAATCTTAGAGGTTTCTCTCACTCCCCCAGATTCACGGAGACATGAACCCACTATCGAGCATAAATACTCCCTCTTGGAGTTACTAGCATCAACTTGGCCAGAGCATCTACTAATAATGGAGAGCATGCAAGATCATAAACAACACATAGACATAACTTTGATAATCAACATAACAAGTATTCTCTATTCATCGGATCCCAACAAACGCAACATATAGAATTACAGATAGATGATCTTGATCATGTTCGGCAGCTCACAAGACCCGACAATTAAGCACAATGAGGAGAACACAACCATCTAGCTACTGCTATGGACCCATAGTCCAGGGGTGAACTACTCACTCATCACTCCGGAGGCGACCATGGCGGTGAAGAGTCCTCCGGGAGATGAATCCCCTCTCCGGCAGGGTGCCGGAGGAGATCTCCGTAATCCCCCCGAGATGGGATTGGCGGCGGCGTCTCAAGAAGGTTTTCCGTATCGTGGCTCTCGTGCATCGGGGTTTCGCGACGGAGGCTATTTGTAGGCGGAAGGGCAGGTAAAGAGGCGGCACGAGGGCCCACACCATAGGTCGGCGCGGCTAGGGCCTGGCTGCGCCGCCCTATAGTCCGGCCACCTCGTGGCCCCACTTCGTCTCCTCCTCTTCGGTCTTCTCGGGAAGCTTCGTGGCAAAATAGGACCCCGGGCGTTGATTTCGTCCAATTCCGAGAATATTTCGTTACTAGGATTTCTGAAACCAAAAACAGCAGAAACAAAGAATCGGCTCTTCGGCATCTTGTTAATAGGTTAGTTCCAGAAAATGCACGAATATGACATAAAGTGTGCATAAAACATGTAGATATTATCAATAATGTGGCATGGAACACAAGAAATTATCGATACGTCGGAGACGTATCAAGCTCCCACTCACTTTCTTGTAAATACAGGCCTCTCCATGACACTGTATAAACCCGAAGTCTTTGATCACCTTATCAAAGCGTCGGTTCCAACTTCTCGATGCTTGCTTCAGTCCATAGATTGAACACTGAAGTTTGCATACTTTGTCAGCATTTTTAGGATCGACAAAACCTTTGGGTTGTACCATATACAACTCTTCCTCAATGTCTCCATTAAGGAACGTCGTTTTGACATCCATCTGCCAAATCTCATAATCGAAAAATGCAGCTATTGCTAACAAAATCCTCACAGATTTTAGCTTCGCTACAGGTGAGAAAGTCTCATCGTAGTCAACACCTTGAATTTGTCGGAAACCCTTTGCGACAAGTCGAGCTTTATAGACAGTAATATTACCATCAGCATCTGTTTTTCTCTTGAAGATCCATTTATTTTCGACAGCCTTTCGGCTATCAGGTAAGTCTACCAAAGTCCATACTTTGTTATCATACATGGATCCCATTTCGGATTTCATGGCTTCTTGCCATTTGTTGGAATCTGGGCTCATCATCGCTTCTTCATACGTTGCAGGGTCCTCATCATTGTTATCCACAATCATGACATTTAGACAAGGATCATACCAATCAGGAGTGGTACGTTCCCTTGTCGATCTGCGAGGTTCAGTAGTTTCCTCGTTCGAAGTTTCATGATCATTATCATTAGCTTCCTCTGTTGCCGGTGTAGGCGGTACTGCGCTACTCTGATCAACGAGTATAGATTCATCAATCTCATCGAGTTCTACTTTTCTTCCAGTCACTTCTTTAGTGAGAAATTCTTTCTCAAGAAAGGTTCCGTTCTTAGCAACAAAGATTTTGCCTTCGGATCTGTGATAGAAAGTGTACCCTATAGTTTCCTTAGGGTATCCTATGAAGACGCATTTCTCCGCTTTGGGTTCTAGCTTGTCCGGTTGTAACTTCTTTACATAGGCTTCGCAACCCCAAACTTTCAGGAACGATAGCTTAGGTTTCTTATTAAACCATAATTCATACGGTGTCGTTTCTACGGATTTTGATGGTGCTCTATTTAAAGTGAATGCGGCTGTCTCTAATGCATAACTCCAAAATGATAATGGCAAATCAGTAAGAGACATCATAGAACGAACCATATCTAAGAGAGTTCGAGTACGACGTTCGGACACACCGTTACGTTGAGGTGTTCCTGGCGGTGTCAATTGTGAAAGTATTCTGCATTTCTTTAAATGCATGCCAAAACTCATAACTCAGATATTCACCTCCACGATCAGATCGTAGAAATTTAATCTTCTTGTTACGTTGATTTTCTACTTCACTTTGAAATTCCTTAAACTTCTCGAAAGTTTCGGATTTATGTTTCATGAAATAGATATACCCATATCTACTCAGATCATCTGTGAAGGTTAGAACATAACGATAACCACCGCGCGATGCTACGCTCATTGGTCCGCATACATCGGTATGTATGATTTCCAATAAGTCAGTAGCTCGCTCCATCATACCAGAAAATGGAGTCTTAGTCATTTTACCCATTAGACATGCTTCGCATCTATCAAGTGACTCAAAGTCAAGTGATTCAAGTAATCCATCAGTATGGAGTTTCTTCATGCGTTTCACTCCAATATGACCAAGACGACAGTGCCACATATAAGTAGAATTATCATTCAATTTAATTCGCTTAGCATCAATGTTATGTATATGCGTATCACTACAATCGAGATCTAACAGAAATAAGCCATTCTTTTGTGGTGCTCGACCATAAAAGATATTATTCATAAAAATAGAACAACCATTATTCTCAGACTTGAATGAATAACCGTCTTGCATTAAACAAGATCCAGATATAATGTTCATGCTCAACGCAGGTACATAATAGCAATTATTTAGGCTTAAAACTAATCCCGAAGGTAGATGTAGAGGAAGTGTGCCGATTGCGATCACATTGACCTTGGATCCGTTTCCAACGCGCATCGTCACTTCATCTTTCAGCAGTTGTCGTTTATTCTTTAGTTCCTCGTTTCGAGTTACAAATATGAGCAACCGAACCAGTATCAAATACCTGTGTACTAGAACGAGAACCAGTGAAATGAACATCTATAACATGTATATCAGATATACCTTCTTTCTTCTTCTTGACAAGGCCGCTCTTCAGATCAGCCGATACTTGGAGCAATTACGCTTCCAAAGGTGTCCCTTCTCCTTGCAAAGAATAGCACTCAAGATCGGGCTTAGGGCCGTTCTTAGGTTTCACAGGAGGTGTGGCAGCTTTCTTGCCACCCTTCTTGAATTTTCCCTTAGACTTGCCCTGTTTCTTGAAACCTGGTGGTCTTGTTGACCATCAACACTTGGTGCTCTTTCTTGATCTCAATCTCGTAGCTTTTAGCATGCCAAAGAGTTCAGGTAACTCCTTGTTCATGTTACGCATATTGTAGTTCATCACGAAGTTCTTGTAACTTGGTGGCAGTGATTGAAGGACACGATTAATCCTCGATCCGTTAGGAATCACTATTCCCAAGTCACTGAGTTTCTTCGCATGCCCGGTCATGGCGAGCATGTGCTCACTAACGGAGCTGCCTTCTTCCATCATGCAGCTGAAGAATTGTTTCGATGCTTCATAGCATTCCACGGCCGCATGAGTCTCAAAAATAGCTTTCAGCTCTTTCATCAACTCATGAGGATCGTGGTGCTCAAAACGTTTTTGAAGATCGGATTCCAGATCGCATAGGATGGCACATCGAACTTGAGAGTACCGTATTTTCCGAGTCTCGTAAACAGCTTTTACTTCATTGGTTTCAGTTTCTGCAGGAGGGTCACCTAGCGGTGCATCAAGCACATATTGCAGATTTCCGCCAGAGAGGAAGATCCTCACATGACGGAACCAGTCGGTGAAGTTGCTACCGTTGCTCTTAAGTTTCTCTTTCTCTAGGAACTGATTAAAATTGATTGGGGACGCCATCTCTACAACATATATTTGCAAAAGTTTAGACTAAGTTTATGACAGATTAAGTTCAAATTTTAATTCAACATAATTAAAAATCTAAGTGAACTCCCACTCAAAACAATATCCCTCGCATTGTCTTAGTGATCACACGAACCAAATCCACCGCACCTAAACCCGATCATCACGAGAAAAGGTGTGATTTCAATGGCGAACATTCAAACTGTTCATCATATCAACCATATGATTCATGCTCTACCTTTCGGTATCACGTGTTCCGAGACCATGTCTGTACATGCTAGGCCTGGCCAAGGCCACCTTAGTATCCGCATGTGCAAAACCTGTCTTGCACCCGTTGTATGTACTTATTGAATCTATCACACCCGATCATCACGAGATGCTTCGAAACGACAAGACTTGGTAACGGTGCTACTAAGGATGAACACTTTATTATCTTGAGATTTTAGTGAGGGATCATCTTATAATGCTACCGTCACGATCTAAGCAAAATAAGATGCATAAAAGGATTAACATCACATGCAGTTCATATGTGATATGATATGGCCCTTTTGTCTTTGCGCCTTTGATCTTCATCTCCAAAGCACGGACATGATCTCCATCATCTTCGGGCATGATCTCCATCATCGTCGGTGTAGCGTCAAGGTCAATGGCGCCGTCTTCATGATTGTCCTCCATGTAGCAACTATTACAACTACTTTGAAATACTACTCAACATGAAATTTAAAGACAACCATAAGGCTCCTGCCGGTTGCCACAATACAATAATGATCATCTCATACATATTCATCATCACATTATGGCCATATCACATCACCAAACCCTGCAAAAACAAGTTAGACGTCTCTAATTTGGTTTGCATATTTTACGTGGTTTAGGGTTTTCGAGAGAGATCTAATCTACCTACGAACATGAACCACAACGTTGATACTAATGTTTTCAATAGAAGAGTCAATTGAATCTTCACTATAGTAGGAGAGACAGACACCCGCAAAGCCTCTTATGCAATACAAGTTGCATGTCGAACGAGGAACAAGTCTCATGAACGCGGTCATGTAAAGTTAGTCCGAGCCGCTTCATCCCACTATGCCACAAAGATGCAAAGTACTCAAACTAAAGATAACAAGAGCATCAACGCCCACAAAACCATTGTGTTCTACTCGTGCAACCATCTATGCATAGACACGGCTCTGATACCACTGTAGGATAACGTTGCATAGAAAACAAAAAATTTCCTACCGCGAACACGCAATCCAAGCCAAGATGCAATCTAGAAGACGGTAGCAACGAGGGGTTTATCGAGTCTCACCCTTGAAGAGATTCCAAAGCCTACAAGAGGAGGCTCTTGTTGCTGCGGTAGACGTTCACTTGCCGCTTGCAAAAGCGCGTAGAAGATCTTGATCACGATCGGTTCCGGCGCCACGAACGGGCAGCACCTCCGTACTCGGTCACATGTTCGGTTGTTGATGAAGACGACGTCCACCTCCCGTTCCAAATGGGCAGCGGAAGTAGTAGCTCCTCTTGAATCCGACAGCACGACGGCGTGGTGTCGGTGGCGGTGGAGAACTCCGGCGGAGCTTCGCTAAAGCTACGCGGGAGATATGGAGGAGAGGGGGCGGCTAGGGTTTGGGAGGGGGGGGCCGGCCACTTCAAGGGGGGCGGCCAGCTTGTGGTCTTGGGGTGGCCGGCCCCCTCCCTTGGCCCCTCATTATATAGGTGGATCCCCAAGAGTTGGTCTCCAAGTCTTCGAATAAGACCCGAACCAAAAACCTTCCATATGGAGGGGAAACCTAGCCAAGCTAGGACTCCCACTAGAGGTGGGAGTTCCACCTCCCATATGGGGGGGTGGCCGGCCTCTAAGGGGAGTCCACTTGGGACTCCTCCCCCACTAGGGTTGGCCGGCCATGGAGGTGGAGTCCCATGTGGACTCCACCTTCCTTGGTGGTTTCTTCCGAACTTTTCTAGAACCTTCTAGAACCTTCCATAGAACCTTCCGCGACATTTTAATTCACATAAAATGACATCCTATATATGAATCTTATTCTCCGGACCATTCCGGAACTCCTCGTGATGTCCGGGATCTTATCTTGGACTACGAAAAAATATTCGAACTCCATTCCATATTCAAGTTCTACCATTTCAACATCCAACTTTAAGTGTGTCACCCTACGGTTCGTGAACTATGCGGACATGGTTGAGTACTCACTCCGACCAATAACCAATAGCGGGATCTGGAGATCCATAATGGCCCCCACATATTCAACGATGACTTTTAGTGATCGAATGAACCATTCACATACAATACCAATTCCCTTTGTCACACGATATTTTACTTGTCCGAGGTTTGATCTTCGGTATCACTCTATACCTTGTTCAACCTCGTCTCCTGACAAGTACTCTTTACTCGTACCGTGGTATGTGGTCTCTTATGAACTCATTCATATGCTTGCAAGACATTAGACGACATTCCACCGAGAGGGCCCAGAGTATATCTATCCGTCATCGGGATGGACAAATCCCACTGTTGATCCATATGCCTCAACTCATACTTTCTGGATACTTAATTCCACCTTTATAGCCACCCATTTACGCAGTGGTGTTTGGTGTAATCAAAGTACTTTTCCGGTATAAGTGATTTACATGATCTCATGGTCATAAGGACTAGGTAACTATGTATCGAAAGCTTATAGCAAATAACTTAATGACGAGATCTTATGCTACGCTTAATTGGGTGTGTCCATTACATCATTCATATAATGATATAACCTTGTTATTAATAACATCCCATGTTCATGATTATGAAACTAATCATCCATTAATCAACAAGCTAGTTTAAGAGGCATACTAGGGACTTCTTGTTGTCTACATATCACACATGTACTAATGTTTCGGTTAATACAATTATAGCATGATATATAAACATTTATCATAAACATAAAGATATAAATAATAACCACTTTATTATTGCCTCTAGGGCATATCTCCTTCAAGTACAACAAGGGAGGATAGAAACAAATGATGAAAGGTTTGACCTATCTAAAAAAGACATACCGGTAAAACCTCCAATCTTGAAAATGCAACAAGTTGCCCATGCAAAAACCATTTTCGATGAACTAGAGCTTGTCATGAGAATAAGCACAAGCTCTAAAACATAACATGGATAAGATCCAAATAAAACCAAGAAATATGATGAACCAAACTCGAAAACGCAACAAGTGATCTATGCGAAATCCGTTTTTGATGAACTAGAGCTTGTCATGAGAATAAGCACAAGCTCTAAAACATCACATGGATAAGGTCCAAATAACAACCAAGAAAGATGATGCAAGGATGCAAAGGTTTGAGCTCCCTCCGAACGATACGATCGAGTTACTCACTCGAGAGCCCTCTTGATAGTACGGCAACTAAACTATAAACCGGTCTCCAACTACACTATGAGACCGGTGAGAAAGAAACCCTATCAAGAGCAAACCTTATACTTGCGCATTCCACTTGAGCTCGATGACGACGATCTTGACCTCAACAATATGGAACGCCTTTCTTGCTTGTGCTTGCTTGACGAAGTCTTGTGGATTGCTCCCCCATAATCCACCATGGGAGAGCTTCTTCTTCGGCGCATCTTCACATAACCATGACCACCATGTGGATTGCTCCCCCATAATCCACCATGGGAGAGCTTCTTCTTCGGCGCATCTTCACATATCCATGATCACCATATGGATGGCAAGACTCAAGCAAAGGATCTCTTCGAGATGGCTCATCTTGAACTTGCACTTCATTTCTCCATGGCAAGCTTCAAGCTTATGAACTCTTCGAGTTGGCTCATCTTGAACTTGCACTTCATTCTTCATTCTTAATCATATTGATGTCTTGAAGTAACTTGAGGGCTCACTTCATCTTCATCTTCAAGACATACTTGACACTTGATATCATTCATCAATTTCTTCTTATTGCAACCTTGAAGCCAACAAATGGTTCAAGAATTGCCTATGGACAACTCCTACAAATATAACTCAATGCAAACATTAGTCCATAGGGATTGTCATTAATTACCAAAACCACACATGGGGGCTCCATGCACTTTCAGTGTCAGCAACGACAGGCGGCGGAGGAGCGTCAGCAGCGGGAGGCGGCCTGGGGGGCATCGGCGGATGCGTTGGCGGCGGAGGCCGATGCGTTGGCGGCTCAAATGGAGGAGGAGGACGACGACGACGACGAGACGGAGGAGGAGGAGGACGAGGCGGAGACAGCGGAGGAGGAGGAGGATGGCAACGACTTCGAGTGGTCCGATGACGACGGGCCGCAGCCGTACGAGGCGGCGGATTAGCAACGAGCGGCTCATCGAGTCCTTCAAGTCGGAGAAGAAGTTCCAGGGCCCGCGAAGATGAGCAGATTCGCCGCGCCGTCGAACTCTCCCTCCAAGCTGCCAGCAGGGGAGGCCAGACGACGACGCACTGATGGAGCACCGGCGTCTGCTCGCCATCCTACGCAGGGAGAGGCGGCACGCAGAGCAGGAGCTACGGCAGAGGGGAGGCGATGATGGGTCGGGGCCATCTAACACACCGCCGGGTGGCCAGTAGGCTAGGGTTAGATAAAATCTAGCCATTTCCACTGAAACTTGTAATATATAATCAAGGGATTTCTATTTTCGTGCCCCTGATTCATTAGTTGTACTCAGTTTTCTCCAGCCGCTTAACTTTTCCTCAGTTTTCCCCTCCCTGTAGTTTGAAACCCCTCGCAGACGCTCGGACGGGAGGGTTGCCGTCTGGTCAGAGGCCTTGACCGTTACCGGTGACGGCTAGGGAACCGCGGTGGTTGTGAATTGACCGTTGCTTTTGAATGGTGTTGACTGTTGACCTAGTGAGACACATCGGACTGGCAGTCTCTCACTCACCCAAAGCTTTCCCCTCCGCCCGAGACTAGAAGAGCTCACACACCGCCCCTCTGCCGCCACGCCGTCCTTCCCTCCTACCTTATGGCGTCGTCCGCCCCCGATCCGTCCTCGCCCCCACCACCACCCCCGGGAGGCGGAGAGGGCTCCGCCTCCACTAGATCTACCCCTCTCTCGGTAGAGTTTGTACAACTGTCTGGTATGTCGATTATGCCCCTCAACCGCGGAGAAGATTGGGAATCGGAGGGATCTAACGCATGGATTCCATCTGGGTAAACATCGTCTGCCTATGTGAATTAACAGTAGGCAGTTTTTGAGCGTGAATCGTTGTTGCTCAACTAACTGCGTTGCTTTTCGAATATGATTGATCCAGCGCTAGCTTTTCGGCTGGTGGTTAGGCTGGATACTAGGTTTTTGCGTGATTCTGAACGCAATGTGATGGAATTTTACTTTCCAGCGGTGGTCGCAACCACCATCTCGTTGAGGGATTTGAAAGATAACATGTGCGCTAAGTACCCCTGGGGCGCTCGTGATTCAGTTGATTTCCAATATTTCAATAGCACGGAGGGAAGATATGTTCCACTAATTTCCAACGAGGATCTGGGAATTCTTTTTTGCTTTGAATGATTCTTGTCGTTTCAGTAAAATTTGTATCCATGTGGAAAGGGTCTAGGCATCATCAGTGTTGGGGCATCATCAGGTGGTCGGGCATCATGTCTCTCTACTATTGTTGCCTCTGCTAATCGTGTGCACCCTGCCGGAGAGGGGAATCATCACCCGGAGGACTCTACATCACCATGCCCGCCTCCGGACTGATGCGTGAGTAGTTCATCCTTGGACTATGGGTCCATAGCAGTAGCTAGATGGTTGTCTTCTCCTCTTGTGCTATCATGTTTAGATCTTGTGAGCTGCCTATCATGATCAAGATCATCTATTTGTAATGCTACATGTTGTGTTGTTGGGATCCGATGAATATGAAATACTATGTCAAGTTGATTATTGATCTATCATATATGTGTTGTTTATGATCTTGCATGCTCTCCGTTGCTAGTAGAGGCTCTGGCCAAGTTGATACTTGTGACTCCAAGAGTGAGTATTTATGCTCGATAGTGGGTTCATGCCTCCATTGAATCGGGACGATGTGTGAGAAAAGTTCTAAGGTTATGGATGTGCTGTTGCCACTAGGGATAAAACAACAATGCTTTGTCTAAGGATATTTGTATTGTTTACATTACGCACAGTACTTAATGCAATTGTCTGTTGTTTGCAACTTAATACTGGAAGGGGTGCGGATGCTAACCCAAAGGTGGACTTTTTAGGCATAGATGCATGCTAGATAGCGGTCTATGTTCTTTGTCGTAATGCCCTAAGTAAATCTCATATTAGTCATCATGATATGTATGTGCATTGTTATGCCCTCTCTATTTGTCAATTGCCCAACTGTAATTTGTTCACCCAACATGCTATTTATCTTATTGGAGAGACACCACTAGTGAACTGTGGACCCCGGTCCATTCTTTTACATCTGAATACAATCTACTGCAATCATTGTTCTCTGCTGTTCTTTGCAAACAAACATCATTCTCCACACCATACGTTTAATCCTTTGTTTACAGCAAGCCGGTGAGATTGATAACCTCACTTTTAATTTGGGGCAAAGTATTTTGATTGTGTTGTGCAGGTTCCATGTTGGCGCCGGATCCCTGGTGTTGCGCCGCACTACACTCCTTCACCAATAACCTTCACGTGGCCTTCATCTCGTACTGGTTCGATAACCTTGGTTTCTTACTGATGGAAAACTTGCTGTTGTACGCATCACACCTTCCTCTTGGGGTTCCCAACGGACGTGTGCTTCACGCGTTTGATACGTCTCCAACGTATCGATAATTTCTTATGTTCCATGCCACATTATTGATGTTATCTACATGTTTTATGCACACTTTATGTCATATTCGTGTATTTTCTGGAACTAACCTATTAACAAGATGCCGAAGTGCCAGTTGCTGTTTTCTGCTGTTTTTGGTTTCAGAAATCCTAGTAAGGAAATATTCTCGGAATTGGACGAAATCAACGCCCAGGGGCCTATTTTTCCACGAAGCTTCCAGAAGTCCGAAGACGAAACGAAGTGGGGCCACAGGGTGCCCAAACCCTAGGGCGGCGCGGCCCCCCCTGGCCGCGCCGGCCTATGGTGTGGGGCCCCTGTGCCCCCTCCTGACTTGCCCTTCCGCCTACTTAAAGCCTCCGTAACGAAACCCCCAGTACCGAGAGCCACGATACGGAAAACCTTCCAGAGACGCCGCCAACGCCGATCCCATCTCGGGGGATCCAGGAGATCGCCTCCGGCACCCTGCCGGAGAGGGGAATCATCTCCCGGAGGACTCTACGCCGCCATGGTCGCCTCCAGAGTGATGTGTGAGTAGTCTACCCCTGGACTATGGGTCCATAGCAGTAGCTAGATGGTTGTCTTCTCCCCATTGTGCTATCATTGTCGGATCTTGTGAGCTGCCTAACATGATCAAGATCATCTATCTGTAATTCTATATGTTGCGTTTGTTGGGATCCGATGAATAGAGAATACTTGTTATGTTGATTATCAAAGTTATATCTATGTGTTGTTTATGATCTTGCATGCTCTCCGTTACTAGTAGATGCTCTGGCCAAGTAGATGCTTGTAACTCCAAGAGGGAGTATTTATGCTCGATAGTGGGTTCATGCTCGCATTGACACCGGGACGGTGTGAGAAAAGTTCTAAGGTTGTGTTGTGCTGTTGCCACTAGGGATAAAACATTGATGCTATGTCTAAGGATGTAGTTGTTGATTACATTACGCACCATACTTAATGCAATTGTCTCGTTGCTTTGCAACTTAATACCGGAAGGGGTTCGGATGATAACCCGAAGGTGGACTTTTTAGGCATAGATGCGCTTGGATGGCGGTCTATGTACTTTGTCGTAATGCCCAATTAAATCTCACTATACTCATCATGATATGTATGTGCATGGTCATGCTCTCTTTATTTGTCAATTGCCCAACTGTAATTTGTTCACCCAACATGCTGTTTATCTTATGGGAGAGACACCTCTAGTGAACTGTGGACCCCGGTCCAATTCTCTTTACTGAAATACAATCTACTGCAATACTTGTTCTACTATTTTCTGCAAACAATCATCTTCCACACAATACGGTTAATCCTTTGTTACAGCAAGCCGGTGAGATTGACAACCTCACTGTTTCGTTGGGGCAAAGTACTTTGGTTGTGTTGTGCAGGTTCCACGTTGGCGCCGGAATCCCTGGTGTTGCGCCGCACTACATCCCGCCGCCATCAACCTTCAACGTGCTTCTTGGCTCCTCCTGGTTCGATAAACCTTGGTTTCTTTCTGAGGGAAAACTTGCTGCTGTGCGCATCATACCTTCCTCTTGGGGTTCCCAACGAACGTGTGAGTTACACGCCATCAAGCATAGATTTCTGGCGCCGTTGCCGGGGAGATCAAGACACGCTGCAAGGGGAGTCTCCACTTCTCAATCTCTCTACTTTGTTTTTGTCTTGCTTAGTTTTATTTACTACTTTGTTTGCTGCACTAAATCAAAATACAAAAAAATTAGTTGCTAGTTTTACTCTATTTGCTATCTTGTTCGCTATATTAAAAACACAAAAAAATTAGTTACTTGCATTTACTTTATCTAGTTTGCTTTATTTACTGTTGCTAAAATGGCCAACCCTGAAAATACTAAGTTGTGTGACTTCACAACCACAAATAATAATGATTTCTTATGCACACCTATTGCTCACTTTGCTACTACAGCAGAATTCTTTGAAATTAAACCTGCTTTACTGAATCTTGTTATGCGAGAGCAATTTTCTGGTGTTAGTTCTGATGATGCTGCTGCCCATCTTAATAATTTTGTTGAATTATGTGAAATGCAAAAATATAAAGATGTAGATGGTGATATTATTAAACTAAAATTGTTCCCTTTCTCATTAAGAGGAAGAGCTAAAGATTGGTTGCTATCTCTGCCTAAGAATAGTATTGATTCATGGACTAAATGCAAGGATGCTTTTATTGGTAGATATTATCCCCCTGCTAAAATTATATCTTTGAGGAGTAGCATAATGAATTTTAAACAATTAGATACTGAACATGTTGCTCAAGCTTGGGAAAGAATGAAATCTCTGGTTAAAAATTGCCCAACCCATGGACTGACTACTTGGATGATCATCCAAACCTTCTATGCAGGACTAAATTTTTCTTCACGGAATTTATTGGATTCAGCTGCTGGAGGTACCTTTATGTCCATCACTCTTGGTGAAGCAACAAAGCTTCTTGATAATATGATGATCAATTACTCTGAATGGCACACGGAAAGAGCTCCACAAGGTAAGAAGGTAAATTCTGTCGAAGAAACCTCTTCCTTGAGTGATAAGATTGATGCTATTATGTCTATGCTTGTGAATGATAGGACTAATATTGATCCTAATAATGTTCCATTAGCTTCATTGGTTGCACAAGAAGAACATGTTGATGTAAACTTCATTAAAAATAGTAATTTCAACAACAATGCTTACCGGAACAATTCTAGTAACAGCTATAGGCCATATCCTTATAATAATGGCAACGGCTATGGTAATTCTTATGGGAATTCTTACAACAATAATAGGAATTCACCCCCGGGACTTGAAGCCATGCTTAAAGAATTTATTAGTACACAAACTGCTTTTAACAAATCTGTTGAAGAAAAGCTTGGGAAAATTGATATACTTGCTTCTAAAGTCGATAGTCTTGCTGCTGATGTTGATCTTTTGAAATCGAAAGTTATGCCTAATGAGAATCATCATAATAAAATTGTTACTACAGCAAATGCCATCCAAGTTAGAATTAATGAGAATATAAGATTAATGGCTGAACTGCGTGCTAGGTGGGATAGAGAAGAAAATGAAAAACTAGCTAAAGAGAAGAATATAGCTAAAGTTTGGACTATTACCACCACTAGTAATGCTAATGCTACACATGTTGCTGCACCTCCTACTAATAATAATAAAAGAATTGGTGTTAGCAATGTTTCCACTTCTAATGCAAAGCGCGAAATCACTGAAACGGTAAAATCGCTGAAACTGCCTGTGATAGAGCTGCTGAAATTTTTTCCAACATTGGGGATGATGATCCCATTGCTTTAGATTATAATGGTTTGAATTTTGATGATTGCCACATCTCTGAAGTTATAAAGTTCTTGCAAAAACTTGCTAAAAGTCCTAATGCTAGTGCTATAAATTTGGCTTTCACACATCATATTACAAATGCTCTCATAAAAGCTAGAGAAGAGAAACTAGAGCGCGAAGCCTCTATTCCTAAAAAGCTAGAGGATGGTTGGGAGCCCATCATTAAGATGAAGTTTAAAGATTTTGATTGTAATGCTTTATGTGATCTTGGTGCAAGTATTTCTGTTATGCCTAAGAAAATTTATAATATGCTTGACTTGCCACCGCTGAAAAATTGTTATTTGGATGTTAATCTTGCTGATCATTCTACAAAGAAACCTTTGGGTAAAGTTGATAATGTTCGCATTACCGTTAACAATAACCTTGTTCCCGTTGATTTTGTTGTCTTGGATATTGAATGCAATGCATCTTGTCCCATTATATTGGGAAGACCTTTTCTTCGAACTGTTGGTGCTATCATTGATATGAAGGAAGGTAATATAAAATATCAATTTCCTCTCAAGAAAGGTATGGAACACTTCCCTAGAAAGAGAATGAAGGTACCTTTTGATTCTATTATGAGAACCAATTATGATGTTGACACTTCGTCTCTTGATAATACTTGATACACACTTTACTGCGCCTAGCTGAAAGGCGTTAAAGAAAAGCGCTTATGGGAGACAACCCATGTTTTTACCTACAGTACTTTGTTTTTATTTTGTGTCTTGGAAGTTGTTTACTACTGTAGCAACCTCTCCTTATCTTAGTTTTGTGTTTTGTTGTGCCAAGTTAAGCCGTTGATAGAAAAGTAAGTACTAGATTTGGATTACTGCACAGTTCCAGATTTCTTTGCTGTCACGAATCTGGGTCTACCTCCCTGTAGGTAGCTCAGAAAATTAAGCCAATTTACGTGCATGATCCTCAGATATGTACGCAACTTTCATTCAATTTGAGCATTTTCATTTGAGCAAGTCTGGTGCCATTTTAAAATTCGTCAATACGAACTGTTCTGTTTTGACAGATTCTGCCTTTTATTTCGCATTGCCTCTTTTGCTATGTTGGATGAATTTCTTTGATCCACTAATGTCCAGTAGCATTATGCAATGTCCAGAAGTGTTAAGAATGATTGTGTCACCTCTGAATATGTTAATTTTTATTGTGCACTAACCCTCTAATAAGTTGTTTCGAGTTTGGTGTGGAGGAAGTTTTCAAGGATCAAGAGAGGAGTATGATGCAACATGATCAAGGAGAGTGAAAGCTCTAAGCTTGGGGATGCCCCGGTGGTTCACCCCTGCATATTCTAAGAAGACTCAAGCGTCTAAGCTTGGGGATGCCCAAGGCATCCCCTTCTTCATCGACAACATTATCAGGTTCCTCCCCTGAAACTATATTTTTATTCCATCACATCTTATGTGCTTTGCTTGGAGCGTCGGTTTGTTTTTGTTTTTGTTTTGTTTGAATAAAATGGATCCTAGCATTCACTTTATGGGAGAGAGACACGCTCCGCTGTAGCATATGGACAAGTATGTCCTTGGTTTCTACTCATAGTATTCATGGCGAAGTTTCTCCTTCGTTAAATTGTTATATGGTTGGAATTGGAAAATGATACATGTATTAATTGCTATTAATGTCTTGGGTAATGTGATACTTGGCAATTGTTGTGCTCATGATTAAGCTCTTGCATCATATGCTTTGCACCCATTAATGAAGAAATACATAGAGCATGCTAAAATTTGGTTTGCATATTTAGTTTCTCTAAGGTCTAGATAATTTCTAGTATTGAGTTTGAACAACAAGGAAGACGGTGTAGAGTATTATAATGTTTTCAATATGACTTTTATGTGAGTTTTGCTGCACCGGTTCATCCTTGTGTTTGTTTCAAATAAGCCTTGCTAGCCTAAACCTTGTATCGAGAGGGAATACTTCTCATGCATCCAAAATACTTGAGCCAACCACTATGCCATTTGTGTCCACCATACCTACCTACTACATGGTATTTTCTGCCATTCCAAAGTAAATTGCTTGAGTGCTACCTTTAAAATTCCATCATTCACCTTTGCAATATATAGCTCATGGGACAAATAGCTTAAAAACTATTGTGGTATTGAATATGTAATTATGCACTTTATCTCTTATTAAGTTGCTTGTTGTGCGATAACCATGTTCACTGGGGACGCCATCAATTATTCATTGTTGAATTTCATGTGAGTTGCTATGCATGTCCGTCTTGTCTGAAGTAAGAGAGATCTACCACCTTATGGTTAAGCATGCATAATGTTAGAGAAGAACATTGGGCCGCTAACTAAAGCCATGATCCATGGTGGAAGTTTCAGTTTTGGACATATATCCTCAAATCTCAAATGAGAAAATTATTAATTGTTGTTACATGCTTATGCATAAAAGAGGAGTCCATTATCTGTTGTCTATGTTGTCCCGGTATGGATGTCTAAGTTGAAGAATAATCAATAGCGAGAAATCCAATGCGAGCTTTCTCCTTAGACCTTTGTACAGGCGGCATAGAGGTACCCCTTTGTGACACTTGGTAAAAACATGTGCATTGTGATGATCCGGTAGTCCAAGCTAATTAGGACAAGGTGCGGGCACTATTAGTACACTATGCATGAGGCTTGCAACTTGTAAGATATAATTTACATGATATATATGCTTTATTACTACCGTTGACAAAATTGTTTCATGTTTTCAAAATCAAAGCTCTAGCACAAATATAGCAATCGATGCTTTTCCTCTATGGAGGACCATTCTTTTACTTTCAATGTTGAGTCAGTTCACCTATTTCTCTCCACCTCAAGAAGCAAACACTTGTGTGAACTGTGCATTGATTCCTACATACTTGCTTATTGCACTTATTATATTACTCTATGTTGACAATATCCATGAGATATACATGTTACAAGTTGAAAGCAACCGCTGAAACTTAATCTTCTTTTGTGTTGCTTCAATGCTTTTACTTTGAATTATTGCTTTATGAGTTAACTCTTATGCAAGACTTAATTGATGCTTGTCTTGAAGTGCTATTCATGAAAAGTCTTTGCTTTATGATTCACTTGTTTACTCATGTCATATACATTGTTTTGATCGCTGCATTCACTACATATGCTTTACAAATAGTATGATCAAGGTTATGATGGCATGTCACTCCAGAAATTATCTGTGTTATCGTTTTACCTGCTCGGGACGACCAGAACTAAGCTTGGGGATGCTGATACGTCTCCAACGTATCGATAATTTCTTATGTTCCATGCCACATTATTGATGTTATCTACATGTTTTATGCACACTTTATGTCATATTCGTGCATTTTCTGGAACTAACCTATTAACAAGATGCCGAAGTGCCGATTCTTGCTGTTTTGCTTGTTTTTGGTTTCAGAAATCCTAGTAAGGAAATATTCTCGGAATTGGACGAAATCAACGCCCAGGGGCCTATTTTTCCACGAAGCTTCCGGAAGTCCGAAGACGAAACGAAGTGGGGCCACAGGTGCCCAAACCCTAGGGCGGCGCGGCCCCCGGCCGCGCCGGCCTATGGTGTGGGGCCCTGTGCCCCCTCTGACTTGCCCTTCCGCCTACTTAAAGCCTCCGTGACGAAACCCCAGCACCGAGAGCCACGATACGAAAAACCTTCCAGAGACGCCGCCAACGCCGATCCCATCTCGGGGGATCCAGAGATCGCCTCCGGCACCCCGCCGGAGAGGGGAATCATCTCCGGAGGACTCTACGCCGCCATGGTCGCCTCCGGAGTGATGTGTGAGTAGTCTACCCCTGGACTATGGGTCCATAGCAGTAGCTAGATGGTTGTCTTCTCCCCATTGTGCTATCATTGTCGGATCTTGTGAGCTGCCTAACATGATCAAGATCATCTATCTGTAATTCTATATGTTGCGTTTGTTGGGATCCGATGAATAGAGAATACTTGTTATGTTGATTATCAAAGTTATATCTATGTGTTGTTTATGATCTTGCATGCTCTCCGTTACTAGTAGATGCTCTGGCCAAGTAGATGCTTGTAACTCCAAGAGGGAGTATTTATGCTCGATAGTGGGTTCATGCCTGCATTGACACCAGGGACGTTGACAGAAAGTTCTAAGGTTGTGTTGTGCTGTTGCCACTAGGGATAAAACATTGATGCTATGTCTAAGGATGTAGTTGTTGATTACATTACGCACCATACTTAATGCAATTGTCTGTTGCTTTGCAACTTAATACTGGAAGGGGTTCGGATGATAACCTGAAGGTGGACTTTTTAGGCATAGATGCAGTTGGATGGCGGTCTATGTACTTTGTCGTAATGCCCAATTAAATCTCACTATACTCATCATGATATGTATGTGCATGGTCATGCTCTCTTTATTTGTCAATTGCCCAACTGTAATTTGTTCACCCAACATGCTGTTTATCTTATGGGAGAGACACCTCTAGTGAACTGTGGACCCCGGTCCAATTCTCTTTACTGAAATACAATCTACTGCAATACTTGTTCTACTGTTTTCTGCAAACAATCATCTTCCACACAATACGGTTAATCCTTTGTTACAGCAAGCCGGTGAGATTGACAACCTCACTGTTTCGTTGGGGCAAAGTACTTTGGTTGTGTTGTGCAGGTTCCACGTTGGCGCCGAAATCCCTGGTGTTGCGCCGCACTACATCCTGCCGCCATCAACCTTCAACGTGCTTCTTGGCTCCTCCTGGTTCGATAAACCTTGGTTTCTTTCTGAGGGAAAACTTGCTGCTATGCGCATCATACCTTCCTCTTGGGGTTCCCAACGAACGTGTGAGTTACACGCCATCAGCGTTATCACTAGCAAAACCCCTAAACTGGTCAAACCCTCAAAATAACTGCTTTTTTTAAGGCCGAGGCAGAAAATTGGCGCCGAACAGAGCCCTCTGATACGTCTCCAACGTATCCATAATTTCTGATGTTCCATGCTTGTTTTATGACAATACTTAGATGTTTTGCTCGCACTTTATAATGTTTTTATGCGTTTTCCGGAACTAACCTATTAACAAGATGCCGAAGTGCCAGTTCCTGTTTTCTGCTGTTTTTGGTTCCAGAAAGGCTGTTCGGGCAATATTCTCGGAATTGGACGAAATCAACGCCAAACATCCTATTTTTCCCGGAAGCATCCAGAACACCGAAGGAGAGTCGGAGGAGAGCCAGGGGGCCACCACACACGTGGGCCGCGCGGGCTACACCCTGGCCGCGCCGGCCTGGTGTGGGGACACCTTGTCGCCCCTCCTGCGCCGCCTCTTCGCCTATATAAGCCCTTTCGACCTAAAAACTCGATACCAATTGACGAAACTCCAGAAAGATTCCAGGGGCGCCACCGCCATCGCGAAACTCCAATTCGGGGGACAGAAGTCTCTGTTCCGGCGCCCTGCCGGGACGGGGAAGTGCCCCCGGAAGCCATCTCCATCGACGCCACCGCCTCCATCATGCTCCGTGAGTAGTTCCCCCATGGACTACGGGTTCTAGCAGTAGCTAGTTGGTACTCTCTATCCCATATACTTCAATACAATGATCTCATGAGCTGCCTTACATGATTGAGATTCATCTGATGTAATCGGTGTTGTGTTTGTTGGGATCCGATGGATGATACATTATGTTTAGTCTATCTATAAAGTTTGTGAAGTTATTGTTGCTGCAATCTTGTTATGCTTAATGCTTGTCACTAGGGCCCGAGTGGCATGATCTTAGATTTAAGCTATATACTTATTGCTTAGATTGTATCTACAAGTTGTATGCACATGTCACTGTCCGGAACCAAAGGCCCCGAAGTGACAGAAATCGGGACAACCGGAGGGGATGGCGGTGATGTGAGGATCACATGTTTTCACCAAGTGTTAATGCTTTGCTCCGGTGCTCTATTAAAAGGAGTACCTTAATATCCAGTAGATTCCCTTGAGGCCCGGCTGCCACCGGCTGGTAGGACAAAAGATGTTGTGCAAGTTTCTCATTGCGAGCACGTACGACTATATATGGAAAACATGCCTACATGATTAATGATCTTGATATTCTATCTTAATGCTTTGAATCTTATCAATTGCCCAACTGTAATTTGTTCACCCAACACTTGTCACTTATTGGAGAGTTACCACTAGTGTAGATCGCTGGGAACCCCGGTCCATCTCTCATCATCATATACTCGTTCTTTATGTCATTGGAAGTAGTATCAACTATTTTCCGGTGCCATTGCTCCTGTGTTACTGCTGTGTTCTTGTTACTATTGCTCTCATATTCTGCTGCTTTCACATCACCCCCGTTACTAGTGCTTTTCCAGTGCGTACTGAATTGACAACTCAGTTGTTAAGGCTTATAAGTATTCTTTACCTCCCCTTGTGTCGAATCAATAAATTTGGGTTTTACTTCCCTCGAAGACTGCCGCGATCCCCTATACTTGTGGGTTATCACCCTCAAACCCTTAACCCTCAAAAAAAAATTGAAGGCCCAGTAGGAGAAAAACGTTCTCTCCCGAGGTGTTGCGAACCAACTCGTGGCAGGGCGCACTGCCGGCGTCAGCAGCAACGTGGAGACATGCACATAAACAACCAAGTACTTTGTCCCCAACTTTCAGCGAGGTTGTCAAGCTCACTGGTTTTGCTGAAAACAAAGGATTAAACGAACCGTGTGAAAGAAGAATTGTTTGTAGAGAACAGAACAGAAAAATGTTGTAGAAGATTGCAATTAAAAGAAGAAGGATAGGGGTCCACAGTTCACTAGAGGCACTTCCCCAATAAAATAAATATGCTAGGTAAACAAATTAAAGGTGGACAATTGACAAACCGAGATTCTACGCTAATGGTTGGTGCAGAATACATTTTATGAAAGTATGCGGGCATTACAATAATATACATAGACCGTAATCCAACTGCATCTATGACTAATAATCCACCTTCAGGATTGCATCCGCGACACCCTCCAGTATTAAATTGCAAGCAATGGACTATCGCTTTAAAGAATGTGTGTAAAGTAAACGATGAAACTACCCTTGAATAGAACACCGTTGTTTTCTCCCTAGTAGCAACAACACATCTACAACCGTAGAGAAGAAGGTCACTTCCCATGGTTAAATAGAGGCATGAACCCACTATCGAGCATAAATACTCCCTCTTGGAGTCGCTAGCATCTACTTGGCCAGAGCATCTACTAGAAACGTAGAGCATGCAAGATCATAATAACATAATACATAATCTCAACCAAAGCAATCTCTCTATAAATTGGATCCACATCAAACCAACATGTAGCAATTACAAATAGATGATCTTGATCATGTTAGGCATCTCACAAGATCTATACATGAAGCACAACAAGGAGAGGACAACCATCTAGCTACTGCTATGGACCCATAGTCCCGTGGAGGACTACTCACGCATCATCTCGGATGAAGACATGGCGATGTAGAGGTCTCCGGCGGTGTTTTCCCTCTCCGGCAGGGGGTCGGGATGGACTGCAGAACCCTCCCGAACTAGGGTTTCAGTTGACGGCGGCGTTGGAACTTTTCGTGGATTGAGGCTCGGGTCCCTGGGGTTTTACCGATACGAGGAATAAATAGGCGGAAGGGCGGAGCAAACGAGGCGACGAGGCACCAGTACATGGGCCAGGCACGACCAAGGGTGGGGCCGCGCCTGCCCTATGTATTGCCATGTGGCAGCTCTCCTGCGCGTGTCCTTCTGGATCCGTCTTCATCCCGGAAAAATAAAACTCTGGGCTTTTGTTTCGTCCAATTCCGAGAAACTTTCATATATAACTTTTCTGAAACACAAAAACAGCAGAAAAACAGGAACTGGAACTGCGGCACTGCGTTAATAGGTTAGTCCCAGAAAATGCTTAGAAGTGTGGAAAAGTGCACATAAAACATATAAAAATTGTAACAAAACAAGCATGAAACATAAAAAATTATAGATACGTTTGGGACGTATCAGTTGTTGATCTCAGGTACCTCACTACCGAAGGTAAGAGGTAAGCAGAAACAGATTTTGGGTTGCAACCAAACAACAGGGGCGCCGTTCTGGTCTGCTACAGGCCTAAAAACCGACCTACCAAAGGGGCAGAGTCGAAATCTCCACGGGGCCGAAAATACTCTATGCAGGCCACCAAACAACGTAGATTTTATGGCCCATAATCCATCTAGAGCGTGTTGGGGACTCCTTCCCGCTGCATCAGTGGTGCAGAAATTTGATGCAGACAACCAAACGCGGCTTTATGGATCTATGTGTAGGAGTCGAACATAATTTGGGATAAAAACATCAAGGCCGTTGATGCTTGGATAAGGAGGAACTAAGGCATGATTTGTGCGGTGAGTTCAGCTTCACGATAATAAAAAGAGCGTCGAGGAAGTGATCATACGTGCATTGACTGCTCGTTAAGCAACAAAAGTAAATCTTGTAAAGTTTCCCTGGCACTCCCTATGTGAACAGAAAAAGATGTCTAAATCTAAAGTTGCTTCTGTGTGTGTAGCAAAAGATCCAATTGAATTATCAGTTTGTCACAGCAAAAGAGGGACAGCGACGATGTTTGGGCTTATGTTGCCCGAGGTTATCATGCAGGGTTTTGATAATAAGAGCATCTCCGATCGTCGCACTAAATTTTAGCGCTGCAAAAGCACTTTGCAGCGCGTTTTATCCGTGTTTTGTGCGTGAGATCATTTTCACCTCCAACAGAAACTCTAAAATTTGAAGCTATAAAATTAGGTAGTTATTTCTGCGCGTGATTTGTACCGCGCGCTTTTTCCAATACGGTAGATATAGTGCACGAGATAGCGCTTTTGCCCCGTGTTCTATTTTACAGTGTCGGTTGAAACATCTGTTGGAGCCACGCGTTAAATTAGTTGTTTTTTTTTTTTGATACAACGCCGATTACAGTGCATATTGGAGATGCTCTAAAGCAGGAGCTCGGCTGCTACTAGTACATGCTAAGGAAGAAAAATACAGTGTGACGCTGACGCCCTCCGAGGCAAAAGGAAACTAGGCAGAGTTCATGAATGACTCGGATCACATGCCATGCGTATCCGGATGTGGCAGCCCAAATTTAGTCTTTGCACTCTCGCATAACAGCTAGGCCTGGTAATTGTATAAGAGAACAACAATTAGGCTGAGTTGTCTTGTATATCGACGCCATATTCGATCCACGCCGGAAGCCGGCATTATAGGGAAGTACCCATACTTGGTCGGCTCAAAGTTGACCCGGGTGAAAGCCGGCGCACTCTCCTCCTGGACCGCTCTTATCCCAACTCCCGTTCTTCTCGTTCCCCTCCAGATCTGGGCCGATTGGCCCCTCTCCCTCCCTTCTCCGGCGATTGCCGGCGTTGTGGCGGGTGAGGGTCCCCTCCCATGTATAGAAGTAGCTAGATTTAGGTGTTTTTGGTCTGGTTTCGGCTTGATGCCGGTCTGGAGCGCTCCGCCGCCGTGTTCAAGCTGCGGGTGGTGGTCTGCGATGGTGCTCTTCATGGTCGTGGCGGCGAGGTGCTGCGTGCGGCCGGCGAGAGCAACGTCGGCATCTCCGTTAATAAGCTTGAGTAGGTCCTTTGGTGGATTCGGTGGTGGCAGCCAAGAATCGAGCTCTACTCTTTTCACTCGTCATGGTGACGAGAAAGGTATGGATCTCCATCCTCGCGGCTGCTGCTGGATGAATCTGCAGCAGGGGAGTGGTGAAGCTTCTCTTGGGAGTGCATTCACGGCAGCGTTGCGTTCGTTGCCGTCTCTAATGGTCGAACGGCGACCACTCCCACCTCTGTTGGCGGCTTCGGTTTCTTTCGGCCGGCGACTGAAGGCGACGAACAACCTCCAGGCTACCATGCCAAGGAGGCCCCTCTGCTCCACCACAGTGAGCTCCCGCTGCCCCGCCCCAAGTGGTTACGTCCCCGGCGACGAGGCAGTTGACTGTGGTGCGAAGATTCGTTTTGGTGGAGAAGGAGCTGGACCCGATGGCGCTTTTCTGGTTAGATCTAGGGTCTTCTGTGAAAAAAGTGTGGACCTGTTTGCTATTTCTTATTTTCTTAGGGTCCTTGATGTAACTTGTAAATCCACCGACGATATGATATGAATGCTTCTCGGTCCTTCGGGACCAGCCCCTGTTCAAAAAAAAAAAAAAAAAAAAGTTGACCCGGGCGATTATGATGATGGAGTAACCGACTATAACAGCTCTCATCGAACACTCAACAGGGCGTGACTTACTACTTCTGTTGCCTGTTCGTCGTAACTGAAAACTAAGCTCCCACTGGATGCTCCGCTCTGTGGACACTCCCAAGTTGGAGCAAATTTATCAGCGGAAAAATACTACTGCAAACTGATTGATCTGGTGCGTACACAACAAAGCCGATTCGATATCTTCATCAACGCTAACTAATAGGATATGTTTGTCTAATACAAAGACTAAGCAATATCATTCTACTGGTCAGCTTAACAACTGTATCCTTCTTTACATACATCCAGTGTGAGTGCGACGGGGACGATCGGAAAGGCGCCAACTTCCTGCTTTAATTGATTTATTTATCCTAGCTAGCTATAAAGTATTAGTCGTTCAGTACTCGGTTTACAGGGCCTACGTGTATTTCAAGGTTGTTAATTTAACTAATACAGTATAATATAAATTTTACACTATAAAAATTATCATTAAAAAGTACACGATCTAAACTTTCTAATGGTATATATTTTGTAGTATATATCTTGTACTACGTTGGTTAAATTGACGACCTAAAAATGCGTGCAATTTCTATAAACCGGGACGGAGGCAGTATGTCGGATGTCATACCGAGTTATCCATTTCCAGTTAAGAAAAAAATCTATGCTACCAGTAGCATTTCCGGGGAGGATGCCCACACTGCCACTAACCTGAAACCTAACTGAGCTGCAACAAGTTGGGAAACTTCATGGGGCAAAGCGGTGTTTGCGGCTAGCCGGTGCCGTGGGCACTCACTGGCGAAACAGCTTCGGTTTTGCCCAGTTGCCTCTCAGACTTTCATTTGGCTCGTCCCCGGAATTATATCCGCCGTCTCGCCGATGACGGATGAAGTGATGAACGGATGCGGCAACTCGCGCGCGCTGTATTCTGTTTGTAGTAACGGATTGGGCTGCGTGTGGGTGGCGGTTGTTGCCCGGGCGGAGCACGCATACGCGATGTGGCCGGTGCTCTGCTAGTCAGGCCATGCCGGCTGCCTGCTCGCTGCTGGCCTAGACTGATGAGGGTCAATTATCATCATGTTTATTTCGGAGTACTTTTGGGTGTAGTACGTACCTCGGAAGCACGTCTACTTGGCCGAAACCTTGCCATATCGGACAGGTATCAGACATGCCCGGCTGGGAGACGTGTTCCCGAGTTACGAAACCAAAACAAAGCATCCAATCCGTCCAAGTGGTAGTGCTCCAATCAGCGATGGAAGCAATCGCACGACGGATCTGAAACTGCTGTCTGTTCTTATATGGTTACATTTGGTTAAATTTGACCTTCATTACCTTACCGGCGATGAGAAGCAATGAAGGAGCGACAAGCCGCCGCGCCATCGAAGCGTTAAGCAAATCCACAAGCTACCGCCACATTTGCTTGGCTAGTACAGTAGTAATGCATCACCGAGTGAGAGGGAGACAGTTTTACGCATCGTTATCGGAACATGGCTAGAAACAGGAGGGAGTCTGTCCGGGGTCACCAACACGGCACGAGAGATGTTTCTTTCACCATGTTGCCCCGCACGTGACCGCAACATGCCCATTTTTCCGCTTCGATTTCGGCTTGAGCCTGCGTGAAGCGAACGATCCGCCGCGGTCCACAAACGCAGCGCGGCGGCCGCGCCGCGCTGGGCGTTACGGAAGAAGATGCTGTCTCGGCACCGGCGCTAATACTGGCACGAGAACGACCGGGAACAAGGAAGCACCGCACGTAAAACGTGGTCCGGCGTTTCGGTTGCTCACCGCGCAACGCCCGTGTTTCTCGCCGCGTCGGCCCCGAGCTGCGCTGGTCGGCGGATCCCGACCGGAGGGCATGAACATACGCGTCCGGTGGACCTCCTCTCCCATGCTGGCCTCGTCGTGCCCACCATGCCTGGAAAGATCTTCGAATTGGCCGTTTATCTCCGGCCACCGTCGTCACGGCAAGGACTGGTCGTGCATGCGGTCCGATGTACCGCAATCCGCGTCCTGTATCTCTGGCATGGGTTATGCCACACCAGCCCGCGCGATTGTTTAATGTCAAACAGCTCTTCCCTCCCTGGATTAGCCTGTTTAATTAACTAGATGATACCCCGCGCGTTGCGGCGGGATTTTTCAGCAATGTACAAAATAAGAATTCATATATTTATAGATTTATGAAAACTTTGATGTAAAGTAGAGCATTTCATTGATAAAAAGTTTATTACATGATCTCTCTGCTTGATGAACGCATTGGTCACTATTCATCTTCTTACATTTTGTCATCGGAAAGGATAGCCCTCACATGTATCTTTCCATGTTTGATGTATTCAGTTGTGGATTGTATGATCTGACCCAAGAATGCTTGTGATGTCAGCGCGTGAATGCCTCCCTTGGTTCCCCTCTTGTGAGTTTTGGCATTGCATCAGTATAGGTCTTGCTAGGTTCGATCTAGCGGTCAGCTGAAGATGGAAGTACGTGCGCTCTGCACAGTTTTGCTAGGTTCAGTCTAGCAATCAGCTGAAGATGGAAGTACTGCGCGGTCGGCCCTGGCTTGCTACAGCAGCTTTAAAATGGACGTTTGCAAAAGAATTAACTGAGGTAGTTTTTTTTAGCATAGAATTAGTATTGATTACTTTGTTTAAGTTTTAGTTGGCAGCGGTTGTTTTTTGCCTGCAAGAACAGCAGACATACTTGTGTTCTGCACAAACCAAAGCTCACGATGCAAGGCAGATTACCAACCAAACTTGTATAAACTGCCGTAGGGGTAAGTAATGAGAATATATGGCGGTAGAGTGTAACGAAGAGATGAAAAGAGAAGTGCATAGTAAAGAGAGAAAAAGAGTAAAAGAAAAGGAAACATTTTCATTGGAAGGATGTATTTTGACCTCTAATTATTGCAAAAGCAAACTGTAGAAAAAGGATGGCATGGACATAATTCCAAATTCGGCAGAACGTTACAAATGAGAAATTATCAATGAATAGAAGATGGATAAAACTAAATGGAATCTGTTCTGAAGCATATATCTCTTCTTCAGAACTATCATTGGAATAAGGTCATCGCACTTGTCAGCCCATCAAGTAAAACAAATGTATATTTCACACTGAAAATCTGAATTCAGAAGTGAACTTAGACCGCAAGAAGGGGAAACTTGATAAAGACATGTGTGGCTAGTTGGTTGCAAAGTTGTTAAATGTTTACCTTCCAGGCTGTTAGATGTAACACAATGGATATGGAGGTGCAAATAGTTCGCAACTCTGCAGCTGAAATTGACATTTTTTATAAGAAAAAATGGCTTGCCCATAAATGCTTACCAAGACAAAATACCAGCAGGAAGCAGAGATTAGAAGATGCGTGATCTGATTCGCTGTAAACTAAACAAATCCCATATGGAAATAAAAAAACGTAGATTCCGATGAGTGATTGTAAAGTTCTGAAGACATTTGGCAGAACTGGAAAGGAGATCACTTTTTTTATGTCGGTCTGTGTCCATTCTTGCCCATCAAGAGTATAGTGGTCCTTCTCCGGATAGTTCTTCAAATGGGAACTGCTAAATATTGCACTGGCTGGTAATATAAATAAGGCAGACGACCTGTTAAATATTGCACTTCTTCATAAAATTAAGTAAAAAATCCTCACCTACAAAAAAGGTTTTAGTCTCATCTCTCTTTTTATTTGTAAAGCACATCCTGCGAAGGTATACCTTAGATTTATTTAGAAGAATAGAGTATGACCACCAAATTGGAGGTAAATACCTTTTTGACTGTTGGTTCTATTAGTTGTAACACAATGCATATGGAGGTGCAAATAGTTCGCAACTCTGCAGCTGAAATTGAATTTTTTTGGAAGGAAAACTGACTTACCCATTGCTTACCAAGACAAAATACCAGCAGTAAGCAGAAATTAGAAGATGCGTGGGTTGATTCACTGCAAACTAAACAAATAAATGTAAGAGATGATAGCTTGTGTACCAATTTAAGCACGTAGTGTTGTCCAGTATGGTCATAGGCGTGATGATCCGCATTGCAGAATGATCCGCATTGCTTCAGCAACCAGCTTAGAATCCAATTGAAATCCAATCAAAGCACCATGAAGAATCCAATGAAATTCCAATCAGATTGGGGTAGGCATAATGTCGAGCAGCTTTCCAGCATAATGGCAACCTTATAGACTGGCAAAAAATGAGTCAGTGAATAAGATGAGAATGGAGATATGAGAACCTGGAGCGGAAACTACCAGAGTGGAGGTGATCTTTTTAAGCATGGAGGCAGCGTCCGGTCAGTTCCACCTAGCAGTTTCTTATGCATTTACAGGGAACTGATGGCTGATGAATGCTAGGCACAATGGGATGGTTTGACGAGCATTTGTGGTGAGGAGGGCATAGATCGCAGCGGATGGATTTGTGTGGCCATGAATTCTTAGGTAACGGGCGAAGGTGGAGAGAAACATCATGGAAGACGAACGACGGCCGAGCCGTGGTGGGGCAGAGATCGATGGGGAGAGATCGTTGGGGACGCGAGGAAGGGGAAGAGAGTCAGCCGGTTCATGGGCCGGTGTCGGGCCATCTGGCGAGGAAGGGCAGCAGAGATCGATGTCGATGGGGAGAGGATCCGCTCGCCGGTGCTCCGGTTCTGTCTCCGTTCGGGCGTCTGGAGAGGAAAGGGAGAGGATCCTAAGGATGGCAATTTTATCCATGGATTCGGGTATCCACGGATATCCGACCCAATGAGCACGGGTATGGTGGGCTGATTATACCCACGGATTTCATGGGGCGGATATCCAATAACTCATGGGGTGGGCATGGATAGAGGTTTTGCCCCATGGATATCCAATAGATATCCAGCTGACATGAGGGTCCCACATGTCAGTGAGACATATGATCTTACCTAGGCCTAGCTGCCATTCTCTTGAGGCCAAAATCACCAAAAGCCCGTTAAGTCACGTAACCCATGATTACCACTACATTCATGACCTCCCCCTCCGAGGGAGGGCTTGGTCGGCAGCCCTTCCTTCCAACCCTCCGGCAGTCTAGCTCTGCTCCGTCTAGGAGACGGACCGGCGGGCAGTGGGCTTGCTCTCATTCCATCTCCCTTCCTCTTCTTCCTATTCATTGCCCACATAATTATTGCTGAAATGTTATAGAAATATTGTTGAAATGCTAATAAAGTGGTGTTGTTACGCTCTAATATGTTATGTTCATGTATATAGTGCGTAAACACATGGATATCCATGGATATCTGGATATCCGGTGGATTTGGATTTGGAGCGACAACCATGCCCATGGATAATTTCGTGGGTGGGGCAGAGCGAGGTTGGTGGATTTGGGCATGGATCTGGTTTTGGCATATCCATCCAAACCCGCTCCATTGCCATCCTTATGCGCGCCGATGGAGCCTCCGTCGTGGGGAGATGAAAGGGAGAGAATCCCGCGCGCGTGGTGCTGCATCCGGTCGGGCGTGGCGGTCTGGACGTCTGTTCGAGCGTGGTGTGTGTGGAGAGGAAGGGCAACCGGACGTGTCGGGGCGCGTGGGTGTGGCACGAAATTTGACCCAGTGACGTGGCTCAATGTGAGGCCAGCAAAATGAAACCAAGTATTAAGAAAGAGAAGATTACGCGCCTGTTAGCTAGCGTCTCCAGTTCGCTTGTCCTGGGACGGAGGCAGCTCCTCCCGAAAGCGATGCCCGAATGTATCTCCCACGGGCAACGGCCGTCCGTACGTAAACGTGAGCACGACGAACGCGCGCTGGCCTCATGATCCGCACATGCTCAAAGCTTTTTTCTAAATGGGGAAATATCGCCTAGCTCGAAGCCACCCCGCTAAACCTACAGAGGGATGAAGGGGTGACAATTTACCAACTCACATCAACCAAAAATCAAATGACTTCCCAGGCCGTCCAATAGCAGATGAGAAGCACATCCAGTCAAGCAGACTCCCAGCATACGCCAACGCCTACGCCATAGAAGTTGCAACCGCCGTCTTCCTCGACTCCATCTTCAAGAGAGATCATCGCATTGACCATGCCAGGTCTGCCATCGATGCCGCCACGGCGCCAGACGACTCCACCATCCTGCGCGAGTCCATCACACTGCATCCGTCCCGAGACACCACTACACCATGCCGCGGAGACTCGACGACGCCGACACAACGAAAGCACATCGCTCCACCTCAGCACCACCGCCATACGTTGTCTGCTCCAAAAACGATGCCCCCAACAGGGAGAACGGCGTTGCACGCCACCATCGTCCGATCCGGGAGACCCGGGTCTAGGATTTCCCCCGGAGCAGCCCAGGCGAAGAAACGCAGGCTGCTGAGACAATGCCTTCAACAAGGTAACGACGAAACACGCTGCCATCATCCGCCATGACCGAAGTCCGGCCGGCTTTCACCGGCAGCTGCGCCTCGCCATCGGGGGCTAGGCGACGGATCGCAAGATCCGCCACGGCTAGCCACACAACTAGCCGAGCTCCTCCGGCGAGAGAGAAGACCACCACCGTGGTGCCACGGTTAGTGGCACCAGACGCCCGCCACCTGCCACCAGGATCGATGGCGTCTCCGCCATCCAGGGCCGCCGCCCTTGGTGTCGTGGTCCCAAACCTTGAGGAGGAGCAGTGCGAGATCCGACTCCATCACCGCTAGCCCGGCGATGCCGAGGCTAGGACGGAAGGAGAGGATCGCGCCGCCAGATTCCGGGTCCGCTCCGCCGCCCCCATCACCGCCCGCCCGAAGGCCGCGGCGAGCAAGAGGAGAGCCGCGCCCTAGATCATGGCCACGCCGCCGCCACCATCACCGGCCGTCCGGCGAGGGGCCGCGCCGCCAACACCCTCCACGGGCCGGGGCCATCCCCCCGTGCGGAGGCTAGCCTCCATCCGCCGCACAGAGGGATCACGCGAGGAGCCCCGTCGCCCCCATCACCGGCCGCGCCCGGCTTCGCCGGCAACGGCCTCCGGGGACGACGAGGAGGGCGGGAGGGGGAGGGGAGGACGGCGGCGGCTAGGGTTTGCCGCCCTAGGTCGCCCAGGAGGGGGACAACCCGAGCGGACCCCGAAGAAACTTACTCCTAGCGCACATGCCCAAAGCTGAACTTGAGAACATGTTCATACAACAAACTTCTATGTGCATGTTCATACAACAAATTGCTTCTATGTGCATGTTCATACAACAATTTGCTTCTATGTGCCAACGCAGCGATTCTACATACGCGTGGGAGTCCCGGGCTTATCCTGGCCATCGACCCCCTTGAGATTGGCACAAGTTGAACTCTAGCAAAAACAACCTGGTCATGTACACCTTCTTGTCCTTAAGGACCCAAAGTGTGCACAGCACAACTTGTCTACCTCCCCGTGACGATGTACACCTTATCCTCTCAATGCCTCGCCATCTCCACTCCCCAGTTCTTCCCTCTTTCTCTCCTTGCCGGCAGCTGGCCGTGGCTGAAGAACTCGGCGTAGGCCAGGACGTATCACCGGATCCAAACCTTCAACTCAAGCTCGTCTCCTTGCTGCCCGTCTGCGCGCGCCGCTCCCTGACGTTATCCTTCTCGGCCTCCATGGAATGCTTTATTGCAGATTTCCAGATTTCCTTCGTGTATCCGTACATGGATGCTGAAAATTTCTCCCAAGTGATTTCGTCTAAATTTCTGTCATATGAAAAGGAACGAGGGGTTTGTTAATTAAAAGAGTGGGGACTTAGGGACAAGAAATGGATATAGGTCAGGGTGTTGTCTGCAATATGCCAAAGAAGTTTGCATGAATCTTACAGTAGAGTGGACGTCAGGGATAAGCCCGGGACGCCCACGTATATGTAGACAAGGATTTTCGTCTATGTGCATGTTAAATTGGGAGCGTGAAAGCGACACATGTCCAACTAATGATTTCCGACAAGCTCTTTGTGAACAAAAAAGAAGGCAAATAGGTTCTTCAATCGAACAGGCCGTATAAAATTTACAAATCAGTACCCATTCTACTTTGTTTTTTCCTACTTAGCCTAGTACGCACATATCATGCATAATTAGTTAGACGGTTGCAATTTATGCTCGGACGAGGATGGAGGTGGCGATGGAGCTGGAGCTCCACCTAGGTGACGATGGCCTATGATCCCCGCCATCGAAAATGGGGTATGTGAAGATAGATGAAATCGGAAATGACGTGCCCAGGAAGCCTTCCTCGAAGAATTTCAGTGATTTCATGGGTGCCCTGTTTTCGGTGTCTGTTCATTGTAAAACTTGTAATCGGGAAATGTTTGATTCTTTTGGATTATCGCGTACGTTTAATTAGTGTTCAATGATGTGGTCCCATTGTAGGTATTTCCTTTTTGATACATCGGTGCGGTGGTTGAACATTATGTTGACACATTAGAACATAACTGAAGACATGCGGCTGGCAACACACGCCTTTTGCGCTGCCCGACTTTTCTCTCGTCCCCTCCCTTCCCCTCCGCGTGAAGAGAGAGAGTTCCGAGAGAGCCCATCTCCGGCGGCGATTTCTGGCGGCTCCCCTCCCCCCGGTGACCTCACGGTCGCTGGAGGGCTGGGGAGGCACCGGATCTCGTCTCCGGCCATGTATAGCTGTAGGTTTTAGGCCATCTAGCTGTAGGGTTTGTCGGCTCGTCCCCGGTGCTTCGTCTCCGGTGACAGCTTGGGTCAATAAGTATGCCCCAGATCTCTTCCCGGCGAGGCGTTCGTCTCTGGGGTCGGTGAAGGATCTGGGTGCCAGGTCTTCCGGTCGAGGTCGACGCGGCGGCGGCGGCGTCTTCGGCGTGGGATTTTGTTCTCCAGCTCCGCCGTCGTGGCGGCGCGTGCTCCGGTGCCGCTGTGGAGCTTTGGAGTCTGTACAGGAGCTGGTTCGGGCCGGCGTTGACGGCAGAGGACCAGAGGACGGTGAGATCTGCTTCGGATGGCGTGGTTTGTGGCCGGCGGATCTGGTTCCACTCCTCGACGACGTTGGCGGGGTGATCTGGATCCGGAGCTTGATGAATGACTTGGGGCGAGGCCCCGACCGACGAGCCCCAGCGGTGAAGGTGTCGTCTTCGACGACCCACTTTCGAGGTTCTAAAAGCTCTCTGCAGCGAAGGAGTCGCGTCGAGCTCGGGTTTGATGGCTTCCGCTCTTCTTCTCTCTGGCGGGTGCTGCGGCGGCGCCAGAGATGGGCGGCGCAGGTCGGATGTGATGCAGGGACCTCCAAGGGCTTCATTGTAATTTTTTCTTTGTTGGGGTCTGTTTTGCATTTGTGTGGGTCCACGAGTCTGTTCTGGTCCCTTCTGGTTGTGTGCGTACGTGTCCTGGATTCCAGACGTATGAGATAAATGGTACACGTATCCTTCTCAAAAAAAAAAAAAAAAACTGAAGACATGCAGTGTTATATGAATTTTGAGATGAAGTGTTAACTGAATATGAAAGTTTTAGTGTTTAACTGAATTTGTTACTTACAGTGTTAAATGATTTTGTACATGTACTGGATAACTGCAGCGTGTCTTTAAGTTGTTCATGTTGTAATATTTTTATTGATTTAGATCATTGCTAAATTGCTAGACACCGTCCGGTGCATTTTCTAGCGTGGATAGAGACATGTGTCGTCTCCGCGTCAATTATGTATGAAAATGCATCTGAAACACAACGATTAATACCATTGATCATGATTTCAGAGAAGTCGTTGTATGAAAATCCACCCGAACGACAGGCGCGTAACGAGGACTGGCCGGCGTGACCTGCAGGCGACAGTAAAACCTGGTTGTTGTGCTAGCTGTCCTAGGCCATGGAGGTGAGGCTGGTGCCTCGATGACGGGGTCTCCCGCGTTGTTCTTCCTGGAGGCGGTACAGGTCGTGGAGGAACCTTCACCGGGGATATGTTGCTAGTGTTGCGGGATAGATCTGGGCCCATCCGGGATCTATTTGGGTTGAGTGCTTCGGTTGCAGCAAAACTATCAGGAGGTGACACCTGTGGTGTAGCGAGCTCTCGACGTGCAGGGGGTGGATAATGGGCGGGGGTTGCGGGAAGAAGTACTGCTCTCGTTTGGACGGGTCACGGGAGGTCCACCACACTTGGGCCACGACGGTGAAGAGTTGTGGCGGCGGTGGGGTGAACACCTTGACGGCCGTTCCGGAGCGACTGGTGGGGAGGGAGGTGTGCGGTTTTGAGAACGAAAATATTTCCCTCCTTCGATCGGTGTCGGCGACAACGGTGCCTTTGGATGTCGTTTCGCTTGTTGGAAGCGTCCCCCCCCCCCCCCCCCCCCGAGGTGAGTTGACACTTCCCTCGCCCTCGCCCCGGTCCGGTTGTTGTCTCTAGGCGAAAGCCTAGGTTCAGAGTTGGATCGGCGCGATGACAGCCTCCTTGATGTCGTCACTTTGTTGGGAGCATCGCGTTTGGAAACATAACTGAAGGTTCCAATATGCACCATTGTCGGCGATTCCAAAACAATGCGAGCGGTAGTGTTTGTGTACTTAAACCACTCCAAAATTATAGTAAAAAAAACTAGTTGCATCTTGATTTTGTAGCATAACATTGAGTGTTACGGGTTGCTACCCAAACGGGGCGCATGAGTTGTGCTGCGCATTTGGGCGTATATAGAGTGTTCCATCGGATCATTGCTAATCACTCCGCATGCATCATTTGTTTGGAATCTCTGGATTATGAAGATACGCATACCTGCTCCAAATGATTGCCGACTTGTCAAATGCAAACCACAATTATTAAAGTTCTGTACAATTATACGACTAAGGATGGCAATTTTACCCACGGGTACGGGTACCCGTGGGTATCGTACCCGCATGGGCAGGGTATGGGTACACTTTTTTGCCCATGGGTAGTATCCATACCCTGCCCATTAAGTCATGGGCAGGGCACGGGTATAGCCTCGTACCCGCGGGTAAACCCATACCCTGCCCGTTTGTTGTCACATCTTACATGACATGCCTATTTTTTGTTGACTTATGAGTTAGAATATGAGAATCTGATTTTTATATTATGTTAATTGCTATGTACTAAACTATCTGTTATTGAGTTGAGATGATTAGTTTTTTTAATCAAATTTGTTATCAATAAATGTAAATTTGACCTATCCACCGGGTACCCAATGGGTACGGGTACCAGCCGGGTATGGGTATGAGTAAAGTTTTATACCCATGGGTACGGGTATGGGTAGAAGTTTGTACCCATTTGCTATACGGGTATGGGTATGGTATTGCTCTACCCTGCCCATATCCTACCCATTGCCATCCTTATATACGACGCTTTCCGAAACAGAAAAAATAGTGGGAGGGGAGCAACGCAGGCGGGCAAGTACAGTAACTGTCGACAAGCTTCGTCTCATCCGATACCGGTACGTACGATGGATGGGGCCGGGGGCTCGCTTTGCGCCTGCGTAGTGCGTAGGGTGTGGCTCGGCCGCGAGCACGTCCGTCCGCCGCGGCGCCCATGTACGTCGACGTCGACGAGCGCGCGTGAAATGCCGCTACACGATACCCACGAGCCGATCCAGCCACATGAGCCATCGTATCCCAGTCCCAGGCCACACCTTTTCCGGCAGTGCCCTCTACGTGTTCTCTTTCCTTCCTCCTCCGCGTACTTTGTTTGGTTCGCCTGTACGTGCCGCCAGGACGGAACCACCTCGCATCCTTGTGTGCCATGTCACCTACCGAGATCGACGTCCGGATGTGCATGTGGTGAACAGGGAGTGTGGCGTGCTCTGTTGTTTGGTTGTCTATCTATCTTCTTGCAAATACTTGGAGGCTCACGTCATACGTCACCAATAAAAAACTGGGGCCCATATACCCGATTGGCTTCTTGGATGCTAGCGTGTAGTAGTTATGTGTCGACGCATGAGTCCGGTATATTGTTTGATGTGTACAGATGTACCCGTGCTTGACAAGTTTTTTTTTTCAAGATCATTCCAATTTGCTTTTCTTCTTCCAAATTCCACCATCTATTCATAATCATGAACAACACTAAAAAGAGCTTTACAAAGTAATAGAATTACAAATGGGTCTTTAGACCACCTAGCGATGACTAGAGACATTAGCGCGAGCCGAAGGCGGTTCCGCCGTTCTCGTTCCTCCATCACCGGATCCGGCTAAAGCTTATCGAAATAGAGCTTGTTGTAGTAGACAGATGGAAAGTCGTAGTGCCATGACCCCAAAGGACCAGAGCACAAGTGCAGCAACCATCACCAACGGCGACAACCGTAGATCAGAAGAGATTAACATGAAACAACACCAACCGACACGAAAACAAAGCAGACCCTAGAAAATCCGTGCACACACAACTCCACGTACCCTGCATCGGCGCTAGACCTAGACACACCACCGAAGCGAGGATGGGGCGGGATGACCTTATTCTGACTTAAGAAGGTAAGTGCCCCCTAACCATTCTAAAGAAGGAACTGTTATCACCAGAATTCGACCGGATCAGAGGTGGGCCGTGATTAAAGATGGGCTTGAAGAATATACATGGAAGATATACATGAATCGGCCTTGTACACGAAGTTTGGGCTAGTTTGCCCGTGTATCTGTAAATATGGTAGGATACGTGTCGGTTAGGTAGAATTTGGCTCGTACACGGTTGGGATTATTCCCACGTTAGAAAGTCTACGGACTATAAATATGTATCTAGGGTTATTGAGAAAAACAACAATCACGTTCACAACAAACCAATCTAGGCGCATCGCCAACCCCTTGTTTCGAGGGTTTCTTCCGGGTAAGCATCATGCTGCCTAGATCGCATCTTGCGATCTAGGCAGTACACGTTTATTCGTCGTTCATGCGTTGCTCGTGCTGAAGCCTTGTTGATGGCGAGCAACGTAGTTATCGTAGATGTGCTAGGGTTAGCATTGTTTTACCTTTATACATGCTTTGATCCATGCTATCCCTAGACATCTAGCCGCCTTTACACCTATCTTAGGTGTAAGGGCGGCACCTTGCTTGATCTGTGTTTAGTAGATCCGATCTATTATGATTGCTCCTTGTTCTTCAAGGATTAGTTTAATATCTGCATAGTTAGGCCTTGCAAACGGGTTGAAGGATCCAGTAGCACGTAGGGTGTAGTTTGCTAGCCCTAGATAAGATGTTCCGGGAATCAACTCCATGTTGGTTTTTAGGCCTTATCTAGGGCTGGTTTATTATCATCTTGCGTGGCTGCCAGGCTCAATCACGTGTAGGACGTTCCGATTATGCGGTGAAAACCCTAAATCGTCGTAGGTCGTTTCAGCTTTATATTGATCAAGCAGGACCACCATGTGATCGTAGACCTCATACGAATCATGGGTGGATCGACTCCTTGAGCCGATTCACAGGACAACCTGAGAGCCGATCGAGGCTCGTATTTAATGTTTACGTGTATGCCATGCAGGAAACTAAGCATCGGGACGTGCGTGTCGGAGCTTTGTGGGCCGTCGCTCGAGGGACCAGGGCCAGCCGCAGTTCTGGGAGCCTCCCGGCTCTACGTGTTGCCCGTCGCTACTCGCCGGTGGGTTTCGGACGCCAACACATTCTGGCACGCCCGGTGGGATAGTCTTCAACGTCAACGGCATCACCATCTACGTCTGAGATGGCGGAAGATCCAGTCACGTACGAGGATCTGACTGAGGAGCTCAAGAAGAAGTATGACGATGTCAAAGCTATCTTCGAAGCCGACCTCATCGGCTCTTTCCAGAGGACCCGCTCACACGGCATCAGGTGGAAAGGGTTCTCACCTGAAGGCGCGCTCGATGGAGTGGACCTGTCTACCCCTTCAGAAGAACGCACCGGGTCTCTGCGTCAGGAGGTTAATCACATGGTAGCTCATTCGCTACACCGCCATTCTGAGAGCCTGGTGAACGCTTTGGAGCGTGTCACGCTTCGGGTGATCCAGGAAATCATGAGACATCAGTACTCTCCGTCAGGACCTGCTCTAGGGACTCACCAAGGAGAGATACCACTCCAGACCCGACCACCGCTGTCGTTCGCACTGGCAGCACCAGAAGTGCCGAGTTCACCGGCATTCATCGTCTACAAGATCGGTGGTGATCCTAGTGATTACCAGTTCTTGTATGAAGCACCTAAGGAGATCCCGCACGGATACACGTGCACTTATGTGCCAGACTGAATCGGGCACTCACAAACCGATGCACGCGAACGGGGGTTTGGAACAGCAGGAGGGGCTTCTGGATCGGATCTTGAGAAGCAGACATGGCTAGCTAAGTATGCCGCTCCAACAAACCTCCAAAGCTCAACTCCTGCAGCTAGCTCAGATCTTGAGAAGCAAGCGTGGCTAGCCAAGTATGCCACTCCAGCGAATCATCAGAGCTCGACTCCTGCAGCTAGCTCAGATCTTGAGAAGCAAGCGTGGCTAGCTAAGTATGCCACTCCAGCGAATCTTCAGAGCTCGACTCCTGCAGCTAGCACCGCGGATCAGATCAGTACAATCTTGAGAGACCAGTTCGGCATGGTGCCGAAAAGGAGGGCAATCGGCTATTCCAAGCCGTACCCCAACGAGTACGATTTGATCCCACTACCACCCAAATATCGGCTCCCTGAATTCTCCAAGTTTAGTGGGTCAGATGGCTCCAGTTCAATCGAGCATGTGAGCCGATATTTGGCGCAGCTGGGCACGATCTCAGCATCAGATGCACTACGCATGAGGTTCTTCGCACAGTCCCTCACAGGATCGGCTTTCGGGTGGTACACCTCATTGCCACCAGATTCAATCCGGACTTGGAAGCAGATGGAGGAGCAGTTCCACATGCAGTATCACTCAGAGGCTTCCGAGGCTGGCATTGCCGATCTAGCACAAGTACGGCAGAAGCGCGGAGAAACAGTGTCAGAATACATCCAGCGCTTCAGGGCCATCAGGAACCGATGCTATTCGGCTCGTTTGACTGAAAAGGAAGCAGTCGAGCTGGCGGTGGCGGGTCTCGCATCGCCAATTAAGGATATGGCTTCCCAAGCAGATTACGCTTCACTGGCGCATATGGTTCAGAAACTGTCATTATATGAACAGCGCCACCCAGAGTTGTAACAGGACAAGTTCAAGCGTGCGGTAGTCCTGGTTGAGACAGAGGAAGGTGAAGGCTCTGCAGGGGATCAAGAGGTAGCAGTGGCTGAATGGACTCGGGGGGCAAGCCCCGTGTCCTGCAAGTGGGTTAAGCCACAAGGTCCTCCAAGAGGGTTTGACTTTGACGTGACCAAAGCTGAGCAAATTTTCGACCTCTTGCTCAAGGAGAAGCAGCTGAAGCTACCCGAAGGCCACAAATTCCCTACGGCGCAGGAGCTGAACGGAAAGCCATATTGCAAGTGGCATAACACGTTCACCCATACCACCAACGACTGCAGGGTGTGGCGTCAGCAGATCCAAATGGCGGTAGAACAAGGGCGTCTAATTTTCAGCCAATACGCCATGAAAGTTGACACGCACCCCTTCCCCGCCGTTAACATGGTGGAGTACACTTACCCCGGAAGGTGCCAGCCAGGTTTCTCGTTCAGCATTAACATGGTAGGACCTGTGCACCACCCTGGTAAGGACAGAGACGAGGGCACCCGCTCTCGTGGCAAGGACAAGGAGGAAGCCGTTCCACGCGATCGGCTCCGAAACGATGGCAAGCGCTACATCACAGAGGGAGAAGTGAAGAATGTACGATATCAGCGACCTCTCTCTGATCATCTCCTCAACAAATATGTGAGTCAGTACGACCAACGCCGACGATACAACGACGATGACGAAAGAGATCGTCTGGCTAGCAGGGACGCCAGGAGACATCGTCGGTATGATCGAGACGAGGAAAGATATGAGCGCCATGCCAAGGAGAAGTCAAGGGAGCAGGACAACGTGGACAAGCACTGGGATTGTCCTTTCTTCAAGCATTGCTGGGATTCAGGGATGAGCCAATTGCCTACAATCGGCAGCTGCCCAGAATGTAGACAGAAGAAGAAGGGCACAGGAGACGTGTCAGCGTTCAAGCGTCTAGGACCTCTCCCATCTCGGAACAAGCAAGCTGAGTCCTCTCGGGTGGAAGATCTCGAGGAATTAGAAGACGAAGAAGAAGAAGAAGAAGAAGATAAATACCACAGTCCAAGGTGGTGCCCTGATGGACTCAGCCACTCCCAAAAACGTAGGGTTCAGCGACTACGTTGCTTGGAGGAAGCCGAAAGGTTATACCTGCATACATTGAGGAAAGCGCGGCCTGATCTGGCCGCGAAAATTCAGCGAACTCTGGACGAGGAGGGTCGACCACAGAAGAAAGAGTGGCGCCCCAAACAGAAGAAAGCCGATGATGAGACATCGGCTGGCACAAACATGGTGTTCATTCTTCCGGCGGAGTTTTGTGCTCCTGGAACCGAAGAGGCACCTGTGGCACAACTTGACTGCTGCCCAAGGCCGGTTATCTTTGAGAAGCCACGAGAAAGAAGTTACAGACACCTGAAGGCCCTGTACTTACGAGGTTATATCAATGGGCAGCCGGTCAACAAGATGCTGGTCGACACCGGGAGCGGCATTCAACATCATGCCATACTCCATGCTACGTCGTCTGGGACGCTCTAGCTCGGATCTGATCAAGACCAACGTCACATTGAGCGACTTCAACGGCCAAGCATCAGAGGCACAAGGTGTTCTGAACGTGGATCTGACCGTAGGAAGGAAAACCATCCCTACGACATTCTTCATTGTCGATAGCAAGAGCACCTACGCTGTCCTGCTAGGGAGAGATTGGATCCACACTAACTGTTGCATTCCATCCACGATGCATCAATGCTTAATACAGTGGGATGGAGATGAAGTAGAAATCGTCCATGCAGATGACTCAGCCGAGATCTCAACGGCTGGCATGAACGTTTGGGAGACGGCAGGCCAAGAGCCACTCTCCGGCATCACTTTGGACGATTGTGAGCGCATCGACGTGACAAAAAACGGGATGAGGCTGGTCTTATCCACCGGCCTGACCGTGTAACAAGAGCAAAGGCTATGGACGTACGTGGCAAGGCCGATCCTTGTGATCGGCCCCAAAAAATGAAAAGTGATGATCTTGTCTCAAGCATGCCACGTAGTCGTAGTGACGCACGAACAAAATGTAAACCTTCATGGAGCAATGCAATCAAAATGGTGGCCGATTCCAGCAATCGGCCCATATTATTATCCTCGTCATACGTTTTGCCTGTGTTCAGCGTCGATCTAACAGGTGACGGAAAGCTAGGGTATGGGTTTACATCGGCTGATGAGCTAGAAGAAGTCGACATTGGTCCTGGGGATAAGCCACGACCAACTTTCATCAGCAAAAAGTTAGATCCACATCTCAGGAGCCAGATGATAGCTCTGTTAAAAGAATACCCAGATTGCTTTGCATGGGATTACACAGAGATGCCTGGGTTAGACAGGAGCATCATTGAGCATCGGCTCCCTCTCAAGAAAGGATTTCGGCCATTCCAACAACGAGCACGTCAGATGAAGGCCGAAATCCTGGAAGAAGTCAAGAAGGAGATCGAGAAAATGTTAGCCGCCGGGTTCATCAGGCCATGCAGGTACGCTGAATGGATCTCCGATGATCGCACAGAGAGAAAAGGACGGCCGATGGCGTGTGGCCATAGATTTCCGAGATCTCAACAGAGCTACTCCAAAGGATGAATATCCAATGCCTGTGGCAGAAACATTGATCAATGCAGCTGCTGGCCACAAGGTGTTAAGCTTCATGGATGGCAATGCCAGCTACAACCAAATCTTCATGGCTCCAGAAGATATACACAAGACTGCATTCAGAGTACCGGGATCGGTGGGCTTGTTTGAATATGTGGTCATGACTTTTGGGCTGAAGAATGCCGGTGCAACATACCAACGAGCCATGAATTACATTTTTCATGATCTGATCGGCAAGTTGGTGGAAATTTACATCGACGACGTGGTGGTCAAGTCTGTCTCCATGGAAGGACACTTGGATGATTTGCGACGCATCCTAGACCGAACTCGAAAGTTCGGGCTGAGAATGAATCCAAAGAAGTGTGCCTTTGGTGTGACGGCCGGTCAGTTCCTAGGTTTTTTGGTTCATGAACGAGGAATTGAGATCGGCCTGAAAAGTCAGGAGACAGTACGTACCATGCAGCCGCCTACCACGAAGAAGGAACTCCAACGTCTTATCGGCAAGATCAACTTCGTCCGGCGGTTCATCTCTAATCTGTCAGGACGAATCGAGCCGTTCATGGCGTTGGTGAAGATCAAATTTGATGACGAGTTTCAGCAGGGGGCGGAAACGGCGGCGTTTGACGAGATTAAGCGGTATCTAACAACGCCGCTTTGTGCTGGTCCCACCTCGGCAAGACAGGCCGTTCTATATCTACTTATCGATGGCGACACGTCCATTGCTTCAGTGGTGGTGCAACTCTATGAGGGTGTTGAAAAGGTCGTTTTCTACCTCAGTAGAAGGATGTTGGATGCAGAGACGAGGTATCCTGAGGTCGAGAAGTTATGCCTTTGCCTATTCTTCACCTGCACCAAGCTTCATCACATCCTTTTGACGGCAGAAATCATCGTCATATGCAAGTCAGACGTTGTCAAGCACATGCTGTCGGCTCCGGTTTTGAAAGGCCGACTTGGTAAGTGGATGTTTGCGTTATCAGAATTCGATCTCCGGTATCAGCCTGCGAAAGCAGTCAAAGGACAAGCGTTGGCCGATCTCATAGCTGAACGGATCAATACTAATATAGCAGCACTATCTGTACGTGCATGGGCTATGTTCTTCGATGGATCGGCTTGTGACGATGGTTGTGGTATCGGCATTCTGCCCGTGTCGCCTCGGGGGGCAACATATTCCTTCTCCATCAGGCTATCTACACCTTGCACCAACAATGTCGCTGAGTATGAGGCGATACGCAAGGGAATGGAGTTGCTTTTAGAAGCCGGGGCAGAAGCGGTGGAACTTTTTGGAGACTCGAAGTTGGTGATCTCCCAGCTCACGGATGAATACAAGTGCGAGAGTGAGTCACTCTTCCCTTATTGGATGGAATGCCGCGAGCTGATGGCAAAATTTCGGTACATCAACTTCAATTGGGTCCCAAGATCTCAAAATACCGAGGCCAACGATCTCGCACAGATGGCGTCGAGCTACAAGGACATACCAGGACGGGTCGAAGTTCGAGTGCGGTTCTGGAACAGGATGACTGGAGAGCCGATATCTTCAATTACTTGAAGGATTCGGCTCGGGGGGCACCTAAACGGATAAGGTACAAGGCCATGAAATATGTCCTTATAGGAGATGACATGTTCTACAGGACGTTGGAAGGGTTACTGCTCAAGTGCCTGGGACCAACCGAGTCTAATCGGCTCTTACACGAGGTGCATGAAGGCGCTGTGGAACTCACCAATCGGCTCATAAGATGAAGTGGCTGATCAAGCGATCGGGGGTTTCATCGGCCCACCATGCTTGAGGACTGCTTCAACTACTACAAAGGGTGCCAGGCGTGTCAGATGTTCGGGAAGATTCAGATGGTACCCGCATCAGCAATGAATCCCATCATCAAGCCTTGGCCGTTTCGAGGTTGGGGCATGGATATGATCGGTAAAATCCATCCTGCATCGAGCAAAGGCCACGAGTGGATTTTGGCCATTACCGATTACTTCACTAAATGGGTGGAGGCCATCCCTATGAAGAAGGTAAAATCGGAAGATGTTATCAAATTTGTGAAAGAACATGTCATTCATAGGTTCGGGATTCCTCAAACCATCACGACCGATGGAGGTTCGGTCTTCATCTCTAAAGAATTCAGAAAGTTCTGCGATGACATGGGAATTAAGCTGATCCGATCATCTCCATACTATGCTCAAGCCAACGGGCAAGCTGAAGCGTCCAATCAAAGCCTGATCAAGCTGATTAAGAGGAAAATTGATGAGAACCCTAGGGTTTGGCATGAAACATTGTCAGAAGCTTTGTGGGCCTATCGCATGTCATGCCATGGAGCTATAAAAACTTCGCCATATCAGCTCGTCTATGGGCAGGAAGCCGTATTGCCTTGGGAAATTACGGCTGGATCGAGACGTGTCACGTTTCAGAATGATCTAACAGCTGAAGAATATGCAGCCCTGATGAGTGATACTATTGAGGATGCAACGGAACTTAGACTTTGGTCCTTCGAGAAGATTAAAGAGAACAAAGCCAGGGTGGCTCGCGCATACAATAAGAAGGTGAGACCAAAGGAGTTTCAGGTTGGTGATCTAGTATGGGAAGCCGTGTTACCATTAGGAACCAAGGATAAAGCATATGGCAAATGGTCTCCTAATTGGCACGGTCCGTACAAAGTCGATCAGGTATTGAAGGGCAATGCATACATGCTCGAGCAGTTGGACGGTGTTAAATTCCCAGTAGCCGTCAATGGTCAACACCTCAAGAAATATTTCCCAAGCATGTGGGACGATGGACAGTGAAACATGGGGCCGATATATAAAATCGGCCAGTAAAAAAAATTTATATACAATTCACAGCCGATGCGCAGACATCGACTTTAGAAATATGGATACCAGTACAGCCGATGCACGGACATCGACTTTAGAATAATGAAAAGCCGATGCATACACCTAAACGGATAAGGTACAAGGCCATGAAATATGTCCTTATAGGAGATGACATGTTCTACATGACGTTGGAAGGGTTACTGCTCAAGTGCCTGGGACCAACCGAGTCTAATCGGCTCTTACACGAGGTGCATGAAGGCGCCTGTGGAACTCACCAATCGGCTCATAAGATGAAGTGGCTGATCAGGCGATCAGGGTTTTACTGGCCCACCATGCTTGAGGACTGCTTCAACTACTACAAAGGGTGCTAGACGTGTCAGATGTTCGGGAAGATTCAGATGGTACCCGCATCAGCAATGAATCCCATCATCAAGCCTTGGCCGTTTCGAGGTTGGGGCATGGATATGATCGGTAAAATCCATCATGCATCGAGCAAAGGCCACGAGTGGATTTTGGCCATTACCGATTACTTCACTAAATGGGTGGAGGCCGTCCCTATGAAGAAGGTAAAATCGGAAGATGTTATCAAATTTGTGAAAGAACATGTCATTCATAGGTTCGGGATTCCTCAAACCATCACGACTGATGGAGATTCGGTCTTCATCTCTAAAGAATTCAGAAAGTTCTGCGATGACATGGGAATTAAGCTGATCCGATCATCTCCATACTATGCTCAAGCCAACGGGCAAGCTGAAGCGTCCAATCAAAGCCTGATCAAGCTGATTAAGAGGAAAATTGATGAGAACCCTAGGGTTTGGCATGAAACATTGTCAGAAGCTTTGTGGGCCTATCGCATGTCATGCCATGGAGCTATAAAAACTTCGCCATATCAGCTCGTCTATGGGCAGGAAGCCGTATTGCCTTGGGAAATTACGGCTGGATTGAGACGTGTCACGTTTCAGAATGATCTAACAGCTGAAGAATATGCAGCCCTGATGAGTGATACTATTGAGGATGCAACGGAACTTAGACTTTGGTCCTTCGAGAAGATTAAAGAGAACAAAGCCAGGGTGGCTCGCGCATACAATAAGAAGGTGAGACCAAAGGAGTTTCAGGTTGGTGATCTAGTATGGGAAGCCGTGTTACCATTAGGAACCAAGGATAAAGCATATGGCAAATGGTCTCCTAATTGGCACGGTCCGTACAAAGTCGATCAGGTATTGAAGGGCAATGCATACATGCTCGAGCAGTTGGACGGTGTTAAATTCCCAGTAGCCGTCAATGGTCAACACCTCAAGAAATATTTCCCAAGCATGTGGGACGATGGACAGTGAAACATGGGGCCGATATATAAAATCGGCCAGTAAAAAAAAATTATATACAATTCACAGCCGATGCGCAGACATCGACTTTAGAAATATGGATACCAGTATAGCCAATGCACGGACATCGACTTTAGAATAATGAAAAGCCGATGCACAGCCATCGACTCTAGAGGAATAAGCTCAATGGAGCAGGTTAACAAATCAGTTTCAGGCCAGAGTCCATGGCATTTGAGATGATTCTCCCATTGGATTTGGTGAGGAGTTGAATCTGCGCGTTCGAGGTTGGAGGATGGCGTGGACGTGGATTGGATCTGTTTGACCGTATGAATAGGCAACTGGATTGGCCTTAAATCGTGTTCATGGTACAAGCCAATGCCCTACCATCGGCTCTTTGTGCATTGACTTCGTTTGACAATCGGCAAAATTGGCGAGAAAGCAAAATTAATAGAGGAATATTTTCTTCATTAATAAAGGAGATTTCTTACAAAGACAGAGCCGGTTGCTCAAGGGAGGAAGAACAAAAGAAAGGTCCATTGACCAATCTACTACTACTACTAGACCTATACTAGTAGACCCTACTCTACGGGCCATCGCTGCCCTCGTCGTCGCCATCGGAGCTCTCGTCGGCGCTGCTGCCGGCGGGCTCCTCGTCGCTGCTCCCATAGCCCTCTATGGGAGCTTCCTCCTCCTCGTCATCATCATCGTCGTCGTCGTCATCTGACCCGGCGCGGAAGCGTTTCGCCGGCGGGTAGTCCTCGAGGGAGTCGTCGTCGTCTTCTTCCTCCTCTTCCTTGGAGGAAGTGTAGTCGTCCCAGGAGAACGAGTCGTCCTTGCTCTCCGATTCCAGTTCCCCATCGGCGAGGAACTGGAGTTCTTCGTCTCCGCTGGTCAAGGACTTGTCGTCCTCGGACCAAACGGAGGAGGCATGGTCCTCCTGGTCCCACTCCTCTGGGGCGCGCTCGTCGTACGCCGCCATTGGATCCCACTCCGGCGTGGGTTCGCGGGAGGAGGAGGAGGAGTAGGAGAAGGATTGGGAGGAGAGATCCGACGAGGCGGAGGAGGAAGAGGAGGAAGACATTGCTACTGAGATGGGGTTTTTTTGGTGCCGATGGCTAGAACGGAGCAAGGGGATGAAGTGGCGAACTGCTCGGAGCAGTTAAATAAAAGGGGATATAGTGGAAATTTAATGCCATAGCAGTTTCCGAGGAAGTGGTGCCAAAAAGAAAAAAGAAACAACTGTCAAATCACGCGGAGAAGTTGAGAAGGCAAGGCATCATGATGAAGGATACTGCGGCAGTTTTGCCCTGCCACGACGTGACCCAACGAGGAAAAAGCAGAGTGGTTTTGGAATTATCATTTCCAAAACCAGGGGGGCATGTGTTATCACCATAATTCGACCGGATCAGAGGTGGGCCGTGATTAAAGATGGGCTTGAAGAATATACATGGAAGATATACATGAATCGGCCTTGTACACGAAGTTTGGGCTAGTTTGCCCGTGTATCTGTAAATATGGTAGGATACGTGTCGGTTAGGTAGAATTTGGCTCGTACACGGTTGGGATTATTCCCACGTTAGAAAGTCTACGGACTATAAATATGTATCTAGGGTTATTGAGAAAAACAACAATCACGTTCACAACAAACCAATCTAGGCGCATCGCCAACCCCTTGTTTCGAGGGTTTCTTCCGGGTAAGCATCATGCTGCCTAGATCGCATCTTGCGATCTAGGCAGTACACGTTTATTCGTCGTTCATGCGTTGCTCGTGCTGAAGCCTTGTTGATGGCGAGCAACGTAGTTATCGTAGATGTGCTAGGGTTAGCATTGTTTTACCTTTATACATGCTTTGATCCATGCTATCCCTAGACATCTAGCCGCCTTTACACCTATCTTAGGTGTAAGGGCGGCACCTTGCTTGATCCGTGTTTAGTAGATCCGATCTGTTATGATTGCTCCTTGTTCTTCAAGGATTAGTTTAATATCTGCATAGTTAGGTCTTGCAAACGGGTTGAAGGATCCAGTAGCACGTAGGGTGTAGTTTGCTAGCCCTAGATAAGATGTTCCGGGAATCAACTCCATGTTGGTTTTTAGGCCTTATCTAGGGCTGGTTTATTATCATCTTGCGTGGCTGCCAGGCTCAATCACGTGTAGGACGTTCCGATTATGCGGTGAAAACCCTAAATCGTCGTAGGTCGTTTCAGCTTTATATTGATCAAGCAGGACCACCATGTGATCGTAGACCTCATACGAATCATGGGTGGATCGGCTCCTTGAGCCGATTCACAAGACAACCTGAGAGCCGATCGAGACTCGTATTTAATGTTTACGTGTATGCCATGCAGGAAACTAAGCGAAGCAAATCCATCACCTTCCTGACCAGGTATAGGTCAGGTGACACGCCCTTGCACCAGCATCGGAACGTGCGTGCCGGAGCTTTGCGGGCCGTCGCTCGAGGGACCAGGGCCAGCCGCAGTTCTGGGAGCCTCCCGGCTCTACGTGTTGCCCGCCGCTACTCGCCGGTGGGTTTCGGACGCCAACAGGAACTAAAAAATTAAACAGGAAACAAGGACCCTTCCGCCGGTGAGGGGATCGCCTCTCTTTCCTGGGACCTCATGTGTCGATTCGTATGTCATGCTGGCGCCTAGCTCACAGATAGTTCCCATGTTATGATGATGAATTTTTTTAATGGTCACGGGACAATTAATCCCTACCTGAATTTTCTCATGGTGTTTGATCATTCTCATCTAGCATACTGTGGCCCGGCGGTGGAGCACGCTGGCACACCGAATCGGAGGTAGTCGAGTGGCTGATTGGTGGGGGATTAATAGGTGGAAGGGGGCCAATTGCATGGGGAAAACAATACCCGCAGTTGTTCGCTAGAAACAGCTGCCTCCTCCGGTAGGCGAGGTAGCTAGGCGCGGGAGGGGTTGATTTCTTGCGGCGGTGGCGCGGATGCCTCAGAGTCCCCTAGCCATGACCTCATGTTTATATTGTGTCACATTTTCTTTAGAATAGATTTTTTTAAAAAAATCATCCTTAACTTGCATATTATTTCCATCTTACCATGAAGACTTTTTTAATGGTCACCGGGGATTAATCCCCATGTGAATTTTCTCATCATGGTTTTTGCAAAATTAGAGGCGGGGTGAGAATCAAGATCTACTTGATAGTCGCCTATGGTGACCCGGAGGTGGCTAGGGTTCCAATGTAAATGAATTCATCACCGCAACCATGACGACTTTTGGCTGGATCAATGTCGGGTAATAGTAGTAGTGTGAAAAACAAAAAAAGCAGTTGTCACATATGATAGTATGCAGTGTGCAGTCTGGACTAATGCTGATTGTCTTGACCAAAAACCTTGCAGATGACGCCCATCTGCTTATCCAAACCGAACCCCAATCCATCCATCAAAGTTACCCGAAAATGGTCATCGCCCATGTGATGTGGCCTCAACGGAGCGGCACACCCCCAAGCAAAGATAACATCACAAGTTGCACATCATTCGCTCTCCAACGCAAAGCCAGGCGGCCCTAGTTGCTGTTGATGATGAGTTATTCCGAGATATATCCCACAAATATCCGGGCAATTCAATATCCATATGCGAATCCTGAGGAAATCGCCGCCAAAAAGTGAAGTGAAGACGCCCGAAATCCTCGTCCACAAAAATTGCAGCGCCGTGAAAAACTCTTCACACCTATATATATGCCACCGGCACGCTCGCCATCTTCTTGCGGCTCCTCACACCATCCTTTTTCCCTTCACAGTTCACAGTACACACCTCTGCTTCTCTCTCAGCTGCTACTCTGCTCGCCATACATGGAGTGGACGCGCGGGAAATGCATCGGAAAGGGCTCGTTCGGCACGGTGCACCTGGCCGTCGACACGGCCACGGGACGCGCCTTTGCGGTGAAGTCGGTGGACGCCAAGGGCGGCGCGCCGGCGGCCGCGATGGCGTGCCTGGAGAGCGAGATAAGGATCCTGAAGCGCCTGAGCTCTCCGTACGTCGTGGCGTACCTGGGCGACGACGCCACAGCCTCGTCCAGGAACCTGCACATGGAGCTGGTCCCGGGCGGCACCGCTGCCGACGCTGCGACGGCGACGGGCGGCCTCGGCGAGCGCGTGGCGCGGCGCGTCCTGCGGCGAGTGGCCGCCGCGCTGTGCTACCTGCACGACGTCGCCGGGGTGGTGCACGGCGACGTGAAGGGCAGGAACGTGCTCCTCGGCGGCGACGGCTGCGGTGGCGCGAAGCTCGCGGATTTCGGCGCGGCGAGGCTCGTGTCCGAAGCGGCGCCCCGGGGCCCGCGCGGCACGCCGGCGTGGATGGCACCCGAGGTGGCCCGCGGCGGCGCGTCGACGCCTGCGTCCGACGTCTGGTCGCTCGGCTGCACGGCAGTGGAGCTGCTCTCCGGGAAGCGGCCGTGGTCGGAGCTCGGCGGCGCGCTGGAGGTCGGCGAGCTGCTGCTCCGCGTCGGGTTCGGCGGGCAGCGGCCCGAGCTGCCCGCGCACCTGTCAGACCCCTGCCGCGACTTCGTCGACAGGTGCCTCCGCCGCGACGCCGGCGAGCGGTGGACCTGCGAGCAGCTGCTGCGCCACCCGTTCCTCGCCGCGGACGCTCACGACGATGACGACGCCGGCGAGCCGTCACCGCGAGCGGTTCTTGACTGGGCGGCGGCGGACTCGGACTCCGACGAATCGTCCGGCTGCTCGGAGGCCGACATGGATGAGGAGCACGAGGTCATGGCGCGCGCCAAGGGGAGAATTGCCGAATTGGCATCAGACAGGACGCGCACAAGCTGGGCGCGCGAGTTGGATGAGTGCCCCACCTGGGCGTCCGACTTCTGGGCCCCACTGCCCAGTCACGAGATGTCAACAGTCAACGATGCAGGAAATGGCGGCGCCGGCGGGCCCGGAGTAAGCGGTGACGGTGCCGGTGCCATCGTCACCGGCGGCTTCTGCGGTGTCAACTGCCGTGTTTGCTGCGACGATCGCTGTAGGATACATGAATGTTGGTCTGGGGCTGATCGGCCTACTTTGCCGACATTCGCTATTGCGTCCCGGTTGGTGTCATGTATTCTCTCGCATTTGATTCAATCAAAGATTTTATCTGAGCTATCTGGCAGTATTTTTTTACTACTACAGCTTCTGTTCATGCTTCTTTCATGGTTTTGACTCTTGATTTTGCTGCTAATGGGTGAGCGAGCCGGCCTAGGTTGGTTGGTCAGCGGGGCGTGCGGCGTGCTTGCTCCGTTTTCTTTGCCAGTTTTGCATTGCCGTGAGGCGAGATTGCTCATGCAAACCCCGTCGCTTTCGCTTGGCTAGATATCGAAGCCAGTTCTAGCATGTCTTATTTTTATAACTTGCGTAATCCTGACCTGACCAAACTTACTCTAGTATTAAGTTATATAGTTATCTGACCACCAAGTTATAATTTTTTTGGGAGAGGGAAGTTTTCTTTATACTATTTATTTAAAACTTATCATTTTGACCTAAGCTACATATTTTAAATTTGAGTATAAGAAAAGATACGTACATATATATACATGCATCGTCTGCATGCAAAATTTTCAGTTAGAATTTTTTGAAACCGTAAATAAATATTTTATGGCTAGAAATTTATTAGGTGCTCATGGACTAGGTGCCACTAGGTAATTCTATCAAGAAAACTGCATTACTCTATGAACGCGTTTGGTAGTCTGCGTATGGTCCGGTAAATCGATTCGTTTGGATTCATGCAGGACCCTCAAGTTGTAATTGGTTGAGGTCGATGCCTTTCCCAAACGTCACTGACGACGTCGCGCGGGGATCGCCAAGCCGGGACAGCTGCATCCAGGCCTCCCATGGCCGCCCCCTTGGGATGGTGTATGCGGTCCTAGCTGCCTGGGTTGAAGCGAAGGCTAGCCACTCGGCGTAGACGTGCGCGCCGATCACGGCATGTCCTGGGGGAGTCAGAGGAATTACCACACCGTGGCCGAACGCCACGTTCATCGCCTCCTTCTTCATCATCATGATAGCATGCTGGGTGGCTTTCTGCGCCAGTATTTCGTCGTTGGCCTCGGCACGCGCGGCAATGATGCGCCCGTTCGCATTATGCCGATGTTCTTCTAGGTTCGTGGCGGCTGCCCGTGCTCTAGCGGCCTCTCTTCAGTGTGCCTTCTTCATCTCGACCCGACGCTCGTTCGACGTGATTTCATTGGCGAGCTTCTTCGGCTTGGCCACCTTCTTGCCGGCGGTACGCGTGGCTGGCGTGGCGGCGGTATCCGTCGCTTCCGCTTGGTTTCCCGCCGACCAAATTTTTGTGAAGGGATTTTTGAAGGCAATGGAGTGGTTTGTGTGCGACTAGCGGGAGAGGCCGTGGTGTTCTAGGGGAGGACGTGTGTGCTATTCGGCTCGACGCATCGATGGCCCAAATTTAGTAAACGGAGGGTTGGTCCGCACGAGTCGGTCCGTTTCAATCGCACCGCTGGAGCATGCGATTTGATCGAGACATGACAGAACGAGTCATCCCGCTGAAAATGCCATACTCGAGAGAGCGAGGGGCTGTTCGCCGTTAAACAATCGGCCGTGATCGTGTGGCTTAACCCATGACGCGAAGGAAGCCAGCTTATGGGCACTGGCCCGTGACGGAGTTGCTAGACGGATTAATTGCGTTACATCGGACCGGTCTTTTCCACGACGGTGGCCGGAGGTAACCGGTCAATTCATATCTTTTTCACGGCACGACGCGAGCATGGGGGAGATCCACTGGACATGTACGTAGGTTGCCGGCCGCGCGGGCGACGCCGGGCGGAATCACCGGGGCGGTGCCGCGCCCAACTGCGCTGCCGTCTTCCATCCTGGAACCGGTCGTTTTCGCGCCGGTGGCGATGCGGAGACGGCATGCATGTGTGCCCGGAACGGCCGGCGCGGCGCTGCGTTCGTGGACCGCGGCGAACCGGCGCGTCACGCACGCAGGCCCTAGCTGAAACCCCAGCGGAAGAAAATGGGCATGTTGCGGTCACGTGCAGGGCAATATGCTGAAAGCAAAGCTCTCTCGTGCTGTTTCAGGCCATGTTCTGTTAACGGCCCGTAAAACTGTCCCAGTCAGTCAGTCGGTGATAATATTACTAGTCAAACAAGTGTGTTAGCCTCTGTACTGCTTTACCGGCCGGCTCTTCGATGACTGCTGTATGGAGGCGCCAGCACTACATATTTTATTTGGGTATGTTATTCTCACACCGGCGTTTCCCATACATAGGCTTTTATTTTTTTTTCCTTTTTCCAATAGTTTGAAATAATATATCAATCACGTTTTATTCATACTATATTATCTTTGCGAGCTGCTTTCTGGCATGTTGCAAAATAAGCGTCCATCTCCGAAACTGGAGACATGATTGTCTTCACAAATGTAGCATACGTCAGGTAGATACCATCAGCTAGATAGTACCCCTTGTTATATGCGTGGCCGTTTACCTTAAAGTTCACGGCAGGAGTTTGTCCCTCAGCTAGCCTGGAAAACACCGGAGAGCGCTACATCACGTTGATATCATTGTTTGTTCATGCCATAACAAAAAAAAAACATGCCAAATCCAGAGGTCATGGTCTGCCACCGCCTCAAGAATGACACTGCACTCACCAGTATACCTCTTGTAGATCTCTGCCAAGAAAAATGGCAATTCTTCCAGCTTCAACGCATACAGTCAATGCTTCTGAGCATCCCAGGAAACCCTCTTGCTCCAGGATCCGAGCTGTATCATCTGCCCTTGGTGCTCTCAAATAGTTTTTAGCAAACACCACTATGACGGCTCGACAAAACCTGTAGAGGGTCTGTGAACATGTCGATTGTGCCATCCGTAGATAGTCATTGACTGTATCTAGAGGAATTCTGTATGCAAGACAGCGCATTACAGCATTGCACTTCTGAATTGAGGTGAAGCCCCACAAACCTGTGCAATCTTCGTTGGACATGAAGTAGTCGTCGTACTCCCTGATGCCGTAGACAATCTTTATGAATAGATTCTTGTTCATCCTAAACCGGAGTCGAAATTTTTTCTGCGAATGAGTCGCGTCGTCGTTGAAGTAGTCGGCGTCAAGCAACATTCCGTCGGCTTGACGATGTCGGTTGATGTTCCTCCTCTTGCCTAGATTTGAGTCGTCGTGCCGAGGCACGGCGAACAAAGGCTGGCGAACGCGGAGCAAACTCGTCAGAATCAGCTGCTGTTGTTGCCGCCGGACAGCCTCAACTTTCTGCTCCTCCGTGAACAGCTGCTACATCATCTCGTCGTCGCTATCCATCGCGGCAATCCCACGAACACCCTACGGGCGGGGCAGTTGTGCGGCGGTGGCGGTGAGCTCTGTTCCGGGCAAAGCGGCTGCCGGTCGTGGGGGTGGCAGCCGTGTCGATGGACGACGGTTCCTGGACAGACGCCGGTGTGTATTGCCAGCAGGGGCGCGACAACGACGGTGACGGTGGCGATCTAGAGGGGTGGGAGTCGCTCGGGCGTGGGTAGGAGGTTGGGAAAGCGGTGTGTCTGGCTGCCAGGCGGAGCCCACACGCGTTTTCTGACGTGCCGCGAGGCGCCGGCGCGCCCGATCTGAGCCCTCTACGAAGGGGCCGACATGGGGTTGCCGACGCTTCTATTGGGCTCGAAAACTAGCCGACGCCATTTGGGACGCACCATTGCGAGTCCAAAAACCACGCCAACCCCCAAAACGCTAGCGGGGCCGTTATGGAGCGCGCCGGTGAAGATGCTTTAACTTGGTCAGACGACTACCCAGTTGAACCAAATGACCCAAAAAACCATATAAGCACAGCCAACAATTCCACATCGTTCAATTGTTTTGCTGAAAATGTGACATATTTGCCTTAATTAATTAATAGAGAAGAAGAGGTTTGTGATCCAAGTTTTAGTCTTACAACCACGCCGAGGACAAAATAAGGTTTACTCTCGCGCAATGAGAAGACCCAAATGCCTAGTGTCAGCAATAACCCAAGTCCTAGCTTCCAACTTGATCCTATATATCGAAAATGATGGTAAGCATTGGTGCTCACATGCTTGAAGGTTCTCAAGGCGGCAAACTCTTCCATTGGGTCATCCCTCTTCTCAAGGCAGTCCGCCGTCCACACACAATTTTCTACGATAAGCCAAGAGAAGAGCTTGCACTTGGGGGGAGGGGGCGGTGCCCAAGCCTTCCAAACAATGAAGTCCATGCACGAGAGAATTGTCTCGGTGAATTGCGTCGTGTAAGCCGAAGAACAAGAGTAGGCTCCATTGACGGTAAGCTTCTGAATAATGGAGTCCAGGACATCATCGCGTTGTAGGTGATGGATTTGAGGACATTCCACATCATCCTTTTGGAGATGCTGAAGAGGGGTTATTGTCATCCGCCCATGGGTCATTCCAAAACCTCGCTCGAGAACCGTCTCCAATGGTGATCTTGGTTAACGAGTAAAAAAGTTCCATATCATCATCATTGCATGGGTTCTCCATCCCAATCCAAGGATATTGGATTGGATGCTCTCTTTTGGTTTATGATTTTTTTTCGAGCAACCACATATTTTATTAATCGAAAATCAAGTTATATGAAGCAATACATGTGAAAACTAAAAGAAAAAAGCAAAATAAAATGATTATCCTAGATTTAGAGACATTTTTTTGAGGGACTGAATTTGCAGACTTGGGAACACGTGTGACAACCAGGCTTGTCTGATACTTGTCCAATGTGGCAAGGTCTCGCTGTAGAGACGTGCTTCGGAGCTGACAGTAAACATGATAATTCAGCAGCCTCATCATTCTAGGCCAGCAGGGAGCAGGCAGACAGCATGGCATGTCTAGCCATTTCTGCGCACAACGCACTGGCTTGCTTGCTGACAGGCAATTTTGTAGTAAGGTTTGTCATGCACGTTGGTCCTACAAAAATGCTGATATGGCAGCTAATTAAGGAGGAGAGAGAAGATTAGAGTAACATAGGTAGATACTGTATCATGTATCATAGCGCATGTCACGAGAAAAGTTAATGCTAAACAAATCTAGTGCACAAATTTGCATTGTGATTCTAAAAAGCAATAAATATAGCATGACTATGATACTACTTCATGATACTAACCACTATAGAGATAGTATCATACACAAGTATCATATGCATGATACTACTACATGATACTTACCACTATGACCAGCCTAACGGATTAGCACTTCAGCAGAGCACCAGCCAGCTCGCGTATGCGTGCACCGCCCACAACTACCATCCAGCTCAATCCGTTACAGGCAGCGGGCAGGGCGCGCGAGTTGCCGCATCCAGCCATCGGCGGCGCAAGTGGCCGCTGCACACGGCCCCGTGAGAGCATCTCCAGCCGCGTCTGCCAAAGCATCCCCAAAGCGCGCCGTTTGGGGGACGTATTTCGTTGGTGCCGCGTTTGAGGGACGTCGCTCCCCAGTCGCATCCCCCAAACGCCGCCCCCAAAATTTAAATAGATAGAATAAAACTCTTTACTAATATTTAAATTGGTTCAACATAAACAAAATACATATAAAACTTCGAAAAACATAATTAAATTACATATAAATTATTTTAAACTACTACTTCTTCTTCTTCGATGATGGCCCTGCCTCGTCGTCGTCATCACGGTGGCGCTTCCTGCTCGTCACCTCTTCCGAAGAGGCAGTGTCGGCCGACGCGTCGGAGTCCTCCTCGTTGTCGCCGGTGCTCGCCGGCTGCGCCTTGGCCTTGGCGGTATTGGCCTTCGCGCCCGCCTCCGCCTTCGCACGGGCCACCGCCGCCTCCTCTGACCCTTGTTCCTCCGCGTCCTCCTCCACGCCCAGCCATTCCTCCGCGCTGTCAAGTGGCGGGAGGGAATCGTCGCCGCTGCTGGGCGTCGGAGCTTTGTCCCACCAATGGCGCCATCCAGCAGGCTTTCCCTCGCTGGAGGTGTCGGACGGGAGCTCGGAGATGTAGCTCATCGTCGTTGGAGGTGTCGGATGCGGCCGGTGAAGATCCAAAAGCGTCGACGTACGGGTCTTATATTGAGAGCAGGACGGCGGCGCAGAAGTCGAAAAGTGCAGCGGTTGCTCTTCCGAGGAGTCCCGACTCCATTCCGGCGGTTGCCGCGTCGTCGACGCGGTTGCCAATGCAACGGTTCCGCTTCCCGGGAACTGCACCGTCGCTACGTAGGCGGCGGCTAAGCTTCCGTGCCGCTGACGCGTCGGTCCCGCGCCTCCTCGCCTCTCATTTCGTTGTGTCCGGCGTGCCCGGTGCGTCCCCTGTGGGACGGGGACGGGCTCGGGGCGCTGGACACCGAATGGGGGCGCGCCGGACAAAATTGGGCTTTGGAGGACGCGGCTGGAACGCATTTTCTGTCCGGCGCGCCCCAAATCTCTTTGGGGGACGTTTTGGGGGACGCGGCTGGAGATGCTCTAACCCGCGAGACGCCGGATTTTTCCTAGGCAAAACCAAAGCTGTTTCGTGAGTGAGTGCATGATGAGGCGCACGGCACCGGCCAGCCGCAAAGCCGCTGCCGCCGGCTGCCCGCCCCCGTCGTCGCGCATCAATCCCACCACCATTTTCTTACTACTTGCCGGCGACCTCCGGGTCGTCGCTTTGCCCCATAAAATTCCCAACCTTGTTGCAGCAATCAAGTTTCAGTCTAGTGGCAGTGTGGGCACCCCCCCGGGAAACGCTACCGGCTGCAGAGATTTCTCCGTAACCGGAAATGGATAACTCAGCATGGGTGCCCCGTTTCGTCCTGCCCGCTCCCGCGAGCGGCAGGGCGGAACCCTAAACTCCTCTTCGTCCCCACCCTCCCTCCACCTCCTTCCTCCCTCGCCGCCGCCGGAGGGCGTCTCCGGGCAAAGCCCCGGGGCGCCGGCGGCGGCGGGGCCCCCCTCTCCCCCTCGTCTGGCGGTGGCGGCGCGGGCCGGCTGCGTCGGCAGGGGCGGCGTCTCTGCGCCTGGAGGCGTCGGCGCCCACCGTGTGAGGTCTGCGTGGCTCGGCGGGATGGCGGCGCGGCTGGCTGCTGGCTGGCGCGTCCCGACGCCGGCGCGGCCGTGGCCAGGGGTGGCGGCGGCGGGCCTAGATCTGGGCCGGCGGGCCTAGGTCTAGGCCGGGCGGGGTCTGGCTCGGGCTGGGGTGTCCCGAAGGGTCCATTCCTGGGGCAGCCAGATGTTGCCCTGTGCCCCCGATGGCAGAGGAGGGTGCGGGTCGTGGCCGCCGCCGTCGCTGGGGTTTGGCCGGGCTGGCTGTGCTCATGCGTCCTCTGTTTTTCGATCTGGGTAGGGACCAAGATGCCAGTTCTGGTTTGCTCCGGCCGGAGATTGGCGGGGTTTGGTGGTTGGGAGGGGGTGCTCCAATGGTGCGGTGGCGGTCGCCGTCACCGCCTTCCAGTTTCCCTCCGGCCATCCTTGACCACCGGGGGACGGTGTGTCTCGGTTTTGTTCCTGCAGGTCTGGTGTGGCACCACTGGACGCCTTGTCCTACAGAGACGCTTGCGAGCTCGATGGGGCGTTTGCGAAAGCAATGCAAGGCGTTTGCCATTGCCGGTGACGACGACGTCCTTGGACGCCGTTAACCTTCTTGGAGGCGTGGCCATGACACTCATCTTGTCGCCGGTTGCCTGCCCCTGGGTTCTGTCTGCTACCTAGTTACTAGCGATCCTCCAAGCTCCTCCTCGAAGCCCCTTTCGTTGAGGCCATGCGTCAGGCAGTACCCGGCTTCATATAGACGGTGTGTCTCCCCTTTGCGCGACCATTCCCGAGCCTAGGGTGGCTGTTTGTGGGTGCGTCGTGGCTGGAGGCACTCCGGTGTTCCTCAGCAGTTGGTGTTTTGTCGTGATGGCATGCGCCGAGACTTAGGAGTCTTTCTTGGGGTGGGTGCCGAAGCTCCCGCGAAAGCACTGCACAGCTGGTCTGTGCCGACAACGATGACGCTCGCGAGCACCATTTTCCTTCCTGGAGGCGCTGTCATGAAGTTTCCCCCTTCGAGCTCTGGAGGTTCGCCGGCTTCACTAGCGTAGTTAGCCACCTCTCGGGGTGCTGGTGGTCCTCTGTTCGACATGTTGCTCAGTGTGCTAGTCCTGCATGGTTTCAGATCCGCGGAGTGGCGTCTCGGGGAGCCGCCGGTGTTTTGCTGAAGTCTTGGGCGTTCTCGACGAACCTGTAGTTTAGGGCCTGGCCCTGGGCTGCTTTTTCCTTTGTTGTAGGCTTTAGCTCTTCACCATCTGAGCTTGTATCTCTAGCTGGTGTCCCCAGTTTTTCTTGAGCTTGTATCTCTAGCTGGTGTCCCCAGTTTTTCTTTTTTCTTCTTTTTTTCTTTGCTGCGTGCTATCTTGTACTCCTGGCCGGTTGATGGCTTTGTTAATTCAAAGCTGGGCTCGTCGAGACTTCTCTTTAAAAATAACTCAGCATGGGATGGCATCCGACGTACTGAACGCCCAATTCTTTATCTTTAAGTATAGCTACTATATACTATAGGATAAATAAAGGAATTAAAGCAGGAGGTCGGCGCTTTTCCAATCGTCCCAGTCGCAGTCACGCTGGATGTATGTAGAGAAGGATATAGTTGGTAAGCTGACAACTAGAACGAAATTGCTTAGTCTTGTAGTATTACACACATATATTCCTCTATTACTTAGTGATTATCCAGAGATCGAATCGGCTTTGCTGCGTACGCACCGGTTCAATCATTTTCAGTACTATTCCATGATTCGCCCATCTTATTTTTTCTGCTGACATACTGCTCCAACTTGCAAGCGCTATCGACTATTCCAAGTTGACCAACTGAATTCTCAAGGCAAAGGCAGAAAAGGTTGAGGGATCAGTTGCTCACGCCTTCCAACGCACGCGCCTCATAACGGAAAAACGAACATGGGTCATCTGAAAAACAGAGCGGAGCAGCCAGTGGGAGACTGGGAGCTCAGTTTTCAGTTATGATGAACATGGCTCTTTCTAGAAAAAGGCTAGTGAAGTCACGCCCTATTCAGCGTTGATGATATATGTTGTAGACTTTTAATCGATTATTACTCCATCATCATAAACTAGTTGGGGCATAATGATTCGGGTCAACTTTGAGCCGACCAAGTATGGGCGCCTCCTATAATGCAGGATTCCGGCGTGGGAATTTCAGATCGAATATGGCATAAGAGCATACGCAAGTCAACTCACCCTAATTGCTCTCTTATATGTTATAAAATGTGGCCTAATTGTCGTGCCAAAGTGCGAGACAAAATTTGGGCTGTCACGAACCAGATGCGAATCTCCTCTTTCATCAACTCTGCCTAATTTCCTTTTGCGCTGGTACTCTTTTCTTTCGAGCTAGGGCTAGGAGGGCGCCAAACTGTATTTTTCTTCCTTAGCATGGAGTACGTAATGGCGGAGTTCCTGCTCACTTCGTCCAAATCAAGCGGTAACCTTGGGCAACATACTGACAGCACAAACAGCGTCGATGTCGCTCTTTTGCTGGGACAAACTGACGATGCAATTTGATCTTTTTCAGAATGGAAGCTCCGTAGGCGACATACACAGAAGCAACTTTGTAGGCATCTCGGCTTGCACCAAAAATGAATGATCTCATCTCGCACTCTCAAAGTGCTTTTATCAAGAATAGGAGCATCCACGACAACTTTCTCTTTATCCGCAATTATGCAAGGCGCTTGCACCGAACAAAAACGCCGGCCTTACTGTTCAAGCTTGATATTAAGAAGGCCTTTGATTCGGTGCGTTGGGATTACCTTCTTGAGCTTCTCCACGCCTTGGTTTCCCTGCCAAGTTTCGAGACATGCTCACAGCTCTTTTGCGCACATCCTTTTCTAGAGTCATGTTAAATGGTATTCCGGGCACTCCAATATCGCACGGCCGCGGCCTTAGACAGGGTGACCCGCTGTCTCCCCTACTCTTTGATATCGTCATTGATCCTATTCAGAGCCTACTAACCATGGCCACTGACAGAGGGCTCCTCAGCCGGCTGAGGGGGCGAGGCGCCTATATGAGGACCTCTATTTATGCGGATGATACTGTCATTTTTATCGCCCCTGTCCATGAAGAAGTGGACCGGTTTGCACAAATCCTGCAGAGGTTTGGGGAGGTCACTGGCCTCGTGACCAATCTTGACAAGAGTTCGGTTGTGCCTATTCGTTGCGACGACATCGACCTCCCTCATGTGCTCCATAGCTTCCCCGCCGTCATCAAGAGTTTCCCGGTACGTTACCTAGGGCTACCCCTCACCGTATACCGGCTGAAGAGATCAGATTTGCAGCACCTTGAGGACAAGTTTGCGGCCAAAATGGTGCCTTGGGAAGGTCGAAACATCATTGTTGCAGGACGGACTGCCTTGGTCAAATCTGTGCTCTCTTCCTTAGCAATTTTTAACCTCACCCCGCTCAACATCCCGCCGGGTCTCATGGCGCGTCTTCGCTCAATTTTGCGAGCTTTTTTGTGGGCGGGTACGGACAAGACATCGGGCGGCAAATGCAAAGTGAACTGGAAGAAGGTTTGCCGCCCGCTCTCCCTCGGCGGTTTGGGAGTTCTTGACTTGGATAAATTCGCTACAGCCTCCGCCTTCGTTGGCCTTGGCTCGAGTGGAAGGACCCAACCAAAGCATGGGTAGGCCTTGGGAACCCTTGTAGTGAGGAGGATATGGATCTTTTCTACGCGGCGATTGAGGTCACCATTGGCGATGGACGAAAAGCTAGCTTTTGGCATGCCCCTTGGCTGTCCGGTTTGAAGCCAAAGGACATTGCACCATCCATTTTCTCTATCTCGAAAAGAAAGAAGTGCCTGATTCATGAAGCTATGCAAGATGCCAAATGGATTTCCAGAATAGACATGCAAAATGGGCTATCTGTGCAACACATTATTGAATTTGTGGACCTTTGGTCACGACTGCAAGACGTCCACCTCATTGATGGAGTGACCGATGATATTACTTGGAGGCTCACACAATCTGGAGGATACACCGCTAAATCTGCCTACAAGATGCAATTCTATGGGGCAACCTCTTCGCTGATGAAGCTATGTGTTTGGGGAAACTGGGCTCCCCCAAAGTGCAAATTCTTCGCTTGGCTAATTCTCCAAAACATGGTGTGGACCGCGGATCGCCTTGCGTCTCGTGGTTGGCCAAACTGTGGCATTTGCCAACTTTGCAAGAGGGAGCCGGAGACGTCTGTGCATATTATGTTCCATTGCCGCTACACGGTGCGTATTTGGGAGAGCGTCAAGCAATGGTTTGGAGCACCGGAGATTCAACCGACTCAATGGGCAACCATGGACAATGTTGAAAATTGTTGGCACCACCTTGTCTTACAAGCTGGACACAGACGCAAGGCAATGGCATCTCTTGCTATGTTGGTGGCATGGGAAATTTGGAACGAGAGAAACGCTAGGGTTTTTCGCCACATCTCAACCTTGCCTTTCATACTTCTAGCTAAAATTAAAGTGGAAGCGCGCAATTGGGTTACCGCGGCGGCAAAACATTTGAGTTGTATTATGCCGCGAGAGTAGGCTTTTGTTGTCTTGTATGGTGGCCTAGGCCACCCAAACTTCTCTAAAACTTCTTCTTAATTAATGAGATGAGGCAAAGCTTTTGCCTCCGTTTCGAAAAAAAACTTTGTAGGCATCTTTTCTTTTCACTTTCAGAGTGCAGGGGCAACTTTGGCAAATAAAACTTTGTGTTTACTTAACGAGGAGTTAATACACAGGCACACAGCTGATCACTTCCTTGATGCTCTTTTTAGTATCGAGAAGCTGATCTCACCGCACAAACTCTCACTTAGCTCCATATGGACCATATCTAAGTAATTCCTGGAGAAAAGAGACATATCAAAGACCTTGATGTTTACATAAGATCATGTGTGATTGCAACACAGACACCCCCAGTGATCCTACTACACCCCTGTAGGACAATAGTTTGAGTTTACAGACATCACACTGGATAAAGACTGCTTTCCGGAGTGTGGGATGAATCACTCGCACCACTGGCATGCATGCATGATCGATCATGTGCATCTGACCAGGTGAGGCGCTCAATATTGAACCATCAAGATGCCGGCGGAAGAGGAGAGAAAAGAGAGTCCCAAATTTGGCGCAGCATGTCGGTCCACTCTAGCCTTATCGTGTCTGCGTGCAGAGGAGAGACGTTCAGTGTTTGAGGTGAAACCATTTGGGCATTTGTGGAGACAGGAGAACTGTTTTTTCAGCTGCTCTTGATTTTCGGTCCGCTCTGTGTGGTCGGCAACTGACCACGCCATATTCTTCTGAAGAGTTCGTCAGAAAGATGACCAGAGCCAGTTGGGCAGCAGCTATCTTGGCGCCGCAAGTTTAGCAGAGAGAAACACATGCGGAAAGAACACATGTGGCCATTGAGAAAGATCTTTCATTAGACGTCCACAGCCCCACATTGATTCATTCATGCATCTACTACTCATCTCGCTTGGCCGGAGATAAGATGAGAACAGCAGCTTCAGTTCAGGCTAGGCTAAAGCCAGAGACAACTTGCTGTTGTGTGCCTTGGTGTGTTCTGTGATGGCGTCTCGCCCACAGTCTCCAGCCACAGGACCAGAGTCCGTACACTCCATCCTCGCATCGCTTTGGGGTTTTCTGAATACCAAACCATCGCTGTTCTAGTGAACACACTGAAAGTTCAGAACTTTGCGTTCCCTACATAGTACATAGAGATACCCGTGCTGCAGGCCGATGTTTCGGCGGTGCGCAAGCCTAGTAATGGTCGGTCGCCCAGGTAAGGACGTACACGGCACAGGTGCATACTGGAGGAAACAGAGTTGCTGCTGGGAGATAGCAACCGGGTGCAGAAAGCCTGCCGCAACTTGGGCGATCAGCAGCAGAACTACCATGACTCTTTCAGTGGAAGGCTTGTGTTGAATGGCTCATACTTTGATCTGCAACAGCGGAAGAAGAACCAGATCCCCCCAGCTTTTCACAGCGTCACGGAATTGGATGCCTCCTGGAGCCAGCAGACCGGAGGAGGATGAGCTGAGCTACACGTTGGCACGATTCCGTCCTGACGTCCTGTGTGTGTGGGGGCTAAGGGCATGTTTGATTTCTGGGAGTGGCTAGTGAGCAGTTGACTGTGAATTTGTTATGTCTCAGTCGACGCCCTAGAGGCATGCAGCGAGCAGCGCATGAAGAGCAGCATATGCCCCATGTTTTGCTAGCTAGCTTCGTACTTGTTGAACAACATATCGTACGGAGCTAATTAACAATAGTTTCAATCCCACTTAGTCTGGTACTGGTACTTCACTGAAAATTAAAATTTAGACATTGAAATTGCGAGTGATTTAAAATTGAAGAACAAGTAAAAATACTAAAGACAAAAATATGGAAGCAAAAAATATGCTAATTACATATTTCTTGAGAAAAAATGCAACTCTATACAAAAAAAATTGTTTTTAGTTTTGCACATTGTTGGAGAAAAGTGCAACTAATATAAAAACCTCTAGTTGCACATTTCCGTAGAAAAGTGTAACTCGTATCACTACACGGTTCCTAGTTGCACATTTCTAGAAAAAATGCAACTCATATAGAAAATCGGTCGCTGCTTTTACACATTGTTGGAGAAAAGTGCAACTAATCTAAAAACTTCTAGTTGCACATTTTTGTAGAAAAGTGTAACTCGTATCAATATACATAGTTCCTAGTTGCACATTTCTCGAAAAAAAATGCAGCTCATATTGAAATCGGATGGAGTTGCACATTTTTTTAAGAAAACAACTTACATAGAATATAGATTGATAGTTGCATATTTCTTGAGAAAAGTGTAATTCATAAAAAAATCGGTCGCTAGTTTTACACATTATTGGAGAAAAGTGCAACTTATATAAAAACTTCTAGTTGCACATTTCAGTAGAAAAGTGTAACTCATATCAATACACGGTTCCTAGTTGCACATTTCTCGAACAAAAATAAAACTAATATTGAAATCGGATAGAGTTGCACATTTCTTGAAAAAAGTGCAACTTACAAAGAATATAGATTGATAGTTGCACATTTCTTGAGAAAAGTGTAACTTATACCAAAAATCCAAATTGGTCGCTAGTTTTACACATAGTTGAATAAAAGTGCAACTCGTGTAAAAAAACTTCTAGTTGCACATTTATTTAGAAAAGTGTAACTCATATAAATAACTAGTTGCTAGTTGCATATTTTTCGAGAAGAAATGCAACTCATATTAAAATCGGATGGAGTTGCACATTTCTTTTAAAAGGTGCAACTCATATTAAAATCGGATGGAGTTGCACATTTCTTTTAAAAGGTGCAACTCACATTACCAGTTCTACATTTCTTAAGAAAAGTGCAATCTACTTAAATGAAAAAAAAACTAGAAAATACTACCAACATAAAAAAATACATATAAGGCATGGTTGCACATTTCTTTAAAGGTCAACCACGAAAATGAAACTAAATTGTATACAGATAATAAAAATAATTAGAAAGAAGGCAAAATAAAAAAAACAAAAACGTGTCAGCACAAATGCAGGCTAATTTGCTCTTGCAAATAGACGAAAAAACCCGGTGAAAGAAGCAATATGAATATTTCATAGTGGAAATACAACGTGAAGTATCGATTGTCCTGTTGGTTGAGAACATGCGCTGCGGCTCTGCGGGTCGTAAGGTTCGACTACGCCCGCCCGCGTAAGTTTTTTTCTAACCATTTAGGCAGTTTTCACGAATCTTAAAGAACGATCCATCGGTTCTCAGTATCGACTGAGACATAAGAGAATCTCAGTCACCTGAGACTTAGCAAATCCGTTGATTTCTAGCCATAGTTTGCCAAGCTAAAATTTAGCACTTGTAGTTTATTTGATATGTGTTTTGTTTTTGCCATAATTTGGCTTGCCACACTTTATTGCATATATGATATATGATTCATTTATCATATAGTACTATTTTTCTTTGCCAAATTTTGCAAAGTTTGACTTTATTACTTTAAGCCACAATTTTATGGCTACACACACTTTTGTGGCTAACCACACTTTAGATTCGTAAATTGTGGCTAGAAACCAAACAGACCTTAAGTGACCATGGCATATATGTGCGGGTGTTGAGGGTTCGCTAGCCAAAATGACCTGGGCCAACTGGTCTCGGCACTACAAATTAAGGAAAATCCAGGGTGGTAGCATATGTGGCCATCGAAAATGTGCCCCCACATTGGTCCATGCATCTAATCATCTCGCGCTTGCCGCAAGAGAATAAAAGACCAGTGTTCGGATGAGAACAACGGCGATACAACATCAGTAAATGCTAATGTAGAGATGATTTGCTCGGGTTCTTGGGGTCTTTTTGGACGACCTCTTACTGAATTGAGGAGCCAGCTATTTAACAAAAAATCCAAACTGATAGAAAGAGCTGCACTATATTTGAACACACCCCTCATGTACAATGGTGAACATGCAGAAAGATAGTAGACATGAAAAGACCTTAAATGTGAGATCAACGAAGCGGGTGGGCATACGGGAAGAGCATAGCCATGGAAAGACTTGACGTGGAATGAAAATGCCGAAACTATTTGATACCATATTGAATTGATGCCCTAGGCAAGTTACCTAAAAGTTTGAATTGTTTGAAAGAGTTAAGCTATATATTTTAGCATTTCTTTTGGACAGGGCCTTGATCCTTGTAGTTGTACGTTATGTTGCGAGCTCCTCCGCGCAAGCCTAGTAATGGTCGGTCGCCCTGGTAAAAGTGTACACGGCGCAATGCAGACATGGATGAAATCGAGTTGCTGCTGGGATACATCAATCAGGTACACAAAGCATGCAAATGCATATGCAAAAATGGCGGTGTGTTTTACATTATGCAAAAACATGTGGTTGGATAGTTACCAGGGTAGTGGTTCCATAGCTAAGAGCATCTCCTCTAGCATGCCCAAATGCCTCCTAGTATGCTTATTTGGGGATACTCGAAAACAGACTCACACCAACACTTCTAAAAGGATGCCAACAGTGGGTGCGGCCAAAAAATTCTGTCCGACAACACCACGCCAAACCCGAACCATAGGGATCAGCTAGGGGTGCCGCCAAGCACGGTCATGTAGGATTTGCTCGGCAAGCCCGTCCTGCAAGCTGCACACACGACCCCTAATTCTTTTTAGTTCCCAATCCACTCTCCTACCTATAATTTCCCCCCTTTCTCCCGCCTCGGCTCCTCTTCCCGCCGAGCCCATGCCGTCGTTCACTGTTACCACCCCACACCTCCACCGCCCCGCTTTTCAACTATTTGAAAATTTTGATGGCCGAAATGTGGGCCTTTGCATGTATTAATTTGAACTACTTGATCACTTTAAATTTGTTTGAGAAAATGCCATTTGGGCCGTCCTATTTGAGGTGCTGCTCTAGGAAGAGGCCCCAAAAAGGGCGATCTCTTGTGCTAGCACCTCCAAAACAGATTGTCCACCGATGTTGCTAGACGTAGTTAGGGGAGGGGGTGGCCGATTCTCTAATCCTAGATAAAACTCGAGATAACTCTAATATAGTAATAGAAAATGAAATGAAACAGTCGACCCATAGATAGACGGTCTAACGCTTTGATGTCTCAAAAAGACGAAATTTCTGTTTAGTGGAAGGCAACGTTGCAGTCGATAGCTAGACAAACGTGGTAATTTCGTCAATCCCGTTGTCTCAGTTTCTCGGAAATTCTCATAGGATAGCCTGGATAGGTTACAAGAAAAACGAAAGTTTTATTTTTCCAATTATAATACCCGCAGGCATATTAAGCCCGTGGGCCAAAACCAAGTTTGGGCCAGAAATGAAGCAGCCCAGGCTCGCTGACGCTGGGCGCGACGACCGATGCGCGTCGTCGTCAGTGCTGAGTGTGGACGCAGTTTTTCCGATTAATCCAGTTTCCCTTCCCTCCAAATTCCCCACCCAAAAGCCCTAACCCCGCCATTCCACCGCCGCCGCGCCGCCCATGGCGCCCCCGCGCGCCGCCAAGCGGCCGAAGCTCGAGGGCCCCTCCTCCTCCGCCCACGCCGGCGCGCCCCAGCGGGGCGAGGACGACTACGTGCCGGGCAACATCGTCGAGATCGAGCTCGGCAACTTCATGACCTACGACCGCCTCGTCTGCCGCCCCGGCCCGCGCCTCAACCTCGTCGTCGGCCCCAACGGATCCGGCAAGAGCTCACTCGTCTGCGCCATCGCGCTCGCCCTCGCCGCCGACCCCGCCATCCTCGGCAGGGCGTCCAGCGTCAGGGCCTTCGTCAAGCGCGGGGAGGACTCCGGACACGTCAAGCTCTCCCTCCGCGGTGACGCGCCCGGCCGCGACATCTGCATCACCCGGAAAATTGACACCAACAACAAGTCCGAGTGGCTCCTCGACGGTAACCCTGCTCTGTTCCCCACCACTATCATGTATTTTAATTCGGCAATGTGTGTACTTGTTGCTGAACAAAACGGGGATTTGTTTCCTGCAGGTGCCAGCGTCCCCAAAAAGGACATCATAGATGTCATCAAGAAGTTCAATATCCAAATTAACAACTTAACTCAGGTCTGCATCTCAGCTTATCTTCTCTCCATGGAAAGAAGCGACTGCGAAGCTACTATACCTAACGATGATTGCTGTTTCTGTCTGTTGCTAGTTCCTGCCGCAAGATCGGGTATGCGAGTTTGCAAAGCTGACTCCCATCCAGCTGCTAGAAGAGACCGAGAAGGCCGTCGGTGATCCTAATTTACCCGTCCAGCATCGCCTCCTCATAGAAAGGAGCAAGGAGCTCAGGGTTCTCGAAGTGGTAAACATCAAACTTCATTTCTGTTTTATCTTTGTTTAACCAGCTGATACTTTCCTCGCTTCATACATATCATCTCTTACGCTCCAAGCTACTGAGTTTATATCGAATTTCAGACTGTAAAGCAAAAGGAGCAGACCTTGAACAACTTAAAAGCTCTCAATGCTGAGCAAGAAAAAGATGTCGAACGTGTCCGGCAAAGAGATACACTTCTGAAAAAGGTCCGTTTTATTGTTTGGCTATGAATGTGGACCGTAGTTTTATCACCATATTGTTGCAATTATGTGTTGGTTGATTGTGCCCTAGGCTGAGCTAATGAAGAAGAAGCTGCCATGGCTCAAGTACGACATGAAGAAGCTGGAATTCATGAAGGTACAGGAGGAGGAGAAAACCTTCAAGATGACCATGGAAGCAGCAGCCAAAATCTGGCAGGATGCAAAAGCCCCCATCGAGTATGTATCACTGTCAAAAGGATCTGGCTCAGTTATTAATTTTCTTCACTTGTAAATCACTCTCTACTTGTTTCTGGAAGTCCCTAGTATTGCATGGTTTGGTGTTTGTGCTGGTGTGCTTCTTTTGATACCCATATTTACATTGATCTGTCACTTTTGGACTAATAATATTATTTCAACACCTTTTGAATGGTGTTCATTCTTAACTGGAAATCAATTTCTGATTGCCCCAGTGATATATAGCAAAATGTTATTTTTTTTTTCTCATTGTTGCTGGTTCAATAAAAGTTTCTCGTACACAAATTTTACTTTGTCTGGCTGCCTGAGAATAGCGAAGGTTTGATTTCTAATGAATGCACATCTTCTTGCTCTTCTCTATTAATGTAGAGAGCTCAAGAAAGAGAAAATGACTCATGCTTCAAGTACCAAGAAGATAACCAACCAAATAAATCAAAACACAAACAAGCGTCGGGAAGTTACAGACGAGGAAGGGCAGCTGGTATGAACTCTTCATTTTGCTGCTCAAACCAGCTCCTTAGTGCAGTATTTTCTGTTGCTGATCCTTGAAACCTGTTGTGGTATCAGAGTGCACGATTGAAAACCACGTTTGATGACATAGAAGATCTGAAAAGGCAAGAAAGATCTCGGCAACAAAGGATCTCGAATGCTAGGGATGCTCTTGCTGCTGCTGAAAAGGAACTTCAGGATTTACAACCATACGAACCACCTAGAGCTGAAATGGTTAGTTTAGTCACTTTGTTTCCATGACTTTTTTGCTTTGTATTTGTGCAGTTTTCTGTTTGCATCTGTAACCATCTTAGCCGGTTTATGTGCTTACATTAACACAATATTGATGAGTAATGATGTGAAAACCTGCGTCTAAATTTATCTTGTTGCACAGGCACAACTGACAGATAAAATTGCACAAACAACTTGTGGCATACACGATCTGAAACTCAGACGGAATGATAAGGAGCGCCAGTTAGCTCAGGAGAAAGAAAATCTGAGGAAGTGTTCTGATAGGTATCCAGCTTGTCAACTACCATCTATATACACTGTTCGTGCCATGGCTACCTAATACACATCTCCTACAGGTTGAAGCAAATGGAAAGTAAGAATAATAAGCTACTCCAAGCATTGGAAAGAACTGGTGCTGACAAAATCAGTGAAGCATACTACTGGGTGCAAGATAACAAAAATATGTTCAGGGCAGAAGTTTATGGGCCTGTTCTCCTTGAGGTTTGTTTCGTTGCATGCCCACTAACTTCTGTTTTCTTGGCATCCAAGTGGCTTATCATTATACTTTCTTCGACTGATCTCAGGTTAATATTCAGAATAAGACTCACGCTGCTTACTTGGAAAACCACGTTCCCAATTACGTATGGAAGGTACTAATATTATGATAATTTTTCATGTTCCATTGCTAAATCCTGGTGGGCACATTACTGGTTTCCTTAGTTTTATCAGTTCCACTGAATTTTCTCCTCCATTTTATAATATGTTTGGCTAGCATACCCTAGGAGGCATAAAAATGAAGTAATATTTGATGGAATTGGATCATGCTTGCTCAACAATGGTTCTGGTCCATCAAACATTGCTTAAATTTTTTTGCCTCCCAGGTAGGCATGCTGGGCGATATTATGAAATGGAGGTAGCATAAAGCAAGGAGCCTCTGATCGAACCGGTACAGGTCTACCAGTAGTTGCAGGTCTCTGTGGGTGTGCCATTGCAAATTGTGCCCATGTCCTGTGCATGATTAATGTGCAGAGCAGACTGATCGTCCAGTTACTGAAGATTATTAGTGTCTAATAGGCAGCTCCACTGTTTTCTAGATTAAGTTCCGATGCTTACTATATCTATTTCTCTTCGTAAATTTTGTTTATTATATCTGTTGATTTCTATAAGAAGACATTATATCCGCAAACAAATTTACTGCCATTTTGCCATGTGTGCCAGTCATTCATTACCCAGGATGCTTCGGACCGTGATCTCTTGGTTAGGCAACTGAAGCATTATGGTATTCCTGTTCTGAACTGTGTGAACAATAACTACAGGTGTGAGCCACTCAACATTACCCGGGAGGTTAGCACATATATACCAGTCAAATTGGCATTTTAGGACATCAATGTCTGTTACATTTTATTACCCTCCCTTTGTTTCATGAGCGCTGTTTTGTTTCGAAATCTTGTCCCTTATTATAATGCGGGGATGCAAATTTAATGCTAGTTCTCTTTTCATGGTTGTTCAGACCTCTTTTTGAATTGTTTATGCACGAGCAGTTCACTTCACCCACACAAATCATCATGTCTCATCTTAGCTACACACTATAGTTATCTTCTTTGACTTTATCAACTCTGATCTTTCTTCATCTTTGTGCCAATCAAAACGCGCCCAGCAAAAAAAAAAACCAACGGAATAAATTGTGGCTCTGTTAATTTTCCTTTTGACAGATGGAGCAACTTGGGATCAAATCACGACTTGATCAAGAATTTGAAGCTCCTCCTGCTGTAAAAAATGTTTTGATTACCCAGGCTTCTGTGGATCAATCGGTATAGCACTGCTTATATCTAGTTCATGAATCTGTACCAACTTGCAATGTTTATGACTTCGGAATTCTCTTCTTTTTCATGCCCATGAAGTATATAGGTACAGATCGAGCAGATGAAAGGGCAGATGAGGTGGTAAAGTTAGGTATTTCTGACCTTTGGACTCCACGTAACCATTATCGATGGTCCAGATCAAGATATGGTGGTCATGTGTCAGCAAATGTTGATTCAGTCTATCCGTCTCGTCTATTCATGTGTGGTATGTGTTACAATCTCCTCCTTGATAAGTTAGTGGATCATATGGTTCACCTATGCAGAATGCTTATCAGTTTATTCTTGTAGACTTGAATATTAGTGACATTGAAAGGCTTCGATCTGAAAATGATGCACTTAAGAAAAAAGTTGAAGGCATGGAGGAAGCCTTAAGAGAGCTCCAGAAAGACCAGAGAAAATTAGAAGATGAAGAGGCAGAATTCCGCAAGGAAAAGGTTTCATACATTTTAATGCTAATTATATTCAAGTAAAGCTCATCTGTTTCTGATAATGCTTATATTTTGACCGTCATATTTCCAGGAGACTATTACTGACAAGGTGAGGTTCCATAAGAAGAGGAGAGAAGAAATACAAAGGCGTGTAGGTATGTCACTTTTTCTCTGCTCTTTTACATGTAGCTTGCATAATATGTTGCTCTTCTCTCTAGATATTAAAAGAAGAACTCTGGAGGACATATCTCAAGAGGAGGATGTGGAATCCAGCACAAGAAAGCTTACTGATCAGCTAGCTAAGTTAAACGATCAACGATTTCGAGCTGTGATAAAACTCAAGGCTAGTACTTAAGCTAACCACCAATATTTCGTTCATCTTGATCATCATCATGGCTACATGTTCTTACTACATATTGATTTTCATTCTCTTAGAGTTTACTTGTTGAAGCTGTTGCTCTCAAATGGAGTTCTGCAGAAAAGAACATGGCTTTTATTGAGCTTGATACAAAGGTATGCTCCTTGAGAAAGCAGTCACATCTGCAAATGAGGTTCTTAGAATGGATGCGCCAAAAATTCCTTGTCTTTCCCATCATATGGCATAGTACCTACTACCTAGTACTAGTAGGTCAATACCCATCAGTTGCACTGTTAGAAACTTTGCAATTACACCCAATTAATCATCACTATTGTAGAATGTTTCTGTAAGATAATGATTTCATGCAAGTAGTTTGGTGCAATTTTCACAAATGCACATGTTTATGAACAATGCACAAACCAGAAAAAAAACTGACGCACGAAAGTGGTGAGCTCATTCAACTATAAGTGCTTATTTTTAGTGTAGTTCCATGTCTTGAAACATTTCACTGCATTAATTATCTGGCTTGGTATCATCACTAGAAAATTATAGTTTTTGATATCCAACCTTTTGTGTGTTTTTTTACCATCATTTGCATCTCATAGATATGGGAGATGGAAAAGGATGTGAAGAAATTTGAAAAGGATGCTGTACAGGCTGCCAAAGGATATGAAAACTGTGAGTTGGTGCTACCAATTGCATTGATGTTTTTAACAAGTATGTATTGAAAATATTGTTTGTTGGTAGGCGATTAAGCCATTCTTTATTATGTACCCCCTTTTGCATCGAGATTTTGCCATGATATGCTTTGTATGTACAATTTTCGGGGACAGATTATATGTCACACACACCATGCGATCTATGCTATATATCCAAAAAAAATTGTAAGGCAGTGGCACAGAATGCCAACAAAGTATTTTTATTTACTTTTCGATTTTTATGTGGCACTGCACACTAATATGTTGTTGCTGCACTGGTTGATGATCCATATATTGATTCTACTGTCATCACTATATATAGTTTGTATGATCATGTGCTGCAATCATACTTTCTACAAAAAGGGAGAATTGGCGGGGAATGTTGAAGATTGTTTTGTGTGGCCTCACATGACAATGTCGTGGGTCCAGCCCGCTGGCAGGAAGCTTGACCTAGAAAACCAAAGTTAAATATGAAGACTTCATTATCTGTCTGTATCTGGTCAATTAGTTAAAGATACAAATTTCTTTGAGAATATTTGTGCTTTTCTCTCCAAGTTTGCTGGGTTCCCTTGTTAAATAAGACGCCTATATAAGCCAGGCCTTTAGTAAAGATTAGTCGAAGCATAGGCAGTTCCTTCGTCAACTTTACTACTCCCTCCGTCCATAAATAGATGTCTTAGATTTGTCTAAATATGGATGTATCTAGACACTAAATAATGTCTATATACATCCAGATTTATACAAATCTAAGATGTCTATTTATGGACAGAGGTAGTACTTTGCATTATCTATTACCATGCCGGGTTGCTGCCTGCAGTGTTGGCCTGAGATCAAAGTTCACCACAGCTATAATCTCGGAAAGTCGGGTACTAACAGAAAGATACTGGATAACTTGTTCCCCCAAACCAAAATATTGTAATTTGCAAGCTAGTCCTTGAAATCCAGCAGTATATGAGCTCTGAAATAATGCTGGAATATCTCACTCGGAGCTCCACTTAAGTTATACGTGCTTGCATTTGTTGAATAGCTGTTAAAAATAGAAATATTAGATACTTGTGACATTTTGAGTATATGTTGGCCTTCAAGCAGTCATTATTTTATTTCGATACTTGTATTACAAATGGTCAGCTGCGTCTGAGGTTTGCTTGACTAAATTTTCTTTTTCAAATAGATCTCAGTTGAATAATTGATATTCGTCGACATTGATTGACGAATAGTTTAGCATATGGCGTCTTATTCATTTTTTTTTGTATTTTCTCATCAGGTAAAAGAATCACTCAAGAGCACCGACAGGTACTGCTTAAGGCAAAACAGCATGCCGAGTCAATATCTGTGATCACCGAAGACCTTGCAAAAGAGTTTGAGAAGGTATATCGTGAATTAATTTTAATAAACTTAGAATTTATATAGGATTTGAATATTTTGTAGTAGTAAAAGTTCAACAAATTTAAACTTGTTCAGATGGATAAATTTTGCAAATGGAACATCTGGCTACATAAAAGAACAAAATTAGAATATCTATTTTTTCTTCTAGCTCCATTTTCTAACACAACTATGGTTACTAGTGTGCTAGAAGGTATAATTTTGTTGACGCAAAAGGTAGAAATCTCCCTACCTCATATTAGAAGCATCAAAATATTAAAGGGTGTCATAACAAGGTTAGAAAGTACATTGGAAACACCAAGTGTGAACATGCTCCAAGACACTGTCACTGGAGTGTATATTTGTACACCAAGTGTGAACATGCTCCAAGACTGCAATCACTGGAGTGCATATTTGTCAGTTATTTGACTTTTCTTTTCTTTTTTGTGCTTCCTGATAAAATGTTCAGAGCTCTCTTGAAATCTTATTTTTATTTATATCCAAGTTTCAATCACAATACTCTAATGGCCCAGCAGCCTCTTAGTTCTAACTCTGATCACTGGGAGTGCTAATCATTTCTTTTAATGAAAGACAATTCATTTGATAGTTCCTTAGGATGCTTCCACTCTACCAATCTTCATTTTTGTGTACTTGTCAAGAGTTATCATGGCCATATAAATATATAATATTCTCTACTGTATTTTTGTTCAAACTTCTGCATTAGTTATTGCTGCTTTCTTCATTTCTTTTCTAGCCCATCTCGTTTTTCTGTTTATTCTTTGAATCTGCAATGCCCTACGTGATGGCGCTTTCTTAGACCAAATAATTAACTTGTTGTCTTGGCCGCATATACATATAAAATTAATACCCATTTTTTGATGGTTTCATCGCCTTTCTAATCGCAGATGCCTAGTACAGTAGAAGAACTGGAAGGTGCAATACAGGATACTGAATCTGAAGCAAATTCTATGCTGTTTCTTAACCAAAATGTGTTGCAGGAGTATCAAAACAGGCAGCGCGAGGTACAACAACTTCACCAGTTAGCTTTGCTTGCATCTCATAGTTGGTTGCTCAGTATCTATATGTCTCGTCTGGAATATTAAGTTCTCAGCAGGTTTTTGGAAAACTAGAATGACTGGTCAGTCTGCGCAAAACGTTTAGCATGGGTATTTAGTTTTCATCATTTCGAATAATCGTTCGCAAAGTTGCCTCTCCACAACATTTCACTAGCCCTCCAATGGAAGTATCAACACATGTTTCTTGAACCTTGCTCCGAAACATAACTGAGGGAATCAATGGTGGGGTTATGACAGGGCAATGCTCAAAAAAGCGCTGGGAAGTGTATGCTTAAGCGTATAACTGAGCGCATCGGTGGCCAAACGCTTCGATTTGGGCCTGAGCGGCCCATTACGCGGTTAGGGTTAGGAATCCCCAATCAGCCACTTCTAGTCTCGACCTGAGACATAACAGAGAGTCGGCGCCATTGAAACTCTCCTGCGCGTGGGCACGTGAAGCTCCTCCTGTGCCGCCCTCCACCTCTTCCTCCAGGCCGCCAAGACAGCGACCCCTTCCTCCAGCAGCTTGTTCCCCTCGTCTCCTTTCTGTCTAGATCGACCTACTCCGCTACTCACCGCTGGCCGCTGCGCATCAGGTGTTCCCTTCCTCCACAGTTCGTGCGCGTGTCGCAAACTTGCAGTACGTGCTGTTACGTGTGTTTGCTGGTGCTACTACTGCTTAAGCTTGCAGAAATTACAAAAGATCATGCTCATGATTGTGCGTCTGTATGCAGTTCATCTGAGCAGAGCCTCATTGCTTGCTTAGCGCTTTTTTGAACCTTGTGACAGGGGCATTAGAACCTGGGGAGGTTGCTTAGGCTTGAGTGATGTCCCCTCAAGCAAACACTTTTGGTTGTACGCAGAATGTGTCAATATTCGGGTGCGGGAAAAAAAAAAGAACTCCCTACAGAATCTACATATTTGTCAGCTGCTATTCTGATGCTAACAAAGTACTTTAGATAAAGCGAGACTGGAACCTGGAACCGTTTCAGAAGAGCAAGTTGGAGCTGATAGATTCACGGCAAAGAATATCTCTTCATGAGCCAAATTATATTATGTTTCTTTGAGCTACTCACATCAGTCTGCTACTTCTATATGGATTCTTGCTGACAAAGACATTGCTTATTTCACTTGTGTAGATAGAATCAATATCAACAAAACTTGAAGATGATAAAGTAGAATGTGAGAGATGCTGCTCTGAAATAGAAACTACAAAGGTTTGGACATTTCATCTGATGACCTATTTACCATCATTTTTCAACCTTATGCAATTTTGTCACTCCTGACTTGGCTTTGCTGTTTTTCTAGGGTAAATGGCTGCCAACTCTCCGGTCGCTTGTTTTAAAAATAAATGACACCTTTAGTCGCAACTTCCAAGAAATGGCTGTAGCTGGAGAAGTTTCACTTGGTATGTATGCTGGATCTGTTTTATTTGTACACTTTTGTATAATATACCAATTGATGTTCTGAAATTTCCTGGCAGATGAGCATGGTCTCGATTTTAGTCAATATGGCATTCTTATAAAAGTAAAGTTCAGGTGAGCTTCTTTTCCAATTGGGTGCCCTGTTTTATCATTTCTTGAAATTGGGCAAGTAATAACTGGCACCACTGCACTTTGCTAAAAGTAGTACTGTTTCCTGATGCCTGATGGCAACCGTACTGGTTAGTGCATCCCTAGCTAACATAAACCTGGAAGTGGGACGGGGTTTCCAAGCTTAGTCCTACCAAATGATGATTGGTTGCACTTTTTATTGTGAGGAGTCATAGCTTGACTTTGATTCTACTCTAGAATGTGTTTAAGCACAATCCCCTGATAAGCGATCTTCAATTTTATCCATTAAGTAAAATGGTGTAATTGACAAAGTATCAGACAGTAAAATGGTTTACGCAAAATCCCCTGATGTTCATTTGTTTTGACCAATTCTACTTTCTTGCATTTCCATCTCACTATTCATTTTTTATATAACCGTGTTCATCAGCCAGGAACAACCATTAGAACAGCTTCCATTTGCTCTGTTTATTTTTTTTCTGGATTTTCCCTGTGCCAGAGTTCCAGCAATGTCCATTGTTAGTAGTTTTCAGAGTTCTCTTTCAGTACAATGTGTTTCCTAACACTAGAGGTCTCAGTAATTCATTCAGGGGAGCTTAAGTTGGTGCCTGCTATCCCATGGCACCAGCGCACCCATTTTGTGTCCCATTGATGTAGGCAGTTTTTATGACCGGTCTGGTCTACCGCCGGAGGGGGCCCACTGGCCCGGCCGGCCAGGCTTAGTTAGGGGCTTAGCCCAATTAGCAGATTAGGGTTTCGCAGTTTATCTTATAAATACAAGTTGTAATAGACAAGATCAGGAAAGCAATAAACAATCTTTTGTTGCCGACTCCCTCAGGAGTCGGAGTTCCCAAACCCTAGCCGCCAACCTGCCGTGTGCGCCGCCTCTCCCCAAGCCGCGCGACGCCCTACCGCCGGCGCCCTCGCCTCCGCACGCACGCCGTTCCCTCCTTCCCCTACAACCTCCGCCCTAGGCCTGGTAGACACTCTGGTTCTACCAATTTGGTATCAGAGACCTCAGTTTCGATCATGTCTTCGGGCCAGCCCACCGCCGCCGCCTCCGAGACGCCGCCGGCCTCCACCGCCGCTGCGCACCTGCCGCCACCCTCGGATGTCGCCGACGCCGCTCCCCTCCTCTCGCAGCAGGAGCTTTCGATGGCCATCCGCGACCTCGCCACCGCCGTCCAGGGCATCCGCCTGTACTTGATCGGCACGCAGGGGATGACCGCGCCAACCTTGCTGCCGCCCCTCGCCGCCTACCCGGTCGCGCCGGCAGCCCCACCCGCCCAGGCCGTGCAGGTCCCGCCCTCGGCCTCGCCGCCTCCGCCGCCGTGGGCGCCGTGGCAGCCGGCCCCATGCGCGGGCCCCGCCTCGCTGCCCCGGGCGTGCCCATCCGGCGGGTACAGTTCCCGCCGTCACCCTCCCGGCTCCCGGCGTGGGTGACCGCGACGGAGCCCCCGCCCGTCTACTCGGCCGCACCGGCGCCTTCCCCCGTCTACACGGCCACCGGGGACCCTCCGCGTCCGTCCTTCCCGGACCCGCCGCACTCACGATTCGCGGAGCCCTCCGCTGGTCGCGCGGAGTACCCCACCCAGGGCGCCGCCGGCCTCGCTCCCCCACGCTACACCAAGCTGGAATTCGCCACGTATGACGGCGTCGAGGACCCCCTCAACTGGCTCAACCAGTGCGAGCAGTTCTTCCGGGGACAACGTACCCTTGCTTCGGACCGGACGTGGCTCGCCTCGTACCACCTCCGCGGCGCCGCCCAGACGTGGTACTACTCCCTGGAGCAGGACGAGGGTGGCATGCCCCCATGGGACCGGTTCCGTGAGCTCTGCCTTCTCCGCTTCGGCCCCCCGATCCGCGGCAGCCGCTTGGCGGAACTTGGGCGTTTGGCGTTCACCACCACGGTGCAGGACTTCGCCGACCGCTTTCAGGCCCTCGCATGCCATGCGCCCGGCGTGACGGGCCAACAGCGCGCCGAGCTCTTCATTGGCGGCCTTCCGGACCACATCCGCGTGGATGTCGAGCTCCAGGCCCCGCAGGACCTCCACACGGCGATGCACTACGCGCGCGCCTACGAGCGTCGCGCCCAGGCGGTTCAGCAGGCGCCCCTGCCCCGCGGCACCCGCGCCGCCCGGCCTCCTCCTACGGCCGCGGCTGCCACCCGCCCCGCCCCACCTGGACCGACTGGGCCCGCCCCTGTGGCTACGCGCACGTTCCGCCGTCTCACCCCGGCAGAGCAGCTTGAACGCCGCCGCCTTGGGCTCTGCTTCAACTGTGACGACCCATATACGCCCGGCCACGTGTGCCCCCGCCTCTTCTACCTGGAGACAGTCGACGTGGAGGAGGGTGACCCAACAACCGGGACGGTTGCCATCGCGTCCGAGACGGCCGAGCCGACCGACGCGGCTGCCACGGCCTTCGTCGTCTCTCTACACGCGCTCGCCGGCATCCGCCACGAGCGGACGAAGCTGCTCCCGGTCACTATCCAGGGCGAGCCTCTGGTGGCGCTGCTGGACACGGGGTCTACGCATAACTTTCTCCCCGTCGCCACTATGCGCCGCCTCGCGCTACAGCCGACGGGTGGGGATAACCTCCGCGTGACCGTGGCCAACGGTGACCGCCTTCACTGCCATGGGGTGGCCCAGCACGTACCCCTCATCATCGGCGACGAGCACTTCGTCATCACGTGCGTCGGCATCGACTTGGGCTGCTTCGACTTCATCCTTGGCGTCGACTTTCTGCGGACGCTCGGTCCCATCCTTTGGGACTTCGACGCCCTGACGATGACCTTCTGGCGCCAGGGGCGCCACATTCGCTGGGAGGGTCTCGGGGGCGCCTCCCCCGCACCGTAGCTTCAGCTTGTCTCCGGGGCCGACGACGCCGAGCACCCCCTACTGACGCACCTCCTGCAGCAGCACGACGCCATCTTCGAGGAGCCGCAGGGCCTGCCGCCCCCACGAGCGAGTGACCATCGCATCCACCTGCTCCCGGGGTCGGCGCCAGTGGCCGGTACGCCCATACCGCTACCCCCAGCTGCAGAAGGACGAGCTGGAGCGCCAGTGCGCGCTCATGCTGGCGGCGGGCATCATCAGGATCTCCACGTCCCCGTTCTCCGCGCCGGTGCTGTTGGTGCGCAAGTCGGATGGCACGTGGCGCTTCTGCATCGACTACCGCGCCCTCAACGCCCTCACGCTCAAGGACAAGTTCCCGATCCCGGTGGTCGACGAGCTGTTTGACGAGCTCCACGGGGTGCGGTTCTTCACCAAGCTCGACCTCCGCTCCGGCTATCATCAGGTGCGCATGCACCCGAAGGACATCGCCAAGACGGCGTTCCGGACACACCATGGCCACTTCGAGTTCGTGGTGATGCCTTTCGGCCTCACCAACGCGCCCGCGACATTCCAGGCCCTGATGAACGACGTACTTCGCCCATACTTACGCCGTTTTGTGCTGGTTTTTTTCGATGATATTTTGATCTACAACGCATCATGGGCGGAGCACCTGCAGCATATCGCCATCGTCTTCAACGAGCTTCGAGCGCATTGACTTCACCTTAAGCGCTCGAAGTGCTCGCTTGCGACGACCTCGGTGGCCTATCTCGGTCACGTCATCTCCGCCGACGGGGTGGCGATGGATGCGGACAAGGTGGCGGTTGTAGCCGCCTGGCCGACGCCGCGTTCACCACGCGCCCTACGCGGGTTCCTGGGCCTCGCCGGCTACTACCGGAAGTTCATCCGGGATTTTGGCCTCATCGCCTCGCCACTCACGCGCCTGCTGCGGCACGATGCCTTTGCTTGGGACGACGAGGCTACCGCTGCCTTCGAGGCCCTCAAGGGGGCCCTTACGACGGGTCCCGTCCTCCAGATGCCGGACTTCGACAGGCCGTTCATCGTCGACTGCGACGCCTCCGGGGCGGGGTTCGGCGCCGTCCTTCACCAGGGCGACGGGCCGCTCGCCTACTTCAGCCGACCGTTTGCTGCACACCACCTCAAGCTTGCGGCGTACGAGCAGGAACTCATTGGCTTGGTCCATGCCGTCCGCCACTGGCGTCCCTACCTATGGGGGCACTCGTTCCGCGTACGTACGGACCACTACAGTCTTAAGTTCCTCTTGGACCAGCGGCTGTCGACGGTGCCCCAGCACCAGTGGATTAGCAAGCTGTTTGGCTTCGACTTCACGGTGGAGTACCGTCCTGGGCGCCTCAACACGGTGGCTGACGCCTTGTCCCGCCGCGACGCCGATCCCGACGCTGCTGAGGGAGTCTCGGACGGATGCCTGCTATGCATCCGCTCGGGGCCCTCCTTCGCCCTCTTCGACCGCATCCGCCAGGCGACCGTGTCCGCGCCGGACGCCCAGCTTCCGCGGCAGCAGCTCGACGCGGGCGAGCTGGACGACCCCTGGCGCTTCGTCGACGGTCTTCTCCTCCACGGGCGCCGCGTGTTCGTTCCCGACCACGATGACCTCTGCCACCAGGTGCTGCTCTTGGCGCATTCCGCGGGTCATGAGGGTGTCCAAAAGACACTCCACCGTCTGCGCGCGGACTTCTACGTCCTTGGCGATCGGGCCATGGTCCAGGATTGGGTGCGTTCGTGTGAGACGTGCCAGCGCAACAAGACGGAGACTTTGCGCCCGGCGGGCGTCTTGCAGCCGCTTGACGTTCCCTCGCAGGTGTGGGCTGACATCTCCATGGACTTCATCGAGGGCCTTCCGAAGGTGGGCGCAAGTCTGTCATCCTCATGGTGGTTGACCGCTTCTCCAAGTACGCCCACTTCATCGCGCTTGGCCATCCCTACACGGCATCGTCGGTCGCCCGCGCCTTCTTCGACGGTATCGTCCGCCTACACGGGTTTCCCTCATCCATCGTGTGTGACAGGGATCCGGTGTTCACGGGGCACGTATGGCGGGATCTCTTCCGCATGGCCGGGGTCCAACTCCGGTTTAGCACGGCGTTCCACCCCCAGACGGACGGCCAGTCCGAGGTGGTCAATAAGGTGATCGCCATGTATTTGCGCTGTGTTACAGGTGATCGCCCTCGCGCTTGGGTGGATTGGCTGGCATGGGCGGAGTACTGCTACAACACCTCCTACCACTCCGCCCTGCGCGCTACGCCATTCGAGGTGGTCTACGGTCGGCCACCGCCGCCTATTCTGTCGGTGGACCCGGCGACGGCGCGGACGGAGGCAGCTGGCGAGCTCATCCGCGCCCGCGACGAGATGCTGGCCGAGGTGCGGCAGCGTCTTGTCCAGGCTCAGCAGGTGGCCAAGCACTACTATGACGGGCGGCACCGCGAGGTGGAATACGCGGTGGGTGACTGGGTGTGGCTTCACCTGTTGCACCGCTCTCACCAGTCCCTCGACCCGCGTGCCAAGCGCAAGCTTGGTCCGCGCTATGCGGGGCCCTTCGTCATCGTGGAGCGGATTGGGACCTTGGCGTACCGACTTCAGTTACCTGAGGGGGCCCGCATCCACAACGTCTTCCATGTGGGGCTGCTGAAGCCCTATCGCGGTGATCCGCCGGTGGCCACTCCACCACTTCCGCTGACGGCAGAGGGTCGTCTGCTTCCCAGCCCGGCCAAGGTGCTCCGCGCTCAATGACGTCGTGATATTTGGCACTTGTTGGTGCAGTGGGAGGGCCTTTCCGAGGAAGAGGCGACTTGGGAGCCACGCGAGGCGTTCCAGCAGCATTATCCAGACTACCAGCTCGAGGACGAGCTGTTTGCGCAGGCGGGGAGAGATGTTATGACCGGTCTGGTCTACCGCCGGAGGGGGCCCACTGGCCCGGCCGGCCAGGCTTAGTTAGGGGCTTAGCCCAATTAGCAGATTAGGGTTTCGCAGTTTCTCTTATAAATACAAGTTGTAATAGACAAGATCAGGCAAGCAATAAACAATCTTTTGTTGCCGACTCCCTCAGGAGTCGGAGTTCCCAAACCCTAGCCGCCTCCCTGCCGTGTGCGCCGCCTCTCCCCAAGCCGCGCGACGGCGCCCTGCCGCCGGCGCCCTCGCCTCCGCACGCACGCCGTTCCCTCCTTCCCCTACAACCTCCGCCCTAGGCCTGGTAGACACTCTGGTTCTACCAGCAGTAGAATAGATACAATCCAGTGAAGCACAAAAAAGTAATCTGTACGTATACAATGAAGAAAATTTTCATCTTACACATTGTTTGATCTTACGCAATTCATATGCTCATGGCTGAAAGATAGCTTATTCTTTTAACTGTCTATTTATATTTTCATGCTTGCTTTCAACTCTCTAGTTCCTAGTCTCAGAAGCTTTAGCCAAGTCGATCATGGTCCTTGTATTGAGATGTGCACTTCCATCGTGAGCTAGTGATCTGTTACTGTTAACTTTCAGTTTGTCCAGCATATAAGCAATACTCATATATCTATTGTTCTTTCAGAGAAGAATTTCCCTGCATGGTCTTGTAAAATTTTCTGTTTATTACTCATTCCTTGTTGTCTATCTGTATTTTTTACTTTCATGTAGTTCAAGGGCTTGTACAATGTTCTGTTGTACCTTATTCTGAGGCATAATTTTCTTGTGAAATAATTTGTGAGCATTATTTTCCACAGGCAAACTGGTCAGTTGCAGGTGCTAAGTGCTCATCACCAGTCTGGAGGGGTATGCATACAAGTTTTCAGATGTATTGTGTTTGCTTTTCTTTTTATGCATGTTTATAATTACTATTATTTTCTGTCATTTATAGGAGCGGTCAGTTTCTACCATCCTGTATCTTGTATCGCTTCAAGATCTTACCAACTGCCCATTTCGGGTGGTTGATGAGATAAATCAAGGCAAGGCGATTCCTGTGCATCTTGTGTTCTTTTGAACAGTATTAGTCAATATATCACACAGATCTGATGCAGTAGCTTCCCCCGAAAACTGCAGGAATGGATCCTGTAAATGAGAGGAAAATGTTCCAGCAGCTTGTCAGAGCCGCGAGCCAACTGAATACACCACAGTCAGTTTCTCAGCCTGCAACAATCTATTTCACTTGGATCTTCTGGTTTGCCCTCGCTCGCTAACCCCTGCCATCTGTTTGTGAATGTGGCTGTAGGTGCTTCCTGCTGACGCCTAAGTTACTGCCTGATCTGGAATACAGCGATGCGTGCAGCATATTGAACATCATGAATGGTCCATGGATTGAGAAGCCAGCCCAAGGTAACGTGTCTCACTTTTTTAGTGGATGGATAATTGACTTGTTGATATCTGTTTAGAAGCTGATATACTTTGGCCACAGCTTGGAGCGCGGGAGATTGCTGGAGAAAGGTGATGAGCGTGGAGGCTGGGAACTGACTGACCTGACCACACTGCTTTTGGGAGGTTAATCTAAGAATCCATGAATGTAAATATATCTAGGTTCGATTAGTAGGAGTGGTTGTTTTGGCTTCATTATCCACAGCAGAAGCAAACCAGAGACTTCTGTTAAGTTGGTAGTAATTCAGTCTATTTATCAGCAGTGGTCTAGTCCTGATTGAATAGCTAAGCTAAGGGATGATGATGATGTAAATAAGGACATAATCCTTTTGACCATATTAAATGAACAACTTGTACAGGCTAAGTTTAATTTCAGTCTTGTTATAAAACGGGCTAGCATTAGATTGCATGGGATTGGGTAGGAGCCAAGCCAAGTGGTGCGTGGCATTTTTTCTCGCTTGTCTGACTGGCATTCACACATGGAACTGCCATTTTTCTCGCTTGTCTGACTGGCATTCATACAATCATACACGGAACTGCACTATGGTGCTGCATGGGGGGCTTCCACACGGCGCCTAACTGATCTAGCATGCGATAACAGCAACATTCTTTTCATGCTTAAAATGAAAGGTTTCGTCCCTATAGCGTGTGATGACATCAACTCGATTCTCTGCATGGTTATACATTTACTTTGAATAATGACATGGTTGCCAGATTTCTGTATGTCATTCCGGTACAATTTAGAGATGCATGCTACTACTTTTTGTGAAAAGATATGATCTTCTAGTTGTTAACACTAGAATATGTTACTTTCTAGTTGTCCATAACATTCCAATGCTTGAAACACATCTATAAAAATATGAAAATTGTTTGTTGTTAATTCAGCAACCATAATACGAATGAAGGCGGATGGCTAGTTTTATTAATGATTTGGAAGATACAATTTTGACTATTTGCTTCGAAATAAATCCAGTGGTAGGTTCCTATATTGTAGCATGTGCTCTCTCTATAAGAAGAATTTCCTAATTGAAGCTAGCGATGAGGGAAGCACCAAGTCGCATGCAGTGCCAGCCCTCTCCTCTCCTCGCGGATCATGTCTCCCGCAAGCAGAGAACTAAGGCATAGCCTAGTGGTTGGACACGCAGTGGCACTCCCGGCCGGTCAGGGTTCGAATCTCGTCTAAAGACGAATTCTGATTGCCTCACCACTCTTCTTAAAATATAACCATGGGCTCTCCTCATGAGAAATCTTTTATGTCTCCCGCCAGCACCATCCACCAATAGCTAGCTCGGATGACGCCCAACTTCGGCCGCTGTATCTCCTATACATTGAGCTCAACATGGTCCTCCCAGCCCCATGTGGCTGCCTATTGCGTCCAGTCCGTAAACATCCCCTACCTCTCTGACCTCAACACCCCACATCCCCATAGTTTGCATCTGGCTAACCGTCCTGATCTTGTCGTCCACCACGAAGGCTGCACGACATGCTCGATGACCTCCTCCTCGTGCCTGAGTCACACTGCGTGGTACACCACCTCCGAAGTGTTGTCCTTTCGCCGTGCAAAAGAAGAGCTTGCCTCACGGGAGCTATGGGACAACTGTGTTCGAACCTCGAAGGACCAAACTGAGCGCTATTATCCATTTTCTTCTTCTTTTGTGTAAATTGTGTGTAACATTGTCATTTATACATCTATTGAAGTGTTGTTTGCATGCCATATATCCCGAGAACACACCCATGCAGCAATCCTAGTCTGAAAACACGACTTCGATCGATCAACGCGTTCAGGGTGCTTATTCCATGGACTGGAAGTTGAGGGTTTGATTCCGACTAGTGCTATAACTTGAAGGTTTAGATTTTCACTTGAGTTTTTGTGGAGAGGACGGTGGAATGACTGATGCTTTCATTTCAGCAGCTGAAGAAGAACCAAGATCCCTTGAGCTTTTCACAGCGTCACCGAATTGGATGCCTCCTGTCCTAGCTCGGAGGACGAGCTGACCCCAGGTAGTGCGCAAGAGCTACACAGCGCTATGCTAAAGCCGTGTGATCGTTGTGTCACCGACAGCATCTTCCTATCTCGGATTTGGCCGTCAATCAGGGACCCCGTGTCGCGAGTGAGATCGCCAGCAATGAAATTTCATGTTGAATCAACAGTACTACTACCAGCTGCCTAGGATTGACAGCTGAAGCCAGAGTTCTGCGTTACAGCTCCCAAAAGGTAAGTACTCCTCCGATCCAAAATAAGTGTCGGTGACTTGGTACAAATTTTGTACTAGGTTAGTACAAAATCTTGGACACTCGTTATGGACCGGAGGAAGTACCAATTATACATACTGTACAGTGATAGCCATCAGTCTCAAACAATGCATATGAGGGCTCAAGTTTGCTCATCATCATGGGTTCTATCACTTCTTCTAGCTCGAGAGATTTCCACATATGAGGATAGCAAACAGATCTATGCTATTTCAGCGGTCACGAGAATATCTTATTATGAAAACTGGAAGGGATTTAACCGTAACTTGCTACAAGAGTACAAGAGTTCGTTGCTCCCACCAACACCCAACTCTTAGCAATGAACCAATGAATATCCAGGTACTTAACTGTTAAGTCGACGATTTCGGAGTGTCGCCCAGCAACCCAAAAATAGTGAAGATCAACCAAAGAACTTCGGTGCAGCTTCGGAGTATGAGGGTTACACGCTCGCTGACTGCACATACGTTCGCTCATAGAAGCCCATCACCTGATCAGCAACTGTCCACATTATAGCCTGACCAGGTGGAATCCTCATGAGCCTGGGAAGCAAGCCTCTCCACAGGGCTCGGAGGCCCTCCTCGGAGTGTATTGTTCGTATCGCATGGAACATGCCCTTGTACTTGATGTCACCAGTTCTCCCTTGCGCCATCAGCCTAGTCTTCACGACATCGAAAGGTCCAGTGCAGACCGGCCCTGCAGTTCCCGCAAGGAACCCAGAGACCATAGACTGCCATGGCAGGAGAACCTTCCCGTCTCCTTCATGCTTCTTCCAGAGAACAATGTCGAACATGTTCTTGGCTGTGAACATCGCAGCTTGGTTTGTGCCATTACGCATGACAGTTGGTGATGCTCCAGACCACAAACCGAAAATGCCTTCCTCACGAACAATTGTCTTTGCACAGTGTATAGGACCTTTGTATTTCAGCAGGTCTGTGCTTAGTCCTTTTTGCTGCTGTAATCGAATCTTTACGACCTACATCCACCATAAAAAAACATTACACCAATTTAAATAAAAAAAGCTTTAAATAATAGTACATAATTATGATTGAGAAAAAAACATAACTATGATTGAGAAAAAACATAATTAAAGTGACAGAGTGTGCATTTCAGCTTCCGCTATAAATATACAAGGCACATCAACAGAGCTCGACATTTCTATAATGTTTTCTTTTCCCGTGCGGAAATTGAGGTAACGAGCAATGCGTGGTTGTCTTGGTGACACAGTTTTCAGCACACACTGACAACTCAATTAAAGAACACCACTTACAGGCAATGATGAGTAAACTGAATATGAAAAAATATCATGGTGTTTTTCGGACCAACATTCCATTTTAGTCATGGTGTGTATTTTATTTTACTGTAGCATTGTACCTTCAAGCAACTTTTACTGCAACAACAGTAGTAGGAGTATTTCCTTAATCCTACCAAGCAGTATGATTGGGCAAACACTCCGCAAGTAAGCATCAGAGGATCCTCCAAACAATATTCACAATAGACTACCTGATGTTATATACTATTACGAGACCAAGCACTGCTTCCCTGTTTACAAAACCAAAAAAAAAAAAAGAGCTGAACACTTCTCTGATTCTGTCTCAAATTAAGAATATATATGAATTTTGATCCTAGCGCTTTATCGTTCTTATTACTTTACTGATGACAGTACGATGCTACCGAGACCTGAGAGATAGTACTGTAAGATGTTGAAACTTTCCATTTAACAGCCAAGGCTAAGGATGAAGCATACTTCACAGAATTCTCAATCAAAGGTTTATTTGACAGCATTCTAATAGGCAGCCAAATGCCAAGAGATACACCATTATAAAAAGGAGCCGGTGACTGGTTATAATTTCTTAGTCAAATGTATTTTACAGTAACGGGCATGCAGGGCAGCCAAATGCTTGATCATTTCCTTGGCATGGTATAGCAAACTACAATTTGACTGTAAAGTACATGCTGTCATTTTTTAATCCCAAAAGGCAAACTGTGAGGACTTTGTTTGAATCCGAAAAGCCAAATTGCCAGCACTTGTTATCTAGCTTCTAGCCTCACTCTCACATGCAGTACATGATTAAATAACAGGCGGACCTGTATTTTTCCTTTTTTTTTAGTACAGTGAAGACGCAACTTTACATCTGAAAACTAAAGGAAGATCCCGGCAGGTGCAACCTCGAGCCGTGCAAGTTATGTTAAAAAAAAAAGTGAAGGGGTTGTAGCGGCGCCAAAGGAATGACGAACGATTTGGTATTGGTAACTCGCGGAAATGGTACTAGTAACAGGAACAGAGAGGGGATGCAATCTGACGAACCTCGAACGGGGTGACGATGACGAGCGCCTCGAGTACCCCGGCGCCGAACCCGGACGCGAGCCTGCCCTGCGCGGAGACCTTGCCGGTGGTGGGGTCCTTGAAGGCGGACTGCAGCATGGCGTTGGAGCCGAGTCGGAGCGCGTACTTGAGCGTGAGGTGCGTGGCGAAGGGCGTGAGGCCCTTCCAGAGCGCGGGCACGCCCTCGGCGCGCGCGACGGTGGCGCCGCAGTGCGCGATGCCGCGGTAGGCGCCCGCGCGGTCGAGCTGCAGCCTGGTCTTGACGACGTCGATGGGCTGCAGACAGCACGCCTCCATCACGCCGCCCAGCGACCCCGCCGCCGCCTTCACGTAGGGCGGGATCGGCGGCCGGCCTCCGCCGCCGGTGCTGCGTGGCTCGTCGGTCGGCGGCGGCGGCGGGGGCGGGGAAGGGGATGAGGCCATTCGGGAATCGGGAAGCGTAGGCGGAGCTTAGCGGGCGCGGCGAAGAAGCGGGTTTGGGATTGTTCCTTTTTTTGCACACTTTTCTGCGGGAGATCCGAAAAGGAGCGGCGCAGGTTATATGGAATGGGCGAGACAAGAACGGAAGAGGGCACGTCAGCCGTCAGGGAAAATGGACCACCTGGTGTTGTTGCGGAAGCGTAACCGTGGGTGCGCATCCTAGGACCCACACGTCAGTAGCCTATTTCGGAATCCGACGCAGGGCTGCGAGGAGGGGTAGGTAGTCACGGATTCCTTGGCTCCGGCGGCAAATCAGCCAAGCGTCGCTATACATACACCTCTGCTGATTTTAGGTCGTGGGCGGCTAATTAACGAACCGTCGCTGCTTTGCTTTGTTTGCGGTTCCTGAGAAGCATCGGTACCTAGGAAGGAGAAGGCATCATGTGCTTTTGGTGTTCCCACGGATAGCACGCACAAAGAAGGAGCTTGGAAAGTGTAGGAGGGGACTGATTTCAGATGCAAATGTGTGACCGCATGGAACATCAAAGGGATTTGTACTGGAAACAACGTGCCCATGTAAATTGGTTGAACCGTAATTCCAAGTATTTCCATACATTTGCTTCGGCAACAAGGAAAAATAATAATATGAAGCGAATAATAAAAGAGGATGGGATGGTGGCATTGTTGAGAAGGAGGAGGAGGAGATTGTCACACCCTCCACACCGATGGTGGACATGACCAAATCGCTAGGCTGAGCTGGCGAGCTCCTTGGGCCCAGCGTCAGGGAGGACGGCAAGGATCTGCGTGTATGTTGTAAGCTGGAGTTGGCCAGTGGGCCTGTTGTCTTGTGCACCCATAGTTACTAGACCATAAATGCGCGCTTCGCTGCGCCCGTCCATCTTAAATATTTAGAAAAGTTTGTATAGTACAATATTTGAGAAAAATAGTATGAACCAATGGAGTCTAATATAGATGCCTCCAAGGCATGTTGTGTGCTTTCACAAGGAACCCATGGAAATCTTAGTTGTTTATACATGAAATAAACATATGATTGTGACTATGCAATACATTATTGTACACCATCTAATCAGAACACAAACTTTTTTATACAGAAATGTACCCAATTTAATTGTTCAAAGTAATAGTCATAATGATTAAAACATTGGAAAGATTCAAGAGATACAATCTTGTGCTGAGAAATAAAAAAACTATGTGAGGAAACGAGGGACTTCCATGAAGACTGAAAGTACCATCATTACAACATAACCTTTATTATTTTGAAACGCATTCAATAATATCACAAGCACAATGGCATATGTAGAAGCACTGACACTGTGGCATTTTTTTCATTCCTTGGAAGCATAAGAAAAAAAAATGAAAAGTTTAGGAAATCACACTTCCAACATCATTTTCTTCAAGCGTACTTTAGTGTCTAAATAACATAGAATGAGCAAACCTGAAGGATATTTCAGGTTAACCATAAATTGTCAACTTGTATAGATGAGCATGCGCTTCAAGGCGAGGGCCATTACTTCAGGCTGCATATATTTGGCATTAGATTACAAACCAATGAAGGATCTTAGTTGTACAAGCAGTGAGTCCACAGTGAGATATTACATTACGAATAAGAACTAAGTATCCTGGCTGTGATGGCTTTGAGTCCGTGACTTGTGGTAATGTTTAGTTCTTAGAAGCAGTAAGATAGAAAGCATATAATTTTCCTACCGCACCCAACTAATATTTCTCTTCTAAAATCCAAAAACTCGCAAGCTATATGAATATTTTTGCCTATTTCTAACAGTATTCCTATTGCACCACAAGTCTACCTGACTTTTGCTGCTGCTGCACCATCCTTCCAAAATTAGAACTAATAAACTTCACAAATTCATATTTAGAGTAATCATCACCATATGTGCCTTAGGTCTCACGATGGAGTAGCATTTGGTAACACAACTAATGAGTGTAACTCTGTTCCATCAGCCAAAGCTGCCTACAGATTCTCAGTCTTCCATTGTAAAAAAGAAATGAAGTGCACAATTAGTGATTGGTCAAACTACTCACCCCACCTTTCTTGTAGTTATATCAACCATTATTTGGGAAACCAACGAAAACAGTGGGGGCATGTAAGGCAAGAAACTTTGAATGAAAAAGTTTGCAAATATTCATGTGTGCTATTATATAGTTCTGCTTAACTGAACCATTTGTTCTCTCAAACAGAACTATTGCTAACCAAAAAGATAACACAGGAGAAAAAATATCTTAATTTTCAGCTTCTTCCATACACCATTTATTCTATGAATTTGTGCTTTAACCAAAACTGAAACCTCATACCTCCCATCAACAATATACCTTTTTCTACTATGAAGTTGCAATATAACCGACACATTCACAAGATATTATGTTTCATTCTTTCTACTATAAAGTAGGGGTAAATCAGAAAGAAAGGAAATATACTTTTTTTGTGTTATTTTACACTTCACAGTTGTCAAAAAGAAGGTCCCTGGATTTATATTATATAATTCCAAGATGCTCACACAAAAATAGCTTCTCTCCTCGGAGATCCTGGGCACTTCCCCTCGGAACCCAGTAATCAACAATCCTACTCTCTTGATTCTAGAACACCTTTTGTGGTGAAGGTTTACCCTGTTCCTTATACAGGAAGATGCATACAGTGTGTCAATGATCAATCCATCATTGACCGAATGACTGACTGTCCTTCAGTAAATACGCAGCCTTGGAAGGAAGAAATTATAATTTAAACGGATTCAACATCCCAGAACAATATTTTTTTTTGAGATGAATCAGTGGGTTTCCCCACTGTGTATATTTATAAATTTTCAAAAAGTAGTATGTACAAAAAGCATATTGCTAGAGTTAAGCAATAGCTGGCTAACTAGCAGGCCCTAAGCCCAAAGAAAGAAGAAGAAAAAGAACAAACTTATCTGGGACTATTGAAATCTCTCAACCCAAAGTTTGAGGCCAGAATAAGACTTTCTAGGAGTCTTATAAAGAAGCAGCGAGACTTCCTCCTTGAATTTTCTTCGGCATCTGTATAGATTCGGTGGAGTACTTTTGAAGATGAAAGCATTGCGAGTAGTCCAGATAGCCCACGAGATCAACATGATCAGCTCCATGAAGAAAGGAACATTAAGAGATAGTTTCAAACTTGTAATGAAGCTCTGAATATCTGTCTGTTGTGGAGGAATCCAGGTTGGGCTTACATATTGCCAACACATCTGAGCAAATGGACACTGAAAGAACAGGTGAGTTCTTCTTTCCAATTCATCCTGATCACACATAACACAAGAGTAGTTGTCCATGAAGAAATTCTTCCTTTGCAGCATAGCCCTGGTATTAAGGCGATTATGGATCAGCAGCCAGAAGAAGACCTTATGTTTCTGCTGACAACAACTCTTCCACATCCATTTCAAGGCTTGGAAAGTGCCACCCTTGTGCATGAGAGATTTATAAACTGCAGAAGTTTTGGTAGCCCTAGAATTCCCAAGAACAGTCCAAGTATCCAAATCAGTATTTGGCTCAAGATTCAGAAGCAGGGCTTGGAAAAGATGGAATTGCTGCAAAGCCTCTTCAGATAGAGGAAGGTAAAAGAGTTTGGCCAAATCATTAAGAAGCAAGGCCTGCTGAATAGAAATGTTTTCATCCTTACAAAAGGAATAAAGATGTGGCCAAGTATCTTTCAAGATATGAGTGTTCCATTTGTCTTGCCAGAGGAGAATAGTGTTGCCTTGCATAAAATCACATTCAGCCAGGGTTTTGAAGGATGGCAGCAGCTTCAGACAGTCTCTCCACCAGAAAGAAACCTCTCTAGTTCTAACTGGGGGCAGACAATTGGAATAATATAATTCCCAGGACATCTTTACCCAGGGCAGATCAGCTCTTCTGAAGAATTTGTGCAGATGCTTCATTAACAAACAGTCATTCTGAACTGAAAGATTAAGGACACCTAGTCCACCTTGATCCTTAGGCCGACATACCAAATCCCAGGCAGCAAGAGGAGGATTCCTTTTCTGTAAATCCTTGTCTCTCCATAGACAGTGTCTTCTGTACTTATCTACTTCATCAATAACCCATTTGTAGATCTTTAAAGAACAAAGGTAAAACATGGGTAAAGATGAAAGTACTGAGTTAACCATCCTTAATTTGCTACCATAATTCAGATACATAGCACAGGCTGGTAATCTCCTCTGGACAGTCTGTATTAGTGGAATGAAGAATTCTTTTCTAGGCTTGGTTGTACTCAGAGGGAGTCCCAAGTATGTAAAGGGTAAGCTTCCCTGCTGACAATGCAGGGCTTCAGTAAGAGCTGTAACTTCTTCATCAGCAATATTTATTGGGATAAGACTAGACTTAGAGTAATTGACTCTCAAGCCAGAAATATCCCCAAAGACCTGCAGTAGCCGTTGGAGATGCCTAAGTTGTTGCTCATCTGCTTGAAGGATGATAAGGGTGTCATCAGCATATTGCAAAATAGGAAAGTCTGTGGAACATTGCAAGGCCAGAGGTCTGCAGAGAAGGCCATCCCTCAAAGCTTCATTAACCAATGATTGCAGAACATCAGCAGCTAGAACAAAAAGCAAAGGGGAGAGGGGATCACCCTGTCTGACCCCTCTTTTACACTGAAAAAATGATCCAGGAATACCATTCAAAAGCACAGAGGATGTTGCAGAAGTCAAAAGCTGTTTTATCCAGGAGCACCAAACAGGACCAAAACCCTTTGCCTCAAGAACTGCCAAAATGAAGGAGTGGTTGACCTTATCAAAAGCCTTCTCAAAATCAATCTTAAATGCCACTGTTTTCTTTTTAGTTTTATGGCAAAAATGTAAGTATTCATAGGCCCAAGCCAGATAGTCTTGAATAGTTCTAGATTTGATAAAACCATATTGATTCTCATGAATAATACTCTGAATGACAGTTTGCAGTCTGTTGGCCAGCAACTTGGTGAGAAGCTTCAAGGTGCAGTTTAAGAGAGAAATTGGTCTGAAGTCATGCACTGTCTCAGCATTGTCTTTCTTTGGCACCAGAGTAATAAAACAACTATTGATACTCTGAAGGCAAAGGTTTCCTTGATGGAACTGATCACACAGATCATAGAAATCCTTTTTAATGATAGGCCAACATTTTCTAAGAAACTCAGCATTAAAACCATCAGGCCCTAGGGATTTGTTATTTGGAAACTCTTTAACAACTGCATCAATTTCCTCATGAGTGAAGGGTGCTTCCAAGAAAGCAAGGTCAATCCCTTCATTATTCAGCAAATGTGCAAAGGGAGACAGAGAAGATATGTTCTCTGTTTGCCCTAGCCTATCCTTGTATGCATGTAGGAGCAAAGTGGCCTTGGTAGCATGATCACTGACAGGGGCACCAGAATTGTCCATAATAGTAGCAATATGATTTTTAGTTTTCTGACTTGAGGCCATTGAATGAAAGAATCTAGAGTTCTCATCTCCCAAAGTAACCCACTTAATTTTCCCCCTTTGCTTCCAGTAGGCTAACTGTTGTCGCAAAAGAGTTGCCAGATGTTGTTTCATAGCAGTTCTAAAAGATCTCTCCATAGTGGATAAATCTCTGAAGTTTTCAATAGCATCCACCAGTGAGATCAGGGAATTTAAATCAGCTATGTCTTCCTTTATGGATGAAAGATTCTTAGCCCAAGCCTTGAGGTCCTTTCGCAAGCATCTGAATTTAGCAGTAATCCTCTTGGCTGCATCAGCATAATGGATAGATTGAGTCCATGCCCTTTCAACCAGAGGCAAAAAACCCTCCATATTTAGCCACTTGTTCTCAAACCTAAAAATACTAGACTTAGGGATTGATGTCTGGATGGAGAGAACACATGGGATATGATCTGAAGTAGTCATGGCAAGGGGCTCAGCAATAGTGTTAGGAAATGCTTGTGTCCATGCTAGAGAAGAGAAAAACCAATCTAGTCTCTGAAGCAGTGGAGTGTGTTGCATATTACTCCATGTATACTTTCTGCCCTTTAGGGGAATGTCAACCAAACCAAGGTGGCTAATAGTCTCATTAAAAAGAAGCATCTCATTGATATTACCACCAGGCCTGTTTCTATCTTGAGGGGATCTGATGAGATTAAAATCCCCAATCATCAGGTAATTTTCATCTGAAGGGATATGAATATTATGCATCCACTGGAGAAACTGAATCTGCTCATTGTCAGTGCATGGAGCATAAATATTTGTGAGTGTCCAATAATCATCAGACTTTGTTGCATGGAATTCAACTGAAAGTGCATATTTATTCTGAAAAACTTCCACTCCAGTGAAAACTGAACTATCCCAGACAGTAATTATACCTCCTGATCGACCAACAGACGGTACAAAAGCAAAAGAGTCAAAATTGCGTGGGCAGAATTGTCTGAGAAAAGTGAGGTCTACTTGCTCTCTCTTAGACTCTTGCAAGCAAATTACATGGCATCCACTTTCACGAATTTTATCAAAAATGAGTGTCCATTTAGAAGGGTCATTAAGGCCTCTAATATTCCAATTTAAGATTTTCCAAAAGATCTTATTCATTGGAAACAGGGATATCTAGTGGAGTAAACTGTCATGTACACACTGACAGATAAAACATTGGCTAGAAAAAAGCCATTCATCATAATAACCAGGTCCATCATCATAACCAGGTCCATCATCATAACCAGAGCATTACAGAGATTGGCAAGGAAGCCCCAAAAACAGTATCCAAACATAAAAACTAGCAGAACATACTGGTATTCATTACATATCATGCAAGCATAGATACTGCCCAAAACAAGGGGCCAAAAGAAGATAGCTATCAGAAGAAGAAGCATGCTGGCATCACTTCTTCTTGGATTTCTTGGGCTTGCTTGCATTGGGAACATCTGTAGCTGATTTTCCTTGACCACTCCTAGTCATCACAACTGGTGGTTCATCTTCTCCTCTGTCATCCTTGCCATCCACCTCAGGGGAATCCTGGATGTTAAACTTGTGACATAAATTTCTCACAACAGACTTCTTGACAGGGGGAGCAATGGCAGCACAAGCAAGACAATTCTTGTCAAAGCAAGTTTTAGCTCTATATCCCTTATTGAGGAGCTTCAGTCTGGCACTTCTTCTAACTTCAGAACAAGCTAAGGGAAGATTTTTACCCTTTTTCTTGTGATGCAGAACTGAAGTAGAGAAAGACTATTCTTCAGCTTGAATTCTTGGAGCTTGTGGAGTGAGGAACCCCTGGGTTACCTCCAAAGTTGCCACAGAAAGAGAGCAAACAGGTGGGGCCAGTGAAGGACAGTTCCTTGGGAGAGCAAAAGCTCTAGAAGCAGTAGGATTATTCAAATCAAATTCACTGACAATCTGCCATATCTTGGACTGCAGGAGGCTCTTGGCCCAGTCAAAATCCTCTGGAGTTAAAAGCTTAGCAGTAAAAAAATCTGCCCATTGAGCAGGAACAGAAACTGTGTTAACCAAAGCACCATCAGGCTTGAAGAATGAAGACCAAGCAATTGTACCTTCTTTGGAATAGAATTGTTTAGATCCATAGCAAGGTGAAATGCTTGCCACTGGGTCCACAGGTATCTCAGGAACAAGTGCCAACCCAATATGCAGCTGCTGAGGATGAGCTATCCCATTCACTGAAGCTCCAGACTCATCTGACAGAGTATTAGCAGAACTGATGGTAACAGTTAAATCACTAAGCAAGTCATCAGGTTGATCCATGTAAACATCAGCAGGTGGCTGGACATGAGCATTAGGAGGTTGGACAAAAGCATTAGGAGCACCTAGAGCAAACACAACATTTTCCCCAGGCAGATGGTCACCAGGATTAATCAAATCATTCAGTTCTAGAAAATCCCCTTCATCTAACTGATGTGGCTGAGCATTGAGATCAATAGGGATATTATGAGGTATAACATTCAGATCAAGTGGTCCATGTATCATATTATCAATAAGGCCAAGATTTTGACCAGCAAGGTTGACATTGGCAGGAGCTAGATTCTGGGCCTGAACCTGATCAGGAAGCCAAAGTGGCCATCCATGTGGAGCCTGATGGGCTTGATTTGGAGCAGCATGTGCTTCATCAGCAGGTGCAAAGGGGGCCTGGGGCATTGGATGTGGAGTAGAGCCATCAGCAGGGGGGATATCCTCATCAGCTGGGAGCCCACCAAGCAATTTTTGGCTAAGAATAAAAATTGGCACTGACCAAGATTCAGCAGCCCACTCATTGCTAGAGGAGACCACACATGAATGAGGAATGTGATGCAAGTCAACCACTCTAACTTTAACAACAAGAGCACCATAAGTACTAACTTCTTTATCCCAAGAAATGAAGGCGCCAAAGTCCTTAACAGCTCCTCTGATGTGTTCATCAGTCCACATATCACTGGGGAAAGCTAACAGTAAAAGCCAGCATTCTCTATTATAGGTAAAAGCGCGGTGGTTCAGACCCTTATTGTGCTCAACGAAAGAGACTTCCCTGCCTTGGAACTGAAGAGGGCTATTACTGACAAGCCAGTCTCGATGAGAAGGGGAACTAAGGCGCACATAAGCAGAGCCAATAGGGCAGCGCTGCGAGATACCAAGCGAGAAGCCGAGTTCATCCTCAATCAGCGAACGAAGAAAGAACCTGGTAGTCGCAAATGGCTGATGCGCAGGGAAGCTAGGCACAATGGTGGCGATGGCGACATCCTCGTTCTTGGCGGTGACCGGGCGGGCGAGGTGGTAGCGGCAGAGCTGAGGTCAGTTGGCCACCTCCACGATCTCGTACTGACCGGGGATGAACGGAGAAGGATCCACCGGGAAGTTGGCCATCGCAGATTGGCTCAATGTAGCGGCGGCAGGCGGCGAGTTCGGCGAGGAGCTACAGTGTTGCTGCGCAGCAGGGTGCCAGGGAGATGAAGAGGCAAGGCCCAGGCCAAGAAAAGAAAAGGAGGAAAAATCCTTAATTTTCTCCAGGCAGGTGGGGAAGTTTCCAGGTGTCCGAGATCCAACTGCCAGGGTTAAGTCAAGATCATCCATCGACGGCTGCAAGGGGTCTTCATTAGGCGGAAGATTAAGGTCCAAAGTGGCAGCGTCAGGGCCTTCCTTAAAGGGCAAATTGACTTCCTTTTGAACCCAGATGCGTTTGGCGGCATTAAAACAATTATCTTTAATGTGGCCAGGTTTATTACAAGCATAACAGATAATCTGATTCCAACAATTACGGCGAGTGTGTCCCATCCGGAGGCACCGAGGACACGTTGGCTTGGGCTTCTGCACTGATGGGCCTGACTGTTGGGCCGGAAATTCCAAGCGATCAAAAGCAGAAACTCGCTCAGGGCCAGATGGATAACTTATTCTGTCAAAGGCCGAAACACGGGCATGGGAAGATCGTGGCCTCGAGGGAGCCAAATGGGCCTGTGCATTGCTTGGGTGCGGAGCCTGTTGAGTAGTTTGAAATAAATTTTGCGCGCCCGACGGCGGAATTGCAGCCCGCAGTCTGTCAAACACCGATTGAATAGGAACTGTTGACGTAGAGGGCACGTTGACAGAGGCTGGTAGATCATAACCCCAAAAAAGACGCCCAATAATATCCTCCGAAGGTTTACTAGCAACCAGAGTGCGCAAATCTCGCTGTTGTGAAGGTTGCAGCGAATCAAGAGGAGAGACAACCAACCGGTCACCATCATCATATCGCAGACACTGTAAAATCTGATCATAGCTAAGTCCTGCAAGAATGGCTTCAGAGAGACGTTGTTTCTCCCAGGCAGTGAAATCTTGAATGAAGGGGAGCTGAATGATCCTATGTTGTACAGGGGTGGCAGGCTTAGCCTGTGGCTGGCTGCCCAGGGGGATAGTGTTGGCTCCTGTCAAAGGCTGACGTACAGCATCAGCAAATGTTTTCCTGCCATTAGACGAATATTTTCTGCTAACAGAAGTCCATGACTGTTCTTCTTCCTTCTCCCACAGATAGAATTCTCTAGAAAAGTTCGGACCACCATTGCCCCATAACAAGAAGAACACCTCAAACTCTGAACACTTATAGTGCTTAAGATTCTTGATAAAAAAACCCACCTCCTTGTTGCAGACTGAAAATCGATAGGTGCGATCTCGAAGAAAAATGACGTTAAAATCTTGAGGTATACCTCCCAGAGATACTTGTAACAGCAGGGCAACCATGGAGGGGTCGAGACGATGCTTTGAGCGACCAAAGGATGCAACCAGAAAGAATTCATGGCGGTTATGAGCCCTAGAGAAAGCCACAGGACAGCGGAACCGATGCCAGATCTGCTTTTGCAACCCAATCCCTGGTTTGAGATCGAGGGAAGGGGGCATCAGGGGAGCACGAACTTGCCGCGCCTCCACAGGGGACTCAGCTTCAACAAGAACCTTGTGGCAAGGGAGGGAGATCACTGATCCAGCAGCGATAACCTCGCCCATGGAGAGATACCGGGCATCAACCAACTGCCCATCAGAGTTCAACAGCGCCAGACGCATCGCCTGTGGGCGGATGCAAAGGAAGCCCGAGTCCGAGTCGGCCGAGAGCGGCCGCGTAGAGAGAAGGGAGCAGAATTTTACCTGCCATCGAGATGGCGATGCCCCCACCATCGTGAGGAGGCTGAACTTGAAGGAGGCGGCCGATGAAGGAGGGAAGGACAGCCCACTCAGCGGCGATCGCCGCCGGCGGAGATCTCAGATCTCAGATCGCCCTTCATCCAGCTATCGGGCTATTGTAGAAGCAAGTTTTTTTTTTATAATCATATCTCAGATAAATTCTGGAAAGAAATACATGTGACACTAATTCAGTTGAACTATTACTCAAAACCATCATTTAGGGTATGTCATGCAGAGTAGGAACAGTAAATACCTTGATCAACAATCAGTCCAAAACATGAGCAGATTTAAAGGTCTCCTCTCCTTTTCGTACAGAGTATAATGAAGCTTAGTCTGATTGGATGACCACAATCATTGGATTATAAGAGTGTAGGATGGACAGCTCGGTATAACCTAGGAATGAAAAACTAAATGTACAGGTATTCTAAACACCATTACAACTCATAAACAGGTGAAAAACGGTACCCAAGTGTATAACAATGACTCCACCTTGCTAGGCTATTGAGGTGCAAACATTGTGTGTGTTTCTTCCCCGTAGCATCTGGCTTCTTCAGCTTGTCATTCTTCCTGGAGAACAACAAATAGCGAGGCATATGGTACTTTTATGTACAGGTATTAGTACCCCCTAACATAAGTACCATGAAAATGGCGTGGAAACAATAATAATAATAATAATAAGAAAGATTGACAACATAGGGGTAACAAGAGCTAAAATTGCATAAACAGAGCACCTCTCCAGCAGCCATGGTCACGGATCAGGGTCACAAACACCCTATCAGCAGTTCCTGGATAAAAATCCCACACCAAAGAGCACGGCCATCCCTAAACAAACAACAGAAAGTCAGTAAATCAGTTTGCTACATAATGTCCGCATCGATGAAATTACTGAGACAAATGAGGATGGCAGGCAAACGGAAAAGCAACCCTAAGCAACGATCATATCTGATGAACTTGTGATGTAGTAGGCGAGATGGAAGTGGTAAGGAAAGACGTATTTATCACGGAGAGAAGAGGACTAAAAATAACACTGAGATTAATCACCATAATTACATGAAGGAGTGGGTCGAAATTACCACCGTGATTAGGGCTCCGACGGTTTCAGTTTACTCACCGTGATTACGCCGCCACGTATGCAAACGGAAGGAGAGGCGTTCGTCCGACGATAGAGAGGTCCCCCGGTGGATCGATGATGGCGGGAAGGAGTCCGCTCCGCAGCCTACCCTCCATCCAGACCTTACCGGCACCAGAGAAGAAACCAAATAAGTAGGCGTCCTCTTCTAAATCCAGGCGAATGGAATTTAATCGGAAAGTCATAGGCGTTCGTACCCTCGCCTCGCCGTTTCTTCGGGGTTGGGAATCGCCTCGCTGCGGGCGTATCAGGAACGACGGCGCGACCAGACCAGAACAGAGAGGAAACAAAAAAGAACTGACAAGGGTTGTTGGGTTCACATGTAAAAAAAAGGGGTTGTTGGGTTCGTTTTCTACCGCTAGCGATAAGCTCTTGACTCTGTGGACCAGAACTATAAAAAGGCTGAAACTCCTGGCCCATATTAGCAACTCATGGCCCGACTAACCAGGTGAGCCCTAGCTCGTTTTATGGAGTAGAAGCCCGGCAATGAAAGCTGGCATGTTTAACGGGATCAAGAAGTAAAGAACGTACCCTTTGGGATTACTGCATCAATCTGAACCATTAGATAGGCAGATCGGACGGCTCAGAACGTCAAATCGCTGTGAGGGGTCCTAGCTAGGTGAGTTTTACTGTTTACTAATAAGGGGAGAGAGGTTGTACGGGACAAGACATGTGAAAAAAATATTGAAGGAAACCAATTCTCATCTTCTGTCTCCCCTCTCACCTAACTTGCTGTGCTCTTCCTCATCTCAACTCTATTCCGTGACGAATCCCCCCCTTGATTCCGATCGCTGTGATTGATCCCCAAATCAGGGTCATCACAATCTGGTAATCAGAGCTAGTCTCCGCTCGCGCTCCACAATCTCGAGATCCGACTGGTAAAGCTCCACCGTGAAAGGTGTGGTGTCGCTCCGGTGACGCCGCGCAAAATCCTGATCGGGGTGCGGTCGGGTTCAGAGGAGAGCCGCGACGGCGCCCGCTAGGTCTGTCCAACCGTCGGCGCAGACGAACTTTGTTCTGGAGACGATGGAGGCGCTGCAGAAATCAGTAGAGGAATTGGTGAAATTTTTTGGTGCGATGGCGGCGAACGTGAAGGTCGTCTCGGGCGACGTCCAAGGACTGCGACAACAGATCGTGGACTTCAGCGAGGACCTCGACGGCGTCAAGCGCCGTCTCGTGGAACCGACGAAGCAAACTCGCGTCGAGATTCCGCAGGCCAACAAGGGCGCTACGACCGCCCGCCTCGTCAACAATGGTCCGCCCCTCATCGACACATCTCCGCACAGCGCTGCGGGTTATGTCACTGTAACATCCCAAAAATTCAAAACAAAACCAATGAATTTCCCTAGTTCCAAATTTTGGAACCAACAAAAACTTTTATTAAATTAAGTTTGATGCTTAGTGATCTTGCTTAATTCTTGTGCTATTGCCATGATTGCTTGTTATTAGTATTTAAAGTGATCTTAAACCCTAAACCTCACCCCTCTTTTCACCATACTAGTTAAAATGAAATAAAAGGAAATTAAATAAGAAAAAGGCATATGTGCCTATGGCTATTTCTATAAATCTTTACCCTAAGCTTTTCTACTTTGCTTAGAGGTTTGGAAAACCTTCATACACCTTACCTAAGGCTTAACAAACCAAATCCAAGTTGTTTCCAAAGAAAATAAAAAGAAACTAAAAATGCCATAGAAGCATATGAGAGTAAAATAGCAAATATGTGAATTTAAGAATATTGACCCTAATACATGTTGTGAATGGTTGGATTGCTTCTCTATACCATTTCAACACTCAACAACACAAATTGAATCAAGCCAAGTCAAATTAAAAATCAAATGCAACATATGCATAGAAGCATATGTGGCACATAGCCATTTCACCAAACTTTGACCTATGACTTTAAACCTTGACCAAATGATGGGAAACCATCTCCAAACCTAATGTAACACTAAATTAACCCTAACCCATGCCCAAGTAAAGCAAGGGGAACAATTTACAAGTTTAATGAAAAGTGACACATCACCTCTTATGTGTTATGGCCATTTTTGCAAATCTTTGAGCAAGACCATTTGAATTGGTTTCAATGGTCTTAAAATGTTTCTAAACTAATAAGAATCACATTAGAGTCAAGAAAAGTCAAACCAAATGGAGAGAAATCAAATGGTGAGAAAATCCCATTTTCACTCACAAACACACCTAGCCAAATTTGCAAATCTTCAACCAAGGCCACCATTGCTTGATCTATTGTTTGTAAAACTCTTATATATGATAAACAAACACAATTGCATCAAAGAAACCAAAATCAAATCAAAGCAAAATTCAAAACTTACATACATGTGATAATGGTCATATGTCCCCTTTTTATTTTCTTCACCACTTTGCACCCATCTATCTTTTGTTTCTGCAACCAAACTTGGTCAACCATTGCCATGTCATCCAAGACCAAGTGATGGTGAACAACTTTCATGTTGACCATTAGTACTGATGTTGACCAGGTTGACCAGAATAGAGGAGACAAGTAGGGACTTTGAAACTATGTGAAGATGACCCACTTTTTGAATTGTTGCAAAACTTCACCAAAATGAACACCAACACCACCTTTCCATCACATTAAATATAAGAATGAGATTCACCAAAAAGATTTCCAAAATTCCACAAAAAAGTTCATGCGGCCATTTTGTCAAACACTTGGCAGGCATCAATTCAGACTTTGCATACACTCTATTATCCTCTGGTTCTTAGCCTAAACCCCTTTCCAATAGTGATCATCAACCTACTGGTACCCTCTCTGCACCTAAGCAAGCCTTGCTTTGATGATAAAAGGGGAGACATGATCACAACCACACCCATGCCGGCCATGGGCGACATCACCATGCCACCCTACCTCAACACCTTTCTCTGGTCCATCCACCCTTGTCAACTAGACTCACTAGGAAGTACTGAGCCTGCTGGACAAGATCCCAACTCCAAACCATGCACGACAAGCCCTGGCCACGGCGTGATCACCACGTCTGGGCGCGCCAGAGCGTGCACTGGCACGTTACTGGACGCGCCAGTACGCTGCCCCGTCCGAGCGCCATCGTCCTTCCCTTCCCCTCCACTTGCGCGTGCACCCTCCACACCCTGCCAGCACCTCGCCAGACACCGCCATTGGCCGTCGCCTGCGCCGTAGATGAAGAGATCATCCACGCTCTGCCGCCGCGGTACTGCAAGTACGCCACCGTCGCTAGCACGCCACAGACCCCCATTTGACGTGCCATCACGCGCGCTAGCTCTGCCTAGCCGTCGCCTACACGACGCGCATCCTATCCTGCCCCTTCACTCCCTAGAACGGCCACGCCATGGACGACCCCTCTCAGCACCCGCGGCACCACCTCTCTGAAGGAGATATGCCCTAGAGGCAATAATAAAGTGGTTATTATTTATATCTTTATGTTTATGATAAATGTTTATATATCATGATAGAATTGTATTAACCGAAACATTAGTACATGTGTGATATGTAGACAAAACAAGAAGTCCCTAGTATGCCTCTTAAACTAGCTTGTTGATTAATGGATGATTAGTTTCATAATCATGAACATTGGATGTTATTAATAACAAGGTTATGTCATTGTATGAATGATATAATGGACACACCCAATTAAGCGTAGCATAAGATCTCGTCATTAAGTTATTTGCTATAAGCTTTCGATACATAGTTACCTAGTCCTTATGACCATGAGATCATGTAAATCACTTATACCGGAAAGGTACTTTGATTACACCAAACACCACTGCGTAAATGGGTGGCTATAAAGGTGGGATTAAGTATCCGGAAAGTATGAGTTGAGGCATATGGATCAACAGTGGTATTTGTCCATCCCGATGACGGATAGATATACTCTGGGCCCTCTCGGTGGAATGTCGTCTAATGTCTTGCAAGCATATGAATGAGTTCATAAGAGACCACATACCACGGTACGAGTAAAGAGTACTTGTCAGGAGACGAGGTTGAACAAGGTATAGAGTGATACCGAAGATCAAACCTCGGACAAGTAAAATATCGCGAGACAAAGGGGATTGGTAATATATGTGAATGGTTCATTCGATCACTAAAGTCATCGTTGAATATGTGGGAGCCATTATGGATCTCCAGATCCCGCTATTGGTTATTGGTCGGAGTGAGTACTCAACCATGTCCGCATAGTTCTCGAACCGTAGGGTGACATACTTAAAGTTGGATGTTGAAAAGGTAGCACTTGAAATATGGAATGGAGTTCGAATATTTGTTCGGAGTCCCGGATGAGATCCCGGACATCACGAGGAGTTCCGGAATGGTCCGGAGAATAAGATTCATATATAGGATGTCATTTTATGTGAAATAAAATGTCGCGGAAGGTTCTATGGAAGGTTCTAGAAGGTTCTAGAAAAGTCCGGAAGAAACCACCAAGGAAGGTGGAGTCCACATGGGACTCCACCTCCATGGCCGGCCAGCCCTAGATGGGGTGGAGTCCCAAGTGGACTCCACCATAGGGGGCCGGCCACACCCCCCACATGGGAGGTGGAAATCCCACCCTTTGGGTGGGAGTCCTAGTTGGGCTAGGTTTCCCCTCTTATGGAAGGTTTTGGTTTCGGGTCTTATTCGAAGACTTGGACACCAACACTTGGGATCCACCTATATAATGAGGGGCCAAGGGAGGGGGCCGGCCACCCCAAGACCACAAGCTGGCCGCCCCCCATAGAGTGGCCGGCCACCCCTCCCAAACCCTAGCCAAGCTCCTCTCCTCCATATTGCCCGCATAGCTTAGCGAAGCTCCGCCGGACTTCTTCACCGCCACCGACACCACGCCGTTGTGCTGTCGGATTCAAGAGGAGCTACTACTTCCGCTGCCCGCTGGAACGGGGAGGTGGACGTCATCTTCATCAACAACCGAACGTGTGACCGAGTACGGAGGTGCTGCCCGTTCGTGGCGCCGGAACCGATCGTGATCAAGATCTTCTACGCACTTTTGCAAGCGGCAAGTGAACGTCTACCGCAGCAACAAGAGCCTCCTCTTGTAGGCTTTGGAATCTCTTCAAGGGTGAGACTCGATATCCCCTCGTTGCTACCGTCTTCTAGATTGCATCTTGGCTTGGATTGCGTGTTCGCCGTAGGAAAATTTTTGTTTTCTATGCAACGTTATCCTACAGTGGTATCAGAGCCGTGTCTATGCATAGATGGTTGCACGAGTAGAACACAATGGTTTGTGGGCGTTGATGCTCTTGTTATCTTTAGTTTGAGTACTTTGCATCTTTATGGCATAGTGGGATGAAGCGGCTCGGACTAACTTTACATGACCGCGTTCATGAGACTTGTTCCTCGTTCGACATGCAACTTGTATTGCATAAGAGGCTTTGCGGGTGTCTGTCTCTCCTACTATAGTAGAGATTCGATTTACTCTTCTATTGAAAACATTAGTATCAACGTTGTGGTTCATGTTCGTAGGTAGATTAGATCTCTCTCGAAAACCCTAAACCACGTAAAATATGCAAACCAAATTAGAGACGTCTAACTTGTTTTTGCAGGGTTTGGTGATGTGATATGGCCATAATGTGATGATGAATATGTATGAGATGATCATTATTGTATTGTGGCAACCGGCAGGAGCCTTATGGTTGTCTTTAAATTTCATGTTGAGTAGTATTTCAAAGTAGTTGTAATAGTTGCTACATGGAGGACAATCATGAAGACAGCGCCATTGACCTTGACGCTACGCCGACGATGATGGAGATCATGCCCGAAGATGATGGAGATCATGTCCGTGCTTTGGAGATGAAGATCAAAGGCGCAAAGACAAAAGGGCCATATCATATCACATATGAACTGCATGTGATGTTAATCCTTTTTATGCATCTTATTTTGCTTAGATCGCGACGGTAGCATTATAAGATGATCCCTCACTAAAATCTCAAGATAATAAAGTGTTCATCCTTAGTAGCACCGTTGCCAAGACTTGTCGTTTCGAAGCATCTCGTGATGATCGGGTGTGATAGAATCAACAAGTGCATACAACGGGTGCAAGACAGTTTTGCACATGCGGATACTAAGGTGGCCTTGACGAGCCTAGCATGTACAGACATGGTCTCGGAACACGTGATACCGAAAGGTAGAGCATGAATCATATGGTTGATATGATGAACACTTTGAGTGTTCGCCATTGAAATCACACCTTGTCTCGTGATGATCGGACATAGGTGCGGTGGATTTGGTTCGTGTGATCACTAAGACAATGCGAGGGATATTGTTTTGAGTGGGAGTTCACCTAGGTTTTTAATTATGTTGAATTAAAAATTTGAACTCAATTTGTCATAAATTTAGTCTAAACTATTGCAAATATATGTTGTAGAGATGGCGTCCCCAATCAATTTTAATCAGTTCCTAGAGAAAGAGAAACTTAAGAGCAACGGTAGCAACTTCACCGACTGGTTCCGTCATGTGAGGATCTTCCTCTCTGGCGGAAATCTGCAATTTGTGCATGATGCACCGCTAGGTGACCCTCCTGCAGAAGATGAATCCGATGAAGTAAAAGCTGTTTACGCGACTCGGAAAACTCGGTACTCTCAAGTTCAGTGTGCCATCCTGTGCAGTCTGGAATCCGATCTTCAAAAACGTTTTGAGCACCACGATCCTCATGAGTTGATGAATGAGCTGAAAGCTATATTCGAGACTCATGCGGCTGTGGAATGCTATGAAGCATCGAAACATTTCTTCAGCTGTATGATGGAAGAAGGTAGCTCCGTTAGTGAGCACATGCTCGCCATGACCGGGCATGCGAAGAAACTCAGTGACTTGGGAATAGTGATTCCTAACAGACTGGGGATTAATCGTGTCCTTCAATCACTGCCACCAAGTTACAAGAACTTTGTGATGAACTACAATATGCAGAACATGAACAAGGAGTTACCTGAACTCTTTGGCATGCTAAAAGCTGCTGAGATTGAGATCAAGAAAGAGCACCAAGTGTTGATGGTCAACAAGACCACCAGTTTCAAGAAACAGGGCAAGTCTAAGGGAAAATTCAAGAAGGGTGGCAAGAAAGCTGCCACGCCTCCTATGAAACCTAAGAACGGCCCTAAGCCTGATGCTGAGTGCTATTACTGCAAGGAGAAGGGACACTGGAAGTGTAATTGCTCCAAGTATCTGGCTGATCTGAAGAGCGGCCTTGTCAAGAAGAAGAAAGAAGGTATATCTGATATACATGTTATAGATGTTTATCTCACTGGTTCACGTTCTAGTACCTGGGTATTTGATACTGGTTCGGTTGCTCATATTTGTAACTCGAAACAGGAACTAAAGAATAAACAAAGACTACTGAAAGATGAAGTGACAATGCGCGTTGGAAATGGATCCAAAGTCGATGTGATCGCTATTGGCACACTTCCTCTACATCTACCTTCGGGATTAGTTTTAAGCCTAAATAATTGTTATTTTGTACCCGCGTTGAGCATGAACATTATATCTGGATCTTGTTTAATGCAAGACGGTTATTCATTCAAGTCTGAGAATAATGGTTGTTCTATTTTTATGAATAATATCTTTTATGGTCGAGCACCACAAAAGAATGGCTTATTTCTGTTAGATCTCGATAGTAGTGATACGCATATACATAACATTGATGCTAAGCGAATTAAACTTAATGATAATTCTACTTATATGTGGCACTGTCGTCTTGGTCATATTGGAGTGAAACGCATGAAGAAACTCCATACTGATGGATTACTTGAATCACTTGACTTTGAGTCACTTGATAGATGCGAAGCATGTCTAATGGGAAAAATGACAAAGACTCCATTTTCTGGTATGATGGAGCGAGCTACTGACTTATTGGAAATCATACATACCGATGTATGTGGACCAATGAGCATAGCATCGCGCGGTGGTTATCGTTATGTTCTAACCTTCACAGATGATCTGAGTAGATATGGGTATATCTATTTCATGAAACATAAATCCGAAACTTTCGAGAAGTTTAAGGAATTTCAAAGTGAAGTAGAAAATCAACGTAACAAGAAGATCAAATTTCTACGATCTGATCGTGGAGGTGAATATCTGAGTTATGAGTTTGGCATGCATTTAAAGAAATGCGGAATACTTTCACAATTGACACCGCCGGGAACACCTCAACGAAACGGTGTGTCCGAACGTCGTAATCGAACTCTCTTAGATATGGTTCGTAGTATGATGTCTCTTACTGATTTGCCGTTATCATTTTGGAGTTATGCATTAGAGACAGCCGCATTCACTTTAAATAGAGCACCATCAAAATCCGTAGAAACGACACCGTATGAATTATGGTTTAATAAGAAACCTAAGCTGTCGTTCCTGAAAGTTTGGGGTTGCAAAGCCTATGTAAAGAAGTTACAACCGGACAAGCTAGAACCCAAAGCGGAGAAATGCATCTTCATAGGATACCCTAAGGAAACTATAGGGTACACTTTCTATCACAGATCCGAAGGCAAAATCTTTGTTGCTAAGAACGGAACCTTTCTTGAGAAAGAATTTCTCACTAAAGAAGTGACTGGAAGAAAAGTAGAACTCGATGAGATTGATGAATCTATACTCGTTGATCAGAGTAGCGCAAGATCGGAAATTGTACTGCACCGCCTACACCGGCAACAGAGGAAGCTAATGATAATGATCATGAAACTTCGAACGAGGAAACTCATCGAACCTCGCAGATCGACAAGGGAACGTGCCACTCCTGATTGGTATGATCCTTGTCTAAATGTCATGATTGTGGATAACAATGATGAGGACCCTGCGACGTATGAAGAAGCGATGATGAGCCCAGATTCCAACAAATGGCAAGAAGCCATGAAATCCGAAATGGGATCCATGTATGATAACAAAGTATGGACTTTGGTAGACTTACACGATAGCCGAAAGGCTGTCGAGAATAAATGGATCTTCAAGAGAAAAACAGATGCTGATGGTAATATTACTGTCTATAAAGCTCGACTTGTCGCAAAGGGTTTCCGACAAATTCAAGGAGTTGACTACGATGAGACTTTCTCACCCGTAGCGAAGCTAAAATCTGTGAGGATTTTGTTAGCAATAGCTGCATTTTTCGATTATGAGATTTGGCAGATGGATGTCAAAACGGCGTTCCTTAATGGAGACATTGAGGAAGAGTTGTATCTGGTACAACCCAAAGGTTTTGTCGATCCTAAAAATGCTGACAAAGTATGCAAACTTCAGCGTTCAATCTATGGACCGAAGCAAGCATCAAGAAGTTGGAACCGACGCTTTGATAGGGTGATCAAAGACTTCGGGTTTATACAAGTGTCATGGAGAGGCTGTATTTACAAGAAAGTGAGTGGGAGCTGTAGCATTCACGATATTATATGTAGATGACATATTATTGATCGGGAATGATATAGAACTATTAAGCAGTGTTAAGGGTTATTTGAATAATAGTTTTTCAATGAAAGACCTTGGTGAAGCATCGTATATATTAGGCATCAAGATTTATAGAGATAGATCAAGACACCTAATAGGGCTATCACAGTACATATCTGGACAAGATTCTAAAGAAGTTTAGAATGGACGAAAGTAAGAAAGGGTTCTTACCTATGTTACCGGGCAAGGTATTGAGTAAAACTCAAGGACCGGCTACTACAGAAGAAAGAGAAAGGATGAGTAACATCCCCTATGCCTCGGCAAAGAGGATCTATCATGTATGCCATGCTATGTACTAGACCGGATATAGCACATGCCGTTAGTTTGACTAGCAGATATCAAAGTGATCCAGGAATGGAACATCGGACAAGATCAAGAATATCCCGAAGTACTTGAAAAGAACTAAGGATATGTTTCTTTGTTATGGAGGTGACCAAGAGCTCATTGTAAACGGTTACACCGATGCAAGTTGGAACACCGATCCCGATGACTCTAAGTCACAATCTGGGTACGTGTTTATATTGAATGGTGCTGCGAAGGTGGGCAAGCTCGAAGCGATTGCACGGTGGCGAAGTCTTCAACAGAATCAGAGTACATAGCGGCTTCAGAGGCTTCATCAGAAGCGGTATGGATGAAGAGGTTCATTGTAGAGCTCGGTGTGGTTCCTAGTGCATTGGACCCATTAATCATTTCCTGTGATAACATGGGTGCCATCGCCAATGCACAAGAGCCAAGGTCACACAAGAGGCTGAAGCATATCAAGCTGCGTTACCACTCGATTCGCGAGTACATCGAAGATGGAGAAGTAAAGATTTGCAAAGTACACACTGATCTGAATGTAGCAGATCCGTTGACTAAAGCTCTCCCTAGGGCAAAGCATGACCAACACCAGAATGCCATGGGTGTTAGGTATATTACAATGTAATCTAGATTATTGACTCTAGTGCAAGTGGGAGACTGAAGGAGATATGCCCTAGAGGCAATAATAAAGTGGTTATTATTTATATCTTTATGTTTATGATAAATGTTTATATATCATGCTAGAATTGTATTAACCGAAACATTAGTACATGTGTGATATGTAGACAAAACAAGAAGTCCCTAGTATGCCTCTTAAACTAGCTTGTTGATTAATGGATGATTAGTTTCATAATCATGAACATTGGATGTTATTAATAACAAGGTTATGTCATTGTATGAATGATATAATGGACACACCCAATTAAGCGTAGCATAAGATCTCGTCATTAAGTTATTTGCTATAAGCTTTCGATACATAGTTACCTAGTCCTTATGACCATGAGATCATGTAAATCACTTATACCGGAAAGGTACTTTGATTACACCAAACACCACTGCGTAAATGGGTGGCTATAAAGGTGGGATTAAGTATCCGGAAAGTATGAGTTGAGGCATATGGATCAACAGTGGGATTTGTCCATCCCGATGACGGATAGATATACTCTGGGCCCTCTCGGTGGAATGTCGTCTAATGTCTTGCAAGCATATGAATGAGTTCATAAGAGACCACATACCACGGTACGAGTAAAGAGTACTTGTCAGGAGACGAGGTTGAACAAGGTATAGAGTGATACCGAAGATCAAACCTCGGACAAGTAAAATATCGCGAGACAAAGGGAATTGGTAATATATGTGAATGGTTCATTCGATCACTAAAGTCATCGTTGAATATGTGGGAGCCATTATGGATCTCCAGATCCCGCTATTGGTTATTGGTCGGAGTGAGTACTCAACCATGTCCGCATAGTTCTCGAACCGTAGGGTGACACACTTAAAGTTGGATGTTGAAAAGGTAGCACTTGAAATATGGAATGGAGTTCGAATATTTGTTCGGAGTCCCGGATGAGATCCCGGACATCACGAGGAGTTCCGGAATGGTCCGGAGAATAAGATTCATATATAGGATGTCATTTTATGTGAAATAAAATGTTGCGGAAGGTTCTATGGAAGGTTCTAGAAGGTTCTAGAAAAGTCCGGAAGAAACCACCAAGGAAGGTGGAGTCCACATGGGACTCCACCTCCATGGCCGGCCAGCCCTAGATGGGGTGGAGTCCCAAGTGGACTCCACCATAGGGGGCCGGCCACCCCCCCACATGGGAGGTGGAAATCCCACCCTTTGGGTGGGAGTCCTAGTTGGGCTAGGTTTCCCCTCTTATGGAAGGTTTTGGTTTCGGGTCTTATTCGAAGACTTGGACACCAACACTTGGGATCCACCTATATAATGAGGGGCCAAGGGAGGGGGCCGGCCACCCCAAGACCACAAGCTGGCCGCCCCCCATAGAGTGGCCGGCCACCCCTCCCAAACCCTAGCCAAGCTCCTCTCCTCCATATTGCCCGCATAGCTTAGCGAAGCTCCGCCGGACTTCTTCACCGCCACCGACACCACGCCGTCGTGCTGTCGGATTCAAGAGGAGCTACTACTTCCGCTGCCCGCTGGAACGGGGAGGTGGACGTCGTCTTCATCAACAACCGAACGTGTGACCGAGTACGGAGGTGCTGCCCGTTCGTGGCGCCGGAACCGATCGTGATCAAGATCTTCTACGCGCTTTTGCAAGCGGCAAGTGAACGTCTACCGCAGCAACAAGAGCCTCCTCTTGTAGGCTTTGGAATCTCTTCAAGGGTGAGACTCGATACCCCCTCGTTGCTACCGTCTTCTAGATTGCATCTTGGCTTGGATTGCGTGTTCGCCGTAGGAAAATTTTTGTTTTCTATGCAACGTTATCCTACACTCTCCCGCTATAAATAGAAGAGCTCCGGGCACCATTTCTTCACAACATCTCCTCCCCTCTCACCACTGGTTCTCCTCGCATCAATAGCTAGTCCGATTAGCACCTCCACCGCCACAATTTGACGCTCAGAGCCGCCGGAGTCCGCAGATCATCGCCATCGATCCGCGCCTCCCCAAGCTCCGCCACTGTACCAGGGACTCCTTCACCCTCGCCAACGACGCCTCGCACCTCGCCCTCGATCGCCGGCAGCCTGGAGCCCACCTCGTCAGGCGGCCCACTCACACTGGCTGTGCTGATGGGCCGTGCCTCGCCGTTTGAAACCGTTTGGCCCCATAGGCTTTTCCCGCGCGGCCCATCATTTCAAATCTCGTTTAATTGTTTCATCCAAATTTCAAATATTGGTGCCCCATTCAAAAATGAATAAATCTCAAACTACTGCCCCATTTTGGACAAACTTTATATTATTAGAAAGCCTATGAAATTATCTAGCTAACCTCACTGGATTCAACCTCATATGTTTTGTAGATTTTGAATAGCAAAAATAACAAAACAGAGACTTTTCAGTATTCAAATAAAACTTAAAAATCAACCAATTTGAATTTTGAAGTGAATCCAATTGCAATAATTCACATTTAACAAACCCTATTTTATTATGTAAAAATATGATATATGTTCTGTACATGATCATGGGCTAGAATCAAAATATTGGCTATGTAGTCAATACTAGTCCATTTAAACTATATCCAAATTTTAGAAATTTAAATCTATGAGGTGTAGCACCTCATTTAAATCCTTTCTCAAGTGATATGAAGTAATGAGTTGACCTTTGTTTACTTAGGCTCATACTTGCTCACTTGTAGAATTTAAATCTAAATAGTATTTAATTTTCCAAAGGTTAATTACATCACATGAGATGATGAATCTCATTTAAATCACTTTTCTCAAATACTAAGTGTGAAGTGTTGACCTTGGTCAACATGGGATCATCCCTGGTTATTTGAGAATATTAAATCACCTCAATAGTAGTTTTTAAAATAGTTACAACTATGTGTTAAATCATATGAGAGGTTTTCCTCTCATTTAAATCTTGTTCTCAAGTAATTCAACATGAGGTAGTGACCATGGTCTATATAATCTCATATTGAGTTATTTGGTGACATTAAATCACTACCATGTTAGTATTAAATTGCATGAGGTATGGAACCTCATTTAAATCATTTTCTCAAATGATAAGTATGAAGAGGTTGACTTTGGTCAACCTAGGTCATATATTATTCATAAGAGAAATTAAATCTTAAGAAGAATTCAATGAGAGGAAATTATTTCTCCAAACCAAAGAGAAACCTTAATTTAAATTTTCAATGAGAGGAAATTATTTCTCCTAATATTAAATAAAGAAACCCTAGAATAATTTGTGAATAGATGTTAAGTAGTGATGCTAAGATCCATTGTGTGAGCCATTAAGGCAAACTAAGACTACTTAAGTGTTGTTTGGTGATTGTATCCTCGTATTCGTTTATAGACACTAGTACCGGAGACTATCAAGAGGAAGAAGTCTTCTACCAAGAGGAAGAGCAAGAAAACTTTGATCACATCACCAATCAAGGCAAGCTATTACCAATGCAAGCTAGACTAATGCAAACCACTTTGGTTGCAAGTTATATTCTTGCAAAGTGCAAAGCTCTACAAGAGCAAGGCACCATTACATTTTACTTTATGAACCTATCCCAAGTTTTTACTTTACAAGCTTTACTTGATTTTTATTTATCAAAGTTACTTCTTGGTTTATTATTCACTTGGTTGAATTATAGAGTAGTACAAGAGCATCACACTTAGCCTAGCAAGCTCCAAGATACTTAGCACCCCTCATAACTAGTTGCTAGTGCTCAATATTAAAAGTGACTATTCTAGTTGGGAACTTGTGAATTGAAATGACTTTGGAAAACCTTGGAATGATGAGTCATTCTATTGAAAGATTTTGAAGGTGAATATGACTTGTGAATGACTTGGTGAATTTTACAAAAACACTGATGGTTGGGTTCGGATGCGATATCATTCCAATTTTACAAGTACCCCCACAATACCTGAATCTGGGTAAGGCTTAGCTGGAAACTTATGTATTTTAGTATGGGTTCCCTCTGAACAAGCGTCATAGGGGTTATGCCGAGGCTGCCTCCGTACTGGTGAAGTGATGTGAAATGACGTGAAATGAGGTGAATGTCCGGCCCAAGCCCTGTGCAGTTCCCAGGCTGACCGCGTGTCTTCACTGGGAGGCCAAGCTCATAAGGAGAGGTGCCTATACTAGAGTATGTAAATGAAAGGTTAGGATTGGTAGTTCGCGTACTGCGTACGATAAATCAGGGCCAGTTACCCCTGACGAACTATTGCAATTGTTGTGGCACAAGTGTACAACCTCTGCAGAGTTAAACCTATTCGAATAGCCGCGTCCGCGGTTATGGACAGTTGGAAAGGCCATACTGTTCCGTCATCAGAACTTTTCTAAAAATATGAATGGTGACTTGTGACTTGAATTGAAAGGTGACTTTGACTTTGAATCACAACTGAGTTGTGGGAATGACACTAATGTTCCCATTTGAGTTAGTTAAATGAAGAGGCTTTGATTATTAAAGTGTTTATGAAATAAAATTGGCTTTATGCAAATGAAACTAGAGCTTAGAACCCCCTTACTATAGTTGATAGTATTTACCTTAGTATTAGTTTGCGAGTACTTTAAAGTACTCATGGCTGTGTCCCTGGCTATTCAAATGGCCAGACTATGAAGACGAGTACCAGAACCTGGAAGAAGGACAGCAGGACGTCTACGACAACTAGGATCACTCCTGACGTCAACAGTTGCCTGTGGAATAGATGGACTACTACTCCACTACTTTCGCTTCCGCTATGTGTTATGTAATGAATAAACAGAACTTCTATTATTGTAATGAGACTGGATCATGTGATCCTTTATTTGTCAGATGATTATGGTATGTAATGAATGATGTGTTGTGATATCAATCTATTATGTCTCGCAAAAACAATATTCCTGGGATTGCGATGAATGGCATAATAGGCATCTGGACTAAAAAATCCGGGTGTTGACAAGTTGGTATCAGAGCCATTGTTGACCTTAGGAGACCCTAGTTAGAATGGACGTCTGAAAAATTTAGTTTCAAAACAAATGAAGTGACTATTTAAGAAAACTTATTCTCCCTCTTATCCTTGAGATCTTCTTCAAAATAAGAAAGTTATGCTCTATTCTTCTTATACTATTACCTAAAATTTTGACACACTTCTCTAACTTACTCATCATAATGCTTCACAGATGGAGTACACCTGCAAGTCTTATCAGCTTGGCCACGGAGGAAACCTCATGTTCGAGAAGGATTTGAAACAACTGGTTGAGTATTTAGGACGCCCGTATCCCGAGTTCTTCGGAATACCCCTCAACAATCCATCCGGAGGACCACCTCGGTGGGAAGTTACTGCAGATCTGAGAGGAAAGCTCGGAGCCCCAATATGGGAAACCATCTGGTTTTCTGTAACGGGAAGCACTTGGAAGGAAGGACTAGTCAGAGCTATGCAAGAAGCAATTGCCCGTCTGTGCGGACAGAATATCAACAAGCTCAAGAATACCCGCTTCATTTACTACCCCGGACATGACCCCATGGGAAGACCAATAATCATGCCCCCGCACACGGAGATGAACCACTATGTAGCACACCTCGACTTCATGCTGTACAAGACCCGCAAGGAGTTGGACAACGCCCTCACCTTTCGCCAAGCACATTACCCGTGAAGACGAAGTATTCCCCCCTGAAGAGTAGTTTCATTTAAAGCACTTTCGTATGTGTGAGTTGTATCAGGATCCCCTTGTATCGTAGAGCGATGAATGGTTCTTCAAACCAACGGTGTGTTAGATTTGTAATGTATGATGCTTGGTATGAATGAAAAAGTGTTGTTGGTTTTTACCCCCGCAACACTACTCAAGTTTTCAATATTATGAACTTTTTAAACCTTAACCAAACAAACCATAGAAATTTCCCTCTTATCTTATCATCTACATCAATGTTTAGATGGCCCCACCAACCCGCAACGCCACCCAAGATGCCATGATGCAAGCATTGCATTTATGATGGCAGACCGAGAAGTCGAGAGAGCTGAACGCCAAGCCAACATTGCCGCACTGCAACAGATAGCTCAGAACAATCAAGGCCACGGAAACCACGATCACCCTGGATCGAAGCTGAAGAACTTTCAGAACACCAACCCTCCGATGTTCAACAAGACTGAAGAGCCCCTCGATGCTGATGACTGGCTCCAGACCATGGAGAACAACCTCGAAGTTGCGGGAGTTGAAGCCGCAGAAAAAGTACTGTTCGCCACCCACTACCTGTCAGGACCTGCCAGAGCCTGGTGGACAAGTGCCCGTGCAATGAATGCGGGACAGATGATGACCTGGGAAGACTTCAAGCTGAAATTCAGCAAATACCACGTGCCCCAAGGACTGATCAAGAAGATGAGAGACGAGTTCCGTGAACTCAAGCAAGGAAGAATGTCCGTGGTGGAATACCGCGACAGGTTTCTCACTCTGTCAAGGTACGCCCCGGATGAGACCGACACCAATGAAAAGAGAAAGGAAAGATTCCTGAACGGACTACACGACGAGATGCAGACTGTGTTAGTGAACATTCCGTTCGCTGACTTAGAAGCCCTGGTAGACTCAGCCATACAGATGGAAGGAAAGCTGCATCAGGCCAACAAGAACCGCAAGCGCAGAATGATGAACCAGAATGGACCCCACCATACCCAGAAGTACCGCAACAACTCCTCTGGAGGATTCACCCCAAGATACAACAAACCCCCTGCTCAGAGTTATCGCCCCAACCACCACAACAACAACGGAGGACCCCCGAAGCCCGGAAGCAACAACAACAACAGCCACAACAACAACAATCACCCCAACAACAGCAACAACAATGGAAACAACAACAACACCAATACTGCCCCAAGGACTGGAAGCAATGCTACCACCATCATTCCCAAAGACAAGTCCACCGTCAACTGCTACGAATGTGGAGTTGTGGGTCACTTCTCCAATGAGTGCCCCAAAAAGCTTGCCAGGATTGCCGCCAATACCGCTGCACCTGCTCAGCAACAGCGCCGCTTCGCAGGTAGAAGGAACCAGAACAACAACAACGGCCGTCTCTACCACATGACTGCCACTGAAGCTCAGGAAGCACCCCAGACCATGCCAAGTATGTCCTCCTGTTAATAAAATGCTCCATCTCTCTTAGGAACCTAACTTTTGTTAAAATCTCGGGACGAGATTTGTTTAAGGGGGAAGGGTTTGTAACATCCCAAAAATTCAAAACAAAACCAATGAATTTCCCTAGTTCCAAATTTTGGAACCAACAAAAACTTTTATTAAATTAAGTTTGATGCTTAGTGATCTTGCTTAATTCTTGTGCTATTGCCATGATTGCTTGTTATTAGTATTTAAAGTGATCTTAAACCCTAAACCTCACCCCTCTTTTCACCATACTAGTTAAAATGAAATAAAAGGAAATTAAATAAGAAAAAGGCATATGTGCCTATGGCTATTTCTATAAATCTTTACCCTAAGCTTTTCTACTTTGCTTAGAGGTTTGGAAAACCTTCATACACCTTACCTAAGGCTTAACAAACCAAATCCAAGTTGTTTCCAAAGAAAATAAAAAGAAACTAAAAATGCCATAGAAGCATATGAGAGTAAAATAGCAAATATGTGAATTTAAGAATATTGACCCTAATACATGTTGTGAATGGTTGGATTGCTTCTCTATACCATTTCAACACTCAACAACACAAATTGAATCAAGCCAAGTCAAATTAAAAATCAAATGCAACATATGCATAGAAGCATATGTGGCACATAGCCATTTCACCAAACTTTGACCTATGACTTTAAACCTTGACCAAATGATGGGAAACCATCTCCAAACCTAATGTAACACTAAATTAACCCTAAACCATGCCCAAGTAAAGCAAGGGGAACAATTTACAAGTTTAATGAAAAGTGACACATCACCTCTTATGTGTTATGGCCATTTTTGCAAATCTTTGAGCAAGACCATTTGAATTGGTTTCAATGGTCTTAAAATGTTTCTAAACTAATAAGAATCACATTAGAGTCAAGAAAAGTCAAACCAAATGGAGAAAAATCAAATGGTGAGAAAATCCCATTTTCACTCACATACACACCTAGCCAAATTTGCAAATCTTCAACCAAGGCCACCATTGCTTGATCTATTGTTTGTAAAACTCTTATATATGATAAACAAACACAATTGCATCAAAGAAACCAAAATCAAATCAAAGCAAAATTCAAAACTTACATACATGTGATAATGGTCATATGTCCCCTTTTTATTTTCTTCACCACTTTGCACCCATCTATCTTTTGTTTCTGCAACCAAACTTGGTCAACCATTGACATGTCATCCAAGACCAAGTGATGGTGAACAACTTTCATGTTGACCATTAGTACTGATGTTGACCAGGTTGACCAGAATAGAGGAGACAAGTAGGGACTTTGAAACTATGTGAAGATGACCCACTTTTTGAATTGTTGCAAAACTTCACCAAAATGAACACCAACACCACCTTTCCATCACATTAAATATAAGAATGAGATTCACCAAAAAGATTTCCAAAATTCCACAAAAAAGTTCATGCGGCCATTTTGTCAAACACTTGGCAGGCATCAATTCAGACTTTGCATACACTCTATTATCCTCTGGTTCTTAGCCTAAACCCCTTTCCAATAGTGATCATCAACCTACTGGTACCCTCTCTGCACCTAAGCAAGCCTTGCTTTGATGATAAAAGGGGAGACATGATCACAACCACACCCATGTCGGCCATGGGCGACATCACCATGCCACCCTACCTCAACATCTTTCTCTGGTCCATCCACCCTTGTCAACTAGACTCACTAGGAAGTACTGAGCCTGCTGGACAAGATCCCAACTCCAAACCATGCACGACAAGCCCTGGCCACGGCGTGATCACCACGTCTGGGCGCGCCAGAGCGTGCGCGGCACGGCACGCCATCGGACGCGCCAGTACGCTGCCCCGTCCGAGCGCCATCGTCCTTCCCTTCCCCTCCACTTGCGCGTGCACCCTCCACACCCTGCCAGCACCTCGCCAGACACCGCCATTGGCCGTCGCCTACGCCGTAGACGAAGAGATCATCCACGCTCTGCCGCCGCGGTACTGCAAGTACGCCACCGTCGCTAGCACGCCACAGACCCCCATTTGACGTGCCATCACGCGCGCTAGCTCTGCCTAGCCGTCGCCTACACGACGCGCATCCTATCCTGCCCCTTCACTCCCTGGAACGGCCACGCCATGGACGACCCCTCTCAGCACCCGCGGCACCACCTCTCCCGCTATAAATAGAAGAGCTCCGGGCACCATTTCTTCACAACATCTCCTCCCCTCTCACCACTGGTTCTCCTCGCATCAATAGCTAGTCCGATTAGCACCTCCACCGCCGCAATTTGACGCTCAGAGCCGCCGGAGTCCGCAGATCATCGCCATCGATCCGCGCCTCCCCAAGCTCCGCCACTGTACCAGGGACTCCTTCACCCTCGCCAACGACGCCTCGCACCTCGCACCTCGCCCTCGATCGCCGGCAGCCTGGAGCGCTCCCCGACCCCCTACCTCTGTCGCCAGCACACCCTCCTCTCGCCGGAGAAGAAGAAGAACCACGGCCGTGCGATCCTCTCCTGATCCGACGGTCATCATCGCATACCGATTCGGTAAGAAAATAAGTCACTTACACATGGACCCCACCTCGTCAGGCGGCCCACTCACACTGGCTGTGCTGATGGGCCGTGCCTCGCCGTTTGAAACCGTTTGGCCCCATAGGCTTTTCCCGCGCGGCCCATCATTTCAAATCTCGTTTAATTGTTTCATCCAAATTTCAAATATTGGTGCCCCATTCAAAAATGAATAAATCTCAAACTACTGCCCCATTTTGGACAAACTTTATATTATTAGAAAGCCTAAGAAATTATATAGCTAACCTCACTGGATTCAACCTCATATGTTTTGTAGATTTTGAATAGCAAAAATAACAATACAGAGACTTTTCAGTATTCAAATAAATCTTAAAAATCAACCAATTTGAATTTTGAAGTGAATCCAATTGCAATAATTCACATTTAACAAACCCTATTTTATTATGTAAAAATATGATATATGTTCTGTACATGATCATGGGCTAGAATCAAAATATTGGCTATGTAGTCAATACTAGTCCATTTAAACTATATCCAAATTTTAGAAATTTAAATCTATGAGGTGTAGCACCTCATTTAAATCCTTTCTCAAGTGATATGAAGTAATGAGTTGACCTTTGTTTACTTAGGCTCATACTTGCTCACTTGTAGAATTTAAATCTAAATAGTATTTAATTTTCCAAAGGTTAATTACATCACATGAGATGATGAATCTCTTTTAAATCACTTTTCTCAAATACTAAGTGTGAAGTGTTGACCTTGGTCAACATGGGATCATCCCTGGTTATTTGAGAATATTAAATCACCTCAATAGTAGTTTTTAAATTAGTTACAACTATGTGTTAAATCATATGAGAGGTTTTCCTCTCATTTAAATCTTGTTCTCAAGTAATTCAACATGAGGTAGTGACCATGGTCTATATAATCTCATATTGAGTTATTTGGTGACATTAAATCACTACCATGTTAGTATTAAATTGCATGAGGTATGGAACCTCATTTAAATCATTTTCTCAAATGATAAGTATGAAGAGGTTGACTTTGGTCAACCTAGGTCATATATTATTCATAAGAGAAATTAAATCTTAAGAAGAATTCAATGAGAGGAAATTATTTCTCCAAACCAAAGAGAAACCTTAATTTAAATTTTCAATGAGAGGAAATTATTTCTCCTAATATTAAATAAAGAAACCCTAGAATAATTTGTGAATAGATGTTAAGTAGTGATGCTAAGATCCATTGTGTGAGCCATTAAGGCAAATTAAGACTACTTAAGTGTTGTTTGGTGATTGTATCCTCGTATTCGTTTATAGACGCTAGTACCGGAGACTATCAAGAGGAAGAAGTCTTCTACCAAGAGGAAGAGCAAGAAAACTTTGATCACATCACCAATCAAGGCAAGCTATTACCAATGCAAGCTAGACTAATGCAAACCACTTTGGTTGCAAGTTATATTCTTGAAAAGTGCAAAGCTCTACAAGAGCAAGGCACCATTACATTTTACTTTATGAACCTATCCCAAGTTTTTACTTTACAAGCTTTACTTGATTTTTATTTATCAAAGTTACTTCTTGGTTTATTATTCACTTGGTTGAATTATAGAGTAGTACAAGAGCATCACACTTAGCCTAGCAAGCTCCAAGATACTTAGCACCCCTCATAACTAGTTGCTAGTGCTCAATATTAAAAGTGACTATTCTAGTTGGAAACTTGTGAATTGAAATGACTTTGGAAAACCTTGGAATGATGAGTCATTATATTGAAAGATTTTGAAGGTGAATATGACTTGTGAATGACTTGGTGAATTTTACAAAAACACTGATGGTTGGGTTCGGATGCGATACCATTCCAATTTTACAAGTACCCCCACAATACCTGAATCTGGGTAAGGCTTAGCTGGAAACTTATGTATTTTAGTATGGGTTCCCTTTGAACAAGCGTCATAGGGGTTATGCCGAGGCTGCCTCCGTACTGGTGAAGTGATGTGAAATGACGTGAAATGAGGTGAATGTCCGGCCCAAGCCCTGTGCAGTTCCCAGACTGACCGCGTGTCTTCACTGGGAAGCCAAGCTCATGGGGAGAGGTGCCTATACTAGAGTATGTAAATGAAAGGTTAGGATTGGTAGTTCGCGTACTGCGTACGATAAATCAGGGCCAGTTACCCCTGACGAACTATTGCAATTGTTGTGGCACAAGTGTACAACCTCTGCAGAGTTAAACCTATTCGAATAGCCGCGTCCGCGGTTATGGACAGTTTCCGTCATCAGAACTTTTCTAAAAATATGAATGGTGACTTGTGACTTGAATTGAAAGGTGACTTTGACTTTGAATCACAACTGAGTTGTGGGAATGACACTAATGTTCTCATTTGAGTTAGTTAAATGAAGAGGCTTTGATTATTAAAGTGTTTATGAAATAAAATTGGCTTTATGCAAATGAAACAAGAGCTTAGAACCCCTTACTATAGTTGATAGTATTTACCTTAGTATTAGTTTGCGAGTACTTTAAAGTACTCATGGCTGTGTTCCTGGCTATTCAAATGGCCAGACTATGAAGACGAGTACCAGAACCCGGAAGAAGGACATCAGGACGTCTACGACAACTAGGATCACTCCTGACGTCAACAGTTGCCTATGGAATAGATGAACTACTACTCCGCTACTTTCGCTTCCGCTATGTGTTATGTAATGAATAAATAGAACTTCTATTATTGTAATGAGACTGGATCATGTGATCCTTTATTTGTAAGATGATTATGGTATGTAATGAATGATGTGTTGTGATATCAATATATTATGTCTCGCAAAAACAATATTCCTGGGATTACGATGAATGGCATAATAGGCATCTGGACTAAAAAATCCAGGTGTTGACAGTCACCGCGCCCTCGTCACCGCCCGGGAAGGCAGCGGAGGAAGCTTCTCGGGCATAAGGAGCACATGTTGCGGACTATGTGGTGCGGCCACGCCGCCACGATTTTCCCCGCTTCGCAGGTGAATCACCGCATCTCTGGATTGATCTATGTCTCACGTATTTTGACATGTACAAAGTGCCTGAGCATCACTGGGTCAGTTCTGCTATTTTGCACTTGGACGGACATGCTGCTCTGTGGTTTCAGTCCTACAAGCGTCAGAATAGGCTAACTGACTGGGATAATTTCATACAAGCTGTGGTAGAGGAGTTTGGTTCTGATGAATATGATGGACAGATGACAGTTTTGTTGCAATTGAAACAATCTAGCATAGTTGCTGAGTATAGAAAGTCGTTTGAAGAATGTATGTATCATCTTCTGGCTTTGGATGCAGCTCTCAGTCCTCGTTGGTTTGTCAGCCAGTTCGTCTTCGGCCTTCGTGATGACATTCGTTGTGCCGTTAGAATGCAAGGACCTACGAGTATTACTCGTGCGGCTTCTCTGGCTCGCATTCAGGAGGAGGAAGCAGAACATCATCGGCCCCGAACTAAACCACTAGCACCGACGAAGCACCCAACACACAGTGCTCCGGCCATTATGCCAGCACTCCCTGCCAAGGTGGATTGGCCTCGCAAGCAGGGCAATGATGACTTCAATCGTGAGCGTCAGTTGCGTGATTTTCGCCGAGCAAATAACCTATGCTTTAAGTGTGGTGATAAATATTCCAAAGATCACCAGTGTAAATGGCCAGGGCAGTTACTAATGATTGAGGTAGGAGATTTTGGAGAGGTTTTATCTGATGATGTTGTTCATGCTCTTGAGTTACTGGAAGAAACAGAGGCACCGACTGCTTGTTGTCAGTTATCTATAGATGCTTTGGCTGGTATTGCAGGAGAGGAAACCATCAGAATTAGAGCCTTGGTGGGTAATCAAGTGATGCTATTGCTAATTGATTCAGGCAGTACACACACTTTTGTTACCAAGAACTTTGCCGAACGAGCTGGCTGTGTTATTTCATCTGCCCCACCCTTGTCAGTTAAAGTGGCCAATGGAGAGATTATGTTATCTGCTGAACAAGTCATAGGGTTGAACTGGTGGACTCAAGGGCACACGTTTGCTACTGACATGAGAATCCTTGATATTGGTGCTTATGATGCAATTTTGGAAGTCAATTGGCTGAAACAATTTGGAAAAACAACTATTGACTGGGTTGACAAGAACTTGTCCTTTAATTACATGGGCAAGGACATAACGCTGCAAGGCATTCGATCCAAACCTAGTGTTGATCTCTCTGAGTTGTCAGTAGAGCAACTGCAAAAATGGATACAAGGAAATGAAGTGTGGGCTCTAGCTATGGTCGATTTAGTAACTCATGCTTCCCCTGATGCAGCTGTCCAACATGCTCCAGATTTACAGTCCTTACTCAATGAGTATACAGATGTCTTTGCTGATCCTCAGAAATTGCCACCACATCGAACTTTGGATCATGCTGTTTCCTTGGATGAGGGTGCCAAACCAGTAAATTCTCGCCCTTACCGATACTCTCCACTTCAAAAGGACGAGATCGAGCATCAGGTGCAAGAAATGTTACAATCTGGTGTTATCACACTGAGTATGAGTCCTTTTGCATCACCAGTCCTTCTGGTAAAAAAGAAGGATGGTTCGTGGCGTTTTTGTGTGGACTATCGACACCTGAACACTATGACTATCAAGAACAAATTTCCCTTGCCTGTGGTAGATGAGTTGTTAGACGAGCTAGCAGGCACACAATTCTTTTCCAAGTTGGATTTGCGTGCGGGCTATCACCAAATTCGTATGTGACATGGGCATACCCTTCGGGTACCCATTATTAGTATACCTGGCTCGGCCCAATATGGAGAAGACCAAATATGGAGAAGACCCAACAAGGCAACCCGAAGAAGTAGTCGACTAGGACTCTTGTAAAACCCTAGGCTGGTTGCATATATAAAGCTAGCCAGGGTACCCGATAGAAAGGGGCCAACATAGAGACACCATAGCTCCGCCTACGGCGGCACCCTGTAAACACATCTATGATCATATACTGGATTGCTAGCAGCACGTAGGGATCCTCCACCGAGGGGACCCGAAGCTGGGTACGTCGTGTGCCTAATCTCGCTCCCGGAATCTCCATCGTCGCTCTCTCCCGAAACCCAAGTCTACAATACGTAGGCATTGGCGAGGTGATCCCTCGTCAATTGGCGCCGTCCGTGGGGATCGCGACGACTGGATTTCGTTATCCGGGCGGGATCTATCGAGTTCATCATCAACAACATCATCGACTGGCTGGATTTTTCTCGTACAACATGCGCGGAACGAGACTATATGCGTGGAGGCCGTTACTTCCGTCGGGTGATTTGTCCATGAGGGCGAGGCTGTTTTCGTGTGCTCGATTACTGCAAGTTGCAAGACCTGATTGATCGAATCAGCAGGCCACTTGCATGAAGTTTACAACCAACAATCAAGCAACTTTGTATCGGTTATTTTCAACACGTGAAGGATCCAGAAGAAAACAATTAGCTACTGCGCCCGGATCAAGTTCCAAAAAAAAAAAAAACGGAACGATTGCAGCCAGTACTAATTGACGGGAAGCCAATTAGAAAAGAAGATAAGAAGCAAGATCGCATCTGTCCACAGGATCAACCATAAGTTCCTTTACTGAATTGGATCAAGTTCTTAAAAAAGAAGGAGTTGGATTCGTTGGGCTCATCATCCTTAAGGCAGTGACATACTCCCTTTGTTTCCATGAAAAAGGAAAGTTAAGTATTCATTATTTCTACTTCTTGTCGATTTATTCACGTACTAGCCTACTAGCACTCACAAGATTGCTTTGCATGCCTAGATGAGATTATTATTTAGTTACAATGCTAATTATTTGATTGGCTACTTGTTCTATGAGAAACATCCATAAGAAAAATCCAGATAGCCACGGAGTAAGTTCTTGGCGGACTCGACATCACGGGTTCGTCGTCCTCGGACTCTCGCCCATCGTAAACTTGACGTCATGGGCTAATCAGTGCTATTTTTTGTCTATCTTCAAAGTTATTTGTTCGAACAAATATACGTGTACTTTTGTTTTGGGTATGTCTACTTTTCTACACACAGGTTAATACACTTCAGTCTTCATCGCGCATTCATCACGTCGATCCACTTCGCCACGCTCGGCTGCGCACCCGTCGCGGAAGCGCCACGTGATCACGTCCACCTCATCGATTGCGTTCCGCCGGGTCAACAACTTTCGGCTAAAACGCGACATGTCTCCGTTTCATCGGTTGCGTCCTTTTCATCAACTATGTCGGCCACATCTACTATTTTTGACTAGGCGCCGCGTAACTACAGACTGTGTCCGAGGCACGACTTGCGTCCACATCGGCTCCGCCACACCCGATAAAAAGCTAAGTTTTCCTTTTTCTCCAAGATTCAATTATTTATTTACTTTCGCCATTACATTCGGGGTTGTGCCATTGCAATATTACAGCCGACATTAGGGGCTGCGTCATTACATCGTTTCTGCAAATACACCAATGGATTTATCTTCTTCGGCTCTGGATATATCTCCTTCGGATCAGTGGATTTATTTTGTTCGGCTTAGTGAAATTATCTTCTTCGGCTCAGTGGATTCATCTTCTTCGGCTTATTGGATTTTGTCTTCGTCGGATTCATCTTATAAAGGTTATCATTGGATTCCTCTAATATAATACTACCCGAGGCGTTTCCGGGTCAATGGATTCATCTTCTATGGTTATTACTGGATTTATTTTCTTCGGATCAATGGATTCATCCTCTATGATATCAACGAATTCATCTTCTATGGGTATTACTGGATTCTTCGGGTCAATGGATTCATCCTCTATGATATCGATGGATTTATCTTCAATATATGCTCTATATTTAATGGCGTAATCCTCAATACGGACTCATCTCAAATACTTCATCTGGGATTCATCTTCATATATTATTGTCTATGGCTTCATCTTAAATGGCGTCACCTTATATGACGCCACGACTCCATCAAGTTATTTTGACATCACGCCTAACGCTCGGGGGCTCGACAACGATTTCACCTCGGGTCACGACTGCGACACAACAATCATGACATCACCTCAGCAACGCTCGGGGGCTCGGCTATTTTTTCATCAACAATTTCGCGGCATCCACTTTTGCTATTTGGTGGTTTCTACTTTGGCTAGATTTCTTATCTACACTCGAAGACTTCACCATGCATCGACTTTGTCATGTCCAAAAAGCTAAGTGTTCTTTTATTTTGTACAAAGTTGATTATCGTTTACTTTTGTCGTACCCGACACTCTTGGGCTGCGCGGCATATATTCACTTTACATATCATCGAATCTGAGCATCTGACACCACATGCGAAAAAGAGAGTCAAGGAAAAAATAGAAAAAGTTTGTTTATTTGTGCAGGAGAAAGCAAAATTCAAAGTATATAAGAGAGAACCTGACGAAATTGTCTACAGGGAGAACTCGACGAAATTGTCTTCAAGAAACAACAGGACCCGAAGAATTGTCCTCAGGAAGGACCCGAAGAATTGTCCTCAGAAAGGACCCGAAGAATTATCCTCAGGGAGGACCCAAAGAATTAGGGAGGACCCGACAAAATATTTTCCTGAAGGAGGAACTCGACGAAATTATCATCAAGGAGGAACCAAAAAAAAGGAAAGAAAAGAGAAGAGGATAGGCAAATCTTCGGGTCCATTGACTCGTCATATTGTTCCGAGCAAGAGCATCGGTGATGTACCCGACAATATAGAAGAAACAATATATTCGGCTGTCTCATCAAGCCCGACAGAAAAATAAAAGAGCCCGCAAAATGGGTCATTGCATCAGCCGAACAAGGCACTTGACAAAATATTCTCAGAGCGCCAAAGTTGCAATCAATCTCTGAATGCCGCAAAACTTTGCGAAGGTAAGACCCCAGATCCGTTCTGCATGGTGTGGCGCCGTCTCTGACGTCGGTTTGCTACTTTTTTCCGTATCAACAGATACGAAGAAAAATCCTAACGGACGCGTTAGGTACCCGGTAAACATGACTGGGACTCGACAGAATGGTAAGACCTTAAGCGGCACCTGTCGAGTTAGCACCAGTATCCCGAGATCATGTCCAGGGACGTGATCTTGAAGTAGGTTTTTGCGGATTGCCACTAGAGCAGTTAACTAGTACCTGATCCGTCAGATTAACCAGCCCCAATTACCATTATCCCTGTACAATATAGATATGGATGTCAAACAAAAATAGCAACGGCCTGGAATCGATAAAAAGAGGGGCTGCGCCAAGTTCTTTATCGAGTAGTACAACTCGAGTTTGTGCCTAGGTGCAAGCACCTGCCCATAGGCTCGGGGGCTACTCTTATTGAGAGTATTGTTCACCCTTCCAATAAGATACAAGAAATAGGAAAAATTGTGGAGGCGACTATAAGCAAGTTGAGCCTACACCCAAGTGCAAACACTTGGCTGTAGCCTCGGGGGCTACTTCCATCGGGAGCGCTGGTCGCGCACCCGATAGAAAATAACTTCGACAGTATCTACGACAATCAATGTTTGTAGACTCAACTCGAATCTACGACTCGAGTGGAGCCTACTCCCATCGGGAGTGCTGGATTTCATTAAGTCCTCTAACAGGAGTCGATAAAAAGAGGGGCTACGCCCAGAAGTACAGTCAAATTCTTCATCAAGTAGTACAACTTGAGTCTATGCTCAAGTGCAAGCACTTGCCCATAGACTCGGGGGCTACTCCCATCGGGAGCGCTGCCGCACACCCGATAATTTCAAGAATCGTCGACATCATTTACGCTACACGTGATCTGCGGCATGGACCTCGCCTTGTATTTTTCTTCGACTTAGGAGATTGTTATGCTTGGAGTTTCTACGCAAGTCTTCGACTTCCCTATAAACTCAAGGGCTACTGACATGGGCATACCCTTCGGATACCCATTATTAGTATACCTGGCTCGGCCCAATATGGAGAAGACCAAATATGGAGAAGGCCCAACAAGGCAACCCGAAGAAGTAGTCGACTAGGACTCTTGTAAAACCCTAGGCTGGTTGCATATATAAAGCTAGCCAGGGTACCCGATAGAAAGGGGCCAACATAGAGACACCATAGCTCCGCCTACGGAGGCACCCTGTAAACACATCTATGGTCATATACTGGATTGCTAGCAGCACGTAGGGATCCTCCACCGATGGGACCCGAAGCTGGGTACGTCGTGTGCCTAATCTCGCTCCCGGAATCTCCATCGTCGCTCTCTCCCGAGTCTACAATACGTAGGCATTGGCGAGGTGATCCCTCGTCAGTATGAAACCTGATGATGAACACAAGACAACTTTTAAAACGCATCACGGGCATTTTCAGTTCAGGGTTATGCCTTTTGGCTTGACCAACGCTCCAGCTACATTTCAGTGCATTATGAATGCAGTCTTTGCCCCTTTCTTGCGAAAGTTTGTCATTGTGTTTCTCGACGACATTCTTGTTTACAACTCTTCTTGGCAGTTACATCTCTAGCACTTAAGATTGGTTCTGGACAAATTAAGGGAGTCACAGTTCTATGCAAAACCAAGCAAATGCAGTTTTGGCCAGCAGAGTATTCAATATTTGGGGCATATCATTTCTTCGTCTGGAGTTGCTACAGATCCTGAAAAAACAAGTGTAATGGAACAGTGGCCTTTGCCAACAAACATCACAGAACTCAGGGGTTTCCTAGGGCTGACAGGATATTATAGGAAATTTGTTCAGCACTATGGCATTATCACCAAGCCTCTCACACAATTGTTAACCAAAAATGGTTTCACTTGGACTCCTGAAGCAACCGATGCCTTTCATAAACTCAAGGCAGCCATGGTGGCCACTCCAGTTCTAGCTCTACCCAATTTCCACTTGCCCTTTACTGTTGAGACAGATGCATGTGACAGTGGAGTGGGTGCAGTACTTATGCAGCAAAATCATCCTATTGCCTACATGAGTAAAGCCTTGGGTCAAATGAATCAAAAACTCTCAACTTACGAGAAAGAGTTTTTGGCAGTCATTATGGCAGTAGATAAATGGAGACAATATTTGCAAAGGGGGCCATTTACTATCATCACTGATCACAAGAGTTTGACAAATCTCAATGACCAAATCCTCACATCGGAATTACAGAAAAAGGCCATGGCCAAGCTAGTGGGATTACAATTTGAAATTAAATATAGAAAAGGAAGTGAAAATGGAGCTGCAGACTCTCTGTCCAGAGTAGGCCATTTCCTGGACATACAAACTATCTCTTCTAGCAAACCAGAATGGCTACAAGAAGTTCTTAACTCTTATGCAAATGATGCTCATGCCTTGGGATTGCTACAGGGGCTAGCTATCAAGTCTCCAAATGACCAGGGCTACATTCTTGAGCAAGGATTAATCAAATTTCAAGGCAGATTATTTATTGGTGAAAATCTTGCTTTGCAAACGAAATTGATTGCTTCTCTTCATGATAGTGCAGTTGGGGGTCACTCTGGAATCCAAGCTTCTTACCAACGAATCAATCAATTTTATTATTGGCCAGGAATGAAGCTTGCCGTGGAAAATTATGTCAAACAGTGTGTCGTCTGTCAAATGGCAAAGTCATCTAGACAAAGACCGGCAGGGTTACTTCAGCCACTACCTCTGCCGCTTACCCCCTGGTCAGAGATCACCATGGATTTCATTGAAGGCCTGCCTGTGTCTGAAGGATTCAACTCCATACTGGTAGTGGTGGATTGACTGACAAAATATGCATATTTCCTGCCGCTCCGTCATCCTTTTACTGCTGCTTCAGTGGCCAAACTTTATGTTGATAACATTGTAAAATTACATGGAGTTCTACTCACAATCATATCGGACCGCGACAAAATTTTCACAAGCCATTTTTGGAAGGATTTGATCAAAGCTTTGGGCACCAAGCTCCATTACAGTACATCCTATCACCCTCAGACAGATGGTCAAAGAGAGCGTGTGAATCAGTGCTTGGAGCAGTATTTGCGTTGTGCGGTGAAGGTAATCCACGCCACTGGAAGAAATGGTTAAGCTTGGCCAAGTTCTGGTACAACTCGAGTTTTCATTCTTCCTTGGGTTGCTTGCCTTTCAAGGCGCTCTACAAAACTGAGCCAAATTTTGGTGGCATGCCAAACCTTGCAGTAGCAGATGATTCTGTGTCCACTGATGCAACACTGGAGTATCAAGCTCAGATTGAACTCCTTAGGGCACAGCTGGTTCGAGCCCAGTTAAGGATGAAGCACTACGCTGATCGCAACCGAACTGAACGTCAGTTTCAAGTTGGTGAACATGTTTTACTGAAACTCCAGCCTTATGCCCAACAATCCGTGGTCAACCGCCCGTATCCGAAGTTGTCATACAAATATTTCGGCCCATACACAGTAACTGAACGAATTGGTGAAGTGGCGTACCGGCTTGCCTTACCTGAAGCTGCCCAGGTACATCATGTATTCCATGTTTCACAGCTCAAACCCTTCACTAGCAAGTACACACCAGTCTTCTCCGATCTGCCCACGGCACCAGACCTGCATACTGCTACTCCAACACCGGTGGACATTCTAGACCGTCGCCTTGTCCGTAAAGCGAATGCTGCTACATGATACGTCTCAAACGTATCTATAATTTCTTATGTTCCATGCTACTTTTATGATGATACTCACATGTTTTATACACACTTTATGCCATATTTATGCATTTTCCGGCACTATCCTATTAACGAGATGCCGAAGAGCCAGTTGCTGTTTTCTGCTGTTTTTGGTTTCAGAAAACCTACAAAGGAAATATTCTCGGAATTGGACGAAATCAACGCCCAGGGTCTTATTTTTCCACGAAGCTTCCAGAAGACCGAAAGGGATACGAAGTGGGGCGATGGGCCGCGCGACCAAGGGTGGGGCCACGCCGCCCTGTTGTGTGGGCCCCTCGTGTCGCCCCTAAACCTACCCTTCCGCCTATAAGAAGCCTTCGTCGAGAATACCCAGTACCGAGAGCCACGATACGGAAAGCCTTTCAGAGACGCTGTCGCCGCCAATCCCATCTCGGGGGATTCAGGAGATCGCCTCCGGCACCCTGCCGGAGAGGGGAATCATCTCCCGGAGGACTCTTCATCGCCATGATCGCCTCCGGAGTGATGTGTGAGTAGTTCACCCCTGGACTATGGGTCCATAGCAGTAGCTAGATGGTTGTCTTCTCCTTATGTGTTATCATTGTTCGATCTTGTGAGTTACCTAACATGATCAAGATCATCTATTTGTAATGCTACATGTTGTGTTTGTTGGGATCCGATGAATATGGAATACTATGTTATGTTGATTATCAATCTATCATCTATGTGTTGTTTATGATCTTGCATGCTCTCCGTTGCTAGTAGAGGCTCTGGCCAAGTTGATACTTGTAACTCCAAGATGGAGTATTTATGCTCGATAGTGGGTTCATGCCTCCATTTAATCTGGGACAAAGGATGTAAAAGTTCTAAGGTTGTGGATGTGCTGTTGCCACTAGGGATAAAACATCAATGTTATGTCTAAGGATATTTGTGTTGATTACATTACGCACCATACTTAATGCAATTGTCTGTTGTTTGCAACTTAATACTGGAAGGGGTGCGGACGCTAACCTGAAGGTGGACTTTTTAGGCATAGATGCATGCTGGATAGCGGTCTATGTACTTTGTCGTAATGCCCAATTGAATTTTACACTACTCATCATAATATGTATGTGCATCGTTATGCCCTCTTTATTTGTCAATTGCCCAACTGTAATTTTTTCACCCAACTTGCTATTTCTTATTGGAGAGACACCACTAGTGAACTGTGGACCCCGGTCTATTCTTTTACATCGAATACAATCTACTGCAATACTTGTTCTTACTGTTCTTTGCAAACATCATCATCCACACTATACATCTAATCCTTTGTTACAGAAAGCCGGTGAGATTGACAACCTCAGTGTTACGTTGGGGCAAAGTACTTTGATTGTGTTGTGCAGGTTCCACATTGGCGCCGAAATCCCTGGTGTTGCGCCACACTACACTCCGCCACCATCAACCTTCACGTGCTTCTTGACTCCTACTGGTTCGATAAACCTTGGTTTCTTACTGAGGGAAACTTGCTGCTGTATGCATCACACCTTCCACTTGGGGTTCCCAATGAACGCGTGTTGTACGCGTATCAAGCTCCTTTTCTGGCGCCGTTGCCGGGGACGTGAAGGAAAATTACACCACAGAGATTTCTAACTCCCACGTCAACTGCACGCCATCAGCTCTTTTTCTGGCGCTGTTGCCAGGGAGATCAAGACACGCTGCAAGGGGAGTCTCCACTTCCAATCTCTTTACTTTGTTTTAGTCTTGCTTTACTTTATTTTATTTACTGCTTTGTTTGCTTTATATCAAAAATACAAAAAAATTATTTACTAGTTTTACTTTATTTACTATCTTGTTTGCGTTCTCCATATTAAAAACACAAAAAAATTAGTTACTTGCATTTACTTTATCTAGTTTGCTTTATTTACTATTGCTAAAATGGGTACCCCTGAAAATACTAAGTTGTGTGACTTCACTAGCACAAATAATAATGATTTCTAATGCACACCTATTGCTCCACCTGCTACTACAGCAGAATTCTTTGAAATGAAACCTGATTTACTGAATCTTGTTATGAGAGAGCAATTTTCTGGTGTTAGTTCTGATGATGCTGCTGCCCATCTTAATAATTTTGTTGAACTTTGTGAAATGCAAAAGTATAAGGATGTAGATGGTGACATTATAAAATTAAAATTGTTTCCTTTCTCATTAAGAGGAAGAGCTAAAGATTGGTTGCTGATACGTCTCCGACGTATCGATAATTTCTTATGTTCCATGCCACATTATTGATGATATCTACATGTTTTATGCATACTTTATGTCATATTTATGCATTTTTCGGCACTAACCTATTAACGAGATGGCGAAGAGCCAGTTGTTGTTTTCTGCTGTTTTTGGTTTCAGAAATCCTAGTAAGGAAATATTCTCGGAATTGGACGAAATCAACGCCCAGGGGCCTATTTTGCCACGAAGCTTCCAGAAGACCGGGGATGATACGAATTGGGGCCACGAGGTGGCCAGATGCTAGGGCGGCGCGGCCCAGGCCCTGGCCGCGCCGGCCTAGCGTGTGGGCCCCTCGTGACACTCCCGATTCTGCCCTTCCGCCTACATATAGTCTTCGTCGCGAAACCCCCAGTACAGAGAGCCACGATACGGAAAACCTTCCAGAGACGCCGCCGCCGCCAATCCCATCTCGGGGGATTCAGGAGATCGCCTCCGGCACCCTACCGGAGAGGGGAATCATCTCCCGGAGGACTCTTCACCGCCATGGTCGCCTCCGGAGTGATGAGTGAGTAGTTCACCCCTGGACTATGGGTCCATAGCAGTAGCTAGATGGTTGTCTTCTCCTCATTGTGCTTCATTGTCGGGTCTTGTGAGCTGCCTAACATGATCAAGATCATCTATCTGTAATGCTATATGTTGTGTTTGTTGGGATCCGATGGATAGAGAATACTATGTTATGTTGATTATCAATCTATTACCTATGTGTTGTTTATGATCTTGCATGCTCTCCGTTGTTAGTAGAGGCTCTGGCCAAGTTTTTGCTAGTAACTCCAAGAGGGAGTATTTATGCTCGATAGTGGGTTCATGCCTCCATTAAATGCAGGACATGTGAGAAAGTTCTAGGTTGTGGATGTGCTGTTGCCACTAGGGATAAAACATTGATGCTATGTACGAGGATGTAGTTATTGATTACATTACGCACCATACTTAATGCAATTGTCTGTTGTTTGCAACTTAATACTGGAAGGGGTTCGGATGATAACCTGAAGGTGGACTTTTTAGGCATAGATGCATGCTGGATAGCGGTCTATGTACTTTGTCGTAATGCCCAATTAAATCTCACTATACTCATCATATCATGTATGTGCATGGTCATGCCCTCTCTATTTGTCAATTGCCTAACTATAATTTGTTCACCAACATGCTATTTATCTTATGGGAGAGACACCACTAGTGAACTGTGGACCCCGGTCCATTCTTTTACATCGAATACAATCTACTGCAATACTTGTTCTACTGTTTTCTGCAAACAATCATCATCCACACTATACATCTAATCCTTTGTTACAGCAAGCCTGTGAGATTGACAACCTCGCTGTTACGTTGGGGCAAAGTACTTTGGTTGTGTTGTGCAGGTTCCACGTTGGCGCCGGAATCCCTGGTGTTGCGCCGCACTACATCTTGCCGCCATCAACCTTCAACGTGCTTCTTGACTCCTACTGGTTCGATAAACCTTGGTTTCTAACTGAGGGAAACTTACTGATGTACGCATCACACCTTCCACTTGGGGTTCCCAACGGTCGCGTGCTGTATGCGTGTCAAGCTAAATTTCTGGCGCCGTTGCCGGGGAGATCAAGACACGCTGCAAGGGGAGTCTCCACATCCCAATCTCTTTACTTTGTTTTTGTCTTGCTTTACTTTATTTACTACTTTGTTTGCTGCATTAAATCAAAATACAAAAAAATTAGTTGCTAGCTTTACTTTATTTACTGTCTTGTTTGCACTCTATATCAAAAACACAAAAAAAAAGATTAGTTACTTGCATTTTACTTTTGTTACCATGTCTAGCTCTGCACCTGTTACTTCTTCACCTGAAGAATTAGTCTTCACTTTTAAACAAGGGGATGAGGAGAGTTTTAAAGATGCTTGGTCCAGAATTTTTACTTCTTATCGTAAAGCTGAACCTCAAATGACTCTAAGTTTGCTCCTTAGTAACTTTTATTTTGGTCTTATGATTCGCTATAGATATGCCTTGGATGCTGTAGTGGGAGGAGATTTCCTTCATTGCAATGGGGATCAAGCTTTTAATGCCATAAAGAAGTTGGTTGCATCACATGATTCAGCTAATAACTTTGATTCAGCCCTTATTAGCATTTATAATAGATTAAACACTCTTGAGACAAGTGCATCTCGCTTGAATGAAAATTATAGATATGTTCATAACCGTCTTGATCAAGTTTTAGTGAACTCCGAACATTCATTATGGGATCCTACTGTTAAAATTGTTATCGGCGATCAAACTCTTCATGCCAATGGTGATATTATGTCTGAATTTTGCCTTATGCCTAAGAGTATTCATGAATCTTTGAAACTTTGGGGATTCGTTGAAGGAGGAGAAGAAATAACTCTTATTGATAACTCCGTTATAATTCCTAAGAGAATAGCCGCAGGTGTGCATACAACCATTCTTGGAAGAACAATATCCATTGATTATCTTGTTATTGAATGTGCAGGAACAGGACAAATCACACTCGGAAGATCCCTGCTGAAACTATTGGGAGCAGTCATAGATATGGGAGAAGGTACCCTAAAATTCACCTCTACACCGGGGGGGAGACATATATTCCCTAAATCAAAGAGTAAGAAAAAGAACAAGAAAGGTAAGGGTAAAGCCCAAGGTAATGTTGGTGCTTCGTCTCTTGATAATACTTGATACACACTTTCTGCGCCTAGCTGAAAGGCGTTAAAGAAAAGCGCTTATGGGAGACAACCCATGTTTTTACTACAGTATTTTTTGTTTTATATTTGAGTCTTGGAAGTTGTTACTACTGTAGCAACCTCTCCTTATCTTATTTTTTTGCATAGTTGTGCCAAGTAAAGTCGTTGATAGTAAGGTTCATACTAGATTTGGATTACTGCGCAGAAACAGATTTCTTTGCTGTCACGAATCTGGCCCTAATTCTCTGTAGGTAACTCAGACAATTATGCCAATTTACGTGAGTGATCCTCAGATATGTACGCAACTTTCATTAAATTTGAGCATTTTCATTTGAGCAAGTATGGTGCCTCAATAAAATTCGTCTTTACGAACTGTTCTGTTTTGACAGATTCTGCCTTTTATTTCGCATTGCCTGTTTTGATATGCTTGATGGATTTTTCGATTCCATTAACTTTCAGTAGCTTTGTGCAATGTCCAGAAGTGTTAAGAATGATTATGTCACCTCTGAACATGTAAATTTTGATTGTGCACTAACCCTCTAATGAGTTGTTTTGAGTTTGGTGTGGAGGAAGTTTTCAAGGATCAAGAGAGGGAGATGATACAATATGATCAAGGAGAGTGAAAGCTCTAAGCTTGGGGATGACCCGGTGGTTCACCCCTGCATATTTCAAGAAGACTCAAGTGTCTAAGCTTGGGGATGCCCAAGGCATCCCCTTCTTCATCGACAACATTATCAGGTTCCTCCCCTGAAACTATATTTTTATTCCATCACATCTTATGTACTTTGCTTGGAGCGTCAGTTTGTTTTTGTTTTTGTTTGAATAAAATGGATCCTAGCATTCATTGTGTGGGAGAGAGACACGCTCCGCTGTTGCATATGGACAAATATGTCCTTAGGTTTTACTCATAGTATTCATGGCGAAAGTTTCTTCTTCGTTAAATTGTTATATGGTTGGAATCAGGAAATGCTACATGTAGTAATTGCTAAAATGTCTTGGATAATGTGATACTTGGCAATTGTTGTGCTCATGTTTAAGCTCTTGCATCATATACTTTGCACCTATTAATGAAGAAATACATAGAGCTTGCTAAAATTTGGGTTACATAATTGGTCTCTCTAAGGTCTAGATAATTTCTAGTATTGGGTTGAACAACAAGGAAGACGGTGTAGAGTCTTATAATGTTTACAATATGTCTTTTATGTGAGTTTTGCTGCACCAGTTCATCCTTGTGTTTGTTTCAAATAGCCTTGCTAGCCTAAGCCTTGTATTGAGAGGGAATACTTCTCGTGCATCCAAATCCTTGAGCCAACCACTATGCCATTTGTGTCCACCATACCTACCTACTACATGGTATTTCTCCGCCATTCCAAAGTAAATTGCTTGAGTGCTACCTTTAAAATTTCTATCCTCTACCTTTACAATATATAGCTCATGGGACAAATAGTCTAAAAACTATTGTGGTATTGAATATGTACTTATGCACTTTATCTCTTATTAAGTTGCTTGTTGTGCGATAACCATGTTCCTGGGGACGCCATCAACTACTCTTTGTTGAATATCATGTGAGTTGCTATGCATGTCCGTCTTGTCTGAAGTAAGGGCGATTTACCACTTATTTAATGGTTAGAGCATGCATATTGTTAGAGAAGAACATTGGGCCGCTAACTAAAGCCATGAATCATGGTGGAAGTTTCAGTTTTGGACATATATCCTCAAACTCATATGAGAACATTAATTGTTGCTACATGCTTATGCATTAAAGAGGAGTCCATTATCTGTTGTCTATGTTGTCCCGGTATGGATGTCTAAGTTGAGAATAATCAATAGCGAGAAATCCAATGCGAGCTTTCTCCTTAGACCTTTGTACAGGCGGCATAGAGGTACCCCTTTGTGACACTTGGTTGAAACATGTGCATTGCGATGACAATCCCGGTAATCCAAGCTAATTAGGACAAGGTGCGGGCACTATTAGTATACTATGCATGAGGCTTGCAACTTGTAAGATATAATTTACATAACACATATGCTTTATTACTACCGTTGACAAAATTGTTTCTTGTTTTCAAAACCAAAGCTCTAGCACAAATATAGCAATCAATGCTTCCCTCTGCGAAGGGCCTTTCTTTTACTTTTATGTTGAGTCAGTTCACCTATCTCTCTCCACCTCAAGAAGCAAACACTTGTGTGAACTGTGCATTGATTCCTACATACTTGCTTATTGCACTTGTTATATTACTTTGCATTGACAACTATCCATGAGATATACATGTTATAAGTTGAAAGCAACCGCTGAAACTTAATCTTCCTTTGTGTTGTTTCAATACCTCTACTATGAATTTATTGCTTTATGAGTTAACTCTTATGCAAGACTTATTGATGCTTGTCTTGAAAGTACTATTCATGAAAAGTCTTTGCTTTATGATTCAGTTGTTTACTCATGTCATTTACATTGTTTTGATCGCTGCATTCATTACATATGCTTACAATAGTATGATCAAGGTTATGATGGCATGTCACTCCAGAAATTATCTTTGTTATCGTTTACCTGCTCGGGACGAGCATAAACTAAGCTTGGGGATGCTGATACGTCTCCGACGTATCGATAATTTCTTATGTTCCATGCCACATTATTGATGATATCTACATGTTTTATGCATACTTTATGTCATATTTATGCATTTTCCGGCACTAACCTATTAACGAGATGCCGAAGAGCCAGTTGTTGTTTCTGCTGTTTTTGGTTTCAGAAATCCTAGTAAGGAAATATTCTCGGAATTGGACGAAATCAACGCCCAGGGGCCTATTTTGCCACGAAGCTTCCAGAAGACCGGGGATGATACGAAGTGGGGCCACGAGGCGGCCAGATGCTAGGGCGGCGTGGCCCAGGCCCTGGCCGCACCGGCCTAGCGTGTGGGCCCCTCGTGACTCTCCCGACTCTGCCCTTCCGCCTACATATAGTCTTCGTCGCGAAACCCCCAGTACCGAGAGCCACGATACGGAAAACCTTCCAGAGACGCCGCCGCCACCAATCCCATCTCGCGGGATTCAGGAGATCGCCTCCGGCACCCTGCCGGAGAGGGGAATCATCTCCCGGAGGACTCTTCACCGCCATGGTCGCCTCCGGAGTGATGAGTGAGTAGTTCACCCCTGGACTATGGGTCCATAGCAGTAGCTAGATGGTTGTCTTCTCCTCATTGTGCTTCATTGTCGGGTCTTGTGAGCTGCCTAACATGATCAAGATCATCTATCTGTAATGCTATATGTTGTGTTTGTTGGGATCCGATGGATAGAGAATACTATGTTATGTTGATTATCAATCTATTACCTATGTGTTGTTTATGATCTTGCATGCTCTCCGTTGTTAGTAGAGGCTCTGGCCAAGTTTTTGCTAGTAACTCCAAGAGGGAGTATTTATGCTCGATAGTGGGTTCATGCCTCCATTAAATCTGGGACAGTGACAGAAAGTTCTAAGGTTGTGGATGTGCTGTTGCCACTAGGGATAAAACATTGATGCTATGTCCGAGGATGTAGTTATTGATTACATTACGCACCATACTTAATGCAATTGTCTATTGTTTGCAACTTAATACTGGAAGGGGTTCGGATGATAACCTGAAGGTGGACTTTTTAGGCATAGATGCATGCTGGATAGCGGTCTATGTACTTTGTCGTAATGCCCAATTAAATCTCACTATACTCATCATATCATGTATGTGCATGGTCATGCCCTCTCTATTTGTCAATTGCCCAACTGTAATTTTTTCACCCAACATGCTATTTATCTTATCGGAGAGACACCACTAGTGAACTGTGGACCCCGGTCCATTCTTTTACATCGAATACAATCTACTGCAATACTTGTTCTACTGTTTTCTGCAAACAATCATCATCCACACTATACATCTAATCCTTTGTTACAGCAAGCCGGTGAGATTGACAACCTCGCTGTTACGTTGGGGCAAAGTACTTTGGTTGTGTTGTGCAGGTTCCACGTTGGCGCCGGAATCCCTGGTGTTGCGCCGCACTACATCTCGCCGCCATCAACCTTCAACGTGCTTCTTGACTCTTACTGGTTCGATAAACCTTGGTTTCTAACTGAAGGAAACTTACTGCTGTACGCATCACACCTTCCACTTGGGGTTCCCAACGGTCGCGTGTTGTACGCGTGTCAGTTGCTATCTTTGCCTAAGAATAGTTTGATTCATGGACTAAATGTAAGGATGCTTTCATTGGTAGATATTATCCTCCTGCTAAAATTATATCTTTGAGAAGTAGCATAATGAATTTTAAGCAATTGGATAATGAGCATGTTGCCCAAGCATGGGAAAGAATGAAATCTTTGGTTAAAAATTGCCCTACCAATGGACTGACTACTTGGATGATCATCCAAACCTTTTATGCAGGATTGAATTTTTCTTCGCGGAACTTATTGGATTCAGCTGCTAGAGGTACTTTTATGTCCATCACTCTAGGTGCCGCAACAAAGCTTCTTGATAATATGATGATTAATTACTCTGAATGGCACACGGAAAGAGCTCCACAAGGTAAGAAGGTAAATTCTGTCGAAGAAACCTCCTCCTTGAGTGATAAGATTGATGCTATTATGTCTATGCTTGTGAATGGTAAGACTAATGTTGATCCTAATAATGTTCCTTTAGCTTCATTGGTTGCTTAAGAGCATGTTGATGTGAACTTCATTAAAAATAACAATTATAACAACAACGAAAGAAGCCTGGTGACCGGGTGTATACGTGAGCACGCGGTGACTGACTGCCACGTGTCTAACACCGTTATTGCCCGTGAGATGATAAAGCAATCCTACTCTAACCGAACGCGCGCGAAGTACTGTCGCTTTCTGTCTTATCCCCTTCACCACATACAACTCTCTCATCCTTTTTATCTTCAGCTAGCTGCATCAACGCTGAAAATGTCGACCAGGAGCGCGTCGGCACCTGGGACGACAAGGGAGATGCGGAAGTCACGGAGCACGGGGTTGGCGAGGCGGAGCTTGTCGACTGAGTGCGCGACGAGCAGGAGCTGGAAGGCGGTGGAAGGGTTGGCTGTGCGAGGCGCGCCACTGTGTCGGCTGGGAGCTCCTCCACCAATTGTGCGGGAGACGGACGGAGGAGCCACGCCCCTGTCGCCGCCACACTACTCGCGCGCATGCGTGCTGCCCCGCGCCGACCGGCTGCGGCCGTGCCGCCTCTCCTCCCGCGCGTGCCACGCCTCCGCCTGCAAACCGCGCCTCCGTCCGCAGCGCGCGGCCGCCTCCATCGCTAGCTGTTCGAGCTTTCCAGGGGACCTCCTCTTTATTCTGATTTACCCCTTCCGAATTCGTGCTGCAAGGCACCTCCTCTCGAGCTGGAACACCAATTTGCAGGTTGGGGCTTCCTCCGATGGACAGATAGGACGCCAGTCCTGCTCATCGTCCTCCCGCAGCAGCCGCAGCTGCCCGATTAATTATGTTTAGATGCCAGGTTCAATTGGTACTAATTAACATATTGACTCGGTTCCAAAAAAAGCAGAGAGCACCAAAGAAGAAACGCAAATGCAACAATTTCACATCCAAAAAAATCGATGAGTATCTGATCGAAGAAAGCAAGAGAATGGCAGATCTAGATATAGAGGAAAGAGGAAAAATGGGCTTGCACGCCTCCATCTGCAGTAGTCGACAAATTCCTCACGTTTGAGGGCGGCAGCGTGTTCGCGCTCGACGGAACCAAGCTCCTACTCATGCTCGACGACCGCGGACTCACGGCTGCTGGCTCATTGGCGGCGAACGCATCTTCACGCGCTTGTCAATGGCGGTCTTCCCGCTTCGAGCTCGGGGGCCTCCCGGCGCTAGAAGATGGACGCCTCTTCCTCGCGCTTCTCACCGGCGGCCTCCTGATCCTGATATGGGCGCGGTGGCGGGCCGCGGGGCCGTGGAGCGGTTGCTCGTGCATGCAGGCTGCTGTTGCTGTAGGCCGGCGTGCTCTCACCGGTGTACCACCAGGGACGACGAGCGGCGCCCCGTTTGCGGAGGTAGGAGACGAGGTCGGTCAGGGGTCAGGTCGGTCCGGCGATGGCCTCCGCCGCGCGCCTCAACCTCCTCGGCGTGGCGCTGGTGCTCTGTTTCGCGCAAGGAAAAGAGAGAGGGATTTGTGCTGTGGGAAAAGGAAGAAGGAGAAGAGGGCACTGTTTCGCTCGTGGGAAAAGGAAGATGGATTAGAAAAAGGATGTTTCACGTCGTTTGGGCTCCGTTTGTGAGGCCAGCATCTTAAAGCGAATCCAACGGTGATGGCCGCGTGTTCACGTATACACCCGGTCACCAAATCCACTCTCATAACAACAATGCTAATAGGAATAATTTTGGTAACAACAACTATAGACCATATCCTTCTAATAATGGTAATGGTTATGGGAATTCTTACAATAATAATAGGAATGTACCCCCTGGTCTTGAAGCCATGCTTAAATAATTTATTAGTACACAAACTGCTTTTAACAAATCTGTTGAAGAAAAGCTTGGTAAAATTGATATTCTTGCTTCTAAAGTTGATAGTCTTGTTGCTGATGTTGATCTTTTAAAATTGAAAGTTATGCCTAATGAAAATAAAGATATTAAGTCATTTGTTACAGCAAACGCCATCCAAGTTCGAATTAATGAGAATATAAGATTGATGGCTGAATTGCGTGCTAGGTGGGAAAAAGAAGAAAATGCTAAAGAGAATAATATAGCTAAAGTTTGGACTATTGCCACCACTAGTAATGCTAATGCTTCACATGTTGCTACACCTCCACATATCAATGGTAAAATAATTGGTGTTGGCAATGTTTCTACTCCTAATGCAAAGCGTGCAAAACTGCCTGAAACTGCTGAAACTGCTTGTATAAAACTGCTGAATTTTTTCAAAATATTGGGGACAATGATCCCATTGCTATAGATCATAATGGTTTAGATTTTGATGATTGTCACATCTCTGAAGTTATAAAGTTCTTACAAAAACTTGCTAAAAGTCCCAATGCTAGTGCTATAAATTTGGCCTTTACAAAACATATTACAAATGCTCTCATAAAAGCTAGAGAAGAGAAATTAAAACTTGAAACTTCTATTCCTAGGAAGTTAGAAGATGGTTGGGAGCCCATCATTAATATGAAGGTCAATGATTTTTATTGTAATGCTTTATGTGATCTTGGTGCAAGTATTTCCGTTATGCCTAAGAAAATCTATGATATGCTTGACTTGCCACCATTGAAAAAATGTTATTTGGATGTTAATCTTGCTGATAATTCTACAAAGAAACCTTTGGGGAGGATTGATAATGTTCGTGTTATGGTTAACAATAACCTTGTCCCCGTTGATTTTGTTGTGTTGGATATTGAATGCAATGCATCTTGTCCCATTATATTGGGAAGACCTTTTCTTCGAACTGTTGGTGCTATTATTGACATGAAGGAAGGTAATATTAAATATCAATTTCCTCTCAAGAAAGGTATGGAACACTTCCCTGGAAAGCGAATGAAGTTACCTTTTGATTCTATTATTAGAACAAATTATGATGTTGATGCTTCGTCTCTTGATGTTACTTGATTCACACTTTCTGCGCCTAGCTGAAAGGCGTTAAAGAAAAGCGCTTATGGGAGACAACCCATTATTTTACTTCTGCACTTTTGTTTTATATTTGAGTCTTGGAAGTTGTTAATACTGTATCAACCTCTCCTTATCTTTATTTTATTGCATTGTTGTGCCAAGTAAAGTCTTTGATAGTAAGGTTCATACTAGATTTGGATTACTGCGCAGAAACAGATTTCTTGCTGTCACGAATTTGAGTAGTATTCTCTGTAGGTAACTCAGAAAAATCTACCAATTTACGTGAGTGATCCTCAGATATGTACGCAACTTTCATTCAATTTGAGCATTTTCATCTGAGCAAGTTAAGTGCCCCAGAAAAATTCGTCTTTACGGACTGTTCTGTTTTGACAGATTCTGCCTTTTATTTCGCATTGCCTGTTTTGCTATGTTTGATGGATTTCTTTATTCCATTAACTTTCAGTAGCTTTGTGCAATGTCCAGAAGTGCTAAGAATGATTATGTCACCTCTGAACATGTGAATTTTTGCACTAACCCTCTAATGAGTTTGTTTTGAGTTTGGTGTGGAGGAAGTTTTCAAGGGTCAAGAGAGGAGGATGATACAATATGATCAAGGAGAGTGAAAGTTCTAAGCTTGGGGATGCCCCCGTGGTTCATCCCTGCATATTTCAAGAAGACTCAAGCATCTAAGCTTGGGGATACCCAAGGCATCCCCTTCTTCATCGACAAATTATCAGGTCACCTCTAGTGAAACTACATTTTTATTCCATCACATCTTATGTGCTTTACTTGGAGCGTCTTTATGTTCTTGTTTTTGTTTTGTTTGAATAAAATTGGATCTTAGCATTCATTGTGTGGGAGAGAGACACGCTCCGCTGTTGCATATGAACACATATGTTCTTAGCTTTATTCTTAATGTTCGTGGCGAAGGTTGAAACTTCTTCGTTAATTGTTATATGGTTGGAAACGGAAAATGCTACATGTGGTAATTGGTATAATGCCTTGAATAATTTGATACTTGGCAATTGTTGTGCTCATATAGATCATGTTTAAGCTCTTGCATCATATACTTTGCACCTATTAATGAAGAACTACATAGAGCTTGTTAAAATTTGGTTTGCATGATTGGTCTCTCTAGAGTCTAGATATTTTCTGGTGAGGTGTTTGAACAACAAGGAAGACAGTGTAGAGTCTTATAATGCTTGCAATATGTTCTTATGTAAGTTTTGTTGTACCGGTTCATACTTGTGTTTGCTTCAAACAACCTTGCTAGCCTAAGCCTTTTATTGAGAGGGATTACTTCTCGTGCATCCAAATCCTTGAGCCAAAAACTATGCCATTTGTGTCCACCATACCTACCTACTACATGGTATTTCTCCGCCATTCCAAAGTAAATTACTTGGGTGCTACCTTTAAAATTCCATTCTTTGTCTTTACAATATATAGCTCATGGGAAAATAGCTTAAAAACTATTGTGGTATTGAATATGTACTTATGTATCTTATTTCTTAATAAGTTGCTTGTTGAGCGGTAACCATGTTTCTGGGGACGCCATAAACTATTACACCTTGTTGAATATCATGTGAGTTTCTATGCATGTTCGTCTTGTCTGAAGTAAGGGTGATTTATCATGATCAATGGTTTGAGTATGCATATTGTTAGAGAAGAACATTGGGCCGCTAACTAAAGCCATGATCCATGGTGGAAGTTTCAGTTTGGACAATCAATCCTCAATCTCTTATGAGAATATTATCTGTTGTTGAATGCTTATGCATTAAAGAGGAGTCCATTATTTGTTGTCTATGTTGTCCCGGTATGGATGTCTAAGTTGAGAATAATCAAAAGCGAGAAATCCAATGCGAGCTTTCTCCTTAGACCTTTGTACAGGCGGCATAGAGGTACCCCTTTGTGACACTTGGTTAAAACATATGCTATGCAATGATAATCCATGTAAATCCAAGCTAATTAGGACAAGGTGCGAGCACTATTGGTAATCTATGCATGAGGCTTGCAACTTATAGGATATCTTATACATAACACATATGCTTTATTACTACCATTGACAAAATTGTTTCTTGTTTTCAAAATAAAAGCTCTAGCACAAATATAGTAATCCATGCTTCCCTCTGCGAAGGGCCTTTCTTCTACTTTTATGTTGAGTCAGTTTACCTACTTCCTTCCATCTTAGAAGCAAACACTTGTGTCAACTGTGCATTGATTCTTACATGTTTACCTATTGCACTTGTTATATTGCTTTATGTTGACAATTATCCATGAGATATACATGTTGAAGTTGAAAGCAACCGCTGAAACTTATATCTTCCTTTGTGTTGCTTCAAAGCTTTCTACTATGAATTTATTGCTTTATGAGTTAACTCTTATGCAAGTCTTATTGATGCTTGTCTTCAAAGTACTATTCATGAAAAGTCTTTGCTATATGATTCAGTTGTTTACTCATTGTCTTTACCATTGCTTCGAATCGCTACATTCATCTTATGTGCTTACAATAGTATTGATCATGATTATGATAGCATGTCACTTCAGAAATTATCTTTGTTATCGTTTACCTACTCGAGGACGAGTAGGAACTAAGCTTGGGGATGCTTGATACGTCTCAAACGTATCTATAATTTCTTATATTCCATGCTACTTTTATGATGATACTCACATGTTTTATACACACTTTATGTCATATTTATGCATTTTCCGGCACTAACCTATTAACGAGATGCCGAAGAGCCAGTTGCTGTTTTCTGCTGATTTTGGTTTCAGAAATCCTACAAAGGAAATATTCTCGGAATTGGACGAAATCAACGCCCAGAGTCTTATTTTTCCACGAAGCTTCCAGAAGACCGAAAGGGATACGAAGTGGGGCGACGAGGCGCCGCCACGCCAGGGCCGACCAAGGGTGGGGCCGCGCCGCCCTGTTATGTGGGCCCCTCGTGTCGCCCCTAAACCTACCCTTCCGCCTATAAGAAGCCTTCGTCGAGAATACCCCAGTACCAAGAGCCACGATACGGAAAACCTTCCAGAGACGCCGCCGCCGCCAATCCCATCTGGGGGGATTCAGGAGATCGCCTCCGGCACCCTGCCGGAGAGGGGAATCATCTCCCAGAGGACTCTTCATCGCCATGATCGCCTCCGGAGTGCTGTGTGAGTAGTTCACCCCTGGACTATGTGTCCATAGCAGTAGCTAGATGGTTGTCTTCTCCTCATGTGCTATCATTGTTCGATCTTGTGAGCTGCCTAACATGATCAAGATCATCTATTTGTAATGCTACATGTTGTGTTTGTTGGGATCCGATGAATATGGAATACTATGTTATGTTGATTATCAATCTATCATCTATGTGTTGTTTATGATCTTGCATGCTCTCCGTTGCTAGTAGAGGCTCTGGCCAAGTTGATACTTGTAACTCCAAGAGGGAGTATTTATGCTCGATAGTGGGTTCATGCCTCCATTTAATCTGGGACAGTGACAGAAAGTTCTAAGGTTGTGGATGTGCTGTTGCCACTAGGGATAAAACATCAATGTTATGTCTAAGGATATTTGTGTTGATTACATTACGCACCATACTTAATGCAATTGTCTGTTGTTTGCAACTTAATACTGGAAGGGGTGCGGACGCTAACCTGAAGGTGGACTTTTTAGGCATAGATGCATGCTGGATAGCGGTCTATGTACTTTGTCGTAATGCCCAATTGAATTTCACACTACTCATCATAATATGTATGTGCATTGTTATGCCCTCTTTATTTGTCAATTGCCCAACTGTAATTTGTTCACCCAACATGCTATTTTTTATTGGAGAGACACCACTAGTGATCTGTGGACCCCAGTCCATTCTTTTACATCGAATACAATCTACTGCAATACTTGTTCTTACTGTTCTTTGCAAACATCATCATCCACACTATACATCTAATCCTTTGTTACAGCAAGCCGGTGAGATTGACAACCTCACTGTTACGTTGGGGCAAAGTACTTTGATTGTGTTGTGCAGGTTCCACGTTGGCGCCGGAATCCCTGGTGTTGCGCCGCACTACACTCCACCACCATCAACCTTCACGTGCTTCTTGACTCCTACTGGTTCTATAAACCTTGGTTTCTTACTGAGGGAAACTTGCTGATGTACGCATCACACCTTCCACTTGGGGTTCCCAACGGACGCGTGTTGTACGCGTATCACTACACCACAAGTGCTGATTCGCTGGGCACACATGCCGGACAACTGCACCACCTGGGAAGATTACTATGTGCTGAAAAACAGGTACCCATATGCATCAATTTGGAACGAAGAATCGGCTCCGGTGGCGCCTTCTTCAGGGGGGGATACTGTCACACCCTCGACACCGATGGTGGACATGACCAAATTGCTAGGCTGAGCTGGCGAGCTCCTTGGGCCCAGCGTCAGGGAGGACGGCAAGGATCTGCGTGTATGTTGTAAGCTGGAGTTGGCCAGTGGGCCTATTGTCTTGTGCACCCAGAGTTATAAGGGGAGAGGTTGTACGGGACAAGACATGTGAAAGAAATATTGAAGGAAACCAATTCCCATCTTCTGTCTCCCCTCTCACCTAACTTGTTGTGCTCTTCCTCATCTCGACTCTATTCCGTGACGAATCCCCCCCTTGATTCCGATCGCTGTGATTGATCCCCAAATCAGGGTCATCACAGAGATGTTGGCGGAGGTGTCTGGATATTCTAACAAGTTGTTGACATCGATTACAACATGCCTCGCCTCTAGCAAGGCACCAGATCCCTGTCCCAATCAGAAATATCCAAGAGGAAGGGATGTGATTCATGCATTATGGATGTCAGAAATGGATTTATTGGATTTTTCTACTAAACTTAGACATATTATTTATATTATTTGGAGTTATATAATTTAAGTTATGAATTTCCAAACTTTACAATATTAATTGAAGTAATTTTCATTGCTCGTATATTTTAATTAAATGAAATAGTGATCAAAGTATATATTTAAAGTATTCAAATATTTCTGAGCACTTTTCATATTCAAAGTTTTTCCATTTAAATTAGTATTTAAAAGTTATGAAGGTTTTAAAAAAGTTTAAATTTGAAATATTAAATAATTGAGCACTTTCCATATTAAAGTTTTTCGATTTGAATTAGTAGTTAAAAGTTATGAAGGTTTGAAAAAAGTTTATATTTGAAATATTCAAACATTTTTAACACTTTTCATATTAAAAGTTTTGCCATTTAAATTTGTATTTAAAAGTTATGAATGTTTGAAAAATAAATAGCAGATTTTCTGAAAAACTGCGGGGTGCAAGGTACCTATGCGTAATTTGCATTCAAAATTTGAGGACCTACGTGCAAAATAGCAAATGGTGTGATGTCTAGACCTGCCACATCAGCCTAGATAGTGGACCTTGCTCTCAGTTTGGCTATCAATCCATGTCAATTCGTGATCAGAGGTGATTTAGTGTTTTTCTGGAAAATCCAAGGAAAAATCTGGTAGTTTTTTTGCTAAAGAAACATAAAATTGTACCAAAATGAAGATTTAGTTGCAAATGTGGTGGTTTTATGCTAACAACTTGGTTCTTTGGAAGCTGGATAGAGCAGTAGAGAGAGAGAGAGGAGAGAGGTACCAGACACAAACGACAAGGTGGAGGTGAAACGAGGAAATTGCACAAACCACCTACTTTTGTTGTCGATATTGCGCAAACTACTCACTATTTATGTTTGTTGCAAAGAACACCAATTTTACCTGTATTTAGTTGCACAGAAGTCCAAAGTTGGGATTAGTTTGGTTAACAACTTAACTGACTAGTGGGGACCGCCAAATACATTGAACCAAACAATCTGAATCGTAGCTAGCTCATCCCCCGCCTCTGTTCCTGAATGACACATGCGACCGAAAAGAAGACACTGGTCGTTCGACGAGGAGAGGAACGACAGCGGCAGCGGCCAACCCATCGGCGGCGACCTGCTGGCTGATAACCCACAAGTATAGGGGATCGCAACAGTCTTTGAGGGAAGTAAAACCCAAATTTATTGATTTGACACAAGGGGAGGTAAAGAATACTTATAAGCCTTAACAACTGAGTTGTCAATTCAGCTGCACCTGGAAAAGCACTAGTAACAGGGGTGATGTGAAAGCAACAGTGATATGAGAGCAATAGTAACAGTAACACATCAGCAGTAATAGTAACACAGAGGCGATGGCACCGGAAAATAGTTGATACTACTTCCAATGTCATATAGAAACGAGTATATGATGATGAGAGATGGACCGGGGTTCCCAGCAATCTACACTAGTGGTAACTCTCCAGTAACAACTGACAAGTGTTGGGTGAACAAATTACAGTTGGGTAATTGATAGGATTGAAAGCATTAAGACAGAACATCAAGATTATTAATCATGTAGGCATGTTTTCCATATATAGTCATACGTGCTCGCAATGAGAAACTTGTACAACATCTTTTGTCCTACCAGCCGGTGGCAGTTGGGCCTCAAGGGAATCTACTGGCGATTAAGGTACTCCTTTTAATAGAGCACCGGAGCAAAGCATTAACACTTGGTGAAAACATGTGATCCTCATATCACAGCCTTCCCCTCCGGTTGTCCCAATTTCTGTCACTTTGGGGCCTCGGGTTCCGGACATCAATATGTGCAAACAACTTGTAGATACAATCTAAGCAATAATTATAGAGCTTAAATATAAGATCATGCCACTCGGGCCCTAGTGACAAGCATTAAGCATAACAAGATTGCAGCAACAATAACTTCACAAACTTTATAGATAGACTAATCATAATGTATCATCCATCGGATCCCAACAAACACAACACCGATTACATCAGATGAATCTCAATCATGTAAGGCAGCTCATGAGATCATTGTATTGAAGTACATCGGATAGAGAGTACCAACTAGCTACTGCTAGAACCCGTAGTCCATGGGGGAACTACTCACGGAGCATGATGGAGGCGGTGGCGTCGATGGAGATGGCTTTCGGGGGCACTTCCCCGTCCCGGCAGGGTGCCAGAACAGAGACTTCTGTTCCCCGAATTGGAGTTTCGCGATGGCGGCGGTGCCCCTGGAGTCTTTCTGGAGTTTCGTCAATTCGTATCGCGTTTTTAGGTCGAAAGGGGTCTTATAGGCGAAGAGGCGGCGCAGGAGGGGCACCAGGGCGCCCTCCCATAGGCCGGCGCGGCCAGGGGCCTGCCCACGCGGCCCTGTGGTGTGGGGGGCCTGGGCCTCCTCTCCGTCTCCCCTTCGGTGTCCTGGTCCGTCTCGGTGAATTATGATGTTTGGTCTTCGTTTGTCGAATTCCGAGAATATTGCCCGAACAGCCTTTCTGGAACCAAAAACAGCAGAAAATAGGAACTGGCACTTCGGCATCTTGTTAATTGGTTAGTTCCGGAAAACGCATAAAAACATTATAAAGTGCGAGCAAAACATGTAGGTAATATCATAAAACGAGCATGGAACATCAGAAATTATGGATACATTGGAGACGTATCAGTATCCCCAAGCTTAGTTCCTACTCGCCCTCGAGTAGGTAAACGATAAAAAGAATAATTTCTGTAGTGACATGCTACTTACATAATCTTGATCATACTATTGTAAAGCATATTAGATGAATGCAGTGACGCAAGGCAATGATCTATAGTTGCTAACAAATAGATAACATATAGCAAAACTTTTCATGAATAGTACTTTCAAGACAAGCATCAAAAGTCTTGCATAAGAGTTAACTCATAAATCAATAAATTCAAAGTAAAGGCATCGAAGCAACACAAAGGAAGATTTAAGTTTCAGCAATTGCTTTCAACTTCCAACATGCATATCTCATGGATAATTGTCAACGCAAAGTAATATGATGAATGCAAATAAGCAAGTATGTAAGAATCAATGCACAGTTGACACAAGTGTTTGCTTCTAAGATGGAAGGAAGTAGGTAAACTGACTCAACATAAAGTAAAAGAAAGGCCCTTCGCAGAGGGAAGCGGGGATTAAATCATGTGCTAGAGCTTTTTAAGTTTTGAAATCATATAGAGAGCATAAAAGTAAAGTTTTGAGAGGTGTTTGTTGTTGTCAACGAATGGTAGTGGGCACTCTAACCCCCTTGCCAAACAGACTTTCGAAGAGCGGCTCCCATGAAGGACGTTATCTCTACCAGCAAGGTAGATCATCCCTCTTCTCTTTTGTTTACACATGTACTTTAGTTTTATTTATGGTTGATGATGACCCACAAGTATAGGGGGTGTATCGTAGTATTTTCGATAAGTAAGAATGTCGATCCCAACGAGGAGCAGAAGGTGTTGACAAGCAGTTTCGATGAAGGATTCACTGTAAATGCTCACATACAAGTATTCAGGGGGTTTTGATGTAGCAGATGAATAAAGTACGAGTAAGTAAAGTGCGAGAGTAATAATTGCAGTGAGTGGCCCAATCCTTTTTAGCACAAAGGACAAGCCGGTTTGTTTACTTATTGACCAAACGTTCTTGAGGACACACGGGATTTTAGTCTAGTGCTTTCGCTACATATGGCTAGTTAATCTTCATTGTTTTGATAAGTGTTGTGTGGGTGAACCTATGCTAATGTACCACCCTTCCTAGGACTAATACATACTTGTTATTATACCCCTTGCAAGCATCCGCAACTACAAGAAAGTAATTAAGATAAATCTAACCACAACCTTAAACTCTGAGATCCTGATATCCCTCCTGCATCGATATACCAACGAGGGTTCAGGATTTTGTCACTCCGGCAACCCCGCAATTGGCAAACGAGTACAAGATGCACTCCCCTAGGCCCATAAAGGTGAAGTGTCATGTAGTCGACGTTCACATGACACCACTAGAAGAATAACACCACAACTTAAATATCATAACATTGAATATTACTCAACCATGGTTCACTACTAACATTTAGACTTCACCCATGTCCTCAAGAACTAAACGAACTACTCACGAAACATCATATGGAACATGATCAGAGGTGATATGATGATGAATAACAATCTGAACATAAACCTTGGTTCAATGGTTTCACTCAATAGCATCAATAACAAGTAGAAATCAACACCGGGAGAGTTTCCCCTATCAAACAATCAAGATCCAACCCAAATTGTTACAGCGGTGACGATGTGCAGCGGTGGAGACGGCGGTGATGATGATGTAGATGATGACGATGGTGATGGAGATGATGTCCAGCTCGATGACGGTGATGATGGCATCGATTTCCCCCTCCGGGAGGGAATTTCCCCGGCGGATCTCAGCATGCTGGAGAGCTCTTTTCTCTCTGGTGTTCTCCGCCCCGCAGAGGCGGCTGTGACTCTTCGCGACTATCCCCCGGAGCTTAGGTTTTCGGGACGAAGAAATACGCGAAGGAGAGGAGGCCAGAGGGGGCTGTGGGCCCCCTCCTCACAGGGCGGCGCGGCCAGGGCAGGGCCCGCGCTGGCCTATGAGGTGGGCCCATGGCGGCCCTCCTCGGCTCCCCCTTCTGGCTCCCTTCATCTTTTGGAAAAATAGGATTTTTCGTATAAATTCCGTGAATTGTTGATCTTCCGAAATTTTGCATTCTGACGGTGCTTTTTCCAGCAGAATCCTGACTTCGGTGCGCGATCCTCCAATAATCATGAAACATGCAAAATAGATGAAATAACATAAGTTTCATCTCCAAATATGAAATATATCAATGAATAACAGCATATTATGATACAAAATAGTGATGCAAATTGGACGTATCAACTCCCCCCAAGCTTAGACTTCGCTTGTCCCCAAGCAAAACTGAACTCGGTAAACAGGACCACATGTTTATGGAGTGAAGAGTCGATAAATAAAATACGGACAAGAAGCATCATATTTATTCACACAAGACATTCTAGTAAACAACTTCCTCATATAATTCAACTTGAAACAAGTATAAGGTAATCACAAATAAAGGTGCATAAGAAATCATAGTTGGTGATGGCAAACTTCGTTCTTGGTCAGAGAACAATTAACATGTTACACTTATCTATCGAGCAGCGCTCTCATGTTAAAGTTTATATGGCGCAACTTGCATACTCAATCATAATAATCTCCTCATAATCATTGATAACTTTCAAAGCTATATTCATTCGGATAAAACTTGTACTAAACAAGGAAAAGTAAAAGACATGATGAAGTAAATCACAATATTGATGGTTTGATCACAACAACTCGAATGCTTGCTTGAGATGGAGGGAAATAGGTTTACTGACTCAACATAAAGTAAAAGACAGGCCCTTCGCAGAGGGAAGCAGGGATTAAATCATGTGCTAGAGCTTTTTCAATTTTGAAATCATATAAAGAGAGTAAAAGTAACATTTTGAGAGGTGTTTGTTGTTGTCAACGACTGGTAGCGAGTACTCTAACCCCCTTGCCAGACAAACTCTCGAAGAGCGGCTCCCATAAAGTTTTATTTTAGGTTGGCACTCCTCCCAACCTTTGCTTTCACAAACCACGGCTAACCGAATCCTCGGGTGCCTGCCAACAATCTCATACCATGAAGGAGTGCCTTTTATTTTAGTTTTATTTAGATGACACTCCTCCCCTCCTTTGCTTTCTCAAGCCATGGCTAATCGAATCCTCGGGTGCCTTCCAACAATCACATACCATGGAGGAGTGTCTTTTTGTAAAATTATGAAAGTTAATTAATCGGGGCTGGGAACCCCATTGCCAGCTCTTTTTGCAAAATTATTGGATAAGCGGATGAAGCCACTAGTCCATTGGTGAAAGTTGCCCAACAAGATTGAAAGATAAAACACCACATACTTCCTCATGAGCTATAAAACATTGACACAAATAAGAGGCAGTAAATTTTGAATTGTTTAAAGGTAGCACACGAAGTATTTACTTGGAATGGCAGGAAATACCATGTAGTAGGTAGGTATGGTGGACACAAATGACATAGGTTTGGGTTCAAGTTTGGATGTACGAGAAGCATTCCCTCTCGGTACAGGTCTTTGGCTAGCAAGGTTAATTAGCAAGCACAAGAATTGAGGGAAACAAACAAATATACATGTGATAGAAACAATCATGCATCTTCCTTGTAAGCACAAACAATTTTAACTTCAGAATAATAAGCTAAGGAGCCAACAAGAAAGAAAGACAATGAAACAACATATCTACATGTACTTCTCTTTTCTACTTAAACCTCAAAGTGTTATTGCTATTGACCAATGCTAAGTTTGCCAAAACCAAATAGATTAACTCAATGCTCCCAAAGTGATACCAATACTAATAACAAGATCAATCATATAATAGAGATTGCAAACTAAAATAAGATGTGCAATATGTAAATGATAAGACTTCTCATTAATATTCCATAACGATAACTCACACCAAGGGATACATAGACAACCAACTAAAGGAGAGATACTTCCACACTGCAACCCATCTTATATGATAACTTCCCTACTCATGATATGACACTACTTGATAGTAAAAAGTAAAAGATAGTGATGATGTGATACCGCGGCACTCCCCCAAGCTTGGAACAAACCAAGGGGATGTCAATACCGATGATGAATTACTAATTCGGCGATGGTGGTGATGAATTCCCATCATCAGACTTCCAAGGAAGAGGCTGTCCATCAACAAACGACATCTTGGTCTCGGGGATCCTGAAACTAGCAGCATAGCTTATGTGTTTAAACCTGTTTTCATACTCACAGTTCTGATTCTGAACGTCATATAGTTGAGCTTGGAGTTTGTTGGTGGTGTCGTGAAGCGAGAGGATGTCGTCCCACAGCTTTGCAGTCTCCTTCTTATGTGCATCAATAAGTTTAGACACAATCTTGTGGAAGATGTCCACTTCACGCTCAGCCATCTTCTTGTAGTTGAAGACCTCTTGTTCTAGCTTCTCCATCCTGTCTTCTAAGCTTCCTTCTCCTTTAGGACCCTGGACATCTTTGATCTGCAACTCTCCATCAACGAGCAGCAACTCCTTGGGGTGCATCTTCAGCTCGTTCATGTACAGGTTGGCAACGTCCTCGCAGAAATTGTCCTTCGGAGTTTCCGACGAAGACATGATGGCTCTAGATCCGAAGTAAATCCTGGCAGAAACAGCTCGAAACAAAACACGTCGAGAAAACGATATACGGACCTCCAGGGGTCCGGGGGATTATATAGCAGGAATTTTTATGTCAAAAGGAAAGTACCAGGTCGAACCAGAGTCGGAGAGGGGCGACGAGGTGGCCACCTCATAGGGCGGCGCGGCCAGGCTGGGGCCCGCGCTGGCCTGTGGGGGCACGCCCTCGTGCGTCTCCTCCACTCCGTTTCGATCTCGTAATTTTTCATATTTTCCAAAAACAGCAAAAACATTGTTCGGAAAGTAAATCGCGAACTTTTTATTACCAGTACTGTTACCTATTCAAAGTCGAGTTCTGGTGGACTGTCAATTTGACCTTTGATGAAAGCCTCCGGTGTTTCCACTCGAATAACATCAACATCTTCATTATAAGAATCACCTGAGATATAATGCTTGAGTCTTTGTCCATTCACCACTTGTGTGGCATTGCCTTGGAGAGAGCTAATTTTAATTGCTCCTGAACGATACACATCCTCAATGACATATGGTCCTTCCCATTTCGAGAGTAATTTCCCTGCAAAGAATCTGAGACGAGACCGATACAATAGGACTTTATCCCCAATATTAAATTCTCTTTTGATAATCCTTCTATCATGCCATTTCTTAACTTTCTCTTTAAAGAGTTTAGCATTTTCATAAGCTTCACTTCTCCATTCATCTAGAGAACTTAATTGTAGCAATCTTTTCTTACCGGCTAGTTTAGGATCTTTATTTAATTCTCTTACAGCCCAATAAGCTTTGTGCTCTAGTTCTAAAGGTAAATGACAAGCTTTTCCATAAACCATTTTATAAGGTGACATTCCCATGGGATTTTTATAAGCAGTTCTATAAGCCCATAGTGCTTCCTTCAATTTACTAGCCCAATTCTTTCTAGTTTTATTAACAGTCTTTTCTAAGATAGATTTAATCTCTCTATTTGATAGTTCTACTTGCCCACTAGTTTGAGGATGATAAGCGGAAGCAATTCTATGATTAATACCATATTTAGCAAGAGTTTTTATAAAACCACCATGAATAAAATGAGAACCTCCATCAGTCATAATATATCTAGGAACTCCAAATCGAGGAAAAATAATATCTAAAAGCATTCTTAAAGAGGTCTCACCATCATCACTTTTTGTAGGTATGGCTTCCACCCATTTAGTAACATAATCAACAGCAACAAGTATATGAGTGTTACCTTCTGAAGAGGGAAAAGGTCCCATGAAGTCAAATCCCCAACAATCGAACGGTTCAATAACAAGAGTATAATTCATAGGCATTTCATTGCGTCTGGAGATATTACCAACCCTTTGACATTCATCACAAGATAAAATAAACTTCCTTGCATCCTTGAAGAGAGTTGGCCAATAAAAACCTGATTGTAGAACCTTTTGCGCAGTTCTATCTCCGGCATGATGTCCTCCATAAGCACTACCATGACATTTACTTAATATCTCTTGCTGTTCATATTCGGGAACACATCTTCGCAGAATACCATCCACTCCTTCTTTATATAAGTGTGGGTCATCCCAAAAATAATGCCTCAAGTCATAAAAGAATTTCCTTCTTTGCTGAGCTGAAAAGGTTGGAGGCAAGTACTTGGAAACAATAAAGTTAGCATAATCAGCATACCAAGGACTGTCTCGCGAGCTCACCTTTATTACAGCCAATTGTTCATTTGGAAAACTATCATTAACAGGAACAGGATCATAAGAAATATTTTCCAATCTAGACAAGTTATCAGCAACAGGATTATCAGCACCTTTCCTATCTACAATATGCAAATCAAATTCTTGCAACAAAAGCACCCATCTAATAAGCCTTGGCTTAGCATCTTTCTTTTGCATAAGGTATCTAATTGCAGCATGATCAGTATGAATTGTAACTTTTGAATCAACAATATAAGATCTAAACTTATCACAAGCAAAGACTACAGCTAACAATTCTTTTTCAGTAGTAGCATAATTTCTTTGAGCAGCATCAAGGGTTTTACTAGCATAATGAATAACATTCAATTTTTTATTTACTCGCTGTCCAAGAACAGCGCCTACAACAAAATCACTAGCATCACACATAATTTCAAAAGGTAAGTTCCAATCAGGAGGTTCAACTATAGGAGCAGTTGTTAAGGCTTTCTTTAGAGTTTCAAAAGCTTCCTTACAATCATCATCAAAAACAAAAGGTACATCTTTTTGAAGAAGATTAGTAAGAGGCTTTGAAATCTCGGAGAAGTCTTTAATAAACCTCCTATAAAACCCAGCGTGACCAAGAACACTACGAATACCTTTAACATCCCTGGGATAGGGCATCTTCTCAATTGCTTCAACTTTAGCTCTATCAACTTCAATACCCCTCTCGGAAATTTTATGTCCCAATACAATTCCTTCATTAACCATAAAGTGGCATTTCTCCCAATTAAGAACACGGTTAGTTTCTTCACATCTCTGCAAAACTTTATCAAGGTTCCGCAAGCAATTATCAAAAGAATTCCCATAGACGGAAAATCGTCCATGAATACTTCTACAATACTCTCGCAAAAGCCATGAAAAATAGCAGACATGCATCTTTGAAAAGTAGTAGGGGCATTACATAAACCAAAAGGCATACGTCTATAAGCATAAGTTCCATAGGGACAAGTGAAAGTGGTTTTCTCTTGATCCTTAGTTTTAACAGCAATTTGTGAAAACCCAGAATAACCATCAAGAAAGAAAAAATGAGTATTTTTGGATAACCTTTCTAACATTTGATCAATAAAAGGCAAAGGGTAATGATCTTTCTTAGTAACCTTATTAACTTTTCGATAATCAATGCACATTCTATACCCTACAACTACTCTTTGAGGTATGATCTCATCATTATCATTACGCACAACAGTCATTCCTCCGTTCTTAGGAACACAATGCACAGGACTAACCCATCTACTATCAGCAATAGGATATATAATACCAGCTTCAAGAAGTCTTAATACCTCATTTCTTACCACATCCTTCATCTTAGGAATTAGACGACGCTGATGTTCAACAACAGGCTTTGCATCATCTTCCATATTAATGGCATGTTGGCAAATAGAGGGAGAAATCCCCTTCAAGTCATCAAGAGTGTAGCCAATAGCTCCTCGGTGTTTCTTCAGTATTTCCAATAACCTTTCTTCTTCAAACTCTGAAAGCTTAGAACTAATAATAACAGGATATATTTTCTTATCATCAATATGAGCATATTTAAGATTATCAGGCAATGGTTTTAATTCAAAGACAGGATCTTCCTTTGGTGGTGGTGTTGTACCCAGATCTTCTACCGGTAAATCATGCTTAAGAATAGGTTGACGAAGGAAAATTTCATCAAGCTCATTTCTTTCTTCCCTAAAAACTTCACTCTCACTATTCTCCAAATGTTGTTGCAAAGGATTATTAGGAGCAAGAGCAATAGATGCACACTATTCAACTCTAAAATCATTATTAGGCGAATCAGCTTTATAAGGAGTTTTGGCAAATTTAGAGAAGTTAAACTCATAAGATTCACCAGCAAATTTAGTCAAAATTTTCTCTTTCTTGCAATCTATAACAGCTCCACAAGTATTTAGAAAAGGTCTACCAAAAATGATAGGACAATATTTACTAGCAGCAGAACCAAGTACCAAAAAGTCAGCAGGATATTTAATCTTACCACATAGAACTTCCACATCTCGAACAATACCAATTGGAGAAATAGTTTCTCTATTAGCCAGCCGAATAACCACATCAATATCTTCAAGTTCACAAGAACCAATTTCATGCATAATCTCTGTGTAAAGCTCATAAGGAATAGCACTAATACTTGCACCAATATCACATAAACCATAATAACAATGATCACCAATTCTAACAGATAGCATAGGAACACTTGTTTTCTTGGACTTATTAGGATGTGAAACAATATTAGAAGCATCTTCACAGAAAATAATATGACCATCCTCCACATTTTCAGTCACAAGATCTTTAACAATTGCAACAGCAGGTTCAACTTTTATTTGTTCTTCGGGTTCTATAGGTTTCTTTTCACTTTTATTAACCGCACTATTTATAACAGAGTACTCCTTCATTTTAGCAGGGAAAGGAGTTTTTTCAATATAAGCTTCAGGAATAACATGATCAATAGTTTCAACTACAACACATTTATTTATAGATGAATCAATTTTATCTTTATACGGTTCATGATACTTATCAAAATTCTTCTTAGGCAATTCATAATGAGAGGCAAAAGCTTTATAAAGATTTGCAGAAACTTGAGAATCAAGACCATAAGTAGCACTCATATTACGAAATTTATCAGTATCCATAAAAGCTTCAATGCATTTATAATCATAATTTATACCTGATTCTCTATCCTTGTCGTTCTCCCATCCTTCAGTATTCTCCAGGATCCGATTAAGAAGGTCCCTTTTAAACTCTTCTTTGTTGCGTGTAAATGATCCAGAGCAAGAAGTATCCAGCAAGGTCTTGTCTTGAAAAGAAAGTCTTGCATAGAAATTATCAATAATAATATTACCAGGAAGCTCATGAATGGGGCATTTGAGCATTAAGGACTTCAATCTCCCCCATGCTTGGGCAATACTCTCTCCATCATGAGGCCAAAAGTTATATATGCGGCTTCGATCTTTGTGAATTTCACTTGGAGGATAGAACTTAGAATAAAACCGGGGCACAATATCATTCCATTCAAGAGAATCCCCATTATCCAGTAATTTATACCAATGCGCCGCTTTACCAGACAGCGATATAGAGAATAGTTTCGTCCTCACTTCATCCATAGCAATACCTGCACACTTGAATAAACCGCATAATTCATGTAAGAACAGTAAATGATCTCCAGGGTGGACACTTCCATCCCCTGTATAACGGTTATCCACGACACGTTCAATAATTTTCATAGGTATTTTGTATGGTATTTCTTCCTCACCTGGCGCCTCATACACTACCTTTGCAGTAGTAGTAGATTTTCCAAATAAAAATTCAAGAGAAGATCTCTCCATAATGAATTATGGCAGCAGGCAGAAATAAAATCAGCACAAACAGTAAAAGTTTCCCTTACCAATTCCACTTACCAATAGCGCTTCACTCCCCGGCAACGGCCCCAGAAAATAGTCTTGATGACCCACAAGTATAGGGGGTGTATCGTAGTATTTTCGATAAGTAAGAATGTCGATCCCAATGAGGAGCAGAAGGTGTTGACAAGCAGTTTCGATGAAGGATTCACTGTAAATGCTCACAGACAAGTATTCAGGGGGTTTTGATGTAGCAGATGAATAAAGTACGAGTAAGTAAAGTGCGAGAGTAATAATTGCAGCGAGTGGCCCAATCCTTTTTAGCACAAAGGACAAGCCGGTTTGTTTACTTATAATGACCAAACGTTCTTGAGGACACACGGGATTTTAGTCTAGTGCTTTCACTACATATGGCTAATTAATCTTCATTGTTTTGATAAGTGTTGTGTGGGTGAACCTATGCTAATGTACCGCCCTTCCTAGGACTAATACATACTTGTGATTATACCCTTTGCAAGGATCCGCAACTACAAGAAAGTAATTAAGATAAATCTAACCACAGCCTTAAACTCTGAGATCCTGCTATCCCTCCTGCATCGATATACCAACGGGGGTTCAGGTTTCTGTCACTCCGGCAACCCCGCAATTGGCAAACGAGTACAAGATCACTACAAGAAAAGTTGCCATGGCCGACGAAGTTGAAGTCGCGCCGTGGTTGCTGGTGTACCATGGCCGACGATTTTGGGTCTGTCCGTTGTGCATGTCAAAACGTTTTTTTTCTCGTTTTTGAGGCCACCTAGCCCGACGAAACCGGCCAAAACGTTGCGTATGGTGGCCCGGGACGTGGTGCATCTCGAATTCTCGAGTTCGCCGGCCGAGTCAACGCAAATCCGCACCGCCGAGGGATGTAGGGCCCAGATGGCAGCCTCTCTGGCATTGTTTTTTTTCTCGATCGCGCCATCTCGTTCAACGCTCTCCGATCGAGCCGTTTACGATGCAGGATCATGGGTCCCGCATGTCATCCTCTATGAACCAAAATTCTTTCTATTCTTGGATTTTTTTTGACCCCCTGATTTCTGGCTACTTCCTTTTTCTTTTGATCCCTTGCCGCCTTGGAAACGTTGACACCGCTGCTGCTAATTGGGACCCGCATGTCATCCTCTATGAGCAATCAACTTTCTTTTCTTGGAGTTTTTTTTTGGCACCTCAAATTTGGTCACTTGCCTTTTTCTTTTGATCCCCTGCCGCCTCTCAAACGGTGATACCGCTGCTGCTAAATGGGACCCGCATGTCATCCTCTATGTACTATAAAACTTTCTTTTCTTGGATTTTTTTGGCACCTCATATTTGGTCACTTATCTTTTTCTTTCGATCCCCTGCCGCCTCTCAAACGGTGAGACCGCTTTGCTAAATGGGACCCGCATGTCATCCTCTATGTACTATAAAACTTTCTTTTCTAGGATTTTTTTTGGAACCTCATATTTGGTCACTTGCCTTTTTCTTTCGATCCCGTGCAGCCTCTCAAACGGTGATACCGCTGCTGCTAAATGGGACCCGCATGTCATCCTCTATGTACAATCAAGTTTCTTTTCTTGAATTATTTTTGGCTCCTGATATTTGGTCACTTGCATTTTTGTTTCGATCTCATGCCACGTTGAGGACCCTGCAGGCTCATGGGACCCGCATGTCATCCTCTATGTACAATAAAATTTCTTTTCTTGGATTATTTTTGGCTCCTGATATTTGGTCACTTGCCTTTTTCTTTCGATCCCGTGCAGCCTCTCAAACGGTGATACCGCTGCTGCTAAATGGGACCCACATGTCATCCTCTATGTACACTCAAGTTTCTTTTCTTGAATTATTTTTGGCTCCTGATATTTGGTCACTTGCCTTTTCTTTCGATCTCATGCCACGTTTGAAACGTTGAGGAACCTTTGGCTCATGGGACCCGCATGTCATCCTCTATGTGCTATAAAAGTTTATTTTCTTGGGTTTTTTTCACCCTCTGATTTTTGGCTATTTCCTTTTTCTTTTGATCCCCCGCCGCCTTGGAAACGTTGAGTAAGCCGACTCATGGGACCCGCATGTCATCCTCTATGTACAATCAACTTTCTTTTTCTTTTGATCTCAAGCCGCATTTGAAACGTTGAGACCGCTGCTGCTAATTGGGACCCGCATGTCATCCTCTATGTACAATAAAGTTTTTTCTTGGATTATCTTTGGCTCCTGATATTTTGTCACTTGCCTTTTTCTTTCGATCTCATGCCGCCTTTGAAACGTTGAGTAAGCTGCTGGCTCATGGGTCCCGCATGTCATCCTCTACGAACAATAAAAGTTTTCTTTCTTGGAGTTATTTTTGACCCCTAATTTCTGGCTATTTGCCTTTTTCTTTTGATCTCATGCCCCCTTTGAAACGATGACGACGCAGCTGGCAGGTCGGTCCCACATGTCATCCTCTGTGAACAATAAAAGTTTCCTTTGATGGATTTATTTTGAGCCCCTAATTAATTTCGGGATATTTCCTTTTTTCCTTTGATCCCCTGCCGCCTTGGAATCGTTGAGGATGCTGCTGCCTCATGGGTCCCGCATGTCATCCTCTCAGAACGGTAAATGTTTCTTTTCTTGGATTTTGTTGACCAAACGATTTTTGGCTTATTTTTTCTTACAATCTCCTGCAGCCTTTAAAACGTTCAGTGGCGAGCCGGCTCACGGTCCCACATGTCAACCTCTATGAACAATAAACGCCGAGGATGCCGCGCCTCATGGGTCCCGCATGTCATCCTCTCAGAACGAAAATGTTTCTTTTCTTGTATTTTTTACCAACAGATTTTTGGTTTATTTTTTCTTTCCATCCCCTGCCGCCTTTAAAACGTTGACGACGCTGCTGGCTCATGGGTCCCCGATGTCAGCCTCCCCGTACAATAAACATGTGATATCTTGATTATTTTGCAGACAATAAACATTGTATTTCGCTCTGGGCTATTGCAAACGGATAAATTAAATCTTTATTTTTACATAAACAAACTTATATGTTGAATCTCCTTGTTTTTTGTTTTTGCGAAGCATAGGACTTTCCTGTTTTTTTTTAGAAAAATCCGAACTTTCCTGTTTTGGAGTGGGCTGAAATTGTACGAGTCAAAAGGCCCAGCAGGATAGTTCGAAGGCCCAGATGTCCAGATGCAGCCCAATTGAAATCTTTCTTTTCTTGGATTTTTTTCACCCCCTGATTTCTGGCTACTTCATTTTTCTTTTGGTCCTGTGCCGCCTTGGAAATGTTGAGACCGCTGCTGCAAAATGGGACCCGCATGTCATCCTCTATGTACAATAAAATTTCTTTTCTTGGATTATTTTTAGCTCCTGATATTTGGTCACTTGCCTTTTTCTTTCAATCTCATGCCGACTTTGAAACGTTGAGGAAGCTGCTGGCTCATGGGTCCCGCATGTCATCCTCTATGAACAATAAAAGTTTCCTTTGTTGGATTCATTTTTTACCCCTAATTTCTGGTTATTTGCCTTTTTCTTTTGATCCCCTGCCCCCTTTGAAACCATGACGACGCAGCTGGCAGGTCGGTCCCACATGTCATCCTCTATGAACAATAAAGGTTTCCTTTGATAGATTTATTTTTTACCCTAATTAATTTCTGGCTATTTCCTATTTTTATTTTGATCCCCTGCCGCCTTGGAATAGTTGAGGATGCTGCTGCCTCATGGGTCCTGCATGTCATCCTCTCAGAAAGGTAAAAGTTTCATTTCTTGGATTTTGTTTACCAACTGATTTTTGGTTTTTTTTGTTTCGATCTCCTGCCGCCTTTAAAATGTTGACGACGCTACTGGCTCATGGGTCCCCAATGTCAGCCTCCCCGTACTGCAAATCATCTTTCTGCAAAGGTTGTATTTCTAGCTAGATAGCTAAGGTGGATTCGAATCTGCCGTGGTTCAGGCAGCTCAGGTAAGCCTTCTTGCACTGATTAATGGAACTAGTGTATAGCAAGGTCAAGACATGTGGCTTGGTGTAATGAATCTATTTGAATCATGTTGTGGATTCAATCTGATAGTTCTCTAACAGGTCCGCCAAAATAGAAATTAAGTTTTTTTCTAAAACGGAAATGCAAATTAAGATGAACACAAACATTAGTTATCATAATAGCTGATCATACATACATACTTGCTAAGAGCAAAAGCTTGCCAGAGTTTTACCACCCATAAAATTAATTAGCAGTTCAGATAAGATAACCTTATATAAGTATAACTACAAATGCATTTGCTAAGGGCTCATGGGACAATAGAACTAGACAACCGCAAACTTGATGACCAGCATGTCACAGCGGCATCGAAAGATCTTGACCTTCAACTTTGATCCAATGCGAAGTTTGGCACCGTCAATAAACTTTTTCCACCTGGAAGTAACAGCCAAGCGGCCATCTGTGGGACTGACGGAGTACCGTCCCTCCACGGTGAGACCTTCACTCTCCATGACGAGGGAAATCTTGCCCCTTCGGCCAGCATTGAGATCCTTGGCGATACTTTTAGGCAATTTCTGATTCAAAGCAAGAGATACCAACAAAAATTAGTCAATGGCACCAATGCACTGAAGACTGAACCATGTGAGACTTTGAGCAGAGAAGACATCAAGATAAGAGCAGTTATGCTGTCATATACTCACGAACATAGCCTTCAGATGCGTCCTGGTCACCACACGGGTGGCCACGGCAATGAGTGAGACCTCGGTGATCCGGCTGGGGGCAGGTGCGGGAGCCTGGGCTGGTACACGAGCTGGTGCTGATGCAGGGAGACTGCTGGGCAGGTGCAATAAACGGTGCCTCTAGAGGAACCGGTGCTGATGTAGGAGACTGGCGGTGCGATGAAACGGTGCAGCTAGAGGAACCAGTCTTGATGCGAGAGCCCGCCGGGCAGGTGTAGTATATGGGGCCTCTACAGGAACCAATGCTGATGTAGGGGCCTGCCGGGTAGATACAATAAACGGTCTGGTACAGGAACCGGTGCCGATGCAGAGAGTGGGAAGCCGGCGCCGATCGGTGTGGGTGCCTTTTGTGACATCCGCTCATGTTCCATCGGGGGATCTGCAGCTTTGATCATGTTAAACCCAGCAAGCTAGAACAGAGGGAATGGTTTAGAACAAGCTGCTCGTAATGCGGTAATCAAAGGATATGAGTACAAAAAAGTTACATATTATATATTTGGAAGTGTCTCCAACTACGTAGCGATTACGTATATCTGCCCGTTTGAGTTTCGATCCTCGGCTCGTCGCCCTTCTTCGCACCGTAGTCAAAAGCAAACTTTCTCCAATCATGTCCATACAAATATGTGATGGCCTGCGTCTTGTAGACATACACCTCATAGACCGTGTAGGTGTTCATCAATTTGCCATTGCCATGCATAGTGAAAGACCCTTCATGCGGACACATCTGGTTAATCATTGGACGAAGTTCACAAGGTCGATCTGCGGTGAAAATTGATACTAATGTAAGAAGCAGGAAGACTAAAAACAAGACTTTACTATATGCCAATTCATGCTAAACCACTGAGAATACATACCTGTAACTCTGTGAAGGAGTTATTAGAAAGGTAGATAGAGCCATAGGAGGTGTTATATGCGGGGTATGTACATGGGCCCGCCATATTCCCGCAAGCTCGGCATCGGGATGGTGAAGGAAACATGGGAGGTACTACTGGTGCGTAGTGCTGAATGTAAGTGGAAGAATTAGGTTGTGTAAAGTGCATAGTTCAGAGCAATGCAAATGTTGACAAGCGAGTGCATAACACTATGTTACAAACTGAACAGTCAAAATTTAGTGTATGATGAATATAAGCATGCTAATTTGGCGTTTCCGAATTCCAAGAAGCGATGAAACGAGCCGGTGATAATATCGAAATAAATCATGGCATGTATATGTGGCTTAAGAAAATATACCCGAACCCTTGGATGGTTACGGCCCGGCTGGTCCTTGGACTTGAGCTTATATAAGCATCCGAAGGTGGGGGTGTGATAACTTGGTGGCAGCCTCTGCAGATGCCTCATCAGCAGCAGTTGCAATCCTTTTGACCAATGAAGGCTTAGCATTTTCAGTCTGCATGTGAAAATTGATGAGCAACAGACATCAGCAGTGATATATAAAATGAATCTATGAGACACTGATGCATATAGTGCTGGATGTAAGTGGAAGAATATGGTTGTGTGTGTTTCTGAACTATTGGTAAGCATAATTAGACAAAGTCGGCAATAAACAGACAAATCAAATCATGTATGAGGATTAAGAAATTATACCTGCTTAAAAAGGATACCACCCAGCTGGCCCGTGGCCTTGTGCTTTAGGAGGTTTTCAGAAGATGGTGGCGGCACCATCATCTTCACAGCAGCCTCATCAGGATCATTTTTTATCCATTTGAGTAGAGGCACAGAAGCTTCATCCTGCATATGAATAGCAACAGAACTCATCATTGATATTTAATAAATCTATGAGATGGACTGATGCAAAAAGTGCGGGATGTAAGTGGAAGAATAGGGTTGTGCATAGACAACAGTTGACAATAATGCAAATGATTACAAAAGAAGCCAACGGAACTCAACAGTTTATATACTGGATGAGACAGACTGAAAAGTGAAAAATTAGTGTATGATGATTGTAAGAAAACGCAGTGTTTCTGAACTTTTGGTAAGCATTAGGCAAAGCCAACAGTAATTAAACAGATAATAATAAAATCATGTATGTGGATTAAGAAAATATACCAGATTCATTAAAAGGTCACCACCCAGCTAGCCCATGGCCTCGTGCTTGTAGAGGTTTTCGGATGATGGTGCTGGCACCATCGTCCTCACAGCAGCCTCATCAGCCTCATTTTGCATCCACTTGAGTAAAGGCGCAGCGATTTCCTGCATAAGAATGGGAACAGATCTCGGTAGTGATATTGAATGACTACGAGACAGACCGATGCATATAGTGCTGGATGTAAGTGGAAGGGTATGGCTGTGTATGGACAACAGTTCACAACAATGCAAGGGTGTGTTCGGTTCTGAAACAGCGTGGAATGGAATGGAATGGTTCCATTTCAGAGGAATGGAATGGTTACATTTTTTCGGTTGGGAAAAATGGAGAGCGGAACAGATCAAGGTTAAACTAATCATTTGCCTCAAAATTGTAATTAGCAATTGCAAATGACATTTAATCTCAAAATCGTAATTAACAGCGCCTAATGGTGCTCTTTTAATCTAAAAATCGTAATTAACATCATTTTTTGTTGGGTTAGGGGAACTGGAGAGTAGATGAACATTACTGTATGATGATTGTAAGCAAACGAATTTGGTGTTTCTAAACTTTTGGCTTCGACATCTTATGGGATTCAACTATAGCCTACCCCAACTTGTTTGGGACTGAAAGGCTTGGTTGTTGTTGTTGTAAACTTTTGGCAAGCATTAGAAAAACCGACAATAAACAGACAAATATCAAGGCATGTTTTGTGGATTAAGAAAATATACCATATACATTAAAAGATCACCACCCAGCGGGCACGTGGCCTTGTGCTTGTAGAGGCATTTAGAAGATGGGGGCGGCATCAACATACTGGCAGCCTGATCAGCCGTAGTTTTGATCTTCCTTTTGAGTAAAGGCCCTAAAGTTTCAGTCTGCATATGAATAGCAAAACAAAAGGCAGACCTCAGCAGTGATATTGAATTACTGTATGAGATAGACTGATGCATATAGTGGATGCTCTTAGCCTTTTGCACCATGAACACTAGCTATGGACAGACAAAAAAACTACTCCAGTTGACTCAGCTTTGTCTAGATACCTCCATCCCAAAGCTTAAGGCTTATTTATTTTTGAGAAATCAAAACAAGTAAAGTTTGACCAAAATTTTAGAACATTCTATCAAAAAATATAATATTGTGTAGATACCGTAGGAAAATATATTTCACAACCTATTTAATGATATTAATTTTGTATTTTGCATGTTAATGATTTTTGGTAAAAGCTTAGTCAAACATGGTATATTTTGAATTTCTAAAAATAATATAATCCCTAAGCTTTGGGATGGGGGTAGTAGTATCTAGAGCTAAAAACACATCTAGATACATCCGTATCTACAGATAGTTGAGTCAATTAATTTGGATCTGATGGAGTATCAGATTCAGACTACATCATGGTAAGTTGGTTAAAAAAAATTACCCCTCGGCGGTCCCTGCCCAGCTCGGCAGTGGCATTTCGCTTCTTGTGCTGCAGATCGGGCCATGCTCCTGCAGCAGGTGGGGCGCTATTCTCGTTCCCCATAGCCTCAACACGGAACCTGGAGGTACCAACCTGATACAGAGAATATAGAGCATGGTGTCACAGAGGCTTTATGCACAAACAGCTGAAGACATGTGCTACTTTAAGCATCTTCCAGAACAGGAACAGATTGAGGATGCAGACAGACGGAGTGGATAAGCAAACAGAGTACCTGCTTTGCGGGGCTGGGGACGCAGCTCAGGCTCAGCCAACTGCCCACATGCGTGGTGGCCTTACGCTCCATTGCCCCCCCACCACCACCGAGGTATTTCCTTTCCTGTACAAGCTGACAAAAGATACATTGAGGATCTGCAGAAACTACAAAGGTTGCAAATGTCGACAAATAAAGGAAGAACACCCCAATCCAAGCAAAGGTAGCCCCCGCCCCCACCCCCATCAATCACTCCCAGCGCGAGGGTGACCAGAAAGACACCCCTTCGCCCAGAATAGGAAATAGTACATGCGCAAGATATTGAGGTGAGGAAAAAAGAACCGATCTCGAGAAAGGAAAGAGCATTACTAGTACTACCTAATCCGCTAGGTCTAGATGCAGCTTGCCCCTGCAAGCTGGATGCCTGGACGGTGGAGGCGAAAGGAGGGGATCGAGCTAGCGGCTTGCATCCGTCGGCTGTCGGCACTCGATCGGGAGAGACAAATGGGGCTACATAAAGGGGAGGGGTAACATATTTTATTACACAGTGAACTTACTGATGTGACTAGTCATTACATGTCTCACCGAAACCCAGGGCCCATAGTGTGGCACCCCAAATTCACTTGAACCTGCACGGCGGGACGCATTGGCGCGTCAAGAAAACCCCCGAATTGTAGCGGGAAAATGAAACATTTCACAAAAATTCGAAATTCAAGCACACTGCCACGCGCCAAGCACGCGGGTTGTTCCTTCCTCTTCCTCGGTTCCTCCTCCCCTATCCGAAAAAACCCCAAATCCCAAGCTCAAACAACAACAACAAAAAACCAAATCCCCTGGCCGCCATGCATGTCCTCGTTAACCCGCTGGAGATCGTTCCCGGACGAGGCGGACCCCCCGCCCTGAGATCCCGAGTTCGTCCGTTCCGTCCACCTCGAGGCACTGCGTCTTTGTCTCGCAGCGGCGGCTTGAGGGCGCTGCAGAGGAAGTTCCGCCGGAAAGTGCTCATGGCAACCGTGCAAGCTCACCGGCGTGCTGTATCCCGAGAGGAACTGGTCAAAGCTTTGCTATTCGCAAAAAAAAGCGGGCCAAGATCTGGTCAAAGCTTCGTCGATGGCTTGCCGCGAGAGGCTTGGAGTCCAGAGTCAATAAACTAGCTGCTGGAGGACTTGGGCGGTTTATACCGATTCATATTAACTGACTCAAGTTTGTTAGTCTAGTTAACAAATGCATCTAGATACATCCATATCTAGACAAAATTGAGTCAATTAATATGAAACAGAGGGGAGTGCCTGAAAGTGTTTCATGCTACCAATTAATGCGCTGGCAGGATTGGCTGTAGAAGTAATTGTGCTACTACTCATACGATGAACTGATTGTGTGGGTGTCAAATTTTGCAACGCGATCATCCACTGAATGCTTAATTATAGTTCTAGCGCCAAAGGCGTACAAATCATAACAAAGATAGTACATACTACAGCACCAGAACATAAGAGTACGAATCATAAAGTAGCTCAACATTTTGCATCAGGGCTGGGTGGTCCTGAGACTACCGGGACGCCCCTGATGATCTCCGGGCGTGCATCCGCTTCAACGCAAAGCTGTGTACTCGGTCCACGGCCTCCTTCTGTAGGCTGGATAATCTCAGGTGCAGGACCTTCGTCTATGAAAGGCTCGTCATCAGTACCATCAACAGGTGCATCAGGGCTGGGTGGTCTTGAGACTACCCGGACGCCACTGATGATCTCTGGGCGTGCATCCACTTCAACGCAAAGCTGTGTACTCGGTCCACGGCCTCCTTCTGTAGGCTGGATAATCTCAGGTGCAGGACCTTCGTCTATGAAAGGCCCGTCATCAGTACCATCCACAGGTGCATCAAACTGAGATTCATCTTCAAATCTCCCATCAAACTGAGAGACCTCTTCAACTCTATGCTTCTGCAATTAGTACATCAACAGATTAGACAAACATCTAAGGGATGCAACCTGAACAAATGCCGTTTTACATATTTACCTTCTCATCTGGCACAGCACATGTCCCAGAGCTGAAACCCGGTTCCTGAAGCAAGCGCTTTTTCTCTCCTTCCCGTCCATCCATCTGCAACAAGTTAAATTTGAGTATAGAACTTGCACAGCAATGCAAACTATTGATCGAAACAGCGGCAGCATCAATATAAATAATTAACTACATATGCCAGCACACATACAGTGTGAGCAAGATCTGCTTCTCCCGCTGAAGGATCATTATGTGGTTCACCATGATAAACCCACCTAACATATGTGCGGTCCATCCCAAAAATGTGTAAATGATCTTCCACTACATGGTGAGGCCTCTTCTCACCATTCATACATGTGCAGCGCGGGCAATACACGTCCAGGTCGTGACCTTCATGAGCTCTAATAAACCCCATAAAGGGTTGAACACCATTTATATATGAAGGGGAACATAAGTGTCCATGCAGTATCTGTGGTGACCCGGCATACCACTGCATGGTGTAGTATGCAAGTCTGATTTAACACCAATGAAACACCGGTCCACTAGTATTATATCGCTCAGAGTGGTACAACAGAAACATATGCGGGTCCAAGGCATGTCTATAGAATTACAACATTTACTCTGTTACATAAGATCAGCACAGCCTCCTACTTTACAATGAGGTAAATCTGCAAATAAACTCCAGAAGAACGACTCGTAGACTAGTCTTATCACGAACTCTGTTTGTAGAGTATTTAACTAGCTATAGAGGCTAAGAATAGATTCTAGCTAAGTAGGAGCTAGGTTTAGGAAGCTAGTTCCCTTCTATGGCTAAACTAGGTTTTCTCCTTGATGTATGTGGTATCTGACTCCTCTGACAGGGTCTTGTCTCTTGAAGTCGTTGTTGACTCCTCGGCCTTCGATTTGCACTGTAGATACTCCTTCGATGCCTCCATATCTAAGCAGGGGATTTAAGAGGGGATGAGTACGAGCGTACTCAACAAGTTCATTATAGGAAAGAGGTGTTTAATGCACTAGCTACGGCTTTAGACCAGAAAGTCTAATACCAATGCAAGTTTTCATAATCATTTCTTCAAAAGGTTGCTTTTATTCAGAAGAACTATGTCTGTCAGCCTTCACCGGTTTACTAGAATTTCATGGAGCTCCTTTCCGGCCGCGTTCGCAGTTCCATATCCCGGAACAGGGAGTGACAGGTCACGGTTCTTTACACTCTGCAGAGGTGTGTTGCTCAGGAGCAGAGCTCCCAGTAGGGCAAGGTAGGGCAGCCGCCCTACCTTGAATTTTGGTGAATACACTTAGATGCGCGTGTTTTTTCTGAAAATTTTGAGTGGTCATACATCGAAAACGGACTCCGTGTGAGAAAGTTACGCGTGTTTCAGTAAAAACACTGCGCAAATTCGATTACAGGCCAAAAACATAGACTATTTTTACCTCCAAATATAAACTCGTATTCTAGATTCAATGTGAATAATATTGCTTGTATTACAGAGATTTATCATTGAATGTACGCTAGTATATACAAGATAAACTCGAGTTATTCATTATACATACTTGTAGAATTGATTTTTTTTAGATATTTTAAAGACAAGTAATACTTTCTTCGACCACGTTATTGCTCCATTAAGATGACATAGGGTTTATCCGTGACGACATCAACAATTGAAAGGAATTTTCTAGCAATAAAAATAATCAAAATCGAGTTGCACATCGAACAAGGTTAATCAAACGTCTTGATTATTTGAATTACATCATATGTTTTAAGAAGATGTAAAGCTTTGTCTTTGAGTTAGCATTATTGGTATGTTTTTTTAGGTTATACTTAATCAAATGTTTTTATTTTTATTGTATTGAGATATTACTACTTTTTAGGACTATTTGGTATTTACATCATTCAAAGTTCGCCCTACCTTAGATTTTTTCGTCCTTCGCCACTGGTGTTGCTTTACCCATAAGAGATCTTAACCTTGGTGCCAACCGGGTGATCTTCCCGTCCACACTTCCTATGGTGTGAGGCCCGGTATAAGGTCTAGCCAATCATGTTCCTCCGCTAACTCGAACACCCACCCTTTGTTGCATGCCCCGACCCTGGGTCCACGCCGGTCCCATTATTCCCGTAGATTTCAGGGTGGACCCCGACCACGACGTCAATGCAGGGCTCTACCATACATTCCTACGCCGGTAGCTGCAACCCATCATAGACCGCAATACCGTGGGGACTTAGGACTCCCCAGCCTCACCGCTTGCTCCTTCGGGCGACAAGTGTACTACGGACAATGCCATGGGGACTTAGGACTCCCCAGCCTCACCGCTTGCCCCCTTGGATTACAAGTGTACTACGGTAAAGCGCATCCGTTGATGAACGAGAGGTGGAAACACTTTTGACTACTCCGTCCCACTTTGGATCTTATGGTTAACACGGGTATTACGGCACAAGAATCACTGGCGACATTTGTTGTTTAATCCTAGATGGATATAAACCCTTGCAATGGAACCTCCACCATATCAACACAATCCATGGTTCCATTGCCCACCACATAGTCATATTCATAGTTATGAAAATAGTGGTTTTGGTTTTTATGCAATAGTGATAATCATAGTACTTTGCAAGTAATTTGATAAAGATACTCAAATGACATGAGCAAGTGATGAACTTGCCTTTCTTGACTGCAAGATTATGCAGGCAAGGTCTTCGATACGTAATAACTCCAAATTCTGAAATAGCATCATCATCCGGTAAGGACGATGTTTAAAAGATTGGCAAGGATGCAATAATGCATAAGTATGAGATGCAATCGTTCTAAGCGTGTCCTAACTTCGATGATTTAGGATTAGTGAGTGGTAATGATTGGTAGGGTGTGTTGCACTTTTAGAGTGATTCACATACAAGGTTCTTATTCAGGTGTGATTACTTGGTATTATAAACAGGTAGATAATAAAGCATAATAATCCATTGAGCACACAAAGAATGATAATTGGCATAATGTTAACAAGTAAAGAACAGTGGTCAGTTTTAGTACTATATGGCATGGTTAATGATTGATTATCATATACTTTAAAAGAATAACTTTTAAAGAACATGTTCTTTGATAAAGAACAAGTATGGTAATTAGGTTGGTGGGGTTCTATGGTTAACTATGGTTCTCATTAGCTCTTGAGTAGATATTAGATGGATCCAAACAAAGTTGGATTCATTAACAACTAGGCTTGAATGGTTTTACTTAAGTATGAGAGACTGAAGCAATTAGTTATACATGGTTGTTATCATGGTGGGTTCATCTTGCTGGTGATAGCTGGCTAGGGTTTATAGGTCCTTATAAGCAGGGTTGATAATGATTCCTTATTTTCTTCAAAAGAATAACTTTCGAAGAACATACTTCTTAGGTAATAAGAAGTATATCAATTTGGGTTGAGGTGGTCTAGGTTTTACTGTTGGTTCTATTAAGTAAAGAATAATTGGCTCCTAAATAGGATGGTGGATAAGTATCCAACACTAGTAGGGTTTAGTGGAATATGGTATGTAATACAAAATATCAGGTATAGTTGCTATTATGGTTCATCACAAGGATGTGATGTTAAGCATGGTTAATTAAGGATGATGATTTTTGGTAATGGAATCTAGGGTTTACACTTGGTTGGCCCTACAAGATTATTTAGGTCTGATGAAGATGAACACTAGGAATGCTAATTAGTAGTGATAGGGTTCCCATATTTTATGTGGATTAGAAATAGTATTTAGTTGCTGGATATGAATCTATGATAACTAATGAAGTGACATGATCACATGTTACTTGGGGTTTAGGTTTGGAAACCATTTAGGTTTCACACATAAAATAGTGGAGCTAGGGTTTCTAGTGAATTAGGGTTTTGGGTTTACACATGAAATGATGAGTTCCTAGTTTTCTTCTTTATGGAACTAGGTTTGTTTAATTACCATATAGTTCTATGATTAATAACTTCATTTTTAAAGTTGAAGTTATTAGTAACTTTGGAAATAAAAATAATATTGAATTTGGCATTTTATTATTTTTAAACAATTAATAATTAAGGTAATTATTAATTTAGGTTTTAAATCCTTCTAATAAGGATTTAACAAAATAACAAATAAATAAAATTAGTTTTAATGTTTTCTTTATTTACTTACTGGTTTTTATTTAATTTGGAAAGTTTTCCTAATTATTGTATTTTAATTGAATTTTAGAATTAAAGAAAAAGCTTAATTAATAAGTATTAAATAATTAAATTTTTATTAAAAATAAAAATTTCATTTTATATTTTTATTGGATAGAGTTTATTTTTAGGAGCATTTTGATATTTCATTTGTATTTTTCTGAGTTATAATGAATTTTCTAAATTCATGCAAAGTTTCAGCAAATTTCTGTAATTTAGAAATATTCCAAAATTCTAAATATACCGGTTGGGGTATTACCCCAGGGACAGACAGGTGGGCCTCGGTCCACGTCGGCTACCACACAGATGAAGACCAAGTCAAAATAGAGGTGGGTCGCGAGCCACGTCACCTCCCCGGTCAACTCGCCGTCGGCGAGTCAACACACGGCGGCGACGCCGATTTTTGGCCTACTGGGACACGCGACTAGCATTTTCCGGACCCCCTCTACATGCTGAGTCCGATGGTGGGTTTGATTGCTCGAATAGTCCACCGGAGCATCGCCGGAATTCATGTCTACGGCGTGCAACTCCGGCGAGATCTCGAAATCGGGCTACCGCATGCCAAATGATAAAGATAAATGAGCTATGAGTGTGTATTTGTACCCTCGAGTGGATGGTGTGGTCGCCGGTGAGGATTAGGGCCGGATTCGAGCCGAGTTTCGCCGATACCGGCGATCACCGGCGCAGGGAAAATCTTCAAATTGGCTCGATAGAGGATGCTTCGATTCGATTCCTTGTACTGGGCTGCTCTACTCATCTCGGCGGAGCTCCAGAGCTTCTCAGTGTGGCTCGACGATGCTTCAATCGACGGCGACGAACAAGACCGGCGAGCTAAGGTTTCCGTCTGTGATGAATTCGAGCGGAGGAAGAAGGAAACGGAGCTAATTCATCGACCAGGGGTACTTATAGGGCTCAGGGGCATGCCTCGTCACGACGCCGATCACTGGGAGCTCGCCAGCGAGAGAGGAAGCTGGCCACGGCATCGAGGTGGCCTCCATGCGCGGAGAAGAGATGAGGACGACCTTCTCCTTTTATTTTTCTGCCGAAGAGGTAAGTTGGCTGGGCTGGGCTGCTACTCGGGCCGTGGTGCTGGGTTGCCAAGGTGGGCTGCTGCTGGGCTCCTTCGCTGTCAAGGTCCAGGTAAGGTTCTTTTCTCTCTTTTCTTTTTTTTCTGTTTTATAATTCTGCTTTGAATTCTAATTTGAATTTCCTTTCTATTTTGCAGGTATCTTATATGCTAATTCCATTTGGGATGTTGTGTAATGACTATTACACCCATATTCCATTTGAATCAAGTATTTTTATATTGAATTATATCACATACTTGTGTTTTATCCAAGGTAGCAAATAGACATAAATTTATATTCTCATTTTAATTTCTTTTTCTATATGATTCAAATCTATTTGGAATTAATAGAGTTGTTATTCTCAACTCAAAGTATTTCAGAGTTAGTTATTAGGGGTTGGTTTCTATTTGAGAAGTTGGTTGTTCACATATGATTTTATGTGAGCATTAATGCTATTAGAATTTTATGGTTTCCATTACAATCCCCCTTGTAAAGTTAACAATATAATTATCATTGAAAGGATCTAGGTAGATATTGGTTCCATCATGATTGATCTTGGTTGTAAAGATAAATAGTTGATCACCATTTGTGGGTTTTAACTATAGGACTTAGCATTAGATGTCTCTTATGTTTAGTAATTAAGCATGAGAGTGCAATGCTAGGGTTCTAATGATATTTACCTAAAGGCCATGGGTTTGATTCACAATTATGGTCTAGGTTTATATTGCAATCTCCATAGTGGTGTGTAAACTAGGGTTGAGATACAATTCTAATTTATAGAATTGGGATGAAATCATATTGCATGTGCTAGGTTTAATCTCCCCAATGCATGGTAAAATGGTTACTTTCTTATTATTTCGTGTGCTCCTTTAGTTACTAAGGATATGAGAATTGGTGCTATCTTTTACTAATAGACTTCCATTATTATTATCCTTAATCTATTTTTGAAGTAACTAAAGTGGTTATGGTTCTTTTTATAGTTAACTTTGGTTATATGGGTGATTGGTTTCTCACCATATAAAATATAGAGTTTAACTCTATGGTTTTCTTAGGTTCTTTATTTGATAAATGAATGAAATATGGATGTGGTAAGATTCTTCTTATGATTATCAAGTGATTCACCAGTTAAGGTTGGGATATGAGCCTCTGGTTGATTACTAGTTACCTCCCTATGATTTCATGTGGTGAATAACATCTACTAATCCTATTAGGGTTTAACTTATCCTCACATACCTCAAGAGCATGATCATGGATTAGGCATAATCAACTTGTTCTTAATCTCTCTACCTCAAGTTCTTAGGGTTTATGATCATCACTCAATTTATAATGATCAAGGTTTGGCTTCCTAAGGTATCTCTCATTAATTAGGTTTTTCACTTCCATTGTCTTGATCAACTAGGGTATAGTACTTCTAATTTACCTTCTTGAATGGGACTACTATGGTTGCCTCTAAAGTTTATATCCCAGGAGAATGCCTGAGATACTATGTTAGGGTTCTACTTAATGAATGATCATAATCATCTGGTTATATGGATAGTTCTCTCCCTCAAATTCAAGTGTTGCCTCAGTTAACTTGAGTGTAACACCATAGCTTGAGTTCTCTCTTATAGGAGTGGTTATTCTAGGGTTTATGGTGTGTTCACCATATCTCAATAGATATCAAGTCTAAAACTCCACTTGGCTATCTTGGTTGAATTAATCTCCTCCTTACTTTATCAATTTATGGATATGGTGTTATTGTATGTGATATTAGGTTATCTCACCACTCCAAGGTGAAATGGTGATTCCTAATACTTTAGTTCAAAGGTTATCCTTGATTCTTTAATAGCTAAAGCTAAAATTAGTATGATTGGTCTCTCTCATTTGGGAAGGTCTTTAATCCTAACCTAAGGTTAGGCTCCATAGGGATTGATGTGATCATCAATATCTATGGTTAACATAAATGGATTCTCTCTCTAGGAAATATCTTGAATAATATCCTAGGGTTCCTCTTAAAGTTGATGATTTGAATACTTGGATGTATATCCAAGGTTTAGCTCCAGGTTTGTTATTGCTTCTCTAATAATAATAAAGAACTCTCACTTCTCTAGGTTTGATGTATAATAATTTGGATTGTAGAAGAATATATACTTCTAAAGTGGATCTCCTTGTCTTGTTTCCAAGATTGAAGTACAATGAATACCATGAGGTTCATGGTAGGATCAAGGATTAGTTTAAGACATGGAGAAAATAAGCGAAGAATAGTTTCTCCAATTATTGTTACTTGATTTATAATTGAATAGATGTTCATATGCTATGGCAAGGGTTACCATGTTGTGATATTTAATAAGATCAAGTAGTTGATCCTTGAGTAAAGTGTTGTTGTGTTGATTATTAGTTCTATTTGATCTAACCCCTTAGATCAAATCATCTCTTCCCAAAACAAAGTTTTATCAAAGTCACATTGAGGTTTATAGCGCTTGACTTGATGAGCTACTTCAATTCCACCAAGGTCAAATGAACTTCAGTTACTGTGACTGTTTTACTTTAAAGCGCGAAAATTCCCCAGATTTTCTATGCATGAATGCAATGCACACATCTGTTTCCTCTATTTTTGTAACCCCAATACCTGGGATATTACAGTCTCTACCCCTTAAACTAAACTTCGTCCTCGAAGTTTGATCTCTCTCACGTTTCCGAAGTGTGGATCTAACTTGTACAAACTAAAACTTTTCTCGAACTCCATGGTGATCTCACTAGATATAATTGAATATATCCCTTGTCCAGATTCTTCCTGGAATCCATTAGGGTTTGTCTCTGAACATTAGTTTCTTACTCCAGTTCTATGATTTTTCTCTGGAATCTAATAATACATGTCTCTGATCCATGGCTTCTAACTTTAATTATTTGATTTCTTCCAACTCTATAAGCTTGTTTCCTTTCTCATTGAAGATTCAATGATTAGGACTTCTTCTTGTCCTGACAGTCTTAATTGAGGACTAATTGGATAGCATTCTCCTATTTGATAAAATAGGTCTTTGTTTTCCCTTACTACCAAAACTGCAATAATGGTACTTGGTAAGGTACTAAACATGGAATGGTCGTGATGGTTTATTTTCCTAAGAATGGATTAAACTAATTTAGTCCATCCAATCATGGTTTATAGTTGATACCTATAACTATTTTGGGTTATTTAGGTTCCATGAAAGGAATCATTCTATTAGTCTTTGGTATCGGTATGTTCAATCTTCTTCGGTCTTTGACCTTTTTAAACTGTATTTGGTCTATGATATTTCCTTCATCCAACTTCATTATCCTTATTTTACTTGAGCTTTCATACTTCTGATTAAATATTATTCACTTTCTCAAGTTATAGTCCACTTCTTACTTCCTCGAGGTATGAACCTCGGCTTCTAGTCTGACATCCTTCAGAAAGTAATGTTCAACAATCTTATGAAAATAAGATCGAACTTCCTCTCAGTTCAGACCTTCTGCTTCTATCTAGCTTAAAGTATTGAGTTATTGTACATCCAACTCAATCTTTACTCTACCCCTTAGAGTTTTCTTATGGTCTTCAGCTCCTTTTTCTTCCAACCATGGAACTTATGGTTAGAATATTGGTCTAGGTGTAGCTTATGGTTATACTCTTCTTAGGTTTTGCGAAGAATGTTTGTGGTATATCCACTCATTTGTGGGCATCCACTTTGAATCCTTCTACTAAATGATTATAGGTTAGTGTTATTTGGTTAACAAAATTTTATTTGTTCACAACTTCTTGGTACAAATAATCCAATGGTGGACTACTTGATACGAATTGTGGCTATTTGTTATCAAAAAATGGATTCTATTGTAGGTTCTGATCAACTGGACGAGACATCCTCTACTTTATCTCGCAGTATTGATCCTATATCAACTATGGTCTTCTGATACCAACTATGGTCTTCTTATATCTGCTATGGTTTCATAAGTCATCTTCCTTTTTCGAGGGTTTATTGTTGCAAGAAAACCACTAGCTGACACTATGAATATAGTATCCTAAGTGATTTTCCATGCATTCACTCTTTTATATTGACTATGGATCTGCTTGAGCTTTTCCATAATCACCAGATTTCTCACCTTCATGCTTCTTCAGTACTAAAGTAATCCTCTATTGAGGTTAAGCATGAGTTTTATATGACACTTCCTTCAGAGTATTGTGGTTACTTCCCACAACTTTACTTCCTTCTTTTGATGAACCTAGGTCCTGTCTTCAAAATCCTCAGAATTCGTCACTTCCTCACATGAATACCATTACCCTCTAGATCTATAGCATCAAGTAAGAACTTGATATTGCAACATGCATTTGCATATCAAAGTCAAACTTCATGTATGGATCTAGTCAAACAATGAAAATCCAATAAAATCCAAGAAGATTCAGCTTTGTGCATATAATACACACCATCATAAGCCTGAATATACTAGTTGAGTAAGACATCTCTAAACATCAGGCTCTGATGTGTAGTATATAACACCACATAATATAGGTTTATATCGTGATACTTAGCACGAATATATGGAATTCTACTATTTGTCTCAACCTTTACCTTAATTGCACATTTGCAATGAGATATACTTGAAACAAAGTGTTCTAGGATAGTTAAGGTTAACCTAATTTTCTTTGGAAGTACTAACTTAGCTGCCATTTTGTTGAGGACTACTTCACATGATATGTTTGGTTCTAACATCACTATTCTAGTACTATTGGAATATAGCTCCTATACTTCCAAGTTATTTCTATCATAAGACTATGGTCATGATGTGCTTGGCACACTTCCCATTGTTTTGGAACACAATTCTTGCACTATTGTTTAGCACTTGACTTCTTATTGTACTTATCCTAAATATTTATGATGTTCTAGTCCATCACATAATGATTCTCAGGTGAATCATATATGATTACTATCTATACCATATAAGTAGACATATTTGTATTCCTATCACTCTTCCTTATTTCCCATGATTGACTCATCATGGTCTATACTACCTCATATGACTCCTAGTTATTACTTACTATCAATTGTTTCACATGTCTAGATAATTTTACTTACTCATTACTTATCTTGGTCTACATCTTCTATTAGGATATCTTAATTATCTTCATTACTTGATATTACTTCTATTACAGGTCTGAATAACTTTTACTTAACCATAACATATGTTGGTATACATCTTCCAATAGGATATCTTCCTTATGGCTGTATCCTCTCTTTGGACTACCATGTATTGTATACCAACTGTGGTCTACTCATCTATGATTTTAAGAACTTAATGGTGTTCTACATACTTGGTATTAGCTAACTTTACTTAGGAAAGATAGATAAGAAAGGTTGACTTAAGTGTGTCAGGGTTATTCTCAAGTGAATACCCATCTCAAGTCATCAGAATTATTTGGTTTAACTAAGATAACTTCCTATGGACACTACCAATCCTATAGGTCTCCTTTAAAGGACTGTAATCCTAGGGTCAAAGCATTTGCTCTGATACCAACTGTGGTGACCCGGCATACCACTGCATGGTGTAGTATGCAAGTCTGATTTAACACCAATGAAACACCGTTCCACTAGTATTATATCGCTCAGAGTGGTACAACAGAAACATATGCGGGTCCAAGGCATGTCTATAGAATTACAACATTTACTTTGTTACATAAGATCAGCACAGCCTCCTACTTTACAATGAGGTAAATCTGCAAATAAACTCCAGAAGAACGACTCGTAGACTAGTCTTATCACGAACTCTGTTTGTAGAGTATTTAACTAGCTATAGAGGCTAAGAATAGATTCTAGCTAAGTAGGAGCTAGGTTTAGGAAGCTAGTTCCCTTCTATGGCTAAACTAGGTTTTCTCCTTGATGTATGTGGTATCTGACTCCTCTGACAGGGTCTTGTCTCTTGAAATCGTTGTTGACTCCTCGGCCTTCGAGTTGCACTGTAGATACTCCTTCGATGCCTCCATATCTAAGCAGGGGATTTAAGAGTGGGATGAGTACGAGCGTACTCAACAAGTTCATTATAGGAAAGAGGTGTTTAATGCACTAGCTACGGCTTTAGACCAGAAAGTCTAATACCAATGCAAGTTTTCATAATCATTTCTTCAAAAGGTTGCTTTTATTCAGAAGAACTATGTCCGTCAGCCTTCACCAGTTTACTAGAACTTCATGGAGCTCCTTTCCGGCCGCGTTCGCAGTTCCATATCCCGGAACAGGGAGTGACAGGTGATGACCCACAAGTATAGGGGATCGCGATAGTCTTCGAGGGTAGTATAACCCAAATTTATTGATTCGACACAAGGGGAGGTAAAGAATACTTATAAGCCTTAACAACTGAGTTGTCAATTCAGCTGCACCTGGAAAAGCACTAGCAACAGGGGTGATGTGAAAGTAGCAGTAATATGAGAGCAATAGTAACAAGAATACACAGAGAAAGTAATAGCAATATGAGAGCAATGGCACCAGAAGATAGTTGATACTACTTCCAATGACATGTAGAACAAGTATATGATGATGAAAGATGGACCGGGGTTCCCATCGATCTACACTAGTGGTAACTCTCCAATAAGTGACAAGTGTTGGGTGAACAAATTATAGTTGGGCAATTGACAGGAATCAAAGCATTAAGATAGAACATCAGGCTTATTAATTATGTAGGCATGTTTTCCGTATATAGTCGTACGTGCTCGCAATGAGAAACTTGCACAACATCTTTTGTCCTACCAGCCGGTGGCAGCCGGGCCTCAAGGGAAACTACTGGATATTAAGGTACTCCTTTTAATAGAGTACCGGAGCAAAGCATTAACACACCGTGAAAACATGTGATCCTCACATCACCGCCATCCCCTCCGGTTGTCTCGATTCTTCTCACTTCGGGGCCATTGGTTCCGGACAGTGACATGTGCATACAACTTGTAGATACAATCTAAGCAATAAGTATAGAGCTCAAATCTAAGATCATGCCACTCGGGCCCTAGTGACAAGCATTAAGAATAACAAGATTGCAGCAACAATAACTTCACAAACTTTATAGATAGACTAATCATAATGTATCATCCATCGGATCCCAACAAACACAACACCGATTACATCAGATGAATCTCAATCATGTAAGGCAGCTCATGAGACCATTGTATTGAAGTACATGGGGGAGAGTATACCGACATAGCTACTGCTAGAACCCGTAGTCCATGGGGGAACTACTCACGGAGCATGATGGAGGCGATGGCGTTGATGGAGATGGCTTCCGGGGGCACTTCCCTGTTCCGGCAGGTGCCGAACAGAAGTTCTGTCCCCGAATTGGAGTTTCGCGATGGCGGCGGCGCCCCTGGAGTCTTTCTGGAGTTTCGTCAATTGGTACTGCGTTTTTAGGTCGAAAGGGATTTTATAGGCGAAGAGGCGGCGCAGGGGGGCACCTGGGGGCGCCACACCCTAGGCCGGCGCGGCCAGGGTCTGGCCCGCGCCGCCATGTGGTGTGGTGGCCCCCTGGCCCCTCTCCGACTCTTCTTCGGTGTTCTGGAGCCTTCCGGGAAAAATAGGAGGTTTGGCGTTGATTTCGTCCAATTCCGAGAATATTGCCCGAACAGCCTTTCTGGAACCAAAAACAGCAGAAAACAGGAACTGGCACTGTGGCATCTCGTTAATAGGTTAGTTCCGGAAAACGCATAAAAACATTATAAAGTGCAAGCAAAACATGTAAGTATTGTCATAAAACAAGCATGGAACGACAGAAATTATGGATACGTCGGGGACGTATCAGCATCCCCAAGCTTAGTTCCTGCTCGTCCCGAGCAGGTAAACGATAAAAAAGAATAATTTCTGTAGTGACATGCTACTTACATAACCTTGATCATACTATTACAAAGCATATGAAATGAATGAAGTGACTCAAGGCAATGATCTATAGTTGCTAACAAATAGATAACATATAGCAAAACTTTTCATGAATAGTACTTTCAAGACAAGCATCAAAAGATTGCACAAGAGTTAACTCATAAAGCAATAAATTCAAAGTAAAGGCATCGAAGCAACACAAAGGAAGATATAAGTTTCAGCGGTTGCTTTCAACTTTCAACATGCATATCTCATGGATAATTGTCAACACAAAGTAATATGATGAATGCAAATATGCAAGTATGTAAGAATCAATGCACAATTGACACAAGTGTTTGCTTCTAAGGTGGAAGGAAATAGGTAAACTGACTCAACATAAAAGTAGAAGAATGGTCCTTCGCAGAGGAAAACATCGATTGCTATATTTGTGCTAGAGCTTTGGTTTTGAAAACATAAAGAGAGCATAAAAGTAAAGTTTTGAGAGGTGTTTGTTGTTGTCAACGAATGGTAATGGGTACACTAACTACCTCGCCAACCGGACTTCCAAGAGCGGCTCCCATGAATTATTTGCTTGTTTATGTGGCACTCCTTCCAACCTTTCTTACACAAACCATGGCTAACCGAATCCTCGGGTGCCTGCCAACAATCTCATACCATGAAGGAGTGCCTTTTTATTTTAGTTTTATTATGATGATGACACTCCCCCCAACCTTTGCTTACACAAGCCATGGCTAACCGAATCCTTCGGGTGCCGTCCAACAATCACATACCATGGAGGAGTGTCTATTTAGGTTAATTAATTTGGGACTGGGAATCCCGTTGCCAGCTCTTTTTGCAAAATTATTGGATAAGCGGATGTGCCACTAGTCCATATGAGAGTCCGTCAAAAGTAAATGACAAGGTTGAAATCTAAACACCACATACTTCCTCATGAGCTATAAAACATTGACACAAATCAGAGGTGATAAATTTTGAATTGTTTAAAGGTAGCACTCAAGCAATTTACTTTGGAATGGCAGGAAATACCACATAGTAGGTAGGTATGGTGGACACAATTGGCATAGTGGTTGGCTCAAGGATTTTGGATGCATGAGAAGTATTCCCTCTCGATACAAGGCTTAGGCTAGCAAGGTTGTTTGAAGCAAACACAAGTATGAACCGGTACAGCAAAACTTACATAAGAACATATCGCAAGCATTATAATACTCTACACTGTCTTCCTTGTTGCTCAAACACTTTACCAGAAAATATCTAGACCTTAAGAGAGATCAATTATGCAAACCAATTTCAACAAGATTTACGGTAGTTCTCCACTAATAGGTTTAAACTACATGAAAAAACTTAAATGATCTACTTGAGAGCTCAAAACAATTGCCAAGTGTCAAATTATCCACAACATATGAGGCATTTTCTTTTCCCAACCAAATAACCAATAAGTATTGTAGCTTCCAACTTTTATCATTGAACATTAAAAGTAAAACGAAGAACAAGCGTTCATATGAAAAAGCGGAGCGTGTCTCTCTCCCAATCAAGGATTGCTAGGATCCGATCTTATTCAAACAAAAACAAAAATAAAAGCACACAGACGCTCCAAGTAAAACACATATGATGTGACTGAATAAAAATATAGTTTCAGGGGAGGAACCTGATAAGTTGATGAAGAAGGGGATGCCTTGGGCATCCCCAAGCTTAGACGCTTGAGTCTTCTTGAAATATGCAGGGATGAACCACGGGGGCATCCCCAAGCTTAGACTTTTCACTCTTCTTGATCATATATCATCCTCCTCTCTTGACCCTTGAAAACTTCCTTCACACCAAACTTCTCATAAACTTCATTAGAGGGGTTAGTACTCAAAAAATTTGAATCCACCTTGGTCCTATAGTGGCACATTGCAAGAACTCAATAAAACATTAGCTACAGCACTCTACGTCTAGAAAGCCTTGCTTAAAGTCCGCAAGAGACAATGCAAAAAACAGAGACAGAATCTGCCAAAACAGAACAGCCAGTAAAGACGAATTTTAATAAAATACTTCCGTTGCTCAAATCAGAAAACTCAAAACTAATTAAAGTTGCGTACATATCTGAGGAACACGCACGTAAATTGGCATATTTTTATGATTTCCCTACAGAGAAAACAGCCCAGATTCGTGACAGATAGAAATCTGTTTCTGCGCAGAAATCCAAATCTAGTATCAACCTTCGATTAGAGGCTTCACTTGGCACAACAAAACACAAAACTAAGATAAGGAGAGGTTGCTACAGTAGTAAACAACTTCCAAGACACAAATATAAAACAAATTACTGTAGCAAAATAACACATGGGTTATCTCCCAAGAAGTTCTTTCTTTATAGCCGTTAAGATGGGCTCAGCAATTTTAATGATGCACTCGCAAGAAATAGTATTTGAAGCAAAAGAGTGCATCAAGAGGCAAATTCAAAACAATTTTAAGTCTAACATGCTTCCTATGCATAGGAATCTTGTACACAAATAAATTCATGAAGAACAAAGTGACAAGCATAAGAAGATAAAACAAGAGTAGCTTCAAAATTTTAAGCATATAGAGAGGTGTTTTAGTACCATGCAAATTTCTACAACCATATTTTCCTCTCTCATAATAATTTTCAGTAGCTTCATGAACAAACTCAACAATATAACTATCACATGCAGCATACTTTTCATGATTTCCAAACACATAATTTTTATCAAGTTCAAGAATAGTGGAATTAAAACTTTCAAACTTACTTTTATTAATAATATAACAAGGTAGTTGATCAATCTCAAGAGATATGGGACACATAGAATAAGTCAAGAACTCTCCAATCCCATTTTCATTAGTAGTACAATTAATAGTATCAAGTAATATAGGACCATCATCTAGAGCTTTATCATAAACATTTGCCAAGCAAAATTCTTTAGTACCATGCATTTCGACATCAGGCACAAACAAAGCATTATCATAAGATTTATCAAAGTAGCATGAATTATTATTCTCACAAGTTTTACTCATAGGTACTATTTCAAGAGAATCCACAGGAACATAACATTCAACCTCTTTCGGTAAGCATGGAGGACAATCAAATAGTGTAAGAGATAAAGAGTTACTCTCAGTAGAAGGTTGGCATGGGTAGCTAATCCATTCTTCCCCCTTTTGTTCGTCGCTCTCCTCTTCTTTTTCATCCAATGAGCTTTCAGGTTCATCAATTTCCTCCTCTTTTTCATCCAATGAGCTTTCAGGTTCATCAGTTTCTTCTTCCACAGGTTCCTGCAAATTGTGAGTGCATTCTTGTGCATTAATGTGTCTCTCTTTATAATCAAGGATATAAGGATTCCTACTGTAGCATTCTATGCAAGAATTAAGGATAGTAGAGACATAATCTTTAAGGTCCTTACAAATAGCACAAGTTTCATAATTCTCAACCATGAAGGATTCTATCTCGGAGGCTCCCATAAATAAGACAAATTGTTCTACCTCTTCGAACCCATAATGAATATAGCAATTCCGATTATAGTTCTTAATTAAAAATTCCTCACTAGAGCCACATTGAAATTTAAGATGTTTAGTATCCTGTTGAGAGCAACAGTTTATATCATGGCGTCTAAGCAAGATTCTAGCAATTGTATTTAATTTCTCTATCATAGCACTCATTATTTTACCAGTTCTTGATTCTCTATAATTATTATAACATTCTATAAGCTCCAAGTAGGTTGTAGGTTCTCCCATAACAGCAGTTTTTAATTTTTTGGTTTTTCAAAATTTTATGGATTTTTGGGTATATGAGGAAAATAAAACAAAACTGAAATAAACTAGACAAAAGTAAACTAAGCAAAGTAATACTAGACAAAAATAAACTAAGCACAAGTAAACTAGGAAAAAGTAAACTAAGAAAAAAAAAAAAAACAGAGAGAGAGGTAGAGTGTACTCCCCAGGTGAACTTATGAGTAGAGCTATGCCTCCCCGGCAACGGCGCCAGAAAACAGTCTTGATGACCCACAAGTATAGGGGATCGCGATAGTCTTCGAGGGTAGTATAACCCAAATTTATTGATTCGACACAAGGGGAGGTAAAGAATACTTATAAGCCTTAACAACTGAGTTGTCAATTCAGCTGCACCTAGAAAAGCACTAGCAACAGGGGTGATGTGAAAGTAGCAGTAATATGAGAGCAATAGTAACAGTAACACAGTAGCAGTAATAGCAATATGAGAGCAATGGCACCAGAAGATAGTTGATACTACTTCCAATGACATGTAGAACAAGTATATGATGATGAAAGATGGACCGGGGTTCCCAGCGATCTACACTAGTGGTAACTCTCCAATAAGTGACAAGTGTTGGGTGAACAAATTACAGTTGGGCAATTGACAGGAATCAAAGCATTAAGATAGAACATCAGGCTTATTAATTATGTAGGCATGTTTTCCGTATATAGTCGTATGTGCTCGCAATGAGAAACTTGCACAACATCTTTTGTCCTACCAGCCGGTGGCAGCCGGGCCTCAAGGGAAACTACTGGATATTAAGGTACTCCTTTTAATAGAGTACCGGAGCAAAGCATTAACACACCGTGAAAACATGTGATCCTCACATCACCGCCATCCCCTCCGGTTGTCCCGATTCTTCTCACTTCGGGGCCATTGGTTCCGGACAGTGACATGTGCATACAACTTGTAGATACAATCTAAGCAATAAGTATAGAGCTCAAATCTAAGATCATGCCACTCGGGCCCTAGTGACAAGCATTAAGAATAACAAGATTGCAGCAACAATAACTTCACAAACTTTATAGATAGACTAATCATAATGTATCATCCATCGGATCCCAACAAACACAACACCGATTACATCAGATGAATCTCAATCATGTAAGGCAGCTCATGAGACCATTGTATTGAAGTACATGGGGGAGAGTATACCGACATAGCTACTGCTAGAACCCGTAGTCCATGGGGGAACTACTCACGGAGCATGATGGAGGCGATGGCGTTGATGGAGATGGCTTCCGGGGGCACTTCCCTGTTCCGGCAGGGTGCCGGAACAGAGTTCTGTCCCCCGAATTGGAGTTTCGCGATGGCGGCGGCGCCCCTGGAGTCTTTCTGGAGTTTCGTCAATTGGTACTGCGTTTTTAGGTCGAAAGGGATTTTATAGGCGAAGAGGCGGCGCAGGGGGGCACCTGGGGGCGTGATACGTCTCCGACGTATCGATAATTTCTTATGTTCAATGCCACATTATTGATGTTATCTACATGTTTTATGCACACTTTATGTCATATTCGTGCATTTTCTGGAACTAACCTATTAACAAGATGCCGAAGTGCCAGTTCCTGTTTTCTGCTGTTTTTGGTTTCAGAAATCCTAGTAACGAAATATTCTCGGAATCGGACGAAATCAACGCCCAAGTTCCTATTTTCACCGGAAGCATCCAGAACACCCGGGAAGGACCTGAGGGGGGGCCCGGGGCCCCCAGACCAGCGGCCGGCGCGGCCCCGGCCCTGGCCGCGCCGCCCTTTGGTTTCGCCGCCCCTCCGACCCTCCTGCGCCGCCTCTTCGCCTATATAATGCCCCTGGATCGAAAACCCTGATACGATTGGCGAAAACCACAGAAACCTTCCAGAGCCGCCGCCATCGCGACGCCAAGATCTGGGGGACAGGAGTCTCTGTTCCGGCACGCTGCCGGAGCGGGGAAGTGCCCTCGGAAGGCTTCTCCATCGACACCGTTGCCATCTCCACCGCCATCTTCATCACCGCTGCTGCTCCCATGAGGAGGGAGTAGTTCTCCATCGAGGCTCGGGGCTGTACCGGTAGCTATGTGGTTAATCTCTCTCCTATGTACTTCAATACAATGATCTCATGAGCTGCTTTACATGATTGAGATTCATATGAGTTTTGTATCACTACTATCTATGTGCTACTCTAGCAAAGTTATTAAAGTAGTTCTATTCCTCCTGCACGTGTGTAAAGGTGACAGTGTGTGCACCGTGTTAGTACTTGGTTTATGCTATGATCATGATCTCTTGTAGATTGCGAAGTTAACTATTGCTATGATAATATTGATGTGATCTATTCCTCCTACATATGCATGAAGGTGACAGTGTGCATGCTATGTTAGTACTTGGTTTAGTCTATTGATCTATCTTACACTATAAGGTTACTTAAACATGAGCATTATTGTGGAGCTTGTTAACTCCGGCATTGAGGGTTCGTGTAATCCTACGCAATGTGTTCATCATCCAACAAAAGTGTAGAGTATGCATTTATCTATTCTGTTATGTGATCAATGTTGAGAGTGTCCACTAGTGAAAGTGTAATCCCTAGGCCTTGTTCCTAAATACTGCTACTACTGCTTGTTTACTGTTTTACTGTGTTACTACTGCTGCAATACTACCACCATCAACTACACGCCAGCAAGTTATTTTCTGGCACCGTTGCTACTGCTCATACTTATTCATACCACCTGTATTTCACTATCTCTTCGCCGAACTAGTGCACCTATTAGGTGTGTTGGGGACACAAGAGACTTCTTGCTTTGTGGTTGCAGGGTTGCATGAGAGGGATATCTTTGACCTCTTCCTCCCTGAGTTCGATAAACCTTGGGTGATCCACTTAAGGGAAAACTTGCTGCTGTTCTACAAACCTCTGCTCTTGGAGGCCCAACACTGTCTACAGGAAAGGAGGGGGAACGTAGACATCAAGCAATTTTCTGGCGCCGTTGCCGGGGAGGAAAGGTAAAAGGCACTCATACTTCGGTTCCAGGTAAAGTACTTTTCTGGCGCCATTGTGTTTGTGCTCGAAGCTATTTCCTTTAGATCCTGCAATTGCATCTTTTTGTTTCTTGTTTACACTAGTTAGGCATAATGGAAAACAACAAAAATATGAGAGATCTTTATGAACTTTATCTTGAATTAGGACATGATGTGTTTGAAGAAAGAATTAAAAAACCCATGGAACTTTATATGCATGCTAATGGGAATGTTATTAATATGAATGTTTTGAACACTATTGTTGCTAATGCTATGGAAAATTCTAAGCTTGGGGAAGCTGGTTTTGATGAGCATGATCTTTTTAGTCCCCCAAGCATTGAGGAGAAAATTTTCTTTGATGATACTTTGCCTCCTATTTATGATGATTATAATGATAGTAGTCTTTTAGTACCGCCTGTTATGGAGGATGAATTTGATTATGATTACAATATGCCTCCTATATTTGATGATGAGAAGAATAATGATAGCTACTTTGTTGAATTCGCTCCCGCTACAACTAATAAAATTGATTATGCTTATGTGGAGAGTAATAATTTTATGCATGAGACTCATGATAAGAATGCTTTATGTGATAGTTATATTGTTGAGTTTGCTCATCTTGCTACTGAAAGTTATTATGAGAGAGGAAAATATGGTTGTAGAAATTTTCATGTTACTAAAATGCCTCTCTATGTGCTGAAATTTTTCAAGCTACACTTGTTTTATCTTCCTATGCTTGTTACTTTGCTCTTCATGAACTTGTTTATTTACAAGATTCCTTTGCATAGGAAGCATGTTAGACTTAAAGTTGTTTTGTATTTGCCTCTTGATGCTCTCTTTTGCTTCAAATACTATTTCTTGCGAGTGCATCATTAAAACTGCTGAGCCCATCTTAATGGCTATAAAGAAAGAACTTCTTGGGAGATAACCCATGTGTTATTTTGCTACAGTACTTTGTTTTATATTTGTGTCTTGGAAGTTGTTTACTACTGTATCAACCTCTCCTTATCTTAGTTTTGTGTTTTGTTGTGCCAAGTGAAGCCTCTAATCGAAGGTTGATACTAGATTTGGATTTCTGCGCAGAAACAGATTTCTATCTGTCACGAATCTGGGCTGTTTTCTCTGTAGAAAAATCAGAAAAATATGCCAATTTACGTGCGTGTTCCTCAGATATGTACGCAACTTTCATTAGTTTTGAGTTTTCTGATCTGAGCAACGGAAGTATTTATTAGAAATTCGTCTTTACGGACTGTTCTGTTTTGACAGATTCTGCCTTTTATTTCGCATTGCCTCTTTTGCTATGTGGGATGGATTTCTTTGTTCCATTAAACTCCAGTAGCTTTGGGCAATGTCCAGAAGTGTTAAGAATGATTGTGTCACCTCTGAACATGTGAGTTTTTGATTATGTACTAACCACTCTAATGAAGTTTATGAGAAGTTTGGTGTGAAGGAAGTTTTCAAGGGTCAAGGGAGGAGGATGATATACTATGATCAAGAAGAGTGAAAGCTCTAAGCTTGGGGATGCCCCGGTGGTTCATCCCTGTATATATCAAGAAGACTCAAGCGTCTAAGCTTGGGGATGCCCAAGGCATCCCCTTCTTCATCGACAACATTATCAGGTTCCTCCCCTGAAACTATATTTTTATTCCATCACATCTTATGTACTTTACTTGGAGCGTCTGTTTGTTTTTGTTTTTGTTTTTATTTGTGTTTGAATAAATTGGATTACATCATGCTTGTGTGGGAGAGAGACACGCTCCGCTGGTTCGTATGAACACATGTGTTCTTAGCTCATAGTATTCATGGCGAAGTTTCTTCTTCGTTAAATTGTTATATGGTTGGAATTGGAAAATGATACATGTAGTAATTGCTATAAATGTCTTGGGTAATGTGATACTTGGCAATTGTTGTGCTCATGATTAAGCTCTTGCATCATATGCTTTGCACCCATTAATGAAGAAATACATAGAGCATGCTAAAATTTGGTTTGCATATTTGGTTTCTCTAAGGTCTAGATAATTTCTAGTATTGAGTTTGAACAACAAGGAAGGCGGTGTAGAGTCTTATAATGTTTTCAATATGTCTTTTATGTGAGTTTTGCTGCACCGGTTCATCCTTGTGTTTGTTTCAAATAAGCCTTGCTAGCCTAAACCTTGTATCGAGAGGGAATACTTCTCATGCATCCAAAATACTTGAGCCAACCACTATGCCATTTGTGTCCACCATACCTACCTACTACATGGTATTTCTCCGCCATTCCAAAGTAAATTGCTTGAGTGCTACCTTTAAAATTCCATCATTCACCTTTGCAATATATAGCTCATGGGACAAATAGCTTAAAAACTATTGTGGTATTGAATATGTAATTATGCACTTTATCTCTTATTAAGTTGCTTGTTGTGCGATAACCATGTTCACTAGGGACGCCATCAACTATTCATTGTTGAATTTCATGTGAGTTGCTATGCATGTCCGTCTTGTCTGAAGTAAGAGAGATCTACCACCTTATGGTTAAGCATGCATATTGTTAGAGAAGAACATTGGGCCGCTAACTAAAGCCATGATCCATGGTGGAAGTTTCAGTTTTGGACAATATCCTCAATCTCATATGAGAAAAATAATTGTTGCTACATGCTTATGCATAAAAGAGGAGTCCATTATCTGTTGTCTATGTTGTCCCGGTATGGATGTCTAAGTTGAAGAATAATCAATAGCGAGAAATCCAATGCGAGCTTTCTCCTTAGACCTTTGTACAGGCGGCATAGAGGTACCCCTTTGTGACACTTGGTTAAAACATGTGCATTGTGATGATCCGGTAGTCCAAGCTAATTAGGACAAGGTGCGGGCACTATTAGTACACTATGCATGAGGCTTGCAACTTGTAAGATATAATTTACATGATACATATGCTTTATTACTACCGTTGACAAAATTGTTTCATGCTTTTAAAATCAAAGCTCTAGCACAAATATAGCAATCGATGCTTTCCTCTTTGAAGGACCATTCTTTTACTTTTATTGTTGAGTCAGTTCACCTATCTCTCTCTACCTCAAGAAGCAAACATTTGTGTGAACTGTGCATTGATTCTTACATACTTGCTTATTGCATTTGTTATATTGCTCTGCATTGACAACTATCCATAAGATATACATGTTACAAGTTGAAAGCAACCGCTGAAACTTAATCTTCCATTGTGTTGCTTCAATGTCTCTACTATGAATTTATTGCTTTATGAGTAACTCTTATGCAAGACTTATTGATGCTTGTCTCAAAAGTACTATTCATGAAAAGTCTTTGCTATATGATTCAATTGTTTACTCATTGCATTTACATTGTTTCGAATCGCTGCATTCATCTCATATGCTTTACAAATAGTATGATCAAGTTTATGATGGCATGTCACTCCAGAAATTATCTTTGTTATCGTTTTACCTGCTCGGGACGAGCAGAACTAAGCTTGGGGATGCTGATACGTCTCCGACGTATCGATAATTTCTTATGTTCAATGCCACATTATTGATGTTATCTACATGTTTTATGCACACTTTATGTCATATTCGTGCATTTTCTGGAACTAACCTATTAACAAGATGCCGAAGTGCCAGTTCCTGTTTTCTGCTGTTTTTGGTTTCAGAAATCCTAGTAACGAAATATTCTCGGAATCGGACGAAATCAACGCCCAAGTTCCTATTTTCACCGGAAGCATCCAGAACACCCGGGAAGGACCAGAGGGGGGGCACTGGGCCCCCAGACCATAGGCCGGCGCGGCCCAGGCCCTGGCCGCGCCGCCCTATGGTTTCGTCGCCCCTTCGACCCTCCTGCGCCGCCTCTTCGCCTATATAATGCCCCTGGATCGAAAACCCTGATACGATTGGCGAAAACCACAGAAACCTTCCAGAGCCTCCGCCATCGCGACGCCAAGATCTGGGGGACAGGAGTCTCTGTTCCGGCACGCTGCCGGAGCGGGGAAGTGCCCCCGGAAGGCTTCTCCATCGACACCGTTGCCATCTCCACCGCCATCTTCATCACCGCTGCTGCTCCCATGAGGAGGGAGTAGTTCTCCATCGAGGCTCGGGGCTGTACCGGTAGCTATGTGGTTAATCTCTCTCCTATGTACTTCAATACAATGATCTCATGAGCTGCTTTACATGATTGAGATTCATATGAGTTTTGTATCACTACTATCTATGTGCTACTCTAGCAAAGTTATTAAAGTAGTTCTATTCCTCCTGCACGTGTGTAAAGGTGATAGTGTGTGCACCGTGTTAGTACTTGGTTTATGCTATGATCATGATCTCTTGTAGATTGCGAAGTTAACTATTGCTATGATAATATTGATGTGATCTCTTCCTCCTACATATGCATGAAGGTGACAGTGTGCATGCTATGTTAGTACTTGGTTTAGTCTATTGATCTATCTTACACTATAAGGTTAGTTAAACATGAGCATTATTGTGGAGCTTGTTAACTCCGGCATTGAGGGTTCGTGTAATCCTACGCAATGTGTTCATCATCCAACAAAAGTGTAGAGTATGCATTTATCTATTCTGTTATGTGATCAATGTTGAGAGTGTCCACTAGTGAAAGTGTAATCCCTAGGCCTTGTTCCTAAATACTGCTACTACTGCTTGTTTACTGTTTTACTGTGTTACTACTGCTGCAATACTACCACCATCAACTACAAGCCAGCAAGCTATTTTCTGGCACTGTTGCTACTGCTCATACTTATTCATACCACCTGTATTTCACTATCTCTTCGCCGAACTAGTGCACCTATTAGGTGTGTTGGGGACACAAGAGACTTCTTGCTTTGTGGTTGCAGGGTTGCATGAGAGGGATATCTTTGACCTCTTCCTCCCTGAGTTCGATAAACCTTGGGTGATCCACTTAAGGGAAAACTTGCTGCTGTTCTACAAACCTCTGCTCTTGGAGGCCCAACACTGTCTACAGGAAAGGAGGGGGAACGTAGACATCAGGGCGCCACACCCTAGGCCGGCGCGGCCAGGGTCTGGCCCGTGCCGCCATGTGGTGTGGTGGCCCCCTGGCCCCTCTCCGACTCTTCTTCGGTGTTCTGGAGCCTTCCGGGAAAAATAGGAGGTTTGGCGTTGATTTCGTCCAATTCCGAGAATATTGCCCGAACAGCCTTTTTGGAACCAAAAACAGCAGAAAACAGGAACTGGCACTGTGGCATCTCGTTAATAGGTTAGTTCCGGAAAACGTATAAAAACATTATAAAGTGCAAGCAAAACATGTAAGTATTGTCATAAAACAAGCATGGAACGACAGAAATTATGGATACGTCGGGGACGTATCAACAGGTCACGGTTCTTTACACTCTGCAGAGGTGTGTTGCTGTTGCTTTACCCATAAGAGATCTTAACCTTGGTGCCAACCAGGTGATTTTCCCGTCCACACTTCCTATGGTGTGAGGCCCGGTATAAGGTCTAGCCAATCATGTTCCTCCGCTAACTCGAACACCCACCCTTTGTTGCATGCCCCGACCCTGGGTCCACGCCGGTCCCATTATTCCCGTAGATTTCAGGGTGGACCCCGACCACGACGTCATTGCAGGGCTCTACCATACATTCCTACGCCGGTAGCTGCAACCCATCATAGACCGCAATACCGTGGGGACTTAGGACTCCCCAGCCTCACCGCTTGCTCCTTCGGGCGACAAGTGTACTACAGACAATGCCGTGGGGACTTAGGACTCCCCAGCCTCACCGCTTGCCCCCTTGGATTACAAGTGTATGATGCGTGTAGTTGACACGTCCGTTGGGAACCCCAAGAGGAAGGTGTGATGCGCACAGCGGCAAGTTTCCCTCAGTAAGAAACCAAGGTTTAATCGAACCAGTAGGAGTCAAGAAGCACGTTGAAGGTTGATGGCGGCGGGATATAGTGCGGCGCAACACCAGAGATTCCGGCGCCAACGTGGAACCTGCACAACACAACCAAAGTACTTTGCCCCAACGAAACAGTGAGGTTGTCAATCTCACCGGCTTGCTGTAACAAAGGATTAGATGTATAGTGTGGATGATGATTGTTTGCGTAAAACAAGAGAACAAGATATTGCAGTAGATTGTATTTCAGTATAGAGAATTGGACCGGGGTCCACAGTTCACTAGAGGTGTCTCTCCCATAAGATAAACAGCATGTTGGGTGAACAAATTACAGTTGGGCAATTGACAAATAAAGAGGGCATGACCATGCACATACATATTATGATGAGTATTGTGAGATTTAATTGGGCATTACGACAAAGTACATAGACCGCTATCCAGCATGCATCTATGCCTAAAAAGTCCACCTTCAGGTTATCATCCGAACCCCCTCCAGTATTAAGTTGCTAACAACAGACAATTGCATTAAGTATTGCGCGTAATGTAATCGGTGACTACATCCTCGAACATAGCACCAATGTTTTATCCCTAGTGGCAATAGCACATCCATAATCTTAGAGATTTCTGTCACTTCCCCAGATTCACGGAGACATGAACCCACTATCGAGCATAAATACTCCCTCTTGGAGTTACAAGCATCTACTTGGCCAGAGCATCTACTAGTAACGGAGAGCATGCAAGATCATAAACAACACATAGACATGAATTGATAATCAACATAACATAGTATTCTCTATTCATCGGATCCCAACAAACGCAACATATAGAATTACAGATAGATGATCTTGATCATGTTAGGCAGCTCACAAGACCCGACAATTAAGCACAATGGGGAGAAGACAACCATCTAGCTACTGCTATGGACCCATAGTCCAGGGGTAGACTACTCACACATCACTCCGGAGGCGACCATGGCGGCATAGAGTCCTCCGGGAGATGAATCCCCTCTCCGGCAGGGTGCCGGAGGCGATCTCCTGAATCCCCCGAGATGGGATTGGCGGCGGCGGCGTCTCAGTAAGGTTTTCCGTATCGTGGCTCTCGGTACTGGGGGTTTCGCGACGGAGGCTTTAAGTAGGCGGAAGGGCAGGTCAAGAGGCGGCACGAGGGGCCCACACTACAGGCCGGCGCGGCCAGGGCTTGGGCCGCGCCGCCCTGTAGTCTGGCCACCTCGTGGCCCCACATCGTCTCCTCTTCGGTCTTCTGGAAGCTTCGTGGCAAAATAGGACCCTGGGCGTTGATTTCGTCCAATTTCGAGAATATTTCGTTACTAGGATTTCTGAAACAAAAAACAGCAGAAAACAGCAACTGGCTCTTCGGCATCTTGTTAATAGGTTAGTTCCAGAATATGCACGAATATGACATAAAGTGTGCATAAAACATGTAGATATCATCAATAATGTGGCATGGAACACAAGAAATTATCGATACGTCGGAGACATATCAGCATCCCCAAGCTTAGTTCTGCTCGTCCCGAGCAGGTAAAACGATAACAAAGATAACTCTGGAGTGACATGCCATCATAACCTTGATCATACTATTTGTAAAGCATATGTAGTGAATGCAGCGATCAAAACAATGTATATGACATGAGTAAACAAGTGAATCATAATGCAAAGACTTTTCATGAATAGCACTTCAAGACAAGCATCAATAAGTCTTGCATAAGAGTTAACTCATAAAGCAATAAATCAAAGTAAAGGTATTGAAGCAACACAAAGGAAGATTAAGTTTCAGCGGTTGCTTTCAACTTATAACATGTGTATCTCATGGATAACTGTCAACATAGAGTAATATAATAAGTGCAATATGCAAATATGTAGGAATCAATGCACAGTTCACACAAGTGTTTGCTTCTTGAGGTGGAGAGAAATAGGTGAACTGACTCAACAATAAAAGTAAAAGAAAGGTCCTTCAAAGAGGAAAGCATCGATTGCTATATTTGTGCTAGAGCTTTGATTTTGAAAACATGAAACAATTTTGTCAACGGTAGTAATAAAGCATATGTATCATGTAAATTATATCTTACAAGTTGCAAGCCTCATGCATAGTATACTAATAGTGCCCGCACCTTGTCCTAATTAGCTTGGACTACCGGATCATCGCAATACACATGTTTTAACCAAGTGTCACAATGGGGTACCTCCATGCCGCCTGTACAAAGGTCTAAGGAGAAAGCTCGCATTTTGGATTTCTCGTTTTTGATTATTCTCAACTTAGACATCCATACCGGGACAACATGGACAACAGATAATGGACTCCTCTTTAATGCGTAAGCATGTGGCAACAATTATTATTCTCATATGAGATTGAGGATATATGTCCAAAACTGAAACTTCCACCATGAATCATGGCTTTAGTTAGCGGCCCAATGTTCTTCTCTAACAATATGCATGCTTAACCATAAGGTGGTAGATCTCTCTTACTTCAGACAAGACGGACATGCATAGCAACTCACATGATATTCAACAAAGAATAGTTGATGGCGTCCCCAGAAACATGGTTATCGCACAACAAGCAACTTAATAAGAGATAAAGTGCATAAGTACATATTCAATACCACAATAGTTTTTAAGGCTATTTTGTCCCATGAGCTATATATTGCAAAGGCGAATGATGGAATTTTAAGGTAGCACTCAAGCAATTTACTTTGGAATGGCGGAGAAATACCATGTAGTAGGTAGGTATGGTGGACACAAATGGCATAGTGGTTGGCTCAAGTATTTTGGATGCATGAGAAGTATTCCCTCTCGATACATGGTTTAGGATAGCAAGGTTATTTGAAACAAACACAAGGATGAACCGGTGCAGCAAAACTCACATAAAAGACATATTGTAAACATTATAAGACTCTACACCATCTTCCTTGTTGTTCAAACTCAATACTAGAAATTATCTAGACCTTAGAGAGACCAAATATGCAAACCAAATTTTAGCATGCTCTATGTATTTCTTCATTAATGGGTGCAAAGCATATGATGCAAGAGCTTAAACATGAGCACAACAATTGCCAAGTATCACATTATCCAAGACATTATAGCAATTTACTACATGTATCATTTTCCAATTCCAACCATATAACAATTTAACGAAGAAGAAACTTCGCCATGAATACTATGAGTAAAGCCTAAGGACATACTTGTCCATATGCTACAGCGGAGCATGTCTTTCTCCCACAAAGTGAATGCTAGGATCCATTTTATTCAAACAAAACAAAAACAAAAACAAACCGACGCTCCAAGAAAAGCACATAAGATGTGATGGAATAAAAATATAGTTTCAGGGGAGGAACCTGATAATGTTGTCGATGAAGAAGGGGATGCCTTGGGCATCCCCAAGCTTAGATGCTTGAGTCTTCTTAGAATATGCAGGGGTGAACCACCGGGGCATCCCCAAGCTTAGAGCTTTCACTCTCCTTGATCATATTGCATCATACTCCTCTCTTGATCCTTGAAAACTTCCTCCACACCAAACTTAGAACAACTCATTAGAGGGTTAGTAATAAAAATTAACATGTTCAGAGGTGACACAATCATTCTTAACACTTCTGGACATTGCATAAAGCTACTGGACATTAATGGATCAAAAAAATTCATCTAACATAGCAAAAGAGGCAATGCGAAATAAAAGGCAGAATCTGTCAAAACAGAACAGTTCGTATTGACGAATTTTATCGAGGCACCAGACTTGCTCAAATGAAAATGCTCAAATTGAATGAAAGTTGCGTACATATCTGAGGATCACTCACGTAAATTGGCATAATTTTCTGAGTTACCTACAGAGAATTTTGCCCAGATTCGTGACAGCAAAGAAATCTGTTTCTGCGCAGTAATCCAAATCTAGTATGAACTTTTCTATCAACGACTTTACTTGGCACAATAAAACACTAAACTAAGATAAGGAGAGTTTGCTACAGTAGTAAACAACTTCCAACACACAAAATAAAAACAACATACTGTAGTAAAAACATGGGTTGTCTCCCATAAGCGCTTTTCTTTAACGCCTTTCAGCTAGGCGCAGAAAGTGTATATCAAGTGTTATCAAGAGATGAAGCATTGATATCATAAGCTCTCCCATCTGTAGTGGTACTAAGGGCTTTGTCAATTTTAGGCCTATAATAATATTTCTTTGGTTTAGGCACTTTAGAGACATACATAAACTTTTGCTCCTTACCCACATAAGCTTTTTCTCTAAACTTTATAGATGAAAAGGTTGAACCCAAGGTTCCCATAGCTTTTTCAAGCTCACCAATCCTATTGATTTGATCATCATGGACAACACAAGTTCCTAGGACACTAATTCTTTCATCAATTCCTCCTAAGGATTTATCAAGTTCATCAGTTTTTGTTGTCGTCAGAAACCCACCGGCGGGCAGCGACGGGCAACACCGTAGAGCCGGGAACAACCTAAAGCTGCGGCTGGCTGAGGTCCCTCCAAGCGACGGCCCGCAAAGCCTTTCTGGTCACACGTCCGATGCTGATTGCAAGGGCGTGCCACCTGACCTATACCTGGTCAGGAAGGTGATGGAGATGCCTCGCTTAGTTTCCTGCATGGCATACACGTAAACATTAAATACGAGCCTCGATCGGCTCTCAGGTTATCCTGTGAATCGGCTCAAGGAGCCGATCCACCCATGATTCGTACGGGGTGTACGAATATATGGTGGTCCTGCTTGATCAAGATAAAGCTAATTAGATCTACGACGATTTAGGGTTTTCACCGCATAATCGGATCATCCTACTCCAGGTTGGGCCTCGCGGCCACGCACGGTGATCGTAAGCCGATCCTAAACAAGGCCTAAAAACCAACACGAAGTTGATCCCCGGAACATCCTGTTTAGGACTAGCGAACGACACCCTACGTGCCGCTGGATCCTCCCCCCCTTTGTAAGGCCTAACTATTGCAGATATTAAACTAATCCTTGTAGAACAAGGAGCAATCGTAACGGATCAGATCTACTAAATAATGATCAAGCGGGGTGCCGCCCCCACACCTAAGATAGGTGTGAGGGCGGCTAGACATGCAAGGGTTGCACTACGATAGCATGTTACGCGAAGAACTATGCTAACCCTAACACATCTATGATAACTACGTTGCTCGCCATCAACAAGGCTTCAGTACGAGCAACGCATGAACAACGTGGAGCTTGTGCTGCCTAGATCGCAAGATGCGATCTAGGCAGCATGTCGCTTACCGGTAGAAACCCTCGAGACGAAGGAGTTGGCGATGCGCCGAGATTGATTTGTTTGGTTGAACGTTTGTTGTTGTTTATTCCATAAACCCTAGATACATATTTATAGTCCAAGGGACTTTCTAATTCAGGCGTGCACCTAACCGTGCACGGGTAAAATTCTAACTAACCGACACGTATCCTAATATGTTACAGATACAAAGGCAGACTAGCCCAAACTCAGCATAACAGGCCGATTCACGTAATTCTTCCATGTATATTCTTCAATTTCATCTTGATCGCGGCCCACCTCTGGCTCGGTCAAATCCTGGTGATAACACATGCCCCCCTGGTTTTAGAATTGGTAATTCCAAAATCACTCTGCTTTTCCTTCGTCGGGTCATGTCGTGGCAGAACCGTTGCAGTATCCGTCATCATGATGCCTTGCCTTCTCAACTTCTCCGCGTGACCTGGCAGTTTTTTTTTCTTTTTAGGCACCACTTCCTCGGAAACTGCTGTGGCATTGAATTTCCACTATATCCCCTTTTATTTAACCGTTCCGCACAGTTTATTTCTGCATCTTCCTCGCATTAGCACTCCAAAAGCCCTCCTGCGCCACCATGTCTTCCTCCTCCTCTGCTTCATCGGATCTTTCCACCCAGTCCTCTCCCTCTCGCGAGCCGACGCCGGAGCCGAACCCGGCGGAGGTCCACGCAGCCAACACCCGCCGCGCCATTGAGGCCGGGGAGGAGTCTAGCCATGACTTCTCCATCTGGTCGGAGGACGACCAGTCCCTGACCGACGGGGAGAGCGACCTCTGCTTCCTCGCCGTCGGGGAAACAGAGGAGGAGAGCGACGACGATCGCTTCTCCTGTGACTTCTCCTCTCCCGAAGAGGAGGAGGAGGAAGAAGAGGAGGAGGAGGAGGACAACACCTCCTCCGACGAGCCGCCAGCCAAGCGGTTCTGCCCCTGGCCGGGCAACCTCAGCGACTTCGACAGCGACGACGATGACGCTGACGAAGAGGACGAGGACAATGAGGGCCCAGTCGGCGGCCATTGGAGCGACGACGAGCCCGCCGGGAGCAGCGCTGACAGCGGCGACGACGGCGACGACGAGGGCAGCGACGGCCCGTAGATAGGACCTCTAGCATAGGTCCAGTAGTAGTAGATGGGGCAATGTATCCCCTAGTACTTCCTTTTGAGAGCAATCAGCTCTTTATGTAAGAAATCTCGCCTATCAATGAAGAACTTTCCCAATTTGATTTTGCCGATTTCCTCTGAGTTTAATTTAGCCGATTCCCTCTTCTACCGACCTTGCCGATTCGTCCCCTTTGTCAATGCGTAATGAGCCGATAGCAACGCATCGGTCCTTTGAAATTCACCCTTCCCTTCTTCAACTGATGATTTTCTAAATCTGGTGGATAATGTAGAATCTTCAGGAAAACCTTTGAATTCTTCCAACCAAACCCAATGGTCCTCTTCAATACTCATCATTTGTGAAGAAGGTTGCAATGAAAGATCAGCCGATGGTATCCCAATCGGCTCCTTAAACAGAGCAAAACAGAGTATCCACCAGGCCTGCTGCCCCCCGAGCCTTACTCGAGGCGAGAATGTCAGAGAGAATGCGCCAAAGCCGATCCCCTTTCTTCCTTAGACAGCCGATATACCCCTTCTGTCAACACGGCTGAACTAGTATCAAAGGTTGGAAATCCTCGACAAGAAGGTTCAGGAACCCGGATCGGCTCGAAGCAGCTGAAGAAACTTCCATTGTTTTACTCCTGCGAAGAAGCAGAAGGCACCACAGTTGGCCTGGATTTGGTGGAGATTCGGTAAACCTCGCATAATTCCACTAGAGTCGATGGCTGCGCATCGGCTGCTTCTCAATTCTAAAGTCGATGCCCTTGCATCGGCTATCCAAAATTTTTTTTTTTACTGGCCGATTTTCTCCTATCGGCCCCAATATTTCGCTGCACACATGTCCTCCTGCACCTGTTCCCATGTTCATCGTGTTTAGGTGCCCCCCGAGCCGAATCTGTCAGGGAATGGCAGATATCGGCTCTGTAATTCGCACGTCGGCTCCTGATAGGATCAAGGACGAACACCAGCAGAACATGTGGTGAGGATAATTTTGGCCGATTGCTGGAATCGGCCTCCATATCAATTGAAGTGTTGACTGAAGGTTCTGTAATGCTCCTTCATAATTTTTGGGGCCGATCACAAGGATCAGCCTCGCCACGTTTGCTCATTGCTTTGCCTCAGCTACATGGTCAGGCCAGTGGATAAAACCAGCTTAACCCTTCCCTTCATCACGTCGATGCGCTCGCAGTCGTCCAAATTGATACCTGAGAGGGGTTCTTGGCCTGCTGCTTCCCATGCGTTCATGCCAGCCGTTGAAATTTCGGCCGAATCATCGGCCTGGACGACTTCTACCTCATCTCCATCCCACTGTATTATGCATTGGTGCATCGTGGAGGGAATGCAGCAGTTGGCGTGGATCCAATCTCTTCCTAGCAGAACAGCATAAGTGCTCGTGCTATCGACGATGAAGAACGTTGTAGGGATAGTTTTCCTTCCTACGGTCAGATCCACGTTCAAAACACCTTGTGCGTCAGACGCTTGGCCGTTGAAATCGCTCAATGTCACGTTGGTCTTGATTAGATCTGAGCTAGAGCGTCCCAGCCGACGTAGCATAGAGTACGGCATGATGTTGACTGCCGCTCCGGTATCCACCAGCATCTTATTTACAGGCCTCCCATCGATATAACCTCGCAAATACAAGGCCTTCAGATGTCTGTAGCTTCTTTCTCGTGGCTTCTCAAAGATAACCGGCCTCGGGCCGCAGTCAAGTTGTGCAACAGGTGCCTCGTCTAATCCTGGAGCACTGAACTCCGAAGGGAGGATGAACACCATGTTTGTGCCAGCCGATGTTTCATCATCGGCTTTCCTTTGTTTGGGACGCCACTCCATTTTCCGTGGACGACCCTCTTCATCCAGGGTCCGCTGAACTTTCGCAGCCAGATCAGGTCGTGCCTTCCTTAAAGTATGCAGGTATAACCTTTCGGCTTCCTCCAGGCCGCGCAATCGCTGAACCCTGCGCTTCTGTGAACGGCTGAGTCCATCAGGGCACCACCTTGGACGGTGGTACCTGTCTTCTTCCTCTTCTTGTCCCTCGTCTTCTGAATCCTCGAGATCTGCCCAGCGAGGGGACTCAGCGCGTTTGCTCTGTGGCGGGAGAGGCCCTAAGCGCTTGAACACAGACACGTTGGCTGCCTCCTTCTTCTTCTGGTTGCATTCTGGGCAATTGCCGATTGTGGGCAATCGGCTCATTCCTGAATCCCAGCAGTGTCTGAAGAAGGGGCAGTCCCAGTGTCTGTCGCTGTCATCTTGCTCCCTTGATTTTCCCGTGGCACGGCGCTCGTGCTCCTCCTCATCGCGATCGTGCCGACGATGTCTTCTGGCTTCTCTAGCCAGACGATCTCTCTCATCATCATCGGTGGATCATCGGCGTTGGTCATACTGACTCACATACTTGTTGAGGAGGTGATCAGAGAGGGGTCGCTGATATCTTATGTTCTTCACTTCTCCCTCTGTGACGTAGCGCTTGCCATCATGACGGAGCCGATCGCGTGGAGCGGCCTCCTCTGTGTCCTTGCTACGAGAGCAGCTGCCCTCGTCTCCATCTTTGCCAGAGTGGTTCCCCGGTCCTACCATGTTGATGCTGAACGAGGATCCTGGCTGGCAACCTTCAGGGTAAGTGCACTCCACCATGTTAACGGCGGGAAAGGGCTGGGTGTCGACCTTCATGGCGTACTGGTTGAAAATTAGACGCCCTTTTTCTATCGCCGCTTGGATGTGCTGACGCCATACCCTGCAGTCGTTGGTGGCATGGGAGAGCGAGTTGTGCCATTTGCAGTATGGCTTTCCGTTCAGCTCTTGCACCGTGGGGAATTTGAGACCTTCAGGAATCGTCAACTGCTTCTCCTTGAGCAGGAGGTCGAAGATTTGCTCAGTCTTGGTCACGTCAAAATCAAATCCCCTGGGTGGGCCTGGTGGCTTTACCCATTTGCAGGACACGGGGGTTCCTCCCCGAGTCCATTCAGCCACTGCTACCTCTTGGCCTCCCGCAGGAACTTCGCCTTCCTCTGCATCGACCAGGACTACTGCACGCTTGAACTTGTCTTGGTGCAGGTCCGGGTGGCGCTGTTCATATGCCGATAGTTTCTGAACCATGTGCGCCAGTGAGGGATAATCTGCTTGGGAGGCCATGTCCTTGAGCTGTGTTGCAAGGCCTGCTACTGCCAACTCGACTGCTTCTTTTTCAGTTATACGAACCGAATAACATCGGTTCCTAAGATTCCTGAAGCGCTGGATGTATTCTGTCACGGTTTCTCCGCGCTTCGACGTAGTCGTGCTAGATCGGCAATGCCAGACTCGGAAGCCTCTGAATGGTACTGCATATGGAACTGCTCTTCCAACTGCTTCCAAGTCCGGATGGAGTCTGGTGGCAAAGAGGTATACCATCCGAAAGCCGATCCCGTGAGGGACTGTGAGAAGAGCCTCACGCGTAGTTGATCCGACACTGAAGCCGGTCCTAGTTGCGCCAAATATCGGCCCACGTGCTCGATGGAGCTGGAACCATCTGATCCACTGAATTTGGAGAAATCAGGGAGCCGATATTTAGGTGGCAGCGGGATCATCTCGTAGTCGTCGGGGTACGGCTTGGAATAGCCGATTGCCCTCCTTTTCGGCACCATGCCGAACTGGTCTCTCAGTATGGTACTGATTTGATCCGCTGTTCTGGCTGCAGGAGTTGAATTCTGAAGATTCGCCGGGGTGGCGTACTTAGCCAGCCATGTTTGCTTTTCCAGCTCTGAGCCAACTGCAGGAGCTGAGCTCTGGAGGTTCGTCGGGGTGGCGTACTTAGTTAGCCACGTCTGCTTCTCAAGCTCTGTCGCTGACGTCCCTCCTGTTTTCCCAGAAGTCCCTGATGTTGTGGCCTGGTTTGTGAGTGCCCAGTTGCCACAATCTGGCACATACGTGCACGTGTACCCGTGAGGTATCTCCTTAGGCGCCTCAGGCAAGAACTGGTAGTCACTAGGGTCACCACCAACCTTGTAGACGACGAATGCCGGTGTAGCCGGCACTTCTGGTGCTGCCAACGCATATGGCAGCGGTGGATGGGACTGGAGTGGCAACTCTCCTTGATGCTTCCCGAGAGCTGGTCCTGACGGCGAGTACTGGTGCCTCATGATCTCCTGGATCACGCGAAGAGCGACACGCTCCAACGTGTTGACCAGGTTCTCAGAGTGACGGTGTAGCGAGTGAGCCACCAAGTAGTTGATCTCCTGCCGCAGGGACCTGGTGCGTTCCTCCGACGGGGCAGAGAGGTCTATCCCATCGAGTGCACCTTGCGGTGAGAACCCCTTCCATCTGATGTCATGTGAACGGGTTCTCTGAAAAGAGCTGATGAGGTCGGCTTCGAGGGTGACTTTGATCTCGACATACCTCTTCTTGAGCTCGTCGGGCAGCTCCTCGTAGGTGACTGGCGTGTCGTCCGCCATCTCAGATGTAGATGGCGATGTGGTTGATGTAGAAGCTTGTCCCACCGGGCGTGCCAGAATGTGTTGTCGTCAGAAACCCACCGGCGGGCAGCGACGGGCAACACCGTAGAGCCGGGAACAACCTAAAGCTGCGGCTGGCTGAGGTCCCTCCGAGCGACGGCCCGCAAAGCCTTTCTGGTCACACGTCCGATGCTGATTGCAAGGGCGTGCCACCTGACCTATACCTGGTCAGGAAGGTGATGGAGATGCCTCGCTTAGTTTCCTGCATGGCATACACGTAAACATTAAATACGAGCCTCGATCGGCTCTCGGGGTTATCTGTGAATCGGCTCAAGGAGCCGATCCACCCATGATTCGTACGGGGTGCACGAATATATGGTGGTCCTGCTTGATCAAGATAAAGCTAATTAGATCTACGACGATTTAGGGTTTTCACCGCATAATCGGATCATCCTACTCCAGGTTGGGCCTCGCGGCCACGCACGGTGATCGTAAGCCGATCCTAAACAAGGCCTAAAAACCAACACGAAGTTGATCCCCGGAACATCCTGTTTAGGACTAGCGAACGACACCCTACGTGCCGCTGGATCCTCCCCCCCTTTGTAAGGCCTAACTATTGCAGATATTAAACTAATCCTTGTAGAACAAGGAGCAATCGTAACGGATCAGATCTACTAAATAATGATCAAGCGGGGTGCCGCCCCCACACCTAAGATAGGTGTGAGGGCGGCTAGACATGCAAGGGTTGCACTACGATAGCATGTTACGCGAAGAACTATGCTAACCCTAACACATCTATGATAACTACGTTGCTCGCCATCAACAAGGCTTGATGCGAGCAACGCATGAACAACGTGGAGCTTGTGCTGCCTAGATCGCAAGATGCGATCTAGGCAGCATGTCGCTTACCGGTAGAAACCCTCGAGACGAAGGAGTTGGCGATGCGCCGAGATTGATTTGTTTGGTTGAACGTTTGTTGTTGTTTATTCCATAAACCCTAGATACATATTTATAGTCCAAGGGACTTTCTAATTCAGGCGTGCACCTAACCGTGCACGGGTAAAATTCTAACTAACCGACACGTATCCTAATATGTTACAGATACAAAGGCAGACTAGCCCAAACTCAGCATAACAGGCCGATTCATGTAATTCTTCCATGTATATTCTTCAATTTCATCTTGATCGCGGCCCACCTCTGGCTCGGTCAAATCCTGGTGATAACAGTTTTATCAAGTAACATCTCCAATTTAGTTTCTACACTCGGAAAAATTTTCTCTATGGTTTCCAATTTTTTCATAACATCCTCAAGAGAGATTTCAATTTTAGTTTCATTAACAGGGGGTGTTCCAAATAAACTCTCAATAATGCAACTAGCTTCTAAAGCGGGAGCGCCTAGGAAGTTACCTCCCGCGAGACAATCAAGAACATATCTATTCCAGCTAGAGATACCAACATAAAAATTCCTGAGTAGGATAGTGGTGGAGTGTTTCTTAGTGCACCTATTATGGGCATCACTAATTCTATACCAAGCATCTTTTAAACATTCTCCCCCTTGTTGCTTAAATGAACGAACTTCAACTTCAGGATTACTCATTTCAGCAGTAGTAAATAAAGCAAACTAGATAAAGTAAATGCAAGTAACTAATTTTTTTGTGTTTTTGATATAGCAAACAAGATAGCAAATAAAGTAAAACTAGCAACTAATTTTTTGTATTTTGATTTAGTGCAGCAAACAAAGTAGTAAATAAAACTAAGCAAGACAAAAACAAAGTAAAGAGATTGGGATGTGGAGACTCCCCTTGCAGCGTGTCTTGATCTCCCCGGCAACGGCGCCAGAAATTTGCTTGATGCGTGTAGTTGACACGTCCGTTGGGAACCCCAAGAGGAAGGTGTGATGCGCACAGCGGCAAGTTTCCCTCAGTAAGAAACCAAGGTTTAATCGAACCAGTAGGAGTCAAGAAGCACGTTGAAGGTTGATGGCGGCGGGATATAGTGCGGCGCAACACCAGAGATTCCGGCGCCAACGTGGAACCTGCACAACACAACCAAAGTACTTTGCCCCAACGAAACAGTGAGGTTGTCAATCTCACCGGCTTGCTGTAACAAAGGATTAGATGTATAGTGTGGATGATGATTGTTTGCAGAAAACAGTAGAACAGTATTGCAGTAGATTGTATTTCAGTATAGAGAATTGGACCGGGGTCCACAGTTCACTAGAGGTGTCTCTCCCATAAGATAAACAGCATGTTGGGTGAACAAATTACAGTTGGGCAATTGACAAATAAAGAGGGCATGACCATGCACATACATATTATGATGAGTATTGTGAGATTTAATTGGGCATTACGACAAAGTACATAGACCGCTATCCAGCATGCATCTATGCCTAAAAAGTCCACCTTCAGGTTATCATCCGAACCCCCTCCAGTATTAAGTTGCTAACAATAGACAATTGCATTAAGTATTGCGCGTAATGTAATCAGTGACTACATCCTCGAACATAGCACCAATGTTTTATCCCTAGTGGCAGCACATCCATAATCTTAGAGATTTCTGTCACTTCCCCAGATTCACGGAGACATGAACCCACTATCGAGCATAAATACTCCCTCTTGGAGTTACAAGCATCTACTTGGCCAGAGCATCTACTAGTAACGGAGAGCATGCAAGATCATAAACAACACATAGACATGAATTGATAATCAACATAACATAGTATTCTCTATTCATCGGATCCCAACAAACGCAACATATAGAAATACAGATAGATGATCTTGATCATGTTAGGCACCTCACAAGACCCGACAATTAAGCACAATGGGGAGAAGACAACCATCTAGCTACTGCTATGGACCCATAGTCCAGGGGTAGACTACTCACACATCACTCCGGAGGCGACCATGGCGGCGTAGAGTCCTTCGGGAGATGAATCCCCTCTCCGGCAGGGTGCCGGAGGCGATCTCCTGAATCCCCCGAGATGGGATTGGCGGCGGCGGCGTCTCAGTAAGGTTTTCCGTATCGTGGCTCTCGGTACTGGGGGTTTCGCGACGGAGGCTTTAAGTAGGCGGAAGGGCAGGTCAAGAGGCGGCACGAGGGGCCCACACTACAGGCTGGCGCGGCCAGGGCTTGGGCCGCGCCGCCCTGTAGTCTGGCCACCTCGTGGCCCCACTTCGTCTCCTCTTCGGTCTTCTGGAAGCTTCGTGGCAAAATAGGACCCTGCGCGTTGATTTCGTCCAATTCCGAGAATATTTCGTTACTAGGATTTCTGAAACCAAAAACAGCAGAAAACAGCAACTGGCTCTTCGGCATCTTGTTAATAGGTTAGTTCCGGAAAATGCACGAATATGACATAAAGTGTGCATAAAACATGTAGATGTCATCAATAATGTGGCATGGAACACAAGAAATTATCGATACGTCGGAGACGTATCAGTGTACTACGGTAAAGCGCATCCGTTGATGAACGAGAGGTGGAAACACTTTTGACTACTCTGTCCCACTCCGGATCTTATGGTTAACACGGGTATTACGGCACAAGAATCACTGGCGACATTTGTTGTTTAATCCTAGATGGATATAAACCCTTGCAATGGAACCTCCACCATATCAACACAATCCATGGTTCCATTGCCCACCACATAGTCATATTCATAGTTATGAAAATAGTGGTTTTGGTTTTTATGCAATAGTGATAATCATAGTACTTTGCAAGTAATTTGATAAAGATACTCAAATGACATGAGCAAGTGATGAACTTGCCTTTCTTGACTGCAAGATTATGCAGGCAAGGTCTTCGATACGTAATAACTCCAAATTCTGAAATAGCATCATCGTCCGGTAAGGACGATGTTTAAAAGATTGGCAAGGATGCAATAATGCATAAGTATGAGATGCAATCGTTCTAAGCATGTCCTAACTTCGATGATTTAGGATTAGTGAGTGGTAATGATTGGTTTAGGGTGTGTTGCACTTTTAGAGTGATTCACATACAAGGTTCTTATTCAGGTGTGATTACTTGGTATTATAAACAGGTAGATAATAAAGCATAATAATCCATTGAGCACACAAAGAATGATAATTTGCATAATGTTAACAAGTAAAGAATAGTGGTCAGTTTTAGTACTATATGGCATGGTTAATGATTGATTATCATATACTTTAAAAGAATAACTTTTAAAGAACATGTTCTTTGATAAAGAACAAGTATGGTAATTAGGTTGGTGGGGTTCTATGGTTAACTATGGTTCTCATTAGCTCTTGAGTAGATATTAGATGGATCCAAACAAAGTTGGATTCATTAACAACTAGGCTTGAATGTTTTACTTAAGTATGAGAGACTGAAGCAATTAGTTATACATGGTTGTTATCATGGTGGGTTCATCTTGCTGGTGATAGCTGGCTAGGGTTTATAGGTCCTTATAAGCAGGGTTGATAATGATTCCTTATTTTCTTCAAAAGAATAACTTTCGAAGAACATACTTCTTAGGTAATAAGAAGTATATCAATTTGGGTTGAGGTGGTCTAGGTTTTACTGTTGGTTCTATTAAGTAAAGAATAATTGGCTCCTAAATAGGATGGTGGATAAGTATCCAACACTAGTAGGGTTTGGTGGAATATGGTATGTAATACAAAATAGCAGGTATAGTTGCTATTATGGTTCATCACAAGGATGTGATGTTAAGCATGGTTAATTAAGGATGATGATTTTTGGTAATGGAATCTAGGGTTTACACTTGGTTGGCCCTACTTGATTATTTAGGTCTGATGAAGATGAACACTAGGAATGCTAATTAGTAGTGATAGGGTTCCCATATTTTATGTGGATTAGAAATAGTATTTAGTTGCTGGATATGAATCTATGATAACTAATGAAGTGACATGATCACATGTTACTTGGGGTTTAGGTTTGGAAACCATTTAGGTTTCACACATAAAATAGTGGAGCTAGAGTTTCTAGTGAATTAGGGTTTTGGGTTTACACATGAAATGATGAGTTCCTAGTTTTCTTCTTTATGGAACTAGGTTTGTTTAATTACCATATGGTTCTATGATTAATAACTTCATTTTTAAAGTTGAAGTTATTAGTAACTTTGGAAATAAAAATAATATTGAATTTGGCATTTTATTATTTTTAAACAATTAATAATTAAGGTAATTATTAATTTAGGTTTTAAATCCTTCTAATAAGGATTTAACAAAATAACAAATAAATAAAATTAGTTTTAATGTTTTCTTTATTTACTTACTGGTTTTTATTTAATTTGTAAAGTTTTCCTAATTATTGTATTTTAATTGAATTTTAGAATTAAAGAAAAAGCTTAATTAATAAGTATTAAATAATTAAATTTTATTAAAAATAAAAATTTCATTTTATATTTTTATTGGATAGAGTTTAATTTTAGGAGCATTTTGATATTTCATTTGTATTTTTCTGAGTTATAATGAATTTTCTAAATTCATGCAAAGTTTCAGCAAATTTCTGTAATTTAGAAATATTCCAAAATTCTAAATATACCGGTTGGGGTATTACCCCAGGGACAGACAGGTGGGCCTCGGTCCACGTCGGCTGCCACACAGATGAAGACCAAGTCAAAATAGAGGTGGGTCGCGAGCCACGTCACCTCGCCGGTCAACTCGCCGTCGTTGAGTCAACACACGACGGCGACGCCGATTTTTGGCCTACTGGGACACGCGACTAGCATTTTCCGGACCCCCTCTACATGCTGAGTCCGATGGTGGGTTTGATTGCTCAAATAGTCCACCGGAGCATCGCCGGAATTCATGTCTGCGGCGTGCAACTCCGGCGAGATCTCGAAATCGGGCTACCGCATGCCAAATGATAAAGATAAATGAGCTATGAGTGCGTATTTGTACCCTGGAGTGGATGGTGTGGTCGCCGGTGAGGATTGGGGCCGGATTCGAGCCGAGTTTCGCCGATACCGGCGATCACCGGCGTAGGAAAAATCTTCAAATTGGCTCGATAGAGGATGCTTCGATTCGATTCCTTGTACTGGGCTGCTCTACTCATCTCGGCGGAGCTCCAGAGCTTCTCAATGTGGCTCGACGATGCTTCAATCGACGGCGACGAACAAGACCGGCGAGCTAAGGTTTCCGTCTGTGATGAATTCGAGCGGAGGAAGAAGGAAACGGAGCTAATTCATCGACCAGGGGTACTTATAGGGCTCAGGGGCATGCCTCGTCACGACGCCGATCACTGGGAGCTCGCCAGCGAGAGAGGAAGCTGGCCACGGCATCGAGGTGGCCTCCATGCGCGGAGAAGAGATGAGGATGACCTTCTCCTTTTATTTCTCTGCCGAAGAGGTAAGTTGGCTGGGCTGGGCTGCTACTCGGGCCGTGGTGCTGGGTTGCCAAGGTGGGCTGCTGCTGGGCTCCTTCGCTGTCAAGGTCTAGGTAAGGTTCTTTTCTCTCTTTTCTTTTTTTTTCTGTTTTATAATTCTGCTTTGAATTCTAATTTGAATTTCCTTTCTATTTTGCAGGTATCTTATATGCTAATTCCATTTGGGATGTTGTGTAATGACTATTACACCCATATTCCATTTGAATCAAGTATTTTTATATTGAATTATATCACATACTTGTGTTTTATCCAAGGTAGCAAATAGACATAAATTTATATTCTCATTTTAATTTCTTTTTCTATATGAATCAAATCTATTTGGAATTAATAGATTTGTTATTCTCAACTCAAAGTATTTCAGAGTTAGTTATTAGGGGTTGGTTTCTATTTGAGAAGTTGGTTGTTCACATATGATTTTATGTGAGCATTAATGCTATTAGAATTTTATGGTTTCCATTACAATCCCCCTTGTAAAGTTAACACTATAATTATCATTGAAAGGATCTAGGTAGATATTGGTTCCATCATGATTGATCTTGGTTGCAAAGATAAATAGTTGATCACCATTTGTGGGTTTTAACTATAGGACTTAGCATTAGATGTCTCTTATGTTTAGTAATTAAGCATGAGAGTGCAATGCTAGGGTTCTAATGATATTTACCTAATGGCCATGGGTTTGATTCACAATTATGGTCTAGGTTTATATTGCAATCTCCATAGTGGTGTGTAAACTAGGGTTGAGATACAATTCTAATTTATAGAATTGGGATGACATCATATTGCATGTGCTAGGTTTAATCTCCCCAATGCATGGTAAAATGGTTACTTGCTTATTATTTTGTGTGCTCCTTTAGTTACTAAGGATATGAGAATTGGTGCTATCTTTTACTAATAGACTTCCATTATTATTATCCTTAATCTATTGTTGAAGTAACTAAAGTGGTTATGGTTCTTTTTATAGTTAACTTTGGTTATATGGGTGATTGGTTTCTCACCATATAAAATATAGAGTTTAACTCTATGGTTTTCTTAGGTTCTTTATTTGATAAATGAATGAAATATGGATGTGGTAAGATTCTTCTTATGATTATCAAGTGATTCACCAGTTAAGGTTGGGATATGAGCCTCTGGTTGATTACTAGTTACCTCCCTATGATTTCATGTGGTGAATAACATCTACTAATCCTATTAGGGTTTAACTTATCCTCACATACCTCAAGAGCATGATCATGGATTAGGCATAATCAACTTGTTCTTAATCTCTCTACCTCAAGTTCTTAGGGTTTATGATCATCACTCAATTTATAATGATCAAGGTTTGGCTTCCTAAGGTATCTCTCATTAATTAGGTTTTTCACTTCCATTGTCTTGATCAACTAGGGTATAGTACTTCTAATTTACCTTCTTGAATGGGACTACTATGGTTGCCTCTAAAGTTTATATCCCAGGAGAATGCCTGCGATACTATGTTAGGGTTCTACTTAATGAATGGTGATATAATCATCTGGTTATATGGATAGTTCTCTCCCTCAAATTCAAGTGTTGCCTCAGTTAACTTGAGTGTAACACCATAGCTTGAGTTCTCTCTTATAGGAGTGGTTATTCTAGGGTTTATGGTGTGTTCACCATATCTCAATAGATATCAAGTCTAAAACTCCACTTGGCTATCTTGGTTGAATTAATCTCCTCCTTACTTTATAAATTTATGGATATGGTGTTATTGTATGTGATATTAGGTTATCTCACCACTCCAAGGTGAAATGGTGATTCCTAATACTTTAGTTCAAAGGTTATCCTTGATTCTTTAATAGGTAAAGCTAAAATTAGTATGATTGGTCTCTCTCATTTGGGAAGGTCTTTAATCCTAACCTAAGGTTAGGCTCCATAGGGATTGATGTGATCATCAATATCTATGGTTAACATAAATGGATTCTCTCTCTAGGAAATATCTTGAATAAGATCCTAGGGTTCCTCTTAAAGTTGATGATTTGAATACTTGGATGTATATCCAAGGTTTAGCTCCAGGTTTGTTATTGCTTCTCTAATAATAATAAAGAACTCTCACTTCTCTAGGTTTGATGTATAATAATTTGGATTGTAGAAGAATATATACTTCTAAAGTGGATCTCCTTGTCTTGTTTCCAAGATTGAAGTAGAATGAATACCATGAGGTTCATGGTAGGATCAAGGATTAGTTTAAGACATGGAGAGAATAAGTGAAGAATAGTTTCTCCAATTATTGTTACTTGATTTATAATTGAATAGATGTTCATATGCTATGGCAAGGGTTACCATGTTGTGATCTTTAATAAGATCAAGTAGTTGATCCTTGAGTAAAGTGTTTTTGTGTTGATTATTAGTTCTATTTGATCTAACCCCTTAGATCAAATCATCTCTTCCCAAAACAAAGTTTTATCAAAGTCACATTGAGGTTTATAGCGCTTGAATTGATGAGCTACTTCAATTCCACCAAGGTCAAATGAACTTCAGTTACTGTGACTGTTTTACTTTAAAGCGCGAAAATTCCCCAGATTTTCTATGCATGAATGCAATGCACACATCTGTTTCCTCTATTTTTGTAACCCTAATACCTGGGATATTACAGTATCCAAGTTCTGTCCATCTATTTAATTATGAGATACAATGGTTGGTGATTAATTTAAGGCGAAGTGGGAAATGTATATCCATCGAGTACAAAACTATACTAGTACATGATTATGCATTTCAGCAATCATGTCGAGTACAAAACAAAAAATGCCCATCGACATTTTAGCAAACAGATCGTGTACAATTCTCTGCCATGGCATTTCAGCAAATTAACGGATCGAGTGCAGAACTGACTCTATATGCCCACGCAAATGAACAAATTGATCGAGGACAAATCGAGCGGAAAACTATAAAGTGCCAATTAGTTCGAGCATACTGACAATTTCTTTTAGCAGCATCAAGAAAATATAAATCGTTAGGCCGTCTTGCCCGATGCATGATTGAGGTAGAGATAGCAACCCTACCGTGGATCAACTTGACCGCCGGTGCGTCTCGAGAAGAACGACGGGGAGGGGAAGCTTCTTCTTCGCACGGACGGGACGGGGAGGGGAAGCTCTTCGCACGGACGGGGATAAGTTGTGTAGCGGTGGGTGGGGGGTCATGCGGCCGGGCCGCCCGGTAGGTGGTGTTTAATGGAGTTGCGTGTGTAATTTGCCGTGCACAAGGTTGAGGAATAGGCGGTTCCCTTTGCCGCACGCACAATTCAAACTATCCCGCCCATGTAGTTTAAATTCGCCCTATTTTCGTTAAATCGACATAAAGTCATGTGAGTGGGTGGAAATTAGCAAAGTTGCTTGAAAAATAGTAAAACTCTGGAATTATCCTTTAAATATGCTCTACTTCCTGTGAAAATCGGGGTGTGGAGGCATGTTGAGCTGTTTTATTTGTACCTTCTTCATTAAAACTCCCATTTTATGCACTTTGGATGGAAAGAAATCATTTGTACATAAATTTTGACAACGCCATTTGCAAACATTAATTGTTTTACATGCCAAGATGCACCCATCCACCAAATATGGGGCAAAAGTTTATCACAATCTAGATATATATGTATAATTAGTGAGGGACCCCTTTTGATTTTGTGCAATTTCCACTAATTAGCTAGAGAGAAGGGGTCAGTTAATTAGGCCATGTTAGGGGCTATGTGTTTTAGATTAGGGTTGTGTGGATTCAAATACAACTTCTATATTTGTGTGCTATGATTAATCAAAACTAGACCGATCGACTGCGCACACATTATTAGAGGCACATGCCTTTGCACACAAAGTGCATGTGTGTGTTGTTGGCCACCAACGAGAGAGCGGCGAGAGAGCGATTGAAATCTCCAAATTAAACACATATATAAGCATACATGGTTAGGCCATGCATGCATATTTATTACATATATTGTGAGGCAAATAAATTAAAGTACATGTGTATATATATAAGTGTGTTTGTTGGCCACCAACGATATATAGATCGAGAGAGAGAGAGATTGAAATATATATATCCCCAAGAATATCTTCAAACATGTATTGAAATATATGCACGAATAATATGCAAGGTATGCCATGCGCACGTGCACACTAATTATATATTATGAGACAACTTAATCAAATGTGTTTTCATTGGAGATCGAGAACTTGTCAAAAATCAAGTTAATTAATTTATCAGCGCTAATTAGTTAATTGGTCGCCTACTTGATGGGCAATTAAGTGTCGTTGGCCTATATATATATATATATATATATAGACAAAACTATATGTATGTGTGGTAACCGTGGTGACCACATCTCTCACCACTCACCACCTCGGAGATTCGTGCTAGCAATACATATATACTACACCCGGGTGTAGTTACACCCACGCATGTTTCTCATAATCTAGAGAGTATCTATCATACTGAAGAGTATGTACATGTAGTATGAAGTATATAAGACTATTTTGGTAGTATATATAATACTTTGTAGGCAGTAGCCATCGACACATGGTACAGTAATGCCGTAGGGGCGGGCTTGACCGTACTAGTGGTCATTAAGTCTGAATCTTCTTTTGACCCTAGTTGACTTTGTGCCCTAGAAAGTCTCGCGATATTGGGAGACAATCTGGTCCCTAGAAAGGACAAGACCGCGTTGCAAGCTAGTGGCTCAAAGCACCATGCGAGAGATGCTCGGGACGAGATCACCCAGAGCAGGATCGACAAAGCAAGACGATGATGCGCCGCTAGGGAGGAATACGACAGCGACTCTTCTGATGAGAGTCAGGAGAACGACGGCGAGCTTAGGGGAGCCGACTGTTTGAGTTACAAAATCCGTGAGGCAATGCCTCCCAGAAAGTTCAAACCCACACCTACTGACGCTGCCAAATACGATGGGCAGCAGGAGCCCAGGTCCTGGATAGATGACTATCTGCAGACTGTGATTCTGCAAAAGGGGAACCAGATAGCAGCAATGCAGTGCTTGCAGCTTTACCTAAAGGATTCAGCGCGAGACTGGTTAAGAGGTCTGCCGAAGGGTTCCATCAAATCATGGGACGACCTAGTAGAGGACTTCGTTGCCAACTTCCAAGCAGCGTACAAAAGGCCCTTCGGGATCGAAGAGTTACGGCATTGCCAGCAAAAGCAGAAGGAATCGATGGGCTCATACATCGGGAGATTGACCAAACTCCTGAACGCTGCAAAAGACGTATCTATCGACAGAGCAATCGACTCCTTCAGCGACGGCATCCGACGTGAAAGTTACATAGAAGAACTCGGACGCAAGAAGCCTGTAGCGGCCCAGGAAAATACCCCTATTAGAATTGCTTGTTATTTTCCTTTTATGCATAATCATGGCATCATGCATCTCTCACCTTGCATACTTTGCGAAAATCCAAAAAATATTTGCAATAAACCCTATTTTTTGATTTCTCTTGTATGGTTTAATAAAAACCCCCCTCCGCTCTTTTCTTATTCTAACAAAACCCGAAGCAAAGATATTTGCAATATTTTGGATAAAATAGTTTTGCTAAATGGTTTAAAAATGTTGTTGCTTTAAAACTCTTCCCAATCCTCCCGTATCTCGCTATTTTTCCTCAAAGTTTGGTGGTGAAAAGAGATCAGAAGAAATAGAAGAGAGAAGGAAGCATGCTATCCATTTTTATAGCCCAGCTCCATCCTTGGTCTATCTCACGTGGGAGCCCAACCCCTCCTTCTGGCCTGCCTTTTCTTGGCCCATCCTTGCCCAGCCCAACTCCTTCTCAGGCACCAAACGTTTTCCCATCGCTGCACCTCTCCTTCCTGTACGGCAAACATCGGAGCGGTGCCACGTCGCCATGGCTCGGATGGGACGGCCGACCTTGCTCCCTAGTCCATATAAATCCCCCACCTAGCCTGGAAGCTGCAACCCTAGGCTAGCTCCCTATCTTCCGCCGCCACTCTCTTCTTTCTCCCACGTCTGACTCCCGTTGCGCTCCTCTGTTCCGTCGCCGGCGCGTGAGCATCCTCAACTCGCTGCTTCTTGCAACCACGTGAGCCACGGACAAGTTCTGCTCCGCCATGACCGAGCTCCTCCGCCATGTTCCTTCCCGGCGCGGGCCTCTACCTCGCCATCGTCCGCCGCCGAGCACGCCTCCGTCTCTGCCCGCCTCGCACAGGTGTTCTGCGAGGTCGACGCTGCCCAGTTCCGCTCCGCACGTCTCCGCCTCCGGCCGCTTCATCCCGCCTGCTTCCTCGTCCTCCAAGGTCGTTCGTCGTCCTTGTCGGCTCGTCCTCCAGGTCACCGGCCGCCTCTTCTATTCGTTCCCGTTGTTGCTCGCGGCCACGCGCCATCAAGGTCATCTCCGACATTCGTGACTCCGTCGGCAAGAACTCCGTCTTCGGCCGTGTGCGCCGGCATGCAGCAGCCTCGCCTCGAGCACACAGTAATCCAAAGCTTCAAGCTTCACGTACGGGTCCTTTTCCCTCGCGGCTGTAGCATGCCATCCTCAGCGCAGCTGCAGTTCGTTCTTCTGATTCCAACGAGAGAACACCATTTCTAATCCTCGTTCCAGTCCACACGACTACCTTTTAATACCATCTGTTCATCTGTTTCAATAACAGCGGTTCCGTCGGAGCTGGATCAAGAACGCACGCCTCGCTTCATCGACGTGATCGCATCGTAGACCATCTAGTTCTGCATCCGCAGGTCGTGTGTTCAGTTCTTGTTCTGGCAGATAAAAGCCGCCCCTTTTCCTTCTTGATTCAATCGCTGACTTGTGATCTCTGTCCAGCTGAAACTGGCTCCGTTAAATCGTTAGTCTGCATCTTGGATGGCGTTGAAAAGCACAGGCGTCTTCTTCACTTCAACATCAGCAGCGTAGACCAGCTGGTTCGTTCCTTCAAACAATCTATTCGCTCAGAATCTGAGTTCAATTCCCACTGCATGCAAGGTCTCCTTTTAATCTATTTCTTTGTTTGTCCTGCTGACAGCCGGGCCTGCGCTTCAATGACCAACGACGCCAACACAGTCTGCATCCGATCACCGTCCAGTCAGTTTCCTGGGGCCGTTCGTCAGTCTCTGTGGCTAGCCCTCCGGTGGTGAGAAACGTTCCAGGCTCATTCCTGTTTTCTGAAAAATGGCAGAGATATTTATACTTTCTAAAATCATATTCTATCAAACCATAATTCGAAATAAAGTATGTTATATATGTTTTTCGACCAGAAAAATGTGCTGAACATGATTATGCCATCCATTCACCTGTTTGCATCTCGCATCATGTCGCTCGTTGATAGTCGTGCATATTCACCTCACATATATGCGGAGTATTTGGATTTCCAACTAGGGTTTTCCCCGCTCCGTTTAATATTGAAGTAGCTCACTCTTGCCATGTTAGGCCATGCTAACAACCACTTAAATTTGACGATAGAAAATGCAACTCCAACCTAATTTGTGTGTCCGGGGTTTCGCCTCCGATTAATATGGATAAGTTGCATTGCACCATATCTGCCATGTCATGCATATCATCTTGATCATGCTGGATCTTCTTCTTCCGTAGTAGTAAGACTTGCACCCGTTGTTTGTTCCAGCATTTGCTTCTTCCCGGATAGGATCACGAAGTGGTGTTGTGAGATACGACGAGTTCTCCGGATGTCCCTCGGCAAGCTTTAACAGGCAAGCATTTTCCCCTATACTCCTGCCCCTGCAGAAGTCGCTCACCTATTTTATTTTGCCTTCTCCCTCATGCTATCCTTGAGTTGCGTTCTTGTCACGTGTCCCTTCCACTTGTTACCTCAAGCAGCCTATATTGCCTCCACCAACCACCTACAGCTATTGTTTGGTTATCGGGTCTGCCTTGCGAGTCGTAGTGCATGCTAGTGTTGTTTATATCTCGTTACCGATACTGCTATCTTATCGGGTTATCTGTTGGGGAACATGACACATGGTTTATGGATATATCTGTTGTGGATATCATGGTTACTTGTTAATAGTTATTAGCGGAGACATCGGTGGGTCAGTTGCTCGTTTTATGACGGCTCACTTGTGTTTCCTAAATATCTTAGGACCCCGAGTTCTTGTTATCTGTTCCGAGACTGAGCGCTCTAACCACACGTGGGTATGTTTCTGGGTCTCCCCTCGACCACTGCCGGAATCTACAGCTTTGTCCAGTGGCCACAACTAGTTTGCAATGTTTTACCTTTCGTTGTTCGCGTGCATGCCAGCCTGTTACTTATTTACTTTGGGAAGCCCCTGGGTGCCTTGTATCCCTTGTTTCTGGTATGCACGTATAGGTCGCGGAGCCGCTGCAAAGTGGTTTATCGCCCCAGTGTGTGTTTAAACCACCTAGTACGCTGTCGCAAACAGCTAGGTCCGCTTCGAGATACGGCCGGACTTCGATTCGGGTTCAACTTGGTTAGGTGGCTTCTGGACATTGTTGTCGTGAAGGAGAGTGCGAGTCGTGATATCCACCGTCGCAAGTGGGTTGATCGTGCGTGTGGGCACATTTGGGCACCCCACAGGTTAAATCTTATCGATAAGCCGCGTCCGCGGTTATGGACGACTTGGAGCTGTATGACTCGACCATAGACAACTTACACCTGTTGTTTATCAATAATAACTTGCGTAGTAAGTTAGTACAACTTCAATAATAAATGGTTAAAACTTGTCAATCGTGTGAGTGCCCTTGTAAGTACTTCCTTGCGAGGGGGGAACACATCGGCTGTGTTATGTTTGCGGAGTATAGAACTGTTAGTTTATGCGCTCTCTCACCTTCTCTGATAGACGACTATTGTAGAGTGTCTCTATAGGTTTTTAGTGCTTGCGCGCTGCCGCTTAACTCCACCATATTGCCTATGACGTTCCTCTTGCGTCCTCTAAGTCCCCTGCGTGCCTCAAGTACAAAGGACGACTGGTTGACGAATGCTTACACGTCTTGAAGTCTTGTTAAGTACGAACCCGTACTTATTGCTGCTTCTACGGGATATAACCGGGCAGGTATGAAGATATGTTCGATGAAGACGACGCTAGCAAGGTTACCCTTCCGGCTTGGCCTGGGCAGGGTTATGGACGCCATCGGTTATCTTCAGGACTCTTAGTCAAATTTGTATCTTGTCCGTACTCGGATGTATTTGATCTTCTGTATGATTTTGATCTTTGTATGTATCTATTTGTATCTTGACTCGTTGGAGTCGTTGTTGTAATATATCTGTATCTTGTGGGCTCTATTGTAATCCTGTTGTAATGTTACCTCTCGTGATTGATTCCACCCGCATCGCGTGCATGCTTCGGCGTGTACGAGGTGCTTGGTGGTGCGTCTCCTAAAATCGATATCGTGCGGATTTCGGCGGATTCGCTGGGATCCTCATGGTACCGGTTTTGGGGCGTCACAAGTTGGTATCAGAGCCTCAGGTTGACGGTACCCCACTAGTCCAGCCTCTAGGATAACCTTGCCAACGGTCGTTGAGTTTAGAGAGTCCAAACTATTTTCTAAAAATTCGTTGGATAGACCTGATTAGCTCTATTTTTCTACTCATCTATATCCTTTCTCCTCTTATCTATTCGAGTTTCGATTCCTCTCTCTTATCTGCTTCTCCGAGTCTTAGGTTTCGACGTGGGTTGGACGATCCTTGCCTTTATCCTAATAGGTCCGATCTTCGGAGGTCTCGACGAAAGCGCATCATCAATATCAGAACAACGACTTCTTGTTAGAGGTGTCGACGTTCTACATGGAGCAAGAATCCTTGTTAGTGGTGTCGAGAAGATCAACACTCCGCCAGAAGAAGGTTCCACCTCGAGGTCGGGTGTTTGTCAACATGGTACAAGAAGATCCGATAGTTTAACCAACTCCCCCTTAGGTTGACGTGGAATCTCGGGGCGAGATTCCTTGTTAGTGCTGTCGATTGTAGCGGCCCAGGAAAATACCCCTATTAGAATTGCTTGTTATTTTCCTTTTATGCATAATCATGGCATCATGCATCTCTCACCTTGCATACTTTGCGAAAATCCAAAAAATATTTGCAATAAACCCTATTTTTTGATTTCTCTTGTATGGTTTAATAAAAACCCCCCTCCGCTCTTTTCTTATTCTAACAAAACCCGAAGCAAAGATATTTGCAATATTTTGGATAAAATAGTTTTGCTAAATGGTTTAAAAATGTTGTTGCTTTAAAACTCTTCCCAATCCTCCCGTATCTCGCTATTTTTCCTCAAAGTTTGGTGGTGAAAAGAGATCAGAAGAAATAGAAGAGAGAAGGAAGCATGCTATCCATTTTTATAGCCCAGCTCCATCCTTGGTCTATCTCACGTGGGAGCCCAACCCCTCCTTCTGGCCTGCCTTTTCTTGGCCCATCCTTGCCCAGCCCAACTCCTTCTCAGGCACCAAACGTTTTCCCATCGCTGCACCTCTCCTTCCTGTACGGCAAACATCGGAGCGGTGCCACGTCGCCATGGCTCGGATGGGACGGCCGACCTTGCTCCCTAGTCCATATAAATCCCCCACCTAGCCTGGAAGCTGCAACCCTAGGCTAGCTCCCTATCTTCCGCCGCCACTCTCTTCTTTCTCCCACGTCTGACTCCCGTTGCGCTCCTCTGTTCCGTCGCCGGCGCGTGAGCATCCTCAACTCGCTGCTTCTTGCAACCACGTGAGCCACGGACAAGTTCTGCTCCGCCATGACCGAGCTCCTCCGCCATGTTCCTTCCCGGCGCGGGCCTCTACCTCGCCATCGTCCGCCGCCGAGCACGCCTCCGTCTCTGCCCGCCTCGCACAGGTGTTCTGCGAGGTCGACGCTGCCCAGTTCCGCTCCGCACGTCTCCGCCTCCGGCCGCTTCATCCCGCCTGCTTCCTCGTCCTCCAAGGTCGTTCGTCGTCCTTGTCGGCTCGTCCTCCAGGTCACCGGCCGCCTCTTCTATTCGTTCCCGTTGTTGCTCGCGGCCACGCGCCATCAAGGTCATCTCCGACATTCGTGACTCCGTCGGCAAGAACTCCGTCTTCGGCCGTGTGCGCCGGCATGCAGCAGCCTCGCCTCGAGCACACAGTAATCCAAAGCTTCAAGCTTCACGTACGGGTCCTTTTCCCTCGCGGCTGTAGCATGCCATCCTCAGCGCAGCTGCAGTTCGTTCTTCTGATTCCAACGAGAGAACACCATTTCTAATCCTCGTTCCAGTCACCTGACTACCTTTTAATACCATCTGTTCATCTGTTTCAATAACAGCGGTTCCGTCGGAGCTGGATCAAGAACGCACGCCTCGCTTCATCGACGTGATCGCATCGTAGACCATCTAGTTCTGCATCCGCAGGTCGTGTGTTCAGTTCTTGTTCTGGCAGATAAAAGCCGCCCCTTTTCCTTCTTGATTCAATCGCTGACTTGTGATCTCTGTCCAGCTGAAACTGGCTCCGTTAAATCGTTAGTCTGCATCTTGGATGGCGTTGAAAAGCACAGGCGTCTTCTTCACTTCAACATCAGCAGCGTAGACCAGCTGGTTCGTTCCTTCAAACAATCTATTCGCTCAGAATCTGAGTTCAATTCCCACTGCATGCAAGGTCTCCTTTTAATCTATTTCTTTGTTTGTCCTGCTGACAGCCGGGCCCTGCGCTTCAATGACCAACGACGCCAACACAGTCTGCATCCAGTCACCGTCCAGTCAGTTTCCTGGGGCCGTTCGTCAGTCTCTGTGGCTAGCCCTCCGGTGGTGAGAAACGTTCCAGGCTCATTCCTGTTTTCTGAAAAATGGCAGAGATATTTATACTTTCTAAAATCATATTCTATCAAACCATAATTCGAAATAAAGTATGTTATATATGTTTTTCGACCAGAAAAATGTGCTGAACATGATTATGCCATCCATTCACCTGTTTGCATCTCGCATCATGTCGCTCGTTGATAGTCGTGCATATTCACCTCACATATATGCGGAGTATTTGGATTTCCAACTAGGGTTTTCCCCGCTCCGTTTAATATTGAAGTAGCTCACTCTTGCCATGTTAGGCCATGCTAACAACCACTTAAATTTGACGATAGAAAATGCAACTCCAACCTAATTTGTGTGTCCGGGGTTTCGCCTCCGATTAATATGGATAAGTTGCATTGCACCATATCTGCCATGTCATGCATATCATCTTGATCATGCTGGATCTTCTTCTTCCGTAGTAGTAAGACTTGCACCCGTTGTTTGTTCCAGCATTTGCTTCTTCCCGGATAGGATCACGAAGTGGTGTTGTGAGATACGACGAGTTCTCCGGATGTCCCTCGGCAAGCTTTAACAGGCAAGCATTTTCCCCTATACTCCTGCCCCTGCAGAAGTCGCTCACCTATTTTATTTTGCCTTCTCCCTCATGCTATCCTTGAGTTGCGTTCTTGTCACGTGTCCCTTCCACTTGTTACCTCAAGCAGCCTATATTGCCTCCACCAACCACCTACAGCTATTGTTTGGTTATCGGGTCTGCCTTGCGAGTCGTAGTGCATGCTAGTGTTGTTTATATCTCGTTACCGATACTGCTATCTTATCGGGTTATCTGTTGGGGAACATGACACATGGTTTATGGATATATCTGTTGTGGATATCATGGTTACTTGTTAATAGTTGTTAGCGGAGACATCGGTGGGTCAGTTGCTCGTTTTATGACGGCTCACTTGTGTTTCCTAAATATCTTAGGACCCCGAGTTCTTGTTATCTGTTCCGAGACTGAGCGCTCTAACCACACGTGGGTATGTTTCTGCGTCTCCCCTCGACCACTGCCGGAATCTACAGCTTTGTCCAGTGGCCACAACTAGTTTGCAATGTTTTACCTTTTGTTGTTCGCGTGCATGCCAGCCTGTTACTTATTTACTTTGGGAAGCCCCTGGGTGCCTTGTATCCCTTGTTTCTGGTATGCACGTATAGGTCGCGGAGCCGCTGCAAAGTGGTTTATCGCCCCAGTGTGTGTTTAAACCACCTAGTACGCTGTCGCAAACAGCTAGGTCCGCTTCGGAGATACGGCCGGACTTCGATTCGGGTTCAACTTGGTTAGGTGGCTTCCTGGACATTGTTGTCGTGAAGGAGAGTGCGAGTCGTGATATCCACCTGTCGCAAGTGGGTTGATCGTGCGTGTGGGCACATTTGGGCACCCCTGCAGGGTTAAATCTTATCGATAAGCCGCGTCCGCGGTTATGGACGACTTGGAGCTGTATGACTCGACCATAGACAACTTACACCTGTTGTTTATCAATAATAACTTGCGTAGTAAGTTAGTACAACTTCAATAATAAATGGTTAAAACTTGTCAATCGTGTGAGTGCCCTTGTAAGTACTTCCTTGCGAGGGGGGAACACATCGGCTGTGTTATGTTTGCGGAGTATAGAACTGTTAGTTTATGCGCTCTCTCACCTTCTCTGATAGACGACTATTGTAGAGTGTCTCTATAGGTTTTTAGTGCTTGCGCGCTGCCGCTTAACTCCACCATATTGCCTATGACGTTCCTCTTGCGTCCTCTAAGTCCCCTGCGTGCCTCAAGTACAAAGGACGACTGGTTGACGAATGCTTACACGTCTTGAAGTCTTGTTAAGTACGAACCCGTACTTATTGCTGCTTCTACGGGATATAACCGGGCAGGTATGAAGATATGTTCGATGAAGACGACGCTAGCAAGGTTACCCTTCCGGCTTGGCCTGGGCAGGGTTATGGACGCCATCGGTTATCTTCAGGACTCTTAGTCAAATTTGTATCTTGTCCGTACTCGGATGTATTTGATCTTCTGTATGATTTTGATCTTTGTATGTATCTATTTGTATCTTGACTCGTTGGAGTCGTTGTTGTAATATATCTGTATCTTGTGGGCTCTATTGTAATCCTGTTGTAATGTTACCTCTCGTGATTGATTCCACCCGCATCGCGTGCATGCTTCGGCGTGTACGAGGTGCTTGGTGGTGCGTCTCCTAAAATTGATATCGTGCGGATTTCGGCGGATTCGCTGGGATCCTCATGGTACCGGTTTTGGGGCGTCACAAAGCCGAAAACCATAACCAAGTTAATGGAAATCGCCAACAGCTGGGCCGATGGCGAGGACAACGTTCGAAAGCCGCGACAGCGCAGTGATGACGAAGACGATGACCAGCCGAAGCATGACTCGGGTGGTCGAAGGGATCGCAACAAGAGAAGGAAGAACCGCAGCTATGACGATAACAACCTGGTAGCTGCAGGGTATTCTGATCGGCAGGACGATCGGTATGACGACAGACGAGATGATCGACAGGACGGTAATCAGAACAACTCTGGGAACTGTGGCAACTATAAACCACGACAACATAGGACTCCCGAACTGCCCTACGCTGAGAAGATCAATGCTCCCTGTTACTTGCACTCGTATACTGATTCCAAGGATGGTAAAACAAAGTCCAGCCACCTGCTCAGGGACTGTCGGCAGTTCATTGACATGCACAAACTCATCCAGCAGGTAGGCCAGCAACAGCTACCGCCACCACCACCACCACCTCCACCGCAACATCAGGTCCAGCAGGCTCAGCCACATCAACCCAACGAGGCATTTCCACTACCATGTGGGCAGATGAGTATGATCCACAGGACAGGTGTTCCAAGAAGAGAAATGAAGAAGCTCACTCGAGAAATCAACCTGGCAGAAAGCATCATGGCGAATATCCCTAAGTATGTCGAGTGGTCGTCTCAGAACATCACGTTCAGCCGAGCGGATCACCCGATGACTATACCAAAACCAGGACACGCTGCCCTAGTAGTCGAGGCGCAGGTCAGAGGATTCAAGATGAGCAAAGTCTTCATGGATGGTGGAAGTGGACTCAATCTGATATTCCTCGACACAATTAAGAGTATGGGGATCACCATGAGAATGCTAGAAGAATCAGACACCCGCTTTCATGGGATCCTCCCCACTTCACCGGCGTACTCTCTTGGCAAAGTCGAGGCGTAGGTCAGAGGATTCAAGATGAGCAAAGTCTTCATGGATGGTGGAAGTGGACTCAATCTGATATTCCTCGACACAATTAAGAGTATGGGGATCACCATGAGAATGCTAGAAGAATCAAACACCCGCTTTCATGGGATCCTCCCCACTTCACCGGCGTACTCTCTTGGCAAAGTTTACCTGAACGTCGTCTTTGGCAAACCCAACAATTTCAGGAAGGAAAAAATCGAGTTCGAAGTCGTGAACTGGGAGTCGCAGTATCACGCTATACTCGGGAGACCAGCTTATGCCAAGTTCATGGCTGTACCGCACTACGCATACCTCAAGCTGAAAATGCCTGGGAACAATGGGACAAATATTACAGTCTATGGAAGTTTCTCACGCTCGGACAATTGTGATCGGGACTTTCAGAGGATTGCTGCTAAGTTTGGCCTGAGGCAGGAAATTGCTGACCTTCCGTCAAAGACATCGTCACGCAATAATAAGGAAGAAGAACGCGTCAGAGGAGCAAAGAAGAAGTCAGCCGACCTCGCCCTTGAAGCTTCGGCAGCACAAACTTCGGCAGCCCAAGCTTCGGCAGTTGATGGTGCAGAAGACATAGGAGGCAGCAAGACACTGACAATCGCTGCCCAGACCCCTGGCGAAGTCGACGACGCTTCAAAAAACACCAACACGGTGACCAAGCCAGAAGATGAGAAGAACCCCTTCCATACTTAAGCAATCTACTAGTGTTTAGTTTCCCTTTCCTTTTCAAAACAGGGCTCTCCCTTTTTTCGCCCTTTAGTCCCGCATTTTTTATTAATAAGAACGTAAGTTTTGATTCCTTGAAAAGCATTGCAGTTGACCGGAGCACCTAAACCGCATCTTTGGAAACCTTGCCCACGCCCCGTGGCGAACGATGGTCCAACATAGTACGCGGCAAAGGATCGTGCTCCGAAAAATGCCTCTACGAGTGCTACAGGATGCAAAACCAGCAAGGACATTAACTCTTCCCTCTGCTATAGATGCCTCTACGAGCGCCGTAAATAGCAAGAGTCCAGAAGTACTCATGAACACAACCCACATTCGATATTTTACTTATGAAAATATCAAAGAACAACAGGTTCATCGGCAGTCATTACACCCAAAATATTCGGGAGTGACTGTCGAAGCATACATCGGTTGAAGGCAAAGTTGCGCATACAACGGGATTAGCAAAACCCGCAACACGAGCTGATCACTCAAAAGATTTGCCGACCAACGAATACACATACAACTAAACGAGCAATTAAGATTTGCTCCTTCAAAATTTGCCAACGGCATCAACACGGTAAAAATACATATACATGTATCTACCAAATAACAAACCTCGGTTAAACAATCCTAACACTTGGATCAAGTAGCCAAAACATCTATTTACAAAAACAATCTTAACTCCTGAAATCACCCTTGCGGAGTGTCTTTTTCTTCAGGTACCTTTGAATCCTTCTCAAGCTTGTCAATAATCATATTGGCGGGCAGCAAAACCTTCGGATACAGTGTCTCCAAATCACCAGTTGCATTGGCAATAGACAGCAAACTCGTTGAAGGATAACGTGCAAGGACAAGAGCAAGCATAAACATGGCCCCTGCAAAGACCTGAGCTCGCACCAAGTCCCGAATCTTCTTGGTATTCCCAAACTCCTACATCAGAGTTAGTAGCGTGGGGGGAACCCTGTTCAAAGGAAACATTGTTTTCCAAACTACCCTCAGGGCTTTGTAGCACTTGTCGAAGAAATGGTGGACCTGTTGGACCCGATCCTGAAACTGTGCAACAGCCGAAGCCTTCGACTGCTCCCGCCAGAAAATTTCTTCGGCTGACGACAACTGGGTTAATGCGTGTACACGCTCATGAATCCGCTTGTTCTCTTCCGCACGATTCAAAGATATGACTGGCAGAGCAATTACCGGAAGATCAGGCAATACGTTTTGGCGGAAGAGTAATAAATGCAAGGATTAGGGAACTTATAGTTTAAACTTTCGGTGGCTTTATGAAGTTCAGTAAGGGCATAGCGCTCTACGTCAGCCACAATCTCGCCCTTCTTCTTGATGATAGCAGCCAAGGCATAGGTGCTGCGCAGATCCTTCTCCAACTGCGTGATCCGATCCTTCATACGTTGGATCCGATCATCTTCAGAAAGAGCACCCGAAGAATCTTCGACAGATGCAGGCACGGGGAACACCTGCAAGAAACAGCGTCAAAAGCATGACATACCGATTCACACCAACATCGGAAGATACTCCCATCGGGAGAATGCAAGTGACAATATTATAAAGAGTGTGCTTGCAACATTGCTAGCACAAAGTTTATTACAACCAAAGGTTATCCAGCGAGACAGTGTTTCACATCCGATCAAAAGAAAAGTTTGCTACAAAGATCAGAGGGCTTGGGTCTGAGTCGATAAACTAGGGCCTGTCGATGTCTTTCTTGATGAAACCAACTCGAGGAGTTGCGTGCACATTTAACGGCTGACGCCTTGAAGGTGCTTAAATCAACAAACCGCCCATCCTCCTCTTTCCGCAGCTCCTTGGACATTTCTTCAATATCGGCCTTAAAGCCGTGACCCATCATAAGTTGGAAGGCAAGGACGGCACCATAGGTACGCGAAGTATGTTTGAATACCTCGATAACCTCCTTGGTGTCAACCGCGAAGGCATCGATCAACTGCCCCAGAGTCTTTTCTTGACTGATCTTGGGGAAGATCATCGAATGTATCTGTAATATCCCAGGTTTAGAGGCTATAAAATGAGAGAACACCAAAGTGTGCACTGCATTCATGCATAGAAAATCCGGGGAATTTTCGCGCTTTCAAATAAAACTTACCACAGTAACTGAAGTTTCACTTGACTTGCTGGAACTGAAGTAGATCATCAAGTCAAGCGCTATAAACTTCACTGTGATCTTTGTTAAAACCTCGTTTTGGGTAGAGATGATTTGATCTATGGATTAGATCAAATGGAATTATATTTACAACAACACATTCTTTAAGAATCAAACCCTAACTCATTAACACTTAAAAGTTAGCAACTACCTTTGTGTGTAAATTAATTCACTTCTAAACTTATTACCAAATAAGGTAAACCACAGGGTCTAAAGTGCATAAAAGCCACACATTCTTATTTAAATCTTAACTTATTAAGTATATGGAATATCATAAAACTAAATCCATTTACATTACGATTTATAGTTCAAACTATTTGAATCAAACTGACTATGAGCATTTTGAAACTCATATGATTATGCCTTGGTGAAATTAAACACCAACTATCCAAATTTGAGGAATAACCTTCAACCTTGATCTTTTGATCAATATTATAATATAAATCCAATCCAATATGATATAGTGACTCATCCACAATAATAAAACCATCCACAAGATATTTAGTAACAAATGCCACTTGGCTATCCAAAAATAAATCATATGAGAGGATAATGATCTTGCCACATAGGATGAAAATATCTACATGACTTGCTTTCCAAGCTATGCCACCTCATGCTCAAAGGATTGCTATGGATGAGGGCATGACACCCAAGCACCTTACTCATCAAACCAACACAAGAGTCACCACCTATGTGTCATGATACTAGAGCTTTCCCAAGCCTATAAATAGAGCCACACCCTTCATCCATTTGGACATCTTGTACCATGCTACAAAGAAACCAAACACTTGAGACCTTCCATGTGAAGTAGCTAGGATCAAGATGAAGAAGCTAGGAGGTGGAGGCATACCACAAGATGCAGGTTTATCAGATTTCCAGAAGAACAAGCTACATAAGATACCAAGGTAGTATTCCTAGGCAAACCATATATTTAGAGGATCATATCATCATCTCTTAAGTAAGACCTTAGGATATTACAAGACATTTAGAAGTGAGAGAAGTTATAATACTAATCATAGCCATGTTCATACAAGAATACTAGAGTAGTACTAATCTTAGTTGTTAAAGACAACATTTGATCTTGGAGGTGAGAACCCTATTCCAATATCAAACCTTAGGAAACCAATTCCATAATCATCAGAACTTGGTATTAAATATAAACCCTAAGAATCCAAGATGAGTGTGATGAGAGGAATATTAAAGAGGGATTAGTTAGGAATGAGTGGATACTGTTTAATGCATGATCATAACTTGTAGATATAGATGATAAGTTAAATCATATGATCACTAGATCGCATCTATCACATAAAATAGAAAGTATAATCTAGATTACAAATAGAACCCTGCCATGCCTCATGCCTATTTTTATAAATCAAATAGTGAAGCATCACTAAAGAAGAGTATGTAAAACCCTAAACCTTTCACATAGGATCCACTTCACATAAAATGATAGAACCTAATTTGTGTATCATGAATTAACCAATGATGAGCTTAGGAATTAGTCTAGGTAATTCAAGCTAGAAGTTGCTAAGCAAGATTATTAAACATAGAGTTTATCCAACCATATGCTTAAACCCTAGAAATAATTCTCCACATAAATCATGATCCCATTTCCATCCTCATTAACAACTCCTTTAAATACTAGCCATAATAAAATGCATATGAACCATCAATATTGTTAAGCACCCTAGTAAAAAGTTAGTAATATGCTTACCATACACATGTTATCAAATTCCAAACCATTTAAATAAATTTGGGTTCTAAATAAAAGAGAATTGAGGTAAATACTTAAACCTATTTCTACTCTACTCAAATCTCACAAAATATAACCAAGATTGCAATACTTGTTTAAACAACAACATAATGCAGTAAGCATCATTATCAAATTATACTAATGTTCAAATTATTTAGGACCTGCAAAAACAAACAGAAATCAATTTGAGTTCAAATATCAAATTCAAAACGGAAAATAAAACAGAAATAGAAAAGAGAGAGAGGGGCTTACCAGGCTTACCTCTTTGTCGCAGCCCAACATCGCACCAGCCGAAACAGGCCAACGCAGCCCAGACGCGGCCCAGCCCAAAGCCACTTACCGTTTCGATTTCTTTAAAATTTGTGCGAGATGAAAAACGACGTCGTCGTCGTCTCCGAGCTCGACAGCGCGGAGGCGCCAGTAGACACTGTCTCCGACGAGGATAAGGACGCCACCGGACGTTGCAGGCACACTCAAAGCTCTACCTAAATGATTCGCGTCCGAGCTTATCCTGGAGGAAAAGATCTTCATCAATAGGAACCCTCCAGACACCGCCACCTCTTCGATCATGTCCATCGCCGTGTCGAGTCCTCGAGGCTTCCCTTGGCCTATAAATAGGTGGAGAGCATCACCGTGTAGTCCTTGTTCATCACCGCCCATCCAATCTCTCTCAGACGCTCCCTATTTCTCATGAGTTTCCATTCACTGGTCGCCGGTGACCACCATGGTGCCGTCGACTAGAGCCACCCCGGAGGCTGCCGCATGGTCGAGGAGGTGCGCCACGTCGAGAGGAGCATCTGGGTGCAAGCAATCGTCAAGGGGAGCCAGGTGCAGGACGAATTTGATCGTTCCCTTTCTCAGTACATCGTCGGTAATGGCGAGATTGAGCTCAACTCCGACGGTCATCGACATCGCCGACCACACCATCGTATTCAGGGTGAGCATACGCGTCTGTAGAGCATACTTTCGTTTCCTGGAATCATCTATAGCTCGCGATTTGATTCTCGCCGGAGCGCACCGCCGCAGGACATGGTCGCCGGTGTAGCTCCGATGATCCCCTCGCCAAACCAACCCCACCATCAGCTTCAGCGAGTCGAGGAGAGTCAGAAAACCCAAGTCGCGCGTCCTGGGGAGCCCTGTAGCGTATCGCCGCCGTGAATTGGTCGCCGGCGTTTAGCCGCCGGCAACGCCAGCGTGGCGGTGGGGCCCCGAGCACTAGTTGATTGGTCGTTGCCATCGTGGCAACTGACCCAGTCAAAGACCCCACTCGTCAGTGTCTATGGCTAGAGTCCGAACCGGTACATTTAGTGTTTTTGCTTTATTTCAAATTCCAGAAAATGCTGAAACTTCGCAAAATTGTATAAAATTCATTTTAACTCAGAAAATTATGAATAATATATCAAAATGCTCACAAAAATAAACTCTATTCGAATAAAATATAAAACAAAAATGTGTGTCAAAATAAAAATTCACTTATTTTACCTTTATTAATTATGCCATTTCAAGTATTTAAAATACAATTTGAATTCAATAATTAATGAAGTTTCCAAATTTAAATTTTAACTATTCCTCAGTAACTAAGTAAAATGTTAAGATTAATTTTATTTATCATATTTGCATTAACTTAACTATTAGTGGTAATTCATAAACCCAAATTTTCAAATTACTATTTTCTATTTTCTTTAAATAGTAATCACTCAAGAAAATATTAAAGGCCAATATTATTTTGGTAGCCCAACAATTGTGTACTTAAGCATTTTTAATTAACAAGTCATTATTTTAAAACCTAACAATAATTAGGAAACCCTGATTTTTAATTAAACCCTAACGAGTAATTATTTTAATTCTCAAACCCCTAAAAATTAATAGTATGTTAAAATTATTAATACCTTTTTTCAAGTACTTAATCACATTAATTCAAGTACCAAGTATTACTTTCAGAATTGGATCATAACTTAGAAACCCTAGTTTTATTATAAGTTAGAAATTGGATTCCATTATTTTATGTGTTCATCCTAAATAGTTGCAATCCTAAAACCCTAAGGGTTTAGCCCATGTGATCATATAAGCTATATCTATACCTATAGAACCCTAGTAAGTAATTAATGAATGCATAATCATGATCCATCAACATAAAACCAATTCACATATGATCATCATTTCATGTCTTTATTTTTGGTTAACACCTATATGATCCACTAAGTGCCACCTAGATATAAACCCTAGCTTGATACCACATGTTAGCACCATTGATCACCACTCCTATATACCACACCATTAGGATCAACCTCAACCATCAAACCCTAGTAGAACCATAATGATAAACCCTAGTACCAATCTTGTGTAGTAATACACATCACATGCTCCTATTCCCTTGAACCCTATTCAGGAAGTGATAAACCATCTAGTTTAGAAGCCATTAATCATTACTTAGTGAAGCAAATGTGAAGCCATAGTAAACCCTAACTTATAGCAACACCTTAACCATCATCCTTTGATATGATACCATAACCAACCATAGTAATAAACCTGCCAATACTTGCTATACAAAAACTCATTCTAGTTAAGAACCAACTAGTTCCTATTAGTAAAACTAAATGAACCCAATAGTAAACCCTAGAGTTACATAGCTCCTATGCCTAGTAGTTCATATTCTTATTTAACCTGTTCTTCAAAAGTTATTCTTTTGAAGTACAAATGTCAATCAAACCTTAGAAGCCCTAATCCTTCTTTGAAATACTCATTATTTCTTAAACAACATGTTCTTCAAAAGTTATTCTTTTGAAGTATAGTATAAGTAATCATCAACCATGTTCTGTAGAACTTAAAATTGACCACTGTTCTTTACATATTGTTCCCCCACTATTCTTTATGTGTGTACTTGTTATGATGTCTTATATCACTTGATTATGATGCTAATATAACCAAACCCTAATAAGAACCTTGTTTGAGAATCATTCTAAAAGTGCAACACACCCTAAAGAAATCTTTACAACTCATCAATCTTAAATCATCGGGATCAGGTTACGCTCGGGACAATTGCATCTCATACTATGCATTATAGCATCTTTGCCAGTTCTTTAAACATTGTCCTTACCGGACGATGATGGTATTTCGGCATTTGGAGTTCTCACGTATCGAAGCTTTTGCCTGTATAATCTTGCAGACAAGAAAGGCAAGTTCATCGCTTGCTCATGTCATTTGATTATTTGTATCAAACTATATGCAAAGTACTATACTTATCACTCATGCATTGAAAAGCAAAGTATTATTTTACAATTATGAATATGACTATGTGGTGGGCAATGGAACCATGGTATGTGTTGATATGGTGGAGGTTCCATTGCATGGGTACTACTCATCTAGGACTAAGTACCAATGCCGTCCAGTGATTCTAGCGCCGTACATATCGCGTTGACCATAAGATCTATAATGGCTCTGGGGAAGCCAGCCGTATCTTTTCCCTTCTGCACGCCAACGGACTGGTAGAGCTGTGGGGTGTTGGAGGCACTGCCGTAGGTTGGGATAGCCTTTTAAATCCCCATCCATTAGTGATGTTAGCTCTACGGTCTATGATGGATTGTCCGGAGTACACCGTGAGTAAAGCCGTATTATCGGAAGAAGTCTACTGGTGGTGTAGGGTCGGACAAAAGGGTGGGTTTGCAGTCGCGGAGAAGGCGGTGTGGGCTTGGATCTTACACCTGGCCTCACACCAAAGGAAGTGTGGACGGGAAAGTTAACGCCTGGTTGGCAACAAGGATAAGATCTCTTATGGGAAAAGTAACGCACCTCTGCAGAGGATACTGAATTGTGACTGTCACTCCCTGTTCCGGGAAGGGAACTGCGAACGTGGCAGGAAAGGAACTCCACGAAGTTCTGGTCAACCTGTGAAGACTGACGGGCATAGTTTTCAGAATAAAATAAACCTTTTGAAGAAATGTTTATGAAAACTTGCATTGGCCTATGACTTTCTGGTCTATGGCTGTAGCTAGTGCATGATACACCTATTTCCTAATATGAACTTGCTGAGTACGCTCGTACTCATTCTATCCCATTTGAACCCTCTTCTTAGATCAAGGCATCGAAGGAGAATCTACCGTGGAACTCGAAGACAGAGGAGTCAACTGCAACAAGAGGAAGAATCCAATCAAAGAAGTCAATGGAGTAAACTTCTGCATCAGCTATTATGGAAACCTAGACTAGTAATAGAAGAGAACCTTTCCCTAATCCTAGCACCTAAGTAGCTAGAATTCTATAGCAAGCCAAGTAGCTCTTAAACTTTAGTTAGCAATAAGATAGACTACGAGTCATTTTTCTGGAGCTTTATTTGAAGTTTTACCTCACTGTAAAGTAGGAGGTTGTGTTGATCTTATGTAAATAGCTCGTGTGTACTTCTATAGACATACCTTGGACTCGCATATGTTTCTGTTGTACCACTCTGAGAGATGTAATATGAGTGGAACGGTGTTTCACTTGTGTTATGTCAACGACTTGTGTACTACACCATGTAGTGGTACGCTGGGTCATCACAGCTGGTATCAGAGCAAATGCTTTGACCCTAGGATTAAAACCCTTTAAAGGAGACCTATAGGTTTGGTAGTGTCTATAGGAGGTATCTTAGCTAATACAACCCTGTTAAGACAACTATGCTAAGTCAACTATGCTAAACCAACTATTCTTTTGACTTGAGATGGGTATTCACTTGAGAATAATCCTGACACACTTGAATCAATATTTCTTATCTATCTTTCTTAAGTAAAATTAGTTAGTTATCTTGCTTCATTCCAAATAATTAGAACACCATTGGAGCTTAAGATAATTGGTGGTAGTAGACCATAGTTGGTATACAACACATGGTAGTCCAAAGAGAGGATACAACCACAAGGAAGATATCCTATTGGAAGAAGTATACCAATACAAGTATGGTTAAGTAAGAGTTATTTAAAATGTCAAATGACTGATGTTAATTAATGTAGATAAGTAATATGTGGTAGTATAAACCTATGATAAGTCAATCATAGGAGGTAAGGAAGAGTGATAGGAGTCATATAAGTCTACTTTTCATGGTAGAGTTGGTAATCATATATGATTCACTTGAGAATCAAGATGTGATGGAGTAGAACATCATAAGTACGACAACAGAAGTATGATGAGGAGTAGGATTTAGGGAATAGTTCGAAAGCTTAGGCCTTAAAATCCTAATAAATGTGCCAAGTATTCTAGAACCATAGTCCTTAATATAAAGAAGGTTTCTTTAAAGCATATCACACAGAGAAATCCTAGAGTTATAGGTGGTATATTCTAAGCAATCATGTGTTTAGAGTAGACATGTTAGAACTAATTATATTTTAGGAAGTAGTCGTCAATAGCACATATATATGGTATACTATTTTGTTAGTACTTCCAAAGAAAACTAGGTTAACTTCAACTATTCCAAGCCATTTTGTTTCAAGTTTGTCTCATTGCAAATATGCAATTAAGATAAACTAGTTAAATGTCCGTGCGTTGCTACGGCCTATCTAGATTGAATTGAACAATGTTGAGCGATTGAATATATTGCCTTACAATTCAATTGAAGTCACTTTTGACCCGGTGTGTAGCCGGCCAACGCCAATTAATTTTAAAAAATACGTATTGATAAAACCTGTGTGCAATATTTTGATGCAGAGCCAAGTGGTTTTAACCCTTATTAGAAAATACATCGAAATAGTAATAATGTGTAATTTAGCAGCTTATAACAATAAAAATTCAATTTTTTGAGATTAATAAAAATTCAAATATAGTAATATGTGCCGTCCCTTAAGTTACTTTCCTTGTCAGTCTTGTAAACATAATATAATATAGTATAATATGCCGTGTTGCTACCTACCAACGTAATTATATAATTCTTGTAAAGTCCATGCTTCTATTTGTTTCCTATACTTCATTGTCTCTGTGTTCAGCTCGTTTTTTCTGCAAGCATTTTGCTGACATGTGTGTTTGGGTATATGTAATTTTTTCGTTCCACGGGGCGAGCGGCCTGGGCGAAGGTAGTATGGAAGGCAGCATGTACTCCTCGAGCCACTGAAGTTGCAGACTGCTCTGCACAATGTGCATCATCGGTGCTTCCTCGGTGAACCTCCGGAAGATGACATCGTACCTCGTTGATGTCCCTAGGTATCCATGTATACAGGCATACAGCTACACCACTAAGTGTAATTGGTGGTGCCCAATGACTACAATGGCGTGGACCCGTGAATGCGCATGTAGAGGCGGCCCTTTATTTTACTAACTAAATCAAAAGGTGCTCTGAATTATGAACTCTAATTTTCTACTCAATCAGCGAATGTATTATACTGGTATATACATGCACTTAAACATAATAGACCCAGTGTAATATACTGTTATACACACGTACCTAAACATAATAGACCCAGTGTACTCGGATATCCTTGACGAAGCTGACATATTGCTTCCTGTTAGTGGCGTCGATGGCAAGGATCTCACACATGCATCTTCTTGCCCACCATAGCCCTGACCTGAGACAATCCATTATCGTTGCTCGAGCTAGCTCGGTGTTGATGGGATGGGATGTGACATGTGATGAGACCTTGGTGCTCCTACTATTATTCCTGTTCTTATAGCTTTAGGCGGCTCTGTGTTGCGAGCCACACGGCGGCCCTCCTTCCTGTACACTGCCTTGGTTGCCTTTCCGTCATCGTTGATGTCGTCGTGACATCGAGCCATGTTACCACCGCACGGATGTTAGGAAAATTAGCAAAGGCTAGGGAGGAGCAAGATCGCCCCATCGTCAAAAACTCCAGGAACGCCCCGCCGATGGCCAATCACCCATGTGCGATCTAGAGGCATTGGTCGAAACTATATATGCTCCTACCCGACGAGGAAGTCCAGGAACATGCCGCAGGCTTCGGCGCCCTCGCCGGTGATATGCGTGCAGTCAGATCTTGGTGGCTGGGCTCAGGGGCAGAACCGGCGGCTGTCGGAGATGGGGATTGGGCGTTAGGAGCCAGACGTGTCGGCCACTTTAGCGGCGCCGCCACGCAGGACTGCAGGAAGGACGCGCAAAGATCAAGCTAGAGTGAAATCGAGCCGGTCGTGATGGTCCGTGATGGTACGTCATGTGTGCTGGCGACCGGATCAGAAAAAACGCGAAGGAAAAAACTCAGTTTCAATTTAATAGTAAAGATATTGGGATAAATAGTAGAAATTCACGTATTCGTGCTAAGTATTGATACACGTACAGCACGCGACCGTTGGGAACCCCAAGAGGAAGGTGTGATGCGTACAGCAGTAAGTTTTCCCTCGGTAAGAAACCAACGTTTATCGAACCAGTAGGAGCCAAGAAGCACGTTGAAGGTTGATGGCGGCGAGATGTAGTGTGGCGCAACACCAGGGATTCCGACGCCAACGTGGAACCTGCACAACACAACCAAAGTACTTTGCCCCAACGAAACAGTGAGGTTGTCAATCTCACCGGCTTGCTGTAACAAAGGATTAGATGTATAGTGTGGATGATGATTGTTTGCAGAAAACAGTAAAACAAGTATTGCAGTAGATTGTATTCGATTAAAAGAATGGACCGGAGTCCACAGTTCACTAGAGGTGTCTCTCCCATAAGATAAATAGCATGTTGGGTGAACAAATTACAGCTGGGCAATTGACAAATAGAGAGGGCATGACCATGCACATACATGATATGATGAGTATAGTGAGATTTAATTGGGCATTACGACAAAGTACATAGACCGCTATCCAGCATGCATCTATGCCTAAAAAGTCCACTTTCAGGTTATCATCCGAACCCCTTCCGGTATTAAGTTGCAAGCAACAGACAATTGCATTAAGTATGGTGCGTAATGTAATCAATAACTACATCCTCGGACATAGCATCAATTTTTTATCCCTAGTGGCAACAGCACATCCACAACCTTAGAACTTTCTGTCACTGTCCCAGATTTAATGGAGGCATGAACCCACTATCGAGCATAAATACTCCCTCTTGATTTACTAGCAAAAACTTGGCCAGAGCCTCTACTAACAACGGAGAGCATGCAAGATCATAAACAACACATAGGTAATAGATTGATAATCAACATAACATAGTATTCTCTATGCATCGGATCCCAACAAACACAACATATAGCATTACAGATAGATGATCTTGATCATGTTAGGCAGCTCACAAGACCCGACAATGAAGCATAATGAGGAGAAGACGACCATCTAGCTACTGCTATGGACCCATAATCCAGGGGTGAACTACTCACTCATCACTCCGGAGGCGACCATGGCGGTGAAGAGTCCTCCGGGAGATGATTCCCCTCTCCGGCAGGGTGTCGGAGGCGATCTCCTGAATCCCCCGAGATGGGATTGGCGGCGGCGGCGTTTCTGGAAGGTTTTCCGTATCGTGGCTCTCGGTACTGGGGGTTCGCGACGAAGACTATATGTAGGCGGAAGGGCAGGTCAGGGGGCCACACGAGGGCCCCACACGACAGACCGGCGCGGCCAAGGCCCAGGCTGCGCCGCCCTGGTGTCTGGCCACCTCGTGGCCCCACTTCGTCTCCTCTTCGGTCTTCTGGAAGCTTCGTGGCAAAATAGGCCCCTGGGCGTTGATTTCGTCCAATTCCGAGAATATTTCCTTACTAGGATTTCTGAAACCAAAAACAGCAGAAAACAGCAACTGGCTCTTCGGCATCTCGTTAATAGGTTAGTGCCGGAAAATGCATAAATATGACATAAAGTATGCATAAAACATGTAGGTATCATCAATAATGTGGCATGGAACATAAGAAATTATCGATACGTCGGAGACGTATCAGCATCCCCAAGCTTAGTTCCTGCTCGTCCCGAGCAGGTAAACGATAACAAAGATAATTTCTGGAGTGACATGCCATCATAACCTCGATCATACTATTGTAAGCATATGTAATGAATGCAGCGATCAAAACAATGGTAATGACATGAGTAAACAAATGAATCATGTAGCAAAGACTTTTCATGAATAGTACTTTCAAGACAAGCATCAATAAGTCTTGCATAAGAGTTAACTCATAAAGCAATAAATCAAAGTAAAGGTATTGAAGCAACACAAAGGAAGATGAAGTTTCAGCGGTTGCTTTCAACTTATAACACGTATATCTCATGGATATTGTCAATGTAAAGTAATATAACAAGTGCAATATGCAAATATGTAGGAATCAATGCACAGTTCACACAAGTGTTTGCTTCTTGAGGTGGAGAGAGATAGGTGAACTGACTCAACATAAAAGTAAAAGAAAGGCCCTTCGCAGAGGGAAGCATTGATTGCTATATTTGTGCTAGAGCTTTGGTTTTGAAAACAAGAAACAATTTTGTCAACGGTAGTAATAAAGCATATGTATCATGTAAATTATATCTTACAAGTTGCAAGCCTCATGCATAGTATACTAATAGTGCCCGCACCTTGTCCTAATTAGCTCGGATTACCGGGATTATCATCGCAGTGCACATGTTTTAACCAAGTGTCACAAAGGGCTACCTCTATGCCGCCTGTACAAAGGTCTAAGGAGAAAGCTCGCATTGGATTTCTCGCTTTTGATTATTCTCAACTTAGACATCCATACCGGGACAACATAGACAACAAATAATGGACTCCTCTTTAATGCATAAGCATGTAGCAACAGTTAATGTTCTCATATGAGATTGAGGATATATGTCCAAAACTGAAACTTCCACCATGATTCATGGCTTTAGTTAGCGGCCCAATGTTCTTCTCTAACATTATGCATGCTCTAACCATTAAATGAGTGGTAAATCGCCCTTACTTCAGACAAGACGGACATGCATAGCAACTCACATGATATTCAACAAGGAGTAGTTGATGGCGTCCCCAGGAGCATGGTTATCGCACAACAAGCAACTTAAAAAGAGATAAAGTGCATAAGTACATATTCAATACCACAATAGTTTTTAGGCTATTTGTCCCATGAGCTATATATTGCAAAGGTAGAGAATAGAAATTTAAAGGTAGCACTCAAGCAATTTACTTTGGAATGGCGGAGAAATACCATGTAGTAGGTAGGTATGGTGGACACAAATGGCATAGTGGTTGGCTCAAGGATTTTGGATGCATGAGAAGTATTCCCTCTCGATACAAGGTTTAGGCTAGCAAGGTTATTTGAAACAAACACAAGGATGAACCGGTGAAGCAAAACTCACATAAAAGACATATTGTAAACATTATAAGACTTTACACCGTCTTCCTTGTTGTTCAAACTCAATACTAGAAATTATCTAGACTTTAGAGAGACCAATTATGCAAACCAAATTTTAGCAAGCTCTATGTATTTCTTCATTAATAGGTGCAAAGTATATGATGCAAGAGCTTAAACATGAGCACAACAATTGCCAAGTATCAAATTATTCAAGACATTTTACCAATTACTACATGTAGCATTTCCCGTTTCCAACCATATAACAATTTAACAAAGAAGATTCAACCTTCGCCATGAATACTATGAGTAAAGCCTAAGGACATATTTGTCCATATGCAACAGCGGAGCATGTCTCTCTCCCACACAAAGAATTCTAGGATCAATTTTATTCAGACAAAAACAAAAAACAAAAACAAACAGACGCTCCAAGCAAAGCACATAAGATGTGACGGAATAAAAATATAGTTTCAGGGGAGGAACCTGATAATGTTGTCGATGAAGAAGGGGATGCCTTGGGCATCCCCAAGGTTAGACGCTTGAGTCTTCTTGAAATATGCAGGGGTGAACCACCGGGGCATCCCCAAGCTTAGAGCTTTCACTCTCCCTGATCATATTGTATCATCCTCCTCTCTTGATCCTTGAAAACTTCCTCCACACCAAACTCAAAACAACTTATTAGAGAGTTAGTGCACAATCAAAATTTACATGTTCAGAGGTGACATAATCATTCTTAACACTTCTGGACATTGCACAAAGCTACTGAAAGTTAATGGAATCTAAAAATCCATCAAGCATATCAAAACAGGCAATGCGAAATAAAAGGCAGAATCTGTTAAAACAGAACAGTTCGTAAAGACGAATTTTGAAGGGGCACCAGACTTGCTCAAATGAAAATGCTCAAATTGAATGAAAGTTGCGTACATATCTGAGGATCACTCACGTAAATTGGCATAATTTTCTGAGTTACCTACAGAGAATTAGGCCCAGATTCGTGATAGCAAAGAAATATGTTTCTGCGCAGTAATCCAAATCTAGTATGAACCTTACTATCAACGACTTTACTTGGCACAACTACGCAACAAAACTAAGATAAGGAGAGGTTTCTACAGTAGTAACAACTTCCAAGACTCAAATATAAAATAAAGGTGCTGTAGTAAAAACATGGGTTGTCTCCCGTAAGCGCTTTTCTTTAACGCCTTTCAGCTAGGCGCAGAAAGTGTGTATCAAGTGTTATCAAGAGACGAAGTATCAACATCATAATTTGTTCTAATAATAGAATCAAAATGTAACTTCATTCTCTTTCTAGGGAAGTGTTCCATACCTTTCTTGAGAGGAAATTGATATTTAATATTACCTTCCTTCATATCAATGATAGCACCAACAGTTCGAAGAAAAGGTCTTCCCAATATAATGGGACAAGATGCATTGCATTCAATATCCAAGACAACAATATCAACGGGGACAAGATTATTGTTAACGGTAATGCGAACATTATCAACTCTCCCCAAAGGTTTCTTTGTAGAATGATCAGCAAGATTAACATCCAAATAACAATTTTTTAATGGTGGCAAGTCAAGCATATTATAAATTTTCTTAGGCATAACGGAAATACTTGCACCAAGATCACATAAAGCATTACAATCAAAGTCATTGACCTTCATCTTAATGATGGGCTCCCAACCATCCTCTAGCTTCCTAGGAATAGAAGCTTCGCGTTCTAATTTCTCTTCTCTAGCTTTTATGAGAGCATTTGTAATATGTTTCGTGAAAGCCAAGTTTATCGCACTAGCATTAGGACTCTTAGCAAGTTTTTGTAAGAACTCTATAACTTCAGAGATGTGGCAATCATCAAAATCCAAACCATTATAATCTAAAGCAATGGGATCATCATCCCCAATGTTGGAAAAAATTTCAGCAGTTTTATCACAGGCAGTTTCAGCAGTTTTAGCAGTTTCAGGCAGTTTCTCGCGCTTTGCATTAGAAGTGGAAATATTGCCAACACCAATTCTTTTACCATTATTAGTAGGAGGTGCAGCAACATGTGGAGCATTAGCATTGCTAGTGGTGGTAATAGTCCAAACTTTAGCTATATTATCTTCTTTAGCATTTTCTTCTTTCTCCCACCTAGCACGCAATTCGGCCATCAATCTTATATTCTCATTAATTCTAACTTGGATGGCATTTGCTGTAGTAACAATTTTATTATTATGATTTTCATTAGGCATAACTTTCGATTTCAAAAGATCAACATCAGCAGCAAGACTATCGACTTTAGAAGCAAGTATATCAATTTTCCCAAGATTTTCTTCAACAGATTTGTTAAAAGCAGTTTGTGTACTAATAAATTCTTTAAGCATAGCTTCAAGTCCAGGGGGTGTGTTCCTATTATTGTTGTAAGAATTCTCATAAGAATTACCATAGCCGTTACCATTATTATAAGGATATGGCCTATAGTTGTTACTAGAATTGTTCCGATAAGCATTGTTGTTGAAATTATTATTTTTAATGAAGTTTACATCAACATGTTCTTCTTGAGCAACCAATGAAGCTAACGGAACATTATCAGGATCAACATTAGTCCTACCATTCACAAGCACAGACATAATAGCATCAATCTTATCACTCAAGGAAGAGGTTTCTTCGACAGAATTTACCTTCTTACCTTGTGGAGCTCTTTCCGTGTGCCATTCGGAGTAATTAATCATCATATTATCAAGAAGCTTTGTTGCTTCACCAAGAGTGATGGACATAAAGGTACCTCCAGCAGCTGAATCCAATAGGTTCCGCGAAGAAAAATTCAGTCCTGCATAAAAGGTTTGGATGATCATCTAAGTAGTCAGTCCATGGGTTGGGCAATTTTTAACCAAAGATTTCATTCTTTCCCAAGCTTGGGCAACATGCTCATTATCCAATTGTTTAAAATTCATTATGCTACTCCTCAAAGATATAGTTTTAGCAGGGGGATAATATCTACCAATAAAAGCATCCTTGCATTTAGTCCATGAATCAATACTATTCTTAGGCAGAGATAGCAACAAATCTTTAGCTCTTCCTCTTAATGAGAAAGGGAACAATTTTAATTTTATAATGTCACCATCTACATCTTTATACTTTTGCATTTCACATAATTCAACAAAATTATTGAGATGGGCAGCAGCATCATCAGAACTAACACCAGAAAATTGCTCTCGCATAACAAGATTCAGTAAAGCAGGTTTAATTTCAAAGAATTCTGCTGTAGTAGCAGGTGGAGCAATAGGTGTGCATAAGAAATCATTATTATTTGTGGTTGTGAAGTCACACAACTTAGTATTTTCAGGAGTACCCATTTTAGCAATAGTAAATAAAGCAAACTAGATAAAGTAAATGCAAGTAACTAATTTTTTTGTGTGTTTTTGATATAGAGTGCAAAACAGTAAATAAAGTAAAGCTAGCAACTAATTTTTTTGTATTTTGATATAATGCAGCAAACAAAGTAGTAAATAAAATAAAGCAAGACAAAAACAAAGTAAAGAGATTGGATGTGGAGACTCCCCTTGCAGCGTGTCTTGATCTCCCCGGCAACGGCGCCAGAAAACAGTCTTGATACGCGTACATCACGCGACCGTTGGGAACCCCAAGAGGAAGGTGTGATGCATGCAACAGTAAGTTTTCCCTCGGTAAGAAACCAAGGTTTATCGAACCAGTAGGAGCCAAGAAGCACGTTGAAGGTTGATGGCGGCGAGATGTAGTGCGGCGCAACACCAGGGATTCTGGCGCCAACGTGGAACCTGCACAACACAACCAAAGTACTTTGCCCCAACGAAACAGTGAGGTTGTCAATCTCACCGGCTTGCTGTAACAAAGGATTAGATGTATAGTGTGGATGATGATTGTTTGCAGAAAACAGTAGAACAAGTATTGCAGTAGATTGTATTCGATTAAAAGAATGGACCGGAGTCCACAGTTCACTAGAGGTGTCTCTCCCTTAAGATAAATAGCATGTTGGGTGAACAAATTACAGTTGGGCAATTGACAAATAGAGAGGGCATGACCATGCACATACATGATATGATGAGTATAGTGAGATTTAATTGGGCATTACGACAAAGTACATAGACCGCTATCCAGCATGCATCTATGCCTAAAAAGTCCACTTTCAGGTTATCATCCGAACCCCTTCCGGTATTAAGTTGCAAGCAACAGACAATTGCATTAAGTATGGTGTGTAATGTAATCAATAACAACATCCTCAGACATAGCATCAATGTTTTATCCCTAGTGGCAACAGCACATCCACAACCTTAGAACTTTCTGTCACTGTCACAGATTTAATGGAGGCATGAACCCACTATCGAGCATAAATACTCCCTCTTGGAGTTACTAGCAAAAACTTGGCCAGAGCCTCTACTAACAACGGAGAGCATGCAAGATCATAAACAACACATAGGTAATAGATTGATAATCAACATAACATAGTATTCTCTATCCATCGGATCCCAACAAACACAACATATAGCATTACAGATAGATGATCTTGATCATGTTAGGCAGCTCACAAGAACCTACAATGAAGCATAATGAGGAGAAGACGACCATCTAGCTACTGCTATGGACCCATAATCCAGGGGTGAACTACTCACTCATCACTCCGGAGGCGACCATGGCGGTGAAGAGTCCTCCGGGAGATGATTCCCCTCTCCGGCAGGGTGCCGGAGGCGATCTCCTGAATCCCCCGAGATGGGATTGGAGGCGGCGGCGTCTCTGGAGGTTTTCCGTATCGTGGCTCTCGGTACTGGGGGTTTCGCGACGAAGACTATATGTAGGCGGAAGGGCAGGTCAGGGGGCCACACGAGGGCCCCACACGACAGGCCGGCGCGGCCAAGGCCCAGGCCGCGCCGCCCTGGTGTCTGGCCACCTCGTGGCCCCACTTCGTCTCCTCTTCGGTCTTCTGGAAGCTTCGTGGCAAAATAGGCCCCTGGGCGTTGATTTCGTCCAATTCCGAGAATATTTCCTTACTAGGATTTCTGAAACCAAAAACAGCAGAAAACAACAACTGGCTCTTCGGCATCTCGTTAATAGGTTAGTGTCGGAAAATGCATAAATATGACATAAAGTATGCATAAAACATGTAGGTATCATCAATAATGTGGCATGGAACATAAGAAATTATCGATACGTCGGAGACGTATCAAGTATCACAACCTAAACCTATCCTATGTGGTGTTATATACTACACATCTGATCCTGATGTTTAGGGATGTCTTACCCAATTACTATATTCAGGCATATAAGGATGTGTATTATAAGCACAAAGCTGGATTTTTTTGGACTTTATTGGATTTTCATTGTTTGACTAGATCCATACATGAAGTTTGACTTTGATATGCAAATGCATGTTGCAATATCAAGCTCTTACTTGATGTTATAGGTCTAGAGGGTAAAGGTATTCGTGTGAGGAAGTGACGAATTCTGAAGATTTTGGAAGACAAGATGAAGGTTCACTAGAAGAAGGAAGTAAAGTTGTGGGAAGCAACCACAACAATCTGAAGGAAGGACCAATCGAAACTCACTTCTATCCTTACTCAAGGAGTACTTCAACATGGAAGTACCATGAAAGTGAGAAAAATAGTGAATATGGAGCAGTAGAAGTAGAGCCGTATTCATTATGGAAGAAGGGAATGCAAGTGAAGTCACTTACAATACTATTTTCATAGTATCAACAAGTGGTTATCTTGCAAAACAAACCCTAGAAGAAGTAAAATAGACAAGTAAAGTCGTAGCTGGTATAATAAGACCGCAGCTAATATAGGATAATGATACGTCCAAAACGTATCTACTTTCCCGAACACTTTTGCTATTGTTTTGCCTCTAATTTGTGTATTTTGGATGCAACTAACACGGACTAACGCTGTTTTCAGCAGAACTGCTCTGGTGTCTCGTTTTTGTGCAGAAATCCAACTTTCGGGAAAATCCTCGGAATTTATGCAGAAGGCCCTATTTTCCCAGGAAACTAACGGAGCCAGAAGGACAATTGAGGTGGAGGCCCGAGGGCCCCACACCATAGGGCGGCGCGGCCCAGGGGGGGCCCGCGCGGCCCTGTGGTGTGGCCCCCTCGGCCGGCCTCCGACGCCCTCCTTCGGACTACTTATTCGCCTCGACCTAAAAACACCCGGAGAGAAGTCGAAGTCGCCAGAAACCCTCCAGAACGCCGCCACATCGCGAAACTCCGTCGCGGGAGCCAGAAGTCTCCGTTCTGGCACTCCGCCGGGACGGGGAATTGGAGGAGATCATCACCGCCATCACCGCCAACGCCTCTACATCAACCACCTATGTTTCCCCCATCCATGTGTGAGTAATTCCCCCGCTGTAGGCCGAAGGGGATGGTAGGGATTGGATGAGATTGGTCATGTAATAGCATAAGATTGTTAGGGCATAGTGCCTAGTGTCCGTTATTGGTACTTTGATGATATTGTTGCAACTTGTTATGCTTAATGCTTGTCACTAGGGCCCGAGTGCCATGATCTCAGATCTGAACATGTTATTGTTTCATGAAGATAATCATTGTTTATGGTCTTACCTATAAGTTGTATACACATGTCGCTGTCCGGAACCAATGGCCCCGAAGTGACAAGAATTGGGACAACCGGAGGGGATGGTAGCGATGTGAGGATCACATGTGTTCACGGAGTGTTAATGCTTTGCTCCGGTACTTTATTAAAAGGAGTACCTTAATATCCAAAGTAGTTTCTTGAGGCCCGGCTGCCACCGGCTGGTAGGACAAAAGATGTTGTGCAAGTTTCTCATTGCGAGCACGCACGACTATATATGGAACACATGCCTATTGATTGCTTTGTACTTGGACACCGTTTTATTATTATCTGCAAATGCCCTGTTATGATTTTTAAATTAGTTTCTAACATCCATGCAACGCCCGTCATCCGTCCCCGTGCCTACGGTATTTTAATCCTGCTGTTTACTAAAATCACTACCGCTGTCTCTCGTTACTCTGCGTTGTTATTTCACTATCGCTATCGCTATAAAACTGTTACTACCGATAAACTCTTGCGAGCAAGTCCGTTTCAGTGCAACTGAATTGACAACTCCGTTGTTAAGGCTTCCAAGTGTTCTTTGTCTCCCCTTGTGTCGAATCAATAAATTGGGTTTTACTTCCCTCGAAGACTGTTGCGATCCCCTATACTTGTGGGTCATCAAGACTATTTTCTGGCGCCGTTGCCGGGGAGCATAGCTTTATTTGGAAGTTCACTTGGATTAATATTGTTCGCTGCAAATTCTCCATCATGGGTAAACCTCGCGATACTAAGATCGCCATATTACCATCCACTACAAGAAAAGGTACAATTTTGAATACCTCTGCTGCTCTTGATTCACCATCTGTGATTGATAAACTTGTTTCACCGTCACATGCTTCGCATGTGGGTACATCTGCTGAATCTGAACACTCTCATAATATTGATAATGTTTCTGCTGTGCTTGATGATAGTGGTTCATTGGGATCCTTTCTAGATGCTACAATTGCTAGGTCTAGACAAATTGAAAATACTGAAACTCCTAATGCTACTACACCTGTTAGTTCACCTGAACGTGGTTATTTTAGTGATGATCCTGAGGAAGATTATGTGGAGCTTAATGATGATTTAATTGAAAAATGCAATGCTACTACTGATGCAAGAAAAATTAAAAAGTTGCTTGCGTAACATGCCGTTAGATATAAAGCTGTCTCTGATCCTAAATTTGCCACATCTCCTATAAACATTAGGGATAAAGATTATGATTTTTCTCTTGATCTATCTCATATAGCTATTGTTGAGAAAACACCCTTTTGTGGTACTGAAAAAGAAAGTGCTGTTGAACACATGACTGAGCTATCTACTCTTAGTAGCTTGTTTTCTGATGATGTTAAGATGCGTACTTACTTTGTTGCTAAAATATTTCCATTCTCATTAAAGGATGACGCTAAAATTTGGTATAATAATTTGCCACCTAATTCTATTAAAAGTCCGAAAGAATTGCTTGATGTTTTCTTCCGCAAATACTTTCCTGCTAGTGCTCAACATATTGCTTTGCAGAGAATTTATAATTTTAATCAGGAAGATGAAGAGAAATTGCCTGAGGCTTGGTCGAGATTCTGCTCTCTTATTAGAGCTCGGCCTGAGCATGATCTGGAAAAGCATGATTTACTTGATATATTTTATAGTGGACTAACCATTGAGTCTAGGGCATACCTGGATAGTTGTGCTGGTTGTGTTTTCAGGAAAAGAACTCCGGATGACGCTGAAGAATTATTGGCTAAAATAAGCCGGAATCATGATGAATGGACTACGCCTGAACCAACTCCAACTCCAATATTGAAGAAGAGGGGTTTAATTGAATTGAATGATGAAGATATGAGGGAAGCCAAGAAGTCTCTCAAGGAGAAAGGTATTAAATCTGAAGATGTGAAGAATCTACCTCCTATTGAAGATATATGTGAGATAATTCCCCCTGCATCCATGATTGAGGTAAATTCCCTTCAACGCTTTACTAGGGAGGATATTCCGTATTCAAAGCCTCCTGCACAATGCTTAGATGAGTTTGATAATTATATTGTTAAGCAAGAAAATTTTAATATGAGAGTAGAGAATCATTTAATGGAAAATTCTCAAGCTATTAGTGAATTGCATGATATTGTGGAGAGAACCTCCAATGATGTTAAGATGCTTGTTAAACATTTTCAAATGATTCAAACTCAAATTGATCAACTCACTAAAGTGCAAAATGACTTGTTAGGGAATAATTCTAAAGAGAAACATGCTTATGAAGTAACAACTAGAGGCGGTGTCTCTACCCAGGATCCTCTATATCCTGAAGGGCATCCCAAAAGAATTGAACAAGATTCTCAACGCATTAAACCTAGTGCTCATTCTAGGAAGAAAAAGAAGAAGAAACATAAAAATGTTGTAGAATCCTCTGAACCTGCTAATGATCCTAATAGTATTTCTATTTACGATGCTGAAACGAAAGTGGTAATGAACATGATAATGATAATGATAATGTTAAGAATGATACTCCTGATAAAGAAGAGGTTGAAGAAGAACACGAAAAGCATGCTAAAAATAAAAAGTATACTAAAGAAGATTTTATTGCTGAGAAACATGGTAATGAAAGAGAACCTTGGGTGCAAAAGCAAATGCCTTTTCCTGCTAAGAAACTAAAATCAAAGGAAGAAGAACACTATAATAAATTTTGCGATTGGATGAAACCTTTATTCTTGCAAATCCCTTTGATCGATGCGATTAAATTGCCTCCTTATTCAAAGTATATGAAAGATATTGTTACTAACAAAAGGAAAATCCCCAATGAGGAAATTTCCACTATGCTTGCTAATTACTCTTTCAATGGCAAAATTCCAAAGAAGTTGGGCGACCTGTGTATACCTACTATTCCTTGTTCTATCAAGAATAATTATGTTAAAACTGCTCTATGTGACTTGGGAGCCGGTGTTAGTGTTATGCCTTTTTCTCTTTATAAGAGACTTTACTTAGATAAGTTGATACCTACTGATATATCTTTGCAAATGGCTGATAAATCTACCTGCTATTCTGTTGGTATATGTGAGAATGTTCCTGTTCAAGTTACTACTAATCGCTTGATATTAACTGATTTTGTTGTGTTGGAAATGCCGGAAGATGATAATATGTCTATTATTCTTGGGAGACCTTTTCTTAACACCGCAGGGGCTGTTATTGATTGCAATAAAGGAAAGGTTACTTTCAATGTTGATGATAGGGAGCATACCGTTTATTTTCCCAAGAGGATTGAGAAAGCGTGTGGAGTTAATACTATTTCTAATGTGAGAACTATCAAAGTGGGAACTATTGATTGTCCTATATATGAGCCTAAGGAAGAATATCAAACTCTCGTGATTGGATCCATATCAATACAATTCAAGGTAGCATGATTGATTTGAGGTTTATTTCTTCTTATGCTATGTAAAATTTATTTGGTGACAAGACTTGATCAACCTTGTTAACGAATACCTTTTATATGCATAGGGGAGGTAAACAACATATCTTTCTTCCTCCACTTGCTCTAGTTGCTGTAGCACTTTTAATTTGCAAAGTTCTTGAGTTATTTGAAGATTTCAAAAAAAAATTCCTGGCCAGTAATAATAAACTAAATACCCAGAAATGTGTGTTTTTCAAAGTTTTCAAAAATTCACAAAAATTATACCGTTGGTCCTATTTTTCCACGAGACACCTGGGAGCACCAGAGGATGACCTGTGGGGCACCAGAGGGCGCCAGACCACAGGCCGGCGCGGCCAAGGAGGTGGCCGCGCCACCATGTGGTGTGGGTCCCCCTCTGCCCCACTTTGCCATCTCTTCCTCCCAGACTCTTCTCTCTCCCGAAAAAATCGACACCAAGTTCCTCTCACTCGCGTTTTTGCTCTAGAGCTCCAGATTTTTCGATCTCTTTGCTCAGCCCAGATTTCTGTCTGAAATTTAGCACATTTGCTCTTCGGTATGTGACTCCTCCACCCATCCAAGTAGAATTTCGTTTGGTTGAGTACATCTTGAATACTTTGCTGCTGTAGGTAACATGTTTAGTGAGCTTGCATGCTTGTTCTAAGTGGTAGAAACTAGTTTTGATGCATGATTAGTACTCTAGCAAGTTCCTATGGTAGTTTCCCTCAATTATATGTCACCAAACCAAATTTTTATGTCATTTGTTGAAAATTTCAGAGAAGCTATGAAGAAGTTTAGCTTTGGGGAGTTGTTCAAGAAGGGGACAACCAGCACCGGGAGGCCTTCTAGGGCCGCCACCCGGATTAGGCAATCATACAATGAAGACATCCTCGCGCCTAGTTTCGCGCCTGAAGAGGACAACGGTCCCCCTAATGCTTCTACTTTTCCATGTTATGATTTTCTAAGGAATGCAGGGATACTGGAGGATTTCTTAACCCTTGTCAACAGGGCAGGGTTAACCACTTATATGGGCGATGAAAGGGAGCAATACTACTTGCTCACCAAAATCTTCGTCGAGAGTTTCCAGTTCAACAACAAACACTATGAGCCAACAGTTGCGTTCAGGATTTATGGTAATACTGTGACTATGCCATTGAAGGATTTTTGTTGTGCCCTGGATATTGCCCCTGTCGGTACAGCAAGTAGGATTGATGACAACCCCGGGACTTGCTGGAGCTCTACCGTGGAATCACCGATGATGATTGTCGCACCATTCAGCGGGGCAAGATAAGAAACATTCAACTCCCCGCCATTAAATATTTTGCATACTACATTGCTACTAGCATTCTTGGTAGGGAGAACACTAGTAATATCTCTAGCTACCATCTTGCTTTCCTGAATATTGCACTTACTGGTCATACATCTTATCACCTTGGTGCTCTTATTGCTCGCCGCCCCGACTACCAGGGGGCCTATTTTTTGGAGGAACTATTGCGCTGCGTGTTTTAACTTTTTCTTAATCTTCCTATTGATCCTAATGATGTGCCATTGGCCCCTAGGAGACTTGATATTACTGCTATGAAGAGTCATCATTTTGTTACTACTGACTCTACTTTAGATAGTATGGTGTATAGAATGTTGTTTTCGACGGGGAGGAGAAGGAAATCCCTCTTCCCCAACCTGGTTTGTTGAGTATTGACAGGCAGTCATGGTCGTGCACTAAGGAGGAGGTGGATGAACATTTGAAGATAAAAGACTTCCACCAGCAACATGACTCCGAGGACGTCGGGACCTCCTACGACCACACCGTCACATATCCGGGTGCTTCTTCTAGCACATACCCGGAATACGACCCATCTTCATATTACGGAGACACTACCTCATGGGATCGATGGGATTAAACTCCACTTAGGCCAAAAGCCTAAGCTTGGGGGGAGGTATACCGGCATCACTAATTCTTTGCATATTATGGTTGCTGGATACTTGCACATACTTGTTTTGTTCGTTTGAGTGGTTTTCTAATGAGAGGAAGATGATATTTGGGGAAATGCTGCCTGAAAACAGATTCTGGAACGTTACTGTAAAAATCGTCAAAAATAGCCAGAGCGTCATTTTGAGCTGCCAATTTTTGTGCAGGTTCCCCAGGTTATTATCTAACTTTCATTAGTTGAACACTTTTCGATCTGAGCAACGTAAGATTTTTGTTAAAATCGATTTCTGTACTGCTGTCAGGTTTTGGCAGATTTCTGCCATCTCGCTTTTCTGTGTTTCTTTTAGTTTGCTATTTCTTGTTTTTGTTTTGTTTTCTTCCCAAAACACAAAAAGACCAAAAATATTTCTGTTATTTCTCTTCACCATTTGTTTGCTTTAGTTTCTTGCATTTGTCTCACTTTATTTGCTATCGCTAGTTTGCTATAAGAAAACCCAAAAAGATTTTGCTTTGTTTGTTTGTTTCCTCTTGTTCTTGTTTCTAATTCAAAAACACCAAAAATATTTGCTGTTCTTCTTTGGTTTGTAAAGTTCTTTATGAGTTCAATGGTCTTCGGTGGCTGGAGCGTGGTTTTCATTTCATATTATCCAAGCTGCACAAGTGAAAAGGCAATAATGACGATCTACGACAATCTGATTGTGGTGAGAGGCTGGTATGAACTCTATTTGTTTTCATTTTTGTACATATACTCATCCATGTGAGCATGCTTAGTTGGTTCATGTGAGGTATATGTTATTTGAGAAAGTCTAGTAGTTTATGATCTCTCATGTTTAGCTCCAATTTATTAATATGAGTAGCATGTCATGGATGTTTGCTAGCATTGTTTTATTCATAAGTAAGTATGGCATTGTGGTATCCTCCTCTGAATAATTCACTTATATCGACTTGGCACATGCTCACGCATGCATATGACTGAACAAAAAGTCAATTAAGCCTCGATGATTTATATTGCTTCAGAGTTCTTGTATCACTTTTATGCCTCCGTTAATATATTTTGCCGCAAGCATGATTATGACAAGCATCGCTCTCTTGATTTGTCGCTCCCTAGTCTATTGCTAGCCTTCACTTGTACTGAGCGGGAACGCTGCTCGTGCTTCCAAACACATGAAAACCAAGTTATTCCAAAGTGTCCACCATAAATACCTATGCATGGCATTTCAAACCATTCCAAGTAAATTCTCGTGCGCTACCTTTAAAACCTTCAAAATGCTTCTCAATTTGTGTTTATGTTTCATAGCTCATGAGGAAGTATGTGGTGTTTTGCTTTCAACCTTGTCATTTACTTTTGACGGACTCTCATATGGACTAGTGGCACATCCGCTTATCCAATAATTTTGCAAAAAGAGCTGGCAATGGGATTCCCAAATCCCGAATTAATTAACTTAAATAGACACTCCTCCATGGTTTGTGATTGTTGGACGGCACCCGAAGGATTCGGTTAGCCATGGCTTGTGTAAGCAAAGGTTGGGGGAGTGTCATCATTATAATAAAACAAAAATAAAAAGGCACTCCTTCATGGTATGAGATTGTTGGCAGCACCCGAGGATTCGGTTAGCCATGGTGTGTGCAAGAAAGGTTGGAAGGAGTGCCAAATAAATATGCAATAATTCATGGGAGCCGCTCTTGAAAGTCCGGTTGGCGAGGTAGTTAGTGTACCCATTACCATTCGTTGACAACAACAAACACCTCTCAAAATAATTTTACTCTGTCTTTATAAAAATGAAAAGCTCTAGCGCATGTTAATCCCTCGCTTCCCTCTCGCGAAGGGTCAATCTTTTACTTTTATGTTGTGTCTCCATTATTTCTTTGAGCACTATCTTGAGAGCACAACTGTCATTCTTAGTATAATATGCTTGTCTCAAAATATGATTGATTGTGGTATAACTTTGAGGGATTTATCTTGTGACACTCACTACTTCTAGTCTTTCTATGAACTCGCGAGGTGCCGGGCATTTATGTTTTGCCAATCAAATACAGGCAAGCGAGATACCACTTTATCATACTCTCTTATGAACATTGCAATCTTGCTTATATACATGATTCATGATGCTTCTTATTAATTGTTGGTACCTCTCCATGATTGACATAGTTGTTAGATGATCTTATTTGCATGTATCTCATTATGAAATGCTTAAGTATTAGCCATAGAATGAGAATATATACATCATATGAGCAAATATGTTCGTGAAAGTTCTTTTATCGCTCGGTTGTTAACTGAATTGCTTGAGGACAAGCAATAAGCTAAGCTTGGGGGAGTTGATACGTCCAAAACGTATCTACTTTCCGAACACTTTTGCTATTGTTTTGCCTCTAATTTGTGTATTTTGGATGCAACTAACACGGACTAACGCTCGTTTTCGCAGAACTGCTGCAGTGTCTCGTTTTTGTGCAGAAATCCAACTTTTGGGAAAATCCTCGGAATTTATGCGTAAGGCCCTATTTTCCCAGGAAACTAACGGAGCCAGAAGGACAATTGAGGTGGAGGCCCGAGGGCCCCACACCATAGGGCGGCGCGGCCCATGGGGGGCCCGCGCGGCCCTGTGGTGTGGCCCCCTCGGCCGGCCTCCGACGCCCTCCTTCGGACTACTTATTCGCCTCGACCTAAAAACACCCGGAGAGAAGTCGAAGTCGCCAGAAACCCTCCAACGCCGCCACATCGCGAAACTCCGTCGCGGGAGCCGAAGTCTCCGTTACGGCACTCCGCCGGACGGGGAATTGGAGGAGATCATCACCGCCATCACCGCCAACGCCTCTACATCAACCACCTATGTTTCCCCCATCCATGTGTGAGTAATTCCCCCGCTGTAGGCCGAAGGGGATGGTAGGGATTGGATGAGATTGGTCATGTAATAGCATAAGATTGTTAGGGCATAGTGCCTAGTGTCCGTTATTGGTACTTTGATGATATTGTTGCAACTTGTTATGCTTAATGCTTGTCACTAGGGCCCGAGTGCCATGATCTCAGATCTGAACATGTTATTGTTTCATGAAGATAATCATTGTTTATGGTCTTACCTATAAGTTGTATACACATGTCGCTGTCCGGAACCAATGGCCCCGAAGTGACAAGAATTGGGACAACCGGAGGGGATGGTAGCGATGTGAGGATCACATGTGTTCACGGAGTGTTAATGCTTTGCTCCGGTACTTTATTAAAAGGAGTACCTTAATATCCAGTAGTTTCCCTTGAGGCCCGGCTGCCACCGGCTGGTAGGACAAAAGATGTTGTGCAAGTTTCTCATTGCGAGCACGCACGACTATATATGGAACACATGCCTATTGATTGCTTTGTACTTGGACACCGTTTTATTATTATCTGCAAATGCCCTGTTATGATTGTTACATGAGTTTCTCTCATCCATGCAACGCCCGTCATCCGTCCCCGTGCCTACAGTATTTTAATCCTGCTGTTTACTAAAATCACTACTGCTGTCTCTGTTACTCTGCTGTTTTGTTATTTCACCATCGCTATCGCTATAAAACTGTTACTACTGATAAACTCTTGCGAGCAAGTCTGTTTCCAGGTGCAACTGAATTGACAACTCCGTTGTTAAGGCTTCCAAGTGTTCTTTGTCTCCCCTTGTGTCGAATCAATAAATTGGGTTTTACTTCCCTCGAAGACTGTTGCGATCCCCTATACTTGTGGGTCATCAGATAATCATGAAGAGAAGGTATGTGAAGTTAGGTATATATTAACTAAAACTATGTAAGTAGCCACAGCTGGTAGGTAGATATTGACTAGAACCATAACATAGCCATAGCTGGTATCCAATAAGCCACATCTGGTGCTAGATAGTCTGCAGCTGGTACCAGATAGCCCACAACTTGAACATTTCTTTACCGTAAAAGAAAGAGGGATTCCGCAGCTGGTTTTCTATAGCTGTATTCCGTAGCTGGTATTCCGTAGCTAGTAACCATTTAGTCGAAGGATTCACATCGGATACTCCCAACTGAGTGGATACACCGCAAAGAATTCTTCGTGAGACTTTAGAAAGGTACAAAATATAAACCAGACTTAAACCAACTACCTAACCTTGGAGTTTAATGATTAGAAGAAAGGAAGTTTGAAGATCATTAGTAAACTCCAAGGGGGAGAGGAAGGCTGAAGGAGAAGTATTAAGATATTATTTGTAGTGTTATAGATGGAGAAAAAGGTCTGAACTGAAAGGAAGTCCGATCTTATTTTATAAGGTTGTTGGGAAGTACCCATATAAAAGTACTCTCAGGAGGTTGTCAGACCAGAAGCCGAGGTTCATATCTCGAGGAAGTAAGGGTTAGACCTTAACTTGAGTGGGTAATTGTAATTACTCGAAACCAAGAGAACTCAAGTAAGTCCAAGAAAATGAAGTTGGATGAAGTAGATGTCGGAAGACAATCAAGGCTTAAGAAGGCTTAAGACCAAAGGAGTTTGAACATGCCAAAACATAAGTCTATTAGAAAGATTCCTTTCATGGAACCTAAAGAAACCAAAAGGAAGATAACTAGCATAAACTAGAAGCCATGATTGGATGGACTAAATAAGTCTAATCCATTCGTAGGAATAAAACTACCAGGACCATGCCTATTGTAAATACCTTACGAAGTACCATTACTTTCGTTATGGTAGTAAGGGAAAACAATACCTTACTTTAAACAAATCCTTTAGACTTAAGGTTTGGGCACCGCAGCTGGATTACCGCAGCTGGTGTAACCAAGCTTTGAGTACCCAAATAGGAAGATGTCAACACAACCATTAGTAAAGTCCATTAACACAATAAGATTTCCTAATCCAAGAATCTTTGGAGAGTAAGCCTATAAGCTTAGAGTGTTGGAAGAAATCATAGAATTGAAGAAAGTATCAATACCAGACATTAGAAGACTCCAGGAAGGATCTGGACCAGAGATATATTCAACTATATCTAGTGTGATCACCATGGAGTTGAAGGGTGGTGATCTGTTCAAGACATTTCAACATTTCGAAACATGAGAGCGTTCGAACTTCGGGACGAAGTTCAGTTTAAGGGGGAGAGGCTGTAATATCCCAGGTTTAGAGGCTATAAAATGAGAGAACACCAAAGTGTGCACTGCATTCATGCATAGAAAATCCGGGGAATTTTTGCGCTTTCAAATAAAACTTACCACAGTAACTGAAGTTTCACTTGACTTGCTGGAACTGAAGTAGATCATCAAGTCAAGCGCTATAAACTTCACTGTGATCTTTGTTAAAACCTCGTTTTGGGTAGAGATGATTTGATCTATGGATTAGATCAAATGGAATTATATTTACAACAACACATTCTTTAAGAATCAAACCCTAACTCATTAACACTTAAAAGTTAGCAACTACCTTTGTGTGTAAATTAATTCACTTCTAAACTTATTACCAAATAAGGTAAACCACAGGGTCTAAAGTGCATAAAAGCCACACATTCTTATTTAAATCTTAACTTATTAAGTATATGGAATATCATAAAACTAAATCCATTTACATTACGATTTATAGTTCAAACTATTTGAATCAAACTGACTATGAGCATTTTGAAACTCATATGATCATGCCTTGGTGAAATTAAACACCAACTATCCAAATTTGAGGAATAACCTTCAACCTTGATCTTTTGATCAATATTATAATATAAATCCAATCCAATATGATATAGTGACTCATCCACAATAATAAAACCATCCACAAGATATTTAGTAACAAATGCCGCTTGGCTATCCAAAAATAAATCATATGAGAGGATAATGATCTTGCCACATAGGATGAAAATATCTACATGACTTGCTTTCCAAGCTATTCCACCTCATGCTCAAAGGATTGCTATGGATGAGGGCATGACACCCAAGCACCTTACTCATCAAACCAACACAAGAGTCACCACCTATGTGTCATGATACTAGAGCTTTCCCAAGCCTATAAATAGAGCCACACCCTTCATCCATTTGGACATCTTGTACCATGCTACAAAGAAACCAAACACTTGAGACCTTCCATGTGAAGTAGCTAGGATCAAGATGAAGAAGCTAGGAGGTGGAGGCATACCACAAGATGCAGGTTTATCAGATTTCCAGAAGAACAAGCTACATAAGATACTTATGCGTGTAGTTGACACGTCCGTTGGAACCCCAAGAGGAAGGTGTGATGCGCACAGCGGCAAGTTTCCCTCAGTAAGAAACCAAGGTTTAATCGAACCAGTAGGAGTCAAGAAGCACGTTGAAGGTTGATGGCGGCGGGATGTAGTGCGGCGCAACACCAGAGATTCCGGCGCCAACGTGGAACCTGCACAACACAACCAAAGTACTTTGCCCCAACGAAACAGCGAGGTTGTCAATCTCACCGGCTTGCTGTAACAAATGATTAGATGTATAGTGTGGATGATGATTGTTTGCAGAAAATAGTATTGCAGTAGATTGTATTTCAGTATAGAGAATTGGACCGGGGTCCACAGTTCACTAGAGGTGTCTCTCCCATAAGATAAACAGCATGTTGGGTGAACAAATTACAGTTGGGCAATTGACAAATAAAGAGGGCATGACCATGCACATACATATTATGATGAGTATTGTGAGATTTAATTGGGCATTATGACAAAGTACATAGACCGCTATCCAGCATGCATCTATGCCTAAAAAGTCCACCTTCAGGTTATCATCCGAACCCCCTCCAGTATTAAGTTGCTAACAACAGACAATTGCATTAAGTATTGCGCGTAATGTAATCAGTGACTACATCCTCGAACATAGCACCAATGTTTTATCCCTAGTGGCAACAGCACATCCATAACCTTAGAGGTTCTTGTCACCCCTCCAGATTCACGGAGACATGAACCCACTATCGAGCATAAATACTCCCTCTTGGAGTTACTAGCATCAACTTGGCCAGAGCATCTACTAATAACGGAGAGCATGCAAGATCATAAACAACACATAGACATAACTTTGATAATCAACATAACAAGTATTCTCTATTCATCGGATCCCAACAAACGCAACATATAGAATTACAGATAGATGATCTTGATCATGTTAGGCAGCTCACAAGATCCGACAATGAAGCACAATGGGGAGAAGACAACCATCTAGCTACAGCTATGGACCCATAGTCCAGGGGTGAACTACTCACTCATCACTCCGGAGGCGACCATGGCGGCGTAGAGTCCTCCGGGAGATGAATCCCCTCTCCGGCAGGGTGCCGGAGGAGATCTCCAGAATCCCCCGAGATGGGATTGGCGGCGGCGGCGTCTCAGTAAGGTTTTCCGTATCGTGGCTCTCGGTACTGGGGGTTTCGCGATGGAGGCTTTAAGTAGGCGGAAGGGCAGGTCAGGAGGGGGCACGAGGGGCCCACACCCTAGGTCGGCGTGGCCAGGGCTTGGGCCGCGCCGCCCTATGGTGTCGCCACCTCGTGGCCCCACTTCGTCTTCTCTTCGGTCTTCTGGAAGCTTCGTGGCAAAATAGGACCCTGGGCGTTGATTTCGTCCAATTCCGAGAATATTTCGTTACTAGGATTTCTGAAACCAAAAACAGCAGAAAACAAAGAATCGGCACTTCGGCATCTTGTTGATAGGTTAGTTCCAGAAAATGCACGAATATGACATAAAGTGTGCATAAAACATGTAGATAACATCAATAATGTGGCATGGAACATAAGAAATTATCGATACGTTGGAGACGTATCAGCATCCCCAAGCTTAGTTCTGCTCGTCCCGAGCAGGTAAAACGATAACAAAGATAATTTCTGGAGTGACATGCCATCATAACCTTGATCATACTATTTGTAAAGCATATGTAGTGAATGCAGCGATCAAAACAATGTATATGACATGAGTAAACAAGTGAATCATATAGCAAAGACTTTTCATGAATAGTACTTCAAGACAAGCATCAATAAGTCTTGCATAAGAGTTAACTCATAAAGTAATAAATCAAAGTAAAGGTATTGAAGCAACACAAAGGAAGATTAAGTTTCAGCGGTTGCTTTCAACTTGTAACATGTATATCTCATGGATAATTGTCAACATAGAGTAATATAATAAGTGCAATATGCAAGTATGTAGGAATCAATGCACAGTTCACACAAGTGTTTGCTTCTTTAGGTGGAGAGAAATAGGTGAACTGACTCAACATTAAAAGTAAAAAGAATGGTCCTTCAAAGAGGAAAAGCATCGATTGCTATATTTGTGCTAGAGCTTTGATTTTGAAAACATGAAACAATTTTGTCAACGGTAGTAATAAAGCATATGTATCATGTAAATTATATCTTACAAGTTGCAAGCCTCATGCATAGTATACTAATAGTGCCCGCACCTTGTACTAATTAGCTTGGACTACCGGATCATCGCAATACACATGTTTTAACCAAGTGTCACAAAGGGGTACCTCTATGCCGCCTGTACAAAGGTCTAAGGAGAAAGCTTTCATCGGATTTCTCGCTATTGATTATTCTCAACTTAGACATCCATACCGGGACAACATAGACAACAGATAATGGAATCCTCTTTTATGCATAAGCATGTAACAACAATTAATAATTTTCTCATTTGAGATTGAGGATATATGTCCAAAACTGAAACTTCCACCATGAATCATGGCTTTAGTTAGCGGCCCAATGTTCTTCTCTAACAATATGCATGCTTAACCATAAGGTGGTAGATCTCTCTTACTTCAGACAAGACGAACATGCATAGCAACTCACATGAAATTCAACAAAGAGTAGTTGATGGCGTCCCCAGTGAACATGGTTATCGCACAACAAGCAACTTAATAATAGATAAAGTGCATAAGTACATATTCAATACCACAATAGTTTTTAAGCTATTTGTCCCATGAGCTATATATTGCAAAGGTGAATGATGTAATTTTAAAGGTAGCACTCAAGCAATTTACTTTGGAATGGCGGAGAAATACCATGTAGTAGGTAGGTATGGTGGACACAAATGGCATAGTGGTTGGCTCAAGTATTTTGGATGCATGAGAAGTATTCCCTCTCGATACAAGGTTTAGGCTAGCAAGGCTTATTTGAAACAAACACAAGGATGAACGGTGCAGCAAAACTCACATAAAAGACATATTGTAAACATTATAAGACTCTACACCGTCTTCCTTGTTGTTCAAACTCAATACTAGAAATTATCTAGACCTTAGAGAGACCAAATATGCAAACCAAATTTTAGCATGCTCTATGTATTTCTTCATTAATGGGTGCAAAGTATATGATGCAAGAGCTTAAACATGAGCACAAAAATTGCCAAGTATCACATTATCCAAGACATTTTAGCAATTTACTACATGTATCATTTTCCAATTCCAACCATATAACAATTTAACGAAGAAGAAACTTCGCCATGAATACTATGAGTAGAAACTAAGGACATACTTGTCCATATGCTACAGCGGAGCGTGTCTCTCTCCCACAAAGTGAATGCTAGGATCCATTTTATTCAAACAAAACAAAAACAAAAACAAACCGACGCTCTAAGAAAAGCACATAAGATGTGATGGAATAAAAATATAGTTTCAGGGGAGGAACCTGATAATGTTGTCGATGAAGAAGGGGATGCCTTGGGCATCCCCAAGCTTAGACGCTTGAGTCTTCTTAGAATATGCAGGGGTGAACCACCGGGGCATCCCCAAGCTTAGAGCTTTCACTCTCCTTGATCATGTTGCATCATACTCCTCTCTTGATCCTTGAAAACTTCCTCCACACCAAACTTAGAACAACTCATTAGAGGGTTAGTGCACAATAAAAATTAACATGTTCAGAGGTGACATAATCATTCTTAACACTTCTGGACATTGCATAAAGCTACTGGACATTAATGGATCAAATAAATTCATCCAACATAGCAAAAGAGGCAATGCGAAATAAAAGGCAGAATCTGTCAAAACAGAACAGTTCGTATTGACGAATTTTAAAATGGAACCAGACTTGCTCAAATGAAAATGCTCAAATTGAATGAAAGTTGCGTACATATCTGAGGATCACTCACGTAAATTGGCATAATTTTCTGAGTTACCTACAGAGAATTTTGCCCAGATTCGTGACAGCAAAGAAATCTGAAACTGCGCAGTAATCCAAATCTAGTATGAACTTTACTATCAAAGACTTTACTTGGCACAACAAAACACTAAACTAAGATAAGGAGAGGTTGCTACAGTAGTAAACAACTTCCAAGACACAAAATAAAAACAAAGTACTGTAGTAAAAACCATGGGTTGTCTCCCATAAGAACTTTTCTTTAACGCCTTTCAGCTAGGCGCAGAAAGTGTGTATCAAGTATTATCGAAGGGTGGTACTTCTACAGCGGGGTGTGGATTTTTCTCAACCAAGCATAGTATATTGGATACATAAGTTTTAGCGTCTCCCTTTTCATTAGTCTTGGGCTTGCTACTCTCATCAAAATTTTCGGGAACAAGCCAAGCATAGTTATTTTCTAGTGCATCATTCATAGCTAGGAGTTTACATGGTACTAGATGAACTTGCGCGCTTCGCCGCGCCGCCTATATAGCATTTGTGTTTGCCTTTGCAAGAGTGATAGCTTTGCATGGTAGTGCCGCCACATTGTCTCAGGCATTAACACAATTTTTTTTCTTCAGATCTCTTCTGTTTTAGTGTTGCGGGGCCCTATTAGCTGTATGGAGCAAATAATCCCAACAAAACACTTCTACCTCTACAGAGTTGTAACCAAGGTCAACTTAAATTTTGAGCAAACTATAACCAAACCACCGGTCAGATATGGAGCAAGTCAACGGGTAACGATAGTGTGGAACAATTATCAAGATAACACGAAGCTCAAACAAACAGATACCACCGTGACATAAGAATGAGGTAACTATGACCTACACTGTATTTCGGCTCAGCGGCATTCCTACAGCCATTAAGAGGTGATCCATGGCCGACTTCCGAATTGTCGTTTAATGCAGAGACCACTCTGTGTATAAGCTTAATCAAGAGGATCACTCTGCCATTAATAGGATACTGTTCAAAACCAACAAACATGGATATGCTGCATCAGCAATATAGGCGTTGGAATTACACGAAGGATATAAGCAAACAATAGATATATTATTATAGCAATAATGATACACTTACGGGATTTTGTTACAAACTGAGGTGGAGCCAGGCCATTGGAAGAAAAGGGTGTGGCAGTTCCACGCAAATCACACCCAACCGCTAAGTGAGTGACACCTTATCCCGTAAACACTGGCCGTAAGAATATGCCCGTAAGTGTAGTTCAAACATGAACGTCAGGTTACATGCTTATAATTGAGACATATCTCAAGTTTTATCTAGATGGCTTGAAACTTTCCAGGCGGTCACCATTGAACAGAACTGAGAAAGAGACGGTGGACACCAAAGGCGCAGTCCTCCTCTTTAAAAGCAGTTTGCCAGTTGTTTGTCTTAGTGAATACCCGATTTGTTTGTCTTAGTAAATACCTGATTTAGGTAGCCCTTTCCGGCTCTCGTAGCGCCCCTTTTTTTGAGTGGGATGCAAAAGAAGGGTAAGAATAGTAAGGGATACAACCAGGACTTCAAACCAGCTACAGAAGCAAGAAATTGAATATAACTTAGTATGAACCAAATGCACTTTGTATCATCTGCTGAATTCATGATACTGGTTTCAGATGCTTTGAATGTTCTCCATGGAAAAGCTCGTTAGTTAAATACCAGAACTGATACAGCTAGAAAAGATATCAGACAAATATCATCCATATGAAAGAGAATCGTTGCAAAGGATCACACATGTTAAGTGATCACATATGAGATACCAAGATTGTCTCTCAGTTGACCACATTGTTGTCGCTATTACTGAAGGCAGTGCAGACTAAAAAAACATAACAACATCTTTCTCGGAAAAATAACCATGAAAAACTGTCCTGACTGAAAGAACATGCAAAAGCTCCTCAATTGACAAAGTCATTCACTTTCGCATTCAGTTGTCTATACCAATTCACTAAAACAAAATTCCCTATATTACAGTAGCATGGTAGAGTGTCCTCCTCCAATTCATAAGTTTGACCAGATGTGATTGAGCACCGACGAGGTTATTAAGGTTATTTTACTTCGGTGAAAGTGAACCAACGAAACAGACAGATTTGCAACATTGTGAGCCAGGCAAAACCTTTACCCGGCATTCGACCTGAACTATATATCACCTCATTGGACTACAACGGCTTCCTGGATGTAATGTCATTTATTGGTATGATCTTCAATCCTTATCAAGGAGTAGAAAAGTTATTGCAGCTAAGACAGCTTGCCTCGCTGCTCCAAGATATGTCCCGTCACGGCTTCACAGAGAAAAAGGTTGCAGTGTCTAGAGCAGATTAGTCTAATAATGCATATTGTCAACTAAAAGTTGTCTTGTAGCCATGGCAACAACGACTTACACCATGCTTTCTAAAAAATATAAATACCCTTATCCTGCCTTTGCAAGAACAGGTTGCATGATATTATAGGCTTCTAACATGAAGAGGTCACCTGCAAGCAATAGTGTAAGTAATACTCCAAAGCTCAATTTAGTTATGAACTTGTTCCGTAAAAGGAAATTATTAATCAAAAGAAGAGGCTAGACTAAATTGTACCCATGCACGTCAAGGTCCTGACACATGGAGGCCTCTAGGTAGAGTACCAACTACAGTAAATAATGCAGCAGAAAAATAACACTGCCCTCGTACTTAGCAACTATATTAAAATTTGTTAATATTTTTTCCTTCGTCTTTGGATGCCCGAATGTTCCAAACAGATACTTAGCCGCTCTATTTAGTATGATTCAGTGATAAATTTTCTTCTACTTGACACGGAGAAATTGTTAATCAACATACCATTATCAATTACCATCTGTACATATGTGTAAAAGCTACACCAGAAATTTCACTGAATTGTCAAAAGACTTAGATAAACCTAAAAATTAAGCGGGCTTTCACAATATGCAGGTCATCTCAATTCAAGGCCTAACACATGTCGTGGCTGCAACCAAATGATAACAACTGCTCTTAAACCATCTATCATCACCAACAATTCAATATAGCAGGTAATGTAGGTGCCGGAGTTTAGTATGCTAGCATGCCGCAGGCGAAGGGAAATGATATATTAAACCAACAATTATCACTAAAGTACATAACACCTAGTAGCATCCGGCCAGCCACAGATAAATTTTAATTGCTTGAACTCAAAACAATGAATGTTAACTGCACCAAACATAGAACCTTTTCAGAAAAAAATGAGGGAAGTGGTCGTTCAAAACTGGAAGGGAAATCAAGCTTTCACAAAGACAATTATGTAACATTCTAAATTTTTGTGTAAACTTACAACCTATAATTAGTCCTACATTTAAATGAGAGAATGTCAGGAGCATGAAAGAACTGGCAGCTAGCCAAACTACAATAAAAGGATGGAAACACATTGCGATGGTGTATGATCCATTAGTAATACCATTACAGATAATGTTACAGGGACGGGATTGAGGTGAGTTAACCCTGCTAGGTCCTACCCCCTAAGAAGTATAAAATCAGAAGGTAAGTGTATGCTTAGGAATTATGCTTGCAGACTTCTGCTCGCGTCGTTTCAGTAACATTTATTGCATAACAATCCAATTGATTATGTGACAGGCAATATGAAATATCAGAGGAAAAGCACCCTGAAATCACAGCTCTTTAGAACTGAACGCTTGCTTCATGTTAGTGCTTTTGTCCCCAGGAGCGCACCCACTGTTGGGATGCTCTAGTACAACAACAAATGTAACTCAACTACTTTTATTCTCTATGAATGTCAGCTAATCTCTCCAAATGCTAACACTTGATCCAACAACTACCAAAACAGAGGAACTCATGCATCATTCAAGAAAAAAAAATCATCTCATGAACCAAAGAATATTTACCTTTTTGAGATGAAAGGCCATATGCTTAACCAAGAGAATTATGAGCCTGGCAGTGCCAGCATGCTATATTTGGAAGAACATCTTTACGAATTCATTGTATCCCCAAAATCTTGGCTGAGCAATACTCTAAATAAAATCCAAATAAAGAATATTTGAGTAATTTTCAATAAGATTAAACACTAAACTTTCTAACATTTAAGATTTCGAGCCTACTTATCTAACTTCGACGAATCTCAAATATCAATGATAATCTTTTATATACTGTTGTTAGTCTTTGATATTTATTTTACACAAAATTACTATAAGATTCAATTTTACAAACCAAGCATTGCATCGCTCTGACAATGCACCATGAATTCACGAACCAAAGAGCAGGTCAAGGGATCGCAACTACATCTCGGCAACTCAGATGAAATACTGCAATTATTGAGTAACAAACTTGGCCGTTAGGAGCTTTATTAATCTAAAACTGGGCACTTGTGTCTTATGTTTAAAAACCTGTGCGAGTCGACTTCCACCATGACCCAACCAGAGCAGCATGTAAGATCCCTGCCAAGCCCTCCCAGTGGCAGCCCCCTCTTCCGAAACTCAACAGTATACAAAGTTGTAACACAAACACATGCCAATCAGTCGACCTCCTTGCGCCAAGACTTCCCTTTGGCAGCACCCTCTTCTAGAACCCAACAATAAAAAATAAGCGATGTAAATAAAAATTAGGCACTACTAATAAGCGATATAGATAAAACAGACTGTAAAAATCTAATTTGCAAAAAAAATGGTGCTCCACGAAATTGGGAAAAGGCAAAAGCTATATCTTATGGGCAGCGGTTGTCATTCTGAAGCCCTATTACTAAAAGTGCCAAAAAATGAATATCATGAAGCAACAACTCTTGGGACTTTTTTTAATAGCTTAAAATATGTGAACCAGAACAGTTGCTTCTAGATACCTAGATGCCATATCTACATGGAACACCAAGTTTTAGGCTGCCACCGCCTCAATAAGGAGTGGGAAAATGAATAGCATGCCCAAGTTCAAATTACCCTATATAATAAACATGCCAAATTTAAGAAAAAGCGCCAGTATCATCTTTGTCGTAACAAATTCTGTGATTTTTGTTTGGATAGGTGGATTCACGAGTTCTAAAATGAAGAACAACAAACGAACTCGATTCTGAATTAAGAAACAATCTAATAAAAAATCATAAGATTTACTTATCTAAGCCAGCAGGTTGGAAACTAAATGAGATGTATTTGGAATCTTTTAAGCTTATACACAGAGGCGCTTCAACCTAAAAGAACATCATAGAGCAGAATCAAGAGCGTCAAGAAAAAGAGCTGGAGAACATTACCTTTCCAAATACGTGGAGAAGGGAAGAGAATAGAAGAAGGGCAACCCATCACATGAACCTTATGAACTTGGAGGCTGCACGAATGGACACGGGACAGGGCGTGAAGGAACGACCATAGTGGACGGCAGCCAGCGGGTAGGATCGGAGGCGTTTACTGCGGTGGACACCGGCAGAGACGGCAGCATCCATCTAGGTGGATGCGCGGTCAGGGATAAAAGGCTCATGAAAGGGTGATTCAGGGACTCGCCGGACTCAGCTGCAGCCTAAAGTTGGTGGCAAGGGCAACACCCATTAGCAGAGAAACTGGTATGCACATGTAGGGACGACGGGCGGTGATACTCGGTAAAGTAACTTCCATGTACAGGTCGGCAACGCCACCATACCGACCACCACACCGGAAACCCTAGGCTCGCCTCCATGAGCAAATAGTCGAAACGAAGACCACCGGGCATTCCCGCACAGCCCATGAAAAGCATGCCAAAGGAGGGTAAGAAGCCTAGGCCAGCTTAATCGAAGACGCGACGTCGCCATCCTCATCGGGACAACGCCCCTCGAAGACATAGCCAGCTATCTCTACAACTACCTACATGTACGACAATAACGAAGTGCCGGGTTCCCCCTCTCTCGCGTCACCGGAGCGGCGGACGGAGGGAGAAAAACCTTCGCCGGCTAGGGACAAAGGGCCTCCGTCGCCTCCCTAGTTGCCGATTTCGCTTGGAGAGAAGAAGGGGCAGAGGAGAGAATGCGAATTTTCGTTGTGGGGTTGTGCGCGACCTGAGTATTAGGAGATTTGTGAAACAAACCTACCTACATAACTTCAGCGGTGACGAACCCTGCAACCCCCACCCTAAGTTTTTTGCTCGCCGGTGGCTCGTTCACCGTCGCTTGCTCCGCCGCGGAGAGCCACGGCATCGCCGGATTCGGCGAGGTGGATGGCTATGCCCCGGCTCCGGCCCTCTCTCTCTCTCTCAACTACGGTGCGGGGATCCGGCCCTCTCTCTCAACTACGGTGCAGGGCGAAGGGATCAGGGGGAGATGAGATGCGAACGGACAAAGAAAAAAAGGAAAGGGCGTCGGTGGCGGGCTGGCGGCCCCACATGGCATGCGGGCACCGTCAAAACCCTCAGAAGGCAGGGATTGCAACAGCATTATATCTTGTATCTAATTGGTGCTTTGATCTCCCCTCCATCATCAATATTATTAGTGTATCTTATTCTATCCATATCCATCTTTTCAAGGAGACTAACAAAATTGGTATAAGAACCAAGCATATTATATTTAGCAAAGACCTTTCTAGCTTCTCTTGCTATACCACCAAATTCTTTAAGAAGGGTTTCTAAAACAAAATCTTTCTTTTCCCCTTCTTCCATATCACCAAGTGTGAGGAACATGTGTTGGATTATAGGATTGAGATTAACAAATTTAGTTTCCAACATGTGAACTAAAGAAGCAGCAGCAATTTCATAAGTAGGAGCAAGGTCTACCAAGTGTCTATCTTCAAAATCGTCAATGGTACTAACATGGTTGAAAAATTCTTCTATATTATTTCTCCCAACTATAGACCCACGTCCTACCGGTATGTCTTTTGTGGTAAAATTAAAAGGAAACATGATGAATCAAGTAAAGTAAATGCAAGTAACTAATTTTTTGTGTGTTTTTGATATAGCAAACAAGATAGCAAGTAAAACTAGCAACTAATTTTTTTGTATTTTGATTTAGTGCAGCAAACAAAGTAGTAAATAAAATAAAGCAAGACAAAAACAAAGTAAAGAGATTGGGAAGTGGAGACTCCCCTTGCAGCGTGTCTTGATCTCCCCGGCAACGGCGCCAGAAATTTGCTTGATGCGTGTAGTTGACACGTCCGTTGGGAACCCCAAGAGGAAGGTGTGATGCGCACAGCGACAAGTTTCCCTCAGTAAGAAACCAAGGTTTAATCGAACCAGTAGGAGTCAAGAAGCACGTTGAAGGTTGATGGCGGCGGGATGTAGTGCGGCGCAACACCAGAGATTCCGGCGCCAACGTGGAACCTGCACAACACAACCTACTTTGCCCCAACGAAACAGCGAGGTTGTCAATCTCACCGGCTTGCTGTAACAAAGGATTAGATGTATAGTGTGGATGATGATTGTTTGCAGAAAACATTATTGCAGTAGATTGTATTTCAGTATAGAGAACTGGACCGGGGTCCACAGTTCACTAGAGGTGTCTCTCCCATAAGATAAACAGCATGTTGGGTGAACAAATTACAGTTGGGCAATTGACAAATAAAGAGGGCATGACCATGCACATACATATTATGATGAGTATTGTGAGATTTAATTGGGCATTACGACAAAGTACATAGACCGCTATCCAGCATGCATCTATGCCTAAAAAGTCCACCTTCAGGTTATCATCCGAACCCCTCCAAACATTAAGTTGCTAACAACAGACAATTGCATTAAGTATTGCGCGTAATGTAATCCGTGACTACATCCTCGAACATAGAACCAAAGTTTTATCCCTAGTGGCAACAAAGACATCCATAATCTTAGAGGTTCTTGTCACCCCTCCAGATTCACGGAGACATGAACCCACTATCGAGCATAAATACTCCCTCTTGGAGTTACTAGCATCAACTTGGCCAGAGCATCTACTAATAACGGAGAGCATGCAATATCATAAACAACACATAGACATAACTTTGATAATCAACATAACAAGTATTCTCTATTCATCGGATCCCAACAAACGCAACATATAGAATTACAGATAGATGATCTTGATCATGTTAGGCAGCTCACAAGATCCGACAATGAAGCACAATGGGGAGAACACAACCATCTAGCTACAGCTATGGACCCATAGTCCAGGGGTGAACTACTCACTCATCACTCCGGAGGCGACCATGGCGGCGTAGAGTCCTCCGGGAGATGAATCCCCTCTCCGGCAGGGTGCCGGAGGAGATCTCCAGAATCCCCCGAGATGGGATTGGCGGCGGCGGCGTCTCAGTAAGGTTTTCCGTATCGTGGCTCTCGGTACTGGGGGTTTCGCGACGGAGGCTTTAAGTAGGCGGAAGGGCAGGTCAGGAGGGGGCACGAGGGGCCCACACCCTAGGTCGGCGCGGCCAGGGCTTGGGCCGCGCCGCCCTATGGTGTCGCCACCTCGTGGCCCCACTTCGTCTTCTCTTCGGTCTTCTGGAAGCTTCGTGGCAAAATAGGACCCTGGGCGTTGATTTCGTCCAATTCCGAGAATATTTCGTTACTAGGATTTCTAAAACCAAAAATAGCAGAAACAAAGAATCGGCACTTCGGCATCTTGTTAATAGGTTAGTTCCAGAAAATGCACGAATATGACATAAAGTATGCATAAAACATGTAGATAACATCAATAATGTGGCATGGAACATAAGAAATTATCGATACGTTGGAAACGTATCAGATACCAAGGTAGTATTCCTAGGCAAACCATATATTTAGAGGATCATATCATCATCTCTTAAGTAAGACCTTAGGATATTCCAAGACATTTAGAAGTGAGAGAAGTTATAATACTAATCATAGCCATGTTCATACAAGAATACTAGAGTAGTACTAATCTTAGTTGTTAAAGACAACATTTGATCTTGGAGGTGAGAACCCTATTCCAATATCAAACCTTAGGAAACCAATTCCATAATCATCAGAACTTGGTATTAATTATAAACCCTAAGAATCCAGGATGAGTGTGATGAGAGGAATATTAAAGAGGGATTAGTTAGGAATGAGTGGATATTGTTTAATGCATGATCATAACTTGTAGATATAGATGATAAGTTAAATCATATGATCACTAGATCTCATCTATCACATAAAATAGAAAGTATAATCTAGATTACAAATAGAACCCTGCCATGCCTCATGCCTATTTTTATAAATCAAATAGTGAAGCATCACTAAAGAAGAGTATGTAAAACCCTAAACCTTTCACATAGGATCCACTTCACATAAAATGATAGAACCTAATTTGTGTATCATGAATTAACCAATGATGAGCTTAGGAATTAGTCTAGGTAATTCAAGCAAGAAGTTGCTAAGCAAGATTATTAAACATAGAGTTTATCCAACCATATGCTTAAACCCTAGAAATAATTCTCCACATAAATCATGATCCCATTTCCATCCTCATTAACAACTCCTTTAAATACTAGCCATAATAAAATGCATATGAACCATCAATATTGTTAAGCACCCTAGTAAAAAGTTAGTAATATGCTTACCATACACATGTTATCAAATTCCAAACCATTTAAATAAATTTGGTTTCTAAATAAAAGAGAATTGAGGTAAATACTTAAACCTATTTCTACTCTACTCAAATCTCACAAAATATAACCAAGATTGCAATACTTGTTTAAACAACAACATAATGCAGTAAGCATCATTATCAAATTATACTAATGTTCAAATTATTTAGGACCTGCAAAAACAAATAGAAATCAATTTGAGTTCAAATATCAAATTCAAAACGGAAAATAAAACAGAAATAGAAAAGAGAGAGAGGGGCTTACCAGGCTTACCTCTTCTTCGCAGCCCAGCATCGCACCAGCCAAAACAAGCCAACGCAGCCCAGCCCAAAGCCACTTACCGTTTCGATTGCTTTTAAATTCGTGCGAGATGAAAAACGACGTCGTCGTCGTCTCCGAGCTCGACAGCACGGAGGCGCCAGTAGACGCTGTCTCCGACGAGGATAAGGACGCCGCCGGACGCTGCAGGCACACTCAAAGCTCTACCTAAATGATTCGCGTCCGAGCTTATCCTGGAGGAAAAGATCTTCATCAATAGGAACCCTCCAGACACCGCCACCTCTCCGATCATGACCATCGCTGTGTCGAGTCCTTGATACGTCCAATTTGCATCACTATTTTATATCATAATTTGCTGTTATTCATTGATATATTTCATATTGGGACACAATACTTATGTTATTTCATCTATTTTGCATGTTTCATCATTATTGGAGGATCAAACACCGGAGCCAGGATTCTGCTGGAAAAAGCACCGTCAGAACGCAATATTTCGGAAGATCAACTGTGGAAGGAAATTATACCAAAAATCCTATTTTTCAAGACGACGAAGGAAGCGAGAAGGAGGAGCTGAGAAGACCCAGGGTGGGCCCACACCATAGGGCGGCGCGGCCCATGGCCTGGCCGCGCCACCATGTGGTGTGGGGCGCCCACAGCCCCTTTCGCCTCCTTTTCTTCGCGAAATCCTTCGTCCTGAAAACCTAAGCCACAGGGGGTACCTCGCGAAGAGTTACAGCCGCCTCTGCGGGGCGGAGAACACCAGAGAGAAAAGAGCTCTCCGGCGGGCAGGAATCCGCCGGGGAAATTCCCTCCGGGAGGGGGAAATCGACGCCATCGTCACCGTCATCGAGCTGGACATCATCTCCATCACGATCATCATCATCTCCACCATCATCACCGCCGTCTCCACCGCTGGACACCGTCACCGCCGTAGCAATTTGGGTTTGATCTTGATTGTTTGATAGGGGAAACTCTCCCGGTATCGATCTCTACTTGTTGTTGATGCTATTGAGTGAAACCATTGAACCAAGTTTATGTTCAGATTGTTATTCATCATCATATCACCTCTGATCATGTTCCATATGATGTCTCGTGAGTAGTTCGTTTAGTTCTTGAGGACATGGGTGAAGTCTAAATGCTAGTAGTGAACTATGGTTGAGTAATATTCAATGGTATGATATTTAAGTTGTGGTGTTATTCTTCTAGTGGTGTCATGTGAACGTCGACTACATGACACTTCACCATTTATGGGCCTAGGGGAATGTATCTTGTATTCGTTTGCCAATTGCGGGGTTGCCGGAGTGACAGAAAGCTAAACCCCCGTTGGTATATCGATGCAGGAGGGATAGCAGGATCTCAGAGTTTAAGGCTGTGGTTAGATTTATTCTTAATTACTTTCTTGTAGTTGCGGATGCTTGCAAGGGGTATAATCACAAGTATGTATTAGTCCTAGGAAGGGCGGTGCATTAGCATAGGTTCACCCACACAACACTTATCATAACAATGAAGATTATTTAGCCGTATGTAGCGAAAGCACTAGACTAAAATCCCGTGTGTCCTCGAGAACGCTTGGTCATTATAAGTAAACAAACCGGCTTGTCCTTTGTGCTAAAAAGGATTGGGCCACTCGCTGCAATTGTTACTCTCGCACTTTACTTACTCGTACTTTATTCAACTGTTACATCTAAACCCCACAGATACTTGTACTGTGAGCATTTACAAAGGTGAATCCTTCATCGAAACTGCTTGTCAACACCTTCTGCTCCTCGTTGGGATCGACATTCTTACTTATCGAAAATACTACGATACACCCCCTATACTTGTGGGTCATCAAGACTATTTTCTGGCGCCGTTTCCGGGGAGTGAAGCGCTATTGGTAAGTGGAATTGGTAAGGAAAACCTTTACTGTTTGTGCTGATTTTATTTACACTGCCTGCTATAAGTCATTATGGAGAGATCTTCTCTTCAATTTTTATTTGGGAAATCTACTACTACTGCAACGGTAGTGGATGAGGCGCCAGGTGAGGAGGTGATACCATATAAAATACCTATGAAAATTATTGAACGTGTTATGGATAACCGCTATGAAGGGGATGGAACTGTCCATCCTGGTGATCATTTACTATTTTTGCATGAATTATGCGGTTTATTCAAGTGTGCAGGTATTGCTATGGATGAAGTGAGGAAGAAACTATTCTCTTTATCGCTGTCTGGTAAAGCGGCGCATTGGTATAAATTACTGGATAATGGGGATTCTCTTGAATGGAATGATATTGTGCCCCGGTTTTATTCTAAGTTCTATCCTCCAAGTGAAATTCACAAGGATCGGAATCGCATATATAATTTTTGGCCTCATGATGGAGAGAGTATTGCCCAAGCTTGGGGAGATTGGAAGTCTTTAATGCTCAAATGCCCCATTCATGAGCTTCCTGGTAATGTTATTATTGATAATTTCTATGCAAGACTTTCTTTTCAAGACAAGACCTTGCTGGATACTTTTGTTCGGATCATTTACACGCAACAAAGAAGAGTTTAAAAGGGACCTTCTTGATCGGATCCAAGAAAATACTGAAGGTTGGGAGAACGACAAGGATAGAGAATCAGGTATAATTTATGATTATAAATGCATTGAAGCTTTTATGGATACTGATAAATTTCGTAATATGAGTGCTACATATGGTCTTGATTCTCAAGTTGCTGCAAATTTTTATAAAGCTTTTGCCTCTCATTATGAATTGCCAAAGAAGAATTTTGATAAGTATCATGAACCTTATAAAGATAAAATTGATTCATCTATTAATAAATGCGTTGTAGTTGAAACTGCTGATCATGTTATTCCTGAAGCTTATATTGAAAAAACTCCTTTCCCTGCTAAAATGAAGGAGTACTCTGTTATAAATAGTGCGGTTCATAAAAGTGAAAAGAAACCTGTAGAACCTGAAGAACAAATAAAAGTTGAACCTGCTGTTGCAATAGTTAAAGATCTTGTGACTGAAAATGTGGAGGATGGTCATATTATTTTCTCGTGAAGATGCTTCTAATATTGTTTCACATCCTAATAAACCCAAACAAGCTAGTGTTCCTATGCTATCTCTGTTAGAATTGGTGATCATTGCTATTATGGATTATGTGATATTGGTGCAAGTGTTAGTGCTATTCCTTATGAGCTTTACACGGAGATTATGCACTGAAATTGATTCTTGTGAACTTGAAGATATTGATGTGGTTATTCAGCTGGCTAATAGAGAAACTATTTCTCCAATTGGTATTGTTCGAGATGTGGAAGTTTTATGCGGTAAGATTAAATATCCTGCTGACTTTTTGGTACTTGGTTACTGCTGCTAGTGATTATTGTCCTATTATTTTTGGTAGACCTTTTCTAAATACTTGTGGAGCTATTATAGATTGCAAGAAAGAGAAAATTTTGACTAAATTTGCTGGTGAATCTTATGAGTTTAACTTCTCTAAATTTACCAAAACTCCTTATAAAGCTGATTTGCCTAGTGATGATTTTAAAATGGAGCAGTGTGCATCTATTGTTCTTGTTCCTAACAATCCTTTGCAACAACATTTGGAGGATAAGCGAGAGTGAAGTTTTTAGGAAAGAAAGAGATGAGCTTGAGGAATTTTTTCTTCGCCAACCTATTCTCAAGCACGATTTACCTAGTGGAAGATTTGGGTACAACACCACCACCAAAGGAAGATCTGTTTTTGATTTAAAGCCTTTGCACGATAATCTTAAATATGCTCATATTGATGATAAGAAAATATATCCTGTTATTATTAGTTCTAAGCTTTCAGAGATTGAGGAAGAAAGGTTATTGGAAATATTGAAGAAGCACCGAGGAGCTATTGGCTACACTCTTGATGATTTGAAAGGGATTTCTCCTTCTATTTGCCAACATGCTATTAATATGGAAGATGATGCAAAGCCTGTTGTTGAACATCAGCGTCGTCTAATTAGAAGATGAAGGAAGTGGTAAGGAATGAGGTATTAAGACTTCTTGAAGCTGGTATTATATATCCTATTGCTGATAGTAGATGGGTTAGTCCTGTGCATTGCGTTCCCAAGAAAGGAGGAATGGTATTTGTTGTGCCTAATGATAATGATGAGCTCATCCCTCAAAGAGTAGTTGTAGGGTATAGAATGTGCATTGATTTTCGAAAAGTTAATAAAGTTACTAAGAAAGATCATTACCCTTTACCATTTATTGATCAAATGCTAGAAAGATTGTCTAAAAATACTCATTTTTGTTTTCTTGATGGTTATTCGGGTTTTCACAAATTGTCATTAAAGCTAAAGATCAAGAGAAAACCACTTTCACTTGTCCCTATGGAACTTATGCTTATAGACGCATGCCTTTTGGTTTATGTAATGCTCCTGCTACTTTTCAAAGATGTATGTCTGCTATTTTTCATGGTTTTTGTGAGAGTATTGTAGAGGTATTCCTGGATGATTTTTCCGTCTATGGGAATTCTTTTGATAGTTGCTTGCGAAACCTTGATAAAGTTTTGCAGAGATGTGAAGAAACTAACCTTGTTCTTAATTGGGAGAAATGCCACTTTATGGTTAATGAAGGAATTGTATTGGGACATAAAATTTCTGAGAGAGGTATTGAAGTTGATAGAGCTAAAGTTGAAGCAATTGAGAAGATGCCCTATCCTAGGGATGTTAAAGGTATTCGTAGTGTTCTTGGTCATGCTGGGTTTTATAGGAGATTTATTAAAGATTTCTCCAAGATTTCAAAACCTCTTACTAATCTTCTTCAAAAAGATGTACCATTTGTTTTTGATGATGATTGTAAGGAAGCTTTTGAAACTCTTAAGAAAGCCTTAACAACTGCTCCTATAGTTGAACCTCCTGATTGGAACTTACCCTTTGAAATTATGTGTGATGCTAGTGATTTTGCTGTAGGCGCTGTTCTTGGACAGCGAGTAGATAAAAAACTGAATGTTATTCATTATGCTAGTAAAACTCTTGATGCTGCTCAAAGAAATTATGCTACAACTAAAAAAGAATTATTATTGTAGTCTTTGCTTGCGATAAATTTAGATCTTATATTGTTGATTCAAAAGTTACTATTCATACTGATCATGCTGCAATTAGATACCTTATGACAAAGAAAGATGCTAAGCCGAGGCTTATTAGATGGGTACTTCTTTTGCAAGAATTTGATTTACATATTGTAGATAGGAAAGGTGCTTGATAATCCTGTTCTTGATAATTTGTCTAGATTGGAAAATATTGCTTATGATCCTGTTCCTGTTAATGATTGTTTTCCAAATGAACAATTGGCTGTAATAAAGGTGAGCTCGCGAGACAGTCCTTGGTATCTTTGATTATGCTAACTTTATTGTTTCCAAGTACTTGCCTCCAACCTTTTCAGCTCAGCAAAGGAGGAAATTCTTTTATGACTTGAGGCATTATTTCTGGGATGACCCACACTTATATAAAGAAGGAGTGGATGGTATTATGTGAAGATGTGTTCCCGAATATGAACAACAAGAGATATTGAGTAAATGTCATGGTAGTGCTTATGGAGGACATCACCTTGGGAGAAAGAACCGCGCAAAAGGTTCTACAATCAGGTTTTTATTGGCCAACTCTCTTCAAAGATGCGAGAAAGTTTATTTTATCTTGTGATGAATGCCAAAGGGTTGGTAATATCTCCAAACGTAATGAAATGCCTATGAATTATACTCTTGTTATTGAACCGTTTGATTGTTGGGGATTTGACTTCATGGGACCTTTTCCGTCTTCAGAAGGTAACACTCACATACTTGTTGCTGTTGATTATGTTACTAAATGGGTGGAAGCTATACCTACAAAAAGTGCTGATGGTGAGTCCTCTTTAAGAATGCTTTTAGATATTATTTTTCCTAGATTTGGAGTGCCTAGATATATTATGACTGATGGAGGTTCTCATTTTATTCATGGAGGTTTTAGAAAAACTCTTGCTAAGTATGGTATTAATCATAGAATTGCTTCCGCTTATCATCCTCAAACTAGTGGTCAAGTAGAATTATCAAATAGAGAGATTAAATCTATTTTGGGAAAGACTGTTAATAAAACTAGAAAGAATTGGGCTAGTAAATTGAAGGATGCACTATGGGCTTATAGAACTGCTTATAAAAATCCCATGGGAATGTCACCTTATAAAATGGTTTATGGGAAAGCTTGTCATTTACCTTTAGAACTAGAGCACAAAGCTTATTGGGCTGTTAGAGAATTAAATAAAGATCCTAAACTTGCCGGTGATAAGAGGTTGTTGCAATTAAGTTCTCTAGATGAATGGAGAAGTGAAGCTTATGAAAATGCTAAACTCTTTAAAGAGAAAGTTAAAAAATGGCATGATAGAAGGATTATCAAAAGAGAATTTAATATTGGGGATAAAGTCCTATTGTATCGATCTCGTCTCAGACTCTTTGCAGGGAAATTACTCTCAAAATGGGAAGGACCATATGTTGTCGAGGAGGTGTATCGTTCAGGAGCAATCAAAATTAGCTCTCTCCAAGGCAATGCCACGCAAGTGGTGAATGGACAAAGACTCAAGCATTATATCTCAGGTGATTCCTATAATGTTGATGTTGATATTATTCAGGTGGAAACAGGAGGCTTTTATCAAAGGGCAAATTGACGGTCCACGAACTCGACTTTGAATAGGTAACTTGATCTTGGTAAAGAAAAGTACGCAATTTACTTTCCGAACAATATTTTTGCTGTTTTTGGAAAATATGAAAAATTACGAGTTCGAAACGGAGTGGAAAAGGACGCACGAGGGGCGCCACCATAGGCGGCGCGGCTGACTTTGGGGCCCGCGCCGCCCTATGGTTTGGCCGCCTCGTCGCCCCTTTCCGACTGCAGTTCGATCCGGTACTTTCCGTTTGTCGTGAAATTTTTTGCTATATAATCCCGGACCTGGAGAGTCGTATATCGTTTTCTCGACGTGTTTTGTTTCGAGCTGTTTCTGCCAGGATCTGTTTTCGGTCTAGAAGCACCATGGCCTCCAACAACAAGGGCAAGGGGCTTTCGGAGGAAGAAGTGAAGAAGGTGCCATCAAGACAAGAGCAGCAAGCCGGTGGGAGCAAGCAAATCTTGGTGGGATCTGTTGACACTCGACGTTCTTTTTCTCATAACCTGCAGGGACCTTTACCACCCGCTCTTAGCCTCGACTCCTTCCCTATGTTGGAAGAAGTTCTACGGACTACCGATGAGTTTTGTGATCAATATCGGGCGCTAAGAAGAGAAGTGGAGATACTCCAGGAGGAGAATTGCCGTCTCCGAAGAATGCTGGAATACCACTCGATTCGCATCACAAGGTCATCATCGCCAATTTCAGATAACAATGAATCTCTTCGAATCTTAGTGCAGAATTGTCAAGCTGAGAAACTGAAGTTGAAGGAGCTCTGTAAGAAGCGCGGGAGGAGTTCATCACCATCATCGCCAAAGGAGTAATTCATCATCGGTATTGGCATCCCCTTGGTTTGTTCCAAGCTTGGGGGAGTGCCGCGGTATCACATTATCACTACCTTTTACTTTTATTGTCAAGTAGTGTCATATCATGAGTAGGGAAATTATCATATAAGATTGGGTTGCAGTTTGGAAGTATCTCTCCTTTAGTTGGTTATCTATGTATCCCTTGGTGTGAGTTATCGTTATGGAATATTAATGAGAAGTCTTATCATTTACATATTGCACATCTTATTTTAGTTTGCAATCTCTATTATATGATTTACCTTGTCATTAGTATTGGTATCACTTTGGGAGCATTGAATAAATCTATTTGGTTTTGGCAAACTTAGCATTGGTCAATAGCAACAACACTTTGAGGTTTAAGTAGAAAAGAGAAATACATGTAGATGTTTCATTGTCTTTCTTTCTTGTTAGCTCATAGCTTGTTATTCTGAAGTTAAAATTGTTTGTGCTTACAAGGAAGATGCATGATTGTTTCTATCACATGTATATTTGTTTGTTTCCCTCGACTCTTATGCTTGCTAATTAACCTTGCTAGCCAAAGACCTGTACTGAGAGGGAATACTTCTCGTGCATCCAAACCTTAAACCAAACCTATGTCATTTGTGTCCACCATACCTACCTACTACATGGTATTTTCTGCCATTCCAAGTAAATACTTCATGTGCTACCTTTAAACAGTTCAAAACTTAGTATCTCTTATTTGTGTCAATGTTTTATAGCTCATGAGGAAGTATGTGGTGTTTTATCTTTCAATCTTGTTGGGCAACTTTCACCAATGGACTAGTGGCTTCATCCGCTTATCCAATAATTTTACAAAAAGAGCTGGCAATGGGATTCCCAGTCCCAAATTAATTAAACTAAATAGACACTCCTCCATGGTATGTGATTGATGGACGGCACCCGAAGGATTCGGTTAGCCATGGCTTGTGTAAGCAAAGGTTGGGGGGAGTGTCATCATCATAATAAAACCAAAATAAAAAGGCACTTCTTCATGGTATGAGATTGTTGGCAGGCACCCGAGGATTCGGTTAGCCATGGTTTGTGAAAGAAAGGTTGGAAGGAGTGCCATACAAAATGAAAATAATATGGGAGCCGCTCTTTGAAGGTTGTCTGGCAAGGGGGTTAGAGTACCCGCTACCAGTCGTTGACAACAACAAACACCTCTCAAAATGTTACTTTTACCCTCTTTATATGATTGCAAAACTGAAAAAGCTCTAGCACATGATTTAATCACTGCTTCCCTCTGCGAAGGGCCTGTCTTTTACTTTATATTGAGTCAGTAAACCTATTTCCCTCCATCTCAAGCAAGCATTTGAGTAGTTGTGCTCAAACCATTATATTGTGATTTGCTTCATCATGTCTTTTATTCTTCCTTGTTTAGTACAAGTTTTATCTGAATGAATATAGCTTTGCAAGTTATCAATGATCATGAAGAGACCATTATGATTGAGTATGCAAGTTGTGCCTTATAAACTTTAACATGAGAGCGCTGCTCAATGAGATAAATATAATCTGTTAATTGTTCTCTGACCAAGAACGAAGTTTGCCATCACCAATTATGATTTCTTATGCACCTTTATTTGTGATTACCGTATACTTGTTTCAAGTTGAATTATAAGAGGAAGTTGTCCACTATAATGTCTTGTGCGAATGAATATGATGCTTCTTGTCCGTATTTTATTTATCGACTCTTCACTCCATAAACATGTGGTCCTGTTTATCGAGCTCAGTTTCGCTTGGGGACAAGCGAAGTCTAAGCTTGGGGGGAGTTGATACGTCCAATTTGCATCACTATTTTATATCATAATTTGCTGTTATTCATTGATATATTTCATATTGGGACACAATACTTATGTTATTTCATCTATTTTGCATGTTTCATCATTATTGGAGGATCAAACACCGGAGCCGGGATCTCCGGAAAAAGCACCGTCGAACGCAATATTTCGGAAGATCAAGTTTGTGGAAGGAAATTATACCAAAAATCCTATTTTTCAAGATGACGAAGGAAGCCGAAGGAGGAGCTGAGAAGACCAGGGTGGGCCCACACCATAGGGCGGCGCGGCCCATGGCTTTGGCCGCGCCACCATGTGGTGTGGGGGCCCACGACCCCTTTCGCCTCCTTTTCTTCGCGAAATCCTTCGTCCCGAAAACCTAAGCCACAGGGGTACCTCGCGAAGAGTTACGACCGCCTCTGCGGGGCGGAGAACACCAGAGAGAAAAGAGCTCTCCGGCGGGCGAGGAATCCGCCGGGAAATTCCCTCCGGGAGGGGGAAATCGACGCCATCGTCACCGTCATCGAGCTGGACATCATCTCCATCACGATCATCATCATCTCCACCATCATCACCGCCATCTCCACCGCTGGACACCGTCACCGCCGTAGCAATTTGGGTTTGATCTTGATTGTTTGATAGGGGAAACTCTCCCGGTATCGATCTCTACTTGTTGTTGATGCTATTGAGTGAAACCATTGAACCAAGTTTATGTTCAGATTGTTATTCATCATCATATCACCTCTGATCATGTTCCATATGATGTCTCGTGAGTAGTTCGTTTAGTTCTTGAGGACATGGGTGAAGTCTAAATGCTAGTAGTGAACTATGGTTGAGTAATATTCAATGGTATGATATTTAAGTTGTGGTGTTATTCTTCTAGTGGTGTCATGTGAACGTCGACTACATGACACTTCACCATTTATGGGCCTAGGGGAATGCATCTTGTATTCGTTTGCCAATTGCGGGGTTGCCGGAGTGACAGAAACCTAAACCCCCGTTGGTATATCGATGCAGGAGGGATAGCAGGATCTCAGAGTTTAAGGCTGTGGTTAGATTTATTCTTAATTACTTTCTTGTAGTTGCGGATGCTTGCAAGGGGTATAATCACAAGTATGTATTAGTCCTAGGAAGGGCAGTGCATTAGCATAGGTTCACCCACACAACACTTATCATAACAATGAAGATTATTTAGCCGTATGTAGCGAAAGCACTAGACTAAAATCCCGTGTGTCCTCGAGAACGCTTGGTCATTATAAGTAAACAAACCGGCTTGTCCTTTGTGCTAAAAAGGATTGGGCCACTCGCTGCAATTGTTACTCTCGCACTTTACTTACTCGTACTTTATTCAACTGTTACATCTAAACCCCCTGAATACTTGTCTGTGAGCATTTACAGTGAATCCTTCATCGAAACTGCTTGTCAACACCTTCTGCTCCTCGTTGGGATCGACATTCTTACTTATCGAAAACACTACGATACACCCCCTATACTTGTGGGTCATCAGTCCTCGAGGCTTCCCTTGGCCTATAAATAGGTGGAGAGCATCACCGTGTAGTCCTTGTTCATCACCGCCCATCCAATCTCTCTCAGATGCTCCCTATTTCTCATGAGTTTCCATTCACTGGTCAACGGTGACCACCACGGTGCCGTCGACTGGAGCCACCCCGGAGGCTGCCGCATGGTCGAGGAGGTGCGCCACATCGAGAGGAGCATCTGGGTGCAAGCAATCGTCAAGGGGAGCCAGGTGCAGGACGAATTTGATCATTCCCTTTCTCAGTACATCGTCGGTAATGGCGAGATTGAGCTCAACTCCGACGGTCATCGACATCGCCGACCACACCATCGTATTCAGGGTGAGCATACTCGTCTGTAGAGCATACTTTCGTTTCCTGGAATCATCTATAGCTCGCGATTTGATTCTCGCCGGAGCGCACCGCCGCAGGACATGGTCGCCGGTGTAGCTCCGATGATCCCCTCGCCAAACCAACCCCACCATCAGCTTCAGCGAGTCGAGGAGAGTCAGAAAACCCAAGTCGCGCGTCCTGGGGAGCCCTGTAGCGTATCGCCGCCGTGAATTGGTCGCCGGCGTTTAGCCGCCGGCAATGCCAGCGTGGCGGTGGGGCTCACAAAAATAAACTCTATTCGAATAAAATATAAAACAAAAATGTGTGTCAAAATAAAAATTCACTTATTTTACCTTTATTAATTATGCCATTTCAAGTATTTAAAATACAATTTGAATTCAATAATTATTGAAGTTTCCAAATTTAAATTTTAACTATTCAGTAACTAAGTAAAATGTTAAGATTAATTTTATTTATCATATTTGCATTAACTTAACTATTAGTGGTAATTCATAAACCCTAATTTGCAAATTACTATTTTCTATTTTCTTTAAATAGTAATCACTCAAGAAAATATTAAAGGCCAATATTATTTTGGTAGCCCAACAATTGTGTACTTAAGCATTTTTAATTAACAAGTCATTATTTTAAAACCTAACAATAATTAGGAAACCCTGATTTTTAATTAAACCCTAACTAGTAATTATTTTAATTCTCAAACCCCTAAAAATTAATAGTATGTTAAAATTATTAATAACTTTGTTTCAAGTACTTAATCACATTAATTCAAGTACCAAGTATTACTTTCAGAATTGGATCATAACTTAGAAACCCTAGTTTTATTATAAGTTAGAAACTGGATTCCATTATTTTATGTGTTCATCCTAAATAGTTGCAATCCTAAAAACCTAGGGGTTTAGCCCATGTGATCATATAAGCTATATCTATACCTATAGAACCCTAGTAAGTAATTAATGAATGCATAATCATGATCCATCAACATAAAACCAATTCACATATGATCATCATTTCATGTCTTTATTTTTGGTTAACACCTATATGATCCACTAAGTGCCACCTAGATATAAACCCTAGCTTGATACCACATGTTAGCACCATTGATCACCACTCCTATATACCACACCATTAGGATCAACCTCAACCATCAAACCCTAGTAGAACCATAATGATAAACCCTAGTACCAATCTTGTGTAGTAATACACATCACATGCTCCTATTCCCCTGAACCCTATTCAGGAAGTGATAAACCATCTAGTTTAGAAGCCATTAATCATTACTTAGTGAAGCAAATGTGAAGCCATAGTAAACCCTAACTTATAGCAACACCTTAACCATCATCCTTTGATATGATACCATAACCAACCATAGTAATAAACCTGCCAATACTTGCTATACAAAAACTCATTCTAGTTAAGAACCAACTAGTTCCTATTAGTAAAACTAAATGAACCCAATAGTAAACCCTAGAGTTACATAGCTCCTATGCCTAGTAGTTCATATTCTTATTTAACCTGTTCTTCAAAAGTTATTCTTTTGAAGTACAAATGTCAATCAAACCTTAGAAGCCCTAATCCTTCTTTGAAATACCCATTATTTCTTAAACAACATGTTCTTCAAAAGTTATTCTTTTGAAGTATAGTATAAGTAATCATCAACCATGTTCTGTAGAACTTAAAATTGACCGCTGTTCTTTACATATTGTTCCCCCACTATTCTTTATGTGTGTACTTGTTATGATGTCTTGTATCACTTGATTATGATGCTAATATAACCAAACCCTAATAAGAACCTTGTTTGAGAACCATTCTAAAAGTGCAACACACCCTAAAGAAATCTTTACAACTCATCAATCTTAAATCATCGGGATCAGGTTACGCTCGGGACAATTGCATCTCATACTATGCATTATAGCATCTTTGCCAGTTCTTTAAACATTGTCCTTACCGGACGATGATGGTATTTCAGCATTTGGAGTTCTCACGTATCGAAGCTTTTGCCTGCATAATCTTGCAGACAAGAAAGGCAAGTTCATCGCTTGCTCATGTCATTTGATTATTTGTATCAAACTATATGCAAAGTACTATACTTATCACTCATGCATTGAAAAGCAAAGTATTATTTTAGAATTATGAATATGACTATGTGGTGGGCAATGGAACCATGGTATGTGTTGATATGGTGGAGGTTCCATTGCATGGGTACTACTCATCTAGGACTAAGTACCAATGCCGTCCAGTGATTCTAGCGCCGTACATATCGCGTTGACCATAAGATCTATAATGGCTCTGGGGAAGCCAGCCGTATCTTTTCCCTTCTGCACGCCAACGGACTGGTAGAGCTGCGGGGTGTTGGAGGCACTGCCGTAGGTTGGGATAGCCTTTTAAATCCCCATCCATTAGTGATGTTAGCTCTACGGTCTATGATGGATTGTCCGGAGTACACCGTGAGTAAAGCCGTATTATCAGAAGAAGTCTACTAGGGGTGTAGGGTCGGACAAAAGGGTGGGTTTACAGTCGCGGAGAAGGCGCTGTGGGCTTGGATCTTACACCTGGCCTCACACCAAAGGAAGTGTGGACGGGAAAGTTAACGCCTGGTTGGCAACAAGGATAAGGTCTCTTATGGGAAAAGTAACGCACCTCTACAGAGGATACTGAATTGTGACTGTCACTCCCTGTTCCGGGAAGGGAACTGCGAACGCGGCAGGAAAGGAACTCCACGAAGTTCTGGTCAACCAGTGAAGACTGACGGGCATAGTTTTTAGAATAAAATAAACCTTTTGAAGAAATGTTTATGAAAACTTGCATTGGCCTATGACTTTCTGGTCTATGGCTGTAGCTAGTGCATGATACACCTATTTCCTAATATGAACTTGCTGAGTACGCTCGTACTCATTCTATCCCATTTGAACCCCATTCTTAGATCAAGGCATCGAAGGAGAATCTACCGTGGAACTCGAAGACAGAGGAGTCAACTGCAACAAGAGAAAGAATCCAATCAAAGAAGTCAATGGAGTAAACTTCTGCATCAGCTGTTATGGAAACCTAGACTAGTAATAGAAGGGAACCTTTCCCTAATCCTAGCACCTAAGTAGCTAGAATTCTATAGCAAGCCAAGTAGCTCTTAAACTTTAGTTAGCAATACGATAGACTACGAGTCATTCTTCTGGAGCTTTATTTGAAGTTTTACCTCACTGTAAAGTAGGAGGTTGTGTTGATCTTATGTAAACAGCTAGTGTGTACTTCTATAGACATACCTTGGACTCGCATATGTTTCTGTTGTACCACTCTGAGAGATGTAATATGAGTGGAACGGTGTTTCACTTGTGTTATGTCAACGACTTGTGTACTACACCATGTAGTGGTATGCTGGGTCATCACAGTATCCGCGCCATGGCACCTTTTCCCTTTTCAAGAAGCTCCCGCGTAAGTTGGTGGGAGGCGAGAGTCATCGACAGGCCGTTGGCCGGAGAATTGCTTGGAATTTTGTCCAAGGCATCGACAGAGATGTTGGCAGCTTCTGCAAGAGAGTAAAATGGGAAAGGTCATTAACAAAAGGCCGAACCCACAAAGTGCAATAATCAACAGAGGTATACAAAGGAGATTACCAAGTAAGGCCAAGGAAGACTGACGAAGGAGTTCGTCCTTCTCAGCCGCCCGAGCTTCGGCAGCCAGCTTGGTTGCCTCCTCTTCTCTCAACTTCTCCCTCAGCTTGCCCAGTTCCTCCTTCAGGGAGTCGACTTCCTGGCGGGCCTCGGCAGCTATCTTGACTGCACCGTCCAACTTCGAGGAGGAAGATTTAACTTCCTTCTGCAGTCGAACCTTCTCTGCCTCTAGAGAAGTGTATTGGGAAGCAAAGGCCTCCAAAGAGGAGATAACTCCTCGCAGGTCCTAAAGGAAAAAAGGATATTCGATGAAGAATCATTAAGCAAGATACACATCAGAAAAGTTCATGTTGTAATCGAAAAAGACTTACAGAAGGAGGAGTCCTGGCGGCGGCAGTTGAAGGAGCATCTTTCCCTTTAGAAAGGGAGGAAGCTGTCGATACCTGAGCTGCGAGGGCTGCTTTAGGAACCGACGCTTCGGAAGCAGCAACGTCCGGCGAAGCAGCTCCGGATTTGGCCTTCTTAGCCGGCGGCTCGATAAAACCTTCGTCACTGTGAAAGGAGATGATTGACAAAAAATTATGAAAGGAATGCAAGAAATAAAAAGGCAAAATATGACTTCAGGAAAGAAGGTGCTTACATATCGAAGAGATCGTCTTCATCGGCAAAATCCGCCGGTTGATATCTTCACGGGCGAAGCCCTGGTCTCCTCCACAGCTGCATTAACAAAGGTATCACGATCAGCGTCATCATCACGCATTGATCCCTCTGTGTCGCAAGCGTCGTCGGATAAGGAAGGACGATCGGTGTGGGCAGCTTCTGAATTTATCGGGTCATTATGTTCACTCTTTGGGCTTGTGGGCCCGACAGTGTGAAAGTCAACAGGGATTGAGGAGCCTCTTCCCTCATAAGTATCATTTGGCGAATCACGCAAGTCGCCCGAAACTATGGGGATCTGTCGAAGAAAGGAACCAATGAGAACAGCGGAAATTATGTCGACTAAGAGGAAGCAGCGTAATAAAAGTATAAGGAGAAAAATTACCTCTGACAGTGGATGATCAGCATCGAGAGGAGTGTAGGAAGATATCAATGGAATTGAGTCTTCTTGACTAAAGAGAGTAAGGCGACGGACTTCATCAAGCAGCTCCTTTTCCGACAGTTCAGCAACATTGATCCTGGTCTCATCTTTTGGACCCGTATACAACCACATTGGACGAACTCTTGCCATGACTGGTTGGACCCGACGTTTCAGGAACACCGCCGCTACCTCTGTGCCGGTCATGGTTTGACCATCGGCCTCTTTGATTCGAAGGAATTTGGCGAATAATTCGTCGGCTGCTGCCCTTTCGTCGGGAGAAAGAGTGTTCTTCCAGGAATCTTTCGGCTTAGCCTCAAGGACGTCGGCAAAGCAAGGAAGCTGGGACTCGGTTGTCAAAGAATCTTTGACATAAAACCATTTCATTCTCCATCCTTGCACAGATTCTCTCATTGGGAAACTGAAATAGTTAACCTCCGAGCGAGCCACAAACCCCACGCCTCCAATAATGAAGGATCCGTTGCTACTGCTGTACCTCTTAACATAGAAGATCTTCTTCCACAACCCAAAATGAGGCTCAATGCCCAAAAATGCCTCGCAGAGGGTGATAAACACAACAACGTGAAGGATCGAGTTGGGAGTGAGTTGCCACAGTTGGATTTCATAAGTCCGTAGAAGGCGAAGAAGGAACTCATGGGCAGGAAGCGAAAGACCCCGATATAGGAATGATAGGAACACCACGGTAAAACCAGCAGGGGAATTGGGCCGAGAAATCGCACCTGGAAGTATCACGTTCCCCTCGTCGGGGGAGACTAATCCAAGGCTTCGGGCCCTCTTCTCATCACGTTTCGTGATGGAGGACGCTAGCCAATCTCCTGGCTTGGCTATTGAGCCTGGCGGCGCTGGCGGCGTCGGAGCTGGAGGAGGAGCGTATGAAGAACTCTTCTTTGGAAGGGTGGAGGAAGATTTGGCGGCGGCGCCACCAGTCGTGGAGCTGCCGGCAGCGATAAGGCTCTTCTTCTTCACCATTGTGAGATCTGGGGAAGATTGGAGAAGCGGTGGTGGCGGCGCAACAGTTGCGGAAGGAAGAAGAAGAAAGGCAAAGACAGATGTGGAAGAAGATTAGGGATTTTTCGTCCTTTGGAGATCTTAAGAGGAGGAGAACTGCGTGGGCACGTGTCGGTGATGCCAGTTTATCAAGTGGACCTTTTTCCGACTGATGGTTGCGGGAATCGAGGAGACGCCTTGGTAACTGTGCGAGAAGGAAATTGCTTGAAAATAGGACCAAGACAGAGAGAGAATGGGCCCAGCGGGTCGCGTCTTGTCGGTCAAAATCAAGACGTCGGTAAAACGTCATCAATGACGTCATAAAGAATGATTGAAGCACTCGAAGGAATAAAAAGCTATCGGATGGTGAACTTGAGTCTATGCACAGATTGCGAAGCATCTGCGCTTAGACCCGGGGGCTACTCCCATCGGGAGCGCTGACGCGCACCCGACATATTGAGGACTTGAAGAAAAAGGATGAAGAAAAAGATGATTGCTTAGCTCAAGTCTGCGCCCAGTTGCAAGCACCCGTGCCCAGACTCGGGGGCTACTCCCATCGGGAGCGCTGGACGCGCGCCCGACAAATTTTTTTGCACTCCAGGATCATGCCCGGGGACTTGATTCTGTGTAGGGTAACGTTGTTTTGCCATCGGTAGTTAACCAACAAAAGTTGGGCACGTTGCTCATCATCCATTACAAGCGGAAAATATATCGGATGACCTATGAAGACCTGCAGAAAACTTCGGCAGAGAAGAATACTCGAGTGGTACAACTTGAGTCTACGCACGGATTGCAGGCATCCGTACCTAGACTCGGGGGCTACTCCCATCGGGAGCGCTGACGCGCACCCGACGAAGGAGGACGATGCTGATTCAAGATGAACAAGGACAATCAAGGAGAAGAACATCGAAAGGAAACATGCTTCAGTCTCTACCCGAACAATGTTCGGCTAGACACTCGGGGGCTATTGACGTGGGCATTACCCTTCGGGTAACCGACATTGCCCTATCCTGTATTGATTAATTGGAGGCCCATGAAGACACCTGGAGGCAAGGTGGGCCACCTGGGCGGCGCACCAGAAGAATCCTTGACGGGCAAGACAAGGGAGCAGCCGAACAAGGAAAGATTAGATTCAAAACTGCTGTAAACCTAGCCGTACTCGGTTAGACCTCTTGAGACCTGGCCTCCTATATAAAATCCAGGAGAGGGGCTGCCGAGGGACACAATCAATCTTAGCAGCCTTAGCCACCAAAAGTCTAGAGCTAGGTCGCCGCATCGCTTAGTCTCTCGACGAGATCTCAGCCGAACTATTCGGCACCCCATTGTAACCCATTATCTTCATAATCAAGAACAGACAGGCATGACGTAAGGGTTTTACCTCATCGAGGGCCCCGAACCTGGGTAAATCGCTCTCCCCGCTTGTCTGTGAACCGATGTTTCGTGTCAGCTTGCAGAATTCCGTCAACCCTAAGCCCCAATCGGAGGGCATTGCCGAGGAGTACCCTCGACAGGTGGTGCGATTCCCTTCGCCCTGACCCGGTTCATTTGGAGGGGAAGAGCGGCACCACGGGGAGAAGGAGATGCGCTGCTCGATGGGTCTCCACCCGCGGTAACGACAACACCCCAAATGGTGAACGAGGTCGTTGATTTGCGGACGAGATCCACCGAGGACGACGAGCTCCACCGAGGACGGCAGTCGATTTGGGGACGAGATCCGCCGAGGACGACGAGCTCCGCCGAGGACGGGAGTCGGACGAGGCCGGGAACGGAGAGGGGGTCCGAGCTCGGGCGCTGGCTGTGCAGAACGTGGCGGCGGCGGAAACCGTAGCCTGCCCTGGCTCGGGATGGGGAGGAGGATGGAGCGCGAGGGTGGGGGGGGGACGGTTCGGTTCGACAGAAGACACTAGGCTGATCGGTTTATAAGGGGTGGCATAAATTTTGTAAATATGCTGAAGTATTGAGGTCATTTTCGTCCACGCTAACTCAGGAAGCAGCAAAAAGCTCGGGAAGTAGGTCCGAGGCTGCTTCCGGACTCGCAGCAGTTCGTAGTTCATTTTCTCCCAACGCTTTTTGCCAGCGCTTTTCAATCTCTAGATGTTTGTTTGGGCTTCTGCTTTAGAAACAGAAGCCCAAACAAACACAGCCTTAGCCCGTGACACACACCCCACAGAAATAACCATACAAAGACTGCCGAGCTCTCCTGAAAAAAAAAAAGACTGCCGAGCGGGCCTTACAGGGGTAAAAAGGACATACCGCTAACGCACGGCCTATATTCACTGTGGAAAATCGATCGGACGGCCCAAAAGGGCTAAGCTCCATGGAAACCCCATGGGGTGGCACCGTTCTTCTAGATCCCCCACCCCTGTGCACGTAGCCGCCGTCCAGTCTGAGCAACCAAATTCCGTGAAACTAATAATCAGTGGGGATGCAAAGCCTCTCGCGCTCGATTGTTCGAAGCGTCGGCAGAGTCGCCTCTGCTCAGCCTCGCTGGTGGATTCCATCGTTCGCTCAAAGAGATGCTCCTCTCATGAAGTCAGTATCTCGGCCTATCCAAATCAACATGTTTGATCTTTTTTTCCTGTCTGTTCTTGCATACTTTCGTTTCTTACTTCCAAACTTGTACCATCATAATCATGCACCTTTCTTGGATCGGGATTTCTCCCTTTGTTTTATTGAGATCTGGTCGGAGGACAAGGAAAATAGATCGTTTTTACTTCAATCGACACCCACGCCCTATGAAGAAAAGGGATTTATTTTCTCTTTGTTTTGTGTCAGCTATTTTTTTTTCACTTCGTTGTCAAACCCACCGGCAATTTCCATCTATATGCCAAAGTTACAATCTTTTTTCAATACAATTTCAAAATGCCATAGTACGGCTCAGCTTGTGCTTCTCTGTCGTTATCTAGTTATCTATACTCTGTAGTTTTCTCTTTTTCTTTGTAATATTCGTGCAGCACTCCTGCATGTTTCTCATAAAATAAGGAATTGATATATGTTAGACTTAAATTTCACTATTATGTTGGAATCAGTTTGAAATCGATTTCAGTTTTGCTACTAATAAGTCACCATTTTAATCTGTACTGACATTTCTTATTTGAGCCGGATGATATGGTTGACCTGTTATGTTTATCTTTGCACCCTGGCAGTCAGAAGAAGCAGACTAAGCTGGATTGGCAGCGCCTCTGGTTCTCTTTTGCCACTATAGACCTCATTGATAAAGCAGCGATGAAGAAGGCAGCAGAAGAGAGCAATCCCATTCTAGACGTGAAAAGTGTAACCAAAGATGCATATTACATGCCAATCATTCCGGGGAGCAGCCACGGTGATGCCATTATGAACAATCTAAGGCTTGATTGGGAAATTGATTCTGACCGTACAGAGAGTATGCTATCCGAATCTCCTTTCATATTTTTATTAATTTTATCATTCCTAGGACATTAGGCAGTGAGAATCATATTGTCATAAGTTGCTCAGAATCTTTAGATAACTTTGCTTTATTCTTATTTTTACTAGAGTACATTACAGTTGCCCCTGGCCTTAGATGGTGCTCCCTGAGTTGTCACAACTAGGTTCAACTTTGTGACGAACTATGACTCCCACTATTATTGAAAACCACATGTAAAGATTTTTTTTAACAAGAACAAGTCAGATTGGTGTGGGAGTTTTTAATGAAGATTTTGCATTTGACATATCTATTCTTTGCTAATTTCATCAAGTAGATTAACTAGACAAGCATTCAGTTACTTAAGTGCAATTACACATCATTCCATACATAGGATTGCATTAGTACATCAAAATAACAACATATTGTTCCCACTTTGTACAACATTAGGCTAATGGACATGGTTGCAAATATAAAGACATTCGGTTATAAGGGTTTCCGTCGGCCCGACTCATTTCGGACACGATTTGTGTCCGTTTCGGTCCGTTTGCGTTGGACGCGGACACGAAAATGGCACTTTTTTCTACCTTTCCGTGTGTGTCTGCCCTATCCCTAGCAATAGTACCTATTTTTTGACCACAAAGGCCAGGCCAGTATAGGCCTTGCATTAATGTGAAGAGAAAGAATATAGGTAAGGAGAAAAATAGAGCTAATCAGATCTATCCAACGAATTTTAGAAAATAGTTTTGACACTAGACTCAATAACGTCCGTTGGCAAAGTCATCCTACAGGCTGGACTAATGGGCTATCGTCAAACCTGAGGCTCTAATACCAACTTGTGATGCCCCGGAACCGGTACCATGAGGATTCCAGCGAACCCGCCGAAATCCGCACGATATCGATTCTGAGACGCCCTCCGACACGACGTGCGCGACGAATCACACACGTGATGCTAGAGGAATTAACACGAGCGGTAACATTACACCAAGTTTACAATAGAGCACACAAGATACACATATATTACAACAACGACTCCAATGAGTCAAGATACAAATATACAATACAAAGATCCAAATCATACATAAGATCGAATACGTCCGAGTACGGACAAGATACAAATTGGACTAAGAGTCCTGAAGATAACCAGTGGCGTCCATAACCCTGCCCAGGCCAAGCCGGAAGGGTAACCTTGCTAACGTCGGCATCTTGAACCTGTCCATCGGTTGCCGACAAAAGGGAGGAAACAAAAGAGAAAGAGAAAAGGCGAGAGTAAGTACCAAGGAACGAACTCCGGCACGTACTTAGCGAGACTAGAAATGGCTATGCTCGCCGTATATATATATATATATTCCTGGGGCTATATAGTAGGTTTAGCGGCAGCAAACTATAACCAATAGAGACACGCTACAACATCCGTCTAATCAGAGCAGATAAGAGAGCGCATAAGGTAACAGATAAATAGTACACAAACATAACCCAGCCAAATACACATATCCCCTTCAACAAAGCGAAGAAGCAATGTAAAAGGCACTCCACGGTTGACAATTTTATTATATGTTGGTTGTAGTAATGCTATATTACTACGCAAGTTATTATCAGATTATTAGCAACAAGATAACAGTGTAAGTTGTTCTATGATCAAGCTATAAAATTCCAAGTCGTCCATACCGCGGACACGGCTTATCGATAAGATTGTAACCCTGCAGGGGTGCCCAAATGTGACCACACGCACGCTCAACCCACTTGCGACAGGTGGATATCACGACTCGCACTCTCCTTCACTACAACAATGTCCAAGAAGCCACCTAACTAAGTTAACCCGTATCGAAGTCCGGCCGTGCTCCGAAGCGGACTTAGCTGTTTGCGTCTACGGCTTTCGGATGGAAACAGTGCCCGCAGGGTGAATCCATGTTCAGCAATACGTACCGCGTCTACGAGCGTGCAAGAGACAACGGGGTTACAAGGCACTCACGGCTTCCCCAAAAGTAACATCATATCATCTGACCACAAAGAAACATGCTTGCACGCCCGAGAGAAACAGACAAACATTCAAACTAATTGTGGCCAGTGGTCGAGGGGAGACCCGGTAAGCATACCCACGTGTGGTTAGAGCGCTCAGTCTCGGAACAGATAACAAGAACTCGGGTCCTAGGGGACATTAGCGAGTCAAAGTTCCGATGCTTTCGCAAAGGGGCTCACAGATGCCTCTGCTTACAATTTTAGTTGTTAACAGTTAACTAAAGCATGTGTATCTCCAACAACTGATATAGCATGTGATAACCTCCCAAACAACCCAACATATACCGATAATAGATCGAGATAAACAACAAAGCCTAAACACGCCTACGACTCGCAAGGCTCAAACATCAAGCAACGGCTATGGGTAAGGAATGATACATATATGATTATTATGGTAAACAAGTGGAATAGGACACATGACTCGATAAAGAATCGCAACATAAGGATAGCAGTGCGAGGGAGAGCAAAATATAAAATAGGTGAAAAGAGAGGGCTCGCCTGTGAAAAGCTGAAGAAGCACTTGTCGGAGAACTCGTCGTACCTCACATCAACACTTCGTGATCCTATCCGGGAAGAAGCAAATGCTGGAACAAACAACGGATGCAAGACTTACTACTACGGATAAAGAAGATCCAGCATGATCAAGATGATATGCATGGCATGGCAGATATGATGCGATGCAGCTTATCCAATTAATCGGAGTCGGAACCCCGGACAATCAAATTAGGTTGGAGTTGCATGTCTATTGGCAAAGTTAAGTGGTTGTTAGCATGGCATATCATGGCAGGGGTGATCTACTTCAAATTTAAACGGAGCGGGGAGAACCTTAGTTGGAAATCCGAATTGCTCTGCATACATGTGAGGTGAAAATACACGACTATCGATGAATTACATGTTGCATGATGCAAACAGGTATATGGACAACATATTAAGGTTCCTCTCATTTTTTCTGATCAAAATTGATATAGAACACATTTAATTTGGAGTTACCAATTAAAAGTTATTAACAATTTAGGGTTTTGTTATTTTCAAATAGATAAAAAGACTTTATTTAATTCGAAAAGGACCTGAAAACAAAATACAGTAAGGGGGGAGGACCTCGGGTTGGTTTTGAATACTTCCAGGAGGTTTTCATGGAAATGACGTGGCCAGGGACCGCGGGTTTGGGAAAACAGAAAAGCAGGGGCCTATCTGCATAAGGTACAGATCTAGAGGGGGCGGATTTTTCTCACCGAGCGGATCTTAGCCCGTGAGGCTGGCAGGTGGGTCCCAACGCCATGTCAGCGCCATGCTGGCAAACCTTCCGTGCACGAAGGGATGCCGCGCGCGTCGCAGGTGACGGTGGTCACCGGGGTTCGACGGCGAGCGCGCGAGAGTTCTCGGGCCTCCTAGCAAGCGCGCACGAGCGCACTGGACGCCTCTCGTCGGCGCGGAGCGAGGGGAGGTGGCGCCGCCAGGGGAGGCCATCGGAGGGCGGCCGGCGACGATGACTGCGAAGGGGGGCGTCGGCATCACGGTGAGAGAGCAAAACAGGTGGCAACGAAGGAGGTGAGGATGTCCCGGAGGTAGAGGCAGGTACCAGGAACGCGATGAAGGCCTCGGCGGTAGAGGGGAAGGTCGGAGACGGTCGACATCGTCGAATTTCATCGCCGGAGTCGGAGAAGATTCGGCGAAATTGCCGTTGATTGGGGAAGAAAGGGGACGATTCCTTCGGCACGGAGGATGAGGTTGACGTTGCGCATCTCGTGGTGGTCCCGGCGGGGCTTGGGGAGGTCAGGAACGACGGCGCCATGGCGGCGAAGGTGCGGTGGCGCTCGGTTGTTTCTTCCCTGCCGTGCATCTTCTTCTTGGAGAGGAATAAAGGAAAGGGAAAGAGGAGAGGGGATAAGGACGAGGGTTGGCGTGGTGTGGTGCTGTGTGGTCCAGAAAAGCAGAAGAAAAGGGAGGCTCGCGCGGGGAGGAAGGTGGTCATCGCTGTCTGGGGAGTTCACGGTCCTGGCATGAAGGGGAAAGACGACGAGGTGAGGAGCGTCTCCTCGCTGAATCGGTACGGAGAAGTGGGCTGGGCCAGAGGAGGGTGGAGATGGTGGGCTGCCAGGGGAGAGAGAAAGGAGAGGAGAATGGGCCGGAGGAGAGGTGGGCCAGAGAGAGGGGCCCAGGAGAGGAAGAGAGAGGCCCGGGTTAGGTTAGGTTTTCTTTTTCTGTTTTTGTTTAATAACTTTTGAACTCAAATTATTTTTTGTTTTAAATTGAAACAAGGTGAGGGTGAGATTCAAAAATAGTTTTTCAACATAATTTTATTTGTAATCAAAACAAGCACATCTTTAATCCAATTTAATTGATGAAAAAGGCTGACTTATTAAAAAGGAAAAAGAGAGAAGGGTTATGGTTTGGTTGAAAGAAAAGAAGAGGGGAGGTTCTCATTTTATAACTACATGAGAGGGAAGCACAAGATTTAGGGTTGGAGCTTGGATTGCAAAACAAGAGAGGGAGAGAGAGAACCAAACAAGAGCACATGAACAAGATTTGATGCAAATTTTATAAAATAAAGGGTGGCATGATAAGATGCATATGATGCTTATGCCATGATGATGCACAAAAGGAACAAAGCAACAAAAATCTAATAGGGTACTACCCTGGGCCGTTACAATTAATTAGGGAGGAGAGAGAGGAAAAGATGTTTTTGTTTGGCCAACACGTGGGCCATGCATTAATTAGTGAGGAGAGAGGGGCCAGCCAGGTCACATGCACGCGCATAGTGTCGCGCAGACGCATTCGCGGCGCAAATTTGGTCCCGAAATGCGTTTGCGGGACAGTCCGGTCACTATGCGTCTGGGCTGCGCAGATGCAAACAGACGCTTTTGGTCTGTTTGCGTCGGGCCGCTGGATATGCCCTAACAATGCATTCACATTACCACTTTTGCATCAGTTGGCATGAGTGGTAATCTAACATGAATGAACTTCTCCCCTTGTACCTACAATAAGTATAACAGACTTTATAGGAGCGCTGTATTGTAGTAACAAAAATAATAATTATTACTTCTCTGATGTCCTCTTATTTGTATCGGCTGTGCAATGTTTTCACAGTTGATAGAGTTGACTAATGGGATTAATTGAGCACAACTAAAAGAAATGTTTAGAAAATTTGGTTTTAGGTAAAACAATATAAGTATGCATCTAGTGCCTATCATAGATTAAAAAAAAGTTCAACCTTCTTCTATCGGTGGAGGACTTGGCCGGAGAGTGGATGGCGGTGGAACACCATAGACTAGGCAGCAGGGGGAGTTTGAGCCACGGCGACCCAGGCATCGGGGCGGTCGTCTAGCCTCTGGGAACGGCGGCAACTTGTCTGAATACCCGGATAGAGGTGGTTGGGGGAGGGGAGTTGTACGGCTGACGATGGGGTGTCAGGGGGGGGGGGGGGGGGGGGGCAGCGGTTGGCCTGGAAACAATAGCCGCCATTGGGACAAACGACAGGAGAGAGGATCAGTGACACTTTTCATGTAATTTTTTTAAACCATGAAAACAAGATGCACTGAGATATACTCCTTTGATTTTAGCTAGAGACGCTCGGGAAGCTGCCTTCCACTGTGAAGTATTGGGAAGGAGCAGCTGCGTGGAGTTGCTTAAAATCATGTTAGTTTTGGACATTGGCATTGATCCCAAAGCAACAGTTTGCTATCAATTTGTGCAAGTAAATGTGTATGTATAAGTTACTATGTATTACGAAAAATATTTCATGAAAAATCTAGCGTGTCAATTTAATGTTTTCAGTATTGGTAGTTGTTCTTATTGCGATGATCAAACAATAATTCTTTTGCTAGTGCAAATTCTAAAACTAAACATTTATGAATCGGAGGGAGTATGCCTAGACAATGGATTTCTAAAACTAGACATTATTATCTATATCAGGCTACTCAATTATGCATTTTCAGTTAAACCTTGTAATATCCAAGGGGTATATGGGTCACAAATTTGTAATAAAGACGTGAGGTGCTGAACACTGGGAGACTACCGGCGTTTCTTATGGTGTATATAAATAACATCGTGGAGCGCATGGAAAAGAAATGCAACACTTCCCCTGGGTATACCTAGTTATGCATATTTTTTTTAGGGAAGCATTAGTTTAGGTAAGAACATCATTGTTCACAGGATCTTAATATTATCAACTATTCCAAGACGGGGTTACTAGAGTTAAATGAGTGCAACATGGGTGTTCACCATCACGCAAGCCCATGTATCTGAGGTGGCTGGAGTGGCAGCTAGCTGAGAGTTGCCAGGAGTTTTAGGAGTACTGCAGTAGTACTGTTGCTGAACTAGTGGTCAAACAAGATACATAATTTACTACAAAAGTCAAGGTACGTAAGCGACTTAGAAGTTAACTGGATAAGGAAGTTTGCTACTCTATACGAGAAATGTTTTTTTCACGTGGATAGCACCCTGTTTAGTCTGAACTATTGACCTGCAATTCAAACCTGGGTGGGCGAGCTCACCACTGAGCTCTAGCTACCAAGCCAGCACTTGGTTCTCGTAGGGCCAGAATGGCATCATTAGTTGTTGCAAGTCTACTGAATACCAGCATACCAAGACACCTTTAACTCCTTAGACCACAAGGGCATGAAGGGCACGTAAGGGCATGAACACTTAATTTCAGCTACGAAGACATGGCTACCTAAGGCAGCAACATCATACGACTAGCATTTTCATGGCATACCAACCAAATGGTCACATCTTTTATAGCCACTCTGCCGTTTCACCATGCTAACTTCAGTTATTTCACCCAACTGTAATTACTGACATTTAGTATTTGGACTATCATGAGCTAGTGAGTAACCACACTAAAGTTAAAGCCAAGGAGCCACCCAAAAGAGGCTCACAGAAGTCCCCACTTAGATAATGAATTCGCTAAATGTATATTCATACCAATATAAAATAAGTCTTAGCTAAGATAGGGCACCTTTGATCTGTACTGTTAAAAAATAGTACTATTTCAGTTTCATAATTGTCTTTTCAATGGCTGTGAAAAAGGTTAGACTCTCCCCTGAGTCACTTTTGTTATTATTGCTTTGTTAGTTGGTTAACAATTCAATTTATGTGGGTAAACTATTTTTATGTTGGTATTATCTTCTGCTCATTCCTGAATTCTTGTGGGCATTATTTAGTACTCGTACCCTACCTAAGTAGTCTGGGTATCGGTTAGTATATAGGCAGTAGATTCCCATTGGCAGGTGTTCAATTAAATGTCGCAAGTCATAGTTTACTTTATAATATTCATTCCTCAATTAAATTAACTAACAATTGCGGTATAACATGTGATCTTTGGTGAAGCTCGGTTGGAGCCTGCGCGTGGATACTATATGACATGTGACATGATGCAGATTTTCTCATTGAAGTTGACTAAATCGCCTATCAACAGTGCGTCATTACAGTTATATGGATACATAGCAGCACGGGATGAATTTGATTTAAAGCTTAATTATGTTTTCCGTCGTAGCAGAGATGATCCCATCATTGTGCAGCAGGTGAACATTTATACTTTTCTGCAATCACCGTTATTTACGTGTGTGGATGAAAATGTGAATGAAAATTACGTACTTGCGATGGCATACTACAACCAACTGATCTCCTTCAGTTCATAAATGCTTGGATAGTATTAGAGTAAATGGAATGAAAACCACTCACAGAAGCCAAAGATTTGTGTAAATACTCACTTAATGGGTATTTTAGATCTAATAAAAAGTTCTATGCAAATAAATCTCATATTATTTTGAGTGTTCAGGATTTTAGCTTCGGAAGTTTCTTGTCTTGCTATGAAGTACTAATATCAATAATATTACAGGGCTCTCTGATTGAAATGACCGGACCTAAGAGATGCATCGCATTTTTCAGTGATGTTCTACTAGAGTTTGACATGAGGATCAAGAACGGAGAGAAAGGAGAAGATGATGTACAGCTGATTGATGGAATATTGGAATTTAAAGGACATGTGATGCGGTGGGAACCAGGGGAACTTCGCATTGGTGGCAGTTGTGGTGCAGTTGATATGTGTTTTGCATTAGTTAATAATGCAGTGACGGCCATAGTTGAAGTTATCATATCAGAAGTGAAGAATGGTTTTGATTTATCACTCAGTTCCATTGTTGATGTTGTGAAGGTACCTGAAGAATTTCAGCTTTTTGTTGGCCCTGTCCGTGAATCGTGTGCCTTGAGAAAGTTCGTAATTGCTGTCACAATAGATTCCGTGATGCATTTGAAGTTCATTGCTGGTCACAAAGGCACTAAAGGTAATGTGAGACGCAGTTGTTCCTTCGAAGCTAAGCTAAATGGATACGCTAGACGTCAAATAATGCTTGATTTTGCCTCTATCTCCGTGAAGGTCACTTGGGCGTCGTGGGTTCCTGCACAATCTCCTTAATCGTTTAGTTGTAAACAGTGTCCTGTAATTTTACTTGACAATATATTACTATTACTATTACTACAACATTTAAGGCTGTTGAATACCCAGCCTGGTGAGGGCACTCTCCGCGCACGTAATTTGTACCGTAGGATCTTACTTAAAATTGATCGAGGCCGTCAGTTTCCATTGTTTGTCTCAGATTTTTTTCACTGTGGGTTATCTTTTCACGGTCATTGTAACTGGATCCGGTGTAATCTGGCCCCAACTATCAGTCTCATCCCACCATGAAAGCTTCGTCAAAAAAGTCACCGTTCCTCTGCTTCACGTTCACCTCTGCCCTTCCTTCATTCTCACCTAATCTATCGCGCATCCCCACCGGACGAGAAAATTACAAAAAACCACCACATATCAGGCAGTCGTTTCAAAAAGCAACCACTATTTGAATTTGTTTCAAAAAACCACCACTCTACGGTTAACACATTGCAAGGTGCACTGATTCATGTCTAACAGTGATTTAATGGCCAAACTGACATGTGGGTCCCGCTGCTAGGCTGACGTGGCATGTGCACTTTGCAAAAAAGCCCTTTATACATTATAAATTTTGGGGGACCCACACGTCAGATCCTCTCCTCTCTTTTACAGTTTATTTCTTTCTTTTTTTAATTTCTTTTTCATTTTTTGAGGGACCCACACGGCATATCTTCTCCTCTGTTTTACACTCCCCATCTCCACCTCAGGCGCCCGCGCCGCTCCCCATCGCCGTCGGCGCCGCCACTCCCCATCGCCAGAGCTCGCTCGCCGGCGCCTCCCCTACACCCTGCCGGGGTGCCCCACTCCCGCCGGAGCCCGCCCGCGCCACCCCCCTTCCGGAGCGCTCGCGCTCGCCGGGCGCCTCCGCAACACCCTGCCGGGGTGCCCCACTCCCGTCGGAGCCCGCCCGCGCCACCCCCTGCCGGAGCGCTCGCGCTCGCCGGAGACTGCCAGCGCCTGCCGGAGGCAGCCAAAGGCTCCCCCAATTCATGCCCGCCTGCTACCAGCGGCAAGCCAGCCACAGCTCGTCGCGCCGCCGCCAAGGCTCCGGCGAGAAATTAACGTCGGAGTAAGGCTCTATGTCCTAAGATGATAGCCTGAGGACCATCAACGAGGCTAAGCGCACCTCCCAGGCTTCTCCATAGACTCCGGCGAGTCCTAGAGCGCTACCCCGACGCAGGCCAAGCCGTGGCGCCACCGTCCTTGTCGATCCCGGCAGCCCCCTTGCTCGGATGCCGGCAACAGCGCTCCACACCACCAGTGAGGTATGGTATCCGCGAGAGGATTGGCCGCCTGGGTGTGATCTCCTGGATGAGGTGGGCGGCCGGCGCCCTGGAGCGGGTGAGGGCGAGCTCGGCCGTAGCACGGCTGGGCGATCTCCGGCCGTGGGCGGGCGCAGGTGAGCGTGGTCGACCGCGGGGTACTCCCTCCAGCCATGGCGGCGAGCTCCGGACAGCGCACGAGCAGGCCACGTGACGAGCGGGATGGGGCGGTGCTGGCGAGCTCTCCCCGTTGAGAGAGAAGAAGGAGATGTGGGAGAGAGAAGAGATAGGGATAAAGATGGAACTGACAGTGGACCCAGTGGTAACTTGCAAAAAAGCCCATAATTTAATGTGTGTTCACCAATCTAACTCTGTTGACCGTCATAGCTTGCCACGTCAGCCTGACATCGGGTCTCACCTGTCAGTTTTTCACTTAGACTAACGTTTTAAGGAAATTAGTGCTTTTTGTTACGTGTTACCCGTAGAGTGGTGGTTTTTTGAAACAAAATCGAATAGTGGTTGCTTTTTGAAACGACTGCCTGATATGTGTTGGTTTTTTGTAATTTTCTCCCACCGGACGAACCCTAGCGGCGGCCGCCTTCGACGCTTGCTGCGCGTGTGCCCGGGCCTCGCTGCTGCTGGCACAGCTCTACCCCGGCCTGCACCGTTGCAAGCGCACGCTACACCGTGGGGTTCCAGCCCGACGAGCACGGCGGCGACGTGAAGGTCGTGGCCGAGCTTGCGTCAGAGGAGATCGCCGTGTTGCTCTCGGTGCTGGGCCATGGCGTGGAGAAGTGCATCCCCAAGTTTTTCGGAAGGCATGAAAAGAGGTGGGGAGGAGGGGGTGGATCCCGTGCTACTCCCAGACATCTCGCAGTTGGTGTTGTCCGCTCTCGTGTTTTCCGGCACCCTCCAGGATGACACCAACGTTTGTGGCAGGGAGATTTCTGGTGCTGCTAGGAAGCTGACAGTGCAGGAGTTCACATCGTGGGTGTTCAGCGCTTCAGAGCCAACAAGTCTGCAGTTTGCTAGCAAATGGCAGCCCCTGGTTTGATCTAAAAAGGGCATACCCTGGTTCACATTGTCTCTGCGCCCAGAATTGCTAATGACCACACCATTTGAATTGATTTTGTTGTCTACTATTTCATTGCACTTATGTTGGATCAAATCATTAGAGATTGTATTTCAATACATTTAGCTGGCTATATCTTAGTTTATTTCTACATGTTTTTAGGATCTGTAGTCTGCTTGTTTGGTGCCTTTCTTGACTTCAGAGAAACATTTTCTTAGATTTCCTTTGCAAGAGCATGCTGTTAGTATCCCTATTAGACTATTACCTCTTCCATGTATTGGTTCTTAATCAGCATGTACATAGTCAGTAGCTTACATGAAGTGGATAGTTTTTTTTTTTTTGAACAACATGAAGTGGATAGTTAGGTATGGGATTGATTTAAGCTAACAAAATCTAAAGAAATCAGTAGCTTACATGAGGTAGATTATTAGGTGTGGGACCAATTTAAGCTCAAAATCTGAAGAAATTATGGATCATTGGTTGACATATTTGTTTGTTTTCCATTCTTTAGTATGTTTAATGTTCAGTACTGTATGCGGTTCAGGAATGGGTTATTTTGTTGAGATTAAGTATTGTGTTTTCCGTTTAATGCCATGTAGTTATGTAGTTGGCTTAACCAAGCGTATACCTCAAGGTGTAGCTCTAGATTATGATGAGAGTTAATGGTAGTGTGAGCTTATCTATCCTTCTGTAAGTGATATTCTATCAATGGAAGGGAATAATAATTGAGAGGAAGAATAATAAATATTTTAAAGTCTGACTTGCATGTCGATAGGTGAGAGAATGAATAATTATAGGGGTCTGTATTCCTGTCTTTATGATGCTTTGTTGACGTAAAATAGAGTTTTTTTTTACTATACGTACATGCTTGTTGACATTTTCCTTGGGGCTACGGCTACTGGGCATGTGTTTGTCTTTTTTGATGTATCAAATTGTGATAGTTACTTCTGTGATGCATGATATGTAGGACCTTCCTGTATTGTGCTGCTTCCAGACTCAAAGGTTTCAGTAACTTTAAACATGTTCCACTTATGTAATACTAATTCAAGATCATTTTCTTGCCTGCTTGCAGATCCTAAGGTATTGAGTAAATATTAGTAAGCCTACGAGCAACCTTTTCTCTCATTTGTTTTAACTTATAGCTATGATGACCCAAATTTGAGTTCTGACTCTTACAGATTAGCTTTCCCTTACAGATTAGCTTTCCCTAATCCATTTGTGGCATGTCTCATTAATCATCTCAGTACTTGTCCATAGAACAGTTACAATAGTGCTATGCTTTTGAAAGTTATTGTGTGTTGTGCTATTTCCTAAAAACACATCGTAAAACAATATTAGATTTTGTTCTTTTCATTACTTTTTAGTCTCTTGCAATATTGCTAAATTTCTTCTCTCACAATAGTGGTACATGTCACTCATTTTAGTTAATCCAAGTTGTATCTACATGGTACAGTTGTATGTTTTCTCGAAAGGCCATTGACGATCTTTAATTATTAAGATAAGGAGAGAGTACAGAGGTATTACAACCAGCTCCGAGATGGAGCAAATAGGGCTGATCTTGGACAGGCCCAGGATTTACAAAGAGCACACCACTCCACAACTCCAAGCACTAAGCGTACAGTTAGATGGAGCACCCTTAAGGTGTATTTTTTTTTAGGGAAGAGCATGCTCCACCAATCGATCGCCACATAGGCCATAGCAACTCCTCCGTAAACCTAGCAAACACATCCTGTGCACTATGCTGCAAATTCTCAAAAAAATTGAGTTCCTCTCCTTCCAGATCTTCCAATGTACCAGGATAGAAATTGTGTCAAAGTCACCCCTGTTAGTTTTTGGCACCCTCTTCCTGACTTTCGTCCACCGCCTGAAATTGGGAAGTCTGCTGCTTACCAGGCTCTAATACTTTGCCAGACTTGCGCGGTGAAACGACAGTGGACAAAGAGGTGGGTATTTGTCCAAGGTGTGGAGTGACACAACTGAAAGGACCCGCAGTTCGGCCACCCTCTTCGTTGCAAGTTGTCCGCAGCGAGGCACCTCTTGTGAACTGCCAACCACATGAAGAAGCTCCACCTCTTGTGAACTGCCAACAAATCTGGAAACAACTGTGAGAACCGGAACTTAACATTCCGACCCCCCTGTGTGACTCGTCAATCCAGGATTAGCTTGACGACACAGCGAAATAAATATCATATTGCAGAACGTGCAAAAAGTAATTATTACAAAGTTTGAGCCACAAAGTGAAATGTCTTGTGACATTTATTACAACCAGAAAGCATAGCGGATAATAAAATGCGAAGTAACTCCATCTCAGCCACAGGCAGTCGATGTAGTCCCCGAGGCCTCACTCCTCAGCGTCGTCGTAGTCGCCATGGTCTTCACCATCTTCATAGTACTCTGAATATCAACAAAAGTTTTGCCATGAGTACATTTCGTACTCAACATGCCCCCTCATGCAAACCTACTAAATCTACATGAGGCTTCAAAGAAAGGCTATATGGTTCTTTTGCAGAAAAGCCAGTTTTATTTGCAATACAACACTAGATTTGATAAAAGCAGTTTTAGACGAAAACAGGTTTTATATTCAGTGTAATATTTCTCATCAATGTGACTGTCCACGACAACTCACACATAGCATAGGATTCAGATTCCAAGGAAAGGATGGAGGTAAAGAGGGAAATAGCAAAACAGGTTCCTGTATGTCAAGAAGGATTCATGTGTCGTCCATGACTGTGGACGCGGCTATTCGAATAGGTTTAACTCTGCAGAGGTGGTACACTTTCACCACATGTCACAATCTCGCCTTGTTGCAACCAGCCGTCGCTAGCATAGCAATAGGGAGTTTGTGATGAGGTCTTTTAGCTAGATCCCCCAAAGATGTGACATGCCCACCGGGTATGGCACACGGAACTGGGAGTACGTCCCCAAACCGGTCCCCCCATCTGTGCCGAAGGTTCCCCCGTAGGCAGACACCTCATCAGCGGTACAGCGACATCGACACCTAAGGCTGACTAACATACTCAACCAATCCAGTGCCCATATAGCATGTGGTTGTACGGTTGTCACAATCTTCAAATCCAAGACTTGTTAGGATCCTTATGCGGCACGGACGACGGATTGCCCCCTCCAACAAATGAAGGGCAGCCAACCGCTCCTTCAACATCTGATCCAGCTGTCGCCCGCGTCATGTTTAGATGGTAAGTTTCACCCAGAGTAGCATAGAGTAGAGGAAACAACAATGGCTAACTAGCCCAGCTCAACGAGGTCAACAACTTTCAAAGGGGTATTTTGACCCATAGGTCGATCAATTCCTCCGAAGAGGCAACATGAAGTTTCCTAATGATTATTTAGCATGTCTAAGCATTCTACTCTATCAGGATTATATATAATTACTACTCAGGGTATCAAGTAAAAGGCGACAAGCAGATCAAGTTGGTGTGTCAATCAACACGCTAGCTACTGGAATAAAATAGCATATATTTGTAAAACATAAAATAACATGCAAGTTGTAAAACTGGGATAAATATGATGAGAGGGCATGCCTTCGTTGTCAAACTCTGTTGCGGTCAAAACCCACCGGCGGGCAGCGACGGGCAACACAGTAGAGCCGGGAACAACTTAGGGCTGCGGCTGGCCCTGGTCCCTCCGAGCGACGGCCCGCAAAGCCTCTGGTACACACGTCCGATGCTGATGCAAGGGCGTGCCACCTGACCTATACCTGGTCAGGAAGGTGATGGAGATGCCTCGCTTAGTTTCCTGCATGTCATACACGTAAACATTAAATACGAGCCTCGATCGGCTCTCAGGTTATCCTGTGAATCGGCTCAAGGAGCCGATCCACCCATGATTCGTACGAGGTGCACGAATATATGGTGGTCCTGCTTGATCAAGATAAAGCTAAAGCGATCTACGACGATTTAGGGTTTTCACCGCATAATCGGATCATCCTACTCACGATTGGGCCTCGCGGCCACGCACGGTGATCGTAAGCCGATCCTAGACAAGGCCTAAAAACCAACACGAGGTTGATCCCCGGAACATCCTGTCTAGGACTAGCAAACGACACCCTACGTGCCGCTGGATCCTCCAACCCTTTGTAAGGCCTAACTATTGCAGATATTAAACTAATCCTTGAAGAACAAGGAGCAACCGTAACGGATCGGATCTACTAAATAATGATCAAGCGGGGTGCCGCCCCTACACCTAAGATAGGTGTAAGGGCGGCTAGATATGCAAGGGTTGCACTACGATAGCATATTATACGAAGAACTATGCTAACCCTAACACATCTATGATAACTACGTTGCTTGCCATCAAAAAGGCTTCAGTACGAGCAACGCATGAACAACATAAAGCTTGTGCTGCCTAGATCGCAAGATGCGATCTAGGCAGCATGATGCTTACCGGTAGAAACCCTCGAGACGAAGGAGTTGGCGATGCGCCGAGATTGATTTGTTGGTTGAACGTTGGTTGTTGTTTATTCCATAAACCCTAGATACATATTTATAGTCCAGGGGACTTTCTAATTTAGGCGTGCACCTAACCGTGCACGGGTAGAACTCTATCTAAGATGCAATCTACTATAATTAAAGATACACGGGCAATCTAGCCCAAACTCTTCGTGCAAGGCCGCTTCAGAGATCTTCCACGTATCTCTTCCGTATATAATCTTTAAACCCATCTTGATCGCGGCCCACCTCCGACTTGGTCAAATTCTGGTGATAACACATGCCCCCTGGTTTTGGAATTGATAATTCCAAAATCACTCTATTTTTTCTTCGTCGGGTCATGTCATGGCAGAGCAGAACCGTCGCAGCATTCTTCATCATGATGCCCTATCTTCTCAACTATTCCGCGTGATTTGACCGTTGTCTTTGGGCACCGCCTCCTCGGAAACTGCTGTGGCATTGAATTTCTACTATAGCCCCTTTATTTAACCGCTCTGAGCAGTTTGCCACTTCATCACCTTGCTCTGTTCTGGCCATCGGCACCCAAAAAACCCCCAATCTCCCATAGCCATGTCTTCCTCTTCTTCCTCTTCCACCTCGTCGGTCTTCTCTGACTCCTCCTCATCCCGCGAGCCGACGCCGGAGTGGGGCTCGTTGGCGGCGCACGACATTCTCGCCCCAACGACGTGGGACAAGGAGGAACACGATTCCTCCATCTGGTCTGAGGATGACAAATCTCTGACCGACGGAGAGGGCGACCTTCAATTCCTCGTCGAAGGGGAAGAGGAGGCGGAGAGCGAGGACGACCGCTTCTCCTGGGACGATTTCACCTCCTCCGAGGAAGAGGCGGAGGAGGACGACGACGACGACGACTCCCTCGAAGGTTACCCACCAGCGAAGCGCCTCCGCACCTGGTGGGACGACGACAGCGATGACGACGATGAGGAAGATGAGGCTCCCATAGAAGGCTACGGAAGCTCTGATGAGGAGCCTCTCAGCAGCTGCGCCGGAGGCAGCGACGACGAGGGCAGCAACGGCCCCTAGATTAGGGATCAGTAGTAGTAGTTGGCTTTTGCCCTCTTCTTCCCTGAGCAATCGGCTCTTTCTTTGTAAGAAATCCCCCTATTAATGAAGAAAATATCCCTCAATTAATTTCGCTTCCTTGTCAACCTTGCCGATCGTCGAATGGGGCTGCCGTACAGAGAGCCGATAGCAGAACATCGGCTCGCATTGCGATCTGAGGCCAAGCTGTTGCTTGAACACGCAGCAACCCACTAGGAGATTCGTCTCACACATCATGATTTCTGGTCTGAACCGATTCCGTTAACTTGCTAATTTGAGCTTATTCCTCTAGAGTCGATATCAGCGTATCGGCTTTGTTATTCTGAAGTCGATGTCCGTGCATCGGCTGTATTTGCATACTGTTACCTCCGTATGTTTTCTCAAGTCGATGTCTGCGCATCGGCTGTGATTGATTTTTTTTTTACTGGCCGATTTTAATCGGCCCCCATATCTTACTGCCCATCATCCCACATGCTTGGGAAATACTTCTTGAGGTGTTGACCATTGACAGCTACTGGGAACTTCTCGCCGTCCAACTCTTCCAACATATATGCATTACCCTTCAAGGCCTGGACAACTTTGTACGGACCGTGCCAATTGGGAGACCATTTGCCATATGCCTTGTCCCTGGTTCCTAACGGCAACACAGCTTCCCATACTAAATCACCAACTTGAAACTCCTTTGGTCTAACCTTCTTATTGTAGGCACGAGCCACCCTGGCTTTGTTCTCCTTAATCTTCTCCAACGACCAAAGCCTAAGTTCTGTTGCGTCCTCAATAGTGTCACTCATCAAGGCTGCATATTCTTCAAATTGTCGATCATTCTGAAACGTGACACGTCTTGATCCAGCCGTAATTTCCCAAGGTAATACGGCTTCCTGTCCATAGACAAGCTGGTACGGCGAAGTCTTTATAGCTCCATGGCACGACATGCGGTAGGCCCATAATGCTTCTGATAACTTCTCATGCCAATCCCTACGGTTTTCGTCAATTTTCCTCTTGATCAGCTTGATTAGGCTCTGATTGGACGCTTCAGCTTGCCCATTAGCTTGAGCATAGTACGGAGATGATCGGATCAGTTTAATCCCCATGTCATCGCAGAACTTCCTGAATTCTTTAGAAACAAAGACCGAACCTCCATCGGTCGTGATAGTTTGGGGAATCCCGAACCTATGAATGACGTGTTCTTTCACAAACTTGATCACATCTTCTGATTTCACCTTCTTCATAGGGACGGCTTCCACCCACTTGGTGAAGTAATCTGTGATAACCAAAATCCATTCATGTTTTTTGCTCGACGCCGGATGGATTTTGCCGATCATATCCATGCCCCACCCCCGAAACGGCCAAGGCTTGATGATAGGGTTCATCGCTGATGCAGGTACCATCTGAATCTTCCCGAACATCTGGCACGCTTGGCACCCCTTATAATAATTGAAGCAATCTTCAAGCATGGTGGGCCAATAAAACCCTGATCGCCTGATTAGCCACTTCATCTTATGAGCCGACTGATGAGTTCCACAGGCGCCTTCGTGCACCTCATGTAAGAGCCGATTAGACTCAGTTGGTCCTGTGCACTTGAGTAGTAACCCTTCCAACGTCCTGTAGAACATATCGTCTCCTATGAGGACATACTTCATGGCTTTGTATCTTATCCGTTTAGGTGCCCCCCGAGCCGAATCTTTTAAATAATTGAAGATTTCGGCTCTCCAATCATCCTGTTCCAGGAATTGTACCTGAACTTCCGACCCGTCAGATATATCTATATAGCCTGACGCCATTTGTGCGAGATTGTTGGCCTCGGTATTTTGGGATCTTGGGACCCAATTAAAGTTGATGTACCGAAACTGTGTCATCAACTCACGGCATTCCATCCAATATGGGAAAAGCGATTCACTTTCGCACTTATATTCATCCGTGAGCTGGTTAATCACCAACTTGGAGTCTCCAAAAAGCTCTACTGCTTCTGCCCCGGCTTCCAGTAGCAACTCCATTCCCTTACGTATTGCCTCATATTCTGCTACGTTGTTGGTGCAAGGGGTAGATAATCTGATGGAGAAGGAGTATTCTGCCCCCCGAGGCGACACGAGCAGAATGCCGATGCCACAACCATCGTCGCAAGCCGATCCATCGAAGAACATAGCCCATGCACGTATAGATAGTGCTGCTATATTGGTACTGATCCGTTCAGCGATAAGATCGGCCAACGCTTGTCCCTTGATCGCTTTCGCGGCTGAGACCGGAGATCGAACTCTGACAGCGCCCACATCCACGTCCCAAGTCGGCCGTTCAACACCGGGGCCGACAACATGTGCTTGACAACATCTGACTTGCATATGACGATGATCTCTGCCGTCAAAAGGATGTGATGAAGCTTGGTGCAGGTAAAGAACAGGCAGAGGCAAAGTTTCTCGACCTCAGGATATCTTGTCTCTGCGTCCAGCATCCTTCTGCTGAGGTAGAAAACGACATTTTCAACGCCCTCGTAGAGTTGCACCACCACCGAAGCGATGGATGTGTCACCATCGACAAGTAGATGTAGAACGGCCTGTCTTGTCGGCGGAACTAGCACAGGCGGCGTCGTCAGATACCGCTTAATCTCATCAAACGCCTGTTGCTGTTCTGCCCCCCAGTGAAACTCGTCATCAGATTTAGTTTTCACCAGCGCCATGAACGGCTCGATTCGCCCTGACAGATTAGAGATGAATCGTCGGACAAAATTGATCTTGCCAATGAGACGTTGGAGCTCCTTCTTCATGGTTGGCGGTTGCATGGTACGCACCGCCTCCTGACTTTTCAGGCCGATCTCAATTCCCCGTTCATGAACCAAAAATCCTAGGAATTGACCAGCCGTCACGCCAAAGGCACACTTCTTCGGATTCATTCTCAGTCCGAATTTCCGAGTTCGGTCTAGGACGCGCCGTAAATCATCCAAGTGTCCCTCCATGGAGACAGATTTGACTACCACGTCATCGATATAGATCTCCACCAACTTACCGATTAGATCATGAAATATATAATTCATGGCTCGTTGGTACGTTGCACCAGCATTCTTCAACCCGAAGGTCATGACCACATATTCAAACAAGCCTACTGCCCCTGGTACTCTGAATGCGGTCTTGTGTATATCTTCCGGAGCCATGAAGATCTGGTTATAGCCGGCGTTGCCATCCATGAAGCTCAACACCTTGTGGCCAGCAGCGGCATTTATCAACGTTTCTGCCACAGGCATCGGATACTCGTCCTTTGGAGTGGCTCTATTGAGATCCCGGAAATCGATGGCCACACGCCATCGGCCGTCCTTCTTCTCTACAGGAACGATACTAGAGATCCACTCAGCATACCTGCATGGCCTGATGAACCCGACGGCCAACATTTTCTCGATCTCTTTTTTGACTTCTTCCAGAATTTCGGCCCTCATCTGACGTGCTCGTTGTTGGAACGGCCGAAATCCTTTCTTAAGGGGGAGCCGATGTTCAATGATGCTCCTGTCCAACCCAGGCATCTCCGTGTAATCCCATGCAAAGCAATCTGGGTATTCTTTTAACAGAGCTATCATCTGTCCCCTGAGCTGTGGATCTAACTTCTTGCTGATAAAAGTCGGTCGCGGCTTATCCCCAGGACCAATGTCGACTTCCTCTAGCTCATCAGCCGATGTAAACCCATACCCTAGCTTTCCGTCACCTGTGAGGTCGACGCCACATACTGGGAGAGCAGGTGGTACGGATAATACGGGCCGATCGCTAGAATCGGCTTCCATCTTGATCATCACCAAGACCTTTTGGCAGTGTCGGGGCCGATCGCTTGGAGCAGCTTCTTCCTTATCTTCGCTATGAGAGCAGCTGCCCTCGTCTCTACCCTCATCAGGGCGGTGCCCCAGTTCTACCATGTTGATGTTGAACGAGTATCTTGGCTGGCACCTCCCAGGGTAAGTGTCATCAACCCTATCAACGGCGCATGACGGTGAATTAGGCACTTCTGGTGCCGCCAATGCGAATGACGACGGTGGACGGGACTGAAGTGGCACTTCTCCTTGGTAGGTCCCGAGAGCTGGTCTTAATAGAGGGTGCTGATACTTCATGACCTCCTGGATCATCCGAAAGGCGACATGCTCCAAAGTATTCACCAGGCTCTCAGAATGGCGATGCAGCGAGTGAGTCACCATGCAGCTAATCTCCTGGCGCAGGGACCTGGTACGTTCTTCTGACGGGACGGATAGGTCCACTCCATCGAGCGCGCCTTCCGGTGAGAACCCCTTCCACCTGATGCCATGTGTACGGGTTCTGTGAAACGAGCCGATGAGATCGGCTTCGAGGATTGCTTTGACCTCGTCATACTTTTTCTTGAGCTCGTCGGTCAGATCCTCGTACGTGACTGGAGTGCCGTCCGCCATCTCAGATGTAGATGGCGATGTGGTTGATGACGAAGCTTGTCCCACCGGGCGTGCCAGAATGTGTTGCAGTCAAAACCCACCGACGGGCAGCGACGGGCAACACAGTAGAGCCGGGAACAACTTAGGGCTGCGGCTGGCCCTGGTCCCTCCGAGCGACGGCCCGCAAAGCCTCTGGTACACACGTCCGATGCTGATGCAAGGGCGTGCCACCTGACCTATACCTGGTCAGGAAGGTGATGGAGATGCCTCGCTTAGTTTCCTGCATGGCATACACGTAAACATTAAATACGAGCCTCGATCGGCTCTCAGGTTATCCTGTGAATCGGCTCAAGGAGCCGATCCACCCATGATTCGTACGAGGTGCACGAATATATGGTGGTCCTGCTTGATCAAGATAAAGCTAAAGCGATCTACGACGATTTAGGGTTTTCACCGCATAATCGGATCATCCTACTCACGATTGGGCCTCGCGGCCACGCACGGTGATCGTAAGCCGATCCTAGACAAGGCCTAAAAACCAACACGAGGTTGATCCCCGGAACATCCTGTCTAGGACTAGCAAACGACACCCTACGTGCCGCTGGATCCTCCAACCCTTTGTAAGGCCTAACTATTGCAGATATTAAACTAATCCTTGAAGAACAAGGAGCAACCGTAACGGATCGGATCTACTAAATAATGATCAAGCGGGGTGCCGCCCCTACACCTAAGATAGGTGTAAGGGCGGCTAGATATGCAAGGGTTGCACTACGATAGCATATTATACGAAGAACTATGCTAACCCTAACACATCTATGATAACTACGTTGCTCGCCATCAAAAAGGCTTCAGTACGAGCAACGCATGAACAACATAAAGCTTGTGCTGCCTAGATCGCAAGATGCGATCTAGGCAGCATGATGCTTACCGGTAGAAACCCTCGAGACGAAGGAGTTGGCGATGCGCCGAGATTGATTTGTTGGTTGAACGTTGGTTGTTGTTTATTCCATAAACCCTAGATACATATTTATAGTCCAGGGGACTTTCTAATTTAGGCGTGCACCTAACCGTGCACGGGTAGAACTCTATCTAAGATGCAATCTACTATAATTAAAGATACACGGGCAATCTAGCCCAAACTCTTCGTGCAAGGCCGCTTCAGAGATCTTCCACGTATCTCTTCCGTATATAATCTTTAAACCCATCTTGATCGCGGCCCACCTCTGACTTGGTCAAATTCTGGTGATAACAAACTCCTGCTCTCCACTTCCTTGGTCGTGATTGTACCACTCTCCGTTCCCTCCTAATCGCCGTATCAAAGCAATAGCAATACAAATGAATACAAGCAATACAACGCATAAGATGCAAATGAAAAGTGAATAAGACCCAAATGAAAACATCCAAATAAAAGGTGTGTCGGTCGTTCGGCATATGTAGTACAGGAAAGAGACTGAAATGGCTCGAGCGGGATTTGGGTTAACTAGGGTACAACGCATGGTGATCGCTCTATATTAGATAACCAAATTTTTTAGAAAATATGTTGAGCGTATGTGAATAGATAGCATAGATTTAAAATGCAACATGCAAGCAGACTACATCCTACTAGTCATACTCAAGCATATGTAATTAACCTAGAATTATAGCAATATGCACATGCGATGTAAGTAACATCTAGTAAGTTAACACTAGCCTGGCAATAATGCAACATCCAATTCGATCATGCTAACAAAGATACACGTTAAATTCTAGCAAGATGGCCAGCATGCAATAAAATAAATTATATGATTGCTCTAGTCTACATACCATGGATTTACCACAATCTGATAACATCTATAAAATCTATACTAGCTAATTACACTAGAAACACTACGGGAAAATCTGGCATTGCCGTGTCTTCGACTCTTTGCCGTGTGCCAAACCACGCGGAACACGGCAAACAAGCACTTTGCCGTGTTCCGAGAAACTAGACACACGGCAAAAAAAATGTACACGGAAAAATGCAAAGAAAACACACGGCGAAGAAAAATAACACGGCAAAAAAAGAAATAAACGCACGGCAAAGTAGTGAACACGGCAAAGCAAGAAATAAACACACGGCAAAAAAACGGGCACGGCAAAGAGCCCAGCCACGTGTCATCACCGTCCGCAGTTGACGGAACCGTTACAGCAGCGCGACATTGCCGTGTGTCCTCTAATAGACACACGGCAAAGAATTAGGGCCACGTTAACTCCTTTCTTTTCGCGCGCGACATTTCTTCCCGCCCAACATTTCCCGCGCGGAAGAAATTTCGCGCCTTTTACTTTGCCGTGCGCCAGTGTAAAACACACGGCAAAGATGGCCCTTTGCCGTGTGTTTGGTGAAAAATACACGGCAAAGGTCCACCTTTGCCGTGTGTTTTACCCTGGCACACGGCGAAGAGCGTTTTCCTTCCATTTTCTTTCTTCTCATCGATTTTTCTCGCCCTTTGAGTCCCTACGTCATCGTATAGCCGTGTCTCCCTCCATTTCTCTCCAGCACCACCACTGAAGCCTCTTTTCCGTTGCTGTCGAGATGCCTCCTCTTCGATACGCGAACCATAGGTCTACTGGTTTCATCGGCTTCCTCTTCCGGCCTAGGTGCAATTTCGTGGCTGTAATCTTCCAAGTGTTATCGCCCGAAAGAGAGGAAGGTCACACATGTGAGCTATGCCTTGCACCATTTTGTGAATCACACCTTCCAAGACACTTCCACACATATCCTACGTCCACATGCAAGTTTTGGTGGTATTCCGGTGCTCCAGCGGTCATTGCCCCCGAAAATGACGGTCTGCGTGCCTCGGGGGGTCTACCCCCTATAGATTTCACCGCGTGAGGTTCCCCCAACATAATTTTTGATAGGTTTAGTTTTGTTTAGTCCATATACACATAGAAAGCGAGGTTTGTCATGCTTTGGCACATTATAGCCGCTGGTATACCCGCAGCGGGACACTTCAGCCTACAAGTCGAGAAATCTTCCAACTGTTATCGTCCGAAAGAGAGGAAGGTCACACATGGGAGCTATGAATTGCACCATTTGGTGAATCACACCTTCCAAGACACTTCCACACATATCCTAGGTCCACATGCAAGTTTTGGTGGCATAACGGTGCTCCGGCGGTAATCCCCCCCCCAAAACGGCTGTCTGCGTGTCTCGGGGGGTCTACCCCCCCTAGATTTTACCGCGCGAGCTTCCACCAACATACTTTTCGATATTTTTAGTTTTGTTTAGGCCATATACAAATAGAAAGCCAGGTTTGGCACCCTTTGGCACATTGTAGCCCCCGGTATACCCGCAGCGGGACACTTCAGCCTACAAGTCGAGTAATCTTCCAAGTGTTATCGCCCGAAAGAGAGAAAGGTCACACATGTGAGCTATGCCTTGCACCATTTGGTGAATCACACCTTCCACCACACTTTCACACATATCCTAGGGCCCACATGCAAGTTTTTGTGGCATTTCGGTGCTCCGGCGGTCATTCCCCCCGAAAACGGCGGTTTGCGTGCCTCAGGGGGGTCTACCCTCCAAGATTTCTTCGTGCGAGGTTCCACCAACATACTTTTTGATATGTTTAGTTTTGTTTAGGCCATATAAACATAGAAACCCAGGTTTTGCACCCTTTGGCACAATATAGCCCCCGGTATACCCGCAGCGGGACACTTCAGCCTACAAGTCGAGGAATCTTCCAAGTGTTATCGCCCGAAAGAGAGGAATGTCACACATGGGAGCTATGCCTTGCACCAGTTGGTGAATAACACCTTCCACCACACTTCCACACATATCCTAGGTCCACATGCAAGTTTTGGTGGCATTCCGGTGCTCCGGCGGTCATTCCCCCCGAAAACGGCGATCTGCGTGCCTCGGGGGTCTACCCCCCTAGATTTCACCGCGCGAGGTTCCACCAACATACTTTTTGATAGGTTTAGTTTTTTTAGGCCATATAAACATAGAAACCCAGGTTTGGCACCCTTTGGCACAATATAGCCCCCGGTATACCCGCAACGGGACACTTCAGCCTACAATTCGAGGAATCTTCCAAGTGTTATCGCCCGAAAGAGAGGAGGGTCACACATGTGAGCTATGCCTTGCACCATTTTGTGAATCACACCTTCCAAGACACCTCCAAACATATCCTAAGTCCACATGAAAGTTTTGGTGGCATTCCGGTGCTCCAGCGGTCATTCCCCCCGAAAACGACGGTATGCGTGCCTCGGGGGGTCTACCCCCTATAGATTTCACCGCGTGAGGTTCCCCCAACATACTTTTTGATAGGTTTAGTTTTGTTTAGTCCATATACACATAGAAAGCGAGGTTTGGCATGCTTTGGCACATTATAGCCGCTGGTATACCCGCAACGGGACACTTCAGCCTAAAAGTCGAGGAATCTTCCAACTGTTATCGTCCGAAAGAGAGGAAGGTCACACATGGGAGCTATGAATTGCACCATTTGGTGAATCACACCTTCCAAGACACTTCCACACATATCCTAGGTCCACATGCAAGTTTTGGTGGCATAACGGTGCTCTGGCGGTAATCCCCCCCCCCTCCCAAAACGGGTGTCTGTGTGTCTCGGGGGGTCTACCCCCCTAGATTTCACCGCGCGAGGTTCCACCTACATACTTTTTGATAGGTTTAGTTTTGTTTAGGCCATATACACATAGAAAGCCAGGTTTGGCACCCTTTAGCACATTGTAGCCTCCGGTATACCCGCAGCGGGACACTTCAGCCTACAAGTCGAGTAATCTTCCAAGTGTTATCGCCCGAAAGAGAGGAAGGTCACACATGTGAGCTATGCCTTGCACCATTTGGTGAATCACACCTTCCACCACACTTTCACACATATCCTAGGGCCCACATGCAAGTTTTTGTGGCATTTCGGTGCTCCGGCGGTCATTCCCCCCGAAAACGGCGGTTTGCGTGCCTCGGGGGGGTCTACCCTCCAAGATTTCTCCGTGCGAGGTTCCACGAACATACTTTGTGATAGGTTTAGTTTTGTTTAGGCCATATACACATGGAAATCCAGGTTTGGCACACTTTGGCACATTATAGCCGCCGGTATACCCGCAGTGGGACACTTCAGCCTACAAGTCGAGTAATCTTCCAAGTGTTATCGCCCGAAAGAGAGGAATGTCACACATGTGAGCTATGCCTTGCACCATTTGGTGAATCACACCTTCCACCACACTTTCACACATATCCTAGGGCCCACATGCAAGTTTTTGTGGCATTTCGGTGCTCCGGCGGTCATTCCCCCCGAAAACGGCGGTTTGCGTGCCTCAGGGGGGTCTACCCTCCAAGATTTCTTCGTGCGAGGTTCCACCAACATACTTTTTGATAGGTTTAGTTTTGTTTAGGCCATATAAACATAGAAACCCAGGTTTTGCACCCTTTGGCACAATATAGCCCCCGGTATACCCGCAGCGGGACACTTCAGCCTACAAGTCGAGGAATCTTCCAAGTGTTATCGCCCGAAAGAGAGGAATGTCACACATGGGAGCTATGCCTTGCACCAGTTGGTGAATAACACCTTCCACCACACTTCCACACATATCCTAGGTCCACATGCAAGTTTTGGTGGCATTCCGGTGCTCCGGCGGTCATTCCCCCCGAAAACGGCGATCTGCGTGCCTCGGGGGTCTACCCCCCTAGATTTCACCGCGCGAGGTTCCACCAACATACTTTTTGATAGGTTTAGTTTTTTTAGGCCATATAAACATAGAAACCCAGGTTTGGCACCCTTTGGCACAATATAGCCCCCGGTATACCCGCAACGGGACACTTCAGCCTACAATTCGAGGAATCTTCCAAGTGTTATCGCCCGAAAGAGAGGAGGGTCACACATGTGAGCTATGCCTTGCACCATTTTGTGAATCACACCTTCCAAGACACCTCCAAACATATCCTAAGTCCACATGAAAGTTTTGGTGGCATTCCGGTGCTCCAGCGGTCATTCCCCCCGAAAACGACGGTATGCGTGCCTCGGGGGGTCTACCCCCTATAGATTTCACCGCGTGAGGTTCCCCCAACATACTTTTTGATAGGTTTAGTTTTGTTTAGTCCATATACACATAGAAAGCGAGGTTTGGCATGCTTTGGCACATTATAGCCGCTGGTATACCCGCAACGGGACACTTCAGCCTAAAAGTCGAGGAATCTTCCAACTGTTATCGTCCGAAAGAGAGGAAGGTCACACATGGGAGCTATGAATTGCACCATTTGGTGAATCACACCTTCCAAGACACTTCCACACATATCCTAGGTCCACATGCAAGTTTTGGTGGCATAACGGTGCTCTGGCGGTAATCCCCCCCCCCCTCCCAAAACGGGTGTCTGTGTGTCTCGGGGGGTCTACCCCCCTAGATTTCACCGCGCGAGGTTCCACCTACATACTTTTTGATAGGTTTAGTTTTGTTTAGGCCATATACACATAGAAAGCCAGGTTTGGCACCCTTTAGCACATTGTAGCCTCCGGTATACCCGCAGCGGGACACTTCAGCCTACAAGTCGAGTAATCTTCCAAGTGTTATCGCCCGAAAGAGAGGAAGGTCACACATGTGAGCTATGCCTTGCACCATTTGGTGAATCACACCTTCCACCACACTTTCACACATATCCTAGGGCCCACATGCAAGTTTTTGTGGCATTTCGGTGCTCCGGCGGTCATTCCCCCCGAAAACGGCGGTTTGCGTGCCTCGGGGGGGTCTACCCTCCAAGATTTCTCCGTGCGAGGTTCCACGAACATACTTTGTGATAGGTTTAGTTTTGTTTAGGCCATATACACATGGAAATCCAGGTTTGGCACACTTTGGCACATTATAGCCGCCGGTATACCCGCAGTGGGACACTTCAGCCTACAAGTCGAGGAATCTTCCAAGTGTTATCGCCCGAAAGAGAGGAATGTCACACATGGGAGCTATGCCTTGCACCAGTTGGTGAATAACACCTACCACCACACTTCCACACATATCCTAGGGCCCACATGCAAATTTTGGTGGCATTCCGGTGCTCCGGCGGTCATTCCCCCCGAAAACGGCGGTCTGCGTGCCTCGGGGGGTCTACCCCCCTAGATTTCACCGCGCGAGGTTCCACCAACATAATTTTTGATAGGTTTAGTTTTGTTTAGGTCATATAAACATAGAAAGCTAGGTTTGGCACCCTTTGGCACATTATAGCCGCCGGTATACCCGCAGTGGGACACTTCAGCCTACAAGTCGAGGAATCTTCCAAGTGTTATCGCCCGAAAGAGAGGAATGTCACACATGGGAGCTATCCCTTGCACCAGTTGGTGAATAACACCTACCACCACACTTCCACACATATTCTAGGTCCACATGCAAGTTTTGGTGGCATTCCGGTGCTCCGGCGGTCATTCCCCCCGAAAACGGCGGTCTGCGTGCCTCGGGGGGTCTACCCCCCTAGATTTCACCGCGCGAGGTTACACCAACATACTTTTTGATAGATTTAGTTTTGTTTAGGCCATATAAACATAGAAACCTAGGTTTGGCACCCTTTGGCACAATATAGCCCCCGGTATACCCGCAGCGGGACACTTCAGCCTACAAGTCGAGAAATCTTCCAAGTGTTATCGCCCGAAAGAGAGGAATGTCACACATGAGAGCTATGCCTTGCACCAGTTGGTGAATAACACCTTCCACCACACTTCCACACATTTTTACGAAATATAGAACGGTACCTTTTGAATTGAAATCTATGAAAAGGCAAAAAAAAAGGACAAAATTCCTAATATTTGCCGTGCAAATCTGCTGTTACACACGGCAAATGATGGTTTAGCCGTGCCTTTTTATAAATACACACGGCAAAGCTAGGAAGTACACACGGCAAAGATTAGATTACACAGCAAAGTTGGGAAATACACACGGCAAATATTAGCTCACACAGCAAAGTTGGAAAATACACACGGCAAAGATTTATCTTTCACGGCAAAGAAAATGGATTAGCTTTTTCCCCGCACCGGCCAGCCAAAAAGTTGCAAACTATTCCCCAATTTCGTCCGCCCCCAGCTCCCCACGCCGCCGCCGCCGCCGCCGCCGCTGTCGCCCCCGCCCCCGTACGTGCTCCCACCCTGCCGCCGCCGCCCTACACCACAGCCCCCAGCCCGACACGCCGCCGACCCAGGCCCAGGCGCCAGCACGCCGCCGCCGCCCCGGCCCAGGCCACCCCGCGCGCAGACGGCATGGACGAGCCCCAGGAGCTACGCCGCGGAGTCCTCCTTCTTCGCCGTCGCTGAACACGGAGCCGGAGCTACGCCGCGCTCTACTTCCTCTCCCGGCGCGGTCGACCATCCCCGAGCACTTCCGCTGCGCCACCACCCTCGCGGTGAGCTCCGCACCCGTCCTGGCCCTTCTTCTTTTCGTTTTAGTGGCCGTAGTCACCATCCACGCGCACGCGTCTGCCGTGGCCGCGTCATTCAGTTCTGCGTTCCTCTGTAGAAACGTTCAGCATGATATATCCGGCGCTTTAGAGATCATCACAGAAGTTTGTGGGGCTTGGGTAAATCGTGGAACTCTGGTCCCGGTCCTGGAATGGATGCATGTGTTTCTGCCCTGTTGTAATTTGGAACTATACTATTAGTGAGGTTTTATATTAGACCAAAGGAAAATCATCACCCGACTTTTGACACACTAAAATTTGACCACATAATTCAATTGCTTTTATAATAATTGCTCCCAATGATGCTGACACAGGCTATTGAAGTTTTGTGGCAACTCTATGTATTAGTGATTGTAAAGCTAGCATATTTGTAAGAACTATGTGTTATGTTTGTATACTCGACTCGTGGATGGAACTCTATGTATGTGGTTTGTTGCATTCTAATTTCTTTTTCCACCTATTTCCATCATTCTTTTTTATCATGTGTACTAACGAAGATACTCTTTCTTCAGTGCCAGGTGGTTGAAACATGCCAGGAAGCGGAGGGGGACGAGGAGGAGGGGCCGCAAAGAGTATGAGAAAGGGCGTCCAAAAAGTCAAGAAGTTGGCATCTCTTGTGAGCAAGAAGGATGGGGAAGCTTCAGGATTAGGACTTCGCCGGCCAGCTAGTCCTCCACGACCCGAGGTGCAGCCACGTCAGAGAGGTAGACGGCCAGTTAGTCCTCGAGCTGCGCCACTGCGACGCCCGAGGAGTAGACGGCGAGCAACTCACCCACCCGAGGAGCAGCAAGTGGAGGAGGAGCACCCGAGGGAGGAGGAGGTGCACTCGAGGCAGGAGGAGGTGCACCCGAGGCAGGAGGAGGAGGTGCCCGAGGATCTGATGCACCCGGTCTTTTTTCGTACGGCCCACGATGTGCTATCGTCAGGAGGTATGTACGAGTCAGAGGACGAGTCGGAGGATGATGAGGGAGAGGAGGATGACGGGGAGGAGGGGGATGACGGGGAGGAGGGGGATGACGGGGAGGAGGACTCGAGGCAGTGGAACCCGCCGGAGGAGGGCGAGGAGTTTGTTGATCCTGACGAGGAGTTGCGCAAGATATTGCCAGGGTCACGTCCTGTCTATTGTCGTGGGATTTCGTCACTCCCCGATTTGGACGATTGGCTCAACACTGCTGGTAAGATCGTGCTCATAGCAACAGGGGAAAGGTTAGTACTTTGACCCACTTACTAATTCACTACTTATTAGTTTTTGTACTCTAATGTTGATTTTTTCATCACCATGTACTAATAACCATTTTGGTTCGTTTGTGCAGGACATTCGAGTATAAGGATGACATCACGCCACCACGCGTCTACCCGAGCATTCTTGGATGCCTCTTAAGGAAGCACTTCCCTGGGTTTGTACCTGTGTCTAGAATCCTTGGTAGCCAGTGTGTAGCTTGGACATGGAAGCACTACATGTACGCACCGGATCCGGAAGGCGAGTTCGAAAATGCCCAGCAGAGAGTCCTTGACGATTTTTGGGTAAGTTTCTTTGACTTCTCATCATGCATACGGTTGAGGCTAAACCAAAAACAATGCTACAGTATGCTCCCTATTCACTCAAAAGAAAAAATTATCTCCCTGCTACAGTACTCTAAATATCTATGATCTATCTGGTATTTTAGTTTCATGTCAGGTATGAAAATATAATTTGATTAATCTGAAGAAGAGATAACATGCATGAACCTACACTGTTAATTACCTGCAATAGATCGCAATCAACTTCCCAAGAGTGCATGTACCTTGGCAACCAAAATATGCATGATCAGTGCATCGTATGGAGGCCTACAACTGGAAAGAAAAAATTTATCTCACTGCTACAGTACTCTAAATATCTATGATCTATCTGGACACTCTATGTATGACCTGCCCACATGCAAAAACATATCATTAGGCATGCGAGCGTGTAAATGAAAGGAAAAAGCGTACTGTAGTACATAGGGTGTCCCTTCTTCGTTTTATGTTCAGTACTACTTCGTTTTTTTGACATGAGTACTACTTCGTTTTGTGCACCCTTGTAGAAATACTTTGTCCCCGACCCAGAGCACCGTCTTCTTTGCTACTCCGTGGCTAACGCCGTTGCGACGAAGCAAGTCCGAGACATGCACTACGAGGGTCGTGTGTGGTGCGTCTGCAACTGGTATGCCGAGATGCGCAAGATCCGCATAACTAAAAAAAAAGCCCGTAAGATTACCATGGAACCGTGGCAGTACCTGCAGGTAGTTTCATTTTTGTATTATTGACTTGGTGACCGCCGTCTAGTTTCATTAATATGTTTGTGTTGTGTACGCAGGTGCCACCTCAGTATGTAGGATTGGCCAACAAGGAAGTCTTCAGGTCGATGGTACGGTATTGGACAAGTAAAGAGTTCAAGAAGAAACATGACAATGGTGTGAAACGGAAAGCAGAGATGGGCCATCGTGGATGCCACCGCCAAGGCAGCCTCTCCCTCGCCGGTCATATTCAAAAGGAGGTTAGCAAATGCATTCTTCATTCTTGCTCATCAAATTGTTCTCTTCTCATTCAATGTGTCACTCTACACGTATCTTCATGCTTTCTTTTGCAGAGAAGGGAGACAAAGGTGGAGCCTAGCTTTTTTACAGTTTGGAAGAGGACACGCACCCTCGACGAGCCGGACCCCGACCGTAAGGGGTCGATGTGGGTGAGTGATGGATCTGAGCTCCGGTATACAGAGTACTGCAAGAAGTTGGGGGAGATGCGTGGCACAGATGTGGACCCTCTCAGTGTTCCCTTTGACCCCGAGGTTGCCGTGCTAGCGGGACAGGGCAAGAGGAATGGTCGCTTATGGATTGGTGACGGTTGCATCCATCCCGCGACCGTTCCATCTATCCGCCAGCTCCGTCGTGGCAGGACGAGCTCCGATCCTCAAATAGAGACCCGCCCCACGCCTTCGAGTGTAGCTATGCAAAGAATCCAGGTATGTCCGTCATCCTTGGTCATCTACATTTCATTACAAGTTTTCCATTCCAACATTCATGACATTGCGAGCACAAATGTAGGCTCAGGTGGAGGAGCAGAACAAACTGCGAGAGGAGGCAGAGGCAAGAGCCCAGCGAATGGAGGAGCAGATGATGTTGCAGCAGCAACAACTGGCACAACAACAGAAGACGATGGAGTGGATGACACAACAAATGAGCCAGCAGCAGGAACACATGCGCATGCTTGCTATGCAGCCGGGTGGCGTGACTCTTCCTCCTCTTGCTCCTCCTCCTTTCACTTTCCCGTGGGTAAGTTGTCTTTGCAGAATAAGTGTTTCTCCATTCATTAGTTGTGATGGTACAGCATCAGGTCATTTGCATATTGCGTTCTTGTGCATCTGAAAATATTGTACAGTAGTGTACTACTTCAGTGAATAATAGCCTGTAGTGTAAATTGAAACTGAATAATAGCCTGTAGTGTAAATTGAAACTGAAAATATTGTACAGTAGTGTACTACTTCAGTGAATAATAGCCTGTAGTGAATAATAGCCTGTAGTGTAGTACAGTTATATTACTGAATTTGCTAAGATAACCTGAAACTGAAAATTGACTAGAAGATGAATCAGTATGTGTGCAATTGTATCTATCTAGCGAATGTAGTGTAAATAAGTAGCATGAAGAAAAAGGAACAAAAGCTTCCCTGTTTTCCCCAACTGAATATATACACTACAGACCGAGGCATCTGTGCCAATCTCTGTCTAGTGCTTGTTGTGTAATGCTCACAATTTTCCATATTGTAGGCACCACCTTCGTCTGGCTCCAACAATATGCCGCTTGGTGGGTTGGGCAATCAGGAGGGAACCCCACCGGTGCCTCCTATGGCGGGTTCACATGTCTTGAGCAATCAGAATGTGGCTAGGAAGCTGTGACTCCAGGTTAGTTCTCCTACCATAAGACTAGAACGTGTTACTTAGACACAAGACTAGAACTTGTAATTCGAATTTACTCTCGTGGGAGTCACTTGTACAATTGCATGCCATCGAATTTACTTGTCCTTGTTGCTTGCCAATTTATACATAGAATTTGAACTTGTCCATATTGCTTCATAGTACTTGTGAAAATTTAGACATAGAGCTTGAACATGACCATTTTGCTTCGTTATACTTGTAAAAGTGTAGACATAGAGATTGAACTTTCGATTTTGAATTACTCTCACGTGAGCCACTTGTAGAATGTTCTCGTTTCATGTTAGCCACTTGAATTACTCTCATGTTCATTTTGGAACTTGACCATATATCTTGTACATTTTTTTTTTGTATTTGCTTAAACTTACCATATTGCTTGCAAACGTGTAGGATATGCATGAAGGACGCTTATCTTCGCCGTTGTGGTCTACATGTGGAGCTTCCCTTGATGGTCTCTATGTTAACTTGTGTTAGAAACTATATGTTTCGACTCTATGTTTCTATGGACTTGTATTATGTTGCTTTCGTATTTGTGTTATAAACTATATATTGCGAAGGATTTTGTGTTATGGACTATGGATTATATGTATGTTATGGACTATATGCATATTATGGAGCTTGTCTATTGGGTTATTACTGTTTATTTGTATTTGAAATGTATGGATCAAAGAGAAATAAGCCAAAAATGGAAAAACAGATAGGCCTTTGCCGTGTGTGCACGCACGGCAAAGATGCAAAATGGTCTTTGCCGTGTGCCTGAACACAGCAAAGTGGGCAGGTGGCAAGGTTCTGTGCAGTCTGGGGACCCAGACAGGCTTTGCCGTGTTCCGAACTGAAGAACACACGGCAGACAATTGGGGATTTGCCGTGCTCCAAACTGCAGAACACACGGCAAACCCTCTCCGCTTTGCCGTGCTCCAAACTGAAGAACACACGGCAAACCATCTCAGCCTTGCCGTGCTCCAACCTTGAGGACGCACGGTAAAAGTTTGTATCTTTGCCGTGGGTCGTGCTTTGGTACACGGCAAAGTCGAAGCGCCGTCAGCTCTACCGCGACCCGTTAAGTTACTTTTCACTGCCGTGCAGCACGAAAAACACACGGCAAAGGTCTTTGCCGTGCGCATGTTGAAAGAGCACGGCAAAGTGCTCTTTGCCGTAGGGAACTATGCCGTGTAAATTTTGCCGTGTGTTAACACACGGCAAAGCCTTTGCCGTGTTCCGGGGCTTCTTTGCCGTGTTCATTTGGCACACGGCAATGTCAGATTTTCCTGTAGTGAAAGACCCCTAAGGCAAAGATTAAATACAGAAATATATACCTACAAGCTAAGCATGTGAGTGCAAACCGTCCGAATGGGATATCATCAAATTTTACTGAATGCATCTACATCTAAGTATGTACAGTCGATTTGCAAAAGGTACAAAAAAGTGACATAAGCAACTAGCAGGGTTCCTAGTGAGGCATCAAGTCCAAACTAAACAACATGGGTACGTGAAAACAGCAAAGCTACCAAATACGTACGCATGCGGTAGACGCAACTACACGGACATGGTCGAGAAACACCGAACGTATGTGTTACCAACAGCACTACTAGCTTCCTGGAGTTCACTGGTACATAACATGAGCTGAAAACAAAAGCAGAAAACGTGTTCTAGATAGGCTAAACTGACGATGTCACTAGATGGCATTCGGTTCACCGGCGACTCGACAAACTGTAAAACTAAGGCTGGAAACCATGTCTAGGAGGTAGGCATATAGATGTGTAGCGCGTGTGTGTAAGGATTTCTGCTGGTTCTCACCGAGCTCGTCGCAGTCCGTGGTTGAAGTCGGTGGGCGGAGTTGACGTTGGTGCCGAGGGTGACGCCGGTGAGCAGAGATTCGTCCTTCTGGTTCCGTGGATGAACTCCCCTCGTCCCGGTGATCCTCCTGGCGCAGCAGCTCCGCCTCTAGTGCCCTGAATCGCCGGGAACGTGAGTGGCGTTCGGCGGCGACCTCGCGGAGCTTCGCGAGATTAGATCGATTTGAGCCGCTAGGGCTTTGGGTGGCGGCGTGAGGAGGAAAAAGAGAGCCAGGGGCGTCGAACTGAGGCTTTATAGGGTGAGGGACGACGTGATATGTGCTGCCAAAGAATCGGAACCAGAATTGTACGCGCGGCGCTGTACGTATGCTGCACGGACTCCTCGCGTGGGCTTGCCTCAGGGCTGAGCTGAGGCTGGCTCGCTCGACCGTGCCTAAATAAGCTGGCTCAACCATCGGATGGGTGCGACCCTGCAGCTAGGGAAACAATCTAAGTCCGGCTGTTGCCTGGTTTACGTATCGTAGTAGGAAAGATGAGTACACTAGGTACAGGGAAAAAAATTAGGAAGAGAGCATGTGGTGCTGTGTAGTCATGCATGCACGTGCATGTGAAAAATCAAAAGAAGAACCAAATGGGCAAATGAAACTCAGATTAAAAATATACAACTAGGAGCGTAATCTATTCCTCCAAATAAAATATTTCTTTATTTTATTTTGCTGCAACATCCGTTACTAAAAAAAAATTCGGGTCACAAAAATCCGGATGTTACAATTCTACCCCCCTACAAGGAATCTCGACCCCGAGATTCGACCTAAGAGAAAAGATTTGGAAACTCCTCCCAGAGGGCATCTTCCCGCTCCAATGTCGCTTCTTCCTCACTGTGGTTGCTCCATTGAACTTTGCAGAATTTGATCACACTAGATGACCCGTTGCGCTATCGCGCAAAAGGCAAAGTCAAGTCAGAATTTAAATTATACGTTTTAGCTTATTTTAATATTAAGATAGCCCGAAAATTAACTGTTTTAGTATCTCAATTCACAATGTAGTACGATTTCGTATTATTTTTTCAATGCTTTTGTATAAGCTCCTCACCAAATTATTGTCATTGTAGCAAAAGAGGTAGTACAATAAAAAAAAGGATAAACGGACAATTACTAATCCCAAGAAAAATGTATCTACTTCAAGACAAAAGGTTTGGTTCAAGATTTTATGTATACATTAGCAAAATACATATATAAAAAGTTCAGTAAACAATATAAGTATAAGTATGTACAAATTCAGGTACATGCGTAGGCTTTATACTCTCACGACAACAAATGTCAAAGAGCTTGATTTTCCTTCCAAGTCAATTCATCCCAACAAAAAAAATATAACCAAACTTTTTCATCAATTGCCAAGATCTGCTCCTCACAACATAATCTACTGACATTGTTCCATTCTAATTTACATAATACTAAAATAAATGGATGCTAGAAACATATTAAGAGCAAGTGTACATCATATAAGCAATTGAACATCAGAATCCTAGCTATCGATAGATGGTTACTAATCGGAGACATTGGACCTGGACCTGGACCTGGTCAACCACACAGTTGAACCTGGGCAAGCATACTAATGTTTTTGAACCAAACACAACAAAAGGTAACATCAAAGGACTTACTTTTCCTGTTGATTTCCTATTGATAACCAGTAGGAAGCAGCCCTGAAGGACTACATGTTTTTTGTTGATACCAAATAGAAAACAATCTTCACATAAGCATAACATCAGCACGGTTAATTGTACATTATCAAGCACCAATAACACCTATCTGAATAGCAGAATAACTTCCACAACGAAATGGACCGGCGCGTATACTATTGCAACCTAAATGCACAGATGTAGGAAATCATAGTTAGCAGCAAAGCAAGTTAAATGTTCACAGAGGATGGCCAGTTCCACGGATCAATGAAATAATTACATATAAAGTGAATGTTACTGAACGGGAGATGAATCTTCGCCTGAGATTGAATATAGAAAATATGATAATCTCACCTTCGATCTGCAATAGCACATTTAGGAATAACACACTCTTCCTCGATCATACAAGTAACCAGAACAAAAACACTTCGAGATCAGCAGCGAGCAACCTTACTGAAGCTCCTACAAATAGGAAAATAGTGATTTCAGGAGGGAAGATGACACCAATAATTGGAGTGAGGCATACCACAGAAACAAAAGTGTGAAGGGCATACACTCCCTAAAATAGGCCATACAGTGCAGTCTAACATAAACAATGCTAAGTATTTTTACCATGGGCATTACAAAGAAATCTTGGCATTTTTAGAAATACAACAGAAAAAGGGTAGCACATAATGAAACAAAGAGTTAACAATAATATGGGAACTACAGAGTTTTTCCAGACCAGTATTCCCAGAACTCTTTGACAAACTTTAGCATTAACAACCTTCCATTTAGCAAGCCCAAAGTTACTAAGTTGCTCATGTTGCTTTAATGAAATCATGTCGGACTAAAAAACATGACAGAAAACTATTGAAATGCCAAACAGAAGAATTTCAGCTTCCATGGCAACAACAATCACAGGTCCAAATTCTTAAGGAGACAATGATCTTTGGTGGCAGTAAACCGGAGAGCATTTTTTTCTGAAGATTGTGAGGGCATTTGCTCCACTGTAATCTCAGTAAGACAAAAAAAATCACAGTAAAAAGGAAGCAAAAGCTCCAGGCCTCTATAACGACGCTAAAATGAGTGAATGCTTTGAAATATGGACACCTTAAATACATAAAATCCTAAAATCATCAAGGAATTGCCCCAACACGTCAAGCATAATAAAAGTTAGAAGTTAGTTCATATCATATTGGGTGCTAGTATCATGTAACTTGGTATCTATCTTCATTTTAGTTTGTTTTGTGTTGTACCCTGTCCAGTGGCTTGAGGCTGCAGCTAACCACATTTGTGCCTTTCCGTTGCGATAGGTAGCAGTACAATCGTAGTGTTCAGTGACATAAGTATAGTTCCAACTCTGAAGGAATACTGACTATAAGAAAATATATTGGTACGCACCAGGTAGCTAAATTAACCTCTTAAGCTGATCCCTTGATTGGTTCCATGGCTTGTTTTCAACATTGTGTAGCCTTTTCTTTCATGGGGAAGATGTATGCTGCTACTGTTTTCATCATCGCATTATTTGATTATCTTTGGCAGTAAAAACATAAAAAAGTGGGGTCCCTATGATCTCTTTCTCGGCAATCATGTGAGACAGCCAGCCAGCATCCATACGATATTTTTCTTAAGAATTATGATGTTACTAATGTCTCATTACAGTAAGGGTGACAAAAAAACATATTATTGTCCCATTACAACCATTTCAATGTGTGTAATCAAACTTGCCAAAATTAAACTTTAGCTGCTAATATACACAAAATTGTAAATGTTGGTCTCATGAAAAATATAAATAAATGTGCCTTATAAGAGTACTTAATATTATCTATTTATGGATTTCTACTGATAGTTATTGATATTTATGTAGAAAGGGGGAAACATATCCAGGAAAAAAGAATCAACTGGCTCAACAATAGATCATTTTCCTATACCATTCGAGATTATGCTTGGTGATGTATCATTTGCGATGACATTGAATGTGGCAGCAGACGGAATATCTTCAACCCCATTTCCTACACGAGCCAAGCAAAATAAAAATAAAAACAGATAGGACTGAACACCGATCACAGCATACCAAAAGGTACCCGTACTTTTACCTGAATGCATCCCATCTTTTCAGTGTTCACATCGATCACAATGAGCGCTCCATCAGCATTCTTCAACTATGCTTCCCTTTTGAATTTTTTCTACTCATACATCTATAATAATTCATGAAATCCAACAGCGAGATGCCCAGCACGGTACAACTTCTTCTTGACCTCAATCAGTACCAACCTATCTCCTGTCCCTCTATCTTCTCAACGTTGCCCCCAACAAGGGGCTCCTCCATGTTTGGCACCATACTGCAAAAGGTAGATGCTTACATGTGAAGTGAGAGTATATTATTCATGTATGTGGAAGTATATACCAATGAACCTCATCAGCATTATATAGGCTGCAATTCAGAGGCCGAGTTTAATAAGGAAACTGAGAGGAAATAGAGGTCGGTAGCTTTGGCAGCCAAGTTCAACATGTAAATTTTAGCATTTCACGTTTTCAGAGGAAACAGAGGGCAGTGGATTGGTAGCCAAGTCCCAACTGAATCATTTTAGTTTTTCTAGCCATGCTGATTTGCCTGGCAGGGTGAATTTGAAGCAAGAAATGCAAATAGCATGAAATAAATTGAACGCCTCGCGGCCACACACACATAAGCTCAATTTTAGCATCTCCTAAGATCCCAACCACTTTAATTTAAGACATATTAACTCAAAACAAATGGCATCTTGTGTACCATGGCAAGCAAGAGATGCAAGAACTTGCTGAATGAAATGGACGGAGTAATATATGGCATGGACTTTCTAGCATGCAGATTTACCCCAAAAAAACTCATATTGTATTTCACAACTTCTGAATGCTTCTTCAATTATTCAGTTATATATTCACAGAGATTTACCACACAAAAAAATGTACCACCCAAATTTTAAGAGAAAAGAGAAGAAACCCATCACCTTATCAGGTACCAAAACAAAAGGATGGGGAAAGAAAAACATACAATTGAAATGAGCAGAGCTAGATGAAGAAAACAAACATGAATGCATTGTGCTGTAAACTAAAGCGTACCTTTCTACATCGTGCATTTCAGCCTCAACCTTGAATATGTACCTCCAACTGAGCACCTAATACCTTCATAGCACCGAATTGACAATTCCAAGATCATATGTCGTTCTCTGAAACCCATAATACCAGCCACATGTTCAAATAATACCAGAAAAATATTATTTGATGGGACCTGAAGCAGCAGAGAATAATTTAGTTATGATGATTCCTTCTATTGGTGGTTCAAATAATGTTATAAACTAAAGAACATATGCATTGACCTCCTCAAGTAAGATCATAAATTAAAGAGCTAAGGATCTAACTGTTGTAGCTTGTAGGTACAGATGATATGAAAGAGTTATATGCAAAATTACAAGCAAGGTTAAACAGAAGACAAGGAACATAAATTCGGTCACACCAAATGCCTGTCATCTCATAATTGCACTTTTAGCTTCAAACCAATATTAGCAAACTATATTAAACAGACAACAAGAAAGATTCATTTGCTTGCTTGCCATCTGCATCCACTGGAAGTACAATCAAGATTGTGAGATAGTAGAGGTGGCAGTGTGATTATGCTTCTTACCCTCAGGTTGTACTTGTCGAAGGTGAAGCCCGCGGCACCAGCGCTGGCAAGACACAAGAGTACCAGCGTCGTCACCATCCACCTGAACACCAATGTGTTCTTCCCTGCACTCCACCACCAAAACTATCAACAATAACCTATTAGATAATATAGAATAACACAGGCTGCTCACCTGGTCTTGAAACGAGTATACCACTCCCGCTGCTCATCCTCCCTTGGTGCTAATTGCACCAATTTACCTACATAAACGACCCAACAAAAAAATGATCGATACCCATTCAACGCACCAATGAACCAAGAGGAGTTTTTTGGGAGGTCAGTGCCTGCATGAAGGTTTGGAGCATCCCGACTGCCAGGTGCTTAGTAGAGGAGGCGGCGAACTGTTGCGGACTTCACCATCCATCTGCTGCAGCAACAATTGTCGGCCTCAGTCCTGCTGCATAGCAGCCTGCCACGCTAGGGTATGCCCTTGCCGGGACCTGGTCCCTATTCCCGCTGCTTCCAAAGAAGACATCGGCAGCGTGTTCCACGAGCACCTTCTTCTCCCTTGTCTTCCCGTCTACCAGCTCCACCAAGCACAGAAATCAATCGATCTAAATTGGCAGCAAATGAACTGAAAGAGAAGACAACAATATGTAGCGTGGGAAGTAGGGAGAGAGAAAGGGGAGCACATACCGATCCTCCCATGGATGCAACTCCTCCTCCTGGCCAGCGCCGTCCCAGCCTCTCCACCCAGCTATCGTCCGTTCGCCGTTCACCCGCCGCGCCGCCGCCATCATACGAGACACACTCCTGCAGCACTTGCTGCGGTCGCGAGTCGGTGGCCATCCCTCGCCGGCGCCCAGCCATAGCCATGCCCAGCGCCATGGGCAGAGGTGGCGCTGAAGACGCACACGGACATGGGGCGCCACGGAGGAGGCCGGCAAAACGCATCTTGAGGCAGGGCACCGCGCCGCCGCCAGGGACTCCACCGGCGCGGCGCCGCCCTCCTCCGATACCCTTTCCTGTAGCGCCTCTTTCCGGTCGGTCTAGGGTTTCACCGTGGACGCGAAAAAAGGTGACACGAAACGAGCAGCATCGCAGTCTCCAGCAGTTGGCCCCCGCACGTAGCTGGCCCCATGCGTCACTGACTTAGTCGAAAACTGAACAAGTGAGGAAAATATTCACCGATCGAACGGTTGTAGTGAAAAGTGGGATAGGAGATTTACTGTTGCATCCTGATTGGACGAACCAGATTCGTTTGCCCCCTTCAGAGGCCTCCAATGAGCGGGTAAGGTAGCAACATTTATAGGAAGAAATGACTGCATATTGAGACACTTAACACGATAAACCAGTACCTTGATATTACTTTACAAGTTAGATATGACAGAAAATCAAGCCAATAGAACTCAGACCAATTCTTGTATTCAGATGTCCTCCGTAAGGCATCGGCTGCTGTTTTGTAAATTAACATGAAAAGTAGAAACTGGTAAAATAGGCAACTACAAATGTGGATTAGCAAAGAGCAGCTTGACGTGACCATTCCAATTTCACCAATGGCTCGATAGTTCCCACAAGGAAGCAACTATGTTGATGTGGTAACCAACCCACAGTAGCAACAATCAAACCCAAAAACAGGACACAAATTAAAGCATATGAATCTCGGGATCAAGAAATCAAAGGGGGAAGTAGGAACTCACCAAAAAAATCAGTGTTCTTAAACTAATGTATGAGAATAATCATTATCTGACTACAAAAATAAGTGCAAGATTATATGAATAGTTCGGCATCAAACCTTTTAGGCATTTGAACAAACATGTTTGTCCCACAAACCAAAAATGTGCTGGCCAGTGGAACCGGCAGAACCAGTTCCATGACAAAATAATTATGAAAATTTGTCAAGTGACTGTAGTTTGCATTGAAAAAAAGTACATGCAGAAGCAAATCTAGGTGTTCATTTGCATTTTACGCTTATTTTCCTTCCCATGTGAGACCCAAAATATATACACCTACCAAGTTATGCAAATTACTTTGCAATAGCAGATGCAAAATATTCTTCCTAAGCTTGTTTCTTCTAAAGGTTGCCTATAAAGAATTCTTTAACAACTGGTAATCATGCCTTCCAGATGCTAAATATGACGAACACATTTGAACAACTAAACTGGGGAAATAACCATTAAGGTTCTTAGTTTCTTAGGAAAGGGGTACACAATCAATAAAGATACTTGTAATTTCAAGCTAAGCTTTGTCACCATTGATAATCAAGTTCTTAGATCAACAAGATGCCTTTAATTATATCAATATAACAGAGACTTCTTTTTTTCCCTTTTCCACTTTAGTGCAAGAAGAATAAACAAAGTAGAACAAGCTAAATGCAGAAACAGTGTAAAATAAAAGAATCTTTGACACTCTTTCGGTAACTGCTTGCAGCATGTTACCTTTGTCACTCTTCTTGGACCAGTAGTTTAGAAATAGCGAGATATGCTGTGAAAAATAGAAATGATGAAAGTGGTCTTGGTTTATTTTTCAATAGTATACACTATTTATAGAGTAAAAACCCATCAAATTTGTTCGAAGATTTCTTTAACTTTTCACTTTGGTTATACAATATAGATGAGCACGAGATATACATTACAAAAATTAGTAGGAGAGTAAAAGCAGGCTGAAGATATTCATGCCCATGCCCAAAGGTATAGTAAACTGAATTGTTACAGTAATACCTTGCTTTAACCCATGCCCTTGAGCTTGAACAAACATGTTTGTCCCACAAACCAAAAATGTGCTGGCAAAAAATGTTTGTCCCACAAACCAAAAATGTGCTGGCCAGTGGAACCGGCAGAACCAGTTCCATGACAAAATAATTATGAAAAATTGTCAAGTGACTGTAGTTTGCATTGAAAAAAAGTACATGCAGAAGCAAATCTAGGTGTTCATTTGCATTTTACGCTTATTTTCCTTCCCATGTGAGACCCAAAATATATATACCTACCAAGTTATGCAAATTACTTTGCAATAGCAGCTGCAAAATATTCTGCCTAAGCTTGTTTCTTCTAAAGGTTGCCTATAAAGAATTCTTTAACAACTGGTAATCATGCCTTCCAGATGCTAAATATGATGAACACATTTGAACAACTAAACTGGGGAAATAACCATTAAGGTTCTTAGTTTCTTAGGGAAGGGGTACACAATCAATAAAGATACTTGTAATTTCAAGCTAAGCTTTGTCACCATTGATAATCAAGTTCTTAGATCAACAAGATGCCTTTAATTATATCAATATAGCAGAGACTTCTTTTTTCCCTTTTCCACTTTAGTGCAAGCAAGAAGAATAAACAAAGTAGAACAAGCTAAATGCAGAAACAATGTAAAATAAAAGAATATTTAACACACTTTCGGTAACTGCTTGTAGCATGTTACCTTTGTCACTCTTCTTGGACAATAGCGAGATATGCTGTGAAAAATAGAAATAATGAAACTGGTCTTGGTTTATTTTTCAGTAGTATACACTATTTAAAGAGTAAAAACCCAGCAAATTTGTTCGAAGATTTCTTTAACTTTTCACTTTGGTTATACAATATAGATGAGCACGAGATATACATTACAAAAATTAGTAGGAGAGTAAAAGCAGGCTGAAGATATTCATGCCCATGCCCAAAGGTATAGTAAACTGAATTGTTACAGTAATACCTTGCTTTAACCCATGCCCTTGAGCTTGCCCTCAGACCCCTCCCTGCAAAGTTGTTAGAAGATCAGTACTCATCATCAGAGACAACCATCCATTTTACGCAATACTGAATCTACAACCATATACATTGCTCGCAACCTTAATCTGCTCATAGGTGGCTGCCTTCTCAAGTCTCACGGTCAGATCAACAACAAAAATATCAACAGCTGGGACACAGAAGGCCATTCCTGTCAACTCTCCGTTAAGGTCTGAAGCACCTTGCCAACAGCCTGTGAAAGGTCAACCAGTAAAAACAAAATCTATGTAAAGGAAAACTAATCGACCAACATAATTGACTGTTGATAATCAGTAGGACCATACAGAGACATGTAAGAAAATAATTATTGCTTATCCAATGCTAATCGACCAACCAACACCTCTGGTAAAACAAAGACAAAGTGGGAACCTCGTGGTTTACCCAGGTATGCCTCAGATGAGAAACACCAATATCATCAAGAACGCAGGACAAATCAGTCTATATGTTTGAAGGATGAAAGCTATTTTCTGGTGATGAGAGAGGTGAGTGGTTACCTACTCAAGAAACTTTTCTTGAGTCTCCGATGTATGAACCGCTGCAGGACTATTTGGCCCCGTCGCTGTCAGCCTTCCTTCATCATCTATGCACTCCTCAATTAGTAGAAAAATCCGCCAAGTTACCTCTCTTCACACCCCCTGTATCCACAGCCTTGTGAGCAGCGCCATGGGTCGAAGGCCTTGGTCTCGACTGATTATTTCGATGAGCCTTGCCGCAACGAGGGCAGGGTCGTTGCCTTCTATTCTGTGGCATGGGGATTATTAAATGATACAATCAACATTTACAACAATGACTGCACATTGAGACACTTAACACGATAAACCAGTACCTTGATATTACTTTACAAGTTAGATATGACAGAAAATCAAGCCAATAGAACTCAGACCAATTCTTGTATTCAGATGTCGCTCGTAAGGCATCGGCTGATGTTTTGTAAATCAACATGAAAAGTAGAAACTGGTAAAATAGGCAACTACACATGTGGATTAGCAAAGAGCAGCTTGACGTGACCATTCCAATTTCAAAAAAACTACAACCAATTAAAGCTCAATCCTCTCAACTACAGCTATTGATGTGTTTTCTTTGGAAACAACCACTTTATTCTGCCTACAAACCGCTGCTCTTCACCTTACCAAAAATACGAATCTGTAGAAAAAGTCAGGAGATGTACGTTGCTGCCTTAGTTGTGCTTGATGCGAGGGAGGTGTGGTGGTGCTCACAAGGTTCCCACAAGGAAGCAACTATGTTGATGTGGTAACCAACCCACAGTAGCAACAATCAAACCCAAAAACAGGACACAAATTAAAGCAGATGAATCTCGGGATCAAGAAATCAAAGGGGGGGGGGAGTAGGAACTCACCAATGGCTTGGGCGTTTTTCTGGTGTGCTTTCCCTGGCCTCAATCCCGCCGCACGGCATCCTCCTCCTCTCGTGGAGGTCGGGACAACCGGCCTCCTTCGATTACCTCCTGGACGAGGTCGTGTATTTTTTTGGGGCGACCTCCTGGGCGAGGTGGACGCCTCCTTCAACCGGTCCCTCCAGATCCTGCTTGTCCACGGCTTCCTGCAGCGACGCCGGCCGTCGGAGGCTTCAGCGGCGCATGATTCCGGCGAGCAGCGGTGCCCAGGGCGAAGACCGCCAAACACCGCCGCTGTTTCCATCCACCGATGCAGCGCATCGCTGGGGACGGCGTAGGGGAGGAGGTGCATGTCTGGGGAAAGACAGGTGGCTCCGAAGGGGCCGGGGACGGTGAGGTGAGGCGAGAAAGCGGCGGATTCGGGACGAGAGGAGGCGTGGACTGGGGAGGAGATGAGGCACGGGATTGGGGAGGAGAGGAGGCTCTGGTAGGCTAGGTTTTCACAGTGTTTTATTTTCTCAGCGACGCAAGTATGGACCCTCGCCGTCTCAGACAAGCCGCCCCGAGCACGCATGGACCCATATGTCATGCACTCAACACAAGCAGCTGCAGGTGACAAAGAAATAACCGGATCGGACGGCTGAAGGTAAAAGTGGGGTTGGATTTTTACTATCGCAGGGTAAACGAGCGATGCAGATTCATTTGCCCCTTTCAGAGCCTCCTGAAGACGAGTAGCGTAGCATCATTTATAGGAGTAATTCCTTCTAGTTTTTCTCAACTGTTCGTCGAGAATTTTAACGGGGTACTCTTCATAAGTCAAGTCATCTTGAACTTCTATGGCATCCAACGAGGTTTTCCGAGCCTCCTCTTCTGGCTTATTGAAACATTTCTTTAGCTGGGATACGTGAAACACATTATGCACTTTCGACAACTTCTCGGGTAGTGCTAACTCATAAGCAACCTCGCCGCGTCGGGCGGTGATCGTGAACGGTCCAATGTATCGAGGTGCCAACTTTCCCTTTAGTCCAAAACGTCGCATCCCGTGAAGTGGAGATACTTTCAAGTACACATCGTCACCCTTCTCAAATGATAACTCTTGACGGCGTCTATCCGCATATACCTTCTGCCTAGATTGGGCAGCCCGTAGTCTTTCCTGAATCATCTTTACTTGCTTATCCGCTTCCTCTAGAGTATCGGGTCCAAAAACTTGGTTCTCTCTGACCTCATGCCAGTTAAGTGGGGTGCGGCATTTCCGTCCATACAAGGCTTCAAACGGAGACATCTGTAGGCTCGCTTGAAAGCTATTGTTGTAAGAGAATTCTGCATACGACAAACTCTTGTCCCATGTGCGCTGACAGGTTAGAGCACATGCTCGAAGCATGTCTTCCAAAATCTGATTCACTCGCTCAGTTTGTCCATCAGTCTGTGGGTGGTATGCGGTACTAAAATTCAACTGTGTGCCCAAGACTTCATGTATCTTCTTCCAAAACCTCGAGGTAAATTGAGTACCTCGATCAGACACAATCTTTTTGGGGACTCCGTGTAGGCAAACAATTCTGGCCATGTATAATTCGGCCAATTTCTCCCCTTAAAAGTGGTCTTCACTGGGATAAAGTGAGCTGACTTGGTTAACCGATCCACGATAACCCAGATGGAATCATATCCCGATGTCGTTCTCGGGAGTCCTGTAATGAAGTCCATCCCGATTTCTTCCCATTTCCACTCAGGGACCTTGAGTGGTTGAAGCAGCCCCGCAGGCTTCTGATGCTCCGCCTTGACTCTACGACATATATCACACCTAGATACATACTCTGCAATCTCTCGCTTCATGCTAGACCACCAGAAACTCTCTCGAAGATCGTGATACATCTTTGTGCTTCCCGGGTGTATGGAATATGATGTGTCATGTGCCTCTTTCATGATTGCATCCTTGAGTTCCTTTTGGTTGGGCACCAATAAGCGATGTCGAAACCAAATGCTTCCACTTTCATCCTCCTTGTATTCAGGCACTTCTCCTGACTTGATTTTTGCTCGAATCTCTTCGATCCCTGTGTCATTTTTCTGGGCTTCTCTAACTTGATCCTCTAGAGTGAACTTGACTTCTAATACCTCCTCATTTTCAGCGAGACTCACATTCAAGTTCAACTTTCTGAACTCTTCATGCAATTCTGGTTGAGCTTCTTGAATCATGAGGTTATTGCAATAGACCTTTCTGCTCAACGCATCAGCTACGACATTGGCTTTACCAGGGTGGTAATTTACGCCAATATTGTAGTCCTTAATCAACTCCAGCCATCTCCTTTGCCTCAGATTCAAATCCGGTTGAGTGAAAATATACTTCAAACTCTTATGATCCGTATATATTTCACAACGGTTGCCAATAAGGTAGTGCCTCCATATCTTTAAGGAATGAACTACGGCAGCCAACTCTAAGTCATGGGTAGGATAGTTCACTTCATGAGGGCGTAATTGTCTCGATGCATAGGCCACAACCTTGCCTTGTTGCATGAGCACACAACCCAATCCTTGTTTAGAAGCATCACAATAAACTTCAAAATCCTTCCGAATATCCGGCAGTGTTAGCACCAGAGCTGATGTCAATCTCCTCTTGAGTTCTTGAAAACTTGTTTCACACGCTGGTGTCCACTCAAACTTTTTATCTTTCTATATCAATTGTGTCATCGGTCTTGCAATCCGCGAGAAATCTTCTATGAATCGTCGGTAATATCCTGCAAGACCAAGGAAACTACGTATCTCTGACACATTCTTCGGCTGTTTCCAACTAAGTACTGATTCCACTTTAGCCGGATCCACTGCTACTCCTTCCGCCGAGATGACATGACCAAGGAAATCCACTTGCTTCAGCCAAAACTCACACTTGCTAAACTTTGCATAGAGTTGATGTTCTCTAAGCCTTTCCAGAACAATCCGAAGGTGCTTCTCGTGATCTTCCTCATTACGAGAGTAAATCAACACATCATCAATGAACACTACAACGAACTTATCCAGGCAATCCATGAACACTTTATTCATGAGATTCATAAAGTAGGCCGGTGCATTCGTGAGTCCAAAGGACATCACCAGAAATTCGTACAGACCATACGGAGTGACAAAGGCTGTCTTAGGTATGTCTTCGGGTCGGATCTTCAACTGATGGTATCCCGACCTGAGGTCTATCTTAGAGAAGACAGAAGCTCCCTTCAATTGATCAAACAGATCATCAATCCTAGGCAAAGGGTATTTATTCTTGATGGTCACTTCATTCAGGGCACGATAATCCACGCACATTCGCATGGTACCATCTTTCTTCTTAACAAACAACATCGGTGCTCCCCAAGGCGAGGTGCTTGGTCTAACATATCCCTTCTCTAAAAGCTCCTCGATTTGCTTCTTCATTTCAGCTAGTTCATTTGCTGGCATCCTGTATGGTCTCTTTGCAATAGGAGCAGTGCCCGGGACTAACTCGATGGCAAACTCTATCTCACGGTCTGGTGGCAGACCGGGTAACTCATCTGGGAAAACATCTGGGTATTCCTTAACCACTCTAACATCTGATACAACCATCTCCTTCAAGCTGTTCAGAATATTGTCCACTGCGGTATGAGGTGCTGACTTGGGTTTGTAATCCACCACAGTTCCATTCTTACTAGTCAGCGATACTGCTCCAAGGCCACAGTCTATCATAGCTTTGTGTTTTACTAACCAGTTCATGCCCAGAATAACATCTAACCCTTTAGAGTCTAACACTACGAGGTCTGCTAGAAACTCTATTCCCTCGATCGTTAGGATCACCTTAGGACATTTTAAACCCGTAGTAAGAATTCCCCCGGGTGATTGTACTGCCATCTCCCGACTCATACCCTCGGTTTTCAAATGGTGTTTTTCAACAAATTGCTTGGAAATGAACGAATGGGAAGCTCCAGAATCGAAAAGTACTGAACCATAACATGAGTTGATTGGAAACATACCAAGGACAACATCTGAAGCTTCATGCGCCTGTTCCGCCGTGACATGGTTGACTTGGCCACGTCCTTGCTGTCCTGAGGCATGAGGTGCACCTCCTGGGGTAGGCAGTATGCCCCTTCCACGTCCCGCTGCTGGTGTCTTGGCGGCGGAACCTAAGTTGAACTTCACTAGCGTCGCCCCTGCGTTCTTCTTGCCTGGGCATGCAGCAACAAAGTGACCCTCTTCGCCACAGTTGTAGCATGTCCTCCCAGGAGTGTTGGCATGGTTCCCTCCGACTTCAGCTCTCGGAGTACGATAGGCACCATACGAAGCATTGGGATTAGGCTTCGCCGGCTTTGCACCTGATCCACGGTATCCTGGGTTGTTATTGTTCTTCTGGCGTGAGCTCCCTGCCCCATACTGACTCTGCGGTGCCTTGCGCTTGCGGTGTTCATCAAGTTCGTTCTTTGAAATCTCCTGAAGAATAGCCTTGTTGACCAAACTCTGGAAGTTGGCAAAATCATGAGACACCAACCTATCCTTCAAACCTAGGTTCAGGCCCCTCAGAAACTTAGATATCTTATCCGCCTCAGTGGGAATATCCGCCCTTCCATAGCGAGATAACTGGGTGAAACGGTCCCAAGACTCGAGACCTGTCATCTTCCCCTGAACTAGAGCTCGAAATTCATCCCTCTTCAGCTCCATAAGACCAGCTGGTATGTGTGCAGTGCGAAATGATTCAGCAAACTCATTCCACGTGATCCCCTCGGCGTTATCATGCGCCTCACAATAGTTCTCCCACCAATCTGCGGCCACACCCTGGAGCTGGTGTGCAGCATACTTCACACGGTCTTGAGCATTAACACTCACCAGGTTGAGCTTCCGGCGAATATCCTTCAGCCAATCGTCTGCTTCAATAGGGTCCGCTGATCCCGCAAAGGTGGGTGGCTTCGTCCTCATGAACTCTGCAAGCTTGGACTGCGGTGGAGGAGGATTCTGATTCTAGTTTTGGTTTTGGTTCTGATTCTAGTGCGCCAGAGTGGCGGCCATCTGCTGCAGTAGCTGTGTCTGCATCAGCATCACTTGCTCAACGTTAACCGGTGGTGGTGGTGGCGGCTGCTCTGGTCCCTCATTCTCGGTGTCAGTGTCCGTGTCATGAACTTCACCCTCGACGAAGTCCTCCTGAAACGCTGGCGCGCGACCACGTCCGCGTCTGCGTCCTCCGCGACCACGACCCCGATTTGCATTCATCCTGTGTCGTTGTTGCAAGTTAGGATAGATAAGAGGGAAAAGGAAACTAACCCATAACCAAATCTGTAACCAAACATGAAATATCCAAATAAACTTCAATCAAATTATTTTGTAAAACATGGTTTAGTATGACTACATAAAATAACCAAACTGGTGTAGTCAATACTCAAGCAAAATCCCCTAACATACGTAGTACATATCTAAAAGGATTCTATTCAACTCGTCCTATATGGTCCGTCTTCTCTCGACTGGGTATTGAAGTATGGAGTACTTGATATATGACTCTTGAATCCATGCGTTCTTGAGATGGCTTTCGCCTAGATAGGATATTGTATACTAAAGAAGTGGTTAGGGAAGAAATTTGAGAACAAATGGGAACAAGGTAAGACAAGGAATAGCAATAGTCAGGAATAGACTACGAGGACTTTCATAATTAAATAATTTTTTTCTTCAAATTGTTATAAAAGTTTTTCCATTCTAACTAAGGCCACGTGACTAGGTCGACGTCGGCTCTGATACCATTTCTGTGAGAACCGGAACTTAACATTCCGACCCCCTGTGTGACTCGTCAATCCAGGATTAGCTTGACGACACAGCGAAATAAATATCATTGCAGAACGTGCAAAAAGTAATTATTACAAAGTTTGAGCCACAAAGTGAAATGTCTTGTGACATTTATTACAACCAGAAAGCATAGCAGATAATAAAATGCGAAGTAACTCCATCTCAGCCATAGGCAGTCGATGTAGTCCCCGAGGCCTCACTCCTCAGCGTCGTCGTAGTCGCCATGGTCTTCACCATCTTCATAGTACTCTGAATATCAACAAAAGTTTTGCCATGAGTACATTTCGTACTCAACATGCCCCCTCATGCAAACCTACTAAATCTACATGAGGCTTCAAAGAAAGGCTATATGGTTCTTTTGCAGAAAAGCCAGTTTTATTTGCAATACAACACTAGATTTGATAAAAGCAGTTTTAGACGAAAACAAGTTTTATATTCAGTGTAATATTTCTCATCAATGTGACTGTCCACGACAACTCACACATAGCATAGGATTCAGATTCCAAGGAAAGGATGGAGGCAAAGAGGGAAATAGCAAAACAGGTTCCTGTATGTCAAGAAGGATTCATGTGTCGTCCATGACCGTGGACGCGGCTATTCGAATAGGTTTAACTCTGCAGAGGTGGTACACTTTCACCACATGTCACAATCTCGCCTTGTTGCAACCAGCCGTCGCTAGCATAGCAATAGGGAGTTTGTGACGAGGTCTTTTAGCTAGATCCCCCAAAGATGTGACATGCCCACCGGGTATGGCACACGGAACTGGGAGTACGTCCCCAAACCGGTCCCCCCATCTATGCCGAAGGTTCCCCCGTAGGCAGACACCTCATCAGCGGTACGGCGACATCGACACCTAAGGCTGACTAACATACTCAACCAAGCCAGTGCCCATATAGCATATGGTTGTACGGTTGTCACAATCTTCAAATCCAAGACTTGTTAGGATCCTTATGCGGCACGGACGACGGATTGCCCCCTCCAACAAATGAAGGGCAGCCAACCGCTCCTTCAACATCTGATCCAGCTATCGCCCGCGCCATGTTTAGATGGTAAGTTTCACCCAGAGTAGCATAGAGTAGAGGAAACAACAATGGCTAACTAGCCCAGCTCAACAAGCTCAACAACTTTCAAAGGGGTATTTTGACCCATAGGTCGATCAATTCCTCCGAAGAGGCAACATGAAGTTTCCTAATGATTATTTAGCATGGCTAAGCATTCTACTCTATCAGGATTATATATAATTACTACTCAGGGTATCAAGTAAAAGGCGACAAGCAGATCAAGTTGGTGTGTCAATCGACACGCTAGCTACTGGAATAAAATAGCATATATTTGTAAAACATAAAATAACATGCAAGTTGTAAAACTGGGATAAATATGATGAGAGGGCATGCCTTCGTTGTCAAACTCCTGCTCTCCACTTCCTTGGTCGTGATTGTACCACTCTCCGTTCCCTCCTAATCGCCGTATCAAAGCAATAGCAATACAAATGAATACAAGCAATACAACGCATAAGATGCAAATGAAAAGTGAATAAGACCCAAATGAAAACATCCAAATAAAAGGTGTGTCGGTCGTTCGGCATATGTAGTACAGGAAAGAGACTGAAATGGCTCGAGCGGGATTTGGGTTAACTAGGGTACAACGCATGGTGATCGCTCTATATTAGGTAACCAAATATTTTAGAAAATATGTTGAGCGTATGTGAATAGATAGCATAGATTTAAAATGCAACATGCAAGCAGACTACATCCTACTAGTCATACTCAAGCATATGTAATTAACCTAGATTTATAGCAATATGCACATGCGATGGTAAGTAACATCTAGTAAGTTAACACTAGCCTGGCAATAATGCAACATCCAATTCGATCATGCTAACAAAGATACACGTTAAATTCTAGCAAGATGGCCAGCATGCAATAAAATAAATTATAGGGATTTCTATTTTCGTGCCCCTGGTTCGTTAGTTGTACTCAGTTTTCCCCAGCCCCTTAGTTTTTCCTCAGTTTTCCCCTCCCTCTAGTTTGAAACCCGTCGCAGACGCTCAGACGGGAGGGTTGCCGTCTGGTCGGAGGCCTTCACCGTTACCGGTGACGGCTAGGGAGCCGCGTTGGTGTTGAATTGACCGTTTCTTTCGAACTGTGTTGACTGTTGACTGGAGGAGCTCACCCAAAGCTTTCCACTCCGCCCGATACTGGAGGAGCTCACACACCGCCCCTCCGCCGCCACGCCGTCCTGTCCTCCTACCTTATGGCGTCGTCCGCCGCCGAGCCGCCCCCGCCCCCACCACCACCACCGGGAGGCGGAGAGGGCTCCGCCTCCACCAGATCTAGATCTACCCCTTTCGCGGAGTTTGTATGTCCATCTGGTGTGCCAAATGTTCGCGTCAGCCGCGGAGAAGATTGGGAATCGGAGGGATCTAACGCATGGATTCCATCTGGTGGGTAAGCATCGTCTGCCTATGTGAATTAACAGTAGGCAGTTTTTGAGCGCCAATCATTGTTGCTCAACTAACTGCGTTGCTTTTCGAATAGGATTGATCCAGCGCTGGCTTTTCGGCTGGTGGTTAGGCTGGATTCTAGCTTTACGCGTGATTCTAAACGCTATAAGAATGGGTTTTTCTTCCCTGCGGTGGTTGCAACCACCATCTCGTTGAGGAATTTGAAAGCTAACATCTCGCGCTCGCATGTACCGGAGCTCGACGACGCAGATTCATTTCGAATATTTGCACAACAAGGAGGGAAGATTTGTTCCACTAATTTCCGACGACGATCCGGGAATTCTTTTGCTTTGAATGCTTCTTGCCGGTTCGGTAAAATTCGTATCCATGTGGACAGGGGCCGGGCATCATCTCTCTCGATGTCGGGGCATCATCAGTGGTCGGGCATCATGTCTCTCTACTCGCTGCCTCTTCTAACAGTGTGCGCCGCGGCGCTCCTTGTAGGTCCACAGAGCACCATCCGTCCCTGCTAGTGGTAGCGGATCGTTCGTACGGTCGATGTGGAGGACGATGCAGACATTGAGGATCAGTCTCCTCAAGATGATGAGGATGAGTTGATGTTTCGAATTGGTAGATCGATGCAAGAAGGTGCAATGGAGGATCAATACATGGAAGATATTGATTTTGGTGCCAGATTTGATGACACTGATGATGAAGAGAAGAATGAGAATGATGACAGCCTCGTTTTAGCCGATTACGAAGGTGAAGACTTGCCAACAATTGAGTGGAACAGGGAGGATCCCCAGCTTGTAGAAGGCACCGTGTTTCAAACGATGATGGACTGCCGTAATGCAATTACTACATATCACATTCTCACTAAGAATAATTTTGAGGTTGTTAAAAGTGAGCCAGGTAGGTTCACAATTAAATGCCCATACCCAAGGTGTAGGTTTAGGCTGCATGCATCCACAATGAGCAGAAGCAGCTTGGTTCAGGTACTACGCCAACCAGTTGTGTATTTAGATCACGGTGTAAAATTTGTTATCTATTACTGACATCCCTTATCATTATATTTCAGATAAAGAAGAATAAGGAGATCCATAGGTGTCCACCTCTAGGGGGAGAGCCAGAGCTGAAAACAAAGCTAGCGAAGACTAGGTGGTTGGCAGATATAATCCTAGATTGGCTGAGAGAAGATCCTTCACTTGGTCCAACATCACTCGTAAAAAAGGTGGTTGAGAAGTATAAAATGGAAGTACCTTACATGAGGATGTTCTATGCAAAGGAAATGGCTCTTGACAAGATCAATGGTCCATGGAATGAAAGCTTTCAGTTGCTTTACACTTTCAAAGCTGAAGTGGAGATAGTCCAGGCAGTGTTGTAGCGATAGACAAGCATACAGTTCCCTACAAATTGAAAAGCGGGAAGGTAATGCACAAGGAATGTTTCAGAAGGGCTTTTGTTTGTTTCAAAGCTTGCTGGAAAGGCTTTTGGGACGGTTGCAGGCCTTATTTGGCCGTGGATGCGTCAGCTCTTCATGGCAGGTTTAAAGGACAGCTAGTTGCTGCTACTGCAGTTGATGGACATAATTGGATGTTCCCTGTTGCTTATGGGGTTTTGGAGGTTGAGTCACAGGAAAGTTGGACTTGGTTTCTGCAGAATTTGCGCGATCTTATAGGTCATCCACCAGGACTTGTTATCCACACAGACGCTTGCAAAGGTTTGGAGACTGCGGTAGAAGCAGTATTCCCTGGAGTGGAGCATAGGGAATGTATGCGATACTTGGTACAGAATTTTACAAAGAAATTCAAGGGTAAAGTTTTTACTGACAACCTATGGCCAGCTTCATACACATGCAGCTCTAGGAAGCATCTGTTTCATTTGGATGTGTTGTATAAACAAAAACCTGGGGTGACGGAGTACTTGGATGAACATCATGGTAGGGTGTGGTCAAGAAGCCAATTCAATGAAATTTGCAAGGTAGACTATGTAACAAGTAACCTTGCGGAGAGTTTCAATTCAAAGGTCAAGTCATTGAAAGGGCTTATGCTGTGGCAAATATTTGATAAGATTAGGCAGATGATCATGATAAAGATCGATCTGCGTCAAAGAATTGCATCCACAAATTATGTTGGCCATCTCTGATGTCTACGCCCCCTCCTTTTCCTGTAGACAGTGTTGGGCCTCCAAGAGCAGAGGTTTGTAGAACAGCAGCAAGTTTCCCTTAAGTGGATCACCCAAGGTTTATCGAACTCAGGGAGGAAGAGGTCAAAGATATCCCTCTCATGCAACCCTGCAACCACAAAGCAAGAAGTCTCTTGTGTCCCCAACACACCTAATAGGTGCACTAGTTCGGCAAAGAGATAGTGAAATACAGGTGGTATGAATAAGCAGTAGCAACGGCACCAGAAAAGTGCTTTGCCCAGGACAGTAAACAAGCAGTAGTAACGCAGCAGTAGTAACACAGTAAAACAGTAAACAAGCAGCGATAGCAGTATTTAGGAACAAGGCCTAGGGATTACACTTTCACTAGTGCACACTCTCAACATTGATCGCATAATAAATAACTCTTTCTCTTATGTGCTACATACACTCTTTTGTTGGATGATGAACACATTGCGTAGGATTACACGAACCCTCAATGCCGGAGTTAACAAGCTCCACAATTCAATGTTCATATTTAAATAACCTTAGAGCATAATAGATCATTGCAAAATAAACCAAGAACTAACATAGTGCACACACTGTCCACATTACACTATGAAGGAGGAATAGATCACATCAATACTATCATAATGATAATTAACTCCACAATCTACAAGAGATCATGATCATAGCCTATGACAAGAACCACATGGTGCACACACTAGTCACCTTTACACCATGCAGGAGGAATAGACTACTTTAATAACATCACATGAGTAGCACACAACTAGTAGCGATACAAAGCTCATCATATGGATCTCAATCATGTAAAGCAGCTCATGAGATCATTGTATTAAAGTACATAGGAGAGAGATTAACCACATAGCTACCGGTACAGCCCCGAGCCTCGATGGAGAACTACTCCCTCCTCATGGGAGACAACAGCGGTGATGAAGATGGCGGTGGAGATGGCAGCGGCGTCGATGGAGAAGCCTTCCGGGGGCACTTCCCCGTCCCGGCGGCGTGCTGGAACAGAGACTCCTGTCCCCCAGATCTTGGCTTCACGATGGCGGCGGCTCTGGAAGGTTTCTGTGGGTTTCGTCGTCTGTATCAGGGTTTTCGCGACGGAGGCTTTAAATAGGCGAAGAGGCGGCGCAGGAGGGCTGACAGGGTGGCCACACTATAGGGGGGCGCAGGCCCCCCTTGGCCGCGCCGGCCTAGGGTTTGGTGGCCCTGTGCCCCCTCTCTGGCGGTTCTCGTGTGTTCTGGATGCTTCCGGGCAAAATAGGAACCTGGGCGTTGATTTCGTCCAATTCCGAGAATATTTCTTTACTAGGATTTCTGAAACCAAAAACAGCAGAAAACAGCAACTGGCACTTCGGCATCTTGTTAATAGGTTAGTTCCAGAAAATGCACGAATATGTCATAAAGTGTGCATAAAACATGTAGATATCATCAATAATGTGGCATGTAACATAAGAAATTATCGATAAGTCGGAGACGTATCAGCATCCCCAAGCTTAGTTCTGCTCGTCCCGAGCAGGTAAAACGATAACAAAGATAATTTCTGGAGTGACATGCCATCATAAACTTGATCATATTGTAAACATATGTAATGAATGCAGCAATCCAAGACAATGGTAATGACATGAGTAAACAACTGAATCATAAAGCAAAGACTTTTCATGAATAGTACTTCGAGACAAGCATCAATAAGTCTTGCATAAAAGTTAACTCATAAAGCAATAATTCAAAGTAAAGGCATTGAAGCAACACAAAGGAAGATTAAGTTTCAGCGGTTGCTTTCAACTTGTAACATGTATATGTCATGGATATTGTCAACATAGAGTAATATAATAAGTGCAATATGCAAATATGTAGGAATCAATGCACAGTTCACACAAGTGTTTGCTTCTTGAGGTAGAGAGAAATAGGTGAACTGACTCAACAATAAAAGTGAAAGAATGGTCCTCCATAGAGGAAAAGCATCGATTGCTATATTTGTGCTAGAGCTTTGATTTTGAAAACATGAAACAATTTTGTCAACGGAAGTAATAAAGCATATGTATCATGTAAATTATATCTTACAAGTTGCAAGCCTCATGCGTAGTATACTAATAGTGCCCGCACCTTGTCCTAATTAGCTTGGACTACCGGGATCATCGTAATGCACATGTTTTAACCAAGTGTCACAAAGGGGTACCTCTATGCCGCCTGTACAAAGGTCTAAGGAGAAAGCTCGCATTGGATTTCTTGCTATTGATTATTCTCAACTTAGACATCCATACCGGGACAACATAGACAACAGATAATGGACTCCTCTTTTATGCATAAGCATGTAACAACAATTAATAATTTTCTCATATGAGATTGAGGATATTGTCCAAAACTGAAACTTCCACCATGGATCATGGCTTTAGTTAGCGGCCCAATGTTCTTCTCTAACAATATGCATGCTTAACCATAAGGTGGTAGATCTCTCTTACTTCAGACAAGACGAACATGCATAGCAACTCACATGATATTCAACAAAGAGTAGTTGATGGCGTCCCCAGTGAACATGGTTATCGCACAACGAGCAACTTAATAAGAGATAAAGTGCATAAGTACATATTCAATACCACAATAGTTTTTAAGCTATTTGTCCCATGAGCTATATATTGCAAAGGTGAATGATGGAATTTTAAAGGTAGCACTCAAGCAATTTACTTTGGAATGGCGGAGAAATACCATGTAGTAGGTAGGTATGGTGGACACAAATGGCATAGTGGTTGGCTCAAGTATTTGGATGCATGAGAAGTATTCCCTCTCGATACAAGGTTTAGGCTAGCAAGGCTATTTGGAACAAACACAAGGATGAAGTGGTGCAGCAAAACTCACATAAAAGATATATTGAAAACATTATAAGACTCTACACCGTCTTCCTTGTTGTTCAAACTCAATACTAGAAATTATCTAGACTTTAGAGAGACCAAATATGCAAACCAAATTTTAGCATGCTCTATGTATTTCTTCATTAATGGGTGCAAAGCATATGATGCAAGAGCTTAAACATGAGCACAACAATTGCCAAGTATCACATTATCCAAAACATTATAGCAATTTACTACATGTATCATTTTCCAATTCCAACCATATAACAATTTAACGAAGGAGAAACTTCGCCATGAATACTATGAGTAGAAACTAAGGACATACTTGTCCATATGCTACAGCGGAGCGTGTCTCTCTCCCATAAAGTGAATGCTAGGATCCATTTTATTCAAACAAAACAAAAACAAACCGACGCTCCAAGAAAAGCACATAAGATGTGATGGAATAAAAATATAGTTTCAGGGGAGGAACCTGATAATGTTGTCGATGAAGAAGGGGATGCCTTGGGCATCCCCAAGCTTAGACGCTTGAGTCTTCTTGATATATGCAGGGGTGAACCACCGGGGCATCCCCAAGCTTAGAGCTTTCACTCTCCTTGATCATGTTGCATCATACTCCTCTCTTGATCCTTGAAAACTTCCTCCACACCAAACTTAGAACAACTCATTAGAGGGTTAGCGACAATAAAAATTAACATATTCAGAGGTGACACAATCATTCTTAACACTTCTGGACATTGCATAAAGCTACTGGACATTAATGGATCAAAGAAATTCATCCAACATAGCAAAAGAGGCAATGCGAAATAAAAGGCAGAATCTGTCAAAACAGAACAGTTCGTATTGACGAATTTTATCGAGGCACCAGACTTGCTCAAATGAAAATGCTCAAATTGAATGAAAGTTGCGTACATATCTGACGATCACTCACGTAAATTGGCATAATTTTCTGAGTTACCTACAGGGGAAAACAGCCCAGATTCGTGACAGCAAAGAAATCTGTTTCTGCGCAGTAATCCAAATCTAGTATGAACTTTTCTATCAACGGCTTTACTTGGCACAACAAAACACTAAACTAAGATAAGGAGAGGTTGCTACAGTAGTAAACAACTTCCAAGACACAAAATAAAAACAAAGTACTGTAGGTAAAAACATGGGTTGTCTCCCATAAGCGCTTTTCTTTAACGCCTTTCAGCTAGGCGCAGAAAGTGTGCATCAAGTGTTATCAAAGGATGGTGCATTCTCAGCGGGGTGCGGAGTTTTCTCAACCAGGCATAGTATATTAGATACATAAGTTTTAGCATCTCCCTTTTCATTAGTCTTAGGCGTGCTACTCTCATCAAACAAATTTTCAGGAACAAGCCAAGCATAGTTATTTTCTAGTGCATCATTCATAGCTAAGAGTTTACATGGTATTGGTGCTTTGATCTTCCCACCATCATTAATATTATTAGTGTACTTTATTCTATCCATATCCATCTTTTCAAGGAGACTAACAAAATTGGTGTAAGAACCAAGCATATTAAATTTAGCAAAGACCTTTCTTGCCTCTCTCGCTATACCACCAAATTCTCTAAGAAGGGTTTCTAAAACAAAATCTTTCTTTTCCCCTTCTTCCATATCACCAAGTGTGAGAAACATGTGTTGGATTATAGGATTGAGATTAACAAATTTAGTTTCCAACATGCGAACTAAAGCAGCAGCAGCAATTTCATAGGTAGGGGCAAGGTCTACCAAGTGTCTATCCTCAAAATCGTCAACAGTACTAACATGGTTGAAAAATTCTTCTATATTATTTCTCCCAATTATAGACCCACGTCCTACCGGTATATCTTTCGTGGTAAAATAAAAAGGAAACATGATGAATCAAGTAAAGTAAATGCAAGTAACTAATTTTTTTTGTGTTTTCGATATAGCAAACAAGATAACAAATAAAGTAAAACTAGCAACTAATTTTTTTGTATTTTGATTTAGTGCAGCAAACAAAGTAGTAAATAAAACTAAGCAAGACAAAAACAAAGTAAAGAGATTGAGAAGTGGAGACTCCCCTTGCAGCGTGTCTTGATCTCCCCGGCAACGGCGCCAGAAAAAGAGCTTGATGGCGTGTAACTCACACGTTCGTTGGGAACCCCAAGAGGAAGGTATGATGCGCACAGCAGCAAGTTTTCCCTCAGAAAGAAACCAAGGTTTATCGAACCAGGAGGAGCCAAGAAGCACGTTGAAGGTTGATGGTGGCGGGATGTAGTGCGGCGCAACACCAGGGATTCCGGCGCCAACGTGGAACCTGCACAACACAACCAAAGTACTTTGCCCCAACGAAACAGTGAGGTTGTCAATCTCACCGGCTTGCTGTAACAAAGGATTAACCGTATTGTGTGGAAGATGATTGTTTGCAGAAAACAGTAGAACAATATTGCAGTAGATTGTATTTCAGTAAAGAGAATTGGACCGGGGTCCACAGTTCACTAGAGGTGTCTCTCCCATAAGATAAACAGCATGTTGGGTGAACAAATTACAGTTGGGCAATTGACAAATAAAGAGGGCATGACCATGCACATACTTATCATGATGAGTATAGTGAGATTTAATTGGGCATTACGACAAAGTACATAGACCGCCATCCAACTGCATCTATGCCTAAAAAGTCCACCTTCAGGTTATCATCCGAACCCCCTCCAGTATTAAGTTGCAAAGCAACAGACAATTGCATTAAGTATGGTGCGTAATGTAATCAACAACTACATCCTTAGACATAGCATCAATGTTTTATCCCTAGTGGCAACAGCACAACACAACCTTAGAACTTTCTGTCACTGTCCCAGGTGTCAATGCAGGCATGAACCCACTATCGAGCATAAATACTCCCTCTTGGAGTTACAAACATAACTATTTCATATTTATCTACAGGCTCGGGGGCTACTCCCATCGGGAGCGCTAGTCGCGCACCCGACAAAAAATGGAAGCCTCGTCGACATCAACATCAAGATCTTCGAGTAGTACAACTTGAGTCTATGCGTGGCTGCAAGCACCCGCCCATAGACTCGGGGGCTACTCCCATCGGGAGCGCTTCGCGCACCCGACAGAAAGCAACTTCGACTCTACATCAAGCACAAGATTCAATAGATGATCAAGACATTCAGCGAAGACAATCGGGAGCGCTTCGCACACCCGACAAAAAGCAACTTCGACTCTACATCAAGCACAAGATTCAATAGATGATCAAGACATTCGGCGAAGACAACTTTAGTCTCTGCCCGAAGCTTCACTTCGGCCAGACACTCGGGGGCTACTGTCGTGGGCATAACCCTTCGGGTACTCGACGTTGCCATACCCAGTGCAGATTATCAAGGTGGACCAGCACAAGGACTCGACAAGCTGGACCTGCAAGCGTTAACAACTTGGACCACAAGGAAAGAAGACTCCAATACGAATCCTACTAGGACTCTTGTAAACCCTCGCTTGGCTGATATATAAAGCCAGGCAGGGGCACCCCCTAGACACGCACAATCATAAGCATAAGCATAGAGGCGACACGCCTAGAAACCGCAACCCGCGGATTAGAACTAGACTAGATCCAACAACTCCGCCTATGGCGGCCCCCTGTACCCATATATTCATATACTGGATTGCTAGCAGGACGTAGCGATCCTCCACCGCGGGGACGTGAACCTGGGTACGTCGTGTACCGCCTCGCTCCCGGAACTTCCATCGTCGCCTTTCTCTAAAACCCAAGCCCCTCATGGTGGGCATTGCCGAGGAACCGCCTCGTCACAGGGGGATGTCTGGATTGACGACATCCCAGGAGAGATGACGGTTGAGCTTTGGGGACAATGTCTAATTCTGTGGGAGGCGGTCGAGACCGTCGAGAGAGACACCTCCAGACCGTACCAAATCTCCTGGAAAGGCGCGGAGTCTGAGCATACACGGCAAAATGCACATATGAGATGCTCTGCCAAGGGAGTGCGCGTTGGAGTATGAGCACACCGGTATGGGGCTCTTTTGCACACATGAAATGCAAGATTTTCATATGGTTGACCTTGAAATACTGCTTGTGGACCTCCGACAGGAGAGCGAGGCATGGGCTGCAGGAGCATCCGGATGCATGTCACACATGCCTTCAAGAGGAGGATAACACTGACCATATTTTTACCCTATGCCCTTATGCAAGATAGGTCTGGTGCAGGGTGTTGCAAAGCGCAGAGCTGCAGATCACCGACCCTGGAGCCTCAGGCAATCTAGAGAGATGGTGGACGGAGGCCCGCAAACAAGTAAGGAGGATTGATAGGAAGCGCTTCGACTCCTTGGTCATCAGCACGAAATGGACGCTATGGAAGCAGCGAAACGCTAGGCTTTCGGAACGAGAGGGAGCAGAAGACGGTGGACCAAATGGTGGTGCAGATCAGAGAGGACTTCCACCTTTGGGAGAGCGCCAAGAGAGGAGGGAGGCTAGATATAGCGAGAGAGTAGGCCTAGGCGGAGGGCGGGTGGCGTGTGTGTGTTCGCAGCGCCACGGTGATGTTCTTGTAATTTGGCACTCTCTTCTCTTCTATAAAGATAAGGCACGCTTTGCGCGTGCTCTCGAAAAAAAAGTGCATTCTGCGCAGAAATGGCTAGACATGCCATGCCGGCTGCCTGCTCCCTGCTGGCCTAGAATCATGAGGCTCAATTATCATGTTCACTCTCAACTCCGAAGCACCTTGCCACATATATTGGACAAGTATCATACAAGCGTGCCTATCAGACGTGTTCCCAACTCTGCAAATTCAGTCCCTCACCAAAAAAATGTCTGCAAATTTAAGATAATTATTTTATTCTGGTTTAACTTTTAGTTTTCACATGTGTTGCTTCATATAATTTTATTTTCAATTAATAAAATATGTGGTTGCTCTAAAAGAAGTCATTAACCAGAACAGGGCACCCAATCCAACATCCTTGGATTGGGATGGAAAACCCATACAATGATGATGAGATATGGAGCTTTTTTACTCATTAACCAAGGCCACCATTGGAAACTGTTCTCGAGCGAGGTTTTGGAATGACCCATGGGCGGATGACAATAACCCCTCTTTGCCCTCTCCAAAGGGGTCCCTCTTCAGGAATGACCCGTGGAATATCCTCTAATCCATCACCTACAACACTTGGGTCCTTCACCTTGGTACTTCAGGAGGCCTTTCGGTCCAAAACCTCGAAGAGTTGATCTTTGATCCTACACCTTGCAACTTAACCTCCGAGACAATGTCCTGGCCTCCATTGCTCGGAAACTTACAACCAATGGGGCCTACTCTTGTTCTTCGGCTTCCCTGGCGCAGTTCACCGGGACATTTCTCTAGTGCATTGACTCCATTGTTCCGAAGGCTTGGGCACCCCAAAATGGAAGCTCTTCTCTTGGCGTATCACAGAAAATCATTTGTAGACGGCAGACCGCCTTGAGAAGAGAGAATGACCCAACAAAAGAGTTTGCCGCCTTGAGAACCTTCAAGCATGTGAGATACCATGTCCGTCATCATCTTCGAAATAATCAATTTGAAAGCTAGGACTTGGGTTATTACCGGTGCTAGGCATTTGGGTCTTCTCATTCGCGAGAGTAAACCTTATTTTGTCCTCGGTGTAGTTCTTTTTTTGAAGATGAACCATAATATATTACGCAAGCAAGCCGCCTCATTAAAAACCTTCTTGTCTCCTTAGTTACCATGGTAAGGAAAAGAGTGCGTTAGAAACTTGCTGCTCCATAGTCATAAAATGGTTACATCAGGGATCAGAAGGATCTACGTCATAGAGGACATTACTCCACTAAAACTACACTCCTCCATGACCAACTCCAACACATCAGCAGGAGCAGATCCTCTAATAGAACTAGAACCACCTCTTTTACCTAGAAGAGCTAAACCGTGTGCCACCCTATTACACCACCGAGTCACTTTAGACACCGAAAAATCCTGGTGAAGGTTCAGAAGTTCTTGGCTCTCCAAGTAGATTAACCAGCTAGCCGACCGATCCATCACCTTGCTATTCATAGCCTAAACAACTCTCGAGCAGTTCAATTCCACCACCGCGGAGGTACACTGAAGTTGGACTAGGAGGTTCAATTCCTCTAGACAGGCAGTCGCTTCTGCTTCTTCTACGCTACGCTAGAACACCAGGGTAGGAACCTCCACTTTGCTAATATAGTACTACCCTTATGATCCCTTATAATGATGCCAATACCGCCCTTCTTCGTAGCTGCATCCCAACTAGCGTCGACATTTGCTTTCAAAGAGCCAAGAGCCGGAGCTATCCATCGGCAAACCATTGATGGATCCGCGGAAATATTAGAGATTGCATTGGACGCTGGTATCTTCCCTTTAGGATTCGATATTGCATGTGATGCATCTTTGAAACTATCAAAATAATTCCTTAAGTAAGGAACTGAAGCCGCCACAGAAGCCTTCCCATCCCCATGGACAATATTATTATGGTGATGCCACTCGCCATAGAAGAAAAATGATTTGAGCTCGTGAATCTTGAGAGGACCTATTGAGCAGAGACAGGAGCCATTCGGTACCCTTGCATAGAAAGGCCTCCTCCGATGACAGAGGCCAAAACTCCCGCATACCTCTCCGCAACGCATGCGCTAGCGTACATGTGATAAACAATTTGTGTTTACATAGGATCAACCTTAGCCATCCGATGATGTAAGCCAACTCGCACCGCCAAGGTCGATGTATCAGCCCTCCAAGTAAGCACACAGAGTTTCTGTGGAACGTTAGCATGCCACACCAGATTCCATATGCCACGATCACCCTCAGGCTCAGAGCTACTTTGGTCAGTGCTTAGGCCTTCGATCGCCGGTTGTAGACCCAGACGATATGCTGGCCTCACAGTAAATATCCCATTCTTCTGTGCAAGCCAGGAAACAAAATCATCACAAATCCTTGTTAGTAGCTTGATCGCAAGAATTGCATCAACATCAATGGCCAAACAACACTCTCTAACCAGACCTTCGTTCCAGGACCTTGTATAAGGGTCAATGAGATCTGAAACCCACCTCATTCTAGCATTGCTCTTCTACCATTCAGTTTGGGTTGATCTAGACGTGGTAACCAATTATCTCTGAAAATTCTCACACTTGTACCTGACCCAATGCGCCATATAGCCCTTTTTTAAATAATTCTAGACCATGTTCTATACCTTGCCAGGTTTGATAAGCATTTTTTATAAAATCAGTATCCAGTAGATGCGCCGTTGGGTAATACTTTGCCTTCAAGATCCGGGCACACAAACCATCAGGGAATTGAATAAGATGCCACGCTTGCCTTGCCAGCAAGGCCTGGTTGAAGACTCTCGGATCTCGAAAGCCAATGCCACCCTAAGACTTTGGCCTTGTCATTTTCTCCCAAGACATCCAGTGCATCTTTCTTTTATTTTCCTCATCACCCCACCAGAAATCTCTTATAATTTTAACCAAGCCGTCTGTAACACCAGCAGGAAATTTAAACACCCCCATAGCATAAGTCGTTAGGGATTGTAGAACTGACTTTATTAGTGTCTTTTAGCACCACTTGACATATACTTCTCATTCCAATCATTTGCTCGGCGAGAGAACCTTCCTTTCATCGGTCTGAATTTACTCCCATTCATACCTCCTTCAGGCACTGGGAGCCCTAGGTGACGAGGGATCACCTCGCCAATGCCTACGTATTGTAGACTTGGGTTTCGGGAGAGAGCGACGATGGAGATTCCGGGAGCGAGATTAGGCACACGACGTACCCAGCTTTGGGTCCCCTCGGTGGAGGATCCCTACGTGCTGCTAGCAATCCAGTATATGATCATATGTATGTTTACAGGGTGCCGCCATAGGCGGAGCTATGTTGTCTATCTGCTATCTATCTGTTGTCCTCCGTTGTCCTCCTTATTTCGGGTGCCCTGGCTAGCTTTATATATGCAACTAGCCTAGGGTTTTACAAGAGTTCTAGTCGACTACTTCTTCGGGTTGCCTTGTTGGGCCTTCTCCATATTGGGCCGAGCCAGGTATACTAATAATGGGTACCCGAAGGGTATACCCATGTCAGTAGCCCCCGAGTGTCTAGGAAAGTCGAAGACTTGCGTAGAGACTCCAAGCATAATCATCTCCAAAGGCGAGGTCCATGTCGTAGATCATGTGTAGCATAAATGATGTCGACGATTCTCGAAATTATTTTTCTATCGGGTGCACGACAGCGCTCCCGATGGGAGTAGCCCCCGAGTCTATGGTCAAGTGCTTGCACTTGGGCATAGACTCAAGTTGTACTACTCGATGAAGAACGTCACTATATTTCTGGAGAACTTGATGAAATCCATGTGCTCCCGATGGGAGTAGGCTCCACTGGAGTCGTAGAATCGAGTTGAGTCTACAAGCCTTGATTGTCATAAATGTTATCGAAGTTATTTTTCTATCGGGTGCGCGGCCAGCGCTCCCGATGGGAGTAGCCCCCGAGGCTACAGCCAAGTGTTTGCACTTGGGTGTAGGCTCAACTTGCTTTTAATCGACACCACAATTTTTCCTCTTTCTTGTATCTTATCTGGAGGGTGAACAATGCTCTCGATAAGAGTAGCCCCCGAGCCTATGGGCAGGTGCTTGCACCTGGGCATAGACTCAAGTTGTACTACTCGATAAAGAACTTGACTATATTTCCGGGCGTAGCCCCTCGTTTTATTGACTCCAGGCCATTGCTATCTATGTTGTTCAGGGATAATGGTAAATGGGGCTGGTTCATCTGACGGATCAGGTACCAGTTAACTGCTCTTGTGGCAATCCCGCAAGAACCTACTTCAAGATCACGTCCCTGGACATGATCTCGGGACCTGGCGTAATTCGTCACGTGCCGCTTAAGGACTTACCATGATCCGAATTCCAGTAATGTTATCGGGTCCACAGCGCGTCCGCCGGGATATTTCTTCACATCGTTGATGTGGAAAAAAGTAGCAGAGCGCAGTCTTTGGCGATGCCACGCCACACAGGACGGATCCCGGGGTCTTACCTTCGCAGAGTTTTGCGGCATTCAGTGATTATCGCGACTTTGGCGCTCTGAGAATAGCCGAGCCCCCGAGCGTTGCTGAGGTGATGTCATGATTGTTGTGTCGCAGTCGTGACCCGAGGCGAAATCGTTGTCGAGCCCCCGAGCGTTAGGCGTGACGTCGAAATAAGTTGATGGAGTCGCGACGTCATATTTGGTGAAGCCATTTAAGATGAAGCCATAGACAATAATATACGAAGATGAATCCCAGATAAAGTATTTGAGATGAATCCATATTGAACATTACGCAATTAAATATAGAGCATATATTGAAGATAAATCCGTCGATATCATAGAGGATGAATCCATTGGCCCGAAGAATCCAGTAATAATCATAGAAGATGAATCCGCTGATATCATAGAAGATGAATCCATTGATCCGAAGAAAATAGTTCTAGTAATAACCATAGAAGATGAATCCATTGTCCCGGAAACCGCATCGGGTAATATTGTATAAGAGTGAACCAATAATAACCCGAAGAGAAACAATCCAGCAAGCCGAAGAAGATAAATCCACCGACCCGAATAAGATAAATCCATTTAAGTCGAAGAAAATAAATTCATTAAGCCGAAAAAATAATTCCACTGCGCCGGAAAAGATAATTCCACTAAGCCGGAGAAGATATATCCAAAGCCGAAGAGAAGAAATTCACCAAGTAACCGAATATATTTGTGGTGACGAAGTAATGGCACATCCCCCAATATTGGGTGAATTTGCTCTAATGATGTAATGGTGCAGCCCCCGAGTATCCGGGTGTGGCGAAAGTAAATATAATTGATGATTAGAAAATGAACACTTATCTTTTCTTTTTCGGGTAGAGCGGAGCCAACGTGGAAGCATGTCGTTTAGCGGAAGGAGTCGACGAAGCGGACGCAGCCGATGAAGTGGAGCTGTGCTACGTTTAGCCGAAGTAATCGGCCTGGAGGAGTAAATCGTCGAGTTCACGGCGGGCAAGCCCCCGAGCAAAGCGAGTGCGCGTTGTCAGGTTCACGGCGGACGAGCCCCCGAGCATGCGACTACACGCGGCGAAGTAGTCGAAACTTGTTCCGATCTAAGGTTGTATTGGACCACGGAAATCTGCGCGCAAATAACAGTACAAGCCGAAAAAATATTTGGCCGAATAAAGTAGCGAATAGTAATTAATTGAAAATATAGCACCTAATAGTCCTCTGTCGGATGTTGTCGATGTAGCAGCATGTTGTGCGGCGGACGACCCAGATTAGCAAAGTGTTGGTCTTCCACTTAGTCCTTAAATTCTTATGATTTCGGTAATACACCGTTTGATTTGCTCTTGATCCGACGGAACAAGTTTCGTGGAAGCAACTCGACAGGACAGAACGAAGTTTGATCCGATCTCGCCGCGATGCTTTCTCCCGTTCGATCTTCAAGATGCATGTCAGGCAGTGTTGATGTTGCTTGGTTCAGGCGCTTCGTACCCGTAGAAAATCTTGTCGGATGCGCTTTGAAGTAGATGAATCACCAACTAGATTTCCAATCTAATCTTGCGCCGCACAAGAGGTTAGTCTGAATAATCAACAAGGAAGGAAAGAAAAAAAAAACCGAAATTGTAAGGAGAGAGATGAGATCGTATGCTCTGGGAAGAATTCCATTAGCTGTGGACATAAATGACGAGTGCATGTGTGCGTGCACTTCCCTCGAGGAGACCATGTGCTCCTCTCTCCTGGCCGCGTATCTCTCATGCCGCTGGTTGATCTTTCCTTTCTTTAACGTCCTGGGTACCTGCTAGCAGCGCCGATTTGATAGATACGATTTGAATTTTTTTTTTCTTCTTCTTGCGGGCATCCCCACGCATGGAAACGGTCCCGATACGTATCGTTGTTGCCGACTGTATTTTTTTCGGATGAGATCCATTGCATGGAGCGCTACAGATATGCTTCGTTCACATAGATCGGCGCGCCGCTCCCTGCTTGTTGACGTAGATCAACGACGATCAAGCCTTTGAAGATGAGGATCTCGTCCGGATAACAAAATCCAATCGTCACGATTTTTCACAGACATCGCCAATTGACGAGGGATCATCTCGCCAATGCCTACGTATTGTAGACTTGGGTTTCGGAAGAGAGCGACGATGGAGATTCCGGGAGCGAGATTAGGCATACGACGTACCCAGCTTCGGGTCCCCTCGGTGGAGGATCCCTACGTGCTGCTAGCAATCCAGTATATGATCATATGTATGTTTACAGGGTGCCGCCATAGGCGGAGCTATGTTGTCTATCTGCTATCTATCTGTTATCCTCCGTTGTCCTCCTTATTTCGGGTGCCCTGGCTAGCTTTATATATGCAACCAGCCTAGGGTTTTACAAGAGTTCTAATCGACTACTTTTTCGGGTTGCCTTGTTGGGCCTTCTCCATATTGGATCTTCTCCATATTGGGCCGAGCCAGGTATACTAATAATGGGTACCCAGAGGGTATACCCATGTCACTAGGTACTTCTCCTCAAAAGCTTCAGTTTCATATTTTAGGATGTTCTTGATGTTGGCCTGTACCTCAACAATGGACTGTTTCCCATATAGGATAGAACACTTCCCCAAGCTAACCAATTGTCCAGTCCCTCGTTCACAATCATCTAGGATAACTTTAATAGTCTTACCTTGTTCCACCTATCCTTCAAAGAAAAGGAGAAAATCATCCGCGAACAGAAGATGAGATATCCATGGAGCTTGATGGCATATGTGTAACTCCCGCATAACTCCCGACTGAATTTTTTTCCATCAAGGTAGAGAAACCATCAGCGACAAAAAGAAATAAATATGGCGATAAAGGATCACCTTGGTGTAGGCCTCGAGTGGGGAAGAAGGAGTCCAACATATTTTCGTTAAAGCAAACCGAGTAGCTTACAGTTGTGACACACGTCATCACTGTATCCATTGACTATGAAAGCCCATTTTCGCTAAAACCCCTTCCAAAAACCTCCAATCAGCGCGGTCATAAGTTTTGGCCATATCCAACTTATACGCACAAAATTTTGATATTGCCACCGAACCAGACTGTATAGTATGTATGCACTCAAAAGCGACCAGGGCGTTATCTGTAATCAACCTCCCAGGTACAAAGGCGGCCAGACACTTTGAGACGACTTTATAAATAATGTTGCACAAACTAATGGGTCTAAAATCCTTTAGGTCCTCTAGTTCCTTCTTCTTTGGAATCATGACAATAGATGTTTCATTAACCTCAGATGGCATTATACCTGTAGCAAAAAAGGGTCTGCACTGCCTGAACCACTTCATCCCGAAAGAGCCCCCAATTACGCCGCAAGAAATGTGCCGGAAAGCAGTCTGGCCCTGGCGCCTTTAAGGGGCCGATTTGGAACAGCGTGTCACTAATGTCCTCCTCTGAAAAGTGCTTACACAGACCATCATTCATGTGATCATCAACACAATGTTGTACCTCCTGTATTATTATGTTTGGGTCAACATTGTCGTCTCAGGTATAAAGATTCTGAAAAAGGAAGTTGCCATCGATTCCATTTCCACTTTATCCTGTGTGAATGAGCCGTCCGTTCTCCTCAAGGTATGAATTCTAATTTTCCGATTCCTCTTAGAAGCCTGCCGATGAAAGTATTTGGTGTTTCTATCGCCTTCCATCAGCCACGCGACTCTGGAGCATTGCATCCATGCTATTTCTTCCTGATACAACAATTCATCTATCTCCCACGCTAACATTGTCTTCTCAGCCTCATTGTCGTTGCCAATACGAGATATAAGATCCTCCATCAAAAGCCACCTCTTTTTAATTTCCTTAGGTAACGGTTTAATATTTTCAGCCTTCCACCTATATAGGCTAGTCATAATATCCTTAAGGGTATAACTTATACCCCTGGATCCTGAGTAGGAATCCGTCTAGACCAAGCCTCCTCTACCGCCGAAGCAAGAGAGGGTTCTTGCTCCCAAAATACCTCATATCTACGAGTATATTTCTCTAGTCTGAATTCAGCAGGTTCATCTTCAGGTAACAGCAGAGGAAGATGATCTGATCTTGAAGAGATGACGTGATGCAGCCTAGTATTTGGGAAACACATTGACCACTCTGGAGATGCCACCGCATGGTCCAAACGAACCTTAACGTTCTTGTCCCCTTTTTGCTTATTATCAAAAGTCCACGGAGTGCCAATAAAACCAATATCGTGGAGATCACAATCTGAGAGAACTTCCCTGAAGACCGACATCAACCGTTCTGACCTCTTCCGCCTCGAAAAATGTTCCTCCTGCCACATGGCTTCGTTAAAATCACCCATCATAAGCCAAGGTTTCGATGACCTATTCTTCAGCTATCGCAGTTTTGTCCACATAGAATGACGATCTGTAGGTTTTGGCTCCCCATAAACAAAAGTCACCCTCCACATAATGGCATACGTGTCTCCACTGACATGAACATCAATATGACGTTTACTAAATGACAGAAGATCAATCATAATCCCCTCCTGCTAGTAGATAGTCAAACCTCCTCCTTTTCCATCACCCTTAACCTGATAGCAGCCCTCCATACCAAGCCAAAAACGTAAGTGACATAGGCATCCCAAATGGGCCTGCCGAAGATAGTACCCGGGGTTTACTGAAGGCCCACTACCCGAAGAATAAGAAGATTCGGGAGCCCAAGATATATTATGGAAAGTTAAGAGTTGTAATAAGAAGTGTTATTTGTAATCTGGCGGGATGAGTTAGAAACCGTCCCGGACTCTGTAACTTGTATGGCACGAATCCCTCGGCTCCACCTCCTATATAAAGGGGGAGTCGAGGGACGAAGAATCAATCGAATCATTGTCTACAAACCCTAGTTTTCATAATCGTCGAGTACTTTTCGGCTGAAACCTTCGAGATCTACTTACCCTCTACTTCCAACTAAACCCTAGCCTACAATCCATAGGCATTGACAAGTTGATACCTTGTCAATTGGCGCCGTCTGTGGGAACTAGAGGCGTAAGGATCTGATCTCGATGGCACGTTCAAGATCTTCGACATCGTCAACCGCAAGCAACACAATGGATCGAGGTAAACAGATCGCTGCTGGTCTTGTCGATTTTGTTCCTCACCCACCCTCCCGTTTGGATGCATATGCGTATCTGGCGGAGCCCATGGAGATGACGTTCGGAAGGTTTCACTTTCGCGTCGAGAAGGAAGGATCGTATCGTGTCGAGATTCCGATTTCGTCGGGATCGTCGGTGGTCGATTCCGATTTTTCAAGCTATGCATCGACAACCGAGTCAGGAGAAGAAGAAACCTCGGCGACACGCTACGTCAGCACCAGAGCAAGAGAGAAACTCGCCAAGATCTTCAACGACATGTCGGTTGAGTCATCTGCGGACTCATATATAAGCGATGGCTCAAGCGATGTCGACAGTTACAACTTCATCGACAAATCTATTACAGTGGGCAAGGTCTTCATCAATCTCAACGATGATGTCACCAAACCCAACATAGATCTGAGTACAAAGTATCATCAGATTTACGCCATTGAAGATCAAGAGGAAACATCTGAGGCTTTCGACAGTCTGGGAAATCCATACGTCGATCCCTCTAATCTGCGCCAAGGCCTAGGCAACAAATACGTCGGGCCAGAGCCGCGAGATAGAGTTCAACTTTCACAAGCAGCGTGGGACAGAGCCGCGAGAGCTATGAACGGCACAGAACCAATGGCTACCACAGCCACACCAGAGGAATTGCAAGCATATCAATATAGGCTCGCACGAGCTGCCAGGGAATTGGAAAAACAGACAGCTGAGTTGAACAGGAGAAAGGAGGCAGCTTCTGCATCCAGCAGGAGAAGGGCAGATCTAAGCCGACAATCTAGAACTTCGGGTGATAGTCACAGGGAGGCGCGGAACAGAGCAAGATCAAGGTTGCAACACATACCCGAAGCAGAAAGAGAGCACTTGGTCCAAAACCTCGACATGTCCTTTATGTCGATAGATACAAGAGGAAACATCATCCCTAAGACACCAGAGGCTGGGTATATGGCGACACATGCTTTTATCCTTGCATCTAAACCACCTCCAGGTGATCCAAGGGAAACACTATACAATATGGCGGTAGCAGGAGTTGGAGCTATGGGGACAGCGTTTGTATCAACGCCTCCCGAAGGAGCGGCAAGGCAAAATAGTCCACGACCTGCAGCAGCAACGGCGGCAGAACCTGAAGGACCAAGTGGAGCAAGAGACACAGCAGCACAAGCAAGGGTCGACAGAGCGCGGCAAAGTAGAAGGGATCATCGGCAATCTCCAGAGCTTAACGACGAAGATATGTGCGGCTTACCATGCTTCACGAGGAGAGTCCAAAAAACTCGAGTCCCCTCAGGATTCAAGTTACCCGATAATTTCAAGAAGTTCGACGGCCTTCAAGATCTAGAGGATTGGCTAGTCGACTATCTGGAGACGGTGAAGCTCACAGGAGGAACCAGGGCAACAGCTATGCAAAGCATCCAGGTGCATTTGAGTGGAGCCGCACGATCTTGGATAAAGAAACTCACTCCAGGATCCATCGACAGCTGGGAAAGTTTCGAGGATGTGTTCGTCAAGAACTTCAGATCCACGTGCAAAAAACCTGCGTCGTTAGAAGAGTTGAGAGCATGTCGACAAAAGCCAGACGAGCCAATGAGAAAGTACATCCAAAGGTGGAATATCATCAAAAACTCGGCAGAAAATATATCTGACGAGAGAGCAATAGATGCGTTTGTCGCAGGAGTCAGGCGTGGAGATTTTATCGAGGACTTGGGAAGGACCAATCCAAAGACAGTATCCGCGTTAATGGAAATAGCAAACAAATGGGCAGATGGAGAAGACGCTGTCCACAACAAACGGCACAGGTCGCCAGAGGAGGACCGTGGTCGAAACTATCAACCGAGGCGAAGATTTCCTCGGCAGTATCAGAACTATGACGCTCCAGGACAAATTTCGGCAGGTTTTCGGACAAATACAGGAGGAAGCAACAGAGATGATTACCAGAGAAGCAATGAACAGCGAGGTGATAACGGGGATGATTCACGCAACAGGCAAAATAGCGGGCCTAGGTTCCCAAGGCCTTTCGTGTCCCCTGAAGAGATGATGAATGGACCGTGCCAGATGCACTTTTTCCTCGACAGCAACGGTAAAAGACAGTCAGGGCACTTGCAGAAAGACTGTCGAAATTTTCAGGCAATGTTGCGGTATGCAGAGAACGCTAACGCGCGGGCAGCACAGAGAAATCCTCGAGAACCCAGAAGCGAGATTCACTTGCCGCCTCCTCCCGCGATTACAGAGGACAATCGGCATCAGCTCAGAATAGCGGCAGCACCTCCACCCCCACCTTATGTTGATCCTAACTCCAACGGAGCAGTGTCGATGATTCAGAAGGGAAGGCCGTCCAATAGAGCTCAGAAAGTAATCTCACGACAGGTGTTTATGGCAGAGAAAATGCCTCCACCAACAGTTGAGTACCTTAATTGGTCAGGACAAGATATCGGCTTCACAATAGCAGATCATCCGCAGAAGTTCCTCGACCAGGGCGATCGGCACTTATTCTCGGCGGTTATCGCGGGATTTGATGTCTCTCGAGTGTTCATAGACGGCGGCAGCAGCCTAAACCTTATGTATGCAGATACATTGAGGAAGATGAACATATCCTTAGCAAACTTGAAACCAACAGACACAAGGTTCCACGGCATCACACCGGAGAAACCAAGTTATCCATTGGGGAAGATCAATCTCGACGTTCAGTTTGGGACCCGAGAAAATTATAGAATCGAGAGGCTCGAATTTGAAGTCGTGGATTTTCCGTCGCAATACCACGCTCTGTTGGGACGACCAACATATGCTAGATTTATGGCGGTGCCACACTATACATACTTGTTGTGGAGGTTGCCTGGACCTAAGGGACCAATCACAGTCAAAGGAAGCTTTGCCTTAGCCGATAAGTGCGACAAGGATTTTCACCGGCTATCAGAAACTTTCGGGATGCAAGCTGAGTATTTGGCGTCAAAAAGCATGACTGATTACGACGTACTGCCAGACGTTGGAAGGCCAAACAAAGAATCAACTTTCAGTACCGAGAAAAATTCAAAAGAGGTGCAGATTCACCCGACAGACCCGAAAAAGACGACATCTATCGCAAACGACATGGATATCGCATAGGAAAGCGCGCTCGTCGAGTTCCTCCGTGAGCACTGGAAAATCTTCGTATGGTGTCCAGCTGACATGCCAGGAGTACCCAGGGAACTTGCCGAGCACCACCTAAACTTGGATCCAGTAGCGAGACCAATCAAACAACCTTTGCGGCGTTTTTCGGAACCAAACCGCAAAGCCATGCTGTCAGAAATCAATCGACTACGAGAAGCTGGTTTTATCAAAGAGATATTTACAGAAGCCACATGGGTAGCAAATCATGTGCTGGTGCCGAAGAAAAACACTAAGGTTCTTCGCATGTGCGTCGACTTTACGTGTCTCAATAAACATTGTCCAAAGGATCACTTTCCCCTCCCGAGGAAAGATCAAATTATCGACTCCACGGCTGGATGTGAACGTCTTTCCTTCCTGGACGCATATTCTGGTTATAACCAGATCAGATTGAAAGAAGAAGACGAAGTAAAGACCGCGTTTATTACACCTTACGGCGTGTTTTGCTACAGAACAATGCCCTTCGGTCTAAAAAATGCGGGAGCAACATATCAGAGAATGATGCAGAAGTATTTGGCGACACAGATCGGGAAAAACGTGCAAGTATACATCGACGATGTCGTCATAACATCAAAAAAGGGAACAACACTGATCGAGGATCTCAAGGAAACTTTTGACAACCTCGACAAATTCTGCCTGAAGCTGAACCCGACGAAGTGTTCTTTTGGCGTCCCAGCAGGAGAACTTCTGGGGTTTCTAGTCTCAGCAAGAGGGATTGAAGCAAATCCCGATAAAATACAAGCTATCGTGACAATGAGGAAGCCAACAAAGTTGAAAGAAATACAACAGCTAACGGGGCGAGTCGTAGCTTTGAGCAGATTCGTCGCTAGGCTGGGAGAAAAAGCGTTACCATTCTACGCTCTGATAAAGCAAGGAGATAAATTCCAGTGGAACGAAGAAGCAGACAGAGCTTTCGAGGATTTGAAGCGCACAATCTCGACACCACCAATTTTGGTGGCGCCGAAGGAAAAGGAACCTCTCCTGCTGTATATCGCAGCCACGCCCCAAGTGGTGAGCACGGTGCTAGTTGTCGAAAGGGAAGAAGAAGGAAAACTCCACGGCGTGCAAAGGCCAGTATACTTCGTTAGCGAAGTTTTATCGCCCTCAAAACAAAGGTACCCTCAGTACCAAAAGATAGCATATGGAGTGTTCACAACAGCACGAAAATTGCGCCACTATTTTTCGGCACACCCAATCATAGTGGTCAATGAAGCTCCCTTGTCAAATATATTGAATAATCCAGAAGCTACGGGTCGTGTCTCCCTTTGGGGAATAGAACTTTCCCCTCGGGACATCACGTATGAAAAAAGAAAAGCAATCAAGTCGCAAGTTCTGCCAGACTTCATCGCAGAGTGGATGGAGTTGCAAAACACAGGACCCCCAGACTTGTCGAGAACCTGGACCATGAACTTTGATGGGTCCAAGAGACTAGAAGGGGGCGCAGAGTAGTACTCATATCACCTGAAGGCGACAAGTTGAAGTACATCCTTCGGATGACGTTCCCTAACGCATCTAACAATGAAGCAGAATATGAGGCTCTCATACACGGGATGAAGATGGCAAAAGCCTGCGGTGCAACTCGACTAAAAATCTTTGGCGACTCACAGTTGGTGGCTCAGCAAGTTATGAACCAATGTGACGCAGTCAATGATAGCATGATGGCATACAAGGAGGTGTACAACGAACTCGAGAAGTTGTTCGATGGATGCGAAGTAAATCATATTAGTAGATTGAGCAACGACGAAGCCGACGTTCTTGCAAACATCGGGTCGCAATGCCTTGCAGTCCCACCAGGTGTATTCTGGGAAGAGATAACAGAGAGATCCACCAAGTCGACAAAATCAAAAAAGAAGGAGAAGAAACCCTCGGGGGCTACCAAGGAAAAGCAAGAGGAAGAAGAAGAAGATCAGGACCTGGTCATGGTGATACAGATACCGTGTATGCAGCCGTACATATCATATATCCTCAGGAAAGAAATACCCGACGATCCAGTTGAGGCAAGGCGAGTAATTCGACGCTCCAAAGCTTTCACGGTGGTTAAAGGAGAATTGTATAAGCGAAGTATTTCAGGCGTCTTGCAAAGGTGTGTCACACCCGAAGAAGGAAGAATAATTCTGAAGGATGTACACGAAGGAATATGTGGCCACCACGCAAGTAGTCGAGCTATTGCAGCCAAGGTCTTTCGGGCAGGATTTTACTGGTTGACAGCAATCGAGGACGCCAAGGACATAGTAAGAACTTGCGACGCGTGTCAAAGGTTTGCCGCAAAACCTCACTCTCCAGCAGCAGAGCTAGCACCAATACCATTGTCATGGCCCTTTGCCCAATGGGGACTTGATATGGTGGGCAAGTTACACAAATCCTGGCCAGGAGGAAAGGAGTACATGCTAGTATCTGTCGACAAATTTACAAAGTGGATAGAAGCGAAGCCGATAAATTCACCAGACGGAGCATCCGCAGTAAAATTCATAAAAGGTCTTGTCTTCAGATTTGGAGTGCCCCACAGCATCGTCACAGACAACGGCAGTAACTTCACATCCCACGAATTCAAAGATTATTGCGAAGAGGTGGGTATCAAGCTGCACTTTGCGTCAGTTGCACATCCTCAAACCAATGGGCAAGTCGAGAAAGCCAATGGCATCATCTGCAATGGCATCAAGAAACGCTTGTTAGGACCACTGGAAAAAGCTCGACATACCTGGCCAGAAGAACTACCAAGTGTGTTGTGGAGCATCCGAACAACACCAAACACAGCAACACAGGAAACTCCGTTTTTCTTGGTTCATGGAGCAGAAGCAGTATTACCAATCGAGATAGAGCACAATTCTCCACGCGTCGTCGAATATGACGAAGAAACGTCGAGAAAAGCGCTAGAAGATGACGTCGACGCACTTGATGAAGCTCGAGATGAAGTACTGTCTCGGGTAACCAAATACCAACAGGACTTGAAGAATTACCACAGTCGACGTTTGCGGCCAAGATCTTTTCAGGTGGGAGACCTAGTTCTTCGGCTCACGCAAAAAAGTCATGAAAAACTCGAGTCACCATGGCTTGGCCCTTACATTGTCACGGAAGTAATCGGAGGAGGAGCATACAGGATAAAGGACAAGAAGACAGGGGTGGAGGAGCCAAACCCCTGGAACGTGGCGCAACTCAGGCGGTTCTACGCCTAGAAGTCGAAATATAGTCCTTGTAAAACTTCAATGTACTGAAACGCCCGCGAGTTTTCAGACGCACTCTTTTCCTTTTTCGGGGCACCAAGTGGGGCCGGGAAAGGTTTTTAATGAGGCGGGCTCGCGGTGCTGCAATATAATAAAGATAGTGTCAATATAACTTTCTCTTTATCGACATGCTCAAAGTCTTTGCTCCGACGAATTTCAATATAGTTCATCGAAAAAGAAAAAACCTTGCCTTGGTATTAAAATACCTCGTGAGTCAGTAAAAATACAAAATAGTACTCAATAAAGAAGCTCGGGGGCTCATATTCGCCATAAATACATAAATGCCTTGGTTCAAAACCTCGCAATATACAAATACAGTAAAAAGTCACCGAAACACTCGGGGGCTAGACAAACATAGAAATATAATGATTGCTTCACAATATAATCATAGTCATGGGTTACAAAGAAGAAATATCTACAAGAGGAAAATAACTAGTCTTGATTCAATATGTCATCAAGGGTAACTCTGTTTTCTTCAGGAGCAGCGCCAAGAAAGTCAGCATAATGACCATCGGCAAAAAAGTCGGCGTCCATCCGAAGAAGGTCCTCAATCATTTCTTCGGCTACAGGCGAAACCTTCGTGTTAATCCTGTCAACACCAACTCTTCGACGTTTTACCTTCTGATGAACTTTCGCGACAACTTGGGTAAGGTCAAGGTTCGAGTGGCAGATCTGAAGCATGATAAGAGCAAATCTGGCGCCAGCCACCAATTGAGCTCTGACGAAGTCATGGATCTTGTGAGCATCTTTGAATTTCTCCATTAACTCAGGAAGAGTTTTTGGTTGAATGTTCCGAGGAAACATGGAGTTATAAACCATAGACAAGGTCTTGGTACAGAAGTCAAGGAAGTCGCGAGTTTGAGAGGCGTGATCCTGAAACCTGACAATTTGACGGGTCCTCTCCGGAGTAGCCCAAAACAGAGCACCATGGTCAAGGGAAAGGTTAACAAGGAGGTTCGTCCTAGTATTTACCCTCTCTTCCTCGGCAGCAGCATCAGTAAAGGAACCTATCAAGACAACGAAGTAGAAACCCTTAAGAGACATAGCATGAAGGTGAAAGATATCGGAGGATGAAACAAGCATACCCGACATATCTCGCACCAAGCTTCATTCATTAACTCGAGCATGAAATTTTCTCGAGTAGTCGCCTTTTCAGCCTCGGAAGCAGCAATTTCCTTAGCAGCCACGGCCTCGCGAGCTTGCTGAAGTGCAATTTTTTCGGCTTCAGATGACTTATGAGACTTTTCCATCATCACAAGTGTTTGCTTCTTCGCATACTGAAGTTGCTGTCGAAGTTCATCCAGTTCTTGCGACAAAGTATCGTCGACAGGTGCAGTATCAGCAAAAGCTCTCCTCGAGCGAGAAGAAGAAGGCGAAATATCGGAAGGAGCAGAGGATGGAGTATAGTTATCAAATATCAACTGAAATTTAAACAAGACAACATCAAACAACAAGCAAAGATAGAGTTTTTCATTAATTTCTCGGAATAATTACAAAGGCATTACAGTAGAGCTAAGGAAGTACGTGTCGCCAAATGACTACTTTGGCGACAAGAGCAAAAGAAACACAGAAAGAAAAACAAAGAGGCATGCAACTAGACCTCCGGCCTTGATGAGCTAGGAGTCGACGCTGGTTTGATCCCGAGATAGGCCAAGATCTTCTTCGTGTTGGGCTTGGCTGCCTTAATCAGCGACTTCCATCTTGATTGCTCTATCTGCTCGGTGTCGCCAACTTTCGTCCAGTCAATAGTCTGTTGACTGTCAGCAACCAAAGCGACAGTGTTTTCGACAGCAATTTTCATATTTTCTTGGCGCATCTTCAGTCCAAGGTCTTCTGGTGAACTGAACATCTTGGCAAGGTTAAGGAAAGTCGAGGGCTCCTCTTTCTTCGGGAAGAAGTAGGGGAACAACGCTGACAATCCTGCATTAGCATTTGCCACGCCTTCACGAATTTCGGACCCATGCAGCTCCAGATAGGAAAGTGCGTCAAGGAGGGGGTCATCGACAGGATTCGCCAGATCAAAGTCTTGGTTTGTTTGATCTGTCAAGGAAACAAAGCGTTGGTCAAACAACAAGAAACAACGGATTTCATAAAAATAGAAGAAATCAATAATATTACTGAAAGTGCGGCGACTTTGTGTTTTCAGGCGCTTGATAATCCCCTGTTCACGAGAAGCTTGTGCAGCTTTGTGCTCGTTCAAGGCAGATGCAGTGTCCTCAAGTTTTTTCTGTAGTTCCTCGACACTAGTAGCTTTTGCTTTGGCTTCATCAGCCTCGGCCTTGGCTTTGCTAGCAGCAAGTTCGGCTTTCTTGCGAGCCGCCTCACTTTGCTCAAGTTTTTGAGCAAGTGCGTCGGCACGTTTGTTGGCCTCTGCAAGTTTCTCTGTCGAGATATAAAAAAAAAGAGAGAAGAACGATCAAAAATCGCGACAAGCAACAGGAGCAAAAAGTTAAGGAAAAACGGCAAGTATAAAAGTTGTTACCTTCGGTTCTGTTAGCATATTCACGGTACCCAATAAATTGGGATCCGATGCGGAGAAGCTCTTTGATCATGGGCTGTTAAAGAAGAACATAGCAAGAGAAACATCGGCATGAAAAAGAGAGTGAAGGCGTGAAGAAGCAAAATAGTGGAAATATAGATATCGACAAACTTACATCATCTAAGAGCAGAGTCGACGAGCTGCCCAATTGAGGGGCAGGTTCAAGACTTGTTTCAATCCTTGTCCTTTTTGGTGAAGGAGCAAGGGGGCTTGATGGTGGAGTAGTGGTGACGACATTTTGTTGAGGAGGAGAAGATTCTTCTCCTTCAACTAGTGTGTCTGAGGCAAGTACAGTACGTGATGTGCTTGTCCGAGGAGCCACGTCAACAGTTGGTATTTCTTCCTCGTCATCACTGTTGATCAAACAATCGGCAGCATAAAAAGCAAGACAAGATAAATATTTCGAGTACAAAAATAGGGAGAAATAAAGACGACTTACGAGCTGACGAGGGATTCAATATAAGGATCATAAGCTGCCTTCGGATGAGAAGGAACAACTTCTTCAGCCTTAGAGGTGCCAGAATCCTCGGCATCATTCCTTTTCCTTTTGTTCCTTGGGGAAACAGCAGGAGGAAGGGATTGCGTCGACTCACTGGCTTCAGACTCAATTTCTTTTTCATGGGAAGCCGCAGATTTGTGAGAACCCGCGACTTCACTTTCAGGAATAGAAGAACCTTGAGTATCTTCGGCAACGATAGCCTGTTCTTCGACTCCTCCATCCTCAGGAAGAGGAGGAAGGGAAGTCATAGTAGGATGGTTCTGTAAAAAAAAAATAGCGACAAAAGGAAAATTAAAGAGATACCAATACAATGAGATGCAGAGAAAGTGCGGAACAAGACAGAAACTCGAGAAGACAAAATACCTCAGGGAGTGGATTGGTGGAGCTGTATGGTTCCACGCGACAAGAGGAAGGAATAGGATCCTTCTTGCCCAGGCGAGAAACTCTTCGAATCAACTTCTCCAAGTCCTTTGAGGAAAGATCACTGGAGATTCTGTTGGCGTCGTTTTCACCAGAATACGTCCAAAGGGGATTTTTGCGAGCCTGAAGAGGCTGCACTCTAATCCTAAGAAAGTAGGCAGTGATTTGAACACCAGACAGCTCTTTGCCTCGAGTGTTTTGAAGCTGATGAATACGAGACATGAGTGCCTCTGTCGCCTTTTTCTCTTCTTCGGAAGCTTCGGCATCCCAGGAGCGGCGGCGCTGAATTCTGGCACTTCCGTCGAAAGGAATTATGTTGTGTTCAACAGAGTTGGCGCTTTCTTCGTGAATGTAGAGCCACTTTTTGCGCCATCCTTGGACAGAATCAGGAAATTTGACGTCGAAGTAATCAACATCAGTTCGGACACAGATAACAACGCCGCCTATGTTATAGGTGACGTTGTGGGAGCCATTGCGGCGGAGGCAGAAAATGCGTTTCCACAGAGCCCAATTAGGAGGGATTCCGAGGAAGCATTCGCAAAGTGTGATGAAAATAGAAAAGTGAAGGATGGAATTGGGGGTCAACTGGTGCAGTTGAATCCCGTAAACAAAAAGAAGGCCGCGGAGGAAATCGTGAATTGGGGCCGAAAGGCTGCGGATGAGGTGATCAACGAAACTAACCCGGTACTCCATTGGAGGCTTGGGGTAGCTTTCTTCGCTGGGAAAGCGGATGGCGTCTTCCTTCTTCATGAGGCCAAGCCTCTTCAGCATGTTGATGTCCTGGTTGGAGATTTTAGATCTCTCCCACTCAAGATCCTCGGCGGCCATCTTGGATTCTGGAGTACTGTGGCGAGTGAGTCGCGTGCGCGGTGGCATCAACGGCAATGGGCAAAGCAATGTTCGTGAGTGCGGAAGATCAGAGAGAGTTGGGCGCAGGGGAAGCTTTTGCGAAGAGGAACAGATGAGCGGCGCAAGTGAGGGAGTGAACGGAGGTTGAAGAAAGGTTTATATAAGAATCGGGTGAAGCAGTGCGCCGTTGGATGAAGAAATCGTGTGGTGAAAAAAGATCTTCTAGATACAAGGGTAAAAAGGTATTTTTACTGAGATAGGCGTTACCGTACGTGCGCCAGAAAAAGCGGAGGACGTGTGACCCCCACTTGCACGACGTGTCAACATGGTGGAAACAATGGACCCACAAGGCAGAAAAATCAAGACTACTAACAGAGATGAAGCAATTTTGATTAAGGAAAGCATGTCGACAAGAAAAATAAAAGAAGATTGGCGACAGGAGGAATTATTAAATACTTCGGGAGCCTTTGATCAAATACAAGTTTTTGCCCAAATGCTCGGGGGCTACTTCGACAAAAAGTAAAATTTCGAGTATGGCAGTATAGAAATTGCGGGAGTCTACAACTAAGCACAAGTCCTTAGCTGTAGCCTCGGGGGCTACTCCCATCGGGAGCGCTGTTCGCGCACCCGAGAGATAAAAAAAAAGAAGAAGAAAAAAGAAAAAAAAAGAAGAAAGAAGAGAGAGATCATATTGGGGAAATAATGACAATATAGCGACAAGGTGGACTAAAATGTTGAGCCTACAACCAAGCACAAGTTCTTGGTTGTAGCCTCGGGGGCTACTCCCATCGGGAACGCTGTTCGCGTGCCCGATGAAATTAACAAAGGAAAGATAGAAAAGCAAGAGAGTATATTTCGAGTTATAATTAACTCTACATATACTCCCATCGGGAGAGCAATATAAGTCATATTTGACTCGATAAAATGTGCCATTCCAACAGCCGGAAAAGCACTCGACAATATATTCTCAGAACGCCAAAGTTGCGATCAATTTCTGAATGCCGCAAATTTGCGAAGGTAAGACCCCAGATCCGTTCTGCTGGGCGTGGCATCGCCAAAGACTGTGCTCTGCTACTTTTATCCGTATCAACAGATACGAAGAAAAATCCTAACGGACGCGTTAGGTACCCGATAAATTTGACTGGGACTCGACAGAATGGTAAGACCTTAAGCGGCACCTGTCGAAGTTTACACCAGTATCCCGATATCATGTCCAGGGACGTGATTTTGAAGTAGGTTTTTGCGGATTGCCACTAGAGCAGTTAACTAGTACCTGATCCGTCAGATGAACTAGCCCCAACTACCATTATCCCTGTACAATATAGAATTTTATGTGAAGAAATATAAAAAGATTAAAAGCTTTCAAATAAAAATAAACAGTGGAGATTTTCCCTGACTCTACGATTCAAGCAAAATCTCGGGGGCTACTGACATAGGCATCCCAAATGGGCCTGCCGAAGATAGTACCCGGGGTTTACTGAAGGCCCACAACCCGAAGAATAAGAAGATTCGGGAGCCCAAGATATATTATGGAAAGTTAAGAGTTGTAATAAGAAGTGTTATTTGTAATCTGGCGGGATGAGTTAGAAACCGTCCCGGACTCTGTAACTTGTATGGCACGAATCCCTCGGCTCCACCTCCTATATAAAGGGGGAGTCGAGGGACGAAGAATCAATCGAATCATTGTCTACAAACCCTAGTTTTCATAATCGTCGAGTACTTTTCGGCTGAAACCTTCGAGATCTACTTACCCTCTACTTCCAACTAAACCCTAGCCTACAATCCATAGGCATTGACAAGTTGATACCTTGTCAGTAAGTTCCTCATTCTTTCCTCACTCTGTCTAGTTTCACACATAAATATAATGCAGGGTTTATATGTCTTTATCAGACAATCAAGCTCTCGGACTGTCGCGGGTTGCCCTGCCCCCGACAGTTCCAGCCTAGGATACACATTAGGCCTGGCGGTCCTCCTCAAGGGAGGTCGCCGATGATGCCACTTGTTTCCCTGATACATTTTCCTTCCTTTGCTTCTTGTCTTTATTTTTAACATAGGCTAGAGGTGGCGGGGGTGTTGTACTTAAGCCTTCTCCAGCCCCGAGATCCATCTGTTCAACCTCTTCTTCAGCGTCGCCTTCCACATATCAAGTTGTTTGCGAGCTCCTTTATTGGATTCATCTATGTCCGTGTCAGATAGCTCCTCAGTAGAGAACGGCTTCAGAGGACTCGATGCAGTGTCCTTAGTCTGATCCCCTTCCTCATCCAATGAGGCTTCCTCCAACGTACGCTTTCTAGCCGACCCGCCATTATTCATAGCTCTACCTAACCAGCCCCCGCGAGACCCAACCTGACGGTTCGCCATTGTCGATTGATTTGCTCTGCGTGTTGCCAACATCCAAGAACCATATTGCAGTTGTTTATCCTCCCAAACCCCATCTCCACACTCCTCATGGTCATGAACAATCAAGCCACATCTTTTACAGAAGAAAGGAACCTTTTCATACTTCACCGCAAGCCTTTTCGTACCCTCCGGTAGAGTGAGAGAAACAAACCGAGGAAGTGGCTTGGAAGTCTGAACTCTAACCCTTATTCAAACATAATTCCCTTCGAAGAATAATATTGGAGTCATCTGGACTTCCTTCACATTCCCAATACGCCTAGCAATATCATCCACCATCTGCTTCCTATAGAGCTCGGGTATGCATGAATTTATGCCCAGATATGCATACATCCAAAAATCACCTCCGTCGGATCACCCAGACCATCATAGTCCTCTACTAACAATCCCCAGCCTCTGAAAGTCCAAGGGCCTTGGTGAACCACCTTTTTCCAATCTGCGAGGCAATGCATCTGAAAGATGAATAGGTTTTTGATACGTCCATTTTGCATCACTATTTTATATCATAATTTACTGTTATTCATTGATATATTTCATATTTAGAGATGATACTTATGTTATTTCACCTATTTTGCATGTTTCATGATTATTGGAGAATTACTCACCGGAGTCAGAATTCTGCTGGAAAAAGCACCGTCAGGATACAATATTTTTGAAGATCAACAATTGACGGAAAATATACCGAAGCTCCTATTTTTCCAGATGACGGAGCCAGCCAAAAGGGGAGGCCGAGGAGGGCCGCCATGGGCCCTCCCCATGGGCCGGCGCGGCCACCAATGCCGGCGCGCCGCCACGTGGGGAGGGGGCCCACGACCCCCTCGGCCATCGCCCTTTCGCGTACTTCATCTCCCAGAAACCCTAAGGTGCGAAGGATCATAGAGGATAGTCATAGCCGCCTCCTCGAGGCGGAAAACATCAGAGAGAAAAGAGCTCTCCGGCAGGCAAAAATCTGCCGGGGAAATTCCTTCCCGGAGGGGGGAAATCGTCGCCATCGTCACCGTCATCGAGCTGGACTTCATTGGGATCATCATCATCTCCACCACCGACACCGTCATATCCACCGCTGCACCTCGTCTCCGCTGTAACATCTAGGGTTGAATTTTGAGTATTTCATAGGGGAAACTCTCCCGGTGTTGATTACTCCTTGTTATTGATGCTATTGAGTGAAACCGTTGAATCAAGGTTTATGTTCAGATTGTTATACATCATCATATCACCTCTGATCATGTTCCATATAATGTCTTGTGAGTAGTTCGTTTAGTTCTTGAGGACATGGGTGAAGTCTAAATGTTAGTAGTGAACTATGTTTACTAATATTTAATGGTTTGATATTTAAGTTGTGGTGTTATTCTTCTAGTGGTGTCATGTGAACGTCGACTACATGACACTTCACCTTTATGGTCCTAGGGGAATGCATCTTCTATTCGTTTGCTAATTGTGGGGTTGCCAGAGTGACAGCAACCTGACCCCCCCTTTGGTATATCGATGCATGAGGGATAGCAGGATCTCAGAGTTTAAGGCTGTGGTTAGATTTATCTTAATTACTTTCTTGTATTTGCGGATGCTTTCAAGGGGTTTAATCACAAGTATGTATTAGTCCTAGGAAGGGCGGTGCATTAGCATAGGTCCACCCACACAACACTTATCAAAACAATGAAGATTAATCAACCAAATGAAGCGAAAGCACTAGACTAAATTCCCGTGTGTCCTCAAGAACGTTTGGTCATCATAAGTAAACAAACCGGCTTGTCCTTTGTGCTAAAAAGGATTTGGCCACTTGATGCAATTATTATTCTCGCATTTTACTTACTTGTATTTTATTTATCTGCTATATCAAAACCTCTTGAAAACTTGTCCGTGAGCATTTACAGTGAATCCTTCATCGAAGCTGCTTGTCAACACCTTCTTCTCCTCGTTGGGTTCGACACTCTTATTTATCGAAAGTACTACGATACACCCCCTATACTTGTGGGTCATCAAGACTATTTTCTGGCGTCGTTGCCGGGGAGTGAAGCGCTATTGGTAAGTGGAATTGGTAAGGAAAACTTTTACTGTACGTGCTGTTTTTATTTCTGCCTGCTGCTATAATTCATTATGGAGAGATCTTCTCTTGAATTCCTATTTGGAAAATCTACTACTACTGCAAAGGTAGTGGATGAGGCGCCAGGTGAGAAAGTGATTCCATATAAAATACCTATGAAAATTATTGAACGTGTTGTGGATAACCGCTATGAAGGGGATGGAACTATCCATCCTGGAGATCATTTACTGTTTTTACATGAATTATGCGGGTTATTCAAGTGTGCAGGTATTTCTATGGATGAATTTAGGAAGAAACTATTCCCTATGTTGTTTTCTGGTAAAGCGGCGCATTGGTATAAACTGCTGAAGAATGGGCATTCTCTTGATTGGAAGGATATTATGCCTCTATTTTATTCTAAATTCTATCCTCCAAGTGAAATTCACAAAGACCGAAACCGCATATATAATTTCTGGCCTCATGATGGAGAGAGTATTGCCCAAGTATGGGGGAGATTGAAGTCTTTAATGCTCAAATGCCCCATTCATGAGCTTCCTGGTAATGTCATCATTGATAATTTCTATGCAAGACTTTCTTTTCAAGATAAAACCTTGTTGGATACTACTTGTTCTGGATCATTCACGCGCAACAAAGAAGAGTTTAAATGGGACCTTCTTGATCGGATTCAGGAGAATACTGAAGGATGGGAGAACGAAAAAGGTAGAGAGTCAGGTATAAATTATGATTATGAATGCATTGAAACTTTTATGGATACTGATAAATTTTGAAATATGAGTGCTACTTATGGTCTTGACTCTCAAGTTGTTGCAAATTTTTATAAAGCTTTTGCCTCTCATTTTGAATTGCCTAGGAAGAGTTTTAATAAGTATCATGAACCTTACAAAGATAAAACTAATTCACCTATAGGTAAATGTATTGAAGTTAAAACTGTTGATCACATTCTTCCTGAAGCTTATATTGAAAAAATTCCTTTTCCTGCTAGAATGAAGGAGTATTCTGTTATAACTAGTGTGGTTAACAAAAGTGCAAAGAAACCTATAGAACCTGAGGAGCAAATAAATGTTGAACCCGCTGTTGCAATAGTTAAAGATCTTGTGACTGAAAATGTAGAAGATGGTCACATTATTTTCTGTGAAGATGCTTCTAATATTGTTTCAAATCCTAGTTGACAACACCCGGATTTTTAAGTCCAGATGTCTGTTATGCCATACATCGCAATCCCAGGAATATTGTTGTTGCGAGACATAACAGTTGAATATCATAAGTCATCCTTCATTACATACCATAGTCATCTTACAGATAGGAATCACATGATCCAATATTACACAAATAGTTGATCTATTGATCAACGGACACAAAGTTCATAGTTTCATAGCGGAAGCGTAAGTAGAAGGAACTCTCTAGTCCACAGGCCAACGTCTGACGTCAGAAGATTCCCTAGTTGTCGTAGACGTCCTGGTTGCCGTCATCCTGATAGTTTGATACGTCTTCGACGTATCGATAATTTCTTGTGTTCCATGCCACATTATTGATGATATCTACATGTTTTATGCACACTTTATGTCATATTCGTGCATTTTCTGGAACTAACCTATTAACAAGATGCCGAAGTGCCGTTCTGTTTTGCTGTTTTTGGTTTCAGAAATCCTAGTAACGAAATATTCTCGGAATCGGACGAAATCAACGCCCAGGTTCCTATTTTGCCCGGAAGCATCCAGAACACCCGAGAGCCGCCAGAGGGAAGCCCTGGGGGCCCTACACTACACCCTGGCGCGGCCAGAGGGGGGGCCGCGCCGCCCTATGGTGTGGTGGCCCCAGGCCCCCTCCGAGGCTGCCCTTCCGCCTATTTAAAGCCACCGTCGCGAAAACCCTATCACGTTCGACGAAACCCACAGAAACCTTCCAGAGCCGCCGCCATCGCGAAGCCAAGATCTGGGGGACAGGAGTCTCTGTTCCGGCACGCCGCCGGGATGGGGAAGTGCCCCCGGAAGGCTCCTCCATTGACACCACCGCCATCTCCATCAACGCTGCTGTCTCCCATGAGGAGGGAGTAGTTCTCCATCGAGGCTCGGGGCTGTACCGGTAGCTATGTGGTTCATCTCTCTCCTATGTACTTCAATACAATAATCTCATGAGCTGCCTTACATGATTGAGATTCATATGATGATGCTTGTAATCTAGATGTCATTATGCTAGTCAAGTGAGTTTTACTTATGTGATCTCCGGAGACTCCTTGTCCCACGTGTGTAAAGGTGACAGTGTGTGCACCGTGTGGGTCTCTTAGGCTATATTTCACAGAATACTTATTCACTGTTATGAATGGCATAGTGAAGTGCTTATTTATATCTCTTTATGATTGCAATGTGTTTTGTATCACAATTTATCTATGTGCTACTCTAGTGATGTTATTAAAGTAGTTTTATTCCTCCTGCACGGTGTAATGGTGACAGTGTGTGCATCCGTGTTAGTACTTGGCGTATGCTATGATTATGATCTCTTGTAGATTATGAAGTTAACTATTGCTATGATGGTATTAATGTGATCTATTCCTCCTACATAGTGTGAAGGTGACAGTGTGCATGCTATGTTAGTACTTGGTTTAGTCGAATTGATCTTTCATGCACTCTAAGGTTATTTAAATATGAACATTGAATTGTGGAGCTTGTTAACTCCGGCATTGAGGATTCGTGTAATCCTACGCAATGTGTTCATCATCCAACAAGAGTGTAGAGTATGCATTTATCTATTCTGTTATGTGATCAATGTTGAGAGTGTCCACTAGTGAAAGTCTGATCCCTAGGCCTTGTTCCTAAATACTGCTATCGCTGCTTGTTTATCGTTTTTTGCGTTACTACCGCTGCGTTACTACGCTTGTTTATCGTCCTGGGCAAAGCACTTTTCTGGTGCCGTTGCCACTGCTCATATATATTCATACCACCTGTATTTCACTATCTCTTCGCCGAACTAGTGCACCTATTAGGTGTGTTGGGGACACAAGAGACTTCTTGCTTTGTGGTTGCAGGGTTGCATGAGAGGGATATCTTTGACCTCTTCCTCCCTGAGTTTGATAAACCTTGGGTGATCCACTTAAGGGAAAACTTGCTGCTGTTTTACAAACCTCTGCTCTTGGAGGCCCAACACTGTCTACAGGAAAAGGAGGGGGCGTAGACATCAAGCTATTTTCTGGCGCCGTTGCCGGGGAGGAAAGGTAAAAGGTACTCACACTCTGGATCTCGGCTACTAAGCTATTTTCGCCGTTGTAAGTACTCGAAGCTATTTCCTTTAGATCCTGCAATTGCATATTTTTGTTTCTTGTTTACACTAGTTTGGCATAATGGACAAGAATGAGCTTCTTATTCTATTTCCTGATTTAAAACATGGATTGTTTGATGCGAAAATTAAAAAACCTATGGAATCTTATTTGCATGCTGGTAGTAATATTAGTATGAACGCTTTGAACACCATTGTTGCTAATGATATGGAAAATTCTAAGCTTGGGGAAGCTGGTTTTCATGATCTTTTTAGTCCCCCAAGCATTGAGGAGAAAATTTTCTTTGATGATACTTTGCCTCCTATTTATGATGATTATAATGATAGTGGTCTTTTGGTACAACCTACTATGGAGAGTAAATTTTGTTGTGATTATACTATGCCTCCTACACTTGATGAGAATAATAATGATAGCTACTTTATTGAATTTGCTCCCGCTATTACTAATAAAATTGATTATGCTTATGTGGAGAATAATTATTTTATACATGAGACTCATGATAAGAATGCTTTATGTGATAGTTATATTGTTGAGTTTGCTCATGATGCTACTGAAAGTTATTATGAGAGAGGAAAATATGGTTGTAGAAATTTTCATGTTACTAAAATACCTCTCTATGTGCTGAAATTTTTGAAGCTACACTTGTTTTATCTTCCTATGCTTGTTACTTTGCTCTTCATGAACTTGTTTATTTACAAGATTCCTATGCATAGGAAGCATGTTAGACTTAAATGTGTTTTTAATTTGCCTCTTGATGCTCTCTTTTGCTTCAAATATTATTTCTTGCGAGTGCATCATTAAAACTGCTGAGCCCATCTTAATGGCTATAAAGAAAGAACTTCTTGGGAGATAACCCATGTGTTATTTTGCTACAGTACTTTGTTTTATATTTGTGTCTTGGAAGTTGTTTACTACTGTAGCAACCTCTCCTTATCTTAGTTTTGTGTTTTATTGTGCCAAGTAAAGTCTTTGATAGTAAAGTCAATACTAGATTTGGATTACTGCGCAGAAACTGTTTTCTTGCTGTCACGAATCTGGGCCTAATTCTCTGTAGGTAACTCAGAAAATTATGCCAATTTACGTGAGTGATCCTCAGATATGTACGCAACTTTCATTCAATTTGAATATGTTCATCTGAGCAAGTCTGGTGCCATTTTAAAATTCGTCTTTACGGACTGTTCTGTTTTGACAGATTCTGCCTTTTATTTTGCATTGCCTCTTTTGCTGTGTTGGATGGATTTCTTTGTTCCATTACCTTCCAGTAGCTTTGGGCAATGTCTAGAAGTGTTAAGAATGATTGTGTCACCTCTGAACATGTGAGTTTTTGATTATGCACTAACCCTCTAATGAGTTTGTTTCGAGTTTGGTGTGAAGGAAGTTTTCAAGGGTCAAGAGAGGAGGATGATATACTACGATCAAGGAGAGTGAAAGCTCTAAGCTTGGGGATGCCCCGGTGGTTCACCCCTGCATATTCTAAGAAGACTCAAGCATCTAAGCTTGGGGATGCCCAAGGCATCCCCTTCTTCATCGACAAAATTATCAGGTTCCTTCTCTTGAAACTATATTTTTATTCGGTCACATCTTATGTACTTTACTTGGAGCGTCTGTGTGCTTTTGTTTTTGTTTTTGTTTGAATAAATTCTTGTGTGGGAGAGAGACACGCTCCGCTGGTTCGTATGAACACATGTGTTCTTAGCTTTTAATATTCATGGCGAAGGTTAAAACTGCTTCGTTAATTGTTATATGATTGGAATTGGAAAATGATACATGTAGTAATTGCTATAAATGTCTTGGGTAATGTGATACTTGGCAATTGTTGTGCTCATGTTTAAGCTCTTGCATCATATGCTTTGCACCCATTAATGAAGAAATACATAGAGCATGCTAAAATTTGGTTTGCATATTTGGTCTCTCTAAAGTCTAGATAATTTCTAGTATTGAGTTTTGAACAACAAGGAAGACGGTGTAGATTCTTATAATGTTTACAATATGTCTTTTATGTGAGTTTTGCTGCACCGGTTCATCCTTGTGTTTGTTTCAAATAAGCCTTGCTAGCCTAAACCTTGTATCGAGAGGGATTACCTCTCATGCATCCAAAATACTTGAGCCAACCACTATGCCATTTGTGTCCACCATACCTACCTACTACATGGTATTTCTCCGCCATTCCAAAGTAAATTGCTTGAGTGCTACCTTTAAAATTCCATCATTCACCTTTGCAATATATAGCTCATGGGACAAATAGCTTAAAAACTATTGTGGTATTGAATATGTACTTATGCACTTTATCTCTTATTAAGTTGCTTGTTGTGCGATAACCATGTTCACTGGGGACGCCATCAACTACTCTTTGTTGAATTTCATGTGAGTTGCTATGCATGTTCGTCTTGTCTGAAGTAAGAGAGATCTACCACCTTATGGTTAAGCATGCATATTGTTAGAGAAGAACATTGGGCCGCTAACTAAAGCCATGATCCATGGTGGAAGTTTCAGTTTTGGACAATATCCTCAATCTCATATGAGAAAATTATTAATTGTTGCTACATGCTTATGCATAAAAGAGGAGTCCATTATCTGTTGTCTATGTTGTCCCGGTATGGATGTCTAAGTTGAGAATAATCAATAGCGAGAAATCCAATGCGAGCTTTCTCCTTAGACGTTTGTACAAAGTGCATAGAGGTACCCTTTGTGACACTTGGTTAAAACATGTGCATTGCGATGATCCGGTAGTCCAAGCTAATTAGGACAAGGTGCGGGCACTATTAGTATACTATGCATGAGGCTTGCAACTTGTAAGATATAATTTACATGATACATATGCCTTATTACTACCGTTGACAAAATTGTTTCATGTTTTCAAAATAAAAGCTCTAGCACAAATATAGCAATCGATGCTTTTCCTCTATGGAGGACCATTCTTCTACTTTCATTGTTGAGTCAGTTCACCTATTTCTCTCCACCTCAAGAAGCAAACACTTGTGTGAAATGTGCATTGATTCCTACATACTTGCATATTGCACTTACTATATTACTCTATGTTAACAATATCCATGAGATATACATGTTACAAGTTGAAAGCAACCGCTGAAACTTAATCTTCCTTTGTGTTGTTTCAATACCTTTACTTTGATTTATTGCTTTATGAGTTAACTCTTATGCAAGACTTATTGATGCTTGTCTTGAAGTGCTATTCATGAAAAGTCTTTGCTATATGATTCACTTGTTTACTCATGTCATATACATTGTTTTGATCGCTGCATTCACTACATATGCTTTACAAATAGTATGATCAAGGTTATGATGGCATGTCACTCCAGAAATTATCTTTGTTATCGTTTTACCTGCTCGGGACGAGCAGAACTAAGCTTGGGGATGCTGATACGTCTCCGACGTATCGATAATTTCTTGTGTTCCATGCCACATTATTGATGATATCTACATGTTTTATGCACACTTTATGTCATATTCGTGCATTTTCTGGAACTAACCTATTAACAAGATGCCGAAGTGCCAGTTCCTCGTTTCTGCTTGTTTTTGGTTTAAATCCTAGTAACGAAATATTCTCGGAATCGGACGAAATCAACGCCCAGGTTCCTATTTTGCCCGGAAGCATCCAGAACACCCGAGAGCCGCCAGAGGGAAGCCCTGGGGGCCCCACACTACACCCTAGCGTGGCCAGAGGGGGGGCCGCGCCGCCCTATGGTGTGGTGGCCCCAGGCCCCCTCCGAGGCTGCCCTTCCGCCTATTTAAAGCCACCGTCGCGAAAACCCTATCACGTTCGACGAAACCCACAGAAACCTTCCAGAGCCGCCACCATCGCGAAGCCAAGATCTGGGGGACAGGAGTCTCTGTTCCGGCACGCCGCCGGGACGGGGAAGTGCCCCCGGAAGGCTCCTCCATCGACACCACCGCCATCTCCATCAACGCTGCTGTCTCCCATGAGGAGGGAGTAGTTCTCCATCGAGGCTCGGGGCTGTACCGGTAGCTATGTGGTTCATCTCTCTCCTATGTACTTCAATACAATAATCTCATGAGCTGCCTTACATGATTGAGATTCATATGATGATGCTTGTAATCTAGATGTCATGATGCTAGTCAAGTGAGTTTTACCTATGTGATCTCCGGAGACTCCTTGTCCCACGTGTGTAAAGGTGACAGTGTGTGCACCGTGTGGGTCTCTTAGGCTATATTTCACAGAATACTTATTCACTGTTATGAATGGCATAGTGAAGTGCTTATTTATATCTCTTTATGATTGCAATGTGTTTTGTATCACAATTTATCTATGTGCTACTCTAGTGATGTTATTAAAGTAGTTTTATTCCTCCTGCACGGTGTAATGGTGACAGTGTGTGCATCCGTGTTAGTACTTGGCGTATGCTATGATTATGATCTCTTGTAGATTATGAAGTTAACTATTGCTATGATGGTATTAATGTGATCTATTCCTCCTACATAGTGTGAAGGTGACAGTGTGCATACTATGTTAGTACTTGGTTTAGTCAAATTGATCTTTCATGCACTCTAAGGTTATTTAAATATGAACATTGAATTGTGGAGCTTGTTAACTCCGGCATTGAGGATTCGTGTAATCCTACGCAATGTGTTCATCATCCAACAAGAGTGTAGAGTATGCATTTATCTATTCTGTTATGTGATCAATGTTGAGAGTGTCCACTAGTGAAAGTCTGATCCCTAGGCCTTGTTCCTAAATACTGTTATCGCTGCTTGTTTACTGTTTTACTGCGTTACTACTGCTGCGTTACTACTGCTTGTTTACTGTCCTGGGCAAAGCACTTTTCTGGTTCCGTTGCCACTGCTCATATATATTCATACCACCTGTATTTCACTATCTCTTCGCCGAACTAGTGCACCTATTAGGTGTGTTGGGGACACAAGAGACTTCTTGCTTTGTGGTTGCAGGGTTGCATGAGAGGGATATCTTTGACCTCTTCCTCCCTGAGTTCGATAAACCTTGGGTGATCCACTTAAGGGAAAACTTGCTGCTGTTCTACAAACCTCTGCTCTTGGAGGCCCAACATTGTCTACATGAAAAGGAGGGGGCGTAGACATCATAGTTCTGCTCCTCTTCATAGTCTGGCCATTTGAATAGCCAGGGACACAGCCATGAGTACTTTAAAGTACTCGCAAACTAATACTAATGTAAGTGCTATCAATTCTAGTAAGGGGCTGCTATGCTCTAGTTTAATTGCATAAAGCCAATTTTAGTTCGTAAGTATTTGAGAAAAGACTTATTCATGTGCTAACTAACTCAAGTGGGAACATTAGTGTCATTCCCACCATTCGAGTGGTGATTTCAATTCAATTCACCACAAGTCATTTCATTTCACCCATTTCATTTCAACATCATTTTCAAGAATTTGACATCGGAAACTGTATGGCCTTTCCAACCGTCCGTAACCGTGGACGCGGCTATTCGAATAGATTGACACTCTGCAGAGGTTGCACACTTGTGCCACAACATTTGATTTCATCGTTAGGATTACCCCGAATCATCGTAACACAGTACGCGGATCATCAACCATAACCTTTCACTTACAAATCCTAGTATGAGCACCTCTCCCCATGAGCTTGGCCTCCCAGTGAAGACCAACTGTCAACCTGGGAACTGCACAGGGCTTGGCCGTACAATTCACCTCAATTCACATCTTTTCTCAACAACGGAGGCAGCCTCAAGCATAACCCCTATGATGTGTGTTCAGAGGGAACCCATACTAAGATGCATAAACTTCCAGTTAAGCCCTACCCATAATCAGGTATTGTGGGGGTACTCAATATTTGAAAGGTATCGCATTCAAACCAATATCATGTTTATCAAAAATCACCATCTTCTCTTTGTCATATTCACCTTCAAAAAATCATTCATTGGAATGCTTCATCATTCCAAGGTTTCAAAAATTCATTTCAAAGTCACATGTTACCATCTAGAGTAGTCAAATTTTAGTATTTAGCGCTAGCACTAATCATGAGGGGTGCTAATATTGCTTGGCTAGCTTGAGACTAAATTAACTACTCTAGTATACTTCTTTCACTTTGACCAAAGTTAACTATAAAAGTAACTCTTGGAAAACAACAAGTAGAACTTGTATGGTAAAAACTTGGGATAGGCTTATGGTAAGAAAAGGTAAGACTAATGGTGCCTTGCCCCAAAGGGGCTTTGCACTTTGCAAGAATATTAGCTTGCATTGGTGTTAGCTTGCCTTGGTTGTTGAGGTGATCAAAGTGCTCTTCTTCTTCTGGGTAGAATCCTTCCTCTTCCTGGTATTCTCCGGCACTAGCGTCTATACACGAATACGAGGATACAATCACCAAACAACACTTAAGTAAACTTAATTAGCCTTAATGGCTCACTCCAAATGATCTAGCATCATTACTTAACATTGCTACTTAAATTAATCTAGGGTTTCTTACTTAGTGTTAGAGAATAACTTCTCTCCTTATATATGTAAATGATAGTTTCCATATAGTTTTTGAGAAATAATTTCCTCTCATTGAATCTTCTTAAGATTTAATTTCCTCAAACAATTATACATGAAATCATGTTGACATAAGTCCACCATTCATCATCATCATTTGAGGAATTGATTTAAATGAGGTAGAATACCTCATACCATTTAATAATGCCTATTATGATTTAAATTCACCAAGCATTTCATTTGAGAGTATTTGACCAGGGGTCAATACTTCATATGAAAGTATTTGGGACAAGATTTAAATGAAGTGAAACACTTCATATAATTTACATAATAGTTTTGGACAATATCAACTAACTAGAATGGCCATATAGTCCTTTAATTAAACTATGGCATGATCATGCAAAGTGACCACACCATTTTCTTGCAGAAACAATTAGTGTAAGTCAAATGCGAGCTATTGGAGTTGGAATTAACTTAATATCTATTTTGGTTCATTTTTAATAATTATTTGAATGTGAAAAAGTCCCTGCCTTCATCTTTTTATCAAATTAGTTCTACAACAGATCTTGAGGTGGGACAAGTGGAATGTTGTAGAACTTTTAACTAGCTTTCCAACAATATGCAATTTGTTAAATTTGGCCAAGCCAAACAGATTCTATGGATTTTCAAAGTTGGAGCCAGTATTGAAATTGTTTGAATTCAATTTAAACCAATTTTGAATTAATGGGCTGGCGGGAAAGAAACTGGGCCGAATCAGTTTGAAACGCAGCAAAGAAGAGTTGGGCCGGCCCAGCTAACGCTGCGGGCCTGCTGACAGCAGGACCCACCCGTCAGTGAGCCACACTCACCGAATCGGTATGATTTAAAGAGGGTCGTGCGATTAGAGCAGGATCCAACGGCTGGTGGTCGTCGTCGTCGTCGACGCGAGGGAGGCTCTTGCGCGGCGGAGGTAGGGGGTCGGCGGCGTGCTGGAGCTCCGGCGAGGGGCGGCGCAGGTGCTTGGCGACGTTGTAGACGAAGGGGAGTCGCCTGGTACCGGTGGCGTCGCCGATGATCTCAGGTCCGCCGCGGGCTCCGGCGATCGATTGGGCGGCTCCGGTGAGTAATTGGGTGAGAGGAGTGGACGAGGAGGATCAGAAGAGAGAGGGGCGCAAGTTTGCTGTGAAGAGGATGGCGCGGGGGTGGCTCCTTTTATAGCGCGCAAGGTGGCCGTGAGGTGAGCGGCGAGGTCGACAGCGTAGCGGCTGCTCCGGTGAGGGAAGGGGGCTGGCGAGGTAGGCTCGAGGTAGAGGGCGTCTAGGCGGTGCTAGCGAGCTAGAATACGAGGTGGGGGACGGCCTGATACGCGCGCGAGAGGGCGAGCTTCTGGCGGCTGGGTTGCGGGATTCCGACGAGGTGGTCGTCGGCGACACGGCTCGCGCGAGCAGGGGAGCGTGTCCTGCGGGATCCTGGCGTGGTGGCGGAGCTCAACGCGTAGCATGGTGGTTGATGGCGTGTAACTCACACGTTCGTTGGGAACCCCAAGAGGAAGGTATGAGACGCACAGCAGCAAGTTTTCCCTCAGAAAGAAACCAAGGTTTATCGAACCAGGAGGAGCCAAGAAGCACGTTGAAGGTTGATGGCGGCGGGATGTAGTGCGGCGCAACACCAGGGATTCCGGCGCCAACGTGGAACCTGCACAACACAACCAAAGTACTTTGCCCCAACGAAACAGTGAGGTTGTCAATCTCACCGGCTTGCTGTAACAAAGGATTAACCGTATTGTGTGGAAGATGATTGTTTGCAGAAAACAGTAGAACAAGTATTGCAGTAGATTGTATTTCAGTAAAGAGAATTGGACTGGGGTCCACAGTTCACTAGAGGTGTCTCTCCCATAAGATAAAAAGCATGTTGGGTGAACAAATTACAGTTGGGCAATTGACAAATAAAGAGAGCATGACCATGCACATACATATCATGATGAGTATAGTGAGATTTAATTGGGCATTACGACAAAGTACATAGACCGCCATCCAGCATGCATCTATGCCTAAAAAGTCCACCTTCAGGTTATCATCCGAACCCCCTCCAGTATTAAGTTGCTAACAACAGACAATTGCATTAAGTATTGCGCGTAATGTAACTAGTGACTACATCCTTGAACATAGCACCAATGTTTTATCCCTAGTGGCAACAGCACATCCATAACGTTAGAGGTTCTTGTCACCCCTCCAGATTCACGGAGACATGAACCCACTATCGAGCATAAATACTCCCTCTTGGAGTTACTAGCATCAACTTGGCCAGAGCATCTACTAATAACGGAGAGCATGCAAGATCATAAACAACACATAGACATAGCTTTGATAATCAACATAACAAGTATTCTCTATTCATCGGATCCCAACAAACGCAACATATAGAATTACAGATAGATGATCTTGATCATGTTAGGCAGCTCACAAGATCCGACAATGATAGCACAATGGGGAGAAGACAACCATCTAGCTACTGCTATGGACCCATAGTCCAGGGGTAGACTACTCACACATCACTCCGGAGGCGACCATGGCGGCGTAGAGTCCTCCGGGAGATGATTCCCCTCTCCGGCAGGGTGCCGGAGGCGATCTCCTGGATCCCCCGAGATGGGATCGGCGTTGGCGGCTCTCTGGAAGGTTTTCCGTATCGTGGCTCTCGGTACTGGGGGTTTCATCACGGAGGCTTTAAGTAGGCGGAAGGGTAGGTCAAGAGGCGGCGCGAGGGGCCCAGACCATAGGGCCGCGCGGCCAGGGCAGGGGCCGCGCCGCCCTATGCTCGTCGCCTCGTGGCCCCTCTTCGTTTCGTCTTCGGACTTCGGAAGCTTCGTGGGCAAAATAGGCCCTCGGGCGTTGATTTCGTCCAATTCCGAGAATATTTCCTTACTAGGATTTCTGAAACCAAAAACAGCAGAAAATGAAGAATCGGCACTTCGGCATCTTGTTAATAGGTTAGTTCCGTAAAATGCACGAATATGACATAAAGTGTGCATAAAACATGTAGATAACATCAATAATGTGGCATGGAACATAAGAAATTATCGATACGTCGGAGACGTATCAGCATCCCCAAGCTTAGTTCTGCTCGTCCCGAGCAGGTAAAACGATAACACAGATAATTTCTGGAGTGACATGCCATCATAATCTTGATCATACTATTTGTAAAGCATATGTAGTGAACGCAGCGATCAAAACAATGTATATGACATGAGTAAACAAGTGAATCATAAAGCAAAGACTTTTCATGAATAGCACTTCAAGACAAGCATCAATAAGTCTTGCATAAGAGTTAACTCATAAAGCAATAATTCAAAGTAAAGGCATTGAAGCAACACAAAAGAAGATTAAGTTTCAGCGGTTGCTTTCAACCTCTAACATGTATATCTCATAGATATTGTCAACATAGAGTAATATAATAAGTGCAATAAGCAAGTATGTAGGAATCAATGCACAGTTCACACAAGTGTTTGCTTCTTGAGGTGGAGAGAAATAGGTGAACTGACTCAACATTGAAAGCAAAAGAATTGTCCTCCATAGAGGAAAAGCATCGATTGCTATATTTGTGCTAGAGCTTTGATTTTGAAAACATGAAACAATTTTGTCAACGGTAGTAATAAAGCATATGTATCATGTAAATTATATCTTACAAGTTGCAAGCCTCATGCATAGTGTACTAATAGTGCCCGCACCTTGTCCTAATTTGCTTGGACTACCGGATCATCACAATGCACATGTTTTAACCAAGTGTCACAAAGGGGTACCTCTATGCCGCCTGTACAAAGGTCTAAGGAGAAAGCTCGCATTGGATTTCTCGCTATTGATTATTCTTCAACTTAGACATCCATACCGGGACAACATAGACAACAGATAATGGACTCCTCTTTTATGCATAAGCATGTAACAACAATTAATAATTTTCTCATTTGAGATTGAGGATATATGTCCAAAACTGAAACTTCCACCATGGATCATGGCTTTAGTTAGCGGCCCAATGTTCTTCTCTAACAATATGCATGCTTAACCATAAGGTGGTAGATCGCTCTTACTTCAGACAAGACGGACATGCATAGCAACTCACATGAAATTCAACAATGAATAGTTGATGGCGTCCCCAGTGAACATGGTTATCGCACAACAAGCAACTTAATAAGAGATAAAGTGCATAATTACATATTCAATACCACAATAGTTTTTAAGCTATTTGTCCCATGAGCTATATATTGCAAAGGTGAATGATGGAATTTTAAAGGTAGCACTCAAGCAATTTACTTTGGAATGGCGGAAAATACCATGTAGTAGGTAGGTATGGTGGACACAAATGGCATAGTGGTTGGCTCAAGTATTTTGGGATGCATGAGAAGTATTCCCTCTCGATACAAGGTTTAGGCTAGCAAGGCTTATTTGAAACAAACACAAGGATGAACCGGTGCAGCAAAACTCACATAAAAGACATATTGAAAACATTATAAGACTCTACACCGTCTTCCTTGTTGTTGAAACTCAATACTAGAAATTATCTAGACCTTAGAGAAACCAAATATGCAAACCAAATTTTAGCATGCTCTATGTATTTCTTCATTAATGGGTGCAAAGCATATGATGCAAGAGCTTAATCATGAGCACAACAATTGCCAAGTATCACATTACCCAAGACATTAATAGCAATTACTACATGTATCATTTTCCAATTCCAACCATATAACAATTTAACGAAGGAGAAACTTCGCCATGAATACTATGAGTAGAAACCAAGGACATACTTGTCCATATGCTACAGCGGAGCGTGTCTCTCTCCCATAAAGTGAATGCTAGGATCCATTTTATTCAAACAAAACAAAAACAAAAACAAACCGACGCTCCAAGAAAAAGCACATAAGATTTGATGGAATAAAAATATAGTTTCAGGGGAGGAACCTGATAATGTTGTCGATGAAGAAGGGGATGCCTTGGGCATCCCCAAGCTTAGACGCTTGAGTCTTCTTAATATATGCAGGGGTGAACCACCGGGGCATCCCCAAGCTTAGAGCTTTCACTCTCCTTGATCATGTTGCATCATACTCCTCTCTTGATCCTTGAAAACTTCCTCCACACCAAACTCGAAACGACTCATTAGAGGGTTAGTGCACAATAAAAATTAACATATTCAGAGGTGACACAATCATTCTTAACACTTCTGGACATTGCATAATGCTGCTGGATATTAGTGGATCAAAGAAATTCATCCAACATAGCAAAAGAGGCAATGCGAAATAAAAGGCAGAATCTGTCAAAACAGAATAGTTCGTATTGACGAATTTTAAAATGGCACCAGACTTGCTCAAATGAAAATTCTCAAATTGAATTAAAGTTGCGTACATATCTGAGGATCATGCACGTAAATTGGCTTAATTTTCTGAGCTACCTACAGGGAGGTGGACCTAGATTCGTGACAGCAAAGAAATCTGGAACTGCGCAGTAATCCAAATCTAGTACTTACTTTTCTATCAACGGCTTTACTTGGCACAACAAAACACAAAACTAAGATAAGGAGAGGTTGCTACAGTAGTAAACAACTTCCAAGACACAAAATAAAAACAAAGTACTGTAGGTAAAAACATGGGTTGTCTCCCATAAGCGGTTTTCTTTTACGCCTTTCAGCTAGGCGCAGAAAGTGTATATAAAGTATTATCAAAGGGTGGTGCATTCTTAGCGGGGTGTGGAGTTTTCTCAACCAGGCATAGTATATTAGATACATAAGTTTTAGCATCTCCCTTTTCATTAGTCTTAGGCGTGCTACTCTCATCAAACAAATTTTCAGGAACAAGCCAAGCATAGTTATTTTCTAGTGCATCATTCATAGCTAAGAGTTTACATGGTATTGGTGCTTTGATCTCCCCACCATCATCAATATTATTAGTGTATCTTATTCTATCCATGTCCATCTTTTCAAAGAGACTAACAAAATTAGTATGAGAACCAAACATATTAAATTTAGCAAAGACCTTTCTAGCTTCTCTTGCTAGACCACCAAATTCTCTAAGAAGGGTTTCTAAAACAAAATCTTTCTTTTCCCCTTCTTCCATATCACCAAGTGTGAGAAACATGTGTTGGATTATAGGATTAAGATTAACAAATTTAGTTTCCAACATGCGAACTAAAGCAAGTTAGCAATTTCATAGGTAGGGGCAAGGTCTACCAAGTGTCTATCCTCAAAATCGTCAACGGTACTAACATGGTTGAAGAATTCTTCTATATTATTTCTCCCAATTATAGACCCACGTCCTACCGGTATGTTTTTCGTGGTAAAATTAAAAGGAAACATGATGAATCAAGTAAGGTAAATGCAAGTAACTAATTTTTTTTGTGTTTTCGATATAGCAAACAAGATAACAAATAAAATAAAACTAGCAACTAATTTTTTTGTATTTTGATTTAGTGCAGCAAACAAAGTAGTAAATAAAACTAAGCAAGACAAAAACAAAGTAAAGAGATTGAGAAGTGGAGACTCCCCTTGCAGCGTGTCTTGATCTCCCCGGCAACGGCGCCAGAAATCTAGCTTGATGGCGTGTAACTCACACGTTCGTTGGGAACCCCAAGAGGAAGGTATGATGCGCACAAAGCAAGTTTTCCTCGTAAAGAAACCAAGGTTTATCGAACCAGGAGGAGCCAAGAAGCACGTTGAAGGTTGATGGCGGCGGGATGTAGTGCGGCGCAACACCAGGGATTCCGGCGCCAACGTGGAACCTGCACAACACAACCAAAGTACTTTGCCCCAACGAAACAGTGAGGTTGTCAATCTCACCGGCTTGCTGTAACAAAGGATTAACCGTATTGTGTGGAAGATGATTGTTTGCAGAAAACAGTAGAACAAGTATTGCAGTAGATTGTATTTCAGTAAAGAGAATTGGACCGGGGTCCACAGTTCACTAGAGGTGTCTCTCCCATAAGATAAACAGCATGTTGGGTGAACAAATTACAGTTGGGCAATTGACAAATAAAGAGAGCATGACCATGCACATACATATCATGATGAGTATAGTGAGATTTAATTGGGCATTACGACAAAGTACATAGACCGCCATCCAAAGATGCATCTATGCCTAAACAGTCCACCTTCAGGTTATCATCCGAACCCCCTCCAGTATTAAGGTGCTAACAACAGACAATTGCATTAAGTATTGCGCGTAATGTAACTAGTGACTACATCCTTGAACATAGCACCAATGTTTTATCCCTAGTGGCAACAACACATCCATAACCTTAGAGGTTCTTGTCACCCCTCCAGATTCACGGAGACATGAACCCACTATCGAGCATAAATACTCCCTCTTGGAGTTACTAGCATCAACTTGGCCAGAGTATCTACTAATAACGGAGAGCATGCAAGATCATAAACAACACATAGACATAGCTTTGATAATCAACATAACAAGTATTCTCTATTCATCGGATCCCAACAAACGCAACATATAGAATTACAGATAGATGATCTTGATCATGTTAGGCAGCTCACAAGATCCGACAATGATAGCACAATGGGGAGAAGACAACCATCTAGCTACTGCTATGGACCCATAGTCCAGGGGTAGACTACTCACACATCACTCCGGAGGCGACCATGGCGGCGTAGAGTCCTCCGGGAGATGATTCCCCTCTCCGGCAGGGTGCCGGAGGCGATCTCCTGGATCCCCCGAGATGGGATCGGCGTTGGCGGCGTCTCTGGAAGGTTTTCCGTATCGTGGCTCTCAGTGCGGGGTTTCGTCCACGGAGGCTTTAAGTAGGCGGAAGGGTAGGTCAAGAGGCGGCGCGAGGGGCCGGACCATAGGGCCGCGCGGCCAGGGCAGGGCCGCGCCGCCCTATGCTCGGCTGCCTCGTGGCCCCTCTTCGCTTCGTCTTCGGACTTCCGGAAGCTTCGTGGCAAAATAGGCCCTGGGCGTTGATTTCGTCCAAGTCCGAGAATATTTCCTTACTAGGATTTCTGAAACCAAAACAGCAGAAAACAAAGAATCGGCACTTCGGCATCTTGTTAATAGGTTAGTTCCAGAAAATGCACGAATATGACATAAAGTGTGCATAAAACATGTAGATAACATCAATAATGTGGCATGGAACATAAGAAATTATCGATACGTCGGAGACGTATCAGTGGTCCAGGGGAGGCTTCATTTGGCGGCGTTGCACGTGGCCAGAGTTCGCCGTGGCGTGCGCGCCGTGCGACACGAGTGGCATGCTCTGGCAGACTTGGGCGCACCAAATCCGGCGAGGGTCGACGTCCTTCTCGACAGCTGGTGAGGCTAGATGGTGTAGGATGGTGCTGTGGCAAGCTTGGGCATGGTGGCCAGGGTGGTGAGTGAAGGGGAGGAGAAGGAGAGGGACATGGCCGGCATGGCCATGTCATGCTAGCTTGGCTGGCCCTCCTAGGGTTTCTGTGGGTGGGCTAGGGTGAGAGAGGTCAAGGGAACCAGAGGGAGTGAATTGGGGGCAGTAGCTTAGTGTAGATCACTATTTAGAATAGTGTTGGCATAGTTCCCTATTTGTAATTTGCTCTAATTTACCAAATTTGGTTTGATTCAAAAGGTGGCAAGATTTGGAAATGTTGTATTTAGTTGAGTTGTATTTGACCAGAGAGAAAGAGAGGTGGGGGTGGAATTTCCAAATTTAAAGATTTGCAAAAACTCTAAGTGTGAGAATGTTCCACTTAATAAAAAGTGCCAACTTTGGATGAGCATAGTATTTGATCTAAAAAGAATTTGGCATGGTGGTCTTTACAAAAAGTGTTCACCTTGATGTTGTATTGGATGAGGTGCAAAGAGTTGACAAAGTTTAGTTTGAAAATTTTGAATTGCCAGGGCTCAAAGTAGTGATCAGACTAAAAATGGCAGATTTGACCATTATCACATGTGATCCAAATTTGAGTTTGAAATTGATTTGATTTGTGTTTATTTGATTCCAAAAGTGGTAATAAGTGTTTAGTATCATATTACAACTAATGATGAAGACCAAAATGGTCTAGGTCAAGGATTTAGAAAAATGGCATAAACCATATGTGAGGGTTTTGTGAATTTCTAACTTTTATTCTTTTATTTTTCTTTGCTTCATTTTGGCAAGAGTAATGTTTATTTGGTGTTATATTGAGTTGGGTGAAAGGGTTCACACCATTTTGAGGCAATGGAAGTGGCTAGGTCAAGCTTTGATAATTTGGCTAAGTGCCACATATGCCTCTATGCATATATTTGATTTTATTTTGTTTCTTACTTGAATTGGTTGATAAGTGCTTTGTTAAGTGTGTGGAGGTATCTCAATTCATCTACTCAAGGTAGATAAAGCAAAGCTCATCATTTTCAAGAAGTAGCCATAGGCTTGCATATGCCTTTTTCTTAAATAAGATCTTTTCCTTTTATTTTATTTTTCAAAGATTGATGACAAGAGGGATGAGGTTTAGGGTTTAGTAAGTTTTGCAATGGTTCACCACCATTTAGAAAAGTAAGAAAGGTAGAGTTCCAATTTTACACATTAGAGCTACATGCCCATATATTTCTTTTTCTTTATTTTAGGTTTCTCAAAATAGATCAATTTGATTTTTGAGAAGATTAGGGTTTAGGGGTTTTCTTATTTGATTTCTTTCTCTTTTATTTGGTTGGTGATCTTCACTTGATCACCTTCGGGTTTTAGGGTGTATCACATAAGCATAATAACACTCATCATGGCAAAACACAAATATTAGGTATGAGCACTAAGCATAGCACTCTATTTAAGAAAAGTTTTTGTTGGTTCTCATTTTTGGAAAAAGGAAATTCATTTTCTCTTTGATTTGAAATTTGGGGTGTTACAAACCCTTCCCCTTAAACAAATCTCGTCCCGAGATTTTAAGAAAAGTTAGGTTCCTAGGAGAGATTGGGCGATATGATTTAACAGGGAAACATACTTGGCATGTTCTGAGGTGCTTCTTGAGCTTCTGTGGCAGTCATGTTGTAGAAGCGGCCGTTGTTGTTCTGGTTCTTTCTTGCATCAAAGCGGCGTTGGTTCTGAGCGGGTGCAGCGGTGTTGGCGGCAATCTTGGCGAGTCTCTTGGGGCACTCATTGGAGTAATGCCCAACCACTCCACACTCATAACAAGTGATGGTGGCCTTGTCTTTGTTGGCGACGGGGATGGCATTGCTTCCAGTCCTAGGGCCAGTGTTGTTGTTGTTGTTGTTGTTGTTGTTATTGTTGTTGTTGTTGTTGTTGTTGTTGTTCCCGTTGTTGTTGTTGTTGGGGTTGTTGTTGCTGGTGTGATTGTTGTTGTTGTTCTTCCTCCGGGCCTCGGGGGTCCTCCGTGGTTGTTGGTGTAGTTTGGGCGGTAGTTCTGGGCAGGGGGCTTGTTGTATTTTGGAGTAAATCTTCCAGATGAGTTGTTGCGGTACTTCTGGGTATTGCTGGACCCATGCTGGTTCATCATCCGGCGCTTGCGGTTCTCATTGGCTTGGTGAAGCTTCCCTTCCATCTGGATGGCGGAGTCCACCAGGGCTTCTAGGTCAGCAAAGGGAATGTTGACCAGTACAGTCTGCATCTCGTCGTGTAATCCATTCAGAAATCTCTCTTTCCTCTTCTCATTAGTATCGGTCTCGTCCGGGGCGTACCTTGACAGAGTAAGGAATCTGTCGCGGTATTCTACCACGGACATTCTGCCTTGCTTGAGTTCGCGGAACTCGTCTCTCATCATCTTGATCAGTCCTTGGGGCACATGGTACTTACTAAACTTCAGCTTGAAGTCTTCCATGGTCATTATCTGTCCCGCATTCATTGCGCGGGTGCTTGTCCACCAGGCTCGTGCAGGTCCTGACAGGTAGTGGGTGGCGAACAGTACTTTCTCTGTGGCTTCTACTCCTGCCACCTCCAGGTTGTTCTCCATTGTCTGGAGCCAGTCATCGGCATCGAGGGGCTCTTCGGTCTTGTTGAAGATAGGTGGGTTGGTGTTCTGAAAGTTCTTCAGTTTTGACCCAGGGTGGTCGTGGTTTCCATGGCCGTTGTTGTTCGAGCGAATGCGGTGCGGCAAAGAATGTTGGCTTGGCGTTCAGCTCTCTCGGCTTCTCGGTCGGCCATCATCATCTCTAGCATCTGCAGCATGGCGTCTTGGGTGGCGTTGCGGGTTGGTGGAGCCATCTGAACATCGGAGTGGATGATAAGATAAGAGGGAAATTTCTACGGTTTGTTTGAATTCACTACAAGAAATATGTTGACTTATGACCTTTGCTGAGTGACCCTAGATAAAATCGTCATGATTCTATGACGATTTCGTACTGAATAGTCGTTAGCTGTTTTGAGGGAGCCAAAACACTTGAAAATTAAGACGATGTGAATATAAACGTCATTATTTCCTAGCACGAAAATCGTCATAACCCGAACCACATGGTCTACGGCGTTATTTCTAGACGTTTGCGACGAATTAAGATCGTCATAACTGTGTATAAGATTTTATTTTTTGATGAAAAATGTGGACTAGACTAACACCTAAGCAATTCGCCACATGAAATGTCTATCAGTGTGGCCATTCAAATTTTCAGTGGTGTCTATCACGCCTACGGCAAGGAAGAGAGAAAAATGTACTCCGTACCTGAGAATAGAAAACCCAACTACCATAAAGTTTTAGTGTAATATGGACCTCAAAATTTGGTTCCCGCTAGCGGTCACATTTTCGGTCCGCGCCCGCTTTCTTTCCCGGCCTTTTTTTTGTTTAATTCCCGCGCACACCGCACTCGCAAACGATTTTTTTGGGTTTTAAGTCAGATCTAGCAACCCGTGGGCGCAAGAAACCCTAGCTCTTTCTCCCTGCCCTCATATGCCGCCGCCACCCCCGCGAGGAGAGAACTTCGACAGCAGGCATCCCCGTTAGATTCCCCTCGCGATCTAGACCACCTCCTCTCGTCCGGCTCCCTTTCGCTGCGCGCTCACCGGATCTGGTCGTAGAAGACAATTTCGGGCATCCCCAGGCTAGGCCGGCCGTCCAACGGCCTCGAGCCTGTCTTCTCCCGACGACATCAGTCGAGTCAGTGCGGTTACTGATGGCGTCCGCCACAGGTTTCCTCGTCGTCTCGGCCACCGCGGGCTCCCGCGTCCTGGGGCTCCCCACGGGCTCCCTACGCTGGGGGAGGCGCACCGATGCTCGGTGCCACCGGATATGGTTGAAGAAGATGACCCCTGGCTTCCCAGGTTAGTTCGGCCCTATTGTTCTTGTCTCGCTCCCCCGACGCTGGCATGCTCCACCTCTACCACCCGTCTCTCCCTCTTCCTTCAGGCCCGAATCTCTCTTTCTTAACCCTCCTCTTATGCTTACGCGCAGGAACCGACGATGTTGATCTGCGGTGGGAACCTGAAGAGGGCGACCTCCTCGAGTTGCTGTGATTTGAACCAACGAGCGGAGACCAGCACCTGCCTTATGCCTCAGGGGCCTCCTCTACCAGATCCCCTTTGGCTGGGTCTTCCTCACCGACGCCAGCGTGAGGACTGGTCGGACTTCTGCGCAGACGACCAGATCAGGTAGTTGGCTGGATCACTACTTCCTGTTTTAGATCGACACAGTTTTTTCCCCGTGTTGCATAGATTGCGGTTTTGGATAGACCTTTGTGTTGCAACTCATATATCAGTGCATAGTAATTGGCTACACCTCTGCTCTTTTATCTACGGATGCTGTTGCTCTCTTTGTTTACCATCATCCAGTTCAAAAGGTGAAAATGCATAGTTTAGTTCAATTCATATATCTCTATTCTCCCTTTGGTTGCATGCTACTTGTCATACTGAAGCCTTTGTCACGCAGGGCATACAATAGTTTAGTTGTACAAGTAGATGGATATATGTATGTTTGCTTACGATCCCTGAGTTATGTGATATATAAATGGTTGTTGTATCTGAACGTGAAGTGTTATACTAGTCCTTTGTATGTCTCTGTTAGAATAAAGCATACTATTATCTCTGTATGTATGCCCCTTATTTGTTCCTGTTTCTCTGTTGGTGTCTCAGGCACAATGCCGCACCAAGCTCAGTTTCAGGTTTCAGCGTGGGATGGTAGTGGCACAGGCTTCTACCGCTTGGAGAAGGATATTTATTTGATAAGTTTCCTGATGTTCTGATATTTCCTCAATCTAGAATCTTAATGCAGATTTGATGTCAGTTTTAAGATTTCCCTGCTGTTAGTTGTAATGCCTTCTGATATTATCCTCTTAACTTCTGCAAGCCATTTAGCTTGGTATCTGCTTCTATAGTTTAGTATTTATTTCTATTTAAGATGTAATGTTCTTAGATGTTCTTCGTGCATGGTGAATGATATGGCGTCTATGATTTTTTATGGAATAAGAAAGATGTTTTCTATTCAACTGTTATCTATTCATATGTATCATTGGAATTGATTATACTATTGTACTGTGATTTTTTTTGCAACCTTTTTGGACAATAAATTTGCCACATTGAAGTTATATTTGCAACATCAGTTATGTCATTATTGTGGTAATTATTGTTTCAAAACTATGTGCTCAATGCTCGGTATCTTTTCTTGTTCCTGCAGAATTCAAATGGAATGATGTTAATGTGGCCAAGCACCGGAAGAATTCCTTTGTCATATCATTTAGGCACCTGTTGGCTGATGGTAGATGGCAAAAAAGGTAAATAGACCCCTTCCTTTTAAGCTGCTGCTTCTTTTGTTATCTCAGGCTGCTGTTCTTATTTTGTGTTACGCAAAAACACTACCACATAGCACAGAATATCATGAAGGGGGACCTTTTGCAATTTCTTAGGGAGGCATGCTTTTGGTAACGGAGGAGTTGCACATGGCCAAACAAGGGATATTTGCTGTCATATATGAGACAACCTTATTAGATTTTGGGAAATCAAATCTGTACTGATATTGTAAATTGCCATCACTCACTTGGTAGTTCAGAATTCGAGTGTAAATTGTGCGACACTACAGTCCAGAATATTTGCTGTCATATTAGAGCCAACCATATTAGAATTTGGGTAATCAGATCTGTTCTGATATTGTAAATTGTCATCACTCACTCGGTAGTTCAGAATTTGAGTAAATTGTGTGACACCACAGTCGAGAATTCAAGTGTTCTTATTCTGTGGTTTATCATCCTATACGCACTCCGTTGTTTTTAATTGATTCTCTCTTAATCTAGAAAGCTTTTAACATTGAGCTGGATGCAAATGAGTTCTTACTTGACACAGCTATCAAAAATCTTTTAAAAAACTCTTATTTTACACTCTGTTAAAGATTTACCTGCAGCTTGAGATGATCATAAACACTGTTACTCTGGCTAGTCTCTATCTGCTGAATGGTTTTGATTGTTGGTTTGACCTTTGCATTGTTTGTTGTCATGCAGGATGGATGGACGAGCCTATGACACTAAGCTTGTTCTTGGACTTGTGGTTATAGGTAGCCAGCTGCTGCAAAGTGATGCCGAACGGAACAGTGCTCACATGGAGAAGTCAGCATGTTGCCATGGCTTTGGACGGGAGAGGTTTGGATGATGCAGCAGCAAAAAGGGTACCTAGAGGTTGGTAGCTGAGTCTGGACGGCCGGAAAGACATTCTTTGGTTCTTGCTTCTACCCATGATGGATGTTGTCTGCTGTAGGGATATAGTCATGCAGTGGTGTACATTTTGGTCTAGACGATTCAGTTGCAGCCTCGTTACACTTGTACATGTGAACCTTGTATTTAATTATGGATCTTTTCAAAAGAATTTCATGTATTTGTTGGTTCCGGTTAAACTATCTATTGTTTAATTAGTGTCAAATAGTTAGAAAACAAGACCTGACGTGGTACCAACAGTATAATAAAAAATTAGAAGTGGGACCGAATTATTTAACAGTACAATTAGCACATATCTGATTGGCGGGAGCAGCCCATGAAAGAAATGGATCGTTCAAAGCTTAAGGCCCAAAATAGGAAAAACAGTAAAAAAAGGCCAAGGCCCAAGAGACAAATGGATAGAACAAGGTCAAAGCCCAGGCAAAAGAGGCTGGATTAATGGGCTTGGCCTATGTAGACCACCAAATGGACCGGGCTGATATTGGATTACGACGATTTCATTTCGTCACAATTTTGCCAGGTCAGACTGCCCACGTAGGATTTGATGTGGCATGGCTAGATCGCCCGTGACGATATTAGATCGTCATAGATGTTATGACGATGCAATATCGTCATAGACGATCATGACGATTTTAAATAGAAGGTCATGTTGGTTGATTCCTGACGCTCCGTTCTTGACGATCTATTTTTCGTCGTAGAAACGTCATATATTAAATGTAATGACGATTCGATGAAGAAATTGGAGTGTCGCAAGTCAACATATTTCTTCTAGTGATTAAAGTTCACAAAGTTCAAAACTTGAAAACTTGAGTAGTGTTGAGGGGGTCAAACCAACAACACTTTTTCATTCATACCAAACATCACACATTACAAATCTAGTACACCGTTGGTTTGAAGAACCATTCATTCGCTCTACGATACAAGGGGATCCTGATACAACTCACACCTACTTAAGTGCTGGGGTGATACTACTCTTCCGAGTGGATTCTTCGTTGTTACGGGTAATGTGCTTGGCGAGAGGCGAGGGCGTTGTCCAACTCCTTGCGGGTCTTGTATAGCATGAAGTCGAGGTGTGCTACATAGTGGTTCATCTCCGTGTGCGGGGGCATGGTCATCGGTCTTCCCATGGGGTCATGTCTTGGGTAGTAGATGAAGCGAGTATTCTTGATCTTGTTCTCATTTTGTCCACACAGACGGGCAATTGCTTCTTGCATCGCTCTAACTAGTCCTTCCTTCCAGGTGTTTCCCGTTACAGAAAACCATATGGTTTCCCATATCGGGGCTCCAAGCTTTCTTCGTATGTCTGCAGAAACTTCCCACCGAGGTGGTCCTCCGGAGGGATTGTTGAGGGGTGTCCCGAAGAACTCGGGATACGGGCGTCCTAGACAGTCCACTAGTTGCTTCAAGTCTTTCTCAAACATCAGGTTTCCTCCATGACCAAGCTGATAGAACTCCAATTTGTACTCCATCTGTGAGCAATGAGGATGAGTAAGTTAAAGAGGTGGTCAAGTGTGTAAAGTTTTATGTAGTTCTCAAAGGAAAAAATAGAGCATGAAATTCTCATTTTGAAAAAGATCTCAAGGATAAGAGTGAGCATAAGTTTTTCACAAATATTCACTTATTTGTTTTTGAAACTAAAATTTTCAAACGTCCATTCTAACTAGGGTCTCCTAAGGTCAAACAATGGCTCTGATACCAACTTGTCAACACCCGGATTTTTAAGTCCAGATGCCTGTTATGGCATACATCGCAATCCCAGGAATATTGTTGTTGCGAGACATAACAGTTGAATATCATAAGTCATCCTGTATGATAACGTTGCATAGAAAACAAAAATTTTCCTACCGCGAACACGCAATCCAAGCCAAGATGCAATCTAGAAGACGGTAGCAACGAGGGGGTATCGAGTCTCACCCTTGAAGAGATTCCAAAGCCTACAAGAGGAGGCTCTTGTTGCTGCGGTAGACGATCACTTGCCGCTTGCAAAAGCGCGTAGAAGATCTTGATCACGATCGGTTCCGGCGCCACGAACGGGCAGCACCTCCGTACTCGGTCACACGTTCGGTTGTTGATGAAGACGACGTCCACCTCCCCGTTCCAGCGGGCAGCGGAAGTAGTAGCTCCTCTTGAATCCGACAGCACGACGGCGTGGTGTCGGTGGCGGTGAAGAAGTCCGGCGGAGCTTCGCTAAGCTACGCGGGCAATATGGAGGAGAGGGGCTTGGCTAGGGTTTGGGAGGGGTGGCCGGCCACTCTATGGGGGGCGGCCAGCTTGTGGTCTTGGGGTGGCCGGCCCCCTCCCTTGGCCCCTCATTATATAGGTGGATCCCAAGTGTTGGTGTCCAAGTCTTCGAATAAGACCCGAAACCAAAACCTTCCATAAGAGGGGAAACCTAGCCCAACTAGGACTCCCACCCAAAGGGTGGGATTTCCACCTCCCATGTGGGGGGGTGGCCGGCCCCCTATGGTGGAGTCCACTTGGGACTCCACCCCATCTAGGGCTGGCCGGCCATGGAGGTGGAGTCCCTTGTGGACTCCACCTTCCTTGGTGGTTTCTTCCGGACTTTTCTAGAACCTTCTAGAACCTTCCATAGAACCTTCCGCGACATTTTATTTCACATAAAATGACATCCTATATATGAATCTTATTCTCCGGACCATTCCGGAACTCCTCGTGATGTCCGGGATCTCATCCGGGACTCCGAACAAATATTCGAACTCCATTCCATATTTCAAGTGCTACCATTTCAACATCCAACTTTAAGTGTGTCACCCTACGGTTCGAGAACTATGCGGACATGGTTGAGTATTCACTCCGACCAATAACCAATAGCGGGATCTGGAGATCCATAATGGCTCCCACATATTCAACGATGACTTTAGTGATCGAATGAACCATTCACATATATTACCAATTCCCTTTGTCTCGCGATATTTTACTTGTCCGAGGTTTGATCTTCGGTATCACTCTATACCTTGTTCAACCTCGTCTCCTGACAAGTACTCTTTACTCGTACTGTGGTATGTGGTCTCTTATGAACTCATTCATATGCTTGCAAGACATTAGACGACATTCCACCGAGAGGGCCTGAGTATATCTATCCGTCATCGGGATGGACAAATCCCACCGTTGATCCATATGCATCAACTCATACTTTCCTGGATACTTAATCCCACCTTTATAGCCACCCATTTACGCAGTGGTGTTTGGTGTAATCAAAGTACCTTTCCGGTATAAGTGATTTACATGATCTCATGGTCATAAGGACTAGGTAACTATGTATCGAAAGCTTATAGCAAATAACTTAATGACGAGATCTTATGCTACGCTTAATTGGGTGTGTCCATTATATCATTCACACAATGACATAACCTTGTTATTAATAACATCCAATGTTCATGATTATGAAACTAATCATCCATTAATCAACAAGCTAGTTTAAGAGGCATACTAGGGACTTCTTGTTTGTCTACATATCACACATGTACTAATGTTTCGGTTAATACAATTCTAGCATGATATATAAACATTTATCATAAACATAAAGATATAAATAATAACCACTTTATTATTGCCTCTAGGGCATATCTCCTTCAGTCTCCCACTTGCACTAGAGTCAATAATCTAGATTACATTGTAATATACCTAACACCCATGGCATTCTGGTGTTGGTCATGCTTTGCCCTAGGGAGAGCTTTAGTCAACGGATCTGCTACATTCAGATCAGTGTGTACTTTGCAAATCTTTACTTCTCCATCTTTGATGTACTCGCGAATCGAGTGGTAACGCAGCTTGATATGCTTCAGCCTCTTGTGTGACCTTGGCTCTTGTGCATTGGCGATGGCACCCATGTTATCACAGTAAATGATTAATGGGTCCAATGCACTAGGAACCACACCGAGCTCTACAATGAACCTCTTCATCCATACCGCTTCTGATGAAGCCTCTGAAGCCGCTATGTACTCTGATTCTGTTGAAGACTTCGCCACCGTGCACTGCTTCGAGCTTGCCCAGCTTACTGCAACACCATTCAATATAAACACGTACCCAGATTGTGACTTAGAGTCATCAGGATCAGTGTTCCAACTTGCATCGGTGTAACCGTTTACAACGAGCTCTTGGTCACCTCCATAACAAAGAAACATATCCTTAGTTCTTTTCAAGTACTTCAGGATATTCTTGACCGCTGTCCAGTGTTCCATTCCTGGATCACTTTGATATCTGCTAGTCAAACTAACAGCATGTGCTATATCCGGTCTAGTACATAGCATGGCATACATGATAGATCCTACTGCCGAGGCATAGGGGATGTTACTCATCCTTTCTCTGCCGTAGCCGGTCCTTGAGTTTTACTCAATACCTTGCCTGGTAACATAGGTAAGAACCCTTTCTTACTTTCGTCCATTCTAAACTTCTTTAGAATCTTGTCCAGATATGTACTCTGTGATAGCCCTATTAGGCGTCTTGATCTATCTCTATAAATCTTGATGCCTAATATATACGATGCTTCACCAAGGTCTTTCATTGAAAAACTATTATTCAAATAACCCTTAACACTGCTTAATAGTTCTATATCATTCCCGATCAATAATATGTCATCTACATATAATATCAGGAATGCTACAGAGCTCCCACTCACTTTCTTGTAAATACAGGCCTCTCCATGACACTGTATAAACCCGAAGTCTTTGATCACCTTATCAAAGCGTCGGTTCCAACTTCTTGATGCTTGCTTCAGTCCATAGATTGAACGCTGAAGTTTGCATACTTTGTCAGCATTTTTAGGATCGACAAAACCTTTGGGTTGTACCATATACAACTCTTCCTCAATGTTTCCATTAAGGAACGCCGTTTTGACATCCATCTGCCAAATCTCATAATCGAAAAATGCAGCTATTGCTAACAAAATCCTCACAGATTTTAGCTTCGCTACAGGTGAGAATGTCTCATCGTAGTCAACTCCTTGAATTAGTCTGAAGCACTTTGCGACAAGTCGAGCTATATAGACAGTAATATTACCATCAAAGATCTGTTTTTCTCTTGAAGATCCATTTATTCTCGACAGCCTTTCGGCTATCAGGTAAGTCTACCAAAGTCCATACTTTGTTATCATACATGGATCCCATTTCGGATTTCATGGCTTCTTGCCATTTGTTGGAATCTGGGCTCATCATCGCTTCTTCATACGTCGCAGGATCCTCATCATTGTTATCCACAATCATGACATTTAGACAAGGATCATACCAATCAGGAGTGGCACGTTCCCTTGTCGATCTGCGAGGTTCGCAGTTTCCTCGTTCGAAGTTTCATGATCATTATCATTAGCTTCCTCTGTTGCCGGTGTAGGTGCATGTACAACTTCCTATCGCGCTACTCGATCAACGAGTATAGATTCATCAATCTCATCGAGTTCTACTTTTCTTCCAGTCACTTCTTTAGTGAGAAATTCTTTCTCAAGAAAGGTTCCGTTCTTAGCAACAAAGATTTTGCCTTCGGATCTGTGATAGAAGGTGTACCCTATAGTTTCCTTAGGGTATCCTATGAAGACGCATTTCTCCGCTTTGGGTTCTAGCTTGTCCGGTTGTAACTTCTTTACATAGGCTTCGCAACCCCAAACTTTCAGGAACGACAGCTTAGGTTTCTTATTAAACCATAATTCATACGGTGTCGTTTCTACGGATTTTGATGGTGCTCTATTTAAAGTGAATGCGGCTGTCTCTAATGCATAACTCCAAAATGATAACGGCAAATCAGTAAGAGACATCATACTACGAACCATATCTAAGAGAGTTCGATTACGACGTTCGGACACACCGTTTCGTTGAGGTGTTCCCGGCGGTGTCAATTGTGAAAGTATTCCGCATTTCTTTAAATGCATGCTAAACTCATAACTCAGATATTCACCTCCACGATCAGATCATAGAAATTTGATCTTCTTGTTACGTTGATTTTCTACTTCACTTTGAAATTCCTTAAACTTCTCGAAAGTTTCGGATTTATGTTTCATGAAATAGATATACCCATATCTACTCAGATCATCTGTGAAGGTTAGAACATAACGATAACCATCGCGCGATGCTACGCTCATTGGTCCACATACATCGGAATTAATGATTTCTAATAAGTCGAGGCTCGCTCCATCATACCAGAAAATGGAGTCTTTGTCATTTTTCCCATTAGACATGCTTCGCATCTATCAAGTGACTCAAAGTCAAGTGATTCAAGTAATCCATCAGTATGGAGTTTCTTCATGCGTTTCACTCCAATATGACCAAGACAACAGTGCCACATATAAGTAGAATTATCATTAAGTTTAATTCGCTTAGCATCAATGTTATGTATATGCGTATCACTACTATCGAGATCTAACAGAAATAAGCCATTCTTTTGTGGTGCTCGACCATAAAAGATATTATTCATAAAAATAGAACAACCATTATTCTCAGACTTGAATGAATAACCGTCTTGCATTAAACAAGATCCAGATATAATGTTCATGCTCAACGCGGGTACAAAATAACAATTATTTAGGCTTAAAACTAATCCCGAAGGTAGATGTAGAGGAAGTGTGCCGACAATGATCACATCGACTTTGGATCCATTTCCAACGCGCATCGTCACTTCATCTTTCGGTAGTCTTCGTTTATTCTTTAGTTCCTGTTTCGAGTTACGTATATGAGCAACCGAACCGGTATCAAATACCCAGTACTAGAACGAGAACCTGTGAGATAAACATCTATAACATGTATATCAGATATACCTTCTTTCTTCTTCTTGACAAGGCCGCTCTTCAGATCAGCCGATACTTGGAGCAATTACGCTTCCGGTGTCCCTTCTCCTTGCGATAATAGCACTCAAGATCGGGCTTAGGGCCGTTCTTAGGTTTCATAGGAGACGTGGCAGCTTTCTTGCCACCCTTCTTGAATTTTCCCTTAGACTTGCCCTGTTTCTTGAAACCGGTGGTCTTGTTGACCATCAACACTTGGTGCTCTTTCTTGATCTCAATCTCAAGAGCTTTTAGCATGCCAAAGAGTTCAGGTAACTCCTTGTTCATGTTACGCATATTGTAGTTCATCACAAAGTTCTTGTAACTTGGTGGCAGTGATTGAAGGACACGATTAATCCCCGATCTGTTAGGAATCACTATTCCCAAGTCATCGAGTTTCTTCGCATGCCCGGTCATGGCGAGCATGTGCTCACTAACGGAGCTGCCTTCTTCCATCATACGGTGAAGAAATGTTTCGATGCTTCATAGCATTCCATCGCCGCATGAGTCTCGAATATAGCTTTCAGCTCATTCATCAACTCATGAGGATCATGGTGCTCAAAACGTTTTTGAAGATCGGATTCCGCATCGCACAGGATGGCACACTCGAACTTGAGTACCGAGTTTTCCGAGTCGCGTAAACAGCTTTTACTTCATCGGATTCATCTTCTGCGGGAGGGTCACCTAGCGGTGCATCAAGCACAAATTGCAGATTTCCGCCAGAGAGGAAGATCCTCACATGACGGAACCGATCGGTGAAGTTGCTACCGTTGCTCTTAAGTTTCTCTTTCTCTAGGAACTGATTAAAATTGATTGGGGACGCCATCTCTACAACATATATTTGCAATAGTTTAGACTAAGTTTATGATAAATTGAGTTCAAATTTTAATTCAACATAATTAAAAACCTAGGTGAACTCCCACTCAAAACAATATCCCTCGCATTGTCTTAGTGATCACACGAACCAAATCCACCGCACCTATGTCCGATCATCACGAGACAAGGTGTGATTTCAATGGCGAACACTCAAAGTGTTCATCATATCAACCATATGATTCATGCTCTACCTTTCGGTATCACGTGTTCCGAGACCATGTCTGTACATGCTAGGCTCGTCAAGGCCACCTTAGTATCCGCATGTGCAAAACTGTCTTGCACCCGTTGTATGCACTTGTTGATTCTATCACACCCGATCATCACGAGATGCTTCAAACGACAAGTCTTGGCAACGGTGCTACTAAGGATGAACACTTTATTATCTTGAGATTTTAGTGAGGGATCATCTTATAATGCTACCGTCGCGATCTAAGCAAAATAAGATGCATAAAAAGGATTAACATCACATGCAGTTCATATGTGATATGATATGGCCCTTTTGTCTTTGCGCCTTTGATCTTCATCTCCAAAGCACGGACATGATCTCCATCATCTTCGGGCATGATCTCCATCATCGTCGGCGTAGCGTCAAGGTCAATGGCGCCGTCTTCATGATTGTCCTCCATGTAGCAACTATTACAACTACTTTGAAATACTACTCAACATGAAATTTAAAGACAACCATAAGGCTCCTGCCGGTTGCCACAATACAATAATGATCATCTCATACATATTCATCATCACATTATGGCCATATCACATCACCAAACCCTGCAAAAACAAGTTAGACGTCTCTAATTTGGTTTGCATATTTTACGTGGTTTAGGGTTTTCGAGAGAGATCTAATCTACCTACGAACATGAACCACAACGTTGATACTAATGTTTTCAATAGAAGAGTAAATTGAATCTCTACTATAGTAGGAGAGACAGACACCCGCAAAGCCTCTTATGCAATACAAGTTGCATGTCGAACGAGGAACAAGTCTCATGAACGCGGTCATGTAAAGTTAGTCCGAGCCGCTTCATCCCACTATGCCATAAAGATGCAAAGTACTCAAACTAAAGATAACAAGAGCATCAACGCCCACAAACCATTGTGTTCTACTCGTGCAACCATCTATGCATAGACACGGCTCTGATACCACTGTATGATAACGTTGCATAGAAAACAAAAATTTTCCTACCGCGAACACGCAATCCAAGCCAAGATGCAATCTAGAAGACGGTAGCAACGAGGGGGTATCGAGTCTCACCCTTGAAGAGATTCCAAAGCCTACAAGAGGAGGCTCTTGTTGCTGCGGTAGACGATCACTTGCCGCTTGCAAAAGCGCGTAGAAGATCTTGATCACGATCGGTTCCGGCGCCACGAACGGGCAGCACCTCCGTACTCGGTCACACGTTCGGTTGTTGATGAAGACGACGTCCACCTCCCCGTTCCAGCGGGCAGCGGAAGTAGTAGCTCCTCTTGAATCCGACAGCACGACGGCGTGGTGTCGGTGGCGGTGAAGAAGTCCGGCGGAGCTTCGCTAAGCTACGCGGGCAATATGGAGGAGAGGGGCTTGGCTAGGGTTTGGGAGGGGTGGCCGGCCACTCTATGGGGGGCGGCCAGCTTGTGGTCTTGGGGTGGCCGGCCCCCTCCCTTGGCCCCTCATTATATAGGTGGATCCCAAGTGTTGGTGTCCAAGTCTTCGAATAAGACCCGAAACCAAAACCTTCCATAAGAGGGGAAACCTAGCCCAACTAGGACTCCCACCCAAAGGGTGGGATTTCCACCTCCCATGTGGGGGGTGGCCGGCCCCCTATGGTGGAGTCCACTTGGGACTCCACCCCATCTAGGGCTGGCCGGCCATGGAGGTGGAGTCCCTTGTGGACTCCACCTTCCTTGGTGGTTTCTTCCGGACTTTTCTAGAACCTTCTAGAACCTTCCATAGAACCTTCCGCGACATTTTATTTCACATAAAATGACATCCTATATATGAATCTTATTCTCCGGACCATTCCGGAACTCCTCGTGATGTCCGGGATCTCATCCGGGACTCCGAACAAATATTCGAACTCCATTCCATATTTCAAGTGCTACCATTTCAACATCCAACTTTAAGTGTGTCACCCTACGGTTCGAGAACTATGCGGACATGGTTGAGTATTCACTCCGACCAATAACCAATAGCGGGATCTGGAGATCCATAATGGCTCCCACATATTCAACGATGACTTTAGTGATCGAATGAACCATTCACATATATTACCAATTCCCTTTGTCTCGCGATATTTTACTTGTCCGAGGTTTGATCTTCGGTATCACTCTATACCTTGTTCAACCTCGTCTCCTGACAAGTACTCTTTATAAATGCCGTGGTATGTGGTCTCTTATGAACTCATTCATATGCTTGCAAGACATTAGATGACATTCCACCGAGAGGGCCCAGAGTATATCTATCCGTCATCGGGATGGACAAATCCCACTGTTGATCCATATGCATCAACTCATACTTTCCGGATACTTAATCCCACCTTTATAGCCACCCATTTACGCAGTGGTGTTTGGTGTAATCAAAGTACCTTTCCGGTATAAGTGATTTACATGATCTCATGGTCATAAGGACTAGGTAACTATGTATCGAAAGCTTATAGCAAATAACTTAATGACGAGATCTTATGCTACGCTTAATTGGGTGTGTCCATTATATCATTCACACAATGACATAACCTTGTTATTAATAACATCCAATGTTCATGATTATGAAACTAATCATCCATTAATCAACAAGCTAGTTTAAGAGGCATACTAGGGACTTCTTGTTTGTCTACATATCACACATGTACTAATGTTTCGGTTAATACAATTCTAGCATGATATATAAACATTTATCATAAACATAAAGATATAAATAATAACCACTTTATTATTGCCTCTAGGGCATATCTCCTTCACATCCTTCATTACATACCATAGTCATCTTACAGATAGGGATCACATGATCCAATATTACACAAATAGTTGATCTATTGATCAACTGACACAAAGTTCATAGTTTCATAGCGGAAGCGTAAGTAGAAGGGACTCTCTAGTCCACAGGCCAACGTCTGACGTCAGAAGATTCCCTAGTTGTCGTAGACGTCCTGGTTGCCGTCATCCTGATAGTTTTGCTCCACTTCATAGTCTGGCCATTTGAATAGCCAGGGACACAGCCATGAATACTTTAAAGTACTCGCAAACTAATACTAATGTAAGTGCTATCAATTCTAGTAAGGGGGTGCTATGCTCTAGTTTATTTGCATAAAGCCAATTTTAGTTCGTAAGTATTTGAGAAAAGACTTATTCATGTGCTAACTAACTCAAGTGGGAACATTAGTGTCATTCCCACCATTCGAGTGGTGATTTCAATTCAATTCACCACAAGTCGTTTCATTTCACCCATTTCATTTCAACATCATTTTCAAGAATTTGACATCGGAAACTGTATGGCCTTTCCAACCGTCCGTAACCGTGGACGCGGCTATTCGAATAGATTGACACTCTGCAGAGGTTGCACACTTGTGCCACAACATTTGATTTCATCCGTCGGGATTACCCCGAATCATCGTAACACAGTACGCGGATCATCAACCATAACCTTTCACTTACAAATCCTAGTATGAGCACCTCTCCCCATGAGCTTGGCCTCCCAGTGAAGACCAACTGTCAACCTGGGAACTGCACAGGGCTTGGCCGTACAATTCACCTCAATTCACATCTTTTCTCAACAACGGAGGCAGCCTCAAGCATAACCCCTATGATGTGTGTTTAGAGGGAACCCATACTAAGATGCATAAACTTCCAGTTAAGCCCTACCCATAATCTGGTATTGTGGGGGTACTCAACATTGGAAAGGTATCACATTCAAACCAATATCATGTTTATCAAAAATCACCATCTTCTCTTTGTCATATTCACCTTCAAAAAATCATTCATTGGAATGCTTCATCATTCCAAGGTTTCAAAAATTCATTTCAAAGTCACATGTTCCCATCTAGAGTAGTCAAATTTTAGTATTTAGCACTAGCACTAATCATGAGGGGTGCTAATATTTCTTGGCTAGCTTGAGACTAAATTAACTACTCTAGTATACTTCTTTCACTTTGACCAAAGTTAACTATAAAAGTAACTCTTGGAAAACAACAAGTAGAACTTGTATGGTAAAAACTTGGGATAGGCTTATGGTAAGAAAAGGTAAGACTAATGGTGCCTTGCCCCAAAGGGGCTTTGCACTTTGCAAGAATATTAGCTTGCATTGGTGTTAGCTTGCCTTGGTTGTTGAGGTGATCAAAGTGCTCTTCTTCTTCTGGGTAGAATCCTTCCTCTTCCTGGTATTCTCCGGCACTAGCGTCTATACACGAATACGAGGATACAATCACCAAACAACACTTAAGTAAACTTAATTAGCCTTAATGGCTCACTCCAAATGATCTAGCATCATTACTTAACATTGCTACTTAAATTAATCTAGGGTTTCTTACTTAGTGTTAGAGAATAACTTCTCTCCTTATATATGTAAATGATAGTTTCCATATAGTTTTTGATAAATAATTTCCTCTCATTGAATCTTCTTAAGATTTAATTTCCTCAAACAATTATACATGAAATCATGTTGACATAAGTCCACCATTCATCATCATCATTTGAGGAATTGATTTAAATGAGGTAGAATACCTCATACCATTTAATAATGCCTATTATGATTTAAATTCACCAAGCATTTCATTTGAGAGTATTTGACCAGGGGTCAATACTTCATATGAAAGTGTTTGGGACAAGATTTAAATGAAGTGAAACACTTCATATAATTTACATAATAGTTTTGGACAATATCAACTAACTAGAATAGCCATATAGTCCTTTAATTAAACTATGGCATGATCATGCAAAGTGACCACACCATTTTCTTGCAGAAACAATTAGTGTAAGTCAAATGTGAGCTATTGGAGTTGGAATTAACTTAATATCTATTTTGGTTCATTTTTAATAATTATTTGAATGTGAAAAAGTCCCTGCCTTCATCTTTTTATCAAATTAATTCTACAACAGATCTTGAGGTGGGACCGGTGGCATGTTGTAGAACTTTTAACTAGCTTTCCAACAATATGCAATTTGTTAAATTTGGCCAAGCCAAACAGATTCTATGGATTTTCAAAGTTGGAGCCAGTATTGAAATTGTTTGAATTCAATTTAAACCAATTTTGAATTAATGGGCTCGCGGGAAAGAAACTGGGCCGAATCAGTTTGAAACGCAGCAAAGAAGAGTTGGGCAGCCCAGCTAACGCTGCGGGCCTGCTGACAGCAGGACCACCCGTCAGTGAGCCACACTCACCGAATCGGTATGATTTAAAGAGGGTCGTGTGATTAGAGCAGGATCCAACGGCTGGTGGTCGTCGTCGTCGTCGACGCGAGGGAGGCTCTGGCGCGGCGGAGGTAGGGGGTCGGCGGCGTGCTGGAGCTCCGGCGAGGGGCGGCGCAGGTGCTTGGCGATGTTGTAGACGAAGGGGAATCGCCTGGTACCGGTGGCGTCGCCGATGATCTCAGGTCCGCCGCGGGCTCTGGCGATCGATTGGGCGGCTCCGGTGAGTAATTGGGTGAGAGGAGTGGACGAGGAGGATCAGAAGAGAGAGGGGCGCAAGTTTGCTGTGAAGAGGATGGCGCGGGGGTGGCTCCTTTTATAGCGCGCAAGGTGGCCGTGAGGTGAGCGGCGAGGTCGACAGCGTAGCGGCTGCTCCGGCGAGGGAAGGGGGCTGGCGAGGTAGGCTCGAGGTAGAGGGCGTCTAGGCGGTGCTAGCGAGCTAGAAGACGAGGTGGGGGACGGCCTGATACGCGCGCGAGAGGGCGAGCTTCTGGCGACAGGGTTGCGGGATTCCGGCGAGGTGGTCGTCGGCGACACGGCTCGCGCGAGCAGGGGAGCGTGTCCTACGGGATCCTGACATGGTGGCGGAGCTCAACGCGTAGCATGGTGGTCCAGGGGAGGCTTGCTTTGGCGGCGTTGCACGTGGCCAGAGTTCGCCGTGGCGTGCACGCCGTGCGACGCGAGCGGCATGCTCTGGCAGACTTGGGCGCGCCAAATCCGGCGAGGGTCGACGTCCTTCTCGACAGCTGGTGAGGCTAGATGGTGTAGGATGGTGCTGTGGCAAGCTTGGGCATGGTGGCCAGGGTGGTGAGTGAAGGGGAGGAGAAGGAGAGGGACATGGCCGGCATGGCCGTGTCATGCTAGCTTGGCTGGCCTTCCTAGGGTTTCTGTGGGTGGGCTAGGGTGAGAGAGGTCAAGGGAACCAGAGGGAGTGAATTGGGGGCAGTAGCTTAGTGTAGATCACTATTTAGAATAGTGTTGGCATAGTTCCCTATTTGTAATTTGCTCTAATTTACCAAATTTGGTTTGATTCAAAAGGTGGCAAGATTTGGAAATGTTGTATTTTGTTGAGTTGTATTTGATCAGAGAGAAAGATAGGTGGGGTGGAATTTCCAAATTTAAAGATTTGCAAAAACTCTAAGTGTGAGAATGTTCCACTTAATAAAAAGTGCCAACTTTGGATGAGCATAGTATTTGATATAAAAAGAATTTGGCATGGTGGTCTTTACAAAAAGTGTTCACCTTGATGTTGTCTTGGATGAGGTGCAAAGAGTTGACAAAGTTTAGTTTGAAAATTTTGAATTGCCAGGGCTCAAAGTAGTGATCAGACTAAAAATGGCAGATTTGACCATTATCACATGTGATCCAAATTTGAGTTTGAAATTGATTTGATTTGTGTTTCTTTGATTCCAAAAGTGGTAATAAGTGTTTAGTATCATATTACAACTAATGATGAAGACCAAAATGGTCTAGGTCAAGGATTTAGAAAAATGGTATAAACCATATGTGAGGGTTTTGTGAATTTCTAACTTTTATTCTTTTATTTTTCTTTGCTTCATTTTGGCAAGAGTAATGTTTATTTGGTGTTATATTGAGTTGGGTGAAAGGGTTCACACCATTTTGAGGCAATGGAAGTGGCTAGGTCAAGATTTGATAATTTGGCTAAGTGCCACATATGCCTCTATGCATATATTTGATTTTATTTTGTTTCTTACTTGAATTGGTTGATAAGTGCTTTGTTGAGTGTGTGGAGGTATCTCAATTCATCTACTCAAGGTAGACAAAGCAAAGTTCATCATTTTCAAGAAGTAGCCATAGGCTTGCATATGCCTTTTTCTTAAATTAGATCTTTTCCTTTTATTTTATTTTTCAAAGATTGATGACAAGAGGGATGAGGTTTAGGGTTTAGTAAGTTTTGCAATGGTTCACCACCATTTAGCAAAGTAATAAAGGTAGAGTTCCAATTTTAAACATTAGAGCTACATGCCCATATATTTCTTTTTCTTTATTTTAGGTTTCTCAAAATAGATCAATTTGATTTTTGAGAAGATTAGGGTTTAGGGTTTTTCTTATTTGATTTCTTTCTCTTTTATTTGGTTGGTGATCTTCACTTGATCACCTTAGGGTTTTAGGGTGTATCACATAAGCATAATAACACTCATCATGGCAAAACACAAATATTAGGTATGAGCACTAAGCATAGCACTCTATTTAAGAAAAGTTTTTGTTGGTTCTCATTTTTGGAAAAAGGAAATTCATTTTCTCTTTGATTTGAAATTTGGGGTGTTACACTAGTAAGTCTAGGAAAGCCAGTGTTCCTATGCTCTCTGTTAGAATTGGTGATCATTGTTATTATGGTTTATGCGATATTGGTGCTAGTTCTAGTGCCTTTCCTTATGAGCTTTACAGGGAAATCATGCATGAAATTGGTTCTTGTGAACTTGAAGATATTGATGTGGTTATTCGGCTAGCTAGTAGAGAAACTATCTCTCCTATTGGTATTGTTCGAGATGTGGAAGTTCTATGTGGTAAGATTAAATATCCTGCTGACTGTTTGGTACTTGGTTCTGCTGCTAGTAAGACTTGTCCTATTATTTTTGGTAGACCTTTTCTAAATACTTGTGGAGCTATTATAGATTGCAAGAAAGAGAAAATTGTGACTAAATTTGCTGGTGAATCTTATGAGTTTAATTTCTCTAAATTTGCCAAAGTTCCTTATGAAGCTGAATTGCCTAATGATGATTTTAGAGTTGAACAACCTGCATCTATTGCTCTTGCTCCTATTAGTCCTTTGCAGCAATATTTGGAGGATCATGAGAGTGAAGTCTTTAGGGAAGAAAGGAATGAGCTTGATGAAATTTTCCTTCGTCAACCCATTCTTAAACATGACTTACCGGTCGAAGATCTAGGTACAACACCACCACCAAAGGAATATCATGTTTTTGATTTGAAACCGTTACCTGATAATGTTAAGTATGCTTATATTGATGATAAGAAAACATATCCTGTTATTATTAGTGCTAAGCTTTCAGATTTTGAGGAAGAAAGATTATTGGAAATATTGAAGAAACACCGAGGAGCTATTGGCTACACTCTTGATGACTTGAAGGGGATTTCTCCCTCTATTTGCCAACATGCCATCAACATGGAAGATGATGCAAAGCCTGTTGTTGAACATCAGCGTCGTCTAATTCCTAAGATGAAGGATGTGGTAAGGAATGAGGTATTGAAACTTCTTGAAGCTGGTATTATATATCCTATTGCTGATAGTAGATGGGTTAGTCTTGTGCATTGTGTTCCTAAGAAAGGAGGAATAACTGTTGTACCTAATGATAATGATGAGCTCATCCCTCAAAGAGTAGTTGTAGGGTATAGAATGTGCATTGATTTTCGAAAGGTTAATAAAGTTACTAAGAAAGATCATTACCCTTTACCTTTTATTGATCAAATGCTAGAAAGGTTATCTAAAAATACTCATTTTCTTGATGGTTATTCTAGGTTTTCACAAATTGCTGTTAGAGCTAAACATCAAGAGAAAACCACTTTCACTTATCCCTACGGAACTTATGCTTATAGGCGTATGCCTTTTGGTTTATGTAATGCTCCTGCTACTTTTCAAAGATGCATGTCTGCTATTTTTCATGGCTTTTGTGAAAAGATTGTAGAGGTATTCATGGATGATTTTTCTGTCTATGGGAATTCTTTTGATGATAGTTTGCGAAACCTTGATAAAGTTTTGCAGAGATGTGAAGAAACTAACCTTGTTCTTAATTGGGAGAAATGCCACTTTATGGTTAATGAAGGAATTGTATTGGGACATAAAATTTCTGAGAGAGGTATTGAAGTTGATAGAGCTAAAGTTGAAGCAATTGAGAAGATGCCCTATCCTAGGGATGTTAAAGGTATTCGTAGTATTCTTGGTCATGCTGGTATTTATAGGAGATTTATTAAAGATTTCTCTAAAATTTCAAAGCCTCTTACTAATCTTCTTCAAAAAGATGTACCTTTTGTTTTTGATGATGATTGTAAGGAAGCTTTTGAAACTCTAAAGAAAGCCTTAACAACTGCTCCTGTAGTTGAACCTCCTGATTGGAATTTACCTTTTGAAATTATGTGTGATGCTAGTGATTTTGCTGTAGGTGCTGTTCTTGGACAGCGAGTAGATAAAAAGTTGAATGTTATTCATTATGCTAGTAAAACTCTTGATGCTTCTCAAAGAAATTATGCTACAACTGAAAAAGAGTTATTACCTGTAGTTTTTGCTTGTGACAAGTTTAGACCTTATATTGTTGATTCAAAAGTCACAATTCATACTGATCATGCTGCAATTAGGTACCTTATGGAAAAGAAAGATGCTAATCCAAGGCTTATTAGATGGGTGCTTCTTTTGCAAGAATTTGATTTACATATTGTAGATAGGAAAGGTGCTGATAATCCTGTTGCTGATAATTTGTCTAGATTGGAAAATATTTCTTATGATCATGTTTCTGTTAATGATAGTTTTCCAAATGAACAATTGGCTGCAATAAAGGTGAGCTCGCGAGATAGTCCTTGGTATGCTGATTATGCTAACTTTATTGTTTCCAAGTACTTGCCTCCAACCTTTTCAGCTCAGCAAAGGAGGAAATTCTTTTATGACTTGAGGAATTATTTTTGTGATGACCCACACTTATATAAAGAAGGAGTGGATGGTGTTATGCGAAGATGTGTCCCCGAATATGAACAACAAGAGATATTGAGTAAGTGTCATGGTAGTTTTTATGGAGGACATCACGCCGGAGATAGAACCGCACAAAAGGTTCTACAGTCAGGTTTTTATTGGCCAACTCTCTTTAAAGATGCAAGAAAGTTTATTTTATCTTGTGATGAATGTCAAACAGTTGGTAATATCTCTAGACGCAATGAAATGCCTATGAATTATACTCTTGTTATTGAACCATTTGATTGTTGGGGATTTGACTTCATGGGTCCTTTCCATTCTTCAGAAGGTAACACTCATATACTTGTTGATGTTGATTATGTTACTAAATGGGTGGAAGCCATACCCACAAAAAGTGCTGATGGTGAGACCTCTTTAAAAATGCTTTTAGATGTTATTTTTCCTAGGTTTGGAGTACCTAGATATCATATGACTGATGGAGGTTCTCATTTTGTTCATGGTGGTTTTAGAAAAACTCTTGCTAAATAAGGTATTAATCATAGAATTGCTTCAGCTTATCATCCTCAAACTAGTGGGCAAGTAGAATTATCAAATAGAGAAATTAAATCTATCTTGCAAAAGACTGTTAATAAATCTAGGAAAAATTGGGCTAGTAAGTTGAAGGAAGCGTTGTGGGCTTATAGAACTGCTTATAAAAATCCTATGGGTATGTCTCCTTATAAAATGGTTTATGGAAAAGCTTGTCATTTACCTTTAGAGCTAGAGCACAAAGCTTATTGGGCTGTAAGAGAACTTAATAAAGATTTTAAACTTGCCGGTAAGAAAAGGTTGCTGCAATTGAGTTCTTTAGATGAGTGGAGAAGTGAAGCTTTTGAAAATGCTAGACTTTTTAAGGAGAAAGTTAAGAAATGGCATGATAGAAGAATTATTAAAAGAGAATTTAATATTGGAGATAAAGTCCTATTGTATCGGTCTCGTCTCAGTTTTTTTGCAGGGAAATTACTCTCAAAATGGGAAGGACCATATGTCATTGTGGAGGTGTATCGTTCAGGGGCAATAAAAATTGCTTCGCTGAAAGATGATGCCACACAAGTGGTGAATGGACAAAGACTCAAACATTATATTTCTGGAGATTCTTATAATGAAGATGTTGATGTTATTCGAGTGGTGACTCCGGAAACTTTCATCAAAGATCAAATTGATAGTTCTGCAGAGTTCGACTTCGAATAGGTAACAGTTTTGGTAGTAAAAAGTTTGCGTTTAACTTTCCGAACAATATTTTTGCTATTTTTAGAAAATATGAAAAATTACGAGATCGAATCGAAGTGGAGGAGGCGCACGAGGGCGCGTCCTCACGTGGTGGCGCGGGCCCCACCATGGCCGCGCCGCCATATGGGGACGGATCCTTGGAGTCCCTCTTCCACTCGGGTTCGACCTGGTACTTTCCTTTTGTAGTGAATTTTTTTGTTATATAATCCCCCGGATCCCCCAAGGTCCGTATATCGTCTTCTCATCGTGTTTTGTTTCGAGCTGTTTTCTACCAGATATTGTTTTCAGATCTAGATCCACCATGTCTTCGTCGGGAACTCTGAAGGACAGCTTCTTTGTGAACATCGTCAACCCGTACATGAACGAGCTGAAGATGCATCCCAAGGAATCGCTGCTCGTAGATGGAGAGTTGCAGATAGAAGATGTCCGGGGTCCTAAAGGAGAAGGAAGTTTGGAGGACGGGATGGATAAACTAGAACAAGAGGTCTTCACCTACAAGAAGATGGCTGAACGTGAAGTGGACATCTTCCACAAAATTGTGTCCGAACTTATTGATGAACACAAGAAGGAGACTACAAAGCTGTGGGACGATATCCTCTCGCTTCACAACACTACCAACAAACTCCAAGCGCAACTTTATGATGTTCAGAATCAAAACTGTGAGTATGAAAAAAGGTTTAAACACATAAGCTATGCTGCCAGTTTCAGGATTCCTGAGACCAAGACGTCGTTTGTTGATGGAGAGCCTCTTCCTTGGAAGTCTGATGACGGGAAGAATTCACCACCATCACCGAAGGAGTAATTCATCATTGGTATTGGCACCCCCTTGGCTTGTTCCAAGCTTGGGGGGAGTGCCGCAGTATCACATCATCACTATCTTTTACCTTTTTACTGTCAAGTAGTGTCATATCATGAGTAGGGAAGTTATCATATAAGATGGTTTGCAGTGTGGTAAGTATCTCTCTTTTAGTTGGTTATCTATGTATCCATTGGTGTGAGTTATCGTTATGGAATATTAATGAGAAGTTTTATCATTTACGTTTTGCACACCTTATTTTAGTTTGCAATTTCTGTTATATGACTGATCTTGTTGTTAGTATTGATATCACTTTGGGAGCATCAAGTAAATCTATTTGGTTTTGGCAAACCTAGCATTGGTCAACAGCAAAAATACTTTTAGGCTTAAGTAGAAAAGAGGGAAGTACATGTAGATATATTATTTCATTATCTTTCTTTCTTGTTAGCTAATGAGCTTAGTATTCTGAAGTTAAAATTGTTTGTGCTTACAAGGAAGATGCATGATTGTTTCTATCACATGTATATTTGTTTGTTTCCCTCAACTCTTATGCTTGCTAACCAACCTTGCTAGCCAAAGACCTGTACCGAGAGGGAATGCTTCTCGTGCATCCAAAACCTTAAACCAAACCCATGCCATTGGTGTTCACCATAACTACCTATTATGTGGTATTTTTGCGCCACTCCAAGTAAATATTTCATGTGCTACCTTTAAACAATTCAAAAGTTATTATCTCTTATTTGTGTCAATGTTGTATAGCTCATGAGGAAGTATGTGGTGTTTTATCTTTCAATCTTGTTGGACAGAGTTTCACCAATGGACTAGTGGCATATGGATCCGCTTATCCAATAATTCTGCAAAAAGAGCTGGCAACGGGGTGCCCAGCCCTAATTAATAACTTTCATTAATAATTCTCTTCACATGTTTTGCCCTGATTTATTAGTAAGCAACTTAATTTTGCAATAGACACTCCTCCATGGTATGTGAAATGTTGGAAGGCACCCGAGGATTCGGTTAGCCATGGCTTGTGGAAGCAAAGGTTGGGAGGAGTGTCATCCATAAATAAAACTAAAGTACATGTGTAAACAAAAGAGAAGAGGGATGATCTACCTTGCTGGTAGAGATAACGTCCTTCATGGGAGCCGCTCTTGAAAGTCTGGTTGACAAGGGGGTTAGAGTGCCCACTACCATTCGTTGACAACAACAAACACCTCTCAAAACTTTATTTTTATGCCCTCTATATGATTTCAAAACTTGAAAAGCTCTAGCACATGATTTAATCCCTGCTTCCTGATACGTCTCCGACGTATCGATAATTTCTTATGTTCCATGCCACATTATTGATGATATCTACATGTTTTATGCACACTTTATGTCATATTCGTGCATTTTCTGGAACTAACCTATTAACAAGATGCCGAAGTGCCAGTTGCTGTTTTCTGCTGTTTTTGGTTTCAGAAATCCTAGTAAAGAAATATTCTCGGAATTGGACGAAATCAACGCCCAGGTTCCTATTTTGCCCGGAAGCATCCAGAACACACGAGAACCACCAGAGAGGGGGCACTGGGCCCCCAGACCATAGGCCGGCGTGGCCCAGGCACTGGCCGCACCGCCCTATAGTGTCGGCGCCCCTTCGACCTTCTGACGCCGCCTCTTCGCCTATATAAAGCCCCTCGACCTAAAACCTCGATACGGAAAAGCCACGGTACAAGAACCCTTCCAGAGCCGCCGCCATCGCGAAGCCAAGATATGGGGGACAGGAGTCTCTGTTCCGGCACGCCGCCGGGACGGGGAAGTGCCCCCGGAAGGCTCCTCCATCGACACCACCGCCATCTCCATCAACGCTGCTGTCTCCCATGAGGAGGGAGTAGTTCTCCATCGAGGCTCGGGACTGTACCGGTAGCTATGTGGTTCATCTCTCTCCTTATGTACTTCAATACAATAATCTCATGAGCTGCCTTACATGATTGAGATTCATATGATGATGCTTGTAATCTAGATGTCGTTATGCTAGTCAAGTGAATTTTACTTATGTGATCTCCGGAGACTCCTTGTCCCACGTGTGTAAAGGTGACAGTGTGTGCACCGTGTGGGTCTCTTAGGCTATATTTCACAGAATACTTATTCACTGTTATGAATGGCATAGTGAAGTGCTTATTTATATCTCTTTATGATTGCAATGTGTTTTGTATCACAATTTATCTATGTGCTACTCTAGTGATGTTATTAAAGTAGTTTTATTCCTCCTGCACGGTGTAATGGTGACAGTGTGTGCATCCATGTTAGTACTTGGCGTAGGCTATGATTATGATCTCTTGTAGATTATGAAGTTAACTATTGCTATGATGGTATTGATGTGATCTATTCCTCCTACATAGTGTGAAGGTGACAGTGTGCATGCTATGTTAGTACTTGGTTTAGTCGTATTGATCTTTCATGCACTCTAAGGTTATTTAAATATGAACATTGAATTGTGGAGCTTGTTAACTCCGGCATTGAGGGTTCGTGTAATCCTACGCAATGGTGTTCATCATCCAACAAGAGTGTAGAGTATGCATTTATCTATTCTGTTATGTGATCAATGTTGAGAGTGTCCACTAGTGAAAGTCTGATCCCTAGGCCTTGTTCCTAAATATCGCTATCGCCGCTTGTTTATCGTTTTATCTTGCGTTACTACTGCTGCGTTACTACTGCTTGTTTACTGTCCTGGGCAAAGCACTTTTCTGGTGCCGTTGCCACTGCTCATATATATTCATACCACCTGTATTTCACTATCTCTTCGCCGAACTAGTGCACCTATTAGGTGTGTTGGGGACACAAGAGACTTCTTGCTTTGTGGTTGCAGGGTTGCATGAGAGGGATATCTTTGACCTCTTTCTCCCCGAGTTCGATAAACCTTGGGTGATCCACTTAAGGGAAACTTGCTGCTGTCCTACAAACCTCTGCTCTTGGAGGCCCAACACTGTCTACAAGAAAAGGAGGGGGGCGTAGACATCAAGCTATTTTCTGGCGCCGTTGCCGGGGACGAATCAAGACACTCCACCAAGCCCGTCAACCGCCATTAAACCTCCCACGTCAACTACGCGCCAGTTGTGGACAGCAAGCTATTTTCTGGCGCCGTTGCCGGGGAGGAAAGGTAAAAGGCATTCATACTCCGGTCTCAGGTAAAGTACTTTTCTGTTACCGTTGTGTGTGTGTGTGCTCGAAGCTATTTCCTTTAGATCCTGCAATTGCATCTTTTTGTTTCTTGTTTACACTAGTTAGGCATAATGGACAACAATGAGCTTCTTATTCTATTTCCTGATTTAAGACATGGATGGTTTGATGCGAAAATTAAAAAACCTATGGAACATATTAGTATGAACGCTTTGAACACCATTGTTGCTAATGATATGGAAAATTCTAAGCTTGGGGAAGCTGGCTTTGATGAGCATGATATTTTTAGTCCCCCAAGCATTGAGGAGAAAATTTACTTTGATGATACTTTGCCTCCTATTTATGATGATTATAATGATATTGGTCTTTTAGTACCGCCTGTTATGGAGGATAAATTTGATTATGATTACAATATGCCTCCTATATTTGATGATGAGAATAATAATGATAGCTACTTTGTTGAATTTGCTCCCACTACAACTAATAAAATTGATTATGCTTATGTGGAGAGTAATAATTTTATGCATGAGACTCATGATAAGAATGCTTTATGTGATAGTTATATTGTTGAGTTTGCTCATGATACTACTGAAAGTTATTATGAGAGAGGAAAATATGGTTGTAGAAATTTTCATGTTACTAAAACACCTCTCTATGTGCTGAAATTTTTGAAGCTATACTTGTTTTATCTTTCTATGCTTGTTGCATTATGCTTCTTGAACTTGTTTATTTACAAGATTCCTTTTCATAGGAAGCATGTTAGACTTAAATTTGTTTTGAATTCGCCTCTTGATGCTCTCTTTTGCTTCAAATACTATTTCTTGCGAGTGCATCATTAAAACTGCTGAGCCCATCTTAATGGCTATAAAGAAAGAACTTCTTGGCAGATAACCCATGTGTTATTTTGCTACAGTACTTTGTTTTATATTTGAGTCATGGAAGTTGTTTACTACTGTAGAAACCTCTCCTTATCTTAGTTTAGTGTTTTGTTGTGCCAAGTAAAGTCGTTGATAGAAAAGTTCATACTAGATTTGGATTACTGCGCAGAAACAGATTTCTTTGCTGTCACGAATCTGGGCTAAATTCTCTGTAGGTAACTCAGAAAATTAAGCCAATTTACGTGAGTGATCCTCAGATATGTACGCAACTTTCATTCAATTTGAGCATTTTCATTTGAGCAAGTCTGGTGCCCCAATAAAATTCGTCTATACGAACTGTTTTGTTTTGACAGATTCTGCCTTTTATTTCGCATTGCTTCTTTTGCTATGTTGGATGGATTTCTTTGTTCCATTGACTTCCAGTAGCTTTGACCAATGTCCAGAAGTGTTGAGAATGATTGTGTCACCTCTGAACATGTGAATTTTTGATTATGCACTAACCCTCTAATGAGTTGTTTTGAGTTTGGTGTGAAGGAAGTTTTCAAGGGTCAAGAGAGGAGGATGATATACTACGATCAAGAAGAGTGAAAAGTCTAAGCTTGGGGATGCCCCGGTGGTTCACCCCTGCATATTTCAAGAAGACTCAAGCGTCTAAGCTTGGGGATGCCCAAGGCATCCCCTTCTTCATCGACAAATTTATCAGGTTCCTCCCTTGAAACTATATTTTTATTCCATCACATCTTATGTGCTTTACTTGGAGCGTCTGTTTGTGTTTGTTTTTGTTTATGTTTGAATAGGGAGAGAGACACGCTCCCCTGTTGCATATGAACACATGTGTTCTTAGTTCTATCTTTAATGTTCATGGCGAAGGTTGAAACTGCTTCGTTCATTGTTATATGTTTGGAAACGGAAAATGCTACATGTAGTAATTGGTAAAATGTCTTGGATAATTTGATACTTGGCAATTGTTGTGTTCATGTTTAAGCTCTTGCATCATATACTTTGCACCTATTAATGAAGAAATACATAGAGCTTGCTAAAATTTGGTTTGCATAATTGGTCTCTCTAAGGTCTAGATAATTTCTAGTAAAGAGTTTGAACAACAAGGAAGACGGTGTAGAGTCTTATAATGTTTACAATATGTCTTTTATGTGAGTTTTGCTGCACCGGTTCATCCTTGTGTTTGTTTCAAATAACCTTGCTAGCCTAAACCTTGTATCGAGAGGGAATACTTCTCATGCATCCAAAATCCTTGAGCCAACCACTATGCCATTTGTGTCCACCATACCTACCTACTACATGGTATTTCTCCGCCATTCCAAAGTAAATTGCTTGAGTGCTACCTTTAAAATTCTATTCTTTACCTTTGCAATATATAGCTCATGGGACAAATAGCTTAAAAACTATTGTGGTATTGAATATGTACTTATGCACTTTATCTCTTATTAAGTTGTTTGTTGTGCGATAACCATGTTCCTGGGGACGCCATCAACTACTCTTTGTTGAATATCATGTGAGTTGCTATGCATGTTCGTCTTGTCTGAAGTAAGGGCGGTTTTCACAATCAAATGGTTTGAGTATGCATACTGTTAGAGAAGAACATTGGGCCGCTAACTAAAGCCATGAATCATGGTGGAAGTTTCAGTTTGGACATAAACCTCAATCTCTTATGAGAATATTAACTGTTGTTGAATGCTTAAGCATTAAAAGAGGAGTCCATTATCTGTTGTCTATGTTGTCCCGGTATGGGTGTCGTCGTGGTGAACGAGCAGATGCCATAGGATGGCTTAGATTGGGGCCGAATGGACGCTAGAGGATTCGGGGGAGGGTTTGCGATTAGATGGGAAGAACTTCCGGATGCTTTCCTCAAGAACACAACCAGAGGCCGGTATACAAGAAGAGAGACAAGAGGAAGAACTCTTTACTAGATCGCTAGCTTCATTGATCTCAACATGGTTACAAGTTCGATTGCCTAATCTTTCCTGTGGTCTCGCGCCTGTAAGAGGCAGTTCTCCCTCTCCTTATATAGGGGAGAGGGTGGCTTACAGAACAAGAAACCCTAATGGCATCTTTGACTGGACAAACTACTTTACAAAGCTACTTTAATCACAGATGACGCCGGGGTCCTCTTTAATCAGGGTTGCTGATGTCCTCCGGCTTCTTTGAGCGTCATCCCTCTCTTTGGCGCCAGGGCTCTGATTAAAGCCACTTTGCTTAGCTCACCCTTGTCTTCTTGCTCTGGAGAGAATCTTTGACCAGTCCTGCCGACAGGCCCTTCACTCCGGTATCTTCTTTACCGGGTTCTGGCATACCCCCTTGGGGATGCCGGCTTGGCTTCACTTAGCCAAACTCCTACCTCTGTTCCGGTAAGAAAGTTAAACCGGTATCTCGATGACTTAAACCATCCGGTTTGGCACGCCTTTGGCATACCGGGGGTTATCCCCCCAACATTAGTCCCCGAAGCTGGTATAGTCTGGAGGATTCTATCCTACAGACCATGCCAGGTTTTCATCTTTTTAACATACCGGTTTAATCACTCATGCCTAGAGCTTGGTTCCGGCACCTTCGCCCTTGTTCATCTTCTTCTCTTCGCAAGGCATGTTCCGGCATCTCTCTTTTCCGGTATCATGTGCCTTTACTCTTTCCTCGGCGAAGTCGAGAATATTTTGGGCCCCGCGCCTGTCAGTGACATGCGCACTGTTAACTGCTATGCCATTTGCTTGGGAATGGGGCCTCCTTCCCCTCAGCACTACTAACCCTCCGACTCAAGAAGTAAGAGATTACGCAATCGGGGTTGTTTTTGCCGGTAACTTTCCGCTTTTGTTAACCTTCTTTTTTGTCTTGTTTCAGGCCAAGGACCGCTTCCCCCTCATCCAAGCAGAGCGGCGAGGAACTTGCCGGAAGCGCGCCCTTGACTCCTTCGACCCAGATCCCTACATCTTTTGGAAGGATCTGAAGATGGGCAAGACTCCGGCGGCGCGCCTTGGCCGGGACCCGCCGGAGCCAACCGGGACCTCCGATGACCTGACCGTGCTCGAGGTACCTTCTTTTCCGGTTTCTTGTACTTTGCCGCTATCGCTTTCCTGCGAATCGCTTCTTAGCCATATTCAATTCATAGATCCACGAGCGCGTGCCGCCCCTGCGCGCCGAGGCCGGCTCTGAGTTTGTGGACAAACTCATGGCCCAGGGCTAGAAGAACAAGCAGCCGGCATCTAATGCCGGCTCCAGCTATGCTCCTCCCTCCAAGCGCTTCCGGACCGAGCCCGTGGGGGAAAAGGAAGTGGGCGTGCGCCGCTATGGACGCAAGGCGATGCCAACCGCTTCCGGGTAAGTTTTTCATTTTCCGGCTTGCCTCTTTTTTGCCAAGTTCTTTTTCTGGTTGCTTTTTCTCAACCATTTGTCTTTTCTTTTTCTCAGCCCTGCGCTCAAGCTTGGCCCAAGGCCATCGGGCTCTGAGGGATCCTCAAGGACCTCAACCCCTCCTCCTCGCTCAAGCCCGGCACCATCTGGTGCCGGCAACACCTCTGCCTCCCTTTCGGGGGGCACAACAAATTCGGGGCGTGCGGCCCCTTCATCGTCAGATCACCGCACGAAGGAGGATCTTTCCTTTTTCCCAGAACACCAGGACACCGGCGCCAGCAACATCGGCGCCGGAGAAGAAGAAGCTGCCGGGCGGGCGGAGCCTCCTGCTCCTCCCGTTCTTGAAAAGACGACAACTTCCGCGCCGGAATCTTCCGCGCCGGAAGGCTCCAAAACGGGCGACGCTCCTAGCGCTCCCCCTTCTCCACGAACCATCCTCATGCCTCCGCCAGACGCTCCTCGCGCCAAGCCCTCCAGGGCCGCTCCTACCGCGCCGCCGCCCAAGACTTCCGGGGCCGCTTCTACCGCGCCGCCGCCCAAGACTTCCAAGCTCATCAAAGGGAAGGCGACGGCCTCCAGCGCCCCTTCCGGCGGCCAGCAGCCCCTGGTGCTGCACGTCGCCAAGGCCGCCAAGGATGCCGCCACGAAGGCCACCGGCCTCCTTGGCCGCATTACAGAGTTCCAGCGCCAAGGCCGGGACCTGGGGCACCTTCTGCCCTACGCCCAAAAGTGGAACGCCGCGGACATGACTCCGGCGACCCGCGGCCTGGGCAAGGACAGGCTGCCGGCACCTGACCCTGTCGGGGACCGGTCTTCCGAGGAGCACTTTATGCGGCTTCGCAGCGCCGTGAAAGAGCTCGACAGCGCGTGGTACGATTCCACGAACAACCTGATGGTACGTTTTACTAACTTTTCTCAATCTTTACCGGTTTCCTCGTTTCCGGCTTTGTTCTATCTTTTCTTTAGTTTCATGCCGGTTTCTCTCTTGTCTATCTTCCCAGTCCCCGAGTTTTGTGGTGAGAGCGCAGCTCTTAGCGCAAAACTTAACTTAAAAACTTAGCGTGAAACCGGCACTGCCAGTCCCCGAGTTTCGGGTTAAACACCTTCTTCTTAGCGCACAACTTATCTTAGAAACGCGCAAAACCGGCACTGCCAGTCCCCGAGTTTCAGGTTAAGAACCTTGTTCTTAGCGCAAAAATTGTCTTAGAAACGCGCAAAACCGGCACTGCCAGTCCCCGAGTTTCGGGTTAAGAACCTTGTTCTTAGCGTAAAAATTGTCTTAGAAACGCGCAAAACCGGCACTGCCAGTCCCCGAGTTTCGGGTTAAGAACTTTGTTCTTAGCGCAAAACTGAACTTACTTCTTTTTCTTGAACAGCTCACGGCTGACGCTCGGAAGGCCCTCTTCGAGGAGCTTCTATGGGAGCATCGGGAGCTCGCTGAGGCACACGATAAGTGCCAAGGTAATTTTGTACGACCGGCATCTTTTTACCGGAAACCTTCTTTCCTTCTGACATTTGTAATTTTCGCTTAACAGTGATCCCGGAAGCTTCCATCGATGCTCTCAAGGAGCAGCTCGCCGCCGCCCAACGTATGATTTTCTTCTTTCTCCTGTTACCCGGCTTTCTTTTCATCTTTATTAGCATAACCCTGTTAACACTCTCTTTTCCGGTTACAGGGGAGAAGGACCAGCTCATCCGGCAGCACCAGGAGGAGCTGAGCGCCCACAAGACCAGCTACCAGGAGCTCAAGTCTCAGCTCATTCAGCTGGGGCTTGATCATGCCAAGGCCCTCAAAGCCGCTGAAGCGAACGCAGCGGCCAAGTTGGACGAGGCTCTGGAGGACGCCAGCAATGCCACTGTGGTATTGCGGGCTGAGCTGGAGGAGCTGGCCAAGGCCCGGAAGGGTGCTGAGGAGAAAGCCGCGCGGCTGGAGGAGGAGCACAAGGAATGCAACCAGCTGATCCTGCAGACTGACGCACTTGCCTACCGTGAGTTCCTTTCTTTTACATATTTTGACTACTGCATACGAGCCTTTTTTCCTCCGACCCCATTTTCTTTTCGTCATCTTTCCTTCCGGTCTCTTTTTCATCCGGATTCTTTCCCTTCCGGTCTCTTTTTCTTCCGGATTTTTCCTTAACTTTTTTCTTTCTTCGCACAGGCCTCTTTCCGGACTCGCAGAAGTACGCTGTCAAGAAGGTTGACGCGCGCCGCAAAGACCAAGGCCAAGCGAATCTTGCCGTGCCATGGACGCCCAATGACCATCTGGTCGCGCTTAACGCGCGGGTGTCTCACATGCGCGCCATAGATCGCAATCTATCGGACATTCCTGATGTAGCTACCCAGCTCTTCAGGACTCTATGGCCTGGCGAGGAGGTGCCGGATACCTTCTCCCTCATCAGCGATCGTCTTAAGGGTGCCGGCAGGAGGATCCGCGAGTGGCAGTGCTCTGCCGCCCGCGCTGGAGCGGACTCTGCCCTCCGCGTCGCTTGCTCCTGGTACCCGGAGCTCGACCTGGATGCCCTCATCGGAGTGCGCGAAGGCGCGGAAACCGATCTGGACCCGATTCTCACCGCTAAGCGGCAGGATCGTGCGTACCACATCGCGGAGTACGCCGAAATGCGCACCTTCATCCCTCCCCCTCCTGACGTCAAAGATTATCTTGATGAGGAGGAAGATGAAGCCGAGGAAGAGCTCCTGGACGACGCTGATGCTGGCGATGCTCCTCCGGAAGCCCCTGCTGCCTGATGATTCTCTATGAAATGTTTGCCTGTAATATGTCTGTTGGTCCTGCTTGCTTTAAAACAATGCTTGTTAAATTCTACCCCGGTATGCCGGGGTTTATGGTGTAAAACTTTAAATTTGCTTTTGGTTGTGGCACAACAGTTTATGCCGGTAAGTTATACCGGTGTTAATTATCTTATGTTTGCCTTAGCATATTTGCTCTTGGTTTTGATTTTATCCTGCACTGCAAAGATTCCCAAATTGTTTCCGCATCCAATTTGATGCACACTTGGTTCTTTTGCCTTGGCTCTGCCTGCCTTCTCTGGGCGTTCTTTGGCGTATGAGCACAAGGTTCTTTCACCAAACAAGCATTTTCTTGAACTTAGAAATAATTTCGAAATTTTGCAAAAAACCGGTTAGACCGGGGTTAGTTAAATTTCCCGGATTGTTCTTTCCTGCTCTCCCTCTTCGCAGTTCATGTGCTTATCCCCTACCGGTTTATCTTGCTTGCCATGAAGCCGGTTTGCGGACAGCAGCAGAGTCGAAGACTCCGGTAGGATTTAGCACACTACTAAACCGGAAAGAAAAAATATTCAATAAGCAACCGGTAAACTGAAAAAATAAACAAGTTACATGCAACCTTATTGGGGTAGTCCCCGAGATTCATTCAAGGTTCTGGCATCTTTTATTCATAGCATGTAAGGTACAAAAAGGAACTTCTTACACCACAACTTCAAGAGTAGAAAGGACGCAACAGAGCTACGTTCCATGGACGCTTGCTCTCCTCTCCGGACCTGTCCGCCTTTCCTTTTTTCCACTCCTGTGCATCGATCAGGTAATATGCATCATTGTGAAGCACCTTGCTTACAATGAAGGGACCTTCCCATGGTGGCAAAAGCTTATGCCGGCCTTCAGTGCGCTGCACTAGGCGAAGCACAAGATCTCCTTCCCGGAAAACTCTCGGGTTAACCTTCCGGTTATGATAGCGTCTTAGGTTTTGCTGGTAAATGGCTGTTCTTGCCAAAGCTAGCTCTCTTGCTTCTTCTAGCAAGTCCACATCATTTTCTCTGGCCTCTTTGACCTCTTGCTCAGTATAGAGCTGTACCCTTGGTGAATCATGAATGATGTCGGTTGGTATGACCGCTTCTGCTCCGTAAACCATGAAGAACGGAGTGTATCCGGTAGACCGGTTTGGAGTTGTTCTTATACCGCGGTCACGTAATCCGCGAGCCAATCTTCCGGCTTCGTAGTGCCATCGTATGTTTTTGTGTCACGGGGCAACGTAAAGTTGCGAACTGGTGGTTTTTCTCTCATGATCCTTGGACCAAAGCACTTTGGACCTGGAGGACCTTCCTCCTCGATCATTTCTGACAAGTACACTCTATCCAGACGGTGCCTCGCATCCCGTTCCGGTAAGTATCTCTCTCCCAGGCGTTCTCCCAATGGGTTCCGGTATGCTGCCGGTCTTGCAGAATCAGCTTCATCATAACATTCCGGTACCGCGGCCCTTGCCTGCCGGTACCTCGGGGGATCTATTTCCTCCTCATCGTACGCTGCCCTTGCAGCTCGATAGTTTTGCCCGGTCTCATATCTACCGGCATGATTGTTTCCGGCATAGCCTCCTCTGGCGCAGCCTCGCTCTGCCCCTTGGCTTTTTCTACCGGCATCGTGTTGCCCGGCTTGTTGCTTTCCGGCAAGAACCGGATCATACACAGTCATCTGCTGCGCATTCACCTCTTTTTCTCTTCTCCTGTCCGGATGGGGGGACGAAGCCTGCCCATGGGACTTGCTACCGGCATTTTTTGTTGAGCGCGCGGATTTTGAAGCCGCGGCCTTGTTCAGCTTAGCCAGCTGCTCAGCATTTTGCTGCTCAATAGTTTCCAGCAGCTCTCTAACACGCTCTTGCTGTTTTGCCAAAGCATCTCCGGAAAGCGACTCGCACAGCTCTACCGCAGCTTTAGCAGCTTTTATAGTTTTATCCGGGCTGCTATACTTAGGCTTTTCCACGATGCTAACAGATGCAGAGGTACTTTTGCCGGCATGAATCTCTTTGCGCAAATCCTGATCTAGGTTGCGAGCTTTTAGCCGGTTTTCCGGCATCCTAGCAGCATGCGCGCTAACAGAAGCAAAGCCATGGGCAGCGTTGTACTCACGTACGGTTAGGTTCAGCTCGCGCTGCGCCCTGACGATGTCCTTGCCGCTCTCGAGCATCTTTTGGCGCTGCGCCTCCAGCTCCGCCTGAGCCGCTGCCGGGTCGATGTTCTGCGCGATGGGGGTGGCGAGGACGTTCATCGCCGCCTGGAGCGGTGTCTCCGGTGGTGCGGACGATGCTCCCGCTGCGCCTGCGCCTCGCTCCAGCAGTGGCTTGGCCGCACGGGTCGAAACCGCACGCCCAGCGCCTTCACCCACAGCTTCTTTGCCGGCGTCGACCACACCGGTCATCATTACCTCGACGCTGCCGGCGGCGCGGCCAGCACAGAGCCATCTTGGTGGGTCCGGTGCCACCAGCACCGGCGAGAGGCGCTGGCGCACAGGGACGGTGCCGAGGTAGACGCGGTGGCTGCCAAACTCGATGATGCGGCCGTTCTTGGGGAAGATGCCGCCGTTGGCGAAGCAGCCCGCGTTGTCGTTGATGAAGTCCATGGCGTAGATGCACTGCACCAACGCGGACACCGTACGCTCGCCGGAGATCTCGAGGACGCCCGCCCGAATGTGAACTCCATCAAGTGCCACTTCAGGCCCCACGGTGGGCGCCAACTGTCGTCGTGGTGAACGAGCAGATGCCATAGGATGGCTTAGATTGGGGCCGAATGGACGCTAGAGGATTCGGGGGAGGGTTTGCGATTAGATGGGAAGAACTTCCGGATGCTTTCCTCAAGAACACAACCAGAGGCCAGTATACAAGAAGAGAGACAAGAGGAAGAACTCTTTACTAGATCGCTAGCTTCATTGATCTCAACATGGTTACAAGTTCGATTGCCTAATCTTTCCTGTGGTCTCGCGCCTGTAAGAGGCAGTTCCCCCTCTCCTTATATAGGGGAGAGGGTGGCTTACGGAACAAGAAACCCTAATGGCATCTTTGACTGGACAAACTACTTTACAAAGCTACTTTAATCACAGATGACGCCGGGGTCCTCTTTAATCAGGGTTGCTGATGTCCTCCGGCTTCTTTGAGCGTCATCCCTCTCTTTGGCGCCAGGGCTCTGATTAAAGCCACTTTGCTTAGCTCACCCTTGTCTTCTTGCTCTGGAGAGAATCTTTGACCAGTCCTGCCGACAGGCCCTTCACTCCGGTATCTTCTTTACCGGGTTCTGGCATACCCCCTTGGGGATGCCGGCTTGGCTTCACTTAGCCAAACTCCTACCTCTGTTCCGGTAAGAAAGTTAAACCGGTATCTCGATGACTTAAACCATCCGGTTTGGCACGCCTTTGGCATACCGGGGGTTATCCCCCCAACAATGGGTGTCTAAGTTGAAGAATGATCAAAAGCGAGAAATCCAATGCGAACTTTCTCCTTAGACCCTTGTACAGGCAGCATAGAGGTACCCCTTTGTGACACTTGGTTGAAACATATGTCATGCAATGATAATGAAGGAGATATGCCCTAGAGGCAATAATAAAGTGGTTATTATTTATATCTTTATGTTTATGATAAATGTTTATATATCATGCTAGAATTGTATTAACCGAAACATTAGTACATGTGTGATATGTAGACAAACAAGAAGTCCCTAGTATGCCTCTTAAACTAGCTTGTTGATTAATGGATGATTAGTTTCATAATCATGAACATTGGATGTTATTAATAACAAGGTTATGTCATTGTGTGAATGATATAATGGACACACCCAATTAAGCGTAGCATAAGATCTCGTCATTAAGTTATTTGCTATAAGCTTTCGATACATAGTTACCTAGTCCTTATGACCATGAGATCATGTAAATCACTTATACCGGAAAGGTACTTTGATTACACCAAACACCACTGCGTAAATGGGTGGCTATAAAGGTGGGATTAAGTATCCGGAAAGTATGAGTTGAGGCATATGGATCAACAGTGGGATTTGTCCATCCCGATGACGGATAGATATACTCTGGGCCCTCTCGGTGGAATGTCGTCTAATGTCTTGCAAGCATATGAATGAGTTCATAAGAGACCACATACCACGGTACGAGTAAAGAGTACTTGTCAGGAGACGAGGTTGAACAAGGTATAGAGTGATACCGAAGATCAAACCTCGGACAAGTAAAATATCGCGAGACAAAGGGAATTGGTAATATATGTGTATGGTTCATTCGATCACTAAAGTCATCGTTGAATATGTGGGAGCCATTATGGATCTCCAGATCCCGCTATTGGTTATTGGTCGGAGTGAGTACTCAACCATGTCCGCATAGTTCTCGAACCGTAGGGTGACACACTTAAAGTTGGATGTTGAAATGGTAGCACTTGAATTATGGAATGGAGTTCGAATATTTGTTCGGAGTCCCGGATGAGATCCCGGACATCACGAGGAGTTCCGGAATGGTCCGGAGAATAAGATTCATATATAGGATGTCATTTTATGTGAAATAAAATGTCGCGGAAGGTTCTATGGAAGGTTCTAGAAGGTTCTAGAAAAGTCCGGAAGAAACCACCAAGGAAGGTGGAGTCCACAAGGGACTCCACCTCCATGGCCGGCCAGCCCTAGTGGGGGTGGAGTCCCAAGTGGACTCCACCATAGGGGGCCGGCCACCCCCCACATGGGAGGTGGGAATCCCACCTTTGGGTGGGAGTCCTAGTTGGGCTAGGTTTGCCCCCTCCTATGGAAGGTTTTGGTTTCGGGTCTTATTCGAAGACTTGGACACCAACACTTGGGATCCACCTATATAATGAGGGGCCAAGGGAGGGGGCCGGCCAACCCCAAGACCACAAGCTGGCCGCCCCATTGAAGTGGCCGGCCACCCCCTCCCAAACCCTAGCCGCCCCCTCTCCTCCATATCTCCCGCGTAGCTTAGCGAAGCTCCGCCGGACTTCTCCACCGCCACCGACACCACGCCGTCGTGCTGTCGGATTCAAGAGGAGCTACTACTTCCGCTGCCCGCTGGAACGGGGAGGTGGACGTCGTCTTCATCAACAACCGAACGTGTGACCGAGCACGGAGGTGCTGCCCGTTCGTGGCGCCGGAACCGATCGTGATCAAGATCTTCTACGCGCTTTTGCAAGCGGCAAGTGATCGTCTACCGCAGCAACAAGAGCCTCATCTTGTAGGCTTTGGAATCTCTTCAAGGGTGAGACTCGATACCCCCTCGTTGCTACCGTCTTCTAGATTGCATCTTGGCTTGGATTGCGTGTTCGCCGTAGGAAAATTTTTGTTTTCTATGCAACGTTATCCTACGGTGGTATCGAGCCGTGTCTATGCATAGATGGTTGCACGAGTAGAACACAATGGTTTGTGGGCGTTGATGCTCTTGTTATCTTTAGTTTGAGTACTTTGCATCTTTATGGCATAGTGGGATGAAGCGGCTCGGACTAACTTTACATGACCGCGTTCATGAGACTTGTTCCTCGTTCGACATGCAACTTGTATTGCATAAGAGGCTTTGCGGGTGTCTGTCTCTCCTACTATAGTAAAGATTCAATTTACTCTTCTATTGAAAACATTAGTATCAACGTTGTGGTTCATGTTCGTAGGTAGATTAGATCTCTCTCGAAAACCCTAAACCACGTAAAATATGCAAACCAAATTAGAGACGTCTAACTTGTTTTTGCAGGGTTTGGTGATGTGATATGGCCATAATGTGATGATGAATATGTATGAGATGATCATTATTGTATTGTGGCAACCGGCAGGAGCCTTATGGTTGTCTTTAAATTTCATGTTGAGTAGTATTTCAAAGTAGTTGTAATAGTTGCTACATGGAGGACAATCATGAAGACGGCGCCATTGACCTTGACGCTACGCCGACGATGATGGAGATCATGCCCGAAGATGATGGAGATCATATCCGTGCTTTGGAGATGAAGATCAAAGGCGCAAGAACAAAAGGGCCATATCATATCACATATGTACTGCATGTGATGTTAATCCTTTTTATGCATCTTATTTTGCTTAGATCGCGACGGTAGCATTATAAGATGATCCCTCACTAAAATCTCAAGATAATAAAGTGTTCATCCTTAGTAGCACCGTTGCCAAGTCTTGTCGTTTCGAAGCACCTCGTGATGATCGGGTGTGATAGATTCAATAAGTACATATAACGGGTGCAAGACAGCTTTTGCACATGCGGATACTAAGGTGGCCTTGACGAGCCTAGCATGTACAGACATGGTCTCGGAACACGTGATACCGAAAGGTAGAGCATGAATCATATGGTAGATATGATGAACACTTTGAGTGTTCGCCATTGAAATCACACCTTTTCTCGTGATGATCGGGTTTAGGTGCGGTGGATTTGGTTCGTGTGATCACTAAGACAATGCGAGGGATATTGTTTTGAGTGGGAGTTCACTTAGGTTTTTAATTATGTTGAATTAAAATTTGAACTCAATTTGTCATAAACTTAGTCCAAACTATTGCAAATATATGTTGTAGAGATGGCGTCCCCAATCAATTTTAATCAGTTCCTAGAGAAAGAGAAACTTAAGAGCAACGGTAGCAACTTCACCGATCGGTTCCGTCATGTGAGGATCTTCCTCTCTCGCGGAAATCTGCAATTTGTGCTTGATGCACCGCTAGGTGACCCTCCTGCAGAAGATGAATCCGATGAAGTAAAAGCTGTTTACGCGACTCGGAAAACTCGGTACTCTCAAGTTCGGTGTGCCATCCCGTGCGATCTGGAATCCGATCTTCAAAAACGTTTTGAGCACCATGATCCTCATGAGTTGATGAATGAGCTGAAAGCTATATTCGAGACTCATGCGGCAGTGGAATGCTATGAAGCATCGAAACATTTCTTCAAATTGTATGATGGAAGAAGGCAGCTCCGTTAGTGAGCACATGCTCGTCATGACCGGGCATGCGAAGAAACTCGATGACTTGGGAATAGTGATTCCTAACAGACTGGGATTAATCGTGTCCTTCAATCACTGCCACCAAGTTACAAGAACTTTGTGATGAACTACAATATGCAGAACATGAACAAGGAGTTACCTGAACTTTTTGGCATGCTAAAAGCTGCTGAGATTGAGATCAAGAAAGAGCACCAAGTGTTGATGGTCAACAAGACCACCAGTTTCAAGAAACAGGGCAAGTCTAAGGGAAAATTCAAGAAGGGTGGCAAGAAAGCTGCCACGCCTCCTATGAAACCTAAGAACGGCCCTAAGCCTGATGCTGAGTGCTATTACTGCAAGGAGAAGGGACACTGGAAGCGTAATTGCTCCAAGTATCTGGCTGATCTGAATAGCGGCCTTGTCAAGAAGAAGAAAGAAGGTATATTTGATATACATGTTATAGATGTTCATTTCACTGGTTCTCGTTCTAGTACCTGGGTATTTGATACTGGTTCGGTTGCTCATATTTGTAACTCGAAACAGGAACTAAAGAATAAACGACAACTACTGAAAGATGAAGTGACGATGCGCGTTGGAAACGGATCCAAGGTCAATGTGATCGCAGTCGGCACACTTCCTCTACATCTACCTTCGGGATTAGTTTTAAGCCTAAATAATTGCTATTATGTACCTGCGTTGAGCATGAACATTATATCCGGATCTTGTTTAATGCAAGACGGTTATTCATTCAAGTCTGAGAATAATGGTTGTTCTATTTTTATGAATAATATCTTTTATGGTCGAGCACCACAAAAGAATGGCTTATTTCTATTAGATCTCGATAGTAGTGATACGCATATACATAACATTGATGCTAAGCGAATTAAACTTAATGATAATTCTACTTATATGTGGCACTGTCGTCTTGGTCATATTGGAGTGAAACGCATGAAGAAACTCCATACTGATGGATTACTTGAATCACTTGACTTGAATCACTTGACTTTGAGTCACTTGATAGATGCGAAGCATGTCTAATGGGTAAAATGACAAAGACTCCATTTTCTGGTATGATGGAGCGAGCTACTGACTTATTGGAAATCATACATACAGATGTATGTGGACCAATGAGCGTAGCATCGCGCGGTGGTTATCGTTATGTTCTAACCTTCACAGATGATCTGAGTAGATATGGGTATATCTATTTCATGAAACATAAATCCGAAACTTTCGAGAAGTTTAAGGAATTTCAAAGTGAAGTAGAAAATCAACGTAACAAGAAGATCAAATTTCTACGATCTGATCGTGGAGGTGAATATCTGAGTTATGAGTTTGGCATGCATTTAAAGAAATGCGGAATACTTTCACAATTGACACCGCCGGGAACACCTCAACGAAACGGTGTGTTCGAACGTCGTAATCGAACTCTCTTAGATATGGTTCGTAGTATGATGTCTCTTACTGATTTGCCGTTATCATTTTGGAGTTATGCATTAGAGACAGCCGCATTCACTTTAAATAGAGCACCATCAAAATCCGTAGAAACGACACCGTATGAATTATGGTTTAACAAGAAACCTAAGCTGTCGTTCCTGAAAGTTTGGGGTTGCGAAGCCTATGTAAAGAAGTTACAACCGGACAAGCTAGAACCCAAAGCGGAGAAATGCGTCTTCATAGGATACCCTAAGGAAACTATAGGGTACACTTTCTATCACAAATCCGAAGGCAAAATCTTTGTTGCTAAGAACGGAACCTTTCTTGAGAAAGAATTTCTCACTAAAGAAGTGACTGGAAGAAAAGTAGAACTCGATGAGATTGATGAATCTATACTCGTTGATCGGAGTAGCGCAAGATCGGAAGTTGTACTGTACCGCCTACACCGCAACAGAGGAAGCTAATGATAATGATCATGAAACTTCGAACGAGGAAACTACTGAACCTCGCAGATCGACAAGGGAACGTGCCACTCCTGATTGGTATGATCCTTGTCTAAATGTCATGATTGTAGATAACAATGATGAGGACCTTGCGACGTATGAAGAAGCGATGATGAGCCCAGATTCCAACAAATGGCAAGAAGCCATGAAATCCGAAATGGGATCCATGTATGATAACAAAGTATGGACTTTGGTAGACTTACCTGATAGCCGAAAGGCTGTCGAGAATAAATGGATTTTCAAGAGAAAAACAGATGCTGATGGTAATATTACTGTCTATAAAGCTCGACTTGTCGCAAAGGGTTTCCGACAAATTCAAGGAGTTGACTACGATGAGACTTTCTCACCTGTAGCGAAGCTAAAATCTGTGAGGATTTTGTTAGCAATAGCTGCATTTTTCGATTATGAGATTTGGCAGATGGATGTCAAAACGGCGTTCCTTAATGGAGATATTGAGGAAGAGTTGTATATGGTACAACCCAAAGGTTTTGTCGATCCTAAAAATGTCGACAAAGTATGCAAACTTCAGCGTTCAATCTATGGACTGAAGCAAGCATCAAGAAGTTGGAACCGACGCTTTGATAAGGTGATCAAAGACTTCGGGTTTATACAAAGTGTCATGGAGAGGCCTGTATTTACAAGAAAGTGAGTGGGAGCTCGTAGCATTCCCGATATTATATGTAGATGACATATTATTGATCGGGAATGATATAGAACTATTAAGCAGTGTTAAGGGTTATTTGAATAATAGTTTTTCAATGAAAGACCTTGGTGAAGCATCGTATATATTAGGCATCAAGATTTATAGAGATAGATCAAGACGCCTAATAGGGCTATCACAGAGTACATATCTGGACAAGATTCTAAAGAAGTTTAGAATGGACGAAAGTAAGAAAGGGTTCTTACCTATGTTACTGTGCAAGGTATTGAGTAAAACTCAAGGACCGGCTACGGCAGAAGAAAGAGAAAGGATGAGTAACATCCCCTATGCCTCGGCAAAGAGGATCTATCATGTATGCCATGCTATGTACTAGACCGGATATAGCACATGCTGTTAGTTTGACTAGCAGATATCAAAGTGATCCAGAATGGAACACTGGACAGCGGTCAAGAATATCTGAAGTACTTGAAAAGAACTAAGGATATGTTTCTTTGTTATGGAGGTGACCAAGAGCTCGTTGTAAACGGTTACACCGATGCAAGTTGGAACACCGATCCCGATGACTCTAAGTCACAATCTGGGTACGTGTTTATATTGAATGGTGCCGCAGTTGAGCTGGGCAAGCTCGAAGCAAAGTGCACGGTGGCGAAGTCTTCAACAGAATCAGAGTACATAGCGGCTTCAGAGGCTTCATCGAAGCGGTATGGATGAAGAGGTTCATTGTAGAGCTCGGTGTGGTTCCTAGTGCATTGGACCCATTAATCATTTATCGTGATAACATGGGTGCCATCGCCAATGCACAAGAGCCAAGGTCACACAAGAGGCTGAAGCATATCAAGCTGCGTTACCACTCGATTCGCGAGTACATCGAAGATGGAGAAGTAAAGATTTGCAAAGTACACACCGATCTGAATGTAGCAGATCCGTTGACTAAAGCTCTCCCTAGGGCAAAGCATGACCAACACCAGAATGCCATGGGTGTTAGGTATATTACAATGTAATCTAGATTATTGACTCTAGTGCAAGTGGGAGATCAAGGAGATATGCCCTAGAGGCAATAATAAAGTGGTTATTATTTATATCTTTATGTTTATGATAAATGTTTATATATCATGCTAGAATTGTATTAACCGAAACATTAGTACATGTGTGATATGTAGACAAACAAGAAGTCCCTAGTATGCCTCTTAAACTAGCTTGTTGATTAATGGATGATTAGTTTCATAATCATGAACATTGGATGTTATTAATAACAAGGTTATGTCATTGTGTGAATGATATAATGGACACACCCAATTAAGCGTAGCATAAGATCTCGTCATTAAGTTATTTGCTATAAGCTTTCGATACATAGTTACCTAGTCCTTATGACCATGAGATCATGTAAATCACTTATACCGGAAAGGTACTTTGATTACACCAAACACCACCTGCGTAAATGGGTGGCTATAAAGGTGGGATTAAGTATCCGGAAAGTATGAGTTGAGGCATATGGATCAACAAAGGGATTTGTCCATCCCGATGACGGATAGATATACTCTGGGCCCTCTCGGTGGAATGTCGTCTAATGTCTTGCAAGCATATGAATGAGTTCATAAGAGACCACATACCACGGCATTTGAGTAAAGAGTACTTGTCAGAGACGAGGTTGAACAAGGTATAGAGTGATACCGAAGATCAAACCTCGGACAAGTAAAATATCGCGAGACAAAGGGAATTGGTAATATATGTGTATGGTTCATTCGATCACTAAAGTCATCGTTGAATATGTGGGAGCCATTATGGATCTCCAGATCCCGCTTTTGGTTATTGGTCGGAGTGAGTACTCAACCATGTCCGCATAGTTCTCGAACCGTAGGGTGACACACTTAAAGTTGGATGTTGAAATGGTAGCACTTGAATTATGGAATGGAGTTCGAATATTTGTTCGGAGTCCCGGATGAGATCCCGGACATCACGAGGAGTTCCGGAATGGTCCGGAGAATAAGATTCATATATAGGATGTCATTTTATGTGAAATAAAATGTCGCGGAAGGTTCTATGGAAGGTTCTAGAAGGTTCTAGAAAAGTCCGGAAGAAACCACCAAGGAAGGTGGAGTCCACAAGGGACTCCACCTCCATGGCCGGCCAGCCCTAGTGGGGGTGGAGTCCCAAGTGGACTCCACCATAGGGGGCCGGCCACCCCCCACATGGGAGGTGGGAATCCCACCTTTGGGTGGGAGTCCTAGTTGGGCTAGGTTTGCCCCCTCCTATGGAAGGTTTTGGTTTCGGGTCTTATTCGAAGACTTGGACACCAACACTTGGGATCCACCTATATAATGAGGGGCCAAGGGAGGGGGCCGGCCAACCCCAAGACCACAAGCTGGCCGCCCCCCTTGAAGTGGCCGGCCACCCCCTCCCAAACCCTAGCCGCCCCCCTCTCCTCCATATCTCCCGCGTAGCTTAGCGAAGCTCCGCCGGACTTCTCCACCGCCACCGACACCACGCCGTCGTGCTGTCGGATTCAAGAGGAGCTACTACTTCCGCTGCCCGCTGGAACGGGGAGGTGGACGTCGTCTTCATCAACAACCGAACGTGTGACCGAGTACGGAGGTGCTGCCCGTTCGTGGCGCCGGAACCGATCGTGATCAAGATCTTCTACGCGCTTTTGCAAGCGGCAAGTGATCGTCTACCGCAGCAACAAGAGCCTCATCTTGTAGGCTTTGGAATCTCTTCAAGGGTGAGACTCGATACCCCCTCGTTGCTACCGTCTTCTAGATTGCATCTTGGCTTGGATTGCGTGTTCGCCGTAGGAAAATTTTTGTTTTCTATGCAACGTTATCCTACAGATAATCCGTATTAATCCAAGCTAATTAGGACAAGGTGCGGGCACTATTAGTATACTATGCATGAGGCTTGCAACTTGTAAGATATAATTTACATAACTCATATGCTTTATTACTACCGTTGACAAAATTGTTTCATGTTTTCAAAATAAAAGCTCTAGCACAAATATAGCAATCGATGCTTTCCTTTTTGAAGGACCATTCTTTTTACTTTTATGTTGAGTCAGTTCACCTATTTCTCTCCACCTCAAGAAGCAAACACTTGTGTGAACTGTGCGTTGATTCCTACATACTTGCATATTGCATTTGTTATATTACTCTATGTTGACAACTATCCATGAGATATACTTGTTACAAGTTGAAAGCAACCGCTGAAACTTAATCTTCCATTGTGTTGCTTCAATGCCTTTACTATGAATTATTTCTTTATGAGTTAACTCTTATGCAAGACTTATTGATGCTTGTCTTGAAAGTACCATTCATGAAAAGTCTTTGCTATATGATTTATTTGTTTACTCATGTCATTTACATTGTTTGGATCACTGCATTCATTACATGTGTTTACAATAGTATGATCAAGGTTATGATGGCATGTCACTCCAGAAATTATCTTTGTTTATCGTTTACCTGCTCGGGACGAGCAGAAACTAAGCTTGGGGATGCTGATACGTCTCCGACGTATCGATAATTTCTTATGTTGCATGCCACATTATTGATGATATCTACATGTTTTATGCACACTTTATGTCATATTCGTGCATTTTCTGGAACTAACCTATTAACAAGATGCCGAAGTGCCAGTTGCTGTTTTCTGCTGTTTTTGGTTTTAGAAATCCTAGTAAAGAAATATTCTCGGAATTGGACGAAATCAACGCCCAGGTTCCTATTTTGCCCGGAAGCATCCAGAACACACGAGAACCACCAGAGAGGGGGCACTGGGCCCCCAGACCATAGGCCGGCGCGGCCCAGGCCCTGGCCGCGCCGCCCTATAGTGTCGGTGCCCCTTCGACCTTCTGACGCCGCCTCTTCGCCTATATAAAGCCCCTCGACCTAAAACCTCGATACGGAAAAGCCACGGTACGAGAAACCTTCCAGATCCGCCGCCATCGCGAAGCCAAGATCTGGGGGACAGGAGTCTCTGTTCCGGCACGCCGCCGGGACGGGGAAGTGCCCCCGGAAGGCTCCTCCATCGACACCACCGCCATCTCCATCAACGCTGCTGTCTCCCATGAGGAGGGAGTAGTTCTCCATCGAGGCTCGGGGCTGTATCGGTAGCTATGTGGTTCATCTCTCTCCTTATGTACTTCAATACAATAATCTCATGAGCTGCCTTACATGATTGAGATTCATATGATGATGCTTGTAATCTAGATGTCGTTATGCTAGTCAAGTGAATTTTACTTATGTGATCTCCGGAGACTCCTTGTCCCACGTGTGTAAAGGTGACAGTGTGTGCACCGTGTGGGTCTCTTAGGCTATATTTCACAGAATACTTATTCACTGTTATGAATGGCATAGTGAAGTGCTTATTTATATCTCTTTATGATTGCAATGTGTTTTGTATCACAATTTATCTATGTGCTACTCTATTGATGTTATTAAAGTAGTTTTATTCCTCCTGCACGGTGTAATGGTGACAGTGTGTGCATCCGTGTTAGTACTTGGCGTAGGCTATGATTATGATCTCTTGTAGATTATGAAGTTAACTATTGGTATGATGGTATTGATGTGATCTATTCCTCCTACATAGTGTGAAGGTGACAGTGTGCATGCTATGTTAGTACTTGGTTTAGTCGTATTGATCTTTCATGCACTCTAAGGTTATTTAAATATGAACATTGAATTGTGGAGCTTGTTAACTCCGGCATTGAGGGTTCGTGTAATCCTACGCAATGGTATTCATCATCCAACAAGAGTGTAGAGTATGCATTTATCTATTCTGTTATGTGATCAATGTTGAGAGTGTCCACTAGTGAAAGTCTGATCCCTAGGCCTTGTTCCTAAATACTGCTATCGCTGCTTGTTTACTGTTTTACTGCGTTACTCAGCTTAAGTTACTATCGCTTGTTTCTTCGTCCCCGGGCAAAGCACTTTTCTGGTGCCGTTGCCACTGCTCATATATATTCATACCACATGTATTTCACTATCTCTTCGCCGAACTAGTGCACCTATTAGGTGTGTTGGGGACACAAGAGACTTCTTGCTTTGTGGTTGCAGGGTTGCATGAGAGGGATATCTTTGACCTCTTTCTCCCTGAGTTCGATAAACCTTGGGTGATCCACTTAAGGGAAACTTGCTGCTGTCCTACAAACCTCTGCTCTTGGAGGCCCAACACTGTCTACAGGAAAAGGAGGGGGGCGTAGACATCACTTCCCTCTGCGAAGGGCCTATCTTTTACTTTTATGTTGAGTCAGTAAACCTATTTCCCTCTATCTCAAGCAAGCAATTGAGTTGTTGTGATCCAACCATTTATATTGTGATCTATTTAATCATGTCTTTTATTCTTCCTTGTTTAGTACAAATTTTATCTGAATGAATATGACTTTGAAGGTTATCAATGATTATGAGGAGATTGTTATGATTGAGCATGTAAGTTCTGCCATATAAGCTCTAATATAAAGGCTCTGCTCGAAAGATAAGTACAATCTGTTAATTGTTCTTTGACCAAGAACGAAGTTTGCCATCAGCAATTATGATTTCCTATGCACCTTTATTTGTGATTTCCCTTTACTTGTTTCAAGTTGAGTTATATGAGGAAGTTGTTTACTAGAATGTCTTGTGTGAATTAATAAATGTGATGCTTCTTGTCCGCATTTTATTTATCGACTCTTTACTCCATAAACATGTGGTCTTGTTTACTGAGTTCAGTTTCGTTTGGGGACAAGCGAGGTCTAAACTTGGGGGAGTTGATACGTCCATTTTGCATCACTATTTTATATCATAATTTACTGTTATTCATTGATATATTTCATATTCAAAGATGATACTTATGTTATTTCACCTATTTTGCATGTTTCATGATTATTGGAGAATTACTCACCGGAGTCAGAATTCTTCTGGAAAAAGCACCGTCAGGATACAATATTTCTGAAGATCAACAATTGACGGAAAATATACCGAAACTCCTATTTTTCCAGATGACAGAGCCAGCCAAAAGGGGAGGCCGAGGAGGGCCGCCATGGGCCCTCCCCATGGGCCGGCGCGGCCACCAATGCCGGCGCGCCGCCACGTGGGGAGGGGGCCCACGACCCCCTCGGCCATCGCCCTTTTGCGTACTTCATCTCCCAGAAACCCTAAGGTGCGGAGGATCATCGAGGATAGTCATAGCCGCCTACTCGAGGCGGAAAACACCAGAGAGAAAAGAGCTCTCCGGCAGGCAGAAATCTGCCGAGGAAATTCCCTCCCGGAGGGGGGAAATCGTCGCCATCGTCACCGTCATCGAGCTGGACTTCATTGGGATCATCATCATCATCTCCACCACCGACACCGTCATCTCCACCGCTGCACCTCGTCTCCGCTGTAACATCTAGGGTTGAATCTTGAGTATTTCACTAGTAAATATGTCCGTGCGTTGCACCGGGTTGTACAAAAAAAATCAATATTCTCTTTCTCCACCACCTCGGCCACCAAACCATGTTGACGTTATCTCAGTTTCTAAATTGATGAATGAAAACATCAGTTTTAGGAGATGATAATAATAATAATAATAAGAAGAAGAACAATGAGTAAAAGTAAATAGTGATAAGCAACCATATTAACATAGGTGTATTAAGAATAATATAATTACATATGACTATCTCCCACTAAGACTAAATTTTCACTTATTATTTGTACTTCTTTACCTATTTTTTATTTTATGACTAAATTAGGATATAAGAAAAAAAATCACCAGATAATGATACAATATATTTCCAAATTCGTTTTTGTTATTATCCATCGTCCAACACCTATCAAGTCCAAACAAGTTAAACACACTATTTAAACATCAGGGAGGCATTGACCCCTTCCACCCGAGGCCACACGTAGCAGAAAGTTAAATTATCATCGATTCGGTCGCAAAAGCCACCGCAGCACAAAAGCACACCCTTCTCTAGTAGTTTTCCTAAGGGCATTTCGATAGGACGACGCATTTCGGACGTTTAAAATATCCGCGCGCGTTCCTTTTGATCGGTCAAAATGGTAGAAATCGATCACGTGTCCATTTGCATCGGGGCACGACGCATATTTTTCGATTTTGCATTTTTTTTCAACATAAAAACATAATTTACATAGTAAAAGCAAGGAAAATAAAATATAAAACATAAGAACGCATGCGCCTACTCGTCGTCGTCGATCACGATGAGCTCCGGTACCGGCCATGCCCAGTAGGCAAGCGGCAAAACATACGGCGGTGCCGCCAGCGGTGGTGGAGGTGGAGCAGCCCACTCTGGTGGTGGAGGTGGAGCAGCCCACGCCGGCGGTGGAGGTGGAGCCGCCCACGGGTTGTACGGCGGAGATGGAGGCGGCGGTTGCACCGGTTGCGGGGCCGAGTCGTCGAACGCCTATCGTAGGGCCTCTTCCTCCATGAGGCCCGACGGCATGATGCCGGTGGCGTACCAGGGCAGCGGTGGCTGCACCGGTCGGTCCACCTCCGAGACGAGGACGTCGAGCCTTGCCGGCTACTCGAACTCCTGGCCCTCTGCCATGGCCTCGTTATGGTAGGCCAATGCGTCGTTGTAGTCGTCGTCGTCCCGTGGAGGCACCGTTGGCTGCCGTGTTTGATGACGAGGCGGCGGTGGATGGTCAAAAGGGAAGCCCCTGTCAATGAGGAAGCATGCCTGCCTCCTCGGATCCTTCTCGGTCTTGCGCCAGGTGCGCCACGTGTCGGAGTCGATGGCGTATGCGGGAGGTACCGCCGCCTGCGCCCGATATCGGTGCTCCTCTCTAGCTCGCGCAGAGGCATGGGCGACAGGCACCCGCAGATAGCTAAGCCGCCAGGCAGGTGCACATCTTGCCTGCCTGCGCACGGCGTCCAGTTCGTGTGCATGAGCCACGCCATGTTGACGTGCAACGACACGCTGTGCGTCCGCTCCGCCTTCTTAGTGCCGCTGTCGGACGCCTCGAAGTCGTTCTTCTTCTTCCCCATGGTGATGCGGTGGCGCGCGGTGTGAGGGGTGGGAGTCCGTGGTGTGGGCGATGCCAGAGACGATGCCGGTCGACTCTTAAGGCCGGGCGTACGCAGGACATGATGACATTGATGGCGACGCAGAAGCCTATCCGCCGCCCGCCAGTGCGCGTGTAGAAGAGGCAGCCACGACATTGATAACGAAGGCTGCGGCGCAGACGCGTAAGCGATGATCGCCGGAGCGATGCACTCGATACAGCCCTATGGCTCGCTGCCAGGCGAGCCTAATGGAAATCGACCGGTCACTTGGACCGTCTATGCAGCATCCGCCGCGACGCATCCCAGACGCAAATATACGCTGTGAATGACCCGGTTAATATGCATCTGGCCGCTGGGATGTGTCCCAGAAGCATTTTTGACTCAGGTGGAGACAAACCGTCGCTCAACATTTGTTTGGGTCGCTCCGCTGCCAATCTGTGTTGCGCATCCGCCCGTAGAAGCCGCCACATCAACCAGCCTCGCTGTCCGTGCGCCGCATGCATGCATCAAACCACTGCGTAATCCACCAACAAGCTAGCACGAACGCGTCATCTTACCCACCAGGCATGCGCTTGCACAAGCTTTGCGTAGCTTCTCAAGGTCTCCGCCACCGGACGCCGGCGACAGTCGTCTACCTTGCCGAATCCCTTCTCCATGAACTTCAATCGTTCGGCAAGATCGGCCATGTTCGTGTCCTGCCCGTGGCCCCGTCACTACTAGAGCCGCCGATTGCGCCTCGCCGGCAGCCGCAAACTCTAGAGAAGGAAGCTTGATTTTGTTGTCTGCGTCGCCCCGTTTGTGTCGTTTGCGCAGAAAGAAAGGAAGGGACACAGGGCCGGTCACGCTCCAGAATATTTAAATAGGCCGGTCATCGATCAGAAACTCAATTCGGCACATGGGAGCATATGCTCCTGCCACCGGAAAAATATTTTGAAATATCAAAAAAATTTGAAAAAAAAATTCCACATTTACGTATCGACATTCTACGTATGTACATCAAGTTTTGCAAAAAACCAACATTTTTTATGACTTGTGTGAAAAAGACAAAAAAACGTCACGTAGCCTTTTTTTTGCACCAAAATTTATCTTTTTCACACACAACAGTAAAAATGTCGGTTTTCCGTGGAACCACTTTATGAACGTGTAGAACTTCGAGATGTATCTATTAAATTTTATGTCCGAACTTTTCAACATTTTAAAAGTGAATTTAAAATAAAATTTAAAAACCGGGAGCATATGCTCCCGGGTGCCAAAACACCATTCCCGGTCATCGATACAGTCCAAAACTGGTTAGGAGATACATAAACCACGCGACATACAAAACGGAAACCACACGACGAACGAAAGCTGGGACGGACGACGGACGACGGACCACTGATAACGGACCAAACCAGGGAAACGCTTCTCCCTTTATTATTAGGTATAGACTAGCAAAAGTGCCCGTGCGTTGCACCGGGAAACACACAATAAGCAAACTGTCAGACAATGCTTCCGGAAATATTCCGACATTGCCTTTTAAATGGACATTGTACACTATAAATAGCATCTCGATTGCCCCAATATTTATCTCCAAATCAGCATCAGGTGTAGTTTTAGATTTATCTAGGAGACAAAAGCATTCAAATTTAGAAAATAATATTTTAAAAAGTTATTTCCTTGTGATAGAAAGCACACTCAGCAGGAGGCGCGACCTCAACATTGTCCATGTTTCAGCGACTGTAAACTCGTCAGGGGTGCGGTCTCTACATCAGATATCCGGTGGCACTCGCCCCGCCCATGCAGCTCGGCCTGCAGCCCTACACCACTAATGACGCCTTGAATGATGGGTTAATTAGGGGCATATTCATGGAGCACACCTACAAGCATTGTAGCAAATCCATGGCAACGAGCCAACGACCCACTGCCCTACCATGTACATCAGCGGTTCGGCGGTCTCGGGTGCCAGGCATGCGCCGCTTGGAGGGCAACCGATGGGTCGCTTCCACCTCCTGTTCTCGAGCGCACTCCGAGAGCTGGTCATCCATCATCCACCTCTCCAGTCACTTGGCTGCATGCATCGCCACCTTAGGTTGATCATTGTCGGATGGGACAGCGACAAGTGCTGGTACCGCATTACAATTTGATGGACTTCTAGGGGGTTAACGGGCGCCAGGTAGGCGCGTAGGCACACGTGCGCCGGCAGGATTTAATCACGAACCAACAAGATCGTTCACTTTTAAGAACAACCTTCGCTGGCCGCGGACATCGGGCGACATCCATGTCTATGCATTCAGGTGATGCCGACTCGATCAATTATTCAAGGAGTCGATATTCATTGCCATGACATACGAATTTCATCGAAGTTCTGGAGTGCGATGGATTTTTTCTGGACACGCATAGACATGACGGCGAATCAAGATTCAATCTCTGTGAAAATATGTCGTTGCCCGCTTCTAGTGACCGTGATTGGCTAAGGTCATGAGGCCTCCACCCCTTTCTTTAAATCAGCCAGCAAGCGTCCTTGATGAAAACCATAATACACAGCGAGTAAGAGCCAAGCTCCCTCGTTCAGCTACATCTCATGTAGTTCAAGTAATGGAGTTGCTGATTATATATCCAAAGAGTATTTAGGGGAAGAAATCTGCCGTGGAACCTGAAGGTTCAATGGATAGGTAACTTGATGAAGATCATAGATGCGACAGCGTGCCGCAGGATGCGTGCTGGGCTGGAGACACGCGAGGACTCTTACTTCCGGCCAGATGCTATCTAGCCGATCTGCTCAATAGCGCACGCTCATCTTCCCCACTTGCCCAGCTAGCTACGACTCCTCAGTCAGCCAATCAAACCCGGCCACCGTGCACGGCGCCTAAGATTTTGTTTCGGCGGTGCAGTCTCTTCCACGCAGGCGATCCTCTTTGTCCCACATCGGCAGCTCCGACGACTCCACTCCCGCTCTGTCTCCAGCTCGCTCATTCATTGTCTCCACCATGTTTCTCATCTGCCACTGGTTGTCGCTAACATTTCAGCGCCGCCGTCGGCCGGATAGTTGATCGATCATGGGTGGCGGCCAAACCAATCGAGGTTTAGTAAACCACGTGATACGATGGTTATGTACTTATATGAGGATAGCAATTGATCGGGTTGGAGCCGGACTCTGCTTCCGCGTTTGGCAATGCACCTGATGGTTATGAGTATGCTCAATTTAGTTTGGGCCGGCCCAAATTTGCATATGCCTACGGGCGAGCGCGACTCGGTCGATCGGAACAAAGGTCGGTATGATTAAGCAAATCCATAGCATCGATCGACGGGCTGACGGACGAAAATTACGTAGAAAAAAGCCAGTCGGACGAAACGGACTAAACCAAGGAAACGTTTCTCCCTTTATTAGTAGGTATAGATAGGGGAAACTCTCCCGGTGTTGATTACTCCTTGTTATTGATGCTATTGAGTGAAACCGTTGAATCAAGGTTTATGTTCAGAGTGTTATCCATCATCATATCACCTCTGATCATGTTCCATATGATGTCTTGTGAGTAGTTCGTTTAGTTCTTGAGGACATGGGTGAAGTCTAAATGTTAGTAGTGAACTATGTTGAGTAATATTTAATGGTTTGATATTTAAGTTGTGGTATTATTCTTCTAGTGGTGTCATGTGAACCTACACTACATGACACTTCACCTTTATGGTCCTAGGGGAATGCATCTTGTATTCGTTTGCTAATTGTGGGGTTGCCGGAGTGACAGCAACCTGAACCCCCGTTGGTATATCGATGCATGAGGGATAGTAGGATCTCAGAGTTTAAGGCTGTGATTAGATTTATCTTAATTACTTTCTTGTATTTGCGGATGCTTGCAAGGGGTTTAATCACAAGTATGTATTAGTCCTAGGAAGGGCGGTGCATTAGCATAGGTCCACCCACACAACACTTATCAAAACAATGAAGATTAATCAACTATATGAAGCGAAAGCACTAGACTAAATTCCCGTGTGTCCTCAAGAACGTTTGGTCATCATATGCAAACAAACCGGCTTGTCCTTTGTGCTAAAAAGGATTGGGCCACTTGCTGCAATTATTATTCTCGCATTTTACTTACTTGTATTTTATTTATCTGCTATATCAAAACCTCCTGAAAACTTGTCTGTGAGCATTTACAGTGAATCCTTCATCGAAACTGCTTGTCAACACCTTCTGCTCCTCGTTGGGTTCGACACTCTTATTTATCGAAAGTACTATGATACACCCCCTATACTTGTGGGTCATCAGTTTTCACCCGCTTCACGGCAAATCGGATCTCTAGCCAGGTTCCATATGCTCTTCATCTTGTCAAAAAGGGCTTCAACACAAAAGGATCGGTTAGTTTGCACCTTACCAATTGCTAGCCATCTCGCTGATTTCTGAAACTCCTTTGTTGCCTCCACACCGACGAAGACGTCGTCGAGCTCGTCGTCGTTCAGCTCCAAGTGACTCAACATATCATCAATCTCCCCCTCTTGACCGCCCGAAGAGCCAGCCAGAACTCTACCAATCTCGTCCGCCATCTTGAGAGAGCCAAAACGAGGGTGACGCCTCCTGATCGAGCATGAGAGATCTCACGAGGGTGACGCCGCCGCCCACTACAAGAAATGGGATATTTGTTGACGAAAACCCTGGTGACAAAAATGCATACCGTCATGGATGTGTCCTTATAGGTGACGAATTCATCTTCCGTCATGCATTTAAGGTAATGCTTGACGGTATGATTTTTCGTCAACAAAAAATCGTCACCCATTACCCAACCGGAAGGGTTTCCATCGTGTCTGTTAATAGGTGACGAAATCAAAAAGATCGTGGTGTATGTAAACCGTGATTTGCGTGTACAACGGACCCACATAGCAGGTAAATAATACAAAGTTACTTTATTAAATGTTATTAGTTTTATATATCATGCGTGACCCACTTGTCAGGAACATATTTAATTAAGTAAAAAATTGTGTTTTGGAAGAATCGAACCAGGACTTTGACGTGACCGACGCGGAGTGTTACCGCTAAGGTAGACATGGAGTTTTGATCTGGATCCGTAACTAGTCTATTCTACATATTTATTTCAATGGTGTGATGTAGATGTTACGACATAATAATTTCCTTATTAATATTTAAGTCGGCCGCGGGTGCCTCGTTTAAGTCGCGCCGCTAGCAGACACGGCCTATCTAGGTGATCTTGCTAACGATCGAATCGACTAGGGTTCTCGTCGAGGTGAGAAGAAATCCGTGAAGGCTCCATTGTGGAGGCGGCGAGACGCATCATCGGTGAGTTCTCCGATTGTTCGCTAGGTCTAGATTTTTTAATCAGTTGTCAAGATCTGCTCAAGAACGTTGGCATATTCTTAACTGAATTGTAGGCAATGGATCGAAGTTGGATAACTGATGGCACCCAGAAGTTCACAACAAAGTACATGGCAGGTGTTAGGGATTTCATCAAGTTTGCGCGAGAACACTTGGACAATACAGATGAACCAATCTTGTGCCCTTGCAAGGACTGCCTAAATCTGATACGTCAGGATATAAAAACAGTCGAGGATCACTGCAATTGTTCAGGTATGTCCATGACGTATACAAGATGGACTAGACATGGGGAAGGTTTTAGTGATGACGAAGGGCGGGATAGAAACGATGATGGTGCGTATGATAGTGACAATGATGAAGACGAAGACAGTGGTGATTGTTATGTTGATGATTCGTCTAGTACGATCGATGAACTGCAGAAGTCTGGAAATAAAGGTCCTAACCTGCCAAATATTTATGCTAATCTAATTGAGTCAGCCAAAAAAGAACTTCATGAGGGATGCACCACTTTCACTAGGTTGTCGTTCATTATTAAGCTCCTTCATGTCAAATCATACAGCCGGATAACAAACAGAGGATTTGATCTCTTACTTCACCTTTTACGTACAGCTTTGCCACGTGTGGACTTTCCCAAATCATATGCTGATGCTAAGAGTGTTCTTTCTGATGTTGGACTTGGTTATGAGACAATTCATGTATGCAAGTTTGATTGTTCTTTATTTTGGGGAGATCACAAGGATGATACGCACTGCCATGTTTGTGGATTATCAAGATATAGAGACCCTACTGCAAAAAAGAAAATCCCTCACAAGGTGTTAAGGTACTTTCCTATAATTAAAAGGTTGCAGAGACTATTTGTTAAAAAGGAAATGTCGACACATACTAGATGGCACAAAGAGAAGAGGGTTGATGAGCCCAATGTACTGAGGCACCCTGCTGATGGTGAGGCATGGAAGCACTTTGATGCCAAGTTTCATTGGTTTGCTAAAGATCCTCGTAACATAAGACTAGGTTTTTCCACACAGACGGCTTTCTACCCCTTTGGAAGTATGAGTAATCCTTACAAGATGTGGCCTGTTTTTGTCATTCCTTACAACTTCCCACCATGGATGTGCATGGATCAATCGAATTACATGATGGCATTGCTAATCCCCGGAAAGTATTCCCCAGGGAAAGATTTTCATGTATTTATGCAGCCACTGATAAAAGATATGATGCAGCTATGGAGTGGAGTGCAGACATTTGATGCATGCACAGAGGAATATTTCCCATTGCATGCTGCGTTTCTTTGGTCTATTCATGATTATCCTGGATATGCCACTATGTCAGGCCGAAGCACAAGAGGATTTCATGCGTGTGTGCATTGCGATGAGAATCCTTGCTATGAATCTTTGAAAAACAAAATTGGATACATTGGGCATCGGCGATTTCTTGATAAAGGTCACCCATACAGGAGAAGCAGACTTTTCAATGGTAAAACTGAGACTGGAGATCCACCAAGGAAGTACACACCCAAAGAGGTAGCTGAGAAGGTAGAAAGGGTTAAGGATTTTGTACATGGGAAAAATCCAATAATTAGTAGAAAGCGGAAGCGTGCAACTGTACCCGGTGAACCAACATGGCACCTGAAAGTCAGCTTACATCATCTACCGTACTGGCCAGAACTTAAGTTAGCTCACAACTTAGATGTGATGCATATTGAGAAGAACATATGTGACAATATTGTTGGTACACTACTTGAACTTGAGGGCAGCAATAAGGACACTGTTAGTGCTAGAATTGATTTGAAGAAATTCAAAATCCGGGAGAAGTATTGGTTGAAGAAAATTGTTAAGGATGATGATGATGCAGCAGTAACTTATGCGAAGCCCCCTGCACCGTGGACGCTTTCGAAGGAACAGAAGAGACATTTGTGTAGGTATTTGGCAAACACAAGGTTCCCAGATGGTTATTGCGCAAACTGGGGAAGATGTGTGAATATTGATGGTTGTAAGGTTACCGGTATGAAGACGCATGATTGCCACATACTTCTGCAGCGAGTGTTGCCGGCTGGGCTCAAGGGAATTGCATCTAAGGAAATGTATGTGGCTATTGCAGAGCTAGGAAGATTTTTTAGGGAGTTGTGTGCCGAAACCCTGAAAGTTGATGTGCTGAATCGATTGAAGGTTGAAATTGTTGTGATCCTATGCAAACTTGAGAAGCTGTTCCCCCCAGCTTTTTTTGATGTAATGGTTGATGGCGTGTATTTCACACGTTCGTTGGGCAACCCCAAGAGGAAGGTATGATGCGCACAGCAGCAAGTTTTCCCTCAGAAAGAAACCAAGGTTTATCGAACCAGGAGGAGCCAAGAAGCACGTTGAAGGTTGATGGCGGCGGGATGTAGTGCGGCGCAACACCAGGGATTCCGGCGCCAACGTGGAACCTGCACAACACAACCAAAGTACTTTGCCCCAACGAAACAGTGAGGTTGTCAATCTCACCGGCTTGCTGTAACAAAGGATTAACCGTATTGTGTGGAAGATGATTGTTTGCAGAAAACAGTAGAACAAGTATTGCAGTAGATTGTATTTCAGTAAAGAGAATTGGACTGGGGTCCACAGTTCACTAGAGGTGTCTCTCCCATAAGACAAACAGCATGTTGGGTGAACAAATTACAGTTGGGCAATTGACAAATAAAGAGAGCATGACAATGCACATACATATCATGATGAGTATAGTGAGATTTAATTGGGCATTACGACAAAGTACATAGACCGCCATCCAACTGCATCTATGCCTAAAAAGTCCACCTTCAGGTTATCATCCGAACCCCCTCCAGTATTAAGTTGCAAAGCAACAGACAATTGCATTAAGTATGGTGCGTAATGTAATCAACAACTACATCCTTAGACATAGCATCAATGTTTTATCCCTAGTGGCAACAACACAACACAACCTTAGAACTTTCTGTCCTTTGTCCCAGTGTCAATGCGAGGCATGAACCCACTATCGAGCATAAGTACTCCCTCTTGGAGTTACAAGCATCTACTTGGCCAGAGCATCTACTAGTAACGGAGAGCATGCAAGATCATAAACAACACATAAGCATAACTTTGATAATCAACATAACAAGTATTCTCTATTCATCGGATCCCAACAAACGCAACATATAGAATTACAGATAGATGATCTTGATCATGTTAGGCAGCTCACAAGATCCGACAATGATAGCACAATGGGGAGAAGACAACCATCTAGCTACTGCTATGGACCCATAGTCCAGGGGTAGACTACTCACACATCACACCGGAGGCGACCATGGCGGCGTAGAGTCCTCCGGGAGATGATTCCCCTCTCCGGCAGGGTGCCGGAGGCGATCTCTGGATCCCCGAGATGGGATCGGCGGCGGCGGCGTCTCCGGAAGGTTTTCCGTATCGTGGCTCTCGATGCACCGGGGGTTTCGTCACGGAGGCTATTTGTAGGCGGAAGGGCAGGTCAAGAGGCGGCACGGGGGCCCCACACCACAGGGCCGCGCGGCCAAGGGGGGGGGCCGCGCCGCCCTAGGGTGTGGCCCCTCCGTGGCCCCTCTTCGTCTCTCCTTCGGACTTCTGGAAGCTTCGTGGAAAAATAGGCCCCTGGGCTTTGATTTCGTCCAATTCCGAGAATATTTCCTTACTAGGATTTCTGAAACCAAAAACAGCATAAAACAGCAACTGGCACTTCGGCATCTTGTTAATAGGTTAGTTCCAGAAAATGCACGAATATGACATAAAGTGTGCATAAAACATGTAGATAACATCAATAATGTGGCATGGAACATAAGAAATTATCGATACGTCGGAGACGTATCAGCATCCCCAAGCTTAGTTCTGCTCGTCCCGAGCAGGTAAAACGATAACACAGATAATTTCTGGAGTGACATGCCATCATAATCTTGATCATACTATTTGTAAAGCATATGTAGTGAATGCAGCGATCAAAACAATGTATATGACATGAGTAAACAAGTGAATCATATAGCAAAGACTTTTCATGAATAGCACTTCAATACAAGCATCAATTAAGTCTTGCATAAGAGTTAACTCATAAAGCAATAATTCAAAGTAAAGGCATTGAAGCAACACAAAAGAAGATTAAGTTTCAGCGGTTGCTTTCAACTTGTAACATGTATATCTCATGGATATTGTCAACATAGAGTAATATAATAAGTGCAATAAGCAAGTATGTAGGAATCAATGCACAGTTCACACAAGTGTTTGCTTCTTGAGGTGGAGAGAAATAGGTGAACTGACTCAACATTGAAAGTAAAAGAATGGTCCTCCATAGAGGAAAAGCATCGATTGCTATATTTGTGCTAGAGCTTTGATTTTGAAAACATGAAACAATTTTGTCAACGGTAGTAATAAACCATATGCATCATGTAAATTATATCTTATAAGTTGCAAGCCTCATGCATAGTGTACTAATAGTGCCCGCACCTTGTCCTAATTAGCTTGGACTACCGGATCATCACAATGCATTGTTTTTACCAAGTGTCACAAAGGGGTACCTCTATGCCGCCTGTATAAAGGTCTAAGGAGAAAGCTCGCATTGGATTTCTCGCTATTGATTATTCTTCAACTTAGACATCCATACCGGGACAACATAGACAACAGATAATGGACTCCTCTTTTATGCATAAGCATATAACAACAATTAATAATTTTCTCATTTGAGATTTGAGGATTGTTGTCCAAAACTGAAACTTCCACCATGGATCATGGCTTTAGTTAGCGGCCCAATGTTCTTCTCTAACATATGCATGCTTAACCATAAGGTGGTAGATCTCTCTTACTTCAGACAAGACGGACATGCATAGCAACTCACATGAAATTCAACAATGAATAGTTGATGGCGTCCCCAGTGAACATGGTTATCGCACAACAAGCAACTTAATAAGAGATAAAGTGCATAATTACATATTCAATACCACAATAGTTTTTAAGCTATTTGTCCCATGAGCTATATATTGCAAAGGCGAATGATGGAATTTTAAAGGTAGCACTCAAGCAATTTACTTTGGAATGGCGGAAAATACCATGTAGTAGGTAGGTATGGTGGACACAAATGGCATAGTGGTTGGCTCAAGTATTTTGGATGCATGAGAAGTATTCCCTCTCGATACAAGGTTTAGGCTAGCAAGGCTTATTTGAAACAAACACAAGGATGAACCGGTGCAGCAAAACTCACATAAAAGACATATTGAAAACATTATAAGACTCTACACCGTCTTCCTTGTTGTTCAAACTCAATACTAGAAATTATCTAGACCTTAGAGAAACCAAATATGCAAACCAAATTTTAGCATGCTCTATGTATTTCTTCATTAATGGGTGCAAAGCATATGATGCAAGAGCTTAAACATGAGCACAACAATTGCCAAGTATCACATTACCCAAGACATTAATAGCAATTACTACATGTATCATTTTCCAATTCCAACCATAACAATTTAACGAAGGAGAAACTTCGCCATGAATACTATGAGTAGAAACCAAGGACATACTTGTCCATATGCTACAGCGGAGCGTGTCTCTCTCCCATAAAGTGAATGCTAGGATCCATTTTATTCAAACAAAACAAAAAACAAAAACAAACCGACGCTCCAAGAAAAAGCACATAAGATGTGATGGAATAAAAATATAGTTTCAGGGGAGGAACCTGATAATGTTGTCGATGAAGAAGGGAATGCCTTGGGCATCCCCAAGCTTAGACGCTTGAGTCTTCTTAATATATGCAGGGGTGAACCACCGGGGCATCCCCAAGCTTAGAGCTTTCACTCTCCTTGATCATGTTGCATCATACTCCTCTCTTGATCCTTGAAAACTTCCTCCACACCAAACTCGAAACAACTCATTAGAGGGTTAGTGCACAATATAAATTGACATATTCAGAGGTGACACAATCATTCTTAACACTTCTGGACACTGCATAATGCTACTGGACATTAGTGGATCAAAGAAATTCATCCAACATAGCAAAAGAGGCAATGCGAAATAAAAGGCAGAATCTGTCAAAACAGAACAGTTCATATTGACGAATTTTAAAATGGCAGCAGACTTGCTCAAATGAAAATGCTCAAATTGAATAAAAGTTGCGTACATATCTGAGGATCATGCACGTAAATTGGCTTAATTTTCTGAGCTACCTACAGGGAGGTGGACCCAGATTCGTGACAGCAAAGAAATCTGGAACTGTGCAGTAATCCAAATCTAGTACTTACTTTTCTATCAACGGCTTAACTTGGCACAACAAAACACAAAACTAAGATAAGGAGAGGTTGCTACAGTAGTAAACAACTTCCAAGATACAAAATAAAAACAAAGTACTGTAGGTAAAAACATGGGTTGTCTCCCATAAGCGCTTTTCTTTAACGCCTTTCAGCTAGGCGCAGAAAGTGTGTATCAAGTATTATCAAGAGACGAAGTGTCAACATCATAATTTGTTCTCATAATAGAATCAAAAGGTACCTTCATTCTCTTTCTAGGGAAGTGTTCCATACCTTTCTTGAGAGGAAATTGATATTTCATATTACCTTCCTTCATATCAATAATAGCACCAACAGTTCGAAGAAAAGGTCTTCCCAATATAATGGGACAAGATGCATTGCATTCAATATCCAAGACAACAAAATCAACGGGAACAAGGTTATTGTTAACGGTAATGCGAACATTATCAACTTTACCCAAAGGTTTCTTTGTAGAATGATCAGCAAGATTAACATCCAAATAACAATTTTTCAGCGGTGGCAAGTCAAGCATATTATAAATTTTCTTAGGCATAACAGAAATACTTGCACCAAGATCACATAAAGCATTACAATCAAAATCTTTAACCTTCATCTTAATGATGGGCTCCCAACCATCCTCTAGCTTTTTAGGAATAGAGGCTTCGCGCTCTAATTTCTCTTCTCTAGCTTTTATGAGAGCATTTGTAATATGATGCGTGAAAGCCAAATTTATAGCACTAGCATTAGGACTTTTAGCAAGTTTTTGCAAGAACTTTATAACTTTAGAGATGTGGCAATCATCAAAATTCAAACCATTATAATCTAAAGCAATGGGATCATCATCCCCAATGTTGGAAAAAATTTCAGCAGCTTTATCACAGGCAGTTTCAGCAGTTTTAGCAGTTTCAGGCAGTTTTTCGCGCTTTGCATTAGAAGTGGAAACATTGCTAACACCAATTCTTTTATTAGTACTAGTAGGAGGTGCAGCAACATGTGTAGCAATAGCATTACTAGTGGTGGTAATAGTCCAAACTTTAGCTATATTCTTCTCTTTAGCTAGTTTTTCATTTTCTTCTCTATCCCACCTAGCACGCAGTTCAGCCATTAATCTTATATTCTCATTAATTCTAACTTGAATGACATTTGCTGTAGTAACAATTTTATTATGATGATTCTAATTAGGCAAAACTTTTGATTTCAAAAGATCAACATCAGCAGCAAGACTATCGACTTTAGAAGCAAGTATATCAATTTTCCCAAGCTTTTCTTCAACAGATTTGTTAAAAGCAGTTTGTGTACTAATAAATTCTTTAAGCATGGCTTCAAGTCCAGGGGGTGAACTCCTATTATTGTTGTAAGAATTCCCATAAGAATTACCATAGCCGTTGCCATTATTATAAGGATATGGCCTATAGTTGTTACTAGAATTGTTCCGGTAAGCATTGTTGTTGAAATTATTATTTTTAATGAAGTTTACATCAACATGTTCTTCTTGTGCAACCAATGAAGCTAATGGAACATTATTAGGATCAATATTAGTCCTATCATTCACAAGCATAGACATAATAGCATCAATCTTATCACCCAAGGAAGAGGTTTCTTCGACAGAATTTACCTTCTTACCTTGTGGAGCTCTTTCCGTGTGCCATTCAGAGTAGTTGATCATCATATTATCAAGAAGCTTTGTTGCTTCACCAAGAGTGATGGACATAAAGGTACCTCCAGCAGCTGAATCCAATAAATTCCGTGAAGAAAAATTTAGTCCTGCATAGAAGGTTTGGATGATCATCCAAGTAGTCAGTCCATGGGTTGGGCAATTTTTAACCAGAGATTTCATTCTTTCCCAAGCTTGAGCAACATGTTCAGTATCTAATTGTTTAAAATTCATTATGCTACTCCTCAAAGATATAATTTTAGCAGGGGGATAATATCTACCAATAAAAGCATCCTTGCATTTAGTCCATGAATCAATACTATTCTTAGGCAGAGATAGCAACCAATCTTTAGCTCTTCCTCTTAATGAGAAAGGGAACAATTTTAATTTTATAATGTCACCATCTACATCCTTATACTTTTGCATTTCACATAATTCAACAAAATTATTAAGATGGGCAGCAGCGTCATCAGAACTAACACCAGAAAATTGCTCTCGCATAACAAGATTCAGTAAAGCAGGTTTAATTTCAAAGAATTCTGCTGTAGTAGCAAAGCGGAGCAATAGGTGTGCATAAGAAATCATTATTATTTGTGGTTGTGAAGTCACACAACTTAGTATTTTCAGCATTGGCCATTTTAGCAACAGTAAATAAAGCAAACTAGATAAAGTAAATGCAAGTAAACTAATTTTTTTGTGTTTTTGATATAGCAAACAAGATAACAAGTAAAGTAAAACTAGCAACTAATTTTTTTGTATTTTGATTTAGTGCAGCAAACAAAGTAGTAAATAAAACTAAGCAAGACAAAAACAAAGTAAAGAGATTGAGAAGTGGAGACTCCTTGCAGCGTGTCTTGATCTCACTGCAACAACGGCGCCAGAAAAATGTGCTTGATGGCGTGTATTTCACACGTTCGTTGGGCAACCCCAAGAGGAAGGTATGATGCGCACAGCAGCAAGTTTTCCCTCGAAAGAAACCAAGGTTTATCGAACCAGGAGGAGCCAAGAAGCACGTTGAAGGTTGATGGCGGCGGGATGTAGTGCGGCGCAACACCAGGGATTCCGGCGCCAACGTGGAACCTGCACAACACAACCAAAGTACTTTGCCCCAACGAAACAAAGTGAGGTTGTCAATCTCACCGGCTTGCTGTAACAAAGGATTAACCGTATTGTGTTGAAGATTTTTGTTTGCAGAATTCAGTAGAACAAGTATTGCAGTAGATTGTATTTCAAGAAAGAGAATTGGACCGGGGTCCACAGGTTCACTAGAGGTGTCTCTCCCATAAGACAAACAGCATGTTGGGTGAACAAATTACAGTTGGGCAATTGACAAATAAAGAGAGCATGACAATGCACATACATATCATGATGAGTATAGTGAGATTTAATTGGGCATTACGACAAAGTACATAGACCGCCATCCAACTGCATCTATGCCTAAAAAGTCCACCTTCAGGTTATCATCCGAACCCCCTCCGCATTAAGTTGCAAAGCAACAGACAATTGCATTAAGTATGGTGCGTAATGTAATCAACAACTACATCCTTAGACATAGCATCAATGTTTTATCCCTAGTGGCAACAGCACAACACAACCTTAGAACTTTCTCAACTGTCCTGTGTCAATGCAGGCATGAACCCACTATCGAGCATAAGTACTCCCTCTTGGAGTTACAAGCATCTACTTGGCCAAAGCATCTACTAGTAACGGAGAGCATGCAAGATCATAAACAACACATAAGCATAACTTTGATAATCAACATAACAAGTATTCTCTATTCATCGGATCCCAACAAACGCAACATATAGAATTACAGATAGATGATCTTGATCATGTTAGGCAGCTCACAAGATCCGACAATGATAGCACAATGGGGAGAAGACAACCATCTAGCTACTGCTATGGACCCATAGTCCAGGGGTAGACTACTCACACATCACACCGGAGGCGACCATGGCGGCGTAGAGTCCTTCGGGAGATGATTCCCCTCTCCGGCAGGGTGCCGGAGGCGATCTCCTGGATCCCCCGAGATGGGATCGGCGGCGGCGGCGTCTCTGGAAGGTTTTCCGTATCGTGGCTCTCGGTGCCCGGGGGTTTCGTCACGGAGGCTATATGTAGGAGGAAGTGCAGGTAAAGAGGCGGCACGGGGGCCCCACACCACAGGGCCGCGCGGCCAAGGGGGGGGCCGCGCCGCCCTAGGGTGTGGCCCCTCCGTGGCCCCTCTTCGTCTCTCCTTCGGACTTCTGGAAGCTTCGTGGAAAAATAGGCCCCTGGGCTTTGATTTCGTCCAATTCCGAGAATATTTCCTTACTAGGATTTCTGAAACCAAAAACAGCAGAAAACAAAGAATCGGCACTTCGGCATCTTGTTAATAGGTTAGTTCCAGAAAATGCACGAATATGACATAAAGTTTGCATAAAACATGTAGATAACATCAATAATGTGGCATGGAACATAAGAAATTATCGATACGTCGGAGACGTATCAATGGTGCACTTAGCTATTCATCTTCCTGAGGAGGCTCTTTTGAGGGGTCCTGTTCATTATGGTTGGATGTATCCAGTTGAGAGAAGATTAGGTTATCTAAAGTCTACGGTCCGTAACAAAGCAAGGCCAGACGGTTCTATCGCAGAGGGATACATTGTTGATGAGTGTTTGATTTTTTGCTCTAGATTTTTCAAGGATGGCACAGAAAAAAGATTTAACAAAGATGATAGGAACCAAGACATACGGAGAAAACATGATCGTGACGAGATGGAAGTATTTTCAGTTGGAGCTAAAGGTCTTGGGAAATCCATTTTGAAACATTTTGACAAGGAATTTGAAAAAATGGTTTGGTATGTGCTGAACAACTGTGACGATGTAGAACGTTATATCAAGTAAGTAGTTAGCTTCACTTTAATAACTACTTCTCAATGTTGCAGACATAATTGTCCTGTATTTCATATGTGTTTTTTCTATGTTTCAGTGAATTCCGACAAGAATTGGGAGGTAGGGGTGTGCGTGACATCGAGGAGACGGTTCAGAGAGAGTTTGCAGGTTGGTTTGCAAACCATGTGAGACAGTTGGACAATGCATCAGAAGATTTGAAGTCTCTGGCTGCTGGGCCAGACCGGCGTGTAGTAGTATACGCTGGTTGCAACGTAAAGGGTGCGAGGTTTCGCACGCTTACTCGGGATAAAGACCTGAAGACTCAAAATTCGGGCGTAGCGACTAAGGGATCTTTTCGTGATGCAGATGAGACCGAGTTCTATGTTGTTCTGCAAGAAGTTCTTGAACTGCAGTACGGGACTAACCAGCACGGTGACAGGTCCGTGTACTTGTTTCGTTGCGACTGGTTCGACCTTGCGGGCAGGGGTTCCAAGATAAAAGATGATGGTTATTTTAAAAGCGTTAACACTTCTGTCCTATGGTTCAAGAATTCATCATTCATATTGGCCAGTCAAGCTGAAACATGCTTCTATTTGGAGGATACAAAGTTTGGTGATCCGTGGAAAGTGGTGCAGAAGTTCAGCCATAGACACGTGTACGACGTTCCAAAATTAGAAGATGGTAACGATGATGCATTTGTACGGAATGAAGACGCATACCAGGAGGATGAAGGTTCAGTCGACCATACATTTCATGATGTTGTCCACCTAGACGAGGATGAAGCAGAGGTGGAGGTGGAGGCAAAGGAGGATGATCATCGTGCTGATGAAGTTGTACATATTCATGATGCTCGTACAATTCTTGAACTAGAGAATGAGGAAGATAGTCCCAATGTTGACATGGATATGAGCGAAGATGAACTAGAGAATGAGGAAGATAGTCTCATATTGGAAGAGAACATACATGATGATGAGGGAAAAACTTCAGACGAAGATAGTGATGTAGATTGATAGAAACATGTTATGCATACAACTATATGTTTTGTTCCAAACATTTGAAATGTTCTTATTTAGATGTTTACGATCTCGAACTTGTCATTCAATTATCCAGAAGGGTTTAAGAGCAAATTAATATAAGCTAAAATATGGATAGATATAAGAAAAGCCAACATGTCGGTAACATAACTTTGACAATGGTTTTAATTAATCGACACTTGACACGATTACAACCAGCAGCACGATATGACTAAATATTGTTTTAACAGAAGCAAAATCGACAATCGCATAAAGAGTCTTACAACTTAATTTAAACCTAAAGGGGCTGCATAGTTGGACACACGGGCACCATGAATCACTGACTAGCTACTCCAGATCAATTTCAGGCACATGGGTAGCAAACAAGTAAACCCCTGCATTTCCCAGGTAAAGCAAGAACATCATCTTGTCACCCATCTGAAGGTGCTTTTCCTTGTCCATGAACTCCTTCCACCCACTGACGCAGAGACGACCATCGTCAGAAGAAATTGCGTAGGACGCACGCACCAAAGTACTGGGATGGCACACAATACTGATTGCACCATATTGTTCCATATCTTTAGGAACCAAACGGCTAGGGATTTTCTGTTCCAACAATAGAGACATAGTTTAGTTAACACTTGTACGTAATGTAGCTCGCAAAGTTAATGAAATGATATGATCTATTGCTTACCACGTGTTTGTTGTAATTTTTGCTGTTTGTCCAATTCAGAGTATGCAGCATTGGGACAACTAGTGCTCCTTGATCATAATCTCCAGCATTGTGGTACTCAACAAGGTAGTCCAAGTTGTCCACCTGAAGAATGACGGTATGCATCATCCTCCAATTTATCATTGTTCCATCAGTACTACTGAGCGAGTCAACAATGTCACGCTTCGTACGGGACAACTGGTAGTAAGCTGCATAATTAAAATAACTGACATAAGATGGAATAATTAATATGATCAATCATTCTGTCCAAAGGTGGAAAATTACCTGGATGGATTAGTGGTTCAGCTCCAGTTATTACAAGAGTATCCTGACCAGATGAGTTAACTCTGAAAATTAACTCCATGCCAACCTTAAAATTGTACACTCTAGCAAATTCGTTCCAAAATCTTCCGTTGATATAGGTTCTGCCAGCTCTGTTGGTAACATTAACAACAAATGCATGGCCATCTTTGGTTTTGAGTGCAGCTTCAAAAGTTGTCCTGTGGGAGGTCTGGACACCATACTTCTTAAGGAAATACGGTCTATAGTAGCAAGGGATGACCTAAATTCAGTAGAGTTAATACAAAAGTAAGTTAATTATGCGTCTACTCGGATAATCACCGAGTCTCAGATCTTGGACTTCTATCAGCACATATCTGAACTTCTATCAGCACATATCTGAACTTCTATCGGTATAGGACTGAACTACCGATACCTCTATCTCTAACAGCTACAACTATCGTAAAACTGGTATGAACGTAAAAGTTATCACAACTATCCTAAAACTCAACCATAAATAAGCGGTTAATACATATGGTGACCAACAATTATTACACACATCTGAATAATAGTACTAAACTAGCAATAACTACTAGGATCACGTGTTAAACTTTGATGTGGCGGCGAATTAATAAAACATCTGAATGAATTTTAAACTTATAAGTGCATGTACCGTCTTCTCCTCAAAACCCTCTTGTAGTGTTTGCACGAAAAACCTAACGCGACTCCTCCGCCGCACATCCCCTTCTTGTCAAAGCAACCGGACACTGCAAAAAATATGAAGAAAGATTACAAATCGGAAACAACGATCGATCGCGAGACGTACATGTTATTTACGTACTCCACTAGTAGGCGCCATCCTTGGTCTCGACGCGGAGCGAGAGTCTTACAAGTCTCGCCGGCGAGAGACGCGGCGAGCTGTGGCGGCGAGAGACGTGGCGAGATCTGTCGGCGGCTGAAGGAGGTCGTGATATGATGGCAAGTTATATCGTGGAGTAAATTTCGGTAGGTCAAGAGGAGTGCAAATGGGCGGTGCTGGGTTTTGACGTGACAACACGATCGAATGCGCGTCAGTTGGACTGCACGTCAGTTGGACTAGACCCGCGTCAGTTTTCTCTTCGTCTACCGTGTCAATATTCGCACGGAGTAATTAATGGGGATGATATTTATCCCCTTCCCCCTCCCCTACCGTCTCAATATTCGCACCGCATCCTGGTTTCCACACTTCTCGTCGTCTCCTCTCCCTCATTATCTTCGTCTCCCGCCGCTTCGTCGCCATGGACATGGATGAGCAGCAAATGTACAACTGGACTAGCACGCGCGCAGTCCACATCCACGACGACGAGGACCTGGAGGTGGTCTACACCAACGACCCCTGGGAAGTGCGCCGCGTCCTCGACATGTACACGGAGTGGCTCATGGAGGACGAGCACAAGTTCGTCGGCCTCGACTTCGAGTACACCAACCATCGAGCCGAGGACGAGAGGAAGATCGCCGTGGTTCAACTCTGCATGCGTCGACATGTGCTGGTGTTCCACTACGCAGCGTAAGAACTAATCCCCTTTTTTAATCTTTCGATTGGGGTTTTTTACTTGCCGCCGTTCTGTCTCTCTTTGACTTTCGTTAGACATTGTTCCCGAAAATCAGTACATTCCCGATCTAAATCTGCTAGACATTGTTCCAGAAAAGCAGTACATTCCCGATCTAAATCTGCTACACATTGTTCCCGATTTATTAATTTGTTTCATCTTCGTCTCCTCTGTAGGTTCTTGCATATTTGTAACTGATCTGTGACTAGTACATTACTTTGTTTACTGCAGTGCTAACTGGTGGGAGTCTCCGGCTATCTGCGATTTCTTTCGAGAAGGCGCTACGTTTGCGAGTGTTGACATCCGTGGTGACAAGAGAGTTCTGTGGAGGACATGGCACATGGAGATTCCTTGTGAGTACTACGTCGATCTCCAGGACGAGTACTTCAAGTACACTGGTCATGCGAGGGCTGGCATGGCTACCATGGCAGCAAGACTCATTGATCCATGGTTCGGTGATATGAAGAAGAAGTTCCACCACCATCGGCACAGACTGTGGGGGGACTTCCCACTTCCAAATATGAACATCGAGTATGCAGCCATTGATGCTTGGGTCTCGTTTCGCAAGATCGTGGTCGACAGAGTCCTGCTGATGGTGGATTGATCATCTCTTCTGCTGCATGACCCCCTGATCTTTTGGTTTGGTCTCCCTCCTGCGTGAGGTGCTTTTGGCTAGTAGTCCGTTCTTTTGAAACTGTAAATATTTTGCCATGATATGTTAACAATTGTCTTGGGAGGTTTCAATTTTATGTTGTGTACATCCAAGTACTTCAAAGTGCTAGTAAACTAAATGTTCAGAGCAGTAGAGTTCTTCACAATCAAAACATACCAGACGTAAAAATCACCAAAAATTGTGATTCAAATTTTCTTTATGACTTTTACTCATTTTTCTGAAATTTTTCATCGAAAAAATCTCAAAGTGGTGAACAATAACATAATATGGTGGCCCCATGGTGGACATGTGTCGAACGAGGGGTTTTCGGACGAAAAGAGGGGGAAATCGCCAAAAACTCACCAAACCACCATGGATTTGGGGCATGATTTGGCACCCTTGTGCACATTGTGATATGACACCTTGGTTGCTATGGGTTTTGATTTTTTGGAGTTGGTGGCATGGTGTCCCCATGGTGGACACTAGTCTAAAGATGGGTTTTCGGACGAAAAGAGGGGGAAATCGCCAAAAACTGACCAAACCACCATGGATTTGGGGCATGATTTGGCACCCTTGTGCACATTGTGATATGACACCTTGGTTGCTATGGGTTTTGATTTTTTGGAGTTGGTGGCATGGTGTCCCCATGGTGGACATGTGTCTAACGAGGGGTTTTCGGACGAAAAGAGGGGGAAATCGCCAAAAACTGACCAAACCACCATGGATTTGGGGCATGATTTGGCATCCTTGTGCAAATTGTGATATGACACCTTGGTTGCTATGGGTTTTGATTTTTTGGAGTTGGTGGCATGGTGTCCCCATGGTGGACATGTGTCTAACGAGGGGTTTTCGGACGAAAAGAGGGGGAAATCGCCAAAAACTGACCAAACCACCATGGATTTGGGGCATGATTTGGCACCCTTGTGCACATTGTGATATGACACCTTGGTTTCTATGGGTTTTGATTTTTTGGAGTTGGTGGCATGGTGTCCCCATGGTGGACATGTGTCTAACGAGGGGTTTTCGGACGAAAAGCGGGGGAAATCGCCAAAAACTGACCAAACCACCATGGATTTGGGGCATGATTTGGCACCCTTGTGCACATTGTGATATGACACCTTGGTTTCTATGGGTTTTTATTTTTTGGAGTTGGTGGCATGGTGTCCCCATGGTGGACACCAGTCTAAAGAGGGGTTTTCGGACGAAAAGAGGGGGAAATCGCCAAAAACTGACCAAACCACCATGGATTTGGGGCATGATTTGGCACCCTTGTGCACATTGTGATATGACACCTTGGTTGCTATGGGTTTTGATTTTTTGGAGTTGGTGGCTTGGTGTCCCCATGGTGGACATGTGTCGAAAGAGGGGTTTTCGGACGAAAAGAGGGGGAAATCGCCAAAAACTCACCAAACCACCATGGATTTGGGGCATGATTTGGCACCCTTGTGCACATTGTGATATGACACCTTGGTTGCTATGGGTTTTGATTTTTTGGAGTTGGTGGCTTGGTGTCCCCATGGTGGACATGGGTCGAAAGAGGGGTTTCGGACGAAAAGAGGGGGAAATCGCCAAAAACTCACCAAACCACCATGGATTTGGGGCATGATTTGGCACCCTTGTGCACATTGTGATATGACACCTTGGTTGCTATGGGTTTTGATTTTTTGGAGTTGGTGGCATGGTGTCCCCATGGTGGACACCAGTCTAAAGAGGGGTTTTCGGACGAAAAGAGGGGGAAATCGCCAAAAACTGACCAAACCACCATGGATTTGGGGCATGATTTGGCACCCTTGTGCACATTGTGATATGAAACCTTGGTTGCTATGGGTTTTGATTTTTTGGAGTTGGTGGCTTGGTGTCCCCATGGTGGACATGTGTCGAAAGAGGGGTTTTCGGACGAAAAGAGGGGGAAATCGCCAAAAACTCACCAAACCACCATGGATTTGGGGCATGATTTGGCACCCTTGTGCACATTGTGATATGACACCTTGGTTGCTATGGGTTTTGATTTTTTGGAGTTGGTGGCTTGGTGTCCCCATGGTGGACATGTGTCGAAAGAGGGGTTTTCGGACGAAAAGAGGGGGAAATCGCCAAAAACTCACCAAACCACCATGGATTTGGGGCATGATTTGGCACCCTTGTGCACATTGTGATATGACACCTTGGTTGCTATGGGTTTTGATTTTTTGGAGTTGGTGGCTTGGTGTCCCCATGGTGGACATGTGTCGAAAGAGGGGTTTTCGGACGAAAAGAGGGGAAATCGCCAAAAACTCACCAAACCACCATGGATTTGGGGCATGATTTGGCACCCTTGTGCACATTGTGATATGACACCTTGGTTGCTATGGGTTTTGATTTTTTGGAGTTGGTGGCATGGTGTCCCCATGGTGGACACCAGTCTAAAGAGGGGTTTTCGGACAAAAAGAGGGGGAAATCGCCAAAAACTGACCAAACCACCATGGATTTGGGGCATGATTTGGCACCCTTGTGCACATTGTGATATGAAACCTTGGTTGCTATGGGTTTTGATTTTTTGGAGTTGGTGGCTTGGTGTCCCCATGGTGGACATGTGTCGAAAGAGGGGTTTTCGGACGAAAAGAGGGGGAAATCGCCAAAAACTCACCAAACCACCATGGATTTGGGGCATGATTTGGCACCCTTGTGCACATTGTGATATGACACCTTGGTTGCTATGGGTTTTGATTTTTTGGAGTTGGTGGCTTGGTGTCCCCATGGTGGACATGTGTCGAAAGAGGGGTTTTCGAACGAAAAGAGGGGGAAATCGCCAAAAACTCACCAAACCACCATGGATTTGGGGCATGATTTGGCACCCTTGTGCACATTGTGATATGACACCTTGGTTGCTATGGGTTTTGATTTTTTGGAGTTGGTGGCATGGTGTCCCCATGGTGGACATGTGTCGAAAGAGGGGTTTTCGGACGAAAAGAGGGGGAAATCACCAAAAACTCACCAAACCAAAAGATCAGGGGTTTTCGGATGAAAAGAGGGGGAAATAGCCAAAAACTCATCACTAACTAGTGGGACTGAGTAAATGTTGTGACATTCATGTGGAAAATTCAAATTTAAATTTTTCATGACGTTTGGTGTAGTTTGATGTGAATTTGCACAAGTGAGGGCATTTTCGGCATTGGGAAAATTGGGTGCACGTGCTGGCCTCATTTGGCGTCACCACATTACCCTACAACAGTAGTTTCACTTGGAAAAAGGTTTGACAACCTCTTAGTGCAATTAGGTCAACCTAGGTTTCACCAAACACTCAAACTTTCATATAAAATTGAAAATTTGTTGAAATCTTTCCAAACCTTGTGTATTGGCCAATGTGTGGCTAACACTTTCCATGGAAAATAACAAACTAGAAAAAAAATTGTTTTCCTACCAAAGCACTCACAAAAGTGAGGTGCGTAGTGAAAGATTATGCCCTTCTACCTCGAACGGGCAGTTCTTGACCATTTTTTGAGGTAGCTAACTTGAAATGGACTGAAATTTGGCATAAGGGTGCATCAACATGTGGGTAATGACGCTAGCATGCTATCTTGGCAGTTTGGTTTGAAAATTTTCAAAAATTCATCCCCTAAACTCAAGAAGAGGCTATGTGTGATCACTAATTTGTATTTCAAATATTTTAGAGTTTTTAATACCTATACTGAAAATTCTGTGCCAGCCCATCCGTCATGCGTGGGACCCATGTCAAAGTAATGGGAAAGTGGACTGACTACATGCAGCAATCCACGTTATCACACGCACGCGTCAGACAGAGGAACCCAAACGGCAGCACCTACTGTATATCCATCGGCCCCATCGTCTCTCCCACCCGCAACTTCTATTCCCCAATCTCTGGCGAAAAACCCTGCTTGCACCTCCACCTGCGCACCACCGAGCTCCCCTTCCACCGAAGATCCCGAAGATGAAGCGTGTTCGCGGAGACGAGCCGGAGGCGAGTGCGGTCGTCAACGTCGACAGAGGCGACGGCGATGGTCCGGTAGTAGTCGACGTCGCGGAGGCGGGATCTTCTTCCGGAACTGGAGCCGCTCTTCGCCGCGCCGTGACCGTGGAGGGCTCCGCCCAACCGGCCATGGTCGCCGTCGCTGATGAGGCCAAGGGAGACGTCCTCGCTCCCGCGGCACAAGCAGATGACCAGGGCTTCGATCCGAATGACCCGTTCTACTGCCACTCCAGGCAGTACCTCGAGCTATATGGCCCCAGAGAGTGCGACAAGTTCGAAGAGGAGGCCTCCGACAACTGCAGCGAGGTACTCTACTATTCTGATCGATCCCCTATTTTTCTTGATCTTACTGTTCACCATAGGGTTTGCTCATAGGGTAGATTGATTTGCCCTGTCTGCGACTTCTTGTACAAATTGATGATTCTGGGGTTCTTGCTCATCTGATTTATGGTTTGTAGTTACTAGATCTGTAATATTTGATGCACATCTTGATTCAACTGTAATGATTCCTTTTGTGTGATGAATCATACCTGCTTAGTGTTACGCTCACTGCATTTCAAACTTAAATTCATCCGAATATGAATCATACCAGAGTGATTATGATTACAAGAATTATATTATAGGTACTATTAATTGATCTGATACATGGATTTTATAATCACCATTTGTCTTAAACTGGTGCTTATTTATATGATGAAACCATAGTGTGTACATCATTTTTATTTGGGGAACAAATGAATTATCAGTTGCATGTAATTTATGACCATAATTTTTGTTCAATTCCTGCTTATTGACGTCATGAATCCATATTGTTTTATGAATCAGTACATCTTCAGGGAACAAATGATTGATCCCTGATCCATGAAATTTATAATCACCATTTTCTCTTAAATTGGTGCTTAGTTATAATACTGAAATAATGATTGGACTACCCATGAACAAGTTGTGACAACAGTTTAAATTGGTGCTTATTTATATTAGTGAAGAAATTATGTATGGTTGGATCTGGATCATAAATGTTGATTCTACATGATTAATTCTTAATAATGTTCATACAAAAATATTTAATGCTTCAATTGTATTTTAGTTAATTTCCTTCTCTCACTTCTTCTTTACTTTCAAAATCGCAGGAAGACTCTGAGGACGTTGACAGCGACAAGGAGGACCGGGACCGGAAGAGCCGCTTCGTTCTGAAGAAGCTGAAGACTGGCCAGATCCCTTTCCGTCGTAACGGAAAGCCACATTGCCCATTCTGCGGCAGGGTTTTCCCGAACGATCTCGAGTGTCTGATCCAGCACGCGACGGGAGTTGGAAAAGGTAGCAAGCAGAAGCACAAGCCTGCTAGCAAGGCGAAGCACGCTGCCTTTGGCAAGTTCCTCAAGGACTACGTCAGGACTGGCCTCATCCCGCTCGTCGGTCCAGCTGTTGGCCCTCATGTTCTCCACTAAATTTAGTTTCTGTTTAGTTGTTCCCCTGGAGGTTCATGGTTAAACTATGTCATGTTTCAAAGACTATGTTCTACTTTTGTTATTTGGAACCTGCGCAATCATACCCAGTTGTTTAACTTCCAGCCTAGTGGGCTTGTTCTGTTTTCCCCAAGGCCCAGGGAAGTAAAACACTTAACTTCCAGCCTAGTGGGCTTGTTCTGTTTTTCCAAGGCCCAGGGAAGTACATATTACTTTGCAAAAAATGAACAATTAAAATCAGTGAAAATTGAACTGGCAGTAGAAAAAATGAAGGACCAAATAGTCAATCATAAAGTGTACCCCTACATAATCCCACTATACAATCCCTTCACACAAGAGCGGCCAGGGTAGCGAAATGACGTAAACACACAATGGGCACACACAAATTGTAGACTAAAACAATTATATCATATGATAAAGATTATATCACATGATATCAACTGAAACTTCAATACCACCACGGCCGCCCTGGTTAAAAAGAATGAGAACAACATTCCCAGATTCAAAGTTATACTCCTTAGTAAACTCCGACCAGCAGGAATCGAACTTCATCCTTCCATCAGTAGTAGTGTAGTATGCACCCTGAGGGCGGTAGCCATAGTCATCAACAAAAAAACATGCCTCCCCGCTTTCAGAGATATTCAAGGACCTAACAACTTCCTTCGGTATACGCTGAATAATAAAAATTAAATTATATATGGGAAGGATATAAAGGATAACTAAGATTACATAAAGAAAAGGAGAATTATACTAGTCCATTGCCCTTCAAATCAGTATTCGTCAAGGTGTGCACAAAAACAACACCAAGACCAAGACCACGCTCACGGAGAAGTTGTTCCTTCTTCAATGTTTGAGCAGTAGTAAGCATAACACCTTTAGTGTGGACAACTGCAGTTGGAATTTCTGCATACAAATTTAAAATTAATAAAAGAATAAAAAAAGAGGAGATATAACATCAGTTATATTAAAAAAATGGGCAACACATGGTAAAGGAGAAAACAGAATTACCATCGACACGATGCTTTTCAGTGCCATCAGGACCTTCTGCAAAAATCCCAAACAGTTCAGGAGCACTATCAAACCCAAACATGATACAGTCACCAACTTTCAGGTCGTAGTCATGAAGAAATTTTTGGTATCCACTTCCAAAAACACGTGTCTTCGAACTGCCTTTCTTAACATGAAATTTGTACTTCACTTCATCCGATGTAACGACAAAAAAGATATTACCAACAAGGTTGTTGAACTGCCTCCTCACAAAACAAGGCACCGTCTGAAAAAACAGTAGAACAAAAATGCAGAAAATAAGGATATAGTCTACAATCTGTCAACAAAAAAGATACATTCTAAAAAAAGGATATATACCATAAAGTCATCAAATCTGCTTCCAAGATAACAACAAAATGAACTGAGAGTCTCCCGCCTCTCATGACAATGATTGCCCATCGAACCACAAACAACACAGTTCATCCTGTGTATGTTTAGCAATTACCAAAGCTAGTAAAAAATACAGGTAGGTAGGGCATATTCATAGAAATCTATCCATAGATATGAAACCATACACATATATCCATAGATCTGAACAAACAAGATTATTCAGAGGACAAAAAGGATTTTCAACAAACAGAGAAAAAGGAGGTGAGGTGAAGTAGTGACATGTAAAAACATATTTTCCTACCTCTCAAAACAAACGAAAATCTTCAGAGAGAAAAGAGTTTTTCAGCACAAAAGAGAGAGAAAGAAGATGAAGGAGACTTGCTTCACCGCATGAACAAGGGAGGGCAGAAGGCAAAACCAACCAGGGGCACAATAAGTAGTAGTAACTGCCTACAACCTATTTAATGAGGCTGTGGGGTAGATGGTGGTTGCTATCCTGTAAGTTCAAAAGTCAAACACAAAGTATCTCATGCAAAAATGGAGCCCACTCTATTATGTAATCTCTGTCAATAAGTTCACAATGGCAAAACATCAGCACACTGAAAAATACATTGAATCATAAAGTTGCACTTCAAAATTATTTAAAACCATATGATTTACAACTTCAAATGTACAACAAAATGTTGACTACATGCCTTTGTTCGGACTATAGGTTAGGTCAGAACAATTATGGCATGTTAGTCATTTTTTCAACATACATAAAAAACAAATGCTCATTTGTGGACGAAGTGCACAATTATACCGAAGTAGGCATCACTTCAACACATCAAACTACACCAAACCTCATGAAAAATTTAAATTTGAATTTTCCACATGAATGTCACAACATTTACTCAGTACCACTAGTTACTGATGATTTTACATTGAATTTAGCATTTATTATGAGTTTTACTCGTTTTCTGTCATTTTTTAATAAAAAAATCAACAAACACCTAAAATTGTCAGAAAAATCTGAAACTCCTCAGGCACACATACCTACCCTTCATGACCAGTCACAAAAATTTGCAGCTCAATCTGAGTCTTTGAAGTGCAGCTTGCTTGAAAAAGAGCCCTTCACCGACATGATCGATGTGGGTCCACACCTGGATCGACCCAACCAACATGAGGTTCCACAAGTGTTTTCAGACAAAATCTCACATGTGTGAACAATAACATGTATATGTGGGATGTGTTCTCACATATACCTCACATGCAAAAGGTTTTACAACTTCCGGGGTCGACGATTCGGCCGTTATGCCGAAAATGCCCTCACTTGTGTAAATTCACATCAAACTACACCAAACCTCATGAAAAATTTAAATTTGAATTTTCCACTTGAATGTCACAACATTTACTCAGTCCCACTAGTTACTGATGATTTTACATTGAATTTAGCATTTATTATGAGTTTTACTCGTTTTCTGTCATTTTTTAATTAAAATATACATGTACAGTTCCATTTTCAGAGTAATATTTTTTCTTTCACGGCAAAAACTTGTTCCCTCCAAATTGTAGTACGCCGGCTGCCAAAACGCCCAAATTTTTTGTTCCCTCCACTCCTCCCGCGCACCCCACCTATCAAATATTTCGCCCTCCCTTATATACGTCGTGCCTCTCCCGCATGATTTACGAGCATCTTAACTCCCCACCCCCCCGACCTCATCCTCTCGTGCTCACCCCGATCCGGTGTCTTCGCCGGACGTTCTTCCATCTCGCATCTATCTCCCCGGCCGGTGGTCGCCATGGCCGGCAGTCGTCGAAACGTCGCGGGGAAGGAAAATCGCGCACACACGCCGAAGAAGACGCCCAGCTCGAAGAAACCCCGAGGTAAATCTGTCGGTGATCGGCTTGTTGTTGTGTTTTTTGGATGGTTAGATCAAGAGATCGGTTTTACATGTCTACCTCGCCCGTTAGACCTATATCTAGATCTTGCATATTTGATAGATCCAATCCCGACATCATACGTCTAGGGTTTATCGTTTTTATTGCAGAGACAATCATGCCATGCTATGCAATGTTTGCTATCCCGCTGCTGTACAATCTTTTGCGTAGACAATTGTTTGCCGAAACACTTAACTGAACTAATTCCAGCCGTTGCCGAAAACAGCCTGACGAGCTACAGTGAACAACGACATTGCTTCAGACTTTTATTCCTCAGTTTCAGAGGGAACCAAAGTTTGATCTAGAACAATTGTTTGCTGTTTTCCATGGATCTAGTTAGTTTGCACGTGTTTCCCAAATCAATGTGTCAATTAACTCTACATCTAGGAGGTTGATCAGGTCCAAAGGCTATCAACCAAACTACAAACAAATTGACCCATATCTAGGTGATCACAAAACATACTTCCTTTTAAATTCTTTTCTGATTCTAATATTGTAACCTCAATGATGCTTTTGGTGTGCATGTGCGTTAGTAACTGAGACAAGGGATTAATCAGGTAGAAATGGTGCATCCTAATTACGACTTCAAACAAAAGTAGAGGGACTTGGCTGCATCCTACTGAAAATTATTTGTTACGAGTAGATATCTAAAAGCACATGATGTCCCTTAGCCTGGCATATGCCCCCTCTTATGTTTTGTTCGTCCACATCTTACGTAGACTCTTATGTTTTCAATCATTTGCTGATGTACAATATTTTGCAAAGACAATTATTTGGTGTTTTCTATGGAATTGGCCCCCTCTTATGTTTTGTTCATGCTCTGCTCTTCCGATTATTTCAGCGCAGACAGAAAACCCCGTCAAGCCGGCATATGAGCTTGTCAAGGAGAAACAAATGCAAGAAAATGTACAATGCATGGAAAAAGTTTTGGCTGACAGATTTGGAGCTGGCCACAAAAATTAGCAGGAATTATCTAGTTTTGCACGTTCATTAGTGTATGGTGGGATACAAATAGGAACTAGTAACAATCTAAAGGACACAAACTGCCAAGAGAAGGAGGTCGAAGAGGACCCTTTGTACGAACCGAATCCAGAAGAGATAGCTACTGCTGAAGATGATCTTCATTTAGAAGAGGATCAGCGCACTGTCGGCAAAACTTCAGCTCAGGTCTGTGGAACTATGTCTGAACTATGATAGCAAATACATACATGTTAAATGTTTCCTACTAATGTAGCCTCTACTTTGCTTGCAGATAGTTGCTTCTTAGCAAATTGCCTGAGAAGAAGCGATCCAGACCTGAAGTTGCACCATCCAACATTGCAACAAGATCAATGGCAACAACTGAACCTGAAGCTGGGTCATCTGATGAGCCGACGGCCACTGCTGGTCAGAACACTGAAGGAGCACCCTCACCTAACTAGATCATGACATCTGGAGGCAGCAACTCATCTCCTGAGGACTATCAAATTGTAAACTTTCAGCCGCAAGGTATGAAAGTTTGTAAAAACTAAACACTGTACCGCATATTTTCATACAAAAGAGAATCATTTCATATCTCTTATTTCAGAGACAATGACAACATCTGGCGGTAGTAAGAGAAAGAGAGGTGGACGCAGACCTACCATGGGCCATGGACTACATGAGTACACAAGAAGACATGGTGGCAATAAGATGCCAATTGAATTCTCTCCTGGTGTCAGGAGACCCAAGGATTATATCCAGTCAGCAAAGCTGAGCAAAGGAGGTTGGTATTCACATCCGTGCCAAAATGCCGCTTGCAACACACTCGGACACAAGCACAAGAAAGATGAAACTCTCAAGCATGTCATTCCTCATGCTATAAGTACGAGCGGTGAGTCTGTACAATCTTGGTTTAACCTAATTAGTATGCTACATGATCAACTATCTAAGAATCTACCGATTAATGCTTCACTATTTTGCAGGAAAGTTCGGTATGGACAAAAATGAAGAGGTGGCTCAAGATGTGTGCACTTTGATATGCTGCAAGTTAGTATTCGGCGGTTCCGATATAGGCTTAAAAAGGAGTATTGGCCGAAAATTAAAAATCTCACACTTTGGAGCAAGCATATCCGAAGAAGCCAGATCATGTAGAAGAGAATAGCTGGAAAGAACTGGTGAAGAGATGGTTTGATGAGAAGTACCAGGTACATAAACGTTATTCCTTTCAATAACAGCTACTGAATTCTTACATTTCTCTGATCTGGATAAATAAAATGCATGTACTGAACATAGGTAGTGTGTGTAAAAAATGGAAAGAACAGAGAAGCTGTGAAACAGTTCCATACCACTGGATCTCGAAGCTATGTTGCTCACTGGGAACTTCTAGTAAGTGTTCTGAATTTCCCCATATAGTTCATACTTCTGTCATACATAGTGTACAATGGTAATGTGCATTCTACATTTTTTCAAGGTATACAACAGGAAGAAGAAACCTCTCCAATTGAATTTTTTAGAATCACACACACTAACAAGGATAACATTATGAGTCTTTGAAGCAAAAAGTGCATATGTAAGAAATATTTCATATTAGCACAATATAATATAATCCAGTTTTGTATGTTGTCCATGCAATGATTGTAATCTTTATGCAGGATAAAATGGCGGCAAAAAAAACGGCGCCACGCAATGAAGATGAACCTGAGTTGACTGATTTGCAAATTGTTCAGCTAGTTCTGAGCGAGAAAAGCCCATCCACCACCTGCAACAGCACATTCCTACCAAGATTGGGCGTCGCAACAAGCTTCAGGAAGTCTTCTGTCTCAGCTACACGCATCCGAGAGCTACAACAAAGACTGGCAGAACAAGAGCAGAACTCCATACAGGCAGCTGAAAGGTACCACAGTGAGATGCAGGCAAGACTGCAAGAACAAGATCACAAATTTGAAGAGATCAGGAAGAAGTAGCAGGAAGAACTTGAAGCTCTGAAGAAAGCCCAAGAAGAAAAGACTCTGGCTTTTGAAAAGAGGCAGAGAGAAACGGATGCCGTGCTTAATTTGCTCTTGAGGACATCCCAGCCACCATCCATGTCTGAATCCTGTGGCAATCGATCTATTGCACCACCGTCCTACAACATTATTAATCATAGGTCTTTTAATTTCTTTGTGTTCCAATTGTAATTTTTCTTATGAATCTTTCGGTCTGTGAGAGACATATATACTTCTTGTGCCACCATTTATGCATGATATTTATTGTCTATTTTTTCATATTTCGACATTTTTTTGTTTCCCAAATTTCGCAAATAATTCAAATACTCTCAAATTTTGTCAAATTCAAAAGGTGACGGAAAATGTCACAACGTCACTATTAAATGAAACCACGTGGCACCAATTTTTGGTCCCACTTGTCAGAATTTGTGGGTCCCACCAGTCAGCATTATTGGGACCCATATGTCGGCAACTACCTGGTCCCACTTGTCTGAATTTTGTGGATCCCACCGGTCAGAATATTGAGGGTCCAGCTTGTCATAATATTTTGTGGGTCCCACCATGTCAGCGCCATCGGACCATGTTGTCAGAAGCCAAATGGGACCCACATGTAAGGCCACGTATGCTTTTTCTGGACCAATCAGAAACTTCCCAAGATTTAGATATTGACGAAACTTGCAATTTTTTGTGACAAACCTTTCTGTCAACAATAAACCTTCGATGTTGACGAATTTGCAGGTCATCACAATCAAACATTTGACGTTGACGAAAAAATGCATACCGTCACCCCCGATATTTTATGACGGAGCTTCCTTGACGAACCCCTTGACGATCAAATTTCGTCACCGCGAAGTAATGCTTGATGAAAACTGGCCTTAAAATGACGAAAGTGATTTGTCAAAAAAAAATGTTTTCCTTTGTAGTGGCCGCCTCCGGAGCACTAAACCCTAAACGAGAGGGTATGCGTAGTTTTTGTCCTCGATACTAAAACTTGGATCTCAAACCTCTTCTTCTCTATTATTGAATTACGGCAAATATTTCGCATTTTTAGCAAAACAATCAAACGATCTGGAATTGTTGCCTGTGCTTATATGGTTTTTGGGTCATTTGGTTAAACTGGGTAGTCATGTGACCAAGTTCGCTTTACCGGCGAGCAGAAGCAAGCATGAAAGAGCCAGCGTAAAGCAGTCCACAAGCTACTTGTTTGCCTAGTAATTGTATCACCGACTTTTTTAAACATAAGGCTCGAGAGCCCAGCTTTAAATTAATAAAGCCATCAATCGGCTAGGATACAATGGTGCTGATTACACAAACTTGAATAAAGTAAAAAAGAGGCAAAGCCCTAGAGGAACTACAGAGAATTCCACTCGGCAGCGCCACCAAAGAGCCCACAAGTACAAGCTACGGAGAACTGCCGCGGACGGAAATAGACGTGCCAAGCGAAGAGGGGAAGCACCAACGTCAAAGAGATGAAGATCCGGCTCCGAGACCGCCTCGCCTTGCTGCCGCCGAAGGGGGGACCCTTCCCATCTCATCGACCAACACAGAACATAGAGGTGGTTGAGCTCCCAAAAAAGCCTTGAACTTGCTGACTGCTGCCATAGGCCTCACCATAGACACACCCAAACCGCACCACCGTCATTGTCACCACACCGATAGCCCTCTGTCCCCTTGACCCAAAGCGGCGCCTCCAAGGAGGAGAACAACGCATTGCGCCATCGTCGCCTGGCCGCAGCCTGAGTTCTCACCCGGGAAGAAGAGGAATAGGGGGAGGGTTACCTCACCAGCCCTTCAAGAAGGAGAATGGCGATAGAATCGTCGCTGCCAATGTGGATGGCACCGATCTAGCCAAGAGTTTCCCCCGGCAGCTCCCCACCAAATTCGCACGGACGCAGAACGGGCAGTCTGAGGACCAACCATGCCGTATCTGGCACAGAGAGACCGGAAAGTGGAGGCGCCAACGAACAGACGAAGAACGCGCCGGAGCATGACTACGCCGCACCCAGCCAACCGCCGACTCCTCACCGTCCACACGGCCAAGGAGATCGACCAGCACCAGCGAACGCCACCCGCCTTCCGGTCGACGTCGCCACCCACCGTCCAGGGCCGCCGCCCCGGCATCCAAACACTGCCCTCCGCAGATCCGAGGGAGCCCGGAGGACCACAAAGCAAGGGATCCGCCTCCATGAGCGCTCGTCGGTGATACGTCTCCAACGTATCCATAATTTCTGATGTTCCATGCTTGTTTTATGACAATACTTCCATGTTTTGCTCGCACTTTATAATGTTTTTATGCGTTTTCCGGAACTAACCTATTAACAAGATGCCACAGTGCCAGTTCCTGTTTTCTGCTGTTTTTGGTTCCAGAAAGGCTGTTTGGGCAATATTCTCGGAATTGGACGAAATCAACGCCAAACCTCCTATTTTTCCCGGAAGGCTCCAGAACACCGAAGAAGAGTCGAAGAGGGGCCAGAGGGCCACCACACCATAAGGCGGCGCGGCCTGGCCTGGGCCCGCGCCAGCCTATGGTGAGGAGCCCCCAGGCACCCTCCTGCGCCGCCTCTTCGCCTATATAATCCCTTTCGACCTAAAAAGGCAGTACCAATTGACGAAACTCCAGAAAGACTCCAGGGGCGCCGCCGCCATTGCGAAACTCCAATTCGGGGGACAGAAGTCTCTGTTCCGGCACCCTGCCGGGACGGGGAAGTGCCCCCGGAAGCCATCTCCATCGACGCCACCGCCTCCATCATGCTCCGTGAGTAGTTCCCCCATGGACTACGGGTTCTAGCAGTAGCTAGTCGGTATTCTCTCCTCCATGTACTTCAATACAATGATCTCATGAGCTGCCCTACATGATTGAGATTCATCTGATGTAATCGGTGTTGTGTTTGTTGGGATCCGATGGATGATACATTATGATTAGTCTATCTATAAAGTTTGTGAAGTTATTGTTGCTGCAATCTTGTTATGCTTAATGCTTGTCACTAGGGCCCGAGTGGCATGATCTTAGATTTAAGCTCTATACTTATTGCTTAGATTGTATCTACAAGTTGTATGCACATGTCTATGTCCGGAACCAAAGGCCCCAAAGTGACAGAAATTGGGACAACTGGAGGGGAAGGTGTAGGTATGAGGATCACATGTTTTCACCAAGTGTTAATGCTTTGCTCCGGTGCTCTATTAAAAGGAGTACCTTAATTTCCAGTAGATTCCCTAGAGGCCCGGCTGTCACCGGCTGGTATGACAAAAGATGTTGTACAAGTTTCTCATTGCGAGCACGTATGACTATATATGGAAAACATGCCTACATGATTAATAATCTTGATGTTCTATCTTAATGCTATTTCAATCCTATCAATTGCCCAACTGTAATTTGTTCACCCAACACTTGTCACTTGTTATTGGAGAGTTACCACTAGCGTAGATCGCTGGGAACCCCGGTCCATCTATCATCATCATATACTCGTTCTATATGTCATTGGAAGTAATATCAACTATTTTCTGGTGCCATCGCCCCAGTGTTATTGCTACTGCTGCTGTGTTACTGTTACTATTGCTCTCATATTACTGCTGCTTTCACATCACCCCTGTTACTAGTGCTTTTCCAGGTGCAGCTGAATTGACAACTCAGTTGTTAAGGCTTATAAGTATTCTTTACCTCCCCTTGTGTCGAATCAATAAATTTGGGTTTTACTTCCCTCGAAGACTGCCGCGATCCCCTATACTTGTGGGTTATCAAGACTGTTTTCTGGCGCCGTTGCCGGGGAGGCATAGCTCTACTCATAAGTTCACCTGGGGAGTACACTCTACCTCTCTCTCTGTTTTTATTTTATTTAGTTTTGTTTTGCTTAGTTTACTTTTGTCTAGTTTATTTGTGCCTAGTTTATTTCTGTCTAGTTTACTTTTGTCTAGTTACTTTTTGTCTTGTTTTATTTTTCTCATATACCCAAAAATCCATAAAAATTTGAAAAATCTAAAAATTAAAAAACTGCTGTTATGGGAGAACCTACAACCTACTTGGAGCTCATAGAATGTTATAATAATTATAGGAAATCAAGAGCGGGTGAAGTAATGAGTGCTATGATAGAAAAAGTGAATACAATTGCTAAAATCTTGCTTAAACGCCATGATATAAACTGTTGCTCTCAACAGGATACTAAACATCTTAAATTTCAATGTGGCTTTAGTGAGGAATTTTTAATTAAGAACTATAATCGGAATTGCTATATTCATTATGGGTTCGAAGAGGTAGAACAATTTGTCGTATTTATGGGAGCTTCTGAGATCGAATCCTTCATGGTTGAGAATTATGAAACTTGTGTTGTTTGTAAGGACCTTAAAGATTATGTCTCTTCTATCCTTAATTGTTGCATAGAATGCTTCAGTGATAATCCTTATATCATTGACTATAAAGAGAGACTCATTAATGCACAAGAATGCACTCACAATTTGCAGGAACCGGTGGAAGAAGAAATTGATGAACCTGAAAGCTCATTGGATGAAAAAGAGGAGGAAATTGATGAACCTGAAAGCTCATTGGATGAAAAAGAAGAGGAGAGCGACGAACAAAAGTAGGAAGAATGGATTAGCTACCCATGCCAACCTTCTAATGAGAGTAACTCTTTATCTCTTACACTATTTGATTGTCCTCCATGCTTACCGAAAGAGGTTGAATGTTATGTTCCTGTGGATTCTCTTGAAATATTACCTATGAGTAAAACTTGTGAGAATAATTATGCTACTATTATTTATGATAATCCATGCTACTTTGATAAATCTTATGATAATGCTTTGTTTGTGCCTGATGTCGAAATGCATGGTACTAAAGAATTTTGCTTGGTAAATGTTTATGATAAAGCTCTAGATGATGGTCCTATGTTACTTGATAATATTAATTGTACTACTAATGAAAATGGGATCGGAGAGTTCTTGACTTTATCTATGTGTCCCATATCTCTTGAGATTGATCAATCATCATGTTATATTATTGATAAAAGTGAGTTTGAAAGTTTTAATTCCACTATTTTTGAGGTTGATAAAAAATTATGTGTTTGGAAATCATGAAAAGTATGCTGCGTGTGATAGTTATATTGTTGAGTTTATTCATGAAGCTACTGAAAATTATTATGAGAGAGGAAAATATGGTAGTAGAAATTTGTATGGTACTAAAACACCTCTCTATATGCTTAAAATTTTGAAGTTATTCTTGTTTTATTTTCTTATGCTTGTCACTTTGTTCTTCATGAATTTATTTGTGTACAAGATTCCTATGCATAGGAAGTGGGTTAGACTTAAATGTGTTATGGATTTCCCTCTTGATGCTCTCTTTTGTTATAAATACTATTTCTTGTGAGTGCATCATTAAAACTGATGAGCCCATCTTAATGGATGTAAAGAAAGAACTTCTTGGGAGATAACCCATGTGTTATTTTGCTACAGTACTTTGTTTTATATTTGTGTCTTGGAAGTTGTTTACTACTGTAGCAACCTCTCCTTATCTTAGTTTTGTGTTTTGTTGTGCCAAGTGAAGCCTCTAATCGAAGGTTGATACTAGATTTGGATTTCTGCGCAGAAACAGATTTCTATCTGTCACGAATCTGGGCTGTTTTCTCTGTATGTAACTCAGAAAAATATGCCAATTTACGTGCGTGTTCCTCAGATATGTACGCAACTTTCATTAGTTTTGAGTTTTCTGATTTGAGCAACGGAAGTATTTCTTTAAAATTCGTCTTTACTGGCTGTTCTGTTTTGGCAGATTCTGTCTCTGTTTTTTGCATTGTCTCTTGTGGACTTTAAGCAAGGCTTTCTAGACGTGGAGAGCTGTAGCTAATGTTTTATTGAGTTCTTGCAATGTGTCACTACAAGACCAAGGTGGATTCAAATTTTTTTTGGAGTACTAACCCCTCTAATGAAGTTTATGAGAAGTTTGGTGTGAAGGAAGTTTTCAAGGGTCAAGAGAGGAGGATGATATATGATCAAGAAGAGTGAAAAGTCTAAGCTTAGGGATGCCCCCGTGGTTCATCCCTGCATATTTCAAGAAGACTCAAGCGTCTAAGCTTGGGGATGTCCAAGGCATCCCCTTCTTCATCAACTTATCAGGTTTCTTCTATTGAAACTATATTTTTATTCGGTCACATCATATGTGCTTTACTTGGAGCGTCTGTGTGTTTATTTTCGTCTTGTTTGTGTTTGAATAAATTCGGATCCTAGCAATCCTTGTTTGGGAGAGAGACACGCTCCGCTTTTTCATATGAACACTTGTTCTTCGTTTTACTTTTAATGTTCAATGGTAAAAGTTGGAAGCTACAATACTTATTGTTATTTGGTTGGAAACAGAAAATGCCTCATAATGTTGTGGATAATTTGACACTTGGCAATTGTTTTGAGCTCTCAAGTAGATCATGATTAAGTTTTTTTCATGTAGTTTAAACCTATTAGTGGGGAACTACTGTAGAGCTTGTTAAAATTGGTTTGCATGATTGGTCTCTCTTAAGGTCTAGATATTTTCTGGTAAAAGTGTTTGAGCAACAAGGAAGACAGTGTAGAGTATTATAATGCTTGCAATATGTTCTTATGTGAGTTTTGCTGTACCGGTTCATACTTGTGTTCGCTTCAAATAACCTTGCTAGCCTAAGACTTGTACTGAGAGGGAATGCTTCTCGTGCATCCAAAACCTTGAGCCAAAACCTATGCCATTTGTGTCCACCATACCTACCTACTACATGGTATTTCTCCACCATTCCCAAGTAAATTGCTTGAGTGCTACCTTTAAACAATTCAAAATTTATCACCTCTGATTTGTGTCAATGTTTTATAGCTCATGAGGAAGTATGTGGTGTTTATCTTTCAATCTTGTTGGGCAACTTTCACCAATGGACTAGTGGCTTCATCCGCTTATCCAATAATTTTGCAAAAAGAGTTGGCAATGGGATTCCCAGTCCCAAATTAATCAAACTAAATAGACACTCCTCCATGGTATGTAATTGTTGGACGGCACCCGAAGGATTCGGTTAGCCATGGCTTGTGTAAGCAAAGGTTGGGAGGAGTGTCATCATAATAAAACTAAAATAAAAAGGCACTCTTTCATGGTATGAGATTGTTGGCAGGCACCCGAGGATTCGGTTAGCCATGGTTTGTGAAAGAAAGGTTGGAAGGAGTGCCACCCAAAAATAAAATAAAATGGGAGCCGCTCTTTGAAGGTTTGTCTGGCAAGGGGGTTAGAGTGCCCACTACCATTCGTTGACAACAACAAACACCTCTCAAAACTTTACTTTTATGCTCTCTTTATGTTTTCAAAACCAAAGCTCTAGCACAAATATAGCAATCAATGCTTCCCTCTGTGAAGGGCCATTCTTTTACTTTTATGTTGAGTCAGTTTAACTATTTCCTTCCACCTTAGAAGCAAACACTTGTGTCAACTGTGCATTGATTCTTACATACTTGCTTATTTGCATTCATCATATTACTTTATGTTGACAATTATCCATGAGAAATACATGTTGAAAGTTAAAAGCAACCGCTGAAACTTATATCTTCCTTTGTGTTGCTTCGATGCTTTTACTTTGAATTTATTGCTTTATGAGTTAACTCTTGTGCAAGACTTTTGATGCTTGTCTTGAAAGTACTCTTCATGAAAAGTTTTGCTATATGTTATCTATTTGTTAGCAACTATAGATCATTGCCTTGAGTCACTTCATTCATTTCATATGCTTTGTAATAGTATGATCAAGGTTATGTAAGTAGCATGTCACTACAGAAATTATTCTTTTTATCGTTTACCTGCTCGGGACGAGCAGGAACTAAGCTTGGGGATGCTGATACGTCTCCAACGTATCCATAATTTCTGATGTTCCATGCTTGTTTTATGACAATACTTACATGTTTTGCTCGCACTTTATAATGTTTTTATGCGTTTTCCGGAACTAACCTATTAACAAGATGCCACGGTGCCAGTTCCTGTTTTCTGCTGTTTTTGGTTCCAGAAAGGCTGTTCGGGCAATATTCTCGGAATTGGACGAAATCAACGCCAAACCTCCTATTTTTCCCGGAAGGCTCCAGAACACCGAAGAAGAGTCGGAGAGGGGCCAGAGGGCCACCACACCATAAGGTGGCGCGGCCTGGCCTGGGCCCGCGCCAGCCTATGGTGAGGAGCCCCCAGGCACCCTCCTGCGCCGCCTCTTCGCCTATATAATCCCTTTCGACCTAAAAACGCAGTACCAATTGACGAAACTCCAGAAAGACTCCAGGGGCGCCGCCGCCATCGCGAAACTCCAATTCGGGGGACAGAAGTCTCTGTTCCGGCACCTGCCGGACGGGAAGTGCCCCCGGAAGCCATCTCCATCGACGCCACCGCCTCCATCATGCTCCGTGAGTAGTTCCCCCATGGACTACGGGTTCTAGCAGTAGCTAGTCGGTATTCTCTCCTCCATGTACTTCAATACAATGATCTCATGAGCTGCCTTACATGATTGAGATTCATCTGATGTAATCGGTGTTGTGTTTGTTGGGATTCGATGGATGATACATTATGATTAGTCTATCTATAAAGTTTGTGAAGTTATTGTTGCTGCAATCTTGTTATGCTTAATGCTTGTCACTAGGGCCCGAGTGGCATGATCTTAGATTTAAGCTCTATACTTATTGCTTAGATTGTATCTACAAGTTGTATGCACATGTCGCTGTCCGGAACCAAAGGCCCCGAAGTGACAGAAATCGGGACAACCGGAGGGGATGGCGGTGATGTGAGGATCACATGTTTTCACGGAGTGTTAATGCTTTGCTCCGGTACTCTATTAAAAGGAGTACCTTAATATCCAGTTGATTCCCTTGAGGCCCGGCTGCCACCGGCTGGTAGGACAAAAGATGTTGTGCAAGTTTCTCATTGCGAGCACGTACGACTATATACGGAAAACATGCCTACATAATTAATAATCTTGATATTCTATCTTAATGCTTTGATTCCCAATTGCCCAACTGTAATTTGTTCACCCAACACTTGTCACTTATTGGAGAGTTACCACTAGTGTAGATCGCTGGGAACCCCGGTCCATCTCTCATCATTATATACTCGTTCTATATGTCATTGGAAGTAGTACCAACTATTTTCTGGTGCCATTGCTCTCATATTGCTATTACTGCTGCTGTGTTACTGTTACTACTGCTCTCATATTACTGCTACGTTCACATCACCCCTGTTGCTAGTGCTTTTCCAGGTGCAGCTGAATTGACAACTCAGTTGTTAAGGCTTATAAGTATTCTTTACCTCCCCTTGTGTCGAATCAATAAATTTGGGTTTTACTTCCCTCGAAGACTGCCGTGATCCCCTATACTTGTGGGTTATCAGTCGGCCAACAACACCACCACGGACCTGGAAGTGGCCAGAGCAGCACCTGCAGCCCCATGGCTGCCTATGGTACCAGATCTGGGGATTTGGTGGGCTTGGCCGGGCCCGGGGCCTCTGCCCCGGCCCGCGTGCGAGGCTGCCGCTGATACGTCTCAAATGTATCTATAATTTCTTATGTTCCATGCTAGTTTTATGACAATACTCACATGTTTTATATACACTTTATATCGTTTTTATGCATTTTCCGGAACTAACCTATTAACCAGATGCCGAAGTGCAAGTTCCTCGTCGTTGTTTTGGTTCCAGAAAAGCTGTTCGGGCAATATTCTCGGAATTGGACGAAACAAAAGCCAAACCGCCTATTTTACCGAGACGGACCCAGAACACCGAAGGAGAGACGGAGAAGGGCCAAGGGGGCCCCACACCACCTGGCGGCGCGGCCAAGAGGGGGGCGCGCCCAGCTATGGGGTGGGCCCCTCGGGACCCCTCCGACGCCGCCCTTTCGCCTATATATTCCTCGCGACGCAAAAACCCTACATCAATCGATCATATTCCAGAAAGACTCCAGGGGCGCCGCCGCCATCACGAAACCTAGTTTCGGGGGTCAGAAGTTCCTGTTTCGGCACCCTGCCGGGACGGGGAATTGCCCCCGGAGTCATCTCCATCGACACCACCGCCATCTTCATCGCCATTGCTGTCTCCCATGATGAGGAGGGAGTAGTTCTCCTCCGAGGCTGAGGGCTCTACCGGTAGCTATGTGGTTCATCTCTCTCTCCCATGGTGTGATCTTTATGTGATCATGAGCTTTGTATCACTATTAATCTATGTGCTACTCTAGTGATGTTATTAAAGTAGTCTATTCCTCCTTCATGATGTAAAGTTGACAGTGTGTGCATCATGTAGTACTTGGCGTAGGTTATGATTGTAATCTCTTGTAGATTATGAAGTTAACTATTACTATGATAGTATTGATGTGATCTATTCCCCCTTTCATACCTATTGTTGACAGTGTGTATGCTATGTTAGTACTCGGTCTAAATTGCAACGGTCTATTATGCACTCTAGAGGTTACTTTAATATGAACTCCGGACGTTGTGGAGCTTGTTTACTCCGGCTTGAGGTGTGCTTTTGTAGCCCTACACAATGAATGGTGTTTGTTATCCAACAAGAGAGTGTAGAAAGTAGCATTTATTTATTCAGTTATGTGATCATTGTTGAGAGTGTCCACTAGTGAAAGTATGATCCATAGGCCTTGTTTCTAAGCATTGAAACACCGTTTCCAACAAGTTCTGTTACATGTTCGCTTGCTGCCATTTTATTTCAGATTGCAATTACTACTTACAATCATCCATATTATTTGTATTTCACTATCTTTTCGCCGAACTAGTGCACCTATACATCTGACAAGTGTATTAGGTGTGTTGGGGACACAAAAGACTTCTTGTATCTTAATTGCAGGGTTGCTTGAGAGGGATATCTTTGACCTCTAAGTTCGATAAACCTTGGATGATTCACTTAAGAGAAACTTGCTGCTGTTCTACAAACCTCTGCTCTTGGAGGCCCAACACTGTCTACAGGAATAGAAGCGTGCGTAGATATCAGCCGCCCTGGCCGCGCTGCCCGTCCGACTCCACTCACAGGTCGTTGCGCCGCCGCCCAACCGCCAGGCGCCGTTGACACCCACCCTCGCGCCGCCCGCCTCCACCAGACCGAGCTCGCGCCGCCTGCCGTGGCAGATGCTTCCGCGGAAGCCGCCGCCGCCCGAGCACGCACATCCCGCAGAGCCGCCGCGCCGCCGTCGAACGGCCCCGCCGCCACGCCCCCTGCCCGGCGCCGCGCCTCCCCGCACCGATGCCGCTCGCGCCGCCATCACCGTGAGGAGGAGAGAAGGCGCCACACCGCCGCCGACCGAGCTTTGCCCGGTGGCGCCTCCTGGCGGCGGCGAGGAGGGGGACGGGGCTGGCGGCGGCGGTGGACTAGGGTTTCGCCCTGGGACTCTCGGGAGCCCAGGACGAAACGGTTCGGTCTCGTCCGTTCTATGATCTTTAGCTTCAAGAAGTTCTAGTATCACCGACTGACTGACTGGGACCGTCTTACTGGTCGTTAACAGAACATGGTCTGAAACCGCACGAGAGGCTTTCAGCATGTTGCCCTGCACGTGACCGCAACATGCCCGTTTTCCGCTGGGATTTCAGCTAGGGCCTGCGTGCGTGACGCGCCGGTTCGCCGTGGTCCACAAACGCAGCGCCGCGCCGGCCGTTCCGGAGGCACACATGCATGCCGGTCTCGGCATCGCCACCGGCGCGAAAACGACCGGGGTTCCAGGAAGGAAGACGGCAGCGAAGTTCGGCGCGGCACCCTCCCCGGTTATTCCTCCCAGCGACGCCCGCCCGGGCGGCACCCTGTCGCGTCACTCCCTGTCCCTGAAAGACGCTCCGACGCCCCGTCGTCGACTGATCGACTTCACGCCGGGCAACACCTGTGATTTTTTTTTTTGCCGCGTTGGTCAGTCGGCACGCACATATATACATGTCCAGTGGATCTCTCCCATGCTCGCGTCGTGCCGTGAAAAAAGATATGAATTGACCGGTTCCCTCCGGCCACCGTCGTGGAAAAGACCGATCCGATGTAACGCAATTAATCCGTCTAGCAACTCTGTCACGGGCCAGTGCCCATAACCTGGCTTCCTTCGCGTCATGGGTTAAGAGCATCTCCAGTCGCGTCCCACAAAGCGTCCCCTAAAGGGATTTGGGGCGCGCCGGATAGAAAATGCGTTCCACCCGCTTCCCCCAAAGCCCATTTTTGTCCGGCGCGCCTCGATACGGTGTCCGGCGACCCGAGCCCGTCCCCGTCCCACAGGGGATGCACCGGGGACGCCGGACACAACGAAAAGCGAGGTGGGCTCCCACATGTCGGCGACTATTTGCATGAACCGTTGGTTCGCGCCTCTTTTCTCATCGCTCCTTCCTTCCCGCGCCTCTTTTCTCCTCGCTCCTTCCTTCCCACCCCACCGCCGCCGCTGGATTTCCGCCGGTTGGGCGTCTGATCTGTGCTGAGAGTCGGCACCGTTGTCGCGGCTGGGGCTCCCGCCGGTCGTGGCGCCGCCGCCGCGTCGCCAGCGCGTCCCAGAACGCGTCGTCAAATCCGCCCCACCTCCGCGCACAGAAGGTGCTCGACGACTTGCCAGGTAGGCGCGATTGGCCGCTGTTTGTTGCATCGTCTGCCTCAGCGCAATTTTAACCATTGATTTTGCTTTAGCCATGGACAGCGACGATGAGATGGTTGCCCTGCTGCTGGAGGACGAGCAAGCCTTCGACGACGACCTGCGGGAGCATTTGCTGATCATCGCGTCCCTCCAGGACATGCTTGACGCTGAGGCGGAGAAGAGGAAGAGGCCGCGCCGCGGAGGATCAAGGCCGGGAAGAAGGAAGTCCAAGCCCCGGCAGAGGATGGAGGGGCATGCCATGCTGCACAATGACTACTTCGCCAACGAGGCAACACATGCCGACAATTTTCGGCACTAGTACAGGATGAGCAAGGGGCTGTTCATGAATATCCTCCACGGCGTTCGAGAGTTCGACCCCTACTTCAAGCTCAAGCTCGACGCTGTAGGCGTCCTCGGGTTCTCGTCGATTCAGAAGTGCACCGCCGCCATGAGGATGCTTGCATACGGAGCACCTGCCGATACACGGGACGACTACCTTCGCATGAGTGAGTCTACTGCCATTGAGTGCATGTACAAGTTTTGCCGAGCTGTGGTGGGAAAGTTTGGCAAATACTACTTGAGAGGGCCAACTGCGGAAGAGACTGCAAGGATCATGGCACAAAATGCTGCCAGAGGATTTCCTGGAATGCTTGGAAGCATCGATTGCATGCACTGGGCATGGAAGAACTACCCGTTTGCTTGGCAAGGTATATACAAATGCCGTCATGGATATTGCAGTGTGGTGCTTGAAGCTGTGGCAGATTATGACCTGTGGATTTGGTATTCTTTCTTTGGCATGGCGGGATCATACAATGACATCAACGTGTTGCAGCGGTCTCCGGTGTTCAGCAGACTAGTGGAAGGGCATGCTCCACCATGCAACTCTGAGATCAATGGCCACCAATATACCAAAGGCTATTATCTAGCCGATGGTATATATCCAAAATGGGCCACTTTTGTCAAAACAATCTCGAATCCATCAGGTCTGAAGAACTCCCACTTTGCTACACGACAGGAGGCTTGCAGGAAGGATGTCGAGCGGGCATTTGGTGTGCTTCAAGCACAATTTGCCATTGTCCGGTACCCTGCTCTAAGCTGGTCTCACGACCAAATGTGGGAGGTGATGCAGGCTTGTGTGACCATGCACAACATGATCATCGAGGATGACCGCAAGAATCATGTTAGGTCACATGTTGGTCCCTATGAGTGTCAAGGCCCTCTTGCGGAGGTTGATCATGAGTTGCCTGCAGATTTTGCTGATTTTCTCGCCATGCACGCAGAGATCCGTGACAGCAATGTGCATGAGCAACTTCAAGCTGATCTCGTTGAGCATTTGTGGAGGATCAAAGGAAATACTGTGGTACCTTGATGTAGCATCTAGCCCTATTTATTATATTTGATTACTTGTTTTATTGTTTGTTGTAATTTAATTTGAAAACAATTCTCGCAAACATTTTTATTCATATGCTACATTTGATAAATGGTTTATGTGTTAAAAAAAGTAATTTAAATGTTTGGGGGCGGCGTTTGGGGGACGCGGCTGGGGAGCGACGTCCCCCAAAGGCGGCACGAACAAAACACGTCCCCCAAACGCTCAATCCGGCGCGGTTTGGGGGACGCTTTGGGGGACGCGGCTGGAGATGCTCTAAGCCACACGAGCGCGTGCGATTGCTTAACGGCAAACAGCTCCTCCCTCTCTGGATTAGGGCATTTTCAATGGGACGACTCATTCTATTTTGGCTCGATCGAGTCGGTTGTGCATGCTCCACTGGCACCATCAGGGCTCCTTTGATTCAAAGGATTTGCATAGGAATTGTGTAGGATTTGGTTCCTATGGGAAAAATTCCTATACATATTGTTTGATTCATAGGAACATATCCTATAGGAAAAATTCCTATAGGAATCTTGTAGTGTAATTCCTATAGGAAAAAAGCATTAGCTCATACCTCATGGAAAAATTCCTTGCTACAATCAAACAAACTTCATCTTCCTATAGGTTTCAAGAAGACATGTCATTCCAATCCTATACCTTTCATATTCCTATGTTTTTCCTATCCTTTAAATCAAAGGAGCCCTCAAAATGGAAAGACTGTGTGGACTGACCCTTCGTTTATCAAATTTGGGCCGCCGATGCATCGGGCCGGATAGCACGCACGCCCTCCCCTAGAACACCATGGCCCCTCCCGCTAGTTACACAGAAACCACTCCATTGCCTTCAAAAACCCCTTCACGAAAATTTGGCCGACGAGAAAGCAAGCGGAAGCGACGAATCCCGCTGCCACGCCAGCCACGCGTACCGCCGGCAAGAAGGTGGTCAAGCTGAAGAACGGAAGAAGCTCGCCAATGAATTCACGTCGGACGAGTGTCGGGTCGAGATGAAGAAGCAGGCACACTGAAGAGAGGCCGCTAGAGCTCGGGCAGCCGCCACGAACCTAGAAGAACATCGGCATAATGCGAACAGGCGCATCATTGCCGCGCGTGCCGAGGCCAACGACGAAGTACTGACGCAGAAAGCCACCCAACATGCCGTCATGATGATGAAGAAGGAGGCGATGAACGTGGCGTTCGGCCACGGTGTGGTTATTCCTCTGACCCCCCCAGGACATGCATGCCGTGATCGGCGCGTCATCGACGAGATCCGTCACGTCTACGCCGAGTGGCTAGCCTTCGCTTCAACCCAGGCAAGCATACACCATCCCAAGGCGACGGCCATGGGAGGCCTGCATGCAGGTGTCCCGACTTGGCGATCCCCGCGCAATGTCGTCAGTGACGTTTGGGAAAGGCGTCGACCTCAATCAATTACAACTTGAGGGTCCTGCATGAATCCAAACAGATCGATTTCTTCACCCCCCCTAGACCGGACCATACGCAGAGTACCAAACGCGTTCATAGAGTAATGCAGTTTTCTTGATAGAATTACCTAGTGGCACCTAGTCCATGAGCACCTGATAAATTTCTGGCCATAAAATATGTATTTACGGTTTTCAAAAAATTCCAAATGAAAATTTTGCATGCAGACGATGCATGTATATATATGTACGCGTCTTTTCTTATACTCAAATTGAAAATATGCAGCTTAGGTCAAAATGATAATTTTAAATAAATAGTATAAAGAAAACTACGGGACTTCCCTCTCCCAAAAAAATTATAACTTGCTGGTCAGATAACTATATAACTTAATACTAGAGTAAGTTTGGTCAGGTCAGGATTACGCAAGTTCTAAAAATAAGACATGCTAGAACTGGCTTCGATACCAAGCCAAGCGAAAGCGACGGGGTTTGCATGAGCAATCTCGCCTCGCGGCAATGCAAAACTGACAAAGAAAACGGAGCAAGCACGCCGCACGCCCCGCTGACCAACCAACCTAGGCCGGCTCGCTCACCCAATTAGCAGCAAAATCAAGAGTCAAAACCATGAACAGAAGCTGTAAGTAAAAAAATACTGCCAGATAGCTCAGATAAAATCTTTGATTGAATCAAATGCGAGAGAATACATGACACCAACCGGGACGCAATTGCGAACCGCGGCAAACTAGGCCGATCAGCCCCAGACCAACATTCATGGATGCTACAGCGATCGTCGCAGCAAACACGGCAGTTGACACCGCAGAAGCCGCCGGTGACGACGACAGCACCGTCACCGCTTACTCCGGGCCCGCCGGCGCCGCCATTTCCTCCATCGTCAACTGTTGACATCTCGTGACTGGGCAGTGGGGCCCAGGTGTCGGACGCCCAGGTGGGGCACTCATCCAACTCGCGCGCCCAGCTTGTGCGCGTCCTGTCTGATGCCAATTCGGCAATCCTCCCCTTTGCGCGCGCCATCACCTCGTGCTCCTCCTCCATGTCGGCCTCCGAGCAGCCGGACGATTCGACGGAGTCCGAGTCCGTCGCCGCCGACCAGTCAAGGACCGCTCGCGGCGACGGCTCGCCGGCGTAGTCGTCGTCGTGGGCGTCCGCGGCGAGGAACGGGTGGCGCAGCAGCAGCTCGCAGGTCCACCGCTCGCCGGCTTCGCGGAGGAGGCACCTGTCGAGGAAGTCGCGGCAGGGGTCAGAGAGGCACGAGGGGAGCTCGGGCCGCTTCCCGCCGAACCCGACTTGGAGCAGCAGCTCGCCGACCTCGAGCACGCCGCCGAGCTCAGACCACGGCCGCTTCCCGGTGAGCAGCTCCAGTGCCGTGCAGCCGAGCGACCAGACGTCGGACGCAGGCGTCGACGCGCCGCCGCGGGCCACCTCTGGTGACATCCACGCCGGCGTGCCGCGCGGGCCCCGGGGCGCCGCTTCCGACACGAGCCTCGCCGCGCCGAAATCCGCGAGCTTCGCGCCATCGCAGCCGTCGCTGCCGAGGAGCACGTTCCGCCCCTTTACATCCCCGTGCACCACCCCGGCGACGTCGTGCAAGTAGCACAGCGCGGCGGCCACTCGCCGCAGGACGCGCCGCGCCACGCGCTCGCCGAGGCCGCCCGTCGCCGTCACAGCGTCCGCAGCGGTGCCGCCCGGGACCAGCTCCATGTGCAGGTTCCTGGACGAGGCTGTGGCGTCGTCGCCCAGGTACGCCACGACGTACGGTGAGCTCAGCCGCTTGAGGATCCTTATCTCGCTCTCCAGGCACGCCATCGCGGCCGCCGGCGCGCCGCCCTTGGCGTCCACCGACTTGACAGCGAAGGCACGGCCCGTGGCCGTGTCGACGGCCAGGTGCACCGTGCCGAAAGCGCCCTTTCCGATGCATTTCCCGCGCGTCCACTCCATGTATGGCGAGCAGAGCAGCGAAACAGAGTAGCAGCTGAGAGAAGCAGAGGTGTGTGTGTGTGAACTGTGAAGGGAAAGGATGGTGTGAGGAGGCGCAAGAAGATGGCGAGCGTGCCGGTGGAGTATATATAGGTGTTGAGAGTTTTTCCCGGCGCTGCAATTTTTGTGGACGAGGATTTCGGGCGTCTGCACTTCACTTTTTGGCGGCGATTTCCTCAGGATTCGCATATATGGGATATTGAATTGCCCGAATATTTGTGGGATATATCTCGGAATAACTCATCATCAACAGCAACAGCAACTAGGGCCTCTTGGCTTTGCGTCGGAGAGCAAGTGGTGTGCAACTTGTGATGTTATCTTTGCTTGGGGGTGTGCCGCTCCGTTGAGGCCACATCACATGGGCGATGATCCTTTTCGGGTAACTTTGATGGATGGATTGGGGTTCAGTTTGGATAAGCAGATGGGCGTCATCTGCAAGGTTTTTGGTCAAGACAATCAGCATTAGTCCAGATTGCACACTACATACTGTCACATGTGACAAACATGGTTCTTGTTTTTCTTCACACATTATTATCGTTTTGCCACATTGATCGAGACAAAAGTCATCATGGTTGAGGTGACAAATTGATTTACATTGGAACCCTAACCACCTCCAAGTCACCCTAGGCGACTATGGGAATTCGCACCATCGCCGCAAGAAAACCACCACTAGCACACATAGCTACCCCACCGCCGCCGGAGGAGGCCGTTCCTGCCGGATGGCTGCGGGGTACCACTTTACCCCCCTTGATTTGTCGGGCATCGATCTGATAGGGTTGGTTGCTCGCGACGCGACCAGGTAGAAAATTCACATGGGGATTAATCCCAGGTGACCATTAAAAAAACTCGTCATGGCAAGATGGAAATTATTTGCAAGTTAAGGATGATTTTGAGAAAAATAATCTATTCTCCAAAGTTTGACACAAAATAACGTACCTAAAAATAATTTTAAAAATAACTCCTCTTCATGACTTAAAGGAGCGAGTAGTCATGCTCCATAGCATGAGGTCGTGGCTCCAGGCGACCCTGAGGCGTACACGCCACCGCCGCTACAAAACCACCCCTCCCGTGTGTAGCTACCTCGCCATCCGAAGGAGGCTATCCATGGCGAACGGCTATGAGGTGCTGGTTTCCCCATGCAATTGCCCCCCTCCCACCACGTAAATCCCCCACCAATCACCCACTCAAGTCCCTCCGATTCAGCGGCCAGCATGCTCCGCTGCCAGGCCTCGACCTGCTAGGCCGGCTGCTGGCAACGTGAGCGAGCAAGATTCTCTCTCTCCCTATGACTTTTCAAAAACTATGATAAAAATCAGGTGTGTATTGATTCTCTAGTGACCATTAAAAATTTGTCATGGTAAGATGGAAATTATTTGTGAGCTATGTGCCATCATGACGATATGAGCAGGTGTACTAATACGAACCGACATGTGAGGTCCGAGGAAATAGAGGCGATTGGGAGGTCCATGTAAAACCCATCTAGGGTTCCGTCCCCCTCGGGGGCGATGTCGTCGGGCTGTTCCATCTGGTAAGGTCTTGGAGACGTGGCGGACCACGACTACTCGCCGGCGGGAGGGTTCTCGTTCTTTGTTTAGGTTTTCTTTGTGTCTTCTTAGGGATGATGAGGCGGTGGTTATCTCCCAAAGTTAGAATAAGGGCTTCCCCACCCCATCCTCGCCCCGGTGATGCGTCTAGTGCTGGCACATGGTGTGTGGAGTTGTGTGTCTGCGAATTTTTTTCAATCTGCTCGGTTTTCGTGTTTGTTGGTATTATTTCAGGTTAGTCTCTTCCGATCCATGGTTCTTATCATTGCCGCTGGCTGCTGTTCTAGTGCGTTGGTCCTTTGTGATCTTAGCACGATGATTTTTCCATTTATAAACTACAAAAAAAGCCCTACTGTGACAATTTTTCCTGGATCCAGTGTTTGTAGTCATTGGTAGGTGGTCCAAAGACCTATTTGTAATTTTATTACTTTGTGGCACTTTTTTTTGTTGATGGTTATGAATAGATGGTGGAATTTGGAAGAAGAAAAAGCAAATTGGAATGATCTTGAAAATAAAAAACTTGTCAAGCACGGGTGCATCTGTACACATCAAACAATATACCGGACTCATGCGTCGACACATAACTACTACACGCTAGCGTCCAAGAAGCCAATCGGGTATATGGCCCCCAGATTTTTATTGGTGACGTATGACGTGAGCCTCCAAGAATTAGCAAGAAGATAGATAGACCACCAAAAACAGAGCACGCCACACTCCCTGTACACCACATGCACATCCGGACCTCGTTCTCGGTAGGTGACATGGCACACAAGGATGCGAGGTGGTTCCGTGCTGGCGGCACAGGCGAACCAAACAAAGTACGCGGAGGACGAAGGGAAGAGAACACGTAGAGGGCACTGCCGGAAAAGGTGTGGCCTGGGACTGGGATACGATGGCTGGATCGGCTCGTGGGTATCGCGTAGCGGCATTTCACACGCGCTCGTCGACGTCGCCGTCGCCGTCGCCGTACATGGGCGCCGCGGCGGACGGACGTGCTCGCGGCCGAGCCACACCCTACGCACTACATAGGCGCAAAGCGAGCCCCCGGCCCCATCCATCGTACGTACCGGTGCCAATGTGCGACGTCATGGTATCGGATGAGACGAAGTTTGACAGTTACTGTAGCTGCCCGCCTGCGTTGCTACGACGGTGAATGAGCCCCTGGCCCCATCCATCCCACTAATTTTTCTGTTTCGGAAAGCCTCGTATAATTGTGCAGAACTTTAATAATTGTGGTTTGCATTTGACAAGTCGGCAATCATTTGGAGCCGGTATGTATATCTCATAATCCACAGATTCCAAACAAATGATGCATGCGGAGTGATTAGCAATGATCCGATGGAACACTCTATATACGCCCAACTGCGCGGCACAACTCATGCGCCCCGTTTGGGTACCAATCCGTAACACTCAATGTTATGCTACGAATTTAAGATGCAACTAGTTTTTTTTTCCAACAGTATATATAAATTTATAGAGGTCTAAGTACAAAAACACTACCGCTCGCATTGTTGTGGACTCGTTGACAATGGTGCACATTGGAACCTTCAGTTATGTCTCCAAACGCGATGCTCCCAACAAAGTGATGACATCAAGGAGGCCACCATCGCGCCGATCCAACTCCGGACCTAGACTTTCGCCTAGAGACAACAACCGAACCGGGGTGAAGGCAAGGGAAGTATCAACTCACCTCGGGGAAGCTTCCAACAAGCGAAACGACACCCCAAGGCGCCGTTGTCACCGGCACTGACCGAAGGAGGGCAAGAATTTCATTCTCAAAACCGCACACCTCCCTCCCCACCCGTCGCTCCGGGACGGCTGTCAAGGTGTTAACCCCACCGCCGCCGCAACTCTTCACCATTGTGGCCCAAGTGTCGTGGACCTCCCGTGACCCGCCCGAACGAGAGCAATACTTCTTCCCGCAGCCCCCGCCCTTTATCCACCCCCTGCACGTCGAGAGCTCACTACACCACATGTGTCACCTCATGATAGTTTTGCTGCAACTGGAGCACTCAGCCCAAATAGAGCACGGATGGGCCTAGATCTATTCCGCAACACTAGCAACAGGCACCCCAGCGAAGGTTCCTCCGCGACCTCTATCACCTCTAGGAAGAACAACACTGGAGACCCGTCGTCGCGCCACCGGCCTGACCTCCATGGCCTAGGACAGCCACCGGCCTGGCCGTCGCATGCAGGTCACGCCGGCCCGTCCTCGTTGCGCGCCTGTCGTTCGGCTGGATTTTCATACAACGACTTCTTGGAAATCACGATCAAGTGGTATTAATCGTTGTGTTTCAGATGCATTTTCATACATAATTGACGCGTAGATGACACATGTCTCTATCCACGCTGGAAAATGCATCGGCCGGTGTCTAGCAATTTAGCAATGATCTAAATCAATAAACATACAACATGAACACTTAAAGACACGCTGCAATTATCCAGTACATGTACAAATCATTTTATAATGTCATTTAACACTGTGTTAGGGGGATAACCCCCGGTATGCCAAAGGCATGCCAAACCGGATGGTTTGAGCCATCGAGATACCGGTTTAATATTCTTACCGGAACACAAAGGTAGGAGTTTGGCTAAGTGAAGCTAAGCCGGTATCCCCAAGAGGGGTATACCGGAACCTGGTAAAGAAGATACCGGAAAGAAGAGCCTGTCGGCAGGACTGGTCAAAGATTCTCTTCAGAGCTAGAAGACAAGGATGAGCTAAGCAAAGTGGCTTTAACCACAGCCCTGGCGCCAAAGAGAGAGGTGACGCTGAAAGAAGCCGGAGGACGTCAGCGTCCCTGATTAAAGAAGACCCCGGCGTCATCCATGATTAAAGTAGCTTTGTAAAGTAGTTTGTCCAGTCAAAGATGCCATTAGGGTTTCTTGTTCTGTAAGCCACTCTCTCCCCTATATAAGGAGAGGGGGCACTGCCTCTTACGGGCGCGTGGACACAGAGGAGATTAGAGGATAGACCTTGTAACCAAGAACCTGTAAGCATGTTGAGATCAATGAAGCTAGCGATCTAGTGAAGAGTTCTTCCTCTTGTCTCTCTTCTTGCATACCAGCCGTTGGTTGGGTTCTTGAGGAAAGCATCCGGAAGTTCATCCCATCTAGTCGCAAACCCTCCCCCGAATCCTGTAGCGCCCATTCGGCCCCAACTTAAGCCATCCCATGGCATCTGCTCGTTCGCCACGACGACAGTTGGCGCCCACCGTGGGGCATGAAGTGGCGCTTGCTGGAGTTCACATTCGGGCGGGCATCCTCGACGTCGCCGGCCAGCGTACGGTCTCCGCGTTGGTGCAGCGCATCTACGCCATGGACTTCATCAACGACAACGCGGGCTGCTTCGCCAACGGCGGCATCTTCCCCAAGAACGGCCGCATCATCGAGTTCGGCAGCCACCGCATCTACTTCGGCACCGTTCCTGTACGCCAGTGCCTCTCGCCGGTACTGGTGGCGCCGGATCCGCCAAGGTGGCTACACGCTGGCCGTGCTCCAGGCAGCGTGGAGGTGATGATGGCAGGCGCGGTCGACGCCGGCAAAGAAGCTGCAGAAGAAGGCGCTGGACGTGCGGTTTCGACCCGTGCGGCCAAGCCACCGCTGGAGCGAGGCGCATGCGCAGCGGGAGCATCATCCGCGCCGCCGGAAACACCGCTCCAAGCGGCGATGAACGTCCTCGCCACCCCCATCGCGCAGAACATCGACCCGGCAGCGGCTCAGGCGGAGCTGGAGGCGCAGCGCCAAAAGATGCTCGAGAGCGGCAAGGACATCGCCAGGGCGCATCGCGAGCTGAACCTAACCCTACGTGAGTACAACGCTGCCCATGGCTTTGCTTCTGTTAGCGCACATGCTGCTAGGATACCGGAAAACCGGCTTAAAGCTCGCAATCTAGATCAGGATCTGCGCAAAGAAATTGCTACCGGTAAGAGTACATCTGCATCTGTGAGCATTGTAGAGAAACCTAAGTACAGTAGCCCGGATAAAACAATAAAAGCTGCTAAAGCTGCTGTAGCGCTGTGTGACTCGCTTTCCGGGGACGCTCTGGCAAAACAACAAGAGCGTGTCCGGGAACTTCTTGAAACTATCGAGCAGCAAAATGCTGAACAGCTTGATAGGCTAAACAAGGCTGTGGCTTCAAAATCCGCGCGTTCGACAAGGAATGCCGGTAGCAAGTCCCATGGGCAGGCTTCGTCCCCCATCCGGACAGAAGAAGGGAAAAAGAAGTGAATGCGCAGCAGATGACTGTGTATGATCCGGTTCTTGCCGGAAAGCAACAAGCCGGGCAATATGATGCCGGCAGAAAAGGACAAGGGGCAAACAGAGGATACGCCAAAGAGGGCTATGCCGGAAACAATCATGCCGGTAGATGATACGTCTCCAACGTATCGATAATTTCTTATGTTCCATGCCACATTATTGATGTTATCTACATGTTTTATGCACACTTTATGTCATATTCGTGCATTTTCTGGAACTAACCTATTAACAAGATGCCGAAGTGCCAGTTGCTGTTTTCTTCTGTTTTTGGTTTCAGAAATCCTAGTAAGGAAATATTCTCGGAATTGGACGAAATCAACGCCCAGGGTCCTATTTTGCCACGAAGGTTCCAGAAGTCCGAAGAGGAGACGAAGTGGGGCCACGAGGTGGCCACACCCTAGGGCGGCGCGGCCCACCCCTTGGCCGCGCGGCCCTGTGGTGTGGGGCCCTCGTGCCGCCTCCTGACCTACCCTTCCGCCTACTTAAAGCCTCCGTCGCGAAACCCCCAGTACCGAGAGCCACGATACGGAAAACCTTCCAGAGACGCCGCCGCCGCCAATCCCATCTCGGGGGATTCAGGAGATCGCCTTCGGCACCCTGCCGGAGAGGGGAATCATCTCCCGGAGGACTCTACGCCGCCATGGTCGCCTCCGGAGTGATGTGTGAGTAGTCTACTCCTGGACTATGGGTCCATAGCAGTAGCTAGATGGTTGTCTTCTCCCCATTGTGCTTAATTGTCGGATCTTGTGAGCTGCCTAACATGATCAAGATCATCTATCTGTAATTCTATATGTTGCGTTTGTTGGGATCCGATGAATAGAGAATACTTGTTATGTTGATTATCAAAGTTATGTCTATGTGTTGTTTATGATCTTGCATGCTCTCCGTTATTAGTAGATGCTCTGGCCAAGTTGATGCTAGTAACTCCAAGAGGGAGTATTTATGCTCGATAGTGGGTTCATGTCTCCGTGAATCTGGAGGGGTGACAAGAACCTCTAAGGTTATGGATGTGCTGTTGCCACTAGGGATAAAACATTGGTGCTATGTTCAAGGATGTAGTCACTGATTACATTACGCGCAATACTTAATGCAATTGTCTGTTGTTAGCAACTTAATACTGGAGGGGGTTCGGATGATAACCTGAAGGTGGACTTTTTAGGCATAGATGCATGCTGGATAGCGGTCTATGTACTTTGTCGTAATGCCCAATTAAATCTCACTATACTCATCATAATATGTATGTGCATGGTCATGCCCTCTTTATTTGTCAATTGCCCAACTGTAATTTGTTCACCCAACATGCTGTTTATCTTATGGGAGAGACACCTCTAGTGAACTGTGGACCCCAGTCCAATTCTCTATACTGAAATACAATCATCGCAATCTTTGTTCTACTGTTTTCTCGCAAACAATCATCTTCCACACAATACGGTTAATCCTTTGTTACAGCAAGCCGGTGAGATTGACAACCTCACTGTTTCGTTGGGGCAAAGTACTTTGGTTGTGTTGTGCAGGTTCCACATTGGCGCCGGAATCTCTGGTGTTGCGCCGCACTACATCCCGCCGCCATCAACCTTCAACGTGCTTCTTGGCTCCTCCTGGTTCGATAAACCTTGGTTTCTTTCTGAGGGAAAACTTGCTGTTGTGCGCATCATACCTTCCTCTTGGGGTTCCCAACGAACGTGTGAGTTACACGCCATCAAGCTCTTTTTCTGGCGCCGTTGCCGGGGATCTGAAGAAAAGTTACACCCCAGAGATTGCCAACTCCCACGGCAACAACTCTTTTTCTGGCGCCGTCGCCGGGGAGATCAAGACACGCTGCAAGGGGAGTCTCCACATCCCAATCTCTTTACTTTGTTTTGTCTTGCTTAGTTTTATTTACTACTTTGTTTGCTGCACTAAATCAAAATACAAAAAAATTAGTTGCTAGTTTTACTTTATTTGCTATCTTGTTTGCTATATCAAAAATACAAAAAAATTAGTTACTTGCATTCACTTTACTTGATTCATCATGTTTCCTTTTAATTTTACCACGAAAAACATACCGGTAGGACGTGGGTCTATAATTGGGAGAAATAATATAGAAGAATTTTTCAATCATGTCAGTACCGTTGAGGATTTTGAAGATAGACACTTGGTAGAACTTGCTCCCACTTATGAAATTGCCGCTGCTGCTTTAGTTCGTATGATGGAAACTAAATTTGTTAACCTCAATCCTATAATCCAACACATGTTTCTTACACTCGGTGATATGGAAGAAGGGGAAAAGAAAGACTTTGTTTTAGAAACCCTTCTTAGAGAATTTGGTGGTATAGCAAGAGAGGCTAGAAAGGTCTTTGCTAAATTTAATATGCTTGGTTCTTATACCAATTTTGTTAGTCTCCTTGAAAAGATGGACATGGATAGAATAAGATACACTAATAATATTGATGATGGTGGGGAGATCAAAGCGCCAATACCATGTAAACTCTTAGCTATGAATGATGCACTAGAAAATAACTATGCTTGGCTTGTTCCCGAAAATTTGTTTGATGAGAGTAGCAAGCCCAAGACTAATGAAAAGGGAGACGCTAAAACTTATATATCTAATATACTATGCCTGGTTGAGAAAACTCCACACCCCTCTGAAGATGCACCACCCTTTGATAATACTTGATACACACTTTCTGCGCCTAGCTGAAAGGCGTTAAAGAAAAGCGCTTATGGGAGACAACCCATGGTTTTTACCTGCAGTACTTTGTTTTTATTTTGTGTCTTGGAAGTTGTTTACTACTGTAGCAACCTCTCCTTATCTTAGTTTAGTGTTTTGTTGTGCCAAGTAAAGTCGTTGATAGAAAAGTTCATACTAGATTTGGATTACTGCGCAGAAACAGATTTCTTTGCTGTCACGAATCTGGGATGTTTTCTCTGTAGGTAACTCAGAAAATTATGCCAATTTACGTGAGTGATCCTCAGATATGTACGCAACTTTCATTCAATTTGAGCATTTTCATTTGAGCAAGTCTGGTGCCTCGATAAAATTCGTCAATACGAACTGTTCTGTTTTGACAGATTCTGCCTTTTATTTCGCATTGCCTCTTTTGCTATGTTGGATGAATTTCTTTGATCCATTAATGTCCAGTAGCTTTATGCAATGTCCAGAAGTGTTAAGAATGATTATGTCACCTCTTAACATGTTAATTTTTATTGTCGCTAACCCTCTAATGAGTTGTTCTAAGTTTGGTGTGGAGGAAGATTTCAAGGATCAAGAGAGGAGTATGATGCAACATGATCAAGGAGAGTGAAAGCTCTAAGCTTGGGGATGCCCCGGTGGTTCACCCCTGCATATTCTAAGAAGACTCAAGCGTCTAAGCTTGGGGATGCCCAAGGCATCCCCTTCTTCATCGACAACATTATCAGGTTCCTCCCCTGAAACTATATTTTTATTCCATCACATCTTATGTGCTTTGCTTGGAGCGTCGGTTTGTTTTGTTTTTTTGTTTTGTTTGAATAAAATGGATCCTAGCATTCACCTTGTGGGAGAGAGACACGCTCCACTGTAGCATATGGACAAGTATGTCCTTAGTTTCTACTCATAGTATTCATGGCGAAGTTTCTTCTTCGTTAAATTGTTATATGGTTGGAATTGGAAAATGATACATGTAGTAATTGCTATAAATGTCTTGGGTAATGTGATACTTGGCAATTGTTGTGCTCATGTTTAAGCTCTTGCATCATATGCTTTGCACCCATTAATGAAGAAATACATAGAGCATGCTAAAATTTGGTTTGCATATTTGGTCTCTCTAAGGTCTAGATAATTTCTAGTATTGAGTTTGAACAACAAGGAAGACGGTGTAGAGTCTTATAATATTTACAATATGTCTTTTATGTGATTTTTGCTGCACCGGTTCATCCTTGTGTTTGTTTCAAATAAGCCTTGCTAGCCTAAACCTTGTATCGAGAGGGATTACCTCTCATGCATCCAAAATACTTGAGCCAACCACTATGCCATTTGTGTCCACCATACCTACCTACTACATGGTATTTTCCGCCATTCCAAAGTAAATTGCTTGAGTGCTACCTTTAAAATTCCATCATTCACCTTTGCAATATATAGCTCATGGGACAAATAGCTTAAAAACTATTGTGGTATTGAATATGTACTTATGCACTTTATCTCTTATTAAGTTGCTTGTTGTGCGATAACCATGTTCACTGGGGACGCCATCAACTACTCTTTGTTGAATTTCATGTGAGTTGCTATGCATGTTCGTCTTGTCTGAAGTAAGAGCGATCTACCACCTTAGGGTTAAGCATGCATATTGTTAGAGAAGAACATTGGGCCGCTAACTAAAGCCATGATCCATGGTGGAAGTTTCAGTTTTGGACAATATCCTCAATCTCATATGAGAAAATTATTAATTGTTGTTACATGCTTATGCATAAAAGAGGAGTCCATTATCTGTTGTCTATGTTGTCCCGGTATGGATGTCTAAGTTGAGAATAATCAATAGCGAGAAATCCAATGCGAGCTTTCTCCTTAGACCTTTGTACAAAGTGCATAGAGGTACCCCTTTGTGACACTTGGTTAAAACATGTGCATTGTGATGATCCGGTAGTCCAAGCTAATTAGGACAAGGTGCGGGCACTATTAGTATACTATGCATGAGGCTTGCAACTTGTAAGATATAATTTACATGATACATATGCTTTATTACTACCGTTGACAAAATTGTTTCATGTTTTCAAAATCAAAGCTCTAGCACAAATATAGCAATCGATGCTTTTCCTCTATGGAGGACCATTCTTTTACTTTCATTGTTGAGTCAGTTCACCTATTTCTCTCCACCTCAAGAAGCAAACACTTGTGTGAACTGTGCATTGATTCCTACATACTTGCATATTGCACTTATTATGTTACTCTATGTTGACAATATCCATGAGATATACATGTTATGAGTTGAAAGCAACCGCTGAAACTTAATCTTCCTTTGTGTTGCTTCAATGCTTTTACTATGAATTATTGCTTCATGAGTTAACTCTTATGCAAGACTTATTGATGCTTGTCTTGAAGTACTATTCATGAAAAGTCTTTGCTTTATGATTCACTTGTTTACTCATGTCATATACATTGTTTTGATCGCTGCATTCACTACATATGCTTTACAAATAGTATGATCAAGGTTATGATGGCATGTCACTCCAGAAATTATCTTTGTTATCGTTTTACCTGCTCGGGACGAGCACAACTAAGCTTGGGGATGCTGATACGTCTCCAACGTATCGATAATTTATTATGTTCCATGCCACATTATTGATGTTATCTACATGTTTTATGCACACTTTATGTCATATTCGTGCATTTTCTGGAACTAACCTATTAACAAGATGCCGAAGTGCTAGTTGCTGTTTTCTGCTGTTTTTGGTTTCAGAAATCCTATTAAGGAAATATTCTCGGAATTGGACGAAATCAACGCCCAGGGTCCTATTTTGCCACGAAGCTTCCAGAAGTCCGAAGAGGAGACGAAGTGGGGCCACGAGGTGGCCACACCCTAGGGCGGCGCGGCCCACCCCTTGGCCGCGCGGCCCTGTGGTGTGGGGCCCTCGTTCCGCCTCCTGACCTACCCTTCCGCCTACTTAAAGCCTCCGTCGCGAAACCCCCAGTACCGAGAGCCACGATACGGAAAACCTTCCAGAGACGCCGCCGCCAATCCCATCTCGGGGGATTCAGGAGATCGCCTCCGGCACCCTGCCGGAGAGGGGGATCATCTCCCGGAGGACTCTACGCCGCCATGGTCGCCTCCGGAGTGATGTGTGAGTAGTCTACCCCTGGACTATGGGTCCATAGCAGTAGCTAGATGGTTGTCTTCTCCCCATTGTGCTTAATTGTTTGATCTTGTGAGCTGCCTAACATGATCAAGATCATCTATCTGTAATTCTATATGTTGTGTTTGTTGGGATCCGATGAATAGAGAATACTTGTTATGTTGATTATCAAAGTTATGTCTATGTGTTGTTTATGATCTTGCATGCTCTCCGTTATTAGTAGATGCTCTGGCCAAGTTGATGCTAGTAACTCCAAGAGGGAGTATTTATGCTCGATAGTGGGTTCATGTCTCCGTGAATCTGGAGGGGTGACAAGAACCTCTAAGGTTATGGATGTGTTGTTGCCACTAGGGATAAAACATAGGTGCTATGTTCAAGGATGTAGTCACTGATTACATTACGCGCAATACTTAATGCAATTGTCTGTTGTTAGCAACTTAATACTGGAGGGGGTTCGGATGATAACCTGAAGGTGGACTTTTTAGGCATAGATGCATGCTAGATAGCGGTCTATGTACTTTGTCGTAATGCCCAATTAAATCTCACTATACTCATCATAATATGTATGTGCATGGTCATGCCCTCTTTATTTGTCAATTGCCCAACTGTAATTTGTTCACCCAACATGATGTTTATCTTATGGGAGAGACACCTCTAGTGAACTGTGGACCCCAGTCCAATTCTCTATACTGAAATACAATCTACTACAATACTGTTCTACTGTTTTCTGCAAACAATCATCTTCCACATAATACGGTTAATCCTTTGTTACAGCAAGCCGGTGAGATTGACAACCTCACTGTTTCGTTGGGGCAAAGTACTTTGGTTGTGTTGTGCAGGTTCCACGTTGGCGCCGGAATCTCTGGTGTTGCGCCGCACTACATCCCGCCGCCATCAACCTTCAACGTGCTTCTTGGCTCCTCCTGGTTCGATAAACCTTGGTTTCTTTCTGAGGGAAAACTTGCTGCTGTGCGCATCATACCTTCCTCTTGGGGTTCCCAACGAACGTGTGAGTTACACGCCATCAGTAGACAAGAAACCGGGCAAAATTATCGGGCTGCAAGGGCAGCGTACGATGAGGAGGAAATAGATCCCCCAAGGTACCGGCAGGCAAGGGCCGCGGTACCGGAATGTTATGATGAAGCTGATTCTGCAGGACCGGCAGCATACCGGAACCCGTTGGGAGAACGCTTGGGAGAAAGGTACCTACCGGAACGGGATGCGAGGCACCGGCTGGATAGAGTGTACTTGTCAGAAATGATCGAGGAGGAAGGTCCCCCAGGCCCAAAGTGCTTTGGCCCAAGGATCATGAAGGAAAAACCACCAGTTCGCAACTTTATGTTGCCCCGTGACACAAAAACATACGATGGCACTACAAAGCCGGAAGACTGGCTCGCGGACTATGTAACCGCGGTATACGTCGCAGGCGGTGGAGGAACCGTAGCTGGAGGAGGAAACCGGCGATGGGCCGTGAGAATCATACCGTCATTTTTGGTTGGACCGGCAAGAATCTGGTTAAACAACTTGTCGGCAGGAAGCATAAATGGCTGGCTGGATTTTGAGGAAGCCTTTGTGAGCAATTTCAGCAGCACCTATCAGAGGCCAAACAGGCCGCAGCAGCTCGCTCTGTGTATACAGCGCCAGAACGAAACAGACCGGGATTATCTAGCCCGGTGGAACACCACAAGGAACTCCTGTGAAGGGGTAATCGAGGCACAGGCCATTGCTTGGTTTAGCAGTGGGTGCAGGAGAGGTTCACTGTTGTGGCAAAAGCTGCAGCGGAACATGCCGACAACGTTGGCAGAGATGATACGTGTGGCAGATAGCTATGCGTTGGGAGACCCGACGCAGCCGGCGGTACAACCTGAGCCGGAACAGCAGCGCCAAGAGCAACACCGGGATAACCGGAATAATAAGAGAAGGGAAGATTTTCCGGATCGAAGGTACGGTCCGCAGCAAGTTGCTGCAGTGCAAGAAAACTCTGAGGCCAGCGGCAGTCAGAGGCAGAGAACCGGATCGCAGCCATGGGCAGGTCCTAAAAAGCAGTGGGTAGAAAAGAAGCCCTGGGTTCAGAAAAAAGAACTGGCAAGAACCCGCAAAGTACACCATGGAAGCTGCCATGGACCAGCCTTGCCGGTGGCATACGCCGAACCCGGCACACCCGTCAAACCATCTGACAAAGGATTGTACTTGGACCAAGTACCTGATGCAAAAGGGAACGGTAAAAGATGCACAACCACCACAAGACATGCCGCGGCAACAACAGCTACCACCACCACCACCGCTTACCGGGGCAAACGCCTTACCGGTGCAGCCAAACCGGCAACAAGACATCAAGAGGTTAACCAGGTGATGGAGGGCAATGACCAACCACCTCCACCGGCACCTTTGGGCCGGAATGTTTACAAAGATCCGGATATGTGCTGCGTTGTGTTCGTAACTGAGCCAACCGACAAACAAAGCCTGTATCGCCGTTCTATGGAAGTGAACGCGGTGATGCCGGCAATACCAAAATATATGCTATGGTCTGATCAAGAGATCTCATGGTCATTCAAGGATCACCCTAAGGTCATGCCGAACCCGGGTGGCTATGCTCTCGTTTTGGACCCAATCATGCAAGGGCCAAATGCTCGAGTCAAATTCAGCAAGGTGCTGAAAGACAATGGAAGCAGCATAAACATCATGTACCGGCACACCATGAACATGCTGGGCATAACAGAAAACATGCTTCAGCCAACGCGCACAACGTTCCATGGAATCGTTCCGGATCGTCTGCGCACCGGTTGGAAAAGTCCGGGTGGATGTGTCATTTGGAGGACGTGACAATTGCCGGGTTGAAAACCTTGAGTTTGAGGTGGTGGACTTAGATAGTCCTTACCATGCTTTGCTGGGAAGACCAGCGTTGGCTGCTTTCATGGCCTCGACTCACACGGCGTATCTCAAGATGAAGATGCCGGCACCTCGTGGACCCTTGACTGTGGTGGGAAACTACAAAGTCTCACTGGAAACAGCTTCCGCCGGATCGAATCTAGCAGAATCACTGGTGATTGCTGAAGAGAAGAGGAGGATGCAAACCTGGCTCAGTCCTCACAGCTGAGCTTAGCGGCAATGAGTGCAAACTTGGGCACACGGGCGTTCAAACCAACCAAAGAGACGAAGGACATTGTGCTGGATCCAGCTTACCCTGAGCGCACCGTTCGTATCGGTGCCGGCATGAATGAAGCATAGGAAAGCGCGCTCGTCAGCTTCCTCCGTGAGAATCGGAATATCTTTGCCTGGTCTACTGATGACTTGGTAGGTGTTCCGAGGGAGCTGGCTGAGCACTCATTAAATGTCCAGAAAGACGCAAAGCCGGTAAGGCAGCCGCTGCGCCGGTTTGCTGAAGACAGGAGAAAGATCATTGGAGAAGAGGTGACAAAGTTACTGGTTGCCGGTTTCATTGTGGAGGTACTGCACACCGAGTAGCTAGCCAATCCGGTGCTGGTCGAGAAGAAGAAGGAAGAAAACATGGAAGCAAAAGCTCCAAAGGTGTGGCGCATGTGCATCGACTATACCAACTTGAACAAAGCTTGCCCGAAAGAACCTTTCCCCTTACCCCGGATCGATCAAGTGATTGATTCCACTGCAGGATGTGAGTTGTTGTCTTTCTTGGATGCTTATTCCGGTTTCCACCAAATCCCCTTGAAAAAGGAAGATCAAATAAAAACTGCGTTCATTACCCCGCACGGGGCTTATTGCTATGTCACTATGCCTTTCGGTTTGCGCAACGCTGGTGCAACGTACCATCGCTGTATGCAAAAATGCTTGTTTGATCAAATCGGAAAAAATGTGCAAGTCTATGTGGACGATGTCGTAGTAAAAACTAAGGTAAAAGAAACCTTAATCGATGACCTCCGGCAAACATTTGATAACTTAAGAAGGTTCCGGATGAAGCTCAATCCGGCAAAGTGTACCTTCGGTGTCCCAGCCGGCAAGTTGCTTGGCTTTCTCGTATCAAGCCGGGGCATTGAGGTAAATCCGGTAAAAATCCGGGCAATCGAAAGAATGACAATACCGCGCGATCTAAAAGACGTGCAAAAGTTTACCGGTAGCTTGGCATCGCTAAGCCGGTTCATAAGCAGGTTGGGAGAAAAAGCTCTGCCACTCTATGCTCTCATGAAAAAATCTGACACGTTTGTCTGGACCCCTCAGGCAGACGCGGCGTTTAAAGAGCTAAAAACAATGTTGGCTACAGCACCTATACTGGCTTCACCTCTAGAAAGAGAGCCTATGCTATTATACATAGCAGCAACAAACCGGGTTGTGAGCGTAGTGGTTGTAGTTGAAAGAGAAGAGGAAGGAAAAACCATCCAGAGGCCGGTATACTACCTGAGCGAGGTGCTCTCCCTCTCAAAACAAAACTACCCTCACTTCCAAAAGATGACTTATGGCGTGTACATGGCCGCCACAAAGCTCAAGCATTACTTTGAAGAACATCCTATGAAGGTGGTGAGTGAAGCACCAATTTCCGATATCATGTGCAACAAGGACGCTAGCGGAAGGATTGCAAAGTGGGCAATCCAGATATCACCATATGTACCAGTGTACGAAAGGAGAGATGCCATAAAGTCACAGGCTTTGGCTGATTTCCTCGTCGATTGGGCGGAGATGCAATACAAGCCGCCGGATCAGAAGATAGAATACTGGAAAATGCACTTTGATGGATCCAAACTCAAAGAGGGTCTAGGTGCTGGTGTGGTGCTTACCTCGCCAAAAGGAGATCATCTCCGGTATGTTTTGCAAGTGCATTTCAGGGCATCGAACAATGTCGCTGAATATGAGGCCTTGATCCATGGGTTAAAGGTCGCAAAAGAAATTGGTGCGCACCGGATCATTTGCTATGGAGATTCAGATCTTGTGGTGCAGCAATGTTCCGGGGATTGGGACGCAAAGGATGCAAACATGGCTTTGTATAGGTTTCACGTGCAAAAGATTGCCGGCTTCTTTGAGGGCTGTGAGTTTCACCATGTGCCAAGGGCAGAAAACGAAGCCGCGGATGCTTTGTCCAAGCTGGGCTCATCTAGGCAGGAAATTCCTCCCGGAATAGCCTTGGAACACTTAAGAGTACCATCAATCAAACCAAGCCCGGAATCGGAATCAATTTTCGTACCGGAATCGCACATAGTACCCATGGACATCGATGAAGGAAACCCGGGGACTGCACCGGTAAACTCGGGGACTGCTCCGGCAAGCTCGGGGACTGCTGCAGCCGTACCGGAAGAAATGATGCTGGTAGATAGCATGGAGATAGATGCACCGGTGTTTTTGGTTCGAGATACACCGTCGTGGGTTAAACCTATTAAGGAATTCCTGATCAACGGCACTTTGCCGGATGACGAAAATGAATCAAGAAGAATCCAAAGAAGGTCCAAGGCATACACATTCATCAACGGTGAGGTATACAAGAGAAGCGTTACCGGTGTCCTTCAAAGATGTGTGGAACCGGAAGAAGGAAAAGAAATGCTTGAGGAGATTCACCAAGGAGAATGTGGGCATCATGCTTCGTCAAGGGCGCTGGTAGCAAAGGTGTTCCGGCATGGGTTCTATTGGCCCACTGCTTTGGAAAATGCTGAGGATTTGGTAAGAAAATGCAATGGGTGCCAGATGTACGCCAAGCAAAATCATACCCCAGCGTCCGGTTTAAAAACCATACCGTTAACTTGGCCATTCGCTGTTTGGTGCCTTGATATGGTTGGCCCATTCAAAACTGCAAGGAGCAGCTTGACCCACATCTTGGTTATGGTGGATAAGTTCACCAAGTGGCTAGAAGTGAAACCTATCGCAAAGTGCGATGGGCATACAGCGGTGAAGTTCTTGAAAGATGTCATTTTGCGGTATGGATACCCGCACAGCATCATCACTGACAATGGAACCAACTTTGCTCAAGGTGAGTTCAAAAGGTTTTGTGAGGACAACAACATCCGGTTGGATTTGTGCTCAGTAGCACACCCACAAGGCAATGGCCAAGTGGAAAGAATGAATGCTTTGGTACTTTCCGGTATCAAACCAAGGCTCATTGAAGCGGTAGAAAAGTCACCAGGGTGTTGGCTTGATGAGCTACCATCAGTGTTATGGAGCATAAGAATAACTCCAAACCGGTCCACCGGATACACTCCACTCTTCATGGTATATGGAGCAGAAGCGGTCATTCCAACCGATATCATCCATGACTCACCAAGGGTACAGCTCTATACTGAGCAAGACGTCAAAGAGGCCAGAGAAAATGATGTGGATTTGCTAGAAGAAGCAAGACAGTTGGCATTGGCAAGAACAGCCATTTACCAGCAGAACCTCAGACGCTATCATAGCCGGAAGGTTAACCCGAGAGTATTCCGGGAAGGAGATCTGGTGCTACGCCTAGTGCAGCGCACTGAAGGCCGGCATAAGCTCTCACCACCATGGGAAGGTCCCTTCATTGTGAGCAAAGCTCTTCACAACGATGCCTATTACTTGATCGATGCACAGGAATGGAAAAACGGAAAGGCGGACAGGTCCGGAGAGGAGAGCAAGCGTCCATGGAACGTAGCTCTGTTGCGTCCTTTCTACTATTAAAGTTGTGGAGTAAGAAGTTCCTTTTTGTACCTTATATGCTATGAATAAAAAGATGTCGGAACCTTGAATGAATCTCGGGGACTGCCCCAACCTAAGTTGCATGCAACATGTTTATTTTTTCAGTTCACCGGTTGTTTAGTGAACATTTTTTCTTTCCGGTTTAGTAGCGTGCTAAACCTACCGGAGTCTTCGACTCTGCTGCTGTCCGCAAACCGGCTTCATGGCAAGCAAGATAAACCGGTAGCAACTAAGCACGCGAACTGCGAAGAGAGAGAGTGGGAACAAACAATCCGGAAAAATTTAACTAACCCCGGTCAAACCGGTTTTTTGCAAAATTTTGAAGTTATTTCTAAGTTCAAGAAAATGCTTGTTTGGTGAAAGAACCTTGTGCTCATACGCCAAAGAACGCCCAGAGAAGGCAGGCAGAGCCAAGGCAAAAGAACCAAGTGTGCATCGAATTGGATGCGGAAACAATTTGGAAATCTTTGCAGTGCAGGATAAAAGAAAAACCAAAAGCAAATATGTTAAGGCAAACTTAAGATAATTAACTACCGGTATAACTTACCGGCATAAATTGTTGTACGGCAACCAAAAGCGAACTTAGATTTTTACATCATAAACCCTGGCATACCGGGGTAGAATTTAACGGGGCATTGTTTTGAGATAAACAGGACCGAAAGACATAACACAGGTAAACTTTCAAGCAAGTAGATGATCAGGCAGCGGGGGCTTCCGGAGGAGCATCTCCAGCACCGGCATCGCCCAGAGGCTCCTCCTCGGCTTCATCCTCCTCCTCGTCGAGGTAGTCCTGAACGTCAGGAGGGGGAGGGATGAAGGTGCGCATATCGGCGTACTCCGCGATGTGGTACGCACGATCCTGCCGCTTAGCGGTGAGGATCGGGTCCAAATCGGTTTCCGCGCCTTCACGCACTCCGGTGAGGGCGTCCAAGTTCAGCTCCGGATACCATGAACAGGCAACGCGGAGTGCAGAGTCTGCTCCAGCGCGGGCAGCGGAGCACTGCCACTCGCGGATCCTCCTGCCGGCACCCTTGAGGCGGTCGCTGATCAGCGAGAAAGTATCCGGCACCTCCTCGCCAGGCCTCAGAGTCCTGAAGAGCTGGGTAGCTACATCAGGAATATCAGAGAGGTTACGATCTATGGCGCGCATGTGAGACACCCGCGCGTTCAACGCAACCAGATGGTCATAGGGGGTCCACGGCACGTCAAGATTCTTCTGGGCCTGGGCAACGCGGTGCTCATCAACCTTCTTGATGGCGAACCTCTGAGAGTCTGGGAAGAGGCCTGTGCAAAGAAAGAAAGAGGCTAAGGAAAGGCATCCGGAAGAAAATGCAGCCGGAAAGAAAGCTAATGGAAAGAAAATGCGAACGGAAGAAAAAAGCTTATAAGCAGAAATCGGAAAAGGGAAAAGGAAGAAACTTACGGTAGGCATGTGCATCAGTTTGCACGACCAGCCGGTCGTACTCCTTCTGCTCCGCCTCGAGCCGCGCGACCTTCTCCTCGGCAGCTTTCTGCACCTTGGCCAGCTCCTCCAGCTCAGCCTGCAACACCATGTTGGAGTTTCTGGCATCCTCAAGAGCCTCATGCATCTTGGCCGCTGCGTCAGCTTCAGCAGCTTTCAGAGCCTTAGCATGGTCAAGGCCCAGCTGGATGAACTGGGACTTGAGCTCCTGGTAGCTGGTCTTTTGGGCGCTCAGCTCCTCCTGATGCTGCCGGATGAGCTGGTCCTTCTCCCCTGAAACCCGGAAAAGAAGATGTTAACAAAGTTGTACTATTAAGATGAAAAGAAAACCAAGCCAACAGGAAAGAGGGAAAGTTGTACGTTGGGCGGCGGCGAGCTGCTCCTTGAGAGCCTCAATGGAAGCTTCCGGGATCACTGTTAAGCAAAAATTATAAGTGTTAGGAGGAAAAAAGGTTTCCGGTAAAAAGATGCCGACGGTACAAAAACTTACCTTGGCACTTATCGTGTGCCTCAGCGAGATCCCGATGCTCCCATAGAAGCTCCTCAAAGAGGACCTTCCGAGCGTCAGCCGTGAGCTGTTCAAGAAAAAGAGATTAGCTAAGTTTTGCGCTAAGAACAAGGTTCTTAACCTGAAACTTGGGGACTGGCAGTGCTAGTTTCGCGCGTTTTTAAGCTAAGTTTTGCGCTAAGAACAAGGTTCTTAACCCGAAACTCGGGGACTGGCAGTGCTAGTTTCGCGCGTTTTTAAGCTAAGTTTTGCGCTAAGAACAAGGTTCTTAACCCGAAACTCGGGGACTGGCAGTGCTAGTTTCGCGCGTTTTTAAGCTAAGTTTTGCGCTAAGAACAAGGTTCTTAACCCGAAAATCGGGGACTGGCAATGCCGGTTTCACGCTAAGTTTTTAAGTTAAAGTTTTGTGCTAAAAGCTGCGCTCTCACCACAAAACTCGGGGACTGGGAAGATAGACAAGAGAGAAACCGGCATGAAACTGAAGAAAAGATAGAAAAAATCCGGAAGTAAGGGAACCGGCAAAAGTTGAAAAGAGTGCTGGAAACTTACCCTTAGATTGTTCGTGGAATCAAACCACGCGTTGTCAAGCTCCTTCACGGCTCGGCGGAGCCGCATGAAATGCTCCTCGGAGCGTCGGTCCCCAGCAGGGTCTGGCGCCGGCTGCCTGTCTTTGCCCACGCCGCGGGTCGCCGGGGTCACATCCGCGGCGTTCCACTGCTGGGCATAGGGCAGCAGATGCCCCAGCTCCCGGCCCCCGCGCCGGAACTCAGTGATGCGGCCGAGCAAGCCGGTGGCCTTCCCGCTGACATCGCTGGCGGCCTTCCCGCTGACATCGCTGGCGGCCTTGGAGACATGCAGCACCAAGGGCTGCTGTCCACCGGAAGGGGTCTTGGAGGCCGTCGCCTTCCCCTTGGCAAGCTTGGAGAGCTTGAGCGGCGGCGCAGTTGGAGCAGCCCCGGCAGGTTTGGGGCGAGGGGCATCCGGCGGCGGCGTTGGAGTGGTTCTTGGAGAAGGGGGTGCGCTAGGGGCACCACCCATGTTGGAACTTTCCGGCATGGAGGTTTCCGGCGCGGAAGTTGTCTTCTTTTCAAGGACGGGAGGAACCAAAGGTTCCGCCCGCCCGGCAGCTTTTTCCTCAGCGCCGATGTTGCTGGCGCCGGTATCCTGGTTCTCTGGAGGGAGGAAAGAATCCTCCTCCGTGCGGTGTTCTGGCGGTGTAGGGGCCGCACGCCCTGAACTTGTTGTGCCCCCCAGAGGGGAGGCAGAGGTGTTGCCGGCACCAGATGGTGCCGGGCTTGAGCGAGGAGGAGGGGTTGAGGTCCTTGCGGAACCTTCAGAGCCCGCTGGCCTTGAGCCAAGCTTGAGCGCAGGGCTGAGAAAAAGAAAGAAAAATAGTTGGAGAAAAGAAACCGGAAAAAGAACTTGGCAAAAAGAGACAAGCAAGAAAACAAGAAACTTACCCGGAAGCGGTCGGCATCTGCTTGCGCCCGTAGCGCCGCATGCCTACTTCCTTCTCCCCCAAAGGCTCCGTCCGGAAGCGTTTAGAGGGAGGGGCCTGGCTGGAACCGGCATCAGATGCCGGCGCTTTGTGCTTCTGGCCCTGGGCCATGAGCTTGTCCACAAACTCATGACCGGCCTCGGCGCGCAAGGGCGGCGCGTGCTCGTGGATCTATGAGTTAAAGATAGCTAAGAAAAGATTCGCAGAAAAGCGATAACGAAAGAAGTATAAGAAACCGGAAAAGAAAAGTACCTCAAGCACGGTCAGATCGTCAGAAGAGCCGGTTGGCTTCGGCGGAGATCTGCCAAGGCGCGAAGCCAGAGTCTTGCCCATCTTCAGATCCTTCCAACGGATGTAAGGATCCGGGTCGAAGGAATCAAGCGCGCGCTTCACGCAGATCCCACGCCGCTCTGCGTGAATGGTGGGGAAGCGGTCCTTGGCCTGAAACAAGAAAAAAGAAGGTTAATAAGAGTAAAAAGTTACCGGCAAACCGACCCTAATTGCGTAATCTCTTACTTCTTGGGTCGGAGGGTTAGAAGTGCTGAGGGGAAGGAAGCCCCATTCCCAGTCAAACGGCATGCCAGTTTGGCAGATTTGCCTAGCCTTGCGGACGACGTCCTTGTTGCTAAGAGGACGACCGGTGATCTTGGTGGGATCGCCAGGACCGAACATCTCGCTCATCCTATGCTGCCGGCGCTTGAGAGGAAGCACCCGGCGCGAAATAAAAGTGCGGATGATATCATCCGAGCAGATGTTGGTCTCCTTCTTCAAAGTGGCCATGAAGCGTACCACCCGGTTGGTTTCAATGTGATCCGTCTTCGGGTTGTAGCTCCAATTGGCTCTGCTGGGCGGCGCCGCGTTGAAGGGCGGCAGATCGATGAGGTTCGCGGGGCCGTTGTTCTTCACGTAGAAGAAGGTCCCTTGCCAAGCGCGGCAGGACTCGAGGCCGGTGAATTTGAAGAAAGTGCTCCCTTGGCGGGAGCCGACGATGCAAGACCCGCACTGCACGGGCGGTTTGGGCTTAGGAATCTCCTTGCCCTGAACGGAATTAATCCGCAGAGCAAAGAAGCGGGCAAACGTCTCACGAGTGGGACGAATGCCGATATAGGCCTCCATGAAGGTGGCAAAACAGGAAAGATAAAAAATGGCGTTGCCAGGGAGGTGATGAGGTTGGAGTTCATAGAAATTTAGGAACTCCCGGAAAAAAGGCGAAGCAGGAAGGCCGAAGCCACGCTCAAAATGAGCAAGGAAAACAACATGTTCACCGGGCTGGAGCTCCGGTTCGATTTCGTCACCGGGAAGCCGGCAGGTTACTCCTTCCGGAATCCTGCGGGACCGGTATAGCCAATCAATCTCGTATTTGGTAACATTGGAGCCCATCCAGGCTCCACGAGTGATAGGGGAAGGCTCTACGCCGGAAGCTTGGCTAGAGCTACCGGATTCTAGGTGGTTACCGGATCCTTGGCGGCTACCGGATTCCTGCTGGCTGCCGGAATCGGTATCCATCGGATCTGAAGACGTAGATCCACTGGAAGATTGTCTACGCCGGCTACCGGAGGAGGAAGAAGAAGAAGAAGCAGAGGAAGATTCCTCACTAGACATCGGATCGGAGGCGGAAAAACAGAAATCCCACAGTTGAACCCCGCGTGAAGATCTACGAGTAAGAAGAAAATCGAAGAAAAAGAGAAAATAAGAACACTGTCGACCCAAGATCTAGAAAACAAGCAAATGGCAAGCAAAATGAGATTGATACTAACCTGAGGCGGCGCGGTCGCTGGGGAGGACGTTCAACGGCGAAGAAGCGGGCCTACGGTCGCCGACGAGCGCCGTCGACGGCGAAGAGGAGAAAGGCGCGAAGAAGCTTGGATGCAGCACTCGCAGCGAGGGCACTGCGACGAATCTCCGCACGAGGAAGTCCGGCGGAGAAGCGGCGTGAGTTCGCCGGGCGGTGGAGCTCGAGCGAGCGGCGGCGAACGGAGAACGGCAGAGGCGCAGCGAGCGAAGAACACTATGCGCGAAGGATGGGGAATGCAAGAAGAGGAAGAAGAAGGGGCAGTTCTCCTTATAAAGAAGAGAGAAGGTGGGCCGAAAACCGTCGGGCCGCGGCGGTTCGCTTCGCGGGCCGCAACGGTTCGCACCACGGGCCGCCACGTGGCAAGGAGGTACACGCGAAAAAATAGGAGGGCACATGGAGGCACACACAGATCCGAAGTGGCTAGTGGGATCCGCAGTGGTGCATTTAATGCACGCGCGGGAGTCGAAGCGAAATGACCACTGACACTGGCGCGCCAGTTAACAGTGCGCATGTCACTGACAGGCGCGGGGCCCGAGATATTCTCGACTTCGCCGAGGAAAGAGTAAATGCGAATGATACCGGAGAAAAGAGATGCCGGGGAATACCTTGCAAGGAGAGAAAAGACAGATAAGGGCAAAGATGCCGGATCCAAGTTCAAAGCCGGAGAGATTAAACCGGTATCCCAAAAGCATGAAAACCTGGCATGGTCTGTAGGATAGAATCCGCCATGAAAACCTCTCTCTTTGGCGTCAGGGCTCTGGTTAAAGCCGGAGGGACTAATGTTGGGGGGATAACCCCCGGTATGCCAAAGGCATGCCAAACCGGATGGTTTGAGCCATCGAGATACCGGTTTAATATTCTTACCGGAACACAAAGGTAGGAGTTTGGCTAAGTGAAGCTAAGCCGGTATCCCCAAGAGGGGTATACCAGAACCTGGTAAAGAAGATACCGGAAAGAAGAGCCTGTCGGCAGGACTGGTCAAAGATTCTCTTCAGAGCTAGAAGACAAGGATGAGCTAAGCAAAGTGGCTTTAACCAGAGCCCTGGCGCCAAAGAGAGAGGTGACGCTGAAAGAAGCCGGAGGACGCCAGCGTCCCTGATTAAAGAAGACCCCGGCGTCATCCATGATTAAAGTAGCTTTGTAAAGTAGTTTGTCCAGTCAAAGATGCCATTAGGGTTTCTTGTTCTGTAAGCCACTCTCTCCCCTATATAAGGAGAGGGGGCACTGCCTCTTACGGGCGCGTGGACACAGAGGAGATTAGAGGATAGACCTTGTAACCAAGAACCTGTAAGCATGTTGAGATCAATGAAGCTAGCGATCTAGTGAAGAGTTCTTCCTCTTGTCTCTCTTCTTGCATACCGGCCGTTGGTTGGGTTCTTGAGGAAAGCATCCAGAAGTTCATCCCATCTAGTCGCAAACCCTCCCCCGAATCCTCTAGCGCCCATTCGGCCCCAACTTAAGCCATCCCATGGCATCTGCTCGTTCGCCACGACGACACACTGTAAGTAACAAATTGAGTTAAACACTAAAACTTTCATATTCAGGTAACACTTCATCTCAAAATTCATATAACACTGCATGTCTTCAGTTATGTTCTAATGTGTCAACATAATGTTCAACCACTGCACTGATGTATCAAAAAAGAAATACCTACAATGGAACCACATCATTGAACACTAATTAAATGTACGTGATAATCCAAAAGAATCAAACCTTTCCCGATTACAAGTTTTACAATGAACATACACCGAAAACAGGGCACCCATGAAATCACTGAAATTCTTCGAGGAAGGCTTCCTAGGCATTTCATCTATCTTCATGTACCCCATTTTCGACGGCGGGGATCATAGGCCATCGCCACCTAGGTGGACCTCCAGCTCCTCGCCACCTCCGTCCTCCTCCGAGCATAAATTGCAACCGTCCAACTAATTATGCATGATATGTGCGTACTAGGCTAAGTAGGAAAAAACAAAGTAGAATGGGTACCGATTTGTAAATTTTATACGGCCTGTTCGACTGAAGAACCTATTTACCTTCTTTTTTGTTCACAAAGAGCTTGTCGGAAATCATAAGTTGGACATGTGTCGCTTTCACGCTCCCAATTTAACATGCACATAGAAGCAATTTGTTGTATGAACATACACCCGAGAATGACAAGTTGTTATACTAGTGGTGCAATTACCTCCCAATATAACATGTTCCCAAGTTCAGCGTTGGGCATGTGCGGATCATGAGGCCAGCGCGCATGCATTCGTCGTGCTCGCGTTGATGTACGGAGTGGCTGCCTCTGTCCGTCCCAGGACAAGCGAACCGGAGCCTCTAGCTAACAGGCGCGTAATTAATTAAACCGGCTAATCCAGGGGGTGCTGTAGGCCCACCTGGTAGGCGCGGATCAGGCGCCGCACACCCCCAGGCGGGTTGTTGGGCCGGCCCAACATTCTCACTCCTTATTTTTTGCTTTATCTTTTTTTCGTTTCTTTTTGTTTTCTGTTGTTTGTTTTCTTTTTTTGAACATTTTTTTAAATCTGAACATTTGTTAAAAAAATCAAATTAAAAGATATCACTTTTTAAAAATTTGAACATTTTTCAGATTTGAACATTTTTAAATTTGAACAAAAATGTATTTTTTCTATGAACAATTTCTGAATTTGAACAAATTTATATTTAAACAATTTTTGAATCTGAAAGATTTTCATATTTAGAACAATTTTCAAATTTAAACAAATTTCATGTCTGTACGGTTTTCAAATTTGAACGGTTTTCGAATTTGAACATTTTTTAATATAAACATTTTCTTAGTTTGAATTTTTTTAAATTAAAATTTTCGAATCTGAAAAAATATAAACAAAACCGAAAACAGAAAAAAGAAGAAAACAAAAAAAACCAGAAAAGAAAAAAGAAAAAAGAAAAAAACGAGCTGCTATAGGCTAAACAGCCACAAATGGGCCTGGCCCATACCCGACCAAGGGGTGTGCGGCAGTAGCCACCGACCTGGTCGGTGTATAGGTTTTGCCCTAATCCAGGGAGGGAAGAGCTGTTTTGACATTAAACAATCGCGCGGGCTCGTGTGGCTTAACCCATGCCAGAGATACAGGACGCGAATCCAGGTTATCGGCACCAGCCCATGCAGAGATACAGGACGCGGATTGCGGTACATCAGACCGCATGCACGACCAATCCTTACCGTGACGACGGTGGCCGGAGAGAAACGGTCAATTCGAAGATCTTTGCTGGCATGGTGGGCATGACGAGGCCAGCATGGGAGAGGAGGTCCACCGGACGCGTATGTTCATGCCCTCCGCCGACCAGCGCAGCTCGGGGCCGACGCTGCGAGAAAGAGCTATATACATTTCTAGTCCCACAACTTGTCTAGGATGTGCAAATTAGTCCCACTTCTTGTAAAATGTGGTACTGAAGTCTCACAACTTGCATTGCCGTGCAAAACTGATCCAACTGATCTTAGAAGTTGACACGTGGCAATGTTTATTTTGCAAAAATGTCCCTAAACATTTTTTCTATCAGATGTGACCCTACGATTGTCTTATTCCTGTGGGTTCTACCTGTCAGAGGTGAAGAAAAAACAATTAAAATAAAACAGCCAACGAGAATCGAACACACAACCTCCTACGTGGTCGTACAAGTCGTGAGCGCAGCTCCACCACTGCGTTACACAATACTTTGTATTGCTTAAAGGGACCTCACATTTATTATACACTATTTTCCTGCCATCACTTCATGGAGGCAGCCGAGGGTGCTACCGAACATCCCACGGTATGATTGCTGCACCCCCATGGAGCTCTCACAGCGCTTTGGATTTTCGGCCGTCCGATCGAGCTGACGTGGCGCGATCTCGGCCGGCCATTCCATCCAGGGCGCGAGGCCCTCCCTCAGACCCGCATTTTATCCACGGGTCCTGTGAAGCCCGCTCGGCCCAGACTCTCCCGCCGCGCGTGGCTGCGAGCTCCAATCCCGTCGCTCCCTCTCCCCTTCCTCCTCCGCTCCCAGCCGCCGCCTCCGCTCCGCGCCCGCCCTCCGCGCCCCCGCTCCGCGCCCGACGCCGCCAGGCCACCGCTCGCCGTCCGACGCCGCCGCTTTGTCCTCCTCCTCACGTTCTCCTCCTCCAAATCGTCCCCTCAATCCCCATCCGTTCGCCGTCGCTACTGCCCCTCTCCTCCATCCTTCCTCCTCCCTGCTGCTTAGTAGGAGGAGCACGATGCGCCGCCGCACTTCGTCGTCCTCCCAATCCCAGCACGATTCTCCTCCCCCAATCGATCTCCGGCGAGTGCGAGAGGAGGAGGCCGCCGCTGCTCGCTCAGAGTTGGGTCCCCACGAGCACAAGAGGAGGAGGCCTCCGTTACCGTGCCCCACCATGGGCCGCAGCCTCACCCAGCGACCCTCCTTTTCTTCTGCATCTTCGTCCACCACGTCGCGCGAAGAGACGAGGCCCTGCCCTCCGCCCTCATCTTCCTCCTGCGACCTCTCCCCATGGCTGAGCAGCCCACACTTTCGTGAGATTTTGGAGGAGGAGAGTTGGATGTGGCGCAGTGCCACCCTCTACCCGATGCAACCCGTCGGTTTGACAGTGATGAAGCCTACTGTTTCTACAGGTTACCTCTCTCTCTCTCTCTAAAAGTTCACTCACGAACAGATCCTTCTTGCACTGGTTAAACAGGTAAGCGACCATACCTGACCCTATTGGAGCTGCTTTTCTTGGCAGCGGAGAAGTCAGCCACTAGGATGTTGGGCTAGATCGAAAGTCCCCAATCTGCTGAACATCTTCTCTTTGGAATGTCATTAATGATTCCGCTTTTTTGTCTTCTGCAGATCTAAATGTGGCAGAGAGATATGAAGTAGGCAAGAAGAGACGGCAATGGAGTGAGGAAAAGGAGAGGCCTAGCAACGGGGGAACCACATCATGAATCTCCACTCCATGCCCACATGTACCCATTTTCCCAACAATGCCAACGGACTTCTCCCAGGAAGAAGTTGATTTGGCATCCAACTAGCTGGGTATGTGATTCTGCATTGACTTGTAATAGCAAAATTATATTTTTGATACATTTTTTCGTGCAATGTTGATCTGGTTAGAGCAAAGTTTTAATCAGTTATAGTTGAACCAGGACCACGCCCTTATAATATTGTCAGAACACCATTTGTTCAGTGCAAACAGGACAATTTATGTCTGTTTGATTCTGGTTAGGAAGCGCCACTTTATCAACTCGTGGACTGGATTGTTACTGCTCAGGAAGCATGTTTCTCCAGAGGCAAGGAAAATGGACATGCTACAAATGAGGTAGTGCCTTTTGTTTTATCTCACAATTGTTTATAATTCAGTTCTGAATCTATGGAGTTCTTGGTAGTGGATGTTAATTATTTTATCCAGAAAGTATATTTTTTTTGAGGACTAGCAATGCAAAAAAACATTGATGGTAAATCTCATAATTTGATGCTGCTAAGGTTGGAATTTTGCTTGTCGGCACCAGCTGTCATGTGATAACTATTAGATTTCCTTCATTAGGCTAGGAATCAACTATCCATTCTCCCTCTATTTATATTCTCCAGCAACCAGTCATATTGCACGAGAGAAAATCTGAACATCCGGTCCATATAAATAGTTGAATCTTGTGTGTTGTTAGTTATTAGGAGATAATCCAAGCTAAGTCAATTGGCTAGGAATTGGGAACAACTTAGTGCATACTGATTCCTGCATGGTTTGCGATGCTTCAGCCAATAGATGGTGGTCTTGCACATGTGGCAAAGAAATACCAGGAAGCAGACTGCTATGGGTTGTTAGTTGAGCATTGGTCTTCTCCCAGCTTTTCTTTTTTTAGCATGTTGATTTTTTTTGTGAAAATTAAGAGAACCAGAAGAAACTTCTAAGCATGTATATTTTGCAGCACGTGATCTGAAAATCAATTTTCATCTAATCTTATTGTCTACAGGTTGATAGGTTTACTGCCAGGTTCAGATCTTCCGCTCACGAAATTTGCCCTTTGGGGCAGCATACATTATGTAATTCATCATCATGAGACTCAGTTGAATATTTATTTCTTAGTTGCTCTTCCTGGATAATCTTAGTTGAATATTTATTTCTTACACCTTCAGAACTTAAACTCGGCTTTGATGGTACAATACTGAAGTGTTTGATGGATCGTGGATTCATGTTCATTGATGCAAGCTCCGTGCAATATGGTCATTGAGCCTGAACCCAACGATGTTATCTAGGTAAGGTACCAAACTCCATCGTTACCGCTTGTGTTACCAGCTTCTACTTTGTTCCTTCACTTGCTGCTATATAAGTATATTATTCATTCGTTGGACTTTTTTACTACTAGAGTAGGCATCTAATAATGCACTATGAAGAATATTCTTAAAGAACTGCAAGACGATTGGGTGCACGCTTTATCCATGTAAGAAATGGAATATCTTGGTCTGTTTTTTGTACGCCTTCCAGTACCACTGAAGAAGCCCTGTGTTAGAATTTAAGAAATTTTGTTTTCAAAGCAGAGTTGCACATATAACTGCTTGAAGGTTTGTTGATATTTTTGTTCACATGTTTCTTCAGTTCAACCATGCTTAGATTTGTATTAGTGCACCAATAGCTTGCCATTTACATACTGATTAAGCTGGTGATGATTAATTATGAGCATACATATAAGTGTAATGCACCTCATTTCTAAGAATTCACTTTCTTTGGGTCGAGAACACAGAAAATTTGATTGCATCTCTTTTTTATGGGTTGATCTTTGATGCCACCATTTTTTTACTGCAAAATTTATTAGTTTAAGATGGAGACCATCGGAAATATCAAGAATTTGGCGATGCATATTCAGGCTTGAAACTGTTATCAAGCCAAAACTTATGTATAGACATTTACCCCCTCAGTTCAGTGTGTCCTATTAAAATAAGCTCTAGGTGAGGGGTCGCTTTTTTATCTCGCTTATTAATTTTCTATTTCCTTATTTTGCAAGTGATTTTGTTTTGCAGTATGTTCACCAGACACAACTTTTGCTTATGGTATTATTAGCTCCAACGCCTGCGAACTGCTGCTGATTTAGGAGTGAGAACTAGAAGCATCATGCAGACTGCACCGCGATCTCACCCTCATGCCAGTGCCCATGTCGAAAAAGCTAGCACGTTCCTGGGGAATGGCATGTCATGTGTCGAGGTAATGAACTCTATATTTCCTTCCATACATATTGCAATTTTTGTTGCTATATTGTGTACCATTCATAGAGTACACAATGTTCCAAATAGTCAATGGAAGGTGCATGAAGGATAGCATGTATGGAATGTACTTGCCACTTTATGTGTGTACCTTAGTGTTGCTTCAAGTATTGGTTCCTTTATTAGCTTTGATGGAATATTTTTATCTTATATTCGAATTTAGAAGGTATCTGTATAAGTATCACCAAGTGATTTGTCTCCAATAGATGTCACTTATTAATGCTATTTTATTAATAGTTCAGGTATGGCCTTACTAATACGAGTCCCACTGAAAAGAATGTCTTGGGTAGGTTGGTATTTTGAATTTCTCTGTATCTTGATCTTGCATATTGGGACTTGCTCCTTGGGTTGCCCGTTGCCCCAGTCATGGGTTTCCCTCTCTACTATCTCAGATGTATCTTGAGTTCACTTCCATTTCCTGGACAAACACTTGCATGTCAGGTAATATGACTACTCTATTTTGTTTCTTTGTATAATTAATTGATTGTTATGATTCATTTCCCGTACTAAAAGTGATTGAAACATATGTCTTAATATTGATTATTCTGTTATGTGTGGCAACTCCATGCTTTTGGCTCATTATGATCTTTATTCCATCACAAGCATTCAATTCCTATTAATGTACATTTGGTTACAGAGTGAGGTTGTGCTCTTCTTTCAGTTGTCTCCGAATATAGATTTACCTCTTCTTTTGTTTACAACCTCTTGGATGTGCAATCATGTCACATCATTTGCAAACATCGATCAACAGTACATGCCTGGACATAGTGTGCCAGCAGCGAGGAGTATCACCGCCGCGTCTGCGTCATTTGTTGTCCTCGGTATAGAGAATCTGTCTATGCAGCACCACTAGGTGTACCAATTGCTTATGTTGTTCTCCCTAGCGCCTTAAACCATGGTCAATGGTGCACTAAGATGGCAAACTACAGGAGAATATTTGGGCTAAGGAATTGAGATTTTCTTTAGTATATGGCTAGGCTATTCGTTTGCACTATGCTTAAAGTATTTTCTCAGTTTTGAGTTAATTAGCATTCTTACATTCTTCAGTTTTTTATTTCTTTCTTTGTAGATTGCAGCCCTCCTCTGTGCAATAATTCCCTGGAGACAAAGGTTGAATTTCCTCTGTCATTTCATGGTCTAACCAAGATTTTGATTTAGCTCATTATTTTGTGCTTGAGACAATTTTATTATCAAACCAAACTGCTGAATGCATGCTTGTCTAAAATGTCGCATACCCAACTAACTCCGTATGAAAATAAGAAAAGTCAATATCAACTGGCATGTCCTGAAACCAATCGGAAGGAAATAATTAAGGTCTCTGCTGGTGAGGGTGGTCCATAGTTCTGCATTTTTGAAACTTCAAACTTGGATGCTCCTCTATTCTGTTTCAGGATGTGTAAACTTATCCAGAATTATAATCACCGGTCATTATTGTACTGAGGAAAGGGGAGATAATGTAGTTGAATATGTTCCTAATTATATAAAAGTAAATGTGTTTACTTATCTACTACTATCTATTTTCATCTGCCTTTTCTTATCCTGGACTGGGCTTCATTTCACAGTGGGTTGATATGAAAATCCATAACTGCATATTGGATAATTCATTTCCGTTTTCGTATTCTTTAAATAGGTAAACACACCAAGGATATTGACATATTGTAGTTCTGCTCATGTGTGGCATAGCAGCAGCGGTGGGACGAGTTTACTTGTGCTAGGACTGAACGATGAAAGAGGTTGCTGGATTCAACCTTTGCAACTACGGCTTGGGCGCAGCCAAATACATTCTATTTTCTGGACCTTTCCTTCATAAATTGAGCATTATGATCAATTCATTCACAAGGTAATCGGTAAATTCTGCCATCCTAGAGGTCCAAGAAAAAGTTTGGTATGGTTGTCACTTCGAATTTATCTTTAATGTATTATCTTAATCAAATAATCATAAATAGAATAATTTACAAAACTATCATGTGTTGGTATCTCTGTTCTCTTATGCACATCCAAGAGTATTTGGTAACCTTATCGATTGTTATCACCCCTGTAAAAAACTGTACCAATACAAAGATATATATGTACAGAATAAAATAAGAACAGAGGGGCACTTACATCCATAGTAAGTAGATGAGATCATGAGAGAGGTAGGCCTAGCTTCAGGACGATGCTTCTGCGGTAAAAATGAAAAGGCCAGTAACAATGTTATTAGCTTCGGGACGATGCTTTTGCGGTAAAAATGAAAAGGCCAGTAGTCAATTTTGTCCAGAAGTAGCATTCATTGCTGACAAATCTGAACCAAGTTCGAATTATATATATTAACAAATATGAGATTTCAAACTTTGTCGGTACATTAGGAAACATAACTTCAGTTGGAATAATCCCTGAAAGATCACAGTGAAGTAGAGAATAAATAAATATGCCCACCTCAATGCCCCTACCAATTTCAGGTACCGCGTACCACCCCCTCTCTTCCTCATCTAAACATGTCGTAGTGCTGGGTTATAAACTCTGAAACACCTCGTGTATGAAAACCATGTGTATGTAGGATATATGTGCTTTTGATCTAGATTTCAGCAATTTTTGGTATGTGTAATATATTTCCTTATGTTATCAATGTTTGTTTGTCAAACGTGTAATCTATTTTATCCATTGTATGCTCTGGTAAAAATACAAATACTCAATTATTCCAATAAAAATTTGCTAGGGCGTGAAATGATCTGATGCCTGGATTATATAATTTGACCTGCTGCTCCATATATACTCTCTAATTTCATAGTAGGAGAATCTCTCTGCTTTTGGGATGTTGTAGACGTTCTTTCAACATTGAATTTCTATTCTGATATATGTGCTTTTTTATCATGCAGGTTGTTGAGGTTCTAACAATTTTTATGCTTGAGGTGATGCTGAAGCCCAACCACAAGTACATGACTCACGTGGCTGAGATAAAATAGTGGCCATCATCACGTTCTACCCATGAATTCACAGTCGTTAGCCTGCGTATGGGAGTCTTTCAGTGTGTAGAAGTCCTATGGACAGTTTGGTGGACGCCAATAGGATACACTTAATGATTATAAAAATACTGCAAGATTATAGCTACAATGAGGTTGACAGCAAAAATGGACTCGTGAGAAAACTCTGCTGCTCATCTAACTCAGCTGACTAATCACTGATTTACATTGATGCTTAATATAGCATTTTAAGAATTATGAAAGATGGGGTCATGGGAGAGAAAGCTTTATTGCTGTCAAACATGTCTTCGTTTTTTCTGAACAAGTACTGAATACTACTATATTGTATTTTGGAGTGGTCTTCTTTGTAACGTTCACGACTAGGGGTTTAGGTTTAAACATGTAGGTGCCTCCTTGGAGATGCATATAGAGATGAGAATGAACACAATAAATGAATGTTAATTGCTATAATTTATTCTCTCCTTTTTCCTGGTTGTATAAAAACGTTTGTTACTCCATTTGAAATTTTTCATCATGTTTTGTAAGACATGAGAAAATTATTATTACTTTTTTCACTTATACACGAGTTTCATGGGATTGTGTGCCATGTCTGTAATGGAATATTGAATGATATTGGCTGATCTTTTTTTAATCTTCTTTCTCTAGAGTCGACCATTGAACCCAACGCAAATTCTTCGTTGGCTACCAATATTGCTCCGCGTCACCAAGTAGGCGACTATCTGAGGAAATCTCTTTCTGAATTGATCAACTTCAGTCTCTTGCATGTGATTGTTTGGAGAAAATGATGGGCTCCTATTCCTGAACTTACAATTGTTATGCAATCATGTAGTGTAGGTTAATTAGATTGATATCTTTGAAATTTTGTATAGTTCCAACAATTATGTTTATGATGTTCTCTTCATTTTATGAGCGTATTATATATGTTTCACAAAGCATTTCTTGCTTGCTTTTGCTCACGAGCGAGCCAGTCTGTTCGTGATTTCGTGTGCTGCATCCTAATTTCATCTTATCAACTTTGTTTTATAAAACCTGAAAAGTATATTATAATTTTCCATCTTATTTTTTGTCGTTATACAAAATCGAAAGCATAGCAAATTTCACGGGGTCGTGCGCCAAGGCGCACATCTAAATCTAGTTCTATACTACCTTCGCAGCGGGAACGGCCACACTACCCACCACATCACACGCTTCAGGCAACCAACTCGCATCATAAGGATACCTCGACCGGCTCCATGGAAATGGACGCAGAACCATCATGAGAAGAATGAGAGCTCGGGCTTGCTCTAATTTAAGCATTCTTCAACATTTTCAGAACCATATCTTTCATTACACCTTTTTGCATGTGGGGCACTCTGTAGGGTCTCAAATTAGGTGGTTGAACAACCGTTTGCAACCGCATGGTTAAAAAATACGCGTGCACCCAGGCCCAGCGGTTTGACGCATAGGAACCGTGTTCGCTGAAACTCAAATACGATCCAAATATTGATTGATCAAAAGGATCATCTTCACAGAGATGGTTAGTCGATCGTTGCTGCGAGCTTGCGCCTCCGCTACCGGAGCCTGACGGCGATCAGCGTCCCCGGTGAGTAGTAAGAAAATAACAAATACATTGAGTCGTTGGATAGCCCCCGAATCCAACAGATAAGGTGGTCGGACGGCTATTTTCGTAGCTACGATCTGACCCTAACAAGCCAAAATAGGTATATTTAATATCTAAAATAGATCGAACCGCTGGAGATGTCCTTAGGCTAGCGAACCGATCCGAACTAAGGCCACCACCTGCATAACATACCGCATTTCGGTATGTTTCGGTCTGAATGCGGTGTCCCGCGGACAAGGAAATAGACGCGGTCCATTTACGGGTGGCAGCGGCCACAACCGACGGCCTATGAATGTCCGCTTTCTCACACTTTTAAACATTTTTTCATCTTTAATTGCGTATTTTTCGTAGGTTTTGAATAAGGTACAAATAAATTCATATATTGCATTCTAGACGATGAGCTCATAATCACAACAACCAAGTTAATAAAACAAATAGAACATCATAGAACATAATTTATTACACAAATCACATGCATTGAATTGAAAATCAAATAAAAAAATTCAGCTAGCCTTGACATGGATTCGTGCTTTGAAGTGTATTACGTTCAAAATAATATATAAGTACAGGAACGGGACTTACTATATCGTCCAGACTTCAGTGCCGCAGTGGCTAACTTGTTCCCTGTGCTATGAAAGGTTGGAGGATCGATCCGCCTCTAGAGCTTAATTTTTAAAATCTCCCCTGACAGGTGGGACCTGGGCGGGGCTATGGAAAATATACGAGAGAAAAGGGGCATTTGGCAAAATAAACATCGCCACATGTTTGCTTCTGAGATAAGTTGGACCAGTTTTGCACGTCAATACAAGTTGTGGGACTTTGATACCCCATTTTACAAGAAGTAGGACTAATTTGCACATCCTTAGCAAGTTGTGGGACTAGAGGTGTATATAGCTCGGCGAGAAACACTGGCGTTGCTTGCTTACCGCGCGGTGAGCAACCGAAACGCCGGACCACGTTTACGTGCGGTGCTTCCTTGTTCCCGGTCATTCTCGTGCCAGTATTAGCGCCGGTGCCGAGACAGTATCTTCTCCCGGAACGCCCGGCGCGGCGCGGCCGGCGCTGCGTTTGTGGACCGCGGCGGATCGTTCGCTTCACGCAGGCTCAAGCCGAAATCGAAGCGGAAAAATGGGCATGTTGCGGTCATGTGCGGGGCAATATGATGAAAGCAACATCTCTCGTGCCGTGTTGGTGACCTCGAACAGACTCCCTGCTGTTTCTAGCCATGTTCCGATAAAGATGCGTAAAACTGTGCCTCTCACTCCGTGATGCATTACGTGCTAAAAAGTGCTTGGATGTTATTTGTCAAAACCAGCATCTGATTTGTGACCGTCCGATTGTATCAAACCAGACAGATCGCCACGTGAGCCAGCTTCCTCCCGACAAACCCACACCTGGGTCCCGTCCTGACAGCCCGCCCTTGGGTTTGCTTCACATTCTTCCCCGGCCTCCGGACGGAACTACCTCTGTCGTCGATCCCCTGCACCACCGCCGCCGCGTGATTGATCTCCGCCGCCGCGCCCCCGCGCGCTCCCTCCTACTTCTACCTTCTGCGCACCTGCGCGCCTCCGGGCAGTGCCCATTGGTGACGGGCGCTTCTGTAGGGGTGGGAGTTGGGCGTGAAGTTGCGCGTGCAGGCAGCGGCCGGAGAAACACACGTGCGGCACGGAAGAGCGCGGATCACAGGGTCGCGCGGCGCACGGCTTCGTGGCGTCGGGCCGCCGGATGGAGCGAGTGGTGCGGGCGCGGTATGAGCCGGCGGAAGAAAGCGGGGCCCAGCCAACAGGCGACTGCCAGCGAGGGAGGCAGAACGCGCAGAGGCGGGCAGAGCTCGACCGGCTTCTTCGGTCGGGGTCTCAACTCATGCTGGAGGAGAGGGAGAGCAGGGAGGAGGGAAGCGCCGAGGGGCGGCTGGTGCGAGCGCATAGCGTGAGGACGGCCGAATCGTGGGGATCGAGCGGTGCTCCACCTCCTCCTGGCGGCGCGGCTGTGTGGCGAATTGACGACGGAGGAGAGAAGAAGGCCTTATCTATCCGTCTTTTCTCACTATATTCCTCTAACTTTTAACCAAAAAAATATGCAAAATTAGTGCATGTACTTTGCCTGCGGGCTTATTTGAACGTTTATTTCAGACCCCTTCTCATGTGTGCCGATCTGCAGCAATACACTGATGTAAAGTTGCATTTTTATCGATCGTAAATCATTACTTCATACATTAGCTATGTTGTATCTTTTGAGATTACATTTTTTTGCAAAGTCAATATTATTATCCCTTTCGCCAAAGATCATGTGCTTGATGTTGTAGCCCCTCTTCATGTTGCTCGACTCGCACTTGCCACCGATGTAGGCCGATCTGGATGGTCCGCCTGCCATCACCTCTTCTTCGTTGTCATGGAGCTCCGACTTATCTTTTTGGCTATTTGCAATTTAGCCTTAAATTCTTCTGTATTTATGCATAAGTATATGTATTTTCGCAACCTTATCAGGTTTATATTTTTTGCTTCAAGGTCGGTGCAGGAATTAGCAAAAGAGAAATTAGTGTCTTAGGCTAATTTGGTTTAGATAAAATCCAAGTATTTTTGGGATATCGTGAATTGGTCGATCAAGTAGTACTACCACACCTACTCGAATACTAGTATTAAGTTGCATACTCATTATTGCTAAGTTGCGTACCTGCTACTGTTAAGTGTATACCCACAAGTGTTTAGTTGCATACCCATCACATCGCCCTGATTAGCTCCTCACACCGTCATGCACCGATCTGCCTGTCGCCCACCTTCACGTCCTGGAGCTCCGACCTCCACAACCTTCGTCGTGGTGTTGTTGAAGAAGTTTGTTGTGTTTGTGCTCCTCGACAACTCCGAGGTAAGCCAAATGGGGATAGTGCTTGGCAATGATGAATTTCGGAGACATTCCCATCACGTTAGTGCTGACAGCATCACGATTCACACATGTGCTAAGTTGCATACACATTATTGCTAAGTTGCATACTCATTATTGCTAAGATGTATACCCACTATTGCTAAGTTGCATACACATTATTGCTAAGTTGTGCTAAGTTGCATACCCATTATTGCTAAGTTGTATAACCTATCTTTGAAGTTGCATATCTCAATAATATCGTGTGATCGATGTTGTGGCCCCTCCTCATCTTTCTTGGTTCGCTCTTCTCATCGATGTACGCTCAACTAGACGGTTCACCCGTCAACTCACCCTTCCCATCGTCCTGGGGGCCATGTTGATCGAGGTACGTGGAGTTGTACTTCGCGACGCCGCTGCCAAGAAGATATCTAATTATTTTTTCATACATGTGGTAAGTTGTATCTTTGCCATCGGTAGTATTTGGTCCAAAAATAAGCTAAGTTGTTTTTACACATAATAAATTGTTCTCTCACACAATTTTCTAAGTTGTGTTTATAGATAGCTAGTAAATTGTTGCTTTACGTGTGTGCTAAGTTGCATACCCATTATTTCTAAGTTATATACTCCTAATGCTAAGTTGCACATTCATTATTGTTAAGTTGTATACCTCCTAATGCTAAGTTTCCACTGCTAAGTTGTTGAAGGAGATATGCCCTAGAGGCAATAATAAAGTGGTTATTATTTATATCTTTATGTTTATGATAAATGTTTATATGTCATGCTATAATTGTATTAACCGAAACATTAGTACATGTGTGATATGTAAACAACAAAGAGTCCCTAGTATGCCTCTTAACTAGCTTGTTGATTAATGGATGATTAGTTTCATAATCATGAACATTGGATGTTATTAATAACAAGGTTATGTCATTGTATGAATGATGTAATGGACACACCCAATTAGGCGTAGCATAAGATCTTGTCATTAAGTTATTTGCTATAAGCTTTCGATACATAGTTACCTAGTCCTTATGACCATGAGATCATGTAAATCACTTATACCGGAAAGGCACTTTGATTACACCAAACGCCACTGCGTAAATGGGTGGTTATAAAGGTGGGATTAAGTATCCGGAAAGTATGAGTTGAGGCATATGGATCAACAGTGGGATTTGTCCATCCCGATGACGGATAGATATACTCTGGGCCCTCTCGGTGGAATGTCGTCTAATGTCTTGCAAGCATATGAATAAGTTCATAAGAGACCACATACCACGGTACGAGTAAAGAGTACTTGTCAGGAGACGAGGTTGAACAAGGTATAGAGTGATACCGATGATCAAACCTCGGACAAGTAAAATATCGTGTGACAAAGGGAATTGGTATCGTATGTGAATGGTTCATTCGATCACTAAAGTCATCGTTGAATATGTGGGAGCCATTATGGATCTCCAGATCCCGTTATTGGTTATTGGTCGGAGTGAGTACTCAACCATGTCCGCATAGTTCACGAACCGTAGGGTGACACACTTAAAGTTGGATGTTGAAATGGTAGAACTTGAATATGGAATGGAGTTCGAATATTTGTTCGGAGTCCCGGATGAGATCCCGGACATCACGAGGAGTCCCGGAATGGTCCGGAGAATAAGATTCATATATAGGAAGTCATTTTATGTGAATTAAAATGATCCGGAAGCTTCTATGGAAGGTTCTAGAAAAGTCCGGAAGAAACCACCAAGGAAGGCGGAGTCCCGGTGGGACTCCACCTCCCATGGCAGGCCAACCCTAAGGGGGAGGAGTCCCAAGTGGACTCCCCAAGGGGGGCCGGCCACCCCCTCCCAAGGAAGGTGGAACTCCCACCTCTAGTGGGAGTCCTAGCTTGGGTAGGTTTCATGAGTTATGGAAGGTTTTGTTTTGGTGTCTTATTCGAAGACTTGTAGACCAACTCTTGGGTGTTCCACCTATATTGTAACACCCCAAATTTCCATGAAAAAGAAAGTTAGAGAATTCCAGAAATACAAAATTTCAAACCAACAAAAACTTTTCTTTTGCATATAGTACCATGCATAGGACTTGTGCATTTGAGTGATATGCCATGATGATTGTTATTACTTGTATTTGTTATGCTCTAAAACCCTAGAGTGATCATGTGAAGATCACCAACCAAATAAATCAAAGTGGAAGAAATTTCCATAATTGAAAAACCCTAAAAACCCTCACATATGCCCTATGGCATTTTTATAAATTTTGACCCTAGACCTATTTGGTCTTCACCATTAGTTGAATAATGTTACTAAACACTTATCACAACTTTTGGAACCAAGGTTTCACTTTTCAAATAATTTTCCAACACTTTTCCCACTCACATGTGATGATGACCAAATCTGCCAATTTCAGTCTGATCACCACTTTGAGCCCCTGCAATTCAATTTTCTCAAACCAATTCTTGCTAACTCTTTGCACCATTTCAAAGTCAACATCAAGGTGAACAACTTTGATGAAGACCACCCTGCCAAATTCATCTTTGATCACTAGCTATGCTCATCCAAAGTTGCAACTTTATAATGAGTTCAACAATCTCCACTTAGCCATTTTGGCCAAAATTTGAAATATAATTTTTCCACCACCACCTCAACTCATCTCTGGTCAAGTACAACTTATCTCAACTTTCACTTTTCAAAAACATTCACCATTTGAATTATTTCCATTTTTGATATTTTTGAATTTTCCAAATTTGAACACTATGCATACACTATAGCAAATAGTGATCTACTCAAGAAAATCTACCCCAACTTGCACCAAATGGTTCCCCTGTCCCCTCTCTCACTAACCCCAGCATAGAAACCCTAGGGAGAGAGAGAGAACATGCATGGCATGGCCATGCCGGCCACATGCCGGCCATGCCGCACCTCCCCCTCTCTCCTTCATCGCCGACCCTGGCCACCATGTCCCTGCACTCCACCTCACTCTACTGAGTCGCCTAGCATCGGCCGTTGTCGAGGAGGAGCCCTGCATTGGCCAGACCAGCTCGCGTCCATGGCGCCCTGGACGCCGCTCGCGTCGAGCGCGTGCACGCCGCGGACACACCCTGGCCACGCGCCACGCCATGACCTCGAGCACGCCCTGGCCCCGCTTGCAACCCGTTGAGCATCACCGTGACACCGCAACGCTCCTGCACACGCCCTCGACCACGACCCGCCACCGCCGTCGCCGGAGAAGAGAACCCTGGTCCGCCGCGGACGCGACGGACACGGAAGCAACGCGACCAACCAAGCCACCGCCCGACCCCGTTGTCGCCACCAATAGCATCGCCAGGAGCCGTAGAACACTGCCACCACATCGCCTAGCTCGATAGCTCGCCGGAGGAGCCGCGCCATGGTCGACTTCCTCACGGCCCCGCAGCACCCTCGCGTCTCTATAAAAGGAGACCTCTCCTCGTCAATCTGAGCACACCATCGCCTTCCCCTCTCATCACTCGACCACCAGAGCCACTCCACCCTCGACATTGCCCACTGACGCCGCCCAATTGAAGCCTCACTGCCCGTGGTCGCCGCCGAAGCTCGCCGTCGATTGGAGCCGCCCCAGGACGAGCCGCCGGTACCAGGAGCTTCGCCGTCATCGACATCGTCCCCGAGCACACTGCCCACCCTAGCTGGAGCCACCGTAAGCGCTCCGACCCCCTAGGCTCGCCGCCAGACCCTCTGCTTCTCGCCGGAGAAGACGACGACCGTGCGCCGTTGGATCGCCTTCTAATCCAACGCGCCACGTCGCTCGTACCGTTTCGGGTTTTAAACAGCCACTGACGCATGGACCCCACCCTGTCAGCAGGCCCGCGCGCACTGGATGCGCTGCTGGGCCGTTTTTCTCTTTTTAAACAGTTTCGGCCCACGTTGGTTTCCCGCCGGCCTGTTTAATTCAAATTCGTTTTAAACATTTTCCAAACATTTTCAATACTGCCCAAACTTTGAAATTAAATAGTTTTCAATTGGCTAAACCAAATTTAGTGAATTTGATATTGTTGGAAAGCCACTGAAATTCTCTATCCAATGCCACTGGCCTCAGGGTCAAATTCTTTGTAGAATTAATGTGACAAAAATAACAAGCCAGGGACTTTTCCCTATTCAAATAATTCTTAAAAATCAACCAAAATAGATATTAAGTTAATTCCAACTCTAATAGCTCACTTTTGACTTACACTAATTGTTTATGCAATAAAATGGTGTGGTCACTTTGCATGATCATGCCATGGTTTAATGAATGGATATTTTGACTAGTTTAACTAGTTGATATTATCCAAAACTATTAAAGTTAAATTGTGTGAAGTCTTACACTTCATTTAAACTTGTCTCACATGAATTCATGGGATGTTTGGACCCCTGGTTCCAAACTCTCTTATATGAATTTCTTGAGATTTAAATCAAATATAGTGTTATTTAAATGGCATGAGGTGTTCCACCTCATTTAAATCATTCTCCCAAATGATGATGATGATGAACATTTGATCTAGGTCAAGATGAGTTCATCCATGATTGTTGGAGAAATTAAATCTTAAGAAGATTTTAATGAGAGGAAATTATTTCTCAAGAACCCTATGGAAACTATCATCTACATTTGGAATACACATTCTACTTAAATCCCACAACCCATGCACCCTAGTTTATTTATGTGTGTGCATAGAGTAGTTTGTGTGTTTATTTGTGATGTGTGGAATAGCCATTGAATTAGTGAGTAATTATACTCGTATTCAAATTTAGACGGTAGCACCGGAGAGTACGCCGAAGAAGAAGGTTGCTACCAGGAGGAGGAAGAGGAACAGTTTGAAAACTACCAAGGCAAGCTAAATTACTATGCAAGCTTTTATTCTTGCCAAGTGCAAAGCCCCTTGGGGCAAGGCACCATGTCTTACCTTTTCTTATGTGAACCCATCCCAAGTTTTTACTTGTTTTCCAAATGATTTCCTTTTATAGTTAACTTTGGTCAAAACACAAGTTGGTTTTTAGAGTAGTGAGTTAGCCTTTTCCAAGCAAAGCAAGGTAGCACCTCTCATGAATTAGAGCTAGTGCTAATGAACTAACCTTAACTACTCTAGATGGGAACCTTGTGATTTTGAAAGGATTTTTAAACCTTGGAATGAAGATGCATTCCATTGAATGAGTTTTGAAGGTGAATATGACCAAGAGAAGATGGTGATTTTTGATAAAACTTGATGTTGGTTTGAATGCGATACCTTTCCAATTCTCAAGTACCCCCACAATACCTGATTATGGGTAGGGCTTAACTGGAAGTTTATGCGTCTTAGTATGGGTTCCCTCTAAACAAGCGTCATCGGGGTTATGCCGAAAGCTGCCTCTACCACAAAAGAAACGACACGATATGATGCGAAATGAGGTGAATGTCCGGCCCAAGCCCTGTGCAGTTCCAGTTGACGATTGGTCTTCACTGGGAGGCCAAGCTCATGGGGAGAGGTGCTCATACTAGGATTCGTAGGTGAAAGGTTATGGTTGATGATCCGCGTACTGTGTTACGATTATTCGGGGAAATCCCGACGGATGAAATCAAATGTTGTGGCACAAGTGTGCAACCTCTGCAGAGTGTAAACCTATTCGAATAGCCGCGTCCACGGTTACGGACGGTTGGAAAGGCCATACAGTTTCCGATGTCATACCTTTGAAAAAGATGTTGAAAGGTGATGGTGAATTGACTTGTGGTGAATTGAATTGAAATCACCATTTGAATGGTGGGAATGACACTAATGTTCCCCCTTGGGTTAGTTAGCACTTGAATAAGTTTTTCTCAAAACTTTGTGAACCAAAACTAGCTTTATGCAAATAAACTAGAGCTTAGCAAACCCTACTAGAATGTCTAGCACTTTTTCTTGAATTAGTTTGCGAGTACTCAACGTACTCACGGCTTTGTCCCTGGCTATTCAAATGGCCAGAGTATGAAGATGAACAAGGAGATAACCAGCAGGACGCCTACGACAACTAAGCGCCTTCCGACGTCAAGCGTTGGCCTGTGGACTCGAGAGTCCTTGTATCTTACGCTTCCGCTATGTTGAACTATGAACTTGTGTTTGTTCGTTGATCAATAGATCAACTATTCGTGTAATATGGATCATGTGATTCCAATTTGTAAGACTTATGGGTTGTAATGAATGATGACTGTGATACTTAACTATTATGCCTCGCAACAACAATATTCCTGGGATTGCGATGTATGACATAATAGGCATTCGGACTTAAAAATCCGGGTGTTGACAAGTTGGTATCAGAGCCATTGTTTGACCTTAGAAGACCTTAGTTAGAATGGGCGTTCTGAAAAATTTAACTTTGAAATCAAATGAAAGGACTTATTTGTGAAAATTTCCTACACTCTTGCCTTCGAGACTTTGCCAAAATTTGATCATGTCTATCTTATTTAAATCAACTTAAAACTTTGCCACACTTTGCACTCTCTAACTTACTCATCCAATTCTCTTTCAGATGGAGCCGAATGAACCCCTCAACACCAAGTTTTATCAGCTTGGAAACGGAGGAAGCTTGATCTTCGAGCATGACCTCGACTCCCTGTCGGATCACCTTGGCCGCCCACACCCCGAGTTTCACGGGATTCAGGTGGACGACCAGCCGGGAGGGGAACTGCAGTGGATTATCACTGCCGACTTGAGGGGCAAGCTGGAGCCTCCCACCTCGGAGAGGATCCTTTTCTCTTTCAGGGAAAGCAACTGGCTCGACGGGCTTGCACGTGCTCTTCAGGAAGCACTTGCTCGTCTGTGCGGACAGAATACCGAAGCCCTTCGTGAGGAACGCTTTGCGCATCTCGCACGGCGTAACTCTGACGGACGACCCATGGATGTGCCACTCCACCCCCAGTTGAGGCACCATGTGGATCACTTGGACTTCATGCTCTACCAGACTCAGAGAGACCTCGACGCCTCTCGCGCTTACGCGAACCAGACCCATGCTCACATCATCGAGCAGGGTGAGGCGATCAAGCTACTCAACAACGACCGCAGGAACCTTCGCCAGCAGCGTGCCAAGAAGGACGCTACGATTCGCCGCCTTCGCGACCGGATCGCGTCACTTGAGGCCACTGTCACGGCCCAGGAGGATCAGATTCGTCACATGGAGGAGGACGATGAAGGCATCGATATTCAGGGAGGAGACGCCTTTCTGAGCGATGACGATGACTTTGAGGAGGACGAGAACACCGAGGAAGAGGACTACGAGTTCCTGGAGGCCGGACAGGATGACTACGTCCCGATCGATATAGATGATGAGGAGTAGTTGCACTAGTTTCACTTATAGTAGGTGTGAGTTGTATCCCGTCCTTTGTATCGTAGCATGAGAATGGTTCTTAAAACCATTGGAGTATGTGTGTAGTTTGTACTATGTGTTGCATGAATGAATGAATGTTATGTTTGTCATGAAAAGATTACCAGTTTTCAAATGTTTTTCAAACTAAAATGAACCATAGAATGTTCCCTCTTATCTCATGATCTTCTATACCTTCAGATGGCCCCCTTTGAAGCCTTGTACGGAAGGAAGTGCCGTACCCCCCTGAACTGGTCAGAAGTCGGAGAGAGTCAAGTTTTCGGCCCAGACGTTCTTCGTGAAGCCGAAGAGAAGGTTCACAAGATCCGCGAGTACCTCAAGACTGCGCAATCCGCATGGAAGAGCTACGCCGACAAGAGACGTCGGGAGATGACCTTTGAGATCGGAGATTTTGTCTATCTCAAAGTATCCCCCTTGAAAGGGATGCAAAGGTTTCAGCTGAAAGGAAAGCTTGCACCTCGCTACGTGGGACCTTTCCAAGTCCTCAGCCGCCGAGGTGAAGTATCTTATCAACTGGAGTTGCCTGAAGAAATGTCGGCTGTGCACGACGTTTTTCACATCTCACTTCTCCGGAAATGTCTTGAAGTCCCTGAGAAGACCGAAGTGTTCAAGAACATCGATCACCGATCGGTAGATATCAATCAGGATCTGACTTACCGCGAAGTGCCGATTCGCATCCTAGAAGAAGCTTACCGAACCACCCGCACCCGAAGCATCAAGTTTCTAAAGATCCAATGGAGCAATCATACCAAGGATGAAGCCACCTGGGAACGCGAAGACTTCATGAAGAAGGAGTACCCAGATCTCTTTAGTACCTAACTTTCTTTTTGATCTCGGGACGAGATCTTTTGTAAGGGGGAAGGGTTTGTAACACCCCAAATTTCCATGAAAAAGAAAGTTAGAGAATTCCAGAAATACAAAATTTCAAACCAACAAAAACTTTTCTTTTGCATATAGTACCATGCATAGGACTTGTGCATTTGAGTGATATGCCATGATGATTGTTATTACTTGTATTTGTTATGCTCTAAAACCCTAGAGTGATCATGTGAAGATCACCAACCAAATAAATCAAAGTGGAAGAAATTTCCATAATTGAAAAACCCTAAAAACCCTCACATATGCCCTATGGCATTTTTATAAATTTTGACCCTAGACCTATTTGGTCTTCACCATTAGTTGAATAATGTTACTAAACACTTATCACAACTTTTGGAACCAAGGTTTCACTTTTCAAATAATTTTCCAACACTTTTCCCACTCACATGTGATGATGACCAAATCTGCCAATTTCAGTCTGATCACCACTTTGAGCCCCTGCAATTCAATTTTCTCAAACCAATTCTTGCTAACTCTTTGCACCATTTCAAAGTCAACATCAAGGTGAACAACTTTGATGAAGACCACCCTGCCAAATTCATCTTTGATCACTAGCTATGCTCATCCAAAGTTGCAACTTTATAATGAGTTCAACAATCTCCACTTAGCCATTTTGGCCAAAATTTGAAATATAATTTTTCCACCACCACCTCAACTCATCTCTGGTCAAGTACAACTTATCTCAACTTTCACTTTTCAAAAACATTCACCATTTGAATTATTTCCATTTTTGATATTTTTGAATTTTCCAAATTTGAACACTATGCATACACTATAGCAAATAGTGATCTACTCAAGAAAATCTACCCCAACTTGCACCAAATGGTTCCCCTGTCCCCTCTCTCACTAACCCCAGCATAGAAACCCTAGGGAGAGAGAGAGAACATGCATGGCATGGCCATGCCGGCCACATGCCGGCCATGCCGCACCTCCCCCTCTCTCCTTCATCGCCGACCCTGGCCACCATGTCCCTGCACTCCACCTCACTCTACTGAGTCGCCTAGCATCGGCCGTTGTCGAGGAGGAGCCCTGCATTGGCCAGACCAGCTCGCGTCCATGGCGCCCTGGACGCCGCTCGCGTCGAGCGCGTGCACGCCGCGGACACACCCTGGCCACGCGCCACGCCATGACCTCGAGCACGCCCTGGCCCCGCTTGCAACCCGTTGAGCATCACCGTGACACCGCAACGCTCCCAGACACGCCCTCGACCACGACCCGCCACCGCCGTCGCCGGAGAAGAGAACCCTGGTCCGCCGCGGACGCGACGGACACGGAAGCAACGCGACCAACCAAGCCACCGCCCGACCCCGTTGTCGCCACCAATAGCATCGCCAGGAGCCGTAGAACACTGCCACCACATCGCCTAGCTCGATAGCTCGCCGGAGGAGCCGCGCCATGGTCGACTTCCTCACGGCCCCGCAGCACCCTCGCGTCTCTATAAAAGGAGACCTCTCCTCGTCAATCTGAGCACACCATCGCCTTCCCCTCTCATCACTCGACCACCAGAGCCACTCCACCCTCGACATTGCCCACTGACGCCGCCCAATTGAAGCCTCACTGCCCGTGGTCGCCGCCGAAGCTCGCCGTCGATTGGAGCCGCCCCAGGACGAGCCGCCGGTACCAGGAGCTTCGCCGTCATCGACATCGTCCCCGAGCACACTGCCCACCCTAGCTGGAGCCACCGTAAGCGCTCCGACCCCCTAGGCTCGCCGCCAGACCCTCTGCTTCTCGCCGGAGAAGACGACGACCGTGCGCCGTTGGATCGCCTTCTAATCCAACGCGCCACGTCGCTCGTACCGTTTCGGGTTTTAAACAGCCACTGACGCATGGACCCCACCCTGTCAGCAGGCCCGCGCGCACTGGATGCGCTGCTGGGCCGTTTTTCTCTTTTTAAACAGTTTCGGCCCACGTTGGTTTCCCGCCGGCCTGTTTAATTCAAATTCGTTTTAAACATTTTCCAAACATTTTCAATACTGCCCAAACTTTGAAATTAAATAGTTTTCAATTGGCTAAACCAAATTTAGTGAATTTGATATTGTTGGAAAGCCACTGAAATTCTCTATCCAATGCCACTGGCCTCAGGGTCAAATTCTTTGTAGAATTAATGTGACAAAAATAACAAGCCAGGGACTTTTCCCTATTCAAATAATTCTTAAAAATCAACCAAAATAGATATTAAGTTAATTCCAACTCTAATAGCTCACTTTTGACTTACACTAATTGTTTATGCAATAAAATGGTGTGGTCACTTTGCATGATCATGCCATGGTTTAATGAATGGATATTTTGACTAGTTTAACTAGTTGATATTATCCAAAACTATTAAAGTTAAATTGTGTGAAGTCTTACACTTCATTTAAACTTGTCTCACATGAATTCATGGGATGTTTGGACCCCTGGTTCCAAACTCTCTTATATGAATTTCTTGAGATTTAAATCAAATATAGTGTTATTTAAATGGCATGAGGTGTTCCACCTCATTTAAATCATTCTCCCAAATGATGATGATGATGAACATTTGATCTAGGTCAAGATGAGTTCATCCATGATTGTTGGAGAAATTAAATCTTAAGAAGATTTTAATGAGAGGAAATTATTTCTCAAGAACCCTATGGAAACTATCATCTACATTTGGAATACACATTCTACTTAAATCCCACAACCCATGCACCCTAGTTTATTTATGTGTGTGCATAGAGTAGTTTGTGTGTTTATTTGTGATGTGTGGAATAGCCATTGAATTAGTGAGTAATTATACTCGTATTCAAATTTAGACGGTAGCACCGGAGAGTACGCCGAAGAAGAAGGTTGCTACCAGGAGGAGGAAGAGGAACAGTTTGAAAACTACCAAGGCAAGCTAAATTACTATGCAAGCTTTTATTCTTGCCAAGTGCAAAGCCCCTTGGGGCAAGGCACCATGTCTTACCTTTTCTTATGTGAACCCATCCCAAGTTTTTACTTGTTTTCCAAATGATTTCCTTTTATAGTTAACTTTGGTCAAAACACAAGTTGGTTTTTAGAGTAGTGAGTTAGCCTTTTCCAAGCAAAGCAAGGTAGCACCTCTCATGAATTAGAGCTAGTGCTAATGAACTAACCTTAACTACTCTAGATGGGAACCTTGTGATTTTGAAAGGATTTTTAAACCTTGGAATGAAGATGCATTCCATTGAATGAGTTTTGAAGGTGAATATGACCAAGAGAAGATGGTGATTTTTGATAAAACTTGATGTTGGTTTGAATGCGATACCTTTCCAATTCTCAAGTACCCCCACAATACCTGATTATGGGTAGGGCTTAACTGGAAGTTTATGCGTCTTAGTATGGGTTCCCTCTAAACAAGCGTCATCGGGGTTATGCCGAAAGCTGCCTCTACCACAAAAGAAACGACACGATATGATGCGAAATGAGGTGAATGTCCGGCCCAAGCCTGTGCGGTTCCAGGTTGATGTTGGTCTTCACCGGGAGGCCAAGCTCAGGGGGAGAGGTGCTCATACTCGGATTCGTCGGGGCACGGGGGTGGTTGAGGATCCGCGTCCTGGGTTACGATTATTCGGGGAAATCCCGACGGATGAAATCAAATGTTGTGGCACAAGTGTGCAACCTCTGCAGAGTGTAAACCTATTCGAATAGCCGCGTCCACGGTTACGGACGGTTGGAAAGGCCATACAGTTTCCGATGTCATACCTTTGAAAAAGATGTTGAAAGGTGATGGTGAATTGACTTGTGGTGAATTGAATTGAAATCACCATTTGAATGGTGGGAATGACACTAATGTTCCCCCTTGGGTTAGTTAGCACTTGAATAAGTTTTTCTCAAAACTTTGTGAACCAAAACTAGCTTTATGCAAATAAACTAGAGCTTAGCAAACCCTACTAGAATGTCTAGCACTTTTTCTTGAATTAGTTTGCGAGTACTCAACGTACTCACGGCTTTGTCCCTGGCTATTCAAATGGCCAGAGTATGAAGATGAACAAGGAGATAACCAGCAGGACGCCTACGACAACTAAGCGCCTTCCGACGTCAAGCGTTGGCCTGTGGACTCGAGAGTCCTTGTATCTTACGCTTCCGCTATGTTGAACTATGAACTTGTGTTTGTTCGTTGATCAATAGATCAACTATTCGTGTAATATGGATCATGTGATTCCAATTTGTAAGACTTATGGGTTGTAATGAATGATGACTGTGATACTTAACTATTATGCCTCGCAACAACAATATTCCTGGGATTGCGATGTATGACATAATAGGCATTCGGACTTAAAAATCCGGGTGTTGACATATATAATGAGGGCCAAGGGGAGGGGGCCGGCCAACCCAAGAACCACAAGGTGGCCGCACCCCTATAGTGGTCGGCGCCCCCTCTCCCCAAACCCTAGCGGCCTCCTCCACCACATCCCGCACGCTTAAGCGAAGCTCCGCCGGATTTCTCCACCACCACCGACACCACGCCGTCGTGCTGTCGGATTCAAGAGGAGCTACTACTTCCACTGCCCGCTGGAACGGGAGGTGGACGTCGTCTTCATCAACAACCGAACGTGTGACCGAGTACGGAGGTGCTGCCCGTTCGTGGCGCCGGTGATCAAGATCTTCTACGCGCTTTTGCAAGCGGCAAGTGAACGTCTACCGCAGCAACAAGAGCCTCATCTTGTAGGCTTTGGAATCTCTTCAAGGGTGAGACTCGATAATCCCCTCGTTGCTACCGTCTTCTAGATTGCATCTTGGCTTGGATTGCGTGTTCGCGGTAGGAAATTTTTTGTTTTCTATGCAACGTTATCCTACAGTGGTATCAGAGCCGTGTCTATGCATAGATGGTTGCACGAGTAGAACACAATGGTTTTGTGGGCGTTGATGCTCTTGTTATCTTTAGTTTGAGTACTTTGCATCTTTGTGGCATAGTGGGATGAAGCGGCTCGGACTAACTTTACATGACCGCGTTCATGAGACTTGTTCCTCGTTCGACATGCAACTTGTATTGCATAAGAGGCTTTGCGGGTGTCTGTCTCTCCTACTATAGTGAAGATTCAATTTACTCTTCTATTGAAAACATTAGTATCAACGTTGTGGTTCATGTTCGTAGGTAGATTAGATCTCTCTCGAAAACCCTAAACCACGTAAAATATGCAAACCAAATTAGAGACGTCTAACTTGTTTTTGCAGGGTTTGGTGATGTGATATGGCCATAATGTGATGATGAATATGTATGAGATGATCATTAGTGTATTGTGGCAACCGGCAGGAGCCTTATGGTTGTCTTTAAATTTCATGTTGAGTAGTATTTCAAAATGGTTGTAATAGTTGCTACATGGTGGACAATCATGAAGACGGCGCCATTGACCTTGACGCTACGCCGACGATGATGGAGATCATGCCCGAAGATGATGGAGATCATGTCCGTGCTTTGGAGATGAAGATCAAAGGCGCAAAGACAAAAGGGCCATATCATATCACATATGAACTGCATGTGATGTTAATCCTTTTATGCATCTTATTTTGCTTAGATCGCGACGGTAGCATTATAAGATGATCCCTCACTAAAATCTCAAGATAATAAAGTGTTCATCCTTAGTAGCACCGTTGCCAAGACTTGTCGTTTCGAAGCATCTCGTGATGATCGGGTGTGATAGAATCAACAAGTGCATACAACGGGTGCAAGACAGTTTTGCACATGCGGATACTAAGGTGGCCTTGACGAGCCTAGCATGTACAGACATGGTCTCGGAACACGTGATACTGAAAGGTAGAGCATGAATCATATGGTTGATATGATGAACACTTTGAGTGTTCGCCATTGAAATCACACCTTGTCTCGTGATTATCGGACTTAGGTGCGGTGGATTTGGTTCGTGTGATCACTAAGACAATGCGAGGGATATTGTTTTGAGTGGGAGTTCACCTAGATTTTTAATTATGTTGAATTAAAATTTGAACTCAATTTGTCATAAACTTAGTCTAATTTTTTGCAAATATATGTTGTAGAGATGGCGTCCCCAATCAATTTAACCAGTTCCTAGAGAAAGAAAAACTTAAGAGCAACGGTAGCAACTTCACCGACTGGTTCCGTCATGTGAGGATCTTCCTCTCTGGCGGAAATCTGCAATATGTGCTTGATGCACCGCTAGGTGACCCTCCTGCAGAAACTGAAACCGATGAAGTAAAAGCTGTTTACGAGACCCGGAAAACTCGGTACTCTCAAGTTCAGTGTGCCATCCTGTGCGATGCGGAATCCGATCTTCAAAAACGTTTTGAGCACCACGATCCTCATGAGTTGATGAAAGAGCTGAAAGCTATTTTTGAGACTCATGCGGCCGTGGAGTGCTATGAAGCATCGAAACATTTCTTCAGCTGTATGATGGAAGAAGGCAGCTCCGTTAGTGAGCACATGCTCGCCATGACCGGGCATGCGAAGAAACTCAGTGACTTGGGAATAGTGATTCCTAACAGACTGGGGATTAATCGTGTCCTTCAATCACTGCCACCAAGTTACAAGAACTTTGTGATGAACTACAATATGCAGAACATGAACAAGGAGTTACCTGAACTCTTTGGCATGCTAAAAGCTGCTGAGATTGAGATCAAGAAAGAGCACCAAGTGTTGATGGTCAACAAGACCACCAGTTTCAAGAAACAGGGCAAGTCTAAGGGAAAATTCAAGAAGGGTGGCAAGAAAGCTGCCACGCCTCCTATGAAACCTAAGAACGGCCCTAAGCCTGATGCTGAGTGCTATTACTGCAAGGAGAAGGGACACTGGAAGCGTAATTGCTCCAAGTATCTGGCTGATCTGAAGAGCGGCCTTGTCAAGAAGAAGAAAGAAGGTATATCTGATATACATGTTATAGATGTTTATCTCACTGGTTCTCGTTCTAGTACCTGGGTATTTGATACTGGTTCGGTTGCTCATATTTGTAACTCGAAACAGGAACTAAAGAATAAACGAAGACTACTGAAAGATGAAGTGATGATGCGCGTTGGAAACGGATCCAAAGTCGATGTGATCGCTTTCGGCACACTTCCTCTACATCTACCTTCGGGATTAGTTTTAAGCCTAAATAATTGTTATTTTGTACCCGCGTTGAGCATGAACATTATATCTGGATATTGTTTAATGCAAGACGGTTATTCATTCAAGTCTGAGAATAATGGTTGTTCTATTTTTATGAATAATATCTTTTATGGTCGAGCACCAGAAAAGAATGGCTTATTTCTGTAAGATCTCGATAGTAGTGATACGCATATACATAACATTGATGCTAAGTGAATTAAATTGAATGATAATTCTACTTATATGTGGCACTGTCGTCTTGGTCATATTGGAGTGAAACGCATGAAGAAACTCCATACTGATGGATTACTTGAATCACTTGACTTTGAGTCACTTGATAGATGCGAAGCATGTCTAATGGGTAAATGACTAAGACTCCATTTTCTGGTATGATGGAGCGAGCTACTGACTTATTGGAAATCATACATACTGATGTGTGCGGACCAATGAGTGTAGCATCGCACGGTGGTTATCGTTATGTTCTAACTTTCACAGATGATCTGAGTAGATATGGGTATATCTATTTCATGAAACATAAATCCGAAACTTTCGAGAAGTTTAAGGAATTCCAAAGTGAAGTAGAAAATCAACGTAACAAGAAGATTAAATTTCTACGATCTGATCGTGGAGGTGAATATCTGAGTTATGAGTTTGGCATGCATTTAAAGAAATGCGGAATACTTTCACAATTGACACCGCCGGGAACACCACAACGAAACGGTGTGTCCGAACGTCGTAATCGAACTCTCTTAGATATGGTTCGTTCTATGATGTCTCTAACTGATTTGCCGTTATCATTTTGGAGTTATGCATTAGAGATAGCCGCATTCACTTTAAATAGAGCACCATCAAAATCCGTAGAAACGACACCGTATGAATTATGGTTTAATAAGAAACCAAAGCCGTCGTTCCTGAAAGTTTGGGGTTGCGAAGCCTATGTAAAGAAGTTACAACCGGACAAGCTAGAACCCAAAGCGGAGAAATGCGTCTTCATAGGATACCCTAAGGAAACTATAGGGTACACTTTCTATCACAGATCCGAAGGCAAAATATTTGTTGCTAAGAACGGAACCTTTCTTGAGAAAGAATTTCTCACTAAAGAAGTGACTGGAAGAAAAGTAGAACTTGATGAGATTGATGAATCTATACTCGTTGATCAGAGTAGCGCAGTACCGGAAGTTGTACCTGTACCGCCTACACCGGCAACAGAGGAAGCTAATGATAATGATCATGAAACTTCAAACGAGGAAACTACTGAACCTCGCAGATCGACAAGGGAACGTGCCACTCCTGATTGGTATGATCCTTGTCTAAATGTCATGATTGTGGATAACAATGATGAGGACACTGCGACGTATGAAGAAGCGATGATGAGCCCAGATTCCAACAAATGGCAAGAAGCCATGAAATCCGAAATGGGATCCATGTATGATAACAAAGTATGGACTTTGGTAGACTTACCTGATAGCCGAAAGGCTGCCGAGAATAAATGGATCTTCAAGAGAAAAACATATGCTGATGGTAATATTACTGTCTATAAAGCTCGACTTGTCGCAAAGGGTTTCCGACAAATTCAAGGAGTTGACTACGATGAGACTTTCTCACCTGTAGCGAAGCTAAAATCTGTGAGGATTTTGTTAGCAATAGCTGCATTTTTCGATTATGAGATTTGGCAGATGGATGTCAAAACGGCGTTCCTTAATGGAGACATTGAGGAAGAGTTGTATATGGTACAACCCAAAGGTTTTGTCGATCCTAAAAATGCTGACAAAGTATGCAAACTTCAGCGTTCAATCTATGGACTGAAGCAAGCATCAAGAAGTTGGAATCGACGTTTTGATAAGGTGATCAAAGACTTCGGGTTTATACAGTGTCATGGAGAGGCCTGTATTTACAAGAAAGTGAGTGGGAGCTCTGTAGCATTCCTGATATTATATGTAGATGACATATTATTGATCGGGAATGATATAGAACTATTAAGCAGTGTAAAAGGTTATTTGAATAATAGTTTTTCAATGAAAGACCTTGGTGAAGCATCGTATATATTAGGCATCAAGATTTATAGAGATAGATCAAGACGCCTAATAGGGCTATCACAAAGTACATATCTGGACAAGATTCTAAATAAGTTTAGAATGGACGAAAGTAAGAAAGGGTTCTTACCTATGTTACCAGGCAAGGTCTTGAGTAAGACTCAAGGACCGGCTACGGCAGAAGAAAGAGAAATGATGAGTAATATCCCCTATGCCTCGGCAGTAGGATCTATCATGTATGCCATGCTATGTACTAGACCGGATATAGCACATGCTGTTAGTTTGACTAGCAGATATCATAGTGATCCAGGAATGGAACACTGGACAGCGGTCAAGAATATCCTGAAGTACTTGAAAAGAACTAAGGATATGTTTCTTTGTTATGGAGGTGACCAAGAGCTCGTTGTAAGTGGTTACACCGATGCAAGTTGGAACACTAATCCTGATGACTCTAAGTCATAGTCTGGGTACGTGTTTATATTGAATGGTGCTGCAGTAAGCTGGGCAAGCTCGAAGCAGTGCACGGTGGCAAAGTCTTCAACAGAATCAGAGTACATAGCGGCTTCATAGGCTTCATCAGAAGCGGTATGGATGAAGAGGTTCATTGTAGAGCTCGGTGTGGTTCCTAGTGCATTGGACCCATTAATCATCTACTGTGATAATATGGGTGCCATCGCCAATGCACAAGAGCCAAGGTCACACAAGAGGCTGAAGCATATCAAGCTGCGTTACCACTCGATTCGTGAATACATCGAAGATGGAGAAGTAAAGATTTGCAAAGTACACACTGATCTGAATGTAGCGGATCCGTTGACTAAAGCTCCCCCTAGGGCAAAGCATGACCAACACCAGAATGCCATGGGTGTTAGGTATATTACAATGTAATCTAGATTATTGACTCTAGTGCAAGTGGGAGACTGAAGGAGATATGCCCTAGAGGCAATAATAAAGTGGTTATTATTTATATCTTTATGTTTATGATAAATGTTTATATGTCATGCTATAATTGTATTAACCGAAACATTAGTACATGTGTGATATGTAAACAACAAAGAGTCCCTAGTATGCCTCTTAACTAGCTTGTTGATTAATGGATGATTAGTTTCATAATCATGAACATTGGATGTTATTAATAACAAGGTTATGTCATTGTATGAATGATGTAATGGACACACCCAATTAAGCTTAGCATAAGATCTTGTCATTAAGTTATTTGCTATAAGCTTTCAATACATAGTTACCTAGTCCTTATGACCATGAGATCATGTAAATCACTTATACCGGAAAGGTACTTTGATTACACCAAACGCCACTGCGTAAATGGGTGGTTATAAAGGTGGGATTAAGTATCCGGAAAGTATGAGTTGAGGCATATGGATCAACAGTGGGATTTGTCCATCCCGATGACGGATAGATATACTCTGGGCCCTCTCGGTGGAATGTCATCTAATGTCTTGCAAGCATATGAATAAGTTCATAAGAGAGCACAAGGTATAGAGTGATACCGATGATCAAACCTCGGACAAGTAAAATATCGCGTGACAAAGGGAATTGGTATCGTATGTGAATGGTTCATTCGATCACTAAAGTCATCGTTGAATATCATCAATAAAGTAGCATGGAACATAAGAAATTATTGATACGTTGGAGACGTATCAACTCTTCACCGCCATGGTCGCCTCCGGAGTGATGTGTGAGTAGTTCACCCCTGGACTATGGGTCTATAGCAGTAGCTAGATGGTCGTCTTCTCCTAATTATGCTATCATTGTTAGATCTTGTGAGCTGCCTAACATGATCAAGATCATCTATTTGTAATGCTACATGTTGCGTTTGTTGGGATCCGATGAATAGTGAATGCTATGTTATGTTGATTATCAATCTATTATCTATGTGTTGTTTATGATCTTGCATGCTCTCCGTTATTAGTAGAGGCTCTGGCCAAGTTTTTACTTGTAACTCCAAGAGGGAGTATTTATGCTCAATAGTGGGTTCATGCCTCCATTAAATCTGGGACAGTGACAGAAAGTTCTAAGGTTGTGGATGTGCTGTTGCCACTAGGGATAAAACATCAATGCTATGTCTAAGGATGTATTTTTTGATTACATTACGCACCATGCAATTGTCTGTTGTTTGCAACTTAATACTGGAGGGGGTTCGGATGATAACCTGAAGGTGGACTTTTTAGGCATAGATGCATGCTGGGTAGCGGTCTATGTACTTTGTCGTAATGCCCAATTGAATTTCACAGTACTCATCATAACATGTATGTGCATGGTCATGCCCTCTTTATTTGTCAATCGCCTAACTGTAATTTGTTCACCCAACATGCTATTTATCTTATGGAAGAGTGATGACCCTCAAGTATAGGGGGTGTATCGTAGTATCTTCGATAAGTAAGAATTTCGATCCCAACGAGGAGCAGAAGGTGTTGACAAGCAGTTTCGATGAAGGATTCACTGTAAATGCTCACATACAAGTATTCAGGGGGGTTTTGATGTAACAGATGAATAAAGTACGAGTAAGTAAAGTGAGAGAGTAATAATTGCAGCGAGTGGCCCAATCCTTTTTAGCACAAAGGACAAGCCAGTTTGTTTACTTATAATGACCAAACGTTCTCGAGGACACACGGGATTTTAGTCTAGTGCTTTCGCTACATACGGCTAATTAATCTTCATTATTTTGATAAGTGTTGTGTGGGTGAACCTATGCTAATGTACCGCCCTTCCTAGGATTAATACATACTTGTGATTATACCCCTTGCAAGCATCCGCAACTACAAGAAAGTAATTAAGATAAATCTAACCACAGCCTTAAACTCTGAGATCCTGCTATCCCTCCTGCATCGATATACCAACGGGGGTTCAGGTTTCTGTCACTCCGGCAACCCCGCAATGGGCAAACGAGTACAAGATGCATTCCCCTAGGCCCATAAAGGTGAAGTGTCATGCAGTCGACGTTCACACGACACCACTGGTCCTGTTTACCGAGTTCAGTTTCGCTTGGGGACAAGCGAAGTCTAAGCTTGGGGGAGTTGATACGTCCAATTTGCATCACTATTTTATATCATAATTTGCTGTTATTCATTGATATATTTCATATTTGGAGATAATACTTATGTTATTTCATCTATTTTGGATGTTTCATGATTATTGGAGGATCGCACGCCGGAGTCAGGATTCTGCTGGAAAAAGCGCCGTCAGAATGCAATATTTCGGAAGATCAACAGTTGACGGAAATTATATGAAAAATCCTATTTTTCCAGAAGACGAAGGTAGCCATAAGGGGGATCCGAGGGGACCCGAGGTGGGCCCACCTCATAGGCCGGCGTGGCCCAAGGCCTGGCCGCGCCGCCCTGTGAGGAGGGGGCCCACAGCCCCTCTCGCCTCCTTTTCTTCGCGTATGCCTTCGTCCCGAAAACCTAAGCTCGAGGGGGTAAGTCGCGAAGAGTCACGGCCGCCTCTGCGGGGCAGAGAACACTAGAGAGAAAAGAGCTCTCCGGCAGGCTGAGATCCGCCGGGGAAATTCCCTCCCGGAGGGGGAAATCGACACCATCGTCACCGCCATCGAGCTGGACATCATCTCCATCACCATCGTCATCATCTACATCATCATCACCGCCGTCTCCACCGTTGCACATCGTCACCGCTGTAACAATTCGGGTTGGATCTTGATTGTTTGATAGGGGAAACTCTCCCAGTGTTGATTTCTACTTGTTATTGATGCTATTGAGTGAAACCGTTGAACCAAGGTTTATGTTCAGATTGTTATTCATCATCATATCACCTCTGATCATGTTCCATATGATGTCTCGTGAGTAGTTCGTTTAGTTCTTGAGGACATGGGTGAAGTCTAAATGTTAGTAGCACAGTATGGTTGAGTAATATTCAATGTTATGATATTTAAGTTGTGGTGTTATTCTTCTACTTATCCAATAATTTTGCAAAAAGAGCTGGCAATGGGGTTCCCAGTCCCAAATTAATTAACTTTCATAATTTTACAAATAGACACTCCTCCATGGTATGTGATTGCTGGAAGGCACCCGAGGATTCGGTTAGCCATGGCTTGAGAAAGCAAAGGTGGGGAGGAGTGTCATCTAAATAAAAGTAAAATAAAAAGGCACTCCTTCATGGTATGAGAATGATTGGACGACACCCGAGGATTCGGTTAGCCATGGATTGTGAAAGCAAAGGTTGGAAGGAGTGCCAACCTAAAATAAAACTTTATGGGAGCCGCTCTTCGAGAGTTTGTCTGGCAAGGGGGTTAGAGTGCCCGCTACCAGATGAAGCCACTAGTCCATTGGTGAAAGTTGCCTAACAAGATTGAAAGATAAAACACCACATACTTCCTCTTGAGCTATAAAACATTGTCACAAATAAGAGATAGTAAATTTTGAATTATTTTAAAGGTAGCACACGAAGTATTTACTTGGAATGGCAGGAAATACCATGTAGTAGGTAGATATGGTAGACACAAATGGCATAGGTTTGGGTTGAGGTATGGATGCACGAGAAGCATTCCCTCTCAGTGCGGGTTTTTGGCTAGCAGGGTTAATTAGCAAGCACAAGAGTTGAGGGAAACGAACAAATATACATGTGATAGAAACAATCATGCATATTTCTTGTAAGCACAAACAATTTTAACTTCAGAATAATAAGCTATGAGCTCACAAGAAAGGAAGACAACGAAACAACTACATGTATTTCTTTTTTCTACTTAAACCTCAAGGTGTTGTTGCTATTGACCAATGCTAAGTTTGCCAAAACCAAATAGATTTATTCAATGCTCCCAAAGTGATACCAATACTAAAATCAAGATCAATCATATAATAGAGATTGCAAACTAAAATAAAGTGTGCAATATGTAAATGATAAGACTTCTCATCAATATTCCATAACAATAACTCACACCAAGGGATACATAGACAATCAACTAAAGGAGAGATACTTCCACACTGCAACCCATCTTATATGATAACTTCCCTACTCATGATATAACACTACTTGATAGTAAAAAGTAAAAGATAGTGATGATGTGATACCGCGGCACTCCCCCAAGCTTGGAACAAACCAAGGGGATGCCAATACCGATGATGAATTACTCCTTCGGTGGTGGTGGTGATGAGTTCCCGTCATCAGATTTCCAAGGAAGAGGCTCTCCATCAACAAACGACATCTTGGTCTCGGGAATCCTGAAACTAGCAGCATAGCTTATGTGTTTAAACCTGTTTTCATACTCACAGTTCTGATTCTGAACGTCATAGAGTTGAGCTTGGAGTTTGTTGGTGGTGTCGTGAAGTGAGAGGATGTCACCCCATAGCTTTGCAGTTTCCTTCTCGTGTTCAGCAATGAGTTCAGACACAATCTTGTGGAAGATATCCACCTCACGCTCAGCCATCTTCTTGTAGTTGAAGGCCTCTTGTTCTAGCTTCTCGATCCTGTCTTCCAAGCTTCCTTCTCCTTTAGGACCCTGGACATCTTTGATCTGCAGCTCCCCATCAACGAGCAGCAACTCCTTGGGGTGCATCCTCAGCTCGTTCATGTACAAGTTGTCAACGTCCTTGCAGGAGCTGTCCTTCGGAGTTTCCGACGAAGACATGATGCCTCTAGATCCGAAGCAAATCCTGGCAGAAACAACTCGAAACAAAACACGTCGAGAAAACGATATACGGACCTCGAGGGGTCCGGGGGATTATATAGCAGGAATTTGTATGTCATAAGGAAAGTACCAGGTCGAACCAGAGTCGGAAAGAGGCGACGAGGCGGCCAGCTCATAGGGCGGCACGTGCCAAGGCCTGGCCGCGCCGGCCTATGGGGGCACGCCCTCGTGCGTCTCCTCCACTCCGTTTCGATCTCGTAATTTTTCATATTTTCCAAAAACAGCAAAAACATTGTTCGAAAAGTAAATCGCGAACTTTTTATTACCTGTACTGTTACCTATTCAAAGTCGAGATCTGGTGGGCTGTCAATTTGACCTTTGATGAAAGCCTCCGGTGTTTCCACTCGAATAATATCAACATCTACATTATAAGAATCACCTGAGATATAATGCTTGAGTCTTTGTCCATTCACCACTTGTGTGGCATTGCCTTGGAGAGAGCTAATTTTAATTGCTCCTGAACGATACACCTCCTCAACAACATATGGTCCTTCCCATTTCGAGAGTAATTTCCCTGCAAAGAATCTGAGACGAGACCGATACAATAGGACTTTGTCCCCAATATTAAATTCTCTTTTGATAATCCTTCTATCATGCCATTTCTTAACTTTCTCTTTAAAGAGTTTAGCATTTTCATAAGCTTCACTTCTCCATTCATCCAGAGAACTCAATTGCAGCAACCTCTTATTACCGGCAAGTTTAGGATCTTTATTTAATTCTCTAACAGCCCAATAAGCCTTGTGCTCTAGTTCTAAAGGTAAATGACAAGCTTTTCCATAAACCATTTTATACGGTGACATATCCATGGGATTTTTATAAGCAGTTCTATAAGCCCATAGTGCTTCCTTCAATTTACTAGCCCAATTCTTTCTAGTTTTATTAACAGTCTTTTGCAAGATAGATTTAATCTCTCTATTTGATAGTTCTACTTGCCCACTAGTTTGAGGATGATAAGCGGAAGCAATTCTATGATTAATACCATATTTAGCAAGAGTTTTTCTAAAACCACCATGAATAAAATGAGAACCTCCATCAGTCATAATATATCTAGGAACTCCAAATCTAGGAAAAATAATATCTAAAAGCATTCTTAAAGAGGTCTCACCATCAACACTTTTTGTAGGTATGGCTTCCACCCATTTAGTAACATAATCAACAGCAACAAGTATATGAGTGTTACCTTCTGAAGAGGGAAAAGGTCCCATGAAGTCAAATCCCCAACAATCAAATGGTTCAATAACAAGAGTATAATTCATAGGCATTTCATTGCGTCTGGAGATATTACCAACCCTTTGACATTCATCACAAGATAAAATAAACTTCCTCGCATCTTTGAAGAGATTTGGCCAATAAAAACCTGATTGTAGAACCTTTTGCGCGGTTCTATCTCCGGCGTGATGTCCTCCATAAGCACTACCATGACATTTACTTAATATCTCTTGCTGTTCATATTCGGGAACACATCTTCGCAGAATACCATCCACTCCTTCTTTATATAAGTGTGGGTCATCCCAAAAATAATGCCTCAAGTCATAAAAGAATTTCCTCCTTTGCTGGGCTGAAAAGGTTGGAGGCAAGTACTTGGAAACAATAAAGTTAGCATAATCAGCATACCAAGGGCTATCTCGCGAGCTCACCTTTATTACAGCCAATTGTTCATTTGGAAAACTATCATTAACAGGAACAGGGTCATAAGCAATATTTTCCAATCTAGACAAATTATCAGCAACAGGATTATCAGCACCTTTCCTATCTACAATATGTAAATCAAATTCTTGCAACAGAAGTACCCATCTAATTAGCCTTGGCTTAGCATCTTTCTTTTGCATAAGGTTTCTGATTGCAGCATGATCAGTATGAATAGTAACTTTTGAATCAACAATATAAGGTCTAAACTTATCACAAGCAAAGACTATAGCTAACAATTCTTTTTCAGTAGTAGCATAATTTCTTTGAGCAGCATCAAGGGTTTTACTAGCATAATGAATAACATTCAATTTTTTATCTACTCGCTGCCCAAGAACAGCGCCTACAGCAAAATCACTAGCATCACACATAATTTCAAATGGTAAATTCCAGTCAGGAGGTTCAACTATAGGAGCAGTTGTTAAGGCTTTCTTTAGAGTTTCAAAAGCTTCCTTACAATCATCATCAAAAACAAAAGGTACATCTTTTTGAAGAAGATTAGTAAGAGGCTTTGAAATCTTGATAGAAGTCTTTAATAAACCTCCTATAAAACCCAGCATGACCAAGAACACTACGAATACCTTTAACATCCCTAGGACAATTGCTTCAACTTTAGCTCTATCAACTTCAATACCTCTCTCGGAAATTTTATGTCCCAATACAATTCCTTCATTAACCATAAAGTGGCATTTCTCCCAATTAAGAACAAGGTTAGTTTCTTCACATCTCTGCAAAACTTTATCAAGGTTCCGCAAGCAATTATCAAAAGAATTCCCATAAACGGAAAAATCGTCCATGAATACCTCTACGATACTCTCACAAAAGCCATGAAAAATAGCAGACATGCATCTTTGAAAAGTAGCAGGAGCATTACATAAACCAAAAGGCATACGTCTATAAGCATAAGTTCCATAGGGACAAGTGAAAGTGGTTTTCTCTTGATCCTTAGTTTTAACAGCAATTTGTGAAAACCCAGAATAACCATCAAGAAAGAAAAAATGAGTATTTTTAGATAACCTTTCTAACATTTGATCAATAAAAGGCAAAGGGTAATGATCTTTCTTAGTAACCTTATTAACTTTTCGATAATCAATGCACATTCTATACCCTACAACTACTCTTTGAGGTATGAGCTCATCATTATCATTAGGCACAACAATCATTCCTCCTTTCTTAGGAACACAATGCACAGGACTAACCCATCTACTATCAGCAATAGGATATATAATACCAGCTTCAAGGAGTCTTAATACCTCATTTCTTACCACATCCTTCATCTTAGGAATTAGACGATGCTGAGGTTCAACAACAGGCTTCGCATCATCTTCCATATTAATGGCGTGTTGGCAAATAGAAGGAGAAATCCCCTTCAAGTCATCAAGAGTGTAGCCAATAGCACCTCGGTGTTTCTTCAATATTTCCAATAACCTTTCTTCTTCAAACTCTGAAAGCTTAGAACTAATAATAACAGGATATATTTTCTTATCATCAATATGAGCATATTTCAGATTATCAGGCAATGGTTTTAAATCAAAGACAGGATCTTCCTTTGGTGGTGGTGTTGTACCCAGATCTTCCACCGGTAAATCATGCTTAAGAATAGGTTGACGAAGGAAAATTTCATCAAGCTCATCTCTTTCTTCCCTAAAAACTTCACTCTCACTATTCTCCAAATGTTGCTGCAAAGGATTATTAGGAGCAAGAGCAATAGATGCACACTGTTCAACTTTAAAATCATTATTAGGCGAATCAATTTTATAAGGAGTTTTGGAAAATTTAGAGAAGTTAAACTCATAAGATTCACCAGCAAATTTAGTCAAAATTTTCTCTTTCTTGCAATCTATAATAGCTTCACAAGTATTTAGAAAAGGTCTACCAAAAATGATAGGACAATATTTACTAGCAGCAGAACCAAGTACCAAAAAGTTAGCAGGATATTTAATCTTACCACATAGAACTTCCACATCTCGAACAATACCAATTGGAGAAATAGTTTCTCTATTAGCCAGCCGAATAACCACATCAATATCTTCAATTTCACAAGAACCAATTTCGTGCATAATCTCCGTGTAAAGCTCATAAGGAATAGCACTAATACTTGCACCAATATCACATAAACCATAATAACAATGATCACCAATTCTAACAGATAGCATAGGAACACTAGCTTTCTTAGACTAATTAGGATGTGAAACAATATTAGAGGCATCTTCACAGAAAATAATATGACCATCCTCCACATTTTCAGTCACAAGATCTTTAACTATTGCAACAGCAGGTTCAACTTTTATTTGTTCTTCAGGTTCTATAGGTTTCTTTTCACTTTTATTAACCGCACTATTTATAACAGAGTACTCCTTCATTTTAGCAGGGAAAGGAGTTTTTTCAATATAAGCTTCAGGAATAACATGATCAACAGTTTCAACTACAACACATTTATTTATAGATGAATCAATTTTATCTTTATACGGTTCATGATACTTATCAAACTTCTTCTTAGGCAATTCATAATGAGAAGCAAAAGCTTTATAAAGATTTGCAGCAACTTGAGAATCAAGGCCATAAGTAGCACTCATATTACGAAATTTATCAGTATCCATAAAAGCTTCAATGCATTTATAATCATAATTTATACCTGATTCTCTATCTTCGTCGTTCTCCCATCCTTTAGTATTCTCCTGGATCCGATTAAGAAGGTCCCTTTTAAACTCTTCCTTGTTGCGCGTGAATGATCCAGAACAAGAAGTATCCAGCAAGGTCTTGTCTTGAAAAGAAAGTCTTGCATAGAAATTATCAATAATAATATTACCAGGAAGCTCATGAATGGGGCATTTGAGCATTAAAGACTTCAATCTCCCCCACGCTTGGGCAATACTCTCTCCTTCATGAGGCCAAAAATTATATATGCGGTTCCGATCCTTGTGAATTTCACTCGGAGGATAGAACTTAGAATAAAACCGGGGCACAATATCATTCCATTCAAGAGAATCCCCATTATCCAGTAATTTATACCAATGCGCCGCTTTACCAGACAGCGATATAGAGAATAGTTTCTTCCTCACTTCATCCATAGCAATACCTGCACACTTGAATAAACCGCATAATTCATGTAAGAACAGTAAATGATCTCCAGGGTGGACAGTTCCATCCCCTGTATAACGGTTATCCACTACACGTTCAATAATTTTCATAGGTATTTTGTATGGTATTTCTTCCTCACCTGACGCCTCATCCACTACCTTTGCAGTAGTTGTAGATTTCCCAAATAAAAATTCAAGAGAAGATCTCTCCATAATGAATTATAGCAGCAGGCAGAAATAAAATCAGCACAAACAGAAGAAGTTTCCCTTACCAATTCCACTTACCAATAGCGCTTCACTCCCCGGCAACGGCGCCAGAAAATAGTCTTGATGACCCTCAAGTATAGGGGGTGTATCGTAGTATCTTCGATAAGTAAGAATGTCGATCCCAACGAGGAGCAGAAGGTGTTGACAAGCAGTTTCGATGAAGGATTCACTGTAAATGCTCACAGACAAGTATTCAGGGGGGTTTTGATGTAACAGATGAATAAAGTACGAGTAAGTAAAGTGCGAGAGTAATAATTTCAGCGAGTGGCCCAATCCTTTTTAGCACAAAGGACAAGCCGGTTTGTTTTACTTATAATGACCAAACGTTCTCGAGGACACACGGGATTTTAGTCTAGTGCTTTCGCTACATACGGCTAATTAATCTTCATTGTTTTGATAAGTGTTGTGTGGGTGAACCTATGCTAATGTACCGCCCTTCCTAGGACTAATACATACTTGTGATTATACCCCTTGCAAGCATCCGCAACTACAAGAAAGTAATTAAGATAAATCTAACCACAGCCTTAAACTCTGAGATCCTGCTATCCTGACATGCGTACAGCACGTGACCGTTGGGAACCCCAAGTGGAAGGTGTGATGCGTACAGCAGTAAGTTTCCCTCAGTTAGAAACCAAGGTTTATCGAACCAGTAGGAGTCAAGAAGCACGTTGAAGGTTGATGGCGGCGAGATGTAGTGCGGCGCAACACCAGGGATTCCGGCGCCAACGTGGAACCTGCACAACACAAACCAAGTACTTTGCCCCAACGAAACAGTGAGGTTGTCAATCTCACCGGCTTGCTGTAACAAAGGATTAGATGTATAGTGTGGATGATGATTGTTTGCAGAAAACAGTAGAACAATTGCAGTAGATTGTATTTCAGATGTAAAGAATGGACCGGGGTCCACAGTTCACTAGTGGTGTCTCTCCCATAAGATAAATAGTATGTTGGGTGAACAAATTACAGTTGGGCAATTTACAAATAGAGAGGGCATGACCATGCACATACATGATATGATGAGTATTGTGAGATTTAATTGGGCATTACGACAAAGTACATAGACCGCTATCCAGCATGCATCTATGCCTAAAAAGTCCACCTTCAGGTTATCATCCGAACCCCTTCCAGTATTAAGTTGAAAACAACAGACAATTGCATTAAGTATGGTGCGTAATGTAATCAATAACTACATCCTCGGACATAGCATCAATGTTTTATCCCTAGTGGCAACAGTACATCCATAACCTTAGAGGTTTCTGTCACTCCCCCAGATTCACGGAGACATGAACCCACTATTGAGCATAAATACTCCCTCTTGGAGTTAAGAGTAAAAACTTGGCCAGAGCCTCTACTAATAACGGAGAGCATGCAAGATCATAAACAACACATAGGTATAAATTGATAATCAACATAACATAGTATTCTCTATTCATCGGATCCCAACAAACACAACATATAGCATTACAGATAGATGATCTTGATCATGTTAGGCAGCTCACAAGATCCGACAATGAAGCATAATGAGGAGAAGACAACCATCTAGCTACTGCTATGGACCCATAGTCCAGGGGTGAACTACTCACTCATCACTCCGGAGGCGACCATGGCGGTGTAGAGTCCTCCGGGAGATGAATCCCCTCTCCGGCAGGGTGCCGGAGGCGATCTCCTGAATCCCCCGAGATGGGATTGGCGGCGGCGGCGTCTCTGGAAGGTTTTCCGTATCGTGGCTCTCGGTACTGGGGGTTTCGCGACGAAGGCTATTTGTAGGCGGAAGGGCAGGTCAAGGGGCGTCACGAGGGGCCCAGGAGACAGGGTGGCGCGGCCAGGGCTTGGGCCGCGCCGCCCTACCTTCTGGCCGCCTCGTGGCCCCACTTCGTTGACTCTTCGGTCTTCTGGAAGCTTCGTGTGAAAATAGGCCCCTGGGCGTTGATTTCGTCCAATTCCGAGAATATTTCCTTACTAGGATTTCTGAAACCAAAAACAGTAGAAAACAGCAACTGGCTCTTCGGCATCTTGTTAATAGGTTAGTTCCAGAAAATGCATAAATATGATGTAAAGTATGCATAAAACATGTAGATATCATCAATAATGTGGCATGGAACATAAGAAATTATCGATACGTCGGAGACGTATCAGCATCCCTGCTTAGTTTTCGTCGTCCTGAAAGGTGTAAACGATAACAAAGATAATTTCTGGAGTGACATGCCATCATAACCTTGATCATACTATTGTAAAGCATATGAGCTGAGATCAAATCATTCAAAGCAAGTATCTATATTGATATAAGAGATGATAATGCAAGAGTTAGACAAGCTAGAAGTTTTCATGAACTATTGCTTTAAAGACATGCAACCGTACAAAGTTCATTAAAGATGTATTAAGTATTCAGCATAGAAGTTCTATCCTTCATTCCAAGCATCAAGTAAATTTTCACAAATCATAAGAAGGATTCAGTCAAGTAAACATAAACATGAACGTCATGAATCAACTGTTTCGAAGTCTACTCAACCGGTGAGCGCAAGCATTTGGTATTAGCACCAGGATGTTATGGCATAAAGAATGTTAATGGGGGTTTGGAAGGCCAAATGGAAGAAAGGCTTGCAAAGCTGTAAATGACCATTAGACAAGAGGAAGCCTTATGATCGAAGCTATGCAAGGAGTAGTGATTGCCATGCAACGGATGCACATAGAGCTATATGTGTATGAAAGCTCTCCAATGGAACTAGTCGGGGTGCATCCAACTTGGTTGCTCACGAAGACCTAGAGCACTTTTGAGGAGGCTCATCATTGGAATATACAACCCAAGTTCTATAGTGTAAATTCCCCACATAGTTATACTAGTAAAACATGAAAACTCTCTCATATGAATGTAGGTGCTAAACATGAGCACAAATGATGACTATGAATAATGCGGGTGCTAAAACATGAGCACAAGTGTGGATAAAAGATAGTAATGCTGCCCCCTTTTTCTTTATTCTCTTTTTTCCTTTTTTATTTTTTTTTCTTTTTTTCTTTCTTTTCATTTTTTTCTTTCTTTTTGATGGCCTCCACGGCTCTTTTCATTTTTAGGGGCAACATCCTAATATGGCAACACACTTTTTGGTACAAATAACTCATAATGAATGAAACATGATGTATGAAACTGTATGCCTCTGCCAGTGTAGCAGGATGTGCAATGATCTAGCGTAACATGGGTAAACCACACATCAGCTGTATATGATCATGCAAAGCAATATATAAATAATAAATGACAACATGGCATGTAATGTAAAAATGGATGTTGCATGGCAATATATCTCGGAACAGCTATGGAAATGCTGTGGTAGGTAGGTATGGTGGCTGTTTTGAGGAGATGTATGGGCTTATGTGTAGGAGAACAAGAGAAAGTTCTTCCACGGGTTTGGATGTACCGGCGAAGTATGCACAATTCTCAATGTGAGCAAAAGGCAATGCACAGTACCGAAGAGGCTAGAAAATTAGGATGGTGGAAGTGCCAAAAACCGTAGCTTAACATTAGTTAAAAAGAACTCACAAGCTTATTGCAAACAACTAGCAGGTTCATCATTAAGAGCATGATTAAAATTTACTCCAAGGAGGGCCGTTCATGGTGGCACAAGTACCCCGCTAGCTCCCTCGACCTTCAGCACAACTTAGTTATTACGATGAACTCTCAGACATGGAAAGCTATCAAGTCCAACTACGCCTTCAACTATTTAAATAGAGTTTGTAGTACGGCACAAGCTTAAAGACAACAATCCACTACTAATTTTAACTTATTTATCCAGCAAGCCTTACCATCTAAATACCTCAAAACATTTGCAAAGAATCAAGTTATCAAAGCTCAATGTTCTACAAGTATTTTATTATACACTACCACATGCAACATTTCCCGTTTCCAAGCATACAACAATTTAACGAAGAAGAAACTTTCGCCATGAATACTATGAGTAAAGCCTAAGGACATATTTGTCCATATGCAACAGCGGAGCGTGTCTCTCTCCCACACAAAGAATGCTAGGATCCATTTTATTCAAACAAAACAAAAACAAAAACAAACCGACACTCCAAGCAAAGCACATAAGATGTGATGGAATAAAAATATAGTTTCAGGGAAGGAACCTGATAATGTTGTCGATGAAGAAGGGGATGCCTTGGGCATCCCCAAGCTTAGACGATTGAGTCTTCTTGATATATGCAGGGGTGAACCACCAGGGCATCCCCAAGCTTAGAGCTTTCACTCTCCTTGATCATGTTGTATCATCTCCCTCTCTTGATCCTTGAAAACTTCCTCCACACCAAACTCAAAACAACTCATTAGAGGGTTAGTGCACAATCAAAATATACATGTTCAGAGGTGACATAATCATTCTTAACACTTCTGGACATTGCACAATGCTACTGAAAGTCAATGGAATCGAAAAATCCATCGAACATATCAAAACAGGCAATGCGAAATAAAAGGTAGAATCTGTCAAAACAGAACAGTTCGTAAAGACGAATTTTATTGAGGCACCAGACTTGCTCAAATGAAAATGCTAAAATTGAATGAAAGTTGCGTACATATCTGAGGATCACTCACGTAACTTGGCATAATTTTCTGAGTTATCTACAGAGAATTTTGCCCAGATTCGTGACAACAAAGAAATCTGTTTCTACGCAGTAATCCAAATCTAGTATGAACCTTACTATCAACGACTTTACTTGGCACAACAATGCAACAAAATAAGATAAGGAGAGGTTGCTACAGTATTAAACAACTTCCAAGACACAAAATAAAAACAAAGGTACTATAGTAAAAACATGGGTTGTCTCCCATAAGCGCTTTTCTTTAACGCCTTTCAGCTAGGCGCAGAAAGTGTATATCAAGTATTATCAAGAGATGAAGTGTCAACATCATAATTTGTTCTAATAATAGAATCAAATGGTAACTTCATTCTCTTTCTAGGGAAGTGTTCCATACCTTTCTTGAGAGGAAATTGATATTTAATATTACCTTCCTTCATATCAATGATAGCACCAACTGTTCGAAGAAAAGGTCTTCCCAGTATGATGGGACAAGATGCATTGCATTCAATATCCAAGACAACAAAATCAACGGGGACAAGGTTATTGTTAACGGTAATGCGAACATTATGAACTTTCCCCAAAGGTTTCTTTGTAGAATGATTAGCAAGATTAACATCCAAATGACAATTTTTCAATGGTGGCAAGTTAAGCATATTATAAATTTTCCTAGGCATAACAGAAATACTTGCACCAAGATCACATAAAGCATTACAATCAAAGTTATTGACCTTCATCTTAATGATGGGCTCCCAACCATCCTCTAGCTTCCTAGGAATAGAAACTTCGCGTTCTAATTTCTCTTCTCTAGCTTTTATGAGAGCATTTGTAATATGTTTCGTGAAAGCCAAATTTATAGCACTAGCATTAGGGCTCTTATCAAGTTTTTGTAAGAACTTAATAACTTCAGAGATGTGGCAATCATCAAAATTCAAACCATTATAATCTAAAGCAATGGGATCATCATCCCCAATGTTGGAAAAAATTTCAGCAGTTTTATCACAAGCAGCTTCAGCAGTTTTAGCAGTTTCAGGCAGTTTTTCGCGCTTTGCATTTGAAGTGGAAACATTGCCAACACCAATTATTTTACCATTAATAGTAGGAGGTGCAGCAACATGTGTAGCATTAGCATTACTAGTAGTGGTAATAGTCCAAACTTTAGCTATATTATCTTCTTTTTCATTTTCTTCTCTTTCCCACCTAGCACGCAATTCGGCCATCAATCTTATATTCTCATTAATTCTAACTTGGATGGCATTTGCTGTAGTAACAATTTTATGATTATGATTTTCATGAGGCATAACTTTCGATTTCAAAAGATCAACATCAGCAGCAAGACTATCGACTTTAGAAGCAAGTATATCAATTTTCCCAAGCTTTTCTTCAATAGATTTGTTAAAAGCAGTTTGTGTACTAATAAATTCTTTAAGCATGGCTTCAAGTCCAGGGGGTGAATTCCTATTGTTGTTGTAAGAATTCCCATAAGAGTTACCATAGCCGTTGCCATTATTATAAGGATATGGCCTATAGTTGTTACTAGAATTGTTCCGGTAAGCATTGTTGTTGAAATTATTATTTTTAATGTAGTTGACATCAACATGTTCTTCTTGAGTAACCAATGAAGCTAACGGAACATTATTAGGATCAATATTTGTCCTATCATTCACAAGCATAGACATAATAGCATCAATCTTATCACTCAAGGAAGAGGTTTCTTCGACAGAATTTACCTTCTTACCTTGTGGAGCTCTTTCTGTGTGCCATTCAGAGTAATTAATCATCATATTATCAAGAAGCTTTGTTGCCTCACCAAGAGTGATGGACATAAAGGTACCTCCAGCAGCTGAATCCAATAGGTTCCGCGAAGAAAAATTCAGTCCTGCATAAAAGGTTTGGATGATCATCCAAATAGTCAGTCCATGGGTTGGGCAATTTTTAACCAGAGATTTCATTCTTTCCCATGCTTGTGCAACATGCTCAGTATCCAATTGTTTAAAATTCATTATGCTACTCCTCAAAGATATAATTTTAGCAGGGGGATAATATCTACCAATAAAAGCATCCTTGCATTTAGTCCATGAATCAATACTATTCTTAGGCAGAGATAGCAACCAATTTTTAGCTCTTCCTCTTAATGAGAAAGGGAACAATTTTAATTTTATAATGTCACCATCTACATCTTTATACTTTTGCATTTCACAAAGTTCAACAAAGTTATTAAGATGGGCAGCAACATCATCAGAACTAACACCAGAAAATTGCTCTCGCATAACAAGATTCAGTAAAGCAGGTTTAATTTCAAAGAATTCTGCTGTAGTAGCAGGTGGAGCAATAGGTGTGCATAAGAAATCATTATTATTTGTGGTTGTGAAGTCACACAACTTAGTATTTTCAGGAGTACCCATTTTAGAAACAGTAAATAAAGCAAACTAGATAAAGTAAGTGCAAGTAACTAATTTTTTTGTGTTTTTGATATAGAGTGCAAGACAGTAAATAAAGTAAAACTAGCAACTAATTTTTTTGTATTTTGATTTAGTGCAGCAAACAAAGTAGTAAATAAAGCAAGACAAAAACAAAGTAAAAGGGCGTGTCTTGATCTCCCCGGCAACGGCGCCAGAAATTTAGCTTGACACGCGTACAGCACGCGACCATTGGGAACCCCAAGTGGAAGGTGTGATGCGTACAGCAGTAAGTTTCCCTCAGTTAGAAACCAAGGTTTATCGAACCAGTAGGAGTCAAGAAGCACGTTGAAGGTTGATGGCGGCGAGATGTAGTGCGGCGCAACACCAGGGATTCCGGCGCCAACGTGGAACCTGCACAACACAAACCAAGTACTTTGCCCCAACGAAACAGTGAGGTTGTCAATCTCACCGGCTTGCTGTAACAAAGGATTAGATGTATAGTGTGGATGATGATTGTTTGCAGAAAACAGTAGAACAATTGCAGTAGATTGTATTTCAGATGTAAAGAATGGACCGGGGTCCACAGTTCACTAGTGGTGTCTCTCCCATAAGATAAATAGCATGTTGGGTGAACAAATTACAGTTGGGCAATTGAAAAATAGAGAGGGCATGACCATGCACATACATGATATGATGAGTATTGTGAGATTTAATTGGACATTACGACAAAGTACATAGACCGCTATCCAGCATGCATCTATGCCTAAAAAGTCCACCTTCAGGTTATCATCCGAACCCCTTCCAGTATTAAGTTGAAAACAACAGACAATTGCATTAAGTATTGTGCGTAATGTAATCAATAACTACATCCTCGGACATAGCATCAATATTTTATCCCTAGTGGCAACAGTACATCCATAACCTTAGAGGTTTCATCACTCCCAGATTCACGGAGACATGAACCCACTATCGAGCATAAATACTCCCTCTTGGAGTTAAGAGTAAAAACTTGGCCAGAGCCTCTACTAATAACGGAGAGCATGGAAGATCATAAACAACACATAGGTATAAATTGATAATCAACATAACATAGTATTCTCTATTCATCGGATCCGAACAAACACAACATATAGCATTACAGATAGATGATCTTGATCATGTTAGGCAGCTCACAAGATCCGACAATGAAGCATAATGAGGAGAAGACAACCATCTAGCTACTGCTATGGACCCATAGTCCAGGGGTGAATGATACGTCCAAAACGTATCTACTTTCCCGAACACTTTTCCTATTGTTTTGCCTCTAATTTGTGTATTTTGGATACAACTAACGCGGACTAACGATGTTTTCAGCAGAACTGTTCTGGTGTCTCGTTTTTGTGCAGAAATCCAACTTTCGGGAAAATCCTCGGAATTTATGCAGAAGGCCCTATTTTCCCAGAAAACTGACGGAGCCAGAAGGACAAGTCAGGTGGAGGCCCGAGGGCCCCACACCATAGGGCGGCGCGGCCCAGGGGGGGCCCGCGCGGCCATGTGGTGTGGCCCCCTCGGCCGGCCTCCGACGCCCTCCTTTGGACTATTTATCGGCCTCGTCCTAAAAACGCACGGGGAGAAGTCGAAGTCGCCAGAAACCCTCCAGAACGCCGCCACATCGTGAAACTCCGTCGCGGGAGCCAGAAGTCTCCGTTCTGGCACTCCGCCGGGACGGGGAATTGGAGAAGATCATCGCCACCATCACCGCCAACGCCTCTACATCAACCAGCCATGTTTCCCCATCCATGTGTGAGTAATTCCCCCGCTGTAGGCCGAAGGGGATGGTAGGGATTGGATGAGATTGGTCATGTAATAGCATAAGATTGTTAGGGCATAGTGCCTAGTGTCCGTAATTGGTACTTTGATGATATTGTTGCAACTTGTTATGCTCAATGCTTGTCACTAGGGCCCGAGTGCCATGATCTCAGATCTGAACATGTTATTGTTTCATCAAGATATTCATTGTTTATGGTCTTACCTATAAGTTGTATACACATGTCGCTGTCCGGAACCAATGGCCCCGAAGTGACAAGAATTGGGACAACCGGAGGGGATGGTAGTGATGTGAGGATCACATGTGTTCATGGAGTGTTAATGCTTTGCTCCGGTACTCTATTAAAAGGAGTACCTTAATATCCAGTAGTTTCCCTTGAGGCCCGGCTGCCACCGGCTGGTAGGACAAAAGATGTTGTGCAAGTTTCTCATTGCAAGCACGCACGACTATATATGGAACACATGCCTATTGATTGCTTTGTACTTGGACACCGTTTTATTATTATCTGCAAATGCCCTGCTATGATTGTTACATGAGTTTCTCTCATCCATGCAACGCCCGTCATCCGTCCCCGTGCCTACAGTATTTGAATCCTGCTGTTTACTAAAATCACTACTGCTGTCTCTGCTACTCTGCTGCTGTTATTTCACTACTGCTACTGCTATAAAACTGTTACTACTGATAAACTCTTGCGAGCAAGTCTGTTTCCAGGTGCAGCTGAATTGACAACTCCGCTGTTAAGGCTTCCAAGTGTTCTTTGTATCCCCTTGTGTCGAATCAATAAATTGGGTTTTACTTCCCTCGAAGACTGTTGCGATCCCCTATACTTGTGGGTCATCAAGACTATTTTCTGGCGCCGTTGCCGGGGAGCATAGCTTTATTTGGAAGTTCACTTGGATTAATATTGTTCGCTGCAAATTCTCCATCATGGGTAAACCTCGCGATACTAAGGTCGCCATATTACCATCCACTACAAGAAAAGGTACAATTCTGAATACCTCCGCTACACTTGATTCACCATCTGTGATTGATAAACTTGTTTCACCGCCACATGCTTCACATGCGGGTACTTCTGCTGAATCTGAAAACTCTCATAATATTGATAATATTTCTGCTGTGCTTGATGATAGTGGTTCATTGGGATCCTTTCTAGATGCTACGATTGCTAGGTCTAGACAAATTGAAAATACTGAAACTCCTAATGCTACTACACCTGTTAATTCACCTGAACTTGATTATTTTAGTGATGATCCTGATGAAGATTATGTGGAGCTTAATGATGATTTTATTGAAAAATGCAATGCTACTACTGATGCAAGAAAAATTAAAAAGTTGCTTGCAGAACATGCTGTTAGATATAAACTGTCTCCTGATCCTAAGTTTGCCACATCTCCTATAAACATTAAGGATAAAGATTATGATTTTTCTCTTGATTTATCTCATATAGCTATTGTTGAGAAAACACCCTTTTGTGGTACTGAAAAAGAGAGTGTTGTTGAACACATGATTGAGTTATCTACTCTAAGTAGCTTGTTTTCTGATGATGCCAAGATGCATACTTACTTTGTTGCTAAAATCTTTCCATTCTCATTAAAGGATGACGCTAAAACTTGGTATAATAGTTTGCCACCTAATTCTATTAAAAGTCCAAAAGAATTGCTTGATGTTTTCTTCCGTAAATACTTTCCTGCTAGTGCTCAACATATTGCTTTGCAGAGAATTTATAATTTTGACCAGGAAGATGGAGAGAAATTGCCTGAGGCTTGGGCGAGATTTTGCTCTCTTATTAGAGCTCGGCCTGATCATGATTTGGAAAAGCATGATTTACTTGATATATTTTATAGTGGACTAACCATTGAGTCTAGGGCATACCTGGATAGTTGTGCTGGTTGTGTTTTCAGGAAAAGAACTCCAGATGACGCTGAAGAATTATTGGCTAAAATAGGCCGGAATCATGATGATTGGACTACGCCTGAACCAACTCCAACGCCAATATTAAAGAAGAGGGGTTTAATTAAATTGAATGATGAAGATATGAGGGAAGCCAAGAAGTCTCTCAAGGAGAAAGGTATTAAATCTGAAGATGTGAAGAATCTTCCTCCCATAGAAGATATATGTGAGATAATTCCCCCTTCATCCATGATTGAGGTAAACTCCCTTCAACGCTTTACTAGGGAAGATATTCCGTATTCGAAACCTCCTGCACAATGCTTAGATGAGTTTGATAATTATATTGTTAAGCAAGAAAATTTTAATATGAGAGTAGAGAATCATTTAATGGAAAATTCTCGAGCTATTAGTGAATTGCATGATATTGTAGAGAGAACCTCCAATGATGTTAAGATGCTTGTTAAACATTTTCATATGATTCAAACTCAAATTGATCAACTCACTAAAGTGCAAAATGACTTGTTGGGGAATAATTCTAAAGAGAAACATGCTTGTGAAGTAACAACTAGAGGTGGTGTCTCTACCCAGGATCCTCTATATCCTGAAGGGCATCCCAAAAGAATTGAACAAGATTCTCAACGCATTGAACCTAGTGCTCCTTCTAAGAAGAAAAAGAAGAAGAAACATAAAAATGTTGTAGAATCCTCTGAATCTGCTAATGATCCTAATAGTATTTCTATTTCTGATGCTGAAACTGAAAGTGGTAATGAACATGATAAAGATAATGATAAGAATGATACTCCTGATAAAGAAGAGGTTGAAGAAGAACCTGAAAAGCATGCTAAAAATAAAAAGTACACTAAAGAAGATTTTATCGCTGAGAAACATGGTAATGAAAGAGAACCTTGGGTGCAAAAGCAAATGCCTTTTCCTGCTAAGAAACTAAAATCAAAGGAAGAAGAACACTATAATAAATTTTGTGATTGGATGAAACCTTTATTCTTGCAAATCCCTTTGACTGATGCTATTAAATTGCCTCCATATTCAAAGTATATGAAAGATATTGTTACTAACAAAAGGAAAATCCCCAATGAGGAAATTTCCACCATGCTTGCTAATTACTCTTTTAATGGCAAAGTTCCAAAGAAGTTGGGCGACCCAGGTATACCTACTATTCCTTGTTCTATTAAGAATAATTATGTTAAAACTGCTCTATGTGACTTGGGAGCCGGTGTTAGTGTTATGCCTTTTTCTCTTTATAAGAGACTTTATTTAGATAAGTTGATACCTACTGATATATCTTTGCAAATGGCTGATAAATCTACTGCTATTCCTGTTGGTATATGTGAGGATGTTCCTGTTCAAGTTACTACTAACTGCTTGATATTAACTGACTTTGTTGTGTTGGAAATGCCTGAAGATGATAATATGTCTATTATTCTTGGGAGACCTTTTCTTAACACCGCAGGGGCTGTTATTGATTGCAATAAAGGAAAGGTTACTTTCAATGTTGATGATAGGGAGCATACCGTTTATTTTCCCAAGAGGATTGAGAAAGTGTGTGGAGTTAATACTATTTCTAATGTGAGAACTATCAAAGTGGAAACTATTGATTGTCCTATATATGAGCCTAAAGAAGAATATCAAACTGTCGTGATTAGATCCATATCAATACAATTCAAGGTAACATGATTGATTTGAGGTTTATTTCTTCTTATGCTATGTAAATTTATTTGGTGGCAAGACTTGATCAACCTTGTTAACAAATACTTTTTATATGCATAGAGGAGGTAAACAACATCTCTTTCTTCCTCCACTTGCTCTAGTTGCTGTAGCACTTTTGATTTGCCAAGTTCCTTAGTTAATTGGAGATTTCAAAATTTTTCCTGGCCAGTAATAATAAACTAAATACCCAGAAATGTGCATTTTTCAAAGTTTTCAAAAATTCACAAAAATTATACCGTTGGTCCTATTTTTCGACGAGGCACCTGGGAGCACCAGAGGATGACCTGTGCGGCACCACAGGGTGCCACACCACAGGCCGGCGCGGCCAAGGAGGTGGGCGCGCCACCCTGTGGTGTGGGCCCCTCCTTGCCCCACCATCTCATCTCTTTCTCCCAGCATCGATCTTCTCTCTCCCGAAAAAACTCGAACCAGCTTCCTCTCACTCGCGTTTTTGCTCAAGAGCTCCAGATTTCTCGATCTCTTTGCTCAGCCCAGATTTCTGTCTGAAATTTGGCACATTTGCTCTTCGGTATGTGACTCCCCCGCCTATCCAAGTAGAATTTTGTTTGGTTGAGTATATCTTGAATATTTTGCTGCTGTAGGTAACATGTTTAGTGAGCTTGCATGCTTGTTCTAAGTTGTATAAACTAGTTTTGATGCATGATTAGTACTCTAGCAAGTTCCTATAGTAGTTTCCCTCAATTATATGTCACCAAATCAAATTTTATATCACTTGTTGAAAATTTCAGAGAAGAGATGAAGAAGTTCAACTTTGGGGAGTTGTTCAAGAAAGGAACAACCAGCACCGGGAGGCCTTCTAGGGCCGCCACCCGGCTTAGGCGATCGTACAACGAGGATATCATCGCGCCTAGCTTCGCGCCCGAAGAGGACAACGGAGCTCCTAATGCTTCGTCTTTTCCATGCTATGATTTTCTGAGGAATGCAGGGATATTGGAGGATTTCTTCACCCTTGTCAACAGGGCGGGCTTAGCCACCTACATGGAAGACGAAAGGGAGCAATACTACATGCTCACCAAAATCTTCGTCGAGAGCTTCAAGTTCCACAACAAGCAATATGAGCCGACAGTTGCATTCAAGATCTATGGTAATCCTGTTACTATGGAATTGGAAGATTTTTGTCATGCATTGGATATTGCCCCTGTAGGTACAGCAAGTAGGATTGATGACAACCCCCGGGACTTGTTGGAGCTCTATCGAGGGATTACCGATGATGATTATCGCACCATTCAGCGTGGCAAGATAAGGAACATTCAACTCCCCGCCATTAAGTATTTTGCATATTACATTGCTACTAGCATTCTTGGTAGGGAGAACACTAGCAATATTTCTAGTTACCATCTTGCTTTCTTGAATATTGCACTTACTGGTCGGACATCTTATCACCTTGGTTCTCTTATTGCTCGCCGCTTGTCTAATAGAGGTCCTATTTTTGGAGGAACTATTGCACTGCGCGTTTTAACATATTTAAGACTTCCTCTTGATCCTAATGATGTGCCATTGATCCCTAGGAGACTCGATATTGCTGCTATGAAGAGTCATCATTTTGTTACCGCTGATTCTACTTTAGATAATATGGTCTATAGAATGTTGTTTGCTGACGGGGATGAAAAGGAAATCCCTCTTCCCCAATCAGGTTTGTTCAGTATTGACAGGCAATCATGGTCGTGCACTAAGGAGGAGGTGGATGAACATATGAAGATACAAGACTTCCACCAGCAGCATGACTCCGAGGACGCCGAGGCCTCCCACGACTACACCGTCACATATCCGGGTGCTTCTTCTAGCACATGCCCGGAATACGATCCATCTTCGTCATACTACGGAGATACTACCTCATGGTCTCGATGGGATTGAACTCCACTTAGGCCAAAAGCCTAAGCTTGGGGGGAGGTATACCGGCATCACTCATTCTTTGCATATTATGATTGCTGGATACTTGCACATACTTGTTTAGTCTCTTTGAGTGGTTTTCTAATGAGAGGAAGATGATATTTGGGGAAGTGCTGCCTGAAAACAGATTCTGGACTGTTACTAGAAAAATTCGTGCGCACAGCCAGAACGTTATTTTGAGCTGCCAATTTTTGTGCAGGTTCCCCAGGTTGTTATCTAACTTTCATTAGTTGAACACTTTTCGAGCTGAGCAACGTAAGATTTTTGTAAAAAACGATTTCTTTACTGCTGTCAGGTTTTGGTAGATTTCTGCCATCTCGCTTTTCTGTGTTTCTTTTAGTTTGCTATTTCTTGTTTTTGCTTTGTTTCTTTCCCAAAACACAAAAAGACCAAAAATATTTCTGTTGTTTTTCTTCACCATTTGTTTGCTTTGGTTTCTTGCATTTGTTTCGCTTTATTTGCTATTGCCAGTTTGCTATAAGAAAACCCAAAAAGATTTTGCTTTGTTTGTTTGTTTCCTCTTGTTCTTGTTCTCAAATTCGAAAACACCAAAAATATTTGCTGTTCTTCTTTAGTTTGTAAAGTTCATTATGAGTTCAATGGTCTTCGGTGGCTGGAGCGTGGTTTTCATTTCATATTATCCAAGCTATACAAGTGAAAAGGCAATAATGACGATCTACGACAATCTGATTGTGGTGAGAGGCTGGCATGAACTCTATTTGTTTTCATTTTTGTACATATACTCATCCATGTGAGCATGCTTAGTTGGTTCATGTGAGGTATATGTTATTTGAGAAAGTCTAGTAGTTTATGATCTCTCATGTTTAGCTCCAATTTATTAATATGAGTAGCATGTCATGGATGTTTGCTTGCATTGTTTTATTCATAAGTAAGTATGGCATTGCGGTATCCTCCTCTGAATAATTCATTTATATCGACTTGGCACATGCTCACGCATGCATATGACTGAACAAAAAGTCAATTAAGCCTCGATGATCTATATTACTTCAGAGTTCTTGTATCACTTTTATGCCTCCGTTAATTTATTTTGCCGCAAGCATGATTATGACAGTTACTGCTCTCTTGATTTGTCGTTCCCTAGTCTATTGCTAGCCTTCACTTGTACTGAGCGGGAATGCTGCTCGTACTTCCAAACACCTGAAAACCAAGTTGTTCCAAAAGTGTCCACCATAAATACCTATGCATGGCATTTCAAACCATTCCAAGTAAATTCTCATGCGCTACCTTTAAAACCTTCAAAATGCTTCTCAATTTGTGTTTATGTTTCATAGCTCATGAGGAAGTATGTGGTGTTTAGCTTTCAACCTTGTCATTTACTTTTGACGGACTCTCATATGGACTAGTGGCACATCCGCTTATCCAATAATTTTTCAAAAAGAGCTGGCAATGGGATTCCCAGTCCCGAATTAATTAACTTAAATAGACACTCCTCCATGGTTTGTGATTGTTGGACGGCACCCGAAGGATTCGGTTAGCCATGGCTTGTGTAAGCAAAGGTTAGGGGGAGTGTCATCATCATAATAAAACTAAAATAAAAAGGCACTCCTTCATGGTATGAGATTGTTGGTAGGCACCCGAGGATTCGGTTAGCCATGGTTTGTGTAAGAAAGGTTGGAAGGAGTGCCACATAAATATGCAAATAATTCATGGGAGCTGCTCTTGAGAGTCCGGTTGGCGAGGTAGTTGGTGTACCCATTACCATTCGTTGACAACAACAAACACCTCTCAAAATGACTTTACTCCTGTCTTTATAAAAATGAAAAGCTCTAGCGCATGTTAATCCCTGCTTCCCTCTGCGAAGGGTCAATCTTTTACTTCTATGTTGTGTCTCCATTATTTCTTTGAGCACTATCTTGAGAGCACAACTGTCATTCTTAGTATAATATGCTTGTCTCAAAATATGATTGATTGCGGTATAACTTTGATGCTTTTATCTTTGACAATCACTACTTCTAGTCTTTTTATGAACTCCAGAGGTGCCCGGGCATTTATGTTTTGCCAATCAAATACAGGCAAGCGAGATACCACTTTATCATACTCTCTTATGAACATTGCAATCCTGCTTACATTCATGATTCATGATGCTTATTATTAATTATTGGTACCTCTCCATGATTGACATAGCTGTTAGATGATCTTATTTGCATGTATCTCATCATGAACTGCTTAAGTATTAGCCATAGCATGAGAATATATACATCATATGAGCAAATGTGTTCGTGAAAGTTCTTTTATCGCTCAGTTGTTAACTGAATTGCTTGAGGACAAGCAATAAGCTAAGCTTGGGGGGAGTTGATACATCCAAAACGTATCTACTTTCCCGAACACTTTTGCTATTGTTTTGCCTCTAATTTGTGTATTTTGGATACAACTAACGCGGACTAACGCTGTTTTCAGCAGAACTGTTCTGGTGTCTCGTTTTTGTGCAGAAATCCAACTTTCGGGAAAATCCTCGGAATTTATGCAGAAGGCCCTATTTTCCCAGAAAACTGACGGAGCTAGAAGGACAAGTCAGGTGGAGGCCCGAGGGCCCCACACCATAGGGCGGCGCAGCCCAGGGGGGCCCGCGCGACCATGTGGTGTGGCCCCCTCGGCCGGCCTCCGACGCCCTCCTTTGGACTATTTATCGGCCTCGACCTAAAAACGCACGGGGAGAAGTCGAAGTCGCCAGAAACCCTCCAGAACGCCGCCACATCGTGAAACTCCGTCGCGGGAGCCAGAAGTCTCCGTTCTGGCACTCCGCCGGGACGGGGAATTGGAGGAGATCATCGCCACCATCACCGCCAATGCCTCTACATCAACCAGCCATGTTTCCCCCATCCATGTGTGAGTAATTCCCCCGCTGTAGGCAGAAGGGGATGGTAGGGATTGGATGAGATTGGTCATGTAATAGCATAAGATTGTTAGGGCATAGTGCCTAGTGTCCGTAATTGGTACTTTGATGATATTGTTGCAACTTGTTATGCTTAATGCTTGTCACTAGGGCCCGAGTGCCATGATCTCAGATCTGAACATGTTATTGTTTCATCAAGATATTCATTGCTTATGGTCTTACCTATAAGTTGTATACACATGTCGCTGTCCGGAACCAATGGCCCCGAAGTGACAAGAATTGGGACAACCGGAGGGGATGGTAGTGATGTGAGGATCACATGTGTTCATGGAGTGTTAATGCTTTGCTCCGGTACTCTATTAAAAGGAGTACCTTAATATCCAGTAGTTTCCCTTGAGGCCCGGCTGCCATCGGCTGGTAGGACAAAAGATGTTGTGCAAGTTTCTCATTGCGAGCATGCACGACTATATATGGAACACATGCCTATTGATTGCTTTGTACTTGGACACCGTTTTATTATTATCTGCAAATGCCCTGCTATGATTGTTACATGAGTTTCTCTCATCCATGCAACGCCCGTCATCCGTCCCCGTGCCTACAGTATTTTAATCCTGCTGTTTACTAAAATCACTACTGCTGTCTCTGCTACTCTGCTGCTATTATTTCACTACTGCTACTACTATAAAACTGTTACTACTGATAAACTCTTGCGAGCAAGTCTGTTTCCAGCTGCAGCTGAATTGACAACTCCGCTGTTAAGGCTTCCAAGTGTTCTTTGTCTCCCCTTGTGTCGAATCAATAAATTGGGTTTTACTTCCCTCGAAGACTGTTGCGATCCCCTATACTTGCGACCACAACTTAAATATCATAACATTGAATATTACTCAACCATACTTTGCTACTAACATTTAGACTTCACCCATGTCCTCAAGAACTAAACGAACTACTCACGAGACATCATATGGAACATGATCAGAGGTGATATGATGATGAATAACAATCTGAACATAAACCTTGGTTCAACGGTTTCACTCAATAGCATCAATAACAAGTAGAAATCAACACCGGGAGAGTTTCCCCTATCAAACAATCAAGATCCAACCCGAATTGTTACAGCGGTGACGATGTGCAGCGGTGGAGACGGCGGTGATGATGATGTAGATGATGACGATGGTGATGGAGATGATGTCCAGCTCGATGGCGGTGACGATGGCGTCGATTTCCCCCTCCGGGAGGAAATTTCCCCGGCGGATCTCAGCCTCCCGGAGAGCTCTTTTCTCTCTGGTGTTCTCCGCCCCGCAGAGGCGGCCGTGACTCTTCGCGACTTACCCCCTCGAGCTTAGGTTTTCGGGACGAAGGCATACGCGAAGAAAAGGAGGCGAGAGGGGGCTGTGGGCCCCCTGGCCACGCCGGCCTATGAGGTGGGCCCACCTCGGGTCCCCTCGGATCCCCCTTCTGGCTACCTTCGTCTTCTGAAAAAATAGGATTTTTCATATAATTTCCGTCAACTGTTGATCTTCCGAAATATTGCATTCTGACGGCGCTTTTTCCAGCAGAATCCTGACTCTGGCGTGCGATCCTCCAATAATCACGAAACATGCAAAATAGATGAAATAACATAAGTATTATCTCCAAATATGAAATATATCAATGAATAACAGCAAATTACGATATAAAATAGTGATGCAAATTGGACGTATCAGAGAGACACCTCTAGTGAACTGTGGACCCCGGTCCATTCTTTTACATCGAATACAATCTAATGCAATACTCGTTCTACTGTTTTCTGCAAACATCATCATCCACACTATACATCTAATCCCTTGTTACAGCAAGCCGGTGAGATTGACAACCTCACTGTCACGTTGGGGCAAAGTAATTATGTTGTGTTGTGCAGGTTCCACGTTGGCGCCGGAATCCCTGGTGTTGCGCCGCACTACACTCCGCCGCCATCAACCTTCAACGTGCTTCTTGGCTCCTACTGGTTCGATAAACCTTGGTTTCTTAATGAGGGAAACTTACTGCTGTACGCATCACACCTTTCTCTTGGTGTTCCCAACGGTCGCGTGTTGAACGGAAAGACATACGTCAACTACGCGCAGCAAGTACATTTCTGGCGCTGTTGCCGGGGAACGAAGAAAAGTTACACCACAAAGATTTTCAACTCCCACGTCAACAGCTAAATTTCTGGCGCCGTTGCGGGGAGATCAAGACACGCTGCAAGGGGAGTCTCCACTTCCAATCTCTTTACTTTGTTTTTGTCTTGCTTTACTTTTATTTACTACTTTGTTTGCTGCACTAAAACAAAACACAAAAAATTAGTTGCTATTTTACTTTATTTGCTATCTTGTTTGCCATATTAAAAACACAAAAAAAATTAGTTACTTGCATTTACTTTATCTAGTTTGCTTTATTTACTATTGCTAAAATGGGTACTCCTGAAAATACTAAGTTGTGTGACTTCACAAAAACAAATAATAATGATTTCTTATGCACACCTATTGCTCCACCTACTACTACAGCAGAATTCTTTGAAATTAAACCTGCTTTACTGAATCTTGTTATGAGAGAGCAATTTTCTGGTGTTAGTTCTGATGATGCTGCTGCCCATCTTAATAATTTTGTTGAACTTTGTGAGATGCAAAAGTATAAGGATGTAGAAGGTGACATTATAAAATTAAAATTGTTTCCTTTCTCATTAAGAGGAAGAGCTAAAGATTGGTTGCTATCTCTGGCTAAGAATAGTATTGATTCATGGACTAAATGTAAGGATGCTTTTATTGGTAGATATTATCCTCCTGCTAAAATTATATCTTTGAGAAGTAGTATAATGAATTTTAAGCAATTGGATACTGAGCATGTTGCCCAAGCTTGGGAAAGAATGAAATCTTTGGTTAAAAATTGCCCAACCCATGGACTGACTACTTGGATGATCATCCAAACCTTTTATGCAGGACTGAATTTTTCTTCACAGAACCTATTGGATTCAGCTGCTGGAGGTACCTTTATGTCCATCACTCTAGGCGCCGCAACAAAGCTTCTTGATAATATGATGGTTAATTACTCTGAATGGCACACGGAAAGAGCTCCACAAGGTAAGAAGGTAAATTCTGTCGAAGAAACCTCCTCCTTGAGTGATAAGATTGATGCTATTATGTCTATGCTTGTGAATGGTAGGACTAATGTTGATCCTAATAACGTTCCGTTAGCTTCATTGGTTGCTCAAGAAGAACATGTTGATGTGAACTTCATTAAAAATAATAATTTCAACAACAATGCTTATCGGAACAATTCTAGTAACAACTATATGCCATATCCTTATAATAATGGTAACAGTTATGGTAATTCTTATGGGAATTCTTACAGCAATAATAGGAATACACCCCCTGGACTTGAAGCCATGCTTAAAGAATTTATTAGTACACAAACTGCTTTTAACAAATCTATTGAAGAAAAGCTTGGGAAAATTGATACACTTGCTTCTAAAGTCGATAGTCTTGCTGCTGATGTTGATCTTTTGAAATCGAAAGTTATGCCTAATGAAACTAATGATATTAAGTCATTTGCTACAGCAAACGCCATCCAAGTTAGAATTAATGAGAATATAAGATTGATGGCCGAATTGCGTGCTAGGTGGGAAAAAGAAGAAAATGCTAAAGAAGACAATATAGCTAAAGTTTGGACTATTACCACCACTAGTAATGCTAATGCTCCACATGTTGCTACACCTCCTACTATCATTGGTAAAATAATTGGTGTTGGCAATGTTTCCATTTCTAATGCAAAGCCTGCAAAACAGTCGGAACCTGCTAAAACTGCTAAAACTGCCTGTGATAAAACTGCTGAAATTTTTTCCAACATAGGGGACAATGATCCCATTGCTTTAGATTATAATGGTTTGGATTTTGATGATTGTAACATCTCTGAAGTTATAAAGTTCTTACAAAAACTTGCTAAGAGTCCTAATGCTAGTGCTATAAATTTGGCCTTTACAAAACATATTACAAATGCTCTCATAAAAGCTAGAGAAGAGAAATTAAATCGTGAAGCTTCTATTCCTAGGAAGTTAGAGGATGGTTGGGAGCCCATCATTAATATGAAGGTCAATGACTTTTATTGTAATGCTTTATGTGATCTTGGTGCAAGTATTTCCGTTATGCCTAGGAAAATCTATAATATGCTTGACTTGCCACCATTGAAAAATTGTTATTTGGATGTTAATCTTGCTGATAACTCTACAAAGAAACCTCTGGGGAGAGTTGATAATGTTCGCATTACGGTTAACAATAACCTTGTCCCCGTTGATTTTGTTGTCTTGGATATTGAATGCAATGCATCTTGTCCCATTATATTGGGAAGACCTTCTCTTCGAACTGTTGGTGCTATTATTGATATGAAGGAAGGTAATATTAAATATCAATTTCCTCTCCAGAAAGGTATGAAACACTTCCCTAGAAAGAGAATGAAGTTACCTTTTGATTCTATCATTAGAACAAATTATGATGTTGATGCTTCGTCTGTTGATAACACTTGATACACACCTTCTGCGCCTAGCTGAAAGGCGTTAAAGAAAAGCGCTTATGGGAGACAACCCATGATTTTACTACAGCACTTTTGTTCTATACTTGAGTCTTGGAAGTTGTTACTACTGTAGAAACCTCTCCTTATCTTAATTTTGTTGCATTGTTGTGCCAAGTAAAGTCTTTGATAGTAAGGTTCATACTAGATTTGGATTGCTGCGCAGAAACAGATTTCTTGCTGTCACGAATTTGAGCAGTAGGCTCTGTAGGTAACTCAGAAAAATCTGCCAATTTACGTGAGTGATCCTCAGATATGTACGCAACTTTCATTCGATTTGAGAATTTTCATTTGAGAAAGTCTGGTGCACCTAGAAAATTTGTCTTTACGTACTGTTCTGTTTTGACAGATTCTGCCTTTTATTTCGCATTGCCTGTTTTGCTATGTTTGATGGATTGCTTTATTCCATTAACTTTCAGTAGCTTTGTGCAATGTCCAGAAGTGTTAAGAATGATTATGTCACCTTTGAACATGTGAATTTTGATTATGCACTAACCCTCTAATGAGTTGTTTTGAGTTTGGTGTGGAGGAAGTTTTCAAGGATCAAGAGAGGAGGATGATACAATATGATCAAGGAGAGTGAAAGCCTCTAAGCTTGGGGATGCCCCGGTGGTTCATACCTGCATATTTCAAGAAGACTCAAGCATCTAAGCTTGGGCATCCCCTTCTTCATCGACAACATTATCAGGTTCCTCTAGTGAAACTATATTTTTATTCCATCACATCTTATGTGCTTTACTTGGAGCGTCTGTATGTTTTTATTTTTGTTTTGTTTGAATAAAGTTGGATCCTAGAATTCATTGTGTGGGAGAGAGACACGCTCCACTGTTGCATATGGACAAATATGTCCTTAGGCTTTACTCATAATGTTCATGGCGAAGGTTGAAACTGCTTCGTTAAATTGTTATATGGTTGGAAACGGGAACTGCTATATGTGGTAATTGGTATAATATCTTGAATAATTTGATACTTGGCAATTTTTGTGCTCATGTTTAAGCTCTTGCATCACATACTTTGCACTTATTAGTGAAGAAATACATAGAGCTTGCTAAAATTTGGTTTGCATGATTGGTCTCTCTAAGGTCTAGATATTTTCTAGTAAGGGTCGAACAACAAGGAAGACGGTGTAGAGTCTTATAATGCTTACAATATGTCTTTTATGTGAGTTTTGCTGTACCGGTTCATACTTGTGTTTGTTTCAAATAACCTTGCTAGCCTAATCCTTGTATTGAGAGGGAATACTTCTCATGCATCCAAAATCCTTGAGCCAAACACTATGCCACTTGTGTCCATCATACCTACCTACTACATGTATTTCTCCGCCATTCCAAAGTAAATTGCTTGAGTGCTACCTTTAAATTTCCATTCTTCGCCTTTGCAATATATAGCTCATGGGACAAATAGCCTAAAAACTATTGTGGTATTGAATATGTACTTATGCATCTTATCTCTTATAAGTTGCTTGTTGAGCGATAACCATGTTCCTGGGGACGCCATCAACTACCCTTTGTTGAATATCATGTGAGTTGCTATGCATGTTCGTCTTGTCTGAAGTAAGGGTGATTTACCATGAGTTGAATGATTTGAGTATGCATATTGTTAGAGAAGAGCATTGGGCCGCTAACTAAAGCCATGATCCATGGTGGAAGTTTCAGTTTTGGACAACTATCCTCAATCTCTTATGAGAATATTATTTGTTGTTGAATGCTTATGCATTAAAGAGGAGTCCATTATTTGTTGTCTATGTTGTCCCGGTATGGATGTCTAAGTTGAGAATAATCAAAAACGAGAAATCCAATGCGAGCTTTCTCCTTAGACCTTTGTACAGGCAGCATAGAGGTACCCCTTTGCGATACTTGGTTAAAACATATGTATTGCGATGATAATCCAGGTAATCTGAGCTAATTAGGACAAGGTGCGAGCACTATTGGTAATCTATGCATGAGGCTTGCAACTTGTAGGATATAATTTACATAATGCATATGCTTTATTACTACCGTTGACAAAATTGTTTCTTGTTTTCAAAATAAAAGCTCTAGCACAAATATAGCAATCAATGCTTCCCTCTGCGAAGGGCCTTTCTTCTACTTTTATGTTGAGTCAGCTTACCCACTTCCTTCTATCTCAAGAAGCAAACACTTGTGTGAACTGTGCATTGATTCTTACATATTTGCATATTGCACTTATTATATTACTTTATGTTGACAATATCCATGAGATATACATGTTATAAGTTGAAAGCAACCGCTGAAACTTAATCTTCCTTTGTGTTGCTTCAATGCCTCTACTATGAATTTATTGCTTTATGAGTTAACTCTTATGCAAGACTTATTGATGCTTGTCTTGAAAGTACTATTCATGAAAAGTCTTTGCTATATGATTCAATTGTTTACTCATTATATTTACCATTGCTTCGAATCGCTGCATTCATTACATGTGCTTACAATAGTATGATCAAGATTATGATGGCATGTCACTTCAGAAATTATCTTTGTTATCGTTTACCTACTCGGGATGAGTAGGAACTAAGCTTGGGGATGCTGATACGTCTCCAACGTATCGATAATTTCTTATTTTCCATGCTTGTTTTATGATGATACACACATGTTTTATACATACTTTATGTCATATTTATGCATTTTCCGGCACTAACCTATTAACGAGATGCCGAAGAGCCAGTTGCTGTTTTCTGCTGTTTTTGGTTTCAGAAATCCTAGTAAGGCAATATTCTCGGAATTGGACGAAATCAACGCCCAGGATCTTATTTTTCCACGAAGCTTCCAGAAGTCCGGAGGAGATACGAAGTGGGGCGACGAGGCGACGCCACACTAGGGCGGCGCGGCCCAGGCCCTGGCCGCGCCGGCCTGGCATGTGGGGCCCTCGTGGCGCCCCCTGACCTACCCTTCCGCCTACATAAACCTTCGTCGATAATAGTTCCAGTACAGAGAGCCACAATACGGAAAACCTTCCAGAGACGCCGCCGCCGCCAATCCCATCTCGGGGGATTCAGGAGATCGCCTCCGGCACCCTGCCGGAGAGGGGAATCATCTCCCGGAGGACTCTTCACCGCCATGGTCGCCTCCGGAGTGATGTGTGAGTAGTTCACCCCTGGACTATGGGTCCATAGCAGTAGCTAGATGGTCGTCTTCTCCTAATTGTGCTATCATTGTTAGATCTTGTGAGCTGCCTAACATGATCAAGATCATCTATTTGTAATGCTACCTGTTGCGTTTGTTGGGATCCGATGAATAGTGAATGCTACGTTATGTTGATTATCAATCTATTATCTATGTGTTGTTTATGATCTTGCATCCTCTCCGTTATTAGTAGAGGCTCTGGCCAAGTTTTTACTTGTTACTCAAAGAGGGAGTATTTATGCTCGATAGTGGGTTCATGCCTCCATTAAATCTGGGACAGTGACAGAAAGTTCTAAGGTTGTGGATGTGCTGTTGCCACTAGGGATAAAACATCAATCCTATGTCTAAGGATGTATTTGTTGATTACATTACGCACCATACTTAATGCAATTGTCTGTTGTTTGCAACTTAATACTGGAGGGGGTTCGGATGATAACCTGAAGGTGGACTTTTTAGGCATAGATGCATGCTGGGTAGTGGTCTATGTACTTTGTCGTAATGCCCAATTGAATTTCACAGTACTCATCATAACATGTATGTGCATGGTCATGCCCTCTTTATTTGTCAATTGCCCAACTGTAATTTGTTCACCCAACATGCTATTTATCTTATGGGAGAGACACCTATAGTGAACTGTGGACCCCGGTCCATTCTTTTACATCGAATACAATCTACTGCAATACTCATTCTACTGTTTTCCGCAAACATCATCATCCACACTATACATCTAATCCTTTGTTACAGCAAGCCGGTGAGATGGACAACCTCACTGTCACGTTGGGGCAAAGTAATTTGGTTGTGTTGTGCAGGTTCCACGTTGGCGCCGGAATCCCTGGTGTTGCGCCGCACTACACTCCGCCGCCATCAACCTTCAACGTGCTTCTTGGCTCCTACTGGTTCGATAAACCTTGGTTTCTTACTGAGGGAAAGTTACTGCTGTACGCATCACACCTTCCTCTTGGGGTTCCCAACGGTCGCGTGTTGAACGGAAAGACATACGTCAACTACGCGCAGCAGGGACCCCCGATGGGATGCAGTCAAAGGGGTAGACCGCACGGTCAACAGAACTAGGGTTTTGTCAGAAATCGAGCATCGGATCTAGGGAATGGCCCCAAAACTTGTGTGTATCCACATGGAATGCACAAAAGTGATTTGAGATGGTTTTATATCCAAGGCTACCCCCAGGTGTGTCCGGCTTCTCGGACAGGGGGTTCCTACACTTAGGCAGATTCTGCATGTATAGGGGGGGAACTCCCTCGTACGTGAACCGGAGAGAAACTTGAGATCATATGGGATGATCCTTGTTTCCACATGTACCTATGACCTAACCAAGCTCAAATGGAGGCATATGCCCACCGGGGGACCCCCGATGGGATGCAGTCAAAGGGGTAGACCGCGCGGTCAACAGAACTAGGGTTTTGTCAGAAATCGAGCATCGGATCTAGGGAATGGCCCCAAAACTTGTGTGTGTCCACATGGCATGCACAAAAGTGATTTGAGATGGTTTTATATCCAAGGCTACCCCCCAGGTGTGTTCGACTTCTCGGACAGGGGGTTCCTACACTTAGGCAGATTCTGCATGTATAAGGGGAACTCCCTCGGAGGTGAACCGGAGAGAAACTTGAGATCATATGGGATGATCCTTGTTTCCACATGTACCTATGACCTAACCAAGCTCAAATGGAGGCATATGCCCACCGGGGGACCCTCGATGGGATGCAGTCAAAGGGGTAGACCGCGCGGTCAACAGAACTAGGGTTTCGTCAGAAATCGAGCATCGGATCTAGGGAATGGCCCCAAAACTTGTGTGTGTGTCCACATGGAATGCACAAAAGTGATTTGAAAGGTTTTATATCCAAGGCTACCCCCCAGGTGTATCCGGCTTCTCGGACAGGGGGTTCCTACACTTAGGCAGGATCTGCATGTATAGGGGGGAACTCCCTCGGAGGTGAACCGGAGAGAAACTTGAGATCATATGGGATGATACTTGTTTCCACATGTACCTATGACCTAACCAAGCTCAAATGGAGGCATATGCCCACCGGGGGACCCCCGATGGGATGCAGTCAAAGGGGTAGACCGCGCGGTCAACAAAACTAGGGTTTCGTCGGAAATCGAGCATCGGATCTAGGGAATGGCCCCAAAACTTGTGTGTGTGTGTCCACATGGAATGCACAAAAGTGATTTGAAAGGTTTTATATCCAAGGCTACCCCCCAGGTGTGTCCGGCTTCTCGGACAGGGGGTTCCTACACTTAGGCAGGATCTGCATGTATAGGGGGGAACTCCCTCGGAGGTGAACCGGAGAGAAACTTGAGATCATATGGGATGATACTTGTTTCCACATGTACCTATGACCTAACCAAGCTCAAATGGAGGCATATGCCCACCGGGGGACCCCCGATGGGATGCAGTCAAAGGGGTAGACCGCGCGGTCAACAGAACTAGGGTTTTGTCGGAAATCGAGCATCGGATCTAGGGAATGGCCCCAAAACTTGTGTGTGTCCACATGGAATGCACAAAAGTGATTTGATATGGTTTTATATCCAAGGCTACCCCCAGGTGTGTCCGGCTTTTCGGACAGGGGGTTTCTACACTTAGGTAGATTCTGCATGTATAGAGGGGGAACTCCCTCGTACGTGAACCGGAGAGAAACTTAGATCATATGGGATGATACTTGTTTCCACATGGATCTATGACCTAACCAAGCTCAAATGGAGGCATATGCCCACCGGGGGACCCCCGATGGGATGCAGTCAAAGGGGTAGACCGCGCGGTCAACAGAACTAGGGTTTCGTCAGAAATCGAGCATCGGATCTAGGGAATGGCCCCAAAACTTGTGTGTGTCCACATGGCATGCACAAAAGTGATTTGAGATGGTTTTATATCCAAGGCTACCCCCCAGGTGTGTTCGCCTTCTCGGACAGGGGGTTCCTACACTTAGGCAGATTCTGCATGTATAGGGGGAACTCCCTCGGAGGTGAACCGGAGAGAAACTTGAGATCATATGGGATGATCCTTGTTTCCACATGTACCTATGACCTAATGTTGACTGCCAAAACCCACCGGCGGGCAGCGACCGTCAACACAGGTAGAGCCGGGAAGAGCCTAGAGCTGCGGCTGGCTGAGACCCCTCCGAGCGACGGCCCGCAATGCTCTTCTGGTCACACGTCCGATGCGAAGTGCAAGGGCGTGCCACCTGACCTATACCTGGTCAGGAAGGTGATGGAGATGCCTCGCTTAGTTTCCTGCATGGCATACACGTAAACATTAAATACGAGCCTCGATCGGCTCTCAGGTTATCCTGTGAATCGGCTCAAAGAGCCGATCCACCCATGATTCGTACGGGGTGCACGAATATATGGTGGTCCTGCTTGATCAAGATAAAGCTAATGAGATCTACGACGATTTAGGGTTTTCACCGCATAATCGGATCATCCTACTCCAGGTTGGGCCTCGCGGCCACGCACGGTGATCATAAGCCGATCCTAAACAAGGCCTAAAAACCAACATGAAGTTGATCCTCGGAACATCCTGTTTAGGACTTGCGAACGACACCCTACGTGCCGCTGGATCCTCCCCCCCTTTGTAAGGCCTAACTATTGCAGATATTAAACTAATCCTTGTAGAACAAGGAGCAATCGTAACGGATCAGATCTACTAGATAATGATCAAGCGGGGTGCCACCCCCACACCTGAGATAGGTGTGAGGGCGGCTAGACATGCAAGGGTTGCACTACGTAAGCATGCTTAAACGAAGAACAATGCTAACCCTAACACATCTATGATAACTACGTTGCTCGCCATCAAAAGCGCTTCAGTACGAGCAACGCATGAACAACGTGGAGCTTGTGCTGCCTAGATCGCAAGATGCGATCTAGGCAGCATGTCGCTTACCTGATAGAAACCCTCGAGACGAAGGAGTTGGCGATGCGCCGAGATTGGTTTGTTTGGGTTGAACGTGAGTTGTTGTTTATTCCATAAACCCTAGATACATATTTATAGTCCAGGGGACTTTCTAACGTGGGAATATCCCCACCGTGTACGAGACAAACTCTAACTTTTAATCTATGATGCAATCTACTATAATTAAAGATACACGGGCAATCTAGCCCAAATTCTCCGTGCAAGGCCGCTTCAGAGATCTTCCACGTGTAATCTTCCAAGCCCATCTCTCTGACGGCCCACCTCCTGATTTGACCAAAATCTGGTGATAACACATGCCCCCTGGTTTTGGCAATGATAATTCCAAAACCACTCTGTTCTCCTTTGAAGGGTCATGTCGTGGCAGAGCAGAGCCGTTGCAGCATCCGTCATCATTATGCCCGGTCTTCTCAGCTTCCCTGCTAATTCTGATAGCTTTAGCATCGACTCCTTGGAAACTGTAATGGCATTAAACCTCCACCAGATTTCTCATTATTTAACCGTGCCGACCGATTAGCTCTCTTCATCCCTTTCCTCTGTTCCAGCCATCGGCACCCAAAAAACCCTCTTCTCCTATAGCAATGTCTTCCTCTTCCTCCTCCTTCTCAAGCCTCTTCCCCCAATCCTCGCCGAAGAAGAAGAACGAGGACAAGCTTCACTCCGAGGTGAAGCCCCTCTCCTCCGACAATGAGAAGAAAGAAGGAGAAGTAGCGAAGGCCAAGGCCTCCCCCTCCGCCAAGCTCCCGCCGAAGAAGCGCTCCCGCATGTGGGCGGATAGCGAGGACGAAGATGACGACGAAGAAGGAGAAGAGGAGGAGGAAGATGAATCTTCCTCTTCCGCTGGGTACCCGCCGACCAAGCGCTTCCGCTCCTGGGCGGACAGCGAGGATGATGATGATGACGAGGAGGAAGAGGCTCCGGCCAAGGGCTGGGGCAGCAGCGAGGAGGAGCTCCCTGGGAGCAGCGCCGACGGCATCGACGGCGGTGATGACGAGGACAGCGACGACTAGCAGAATAGGACTAGTAGTAGTAGTGCACTAGGCACTAGATCCCTCTTTTGAGAGCCATCGGCTCTTTCTTGTAAAGCCGCTCCTTTGAATTAATGAAATTGTTCTTTCAATTCATCCTTCAATTACTCCAATTTCATTTCTTCCGCCTGTCATGCCAAGACCGATAGCAATGTATCGGATTTCTTTTCTTTTGGACGCCCATGAAGCCGGACTCTCATGTCGATTAGCTCGTAGGCCAAGAACTTCTCAATTTCAGGCTGCGATTTAGTATCTGACCACAATTTTTCGCAATCCCTTAGCCGATGACTACTCATCGGCTATTTTGAGAATCTAGTCCCTTCCCTTCTCTTGCAGCGACAGGACGGTCCAAAACTTGTAAAAAACAACGGCCCCCTTCCCCGATTCAGAGGAAACCCCAATGCAGGGCCAGTCGACGCGACTCCAATCGGCTTTCAAAAACAGAGCATTCACCAGGCCAGCTGCCCCCCGAGTCTCAGTCGAGGCGAGAACGGTAATGGATCCGCCGAATGTGCCGCCTATGCAGAGTTAGCCGATTTCAACAAAATCGGCTCCCCACAGCAGAGAACCTTCAGGGTGAACTGCCCCCCGAGCTTCTCCAGTCCACTTTTCGCGCCTTGCAAGTCAGATCGGCTCCTTTCCTGCACTGACCGTCGATGTCGATATGAACTTTGAGCAAATAACCAGCCGGTCTTGGTCTTGTGTGACTGTACTAGAGTCGATGGCTGAGCATCGGCTGAATTTTTTTTTTTATTTGGCCGATTTTTCTTAATCGGCCCCCAATGTTCCACTGCACGCATGTTTGCACATGTTTATCTGCACCTGTTCATCTGACTATATGCCCCCCGAGCCGAATCTGCCAAATGACTGCAGATATCGGCTTTTATGGTTAGTCAGGGCACTGCACTTGTACGCCGGCTCCGTAAGGATTCATGCTGACTTTCATCTGCCGACGCGGCCGCTGCCCAGTAGATCGTTGCTGAACACAAGCAAAACATGTGCTGAATATGCGGTGAAGATAATTTTGGCCGATTGCTGGAATCGGCCTCCATATCCATTGGAGCGCTGACTGAAGGTTCTGTAATGCTCCTTCATAATTTTTGGGGCCGATCACAAGGATCAGCCTCGCCCCGTTTGCTCATTGCTTTGTCTTTGCTACTCGGTCAGGCTGGATAAGACCAACCCAACCTCTGACTTGATGCGCCTGCTGTCGTCCACCTTGAGTGCATCGTAGACTCGTGGAGCACTAAGCTCCGTCGGAAGGATGAGCACCATGTTCGTGCCAGCCGATGTTTCATCATCGGCTTTCCTTTGTTTGGGGCGCCACTCCATTTTCCGTGGACGACCCTCTTCGTCCAGGGTTCGTTGAACTTTGGCAGCCAGATCAGGTCGTGCCTTCCTTAGCGTATGCAGGTATAACCTTTCGGCTTCCTCCAGGCCGCGCAAACGCTGAACCCTGCGCTTTTGTGAACGGCTGAGTCCGTCAGGGCACCACCTTGGACGGTGGTACCTGTCTTCTTCTTCTTCTGGTCCCTCGTCTTCGGAATCCTCAAGATCTGCCCACCGAGGGGACTCAGCACGTTTGCTCTGTGGCGGGAGAGGCCCTAAGCGCTTGAACACAGACACGTTGGCTGCCTCCTTCTTCTTCTTGTTGCATTCTGGGCAATTGCCGATTGTGGGCAATCGGCTCATTCCTGAATCCCAGCAGTGTCTGAAGAAGGGGCAGTCCCAGTGTCTGGCGTTGTCATCTTGCTCCCTTGTTTTTTCCGTGGCACGGCGCTCGTGCTCCTCCTCATCGCGATCATACCGACGATGTCTTCTGGCTTCTCTAGCCAGACGATCTCCTTCATCATCATAGTTGGACCGTCGGCGTTGGTCATACTGACTCACATATTTGTTGAGGAGGTGATCAGAGAGAGGTCGCTGATATCTTATGTTCTTCACCTCTCCCTCTGTGACGTAGCGCTTGCCATCATGATGGAGCCGATCGCGTGGAGCGGCCTCCTCTGTGTCCTTGCTATGAGAGCAGCTGCCCTCATCTCCATCTTTGCCAGAGTGGTTCCCAGGTCCTACCATGTTGATGCTGAACGAGGGACCTGGCTGGCAACCCTCAGGGTAGGTGACTTCTACCATGTTAACGGCGGGGAAGGGCTGGGTGTCGACCTTCATGGCGTACTGGTTGAAAATTAGGCGCCCTTTCTCTATCGCCGCTTGGATGTGCTGACGCCACACCCTGCAGTCGTTGGTGGCATGGGAGAGCGAGTTGTGCCATTTGCAGTATGGCTTTCCGTTCAGCTCTTGCGCCGTGGGGAATTTGAGACCTTCAGGAATCGTCAACTGTTTCTCCTTGAGCAGGAGGTCGAAGATTTGTTCAGTCTTGGTCACGTCAAAATCAAATCCCCTGGGCGGGCCTGGTGGCTTTACCCATTTGCAGGACACGGGGGTTCCTCCCCGAGTCCACTCAGCCACTGCTACCTCTTGGTCTCCCGCGGGAACTTCGTCTTCCTCTGCATCGACCAGGACTACTGCACGCTTGAACTTGTCTTGGTACAGGTCCGGGTGGCGCTGTTCATATGCCGACAGTTTCTGAACCATGTGCGCCAGCGAGGGATAATCTGCTTGGGAGGCCATGTCCTTGAGCTGTGTTGCAAGGCCTGCTACTGCCAACTCGACTGCTTCCTTTTCAGTTATACGAACCGAATAACATCGGTTCCTAAGATTCCTGAAGCGCTGGATGTATTCTGTCACCGTTTCTCCGCGCTTCTGACGTAGTTGTGCCAGATCGGCAATGCCGGACTCGGGAGCCTCTGAATGGTATTGCATATGGAACTGTTCTTCCAATTGCTTCCAAGACCGGATGGAGTCTGCTGGCAAAGAGGTGTACCATCCAAAAGCCGATCCCGTGAGGGACTGTGAAAAAAGCCTCACGCGTAGCTGATCCGACACTGAAGCCGGTCCTAGTTGCGCCAAATATCGGCCGACGTGCTCGATGGAGCTGGAGCCATCTGATCCACTGAATTTGGAGAAGTCAGGGAGCCGATATTTAGGTGGCAGCGGGATCATCTCGTACTCGTCGGGGTACGGCTTGGAATAGCCGATTGCCCTTCTTTTCGGCACCATGCCGAATCGGTCTCTCGCATGGTACTGATCTGATCCGCTGTGCTGGCTGCAGGGGTTGAACTCTGAAGATTCACCGGAGTGGCGTACTTAGCCAGCCATGTTTGCTTTTCCAGCTCTGAGCCAACTGCAGGAGCTGAGCTCTGGAGGTTCGTCGGGGTGGCATACTTAGTTAGCCACGTCTGCTTCTCCAGCTCTGTCGCTGACGTTCCTCCTGTTTTCGCCGGAGTCCCTGATGTTGTGGCCTGGTTTGTGAGTGCCCAGTTGCCACAATCTGGCACATACGTGCACGCGTATCCTTGAGGGATCTCCTTAGGCGCCTCAGTCAAGAACTGGTAGTCACTAGGGTCACCACCGATCTTGTAGACGACGAATGCCGGTGTAGCCGGCACTTCAGCTGGTGCTGCCAACGCATATGGCAGCGGTGGACGGGACTGGAGTGGCAACTCTCCTTGATGCGTCCCGAGAGCTGGTCCTGACGGCGAGTACTGGTGGCTCATGATCTCCTGGATCACGCGCAGAGCGACACGCTCCAACACGTTGACCAGGTTTTCAGAGTGGCGGTGTAGCGAGTGAGCCACCAAGTAGTTGATCTCCTGCCGCAGGCCCCTGGTGCGTTCCTCCGACGGGGCAGAGAGGTCTATCCCATCGAGTGCACCTTGCGGTGAGAATCCCTTCCATCTGATGCCATGGGAACGGGTTCTCTGAAAAGAGCCGATGAGGTCGGCTTCGAGGGTGGCCTTGATCTCGTCATATCTCTTCTTGAGCTCGTCAGGCAACTCCTCGTAGGTGACTGGCGTGCCGTCTGCCATCTCAGATGTAGATGGCGATGTGGTTGATGTAGACGATTGTCCCACCGGGCGTGCCAGAATGTGTTGACTGCCAAAACCCACCGGCGGGCAGCGACCGTCAACACCGTAGAGCCGGGAAGAGCCTAGAGCTGCGGCTGGCTGAGACCCCTCCGAGCGACGGCCCGCAATGCTCTTCTGGTCACACGTCCGATGCGAAGTGCAAGGGCGTGCCACCTGACCTATACCTGGTCAGGAAGGTGATGGAGATGCCTCGCTTAGTTTCCTGCATGGCATACACGTAAACATTAAATACGAGCCTCGATCGGCTCTCAGGTTATCCTGTGAATCGGCTCAAAGAGCCGATCCACCCATGATTCGTACGGGGTGCACGAATATATGGTGGTCCTGCTTGATCAAGATAAAGCTAATGAGATCTACGACGATTTAGGGTTTTCACCGCATAATCGGATCATCCTACTCCAGGTTGGGCCTCGCGGCCACGCACGGTGATCATAAGCCGATCCTAAACAAGGCCTAAAAACCAACATGAAGTTGATCCTCGGAACATCCTGTTTAGGACTTGCGAACGACACCCTACGTGCCGCTGGATCCTCCCCCCCTTTGTAAGGCCTAACTATTGCAGATATTAAACTAATCCTTGTAGAACAAGGAGCAATCGTAACGGATCAGATCTACTAGATAATGATCAAGCGGGGTGCCGCCCCCACACCTGAGATAGGTGTGAGGGCGGCTAGACATGCAAGGGTTGCACTACGTAAGCATGCTTAAACGAAGAACAATGCTAACCCTAACACATCTATGATAACTACGTTGCTCACCATCAAAAGCGCTTCAGTATGAGCAACGCATGAACAACGTGGAGCTTGTGCTGCCTAGATCGCAAGATGCGATCTAGGCAGCATGTCGCTTACCTGATAGAAACCCTCGAGACGAAGGAGTTGGCGATGCACCGATATTGGTTTGTTTGGGTTGAACGTGAGTTGTTGTTTATTCCATAAACCCTAGATACATATTTATAGTCCAGGGGACTTTCTAACGTGGGAATATCCCCACCGTGTACGAGACAAACTCTAACTTCTAATCTATGATGCAATCTACTATAATTAAAGATACACGGGCAATCTAGCCCAAATTCTCCGTGCAAGGCCGCTTCAGAGATCTTCCACGTGTAATCTTCCAAGCCCATCTCTCTGACGGCCCACCTCCTGATTTGACCAAAATCTGGTGATAACACCTAACCAAGCTCAAATGGAGGCATATTCCCACCGGGGGACCCCCGATGGGATGCAGTCAAAGGGGTAGACCGCACGGTCAACAGAACTAGGGTTTCGTCAGAAATCGAGCATCGAATCTAGGGAATGGCCCCAAAACTTGTGTGTGTCCACATGGAATGCACAAAAGTGATTTGAAAGGTTTTATATCCAAGGCTACCCCCCTAGGTGTGTCCGGCTTCTCGAACAGGGGTTCCTACTCTTAGGCAGATTCTGCATGTATAGGGGGGAACTCCCTTGTACGTGAACCGGAGAGAAACTTGAGATCATATGGGATGATCCTTGTTTCCACATGTACCTATGACCTAACCAAGCTCAAATGGAGGCATATGCCCACCGGGGGACACCCGATGGGATGCAGTCAAAGGGGTAGACCGCGCGGTCAACAGAACTAGAGTTTCATCAGAAATCGAGCATCGGATCTAGGGAATGGCCCCAAAACTTGTGTGTGTCCACATGGAATGCACAAAAGTGATTTGATATGGTTTTATATCCAAGGCTACCCCCCAGGTGTGTTCGACTTCTCGGACAGGGGGTTCCAACACTTAGGCAGATTCTGCATGTATAAGGGGAACTCCCTCGGAGGTGAACCGGAGAGAAACTTGAGATCATATGGGATGATCCTTGTTTCCACATGTACCTATGACCTAACCAAGCTCAAATGGAGGCATATGCCTGATACGTCTCCAACGTATCGATAATTTCTTATGTTCCATGCCACTTTATTGATGATACCTACATGTTTTATGCATACTTTATGTCATATTTATGCATTTTCTGGCACTAACCTATTAACGAGATGCCGAAGAGCCAGTTGCTGTTTTCTGCTGTTTTTGGTTTCAGAAATCCTAGTAAGGAAATATTCTCGGAATTGGACGAAATCAACGCCCAGGATCTTATTTTTCCACGAAGCTTCCAGAAGTCCGGGGAGGAAACGAATTGGGGCAACGAGGCGCCCACAAAACAGGGTGGCGCGGCCCAAGCCCTGGCCGCGCCGGCCTGGCGTGTGGGGCCCTCGCGTCGCCCCTAAACCTACCTCCTCCGCCTACTTAAGCCTTCATTGATAATAACTCCAGTACCGAGAGCCACGATACGGAAAACCTTCCAGAGACGCCGCCGCCACCAATCCCATCTCGGGGGATTCAGGAGATCGCCTCCGGCACCCTGCCGGAGAGGGGAATCATCTCCCGAAGGACTCTTCACCGCCATGGTCGCCTCCGGAGTGATGAGTGAGTAGTTCACCCCTGGACTATGGGTCCATAGCAGTAGCTAGATGGTCGTCTTCTCCTAATTGTGCTTCATTGTTGGATCTTGTGAGCTGCATAACATGATCAAGATCATCTATCTGTAATGCTACATGTTGTGTTTGTTGGGATCTGATGGATATGGAATACTATGCTATGTTGATTATCAATTTATTATCTATGTGTTGTTTATGATCTTGCATGCTCTCCGTTACTAGTAGAGGCTCTGGCCAAGTTTTTGCTTGTAACTCCAAGAGGGAGTATTTATGCTTGATAGTGGGTTCATGCCACCATTAAATCTGGGACAGTGACAGAAAGTTCTAAGGTTGTGGATGTGTTGTTGCCATACTTAATGCAATTGTCTGTTGTTTACAACTTAATACTAGAGGGGGTTCGGATGATAACCTGAAGGTGGACTTTTTAGGCATAGATGCAAGCTGGATAGCGGTCTATGTACTTTGTGATAATGCCCAATTAAATCTCACAATACTCATCATAACATGTATGTGCATGGTCATGCCCTCTTTATTTGTCAATTGCCCAACTGTAATTTGTTCACCCAACATGCTTATTCTTATGGGAGAGACACCTCTAGTGAACTGTGGACCCCGGTCCATTCTTTTAATCTAATACAATCTACTGCAATACTCGTTCTACTGTATTCTGCAAACATCATCATCCACACTATACATCTAATCCTTTGTTACAGCAAGCCGGTGAGATTGACAACCTCACTGTCACGTTGGGGCAAAGTAATTTGGTTGTGTTGTGCAGGTTCCACGTTGGCGCCGGAATCGCTGGTGTTGCGCCGCACTACACTCCGCCGCCATCAACCTTCAACGTGCTTCTTGACTCCTACTGGTTCGATAAACCTTGGTTTCTTACTGAGGGAAACTTACTGCTGTACGCATCACACCTTCCACTTGGGGTTCCCAACGGTCGCGTGTTGTACGCGTGTCAAGCTAAATTTCTGGCGCCATTGCTGGGGAGATAAAGACACGCTGCAAGGGGAGTCTCCACCTCCAATCTCTTTACTTTGTTTTTGTCTTGCTTTATTTTATTTACTACTTTGTTTGCTGCATTATATCAAAACACAAAAAAATTAGTTGCTAGCTTTACTTTATTTGCTATCTTGTTTGCTATATTAAAAACACAAAAAAATTAGTTACTTGCATTTACTTTATCTAGTTTGCTTTATTTACTACTGCTAAAATGGGTACTCCTGAAAATACTAAGTTGTGTGACTTCACAACCCCAAATAATAATGATTTCTTACGCACACCTATTGCTCCACCTGCTACTACAGTAGAATTCTTTGAAATTAAACCTGCTTTACTGAATCTTGTTATGAGAGAGCAATTTTCTGGTGTTAGTTCTGATGATGCTGCTGCCCATCTTAATAATTTTGTTGAACTTTGTGAAATGCAAAAGTATAAGGATGTAGATGGTGACATTATAAAATTAAAATTGCTTCCTTTCTCATTAATAGGAAGAGCTAAAGATTGGTTGATATCTCTGCCTAAGAATAGTATTGATTCATGGACTAAATGCAAGGATGCTTTTATTGGTAGATATTATCCTCCTGCTAAAATTATATCTTTGAGAAGTAGCATAATGAAATTTAAACAATTGGATAATGAGCTTGTTGCACAAGCACGGGAAAGAATGAAATCTTTGGTTAAAAATTGCCCAACCCATGGACTGACTACTTGGATGATCATCCAAACCTTTTATGCAGGACTGATTTTTTCTTCACGGAACTTATTGGATTCAGCTGCTGGAGGTACTTTTATGTCCATCACTCTAGGCGACGCAACAAAGCTTCTTGATAATATGATGATTAATTACTCTGAATGGCAAACGGAAAGAGCTCCACAAGGTAAGAAGGTAAATTCTGTCGAAGAAACCTCTTCCTTGAGTGATAAGATTGATGCTATTATGTCTATGCTTGTGAATGGTAGGACTAATGTTGATCCTAATAATGTTCCGTTAGCTTCATTGGTTGCTCAAGAAGAACATGTTGATGTGAACTACATTAAAAATAATAATTTCAACAACAGTGCTTATCGGAACAATTCTAGTAACAACTATAGGCCATATCCTTATAACAGTGGTAACGGTTATGGTAATTCTTATGGGAATTCTTACAACAATAATAGGAACACACCCCCTGGACTTGAAGCTATGCATAAAGAATTTATTAGTACACAAACTGCTTTTAACAAATCTGTTGAAGAAAAGCTTGGGAAAATTGATATACTTGCTTCTAAAGTCGATAGTCTTGCTGCTGATGTTGATCTTTTGAAATCGAAAGTTATGCCTAATGAAAATAATGATAATAAAATTGTTACTACAGCAAATGCCATCCAAGTTAGAATTAATGAGAATATAAGATTAATGGCCGAATTGCGTGCTAGGGGGGAAAAAGAAGAAAATGCTAAAGAAGATAATATAGCTAAAGTTTGGACTATTACCACCACTAGCAATGCTAATGCTTCACATGTTGCTGCACCTCCTACTATTAATGGTAAAATAATTGGTGTTGGCAATGTTTCCACTTCTAATGCAAAGCGTGAAAAACTGCCTGAAACTGCTAAAACTGCTGAAACTGCCTGTGATAAAACTGCTGAATTTTTTTCCAATATTGGGGATAATGATCCCATTGCTTTAGATTATAATGGTTTAGATTTTTATGATTGCCACATCCCTGAAGTTATAAAGTTCTTACAAAAACTTGCTAAGAGTCCTAATGCTAGTGCTATAAATTTGGCTTTCACAAAACATATTACAAATGCTCTCATAAAAGCTAGAGAAGAGAAATTAAATCGCGAAGCTTCTATTCCTAGGAAGCTAGAGGATGGTTGGGAGCCCATCATTAAGATGAAGGTCAATGACTTTGATTGTAATGCTTTATGTGATCTTGGTGCAAGTATTTCCGTTATGCCTAGGAAAATCTATAATATGCTTGACTTGCCACCATTGAAAAATTGTTATTTGGATGTTAATCTTGCTGATAACTCTACAAAGAAACCTTTGGGGAGAGTTGATAATGTTCGCATTACCGTTAACAGTAATCTTGTCCCCGTTGATTTTGTTGTCTTGGATATTGAATGCAATGCATCTTGTCCCATTATATTGGGAAGACCTTTTCTTCGAACTGTTGGTGCTATTATTGATATGAAGGAAGGTAATATTAAATATCAATTTCCTCTCAAGAAAGGTATGGAACACTTCCCTAGAAAGAAAATGAAGTTACCTTTTGATTCTATCATTAGAACAAATTATGATGTTGATGCTTCGTCTCTTGACAATACTTGATACACACTTTCTGCGCCTAGCTGAAAGGCATTAAAGAAAAGCGCTTATGGGAGACAACCCATGATTTTACTACTGCACTTTTATTTTATATTTGAGTCTTGGAAGTTGTTACTACTGTAGCAACCTCTCCTTATCTTATTTTGTTGCATTGTTGTGCCAAGTAAAGTCTTTGATAGTAAGGTTCATACTAGATTTGGATTACTGCGCAGAAACAGATTTCTTTGCTGTCACGAATCAGGGCCTAATTCTTCCTTAGGTAACTCAGAAAATCCTGCCAATTTACGTGAGTGATCCTCAGATATGTAGGCAACTTTCATTCAATTTGATCATATTCATTTGAGCAAGTCTGGTGCCTCTTAGAAATTCATCTTTATGAACTGTTCTGTTTTGACAGATTCTGCCTTTTATTTCGCATTGCGTGTTTTGCTATGCTTGATGGATTTTTCTATTCCATTAACTTTGAGTAGCTTTGTGCAATGTCCAGAAGTGTTAAGAATGATTATGTTACCTCTAAACATGTGAATTTTGATTATGCACTAACCCTCTAATGAGTTGTTTTGAGTTTGGTGTGGAGGAAGTTTTCAAGGATCAAGAGAGGAGGATGATACAATATGATCAAGGAGAGCGAAAGCTCTAAGCTTGGGGATGCCCCGGTGGTTCACCCCTGCATATTTCAAGAAGACTCAAGCGTCTAAGCTTGGGGATGCCCAAGGCATCCCCTTCTTCATCGACAACATTATCAGGTTCCTCTAGTGAAACTATATTTTTATTCCATCACATCTTATGCACTTTGCTTGGAGCGTCTGTTTGTTTTTATTTTCGTTTTGTTTGAATAAAGTTGGATCCTAGCATTCATTGTGTGGGAGAGAGACACGCTCCTCTGTTGCATATGGACAAATATGTCCTTAGGCTTTACTCATAATGTTCATGGCGAAGGTTGAATCTGCTTCGTTAAATTGTTGTATGGTTGGAAACGGGAATTGCTACATGTAGTAATTGGTAAAATGTTTTGGATAATGTGATACTTGGCAATTGTTGTGCTCATGTTTAAGCTCTTGCATCATATACTTTGCACCTATTAATGAAGAAATACATAGAGCTTGCTAAAATTTGGTTTGCATAATTGGTCTCTCTAAGGTCTAGATAATTTCTAGTATGGGTCGAACAACAAGGAAGACGGTGTAGAGTCTTATAATGCTTACTATATGTCTTTTATGTGAGTTTTGCTGCACCGGTTCATACTTGTGTTTCTTTCAAATAACCTTGCTAGCCTAAACCTTGTATCGAGAGGGAATACTTCTCATGCATCCAAAATCCTTGAGCCAACCACTATGCCATTTGTGTCCACCATACCTACCTACTACATGGTATTTCTCCGCCATTCCAAAGTAAATTGCTTGAGTGCTACCTTTAAAATTTCTATTCTTCATCTTTGCAATATATAGCTCATGGGACAAATAGCCTAAAAACTATTGTGGTATTGAATATGTACTTATGCACTTTATCTCTTATTAAGTTGCTTGTTGTGCGATAACCATGTTCCTGGGGACGCCATCAACTCTTTGTTGAATATCATGTGAGTTGCTATGCATGTCCGTCTTGTCTGAAGTAAGGACGATTTACCATGAGTTGAATGGTTAGAGCATGCATACTGTTGGAGAAGAACATTGAGCCGCTAACTAAAGCCATGATTCATGGTGGAAGTTTCAGTTTTGGACAAATATCCTCAATCTCATATGAGAACATTAATTGTTGCTAAATGCTTATGCATTAAAGAGGAGTCCATTATCTGTTGTCTATGTTGTCCCGGTATGGATGTCTAAGTTGAGAATAATCAAAAGCGAGAAATCCAATGCGAGCTTTCTCCTTAGACCTTTGTACAGGCGGCATAGAGGTACCCCTTTGTGACACTTGGTTAAAACATATGTATTGCGATGATAATCCAGGTAATCCGAGCTAATTAGGACAAGGTGCGGGCACTATTAGTATACTATGCATGAGGCTTGCAACTTGTAGGATATAATTTACATGATGCATATGCTTTATTACTACCGTTGACAAAATTGTTTCTTGTTTTCAAAATCAAAGCTCTAGCACAAATATAGCAATCAATGCTTCCCTCTGCGAAGGGCCTTTCTTTTACTTTTATGTTGAGTCAGTTCACCTATTTCTCTCCACCTCAAGAAGCAAACACTTGTGTGAACTGTGCATTGATTCCTACATACTTGCATATTGCACTTGTTATATTACTTTACATTGACAATATCCATGAGATATACATGTTACAAGTTGAAAGCAACCGTGAAAGCAACCGCTGAAACTTAATCTTCCTTTGTGTTGCTTCAATGCCTCTACTATGAATTTATTGCTTTATGAGTTAACTCTTATGCAAGACTTATTGATGCTTGTCTTGAAAGTACTATTCATGAAAAGTCTTTGCTAAATGATTCATGTGTTTACTCATTGCATTACCATTGTTTCGAATCGCTGCATTCATTACATGTGCTTACAATAGTATGATCAAGATTATGATGGCATGTCACTTCAGAAATAATCTTTGTTATCGTTTACCTACTCGGGACGAGCAGGAACTAAGCTTGGGGATGCTGATACGTCTCCAACGTATCGATAATTTTTTATGTTCCATGCCACTTTATTGATGATACCTACATATTTTATGCATACTTTATGTCATATTTATGCATTTTCCGGCACTAACCTATTAACGAGATGCCGAAGAGCCAGTTGCTGTTTTCTGCTGTTTTTGGTTTCAGAAATCCTAGTAAGGAAATATTCTCGGAATTGGACAAAATCAACGCCCAGGATCTTATTTTTCCACGAAGCTTCCAGAAGTCCGGGGAGGAAACGAAGTGGGGCGACGAGGCGCCCACACAACAGGGCGGCGCGGCCCAAGCCCTGGCCGTGCCGGCCTGGCGTGTGGGGCCCTCGCGTCGCCCCTAAACCTACCTCCTCCGCCTACTGAAGCCTTCGTCGATAATAACTCTAGTGCCGAGAGCCACAATACGGAAAACCTTCCAGAGACGCCGCCGCCGCCAATCCCATCTCGGGGGATTCAGGAGATCGCCTCCGGCACCCTGCCGGAGAGGGGAATCATCTCCCGGAGGACTCTTCACCGCCATGGTCGCCTCCGGAGTGATGAGTGAGTAGTTCACCCCTGGACTATGGGTCCATAGCAGTAGCTAGATGGTCGTCTTCTCCTAATTGAGCTTCATTGTTGGATCTTGTGAGCTGCCTAACATGATCAAGATCATCTATCCGTAATGCTACATGTTGTGTTTGTTGGGATCTGATGGATATGGAATACTATGCTATGTTGATTATCAATTTATTATCTACGTGTTGTTTATGATCTTGCATGCTCTCCGTTACTAGTAGAGGCTCTGGCCAAGTTTTTGCTTGTAACTCCAAGAGGGAGTATTTATGCTCGATAGTGGGTTCATGCCTCCATTAAATGCAGGACGATGTGAGAAAGTTCTAAGGTTGTGGATGTGCTGTTGCCACTAGGGATAAAACATCGATGCTATGTCTAAGGATATATGTGTTGATTACATTACGCACCATACTTAATGCAATTGTCTGTTGTTTACAACTTAATACTGGAGGGGGTTCGGATGATAACCTGAAGGTGGACTTTTTAGGCATAGATGCATGCTGGATAGCGGTCTATGTACTTTGTCGTAATGCCCAATTAAATCTCACAATACTCATCATAACATGTATGTGCATGGTCATGCCCTCTTTATTTGTCAATTGCCCAACTGTAATTTGTTCACCCAACATGCTTATTCTTATGGGAGAGACACTCTAGTGAACTATGGACCCCGGTCCATTCTTTTAATCTAATACAATCTACTGCAATACTCGTTCTACTGTTTTCTGCAAACATCATCATCCACACTATACATCTAATCCTTTGTTATAGCAAGCCGGTGAGATTGACAACCTCACTGTCACGTTGGGGCAAAGTAATTTGGTTGTGTTGTGCAGGTTCCACATTGGCGCCGGAATCCCTGGTGTTGCGCCGCACTACACTCCGCCGCCATCAACCTTCAACGTGCTTCTTGACTCCTACTGGTTCGATAAACCTTGGTTTCTTACTGAGGGAAACTTACTGTTGTACGCATCACACCTTCCACTTGGGGTTCCCAACGGTCACGTGCTATACGCGTGTCAATGCCCACCGGGGGACCCCCGATGGGATGCAGTCAAAGAGGTAGACCGCGCGGTCAACAGAACTAGGGTTTCTTCAGAAATCGAGCATCGGATCTAGGGAATGGCCCCAAAACTTGTGTGTGTCCACATGGAATGCACAAAAGTGATTTGATATGGTTTTATATCCAAGGCTACCCCCCAGGTGTGTCCGGCTTCTCGGACAGGGGGTTCCTACACTTAGGCAGATTCTGCATGTTTAGGGGGAACTCCCTTGGAGGTGAACCGGAGAGAAACTTGAGATCATATGGGATGATCCTTGTTTCCACATGTACCTATGACCTAACCAAGCTCAAATGGAGGCATATGCCCACCGGGGGACCCCCGATGGGATGCAGTCAAAGGGGTAGACTGCCGATGAAAGGGGTAGATCTGCGGGGCTCCCAGATTAGGGTTTCGTCTACCAGAGGGAATATTGAGGTAAGATAGGGTAATTATTGGTACTACATGTTCCTATGACTTAACACAACACAAAGGAAGAGAAAATTCCGTGGGTCAGCTGTTATCGGAGGCCGGTCAAAGGGGTAGATCTGCGGGGCTCCCAGATTAGGGTTTCGTCTACCGGAGGAAATATTGATGTAAGATAGGTTAATTATTGATACTACATGTTACAATGACCTAACAAAACACAAAGTAAGAGAAAAGTCCATGGGTCAACTATTATTGGAGGCCAGTCAAAGGGGTAGATCTGCGGGGCTCGCGAATCTGGGTCTCGTCTACCGGAGATATTAAGTGAAGATATGGTAAAAAAATTATACGCATAGCTTGGGAATGTAGAAGATTGAAACAACTTAGCATGGACCTATATTAATATATTTTATAAATAAAATTGACATTAATAAAATTTAAAACAGAAAATAAATTGAAAAAATAAAAAATGGGGCTATGCCGAGGGCTGCCCTCGGCGTATAACCGGCCCTCGGCATATAGGCTAGGGTATGACTTGAGCGGGATATGAACCTTTTATTAGTAAATGTAGTCAGAAAAATAAGTAAGAGAAAAAACAAAAAAAATTGACATTAAGAAAATTTTAATAAAAAATAAATTGAAACAGGGGGGGGCTATGCCGAGGGCTGCCGTCGGCATAGCCTGGCCATCGGCATAGGCCCCCTAGGGTTACGACTTGAGCGGGTCGAGCCGGACCCGCTCAAGCCACCCGAGCCCGCGCCCCTTTTTCCCCCGTGCCTCCTTTTTCCCCCGACCTCGCCGCCGCCGCACCCTGCCTCCTCGCTGCCGCCCCCTGCTCGCGCCGCCGCTGCCACCTGCTCACGCCGCCGCCACCTGCTCGCGTCGTCGCCTCCACCTGCTCGCGCCGCCGCCTGCTCTGCCTCCCCGCCGCCGCCTCGCGCCGCCCCCGGCCTCCCCTGCACGCGCCGCCCCTGCCTCTCCGCTGCCGCCTTGCGCCGCCTCCGGCCTCCCCTACACGCGCCGCCCCCGACCTCCCCTGCTCGCGCCGGCCCGTCTCTGTAAGCTTTTTTTCATTTCTTGTAACTTTTATTAGTTCGTGAATTGTGAAAATAGTTTGTGAGTTGTGAAAATAGAAATGTGAATTGTGAAATAGTTTGTGAATTGTGAAAATAGAAATGTGGAAATTTGAAATAGAAAATGTGAAATACAAATACAAATAGAAAATGTGAAATAAAAATTTAAATGAACATGGAAATGTGAAATGTGAAATAATTTGTTTTTTTATTGAATGGAAATAGGTGCCGTCGTGACCGCCGACCTCGTGACCGGCCCGTCGTGACCGCCTTGTCGTCGTGTCCGTGATTCTCTCCATCTGCCGAGGGTGAACTAAAACATCGCCTCCCCTTCTCCGTATTTTCTTATGTCACTAGATTCATTTTCCAAGTCCAGTTGCGTAACCTAGGTGTCAATTCCCGTCCGCGAGCGTTACGCGGATAAATATGCATTAGTGGTCCGCATATTTTGAACCGTAACGCTTGCGGCATTTACGGGACAGTCGGCGGATGCGTAGTTGTCTACGTTTTCCATGTTCTACTCCGGTCCGAGTCAGGATTTCGGTGGTGCCTCCCCGTTGTTCTCCGGATGCACATCCTCTCGGCTTTTTGCCGAGACGTGTATCGGGAGAGTAGCGGGGAGGTGCTGCCGAAATTCTGACTTGAACCGGGGTAGAGCATGGAGAACGTAGCCAACTACGGATCTGGCGGCTGCTAGGAGCCCACCTAGTAGAGATGTAGGTTGATGCATGCGTTTCGCCCGGTAAACTAAATAAAAATATGATGCATTTAATTTCCTATTTGATATAAATGCTATGTATGTGGTTTGGCTCCCAATAAAGTAGAGGATGGCTGATAATGGATGGATGTACAATGAGCGTGTTAGTGCGACTGAGAAAACAGCTGAGTGGACAAGGAAGACCCATTTTCTAGTGAATGAGTTAGCGCGTGGTACAAAGGGGCTGGTTCGGGCACTTTGCCCCTGTGTTCGCTGCGTGAAGCGTCAACGTCGTGGGAAGGATGAAATGTATAGACACCTTCTGCAATATGGGTATATGCATGGGTACGTCACGGAAATCGACTTTGATGAGCGCGAACGTGACAGAGGTGAGGTGATGGGGCAGCGGCTCAATGGCAATGGGTACGATGGAATTAGAGACTTTCTAGATGATCTCGTCCATGCCGATGTCCCGGATTCGCCACCTCCAGAACCGGAGGCGCCGCCAGAACCGGAGGAACCAGAGCCAACCGTGAAGGCCTTCTATGGTATGATTGCCGCGGCTAAGAAGCCTCTGTATGAGGGCGCCGCGATTTCTCAGCTCAATGCCATCTCCCAATGTCTAGCCGAGAAGACCCGGTACAACACCACCCGTGAGGGCTTTGAAGCAAGTCTGAAAACAGCTGGTAACATGTTGCCCAAAGATCATTGTCTGCCTCAAAGCCTGCACGCGACGAGGAGAATGATGAAGGACCTCAACATGGATTATCAAAAGATAGACTATTGTCCGAAAGGCTGCGTTCTATTTTGGAGACAGTTTGCGGAGGACAAGTACTGTCCCATCTGTAAGCAGTCTAGGTATGAAGAGGTAACAGGAAAGTATGGTCAGGTGAGGCAGTCAAGCACCGCAAAGTCGATTCTTTGATATCTCCCATTCATAAAAAGAATCCAGCGGCTTTACATGCACGAGGAGACAACCAAACAAATGACGTGGCACAAGTATGGGAAGAGATTCGTGGACGAAAAAAAGCAGTTGAAGATGGGACATCCATCCGATGGTACGGCATGGAAGAACTTCGATAAGAAATTCCCCCTTGCGGCAGCCGAGGCTCGGAATGTCAGAATTGCGATAGCAACAGATGGCTTCAATCCATATGGTATGTCGTCTACCAATTACAGTTGCTGGCCCGTGTTTGTTATTCCGCTCAATCTCCCTCCCGGAGTCCTAATGACAAGGAAGACCATGTTTCTGTCGCTGATCATTCCAGGCCCTCATTCCCCAGGGAAGAATTTGAGTGTCTACATGCAGCCGATTGTGGAAGATTTGAACCACTCTTGGCACCACGGGACATTGACGTACGCCCGAGCATCGAAGACAAACTTCTACATGAAAGTTTGGTTGCAGTATACCATGCATGACATGCCCGGGTACGCCCTAACATGCGGATGGTGTACAGCTGGTAAGTGGCCATGCCCAGTGTGCAGGCACCGGCTTGAGTTCCTTTGGCTATAGAAGGGTCGCAAGTATGTTGCATTTGACACGAATCGATAGTTCCTCAAAAGGAGGCATCTGTTTAGAGAAGACAAAAAGAACTTCAAGAAGGGCAAAGTTGTGCATGAAAAAAAAGATGTGCCGAAGTTTGATGGTACACTTGTTGAAGCCGAGCTACGTGCTCTCGTGCCGGCAGCGACGCCAACTGGCCCTCAATTTGAGGGATATGGTGTAACGCACAACTGGACTCACGAGGCAGCCTTAACGAAGCTCGAGTATTACAAGGACCTCGAACTTCCCCATAACATCGATGTGATGCACACTGTAAAGAATGTCGTGGAGTCCGTCTTTCACACATGCCTGAACATTCCCGGGAAGTCAAAGGATAATTTCAAGGCTAGAGTCGATGTTGAGATCCTCTGTGATAGGGAAAAATTACACATGAAGCGTCCTATTGGCCGTCAAAAGAATTGGTTCAAGCCGTGTTGGGGGGATAACCCCCGGTATGCCAAAGGCATGCCAAACCGGATGGTTTGAGCCATCGAGATACCGGTTTAATATTCTTACCGGAAAGTAAGGTAGGAGTTTGGGCTAAGTGAAGCCAAGCCGGCATCCCCAAGGGGGTACGCCGGAACCCGGTAAAGAAGATACCGGACTGAAGGGCCTGTCGGCAGGACTGGTCAAAGATTCTCTTCAGAGCAAGAAGACAAGGATGAGCTAAGCAAAGTGGCTTTAATCAGAGCCCTGGCGCCAAAGAGAGGGATGACGCTAAAAGAAGACGGAGGACATCAGCAGCCCTGATTAAAGAGGACCCTGGCGTCATCTATGATTAAAGTAGCTTTGTAAAGTAGTTTGTCCAGTCAAAGAGGCCATTAGGGTTTCTTGTTTTGTAAGCCACCCTCTCCCCTATATAAGGAGAGGGGGTACTGCCTCTTATAGGCGCGAGACCACAGAAGGGATTAGACGATAGAACTTGTAACCATGTTCAGATCACTGAAGCTAGCGATCTAGTAAAGAGTTCTTCCTTTTGTCTCTCTTCTTGCATACCGGCCTTTGGTTGTGTTCTTGAGGAAAGCATCCGGAAGTTCTTCCCATCCTATCGCAAACCCTCCCCCGAATCCTCTAGCGTCCATTCGGCCCCAATCTAAGCCATCCTATGGCATCTGCTCGTTCACCACGACGACAGTTGGCGCCCACCGTGGGGCGTGAAGTGGCGCTTGAAGGAGTTCACATTCGGGCGGGCGTCCTCGAGATCTCCGGCGAGCGTACGATGTCCGCGCTCGTGCAGCGCATCTACGCCATGGACTTCATCAACGACAACGCGGGCTGCTTCGCCAACGGCAGCATCTTCCCCAAGAACGGCCGCATCATCGAGTTTGGCAGCCACCGCGTCTACTTCGGCACCGTCCCTGTGCGCCAGCGCCTCTCGCCGGTGCTGGTGGCACCGGACCCGCCAAGATGGCTCTGTGCTGGCCGCGCCGCCGGCAGCGTCGAGGTGATGATGACCGGTGTGGCTGGTGCAGGAAAAGAAGCTGTGGGTGAAGGTGCTGGCCGTGCGGTTTCGACCCGTGCGGCCAAGCCACCGCTGGAGCGCGATGCAGGCGCAGCGGAAGCGTCATCCGCGCCACCGGAAACACCGCTCCAAGCGGCGATGAACGTCCTCACCACCCCTATCGCGCAGAACATCGATCCGGCAGCGGCTCAGGCGGAGCTGGAGGCGCAGCGCCAAAAGGTGCTCGAGAGCGGCAAGGACATCATCCGGGCGCAGCGAGAGCTGAACCTAACCCTATGTGAGTACAACGCTGCCCATGGCTTTGCTTCTGTTAGCGCGCATGCTGCTAGGATGCCGGAAAACCGGCTAAAAGCTCGCAACCTAGATCAGGATTTGCGCAAAGAAATTCATGCCGGCAAAAGTACCTCTGCATCTGTTAGCATCGTGGAAAAACCTAAGTACAGCAGCCCGGATAAAACAATAAAAGCTGCTAAAGCTGCAGTAGAGTTATGCGAGTCGCTTTCCGGAGATGCTTTAGCAAAACAGCAAGAGCGTGTTAGAGAGCTGCTGGAAACTATTGAGCAGCAGAATCTTTGAGCGGTAGCTAAGCTGAACAAGGCCGCGGCCTCAAAATCCGCGCGTTCAACAAGGAATGCCGGAAGCAAGTCCCATGGGCAGGCATCGTCCCCCCATCCGGACAAAAGAAGAGAAAAAGAAATGAACGCACAACAGATGACTGTGTATGATCCGGTTCTTGCCGGAAAACAACAAGCCGGGCAACATGATGCTGGTAGAAAAAGCCAAGGGGCAGAACGAGGCTACGCCAGAGGCGGCTATGCCGGAAACAATCATGCCGGTAGATATGAAACCGGGCAAAATTATCGAGCTGCAAGGGCAGCGTATGATGAGGAGGAAATAGATCCCCCGAGGTACCGGCAGGCAAGGGCCGGGGTACCGGAATGTTATGATGAGGCTGATTCTGCAAGACCGGTAGCTTTCCGGAACCCATTGGGAGAGCGCCTGGGAGAGAGATACCTACCGGAACGGGATGCGAGGCACCGTCTGGATAGAGTGTACTTGTCAGAAATGATCGAGGAGGAAGGTCCACCAGTTCGCAACTTTATGTTGCCTCGTGACACAAAAACATACGATGGCACTACAAAGCCGGAAGACTGGCTCGCGGATTACGTGACCGCGGTATACGTCGCAGGCGGTGGAGGAACCATAGCAGGAGGAGGAAATCGGCGTTGGGCCGTGAGGATCATACCATCGTTTTTGGTTGGACCGGCAAGAATCTGGCTAAACAACTTGCCGGCAGGAAGCATAAATGGCTGGCTGGATTTTGAGGAGGCTTTTGTGAGCAATTTCAGCAGCACCTATCAAAGGACAAACAGGCCGCAGCAACTTGCTCTGTGCATACAGCGCGCAAACGAAACAGACCGGGATTATCTGGCCCGCTGGAACACTACAAGGAACTCCTGTGAAGGGGTAATCGAGGCACAGGCCATTGCTTGGTTTAGCAGTGGGTGCAGAAGAGGTTCACCGTTGTGGCAAAAGTTGCAGCGGAACATGCCGACAACGTTGGCAGAAATGATACGTGTGGCGGATAGCTATGCGTTGGGAGACCCAACGCAGCCGGCAGTGCAACCTGAGCCGGAACAGCTGCGCCACGAACAACACCGGGATAACCGGAATAACAAAAGAAGAGAAGATTTTCCGGATCGAAGGTACGGTCCGCAGCAAGTTGCTTCGTGCGGCAGAAAACTCTGAGGCCAGCGGCAGTCAGAGGCAAAGAACCGGATCGCAGCCGTGGGTGGGTCCTAAGAAACAATGGGTGGAAAAGAAACCCTGGGTCCAGAAAAGAAACTGGCAAGAACCCGCAAAATACACCATGGAAGCTGCCATGGACCAACCTTGCCGGTGGCACACACCGAATCCGGCACACCCGTCAAACCATCTGACGAAGGATTGTACCTGGACCAAGTACTTGATGCAAAAGGGAACGGTAAAAGATGCACAACCACCACAAGACATGCCGCGGCAACAACAGCTACCGCCACCACCACCACTTACCGGGGCAAACGCCTTACCGGTGCAGCCAAACCGGCAGCAGTACCAGCAAGTTAACCGGGTGGAGCAAAATGATGATCAACCACCTCCACCGGCACCTTTAGGCCGGAATGTTTACGAGGGTCCGGATATGTGCTGTGTTGTCTTTGTCACTGAGCCAACAGACAGGCAAAGTGTACACCGCCGCTCCATGGAGGTCAATGCCGTGATGCCGGCAGTCCCCAAGTACATGCTGTGGTCAAATCAGGAAATTACCTGGTCATTTAAGGATCACCCCAAGATCATGCCGAATCCGGGTGGATACGCTCTTGTTGTGGACCCAATCATGAAGGGGCCACAAACTCGAGTAAAGTTCAGCAAGGTGCTGATAGATAACGGCAGCAGCATAAGCATCATGTACAAGCACACCATGCATACGCTGGGCATAACAGAAAATATGCTTCAGCCAACGCGTACAACGTTCCACGGAATCGTTCCGGGCTTGTCCTGTGCCCCGATAGGAAAAGTTCGGGTGGACGTAGCATTTGGAGGACGTGACAATTGCCGGGTTGAAAATGTTGAGTTTGAGGTGGTGGATCTAGACAGTCCCTACCATGCATTGTTGGGAAGGCCAGCATTGGCAGCTTTCATGGCTACCACTCATACGGCTTACCTCAAGATGAAGATGCCGGCACCTCGTGGACCCTTGACTGTGGTGGGGAACTATAAAGTCTCACTGGAAACTGCATCTGCCGGATCAAACCTAGCGGAATCGCTGGTGATCGCGGAGGAAAAGAAAAGGATGCAAACAGCGGTTGCGCTGGCTCAGTCCTCACAGTTGAGCTTAGCGGCAATGAGTGGAAACTTGGGCTCACCGGCGTTCAAGCCAACGAACGAAACAAAGGTCATTGTGCTGGATCTGGCTTACCCAGAGCGCACCGTTCGCATCGGTGCCGGACTCGATCAAGCATAGGAAAGCGCGCTCGTCAGCTTCCTCCGTGAGAATCGGAATATCTTTGCCTGGTCAACTGATGATTTGGTAGGTGTTCCGAGGGAGCTGGCTGAGCACTCTTTAAACGTCAGGAAGGATACCAAGCCGGTGCGACAACCCTTGCGCCGGTTCGCTGAAGATAGAAGAAAGATCATAGGAGAAGAGGTAACCAAACTGCTTGTTGCCGGATTCATTGTGGAGGTCACGCACACAGAGTGGCTGGCCAATCCGGTAATGGTCGAAAAGAAAAAAGATGAGAACCTGGAGGCAAAAGCTCCGAAGGTGTGGCGCATGTGCATCGACTACACCAACCTAAACAAGGCTTGCCCAAGAGACCCCTTTCCTTTGCCACGGATCGATCAAGTGATTGATTCAACTGCTGGGTGTGAATTGTTGTCTTTCCTGGATGCGTATTCCGGTTTCCACCAAATTCCCTTGAAAAAGGAAGATCAAATAAAAACTGCGTTCATTACCCCGCACGGGGCTTATTGCTATGTCACTATGCCTTTTGGTTTGCGCAACGCTGGTGCAACGTACCAGCGCTGGATGCAAAAATGCTTGTTCGATCAAGTTGGAAAGAATGTGCAAGTCTATGTAGACGACATTGTGATAAAAACTAAGGTAAAGAACACCTTAATCGATGACATCCGGCAAACATTCGATAACCTAAGACGGTTCCGGATGAAACTCAATCCGGCAAAATGCACTTTTGGTGTCCCTGCCGGCAAGCTGCTCGGTTTCCTGGTGTCAAGCCGGGGCATAGAAGTCAATCCGGTAAAAATCCGGGCGATAGAAAGAATGACTGTCCCTCGAGAGCTAAAAGATGTGCAAAAGTTTACCGGAAGCTTGGCATCGCTAAGCCGGTTCGTAAGCAGGTTGGGAGAAAAAGCTCTGCCACTCTATGCTCTGATGAAAAAATCCGACAAGTTCGTCTGGACCCCTCAGGCAGGCGCAGCGTTTAAAGAACTGAAAGCAATGCTGGCCACAGCACCTATACTGGCTTCACCTCTAGAAAGAGAGCCTATGCTATTATACATAGCGGCAACAAACCGGGTTGTGAGCGTAGTGGTTGTGGTTGAAAGAGAAGAGGAAGGAAAAACCGTCCAGAGGCCGGTATACTACCTGAGCGAGGTGCTCTCACTCTCAAAACAAAACTACCCTCATTTCCAAAAGATGACTTATGGCGTGTACATGGCCGCCACAAAACTCAAGCACTACTTTGAAGAGCATCCTATGAAGGTTGTGAGTGAAGCACCAATCTCCGATATCATGTGCAACAAGGATGCTAGCGGAAGGATTGCAAAATGGGCAATCCAGATATCACCATACGTACCAGCGTACGAAAGAAGGGATGCCATAAAATCACAGGCTTTGGCTGATTTCCTCGTTGATTGGGCGGAAATGCAATACAAACCGCCAGATCAGAGAATAGAATACTGGAAAATGCACTTTGATGGATCCAAGCTCAAAGAGGGTCTAGGTGCCGGTGTGGTGCTTACCTCGCCAAAAGGAGATCACCTCCGGTATGTTTTGCAAGTACATTTCAGGGCATCGAATAATGTCGCTGAATATGAAGCTTTGATCCATGGGCTTAAGGTCGCAAAAGAAATCGGTGCACACCGGATCGTTTGCTATGGAGATTCAGATCTTGTGGTACAGCAGTGTTCCGGGGATTGGGATGCAAAAGATGCCAACATGGCCTCGTACCGGTTTCACGTGCAAAAGATTGCCGGATTCTTCGAAGGGTGTGAGTTTCACCATGTGCCGCGCGCAGAAAATGAAGCCGCGGATGCTTTGTCCAAACTGGGCTCATCCAGGCAAGAAATTCCTCCCGGAATAGCTCTAGCTCACTTAAGAGCACCGTCGATCAAACCAAGCCCAGAATCGGAATCAATTTTTGTACCGGAATCGCATGTAGTACCCATGGATATTGATGAAGGAAACCCGGGGACTGCACCGGTAAACTCGGGGACTGCTCCGGCAAGCTCGGGGACTGCTGTACCCATACCGGAAGAAATGATGCTGGTAGATAGCATGGAGATAGACGCACCGGTGTTTTCGGTTCGAGAGACACCGTCGTGGGTTAAACCTATTAAGGAATTCCTGATCAACGGCACCTTGCCGGATGACGAAAATGAGTCAAGGAGAATACAAAGAAGGTCCAAAGCGTATACATTCATCAATGGTGAGGTGTACAAGAGAAGCGTTACCGGTGTCCTTCAAAGATGTGTGGAACCGGAAGAAGGGAAAGAAATGCTTGAGGAAATTCACCAAGGAGAATGTGGGCATCATGCTTCATCAAGGGCGCTGGTAGCAAAAGTATTTCGGCATGGGTTTTATTGGCCAACTGCTTTGGAAAACGCTGAGGATTTGGTAAGAAAATGCAACGGGTGCCAGAGGTACGCCAAGCAAAATCATACCCCAGCGTCCGGTTTAAAAACAATACCGTTAACATGGCCGTTTGCCGTTTGGTGCCTCGATATGGTTGGCCCATTCAAAACTGCAAGGAGCAGCATGACTCACATCTTGGTTATGGTGGATAAATTCACCAAGTGGTTAGAAGTGAAACCTATCGCAAAATGTGATGGGCGCACAACGGTGAAGTTCTTGAAAGATGTCATTTTGCGGTATAGATACCCGCACAGCATCATCACTGACAATGGAACCAACTGTTCTCAAGGTGAGTTCAAAAGGTTCTGTGAAGACAACAACATCCGGCTGGATTTGTGCTCAGTGGCACACCCACAGGGCAATGGCCAGGTGGAAAGAATGAATGCTTTGGTACTTTCCGGTATCAAACCTAGACTCATTGATGCAGTGGAAAAGTCATCGGGATGTTGGCTCGATGAGCTGCCATCAGTACTGTGGAGTATAAGAACAACTCCAAACCGGTCTACCGGATACACTCCGTTTTTCATGGTTTATGGAGCAGAAGCAGTCATACCAACTGACATCATTCATGATTCACCAAGGGTACAGCTCTATACTGAGCAAGAGGTCAAAGAGGCCAGAGAAAATGATGTGGACTTGCTAGAAGAAGCAAGAGAGCTGGCTCTGGCAAGAACAGCCATTTACCAGCAAAACCTCAGACGCTATCATAACCGGAAGGTTAACCCGAGAGTTTTTCGGGAAGGAGATCTCGTGCTTCGCCTAGTGCAGCGCACTGAAGGCCGGCATAAGCTCTTGCCACCATGGGAAGGTCCCTTCATTGTAAGCAAGGTGCTTCACAATGATGCATATTACTTGATCGATGCACAGGAGTGGAAAAAAGGAAAGGCGGACAGGTCCGGAGAAGAGAGCAAGCGTCCATGGAACGTAGCTCTATTGCGTCCTTTCTACTCTTGAAGTTGTGGTGTAAGAAGTTCCTTTTTGTACCTTAATTGCTATGAATAAAAGATGCCGGAACCTGGAATGAATCTCGGGGACTACCCCAATAAGGTTGCATGTAACTTGTTTATTTTTTCAGTTTACCGGTTGCTTATTGAATTTTTTTTCTTTCCGGTTTAGTAGTGTGCTAAATCCTACCGGAGTCTTCGACTCTGCTGCTGTCCGCAAACCGGCTTCATGGCAAGCAAGATAAACCGGTAGGGGATAAGCACATGAACTGCGAAGAGGGAGAGCAGGAAAGAACAATCCGGAAAATTTAACTAACCCCGGTTTAACCGGTTTTTTTGCAAAATTTCGAAGTTATTTCTAAGTTCAAGAAAATGCTTGTTTGGTGAAAGAACCTTGTGCTCATACGCCAAAGAACGCCCAGAGAAGGCAGGCAGAGCCAAGGCAAAAGAACCAAGTGTGCATCGAATTGGATGCGGAAATAATTTGGAAATCTTTGCAGTGCAGGATCAAAAGCAAAACCATGAGCAAATATGCTAAGGCAAACATAAGATAATTAACTACCGGTATAACTTACCGGCATAAACTGTTGTGCAACAACCAAAAGGAGACTTAAAGTTTTACATCATAAGCCCCGGCATACCGGGGCAGAATTTAACGAGCATTGTTTTGAGGCAAACAGGACCAACAGACATATCACAGGCAAACATTCAGTAGAAGATCATCAGGCAGCAGGGGCTTCCGGAGGAGCGTCGCCAGCATCAGCATCGTCCAGAGGCTCCTCATCGGCTTCATCCTCCTCCTCGTCGAGATAATCTTTGACGTCAGGAGGGGGAGGGATGAACGTGCGCATGTCGGCGTACTCCGCGATGTGGTACGCACGATCCTGCCGCTTGGCGGTGAGAATCGGGTCCAAATCGGTTTCCGCGCCTTCGCGCACTCCGGTAAGGGCGTCCAGGTCGAGCTCCGGGTACCAGGAGCAAGCGACGCGGAGGGCAGAATCTGCTCCAGCGCGGGCAGCAGAGCACTGCCACTCGCGGATCCTCCTGCCGGCGCCCTTGAGACGGTCGCTGATGAGGGAGAAAGTATCCGGCACCTCCTCGCCAGGCCACAGGGTCCTGAAGAGCTGGGTAGCTACATCAGGAATGTCAGATAGATTGCGATCTATGGCGCGCATGTGTGACACCCGCGCATTAAGCGCGACTAGATGGTCATTGGGTGTCCATGGCACGGCGAGATTCGCTTGGCCCTGGGCAGTGCGGCGCGCGTCAACCTTCTTGACAGCGTACTTCTGCGAGTCCGGAAAGAGGCCTGTGCAAAGAAAGAAAATGGCTAAGGAAAAGAATCCGGAAGAAAAAGAGACCGGAAGGAAAGATAACGAAAAGAAAATGGGGTGGAAAGAAAAAAGGCTCGTATGCAGTAGTCAAAGTATGTAAAAGAAAAGGACTTACGGTAGGCAAGTGTATCAGTTTGCAGGATCAGCTGGTTGCACTCCTTGTGCTCCTCCTCCAGCCGCGTAGCTTTCTCGTCAGCACCCTTCCGGGCCTTGGCCAGCTCCTCCAGCTCAGCTCGCAGTACCACGGTGGCATTGCTGGCGTCCTCCAGAGCCTCGTCCATCTTGGCCGCTGCATCAGCTTCAGCGGCTTTGAGGGCCTTGGCATGATCAAGCCCCAGCTGAATGAGCTTGGACTTGAGCTCCTGGTAGCTGGTCTTGTGGGCGCTCAGCTCCTCCTGATGCTGCCGGATGAGCTGGTCTTTCTCCCCTGCAACCCGGAAAAGAGGGTGTTAACAAGGTTATGCTAGTAAAGATGAAAAGGAAACCAAGTTAACAGGAGAAAGGAGAAAATCGTACGTTGGGCGGCGGCGAGCTGCTCCCTGAGAGCATCAATGGAAGCTTCCGGGATCACTGTTAAGCAAAAATTATAAATGTCAGAAGGAAAAAAGGTTTCCGGTAAAAAGATGCCGGTTGTACAAAATTACCTTGGCACTTATCGTGTACCTCAGCGAACTCCCGATGCTCCCATAGAAGCTCCTCAAAGAGGGCCTTCCGAGCGTCAGCCGTGAGCTGTTCAAGAAAAAGAAATGAGTTAAGTTTTGCGCTAAGAACAAAGTTCTTAACCCGAAACTCGGGGACTGGCAGTGCCGGTTTCGCGCATTTCTAAGATAAGTTTTGCGCTAAGAACAAAGTTCTTAACCCGAAACTCGGGGACTGGCAGTGCCGGTTTTGCGCGTTTCTAAGATAAGTTTTGCGCTAAGAACAAAGTTCTTAACCCGAAACTCGGGGACTGGCAGTGCCGGTTTTGCGCGTTTCTAAGATAGGTTGTGCGCTAAGAAGAAGGTGTTTAACCCGAAACTCGGGGACTGGCAGTGCCGGTTTCACGCTAAGTTTTTAAGTTAAGTTTTGCGCTAAGAGCTGCGCTCTCACCACAAAACTCGGGGACTGGGAAGATAGACAAGAGAGAAACCGGCATGAACTAAAGATAGAGCAAAGCCGGAAGCAAGGAAACCGGTAAAGATTGAAGAAAGTTAGTAGAACGTACCATCAAGTTGTTCGTGGAATCGTACCACGCGCTGTCGAGCTCCTTCACGGTGCTGCGAAGCCGCATGAAGTGCTCCTCGGAAGACCGGTCCCCGACAGGGTCAGGTGCCGGCAGCCTGTCCTTGCCCAGACCGCGGGTCGCCGGAGTCATGTCCGCGGCGTTCCACTTTTGGGCGTAGGGCAGAAGATGCCCCAGGTCCCGGCCTTTGCGCTGGAACTCAGTAATACGGCCAAGGAGGCCGGTGGCCTTCGTGGCGGTATCCTTGGCGGCCTTGGCGACGTGCAGCACCAGGGGCTGCTGGCCGCCGGAAGGGGCGCTGGAGGCCGTCACCTTCCCCTTGATCAGCTTGGAGGTCTTGGGCGGCGGCGCAGTTGGAGCAGCCCTGGAGGGCTTGGCGCGAGGAGCGTCTGGCGGTGGCATGAGGATGGTTCGTGGAGAAGGGGGAGCGCTAGGCGCGTCACCCAGGTTGGAGCCTTCCGGCGCGGAAGATTCCGGCGCGGAAGTTGTCGTCTTTTCAAGGATGGGAGGAGCCGGAGGCTCCGCCCGCCCGGCAGCTTCTTCTTCTTCGGCGCCGATGTTGCTGGCGCCGGTGTCTTGGTTCTCTGGGAGAAAGGAAAGATCCTCCTCCGTGCGGTGATCTGATGATGAAGGGGCCGCACGCCCCGAATTTGTTGTGCCCCCCGAAAGGGAGGCAGAGGTGTTGCCGGCACCAGATGGCGCCGGGCTTGAGCGAGGAGGAGGGGTTGAGGTCCTTGCGGAACCTTCAGAGCCCGATGGCCTTGGGCCAAGCTTGAGCGCAGGGCTGAGAAAAAGAAAGACAGATAGTTGGAAAAAAGCAACCGGAAAAAGAACTTGGCAAAAAAGAGGCAAGCCAGAAAATGAAAAATTTACCCGGAAGCAGTTGGCATCTGCTTGCGCCCGTAGCGGCGCACGCCCACTTCCTTCTCCCCCACGGGCTCAGTCCGGAAGCGCTTGGAGGGAGGGGCCTGGCTGGAACCGGCATTAGATGCCGGCTGCTTGTTCTTTTGGCCCTGGGCCATGAGTTTGTCCACAAACTCAGAGCCGTCCTCGGCGCGCAGGGGCGGCACGCGCTCGTGGATCTATGAGTTGAATATGGCTAAGAAGCAATTCGCAGGAAAGCAATAGCGGTAAAGTACAAGAAACCGGAAAAGAAAGTACCTCGAGCATGGCCAGGTCATCGGAGGACCCGGTTGGCTCCGGCGGAGACCGGCCAAGGCGCGCAGCCGGAGTCTTGCCCATCTTCAGATCTTTCCAAAAGATGTAGGGATCTGGGTCAAAGGAGTCGAGGGCGCGCTTCACGGGAATCCCGCGTCGCTCTGCTTGGATGAGGGGGAAGCGGTCCTTGGCCTGAAACACGAAGAAAGAAGGTTAACAAAAGCAGAAAGTTACCGGCAAAAACTACCCCAATTGTGTAATCCCTTACTTCTTGGGTCGGAGGGTTAGTAGTGCTGAGGGGAAGAAGGCCCCATTCCCATTCAAACGGCATAGCAGTTTGGCAAATCTGCTTAGCCTTGCGAACGACATCCTTCTTGCTAAGAGGACGGCTTTAGATCTTGGTAGGATCGCCAGGGCCGTACATCTCGCTCATCCTATGCACGCGGCGCTTCAGAGGAAGCACCCGGCGCGATATAAAGGTGCGGATGATGTCATCCGAGCAGATGTTGGTCTCCTTCTTCAAAGAAGCCAAGAAGCGTACCACCCGGTTGGTTTCAGCATGATCCGTCTTCGGGTTGTAGCTCCAATTGGTTCTGCTAGGAGGCCCCGCTTGGAACGGAGGAAGATCGATGAGATTGGCGCGGCCGTCGTTCTTCACATAGAAAAAGGTTCCTTGCCAGGCGCGGCAGGACTCGAGGCCGGCAAACTTAAGGAAAGTGCTCCCTTGGCGGGAGCCTACGATGCAAGATCCGCACTCCACGGGCGGCTTGGGCTTAGGGATTTCCTTGCCCTGGACGGAATTAATCCGCAAACAAAAGAAGCGGGCAAACGTCTCACGAGTGGGACGAATGCCGATATAGGCCTCCATGAAGGTGGCATAGCAAGAAAGGTAGAAGATGGCGTTGCCAGGAAGGTGGTGAGGTTGGAGTTTATAGAAATCTAAAAACTCCCTGAAAAAAGGGGAGGCAGGAAGGCCGAAGCCACGCTCAAAGTGAGCGAGAAAAACAACATGTTCACCGGGCTCGGGGTCTGGTTCGATTTCGTCACCGGGAATCCGGCAGACTACTCCTTCCGGAATCCTGCGGGACCGGTATAACCAGTCGATCTCATACTCAGTGACATTGGAGCCCATCCAGGCTCCGCGAGTGATTGGGGAAGGCTCTGCACCGGATGATTGGCTAGAGCTACTAGAGGCTTGGCCAGAGCTACTCGCTTCTTGGCTACCGGAAGCTTGGCTAAAGCTACCGGATTCTAGATGGCCACCGGACTCTTGGCGGCTACCGGATTCCTGCTGGTTGCCGGAATCGGTGTCCATCGGATCTGAAGCCGTGGATTCGCCGGGAGATTGTCTACGACGCTTAACGGAAAAGGAAGAAGAAGATGCGGAGGAGGATTCCTCGTCAGACATTGGATGGGTAGGCGAAAAAACAGAAATCCCACACTTGAACCCCGCGTGAAGATCTACGAGTAAGAAGAAAACCAAAGAAAAAGAAGAAATAAGAACACCGCAGACCCAAGATCTGAAAAGCAAGCAGATGGCGAGCAAAGTAAGATTGGTACTAACCTTGAGCGGCGCAGTCGCTGAGGAAGACCTTCACCGGCGAAGGAGAGGACCTGCGGTCGCCGACGAGCACCGTCGACGGCGAGGCGGAGAAGGTCGCGAAGAAGCGAGAATGCAGCGGGCGCGGTGAAGGTGCTGCTGAAGATTCCCGCACAACGAGGTCCGGCGGAAGCACGGCGTGAGTTCGCCGGGCAAAGGAGCTCGAGCAAGCGACGGCGGACGGAGAGCGACGGAAGCGCAAAGGCGAGGAGCACTGTGCGCGAAGGATGAGGAATGCGAAGAAGAGGAAGAAGAAGGGGCGGTTGTGCTTATAAAGGAGAGAGGAAGTGGGCCGAAAACCGCTGGGCCGCGGCGGTTCGCCTCGCGGGCCGCGGCGGTTCGCACCACGGGCCGCCACGTGGCGAGGAGATACACGCGAGAAAATGGGACGCCACACGGAGGCACACACGGGATCCAAAACGGCTAGTGGGATCCGCAGTGGGGCATTTAATGACCGCGCGGGAGTCGAAGCGAAGTGACAACTGACACTGGCGTGACAGTTAACAGTGCGCATGTCACTGACAGGCGCGGGGCCCAAAATATTCTCGACTTCGCCGAGGAAGGAGTAAATGCGAATGATGCCGGAAAAGAGAGATGCCGGAAGATGCCTTGCAAAGAAAGAAAAGACAAAGAAGGGCAAAGATGCCGGATCCAAGCTCAGGCCGGAGAGATTAAACCGGTATCCTGAAAAGATGAAAACCTGGCATGGTCTGTAGGATAGAATCCTCCAGACTATACCAGCTTCGGGGACTAATGTTGGGGGGATAACCCCTGGTATGCCAAAGGCATGCCAAACCGGATGGTTTGAGCCATCGAGATACCGGTTTAATATTCTTACCGGAAAGTAAGGTAGGAGTTTGGGCTAAGTGAAGCCAAGCCGGCATCCCCAAGGGGGTACACCGGAACCCGGTAAAGAAGATACCGGACTAAAGGGCCTGTCGGCAGGACTGGTCAAAGATTCTCTTCAGAGCAAGAAGACAAGGATGAGCTAAGCAAAGTGGCTTTAATCAGAGCCCTGGCGCCAAAGAGAGGGATGATGCTAAAAGAAGCCGGAGGACATCAGCAGCCCTGATTAAAGAGGACCCCGGCGTCATCTATGATTAAAGTAGCTTTGTAAAGTAGTTTGTCCAGTCAAAGATGCCATTAGGGTTTCTTGTTCTGTAAGCCACCCTCTCCCCTATATAAGGAGAGGGGGTACTGCCTCTTATAGGCGCGAGACCACAAAAGGGATTAGACGATAGAACTTGTAACCATGTTCAAATCAATGAAGCTAGCGATCTAGTAAAGAGTTCTTCCTTTTGTCTCTCTTCTTGCATACCGGCCTTTGGTTGTGTTCTTGAGGAAAGCATCCGGAAGTTCTTCCCATCCTATCGCAAACCCTCCCCCGAATCCTCTAGCGTCCATTCGGCCCCAATCTAAGCCATCCTATGGCATCTGCTCGTTCACCACGACGACAAGCCGCATGCCAACTTCTGCCTTGATTCCATCCAAAAGAAGGAGGCATTCAGGTGGCTCAAATACGTCGTGATGTTCCCTGATGGTTATTGCTCGAATATGAGTAAGAGAGTTAATCTTTCGACGGGAAAAGTCACCGGGCTCAAGAGTCACGACTATCATATATGGATTCAGCAGCTCATGCCGGTGATGCTTCGAGGGTATATCCCCGAGAAAGTCTGGCGAGTGCTTGTGCAGTTGAGCCATTTCTTCCGCACGCTCTGTGCTAAGCAGATATGTCCCAAGGTTATTGCAAAGCTACAAGATACAGTGCCGGAGTTGCTATGCAATTTGGAGATGATATTTCCGCCAGGCTTCTTTACTCCGATGGCACATCTCATTGTGCACCTCGCCAACGAGGCACTCTTGGGTGGCCCGATGCAGTTTCGTTGGCAGTTCTGTATTGAGAGAGAGTTTAAGTATATTCGAAAGATAACTGGAAACAAGGCCAAGATTGAAGCATGCATAGCTGAGGCAATATACCTTCGGGAGATGGCAGATGCCGCGACAACGTACTATCCCGATGATGTTCCCACTCTGCATAACCCGGTCACTCGTTACAATGTCGACGTGCCCGAGAATGACCCAAAGCTACAACTATTCCAATTCCCCGGTGGCAAGGCTGGTAAAGGAACAAAATATAAATTGGAGAACGAAGAGAAGGATTGTATAATGCTATATGTGCTTATGAACATGAAGGAAGTGGTCCCATTCGTAAGGTAAAAATGGTGAACAAATTACTTTGCAGCTTGTAACCTCGTCTCAGTCTAATGCTTATTTTCTCCTTTTAGCGAATTCACGGATGAAATGTGGCCGTATGATGAATTGCCTCAACCCCCGGAGATGGACACTCTATTGAAAGAGGGTGCTCCCGGAATTAAAAAAAACTTTGTGTCATGGTTCATGGAAAAAGTAATTTCTAACCTGTCCTCTTACATTGCAACATGTGACTTGTCCCTCTTATTACACGTAACTAATGCACACAACAAATTTGAAATGTTCTTGTAGGGCCTTGAGAGAAACGTTGATATGATAGATGAGTTGAAATGTGTTTCCCAAGGTTGTAGCCGTGAGGTGACCAAGTATGAGAAGTATGATGTGAATGGGTTTCTCTTCCACACAGAGACGCACCAAAAGGGCCGGGCGAATCCCAAAACGATAAATACTGGGGTCTTCACCAAAGGAGCCAACAACTTTGATTACTATGGAAGGTTACAAAGTGTATACGAGTTGACATTCAATCATACGAACGTGCAACTCAATATCGTCGTGTTCAAGTATCATTGGTTCGACCCAATAGGTGGGCAGAGAAGTGATAAGTCCATTGGGTTAGTTGAAGTTAAGCCTTCAACCACCTATAGCGGAGGCGATGTCTTTTTTGTGGCTCACCAAGCCAAGCAAGTTTATTATTTGCCCTACCCATGCCAGAAAGCGGAACTCAAGGGTTGGGAAGTCGTCTTCCAGGTATTGCCACATGGTAACCTACCGATTCCCTCTGAGGATGATTACAACAACATTGACCCCGTGACATACGAGGGGATTTTCTATCAAGAGGAACAGGACTTCGGGGAATATATTTTAGAACCGTTTGTTCAAGAGGACCTCGGGAACGATGCAGAAACTCGTGGTGAGTCAGTGGTGGATCTAAAGGACATATCTATGCTCGAGAAGTTACTTGAGGCGAATGACAATTATGATGAGCCTCCACCCGTCGACCCTTCAACTTTGTACTCACAAGATAGTGATAGTGATAGTGAGCCAGAGAAAGAGACGGAGTATGAGAGTGAGCGTGAGAGCGATGATGGCTGGTGAGGGTCTTTTATTCTTAGTATTTATTTGTCAACATGCTTCTTAATTGCATTGTGCCTTTTATTCTTAGTACCTTCATTTTATTATGTCAACATGCTTCTTAATTGCATTGTGCCTTTTATTCTTAGTATCTTCATTTTATTATGTCAACATGCTTCTTAATTGCATTGTGCCTTTTATTCTTAGTATCTTCATATAATATGTCTTTGTGCTTAACTGTTTTATTCTTCTCAATGCAGGTGACTGAACAATATGAGCAGCGGCAAGGAAGACTCCGAGAGCTTGCTTAAGACGCTGGCGCAGGTGAAGATGAATATTCCTAGAGCGCCTAGACGGAGTGATCGAGCCCCGGTGCAAAATCCGCGTTACGCCGATGGTACCGATGGAGGACGAGGACGAGGAGGACGAGGTGGAGGACGAGGTGGCGGCGGGGTACACATGGACTTTGACGAGCCACCCTCCGCTTCTGGTGACGTGGCTCCTGAGTTGTACCTAGAGGGTCCGTCTAGTGGGGAGGTGGAGATGGAGACGGAGTCTACACACGAGTCAGACTCTAGGGCTGAGTTGGAGGCGATGGAGGATGGGGGTGCGCCGAAGCCCTTGAAGATTCGTGGAGAAGCTAGAGTCCCCGATGCGAGGAAGGAGCCGAAGACCCATGATGACAAGGCCCTTATCATTCCTTCGAGCGATGAGTAAGTGTACTACTTTAGAAATTTCGAACATGTATTTTCATCTTGGGCATAATAAACAATTTGGCATGTGTACTAATGTGTGATTTATTTGCAAAGAATCGGACATGGGATGCCAAGCCCCCGCATGCCTAACAGCTTGCTTGGGGCTCTGATTAAGAAGTTCTAGCCCGGCAGATACACTCCCCTTAGCACGTTCCCCGGTGGCGAGACGAAGCTAGCCACTACTTGGGCGGACTATGATCATGCCCCTGCCGTAGGCTTCGCGATAGCTGCTGAGGTTGTGACCACCAAGTTCTGGGTAAGGCATATATTTCTCGAGCACCGTTCATAGTTAATGACCCTAATGTGCTAACTCATGACTTTCACAACTGATTTATGCATGATTGAAGTGCTTCTATCGTGTGGACCCGGAGCATGACACGCAGGCGCGTCTCACTTTGTGTGGCGCTTGCGAGAGGTTGACACCGCAGCAGTGGTACAACCAAAAGGTCACCTGCGCTAGTGCCTTCTGGGCTAACAAGGGTAAGAGGGTCAAGAAGGAGTACTATGTTGGTAACCAGCCTACGGAGGAATGGGCAATGACCATTGAGGAGTACATGTCGGTGAGTAAAATGTCAATGAGATTCTACATTGCTGCTAAGTTTTCATTGAATTATCTTGAGTTGAGTATTGCGTTTTCAGGTTTGTCCCGAGTGGGCCGAGCAGCATAGGGAGGCATGGGAGGAGCTGATTAGGGCGAGGTGGCTCAGGCAGGACGGGGAGTTTGCAGCCGTGTCGAGGCGTAACATGGAGAACCGAGGCACCGGTGGCACACACTGCGCGGGAAGTAGCGACTACACCCGCTTCAAGGGGAAAAAGGTATGTATATACATGGAACGACCTTCTTTCATTTCCCGTCATGTCTCATTTGTGATACGCATAACTCTTCTTTTCGCGATGCACGTGGCCGAGGCACCACCTGGGGTGGTGCTTCATGATGCCGAGATATATGACATGATGCGGACGAAGCAGAAGCCCAATCCCGCATTGCCTCAGCCACAGTACTACGGCAATGCCAAGGCTGCCAAGGATGACTACTGCGACATGGTGAGGTCTCGTCACCCGGAGGTGGATGACCCCTTGCGCATCCCGACCGACGAGGAGTCCTTGGTCCTGTCGAGTCGCGGGCGTCCGCATGGCCGTTTCCCCTTTCTGAATAAGGTGGTCAAGCCTACCCACGCCACGAGCTACACGCGTCTCAAGCATACCCTCACCGCCGACAGCCCCCAGCCTCGTCCACGGCCTGCTCGTCCACCCGCCTACGATGTAAGTTTTCCTCATTTTCATCATCTTTCCGGTTTTCCTTCCTACATGGCTAAGTGTTGACGAGATTCATTGTTTCTGAAATTGTAGCCTGAGTTCGAGGCGGCCTTCGAAGCCTGTAATGAAGCATATTAGCAGGCCGCTGCGCAGTGGAATAGGCAGAATACAGCCTACATGGCGTGTATAGGAGTAAGTCTGAATCTTTCTTCTCGCAAGTAGATGACAAGTCTCAGTTTGATGCTTTATTTCTGCAAAGCCTAACTTGTAACCTATCTTGCAGGAAATGATGATTTCTATGTCTACTGGTACACCGCCACCGGCTCGAGTTACTGTCGTTGTCTAATCGACGGTACCTCAGAGGAGGGATCCTCACGAGGGGGAGAAGAAGTAGGGGCCATAGGGCGGAGTGCACACGGGACGGTGGTACGCGATTTACCCAGCTTCGGAACACCTGCACGATGACAGGGCCTACTGCTGCTTGTCTGGAATTATTTGGGTGCTTTCGCGATGTTACAATGAGTTGTGGTTGTGCCTCTAGGGTTCCCGGGATCCGGCTTATAAAGGCGCACGGATCTAGGGTTTACATGGAGAGTCCTAGCCGGATACAGGTTGCCTAACTACGGTACAATGTCTTGCCGTGTACGTCAAGGATCCGCCTTCCCATCTATGTCGTACCGGATCCGGGTTCCTTAATGGGCCTTCATGGATCCGGGTTCCTCCTCAAGGTCAGTCGGATCCGGCTCCCTTCTCCTGGGCCGGACTTCATCCGTCAGGATCAACAGCAACTGGGCCGCCCGATGGGCCACATGCCACATCATCATCTGTGGGCCACCCGAGCTTGCCAGATCTAGGCACTGTCGATGGTACACCCATGAAGTATACCCACAACAGTAGCCCCCAGAGTTCTCCGAGTTTCGACTTTTGTTTCCGCCTTGCTAGCCCATCATGGTCTCCGGCAATGTTGGTAACGCGGAGAAACTTGAAGAACTCCAACTTCTTATTTTCTTCTTTCTCAACCTTTAGTCGGAAAATATTCTCATCCTGCGGGACTTCATCCATCGACGGTTCAAGACACGTTTCCGGGTTATTCCCTGCTTGCAAACGAGAACTGCTTATCTTCGCGCGATTACCCGGAATCTTAAAAGACTCAAACGGTTCCGCCAATTCTGGCGCCATTTTCGCGCGATTTGCGCGGTAACTTATCCTTAGCCTTTTTTACCGTTTAGGGTTTGGACACATGTCACGCATCCAACGGTGCGACGCTTGCGTTCCGACCACACGATGCGGAGCACGAATCTCTTCCCTCCGGCCTATAAATATCCACCGTCAACCCTAATCTCCCATTCACCCCCTCCTTCACCTCTCTGCGAAGCGCCGCCCGCGAGCTCCTCCTCCGCCGTGCTGGAGTCTGCCGGAAAATTCGCCGGAGCTTCGCCGGAGCAATTTCACCACCGTGTTGTTCATCGAGTTCTTAACTCCGGCGAACCACCGTACGAAAACCTCGTCGCCGGCGACTCCGACCACCGCAGAATCCATCACGGTGAGTTCTCCGAGCTTCAATCTTTCGCCGCAGTTGGTAGGGACGATCCTTAGGACAAAGACGTGGATCCGACTAAGTCTTGTTTTTCCGCGACCTCTTTGTCTTCAGATGTCTTCTGCGACTCCGCCTCCAACCTCCGGGCCACCACTCTCCTCCGCCCCTCCTCCCTTCGTCCCAGTCCAGCTGGAACCCACTAAGGATTCCGGCAAGGACGCCGAAGGCACCTCAGCTATCCCGGAGAAAACCTCCGGGGCGGAACAGGCAGAAAAGAAGGCGGAAGAAATCGCCGCCAAGAAATCCAAAGCCCGCCAGCGAGACTCAGAATCCAAAGGGAAATGGTGGCCCTGCACCACCATGGAGTTAGAGCTGAAAAACCTGGAGGCAGAAGGCTTCTTGCTACCTGGAAGCTGGCGGACAGTTCCGAACTCTTTGGCTCCAGCCCCCCAAGACAACGAGATGGTGCTGACTAAAGCGCTAGTGGAGCGAGGCTTATCGTTCCCGCCTTCGGACTTCTTCTTGGAAATCCTGAAGGTATATGGGCTCCAGCCCCAAAACATCTCTCCGAATAGCGTGTTAGCGATCAGCAACCACGTCACCCTGTGCGAGGGCCATCTCCGGGTGCCTCCCGAACTCTCCCTTTTCCAGTACTTTTTCTCTGTCAAGAAGTAGAAGATCCGCCAGAGCTCCGAGCTGGCAACGTGTGGATCCATCACCTTTATGCTCCGCCCTGGCCGCGTCTACCCTCATACCGACCGCCATGAATCCGCGCGGTACTGGTCAGGGGGTTTCTTCTATTTGAAGGACGTCTCCGACCCGGCGGGCGAAAGGAAGTTGCCGCCATTCAAGAACTGCCCCGCCAGCGAGACTCCGGCATGGACGCAGTGCCCCCACCTCTCCGAGTCGCCCTAGCTGACCCGCGCTGTTAGGCGGATCTGCAAGCTCACGGAGGAGGGGCTAACAGGGAAAGATCTCACCTTGTCCTGGTTCACCAAGCGGATCCAGCTGCTCCAACACAGGGACCGCTTGATGTTCCACTATACAGGGCGCGACGACCCAATGTGCGCCACGAAAGATAATCTCTCCGCCGACGCCATTGACAAGAGGATCCGGCTCCTCATCAAGATTCCGCGTGAACTTCATGTTCACGTGTGTAACAAAGACATCAACATCAACGGTTCCGGTACCGCGGTATGTCGTCTTGACTTGTCCATTGTTTCTTTTGCATTCAAATTTTTGTCTAAGTGTTGGCTCTTTGTCTTAGCTCGAAGCCCTCGAGGAAAGCGAACTCGGAACCCTCGTCCGGGTCCCTTCTACGGGCAACACGGATCCGGAGGCCGCATCGGAGGCGGAAACTCACGACGCTCCGCGCCCTTCCAAGAGGAAGAGGGCTGCTCCCTCCAGCCCTGCAGCAAAACGCGCCCGCGAAGTGCTCAGCACTGCGGCTACTCGGAAAGCAGAGGCGGAGAAGAAGCGCCTCAAACTTATCGACACCAGCAACAGAGGCCAACCCGACATCCAGCAATTCTTCAAGCCTTCCGGGTAAATGCTTGTTTCTGGAATCCAAATTCTTCTGTTTTCACGAGAAAATCTTTAATTACTATGCTTTTTTCTTTTACAGAAGTTCCGGAAGCCAGCCCCCCAAGGCTCCAAGAGTCCTCAAGAAGAAGGTCAAGCCGTCTCCGGCTTCTATCCCCGTTACGCCGGAAGTGGAGGTTCCACCCAAGGCTTCGTCTGCCACCAAGCCGGATCCCAAGGACATCATCAACATCGATGACCTTCCCGAGGACCCCGCTGGACACGGCAATTTCGGCAAGGGCGCCTCCTCGTCTGCACCTCCGCCTGATCAACCAAGTGCCACCTTTGCCAAGCCTACGGCGGAGGAATATGAGCAGAAGGTGCAACTTATTCATGCCTCCAGCACGCTTCAAGCTAACCCTCAACCTGCCCCATCTCTGCAAAAGCTTTCCCTCGCACAACGCCACGCGGAAGTTTCCACCATGATGGACAAGGTGTGGGGGACGGCGAACACGGAGATGCAGGAGCTCACCGAACTGGAGAACGACCTCAAGGTCTTTTTTGCTAAGCACAAGGACGTGCGCCAGGTAACACTAGCCCCCAAGCATTGGGTCAGACATTTTTTCCGTGTAACATGTGTTAGCCGATGCTTTCTTCAATATGTACCTTAGACGGAAATTTAAAATTTTATACCTCCAGGACTTTGAATTCCTCGCTAGCCCCCAAGATTTTAAATATCCGGCTAACACCTGACTGCTTCTCAGACCACGCGGAAACTGCATGAAGATCTGCGCGTGCACGTGCTTGAGCAGATAACGGAGATTGAGGGGCTGCGCCAGAACGCGGAAAACAGCCGGAAAGCTATCCAGCATCTGGAGACCCGCCTTCGGGGTACGAAATCCGAGTGTTGATATATATGCTGATATAACTGTTCATGATGTATAACGTATGTAACTTTCTGATGACCCACAAGTATAGGGGGTGTATCGTAGTATCTTCGATAAGTAAGAATGTCGATCCCAACGAGGAGCAGAAGGTGTTGACAAGCAGTTTCGATGAAGGATTCACTGTAAATGCTCACAGACAAGTATTCAGGGGGTTTTATGTAGCAGATGAATAAAGTACGAGTAAGTAAAGTGCGAGAGTAACAATTTCAGCGAGTGGTCCAATCCTTTTTAGCACAAAGGACAAGCCGGTTTGTTTACTTATAATGACCAAACGTTCTCGAGGACACACTGGATTTTAGTCTAGTGCTTTCGCTACATACGGCTAATTAATCTTCATTGTTTTGATAAGTGTTGTGTGGGTGAACCTGTGCTAATGTACCGCCCCTCCTAGGACTAATACATACTTATGATTATACCCCTTGCAAGCATCCGCAACTACAAGAAAGTAATTAAGATAAATCTAACCACAGCCTTAAACTCTGAGATCCTGCTATCCCTCCTGCATCGATATACCAACGGGGGTTTAGGTTTCTGTCACTCCGGCAACCCCGCAATTGGCAAACGAGTACAAGATGCATTCCCCTAGGCCCATAAAGGTGAAGTGTCGTGTAGTCGACGTTCACACGACACCACTAGAAGAATAACACCACAACTTAAATATCATAACATTGAATATTACTCAACCATACTTCACTACTAACATTTAGACTTCACCCATGTCCTCAAGAACTAAACGAACTACTCACGAGACATCATATGGAACATGATCAGAGGTGATATGATGATGAATAACAATCTGAACATAAACCTTGGTTCAACGGTTTCACTCAATAGCATCAATAACAAGTAGAAATCAATACCGGGAGAGTTTCCCCTATCAAACAATCAAGATCAAACCCAAATTGCTACAGCGGTGACGATGTGCAGCGGTGGAGACGGAGGTGATGATGATGAAGATGATGATGATGGTGATGGAGATGATGTCCAACTTGATGGCGGTGACGATGGTGTCGATTTCCCCTTCCGGGAGGGAATTTCCCCGGCGGATCTCAGCCCGCCGGAGAGCTCTTTTCTCTCTGGTGTTCTCCGCCCCACAGAGGCGGCTGTAACTCTTCGCGAGGTACCCTCTGGAGCTTAGGTTTTCGGGACGAAGGCGTTCGCAAATAAAAGGAGGCGAGAGGGGGCTGTGGGCCCCCTCCTCACAGGGCGGCGCGGCCAGGCCTTGGGCCGCGCCGGCCTATGGGGTGGGCCCACCTCGGGTCCCCTCGGCTCCCCCTTCTGGTTCACTTCGTCATCTGGAAAAATAGGATTTTTGGTATAATTTCCGTCAACTGTTGATCTTCTGAAATATTGCATTCTGACGGCGCTTTTTCCAGCAGAATCCTGGCTCCGGTGCTCGATCCTCCAATAATCATGAAACATGCAAAATAGATGAAATAACATAAGTATTATGTCCAAATATGAAATATATCAATGAATAATCAGAAAATTATGATATAAAATAGTGATGCAAATTGGAGGTATCAACTCCCCCCAAGCTTAGACTTCGCTTGTCCCCAAGCGAAACTGAACTCGGTAAACAGGACCACATGTTTATGGAGTGAAGAGTCGATAAATAAAATACGGACAAGAAGCATCATATTCATTCACACAAGACATTCTAGTAAACAACTCCTTCATATAATTCAACTTGAAACAAGTATAAGGTAATCACAAATAAAGGTGCATAAGAAATCATAGTTGGTGATGGCAAACTTCGTTCTTGGTCAGAGAACAATTAACAAATTATACTTATCTTATTGAGCAGCGCTCTCATGTTAAAGTTTATATGGCACAACTTTCATACTCAATCATAATAGTCTCGTCATGATCATTGATAACTTGCAAAGCTATATTCATTTAGATAAAACTTGTACTAAACAAGGAAGAGTAAAAGACATGATGAAGCAAATCACAATATAATGGTTTGATCACAACAACTCAAATGCTTGCTTAAGATGGAGGGAAATAGGTTTACTGACTCAACATAAAGTAAAAGATAGGCCCTTCGCAGAGGGAAGCAGGGATTAAATCGTGTGCTAGAGCTTTTTCAGTTTTGAAATCATATAAGGAGAATGAAAGTAACATTTTGAGAAGTGTTTGTTGTTGTCAACGACTGGTAGCGGGTACTCTAACCCCCTTGCCAGACAAACCTTCAAAGAGCGGCTCCCATTTTATTTTTATTTTGTATGGCACTCCTTCCAACCTTTCTTTCACAAACCATGGCTAACCGAATCCTCGGGTGCCTGCCAACAATCTCATGCCATGAAGGAGTGCCTTTTTTATTTTAGTTTTATTATGATGACACTCCCCCCAACCTTTGCTTACACAAGCCATGGCTAACCGAATCCTTCGGGTGCCGTCCATCAATCACATACCATGGAGGAGTGTCTTTTTAGATTAATTAATTTGGGACTGGTAATCCCATTGCCAACTCTTTTTGCAAAATTATTGGATAAGCGGATGAAGCCACTAGTCCATTGGTGAAAGTTGCCCAACAAGATTGAAAGATAAAACACCACATACTTCCTCATGAGCTATAAAACATTGACACAAATAAGAGATAGTAAATTTTGAATTATTTAAAGGTAGCACACGAAGTATTTACTTGGAATGGCAGGAAATACCATGTAGTAGGTAGTTATGGTGGACACAAATGGCATAGGTTTGGGTTTAGGTTTGGATGCACGAGAAGTATCCCCTCTCAGTACAGGTCTTTGGCTAGCAAGGTTAATTAGCAAGCATAAGAGTCGAGGAAAACAACAAATATACATGTGATAGAAATAATCATGCATCTTCCTTGTAAGCACAAACAGTTTTAACTTCAGAATAATAAGCTATGAGCTAACAAGAAAGAAAGACAATGAAACAACTACATGTATTCCTCTTTTCTACTTAAACCTCAAAGTGTTGTTGCTATTGACCAATGCTAAGTTTGCCAAAACCAAATAGATTTATTCAATGCTCCCAAAGTGATACCAATACTAATAACAAAATCAATCATATAGTAGAGATTGCAAACTAGAATAAGATGTGCAATATGTAAATGATAAGACTTCTCATTAATATTCCATAACGATAACTCACAGCAAGGGATACATAGATAACTAACTAAAGGAGAGATACTTCCAAACTGCAACCCATCTTATATGATAACTTCCCTACTCATGATATGACACTACTTGACAGTAAAAAGTAAAAGGTAGTGATGATGTGATACCGCGGCACTCCCCCAAGCTTGGAACAAACCAAGGGGATGCCAATACCGATGATGAATTACTCCTTCGGTGATGGTGGTGATGAATTCCCGTCATCAGACTTCCAAGGAAGAGGCTCTCCATCAACAAATGACATCTTGGTCTCGGGAATCTTGAAACTAGCAGCATGGCTTATGTGTTTAAACCTGTTTTCATACTCACAGTTCTGATTCTGAACGTCATAGAGTTGAGCTTGGAGTTTGTTGGTGGTGTCGTGAAGTGAGAGGATGTCGCCCCATAGCTTTGAAGTTTCCTTCTCGTGTTCAGCAATGAGTTCAGACACAATCTTGTGGAAGATATCCACCTCACGCTCAGCCATCTTCTTGTATTTGAAGACCTCTTGTTCTAGCTTCCCCATCCTGTCTTCCAAGCTTCCTTCTCCTTTAGGACCCTGGACATCCTTGATCTGCAGTTCTCCCTTAACGAGCAGCAACTCCTTGGGGTGCATCCTCAGCTCCTCCATGTACAAGTTGTCTACGTCCTTGCAGTAGTTGTCCTTCGGGGTTTCCGACGAAGACATGATGGCTCTAGATCCGAAGCAAATCCTGGCAGAAACAGCTCGAAACAAAACACGTCGAGAAAACGATATACGGACCTCCGGGGGTCCGGGGGATTATATAGCAAAAAATTTCACGACAAAAGGAAAGTACCAGGTCGAACCAGAGTCGGAAAGGGGCGACGAGGCGGCCAGCTCATAGGGCGGCGCGGCCTGGCTGGGGCCCGCGCCGGCCTATGAGGGCACGCCCTCGTGCGTCTCCTCCACTCCGTTTCGATCTCGTAATTTTTCATATTTTCCAAAAACAGCAAAAATATTGTTCGGAAAGTAAATCGCGAACTTTTTATTACCAGTATTGTTACCTATTCAAAGTTGAGTTCTGGCGGACTGTCAATTTGTCCTTTGATGAAGGCCTCCGGTGTTTCCACTCGAATGATATCAACATCTATATTGTAAGAATAACCTGAGATATAATGCTTGAGTCTTTGTCCATTCACCACTTGTGTAACATTGCCTTGGAGAGAGCTAATTTTAATTGCTCCTGAACGATACACCTCCTCAACAACATATGGTCCTTCCCATTTCGAGAGTAATTTCCCTGCAAAGAATCTGAGACGAGACCGATACAATAGGACTTTATTCCCAATACTAAATTCTCTTTTGATAATCCTTCTATCATGCCATTTCTTAACTTTATCTTTACAGAGTTTAGCATTTTCATAAGCTTCACTTCTCCATTCATCCAGAGAACTCAATTGTAGCAACCTCTTATTACCGGCAAGTTTAGGATCTTTATTTATTTCTCTAACAGCCCAATAAGCTTTGTGCTCTAGTTCTAAAGGTAAATGACAAGCTTTCCGGCCCATAAACCATTTTATAAGGTGACATTCCCATGGGATTTTTATAAGCAGTTCTATAAGCCCATAGTGCATCCTTCAATTTACTAGCCCAATTCTTTCTAGTTTTATTAACAATCTTTTCCAAGATAGATTTAATTTCTCTATTTGATAATTCTTCTTGCCCACTAGTTTGAGGATGGTAAGCGGAAGCAATTCTATGATTAATACCATATTTAGCAAGAGTTTTTCTAAAACCACCATGAATAAAATGAGAACCTCCATCAGTCATAATATATCTAGGAACTCCAAATCTAGGGAAAATAATATCTAAAAGCATTCTTAAAGAGGTCTCACCATCAGCACTTTTTGTAGGTATGGCTTCCACCCATTTAGTAACATAATCAACATCAACAAGTATATGAGTGTTACCTTCTGAAGAGGGAAAAGGTCCCATGAAGTAAAATCCCCAACAATCGAACGGTTCAATTACAAGAGTATAATTCATAGGCATTTCATTGCGTCTGGAGATATTACCAACCCTTTGACATTCATCACAAGATAAAATAAACTTCCTTGCATCTTTGAAGAGAGTCAGCCAATAAAAACCTGATTGTAGAACTTTTTGCGCGGTTCTATCTCCGGCGTGATGTCCTCCATAAGCACTACCATGACATTTACTCAATATCTCTTGTTGTTCATATTCGGGAACACATCTTCGTAGAATACCATCCACTCCTTCTTTATATAAGTGTGGGTCATCCCAGAAATAATGCCTCAAGTCATAAAAGAATTTCCTCCTTTGCTGAGCAGAAAAGGTTGGAGGCAAGTACTTGGAAACAATAAAGTTAGCATAATCAGCATACCAAGGACTGTCTCGCGAGCTCACCTTTATTACAGCCAATTTTTCATTTGGAAAACTATCGTTAACAGGAACAGGATCATAAGCAATATTTTCCAATCTAGACAAATTATCAGCAACAGGATTATCAGCACCTTTCCTATCTACAATATGTAAATCAAATTCTTGCAACAGAAGTACCCATCTAATAAGCCTTGGCTTAGCATCTTTCTTTTGCATAAGGTATCTGATTGCAGCATGATCAGTATGTATAGTAACTTTTGAATCAACAATATAAGATCTAAACTTATCACAAGCAAAGACTACAGCTAACAATTCCTTTTCAGTAGTAGCATAATTTCTTTGAGCAGCATCAAGGGTTTTACTAGCATAATGAATAACATTCAATTTTTTATTTACTCGCTGTCCAAGAACAGCGCCTACAGCAAAATCACTAGCATCACACATAATTTCAAATGGTAAGTTCCAATCAGGAGGTTCAACTATAGGAGCAGTTGTTAAGGATTTCTTTAGAGTTTCAAAAGCTTCCTTACAATCATCATCAAAAACAAAAGGTACATCTTTTTGAAGAAGATTAGTAAGAGGCTTTGAAATCTTGGAGAAGTCTTTAATAAACCTCCTATAAAACCCAAAGATGACCAAGAACACTACGAATACCTTTAACATCCCTAGGATAGGGCATCTTCTCAATTGCTTCAACTTTAGCTCTATCAACTTCAGTACCTCTCTCGGAAATTTTATGTCCCAATACAATTCCTTCATTAACCATAAAGTGGCATTTCTCCCAATTAAGAACAAGGTTAGTTTCTTCACATCTCTGGAAAACTTTATCAAGGTTCCGCAAGCAATTATCAAAAGAATTCCCATAGACAGAAAAATCATCCATGAATACCTCTACAATACTCTCGCAAAAGCCATGAAAAATAGCAGACATGCATCTTTGAAAAGTAGCAGGAGCATTACATAAACCAAAAGGCATACGTCTATAAGCATAAGTTCCATAGGGACAAGTGAAAGTGGTTTTCTCTTGATCCTTAGTTTTAACAGCAATTTGTGAAAACCCAGAATAACCATCAAGAAAGCAAAAGTGAGTATTCTTAGATAACCTTTCTAACATTTGATCAATAAAAGGCAAAGGGTAATGATCTTTTTTAGTAACCTTATTAACTTTTCGATAATCAATGCACATTCTATACCCTACAACTACTCTTTGAGGTACGAGCTCATCATTATCATTAGGCACAACAGTCATTCCTCCTTTCTTAGGAACACAATGCACAGGACTAACCCATCTACTATCAGCAATAGGATATATAATACCAGCTTCAAGAAGTCTTAATACCTCATTTCTTACCACATCCTTCATCTTAGGAATTAGACGACGCTGAGGTTCAACAACAGGCTTCGCATCATCTTCCATATTAATGGCGTGTTGGCAAATAGAGGGAGAAATCCCCTTCAAGTCATCAAGAGTGTAGCCAATAGCTCCTCGGTGCTTCTTCAGTATTTCCAATAACCTTTCTTCTTCAAACTCTGAAAGCTTAGAACTAATAATAACAGGATGTATTTTCTTATCATCAATATGAGCGTATTTAAGATTATCAGGCAATGGTTTTAAATCAAAGACAGGATCTTCCTTTGGTGGTGGTGTTGTACCCAGATCTTCCACCGGCAAATCATGCTTAAGAATAGGTTGACGAAGGAAAATTTCATCAAGCCCATCTCTTTCTTGCCTAAAAACTTCACTCTCGCTATTCTCCAAATGTTGCTGCAAGGGATTATTAGGAACAAGAACAATAGATGCACACTGTTCAACTTTAAAATCATTATTACGCAAATCAGCTTTATAAGGAGTTTTGGTAAATTTAGAGAAGTTAAACTCATAAGATTCACCAGCAAATTTAGTCAAAATTTTCTCTTTCTTGCAATCTATAATATCTCCACAAGTATTTAGAAAAGGTCTACCAAAAATGATACGACAATATTTACTAGCAGCAGAACCAAGTACCAAAAAGCCAGTAGGATATTTAATCTTACCGCATAGAACTTCCACATCTCGAACAATACCAATTGGAGAAATAGTTTCTCTATTAGCCAGCCGAATAACCACATCAATATCTTCAAGTTCACAAGAACCAATTTCGTGCATAATCTCCGTGTAAAGCTCATAAGGAATAGCACTAATACTTGCACCAATATCACATAAACCATAATAGCGATGATCACCAATTCTAACAGATAGCATAGGAACACTAGCTTGCTTGGACTTATTAGGATGTGAAACAATATTAGAAGCATCTTCACAGAAAATAATATGACCATCCTCCACATTTTCAGTCACAAGATCTTTAACTATTGCAATAGCAGGTTCAACTTTTATTTGTTCTTCAGGTTCTATAGGTTTCTTTTCACTTTTATGAACCGCACTATTTATAACAGAGTACTCCTTCATTTTAGCAGGGAATGGAGTTTTTTCAATATAAGCTTCAGGAATAACATGATCAACAGTTTCAACTACAACACATTTATTAATAGATGAATCAATTTTATCTTTATACGGTTCATGATACTTATCAAAATTCTTCTTAGGCAATTCATAATGAGAGGCAAAAGCTTTATAAAGATTTGCAGCAACTTGAGAATCAAGACCATAAGTAGCACTCATATTACGAAATTTATCAGTATCCATAAAAGCTTCAATGCATTTATAATCATAATTTATACCTGATTCTCTATCTTTGTCGTTCTCCCATCCTTCAGTATTTTCCTGGATCCGATTAAGAAGGTCCCTTTTAAACTCTTCTTTGTTGCGCGTGAATGATCCAGAACAAGAAGTATCCAGCAAGGTCTTGTCTTCAAAAGAATGTCTTGCATAGAAATTATCAATAATAACATTACCAGGAAGCTCATGAATGGGGCATTTGAGCATTAAAGACTTCAATCTCCCCCACGCTTGGGCAATACTCTCTCCATCATGAGGCCAAAAATTATATGTGCGGTTCCGATCCTTGTGAATTTCACTTGGAGGATTGAACTTAGAATAAAACCGGGGCACAATATCATTCCATTCAAGAGAATCCCCATTATCCAGTAATTTATACCAATGCGCCGCTTTACCAGACGGCGATATAGAGAATAGTTTCTTCCTCACTTCATCCATAGCAATACCTGCACACTTGAATAAACCGCATAATTCATGTAAAAACAGTAAATGATCTCCAGGGTGGACAGTTCCATCCCCTGTATAACGGTTATCCACTACACGTTCAATAATTTTCATAGGTATTTTGTATGGTATCTCTTCCTTACCTGGCGCCTCATCCACTACCTTTGCAGTAGTAGCAGATTTTCCAAATAAAAACTCAAGAGAAGATCTCTCCATAATGAATTATGGCAGCAGGCAAAAATAAAATCAGCACAAACAGTAGAAGTTTCCCTTACCAATTCCACTTACCAATAGCGCTTCACTCCCCGGCAACGGCGCCAGAAAATAGTCTTGATGACCCACAAGTATAGGGGGTGTATCGTAGTATCTTCAATAAGTAAGAATGTCGATCCCAACGAGGAGCAGAAGGTGTTGACAAGCAGTTTCGATGAAGGATTCACTGTAAATGCTCACAGACAAGTATTCGGGGGGTTTTGATGTAGCAGATGAATAAAGTACGAGTAAGTAAAGTGCGAGAGTAACAATTGCAGCGAGTGGCCCAATCCTTTTTAGCACAAAGGACAAGCCGGTTTGTTTACTTATAATGACCAAAAGTTCTCGAGGACACACGGGATTTTAGTCTAGTGCTTTCGCTACATACGGCTAATTAATCTTCATTGTTTTGATAAGTGTTGTGTGGGTGAACCTGTGCTAATGTACCGCCCCTCCTAGGACTAATACATACTTGTGATTATACCCCTTGCAAGCATCCGCAACTACAAGAAAGTAATTAAGATAAATCTAACCACAGCCTTAAACTCTGAGATCCTGCTATCCCTCATGCATCGATATACCAACGGGGGTTTAGGTTTCTGTCACTCCGGCAACCCCGCAATTGGCAAACGAGTACAAGATGCATTCCCCTAGGCCCATAAAGGTGAAGTGTCGTGTAGTCGACGTTCACACGACACCACTAGAAGAATAACACCACAACTTAAATATCATAACATTGAATATTACTCAACCATACTTCACTACTAACATTTAGACTTCACCCATGTCCTCAAGAACTAAATGAACTACTCACGAGACATCATATGGAACATGATCAGAGGTGATATGATGATGAATAACAATCTGAACATAAACCTTGGTTCAACGGTTTCACTCAATAGAATCAATAACAAGTAGAAATCAACACCGGGAGAGTTTCCCCTATCAAACAATCAAGATCAAACCCAAATTGGTACAGCAGTGACGATGTGCAGCGGTGGAGATGGTGGTGATGATGATGAAGATGATGATGATGGTGATGGAGATGATGTCCAACTTGATGGCGGTGACGATGGCGTCGATTTCCCCCTCCGGGAGGGAATTTCCCCGGCGGATCTCAGCCCGCCGGAGAGCTCTTTTCTCTCTGGTGTTCTCCGCCCCGCAGAGGCGGCTGTAACTCTTCGCGAGGTACCCTCTGGAGCTTAGGTTTTCGGGACGAAAGCGTTCACGAAGAAAAGGAGGCGAGAGGAGGCTCTGGGCCCCCTCCTCACAGGGCCCACCTCGGGTCCCCTCGGCTCCCCCTTCTGGTTCACTTCGTCATCTGGAAAAATAGGATTTTTGGTATAATTTCCGTCAATTGTTGATCTTCCGAAATATTGCATTCTGACGGCGCTTTTTCCAGCAGAATCCTGGCTCCGGTGCTCGATCCTCCAATAATCATGAAACATGCAAAATAGATGAAATAACATAAGTATTATGTCCAAATATGAAATATATCAATGAATAATCAGCAAATTATGATATAAAATAGTGATGCAAATTGGACGTATCACTTTCCGACTGCAAAAGAGACTACCAAGCACTCTGCCTTTGATGGCCTGTCCGCCAAAGTCAAGGTGCTCGAAGCGGAGAACGAATCCCTCAAGTCCTTTATCAAGGAATCCTCCGACAAGGAGAATGAGGCGAGGAAGGAGCTCTTCGAGAAGCATGCCCGCGACATGGCGGAACTGTCTGATAAACTGAAGAAGAGCCAACAAAGGGTAACTTCCTTAGTGGCCAAGAACAAGGTTCAAGAAGCAGAGGCGGAAGCCATTGACAAGCTCATCTTCCGTAAGCATTTTTCCCTTGTTGTTGTTCCAACTACACCATACATTGCTCTGTCCGCGGAGGAACTGATCCAAAATTTTCCGTAGCAAGCCTTGGCTTTGAATGGAACAAAGAATCAGCCCTCAAGAGGACGGAAGCATATGATGAAGCGCGGAGTTCCATCGACGCGCTATTCACGGCCTATCGCGGAATCGCCAAGACCCTGTCCTTGAAGAGGGCCAAAACCACAGTTATTGACACAATGACTAAGCTAATGTAGCAAGTGCCGGAGTTCATCGAGGACTGGCAGGAGTCTTCCGCTCGCGGAGTTGCCTCCCTGGTCTTAGCCACCTGCAAGGCTCACTTCCTGTCACTCAACTTCGCGGATGTTGCGCGTGACACTCCAGAGGGTGCCAACATGCGCGCCATCCTCTCGGAAACCAAAGGGTATGACCATCTGTTTGTCAGGCGAGTGAACCACTCGTTCTGGTATCACAAGTACGATCTGCCCAAGGGCTTTTCCGATGCGGAAGAGGAGGAAGGCGAGCCGGAGTACTATGCGGAAGGTTCCGGGTCAAGCGTTGAGCTTTTCGGAGAAGGCTCCGATGAAGACTCCGAAGTTGGCTCCGGCGATAGCGATGGCGATGGCTCCGCCTACGAGGAATCTGAAGAGGAAGACTCCGAGTAGAGTTCCTGTGAAATAATTGAAATAATGTTGCATCATTTTGGCCCCGGAGTGGGTTTGTAATATAACTTAAATTCTTAAGTAGCTAGGAACGAAACAACTATGCATGGGCGGAAACACTTATCCTGCTATCCTTTAAGATTATTTGCATGTTTCGTTTTGTGTCGGAAAGCAAGTGCTGATTTTATTGTTTTCCGGCTTGCTCGCTTGACCTTTCGCGAGCCAGAAGACCTTAGCCGGAAACACTCGCCAGCGGCGACGAAGCCCAATGGCAATCCGTCAATAACCGCGGAAACAAGCCCCCAAGCATAGGTGCCGGAAATCGCTACCAGGAATCCACGAGTTCGCAACAGAAAACACCTCCATCAGAAAACTTAAGCTTACGTCCTAAAGGACGATTTTTGAAAGTCACAACTTTTATACACGCCTAGGCGGAAAAAAATCCAGCTCTGCGGTTTTAGTCGGAAAACATACACGATATAAAAATGAACAAGTAAAGGAGGTAAAAGACTTAGAGAGTGAACCAAAAGCTTTATTTCATTGATCATGTATAACTATTACAGAGTTTGTAACTCGGAAAATTATGCTAAGTGTAGAAAGGACGTAGCTGTGCAATGTTCCAAGGGCGATCTGTCTCGTCGTAGATGTCATCCGGATCCTCACGCTTGCGTTTCCGGTACCAATTAGCAGGTCTGTCCTTCAGCTCCCGGAAATCAACAAGGTAGTATGACCCGTTATGAAGTACTTTGCTAACGACAAAGGGTCCTTCCCACGGAGATTGCAGCTTATGGTCTTTCACCTGCCGAAGGCGGAGGACCAGGTCTCCTGCCATGAAAGAGCGGTTCCGAACTCGACGACTGTGATAGCGTCGAAGCTTCTGCTGGTAAATGGCGGAGCGCTGGTCGGCTAAGTTCCGAGCTTCTTCGATCAGGTCCACAGATAGTTGTCTGGCCTCATCAGCTGTTTCTTCATCGTAGGCGGAAACTCGCGGTGAATTGTGGATGATGTCGGAAGGGAGCACGGCTTCGGATCCGTATACCAGGAAGAAGGGGGTAAATCCTGTTGACCTGTTAGGGGTAGTTCGTAAACTCCACAAAACAGCTTCCAACTCGTCAGCCCAAGCTCCAGCTGCTCGTTGCAGTGGTTCTTCAAGGCGTGGCTTAATTCCTGATAATATGAGGCCGTTAGCCCTTTCAACTTGACCATTGGATTGTGGGTGAGCCACAGATGCAAGGTCCAGTCGAATCCCTACTATCTCGCAATAATCCTTCAATTCTCCATGTGCGAAGTTTGTGCCATTATCTGTGATTATGCTATGTGGGATGCGGAATCTCATTACGAGGCTGCAGACAAATTTTAGTGCCGTAGCACCGTCGGCTTTTCTCACTGGCTTTTCCTCGATCCACTTACTGAACTTGTCAACATCGACCAAGAGGTATTCAAAACCGCCAGGAGATGATCTTTTTAACTTACCAACCATATCGAGCCCCCAGACCGCAAACGGCCAGGTGATAGGTATGGTCTTCAGCTCTTGGGCTGGAGCGTTTGGTTGAGTAGCGTAGTACTGACAACCTCGGCAGGTCTTGACTATCTTGTCATCATCTTCTTTAGCTGTAAGCCAGTGAAAACCTAACCGAAAAGCTTTTGCAATGAGTGACCTGGGGCGGCATGATGCCCACAATCCCCTGCATGGATCTCTCTGAGGATTTCAATGCCATCTTGATTGGAGACGCATTTGAGAAATACCCCTGTTGCACTTCGTTTGTAGAGCTGTCCATCAACAATTGTGTAGGATCTTGCTCGTCTGATGATCTGTCGTGCGAGAACCTCGTCCTCTGGCAACTTATGATCAATGAGGTAGTCCAGGAAAGGCTGTGTCCAAGCCGGAATGATAGCCATCACTTCTCTGGCCGGAGAAACTGCCACCTCTGGATTTTCCGGGTTAGCGCCCTTCACCGAGGGTATCCGTAGATGTTCCAGGAAAATACCAGGCGGAATTGGCTTCCTGCCGGATCCGAGCTTGGATAGCATATCTGCCGCTGTGTTGTCGTCTCGCCTGACGTACTTGACTTTGTATCCGAGGAAATATTTGGCGATCTCGTCAACTTCGTCTCTGTAAGCCGCCATGACGGAGTTTCTGGCGTTCCAGGTTCCGGCTACTTGCTGTGCCACCAGGTCTGAATCTCCGCAACATATGATGTGCTTGATCCCTATCTCCTTGGCAATGCACAGTCCGTGTAGTAGAGCCTCGTATTCTGCCATATTGTTTGTAGCTTCGAAGTGGATCTGCAGAACGTACTGCAGTTCTTCTCCGGTAGGGGACTTCAAGGTGACTCCGGCTCCTGAGCCTTGATGCTGCTTGGATCCATCGAAGTGCATTACCCATGTCTCTGGTTCCGGCTCCAGATTCATATCCGGAGCTTCTGTCCAATCTGCGACGAAATCTGCCAAGACCTGGGATTTGACCGCGGTCCTGGCTTTGTAGTTGATGTCGAAGGCGGATAATTCAATGCCCCATTTTGTTGTGCGTCCTGTTGCGTCAGCGTTGTTGAGAATCGTTGACAGCGGAGCCTTGCTCACGACTGTTACTGGATGCTCCTGGAAGTAGTGTCTCAGCTTCCTGCTGCCTAGGAAAACTCCGTAGGCTAGCTTTTGAAAGTGAGGATAGCGTTGTTTGGATTCCGTAAGCACTTCGCTAATGTAGTAGACTGGCCTTTGGACTCCATACTCGTGACCTTCTTCCTGTCGCTCCACCACGATGACGAGGCTAATGACTCTGTTGGTAGCTGCCAGGTAAAGGAGCATAGGCTCTGACTCTCCTGGAGCTGCTAGGATAGGTGGGGAGGTGAGTATTTCCTTCAACCCTTGAAGTGTTGCATCTGCTGCCTCATCCCAGACAAATATGTCTGTTTTCTTCAATAGCTTGTACAGGGGTAGTGCAATTTTCGCCAAGACGGCTAACAAACCTGCTGATTGCTGCGACACAACCAGTTAGTCGTTTCACATCTTTGAGACAAGTTGGCCTTTTTATGCACATGATTGCCTTGATTTTTTCCGGGTTAACTTCAATGCCCCTGTTAGAGACAATGAAGCCAAGGAGTTTTCCAGCTGGTACGCCAAAGATGCATTTCAGTGGATTCAACATCATCTTGTACCGTCGGAGATTCTCAAAGGTTTCTGTGAGGTCGCTGATCAAGTCGGATCCTTTCCGGGTCATGACCGCGATATCGTCGACGTAGGCGTGTACGTTCCGGCCAATTTGGTCCTTCAAGCACCGCTGCATCGTACGTTGGTAGGTGGCACCTGCGTTTTTCAAGCCAAAAGGCATAGTAACATAGCAGTAAGTGCCAAATGGGGTGATGAACGAGGTCGCCTTTTGGTCGGACTCCTTCATCCGGATCTGGTGATACCCGGAATACGCATCAAGAAAACACAGAAGTTCCGCCCCTGCCGTCGAATCAATGACTTGGTCAATGCGCGGTAAGGTAAACGGATCTTTCGGGCAATGTTTGTTCAAGCCAGAGTAATCGATGCACATTCTTAGTATTTCAGAATTCTTTTTGGGTACAAGGACGGGATTTGTGACCCAATCAGTGTGGATAACTTCTATTACAAAACCTGCCTCTAGTAACTTTGCTAATTCCATTCCTATGGCGCGGCGCTTCTTATCTCCAAAGCGTCGCATAGCTTGCTTCACCGGTTTAGCCCCCGGGTTTATGTTGAGGTAGTGCTCGGCGAGTTCCCTTGGTACTCCGGTCATGTCAGAAGGCTGCCACGCGAAGATATCCATGTTAGCACGGAGGAACTCGACGAGCGCGTCTTCCTATTTGGGGTCCATGTTGGCTCCGATTGAGACCTGCCTGGAATCGTCTCCTTCCTTGAAGTTGACTTTCTTGGTCTCTATCGCGGCCTTGAAGGAGTTTTTATGGTCGGAGATCTTCTTCTTGGTGGTCTGCATTTCAGTCGGATCCACCGCGGCTCTGTAGCCTTTCAGCTCCTCTCCAAATATCACAGACTCCGCGAAGGCAGCTTCGCCCAACTCGCACTCATGAGCCTTTTTGTAGTCTCCGGATATGGTGATCATACCATTAGGACCCGGAATCTTGAGCTTGTTGTAGATGTAGCACGCCCTTGCGTGAAACTTGTGGTAGCTGGGCCTGCCGAAGATGACGTGATAGGAGCTTTTGAAGGGCACAACTTCAAACGTGATCTTCTCTTCGCGGAAATTGTGAACATCGCCGAAAGCCACGGGAAGTGTGATACTGCCGAGGGAATTCGCCTTTTTACCCGGAACTACGCCATGAAACTCAGTGTTGCTGTGTTTGAGTTGTTCCTTGGTAAGGTTCATCCGCTCTAGAGTCTCCAGGTACATGATGTTCAAGCTGGCTCCGCCATCCATGAGGCACTTGGAGAAGTCATACCCGTCTATGCGGGGACTTACAACCAAGGCGTAGCACTCTTTTGGCACAATGGTAGGGTGATCCTTGTAATGTCCCAGGTTTAGAGATGATCCAGGGGTAGATTTTAGAAAGGGATGTGCATTGCATAGTAAATTCTGGGGAAATTTCGCACTTTTAAACAAAAACTGCATCGAAGAGGGACAAGTTTCTCTCTCGACACCTTACAGGGTTAGGGTTTCGAGAGTGCGACAAACTTGCTTCTTATCTAACTAAACTAGGGTTTTGAGAAGAGAGGGGAGAGTTTGCATCATAACTTAAGTTGGATGATTGAATTCAAACTTAAGTTGAATTTGAATTTCAAATTCAAACATCAAATAATTATCTCATAAATTCAATTGTGAGGAAATTTAGCAAGTAAATTATAAATAATAAACAATATGATCAATTAAAGTAAAGTAAAGCTCATTAGAGAAAACTTTGAGCTTTATTGATCATCACACAAATTACATTGTCATTACAATATTCATAATGAAAATAAATGAATATTACAACACATTACAAGAATTGGGAAATTGTAAAATAAAAGAAAATAAAAAGAAAAATACAAGTATGAATCCATCCTAAATACTACAATGTGAATATCATCTAATCTTGAGCTTGAAGATCATCTTGCCTATTTGATCATCATTTTGAACCTGCACATAAACATAACAAACACAAGTTATGCCAAGTGGCATAGCCACTTGGCAGGTCAGAAATCAAAGGAAAATTATGAAATGAGCCGATAAGATCAAAGTGGCCGAGCTGATCCATGCCACAGCCAAGTTCCAGGTCCTGGTGCACAGCACATGCCTACACACACACACAGCCTGCTCACAGGGCTGTGTGCATGCAGCACACACACACAGTGAGTCACCAAAGTGACAAGCAAGAGCTGTCGACCAGGGATGCAGGGGAGCACCACATATAAACTTTTCACAGCCAAACCCTAGCCATTCTGTCGACAGAACTTCCCAGGGTAAGATCATCAAGAACAGATAGAACAGGAAGAACACCAAGCTTCCCAAACAACCAATCTATCCATAACAGTTCCACTAGAACTATTGTAGAACAAGGCACAAGCAGGAAATCAAGCACAGGCTAACCAGGAGGAGCAGGGCAAGCTCACATCACAATCCTGAAGCCAAATCCTCTACACCAACCACCATTTTCTAGGAGCTGGAGTGAGGTATAAACAGATCAACTTTGAGCAAAACCCTGGTTTGCTCATAAATAAGCATTTGCATATGTCACAGAAGCCAAAACGGGTAGAATACCCAGATTGCATCATCATCTGGCTACCAAGTCAGTTGGTGCAAGCAAAAATGGGTGAAGCCAATAGGAAATCACCAAGGGAACACTGGCTAGACCAAAACAGTGGCATAACCAAGGCAATCCAGCAAGGAAATGATCCTATCTATTCAACCAAAGTCACCTAGCACCTAAAACCTAGCACACCATCAGATAGATAGACAATATGTGTCTATTCTTGTTTGTCAACATCAAAGATCACTGGAAATCCAACAAGGAATTACCCAGTGATGCATTCACTAAGCCATAGCAAGCCAACAAGGGTGGGAGCTACCTAAACAGCAATGAATTGCTGTCAAGGTCACCTCAACCACTGAACCAGCCCAAACTAATAAGCCATGCACAGTTATCATCACCCAGATGGGTTCAAAAGGAGGGCTAGGGTACCCAACCAAGTGGTGGCATCCATCTAGCCCTGCCAAACTCAATGAAATGATCATTACTGCAAGCAGTTCACATCACTTATCCATTTTAGTAAATCCAGTGTCTGAGATAAGTGAATCATATAAGGAATCAAAGCACCAGAGTCTTGCAGCTGATCCAATGGATCATTGCAAGCATCAGCAACTGCTTGAGCAAGCAAAAGCATGCATCAGTACAGATTTTGGTGTCACACAGACACAAAGATGAGCAGAAGAGAGGCACAGTCATAACACAGCAGCTTTTACAAGCAACTGATGATCATATGATCATCAGAAGCTTGCTAGAGCATGCTAAGACATGCTAGAGCCAAGCCTAGCAACCACACATTTAACCAGATCAACTATATAGCCACATCTCATAAATAATTGCATCACAGATAAGTAAATAAATTAAATACAATTGTATCCAGAAGCACACCAATAAGGGATGGTGTTATTTAGTCAACAGCCATGCTCAATTGAGCATTTCCAAGATTCACAGCCCTATACACATCACACCCAGGGCACTGGCACTTGCATAATGCAAGGATCATGCATCATGATCAAGCCAGGGGCAAGGAAATGCACACACAGGAGAGGCAGGATCCATATAGCAACAGCAGGAACAATTTAATAGAGCATAAGCATCACAATTTTCTCTTGAGCAAGAGCTCAAGAGTTACAACAGCAAGATATAGGGAAGAGCAAAGACACAATACGTACAAAGATATGCACAACAGCAGCATGCGCATGGCAGCAGCACATCACATCAGCTAGGATCCATGGCAACAGCAGAGAGCACAGCAGCATACACGCATTCACAGCAAGCACAGCAGCAGAGCACATAGGTGTAGAAGCAGCAGCACAATCAGGTGGATGCCAGGGCATCCAGAGGAAGGAGAAGAGGTAGAACAGGTAGCAGAGGAGAAGGAGGAGCACATACCGGGGAGGAGGTGGTCGACACGACCACGGCGGCCACGGCGGCGCACGCCAGGGCACACGACGGCACCAGGCCTGGCCAAGCCAAGCCACGGCGACCACCACAGCACCCCAGCGCAGCACCACGCGCCCAGGGGAGCGCCAGGAGGAAGGTCCACGGCATCTCCAAAGCGCGGTGGCGGCGGACGCCAAAAGCCAGGCGCACGGGAGAGTCGATGGCGAGCGAACGAGGACGCACACGTCAGATCAACGCGGACCACCATGTCCGCCGTCGAGAGGCGGTCCAGATCCGCACCATCTCGTCGCCGGCGATGGCCGGAGACGGCCAGATTAAAGCGGCGACGGCGGAGGCGATTTCGGCGTCGCGGGAGCCGAAAGGGGGACTAGGGTTAGGACACAGCGAGAAGACGACGTGACTGGGTCGGTTGGACCGAGCCCAGTGGGCTGGTCCAACCTAACCAGCTCGGCCGCCTGACAGGTGGGCCCGAGGGGTATTTTGGACATTTCCAAAATACCCATTTAAATGAGAATTTCCAAGAATTTTATAAAATAAAATACAGCTCTAAAAAAATAAGTAAAAATATGAAAATTAATCAGCATAAAATTCTCTATCTAAATAAAATATCAAAGAGAATTTTTGAAGACAAAGAAGAATAAGTCTTAATTTGATGATTTAAATAATGATTTAAATCACACATATTATTTTCAATAATGAAAATAAGTCCATTAATGCATTTGGACTTTAAAAACACCTTGACAACATTTCAAGGTTGTATTTTACTTTAAATCAAGTATCCCCAAATTATTCTTAGTATTAACCTCTTACATGAAATAATAACGACATCGGAAGGGGGGAACAAACCCTAAAAATGGAATCATGCATAATTGCCTCTTTAACCATTGCCCTTATCGGACAATGATGCTATTTTTCAGAAACAAAGGACAAGGGTCAGTCCACACCTTCCAACTGCAAAACTTTGCAGTGTTCAGGCAAGTTCATCACTTGCTCATGTCATTTGAGTATTTCTATCAAATTACTTGCAAAGTATTATGGTTATCACTATTGCATAAAAACCAAAACCACTACTTTCATAACTATGAATATGACTATGTGGTGGGCAATGGAACCATGGATTGTGTTGATATGGTGGAGGTTCCATTGCAAAGGTTAATATCCATCTAGGATTAAACAACAAATGTCGCCAGTGATTCTTGTGCCGTAATACCCGTGTTAACCATAAGATCTGGAGTGGGACGGAGTAGTCAAAAGTGTTTCCACCTCTCATACATCAACAGATGCGCTTACCGTAGACACTTGACCCAGGTTGGGCAAGCGGTGGGGTGGGGATCCCATTCTAATTCCCCACGGTAAGTGGTCTATGATGGGTTGCAGCTGCCGGCGAAGGAGTTTGGTTAACGAGTCCCAAACTGTTGTCGTAGTCGGGGTCCATCCTTAATTGGTATAAGAGGACCGACGAGGACCCAGGGTCAGGGTATGCAACAAAGGGTGGGTGTGCGAGGTAGCGGAGGAACATGATTGGCTAGACCTTATACCGGGCCTCACACCGAAGGAAGTGTGGACGGGAAAGCTGCCCGGTTGGCATCAAGGTTAAGATCTCTTATGGGTAAAGCAACACACCTCTGCAGAGTGTAAAGAACTGTGACCTATCACTCCCTGTTCTGGGATAAGGAACTGCGAACGCGGCTGGAAAGGAGCTCCATGAAGTTCTAGTAAACCGGTGAAGGCTGACGGACATAGCTTTTTGAAATAAAAGCAATCTCTTGAAGAAATATTTACCAAAACCTGCATTGGTATTAGACTTTCTGGTCTAATATCGTAGCTAGAGCATGAAACACCTCTTATCTATAATGAACTTGTTGAGTACGCTCGTACTCATACCACTCTTAAATCCCATGCTTAGATTGTCTGAATCGTCTGGAGGAGGACTACGACAACAATGAAGGAGCCGAGATCATCGGCTACGAGGAACCAGACCTCTCAGGAGGTGTTGAAGGCGTAGACTACATCATCGTCTACGGATCCGGGGAGGCTTCCGGAGGAGAACAAGCCTAGAGATATCCGATAGTAGTAGTAACCGAGCAGCCCGAACTCTTAGTATTTAGCTGCTCGAGGAAATAAATGTTTAGTTTAATGCGACTCTTATATTGTAAATTAAGTTGGGTTCGCCTCGAACCTAGGAGTATTCCTCTCCGGACCCAAGAGGAGCTCCAAGATGACATGTGTATGATAGTTGTAATAATCAATGAATGAGTTATGGACCCTGCTATGTTCTGTTGTACTACTCTGAGGGATGTAATATTTGCGGAATGGTACTTCGTGAATGTTATATCAACGACTGGCATACTACAACATGCAGTGGTATGCAGGGTCACCACAGTTGGTATCAGAGCCAAAGCTTTGACCTTAGGTTGGAACCTAGTAAATGGGACCAAACGTTAGGAGTCAAATAGGATTAGTAAAGAATTCTCTAAAAATATGGTGTATATTCACTTGAGAATACAACAATCATATCTTTTAGTGTGATAATTCTTTATTATCTCTATTATGATGCATTATTACTAATCTTATAATCTTTCTATTTCTACAGCCAACATGGCAAGTTCACGACCGGGAAGAAACGTGAAAGTTATGGATTCCACACTGAACGAATACCAAGGAGGACTTGCTGATATCCTACGAGCCATGTTACTGGAATTTGGGTGCGATCCCCAGATTCCAGTAAAGAAATACATGTTCTATGATGGTCCGGTGTTGGCCAAGTGCAGGGTAGGACTGCGACTTCCCGAATCTTTGGGAATGAGCGTAGTCATGCCAGCTGGAGAAGCTAGGACAACCAATACAGCCTACCATATAGCTGTTATGAGAGCCATAACCGACATACGGGAACATAAGACAAAAGAGCTTATGGATTCCGAGTTCTCCCATATTCCTCATAATCAGGAGGAAGAAGATCCCATGCTCAACCACTACAAATATGCTAAACGCAAGCCCATAGCAGCGGCAAAATATATGGATAATAGCCATAACCTCATATCATTACTCTTTCAGTTGAACCATCATCTGATAGGAGCAATTGATACGATGCTTGAGGAATTCACTGAACCCAAGGAGGAGAGTAGGGGGAAAGAACCTATGGAGAATGTAGTGCACACACCAGTTTATTCAGCTGGTGACTACATCAGTATTGATCCACTTGCACGTGAACCTACACCTGCTACACCTGGGAACTACCTGGGTAGTTCCTATGGGGGATACGAAGGCGGAGAGGAATCCGGAAACAACCAGCGTTCCGAGACTCCTATCGAGAATTCCAGGGGTTGGCGTTGGGGAGATGATACTGGAACTCATAGTACTTCTGTGTATTATGATGGTGAGATAAATGATGACGCAACAACCTAGAACCAGAGCTATCCTAGTAATGAAGGAGTGGATGGAGGATATCCGACACAAGTTGAGTCGGGTATGAGTTTTGGTAACCCTTATGGTGGGGCTACAGGAGAGTACACCCGATGGGTGGACTATGGTGCACTCAACGATCAGTTTGTGAACACTGATTTCTCCCTAGGATCATCATCGGATTCGGATTACCAGCCAACGGGGAGACCTTATGTTCCAGGGTCTATCAGGAGGACGACACGTTCGACCGGATGGAAGCCTGGGATGTACCGGGAGTGAAGATCGACTAGAGTCCACCAAGGGAGGCGAGGCTATAATACACAAGTACCACGTGTATTATAGTTTGTAATATTTGTATAAATTTGTACATATACTTTAATAAGTGAGTTTGCATACTCACATCGACTTGAGTATTGTAATAAGACCACTTAAGTATGTATATACAGGGTATATGTTTTGTATGATTTGGATTTGCTTCTTGATTTCCATTGCGTGACTAGTTTTGTGCACAAAGTTGAGCTCAGAAAACTTGCGCATGGAGTAATTATGAGTATCATCTTGTGTTGCAGAACTAGGGGGATTATGTCGGGAACGTTAGGAAACGAGACTGAAGCGCAGCGCATGGAGCGCGAAGCAAAAGAAAAGGAAGAGGCTGAGGGTGCAGCCAGAGATCAGTTTCCACCACCACCACCACCCATGACGCAGCAAAATTTTATCCAGTACATGCAGCTGGTGGAGGAGCGACAGCGTGTAACACTGGAGCAGCAGAACAAATTCTTTCAGGATTTGTTGCAGCAGAACCGGGTAGAGAGACCCGAGAATCAGGGAGTCACCTTAGCAGACTTCCAGAACACCAAGCCCATATCTTTTGCATACGCGCCCGAGCCGATGGACGCGGAAGATTGGCTGATGGATACTGAGCGAAAGCTCAACACCGTTGGATGTAACGACCAAGAGAAGGTTCGTTATGCTACCCATCTGCTATGTGGACCCGCCGCATCATGGTGGGATAATATTGTAGCCGTTTATCCGGCGGGAAAGGTATTCACCTGGGAGGAATTCGCAAGGAAGTTCAGGGAATCCAATGTCCCTGAAAGTATTGTGGAGCTCAAACGTCGAGAATTTGAAAATCTCGAGCAGAAGGACAAGGCAATCCTGACCTATGTCAGGGAGTTCTCAAAGCTGTCCCGGTACGCTGTTGAAGAAGTCAACACCGAGGACAAGAAAAAGAAGAGGTTTCTGAAGGGGTTAAGTCCCCAGTTCAAGGTACAGCTACGTATGATGAGAGCAACGGAATTCCAAGAGTTGGTGGATGCAGCCATCACTCTTGAAGATGACTTCAAACAACTACAAGAAGAGAAGAGGAAGAAGGCCAAGTTTGAGCCTAAGAGGTTTGTTAGTAACAAGCCCAATACCAGCTTGAGTTTCAAGCCATGGTACAACAACAACAACAACAACAACAACAACAACAACAACCAGAGGAGGAACCAAGGATATCAGTCTGCAAACCAGATTATATGCCATTCCTGTGGATTCAAAGGACATGTCGCGAAAGATTGTAAGAAGCCAAAGATTATATGCTTTGGTTGTCGCCAGGAGGGGCACATGCTGAAGGACTGCCCCAAGAGAAACACTGGAGGAGGTCAATCTGGAGGAGGAGGAAATCGAGGAAACACCGGAGGGAGCTGGAAGAATAAGAAGCCCTTTGGCAAGCTGAACTGCACTAGTCTGGAGGAGGTGGTCAACTCCGATCAGGCGGTGATAGGTACGCTCCAGATACTCACTCATCCTGGCAAAGTACTTTTTGATACTGGTGCAACTACATCATTCATTTCTCAACAATTCATCATCAAACATGGGATTAGTTGCACTAAGTTAGATACACCCATAACCATACTTTCTGCGGGGGGAACGATAGTAGTAACCCATGCCAAACAAAAACAAGTCATTATGATCAATAAGTGCGCGTTTGACGCGGACCTGTTCATTTTACTGATGAAGGACATTGATGTCATTCTTGGTATGAACTGGTTAGAAGCTAATGGAGCATTGATCGACTGTGTAAACAAGACGGTGTCATTGAAAAGTCCTGATGGAAGTAGAATGATCTACCAAGGCGACAAACATACACAGATTGAAGTTGAGCTACAGCTGAACAGCATGAAGGAGGTGAAGTTAGAAGATATACCTGTAGTAAATGAATTCCAGGATGTGTTTCCTCATGGAATTACCTGGTATGCCACCAGATAGGGAGATAGAATTCACTATCGACCTAATCCCAGGAACAGCTCCGATTGCTAAGGCACCATACAAGATGGGGCCCAAGGAGTTGAAAGAGCTTAAGGAGCAACTGGATGACTTAGAACAAAAAGGATTCATTCAAGAAAGTGTTTCACCATGGGGATCACCTGTGATCTTCGTAGATAAAAGGGATGGAGGAAGAAGGATGTGCGGAGACTACAGGAATCTGAACAACGTCACAATCAAGAACAAGTATCCACTTCCAAGAATACAGGATCTATTTGATCAAGTTAGAGGAGCGGGAGTCTTTTCCAAGATTGATCTAAGATCCGGTTATCACCAGATAAAGATCAAGAAAGAAGACGTTCCGAAAACTGCTTTTGTTTCAAGATACGGACATCATGAATATCTTGTAGTGCCATTTGGATTAACCAATGCCCCAGCAATTTTCATGAATCTCATGAATAAGATTTTCATGCCATGTCTAGACAAGTTCGTCATCGTATTTATCGATGATATCTTGATCTATTCCAAGGATAAAGCTGAACATGCTGAACATCTAAGGATAGTGTTGCAAACACTAAGAGAACATCAACTCTATGCCAAGTTTAGCAAGTGTGAATTTTGGCTAGATCAAGTGGAATTTCTTGGCCATGTCATTAGTAAAGATGGAATAGCTGTTAACCCGAGCAAGGTAGCAGCAGTTCTAGAATGGGAAGCACCCAAGACTGTCAAAGAGATCCGAGGATTCCTCGGAATGGCAGGATATTATCGGAGATTCATTGAAGGATTCTCTAAGATAGCAGGACCAATGACTAAGTTGCTAAGGAAGAACACACCATTCGTGTGGTCAGAGGAGTGTGAAAAGAGCTTTCAAACTCTAAAAGAGAAACTCAGCACGGCACCGGTGTTAGCAGTTCCAGAAGTTGGCAAGGACTACACCGTGTACTGTGACGCATCCAAGCATGGATTGGGTTGCGTACTCATGCAAGATCGGAAAGTGATATCTTATGGATCGAGGCAACTCAGACCTCATGAAGTGAATTATCCAACACATGACTTGGAATTAGCCGCAGTTGTATTTGCACTCAAAACATGGAGACATTTTCTCTACGGAGCTAAGTGTGAGCTCTATACAGATCATAAAAGCCTCAAATATTTCTTCACTCAGAAGGAACTCAACATGAGGCAGAAAAGATGGCTAGAATTGATCAAGGATTATGATCTGACAATCAATTACACACCAGGGAAGGCTAATGTTGTAGCAGATGCCCTGAGTAGGAAGAGCACCGGAGGAGTGTAACAAGAAATATCACCGGAGTTGAGGAAGGAAATAAGTCAAGCCCAAATACAACTTTGGGAGAAGGAAGCCCATGAAGGATTATCGGCGTTGCAAGTAGCCGATGAGCTGAATGTCAACCTGAAGAATGAAATAATGATGGGTCAGCTGGACGATCCATTCATCGTCGAGGAGATGAGAAGAATAGATGAGGGAAGACCATCAGAATTTCACCGCGGAGAATCTGGATCATTATGGTTTCAGAAAAGAATTTGCGTTCCGGATATTGCTGAAATTAAGGAAGTAATACTTCGGGAAGCTCATCAAACACAATATTCCATACATCCGGGAAGTACAAAGATGTACATGGACTTAAAGGAATTATTCTGGTGGAATAACATGAAGAGGGAGATAGCACAATATGTGGCAGAATGCCATACCTGCCAAAGAGTGAAAGCAGAACACCAGAGTCCGGCAGGGAAGTTACAACCTTTACCTATTCCAGAGTGGAAATGGGAGGAAATAGGGATGGATTTCATCACCGGACTACCCATGACTAATAAAAAGAAGGACATGATATGGGTAATCGTGGACCGGTTGACGAAAAGTGCACACTTCTTAGCGGTAAACCAGCAGGATAAAGGAGAGAAACTTATCGATCTTTACATCAAAGAGATCGTGAGTAAGCATGGAGTGCCTAAGAAGATAGTATCGGATCGAGGATCTGTGTTCACATCAGCATTTTGGAAGCAACTTCATGAAGCTTTAGGATCCAAATTGGACTATAGTACCGCTTATCATCCCCAGACCGGTGGACAAACAGAGAGAACAAATCAAATCCTAGAGGATATGCTAAGGGCTTGTGCCCTAGATTTCGGAGGATCATGGGAGGAGCACTTACCACTAGCAGAGTTTTCATATAACAATAGTTACCAAAGCAGCATCAAGATGGCACCATTTGAAGCTCTGTATGGAAGGAAGTGTAGATCACCGATATGTTAGTATGAAGCCGGAGCAAGCAAAGAGTTCAACCCTGATTATGTCAAGGAAAAACAACAAATCATTGACATTATCAGAGACATGCTCAAGATAGCCCAAAGTTGGCAAAAGAGTTATGCCGATCAAAAGAGGAGAACATGGGAACCACAAGTTGGAGACATGGTTTATCTTAAGGTAAGCCCGATGAAAGGACTCCAGAGGTTTGGAGTAAAAGGAAAACTCAGTCCTAGATACATCGGACCTTTCAAGATACTGAGTCAGAACCGAGGTTTAGCCTTTGAATTGGATCTACCGGGAAGGCTAGCACAAGTTCACAATGTATTCCATGTGTCGCAACTCAGGAAATGCTTAAAGACCCCAGATGAGCCAATATCACATGCTGAGCTCGAGTTACAACCAGATTTGACTTACATCGAGAAGCCAGCTAAGATTCTCGAGGAGAGCTGGAAACAACTCAGAAATAAAGCTATCAAGTACTGCAAGATACAATGGAAGCATCATCTCGAGAGGGAAGCCACCTGGGAAAAGGAAGAAGACCTGAGGAAAACATACCCCGAACTGTTCAGGTATTACAACCACAACTTCGGGACGAAGTTTTCTTTAAGGGGGAAAGGCTGTAATGTCCCAGGTTTAGAGATGATCGAGGGGTAGATTTTAGAAAGGGATGTGCATTGCATAGTAAATTCTGGGGAAATTTCGCGCTTTTAAACAAAAACTGCATCGAAGAGGGACAAGTTTCTCTCTCGACACCTTACAGGGTTAGGGTTTCGAGAGTGCGACAAACTTGCTTCTTATCTAACTAAACTAGGGTTTTGAGAAGAGAGGGGAGAGTTTGCATCATAACTTAAGTTGCATGATTGAATTCAAACTTAAGTTGAATTTGAATTTCAAATTCAAACATCAAATAATTATCTCATAAATTCAATTGTGAGGAAATTTAGCAAGTAAATTATAAATAATAAACAATATGATCAATTAAAGTAAAGTAAAGCTCATTAGAGAAAACTTTGAGCTTTATTGATCATCACACAAATTACATTGTCATTACAATATTCATAATGAAAATAAATGAATATTACAACACATTACAAGAATTGGGAAATTGTAAAATAAAAGAAAATAAAAAGAAAAATACAAGTATGAATCCATCCTAAATACTACAATGTGAATATCATCTAATCTTGAGCTTGAAGATCATCTTGCCTATTTGATCATCATTTTGAACCTGCACATAAACATAACAAACACAAGTTATGCCAAGTGGCATAGCCACTTGGCAGGTCAGAAATCAAAGGAAAATTATGAAATGAGCCGATAAGATCAAAGTGGCCGAGCTGATCCATGCCACAGCCAAGTTCCAGGTCCAGGTGCACAGCACATGCCTACACACACACACAGCCTGCTCACAGGGCTGTGTGCATGCAGCACACACACACAGTGAGTCACCAAAGTGACAAGCAAGAGCTGTCGACCAGGGATGCAGGGGAGCACCACATATAAACTTTTCACAGCCAAACCCTAGCCATTCTGTCGACAGAACTTCCCAGGGTAAGATCATCAAGAACAGATAGAACAGGAAGAACACCAAGCTTCCCAAACAACCAATCTATCCATAACAGTTCCACTAGAACTGTTGTAGAACAAGGCACAAGCAGGAAATCAAGCACAGGCTAACCAGGAGGAGCAGGGCAAGCTCACATCACAATCCTGAAGCCAAATCCTCTACACCAACCACCATTTTCTAGGAGCTGGAGTGAGGTATAAACAGATCAACCTGAGCAAAACCCTGGTTTGCTCATAAATAAGCATTTGCATATGTCATAAGCCAAAACGGGTAGAATACCCAGATTGCATCATCATCTGGCTACCAAGTCAGTTGGTGCAAGCAAAAATGGGTGAAGCCAATAGGAAATCACCAAGGGAACACTGGCTAGACCAAAACAGTGGCATAACCAAGGCAATCCAGCAAGGAAATGATCCTATCTATTCAACCAAAGTCACCTAGCACCTAAAACCTAGCACACCATCAGATAGATAGACAATATGTGTCTATTCTTGTTTGTCAACATCAAAGATCACTGGAAATCCAACAAGGAATTACCCAGTGATGCATTCACTAAGCCATAGCAAGCCAACAAGGGTGGGAGCTACCTAAACAGCAATGAATTGCTGTCAAGGTCACCTCAACCACTGAACCAGCCCAAACTAATAAGCCATGCACAGTTATCATCACCCAGATGGGTTCAAAAGGAGGGCTAGGGTACCCAACCAAGTGGTGGCATCCATCTAGCCCTGCCAAACTCAATGAAATGATCATTACTGCAAGCAGTTCACATCACTTATCCATTTTAGTAAATCCAGGTAATACAGATAAGTGAATCATATAAGGAATCAAAGCACCAGAGTCTTGCAGCTGATCCAATGGATCATTGCAAGCATCAAGAATCGCTTGAGCAAGCAAAAGCATGCATCAAGATGCATTTTGGTGTCACACAGACACAAAGATGAGCAGAAGAGAGGCACAGTCATAACACAGCAGCTTTTTTACAAGCAGCTGATGATCATATGATCATCAGAAGCTTGCTAGAGCATGCTAAGACATGCTAGAGCCAAGCCTAGCAACCACACATTTAACCAGATCAACTATATAGCCACATCTCATAAATAATTGCATCACAGATAAGTAAATAAATTAAATACAATTGTATCCAGAAGCACACCAATAAGGGATGGTGTTATTTAGTCAACAGCCATGCTCAATTGAGCATTTCCAAGATTCACAGCCCTATACACATCACACCCAGGGCACTGGCACTTGCATAATGCAAGGATCATGCATCATGATCAAGCCAGGGGCAAGGAAATGCACACACAGAGGCGGGATCCATATAGCAACAAATGTAGAACAATTTAATAGAGCATAAGCATCACAATTTTCTCTTGAGCAAGAGCTCAAGAGTTACAACGGCAAGATATAGGGAAGAGCAAAGACACACAGAAGCAGATATGCACAATAAAGAAAGATGCACATGGCAGCAAAGCACATCACATCGGCTAGGATCCATGGCAACAAAGAGAGAGCACAAAGAAGATACACGCATTCACAGCAAGCACAGCAGCAGAGCACATAGGTGTAGAAGCAGCAGCACAATCAGGTGGATGCCAGGGCATCCAGAGGAAGGAGAAGAGGTAGAACAGGTAGCAGAGGAGAAGGAGGAGCACATACCGGGGAGGAGGTGGTCGACACGACCACGGCGGCCACGGCGGCGCACGCCAGGGCACACAACGGCACTGTGCCCGGCCAAGCCAAGCCACGGCGACCACCACAGCACCCCAGCGCAGCACCACGCGCCCAGGGGAGCGCCAGGAGGAAGGTCCACGGCATCTCCAAAGCGCGGTGGCGGCGGACGCCAAAAGCCAGGCGCACGGGAGAGTCGATGGCGAGCGAACGAGGACGCACGCGTCAGATCGACGCGGACCACCATGTCCGCCGTCGAGAGGCGGTCCAGATCCGCACCATCTCGTCGCCGGCGATGGCCGGAGACGGCCAGATTAAAGCGGCGACGGCGGAGGCGATTTCGGCGTCGCGGGAGCCGAAAGGGGGATTAGGGTTAGGACACAGCGAGAAGACGACGCGACTGGGTCGGTTGGACCGAGCCCAGTGGGCTGGTCCAACCTAAACAGCTCGGCCGCCTGACAGGTGGGCCCGAGGGGTATTTTGGACATTTCCAAAATACCCATTTAAATGAGAATTTCCAAGAATTTTATAAAATAAAATACAGCTCTAAAAAAATAAGTAAAAATATGAAAATTAATCAGCATAAAATTCTCTATCTAAATAAAATATCAAAGAGAATTTTTGAAGACAAAGAAGAATAAGTCTTAATTTGATGATTTAAATAATGATTTAAATCACACATATTATTTTCAATAATGAAAATAAGTCCATTAATGCATTTGGACTTTAAAAACACCTTGACAACATTTCAAGGTTGTATTTTACTTTAAATCAAGTATCCCCAAATTATTCTTAGTATTAACCTCTTACATGAAATAATAACGACATCGGAAGGGGGGAACAAACCCTAAAAATGGAATCATGCATAATTGCCTCTTTAACCATTGCCCTTATCGGACAATGATGCTATTTTTCAGAAACAGAGGACAAGGGTCAGTCCACACCTTCCAACTGCAAAACTTTGCAGTGTTCAGGCAAGTTCATCACTTGCTCATGTCATTTGAGTATTTCTATCAAATTACTTGCAAAGTATTATGGTTATCACTATTGCATAAAAACCAAAACCACTACTTTCATAACTATGAATATGACTATGTGGTGGGCAATGGAACCATGGATTGTGTTGATATGGTGGAGGTTCCATTGCAAAGGTTAATATCCATCTAGGATTAAACAACAAATGTCGCCAGTGATTCTTGTGCCGTAATACCCGTGTTAACCATAAGATCTGGAGTGGGACGGAGTAGTCAAAAGTGTTTCCACCTCTCGTACATCAACGGATGCGCTTACCGTAGACACTTGACCCAGGTTGGGCAAGCGGTGGGGTGGGGATCCCATTCTAATTCCCCACGGTAAGTGGTCTATGATGGGTTGCAGCTGCCGGCGAAGGAGTTTGGTTAACGAGTCCCAAACTGTTGTCGTGGTCGGGGTCCATCCTTAATTGGTATAAGAGGACCGACGAGGACCCAGGGTCGGGGTATGCAACAAAGGGTGGGTGTGCGAGGTAGCGGAGGAACATGATTGGCTAGACCTTATACCGGGCCTCACACCGAAGGAAGTGTGGACGGGAAAGCTGCCCGGTTGGCATCAAGGTTAAGATCTCTTATGGGTAAAGCAACACACCTCTGCAGAGTGTAAAGAACTGTGACCTGTCACTCCCTGTTCCAGGATAAGGAACTGCGAACGCGGCCGGAAAGGAGCTCCATGAAGTTCTAGTAAACCGGTGAAGGCTGACGGACATAGCTTTTTGAAATAAAAGCAATCTCTTGAAGAAATATTTACCAAAACCTGCATTGGTATTAGACTTTCTGGTCTAATATCGTAGCTAGAGCATGAAACACCTCTTATCTATAATGAACTTGTTGAGTACGCTCGTACTCATACCACTCTTAAATCCCATGCTTAGATTGTCTGAATCGTCTGGAGGAGGACTACGACAACAATGAAGGAGCCGAGATCATCGGCTACGAGGAACCAGACCTCTCAGGAGGTGTTGAAGGCGTAGACTACATCATCGTCTACGGATCCGGGGAGGCTTCCGGAGGAGAACAAGCCTAGAGATATCCGATAGTAGTAGTAACCGAGCAGCCCGAACTCTTAGTATTTAGCTGCTCGAGGAAATAAATGTTTAGTTTAATGCGACTCTTATATTGTAAATTAAGTTGGGTTCGCCTCGAACCTAGGAGTATTCCTCTCCGGACCCAAGAGGAGCTCCAAGATGACATGTGTATGATAATTGTAATAATCAATGAATGAGTTATGGACCCTGCTATGTTCTGTTGTACTACTCTGAGGGATGTAATATTTGCGGAATGGTACTTCGTGAATGTTATATCAACGACTGGCATACTACAACATGCAGTGGTATGCAGGGTCACCACAATCCTCCCTGTCAAATGTGCACGGGACTTTCGACCACCTGACATACTGCGGCACAGCCGGAACCATGGCGTTCAGGATCCGGATAGCTGACTTGGTAGCGCGGACTGTTGGGGTTCCGAGGAAGGTGCGGTACGCGCCCACACTCTTTTTATCGAATGGATTGGATTTACCTGCGGACCCTGCCTTGGGATCCGGTGAGTTATCATCCTCGTCCATCGCCTCGGAACTGTCCTCCTCTTTGTCCTTGCTCTTGCCCTTGCCTCCTTTGCCGCGTGGGCGGTGCTTCCGGGCTCTCTTGTATCCTGCTTCCGGGTCGTTTTTCAAATCGTTGACCCACTTGCAGTTGCGGTTGGTGTGGGTGGACTTCCCCGTTACCGGATCCAGGTGGGCCAGGCAGGGCATGTCTCTATACTCCTCGTAGGTTTGCGGGGCGCGGGATCCGGCAGCTGTGACCTCAGTGCCATGCTGCTGGCCCCTGCCGGCTCCGCCTCCACGTCCGCGTCCTCTTCCGCCTCCTGGACCTCCGCGTTGGAATGCCATGGCGACCATCTCGGATCCGCCACTCTTCTGGTCATCAGGGGGGTTCTTCCGCTTGTGGACGTTGCTGTTACCGTTATCACGGTTCTTCTTTTGTTGGTGTAGAGGGATTGTTGTGGCTGCGAGATCTCCACGTGCGTCATCATCGGTGGCAGTATGATCACTGGCAATGGAGATCATGTCATCCAAAGTCAGTTTATTTGCGTTAGCCAAACAAGTAAGCTTATGTCTCAGCAACCCTCCTCTCTGCAGTCCACCAATAAAGGCGTACATGGCGGTGGTGTGGTCCACATTTTCGCACTCCTTCCTGCATGACAACCATCGTGTGAGGAAGTGTCTTGAGGATTCTCCCTTCTTCTGAATACATGCTTGTAAGTCGCTTGCTGTGGCAGGTCTTTTGTAGGTGCCCCTGAAGTGTTTCTCGAAGGAAGTCTTCAGGTCAAACCAGCAAAATATGGAGTTCTTCTCGAGGTCGCTGAGCCAGATCCGGGCTTGACCTACAAGGTACAGCTGAAGCATGCGGCAGGCGATATTAGGGCTTCCTCCGGCGAAGGTTACTGCATTGTAGTAATCCTCTATCTAGGTATCCGACCTTTCGGTGCCATCATAATGTTTCAGGTTTCCGGGTAGCTTGAGGTTCATCCTTGGCTTTGGTTCCTCTCGGATCATCCTGCCGAAGCACTTCGGACCGATGTAGTCAGTTTTGTATTCGTTGAGGTGTTCCCGCGCGTCACGCGAGCCGTGGCGAGGAGATTGTGAGCGAGAGCGAGATCTCCGTCCGCCGCCTCCGCCTCCACCTCCGCCGCCACCGCTAGGTGGTGGTGAGGGAGACCTGCGAGGGGGCCGATCCAACTTTTTGCTTCCGCCGTCGGATTCTCCTCGCCCCTCCCGATGCTGGCTCCGGCTTCTGTGGCTGCCTTCACCTTGCCGCTGGCTTTCATGGCCATTCCGGCTTCGATGGGGCTCCAGGTCGCGGTCTTCGTTCCGACTCCTCCTAGGCCCGGGCTCACGATCGTTGTTTTGGCTCCGGTGGGGTTCCGGCGTGCGCTCCCTGTTCCTGTTTCTTGAGGGCAGCACGTTGTCGCGGATGATGATTCCGCCATGCCCATGGGGCCTGGTGTTTCCGGCTGGACTATGGCGGCGAGGGGGACGCGGGTATCCGTTAGGCGGAGGAGAGGGGTTGCGATACTTGTCCCTTCCAGAGTACATTGCATCCTTTCCCTTTCTTGGATCTGACGGAGGCGTCTTTGATGGTACCGGGATTGGATTTGGGTGTTCTTTGGCTTTCCTTCTGCGTTCCGAGGATCCGGTTCGCGATTCGTCATCTCGATGGCGATTGTCGTAGGCGTCCTTCTGCGCAGTGGAGATGCAATGCTCCGGGTTAGATTCCAATTTGCGCGAAGTGTCTGCCTTGCTTTGCTGCCGCATTGCTGAAGCGACGAGCATACGGACGTAGTCGATGTCGATCTCCTCGTCCTTTTTCTTCAAGATCTCCGCAGCCTTCTTCATATTGTCCTTTGGAGTGACGTATGGCTGCTGCTCAGTCAGAGTTGCGAAGATGATCTTAAAGGGAGCTATCAACTCTCGCCGGACTCTTTCGACCTCCTGATGAGCTTCGACGATCTTGTCCTCCCAATGCTTCCGGAGTTCCTTGACCTTTGCCAATCCTTCGTCTACCTCCTGCTCGTGCTGGATGAAGTCTACCTCCTGCTCGATGATCTTGTGCTTCCTTTCATCAAGCATTGCAGCTGTGGTATCGGCGAACTTCTTGGTTGTGGCCAGCATCTCCAGTCTCTTGGCTTCTAGCGCTTCTACGTCTTCGGGAGTGTTGGGTTTGTTAAGAATATCCGAGTGATAAATTGCATCCATGCCTGCTTGTGCAACCATCTCCTCCGGTGACAGGAGGTCCTCGGAGGAGGGCTCCTTACGCGGTCGTTCCCGCGACATTGGAGATCCTTGTCGAGATGGCTTGGGGTCGGATTGGGTGTTTGCATCTTCTGATTCAGGTTGTCCCAGCGCCGCCAAGGTCGCAAGTACCTTCTTAGGCTGGGCGGATTCAACTTCAGGCTGATCACCGAAACCGTATTCCCCTAGCTTGCGGTTGAACTCTTCAGTATCCATGGAGGGGGTATCCCCGGAAATTGGGCTTAGGTTGCCCAAAATCGACTCTTCGGCCGGAGTTCCGCTTTCTCCAACAGGCTCGACCTGACCCGGAACAGCGTTGTTTTCCAGTGCCTCGACCTGCTCGGGACCAGCTCCGACTTCTTGAGGGGCGGTCCCGGTGGTATGGGCCAAGAAGTGTACGAAGTGGGACCTCTGCTTTTCTAACACCTGGGAGACCCAGGCGGATCTGCATTGGTCTTCCACCGTTATTTCTTACTCAGGGGTGGATTGGGTGGGTTTTGAAATTTCCAGATCCAAGGCGGAATCTTCTTTGGGAAGCTGCTGCATCTCAGATCGGATCTTCACGACTGCGTCCAGCTCAGCGGCGGTCGCGTCTGCGTTACTTACCAGTGGGTTTCCATCGGAATCGACAGTTTCCCCGATGAAGATGTGTATGCCGCCAACTGGGACGATGGAGAGCTTGACGGGGTTTGTCTTAGCCGGAATCCAGCACTCATCCGGAGGGACGAACGACAGATTTCCGGCGTAAAGGACGCGCCCCACAGCGATGGTGTCGTCGTAGCTTCCCATGGCGGAACCCTCCTGGTTCCGGCCTCCAGACGCCGTAGGCCCCACGGTGGGCGCCAACTGTCGTTGCCTAATCGATGGTACCTCGGAGGAGGGATCCTCACGAGGGGGAGAAGAAGTAGGGGCCATAGGGCGGAGTGCACACGGGACGGTGGTACGCGATTTACCCAGCTTTGGAACACCTGCACGATGACAGGGCCTACTGCTGCTTGTCTAGAATTATCTGGGTGCTTTCGCGATGTTACAATGAGTTGTGGTTGTGCCTCTAGGGTTCCCGGGATCCAGCTTATAAAGGCGCACGGATCTAGGGTTTACATGGAGAGTCCTAGCAGGATACAGGTTGCCTAACTACGGTACAATGTCTTGCCGTGTACGTCAAGGATCCGCCTTCCCATCTATGTCGTACCGGATCCGGGTTCCTTAATGGGCCTTCATGGATCCGGGTTCCTCCTCAAGGTCGGTCGGATCCGGCTCCCTTCTCCTGGGCCGGACTTCATCCGTCAGGATCAACAGCAACTGGGCCGCCCGATGGGCCACATGCCACATCACCGTCTGTGGGCCACCCGGGCTTGCCGGATCTAGGCACTGTCGATGGTACACCCATGAAGTATACCCTCAACAGTTACCGTGGCGGGGGACATGCCTATCATGCCATCGAGGGCAGCTTTCGCTGCGACTTACTACGGATCCACACCGGAGGTAAGTTCTTTGCCAAACCCTTAGTTACCACTTCCCTTTGCATCGCAAGTTGCTAACATGTAGGGAACATGTAGGGAACGGGATGCTCTGGGAACCAGGCCTCGCAGGGTGGGCGCGAGTCACACCGGTTCATGAAGGTGGTCGGTCTCCTGGGACTACTCCCGGTGCCTCTCCGTCGACTACTCCTGGGACTACTCCCGGTGCCTCTCCGTCGACTTCTCCTGGGCGTAGTTCCGGTCCTTCTCCAGGTGGTTCTTCTGCAGCCTCTACCGGAGCGCAACCCCGGGCTGCTCGTTTCGCCAACGATGTGGGCGGACACACCCCACCCGGGTCCTTCCTCCGCTAGTCGGCACCGGGCTTCTTGCTTGCCATCATGTGCTACCTACTACTATGTATTTGGATGACATGGCACTCTCCTCTTATATGCTATTATGTGCACCATGTATGCTACTATGTGGATTTCATGCTATTTATGTGAATTATGGTGAATTTGGATGAATTTCGATGAATTTCGATGAATTTGGATATATGAACTGCTGTACTGTGTAAAGTGAACTGCTGGAACGGTTGAAAGTGAACTGCTGGAAATAAAAAAAATGGTGCAGGTCTACGCCGAGGGTAATGCCGTCGGCATAGACCCCTGCTGCGACCATATGGTCAGGTCTATGCCGACGGCATTGCCCTCGGCATAGACCCTGACGTGCTATGGTGACCCTGCATACCACTGCATGTTGTAGTATGCCAGTCGTTGATATAACATTCACGAAGTACCATTCCGCAAATATTACATCCCTCAGAGTAGTACAACAGAACATAGCAGGTCCATAACACATTCATTTATTATTACAAGCATAATCTACATATCATCTCGGAGCTCCTCTTGGGTCCTAAGAGGGATACTCCTGGGTTCGAGGTGAACCCATCTTAACTTACAATATAGAAGTTTTACTAGGTGGTACATTTATTCCCTCGAGCAGTTAAGTACTAAGAGTTCGTACTGCTCGGATGCTACTACTACTTGGTTAGTCTAAACTTGATCTCCTCCGGAACCCTCCCCGGTTTCGTAGACTATAAGGTAGTCTACGCCTTCAACACCTCCAGAGCGGTCTGGTTCTTCATAGCCGATAATCTCGGCTCCTTCAGGGTTGTCGTTGTCCTCCTCCAGATGGTTCAGACAATCTAAGCAGGGGATTTAAGAGTGGTATGAGTACGAGCGTACTCAACAAGTTCATTATAGAAAAGAGGTGTGATACGTCTCCAACGTATCGATAATTCCTTATGTTCCATGCCACTTTATTGATGATACCTACATGTTTTATGCATACTTTATGTCATATTTATGCATTTTCCGGCACCAACCTATTAACGAGATGCCGAAGAGCCAGTTGCTGTTTTCTGCTGTTTTTGGTTTCAGAAATCCTAGTAAGGAAATATTCTCGGAATTGGACGAAATCAACGCCCAGGATCTTATTTTTCCATGAAGCTTCCAGAAGTCCGGGGAGGAAATGAAGTGGGGCGACGAGGCGGCCAGACGCTAGGGCGGCGCAACCCAAGCCCTGGCCGCGCCGGCCTAGTGTGTGGGCCCCTCGCGTCGCCCCTAAACCTATCTCCTCCGCCTACTTAAGCCTTCGTCGATAATAACTCCAGTACCGAGAGCCACGATACGGAAAACCTTCCAGAGACGCCGCCGCCGCCAATCCCATCTCGCGGGATTCAGGAGATCGCCTCTCGCACCCTGCCGGAGAGGGGAATCATCTCCCGGAGGACTCTTCACCGCCATGGTCGCCTCCAGAGTGATGAGTGAGTAGTTCACCCCTGGACTATGGGTCCATAGCAGTAGCTAGATGGTCATCTTCTCCTAATTGTGCTTCATTGTTGGATCTTGTGAGCTGCCTAACATGATCAAGATCATCTATCTGTAATGCTACATATTGTGTTTGTTGGGATCCGATGAATATGGAATACTATGCTATGTTGATTATCAATCTATTATCTATGTGTTGTTTATGATCTTGCATGCTCTCCGTTACTAGTAGAGGCTCTGGCCAAGTTTCTGCTTGTAACTCCAAGAGGGAGTATTTATGCTCGATAGTGGGTTCATGCCTCCATTAAATCTGGGACAGTGACAGAAAGTTCTAAGGTTGTGGATATGCTTTTGCCACTAGGGATAAAACATCGATGCTATGTCTAAGGATGTAGTTGTTGATTACATTACGCACCATACTTAATGCAATTGTCTGTTGTTTGCAACTTAATACTGGAAGGGGTTCGGATGATAACCTGAAGGTGGACTTTTTAGGCATAGATGCATGCTGGATAGCGGTCTATGTACTTTGTCGTAATGCCCAATTAAATCTCACTATACTCATCATAACATGTATGTGCATGGTCATGCCCTCTTTATTTGTCAATTGCCCAACTATAATTTGTTCACCCAACAAACTATTTATCTTATGGGAGAGACACCTCTAGTGAACTGTGGACCCCGGTCCATTCTTTTAATCGAATACAATCTACTACAATACTTGTTCTACTGTTTTCTGCAAACAATCATCATCCACACTATACATCTAATCCTTTGTTACAGCAAGCCGGTGAGATTGACAACCTCACTGTCACGTTGGGGCAAAGTAATTTGGTTGTGTTGTGCAGGTTCCACGTTGGCACCGGAATCCCTGGTGTTGCGCCGCACTACACTTCGCCACCATCAACCTTCAACGTGCTTCTTGACTCCTACTGGTTCGATAAACCTTGGTTTCTTACTGAGGGAAACTTACTGCTGTACGCATCACACCTTCCACTTGGGGTTCCCAACGGTCGCGTGTTGTACGCGTGTCAAGCTAAATTTCTGGCGCCGTTGCCGGGGATCTGAAGAGAAGTTACACCACAAAGATCTCTAACTCCCACGTCAACTACACGCCAGCAAGTAAATTTCTGGCGCCGTTGCCGGGGAGATCAAGACACGCTGCAAGGGGAGTCTCCCCCTCCAATCTCTTTACTTTGTTTTTGTCTTGCTTTATTTTATTTAGTACTTTGTTTGCTGCATTATATCAAAAACACAAAAAATTAGTTACTTGTTTTACTTTACTTAATATCATGCATGTTTTTATTTCACTAGTTAAGCATAATGGAAAGTAACAGTGAGCTTTTGAAGCTATTTCCTGAGTTAAGACATGGATTGTTTGATGCGAAAATTAAAAAACCTATTGAACCTTATTTGCATGCTAGTAGCAATGTTATTAGTATGAACACTATTATTTCTAAAGCTATGGAAGAATCTAAGCTTGGGGAAGCTGGTTTTGATGAGCATGATATTTTTAGCCCCCCAAGCATTGAGGAGAAAATTTTCTTTGATGATACTTTGCCTCCTATTTATGATGATTATAATGATAGTGGTATTTTGGTGCCACCTACTATGGAGAGTAATTTTATTATGATTATACTATGCCTCCTACACTTGATGAGAATAATAATGATAGCTACTTTGTTGAATTTGCTCCCACTACAACTAATAAAATTGATTATGCTTATGTGGAGAGTTATAATTTTATGCATGAGACTCATGATAATAATGTTTCATTTGATAGTTATATTGTTCAGTTTGCTCATGATGCTACTGAATATTATTATGAGAGAGGAAATTATGGTTGTAGAAATTTTCATGTTACTAAAACACCTCTCTGTTTGCTGAAAATCTTGAAGTTGCGCTTGTCTAGTCTTTCTATGCTTGTTGCATTATGCTTCATGAACTTGTTTATTTACAAGATTCCTTTTCATAGGAAGTGTGTTAGACTTAAATGTTCTTTGAATTTGATTTTTGATGCTCTCTTTTGCTTCAACTCTTATTTCTTGGGAGTGCATCATTAAAATTACTGAGCCCATCTTAATGGCTATAAAGAAAGCACTTCTTGGGAGATAACCCATGTGTTTATTTTACTACTGCACTTTTATTTTATATTTGAGTCTTGGAAGTTGTTACTACTGTAGCAACCTCTCCTTATCTTAGTTTTGTTGCATTGTTGTGCCAAGTAAAGTCTTTGATAGTAAGGTTCATACTAGATTTGGATTCTGCGCAGAAACAGATTTATTTGCTGTCACGAATTTGGGCCTAATTCTCTGTAGGTAACTCAGAAAATTATGCCAATTTACGTGAGTGATCCTCAGATATGTACGCAACTTTCATTCAATTTGAGCATTTTCATTTGAGAAATTCTGGTGCCTCTTAGAAATTCATCTTTACGAACTGTTCTGTTTTGATAGATTCTGCCTTTTATTTCGCATTGCCTGTTTTGCTATGTTTGATGGATTTTTCTATTCCATTAACTTTCAGTAGCTTTGTGCAATGTCCAGAAGTGTTAAGAATGATTATGTCACCTCTGAACATGTGAATTTTGATTATGCACTAACCCTCTAATGAGTTTTTTTGAGTTTGGTGTGAAGGAAGTTTTCAAGGATCAAGAGAGGGAGATGATACAATATGATCAAGGAGAGTGAAAGCTCTAAGCTTGGAGATGCCCCGGTGGTTCACCCCTGCATATTCCAAGAAGACTCAAGCGTCTAAGCTTGGGGATGCCCAAGGCATCCCCTTCTTCATCGACAACATTATCAGGTTCCTCTGGTGAAACTATATTTTTATTCCATCACATCTTATGCACTTTGCTTGGAGCGTCTGTTTGTTTTTTTTGTTTTGTTTGAATAAAGTGGATCCTAGCATTCATTGTGTGGGAGAGAGACACGCTCCGCTGTTGCATATGGACAAATATGTCCTTAGGCTTTACTCATAGTATTCATGGCGAAGGTTGAATCTTCTTCGTTAAATTGTTGTATGGTTGGAAACGGGAAATGCTACATGTAGTAATTGGTAAAATGTCTTGGACAATGTGATACTTGGCAATTGTTGTGCTCATGTTTAAGCTCTTTCATCATATACTTTGCACCTATTAATGAAGAAATACATAGAGCTTGCTAAAATTTGGTTTGCATAATTGGTCTCTCTAAGGTCTAGATAATTTCTAGTAAGGGTCGAACAACAAGGAAGACGGTGTAGAGTCTTATAATGTTTACAATATGTCTTTTATGTGAGTTTTGCTGCACCGGTTCATAATTGTGTTTGTTTCAAATAACCTTACTAGCCTAAGCCTTGTATCGAGAGGGAATACTTCTCATGCATCCAAAATCCTTGAGCCAACCACTATGCCATTTGTGTCCACCATACCTACCTACTACATGGTATTTCTCCGCCATTCCAAAGTAAATTGCTTGAGTGCTACCTTTAAAAATTTTATTCTTCATCTTTACAATATATAGCTCATGGGACAAATAGCCTAAAAACTATTGTGGTATTGAATATGTACTTATGCACTTTATCTCTTATAAGTTGCTTGTTGTGCGATAACCATGTTCCTGGGGACGCCATCAACTACTCTTTGTTGAATATCATGTGAGTTGCTATGCAGGTCCGTCTTGTCTGAAGTAAGGGAGATTTACCGCTAGTTGAATGGTTAGAGCATGCATACTGTTAGAGAAGAACATTGGGCCGCTAACTAAAGCCATGAATCATGGTGGAAGTTTATGTTTTGGACAAATATCCTCAATTTCATATGAGAACATTAATTGTTGCTAAATGCTTATGCATTAAAGAGGAGTCTATTATCTGTTGTCTATGTTGTCCCGGTATGGATGTATTGCGATGATAATCCAGGTAATCCGAGCTAATTAGGACAAGGTGCGGGCACTATTAGTATACTATGCATGAGGCTTGCAACTTGTAGGATATAATTTACATGATGCATATGCTTTATTACTACCGTTGACAAAATTGTTTCTTGTTTTCAAAACCAAAGCTCTAGCACAAATATAGCAATCAATGCTTCCCTCTGCGAAGGGCCTTTCTTTTACTTTTATGTTGAGTCAGTTCACCTATCTCTCTCCACCTCAAGAAGCAACCACTTGTGTGAACTGTGCATTGATTCCTACATACTTGCATATTGCACTTGTTATATTACTTTACATTGACAATATCCATGAGATACACATGTTACAAGTTGAAAGCAACCGCTGAAACTTAATCTTCCTTTGTGTTGCTTCAATACCTTTACTTTGAATTTATTGCTTTATGAGTTAACTCTTATGCAAGACTTATTGATGCTTGTCTTGAAAGTACTATTCATGAAAAGTATTTGCTATATGATTCAGTTGTTTACTCATGTAATTTACCATTGCTTTGATCGCTGCATTCATTACATGTGCTTACAATAGTATTGATCAAGATTATGATGGCATGTCACTCCAGAAATTATCTTTGTTATCGTTTACCTACTCGGGACGAGCATGAACTAAGCTTGGGGATGCTGATACGTCTCCAACGTATCGATAATTTCTTATGTTCCATGCCACTTTATTGATGATACCTACATGTTTTATGCATACTTTATGTCATATTTATGCATTTTCCGGCATTAACCTATTAACGAGATGACGAAGAGCCAGTTGTTGTTTTCTGCTATTTTTGGTTTCAGAAATCCTAGTAAGGAAATATTCTCGGAATTGGACGAAATCAACGCCCAGGATCTTATTTTTCCACGAAGCTTCCAGAAGTCCGGGGAGGAAACGAAGTGGGGCGACGAGGCGGCCAGATGCTAGGGCGGCGCGGCCCAAGCCCTGGCCGCGCCGGCCTAGTGTGTGGGCCCCTCGCGTTGCCCCTAAACCTATCTCCTCCGCCTACTTCGCCTTCATCGATAATAACTCCAGTACCGAGAGCCACGATACGGAAAACCTTCCAGAGGCGCCGCCGCCAATCCCATCTCGGGGGATTCAGGAGATCGCCTCCGGCACCCTGCCGGAGAGGGGAATCATCTACCGGAGGACTCTTCACCGCCATGGTCGCCTCCGGAGTGATGAGTGAGTAGTTCACCCCTGGACTATGGGTCCATAGCAGTAGCTAGATGGTCGTCTTCTCCTAATTGTGCTTCATTGTTGGATCTTGTGAGCTGCCTAACATGATCAAGATCATCTATCTGTAATGCTACATGTTGTGTTTGTTGGGATCCGATGAATATGGAATACTATGCTATGTTGATTATCAATCTATTATCTATGTGTTGTTTATGATTTTGCATGCTCTCCGTTACTAGTAGAGGCTCTGGCCAAGTTTTTGCTTGTAACTCCAAGAGGGAGTATTTATGCTCGATAGTGGGTTCATGCCTCCATTAAATCTGGGACAGTGACAGAAAGTTCTAAGGTTGTGGATGTGCTGTTGCCACTAGGGATAAAACATCGATGCTATGTATAAGGATGTAGTTGTTGATTATATTACGCACCATACTTAATGCAATTGTCTGTTGTTTGCAACTTAATACTGGAAGGGGTTCGGATGATAACCTGAAGGTGGACTTTTTAGGCATAGATGCATGCTGGATAGCGGTCTATGTACTTTGTCGTAATGCCCAATTAAATCTCACTATACTCATCATAACATGTATGTGCATGGTCATTCCCTCTTTATTTGTCAATTGCCCAACTGTAATTTGTTCACCCAACATACTATTTATCTTATGGGAGAGACACCTCTAGTGAACTGTGAAACCCGGTCCATTCTTTTAATCTAATACAAACTACTGCAATACTTGTTCTACTGTTTTCTGCAAACAATCATCATCCACACTATACATCTAATCCTTTGTTACAGCAAGCCGGTGAGATTGACAACCTCACTATCACGTTGGGGCAAAGTAATTTGGTTGTGTTGTGCAGGTTCCACGTTGGCGCCGGAATCCCTGGTGTTGCGCCGCACTACACTTCGCCGCCATCAACCTTCAACGTGCTTCTTGACTCCTACTGGTTCGATAAACCTTGGTTTCTTACTGAGGGAAACTTACTGCTGTACGCATCACACCTTCACTTGGGGTTCCCAACGGTCGCATGCTGTACGCGTGTCAAGCTAAATTTCTGGCGCCGTTGCCGGGGATCTGAAGAGAAGTTACACCACAAAGATCTCTAACTCCCACGTCAACTACACGCCAGCAAGGTGTTTAATGCACTAGCTACGATATTAGACTAGAAAGTCTAATACCAATGCAAGTTTTGATAAACATTTCTTCAAGAGGTTGCTTTTATTTCAAAGAACTATGTCCGTCAGCCTTCACCGGTTTACTAGAACTTCTTGGAGCTCCTTTCCGGCCGCGTTCGCAGTTCCATATCCCGGAACAGGGAGTGACAGGTCACGGTTCTTTACACTCTGCAGAGGTGTGTTGATTTACCCATAAGAGGTCTTAACCTTCGTGCCAACCGGGCAGCTTTCCCGTCCACACTTCCTTCGGTGTGAGGCCCGGTATAAGGTCATAGCCAATCATATTCCTCCGCTACCTCACACACCCACCCTTTGTTCCAAACCCCGACCCTGGGTCCTCGTCGGTCCACTTACACCACTTAAGGATGGACCCCGACCACGACGACAGTCTGGGATCGAACCAAACTCCTTCGCCGGCAGCTGCAACCCATCATAGACCACATTACCGTGGGGAATTAGAAGGGGATCCCCACCCACCAATTGTTCCGCAAGCAGCAACCGCTATGGTAAGCAACAACTATACCGTGGGGAATTAGAAGGGGCTCCCCACCCACCAATTGCTCCGCAAGATACAACCGCTACGGTAAGCGCATCCGTTGATGTACAAGAGGTGGAAATACGATTGACTATTCCGTCCCACTCCACATCTTATGGTTAACACGGTTATTACGGCACAAGAATCACTGGACGACATTTGTTGATTAATCCTAGATGGATATAAACCCTTGCATTGGAACCTCCACCATATCAACACAATCCATGGTTCCATTGCCCACCACATAGTCATATTCATAGTTATGAAAATAGTGGTTTTGGTTTTTATGCAATAGTGATAAACATAGTACTTTGCAAGTAATTTGATAAAAATACTCGAATGGCATGAGCAATTGATGAACTTGCCTGAACACTGCAAAGTGTTGCAGTTGGATGGTGTGGACTGACCCTTGTCTTCTGTTGCTGAAAAATAGCATCATTGTCCGATAAGGGCAATGGTTAAAGAAGCATTGATGCATGATTCCAGTTTTAGGGTTTGTTCCCCCTTCCGATGTCGTTATTATTTCATGTGAGAGGTTACTACTAAGAATAACTTGGGGATACTCTATTTAGGGTAAAATACAACCTTGAAATGTTGTCAAGGTGTTTTTAGAGTCCAAAAGAATTTATGGACTTATTTTCATTATTGAAAATAAAATGTGTGATTTAAATGATTATTTAAATCACCAAATTTGAACTTATTCTTGTTTAACTTAAAAAATTCTATTTCATATTTTATTATGATAGAGTTTTTTATACTGAGTGGTTTTCATATTTTTAATTATTTTTTTAGAGCAATTAAACATTTATTGTGTATTTTCAAAGTTTTTGCATTTTAAAAGAATTGTGAAATGGCAGTTTTGCCCCTGGGCCCACCTGTCGGTGTAACCCATTGGGGTTAGGTCGACCGACCCACCTGGTCCGGCTCGACCAGCCTCACTTCTCTCTCTCGCGCGCGCGTGTGAAACCCTAACCCTAATCCCCTCTCTGGCGATCCGCGTCGCCTCCGCCGTCGCCGCTCGATTCCGGCGAGCTCCGCCGGACTTGGCCTCCGCCATGGTGCGCAATCGACGCGCCCCACGATGGCGGTCAACCTCATCCGCGTCGATCTGGAGCAGGTGCTGCTCCCGCTGGTCCTCGACCTCCTTCGCGGCGGCTAGGGTTACGGGATCGTGGCGATCCCGCTGCTTCCTGGGCTCCAGGCGTGATTGCGCCGCCGTGGGCCTTGCCGCGGTGGTGTGGGTGGTGCCGCGGTGCTGCCATGGATGGGCTTGGCCTGGCGCCGCCGCGCTCCGGCGTGTGCCGCCGTGGCCGCCATGACTGCGTCCGTCTGCTCGACCCCGGGTATGTGCGCCTCCCTTCCTTCTCCCTCCTGTGCCTATTCTTCTTCCTCCTCTAGCTCTGGCCATGGCTTGTATCTCTGTGTAGAGATGCTCGCCATGCCGATGCTCTACTATGGCGCCTAGCTTGCCCGCTCATGAGCTGCTGTGCTCTGCTGCTGTGCCATGCTTGCTTGCTCTTGAGCTGCTGTGCTATGCTGCGGTGCCATGCGTGTGCTACTGCTATGTGCAGCCCTGCCATGCTTCTGTGCAAGAATTTCTAGTCTAAGTACTTGCTATGCTTGCATTTCTTGTCTAATTCTATCTCCGTGCCTCTATTCTTGTTAATAAGCTTGCCAGATACTCAAGTGTATTCATGTATTTTGCCCTGGCTTGATTACAGTGTGTAGTTCTTGCAATTTTGCAAGTGCCAGAGCAATTGTGTGCTAATTCTGGTGCTCAATTCATGATTATGCTCAATTGAGCATTACTGTGGCTTATCAGTGTTATTCAGTGATGAATTTATATATGCTTTGCTTGTGTATTTTGATCCAGTGGTTCATCAAGCATTTGATGTGCTACTGGATACAACAATAATTAATTTATGTGATTATCTGTGAATTCAGTTATGAGATGGTTGGGTTCATTCAGTGGCTGGTTAATTTCTGTTGCTATACTTGGCTGTGGCAATCTGTAGCAAGAGCTAGTGGTGCTCTGATGATCAATTGATCAATTCTTTCTTGTGAGTAAGTGTGTGCTTCTCTTTGTGACTCACTAGTGCTCATCCTGTGCTGTTTGTGCTTCATACGGGCTTAGCCTGTGTGTGCTGATGCTTGCATAAGCATCAGTGGATGCTTGCAATGATCCTTTGGATCATCTGCAAGGCTCTGTGCAACAGTTGTTTGCCTGTTCCATTTATCTGTTTGCTTTGCCTAGGTAAATGGATGAATAATGTGAACTGTGACACAGTGATGATCATATCAATTAAATTAGCTAGGGCTAGCTGGATGACAACCTCTGGTTGGTACCCTAGCCCTCTACTGAATCCAAATGGATAGTGATGTGTGGGTTCTTGTGCTGGCTTAGGGTTGAGGTGAACCTGGCAGCACTTGTGATGCTGTCATGGTTGCTCCCCTCTCTGTGACTTGCTGTGCATGGGCAATCGCTCTCTGGCTGATCATGTATGATTGCCAGAGGCTTTTTGATGTTGACAAAAATTGGTAGAAGATTATATTTCTACCATTCTGATGGTGTAGCTAGGCAATTAGGTGCTTGGTGTCTTGGAATGGCTATCTGGATTGAATCCATGTTGGATTTCTCTGGTTGTGTCACTGTGTTGACACAACCAGTGTTCCCTTGGTTAATTTTTCCTTCTAGCCTTTGTTTGATTTACTAGCACCAATTGGTCTTGCAACCAAATGATGATATATCCAGGGTTTCATACCCACTTTGCTTCTGTGATGCAAGTGTATGCTTATATATGAGCAAATCAGTGTTTTGCTCAGGTTTATTTGGTTTATACCTCACTCCAGCTCCTAGATGATTTTGTTGTTGTAGAGGATTGCTTCTATGTTGATCTTATGCTTGCCCTGCTCCTCATTGCAAGCCTGTGATGCTTGAGTTGGTTCTGTGGTGTTTTTGGACAGGTTGAACAGCAGTGCTGTTCTTCCTGTTCTTGTGTTCTTGCTATCTGGTGACTTACCAAGCTTGCTTGTCAATGGATGAGACTAGGGTTTACTGTGGAGGCTTTTATACCTCCCCTTCTTTGCTCTCCTGGTCGACAGCTTGGCCTGGCAAGATTGTGGTGACTCACTGGCCTGTGTGTGCTGTTGGGCATGCACACTGCCTGGTGAGCTGTTTGGCTGTGTGTGTATGTAGTCTGGCTTGGGACTTGGGTTGAGTAGATCAGCTCGGCAGAGTTGATCATATCTGCTCAAATCACCATTTCTTTTCTAACCTGCCAAGTGGCTTTGCCACTTGGCATAACATTTGCTTTGTTGTGTTTGTGTGCAGGGTTCAAGATGATGATCAAATGAAGATGAAGATCATCAAGCTCAAGCTTAAATGAAGATTAGCTTGTAGTTTTAGGATAGATCAATACATTGTACTTTTCTTTTCTTTTTCTATTTTGTCAATTCTTGTAATGTTTTGTAATATTCATTTATTTCAATTGTGAATATTGTAAAGACAATGTATATTTTGTGTTAATCAATAAAGCTCAAGGTTTTCTCTAATGAGCTTTACTTATTATTTGTATTGTTTATATTGTGTATTATTTATAATTCACTTAATGAATTTCCTCAGAATTGAATTATGAGGTATTTATTTAATGTTTGAATTTGAAATTCAAATTCAACTTAGGTTTGAATTCAATCATGCAACTTAAATTTGAATTCAATCATGCAACTTAAGTTTGTGATGCAATAACTCTTCTCTCTTCTCAAAACCCTAACTTAGTTGAATAAGAACAAGTTTGTCGCACTCTCGAAACCCTAACCCTGTAAGGTGTCGAGAGAGAAACTTGTCCCCCTTCGATGCAGTTTTGTTTTAAAAGCGCGAAATTTCCCCAGAATTTACGATGCAATGCACATCCCTTTCTAAATCTACCCCTCGATCGTCTCTAAACCTGGGACATTACAGCCTTTCCCCCTTAAAGAAAACTTCGTCCCGAAGTTGTGGTTGTAATACCTGAAGAGTTCGGGGTATGTTTTCCTCAGGTCTTCCTCTTTTTTCCAGGTGGCTTCCCTCTCTGGGTGATGTTTCCATTGTATCTTGCAGTACTTAATAGCTCGATTCCTGAGTTGTTTCTAGTTCTCCTCAAGAATCTTTGCTGGCTTCTCGATGTATGTCAAATCTGGTTGTAACTCGAGCTCATCATGTGATACTGGCTCATCTGGGGTCTTTAAGCATTTCTTGAGTTGCGACACATGGAACACATTGTGAACTTGTGCTAACCTTCCTGGTAGTTCCAATTCAAAGGCTAATCCTCGGTTTTGGCTCAGTATCTTGAAAGGTCCGATGTATCTAGGGCTTAACTTCCCTTTTAATCCAAATCTCTGGAGACCTTTCATCGGACTTACCTTAAGATATACCATGTCTCCAACTTGTGGCTCCCATGTCCTTCTCTTCTGATCGGCATAACTCTTCTGTCGACTTTGGGCTATTTTTAGCATGTCTCTTATAATGTCAATGATTTGTTGTTTTTCCTTGACATAATCAGGATTGAACTCTTTGCTTGCTCCAGCTTCATACCAGCATATGGGTGATCTACACTTCCTTCCGTACAGAGCTTCGAACGGTGCCATCTTGATGCTGATTTGATAGCTATTATTGTATGAAAACTCTGCTAGTGGAAAGTGCTCCTCCCATGATCCTCCGAAGTCTAGGACACAAGCCCTAAGCATATCCTCTAGGATCTGGTTAGTTCTCTCCGTTTGTCCACCTGTCTGAGGATGATAGGCGGTACTATAGTCCAATTTGGATCCTAAGCTTCATGTAATTGCTTCCAAAATGCTGATGTGAACACGGATCCTTGATCTGACACGATCTTCTTGGGCACTCCATGTTTACTCACAATCTCTTTGATATAAAGATCGATGAGTTTCTCTCCTTTATCCTGCTGATTTACCGCTAAGAAGTGTGCGCTTTTCGTCAACCGGTCCACAATTACCCATATCATGTCCTTCTTTTTATTGGTCATGGGTAGTCCGGTGATGAAATCCATTCCTATCTCCTCCCATTTCCATTCTGGGATTGGTAAAGGTTGTAACTTTCCTGCCGGACTTTGATGTTCAGCCTTCACTCTTTGGCAGGTATGGCATTCCGCCACGTATTGTGCTATCTCTCTCTTCATGTTATTCCACCACAATAACTCCTTAAGATCCATGTACATCTTTGTACTTCCCGGATGTATGGAGTATGGTGTTTGATGGGCTTCCCGGAGTATTACCTCCTTGATCTCAGCAATATCCGGAACGCAAATCCTCTTCTAAAACCATAGTGATCCAGATTCTCCTCGGTGAAATTCTGATGGTCTTCCTTCATCAATCCTTCTCATCTCCTCTACGATGAATGGATCGTCCAATCGACCCATCATTATCTCATTCTTTAAGTTAACATTTAGCTCATCGGCTACTTGTAAAGCCGATAGCCCTTCATGAGCCTCTTTCTCCCAAAGTTGTATTTGGGCTTGGCTTATTTCCTTCTTCAACTCCGGTGATAACTCTTGTTCCACTCCTCCAGTGCTCTTCCTACTCAAGGCATCTGCTACAACATTAGCCTTTCCTGGAGTATAATTGAAGTTCAAATCATAATCCTTGATTAATTCGAGCCATCTTTTCTGCCTCATATTGAGTTCCTTCTGAGTGAAGAAGTACTTGAGACTCTTATGATCCGTATAGAGCTCACACTTGGCTCCATAGAGAAAGTGTCTCCAAGTTTTAAGTGCAAATACGACTGCTGCTAGTTCTAAGTCATGTGTTGGATAGTTCACTTCATGAGGTCTGAGTTGCCTCGATCGATAAGATATTACTTTCCGATCTTGCATGAGTACGCAACCCAATCCATGTTTGGATGCGTCACAGTACACTGTGTAATCCTTGCCAACTTCCGGAACTGCTAACACCGGTGCTGTGGTGAGTTTCTCTTTCAGAGTTTGAAAACTTTTCTCACACTCCTCAGTCCACACAAAGGGTGTGTTCTTTCTTCACAGCTTCGTCATTGGTCCTGCTATCTTGGAGAATCCTTCAATGAATCTCCGATAGTATCCTGCCATTCCTAGGAATCCTCGGATTTCCTTGACAGTCTTGGGTGCTTCCCAATCTAAAACTGCTGCTACCTTGCTCGGGTTAACAGCTATTCCATCTTTTCTAATAACATGACCAAGAAATTCCACTTGATCTAGCCAAAATTCACACTTGCTGAACTTGGCATATAGTTGATGTTCTCTTAGTTGCAGTACTAACCTCAGATGTTCAGCATGTTCAGTTTTATCTTTAGAATATATCAAGATATCATCGATGAATACGATGACAAACTTGTCTAGATATGGCATGAAGATCTTATTCATAAGATTCATGAAGATTGCTGGGGCATTGGTTAATCCAAAAGGCACTACAAGGTATTTATGATGTCCATACCTTGAGACAAAGGCGGTTTTCGGTACGTCTTCCTTCTTGATCTTTATCTGATGATAACCGGACCTTAGATCAATTTTGGAAAAGACTCCCGCGCCTCTAACTTGATCAAATAGATCTTGTATTCTAGGAAGTGGGTACTTGTTTTTGATAGTAACATTGTTCAAATTCCTGTAGTCTCCACACATCCTTCTGCCTCCATCTCGTTTATCCACAAAGATCACAGGTGATCCCCATGGTGAAATACCCTCCTGTATGAAACCTTTCTGTTCTAAGTCATCCAATTGCTCCTTGAGCTCTTTCAACTCTTTAGGTCCCATCTTGTATGGTGCTTTAGCAATCGGGGCTGTTCCTGGAATTAGGTCGATAGTAAATTCTATATCCCTATCTGGTGGCATTCCAGGTAATTTGATGACCCACAAGTATAGGGGATCGCAACAGTCTTCGCGGGAAGTAAAACCCAATTTATTGATTCGACACAAGGGGAGACAAAGAATACTTGAAAGCCTTAACAGCGGAGTTGTCAATTCAGCTGCACCTGGAAACAGACTTGCTCGCAAGAGTTTATCAGTAGTAACAGTTTATAGCAGTAGCAGTAGTGAAATAACAGCAGCAGAGTAACAAAGACAGCAGTAGTGATTATAGTAAACAGCAGGATTAAAATACTGTAGGCACATGGATGGATGACGGGCGTTGCATGGATGAGAGAAACTCATGTAACAATCGAAGCAGGGCATTTGCAGATAATAATAAAACGGTGTCCAAGTACAAAGCAATCCATAGGCATGTGTTCCGTATATAGTCGTACGTGCTCGCAATGAGAAACTTGCACAACATCTTTTGTCCTACCAGCCGGTGGCAGCCGCGCCTCTAGGGAATCTACTGGATATTAAGGTACTCCTTTTAATAGAGTACCGGAGCAAAGCATTAACACTCCGTGAACACATGTGATCCTTGATGCTGTCCAGGACTGGCGCGTGGTTGACGAGGGAGGAAATGGTGTAGCTTTCCTTCGTTCCCCGGCAACGGCGCGAGAAAATAGCTTGATGTCTACGCACGGCTCTTTTCCTGTAGACAGTGTTGGGCCTCCAAGAGCAGAGGTTTGTAGAACAGCAGCAAGTTTTCCCTTAAGTGGATCACCCAAGGTTTATCGAACTCAGGGAGGAAGAGGTCAAAGATATCCCTCTCATGCAACCCTGCAACCACAAAGCAAGAAGTCTCTTGTGTCCCCAACACACCTAATAGGTGCACTAGTTCGGCGAAGAGATAGTGAAATACAGGTGGTATGAATAAATATGAGCAGTAGTAACGGCGCCAGAAAATACTTGATGCTACAACTGGCGTGTGGTTGATGGTGGTAATATTGCAGGCAGTACAGATGCAGTAAAACAGTAAACAAGCGATGATTGCAGTATTGGGAAACAAGGCCTAGGGATTATACTTTCACTAGTGGACACTCTCAACTTTGATCACGTAATAAAATAAATAGATAAATGCTATACTCTACACTCTCTTGTTGGATGATGAACACCACTAATTGCGTAGGGCTACAAGAGCACCTCAATGCCGGAGTTAACAAGCTCCACAATATTCGATGTTCATATTTAAATAACCTTAGAGTGCATGATAGATCATTGCAATTACACCAAGTACTAACATAGCATGCACACTGTCACCATCACACTATGAAGGAGGCATAGATCACATCAATACTATCATAGCAATAATTAACTTCATAATCTACAAGAGATTACAATCATAACCTACGCCAAGTACTACACGATGCACACACTGTCACCATTACACCGTGGAGGAGGAATAGAGTACTTTAATAACATCACTAGAGTAACATAGATGAATAGTGATACAAAACTCATATGAATCTCAATCATGTAAGGCAACTCATGAGATCATTGTATTGAAGTACATAGGAGAGAGATTAACCACATAGCTACTGGTACAGCCCTTAGCCTCGATAGAGAACTACTCCCTCCTCATGGGAGACAGCAGCGGTGATGAAGATGGCGGTGGTGTCGATGGAGGAGCCTTCCAGGGGCACTTCCCCATCCCGGCGGCGTGCCGGAACAGAGACTCCTGTCCCCCAGATCTTGGCTTCGCGATGGCGGCGGCTCTGGAAGGTTTTTCGTACCGTGGCTTTTTCGTCTCGGAGATTTAGGTCAGGGACCTTTAAATAGGCGAAGAGGCGGAGTCGGAAGGCTGACGAGGCGGTGACACAATAGGGGGGCGCGGCCCCCCTCTAGCCGCGCCGGGCTGTCGTCTGGGGCCCACAGGGCCCTCCTCTGGTGGCTCTCGGGTGTTCTGGAAGCTTCGTGGGATTCTAAGATGCTGGGCGTTGATTTCGTCTAATTCCGAGAATATTTCCTTACTAGGATTTCTGAAACCAAAAACAGCAGAAAACAGGAACTGGCACTTCGGCATCTCGTCAATAGGTTAGTTCCAGAAAACGCATAAAATCATCATAAAGTGTGAACAAAACATGTAGGTATTGTCATAAAACAAGCATGGAACATAAGAAATTATCGATACGTTGGAGACGTATCAGCATCCCCAAGCTTAGTTCCTGCTCGTCCCCGAGTAGGTAAATGATAACAAAGATAATTTCTGAAGTGACATGCTTCCAACATAATCTTGATCATACTATTGTAAAGCATATGAGATGAACGAAGCGATTCAAAGCAATGATAAAGACAATGAGTAAACAATTGAATCATATAGCAAAGACTTTTCATGAATAGTACTTTCAAGACAAGCATCAATAAGTCTTGCATAAGAGTTAACTCATAAAGCAATAATTTCAGAGTAAAGGCATTGAAGCAACACAAAGGAAGATTAAGTTTCAGCGGTTGCTTTCAACTTGTAACATGTATATCTCATGGATAGTTGTCAATGCAAAGTAATATGATGAATGCAAATATGCAAGTATGTAAGAATCAATGCACAGCTGACACAAGTGTTTGCTTCTAAGATGGAAGGAAGTAGGTAAACTGACTCAACATAAAGTAAAAGAAAGGCCCTTCGCAGAGGGAAGCAGGGATTAAACCATGTGCTAGAGCTTTTTAAGTTTTGAAATCATATAGAGAGCATAAAAGTAAAGTTTTGAGAGGTGTTTGTTGTTGTCAACGAATGGTAGTGGGCACTCTAACTAACTCGCCAACCAGACTTTCAAGAGCGGCTCCCATGAAGGACGTTATTTCTACCAGCAAGGTAGATCATCCCTCTTCTCTTTTGTTTACACATGTATTTTAGTTTTATTATGAGTGACACTCCCCCCAACCTTTGCTTACACAAGCCATGGCTAACCGAATCCTCGGGTGCCTTCCATCAATCTCATACCATGGAGGAGTGTCTATTTGCAAAATTAAGTTGCTTACTGATGAATCAGAGCAAAACATGTGAAGAGAATTATTAATGAAGTTTGATTAATTGGGGCAGGGAACCCCATTGCCAGCTCTTTTTGAAAAATTATTGGATAAGCGGATGTGCCACTAGTCCATTATGAAAGTCTATCAAGAGTAAATGACAAGGTTGAAAGATAAACACCACATACTTCCTCATGAGCTATAAAACATTAACACAAATTGAGAAGCATTTTGAAGGTTTAAAGGTAGCACATGAAGTATTTACTTGGAATGGCAGAGAAATACCATGTAGTAGGTAGGTATGGTGGACACAAGTGGCATAGTGTTTGGCTCAAGGATTTGGATGCACGAGAAGTATTCCCTCTCAGTACAAGGCTTAGGCTAGCAAGGTTATTTGAAGCAAACACAAGTATGAACCGGTACAGCAGAACTTACATAAGAACATATTGCAAGCATTATAAGACTCTACACTGTCTTCCTTGTTGTTCAAACCCTTACTAGAAAATATCTAGACTTTAGAGAGACCAATCATGCAAACCAAATTTTAGCAAGCTCTATGTATTTCTTCACTAATAGGTGCAAAGTATATGATGCAAGAGCTTAATCATGAGCACAACAATTGCCAAGTATCAAGTTATTCAAGACATCATACCAATTACTACATGTAGCATTTTCCGTTTCCAACCATATAACAATTAACGATGCAGTTTCAACCTTCGCCATGAACATTAAGAGCTAAGAAAACATGTGTCCATATAAACCAGCGGAGCGTGTATCTCTCCCACACAAGCATTTATTCAGAGAATGAAAAAAACAAAAACGAAAATAAAAGCACACAGACGCTCCAAGTAAAGTACATAAGATGTGACCGAATAAAAATATAATTTCAAGAGAAGAAACCTGATAATTTATCGATGAAGAAGGGGATGCCTTGGGCATCCCCAAGCTTAGATGCTTGAGTCTTCTTGAAATATGCAGGGATGAACCACCGGGGCATCCCCAAGCTTAGACTTTTCACTCTTCTTGATCACATTGTATCATCCTCCTCTCTTGACCCTTGAAAACTTCCTCCACACCAAACTCAAAACAACTCATTAGAGGGTTAGTGCATAATCAGAATTCACATGTTCAGAGGTGACACAATCATTCTTAACACTTCTGGACATTGCCCAAAGCTTCTGAAAGTTAATGGAACAAAGAAATCCATCCAACATAGCAAAAGAAGCAATGCGAAATAAAAGGCAGAATCTGTCAAAACAGAACAGTCCGTAAAGACGAATTTTAAAGAGGCACCAGACTTGCTCAAATGAAAATTCTCAAATTCAATGAAAGTTGCGTACATATCTGTGGATCACACACAAAAATTGGCAGATTTTTCTGAGTTACCTACAGAGAATTCTGCCCAAATTCGTGACAGCAAGAAATCTGTTTCTGCGCAGTAATCCAAATCTAGTATCAACCTTGCTATCAAAGACTTTACTTGGAACAACAATGCAATAGAACAAGATAAGGAGAGGTTGCTACAGTAGTAACAACTTCTAAGACACAAATATAAAACAAAGTTGCTGTAGCAAAATAAACACATGGGTTATCTCCCAAGAAGTTCTTTCTTTATAGCCATTAAGATGGGCTCAGCAGTTTTAATGATGCACTCGCAAGAAATAGTATTTGAAGCAAAAGAGAGCATCAAGAGGAAAATTCAAAACAAATTTAAGCCTAACATGCTTCCTATGAAAAGGAATCTTGTAAATAAACAAGTTATGTAGGCATAATGCAATAAGCATAGGAAAACTAGACAAGCTCAACTTCAAGATTTTAAGCATATAGAGAGGTGTTTTAGTCACATGAAAATTTCTACAACCATATTTTCCTCTCTCATAAAGATTTTCAGTAGCATCATAAGCAAACTCAACAATATAACTATCACATAAAGCATTCTTATCATGAGTCTCATGCATAAAATTATTACTCTCCACATAAGCATAATCAATTTTATTAGTTGTAGTGGGAGCAAATTCAACAAAGTGGCTATCATCAAATATAGGAGGCATATTGTAATCATAATCAAATTCACTCTCCATAGTAGGTGGCACCAAAATACTACTATCATTATAATTATCATAAATAGGAGGTAAAGTATCATCAAAGTAAATTTTCTCCTCAATGCTTGGGGGAATAAAAAGGTCATGCTCATCAAAACCAGCTTCCCCAAGCTTAGAATTTTCCATATCATTAGCAACAAGGGTGTTCAAGGTATTCATACTAATATGTTCCATGGGTTTTTTAATTTTCGCATCAAACCATCCATGTCTTAACTCAGGAAATAGATTAAAAAGCTCCATGTTGCTATCCATTATGCCTAACTAGTGTAAAACAAGAAACAAAAAGATGCAATTGCAGGATCTAAAGGAAATAGCTTCGAGTACTTACAACGGCGCCGGAAAATAGCTTAGTAGCCGAGATTCGGAGTGTGAGTACCTTTTACCTTTCCTCCCCGGCAATGGCGCCAGAAAATACTTGATGCTGTCTAGGACTGGCGCGTGGTTGACGAGGGAGGAAATGGTGTAGCTTTCCTTCGTTCCCCGGCAACGGCGCCAGAAAATAGCTTGATGTCTACGCACGGCTCTTTTCCTGTAGACAGTGTTGGGCCTCCAAGAGCAGAGGTTTGTAGAACAGCAGCAAGTTTTCCCTTAAGTGGATCACCCAAGGTTTATCGAACTCAGGGAGGAAGAGGTCAAAGATATCCCTCTCATGCAACCCTGCAACCACAAAGCAAGAAGTCTCTTGTGTCCCCAACACACCTAATAGGTGCACTAGTTCGGCGAAGAGATAGTGAAATACAGGTGGTATGAATAAATATGAGCAGTAGTAACGGCGCCAGAAAATACTTGATGCTACAACTGGCGTGTGGTTGATGGTGGTAATATTGCAGGCAGTACAGATGCAGTAAAACAGTAAACAAGCGATGATTGCAGTATTGGGAAACAAGGCCTAGGGATTATACTTTCACTAGTGGACACTCTCAACTTTGATCACGTAATAAAATAAATAGATAAATGCTATACTCTACACTCTCTTGTTGGATGATGAACACCACTAATTGCGTAGGGCTACAAGAGCACCTCAATGCCGGAGTTAACAAGCTCCACAATATTCGATGTTCATATTTAAATAACCTTAGAGTGCATGATAGATCATTGCAATTACACCAAGTACTAACATAGCATGCACACTGTCACCATCACACTATGAAGGAGGCATAGATCACATCAATACTATCATAGCAATAATTAACTTCATAATCTACAAGAGATTACAATCATAACCTACGCCAAGTACTGCACGATGCACACACTGTCACCATTACACCGTGGAGGAGGAATAGAGTATTTTAATAACATCACTAGAGTAACATAGATGAATAGTGATATAAAACTCATATGAATCTCAATCATGTAAGGCAGCTCATGAGATCATTGTATTGAAGTACATAGGAGAGAGATTAACCACATAGCTACCGGTACAGCCCTTAGCCTCGATGGAGAACTACTCCCTCCTCATGGAAGACAGCAGCGGTGATGAAGATGGCGGTGGTGTCGATGGAGGAGCCTTCCGGGGCACTTCCCCGTCCCGGCGGCGTGCCGGAACAGAGACTCCTGTCCCCCAGATCTTGGCTTCGCGATGGTGGCGGCTTTGGAAGGTTTTTCGTACCGTGGCTTTTTCGTCTCGAAGATTTAGGTCAGGGACCTTTAAATAGGCGAAGAGGCGGAGTCGGAAGGCTGACGAGGCGGTGACACAATAGGGGGGCGCGGCCCCCCCTCTGGCCGCGCCGGGCTGTCGTCTGGGGCCCACAGGGCCCTCCTCTGGTGGCTCTCGGGTGTTCTGGAAGCTTCGTGGGATTCTAAGATGCTGGGCATTTATTTCGTCCAATTCCGAGAATATTTCCTTACTATGATTTCTAAAACCAAAAACAGCAGAAAACAGGAACTGGCACTTCGGCATCTCGTCAATAGGTTAGTTCCAGAAAACGCATAAAATCATCATAAAGTGTGAACAAAACATGTAGGTATTGTCATAAAACAAGCATGGAACATAAGAAATTATCGATACGTTGGAGACGTATCAATCCTCACATCACTGCCATCCCCTCCGGTTGTCCTGATTTCTGTCACTTCGGGGCCTTGGGTTCCGGACAGCGACATGTGTATACAACTTGCAGGTAAGATCATAAAACAATGCATATCATCATGAAACAACAACATGTTCAGATCTGAGATCATGGCACTCGGGCCCTAGTGACAAGCATTAAGCATAACAAGTTGCAACAATATCATCAAAGTACCAATTACAGACACTAGGCACTATGCCCTAACAATCTTATGCTATTACATGACCAATCTCATCCAATCCCTACCATCCCCTTCAGCCTACGGCGGGGTAATTACTCACACATGGATGGGGAAACATGGCTGGTCGATGGAGAGGCGTCGGTGGTGATGATGGCGATGATCTCCTCCAATTCCCCGTCCCGGCGGAGTGCCAGAACGGAGTTTCTGGTCCCGAGACGGAGTTTCGCGACGGTGGCGGCGTACTGGATGGTTTCTGGCGACTTCGACTTCCTCCCGTGTTTTTTAGGTCGAAACCCCTTAAGTAGTCCAGAGGAGGGCGTCGGATGCCAGCCGAGGAGGCCACACAGTAGGGCGGCGCGGCCCCCTCCTGGGCCGCGCCGGCCTAGTGTGTGGGGGCCTCGGGCCTCCACCTGGCTTGCCCTTCTGGCTCCGTAATTCTTCTGGAAAAATAAGACCTTCGACATAAATTCCGGGGATTTTCCTGAAAGTTGGATTTCTGCACAAAAACGAGACACCAGAGCAATTCTGCTGAAAACAGCGTTAGTCTGTGTTAGTTGTATCCAAAATACACAAATTAGAGGCAAAAAAATAGCAAAAGTGTTCGGGAAAGTAGATACGTTTTGGACGTATCAACACCCCCCAAGCTTAGCTTATTGCTTGTCCTCAAGCAATTCAGTTAACAACTGAGTGCGATAAAAGAACTTTGACGAACACATTTGTTCATATGATGTAAATATTCTCATGATATGGCCAAGTACTTAGGCAATTCATAATAAGATACATGCAAATAAGATCATCTAATAGCTATGTCAATCATGGAAAGGTACCAACAGATTAATAATAAGCATCATGAATCATGTCTATCAGCAGGATTGCAATGTTCATAAAAGAGTATGATAAAGTGGTATCTCGCTTGCCCGTATTTGATCAGCAAAACATAAATGCCCAGGCACCTCTGAGGTTCATAGAAAGACTAGAAGTAGAGATTGTCAAAGAAAAAAGCATCAAAGTTATACCACAGTCAATCATATTTTGAGACAAGCATATTGTACTAAGAATGATAGTTGTGCTCTCAAGAAAGTGCTCAAAGAAAGGATGGAGACACAACATGAAAATAAAAGATTGACCCTTCACAGAGGGAAGCAGGGATTAACATGCGCTAGAGCTTTTCATTTTTAAAACAGGAGTAAAATTATTTTGAGAGGTGTTTTGTTGTTGTCAACGAATGGTAATGGGTACTCCAACTACCTCGCCAACCAGACTTTCAAGAGCGGCTCCCATGAAGGACGTTATTTCTACCAGCAAGGTAGATCATCCCTCTTCTCTTTTGTTTACACATGTACTTTAGTTTTTATTATGAGTGACACTCCCCCCAACCTTTGCTTACACAAGCCATGGCTAACCGAATCCTCGGGTGCCTACCATCAATCTCATACCATGGAGGAGTGTCTATTTGCAAAATTAAGTTGCTTACTGATGAATCAGGGCAAAACATGTGAAGAGAATTATTAATGAAGTTATTAGTTGGGGCTGGGCACCCCGTTGCTAGCTCTTATTATGAAGGTCTGTCAAAAGTAAATGACAAGGTTGAAGGGTAAACACCACATACTTCCTCATGGGATATAAAACATTAACACAAATTGAGAAGCATTTTGAAGGTTTAAAGGTAGCGCATGAGAATTTACTTGGAATGGTTTGAAATGCCATGCATAGGTATTTATGGTGGAAACTTTGGAACAAATTGGTTTTCAGGTGTTTGGAAGCACGAGCAGCGTTCCCGCTCAGTACAAGTGAAGGCTAGCAATAGACTGGGGAGCGACAAATCAAGAGAGCAGTCACTGTCATAATCATGCTTGCGGCAAAATAAATTAACGGAGGCATAAAAGTGATACAAGAACTCTGAGGCAAAGTAAATCATCGAGGCTTAATTGACTTTTGTTCAGTCATATTCATGCGTGAGCATGTGCCAAGTCGATTCAAATGAATTATTCAGAGGAGGATACCACAATGTCATACCTATTTATGAATAAAACAATGCAAGCAAACATCCATGACATGCTACTCATATTAATAAATTGGAGCTAAACATGAGATATCATGAACTACTAGACTTTCTTAAATGACATATACCTCACATGAACCAACTAAGCATGCTCACATGGATGAGTATATGTACAAAAATGAAAACAAATAGAGTTCATACCAGCCTCTCACCACAGTCAAATTGTCGTAGATCGTCATTATTGCCTTCCACTTGTGTAGCTTGGATAATATGAAATGAAAACCACGCTCCAGCCACCGAAGACCATTGAACTCATAATGAACTTTACAAAACCAAAGAAGAACAGCAAATATTTTTGGTGTTTTCACATTGGAAACAAGAACAAAGGGAAACAAGCAAACAAAGCAAAATCTTTTTCGATTTTCTTATAGCAAACCAATGATAGCAAATAAAGAAAAATAAAAACAAGAAATCAAAATAAACAAATGGTAAAGAGAAACAACAGAAATATTTTTGGTCTTTTTGTGTTTTAGGAAAGAAACAAAGCAAAAACAAGAAAATGAAAACTAGAAGAGTCACATAAACATAACGCGGCGGGAATTCGTCAAACTTGACAGCAGTACAGTAATCGATTTTTAAGAAATTCTTCCGCTACTCAAATCGAAAAGTGTTCAACTAATGAAAGTTAGATAACAACCTGGGGAACATGCACAAAAATTGGCTTCGCAAAATAACGTTCTGGCTGTTTTGGAGAATTTTTTTCGGTAACAGTCCAGAATTTGTTTTCAATCAGCACTTCCCCAAATATCATCTCCCTCTTATTAGAAAACCACTTAAAGAAACTAAACAAGTATATACAAGTATCCAGCAACCATAATATGCAAAGAATGAGTGATGCCGGTATACCTCCCCCCAAGCTTAGGCTTTTGGCCTAAGTGGAGTTCGATCCCAGCGACGATCGTTGTTCCACTCCGGTGGATCATACATGGCGTAGTCATGATAAGGTCCCGGTGCAGAAGAAAATGGTGAAGGCTCCATATGCCCAAAATGTTGATGCAAAGAGCTTGCTGCATCGGATGATGAGTCGAGGTGTTCCTCGGCCTCCTCCATGTTGTCTCTTGCATGATGGCCTCCTCCCTCTATGTATGCATTCAGTGCACCTTCCGTGACTGACCAATCCTCCCTGGAATCAAGGTTAAATAGAACAGGTGCAGGCAATCCTACTAGTTTTTCAGTTTTCTTAGTTGTGCTCCAAGTTTTCTTGTAAAATGTTATCTTGTAAGATAGGTTACCCAAATTGGATGAATCAGAAACAAATTCATGTTTAATCATGGAGACTATGTCAAGTTTCTCTACGGAAAGCTGAATATCAAGATGGTGAGGTTCTACACCATGCATAGCTAATAAACGAGAGGCGATGAGACCTCCACAAATTGCTCCCCTCTCACGGTTAGTATAAAGTCTATAGGCTATCAAAGCACCCAAATTATAGGTCTTATTACCTTGCAATGCAGCAGCCAGAAAAGCTAAATCCTGGATAGATAATTTACTTGCACTCTTCCTAGCAAGAACGCATTTGGTGATGAAATAAGCAAAGTAACGAATAGCCGGGAGTTGAATACTACTGATTTTACCACCATCCTCTGAGAAGCTTCTTCCATGACAAATCATCTTGAAGAGGTTCAAGAGCTCTTGTGGCGATCCCCTTATCTTCTCGCATGATCCCCATTGCGGCACTCTAATTGCTGCACAAAAATCATCGAATGGCAAGTTGACAGTTTTATTATAAATTTTGTACCGCACCATGGGGTTAGATTGCGACCAATTGAACTTAAAATCCTGCACGACAGACATAGTCAATTTTGCATATTGGCATGGTTCTCCATCAACAAAATCAGCCAACCCTGCACGAGAAATTAGATTCTGAACATCTCCCAAGATTCCTGCACTTCTCATGAAATCTGTGCACGGGTAGTAAGAGGGGTATACTCCCTCTTCGCGGTTAACTCTCATGACTTGTTGTACCTCCAATTCTTGTTGGTTTAGTTGATGCCTATTCCACTCCATTTTCTGAAATTTTTCAACAAACATTATAAAATTTGATTTGGTGACATACAATTGAGGGAAACTACTATAGGAACTTGCTAGAGTACTAATCATGCATCAAAACTAGTTTCTACAACTTAGAACAAGCATGCAAGCTCACTAAACATGTTACCTACTTGGATAATCGGAGGAGTCACATACCGGAGAGCAAATGTGCCTAATTTCAGACAGAAATCTGGGTTGAGCAAAGAGATCGAGAAATCTTGAGCTCTTGAGCAGAAACACGAGAGAGAGAAAGCTGGTGCTGATTTTTCGGGAGAGAGAAGAGAGTGGGAGGAAGAGATGAAAAAGTGGGGCAAAGGGGGACCCACACACCAGGGTGGCGCGCCCCCCTTCCAGGCCGCGCCGGCCTGTGCGGTGCCACCCTGGGGTGCCCTACTGGTCATCCCCAGGTGCTCCCAGGTGCGTTTTCGAAAAATAGGACCAACGGTATAATTTTTGTAAATTTTTGAAAACTTTGATTTTTGAATTTATTATTACTGGGCAGAAAAAGATTTTTGAAATCTCTAATACAACTAAAGAATTTTGCAAAACAAAAGTGCTATAGCAAATAGAACAAGTGGAGAAGGAAAGAAATGTTGTTTACCTCCTCTATGCATATAAAAAGTATTAGTTAACAAGGTTGATCAGGTCTTGCCACCAAATAAATTTTACATAGCATAAGAAGAAATAAACCTCAAATCAATCATGTTACCTTGAATTGTATTGATATGGATCCAATCATAAGATTTTGATATCCTTCTTTAGGCTCATATATAGGACAATCAATAGTTCCAACTTTGATAGTTCTCACATTAGAAATAGTATTAACTCCACATACTTTATCAATCCTCTTGGGGAAATAGACGGTATGCTCCTTATCATCAACATTGAAAGTAACTTTTCCTTTATTGCAATCAATAACAGCCCCTGCGGTGTTAAGAAAAGGTCTCCCAAGAATAATAGACATATTATCATCTTCAGGCATTTCCAACACAACAAAATCAGTTAATATCAAGCAGTTATTAGTAACTTGAACAGGAACATCCTCACATATACCAACAGGAATAGCAGTAGATTTATCAGCCATTTGCAAAGATATATCAGTAGGTATCAACTTATCTAAATAAAGTCTCTTGTAAAGAGAAAAAGGCATAACACTAACACCGGCTCCCAAATCACATAGAGCAGTTCTAACATAATTATTCTGAATAGAACAAGGAATAGTCGGTATACCTGGGTCACCCAACTTCTTTGGAACTTTGCCATTGAAAGAGTAATTAACAAGCATAGTGGAAATCTCCTCATTAGGAATTTTCCTTTTGTTAGAGACAATATCTTTCATATACTTTGAATAAGGAGGCAATTTAATAGCATCAGTCAAAGGGATTTGCAAGAATAAAGGTTTCATCCAATCACAAAATTTATTATAGTGTTCTTCTTCCTTCGATTTTAGTTTCTTAGCAGGAAAAGGCATTTACTTTTGAACCCAAGGTTCTCTTTCATTACCATGTTTCTTAGCAATAAAATCTTCTTTAGTATACTTTTTATTTTTAGCATGCTTTTCAGGTTCATCTTCAACTTCTTCTTTATCAGAAGCATCATTCTTATCATTATCATTTTCATTACCACTTTTAGTTTCAGCATCAGAAATAGAAATACTATTAGGATCATTAACAGGTTCAGAGGATTCTACAACATTTTTATGTTTCTTCTTATTTTTCTTAGAAGGAGCATTGGGTTCAATTCGTTGAGAATCTTGTTCAACTCTTTTGGGATGCCCCTCGGGATATAGAGGATCCTGGGTAGAAACACCGCCTCTAGTTGTTACTTCATAAGCATGTTTCTCCTTAGAATTATTTTTTAACAAGTCATTTTGCACTTTAGTGAGTTGATCAATTTGAGTTTGCACCATTTGAAAATGTTTAACAAGCATCTTAACATCATTGGAGGTTCTCTCCACAATATCATGCAAATTGCTAATAGCTTGAGAATTTTCCATTAAATGATTCTCTACTCTCATATTAAAATTTTCTTGCTTAACAATATAATTATCAAACTCATCTAAGCATTGAGCAGGAGGTTTTGAATACGGAATATCTTCCCTAGTAAAGCGTTGAAGGGAGTTTACCTCAATCATGGATGAAGGGGGAATTATCTCGCATAAATCTTCTATGGGAGGTAAGTTCTTCACATCTTCGGATTTAATACCTTTCTCCTTAAGAGACTTCTTGGCTTCCCTCATATCTTCATCACTCAATTTAATCAAACCCCTCTTCTTCAATATTGGTGTCGGAGTTGGTTCAGGTGTAGTCCAATCATCATGATTCAAGCCTATTTTAGCCAATAATTCTTCAGCTTCGTCTGGAGTTCTTTTCCTAAAAACACAACCAGCACAACTATCCAAATATGCTCTAGACTCAACGGTTAGTCCACTATAGAATATATCAAGTAAATCATGCTTTTCTAAATCATGTCCAGGTCGAGCTCTGATAAGAGAGCAAAATCTTGCCCAAGCTTCTGGCAATTTCTCTCCATCTTCCTGGTCAAAGCTATAAATTTTCTGTAAAGCAGCATGTTGAGCACTAGCAAGAAAGTATTTCCGAAAGAAAACATTAAGCAAATCACCTGGACTTTTAATAGAACCAGGAGGCAAATTATTATACCAAGTTTTAGCATCATCCTTTAATGAGAAAGGAAAAAATTTAGCAACAAAATAAGTACGCATCTTGACATCATCAGAAAATAAGCTACTCATAGAAGAAAGTTCATTCATGTGTTCTACAGCACTTTCTTTTTCAGTACCACAAAAGGGGGCTTTCTCTACAATAGCTATATGAGATAGATCAAGAGAAAAATCATAATCTTTATCCTTAATGTTTATAGGAGATGTGGCAAATTTAGGATCAGGAGACAGCTTATATCTAACAGTATGTTGTGCGAGAAACTTTTTAATTTTTCTTGCATCAGTAATAGCATTGCATTTATCAATAAAATCATCATTAAGCTCCACATAATCCTCATCAGGATCATCACTAGAATAATCAACAGACTCAGGTGAATTAACAGGTGTAGCAGCATTAGGAGTTTCAGTATTTTCAATTTGTCTAGACCTAGCAATTGTAGCATTTAGAAAAGATCCCAATGAACCACTATCATCAAGCACAGCAGAGACATTATCAATATTATGAGAGTTTTCAGATTCAACAGAAGTACCAGCAAGTGAAGCTTGTGGTGGTGAAACAAGTTGACTTATCACAGATGGTGAATCAAGAGTAGCAGAGGTACTCAGAGTTGTACCTTTTCTTGTAGTGGATGGTAATATGGCGACTTTAGGATCGCGAGATTTACCCATGATGGAGAATTTGCAGCGAACAATATCAATCCAAGTGAACTTCCAAATAAATCTATGCTCCCCGGCAACGGCGCCAGAAAATAGTCTTGATGACCCACAAGTATAGGGGATCGCAACAGTCTTCGGGGGAAGTAAAACCCAATTTATTGATTCGACACAAGGGGAGACAAAGAATACTTGAAAGCCTTAACAGCGGAGTTGTCAATTCAGCTGCACCTGGAAACAGACTTGCTCGCAAGAGTTTATCAGTAGTAACAGTTTATAGCAGTAGCAGTAGTGAAATAACAGCAGCAGAGTAACAAAGACAGCAGTAGTGATTATAGTAAATAGCAGGATTAAAATACTGTAGGCACAGGGATGGATGACGGGCGTTGCATGGATGAGAGAAACTCATGTAACAATCGAAGCAGGGCATTTGCAGATAATAATAAAACGGTGTCCAAGTACAAAGCAATCCATAGGCATGTGTTCCGTATATAGTCGTACGTGCTCGCAATGAGAAACTTGCAGAACATCTTTTGTCCTACCAGCCAGTGGCAGCCGGGCCTCTAGGGAATCTACTGGATATTAAGATACTCCTTTTAATAGAGTACCAGAGCAAAGCATTAACACTCCGTGAACACATGTGATCCTCACATCACTGCCATCCCCTCCGGTTGTCCCGATTTCTGTCACTTCGGGGCCTCGGGTTCCGGACAGTGACATGTGTATACAACTTGCAGGTAAGATCATAAAACAATGCATATCATCATGAAACAACAACATGTCCAGATCTGAGATCATGGCACTCGGGCCCTAGTGACAAGCATTAAGCATAACAAGTTGCAACAATATCATCAAAGTACCAATTACGGACACTAGGCACTATGCCCTAACAATCTTATGCTATTACATGACCAATCTCATCCAATCCCTACCATCCCCTTCAGCCTACAGTGGGGGAATTACTCACACATGGATGGGGGAAACATGGCTAGTCGATGGAGAGGCGTCGGTGGTGATGATGGCGTTGATCTCCTCCAATTCCCCATCCCGGCGGAGTGCCAGAACGGAGTTTCTGGTCCCGATACGGAGTTTCGCGACGGTGGCGGCGTACTGGATGGTTTCTGGCGACTTCGACTTCCTCCCGTGTTCTTAGGTCGAAACCCCTTAAGTAGTCCAGAGGAGGGCATCTGTAACATCCCAAGTTTCAACAATATTAAACAAGAAAGATAATTTCCCCAAACTCAAAATTTGCAATTAACAAAAACTTTTTATATGCATATAGTGCCACATATAGTTTCTTGCATTTGAGTGATTTCTTTTGTGCAATTGCCATGATGAGTGTTAGGATGATTAACAATTGCTATTTGAACCCTAACAAAGATCATCAAACCCTAAATGGAGGAGAATTGAAGAAAATGGGAAAAACCCATATTTCACTTACATACACAATATGCCAAATTGCAAATCCTCACCCTAGGCCATAATTGCTTGCTCCCTTGCTTGTAGAATGCTTCAATATGATAAACTAACACAATTTCATCATTGGAACAAGAATCAAACACAAGGAAATCTCAAATTCATCATACATATGATAATGGTCACTTGTCACCAAAATATTTTCTTCACTACTTTACCCCTCTGGTTTTCTCATTTCTTAAACTAAACTTGGTCAACCAAAGCCATGTCATCCAAGACCATGTCAAGGTGAGTAACTTTGATGTTGACCACCATGGCTAGAGTTGACTAGGTTGACCAGTATAAAGATGACAAGTAGTGATGCTGAAATAAAGAGAAGATCATGTCACATTTGCCATTTTGCAAAACAACTCCAAATTGAACCCCACCACCACCATTCTAACCCATAATTAATATGTTTAAGTTACACCAAAAAGAATTTCAAAATTCAAAAGTTTTGTTCATGCGGCCATTGTGTCGAACACATGGCAGGCAGCATCTTGGAATGGTGTTACATGCTATTATCCAGCAGATTTTGACCTAAACCATGCTTTATCAGAGATGATCATCTCTCCCCTACCTCCCCTGCATCTCTACATGTACCTCCTTGGCTGATTAAAGTGAGGAGACACCCCTTTTTCTCCCCATGCCGTGCACACTTGGCCACCTTTGGCACATCTCTCTCTAGCCTCTCTCTCTCAGCACCACCTTGTCCTGGAGCATCTCTGCAACACGAGGACCCCGACGGTACACAACACCAGCACGCCAAGGCTCGGCATTGGCCAGAACGCGCGCGTCCAAACCATGCCAGGGCGTGCCAGTCGACGCGGTGAGCGCGCTCTGGACACGCCGGTACGTCGCGCGCTCGAGCAGCCTACGCCTCCCCTGCAAAGTCTACCTCTATAACGAGCATCGCCTCCCCGCCCTCTACCCCCTAGACACACTCAAGCGACTGCGGCCGCCTCGTCACCGTCGTCCTCGTCGGAATCTTACCGCAAGGACTGCCGCACTCGAATCGACCTCCTGAGCGATCCCGTCGTCCTCTCGCTGCGCCCGTGGCACCTAGAGCATCGCCAGGACGACGCCTACACGCTGCCGTCCTTGCCTTGCCCCTTCGAGCACCCCAAGCACCGCGCCATGGCCGTTCCTCCACAGCACCTCACGGCCACCCCCGCCCGCTATAAATAGGGGAGCTCAGCGCTCAACTTCTTCACACCATTTGCTCTCCTCTCCTCACTGATCACTCTCCCCACCTCAATTTAACACCACACCGCCGGAGCTGCTCCAATCGCAAGACGAAGGCCGCCGAAGACCTGAGATCGACGCCGTTGATCCACGCCGCCCCGAGCCTCGCCACTGCTACCAGACGCTTCAGCACCCTCGACAACGCCACCTCGTCCTCACCAGAACCCCGCGGGAACGCCGGTAGGCCCTCCGACCCCCTAGGCTCGCCGCCAGTGAGCTCGTCGCTCATCGGAGACGACGACGACCACTGACCGTCGGATCGTGTTCTAATCCTACGGCCTAACCCGCGCGTACCGTTTCGCGTGGTTAAGAGCCACTGATGGGTGGCCCCCACCTCGTCAGGGCAGCCCACCCGCACCAGTTGCTAGTTGGGCCGCGAAGTGTGATTTAAATCTGTTTCGGCCCGTTTAGTTTTCCCGCCTAGCCCAGCAATTCAAACTTAGGTTTATTTATTATTCAAAATGTGCTGCAGATGGTTTAGTAAAATTTGAATAGTTTGAAATCTGCCAAACCAAATTTAGCAAACTTTATACCGTTGGAAAGCCCATGAATTTATCTATCCAATGCCACTGGTCCCACCTCCAAATTCATAGTAGATTTAAATTGATAAAAAGACAAGACAGGGACTTTTGAACATTCAAACTTTATTTAAAATTTAACCAGAATAGATTTTGAATTGATTCCAGTTCTAATAAATCACAAATGATGTCCTCTAATTGATTATGCAATAATATATACAGGTTGTTTGTATGATCATGGACTAGATCAAATAAAATGGCTATGTAGTCAATTCTAGAGCAATTGAAATTGGAATTCAAACTCAACAACTAATATGAGAGCTACCTCTCATTTAAATCTTGATCCTAAGTGATATAACCAGGGGGAAAGACTTAGGCTAATGAACCCTTGAGAATTATTACTTAGAGATTTTAATTCATTTAAATGTTAAGTATTAAAACTATGTGAAGTGTAGCACTTCAATTAAATTATACTCACATATAATAGATATGAAATGTTGACTTTGGGTCAACCTATATTTCATACCTTATTATTATATGAAGAGATTAAATCTTAATAAGAGGTAATGAGAAGAAATGAATTCCTCTAAGGATCTACATACCAAATTTAAGAAATAGGAATAATGAGAGGAAATTATTTTCTTTCAAATAAAGACTAATCAAATAATCCACCATGCCATGTTTGATTGATGATAGGACTAGTGTGTGAACTCTTTTGAGTGTTTCTAGTTTAGTATGTGAGCTTGGTTTAGTATTTATACCTCGTATTCGTATATAGACGCTAGTAACGAGGAATACCAAGAGGAGGAGGCCTACTCTCAGGAAGAAGAAGAGAACTTCGATAACTACCCAGCTCAAGGCAAGCTAACCCTTGCTAAACACAAGTGCTTAGCTCTACAAGAGCAAAGGCACCATCACACTTTACTTTTATGTATTACCTATCCCATGTTTTTACTTACATTTACTTTTGCTTATTTATTTCAAAGTACTTTTTGATTTATGATTCACTTGGTCTAGAGTAGAACAATACTTGAAGTTAGATTAGCACAAACCAAGGCTAGATAGCACCCCTCATATAGTTGCTAGTACTAATCAATTAAAATTGACTACTCTAGATGGGAACATAGTGAAGTGGAATGACTTTGAAAGAAAGTAAAGTAGAGATGGATATGAACAAGAGAAGATGGTGATTTTTGATAAAATTGATGATTGGGTTTGAATGCGATACCCTTCCAATTATACAAGTACCCCCACAATACCTGATTATGGGTAGGGCTTAACTAGAAACTTGTGTATTTTAGTATGGGTTCCCTCTAAACAAACATCATAGGGGTTACGCCGAGGCTGCCTCCGTTAAGTGTGGATTGATGTTAAAATGAGGTGAATGTACGGCCCAAGCCCTGTGCAGTTCCGGGTTAACTGCGGTTTCCACCGGGAGGCCAAGCTCATGGGGAGAGGTGCTCATACTAGCATATATAAGTGAAAGGTTACGGTTGATGATCCGCGTACTGTGTTACGATGATTCGGGGTTATCCTCGACGGATGTAATCAAAAGTTGTGGCACAAGAGTACAACCTCTGCAGAGTGTTAAACCTATTCGAATAGCTGTGTCCACGGTTACGGACGATTGGAAAGGCCATACTATCTCCGTTATCATTAATATGTTTTGATCTTAAAAATGAATGGTGAATTGAAGGGTGATATGGTGGTGAATCAATATGAGTTGTGGGAATGACACTAATGTTCCCATTTGAGTTTAGTCTAGCACATGATAAGGCTTTACTAAATGTTTATCAAACTAAAACTTGGCTTTATGCAAATAAACCTAGAGCTTAGTACCCCTTATTACACTTACTGAGTAATTATCGTAGGGTTAGTTTGCGAGTACTTTAAAAGTACTCATGGCTTTGCCCTGGCTATTCAAATGCCAGACTATGAAGGAGAGCACCAGTATCAGGATGACGGACAACAGGACGTCTACGATAACTAGGATCGTCTTCTAATGTCAAGCGTTGGCTGTGGAATAGATAGTCCACTACTACTTCGCTTCCGCTACTATTTGTGATGTTGAACAATATATTCGTGTAATATTGGATCATGTGATCTATGGTTGTAAGACAATATGTGTTGTAATAAATGATGACTCTATGCTACTTACTATTATGTCTCGCAAAAACATTATTCCTGGGATTGCGATGTACGGCATAATAGGCATCTGGACTTAAAAATCCGGGTGTTGACAAGTTGGTATCAGAGCCATTGTTTGACCTTAGGAGACCCTAGTTAGAATGGACGCTCAAAAAAAACTTAGTTTCAAATTCCATGATTTGACTAGTTATGAAAACCTTATTCACCCCCTTACCTTGAAGAGTCTATTACAAACTTTAAATTCATGCCCTTCTTATAAGTGAATTAAAATTTGGAACACTGGCACTTCTCTAACTTAATCTTCTAATCTCTCTACAGATGGATCACGTCGTTGATGCACAGTCCTTTCTCTAGACTGAGTTCTATCAGTTGGGAAACGGTGGAGAGATCATCTTTGAGAGGGATCTCTTCTCCCTCTCAGAGTTCCTCGGGCGCCCACCACCGGAAGTCTTTGGTGGAATGGTCAATGACCAGCCCGGTGGTCAACTTCAGTGGGTGATCATGGTGGACCTTCGTGGAAGGTTCACGCTCCCAATGAGCGCAAGGATCCAGTTCTCCTTCCGGGAGAACAACTGGGCGGATGGTCTCGCAAGGGGACTTCAGGAAGGGCTCGCACGTCTGTGCGGGCAAAACTTCATGGACTTCGAGGATAGCCGCTTTGTGCACTATGCAAGGCACAACTCCCTCGGAGTGCCAATGAACCTGCCGTCGCACCCGCAACTTCACCACCATGTGGATCATCTCGACTTCATGTTGAATGAGACCCGCATCGACCTCGACAACTCCCGCGAATACGCCAACCACACTCACATCCAGTTGGCGCAGCAGGCGGAGACCATCAAGGTCATCGCCGGAGAACGCAGGGCACTCCGCCGTGCCAACCAGAAGAAGGATCACGCCATCAACCGCCTCAAGGCCAGGATCGCCACTCTGAAGGCGACCATCGCCGCCCAAGCTGAGCAGATCCAGGAGCTGGAAGGCGAAGGTGAAGGGGAGAACATCCAGGGGGACGGCTACTCCTACGTCAGCAACGACGACGACTACGAGGAGGAGGAAGACGACGACCTGGAGTTCCACCCTTACGAGGATGGCCACGAGCACCTTGCCGCCGGGGTAGACAATGTCTACCCTATCAACGTCGATGGCGAGTAGTCCCGTCTGAGCACTTGCGTCCCGTGTTATGTATCGGTCCTTTGTACCCGCCCCATGTATCGTAGTTTGTTGAAAGGGTTCTTCAAACCCTCCGGAACATTTGGCTTGTAATATTTGCTACCTCCATGACTATGTTTGTGTGTGTGTAATATTATTATTATTATGAATCAAGTTTTAAGTTGTGTGAAATTTTATCCCAAAATGAGCCATAGAAATTTCCCTCTCATCTCATGATCCCTATCACTGTTCAGATGGCACCCCCAACTCGCAGCGAAGCCGCAATGATGCAAATGCTGCAACAGATGATGGCAGAAAGAGAAGCTGAGAGAGTTGACCGTCAAGCCAACCTAGCTGCACTTCAACAGATTGCTCAGGGCAATCAAGGCCACGGAAACCACGACCACCCAGGGTCGAAGCTGAAAAACTTCCAAAACACCAACCCACCGGTGTTCAGCAAGACAGAGGAACCCCTCGATGCTGCTGATTGGCTCCAAACTATGGAGAACAATCTAGAGGTTGCCGGAGTGGAGGACAACGAGAAGGTGTTGTTTGCCACCCACTATCTGGCTGGACCTGCACGTGCCTGGTGGACAAGTGCCCGCGCATTAAATGCGGGGCAAATGATGACTTGGGAGGACTTCAAACTAAAGTTTAGCAAGTATCACGTGCCCCCGGGCCTGATTAAGAAGATGAGGGATGAGTTCAGGGAATTGAAGCAAGGCAGAATGACCGTGGTAGAATACCGCGACAAGTTCCTCACCTTGTCAAGGTACGCCCCGGATGAGACGGACACCGTCGAGAAGAGGAAGGAGAGGTTTCTGAATGGACTGCATGATGAGATGCAGACTGTGCTGATCAATATCCCCTTTGTTGACTTAGAAGCACTCGTTGACTCCGCCATTCAGATGGAGGGGAAGATACACCAAGCCAATGAGAACCGCAAGCGTCGTATGATGAACCAGAGTGGGCCCAACAATGACCACAAGTATCGCCCCAGCTCAAGTGGAGGGTTCGCCCCAAGAAACAACAAGCCCCCGATGCAGAATCCACGTCCGAGTTATCAGAACCGGAGTGGAGGAAACCCCAGGTCAGGAGGACACAACAACCACAACAACTACAACAACAACAACAACAACAACTTCAACCGCGCTCCACCCCGCGCCCCCAACAACAACTCCAACACCGCTCCAAGGACTGGGAGCAACGCTGTTCCCATCACCCCCAAGGACAAGTCCACCTACAACTGTTACGAGTGTGGAGTGGCTGGGCACTTCTCCTATGAGTGCCCCAAGAAGCTCGCCAAGACTGCCGCCAACACCTCAGGCCCTGCTCAGCAGCAGCGTCGTGTCACCACCAACAAGAAGTTCGCCCCCAACAACCCGAACAACCGCAACGGCCGCCTCTACCACATGAATGCAGAAGAAGCTCAGGAAGCCCCAGATGTTGTGCTGGGTATGTTCTCTGTTAACTCAATACCCGCAAGAGTGCTGTTTGATTCTGGAGCATCGCATTCATTCATTACCGAAGATTTTGCATGCACTAGTAAGATTCAACCCATCAGTTTGAAGCATGTCATGATAGTTCAAATACCTGGATCAACCACTAAAGCTAGAAAAATTTGCAAAGATGTGCCAATCAGAATACATGAAATGGAATTCTATGAAAATTTGATTGTTCTGGGAGCCAAAGGTTTGGAAGTAGTCCTGGGAATGGACTGGATGGCGAAACATCATGGACTGATTGATTGTGCCAAGAAGGCCATCACCATGACTAGTAGCACCGGAATAATAGTCGAACACATATCTGAAAAGATGCCCCGAAAGTTCACTTGTAACCAAAGCCTAGCCAAACCCACCTTGGATCGATCGTGGTCATTTGTCGATATCCTGATGTGTTCCCGGATGATCTACCCGGTATGCCCCCAGATAGGGATATCGAGTTTATCATCGAGCTAATCCCCGGAACCGGACCTATAGCCCAGAGAGCCTATAGCATGAACCCGGCAGAGTTAGTGGAACTGAAGAAGCAACTGGATGATATGCTATTCAAAGGTCTGATTCAACCAAGTGCGTCACCTTGGAGATCGCCAGTTTTGTTTGTGGATAAGAAGGACGGTGCCACTCGTTTGGTTACGGACTACCGTAAGCTTAACGATGTCACCATTAAGAACAAGTATCCGTTGCCCAAGATAGAAGATCTGTTTGACCAACTGACCGGAGCCCAAGTATTCTCGAAGATTGATCTGCGGACAGGATACCATCAGCTGAAGATTCGTGCCACCGATATCCCCAAAACTGCCTTTACCACCAGATATGGATTGTACGAGTACAATGTCATGTCATTTGGATTGACCAATGCCCCCGCTTACTTCATGAATCTCATGAATAAGATCTTTATGAACTTCCTGGACAAGTTTGTCGTTGTCTTCATCGACGACATCCTCATATACTCCAAGTCCGAAGAAGAACATGAGCAACATTTGGAAGTGGTCCTAGATACCCTTCGGGAGCATCAGTTGTATGCCAAGTTCAGCAAGTGTGAGTTCTGGTTGAAAGAAGTAGGATTCCTGGGTCATATCTTGTCAGCCGGAGGAATTGCCGTTGACCCCGCGAAATCAAGACTGTGGAAGAATGGAAAGCCCCAACCACCCAGACCGAAGTCCGTGCCTTTCTCGGATTGGCGGGATATTACCGCCGATTCGTTGAAGGATTCTCGAGCATAGCAAGACCAATGACTCAATTGTTGAAGAAGGACCGGAAGTTCGAATGGACCGACAAGTGTGAAGAGAGCTTTCAACAGCTCAAGCTAAGATTGACAACAGCCCCAATACTGGTTATGCCGGACATTACCAAGCCATTTGATGTGTACTGTGACGCCTCCAAGATTGGTCTTGGATGTGTGCTGATGCAAGAAGGTAAAGTGATATCCTACTTATCAAGACAGCTGAAGCAGCATGAACAGAACTATCCAACCCATGACTTAGAGCTAGCAGCCGTGGTTTTAGCACTGAAAGTATGGCGTCATTACCTCATGGGTCATCGATGCGAGGTTTACTCGGATCACAAGAGCCTGAAATATATCTTCACGCAGAAGGAGATGAATATGAGACAGCGCAGATGGATAGAGTTAATCAAAGATTACGACATGGAAATCCACTATCACCCCGGCAAGGCCAATGTGGTAGCGGATGCTCTGAGTAGACTGCCATGTCAGTTGAACTCCATGTTAGCAATTGAGCAACCCAGCCTGTTTGAAGAGTTTGAACAGTTTAGGCTTGAACTGGTTAGCGAAGGATACCTCGCCAGCATTGAACTCCAACCCACCCTGATTAGTCAGATCAAAGAAGCTCAGAAAGGAAATGCTAGCATTGACGGAATCAAGAACCAAATAGCCGCCGGAAAAGCACCAGGACTCACCGTAGATGAAGAAGGAGTGCTATGGTATAACAAGCGCCTTTGCGTGCCGTCAGACTCAGAATTGAAGCAAGTTATTCTGAAAGAAGCTCACGACACACTGTACTCCATTCACCCCGGAGGAACCAAGATGTACCAGGATTTGAAAGAACAATTCTGGTGGCATGGAATGAAGAGAGAAATTGGAAGCTACATAGCCAAGTGTGACATCTGTCAAAGAGTCAAAGCAGAACACCAACGCCCCGCAGGACTATTGCAACCCCTACAGATTCCCGAATGAAAGTGGGATTCCGTAGGAATGGACTTCATCACCGGACTGCCCAAATCTAGTAAAGGAAATGATTCCATCTGGGTAGTGGTCGACAGACTAACCAAAGTCGCCCACTTCATCCCCGTCAAGACCACCTATCAAGGACCGAGACTCGCATAGCTATATATCTCAAGGATAGTCAGCCTGCACGGAACCCCGAAGTCGATAGTATCCGACAGAGGATCCCAATTCACCTCCAGATTCTGGCAGAAAGTACATGAAGGACTCGGAACTCGTCTGAATTTCAGCACCGCCTATCACCCGCAGACAGATGGACAGACTGAAAGAGTCAACCAGATACTAGAAGATATGTTGAGAGCATGTGTGCTAGAGTATGGATCTAAGTGGGAAGACTGCTTGCCATACGCAGAATTCTCGTACAACAACAGCTACCAAGCCAGCTTGCAGATGGCCCCCTTTGAAGCACTGTACGGAAGGAAGTGTCGTACCCCTCTGAATTGGTCGGAAGTAGGAGAGGGTCAAGTCTTTGGACCAGATATTCTCCGAGAAGCCGAAGAGAAGGTTCACAAGATCCGCGAGTACCTCAAGACAGCCCAATCAAGACAGAAGAGCTACGCCGACAAAAGACGCCGAGAGATGACCTTCGAGATCGGAGATTTCGTATATCTCAAAGTGTCCCCTCTTAAAGGAATGCAGAGATTCCAGCTTAGAGGAAAGCTCGCACCCTGATATGTCAGACCTTTCAAAGTCCTGAGCCGCCGAGGAGAAGTGTCTTATCAACTGGAGTTACCGGAAGAAATGTCAGCTGTGCACAATGTGTTTCACATCTCGCTACTCCGGAAGTGCTTAGAAGTGCCTGAGAAGACCGAGGTTTTCAAGAACATCGACCATCGAGCTGTGGATATCAACTCAGATCTGACATACCGCGAAGTACCTATTCGCATCCTGGAAGAAGCTTTCAGAACCACCCGTACCCGAAGTATCAAGTTTCTGAAGATCCAATGGAGTAACCACACCGAAGAAGAAGCCACTTGGGAGAGAGAAGACTTCATGAGGACTGAGTACCCAGATCTCTTTAGTACCTAGTTTTCTCAGATCTCGGGACGAGATCTTTTGTAGGGGGAAGGGTTTGTAACATCCCAAGTTTCAACAATATTAAACAAGAAAGATAATTTCCCCAAACTCAAAATTTGCAATTAACAAAAACTTTTTATATGCATATAGTGCCACATATAGTTTCTTGCGTTTGAGTGATTTCTTTTGTGCAATTGCCATGATGAGTGTTAGGATGATTAACAATTGCTATTTGAACCCTAACAAAGATCATCAAACCCTAAATGGAGGAGAATTGAAGAAAATGGGAAAAACCCATATTTCACTTACATACACAATATGCCAAATTGCAAATCCTCACCCTAGGCCATAATTGCTTGCTCCCTTGCTTGTAGAATACTTCAATATGATAAACTAACACAATTGCATCATTGGAACAAGAATCAAACACAAGGAAATCTCAAATTCATCATACATATGATAATGGTCACTTGTCACCAAAATATTTTCTTCACTACTTTACCCCTCTGGTTTTCTCATTTCTTAAACTAAACTTGGTCAACCAAAGCCATGTCATCCAAGACCATGTCAAGGTGAGTAACTTTGATGTTGACCACCATGGCTAGAGTTGATTAGGTTGACCAGTATAAAGATGACAAGTAGTGATGCTGAAATAAAGAGAAGATCATGTCACATTTGCCATTTTGCAAAACAACTCCAAATTGAACCCCACCACCACCATTCTAACCCATAATTAATATGTTTAAGTTCCACCAAAAAGAATTTCAAAATTCAAAAGTTTTGTTCATGCGGCCATTGTGTCGAACACATGGCAGGCAACATCTTGGAATGGTGTTACATGCTATTATCCAGCAGATTTTGACCTAAACCATGCTTTATCAGAGATGATCATCTCTCCCCTACCTCCCCTGCATCTCTACATGTACCTCCTTGGCTGATTAAAGTGAGGAGACACCCCTTTTTCTCCCCATGCCGTGCACACTTGGCCACCTTTGGCACATCTCTCTCTAGCCTCTCTCTCTCAGCACCACCTTGTCCTGGAGCATCTCTGCAACACGAGGACCCCGACGGTACACAGCACCAGCACGCCAAGGCTCGGCATTGGCCAGAACGCGCGCGTCCAAACCATGCCAGGGCGTGCCAGTCGACGCGGTGAGCGCGCTCTGGACACGCCGGTACGTCGCGCGCTCGAGCAGCCTACGCCTCCCCTGCAAAGTCTACCTCTGTAACGAGCATCGCCTCCCCGCCCTCTACCCCCTAGACACACTCAAGCGACTGCGGCCGCCTCGTCACCGTCGTCCTCGTTGGAATCTTACCGCAAGGACTGCCGCACTCGAATCGACCTCCTGAGCGATCCCGTCGTCCTCTCGCTGCGCCCGTGGCACCTAGAGCATCGCCAGGACGACGCCTACACGCTGCCGTCCTTGCCTTGCCCCTTCGAGCACCCCAAGCACCGCGCCATGGCCGTTCCTCCACAGCACCTCACGGCCACCCCCGCCCGCTATAAATAGGGGAACTCAGCGCTCAACTTCTTCACACCATCTGCTCTCCTCTCCTCACTGATCACTCTCCCCACCTCAATTTAACACCACACCGCCGGAGCTGCTCCAATCGCAAGACGAAGGCCGCCGGAGACCTGAGATCGACGCGTGGTTAAGAGCCACTGATGGGTGGCCCCCACCTCGTCAGGGCAGCCCACCCGCACCAGTTGCTAGTTGGGCCGCGAAGTGTGATTTAAATCTGTTTCGGCCCGTTTAGTTTTCCCGCCTAGCCCAGCAATTCAAACTTAGGTTTATTTATTATTCAAAATGTGCTGCAGATGGTTTAGTAAAATTTGAATAGTTTGAAATCTGCCAAACCAAATTTAGCAAACTTTATACCGTTGGAAAGCCCATGAATTTATATATCCAATGCCACTGGTCCCACCTCCAAATTCATAGTAGATTTAAATTGATAAAAAAGACAAGACAGGGACTTTTGAACATTCAAACTTTATTTAAAATTTAACCAGAATAGATTTTGAATTGATTCCAATTCTAATAAATCACAAATGATGTCCTCTAATTGATTATGCAATAATATAGACAGGTTGTTTGTATGATCATGGACTAGATCAAATAAAATGGCTATGTAGTCAATTCTAAAGCAATTGAAATTGGAATTCAAACTCAACAACTAATATGAGAGCTACCTCTCATTTAAATCTTGATCCTATGTGATATAACCAGGGGGAAAGACTTAGGCTAATGAACCCTTGAGAATTATTATTAGAGATTTTAATTCATTTAAATGTTAAGTATTAAAACTATGTGAAGTGTAGCACTTCAATTAAATTATACTCACATATAATAGATATGAAATGTTGACTTTGGGTCAACCTATATTTCATACCTTATTATTATATGAAGAGATTAAATCTTAATAAGAGGTAATGAGAAGAAATGAATTCCTCTAAGGATCTACATACCAAATTTAAGAAATAGGAATAATGAGAAGAAATTATTTTCTTTCAAATAAAGACTAATCAAATAATCCACCATGCCATGTTTGATTGATGATAGGACTAGTGTGTGAACTCTTTTGAGTGTTTCTAGTTTAGTATGTGAGCTTGGTTTAGTATTTATACCTCGTATTCATATATAGACGCTAGTAACGAGGAATACCAAGAGGAGGAGGCCTACTCTCAGGAAGAAGAAGAGAACTTCGATAACTACCCAGCTCAAGGCAAGCTAACCCTTGCTAAACACAAGTGCTTAGCTCTACAAGAGCAAAGGCACCATCACACTTTACTTTTATGTATTACCTATCCCATGTTTTTACTTACATTTACTTTTGCTTATTTATTTCAAAGTACTTTTTGATTTATGATTCACTTGGTCTAGAGTAGAACAATACTTGAAGTTAGATTAGCACAAACCAAGGCTAGATAGCACCCCTCATATAGTTGCTAGTACTAATCAATTAAAATTGACTACTCTAGATGGGAACATAGTGAAGTGGAATGACTTTGAAAGAAAGTAAAGTAGAGATGGATATGAACAAGAGAAGATGGTGATTTTTGATAAAATTGATGATTGGGTTTGAATGCGATACCCTTCCAATTATACAAGTACCCCCACAATACCTGATTATGGGTAGGGCTTAACTAGAAACTTGTGTATTTTAGTATGGGTTCCCTCTAAACAAACATCCTAGGGGTTACGCCGAGGCTGCCTCCGTTAAGTGTGGATTGATGTTAAAATGAGGTGAATGTACGGCCCAAGCCCTGTGCAGTTCCCGGGTTAACTGCGGTTTCCACCGGGAGGCCAAGCTCATGGGGAGAGGTGCTCATACTAGCATATATAAGTGAAAGGTTACGGTTGATGATCCGCGTACTGTGTTACGATGATTCGGGGTTATCCTCGACGGATGTAATCAAAAGTTGTGGCACAAGAGTACAACCTCTGCAGAGTGTTAAACCTATTCGAATAGCCGTGTCCACGGTTACGGACGATTGGAAAGGCCATACTATCTCCGTTATCATTAATATGTTTTGATCTTAAAAATGAATGGTGAATTGAAGGGTGATATGGTGGTGAATCAATATGAGTTGTGGGAATGACACTAATGTTCCCATTTGAGTTTAGTCTAGCACATGATAAGGCTTTACTAAATGTTTATCAAACTAAAACTTGGCTTTATGCAAATAAACCTAGATCTTAGTACCCCTTATTACACTTACTGAGTAATTATCGTAGAGTTAGTTTGCGAGTACTTTAAAAGTACTCATGGCTTTGCCCTGGCTATTCAAATGCCAGACTATGAAGGAGAGCACCAGTATCAGGATGACGGACAACAGGACGTCTACGATAACTAGGATCGTCTTCTAACGTCAAGCGTTGCCTGTGGAATAGATAGTCCACTACTACTTCGCTTCCGCTACTATTTGTGATGTTGAACAATACATTCGTGTAATATTGGATCATGTGATCTATGGTTGTAAGACAATATGTGTTGTAATAAATGATGACTCTATGCTACTTACTATTATGTCTCGCAAAAACATTATTCCTGGGATTGCGATGTACGGCATAATAGGCATCTGGACTTAAAAATCCGGGTGTTGACATCGTCGGAGGCCAGCCGAGGAGGCCACACAGTAGGGCGGCGCGCCCCCCTCCTGGGCCGCGCCGGCCTAGTGTGGGGGGGCCTCGGGCCTCCACCTGGCTTGCCCTTCTGGCTCCGTAATTCTTCTGGAAAAATAAGACCTTCGACATAAATTCCGGGGATTTTCCTGAAAGTTGGATTTCTGCACAAAAACGAGACACCAGAGCAATTCTGCTAAAAACAGCGTTAGTCCGTGTTAGTTGTATCCAAAATACACAAATTAGAGGCAAAACAATAGCAAAAGTTTTCGGGAAAGTAGATACGTTTTGGACGTATCATAATTCCTTAGGAAACACATCCTGGAATTCATTTACTACAGGTATATCCTCCAACTTCACTTCCTTCATGCTATTCAGCTGTAGCTCGACTTCGATCTGTGTATGCTTGTCTCCTTGGTAGATCATTCTACTTCCATCGGAGCTTTTCAAAGACACAGTCTTGTTCACATAGTCGATCAATGCTCCGTTAGCTTCTAACCAGTTCATACCAAGAATGACATCAATGTCCTTCATCGGTAAAATGAACAGGTCTGCGTCAAACGCGCATTTATTGATCATAATGACTTGTTTTTGTTTGGTATGGGTTACTAATATCGTTCCCCCCGCGGAAAGTATGGTTATGGGTGTATCTAACTTAGTGCAACTAATCCCATGTTTGATGATGAATTGCTGAGAAATGAATGATGTAGTTGCACCAGTATCAAAAAGTACTTTGCCAGGATGAGTAAGTATCTGGAGAGTACCTATCACTGCCTGATCGGAGTTAACCACCACCTCCAAGCTGGTGCAGTTTAACTTGCCGAAGGGTTTCTTGTTCTTCCAATTCCCTCCGGTGTTTCCTCCACGGCTTCCTCCTCCTCCTGACTGACCTCCTCCATTCTTATTTTTAGGGCAATCCTTCATCATGTGCCCTTCCTGGCGGCACCCAAAGCATATTATCTTGGGTTTCCTGCAATCTTGTAATAGATGCCCTCTAAATCCACAAATGCGGCGAACGATCTGGTTTGCGGCTTGGGATCCTTGGTTCCTCCTATTATTGTTGTTGTTGTTGTTGTTGTTGCTGTACCTTGGTTTGAGACTCAAGCCAGTATTAGGCTTGTTGCTGACATACCTCTTAGGCTCAAACTTGGCCTTCTTCCTTTTCTCATCTTGTAGCTGCTTGAAGTCATCTTCAAGAGTGATGGCTGCATCCACCAACTCTTGGAACTCAATCGCTCTCATCATTCTGAGCTGAACCTTGAACTGGGGATTTAATCCCCGCATGTACCTCTTCTTCTTTTTTGTCCTCGGTGTTGACCTCCTCAACAGCATACCGGGACAGCTTTGAAAACTCCCTGACATAAGTCAGGATGGCCTTATCCTTCTGCTCGAGACTTTCAAATTCTCGGCGCTTCAACTCCACAATGCTTTCAGGGACATTGGATTCCCTGAATTTCCTCTTAAACTCCTCCCAGGTGAATACCTTCTCAGCCGGATAAACGGCTACTATATTGTCCCACCAAGATGCGGCAGGTCCAGACAACAAGTGTGTTGCATATCTGACCTTCTCCAGGTCATTGCATCCAACGGTGTTGAGCTTTCGCTCCGTGTCCATCAGCCAATCCTCCGCGTCCATAGGCTCGGGCGCGTATGCGAAGGATATAGGTTTAGTATTCTGGAAGTCTGACAGAGTGACTCCCTGGTTGTCAGGTCTTTCCACCTTGTTTTGTTGAAGCAGCTCCTGGAAGAACTTGTTCTGCTGCTCCAACGTTATCCGTTGCCTTTCCTTCAACATTTGCATGTATTGGAGGAAGTTCTGCTGCGTCATGGGTGGTGGTGGTGGTGGAAACTGATTTCTGGCTGCTTCATCAGCCTCTTCCTTCTGCTTAGGCTCGCGCTCCATGCGCTGCGCTTCACTCTCCTCACCTACCGGTCCCGACATATCCCCCTAGTTCTGCAACACAAAGTGGTACTCATAATTACTCCATGCGCAAGTTTTCTGAGCTCAACTTTGTGCACAGAACTAGTCACGTAATGGAAATCAAGAAGCAAATCCAAATAATACAAAACATATAGCGTGTATATACATACTTAAGTGGTCTTATTACAATACTCAATGACGATGTGAGTATGCAAACTCACTTATTGAAGTATATGTACAAATTTCTACAATTATTACACACTACAATACATGTGGTACTATTGTATTGTAGTCTCGCCTCCCTTGGTAGTCTCTAGTCGTGCTTCACTCCCGGTACATTCCAGGCTTCCATCCGGTCGAATGTGTCGTCCTCCTGACAGAATCTGGAACGTAGGGTCTTCCCGTTGGCTGGTAGTCGGAATCAGAGGATGATCCGAGGGAGAAATTTGTGTTCATGAATTGATTATTCAAAACATCATAATCCACCCATCGGGTATACTCCCCTGTGACTCCTCCATGGGTATTACCTCCATCAGTATCTGACTCAATCAGTATAGGGTACTCTTCATAGTCACCCCTATTATACTGATCTCCCTGGAACTGGTTTGTGGCGTCCTCATTCATCTCCGCATTATTTCTGACTGAATCGCCAGAGTTTCCTGTGTCTGACCCCCAACGCCAACCTGTTGAGTTCTCTATAGGAGTCTCGGAACGCTGATGGTTCCCGGATTCCTCTCCACCCTCATATCCTCTATATGAACTACTAGGATAGTACCTAGGTGTAATGGGTGTGGTTTGTAGTTCGGGATGGTCGATACAATGTAATCACCAGCTGAGTAAACTGGTGTGTGCACTTCATTCTCCATGGTTTCCGTCCCCTTAGTCTCCTCCTTGGGCTCAGTGAACTCCTCTAGCATTGTATCAATTGCCCCCCACAGATGTCGGTTCAACTGAAAGAACAATGATAGTAAGTTACGGCTATTGTCCATGTACTTAGCGGCTTCTGCTGGTTTGCGTTTAGCAAATTTGAAGTGGTTAAGCATAGGATCATCTTCCTCCTCCATATGAGGAATGTGTGAGAATTTGGAACCCATAAGCTCTTTCGTCTTATGCTCCCGAATATCTGTGATTGCTCTCATAATGGCTATGTGGTAGGCAGTTTGGGTAGTTCTAGCCTCACCTGCTGGCATGACTATGCTCATTCCTAAGGATTCTGGCAGTCTTAGTCCTACCCTACACTTCGCCAATACAGTACCGTCGTAGTACATGTATTTCTTTACTTGGATCTGGGGATCGCACCCAAATTCAAGTAACATGGCACGAAGAATATCTGCGAGTCCTCCTTCATATTCACTCAGTGTTGAATCCATCACTTTCACGTTTCGTCCCGGACGTGAACTTCCATAGTTGGCTGTAGAATATAAAGAATATAAGATCAGTAATAATGCATCATAATAGAGATAATAAAGAATTATCGCACTAAAAGATATGATTGTTTTATTCTCAAGTGAATATACACCATATTTTTAGAGAATTCTTTACTAATCCTATTTGACTCCTAACGTTCAGTCCCATTTACTAGGTTCCAACCTAAGGTCAAAGCTTTTGCTCTGATACCAACTGTGGTGACCCTGCATACCACTGCATGTTGTAGTATGCCAGTCGTTGATATAACATTCACGAAGTACCATTCCGCAAATATTACATCCCTCAGAGTAGTACAACAGAACATAGCAGGTCCATAACTCATTCATTTATTATTACAAGCATAATGTACATATCATCTCGGAGCTCCTCTTGGGTCCTGAGAGGGATACTCCTGGGTTCGAGGTGAACCCATCTTAACTTACAATATAGAAGTTTTACTAGGTGGTACATTTATTCCCTCGAGCAGTTAAGTACTAAGAGTTCGTACTGCTCGGATGCTACTACTACTTGGTTAGTCTAAACTTGATCTCCTCCGGAACCCTCCCCGGTTCCGTAGACTATAAGGTAGTCTACGCCTTCAACACCTCCAGAGAGGTCTGGTTCTTCATAGCCGATAATCTCGGCTCCTTCAGGGTTGTCGTTGTCCTCCTCCAGATGGTTCAGACAATCTAAGCAGGGGATTTAAGAGTGGTATGAGTACGAGCGTACTCAACAAGTTCATTATAGAAAAGAGGTGTTTAATGCACTAGCTACGATATTAGACCAGAAAGTCTAATACCAATGCAAGTTTTGATAAATATTTCTTCAAGAGGTTGCTTTTATTTCAAAGAACTTTGTCCGTCAGCCTTCACCAGTTTACTAGAACTTCATGGAGCTCCTTTCCGGCCGCGTTCGCAGTTCCATATCCCGGAACAGGGAGTGACAGGTCACGGTTCTTTACACTCTGCAGAGGTGTGTTGCTTTACCCATAAGAGATCTTAACCTTGGTGCCAACCGGGCAGCTTTCCTGTCCACACTTCCTTCGGTGTGAGGCCCGGTATAAGGTCATAGCCAATCATATTCCTCCGCTACCTCGCACACCCACCCTTTTTTGCAAACCCCGACTCTGGGTCCTCGTTGGTCCACTTACACCACTTAAGGACGGACCCCGACCACGACGACAGTCTGGGATCGAACCAAACTCCTTCGCCCGCAGCTGCAACCCATCATAGACCACATTACCGTGGGGAATTAGAAGGGGATCCCCACCCACCAATTGTTCCGCAAGCAGCAACCGCTACGGTAAGCAACAGCTATACCGTGGGGAATTAGAAGGGGCTCCCCACCCACCAATTGCTCCGCAAGATACAACCGCTACGGTAAGCGCATCCGTTGATGTACAAGAGGTGGAAATACGATTGACTATTCCGTCCCACTCCAGATCTTATGGTTAACACGGTTATTACGGCACAAGAATCACTGGACGACATTTGTTGTTTAATCCTAGATGGATATAAACCCTTGCAATGGAACCTCCACCATATCAACACAATCCATGGTTCCATTGCCCACCACATAGTCATATTCATAGTTATGAAAATAGTGGTTTTGGTTTTTATGCAATAGTGATAAACATAGTACTTTGCAAGTAATTTGATAAAAATACTCGAATGGCATGAGCAAGTGATGAACTTGCCTGAACACTGCAAAGTGTTGCAGTTGGATGGTGTGGACTGACCCTTGTCTTCTGTTGCTGAAAAATAGCATCATTGTCCGATAAGGGCAATGGTTAAAGAAGCATTGATGCATGATTCCAGTTTTAGGGTTTGTTCCCCCCTTCCGATGTCATTATTATTTCATGTGAGAGGTTAATACTAAGAATAACTTGGGGATACTCTATTTAGGGTAAAATACAACCTTGAAATGTTGTCAAGGTGTTTTTAGAGTCCAAAAGAATTTATGGACTTATTTTCATTATTGAAAATAAAATGTGTGATTTAAATGATTATTTAAATCACCAAATTTGTACTTATTCTTGTTTAACTTCAAAAATTCTATTTCATATTTTATTATGATAGAGTTTTTTATACTGAGTGGTTTTCATATTTTTAATTATTTTTTAGAGCTATTAAACATTTATTTGTGTATTTTCAAAGTTTTTGCATTTTTAAAGAATTGTGAAATGGCAGTTTTGCCCCTGGGCCCACCTGTCGGTGTAACCCAGTGGGGTTAGGTCGACCGACCCACCTGGTCCGGCTCGACCAGCCTCACTTCTCTCTCTCTCTCTCTCTCGCGCGTGTCAAACCCTAACCCTAATCCCCTCTCTGGCGATCCGCGTCACCTCCGCCGTCGCCGCTCGATTCTGGCGAGCTCCGACGGACTTGGCCTCCGCCATGGTGCGCAATCGACGCGCCCCACGACGGCGGTCAACCTCATCCGCGTCGATCTGGAGCAGGTGCTGCTCCCGCTCGTCCTCGACCTCCTTCGCGGCGGCTAGGGTTATGGGATCGTGGCGATCCCGCTGCTTCCTGGGCTCCAGGCGCGATGGCGCCGCCGTGGGCCTTGCCGCGGTGGTATGGGTGGTGCCGTGGTGCTGCCATGGCTGGGCTTGGCCTGGCGCCGCCGCGCTCCGGTGTGTGCCGCCGTGGCCGCCATGACTGCGCCCGTCTGCTCGACCCCGGGTATGTGCGCCTCCCTTCCTTCTCCCTCCTGTGCCTATTCTTCTTCCTCCTCTAGCTCTGGCTATGGCTTGTATCTCTGTGTAGAGATGCTCGCCATGCCAATGCTCTACTATGGCGCCTAGCTTGCCCGCTCATGAGCTGATGTGCTCTGCTGCTGCGCCATGCTTGCTTGCTCTTGTGCTACTGTGCTATGCTGCGGTGCCATGCGTGTGCTACTGCTATGTGCAGCCCTGCCATGCTTCTGTGCAAGAATTTCTAGTCTAAGTACTTGCTATGCTTGCATTTCTTGTCTAATTCTATCTATGTGCCTCTGTTCTTGTTAATAAGCTTGCCAGATACTCAAGTGTATTCATGTATTTTGCCCTGGCTTGATTACAGTGTGTAGTTCTTGCAATTTTGCAAGTGCCAGAGCAATTGTGTGCTAATTCTGGTGCTCAGTTCATGATTATGCTCAATTGAGCATTACTGTGGCTTATCAGTGTTATTCAGTGATGAATTTATATATGCTTTGCTTGTGTATTTTGATCCAGTGGTTCATCAAGCATTTGATGTGCTACTGGATACAATCATAATTCATTTATGTGATTATCTGTGAATTCAGTTATGACATGGTTGGGTTCATTCAGTGGCTGGTTAATTTCTGTTGCTATACTTGGCTGTGGCAATCTGTAGCAAGAGCTAGTGGTGCTCTGATGATCAATTGATCAATTCTTGCTTGTGAGTAAGTGTGTGCTTCTCTTTGTGACTCACTGGTGCACATCCAGTGCTGTTTGTGCTTCATACAGGCTTAGCCTATGTGTGCTGATGCTTGCATAAGCATCAGTGGATGCTTGCAATGATCCTTTGGATCATTTGCAAGGCTCTGTGAAACAGTTGTTTGCCTGTTCCATTTATCTATTTGCTTTGCCTAGGTAAATGGATGAATAATGTGAACTGTGACACAGTGATGATCATATCAATTAAATTAGCTAGGGCTAGCTGGATGACAACCTCTGGTTGGTACCCTAGCCCTCTACTGAATCCAAATGGATAGTGATGTGTGGGTTCTTGTGCTGGCTTAGGGTTGAGGTGAACCTGGCAGCACTTGTGATGTTGTCATGGTTGCTCCCCTCTCTGTGACTTGCTGTGCATGGACAATTGCTCTCTGGCTGATCATGTATGATTGCCAGAGGCTTTTTGATGTTGACAAAAATTGGTAGAAGATTATATTTCTACCATTCTGATGGTGTAGCTAGGCAATTAGGTGCTTGGTGTCTTGGAATGGCTATCTGGATTGAATCCATGTTGGATTTCTCTGGTTGTGTCACTGTGTTGACACAACCAGTGTTCCCTTGGTTAATTTTTCCTTCTAGCCTTTGTTTGATTTACTAGCACCAATTGGTCTTGCAACCAAATGATGATATATCCAGGGTTTCATACCCACTTTGCTTCTGTGATGCAAGTGTATGCTTATTTATGAGCAAATCAGTGTTTTGCTCAGGTTGATTTGGTTTATACCTCACTCCAGCTCCTAGATGATTTTGTTGTTGTAGAGGATTGCTTCTATGTTGATCTTATGCTTGCCCTGCTCCTCCTTGCAAGCCTGTGATGCTTGAGTTGGTTCTGTGGTGTTTTTGGACAGGTTGAACAGCAGTGATGTTCTTCCTGTTCTTGTGTTCTTGCTATCTGGTGACTTACCAAGCTTGCTTGTCGATGGATGAGACTAGGGTTTACTGTGGAGGCTTTTATACCTCCCCTTCTTTGCTCTCCTGGTCGACAGCTTGGCCTGGCAAGATTGTGGTGACTCACTGGCCTGTGTGTGCTGTTGGGCATGCACACTGCCTGGTGAGCTGTTTGGCTGTGTGTGTGTAGTCTGGCTTGGGACTTGGGTTGTGAGTAGATCAGCTCGGCAGAGTTGATCATATCTGCTCAACTCACCATTTCTTTTCTAACCTGGCCACTTGGCATAACATTTGCTTTGTTGTGTTTGTGTGCAGGGTTCAAGATGATGATCAAATGAAGATGAAGATCATCAAGCTCAAGCTTAAATGAAGATTAGCTTGTAGTTTTAGGATAGATCAATACATTGTACTTTTCTTTTCTTTTCTTTTTCTATTTTGTCAATTCTTGTAATGTTTTGTAATATTCATTTATTTCAATTGTGAATATTGTAAAGACAATGTATATTGTGTGTTAATCAATAAAGCTCAAGGTTTTCTCTAATGAGTTTTACTTATTATTTGTATTGTTTATATTGTGTATTATTTATAATTCACTTAATGAATTTCCTCACAATTGAATTATGAGGTATTTATTTAATGTTTGAATTTGAAATTCAAATTCAACTTAGGTTTGAATTCAATCATGCAACTTAAATTTGAATTCAATCATGCAACTTAAGTTTGTGATGCAATAACTCTTCTCTCTTCTCAAAACCCTAACTTAGTTGAATAAGAACAAGTTTGTCGCACTCTCGAAACCCTAACCCTGTAAGGTGTCGAGAGAGAAACTTGTCCCCCTTCGATGCAGTTTTGTTTTAAAAGCGCGAAATTTCCCCAGAATTTACGATGCAATGCACATCCCTTTCTAAATCTACCCCTCGATCGTCTCTAAACCTGGGACATTACACGTGCGGCGCAGGATGGGCACGGAGAGGCTGCCACGTGGCGCACGTGGCCGCGGCGTCTGCGTGGCGACCCTCGGCGTAGCCGTGTGCTACGGTGCACCACGGGCTGGCATGCGTCGCCTCTATGCCGAGGGGGTTGCCCCTCGGCGTAGCTGCATGCTACGGCGCGCCAAGGGCCGCCACGGGCCGCCACGTGGTCGTCGCCCCAACCTATGCCGAGGGGGATGCCGTCGGCGTATGAGAGGCGCCGTTAACGGCGACGGCACGCCGGCGAGCGTATGCCGACGGTGAGTACGCCAACGGCGAACAAGGTCCTCGGCGTAGGTGGCGTACGCTGACGGCCAGGCCTACGCCGATGGTGGGCACGGCTGTGCCGAGGGACCTGTACGCCGACGACGTACGCCGAGGGCTGCCGTCAGCGTAGCCTACGCCGAGGGTAAGGCATGGCTACGCCGAGGGCAGCCGGCCGTCGGCGTACGCGCCGATTCCGTGCTACAACTACATGCATGAACGGGTGCTCCATCAGCTTATGTATGATTTTGTGAGATGCGTGGAGGTACAGAGGATGCAAATTTTGCACATCTTCTAAGAGCTCTAAGCTCCCAGGGTTCCGCAAGTCTGTGGTTGCTCCACGTTTTCTCCAATCTGGTAGCGACACCTGATCTTCTCACAACGTTGTTTGCTCTTTTTAGGCGGTTCACTGGATGACAGCGTTGGGGTTCCGCAAGTCTGTGGTTGCTCCACGTTTTCTCCAATCTGGTAGCGACACCTGATCTTCTCACAACGTTGTTTGCTCTTTTTAGGCGGTTCACTGGATGACAGCGTTGAAGTAGCAAAGTCGAGTTATCTAGCAACCGCCTGATCCCGTGTCCAACTTCCAGATCCACCTTTTCGGCTTTTCCCCACCCTCCTAGCGTTGGCATGGTTCCCACGCCGCCAGCCCAGCCGTCGTCGGCGCCTCGGCGGCCTGTCTGCCTCGCCGCCGACTTAGCCTAATTCCGGTCCATGGCTTCGTCTCCGCGCCGCCGTTCCCTATCCTGGATTCCTCCCAATCCCCACTTGCCCGGCTCCTCTCTGTCCATCTCTACCTTGGCGATGTTTTCCCTGCCATTTCCCATCTACCCACCCAACCCATGGCCGCCGGCACGGCGGCACCCTCCGTGCTAATCCCCACACCAGGGATCTCGGGATTAGCGCTAGGTTACTTACGACCCTTCCTGGCTTAGTTCGCTTGCAGCTGTGTGCCTGTAGCAGACAAACCCAGCAATGGAAGGCAAATGTACAGAGAAACAACGACCTGAATATCAGCAGGCAGCACAAGCACTTGCTTCGGCGTTTGGTTTCTGCTTGTGCTTGCCGGCTATGCGGACAAGGGTAGTTTATTTTCCAATTCTCAATCGGTCTCACAATAAGGTGAGATTGTGAAAAGGGGTGGATGACCTGCGATGTGCATACCACAGTTGCACGACAGCAGGCCAGCCACAAAGGTCAGTATGATCGGCAATGACAAGTCAAGGAGGAAGGGTATTTTTACTCGCTCCTAATTTCTGATTTTTCATAGTATTAGTCGTTAGTTCATTCCCAACATGAAATTAATTTGTACATCTATAAAACCATATAAGTGAAACTGTAGAAACTATCAGCATCAAAAATCTATCAGGACATTTCTGTTTGTCCACATATGCTATGTGAAGAGAAAGGGGAAGAGAGTTGGATCAATTCATAATTTCACTTTCCATTTGTTTCTATGGCAATTGATTAAATTATTTACGTGCATCTTCCATTCATAGAGAGATGACTTATTAAATAATAATTGTTAGACAGGAATTTTTTTTCTATCAAGGTCACCTGCACTGAGATTATCAAATGGCTCGATGAGTTTTATAGTCATAGAGCAAAATTTGGAAATTAGGCTTTTCTTTTGTATTGCTAAACAATATTGCCCTTTTTTTTGTCGTAAATGGTAGAGTGAGAGTTCATATGATGTGATCTTTTATCTGCACAATTTTTCTACTAATACAAGACATCAGATGTGATCGTTATTTTCTTCACCCACTTAATACTATAATCCTGGCTCCATCCCATGCTGCTGTGCCCATGTCTTGGTGGATGTATATCCAAGCCGAGGGAGAAGACCAGGCGGTCGTGATTTTTGCGGGATAACAGTTCAGGCACAGCAGCAAGCATGCTTGTGATATTTCACAAAAATGTTCAGGAATGATGTTAACAGAAAGTTGTTGCCTTACTCTACTCTACTCGTGTACCTGAGCTACGAAAACTTAACTTCTGTATACAATATGGGATAGTGATGTTCGAGAAATAATCAAGACGTGTGGAAATAATGTCTTCTGGTCAGTACACCAATCCGAGCTTCTTTTCTGCTCAGTACGCTCTTGCATTATTGTCTAATATGTTTTCTCTCATAAATTAATGTACAAGCCACACTCCCCCTCTTTAATCCATGTGTTGTTGCACAGGTAGAGTAATGTGCTTTCCTAAATTTCATTTACAAGCCCAGTTTTAGTTCTATGCACTGCTTCCGTGTTCACTTGGCTACATACTGTATAATATTGTTTGATATATATTCTCTTATACCAAAAAGAACAAATTAACGAAGCATACAAAAGGATTTTTCGTATTCTAGAGTGCCATGGACAAAGATCCGTTTCAAGATACATGCACATGACCTTCCCCTCAATTTTCGACTTTTCCAAACCTGTCTTTTCGTCTATTTGACCTGCAACTTCATTGTTGAAATTCAATTTGTAGTGTCTGATCGCCATAGTTAACCAAACTCTGCTACATGCTTTTAATAAAATATAATTTCAGAGATATTCCCAAGATTGTTTGCTACAATTATATTCTACATTTTTTCACATAAAATCTATAGTTATGTTTGTTACTGTTTACTAGGTTCTGAAAATTGCCAGGGGTTGGTGTGGTAAAGCAAACTCACAAGACGTTCAACAAACATCTACAGAACATAGAAACGTTGCCTTATGAAAACCTTTAGAGGAAGTGGGTACCTTAGGTTAAATTTACTCTATCACTAGAGTAATACTTACATGGTTCTCATTTTCCATAGCAAGCTCTTTTTTCTTTCGTTCATCCAGTCAGCCATACGATCCGATGTTTCCTAGATGTTTCTTTGCTGAAAAAGTTGCATTTCTTTCTTCTAATGATTCATAGATGTTCTTCTCTTTATTTTCTTCTTTGTCAACGATTGGCCAGACTGTGTGTGGTGTGTAAATTAGATTAGTTTGCACTTACTCTTATATATATAGTGCATAATCTCAGCTCAACAAGTAATGTAAATGAAAAAAAATTTAACGATGGTTGAACATGCAACTTGGTTTAAATATGGATTCAGCCAAATCTATGTCGATGTCATGTTTAAACAAATACAGTATTATCCATGCAATCTGAGAATATATGATGTGTTGGACATGGATACAATTTTCTATGTTGGAACACTGTACCCTTCTTTTTTCTCATATCAGTAAGAAAAAATACTCAGATGTCTTCCAAGGCTAGGTGTTTTCCCCGGGATATGCATAGAGTCGAATTGACTCTGTCTTCGAACAAAGTTATATGGAATATACCAATGTATTAGCATGTTCACATTAAACTCTATCCAGTTAAGCTAGAATCGTCTGGACCTCAAAGATCACAAATGCAGGATGGAAACGAAGATACAGTTTCGCTTCCCCTAATTAGGACATAAGTCTAGCAGTAGTCCTGTTTTTCCATATGCACAATTAACAAAACTATTATCCGTATGAAACGACAATGTCATATAAGTTTATTCATGTATATTTTCTATTATTCTATTCATATTTTTATACTTAATAGATGTTGCATAATATTTCTAGCCTCTGCAGCCACGCATGGGTTCAGGACAAGTGAGCAAGAACCACAAAACGGTTCTGAAGAGCTTATACTTCTTCGGTTTTGTGTATAGTATATTCAAACGGGTACACTCTTTATTATAGTAGCACACATAGCTTCTTTCTATTTTGTTGTATAGTATAAAACAATCGTGCTATTATGTATAGTATACATTATATAAACGTAGAATTTACCATCCAATTATCAATGTGTTATGAATTATGATGTGAAAGATAATCTATGTATTCCATTGATAGTGTATCTATGCAGCTAGAGTTGAGATTCAAAACCTAAGGAGCAAGGAAGGTTAGCTGCGATTGAAATTTTTGCAATGACTAGGTACACCAGGGGCATTGTTTTATGTGATCTAATTACGAAGGAGAATCTTGAAAGATGAATCCTTCAATGTACGGTTGTCAATTTTGCTGGTTTTAGAATGGCGGGATTGCAACCAATCAACCAGAAAGCATGTGCCTTAGGTGAGGAAATGAGTTCAATTGTCTTATAATTGGAAGAGAACCAGATTCTAAATATAGTAGGGATGAACAGAAAGATACTATCTGACATCCCTTTTACAGTACCTTTGGATCATTTTTATCTATCCCGCGGAAAGCTGGAAGAGCCTCTTTGTGAGCTGAAATTACCTCTTGCTCTACGATCCAATGCCTCCCTCATTTCGGTGGCTCTATGCTCATCGTGCACTATTTTTTTCTTGTTTTCATTGAAGGTACTTCCTTTTGCCTTTTGTAGCTATCATTTACAATACTTTGAAGTTATTCCTATTAAAAATAGTTCTAGCCAAGCAGCCGTAGGTTGGAGGTATTTCTCACATCATGGACTACTTGCAACCTATAGGCATTGTACCACACATCTCTCCTTTTTAATACTACAATCTGAGGTCATTCAAAGACATTATGGACACCGTTATGTATAATATGTTACATAAAAGAACAACCCTGCCACAAAATTGAACGATGGTATCGGAGGACGGCGCGGCAAAGCGCGCTGGGTCCATCTAGTATTTCTACAGAGGCCCCAGCCTTCATATACTCATATAAAGAAGCGCGTGTGATCATCATCGATTAACTGTAGGTCTCGTCTATCGCGGCTGGCACTGGTGGAAAAAGGGCCTTTGGTCGCGGTTCGCAACTGCCATTAGTCGCGGCTGCGCAACCGCGACCAAAGTAGCGCGACTAAAGGCCCCCCCCTTTAGTCGCGGTTCCTTACGAACCGCGACTAAAGGCCCGTCCACGTGGGCGCCAGGCGGCCGTCCGGGCGGAGGACCTTTAGTCGCGGTTCTTCTGGCCAACCGCGACTAAAGGCCGCCGCAGGTTTAGGGTTTTAGGCCCCCCCTAAACCTGCCCCCCCCCCCCCCTAAACATATTTTCTGTTTAATTTGTATATTGTTTTATTTCTTTTGTGCTTTATTGTAATTTTGAAGGAGTTTCACATATTCTACGGTACTACATATATACATGCATATGAATGTACAATTTCAAACAAATTTGAAATTAGAACCAAAAAGAATTCAAGAGGAATATACAATATATATTCAATATCATCGGATGACCATATACAAGTTTGAACAAGTTTCCATACATAATTTAATGCATGTATAGTTCTACGTCGTCGCAATGGTGTTCTCCTTTAGGATGGAGGACTTCCCTCCTGAACCATCCAGCTAGTTCCTCTTGAAGTGGTCGGAAGCGAGCTTCTGGACTAAGCATCGACCAGAGGTTATTCCTCTGAGCATTGAGATCACTCGGAACGCGCTCAGAGGTGTATCTCCGGATCATCTCACAGACATAGTATCCACACAGATTGGTTCCCGGTGGCTGCATATCGCTACCATTCTTAGCCTTTGACCGCATGAAATTTAGCTCTTTCTTGAATTCACCGACCTTTGTATCTGCGAACCGTCTCCAAACCCTACGAGGCAAAGAAAATTAAATGAACAAGAGAGTTATTAGTTAATTACTTGAAGCTTAATTAGGAAATGAACGAAATAGGCCGATCGATATAGAGCGCAAATGAATGAAAACAATTACTTTTGAATCATTTGTCTCATGTCGGCCCACTCCGCCTTATCCATATCCAGAGAGTCGTGGATGAGACATTCTGATTTGTCAACTTTAATTACTAGCAGAATCCAGTGGAACTCATGGACACGATACATGCACAGTACGTCATGCATAACTCATCGATTAGCCGGCCACATACCATGCATGGAGTAAACAAAAGAGAATGTGCTCAAGACATAAACACTCACCCAAAATGGTAAGAAAATAGAATATCACTTTTGAGTTCCTGCTTATCAAGAAACCGCCACAGGTCTTTCTCCACGTCGGCGGGGTGATGCTTTAACGTATATCCATTAACGATGTGTGGGTCAATGAACCCAACATCATGGATGCTCCTTACTCTGCATTCCTTAATCTTCAATCTGCATGTATAATAGCGGACACAACAATATAGTTAGGACATATATATATATATAGTGCAGGCAATATGAACGAGATGGGGTAGAAATAAATCACTTACAGAACGTAGCAACTGATGATAGATTTGTCGAGCTCGCGCAGATTGAAAAGCTGGAACAATTCACTCAGATGAATTTGTACACAGTATTGTTTGAAGTGATGCTCATATCCAACTTCCGCATAAATATAATCTTTGGCGTTTTTATGTTTTATGTAACCCTTGTACCAGTTCAGCAGACCTTTCATTTATGGAGGTAGATCCTCTTCCTGCGCAGGCTCGACGAGAGGCCCATTCTTCACATATGTAAGTACTACCTCCTTCACTGGCGCCTCATCAAGGCCTAACAGTTCACGAAGAGTAATACCTAAGTTGGCCGCTTGTTCTCCGGCACTCGTTACAGTCAATCCCTCGTGCTGCCGCAGCCTTCTATGATTTCGGGGGCATCCGGACCGGCGGCTGTCACTATAAGCGGGGCAATCGATTGTTTACTTTGTTCCCCGAGCTGGGCAACAACTCGTTTCCCGCTTTGTGCACTTTGTAATTCCGCTTTATCGGCCTCCTCATTCTTCTCCTTGAATATGCGTGCCTGATTCTTTAGTTCACGTGCATAGTCGTCAGCATTCTTCGCGGCTTGGGACGGTGCGTTCAAAAATGACTTAGCCCACTTCTTTTGCTCATCAGAAAATACTGGCTTGGGCTCGGGCTCTCTTTTCTTCTTGCAGGCCGCCTTCCATTTCTCTAAATCAGCAGTCGCGGCCGCCTCGACTTCCTCAGCACTACGTTCCCAAGGCCTCGTGGGGAGAGGCTTCAGTGATGGCTCCGGTACCTTTGTTTTCTTAGGTACGTAAGGGTCCGGGTTAATAATCCAGGACTGCTGCTTCTGCTTCTTCGCCGAAGGTGGATTGGGGGGCGGCGTCTGCTTACCCGCCCGGGGCGGACTAGGGGGCGGCGGCTGCTTACCCGCCGGAGGTGAATTGGGGGGCGGCGTCGGCTGACGTGAAGGAGGTGTAGGTGAAGCACCACCACCACCACCGCCACCACCACCACCGTAGGGGGGTGGACTTGTTGGCGCCTCGCCTGGAAACTTGATAAACTTCTTCTGCCATAGAATGAACTGGCGCTTGACATCTCCAAGTCTTTTCGCCCCTTCAGGTGTAGCAATGTCAATGTCTAGGTCCTCAAACCCTTGGACTATCTCCTCCACCGTGACACGAGCATAGCCATCTTGAATGGGGTTGTTGTGGTGGAGTGCTCTGTGGTAAAGCACTGCCGATGGCTACCTTCATGGACATGTTCCCGATAGGATAATACAGATGACATGCTTTCATCTCCTTTATATCGTCCACGGGGTAGCGAGGAGGCTCCGGTGCAGTAATTTCGACCACCAGAGGCTCCGGTGCATTAATTTCGTTCGTCGGTGCACCAGCCGGTGAGGCCTCCGTGGAAGCCACGCTGCTTCTTCTCTGCTGCTGGCTTCCGAGATCCATTGGATGATCTTCATGCTGCGCCCGAGCTGCATCTCTTTCGGCTACTAGTACACTCACGGTTTTCTTCATCACATCCATTTCCGATACCAACTGCGCCACAACATCTGCATCCCGATCCATCTTTCTCTTACGGCTTCTGTAACCGTACAGGTCATCGTTCTGGGGGAACCCTACTTTCCACGGAATGGGCCCCATGCCTCGTACACGTTCTCCGTGTTCAGGATTCCCGAGGGCTTTTGTCAGGGCGTCGTTCTCTCTGTTGAACTTGATCCTCCCCTCTTGAGCATCCCTCATTGCCTCAATAAGCTTTTGGGTGGGTTTAATTATTTTGCCCTGATAAACACACTCCCCTGTCTCCGGGTTCAGCGATCCCCCATGCCCGTACCACCAGCTTTTGGCCCTTGGGTCCCATCCCTCCGTACCTGGACGGATTCCTCGCGCCCTCAGCTCGTTCTCCATCTTCTCCCACCTAGGCTGCCAAAAGCGATACCCTCCTGGCCCCATAATATGATTGTACTCCTTCTTGGCCGCATTATCCTTATTTTTTTCGATATTTCAAGGAACTGCTCCGATTTCTTTTGCTTCACAAATTCTGGCCAATCATGTTGCAGTTTCTCATATTGTCCTTTGAAATCCGGAGTCTTGCCCTGCTTGACAAAGTCATGGGCTAGATTTTGCTTGTATTTCTGGAATGCGTTGGACATCTTAGAAAGAGCGAACTGTTTGACTAGCTTGCACCTCTCCTTGTTTTCCTGAATCTTGTTACCCTTCTTATCGTATTTGCGGTATTCCGGAGGTAGAACGAAATGTTCCATAAGCTTGTTGAAGCAATCTTTTTTTGTTCTCTTATCGACAAAAGTGAAACCAAGACGTGCCTTCTTTGGCTCATTCCACTCCTGGACGGTGATCGAGACGTTGTCTCTAACAACGGCTCCGCATTGGCTGATAAACTTGGTGGTGTTCTTGCTGGGCTCCAGCGGCCTGCCGGTTGCTTCCTCGACAACCTCGATGGTGCATGTTTCTCCTGGTTTCATCGTCTTGGTTGCGCCACGCTTTGACGACGTACTCGATTTTTTCGACGATCCGGCCGAGGGCTAAAATAAGAAAGAGAGTCGCGCGCGTTAGTACACACATATTTATTCAAATCAGTTAGTTTGTATCACCAGAGGCTCAATGTATATATATACCTCGGCGCCGGAGGTGGTTGCTACTTCCAATTGAAGATCGTCGTTTATCGACGTTTCTTCGGCATCATCTTGCTGACGGCGCCCTTCATCTTCACCCTCAAGGTTCAGATAAGAAGAGATATCATCTTCTTCTTGTCCGGTCGGCACATATAGAATATCGCCTTTTATGATGCCGAACATATGGTCTTCAAGGTCCGGATCATAGTTGTCCATAATCGGGTCAGCTCTATCGTCCGCCATATGTCAGTCCTGAAAACATGTAGTCAAAACAAATTAATTAAGTGAAGAAGGGGGCGGTGGCGAAAGGGGGGCGGCAGTGGCGAAACGGGGCTGCGGTGGCGAAAGGACGGTGGCGGTGGCGAAAGGACGGTGGCGGTGGCGAAAGGGTCCGGATCATAGTTGTGCGCCGCCCCTCGCCACCCCCTCCGTATACGCGCGGCGTCGGTGTGCGCACGTTTCTCTCTCTCTCTGTCGGTGGTACGATTGTTCTACTATTTTTGGGAACAACGTATACGCCACATGGTGGCGGTGGCGGTCGTCATCGTTGCGGTGAGTTCATTAAATTAATTATTTTTGTTCACTAAGTTGCGGTAACTTTTATTTATTTTTGTTCACTAAGTTAACTAAGAATCATTAAGTTAATTTTTAGGTTAATTAAGTTCATTAAGTTAATTTTATTGGTAATTAAGTGAATTAAGTTAAAATTAACAAGAAAATAAAAGGGACTTTTTTTGTTAAGTAATTTTTTTTGTTAAGTACTTCTTTTTAATTGCGGTACTTTATTTTGTTAAGTACTTTTTTTGCTATGTGTACTTAGTTACAAATTAAAAAAACAAAAAAAAAAACAAAAAAAGGGACGGCCAGGTGCCCCTGGCGCGCCCTTTTCTCCTTCTTCCTTCCCTCTTCGATCCGTACGGCGCGTGCGGCGTGCGGCCGGCGGTCGACCGGCCGGCGGCCAGAAGGGCGGCGGCGCTGCGGTCAAAAACAACGGGCGGCGGCGCGTGCGGGCGGCGGTCTACGTATATCGTCGGAGAGATCGAAGAACGCACACCGGGCGGGCGGCGCGGCCGCGCGCGGCGCGAGAGAGAAGGACGACGGCGTCGTCGAGACGTACACGCGGTGCGAGAGAGAGGACGTCGACGCGCGCGAGAAGAGGGTGGCGGCGCGCGGCGGCGTCGTCGTTGGCGGCGGGCGGGCGGCGGCGTCGATCGGCGGCGTCGCCTGGCAGAGAAATCGCGCGGAGAAGACGAGAATGGAGGCGACGGTTCGGGCACGATTACTTATAGCCCCCCCCTTTAGTCGCGGTTGGGGAGGCGACCCGAGACTAAAGGGTAACCTTTAGTCGCGGTCGCCTCCCCAACCGCGACTAAAGGGTATTTCGGCTGGTTTTTCGCTCCCACAAGAAGAATTCTTAGTCGCGGTTGGCCTGGCCAACCGCGACATGAAAATACTTTTCTTTTTCAAAATCACAAAAATCAGAAAAATAAAACTAATTCAATTCAAATTCTTAAAAATACAAATAATATATCAAAAAAATCAGAAAAATAAAACTAATTCAATTCAAATTCTTAAAAATACAAATAATATATCAAAAAAATCAAAAAAATAAAACTAATTCAATTCAAATTCTTAAAAATACAAATAATATATCAAAAAAATCAGAAAAATAATATATCAAAAAATTCTTTCTTCCCGCCACTTTCTTCCCGCCACTTTCTTCCCGCCTCTTTCTTCCCGCCACTTTCTTCCCGCCACTTTCTTCCCGCCTCTTTCTTCCCGCCACTTTCTTCCCGCCTCCTGTCTTCCCGCTCCCATTTTTCCCGCCATTTGTCTCTACATATAGGTAGCCCGGCTTGGCCAGCATTATCACATCTCTACAATCTCTCATCACTCTCTCATGGCTTCCACCGCACCCACTCTAACCTACCAGCAGGTGGAGGAGCTTTGCGCCTCGAACTACCCTTGCCCACCGGGCTACCGCGTCTCGCCGGCCGGAGCCTAAGCGCCGGCGGCGTGCCGGTCCCTCCCGTCCCTCGTGTACTGCGCGCCGGCGGCCATCACGAACGACTACTACCTCGACCTCACGCCGGAGCAGCGGATGAATCCCCGCTGGCATCCCGATAACCAGCATACTTGGGACGCCTTCTTCATCAATCGGCGTGAGAGGGCGCTCGCCAGGTATGAGGAGGACGGTCTGCCTCCTGGAAACTTCCACGAGGCCGGCCGTCGGCTATGGTGGTACGGCCGGACTCTGCAGAGCGTCATGGACTACATCACGGCCGGCGATATCCCCCGCCTGCGCTACCCTCAGTTCGAGCCACGAGCGCCGCCCGACGACAGCGACGACAGCAGCGACGACGACGCCGGCAACTTAGAAGGCGACGACTACCAGTACAACGGCGGCGGCTATGAAGACTACGAGTATGCATATTATACGCCTAGGCAGGAGTATGACTAAATCACTCCAAATTTCATGTATGCAGGAGTATGACTTAGTCACTCCAAATTTCCTGTATGCAGGAGTATGACTTAGTCACTCCAAATTTCATGTATGCAGGAGTATGACTTAGTCACTCCAAATTTCCTGTATGCAGGAGTATGACTGAATCACTCCAAATTTCATGTATCATCAGTGCTATCTCGAGTCAATTGAATCATTCGAAAATGGACACCAAACACATCACGGGTAATATAATTCACATGATTCATTCAACAAAGTTTGGTACAATAAATTATTACACATCATTTCTTCCCTTGTGTCCCTGCTTGCTTACGATTGTGCCGTATCCATGGAGCATCCTCATCATTTAACTTAATGCTTGGGTCGGTGTTCACTTTGAAGGGCGGAATTTCAGCAAACATATTATAATCTTCTGACATGTCTGTCTTGTCCTCCACTCCCACGATGTTTCTTTTCCCTGAAAGAACAATGTGGCGCTTTGGATCATCGCATGATGTACTGATCGTTTTCTTATCTTTCAGTTTCCTCGGTTTGCTACTCATGTCCTTCACATAGAAAACCTGAGCGACATCTTTCGCTAGGACGAATGGTTCGTCAAGGTAACCAAGATTGTTGAAATCCACCATTGTCATTCCGTATTGCTGGTCCACCTTTACCCCACCTCCTGTTAGCTTGAACCATTTGCACCGGAACAAAGGGACCCTAAAGGAGGGTCCATAGTCAAGTTCCCATATCTCCTCTATGTAACCATAATATGTGACCTTTTGCCCATTCTCGGTTGCTGCATCAAAGCGGACACCACTGTTTTGGTTGGTGCTCTTTTTATCTTGGACGATCGTGTAAAATGTATTCCCATTTATCTCGTACCCTTGGAAAGTCGTTATAATCGAAGATGGTGTCTTGGCCAACATGTACAGCTGATCTACAACATGATCGTCACTCATTAAATGTTTTCTCAACCAACTGCCGAAAGTCTCCATGTGGGCCTTCCTAATCCAGGATTCAAAGCTTCCTGTGGTTGTCCGAGCGTAAAATATTCTTGTGTTTCTCAAAGTACGGAGCCACCAAGCTGGAATTGGTCGAACCGTGTGGTGTGCTTCACTGTGAGAATGGCCGTCCATACATATCGTTGATTTCCTTCCGATCGTGCCTTTTCCACTTAGTCTCCCCTCATGCCGCGATCGAGGAAGACCAATCGGCTTAAGGTCAGGAACAAAGTCAACACAAAACTCAATTACCTCCTCATTTCCATAGCCCTTGGCGATGCTTCCTTCTGGCCTAGCACGGTTACGAACATATTTCTTTAATATTCCCATGAACCTCTCGAAGGGGAACATATTGTGTAGAAATACAGGACCGAGAATGGAAATCTCATCGACTAGGTGAACCAGGAGGTGCGTCATAATATTGAAGAAGGATGGCGGGAACACCAACTCGAAATCGACAAGACATTGGATCACATCGTTCTCGTAACCGTGGTAGAACTTCTGGATTGATTACCTTCTGAGAGATTGCATTGAGGAATGCACATAGCTTCACAATGGCTACTCGAACATTTTCCGGCAGGAGCCCCCTCAAAGCAATCGGAAGCAATTGCGTCATAATCACGTAGCAGTCGTGAGACTTCAGGTTTTGGAACTTTTTCTCCGCCATGTTTATTATTCCCTTTATATTGGACGAGAATCCTGACGGGACCTTCATACTGCTCAGGCATTCAAAAAAGATGACCTTCTCTTCTTTGGTCAGAGCGTAGCTGGCACGACCTTGAAACCGTTCCGGATGCCGGTCATCAGGGTCTTTCAAACTTTGCTGGTCCTGCCGTGCTTCCTTTGTATCATTTGACTTCCCATACACGCCCAAGAAGCTTAGGATGTTCACGCAAATATTCTTCGTAACGTGCATCACGTCGATTGCAGAGCGGACTTCTAGGACTTTCCAATATTCTAGCTCCCAGAATATAGATTTCTTCTTCCACATGGCTGCGTGCCCGTCACCTCCCTTCGGAACTGATTGTCCGACAGTACCCTTTCCAAAGATGACTTTCAAATCCTTGAACATGTCAAATACCTCAGCACCAGTGTGTTCCACAGCTTCGGCCGGTGATCTGCCTTGCCGTTGTAATGCTTGCCTTTCTTTCTTACTGGATGACCTTTCGGAAGAAATCGACGATGCCCAAGGTACACGTTCTTCTTACAATTTGGCAAATGTACACTTTCAGTCTCATGTAAGCAGTGCGTGCATGCATTGTATCCCTTATTTGACAGTCCCGAAAGGTTACTAAGAGCAGGCCAATCGTTGATGGTTACGAAAAGCAACGCTCGTAGGTCAAATTCCTCTTCTTTGTGCTCATCCCACACACGGACACCAGGTCTGCCCCACAGCTGTAAAAGTTCATCAACTAATGGCCTTAGGTACACATCGATGTCGTTGCCGGGTTGCTTCGAACCTTGGATGAGCACTGGCATCATAATGAACTTCCGCTTCATGCACAACCAAGGAGGAAGGTTGTAGATGCATAGAGTCACGGGCCAGGTACTATGGCTGGAGCTCTGCTCACCAAAAGGATTCATGCCATCCGTACTTAGACCAAATCTTATGTTCCTTGCGTCAGCTGCAAAATCTTTGAACTCTCTGTCGATCTTTCTCCATTGCGTTCCATCTGCGGGGTGTCTCAACTCCCCGTCCGACTTACGGTCCTCTTTGTGCCATCGCAACAACTTGGCATGCTCTTTGTTCCTGAACAGACGTTTCAACCGTGGTATTATAGGAGCATACCACATCACCTTGGCGGGAACCCTCTTCCTGGGTTTACGGCCCTCAACATCGTCATCGGGTCATCGCCTCTGATCTTATAACGCAATGCAGTGCATACCGGGCATTCATTCAAATTCTCGTATTCACCGCGGTAGAGGATGCGGTCGTTGATGCATGCATGTATCTTCTAACCTCTAAACCTAGAGGGCAGACAACCTTCTTTGCTTCGTACGTACTGGCGGGCAACTCGTTATTCTTTGGAAACATATTCTTCAATATTTTCAGCAAGTTTTCAAATGCCGAGTCAGCTACACCTGCTTGTGCCTTCCATTTCAGCAAATCCAGTGTGCAGCCCAGCTTTTTCAGACCATCATCGCATCCGGGGTACAGCGCCTTCCTGTGATCCTCTAACATGCGATCCAAATTCTCCCTCTCTTTTTCAGTTTCGCAGCGTCTCCGTGCATCAGCAATGGTCCGACCAAGATCATCAACGGGATCATCACGTGCCTCTTCTTCACCTTCCCCTTCACCTTCCCCTTCACCTTCAGCATCCTCCATGAAAGTATCACCGAAATGAGCAAGATAGCTTTCATCGATGAAATCATCCCCTTCTTCATCTTCTTCCATTATAACCCCTCTTTCTCCATGCTTGGTCCAACAATTATAGCTTGGCATGAAACCGTGCCGAAGCAGGTGCATGTGAACATCTCTTGAGGAAGAGTAACCCTTCTGATTCTTACAGTTAACACATGGACAGATAACAAAACCCCCCTGCTTGTTCGCATTAGCCACTACGAGGAAATCTTTCAAACCCGTACTGAACTCGCCGGAGAGTCGGTTACCGTACATCCATTGTCGATTCATCTGCATTATTATAATATAAAATATATAATTAATCATCATGCATTTGTTAAACTAACTAGCTACAAACAATATAAATTAAACAATGAACTACACACATGCATATTTTGTCAATGACACATCAAAGGTTCAAGTTGCTAACCGCGATCGAGGAGGAAAAAATAAATGAGAAAGCTCAAGTGTGGCTCCAACACTTCATATCATGTTTGTTTCATGCTCTTGGGGCATTTCATCAAACACCTTATGTGCATAAGAGGAACCAAAAGCAAACCTAACACCCACTTGTGAAGTTTGTGAAGAGAATGGCTCCAAATGGCTAAGTGTTGGCTGCTGGATGGGTATATATAGGGGAGGGGCTTTAGTCCCGGTTGGCCTGGCCAACCGCGACTAAAGGCCTTCGGGCACCTTTAGTCGCGGTTGGCCTGGCCAACCGCGACTAAAGCCCCCCACGTGCACCAGCTGGTCACCGAGCGCCCTGGGCCCAGGCCTTTGGTCGCGGTTCGCCTCCAGAACCGCGACTAAAGGTCCCATTAGTCGCGGTTCCTATAGCTTCGCGACTTATGGGGCTGGACGGAAGCCTGTTTTTCTACCAATGTGGGTATTATACTCATATAAAGAAGCGCGGGTCTCGTCCATCGTTGCTGGGAGCATGAGATTTCTTCGACCAGATCCCAGTGTACCATTATTTGCCGCACAGCCGATCTATCATGCTTACACGCGAAGTAAGCATTGTTGACTTGTTGTACCGGCTGGCTTTCATCCAGTTCAACAGGAGCTCGTGATTGATTTATCCCAATTCCCAAGAGTGGCACACGTAATTTATTAAGCTTTTTTTCATGGAATGTAATTTCTTAAACTTGCAGAAATTAGTTTTCCTTGTAGACCGGATGTTTGCACTCTATGATTTACTACACGGAAGGAAAACGATTGTATTCCCCCGGGGATCACGCTCCGCGCATCCTCCAGGTGCGTGGCCGTTGGATCAGCTCCATCACTTGGACGTGCTAGCTTCTGACCCGCGAGACAGGTCATGGGTGGGGGCCACCACAACCTTATCGTCTCCATCTTCTCTTCTTTTCGTTCTCGCACCGGAATTCCTCTGGCACCTTCTCGTGGCGCACAGTCCCGATCCCCAATCCAACTGCCCCATACGGCCGCCTCTTTGCTCGCAAGGAACGTCGTCGACGAGTCGTCGCCGGAGAGAGTAGGGCCCTCTCGCCAGTTCCCGTCCGCAAACGCCTCCGGGCCTCATCTACCCGCTAGAGCCGCCGCGGCCTCGTCATCGTCGGTCGTCCCCCATGGAGATCCGCCTGCCGTCCCCCACGGTGGTGGCGCAGCGGCCCATGGTTGGTCGTCCATGAAGCTCCATCTGTTGTGCGGTTGTTTCTTCCTCTCACCGTCGCCGACCTCCCTCTCGTCAACCTCCCCGGTCGGCGTTGTTCCCCGGCCTCCGCACCTTGGTCCCTGAGCTGACCGACGCAGCTAGAGGAGGAGGGTGCATCTGCTTTTGCCGCGGCGGCTGGTGTCTATGGAGGCACTGAGCGGTGTGAGGGGCGGCAGGAAAGTCGCGAGGCCTTCTCTTGCTGCAAGGTAGGCGACACTGCTCGTGGGTTGGTGCCCGTGCTACCTCGTTTCGCAGCTGTGCTTCCATGTCTGGGCATCGGTGCTACTGTCGGTGTGCGATTGTGTTGTCGTAGGTGGGCAACTGTCCTGCAAGGAGTGTACGGTGGCTGCTGGAGGTGCTGCAATGAGTGTACGGCGGCCACGCGGAGCTGCTGCAGGTATGCGAGGTCACCAGTTGGACCTTCTTCCATGCGGCGGTGGTGCTACTATGCTAAAATAGTATAACTTATTCGCTACAACTGTTATGCAATGTTGCTAAAAAAACATAATTTATTTGCTACGAGATTTGCGACCTAGGAATAAATTATTTGCTACAACATTTTTACGGTTTTGCTACAATTGCAAAATATGTTTGCTACTGGGGTCTCTGGCGAGGTCTCCGGTGAGTTCTACGGTGAGTTCCTCGTCGATGTCTTCGACGATAAACATTTTTGCTACAATAACACAATTTTTTGCTACGTGCTCTACGGCGAGATCTCCGGCGAGATTCTAGTGGTCTGTCCGGCGAGCTCAGCCTCTTTCTTTTATTTCGTGGGTGAACCATTTTTTGCTACACTGAAGTAAAAATGGGATTTTTTTTTGCTACCCGGCAGCAAAAAGGACACGTATCAGCACGGGAACCAGGGGCTGGGAAATCAAATCCCCCGGGGGATTCCTAGCACTGTCCTACACGGAATATTACTATACCCCCCAAAGTAGTATATCCAGGTTTACAAATGCATGTAATTTTTCCAGACCAGCAGAAACATTCAAGGAATTGTTTTGTGCATAATTATACATGCATGCAATATGCATGTATCTTTCTGCAGTTTAAAATGACCGCCAATTCACAATGAAAATGCAGCTTATGTTGAGTCTCCAAGCATGTAAGTATGAGTCCAAAAAACATACTTGTGATTATTTTACCTAGAATGGTTTTTGAGGCGACACGTGATCGTGAATCTAAAACTTTCTCTTAGAATTGTGATTTATAGATTTGGAAAGAAATTATAACTGCGTATAAAAAATAGTTGATTAACAAAGAGAAATCCATTTTAACTCATAGGTGTAGAATGCACCCAGTGTGTTAAAACGTGTTGCAAAAAAATCTGAAAAAATATATTAGAATGTAATCTAAACATTCTACGGTCGCACACACACAATTTCCCAGAAATTTTTTATTTTATTTTTGTGGCTTGTGTAATTTTTTAGTTGCTCCAGAATAGCTTTTTTAGAGACATGTTTTCTCTTTTTTATGGATCACAAAAAAGTTACCTTCTCGCGAATTTTTTTGCGCGAACAGTACAATATCGGGATGTACATCGTGATTTTTTGATCCAATTTTCTTAACATTTTAAATTTTGTTTAAAATACATTAACAAAAAGAAAAATAAAAGAGTAGATCATTAAAAAGAAAAGATAATAAAAATTTGAAAATATAGTGAAAGGGCAAACTAAGGCTAGGTTGACTTTCAATTAAGATATGGGCCGTAAAAGTTATAGTTGACTTTTTTCTCCCAATGCAACGCATGGGCATCTTTACTGGAATTCCCTTTCTGGTGATCCGCGCGGCGCGCCTAGCAGGCTAACCATTTGAGCTACTCATCATTCGCGTTACAAATAGAGAAGAATTCTTTTTGTACTATCGAATGTACATGTTAGAAACGTACAAATATAAACTTTTTTCCGCAAATTCCTTTTTGTGATTTTTTCATTTGTATCAGTTATTTTCGATTGCTTAAATTTATCCTAGCTATGCAAAAAAATTCAATTCCCTTTATACAATTCCCTTTTCAATTCCATTTTGTACAATTCCCATTTTTTTATTACTATGTAAGCTAATTCATGTTTCTTATAACCAACTATTATAATTCCCTTTTTCGGGCTTGTGGTTTTTAGGGGGGGAGGGGGGGGGGGGGGATAACGGGTGGGAGATTCACTTGCAACTCAAATGAACTACCACTTGCTACTCAAAGTAAGTACCATTTTTTAAGTTGTAAGGTAAAAAAAAAGTTGCTAAAATATTCTAAATTAAAATAAACTTTTAGGGTTGCTAGATATTTATATTTACTTTTGATAGATAACGTGCACCGAGTTGATAACTTCTATACAAACAAAAAGGAGTCTCTAAAATATTTTAAATGAAATTAATTTTTTTAGGGTTGATAGTTATTTATATTACTATTGATAAATAATGGGTCACCGGGTTGATAGGTCGCAAACTAAAAAGGATTCACTAAAATATTCTAAATGAAATAATTTTTAGGGTTGGTAGTTATTCATATTTACCGGTGATAAATAACGGGACACCGGGTTGATAGCTTGTAAATTAAAAAAAATAGATAAACATTCTAAATAAAATAAATTTTAGGGTTGATAGTTATTTATTTTTACCATTCATAAATAACGGGTCACCGGGTTGATAGTTTGCAAACTAAAAAAAGGTCACTAAAATATTCTAAATGAAATACGTTTTAGGGTTGGTAGTTATTCATATTTACCGGTGATAAATAACGGGACACCGGGTTGATAGCTTGTAAATTAAAAATAATAGATAAACATTCTAAATAAAATAAATTTTAGGGTTGATAGTTATTTATTTTACCATCGATAAATAACGGGTCACCGGGTTGATAGTTTGCAAACTAAAAAGGGTCACTAAAATATTCTAAATAAAATATTTTTTAGGGTTGGTAGTTATTCATATTTGCCGGTGATAAATAACGGGGCACCGGGTTGATAGTTTGTAAATTAAAATAATCGCTAAATATTCTTAAAAAAATACTTTTTAGGGTTGATAATTATTTATTTTTATCATTGATAAATAACGGGTCACCGGGTTGATAGCTTGTAAATTAAAAATAATCGCTAAATATTTTTAAATAAAATACTTTTTAGTGTTGATAGTTATTTATTTTTACCGTTGATAAATAATGGGGTACCGGGTTGATAGCTTGCAAACTAAAAAAATAGTCACTAAAATATTGCAAATGAAATCAACTTTTTAGGGTTGATAGTTATTTATATTTCCCGTTGATAAATAACGGGGCACCGGGTTGATAGCTTTGTAAACTAAAAAAAACGCTAAATTATGCTAAATAAAATTAGCATTGGTAGTTATTTACATTTTCCGTTGGTAAATAACGGAGCACTAGGTTGATAGCTTGTAAACTAAAAAAAGAGTTGATAAAATATTCTTAATGAAATTAGCTTTTTGGGGTTGGTAGTTATTTATATTTATCGTTGATAAATAACGAGAAAACGGGTTAATAGCTTATAACTAAAAAAATCATTAAAATATTCTAAAGAAAATTAACTTTTAGGGTTGGTAGTTATTTATATTTACTGTTCATAAATAACGGGGCACGGGGTTGATAGATTGTAAGCTAAAAAAAATTGCTAACATATTTTAAATGATATTAACCTTTTAAAGTTGGTACTTAATTATTTTTACTGTAGGAAAAATGCCCAAAATGCAAATACCCGTGTTGATAAGTTTTATGAATTTTACTTCTGCCAGGTTACTGATGATGTATAAAATTCGTCCGTCTCCAACCTTTGCATGAAGTGTTCAGTTGAGGAGCTGGTCCGGCCTGGTCTCCTCTAAAATTGCCACTGTACCGATTCGTTCAGTCGTTTATTTTTCCTCCTCTAGCCGAGAGCAAGAGTAGAGAAATGCTCTGCCGCGCGTGAAACAAGCCGCGTCTATCGCCACGCCGGCGCTCCTCCTGCGCGCCTCCCGCCGTCAGCTAGCCTCCGGCCAGGCCCCCGCCGCGAGGAATCCCTCTGCGCGCCTCTGCCCAGGCCCCCGCCGCGAGCAACCGTTTCGCGCGCCGCCCGCCGCCGGCAGCTCCCCTCCAGCTAGGCAGCCCCGATCTTCGAGGCTCCGGCAACCGGATCCGCCGTCCTCCTGCATCCGGTGGGACGCCGTAGTAGTTGCAGCTGGCTGGAAAGAAGAGCATGTGCCACCGCCATGGCTGTTGGGTTGGGAGCGTGCGATTTGGAAAGATAGGGTTCACTCGTTAGTTGCTTGTATCGTGTACGGTGAGCACTTGCTGGGCCATGTTTCTCTTTGGGCTGGAAAAAAAGGAAACGAGCTGGGCTACATAAGTATAATTTTGTACAAGTACATAATCAACTACTACCTCCGTCCAAAAATAAGTGTCTCAGTTTTGTCTAGATACGGATCTTAGTTGATACATATGAAAAAGTTAAGGCACTTACTTTTGAACGGAGGGAGTACTACAAATATTTTTATGATCAAACAAGCAACTTATGTCCTACCCACACGAAATGTGAGCGTGTCCCTTATCCTACCCACCACGTCCTGGGCTTCCCCATGGGCTTCTCTTTCTCTGTTGGTACCGATGGAATCCATCCAGAGACAAACATAGCTTCAATAATAGTCCCACATCGTTCCTGTAGGATGTGTCTCACCGGTTTATATACATTTGATTTGCCTGGAATATCAGGAAAGTGAATCAAGAACCAGAGCGGCAAGTGGAGCATGACCAAGAGGATTACCGGAGGGAACGAGGAAGAGTGAGCGGGTTTCGAAAACAGGGACTCGAACGTGAGCTTGGCGCCTGTAGGTGCCAAAAAAGAGCGAGCTCCCAACGCCCGAGACTAAGTCCAGCTGTACGTGTGCGAACGTGATGTCCCTAAAGGCTGTGGTGGAGATTTGGGATGCTGAGCCTTTCTCACACGCCTGTTTATTTTTATTTATTTCTCTAAAACTTTTTTGACCAAATACGAAGCAAAAAAAGGGTTTTACACTTCAAATATAGGAGGTGATAATTTTAACAATAAATTTGGATTCTACCCATTTTGCAAATTTTTTCATATGGACCAAGTCGCTTCTAGATTTGGACAAAATTACCATCCTTACCACCGGAAAATTGAAAAAAAATCAATAATTTGTTTGTCATGTGTAGACAGGCTGCACTTGCGACTCACACGTTGGGTATAGGAAACATATCAGGCGGGAAATAGGTGGCCGATAGGCTGCTCGCTATGGGTGGCTGGCAACATGTGACAACAACCAAACCTTCTAAGTGCGGCACTGCCATAATGTAGAAGTAGACCTCGAGGTCCCCGTGCCTCGTCCTCCCTCCCATGGTGCTCCAGCTACCAGAGAACCGATGCAAAATAATTTCCAGCACACATTGGTCCCATGCATGGCTGTAGTGTCAATCGGCTTTGGGCCAAAATTCAACTACGCCGATGTTTTTCAACGAATTTTTTTTTCCCGGTGCAACGCACGGGTATGTTTCCTATAATACCTTATAACCATTTGTAGTGTAGAGAATTCATGCCACCAAGCCTAACATCGCGACGCACGATGGCGCGAGCTCACTGCCGCCGTTGGGAGCTAGCCCAAGTGTGTGCTCGCCATCTCCAGGGCCGGTCCTGAGGCTTTGTGGGCCTGGGGCGAAGCTAGGGTCTAGGGCCCTTAATATCAATGTAACAACGAAATCGTTAAAAAAGACCGACCTTCGCGAAGGGAAGGAAACTCGTTCCGCACGTGACAAGTGCAGGGCCGGTCCTAAGAATTTAGAGGCCCGGGGCGAAATCAAAGCACGGGGCCCTATAAATACTAAAATTGTTGATATACTTATTCCCTTCTATGTAAATTTTATTAACTTTATCTAAATTTGGATGTACAAAGTTAAGATAAGTTTCATGTGAGGGAAGGAGTACAATAATGCATATTATTTTGAAGAATTGTTCTGGCATTAATAGGTGCAAAGCCATGGTGATAATATACAAATATTGACGGTAACGATTACCTTGTAAACTCTACCCGGAAACTATTTGCAACTGCGCTACCACGAAAGCCGTGGGCGCAGTGCGATCTCCTCTGGCTTCTCAATATTGTCATAGAACATTGTTGGAGATATGCCCAAGAGGCAATAATAAATGGTTATTATAATATATCTTTGTGTTTATGATAATGTTTACATACCATGCTATAATTGTATTAACCGAAACATTGATACATGTGTGTTATGTAAACAACAAGGAGTCCCTAGTAAGCCTCTTGTATAACTAGCTTGTTAATTAATAGATGATCATAGTTTCATGATCATGAACATTGGATGTTATTAATAACAATGTTATGTCATTATGTGAATGATGTAATGGACACACCCAATTAAGCGTAGCATAAGATCACGTCATTAAGTTATTAGCTATAAGCTTTCGATACATAGTTACCTAGTCCTTTCGACCATGAGATTATGTAAATCACTTATACCGGAAGGGTACTTTGATTACATCAAACGCCACTGCGTAAATGGGTGGTTATAAAGGTGGGATTAAGTATCCGGAAAGTATGAGTTGAGACATATGGATCAACAGTGGGATTTGTCCATCCCGATGACGGATAGATATACTCTGGGCCCTCTCGGTGGAATGTCATCTAAATTAGCTTGCAAGCATATGAATGGTTCATAAGAGACCACATACCACGGTACGAGTAAAAGAGTACTTGTTAGGAGACGAGGTTGAAGAAGGTATAGAGATACCGATGATCAAACCTCGGACAAGTAAAATACCGCGTGACAAAGGGAATCGGTATCGTATGTAAATGGTTCATTCGATCACTAAGTCATCGTTGAATATGTGGGAGCCATTATGGATCTCCAGATCCCGCTATTGGTTATTGGTCAGAGAGAGGTCTCAACCATGTCAACATAGTTCGTGAACCGTAGGGTGACACACTTAAGGTTTGATGTCGTTTAAGTAGATATGGAATATGGAATGGAGTTCGAAGTTTTGTTTGGAGTCTCGGATGGGATCCAGGACATCATGAAGAGGTCCGGAATGGTCCGGAGAATAAGATTCATATATAGGAAGTCATATTGCAAGTTTGGAAATGATCCGGTGCATTTATGGTAGATTCTAGAAAGTTCTAAAAAAGTCCGGAAGAAATCACCATGGAAAGTGGAGTCCCGGAGGGACTCCACCTTGCATGGCCAGCCAAACCCTAAAGGGTGGAGTCCCAGGTGGACTCCACCATAGGTTGCCGGCCACCCCACCTAAGGGAAAGGTGGGAGTCCCACCTTGGGTAGGACTCCCCCTTGAGTAGGTTTCCCACCTATGGGAGGTTTTGTTGTTGGGGTCTTATTCGAAGACTTGGACTACAACTCTTGGGGATTTCCACCTATATAATGAGGAGGAGAGGGAGGGGCAGCCACTCTTGGCCGCACCACCTAGGGCTGCCCATGGCCAGCGCCCTAGCCACCCCCTCTCCCCAAACCCTAGCCTCTCCTCCTCCACATAATACTCCCGCTGCGCATAGGCGAAGCCCTGCCGGAGTTCTCTGATACGTCTCCAACGTATCGATAATTTCTTATGTTCCATGCCACTTTATTGATGATACCTACATGTTTTATGCATACTTTATATCATGTTTATGCATTTTCCGGCACTAACCTATTAACAAGATGCCGAAGAGCCGCTTCTTGTCATTGTTTTTGGTTTCAGAAATCCTAGTAAGGAAATATTCTCGGAATTGGACGAAATCAACGCCCAGGATCTTATTTTTCCACGAAGCTTCCATAACACCTGGGGAGAAACGAAGTGGGGCGACGAGGCGGCGACACGCCAGGGCGGCGCGGCCCACCCCCTGGCCGCGCGGCCCTGTTGTGTGGGCCCCTCGCGTCGCCCCTAAACCTATCTCCTCCGCCTACTTAAGCCTTCGTCGATAATAACTCCAGTACCGAGAGCCACGATACGGAAAACCTTCCAGAGACGCCGCCGCCGCCAATCCCATCTCGGGGGATTCAGGAGATCGCCTTCGGCACCCTGCCGGAGAGGGGAATCATCTCCCGGAGGACTCTTCACCGTTATGGTCGCCTCCGGAGTGATGAGTGAGTAGTTCACCCCTGGACTATGGGTCCATAACAGTAGCTAGATGGTCGTCTTCTCCTAAATGTGCTTCATTGTCGGATCTTGTGAGCTGCCTAACATGATCAAGATCATCTATCTGTAATGCTACATGTTGTGTTTGTTGGGATCCGATGAATAGAGAATACTATGCTATGTTGATTATCAATCTATTATCTATGTGTTGTTTATGATCTTGCATGCTCTCCGTTATTAGTAGAGGCTCTGGCCAAGTTTTTGCTTGTAACTCCAAGAGGGAGTATTTATGCTCGATAGTGGGTTCATGCCTCCATTAAATCTGGGACAGTGACAGAAAGGAAAGTTCTAAGGTTGTGAATGTGTTGTTGCCACTAGGGATAAAACATCGATGCTATGTCTAAGGATGTAGTTGTTGATTACATTACGCACCATACTTAATGCAATTGTCTATTGTTTACAACTTAATACTGGAAGGGGTTCGGATGATAACCTGAAGGTGGACTTTTTAGGCATAGATGCATGCTGGATAGCGGTCTATGTACTTTGTCGTAATGCCCAATTAAATCTCACAATACTCATCATATCATGTATGTGCATGGTCATGCCCTCTTTATTTGTCAATTGCCCAACTGTAATTTGTTCACCCAACATGCTTATTCTTATCGGAGAGACGTCTCTAGTGAACTGTGGACCTCGGTCCATTCTTTTACATCGAATACAATCTACTGCAATACTTGTTCTACTGTTTTCTGCAAACAATCATCATCCACACTATACATCTAATCCTTTGTTACAGCAAGCTGGTGAGATTGGCAACCTCACTGTCACGTTGGGGCAAAGTAATTTGGTTGTGTTGTGCAGGTTCCACGTTGGCGCCGGAATCCCTGGTGTTGCGCCGCACTACACTTCGCCGCCATCAACCTTCAACATGCTTCTTGACTCCTACTGGTTCGATAAACCTTGGTTTCTTAGTGAGGGAAACTTACTGTTGTACGCATCACACATTCCACTTGGGGTTCCCAACTGTCGCGTGTTGTACGCGTGTCAAGCTAAATTTCTGGCGCCGTTGCCGGGGAGATCAAGACACGCTGCAAGGGGAGTCTCCACTTCCAATCTCTTTACTTTGTTTTTGTCTTGCTTTACTTTTATTTAGTACTTTGTTTGCTGCACTAAAACAAAACACAAAAAAATTAGTTGCTAGTTTTACTTCATTTACCGTCTTGTTTGCATTCTCCATATTAAAAACACAAAAAAAAAATTTATTAGTTACTTGCATTTTACTTTTGTTACCATGTCTAGCTCTGCACCTGTTACTTCTTCACATGAGGAATTAGTCTTCACTTTTAAACAAGGGGATGAGGAGAGTTTTAAAGATGCTTGGTCCAGAATTTTTGATTCTTATCGTAAAGCTGAACCTCAAATGACTCTAAGTTTGCTCCTTAGTAACTTTTATTTTGGGCTTATGATTCGCTATAGATATGCCTTGGATGCTGTAGTGGGAGGAGATTTCCTTCATTGCAATGGGGATCAAGCTTTTAATGCCATAAAGAAATTGGTTGCATCACATAATTCAGCTAATAACTTTGATTCAGCTCTTATTAGCATTTATAATAGATTAAACACTGTGTATCTTGCTTGAACGAAAATTATAGCTATGTTCGTAACCGTCTTGATCAAGTTTTAGTGAACTCTGAACCTTCAATATGGGACCCTACTATTAAAGTTGTTATCGGTGGTCAAACTTTTCATGCCAATTGTGATATTATGTCTGAATTTTGCCTTATGCCCAAGAGTATTTATGAATCTTTGACACTATGGGGACTCGTTGAAGGGGGAGAAGGAATAACTCTTATTGATAACTCTGTTATAATTCCTAAGGGAATAGCCGCGGGTGTGCATACAACCATTCTTGGAAGAACAGTATCCACTGATTATCTTGTTATTAAATGTGTAGGAACAGGACAAATCACACTTGGAAGATCCCTGCTGAAACTATTGGGAGCAGTCATAAATGTGGGAGAAGGCACCCTAAAATTCACCTCTACACCGGGGGGGTAGACATGTATTCCCTAAATCAAAGAGTAAGAAAAATAATAAGAAGGGTAGGCGTAAAGCCCAAGGTAATGTTGATGCATCATCTCTTGATAATACTTGATACACACTTTATGCGCCTAGCTGAAAGGCGTTAAAGAAAAGCGCTTATGGGAGACAACCCATGATTTTACTACTGCACCTTTATTTTATATTTGAGTCTTGGAAGTTGTTACTACTGTAGCAACCTCTTCTTATCTTAGTTTTGTTGCATTGTTGTGCCAAGTAAAGTCTTTGATAGTAAGGTTCATACTAGATTTGGATTACTGCGCAGAAACAGATTTCTTTGCTGTCACGAATCTGGGCCTAATTCTCTGTAGGTAACTCATAAAATTATGCCAATTTACGTGAGTGATTCTCAGATATGTACGCAACTTTCATTCAATTTGAGCATTTTCATTTGATCAAGTCTGGTGCCTCTTAGAAATTCATCTTTACGAACTGTTCTGTTTTGACAGATTCTGCCTTTTATTTCGCATTGCCTGTTTTGCTATGCTTGATGGATTTTTCTATTCCATTAACTTTCAGTAGCTTTGTGCAATGTCCAGAAGTGTTAATAATGATTATGTCACCTCTGAACATGTAAATTTTGATTATGCACTAACCCTCTAATGAGTTGTTTTGAGTTTGGTGTGGAGGAAGTTTTCAAGGATCAAGAGAGGGAGATGATACAATATGATCAAGGAGAGTGAAAGCTCTAAGCTTGGGGATGCCCCGGTGGTTCACCCCTGCATATTTCAAGAAGACTCAAGCGTCTAAGCTTGGGGATGCCCAAGGCATCCCCTTCTTCATCGACAACATTATCAGGTTCCTCTAGTGAAACTATATTTTTATTCCATCACATCTTATGCACTTTGCTTGGAGCGTCGGTTTGTTTTTGTTTTTGTTTTGTTTGAATAAGATGGATCCTAGCATTCATTGTGTGGGAGAGAGACACGCTCCGCTGTTGCATATGGACAAATATGTCCTTAGGCTTTACTCATAGTATTCATGGCGAAGGTTGAATCTTCTTCGTTAAATTGTTATATGGTTGGAAACGGGAAATGCTACATGTAGTAATTGGTAAAATGTCTTGGATAATGTGATACTTGGCAATTGTTGTGCTCATGTTTAAGCTCTTGCATCATATACTTTGCACCTATTAATGAAGAAATACATAGAGCTTGCTAAAATTTGGTTTGCATAATTGGTCTCTCTAAGGTCTAGATAATTTCTAGTAAGGGTCGAACAACAAGGAAGACGGTGTAGAGTCTTACAATGTTTACAATATGTATTTTTTGTGAGTTTTGCTGCACCGGTTCATACTTGTGTTTGTTTCATATAACCTTGCTAGCCTAAACCTTGTATCGAGAGGGAATACTTCTCATGCATCCAAAACCCTTGAGCCAACCACTATGCCATTTGTGTCCACCATACCTACCTACTACATGGTATTTCTCCGCCATTCCAAAGTAAATTGCTTGAGTGCTACCTTTAAATTTCTATCCTCTACCTTTGCAATACATAGCTCATGGGACAAATAGCCTAAAAACTATTGTGGTATTGAATATGTACTTATGCATTTTATTTCTTATTAAGTTGCTTGTTGTGCGATAACCATGTTCCTGGGGACGCCATCAACTACACTTTGTTGAATATCATGTGAGTTGCTATGCATGTCCGTCTTGTCTGAAGTAAGGGCGATTTACCACTAGTTGAATGGTTAGAGCATGCATACTGTTAGAGAAGAACATTGGACCGCTAACTAAAGCCATGATCCATGGTGGAAGTTTCAATTTTGGACAAATATCCTCAATCTCATATGAGAAAATCAATTGTTGTTGAATGCTTAAGCATTAAAGAGGAGTCCATTATCTGTTGTCTATGTTGTCCCTGTATGGATGTCTAAGTTGAGAATAATCAAAAGCGAGAAATCCAATGCGAGATTTCTTCTTAGACCTTTGTACATGCGGCATAGAGGTACCCCTTTGTGACACTTGGTTAAAACATATGTATTGCGATGATAATCTAGGTAATCCGAGCTAATTAGGACAAGGTGTGGGCACTATTAGTATACTATGCATGAGGCTTGCAACTTGTAGGATATAATTTACATGATGCATATGCTTTATTACTACCGTTGACAAAATTGTTTCTTGTTTTCAAAACCAAAGCTCTAGCACAAATATAGCAATCAATGCTTCCCTCTGCGAAGGGACTTTCTTTTACTTTTATGTTGAGTCAGTTCACCTATCTCTCTCCACCTCAAGAAGCAAACACTTGTGTGAACTGTGCATTGATTCCTGCATACTTGCATATTGCACTTGTTATATTACTTTACATTGAGAATATCCATGAGATATACATGTTATAAGTTGAAAGCAACCGCTGAAACTTATCTTCCTTTGTGTTGCTTCAATACCTCTACTATGAATTTATTGCTTTATGAGTTAACTCTTATGCAAGACTTATTGATGCTTGTCTTGAAAGTACTATTCATGAAAAGTCTTTGCTATATGATTCATTTGTTTACTCATTACATTACCATTGTTTCGAATCGCTGCATTCATTACATGTGCTTACAATAGTATTGATCAAGATTATGATGGCATGTCACTCCAGAAATTATCTTTGTTATCGTTTACCTACTCGGGACGAGCAGGAACTAAGCTTGGGGATGCTGATACGTCTCCAACGTATCGATAATTTCTTATGTTCCATGCCACTTTATTGATGATACCTACATGTTTTATGCATACTTTATGTCATGTTTATGCAATTTCCGGCACTAACAACCAGTTGTTGTTTTCTGCTGTTTTTGGTTTCAGAAATCCTAGCAAGGAAATATTCTCGGAATTGGACGAAATCAACGCCCATGATCTTATTTTTCCACGAAGCTTCCAGAACACCTGGGGAGAAACGAAGTGGGGCGACGAGGCGGCGACACGCCAGGGCGGCGCGGCCCACCCCCTGGCCGCGCGGCCCTGTTGTGTGGGCCCCTCGCGTCGCCCCTAAACCTATCTCCTCCGCCTACTTAAGCCTTCGTCGATAATAACTCCAGTACAGAGAGCCACGATACGGAAAACCTTCCAGAGACGCCGCCGCCGCCAATCCCATCTCGGGGGATTCAGGAGATCGCCTCCGGCACCCTGCCGGAGAGGGGAATCATCTCCCGGAGGACTCTTCACCGCCATGGTCGCCTCCAGAGTGATGAGTGAGTAGTTCACCCCTGGACTATGGGTCCATAGCAGTAGCTAGATGGTCGTCTTCTCCTAATTGTGCTTCATTGTCGGATCTTGTGAGCTGCCTAACATGATCAAGATCATCTATCTGTAATGCTACATGTTGTGTTTGTTGGGATCCGATGAATAGAGAATACTATGCTATGTTGATTATCAATCTATTATCTATGTGTTGTTTATGATCTTGCATGCTCTCCGTTATTAGTAGAGGCTCTGGCCAAGTTTTTGCTTGTAACTCCAAGAGGGAGTATTTATGCTCGATAGTGGGTTCATGCCTCCATTAAATCTGGGACAGTGACAGAAAGTTCTAAGGTTGTGGATGTGCTGTTGCCACTAGGGATAAAACATCGATGCTATGTCTAAGGATGTAGTTATTGATTACATTATGCACCATACTTAATGCAATTGTCTGTTGTTTGCAACTTAATACTAGAAGGGGTTTGGATGATAACCTGAAGGTGGACTTTTTAGGCATAGATGCATGCTGGATAGCGGTCTATGTACTTTGTCGTAATGCCCAATTAAATCTCACAATACTCATCATATCATGTATGTGCATGGTTGATGCGTGTGGTTGGCACGTCCGTTGGGAACCCCAAGAGGAAGGTGTGATGCGCACAGCGGCAAGTTTCCCTCAGTAAGAAACCAAGGTTTAATCGGACCAGTAGGAGTCAAGAAGCACGTTGAAGGTTGATGGCGGCGGGATGTAGTGCGGCGCAACACCAGAGATTCCGGCGCCAACGTGGAACCTGCACAACACAACCAAAGTACTTTGCCCCAACGAAACAGTGAGGTTGTCAATCTCACCGGCTTGCTGTAACAAAGAGTTAACCGTATTGTGTGGAAGATGATTGTTTGCAGAAAACAGTAGAACAAGTATTGCAGTAGATTGTATTTCAGTAAAGAGAATTGGACCGGGGTCCACAGTTCACTAGAGGTGTCTCTCCCATAAGACAAACAGCATGTTGGGTGAACAAATTACAGTTGGGCAATTGACAAATAAAGAGGGCATGACCATGCACATACCATGCACATACATATCATGATGAGTATAGTGAGATTTAATTGGGCATTACGACAAAGTACATAGACCGCCATCCAACTGCATCTATGCCTAAAAAGTCCACCTTCAGGTTATCATCCGAACCCCCTCCAGTATTAAGTTGCAAAGCAACAGACAATTGCATTAAGTATGGTGCGTAATGTAATCAACAACTACATCCTTAGACATAGCATCAATGTTTTATCCCTAGTGGCAACAAAGACAACACAACCTTAGAACTTTCTCACACCTGTCCTGTGTCAATGCAGGCATGAACCCACTATCGAGCATAAATACTCCCTCTTGGAGTTACAAGCATCTACTTGGCCAGAGCATCTACTAGTAACGGAGAGCATGCAAGATCATAAACAACACATAGATATAACTTTGATAATCAACATAACAAGTATTCTCTATTCATCGGATCCCAACAAACGCAACATATAGAATTACAGATAGATGATCTTGATCATGTTAGGCAGCTCACAAGATCCGACAATGATAGCACAATGGGGAGAAGACAACCATCTAGCTACTGCTATGGACCCATAGTCCAGGGGTAGACTACTCACACATCACACCGGAGGCGACCATGGCGGCGTAGAGTCCTCCGGGAGATGATTCCCCTCTCCGGCAGGGTGCCGGAGGCGATCTCCTGGATCCCCCGAGATGGGATCGGCGGCGGCGGCGTCTCCGGGAAGGTTTTCCGTATCGTGGCTCTCGGCATGCGGGGTTTTCGCAACGGAGGCTTTAAGTAGGCGGAAGGGCAGGTCAAGAGGCGGCACGAGGGCCCCACACCACAGGGCCGCGCGGCCAAGGGGGGGCCGCGCCGCCCTAGGGTGTGGCCCCCTCGTGGCCCCTCTTCGTCTCTTCTTCGGACTTCTGGAAGCTTCGTGGCAAAATAGGACCCTGGGCGTTGATTTCGTCCAATTCCGAGAATATTTCGTTACTAGGATTTCTGAAACCAAAAACAGCAGAAAACAAAGAATCGGCACTTCGGCATCTTGTTAATAGGTTAGTTCCAGAAAATGCACGAATATGACATAAAGTGTGCATAAAACATGTAGATAACATCAATAATGTGGCATGGAACATAAGAAATTATCGATACGTCGGAGACGTATCAGCATCCCCAAGCTTAGTTCTGCTCGTCCCGAGCAGGTAAAACGATAACACAGATAATTTCTGGAGTGACATGCCATCATAACCTTGATCATACTATTTGTAAAGCATATGTAGTGAATGCAGCGATCAAAACAATGTATATGACATGAGTAAACAAGTGAATCATAAAGCAAAGACTTTTCATGAATAGCACTTCAAGACAAGCATAAATTAATTCTTGCATAAGAGTTAACTCATAAAGAAATAATTCATAGTAAAAGCATTGAAGCAACACAAAGGAAGATTAAGTTTCAGCGGTTGCTTTCAACTTGTAACATGTATATCTCATGGATATTGTCAACATAGAGTAATATAATAAGTGCAATAAGCAAATATGTAGGAATAAATGCACAGTTCACACAAGTGTTTGCTTCTTGAGGTGGAGAGATATAGGTGAACTGACTCAACATTGAAAGTAAAAGAATGGTCCTCCATAGAGGAAAAGCATCGATTGCTATATTTGTGCTAGAGCTTTGATTTTGAAAACATGAAACAATTTTGTCAACGGTAGTAATAAAGCATATGTATCATGTAAATTATATCTTATAAGTTGCAAGCCTCATGCATAGTGTACTAATAGTGCCCGCACCTTGTCCTAATTAGCTTGGACTACCGGATCATCACAATGCACATGTTTTAACCAAGTGTCACAAAGGGGTACCTCTATGCCGCCTGTACAAAGGTCTAAGGAGAAAGCTCGCATTGGATTTCTCGCTATTGATTATTCTTCAACTTAGACATCCATACCGGGACAACATAGACAACAGATAATGGACTCCTCTTTTATGTATAAGCATGTAACAACAATTAATAATTTTCTCATTTGAGATTGAGGATATATGTCCAAAACTGAAACTTCCACCATGGATCATGGCTTTAGTTAGCGGCCCAATGTTCTTCTCTAACAATATGCATGCTTAACCATAAGGTGGTAGATCTCTCTTACTTCAGACAAGACGGACATGCATAGCAACTCACATGAAATTCAACAAAGAGTAGTTGATGGCGTCCCAAGAACATGGTTATCGCACAACAAGCAACTTAATAAGAGATAAAGTGCATAATTACATATTCAATACCACAATAGTTTTTAAGCTATTTGTCCCATGAGCTATATATTGCAAAGGTGAATGATGGAATTTTAAAGGTATCACTCAAGCAATTTACTTTGGAATGGCGGAAAATACCATGTAGTAGGTAGGTATGATGGACACAAATGGCATAGTGGTTGGCTCAAGTATTTTGGATACATGAGAAGTATTCCCTCTCGATACAAGGTTTAGGCTAGCAAGGCTTATTTGAAACAAACACAAGGATGAACAGGTGCAGCAAAACTCACATAAAAGACATATTGAAAACATTATAAGACTCTACACCGTCTTCCTTGTTGTTCAAACTCAATACTAGAAATTGTCTAGACCTTAGAGAAACCAAATATGCAAACCAAATTTTAGCATGCTCTATGTATTTCTTCATTAATGGGTGCAAAGCATATGATGCAAGAGCTTAATCATGAACACAACAATTGCCAAGTATCACATTACCCAAGACATTTATAGCAATTACTACATGTATCATTTTCCAATTCCAACCATATAACAATTTAACGAAGGAGAAACTTCGCCATGAATACTATGAGTAGAAACTAAGGACATACTTGTCCATATGCTACAGCGGAGCGTGTCTCTCTCCCATAAAGTGAATGCTAGGATCCATTTTATTCAAACAAAACAAAAAACAAAAACAAACCGACGCTCCAAGAAAAGCACATAAGATGTGATGGAATAAAAATATAGTTTCAGGGGAGGAACCTGATAATGTTGTCGATGAAGAAGGGGATGCCTTGGGCATCCCCAAGCTTAGACGCTTGAGTCTTCTTGATATATGCAGGGGTGAACCACCGGGGGCATCCCCAAGCTTAGAGCTTTCACTCTCCTTGATCATGTTGCATCATACTCCTCTCTTGATCCTTGAAAACTTCCTCCACACCAAACTTAGAACAACTAATTAGAGGGTTAGTGACAATAAAAATTGACATATTCAGAGGTGACACAATCATTTTTAACACTTCTGGACATTGCATAAAGCTACTGGACATTAGTGGATCAAAGAAATTCATCCAACATAGCAAAGGAGGCAATGCGAAATAAAAGGCAGAATCTGTCAAAACAGAACAGTTCGTATTGACGAATTTTATCGAGGCACCAGACTTGCTCAAATGAAAATACTCAAATTGAATGAAAGTTGCGTACATATCTGAGGATCACTCACGTAAATTGGCATAATTTTATGAGTTACCTACAGGGGAACTTGAGTGCCTCCCCGCTCATCCCGCACAGGCGTGCGAGTCCCTCCTGAAGTCCGCGAGCGAGTCCGTCCAGCCAGTTGCTCTCCATGAAGGAGAAGAGGATCCTCTCAGAAGTGGGAGGCTCCATCTTGCCCCTCAAGTCAGCGGTGATGATCCACTGCAGCTCGCCTCCTGGCTGGTTCGCGATCTGCGATCCGTGGAACTCTGGGTGCGGGCGACCAAGGTGGTCGGACAGGGCGTTGAGGTCGTGCTCGAAGATCAAGCTTCCCCCATTCCCAAGCTGGTAAAACTTCGTGTTCACGGGCTCCATCTGAAAGTGAAGTAAAGGATTAAGTTAGAGAAGTGAACATGTGTGGCAAAATTTTAGTTATATTTCTAAGGAAGAGCATGACTTCTTGTTTTTCCAAAGATCTCAAGGAGAAGACAAAGATTAAAATTTTCAGAAATACTTCATTTCTTTTTGAAACTCAATTTTTCAGAACGTCCATTTCTAACTAGGGTCTCCTAAGGTCAAACAATGGCTCTGATACCAACTTGTCAACACCCGGATTTTTAAGTCCGGATGCCTATTATGTCATACATCGCAATCCCAGGAAATTGTTGTTGCGAGGCATAATAGTTAAGTATCACAGTCATCATTCATTACAAACCATAATGTCTTACAACTTGGAATCACATGATCCATATTACACAAATAGTTGACCTAATGATCAACGAACAAACACAATTTCATAGCGGAAGCGTAAGATACAAGGACTCTCTAGTCCACAGGCCAACGCTTGACGTTAGAAGCTCCTAGTTGTGGTAGACGTCCTGCTGATCGTCATCCTCGTACTGCTGCTCGGCTTCATATTCTGGCCATTTGAATAGCCAGGGACAAAGCCGTGAGTACTTTAGGTACTCGCAATCTAACACTAAAGTAAGTACTAGTATTGACATAAAGGTGTTCTAAGCTCTAAGTTTATTTGCATAAAGCCAATTTTATTTCGTAAACACTTTTGTAAACAACTCCTCAAGTGCTAACTAACTCAAGTGGGAACATTAGTGTCATTCCCACAACTCAGTTGTGATTCACAGTCAAAGTCACCGTTCAAGTTCAAGTTCAAAAACACCAGTCACAAAGATATAAATTCTGATGACGGAAACAGAATGGCCTTTCCAATTGTCCATATCCGCGGACGCGGCTATTCGAATAGTTCTACACTCTGCAGAGGTCGCACACTTGTGCCACAACATTTGATTACATCCGTCAGGGATAAAACCCTGAATAATCGTAACTCAGTACGCGGATCATCAACCGTTAACCTTTCACTTACACACCCTAGTATAGGCACCTCTCCCCATGAGCTTGGCCTCCCGGTGAAAACCAACTGTTAACCCGGGAACTGCACAGGGCTTGGCCGTACAATTCACCATCAGTTCACATCATTTCTCAACAACGGAGGCAGCCTCAAGCATAACCCCTATGACGTGTGTTCAGAGGGAACCCATACTAAGACACATAAATTTCCAGTTAAGCCCTACCCATAATCAGGTATTGTGGGGGTACTTAATATTGGAAAAGGTATCGCATCCAATCAATCATCAGTTTTTAGCCAAAGTCCCCAAGTCAACTTCAGTGTCATATTCACCTTCAAAATCTTTCAATGGAAATGACTAATCATTCCAAGGTTTTCAACCATCATCATCTCATCAACACATGTTCCCATCTAGAGTAGTCAATTTAAATTTAGCACTAGCCACTATGTGTGAGGGGTGCTAAGTATTTGCTTTGCTTCTAGGCTAAGTTTGATACTCTTGTACTAACTCCGTACTAACCTAGTAAAACATAAATCAAAGATACTTTGATAAAACAAAGGTAAATAAAGCTTGTAAAGTAAAACTGGGAAATAGGATCATAAGCATAAAGTAAATGGGGTAATGCCTTGCTCATGGTGAGCTTTGCACTTTGCAAGAGTATTATCTTGCCTTGGTTGGGAAACTGGTCAAAGTGGTCTTCTTCTTCCTGGAAGTAGACCTCCTCCTCCTCCTGGTACTCCTCGGTACTAGCGTCTAAAATACGAATACGGAGTACACAATCATCACACCAAACTAATCTATTAAACTATGCACAAACATGGTTCACACACCTAAACTAGCATCACATTTGGCTAATAAGTTGGTGGATGTGTTTTTCTTAGTATTTAAGAAAAATAATTTCCTCTCATACTAAACTTAAATGTTACTTTGAATTATTTAGAGAAATAATTTCCTCTCATTATCTTATTAAGATTTAATTTCTCTTATACATAATATGTGACCTAGGTTGACCCAAGTCAACCTCTTCACACTTAGCATTTGGAGAAAAAGATTTAAATGAGGTGAGCACCTCATACCATTTAATTCTAGCATAGCAAAGATTTAATATCACCAACAATTCCCATGGGACCTAAATAACCAGAGTCTCCACTTCATTTGGAATTGGTGGTGACAAGATTTAAATGAGGGAAAACTCCCACATAAGATTTCTTAATAGTTTTGGATAATATCTTTGACTAGAAAATGGCCATAAGGCATTTAAATCAACTAAACCATGATCATCCAAAGAAAGCATGGCATATTTTTGTAGAAACAATTAGTATAAGTGAAAAGTGAATTATTGGAGGTGGAATTAACTGAAAAGCATTTATGGTTGATTTTTAAGAATTATTATAAGGCAGAAAAGTCCCTGCCTTGTTTATTTTGTCACTTTAATTCTACAAAGGATCTAGGGTTCTATCCAGTGGCAAGGTGTAGATAATTTCATAAGGTTTCTAAAAATATAAAGTTTGCAAAAATTGGCTGAGTGGATTTGTCACAATTGAAAATCAAAGTTTGCATCAGATTGTATATTTTATCAAAAATCCAAATTTGAAATCAAATAGGTGGGCTTGCGCGGGAAAAGAACTTGGGCCGGCCCAGTACTGCGTCCAGCGCAGCGGGCCACCTGACAGTGTGGGGACCACACGTCAGTGTGTTTTAAACACCGAAACGGTACGGGGGAGGTGGACCGTAGGATTAGAGTTGGATCGGACGATCGAGGATGGCCTTCGTCTCCGGCGAGAGGGGGAACTCACCGCGACGGCGGCAGGGGGTCGGCGAGCTCGTCGGAGCTCCGGCGGTCGAGGGCGAGGTGCACAGCAACGTTGTCGACGACGGTGAAGCAGATGGAAGCAGCGGCGTCTCCAATGGCGACCTCCTGCTCCGGCGGCCTCCGTGTACTGGCGGCGGCGTCGATCTTGCGATTGGCGACCTCCGGCGGCGTATCTATGAAATTGAGGTGGCAGGGGGAGTTCTGAGGATGAGGGGAGGCGATTGGCGTGCTCAGTTTGGACGGAGGAGTCCTCCTTTTATAGCGGCTCCGAGCCAGGGCGGAGGTCATGGTGACGGTGGCTCTGGCGCGCTCCCGTCGATCAACGGCGTGGGCGAGGGCATGGCTTGGCTCAGACAGGCTCAGGGAGCGTCACGGTGTGCTCAGAACAGTTTTCGGTGGTCAAGCATAGTGGCGCGCGTCACGCGTCCGTGGGCACTGTGGCGGACGTCGTCGTCCTCCTCGACGGCGACAGGGCGCGGGAAGGCTCGTGGTGGTGTCTGGCGGGGTCCTGGTGTTGAGGCGAGTCGTCCTGCAAGCGCTGGTGGCGAGGGACGGGCTGAGGTGACGAGGCGAGGCGCGCTCTGGCGCGTCCAGGGCTGGCGCCATGCGCGTCCTGGAGCGTGTGTGTGCACGCCTGGGCGCGTCTGGCCACGTCGACGCCCGCGTGTGCACGCGTCGGGGTGACCATGGGGAGGCACGGGCAGGTTCAGGGGGGTGCAGGGAGCGTCCAGGACATGGTGGTGCATCTCTGAGGTGAGAGGGGAGAGAGAGGGCATGGGATGGCCATGCCATGCCACGGCATGGTCATGCCATTGTCATGGTGAGCAAGTGGAGAGGTTGGCAGGGCTTGGCACTGGTGCTAGGATGTGTGATGAAGCTCCAGAGCTGCAGAGAGGTCAAGGTTGGACCAAGTCCAAGTAGAAAATGAGGTATGGGCTTAATTTGATTCCCTGCATACAAGGTGTTCGACAGAATGCCCGCAAGAAAAATATTTTTGAATTTTGAAATTCTTTTTGGTGGGTTGAAAACATATAATAGATGGAGCATTTTGGTGGTGGTGGTGGTCAAAATGGAATTGATATGCAAAATCACATTTTGCATATGATCTTGTTTTTGTGAGAAAGTTCCAACTTTGCTTGCTTCCTATTTGAAATTGGTGATGAATTTGGGGTGATGGTTTTGGGCAAAGTTGTAGTGCTTGATGTTGTCTTGGATGAGGTGAAAAGGTTTGACAAAGTTTAGAAGTGGAAAAAAGAAAACCAGGGGCTCAAAGTGAGCATCAGACTAAAAATGGCTCATGTGACCATAATCACATGTGAGCTCAAAATTGCTTCAAATTTGATTTGAAAAGTGTTTGAGGGTTTCCAAAGTTGTTAATATATGTTTGGTATCCATTTACACCCAATGGTGCAAACCAAAAGGTCTATAACAAAGATTTGTAAAAATGGCCTAAGCCTTATGGGTGTGTGAAGTTGGGTTTTTATTATTTCTTTTCTATTTTCTTTTTATTTGACTTTGGGTGATCAAGTGATCATTGCTAGGGTTTTAGAGTGAGAGAGAACACATAAGCAAACATCATGGCAAGTGCACACTCAAAATAATTAATAAGGTGATCTATATGCATAAACCTATATGGTGAGAAAAGTTTTTGTTAACCCTGATTTTTGAACTCTCTCTCTTGTTCATTTTATTGAAACTTGGGATGTTACAAACCCTTCCCCCTTACAAAAGATCTCGTCCCGAGATCTAGAGAAAACTAGGTACTAAAGAGATTTGGGTATTCCTTCTTCATATCTTCCTCGCGTTCCCAAGTTGCTTCTTCTTCGGTGTGGTTACTCCATTGTATTTTCAGGAATTTGATACTTCTGGTGCGGGTGGTCCTGAATGCTTCTTCAAGGATGCGAATAGGCACTTCGCGGTAGGTTAGGTCCTTGTTGATATCAATGGCTCTGTGGTCGATGTTCTTGAATACTTCGGTCTTCTCAGGCACTTCTAGACACTTCCGAAGCAGTGAGATGTGAAACACATTGTGTACGGCGGACATCTCTTCCGGTAGTTCCAACTGATATGAGACTTCTCCTCAGCGATCCAGAATCTTGAATGGTCCGACATATCTGGGGGCGAGCTTTCCTTTAAGTTGGAATCGCTGCATTCCTTTGAGAGGTGAGACTTTGAGATACACAAAATCTCCGATCTCGAATGTCATCTCTCGGCGTCTCTTGTCGGCGTAGCTCTTTTGTCTGGACTGGGCGATCTTGAGGTACTCGCGGATCTTGTGCACCTTTTCTTCGGCTTCGCGGAGAACGCGGGGCCGAAGACTTGACTATCTCCGACTTCCGACCAGTTCAGAGGGGTACGGCATTTCCTTCCGTACAGGGCTTCAAAGGGGGCCATCTGTAAGCTGGCTTGATAGCTATTGTTGTAGGAGAATTCTGCATATGGTAGGCAGTCTTCCCATTTGGATCCGTACTCTAGCACACAGGCTCTTAACATATCTTCTAGGATCTGATTGACTCTCTCAGTCTGTCCGTCAGTCTGTGGGTGGTATGCGGTGCTGAAATTCAGTCGGGTTCCTAGTCCTTCATGCACTTTCTGCCAGAATCTTGAGGTGAATTGTGATCCTCTGTCTGACACAATTGACTTCGGTGTTCCGTGCAGGCTGACTATTCTGGATATGTATAACTCAGCTAGCTTTGGGCCTTGGTATGTGGTCTTGACAGGGATGAAATGTGCAACCTTGGTTAACCTATCGATGACTACCCAAATGGAGTCATTTCCTCTGCTAGATTTGGGCAATCCTGTGATAAAGTCCATACCGACAGAATCCCATTTCCACTCAGGAATCTGTAAAGGTTGCAACAGGCCTGCGGGTCGTTGTTGTTCTGCTTTGACTCGCTGACAGATATCACACTTGGCGATGTAGCTTCCTATCTCTCGCTTCATTCCGTGCCACCAGAATTGTTCCTTCAGGTCTTGGTACATCTTGGTACCTCCGGGGTGAATTGAATAAAGGGTGTCATGGGCTTCTTGCAGAATGACTTGTTTCAAGTCAGAGTCCGATGGTACGCAGAGACGTTCTTTGTACCAAAGAACTCCGGCTTCGTCTACGGTGAATCCTGGTGCCTTTCCTGCAGCTATCTGACTCTTTATTCCGTCAATGCTGGCATTTCCCTTCTGGGCTTCTTTTATCTGGCTCATCAAAGTGGGTTGGAGTTCAATGCTGGCGAGGAATCCTTCGCTCACTAGCTCTAGTCGGAATTGTTCAAACTCTTGGTACAGGCTTGGTTGCTCTATTGCGATCATGGAGTTCAACTGACACGGCAGTCTGCTCAAGGCATCCGCTACCACATTGGCCTTGCCGGGGTGGTAGTGAATTTCCATGTCGTAATCCTTGATTAATTCAATCCATCTGCGCTGTCTCATGTTCAGCTCCTTCTGGGTGAAGATGTACTTCAGGCTCTTGTGATCTGAATATATCTCGCATCGATTACCCATGAGGTAATGACGCCAAACCTTCAAGGCTAACACTACGGCTGCTAACTCCAAATCATGAGTTGGATAATTTTGTTCATGTTGCTTCAGCTGCCTTGATAGGTAAGATATCACCTTGCCTTCTTGCATCAACACACATCCAAGTCCAGTCTTGGATGCATCACAATAGACATCAAATGGCTTGGTGACATCGGGCATGATCAGTATTGGGGCGGTGGTTAATCTGAGTTTGAGTAGCTGAAAGCTTTCTTCACACTTGTCATTCCAGTCAAATTTCCGGTCCTTCTTCAACAGTTGAGTCATTGGTCTTGCGATACTGGAAAATCCTTCAACGAATCGGCGGTAATATCCCGCCAATCCTAGAAATGCTCGGACTTCCGTCTGGGTGGTTGGGGCCTTCCATTCCTCAACGGTTTTGATTTTTGCGGGATCTACAGCAATTCCTCCTGCAGACAAGATGTGTCCCAGGAATCCCACTTCTCTTAACCAAAACTCACATTTGCTAAACTTGGCGTACAATTGATGTTGCCTAAGGGTTTCTAGAACCACTTCCAAATGTTGCTCATGTTCTTCTTCTGATTTGGAGTAGATAAGGATGTCGTCTATGAAGACAACGACAAACTTGTCCAGGAATTCCATAAAGATCTTGTTCATGAGATTCATGAAGTAAGCGGGGGCATTGGTCAGTCCAAAGGACATGACATTGTACTCATACAGTCCATATCTGGTGGTAAAGGCAGTCTTTGGAATATCTGTTGCTCGGATCTTCAGTTGATGGTAACCTGTCCTCAGATCAATCTTTGAGAAAACTTGGGCACCGGTCAGCTGGTCAAACAGGTCTTCTATCTTTGGCAAGGGATATTTGTTCTTGATGGTGACATCGTTAAGCTTACGATAATCCGTAACCAAACGAGTGGCACCGTCCTTTTTATCCACAAACAAAACGGGTGATCTCCAAGGTGACGCACTTGGTCGAATCAGACCTTTGTACAGCATATCATCCAGCTGCTTCTTCAGTTCCATTAGTTCTGCGGGGTTCATGCTGTAGGCTCTCTGGGCTATAGGTCCTGTTCCAGGGATTAACTCGATGATGAACTCGATATCCCGATCTGGGGGCATACCGGGTAGATCATCCGGAAACACATCAGGGTATCGACAGACGACCCTGATTTGATCCAGAGTTGGCTTGGCTACACTTTGGTTGCAGGTAAATTTTCTTGGTAGTTTTTCAGATAGGTGTTCTATTATTATTCCGGTGCTACTTGTCATGGTGATGGCCTTCTTGGCGCAGTCTATCAATCCATGATGTTTCGCCATCCAGTCCATACCCAGGACTACTTCCAATCCTTTTGTTCCCAGAACAATCAAGTTTGCATAAAAGTCTATTTCATGGATTCTGATGGGTACATCTTTGCAAAATTTTCTAGCTTTAGTTGTTGATCCAGGTATTTGAACTACCATGACATGTTTCAAGCTGATTGGTTGAATCTTACTAGTGCACACAAAATCTTCTGTAACGAACGAATGCGATGCTCCAGAATCAAACAACACTCTTGCTGGTATTGAGTTAACAGAGAACATACCCAGCACCACGTCAGGTGCTTCCTGGGCTTCCTCAGCATTCATGTGGTAGAGGCGACCTCCGCGGTTGTTCGGGTTGTTGGGGGCGAACTTCTTGCCGGTGGAGACACGGCGTTGCTGCTGAGCAGGTGGTGCGGGGTTGCCTGCGAGCTTGGCGAGCCTCTTGGGACACTCATTGGAGTAATGCCCCACTACACCACACTCATAGCAAGTGATGGTGGTCTTGTCTTGCTTGTTCGCGACGGGAATTGCATTGCTCCCGGTCCTTGGTGCGGTGTTGGTGTTGTTGTTGCTGTTGTGGTTGTTGGGGGCTCTTGGCGGAGCGCGGTTGAAGTTGTTGTTGGTGTTGTAGTTGCTGTTGTTGTGGTGGCCTCCTGGCCTGGGGTTTCCTCCACTCCGGTTCTGATAAACCGGACGTGACATCTGTGCATTGGGCTTGTTGGTTCTGAAACCTCCGCCTGAGTTGGGGCGATACCTTGGGGCATTGCTGGGCCCACTCTGATTCATCATGCGGCGCTTGCGGTTCTCGCTGGCTTGGTGCAGTTTGCCTTCCATCTGGATGGCGGAGTCAACGAGGGCTTCGAGGTCGGCAAAGGGGATGTTGATTAACACAGTCTGCATCTCATCATGCAGTCCGTTCAGGAACCTTTCCTTCCTCTTCTCAGTAGTGTCTGTCTCATCCGGGGCGTACCTTGACAGTGTGAGAAACTTGTCGCGGTATTCCACCACGGACATCCGGCCTTGCTTTAGTTCACGGAATTCATCTCTCATCTTCTTTATCAGACCCGGGGGCACATGGTACTTGCTGAACTTGAGCTTGAAATCAGTCCAAGTCATGAACTGTCCCGCGTTCATGGCACGGGTGCTTGTCCACCAAGCTCTTGCTGGTCCTGCTAAGTAGTGCGTTGCAAACAGCACTTTCTCATTCTCTTCCACTCCAGCTACTTCTAGATTGTTCTCCATAGTTTGGAGCCAATCATCTGCATCCAGTGGTTCCTCAGTCTTGCTGAAAACTGGCGGGTTGGTATTCTGGAAGTTCTTGAGCTTGGATCCTGGATGATCATGGTGGCCTTGGTTGTTGTTGACAAGCTGTTGAAGTGCTGCAATGTTGGCTTGCCTTTCAGCTCTTTCTGCTTCTCTATCTTCCAGCATAACTTGCAACATCTGCATCATAGCGTCTTGGTTCGTGTTGCGAGTTGGAGGGGCCATCTGAGTATTGAGATTGATCATGAGAAAAGAGGGAAATTTCTATGGCTTGTTTTGTGTTTAAGTTTCAAGCTTAAAACTTGAAGTCTTTTCATGATGACACAAACATACATTCATTCATAACAAACAACACATATTACAAGCTAGCACACTAAGGGTTTTAAGAACCCTTCTTCTCCAAGCTACGATACATGGGGCGGGATACAACTCACACCTACGATAGTGCATAGGTGAACTACTCCTCCTCCTCATCAACATCGATGGGGGTGTGGTCATCATCCTCGTCGTCCAGGAAGTCGTAGTCTTCCCCCTCGGTGTTCTCATCCTCCTCGAAGTCGTTGTCGTCACTCAGGTAGTTGCTTCCTCCCTGAATATCTTCTCCATCTTCCTCCATCTTCTTCATCTGCTCCTCCTGGGCCTTGACAGTGGCCTCAAGTGCGGTTATCTTCGCGCGGAGGCGGGTGATAGTGGCATCCCTCTTCGCGCGCTGCTGGCGGAGGGTCCTGCGGTCCTTGGCGAGCAGCTTGATGCAGTCACCTTGCTCGATGATGCGGGCGTGAGTCTGGTTGGCGTACTCACGGGAGTGGTCGAGATCCTGCTGAGTGTGGTACAGCATGAAGTCGAGATGCTCCACATGGTGCTTCAGCTCCGGGTGGGATGACATGTCCATGGGCTCTCCAGCCGAGTTACGCCTCGCAAGGTGCGAAAAGCGAGGGTGCTTGAGTGCCTCCCCGCTCATCCCGCACAGGCGTGCGAGTCCCTCCTGAAGTCCGCGAGCGAGTCCGTCCAGCCAGTTGCTCTCCATGAAGGAGAAGAGGATCCTCTCAGAAGTGGGAGGCTCCATCTTGCCCCTCAAGTCAGCGGTGATGATCCACTGCAGCTCGCCTCCTGGCTGGTTCGCGATCTGCGATCCGTGGAACTCTGGGTGCGGGCGACCAAGGTGGTCGGACAGGGCGTTGAGGTCGTGCTCGAAGATCAAGCTTCCCCCATTCCCAAGCTGGTAAAACTTCGTGTTCACGGGCTCCATCTGAAAGTGAAGTAAAGGATTAAGTTAGAGAAGTGAACATGTGTGGCAAAATTTTAGTTATATTTCTAAGGAAGAGCATGACTTCTTGTTTTTCCAAAGATCTCAAGGAGAAGACAAAGATTAAAATTTTCAGAAATACTTCATTTCTTTTTGAAACTCAATTTTTCAGAACGTCCATTTCTAACTAGGGTCTCCTAAGGTCAAACAATGGCTCTGATACCAACTTGTCAACACCCGGATTTTTAAGTCCGGATGCCTATTATGTCATACATCGCAATCCCAGGAAATTGTTGTTGCGAGGCATAATAGTTAAGTATCACAGTCATCATTCATTACAAACCATAATGTCTTACAACTTGGAATCACATGATCCATATTACACAAATAGTTGACCTAATGATCAACGAACAAACACAATTTCATAGCGGAAGCGTAAGATACAAGGACTCTCTAGTCCACAGGCCAACGCTTGACGTTAGAAGCTCCTAGTTGTGGTAGACGTCCTGCTGATCGTCATCCTCGTACTGCTGCTCGGCTTCATATTCTGGCCATTTGAATAGCCAGGGACAAAGCCGTGAGTACTTTAGGTACTCGCAATCTAACACTAAAGTAAGTACTAGTATTGACATAAAGGTGTTCTAAGCTCTAAGTTTATTTGCATAAAGCCAATTTTATTTCGTAAACACTTTTGTAAACAACTCCTCAAGTGCTAACTAACTCAAGTGGGAACATTAGTGTCATTCCCACAACTCAGTTGTGATTCACAGTCAAAGTCACCGTTCAAGTTCAAGTTCAAAAACACCAGTCACAAAGATATAAATTCTGATGACGGAAACAGAATGGCCTTTCCAATTGTCCATATCCGCGGACGCGGCTATTCGAATAGTTCTACACTCGCAGAGGTCGCACACTTGTGCCACAACATTTGATTACATCCGTCGAGGATAAAACCCTGAATAATCGTAACTCAAGACGCGGATCATCAACCGTTAACCTTTCACTTACACACCCTAGTATAGGCACCTCTCCCCATGAGCTTGGCCTCCCGGTGAAAACCAATCGTTAACCCGGAACCGCACAGGCTTGGCCGTACAATTCACCATCAGTTCACATCATTTCTCAACAACGGAGGCAGCCTCAAGCATAACCCCTATGACGTGTGTTCAGAGGGAACCCATACTAAGACACATAAATTTCCAGCTTAAGCCCTACCCATAATCAGGTATTGTGGGGGTACTTAATATTGGAAAAGGTATCGCATCCAATCAATCATCAGTTTTTAGCCAAAGTCCCCAAGTCAACTTCAGTGTCATATTCACCTTCAAAATCTTTCAATGGAAATGACTAATCATTCCAAGGTTTTCAACCATCATCATCTCATCAACACATGTTCCCATCTAGAGTAGTCAATTTAAATTTAGCACTAGCCACTATGTGTGAGGGGTGCTAAGTATTTGCTTTGCTTCTAGGCTAAGTTTGATACTCTTGTACTAACTCCGTACTAACCTAGTAAAACATAAATCAAAGATACTTTGATAAAACAAAGGTAAATAAAGCTTGTAAAGTAAAACTGGGAAATAGGATCATAAGCATAAAGTAAATGGGGTAATGCCTTGCTCATGGTGAGCTTTGCACTTTGCAAGAGTATTATCTTGCCTTGGTTGGGAAACTGGTCAAAGTGGTCTTCTTCTTCCTGGAAGTAGACCTCCTCCTCCTCCTGGTACTCCTCGGTACTAGCGTCTAAAATACGAATACGGAGTACACAATCATCACACCAAACTAATCTATTAAACTATGCACAAACATGGTTCACACACCTAAACTAGCATCACATTTGGCTAATAAGTTGGTGGATGTGTTTTTCTTAGTATTTAAGAAAAATAATTTCCTCTCATACTAAACTTAAATGTTACTTTGAATTATTTAGAGAAATAATTTCCTCTCATTATCTTATTAAGATTTAATTTCTCTTATACATAATATGTGACCTAGGTTGACCCAAGTCAACCTCTTCACACTTAGCATTTGGAGAAAAAGATTTAAATGAGGTGAGCACCTCATACCATTTAATTCTAGCATAGCAAAGATTTAATATCACCAACAATTCCTATGGGACCTAAATAACCAGAGTCTCCACTTCATTTGGAATTGGTGGTGACAAGATTTAAATGAGGGAAAACTCCCACATAAGATTTCTTAATAGTTTTGGATAATATCTTTGACTAGAAAATGGCCATAAGGCATTTAAATCAACTAAACCATGATCATCCAAAGAAAGCATGGCATATTTTTGTAGAAACAATTAGTATAAGTGAAAAGTGAATTATTGGAGGTGGAATTAACTGAAAAGCATTTATGGTTGATTTTTAAGAATTATTATAAGGCAGAAAAGTCCCTGCCTTGTTTATTTTGTCACTTTAATTCTACAAAGGATCTAGGGTTCTATCCAGTGGCAAGGTGTAGATAATTTCATAAGGTTTCTAAAAATATAAAGTTTGCAAAAATTGGCTGAGTGGATTTGTCACAATTGAAAATCAAAGTTTGCATCAGATTGTATATTTTATCAAAAATCCAAATTTGAAATCAAATAGGTGGGCTTGCGCGGGAAAAGAACTTGGGCCGGCCCAGTACTGCGTCCAGCGCAGCGGGCCGCCTGACAGTGTGGGGACCACACGTCAGTGTGTTTTAAACACCGAAACGGTACGGGGGAGGTGGACCGTAGGATTAGAGTTGGATCGGACGATCGAGGATGGCCTTCGTCTCCGGCGAGAGGGGGAACTCACCGCGACGGCGGCAGGGGGTCGGCGAGCTCGTCGGAGCTCCGGCGGTCGAGGGCGAGGTGCACAGCAACGTTGTCGACGACGGTGAAGCAGATGGAAGCAGCGGCGTCTCCAATGGCGACCTCCTGCTCCGGCGGCCTCCGTGTACTGGCGGCGGCGTCGATCTTGCGATTGGCGACCTCCGGCGGCGTATCTATGAAATTGAGGTGGCAGGGGGAGTTCTGAGGATGAGGGGAGGCGATTGGCGTGCTCAGTTTGGACGGAGGAGTCCTCCTTTTATAGCGGCTCCGAGCCAGGGCGGAGGTCATGGTGACGGTGGCTCTGGCGCGCTCCCGTCGATCAACGGCGTGGGCGAGGGCATGGCTTGGCTCAGACAGGCTCAGGGAGCGTCACGGTGTGCTCAGAACAGTTTTCGGTGGTCAAGCATAGTGGCGCGCGTCACGCGTCCGTGGGCACTGTGGCGGACGTCGTCGTCCTCCTCGACGGCGACAGGGCGCGGGAAGGCTCGTGGTGGTGTCTGGCGGGGTCCTGGTGTTGAGGCGAGTCGTCCTGCAAGCGCTGGTGGCGAGGGACGGGCTGAGGTGACGAGGCGAGGCGCGCTCTGGCGCGTCCAGGGCTGGCGCCATGCGCGTCCTGGAGCGTGTGTGTGCACGCCTGGGCGCGTCTGGCCACGTCGACGCCCGCGTGTGCACGCGTCGGGGTGACCATGGGGAGGCACGGGCAGGTCTGTGGGGGTGCAGTGGAGCGTCCAGGACATGGTGGTGCATCTCTCGAGGTGAGAGGGGAGAGAGAGGGCATGGGATGGCCATGCCATGCCACGGCATGGTCATGCCATTGTCATGGTGAGCAAGTGGAGAGGTTGGCAGGGCTTGGCACTGGTGCTAGGATGTGTGATGAAGCTCCAGAGCTGCAGAGAGGTCAAGGTTGGACCAAGTCCAAGTAGAAAATGAGGTATGGGCTTAATTTGATTCCCTGCATACAAGGTGTTCGACAGAATGCCCGCAAGAAAAATATTTTTGAATTTTGAAATTCTTTTTGGTGGGTTGAAAACATATAATAGATGGAGCATTTTGGTGGTGGTGGTGGTCAAAATGGAATTGATATGCAAAATCACATTTTGCATATGATCTTGTTTTTGTGAGAAAGTTCCAACTTTGCTTGCTTCCTATTTGAAATTGGTGATGAATTTGGGGTGATGGTTTTGGGCAAAGTTGTAGTGCTTGATGTTGTCTTGGATGAGGTGAAAAGGTTTGACAAAGTTTAGAAGTGGAAAAAAGAAAACCAGGGGCTCAAAGTGAGCATCAGACTAAAAATGGCTCATGTGACCATAATCACATGTGAGCTCAAAATTGCTTCAAATTTGATTTGAAAAGTGTTTGAGGGTTTCCAAAGTTGTTAATATATGTTTGGTATCCATTTACACCCAATGGTGCAAACCAAAAGGTCTATAACAAAGATTTGTAAAAATGGCCTAAGCCTTATGGGTGTGTGAAGTTGGGTTTTTATTATTTCTTTTCTATTTTCTTTTTATTTGACTTTGGGTGATCAAGTGATCATTGCTAGGGTTTTAGAGTGAGAGAGAACACATAAGCAAACATCATGGCAAGTGCACACTCAAAATAATTAATAAGGTGATCTATATGCATAAACCTATATGGTGAGAAAAGTTTTTGTTAACCCTGATTTTTGAACTCTCTCTCTTGTTCATTTTATTGAAACTTGGGATGTTACACTTCGTCTCTTCTTCGGACTTCTGGAAGCTTCGTGGCAAAATAGGACCATGGGCGTTGATTTCGTCCAATTCCGAGAATATTTCGTTACTAGGATTTCTGAAACCAAAAACAGCAGAAAACAGCAACTGGCACTTCGGCATCTTGTTAATAGGTTAGTTCCAGAAAATGCACGAATATGACATAAAGTGTGCATAAAACATGTAGATAACATCAATAATGTGGCATGGAACATAAGAAATTATCGATACGTCGGAGACGTATCAATGGTCATGCCCTCTTTATTTGTCAATTGCCCAACTGTAATTTGTTCACCCAACATGCTTATTCTTATCGGAGAGACGCCTCTAGTGAACTGTGGACCCCGGTCCATTCTTTTACATCGAATACAATCTACTGCAATACTTGTTCTACTGTTTTCTGCAAACAATCATCATCCACACTATACATCTAATCCTTTGTTACAGCAAGCCGGTGAGATTGACAACCTCACTGTCACGTTGGGGCAAAGTAATTTGGTTGTGTTGTGCAGGTTCCACGTTGGCGCCGGAATCCCTGGTGTTGCGCCACACTACACTTCGCCGCCATCAACCTTCAACGTGCTTCTTGACTCCTACTGGTTCGATAAACCTTGGTTTCTTACTGAGGGAAACTTACTGCTGTACGCATCACACCTTCCACTTGGGGTTCCCAACGGTCGCATGCTGTACGCGTGTCATTCTCCACCACCACCGCCACCACGCCGTCGTGCTGCCGGGATTCCGAGGAGGATCTACTACTTCCGCTGCCCGCTGGAACGGGGAGAAGGATGTCTTCATCAACACCGAACGTGTGACCGAGTACGGAGGTGCTGCCCGATTGTGGCACCGTCAAGATCTTCTACGCGCTTTTGAAAGCGGCAAGTGATCGTCTACCGCAGCAACGAGATCTAATCTCGTAGGCTTTGGAAATCTTCAAGGGTTAGTCTCGTTCATCCACTCGTTGCTACCGTCTTCTAGATTGCATCTTGGCTTGGATTGCGTTCTCTCAGTAGGAAATTTTTTGTTTTCTATGCTACGAATCCCAACAGTGGTATCAGAGCCGTGTCTATGCATAGATGGTTGCACGAGTAGAACACAATTGTTTTGTGGGCGTTGATGCTTATGTTGTCTTTAGTTTGAGTACTTTGCATCTTTGTGGCATAGTGGGATGAAGCGGCTCGGGCTAACTTTACATGACCGCGTTCATGAGATTTGCTCCACACTCGACATGCAACTTGTATTGCATAAGTGGCTTTGCGGGTGTCTGTCTCTCCTACTATAGTGAAGATTGAATTTACTCTTCTATTGACAACACTAGTATCACCGTTGTGGTTCATGTTCGTAGGTAGATTAGATCTCACTCGAAAACCCTAAACCACGTAAAATATGCAAACCAAATTAGAGACGTCTAACTTGTTTTTGCAGGGTTTGGTAATGTGATATGGCCATGATGTGATGATGAATATGTATGAGATGATCATTATTGTATTGTGGCAACCGGCTGGAGCCTTATGGTTGTCTTTAAATTTCATGTTGAGTAGTATTTCAAAGTAGTTGTAATAGTTGCTACATGAGGGGAACAACCATGAAGACGGCGCCATGGACCTTGACGCTACGCCGACGATGATGGAGATCATGCCCGTTGATGATGGAGATCATGTCCGTGCTTTGGAGATGAAGATCGAAGGCGCAAAGACTAAAGGGCCATATCATATCACATATGAATTGCATGTGATGTTAATCCTTTATGCATCTTATTTTGCTTAGAACGCGACGGTAGCATTATAAGATGATCCCTCACATTAATATCAAGATAATAAAGTGTTCTCCCCTCGTATGCACTGATGTCTACTCACGCTTCTTTTCCTGTAGACAGTGTTGGGCCTCCAAGAGCAGAGGTTTGTAGAACAGCAGCAAGTTTTCCCTTAAGTGGATCACCCAAGGTTTATCAAACTCAGGGAGGAAGAGGTCAAGGATATCCCTCTCAAGCAACCCTGCAATCACGATACAAGAAGTCTCTTGTGTCCCCAACACACCTAATACACTTGTCAGATGTATAGGTGCACTAGTTCGGCGAAGAGATAGTATAATACAAGTGGTATGAATGAATATGAGTGGTAATAGCATTCTGAAATAAATATGGCAGCGAGTAAACATGCAATAGAACAGTAAACAAACGGAGATTCGATGTTTGGAAACAAGGCCTAGGGATCCTACTTTCACTAGTGGACATTCTCAACATTGATCACATAAATGAAACTACTCTACACTCTCTTGTTGGATGACAAACACCATTAATTGTGTAGGGCTACAAGAGCACCTCAATGCCAGAGTTAACAAGCTCCACAATATTCGATGTTCATATTTAAATAACCTTAGAGTGCATGATAGACCAACGCAATTATACCGAGTACTAACATAGCATGCACACCGTCACCGACAGACTATGAAAGGGGGAATAGATTGCATCAATACCATCATAGTAATAGTTAACTTCATAATCTACAAGAGATAACAATCATAGCTTATACCAAGTACTACATGATGCACACACTGTCAACATTACATCATGGAGGAGGAATAGTCTACTTTAATAACATCACTAGAGTAGCACATAGATGATATTCAACTAGATCACAAAGAGAGAGAGAGAGATGAACCACATAGCTACAGCGGAGCCCTCAGCCCCGGGGGTGAACTACTCCCTCCTCATCATGGAGACAGCGATGGCGGTGAAGATGGCGGTGGAGATGGCTTCCGGGGGCAATTCCCCGTCCCGGCAGGGTGCCGGAACAGAGACTTCTGTCCCCCGAATTGGAGTTTCGTGATGGCGGCGGCTCCGGAAGGTTTCTCGTACCGTGGCTTATTTTTCTCGATGTTTTAGGTCAGGAAGGATTTTATAGGCGGAGAGTCGGAGTCGGAGGGGGTCTAGGGCCACCACACAGTAGGGGGGCGCGCCTGGCTCCTTGGCCGTGCCGCCCACACATGTGGGGCCACCAGGGCTCCCCTCTGGTGCCTCTCGGGTGTTCTGAAAGCTTCGTGGAATTATAAGATGCTGGGCGTTGATTTCGTCCAATTCCGAGAATATTTCCTTACCAGGATTTCTGAAACCAAAAACAGCAGAAAACAGGAACTGGCACTTCGGCATCTCGTCAATAGGTTAGTTCCGGAAAATGCATAAAATCATCATAAAGTGTGAACAAAACATGTAGGTATTGTCATAAAACAAGCATGGAACATCAGAAATTATAGATACGTTGGAGACGTATCATGCATCGTTGATATAGTTCATCGTTTCGAAGCATGTTGTGATGATCGGATGTGATAGACTCAACGTTCACATACAACGGGTGTAAGCCATGTTGCACACGCGGAATACTTGGGTTTGCTTGATGAGCCTAGCATGTATAGACATGGCCTCGGGACAACGGAAACCGAAAGGTTGAACACGAGTCATATGGTGATCAACATGTTGATGTTCACCACTGAAGCTACATCATCTCACGTGATGATCTATTTTGGTGTAGTGGATTTGGATCGTGTACCACTTAACAACTATGAGGGATGTTGTATTAATTGGGAGTTCATTAGTAATTAGATTAAAACATGAACTAATTATCATGAACATAGTCTGAGTAGTATTTTGAATTAATTTTGTAGTATTGTTATCCGTTTTCTACCATGCGCTAGTCTTGTAATTGAGATTGAAATACTGTTAAAATCTGAAAAGAAACTTTACGGACTGGTACCGTATTGTTAAAGTATCAAGAAATGATTAAGTCCCATTGAAAACTTTTAGTAAACCTCACATTGTTGATTCAAAGAGCTATGGTTTCAATTAGTACCTAAAGTTATCTTGTCTCCGTGAAACTTGAAGTTCAAATCTGTTTGAAAAGTAAGGAGCTGAAAATTTAGTTTTCAGAAATAATCAAGGTATGAAATATATGTGATATCTAAGACCTTATTGCAAGATGATAGAATATAATTTGGTGAGACTACATAAACTCATAAGTTTTATCGGAATGTATGAAGGTTGAAGACGCCAGGCGTCACAATCCTCCAACTATTGGGGCACTAACAATATTCACATATCCATGAAGTGATCGTCCTTAGTATGCACCGTTGCTAAGACTCGTCGTTTCGAAACATCACGTGATGATCGGGTGTGATAGATTCTACGTGTTCATACAACGGGTGCAAGCTAGATTTGCACATGCGAATACCAAGGTTAAAACTTTACGAGCCTAGCATGTACAGACATGGTCTCGGAAAGTCATCATGATATGATGGATAAAATTATGAGTGAAATTGTTCATCATATTACAAAGTTACTAATAAGTGAAATCTGGAACACTTGTCATATGATGATCAACTTCAAAGTAAGAACCTCAAAGTTATTGGTATTTGACCAACAAACCTAGTAGTTATTGATGTTGAAGTGTTTTTCTGAATAATGAGGAAAGCTAAAATAAGAGAAACTACAAAAAGATTATTGGCAGAAAGAAAGAAAAGACTAGAAAATCTAGCTCAGGTGTATATAAATGATATACATGTTATGGATGTATTCCTCGTTTTGGTCACACAATGAAATTCTTGGGTATTTGTACCATATTGGTTGGTACGAAGTGTCATACAAAACAACGCAATACAATAATACAATGGCCTAAGTGAATGATACGAAATATGATAGGAATGCACGTCTGGAACAAAAATAAAGTGTTATTATGTTCATCGTTGGCATTCTATCTAGCCCTTAGAATTTATAATAAAGAACTTAATAATTGTTATTATGCTCTAGTCAAATGAAAACAATAAGTTGTTCAAATTATGACATTACTCCATGTACGATGGATAAGTTATTATAAATCTTAATGGTGAAACACACATACATAACACTGACGCTAAAATACCATAAGGCAAATGATTTGAATTTCACTTATTTGTGGAACCGCCATTTAGGTCATGTTAGAAAGGAACGCATGAAGGAACTCCATGCAAATGGCTTTTTGGAGTCATTTGATTTTTGAATCATTTGGCGCTTGCAAAATCTTTTCTAAAAGAGAATGACTAAAATATCGTTCATAGGCCAAGAGTTGAACGGACAACTAACTTAGTGAAAACATACATGATGATGTATGTGGCTCACTAGGCATAGTTGTGTGCGGGAGATTCTTCTACTTCATGAAAACTTCCAACAATGAATTGAGTATATATATGTGGATATATTCGATAAGGAAGAAGTTTGAAACATTTGAATAGATTCAAATAAATTTCAGCATGAAGTGAAAATCATCGTAATAGAAAAGTCAAATATCTATGATTGGATCATGGTGGAATTATTTGAATTACGAGTTTTAGCGAACATCTAAGACAGTCATGAAATTGTTCTACAACTCACATTTCTTGGAGTATCATAATGATGATATAGTATCCGAGAGATGTATCCAAACCTTGTTGAATTAATGATGAGATAAAATATTATGACACCATTATATTTTTGTGGATTATGCTTTAGTGACTACCGCTTTTACACTGAATAGAGCATCATCATGATCCGTAGAAATGACATCATACGAGTTATGGCATGGGTATGAACCCTAATAGTTTTTTCTTAAATTTTGATATGCATAGCATAAGTAAATAAGTTTACAACCAAAATCGGATGAATGTCTTTGTTGGTTATCCCAGAGAATTGATTGGGAATTATTCCCACTATGGAGACAAAGACAAAAGTGTTTGTCAATGTTTCTTATTTCCAAGAAATTGTTTCTAGCAAAGTATTTGAGTGGAATGACAATAGAACTTGATAAGGTTTATGAACCTGAGCATAATGATCAGAGTAGCGTGATACATCCAAAACGTATCTACTTTCCCGAACACTTTTGCTATTGTTTTGCCTCTAATTTGTGTATTTTGGATGCAACTAACACGGACTGACGCTGTTTTCAGCAGAACTGTTCTGGTGTCTCGTTTTTGTGCAGAAATCCAACTTTCGGGAAAATCCTCGGAATTTATGCAGAAGGCCCTATTTTCCCAGAATAATGACGGGGCCAGAAGGACAATTAAGGTGGAGGCCCGAGGGCCCCACACCACAGGGCGGCGCGGCCCAGGGGGGCCCGCGCGGCCATGTGGTGTGGCCCCCTCGGCCGGCCTCCGACGCCCTCCTTCGGACTATTTATCGGCCTCGACCTAAAAACGCACGGGGAGAAGTCGAAGTCGCTAGAAACCCTCCAGAACGCCGCCACATCGCGAAACTCCGTCGCGGGAGCCAGAAGTCTCCGTTCTGGCACTCCGCCGGGACGGGGAATTGGAGGAGATCATCGCCGCCATCACCGCCAACACCTCTACATCAACCAGCCATGTTTCCCCCATCCATGTGTGAGTAATTCCCCCGCTGTAGGCCGAAGGGGATGGTAGGGATTGGATGAGATTGGTCATGTAATAGCATAAGATTGTTAGGGCATAGTGCCTAGTGTCCGTAATTGGTACTTTGATGATATTGTTGCAACTTGTTATGCTTAATGCTTGTCACTAGGGCCCGAGTGCCATGATCTCAGATCTGAACATGTTATTGTTTCATCAAGATAATCATTGTTTATGGTCTTACCTATGAGTTGTATACACATGTCGCTGTCCGGAACCGATGGCCCCGAAGTGACAGAAATCAGGACAACCGGAGGGAATGGTAGCGATGTGAGGATCACATGTGTTCAAGGAGTGTTAATGCTTTGCTCCGGTACTCTATTAAAAGGAGTACCTTAATATCCAGTAGTTTCCCTTGAGGCCCGGCTGCCACCGGCTGGTAGGACAAAAGATGTTGTGCAAGTTTCTCATTGCGAGCACGCACGACTATATATGGAACACATGCCTATTGATTGCTTTGTACTTGGACACCATTTTATTATTATCTGCAAATGCCCTGCTATGATTGTTACATGAGTTTCTCTCATCCATGCAATGCCCGTCATCCATCCCCGTGCCTACAGTATTTTAATCCTGCTGTTTACTAAAATCACTACTGCTGTCTTTGTTACTCGCCATCGTTATTTCACTATCGCTACTGCTATAAAATCACATTACCGATAAACTCTTGCGAGCAAGTCTGTTTCCAGGTGCAGCTGAATTGACAACTCCGCTGTTAAGGCTTCCAAGTGTTCTTTGTCTCCCCTTGTGTCGAATCAATAAATTGGGTTTTACTTCCCTCGAAGACTGTTGCGATCCCCTATACTTGTGGGTCATCAAGACTATTTTCTGGCGCCGTTGCCGGGGAGCATAGCTTTATTTGGAAGTTCACTTGGATTAATATTGTTCGCTGCAAATTCTCCATCATGGGTAAACCTCGCGATACTAAGATCGCCATATTACCATCCACTACAAGAAAAGGTACAATTCTGAGTACCTCTGCTACACTTGATTCACCATCTGTGATTGATAAACTTGTTTCACCGCCACAAGCTGGTACTTCTGCTGAATCTGAAAACTCTCATAATATTGATAATATTTCTACTGTGCTTGATGATAGTGGTTCATTGGGATCCTTTCTAGATGCTACAATTGCTAGGTCTAGACAAATTGAAAATACTGAAACTCCTAATGCTACTACACCTGTTAATTCACCTGAACTTGATTATTTTAGTGATGATCCTGATGAAGATTATGTGGAGCTTAATGATGATTTTATTGAAAAATGCAATGCTACTACTGATGCAAGAAAAATTAAAAAGTTACTTGCAGAACATGCTGTTAGATATAAACTGTCTCCTGATCCTAAGTTTGCCACATCTCCTATAAACATTAGGGATAAAGATTATGATTTTTCTCTTGATCTATCTCATATAGCTATTGTTGAGAAAACACCCTTTTGTGGTACTGAAAAAGAAAGTGCTGTTGAACACATGACTGAGTTATCTACTCTAAGTGGCTTGTTTTCTGATGATGTCAAGATGCGTACTTACTTTGTTGCTAAAATCTTTCCATTCTCATTAAAGGATGACGCTAAAACTTGGTATAATAATTTGCCACCTAATTCTATTAAAAGTCCGAAAGAATTGCTTGATGTTTTCTTCCGTAAATACTTTCCTGCTAGTGCTCAACATATTGCTTTGCAGAGAATTTATAATTTTGATCAGGGAGATGAAGAGAAATTGCCTGAGGCTTGGGCGAGATTTTGTTCTCTTATTAGAGCTCGGCCTGACCATGATTTGGAAAAGCATGATTTACTTGATATATTTTATAGTGGACTAACCATTGAGTCTAGGGCATACCTGGATAGTTGTGCTGGTTGTGTTTTCAGGAAAAGAACTCCAGACGACGCTGAAGAATTATTGGCTAAAATAGGCCAGAATCATGATGATTGGACTATGCCTGAACCAACTCCAACGCCAATATTAAAGAAGAGGGGTTTAATTAAATTGAATGATGAAGATATGAGGGAAGCCAAGAAGTCTCTCAAGGAGAAAGGTATTAAATCTGAAGATGTGAAGAATCTCCCTCCCATAGAAGATGTATGTGAGATAATTCCCCCTTCATCCATGATTGAGGTAAACTCCCTTCAACGCTTTACTAGGGAAGATATTCCGTATTCGAAACCTCCTGCACAATGCTTAGATGAGTTTGATAATTATATTGTTAAGCAAGAAAATTTTAATATGAGAGTAGAGAATCATTTAATGGAAAATTCTCGAGCTATTAGTGAATTGCATGATATTGTAGAGAGAACCTCCAATGATGTTAAGATGCTTGTTAAACATTTTCATATGATTCAAACGCAAATTGATCAACTCACTAAAGTGCAAAATGACTTGTTAGGGAATAATTCTAAAGAGAAACATGCTTATGAAGTAACAACTAGAGGTGGTGTCTCTACCCAGGATCCTCTATATCCTGAAGGGCATCCCAAAAGAATTGAACAAGATTCTCAACGCATTGAACCTAGTGCTCCTTCTAAGAAGAAAAAGAAGAAGAAACATAAAAATGTTGTGGAATCCTCTGAACCTGTTAATGATCCTAATAGTATTTCTATTTCCGATGCTGAAACCGAAAGTGGTAATGAACATGATAAAGATAATGATAAGAATGATGCTTCTGATAAAGAAGAGGTTGAAGAAGAACCTGAAAAGCATGCTAAAAATAAAAAGTACACTAAAGAAGATTTTATTGCTGAGAAACATGGTAATGAAAGAGAACCTTGGGTGCAAAAGCAAATGCCTTTTCCTGCTAAGAAACTAAAATCAAAGGAAGAAGAACACTATAATAAATTTTGCGATTGGATGAAACCTTTATTCTTGCAAATCCCTTTGACTGATGCTATTAAACTGCCTCCTTATTCAAAGTATATGAAAGATATTGTTACTAACAAAAGGAAAATCCCCAATGAGGAAATTTCCACTATGCTTGCTAATTACTCTTTCAATGGCAAAGTACCAAAGAAGTTGGGCGACCCAGGTATACCTACTATTCCTTGTTCTATTAAGAATAATTATGTTAAAACTGCTCTATGTGACTTGGGAGCCGGTGTTAGTGTTATGCCTTTTTCTCTTTATAAGAGACTTTACTTAGATAAGTTGATACCTACTGATATATCTTTGCAAATGGCTGATAAATCTACTGCTATTCCTGTTGGTATATGTGAGAATGTTCCTGTTCAAGTTACTACCAACTGCTTGATATTAACTGATTTTGTTGTATTGGAAATGCCCGAAGATGATAATATGTCTATTATTCTTGGGAGACCTTTTCTTAACACCGCAGGGGCTGTTATTGATTGCAATAAAGGAAAGGTTACTTTCAATGTTGATGATAAAGAGCATACCGTATATTTCCCCAAGAAGATTGATAAAGTATGTGGAGTCAATACTATTTTTAATGTGAGAACTATCAAAGTGGGAACTATTGATTGTCCTATATATGAGCCTAAAGAAGAATATCAAACTCTCGTGATTGGATCCATATCAATACAATTCAAGGTAACATGATTGATTTGAGGTTTATTTCTTCTTATGCTATGTAAAATTTATTTGGTGACGAGACTTGATCAACCTTGTTAACGAATACTTTTTATATGCATAGAGGAGGTAAACAACATCTCTTTCTTCCTCCACTTGCTCTAGTTGCTGTAGCACTTTTAATTTGCAAAGTTCCTTAGTTAATTGAAGATTTCAAAAAAAATTCTGGCCAGTAATAATAAATTAAATACCCAGAAATGTGCATTTTTCAAAGTTTTCAAAAATTCACAAAAATTATACCGTTGGTCCTATTTTTCGACGAGGCACCTGGGAGCACCAGAGGATGACCTGTGGGGCAACAGAGGGTGCCACACCACAGGCCGGCGCGGCCAAGGTGGTGGCCGCGCCACCATGTGGTGTGGGCCCCTCCTTGCCCCACTTTGCCATCTCTTTCTCCCAGCACCTTCTCTCTCCCGAAAAAACTCGTACCAAGTTCCTCTCACTCGCGTTTTTGCTCCAGAGCTCCAGATTTTTCGATCTCTTTGCTCAGCCCAGATTTCTTGCTGAAATTTGGCACATTTGCTCCTTGGTATGTGACTCCTCCACCCATCCAAGTAGAATTTTGTTTGGTTGAGTATATCTTGAATATTTTGCTGCTGTAGGTAACATGTTTAGTGAGCTTGCATGCTTGTTCTAAGTGGTAGAAACTAGTTTTGATGCATGATTAGTACTCTAGCAAGTTCCTATGGTAGTTCCCCTTGATTATATGTCATCAAATCAAATTTTATATTGTTTGTTGAAAATTTCAGAGAAGAGATGAAGAAGTTCAACTTTGGAGAGTTGTTCAAGAAAGGAACAACCAGCACCGGGAGGTCTTCTAGGGCCGCCACCCGGATTAGGCGATCGTACAATGAGGATATCATCGCGCCTAGCTTCGCGCCCGAAGAGGACAACGGGGCTCCTAATGCTTCGTCTTTTCCATGCTATGATTTTCTGAGGAATGCAGGGATATTGGAGGATTTCTCCACCCTTGTCAACAGGGCGGGCCTAACCACCTATGTGGGAGATGAAAGGGAGAAATACTACATGCTCACCAAAATCTTCGTTGAGAGCTTCAAGTTCCACAACAAGCAATATGAGCCGACGGTTGCATTCAAGATCTATGGTAATCCTGTTACTATGGGATTGGAAGATTTTTGTCGTGCATTGGATATTGCCCCTGTAGGTACAGCAAGTAGGATTGATGACAACCACCGGGACTTGTTGGAGCTCTATCGAGGGATTACTGATGATGATTGTCGCACCATTCAGCGTGGCAAGATAAGGAACATTCAACTCCCCGCCATTAAGTATTTCGCATATTACATTGCTACTAGCATTCTTGGTAGGGAGAACACTAGCAATATTTCTAGTTATCATCTTGCTTTCTTGAATATTGCACTTACTGGTCGGACATCTTATCACCTTGGTTCTCTTATTGCTCGCCGCCTGACTAACAGGGGGCCTATTTTTGGAGGAACTATTGCACTGCGCGTTTTAACATATTTAAGACTTCCTCTTGATCCTAATGATGTGCAATTGGCCCCTAGGAAACTTGATATTGCTGCTATGAAGAGTCATCATTTTGTTACCGCTGATTCTACTTTAGATAATATGGTCTATAGAATGTTGTTTTCTGACGGGGATGAGAAGGAAATCCCTCTTCCCCAACCAGGTTTGTTAAGTATTGACAGGCAATCATGGTCGTGCACTAAGGAGGAGGTGGATGAACATATGAAGATACAAGACTTCCACCAGCAGCATGACTCCGAGGACGCCGAGGCCACCCAAGACTACACCGTCACGTATCCCGGTGCTTCTTCTAGCACCTACCCGGAATATGATCCATCTTCGTCATACTACGGAGATATTACCTCATGGGATCGATGGGAGTGAACTCCACTTAGGCCAAAAGCCTAAGCTTGGGGGGAGGTATACCGGAATCACTCATTCTTTGCATATTATGATTGCTGGATACTTGTACATATTTGTTTTGTTCGTTTGAGTGGTTTCCTAATGAGAGGGAGATGATATTTGGGGAAGTGCTGCCTGAAAACAGATTCTGGACTGTTACTAGAAAAATTCGTGCGCACAGCCAGAACGTTATTTTGAGCTGCCAATTTTTGTGCAGGTTCCTCAGGTTGTTATCTAACTTTCATTAGTTGAACACTTTTCGAGCTGAGCAACGTAAGATTTTTGTAAAAATCGATTTCTGTACTGCTGTCAGGTTTTGGCAGATTTCTGCCATATCGCTTTTCTGTGTTTCTTTTAGTTTGCTATTTCTTGTTTTTGCTTTGTTTCTTTCCCAAAACACAAAAAGACCAAAAATATTTTTGTTGTTTCTCTTCACCATTTGTTTGCTTTGGTTTCTTACATTTGTTTCGCTTTATTTGCTATTGCTAGTTTGCTACAAGAAAACCCAAAAAGATTTCGCTTTGTTTGTTTGTTTCCTCTTGTTCTTGTTCTCAAATTCGAAAAACACCAAAAATATTTGCTGTTCTTCTTTGGTTTTGTAAAGTTCTTTATGAGTTCAATGGTCTTCGGTGGCTGGAGCGTGGTTTTCATTTCATATTATCCAAGCTACACAAGTGAAAAGGCAATAATGACGATCTACGACAATTGGATTGTGGTGAGAGGCTGGTATGAACTCTATTTGTTTTCATTTTTGTACATATACTCATCCATGTGAGCATGCTTAGTTGGTTCATGCGAGGTATATGTTATTTGAGAAAGTCTAGTAGTTCATGATCTCTCATGTTTAGCTCCAATTTATTAATATGAGTAGCATGTCATGGATGTTTGCTTGCATTGTTTTATTCATAAGTAAGTATGGCATTGTGGTATCCTCCTCTGAATAATTCATTTATATCGACTTGGCACATGCTCACGCATGCATATGACCGAACAAAAAGTCAATTAAGCCTCGATGATCTATATTGCTTCAGAGTTCTTGTATCACTTTTATGCCTCCGTTAATTTATTTTGCCGCAAGCATGATTATGACAAGCTTTGCTCTCTTGATTTGTCGCTCCCTAGTCTAATGCTAGCCTTCACTTGTACTGAGCGGGAACGCTGCTCGTGCTTCCAAACACCTGAAAACCAAGTTGTTCCAAAAGTGTCCACCATAAATACCTATGCATGGCATTTCAAACCATTCCAAGTAAATTCTCGTGCGCTACCTTTAAAAACCTTCAAAATGCTTCTCAATTTGTGTTTATGTTTCATAGCTCATGAGGAAGTATGTGGTGTTTAGCTTTCAACCTTGTCATTTACTTTTGACGGACTCTCATATGGACTAGTGGCACATCCGCTTATCCAATAATTTTGCAAAAAGAGCTGGCAATGGGATTCCCAGTCCCGAATTAATTAACTTAAATAGACACTCCTCCATGGTATGTGATTGTTGGAAGGCACCCGAAGGATTCGGTTAGCCAAGGCTTGTGTAAGCAAAGGTTGGGGGGAGTGTCATCATCATAATAAAACTAAAATAAAAAGGCACTCCTTCATGGTATGAGATTGTTGGACGGCACCCGAAGGATTCGGTTAGCCATGGTTTGTGAAAGAAAGGTTGGAAGGAGTGCCAAATAAATATGCAATAATTCATGGGAGCCGCTCTTGAAAGTCCGGTTGGCGAGGTAGTTGGTGTACCCATTACCATTCGTTGACAACAACAAACACCTCTCAAAATAATTTTACTCCTGTCTTTATAAAAAATGAAAAGCTCTAGCGCATGTTAATCCCTGCTTCCCTCTGCGAAGGGTCGATCTTTTACTTTTATGTTGTGTCTCCATTATTTCTTTGAGCACTATCTTGAGAGCACAACTGTCATTCTTAGTATAATATGCTTGTCTCAAAATATGATTGATTGTGGTATAACTTTGATGCATTTATCTTTTGACAATCACTACTTCTAGTCTTTCTATGAACTCCAGAGGTGCCCGGGCATTTATGTTTTGCCGATCAAATACAGGCAAGCGAGATACCACTTTTTCATACTCTCTTATGAACATTGCAATCTTGCTTATATACATGATTCATGATGCTTATTATTAATCGTTGGTACCTCTCCATGATTGACATAGCTGTTAGATGATCTTATTTGCATGTACCTCATTATGAACTGCTTAAGTATTAGCCATAACATGAGAATATATACATCATATGAGCAAATGTGTTCGTGAAAGTTCTTTTATCGCTCAGTTGTTAACTGAATTGCTTGAGGACAAGCAATAAGCTAAGCTTGGGGGGAGTTGATACGTCCAAAACGTATCTACTTTCCCGAACACTTTTGCTATTGTTTTGCCTCTAATTTGTGTATTTTGGATGCAACTAACACGGACTAACGCTATTTTCAGCAGAACTGTTCTGGTGTCTCGTTTTTGTGCAGAAATCCAACTTTCGGGAAAATCCTCGGAATTTATGCAGAAGGCCCTATTTTCCCAGAATAATGACGGAGCCAGAAGGACAATTAAGGTGGAGGCCCGAGGGCCCCACACCACAGGGCGGCGCGGCCCAGGGGGGGCCCGCGCGGCCATGTGGTGTGGCCCCCTCGGCCGGCCTCCGACGCCCTCCTTCGGACTATTTATCGACCTCGACCTAAAAACGCACGGGGAGAAGTCGAAGTCGCCAGAAACCCTCCAGAACGCCGCCACATCGCGAAACTCCGTCGCGGGAGGGAAGTCTCCGTTCTGGCACTCCGCCGGGACGGGGAATTGGAGGAGATCATCGCCGCCATCACCGCCAACACCTCTACATCAACCAGCCATGTTTCCCCCATCCATGTGTGAGTAATTCCCATTGTAGGCCGAAGGGGATGGTAGGGATTGGATGAGATTGGTCATGTAATAGCATAAGATTGTTAGGGCATAGTGCCTAGTGTCCGTAATTGGTACTTTGATGATATTGTTGCAACTTGTTATGCTTAATGCTTGTCACTAGGGCCCGAGTGCCATGATCTCAGATCTGAACATGTTATTGTTTCATCAAGATAATCATTGTTTATGGTCTTACCTATGAGTTGTATACACATGTCGCTGTCCGGAACCGATGGCCCCGAAGTGACAGAAATCGGGACAACCGGAGGGAATGGTAGCGATGTGAGGATCACATGTGTTCACGGAGTGTTAATGCTTTGCTCCGGTACTCTATTAAAAGGAGTACCTTAATATCCAGTAGTTTCTCTTGAGGCCCGGCTGCCACCGGCTGGTAGGACAAAAGATGTTGTGCAAGTTTCTCATTGCGAGCACGCACGACTATATATGGAACACATGCCTATTGATTGCTTTGTACTTGGACACCGTTTTATTATTATCTGCAAATGCCCTGCTATGATTGTTACATGAGTTTCTCTCATCCATGCAACGCCCGTCATCCGTCCCCGTGCCTACAGTATTTTAATCCTGCTGTTTACTAAAATCACTACTGCTGTCTTTGTTACTCGCACTCGCATCGCTATAAAATCAGCATTATCGATAAACTCTTGCGAGCAAGTCTGTTTTCAGGTGCAGCTGAATTGACAACTCCGCTGTTAAGGCTTCCAAGTGTTCTTTGTCTCCCCTTGTGTCGAATCAATAAATTGGGTTTTACTTCCCTCGAAGACTGTTGCGATCCCCTATACTTGTGGGTCATCATAGCGCAACATCGGAATTGGCTCCGGAAGCGGCCACGACAATCATGGCTCCCATGACTACAAAGTGTTTTAGCCATGGAGATCGAAGTACATATTGAACCTTGCAGGTATGGTTTACTTTATGATCAAATAAATGATTTGTGGACAAAGGATTTATTTTGAACAATGATAAACCAACTACAAACAAAGAAGTTATGATGGGCCCTGACTCCGTTAAAATGGCTATACGCCATGAAATCCAAGATAGATGAATACTTTTTGAAAGTAAATGGATCTATAAAATTGATGGACTTGGATGAAATATCCTTGAAGAAGCTCGACTTGTCGAAAAGTTGTTTACGACAAAGTTCAAAGAGTTGACTACGATAAGATTAGATCTTCCGTAGCAATGCTTACAGTCTATGTGGATTATTCTAGTAATCACTACATATTTCTTTTATGAGATATGCTAGTAGGATGGCAAAATACATTACTTATCAGACGTGTGTATTAAAGGTGTATACAAGATACAACCAATTGTTTTGCTAGTCCATGGAATACTAAATAGGTATACAAACTTCAATTGGATAAAGTGAGTATCATGGAGTTGGAATCTTCACCAGATGAAATAGTCAAATAGTTTTTGATTTCATCAGAAACGATGAAGAGGCTTGCATTTGCAAGAAATTAAGTGGGAGCGCTGAGACATATTTATAATACTTTATGTAGATGACATATAGTTGGTTATAAATGATGTAATTAAATACTTGATTAAAAGGTTTCATTGAAAATTAACTTCAATGAAAGGATATGGACTGAAACAAATTTAGTGTCAAGATCTATGAAGATAGATTGAAACACATAATAAGTTTAAGTCAAAGTACATAGAATGGATATTGAAGTAGTTCAATATAGAAATATTAAGAAAATGTTCTTGTCATGTGAAGGTTTAAACAAGACTTGAGTGTATCTGACACTCAATGAGTAAAAACACATGAGTGATTTTAGATCACGAATAATATGTACAAAATCAGATGACATGTGCTCTAAAATGTTATGAGCATGTACCAGAATGATTCATGTGATGATCATTGAAAAACAGTAAAAATATTCTTGAGTACTTAAGAAGAACCAAGTATATATAAAGTTTTGTATGGAAAAATGACAAACAAATCGCTGTAAGATGTTGCACCGATATTGGTTTTGTCACATATAAAATTTCAATCTCAAATTAGGCTAAGTGTTGTTTTAAAAGGTAGCACAATCAACTAGAAGTTGTCTATGCTAGATTTAGATGAATTCTAATATTGTGATGGATTCTACAAATGAAGGCAGAGTATGTCATTGTTTTGACAATGACTGAGGATGTTAAGTCAAGAGGTTCTTTGAGAACTTGGTGTAGTTCCGATAGTGTTAGAACTTTGAAGCTATATTATGTGTGACAATATTAGTGACATATTTCAGACCGCGGAATTAAGGTTCCACCAGAAGACCAAACATATTTAATGCCGACTCATTTGGAAAATGAGTGATGCGTTGAGACGCAAATGAATTGCAAAATACATACGTTTCTGAGCATGTCAGATCCGTTGACTAAAACTTCTCCCGTGAGCAAAACATGATAAAGCACCGGAAGGGCAAGGTATTATATCTTTACATATGTAAACTAGATTATTGACTCTAGTGCAAATGGGAGACTGTTGGAGATATGCCCAAGAGGCAATAATAAATGGTTATTATAATATATCTTTGTGTTTATGATAATGTTTACATACCATGCTATAATTGTATTAACCGAAACATTGATACATGTGTGTTATGTAAACAACAAGGAGTCCCTAGTAAGCCTCTTGTATAACTAGCTTGTTAATTAATAGATGATCATAGTTTCATGATCATGAACATTGGATGTTATTAATAACAAGGTTATGTCATTATGTGAATGATGTAATGGACACACCCAATTAAGCGTATCATAAGATCACGTCATTAAGTTATTTGCTATAAGCTTTCGGTACATAGTTACCTAGTCCTTTCGACCATGAGATCATGTAAATCACTTATACCGGAAGAGTACTTTGATTACATCAAACGCCACTGCGTAAATGGGTGGTTATAAAGGTGGGATTAAGTATCCGGAAAGTATGAGTTGAGGCATATGGATCAACAGTGGGATTTGTCCATCCCGATGACGGATAGATATACTCTGGGCCCTCTCGGTGGAATGTCGTCTAAATTAGCTTGCAAGCATATGAATGGTTCATAAGAGACCACATACCACGGTACGAGTAAAGAGTACTTGTCAGGAGACGAGGTTGAACAAGGTATAGAGATACCGATGATGAAACCTCGGACAAGTAAAATATCGCGTGACACATGGAATCAGTATCGTATGTAAATGGTTCATTCGATCACTAAGTCATCGTTGAATATGTGGGAGCCATTATGGATCTCCAGATCCCGCTATTGGTTATTGGTTAGAGAGAGGTCTCAACCATGTCTACATAGTTCACGGACCGTAGGGTGACACACTTAAGGTTTGATGTCGTTTAAGTAGATATGGAATATGGAATGGAGTTCGAAGTTTTGTTCGGAGTCTCGGATGGGATCCAGGACATCACGAGGAGGTCCGGAATGGTCCGGAGAATAAGATTCATATATAGGAAGTCATATATATTCCAAGTTTTGAAATGATCCGGTGCATTAATGGCAGGTTCTAGAAAGTTCTAGAAAAGTCCGGAAGAAATCACCATGGAAAGTGGAGTCCCGAAGGGACTCCACCTTGCATGGCCAGCCAAACCCTAAAGGGTGGAGTCCCAGGTGGATTCCACCATAGGTGGCCGGCCACCCCACCTAAAGGAAAGGTGGGAGTCCCACCTTGGGTAGGACTCCCCCCTTGAGTAGGTTTCCCACCTATGGGAGGTTTTGTTGTTGGGGTCTTATTCGAAGACTTGGACTACAACTCTTGGGGATTTCCACCCATATAATGAGGAGGAGAGGGAGGGGCAGCCACTCTTGGCCGCACCACCTAGGGCTGCCCATGGCCGGCGCCCTAGCCACCCCCTCTCCCCAAACCCTAGCCTCTCCTCCTCCACATAATACTCCCGCAGCGCATAGGCGAAGCCCTGCCGCAGTTCTCCACCACCACCGCCACCACGCCGTTGTGCTGCCGGGATTCCGAGGAGGATCTACTACTTCCGCTGCCCGCTGGAACGGGGAGAAGGACGTCTTCATCAACACCGAACGTGTGACCGAGTACGGAGGTGCTGCCCGATTGTGGCACCGTCAAGATCTTCTACGCGTTTTTGAAAGCGGCAAGTGATCGTCTACCGCAACAACGAGATCTAATCTCGTAGGCTTTGGAAATCTTCAAGGGTTAGTCTCGTTCATCCACTCGTTGCTACCGTCTTCTAGATTGCATCTTGGCTTGGATTGCGTTCTCGCGGTAGGAAATTTTTGTTTTCTATGCTACGAATCCCGACAAACATCAGCAATCGTCACACACATATATTGGAAGAAGGAGAATTAGACATGTACTAACAATGGCTTGAAATTTTCCTTAGCAAGCCATGAGGCAAATCAATCAACGTGCTTGACTGAAAAGAAAAAGATGTCAATTGGGCGCTACATTTCTTTCCCTTTTTCTTGACACATTTCAAGTGAAGGCGCTAAATTTCTTGGATCAATCTATTTGCCATGGTCCCACCGGCCCACCCCAGTTAATCATTTTACAGTCATAACTAAAATTTAAAGGGCCCAAACGAACTGAAGAAGAAAACTACTAAGCCAGCCAACGGGAAAAGATAGGCCCAACGTGCAGCCCAGTACAAAGCAGCATAACGTTTCGTTCGTCGTCTGCGTTCGACACAAACTTCCGTCTGACTCCAATGGCGCCGCCGCAAATAATTCACATCTCCTCCGCTTCAGCATAACCCTTAGAAAGTTGGGACTTGGGGCCCCTCGGATTCGAGGGCCCAGGGCGGCCGCCCCGCTCGCCCCCCTCAGGGCCGGGCCTGGACAAGTGGCACGTTGTGGTGCTAGAAAATCTCTGGAAGTGGTCTTCCTGCTCGCCACGTGTCGCAATGGGAAGCAAGGTGAGGATGGGGGAGGAGAGAGAAGACTGTGTTGTGTCAGTTTTTTCCCTTTTTCTTCTAGATTCGTTTTTTCAAAATGAAATATCTTGAGAACCGTAAGTCCAAATTACGAACCGTTTTCACTTTTGAGATCTTCGCGTCGAGATCTTCAAAACGAGATCCCATTTTGATAGGTTTGAAGATATTTTTTCGTACTTCCAATAATATTATGATTGTACCTCTGGTGTGTACCTAAATGTATTCGTGTTTCAACTGATAAGTACTTCAGTTTTTAGTGTATTTGGTGTAATTTTTCCCTTTACTCGCTAACTGTACTCGCCCGTGTGCGGGACTGTACCTGTACTTACGCGACTGTACCTGCTCGTTTGCGCCACTGTACTTCTGGACATGTACTTGCTCGTGTTCACAACTGTACCTGCTCGTATGCGCGTTTGTACCTGCTCGTGTGCGTGACTGTACTTGTACTTGCACGTGTGTTCAACTGTACTCGTGTGTTGTGCGTGACTGTACCTGCTCGTGTGCACGACTGTACCTGCTCGTGTGCGTGAGCGTACTTGTACTCGCTCGTGTGTGTAAGTGTACTCGTGCTTCTACACAACTGTAATCGTGTGTCGTATGTAACTATACTCGCCTGTACATGCGAGGTGTACTTCATTTTTTTTGTCACGCTAATCGCGCTGGACAAATACATTGGAAGGCCCTCGCATGCGCGTACTCGCGCTGGACGAATACAGCGGAAGGCCGCGTCCAGGAAGTACTCGCGCGAGAGTTGTACTCGTTGTGCATAGGATCGGTACTCGCCATGCATGGGTGCGCTCGCCGCGTGCCCGCGTGCTCTCGCGCGCGCCTCACGCAACTCGCTCGCGTGGCCAGCGGATACGTACTCGTTCGCGCGATGTCGGGCGCGCCCGGATTCGCTTGCTGCGCTCCCATGAGGACACGTGGTGTTCAGTGTGCGTTGTACGGGGTTGTTTTCCTTCGTAAAGATCGGTCTCTAGGTAGTGGTATCCATGTAACAATAATAATAAAAAATTCCTCGCCATAAATAATCATAGCCACATTTAAGCTGCAACACATAGCGTTTAAATTTTGTTTTTACTTCCGTCGATCCAAATTAGGTGGTGCTAATTTAGGCAAAAAAACCTAAATCTATCTAAGTTTATTGAAAACATGACAACTAATTTGAATCAGCGGTAGTAACTTATGATGGATCATCAATATCACTCTTATGGATTACCATGTTGAATGTGTCTTGATTCGTGTCATTGCAATGGCCGGTGGGTGCATAGATATCTCCTCCAGATCTTGGTGTCACTATATCAGTGAGGAAGATGAGTCATCTTTAGTTGTTATCCAGGATAACGGTCGAACATCTTCGCGAATGGAACACACAAAGTGAAAAATATGTCTTGTTTACTGGATATGGTGATCCGTGCTAAGAAACAATTCGAGTATCAAATTTGTTACTTCTTTAGGGCACAAAACATTGTATCTTTATTGGGAAATCACACGTGTTGATTTTCGTATGAGAGTTTGCAGGAAATAGACTATAGTAATTAATATAAGTACACACAGTTTCAAAAAAATCAGCTAAAAATCTATGCCCGCTACACATTTTCTATTGCATCAAATAATGCATTTACTGGATCAATTTGTGTCAAGGTCTAGACCCACCGGCCCACCTCACTAAATAATCCTGTGTTAGCTAACGAGAAGAAAAGGCCTAACCACCAAACCACCAAAGAGAAAAAAAGAGGCCCCATGTAGCCCATTAGGAAGCAGTCGTTACCTTTCGTCCTTCGTCTTCCCGATAAACTGAATCGCACGACAGTAAAGCTCCTACCACATATGTTGATCTAGACCTACAAACAGCATACACCGACCCTAGCTAGGGCCCTTCTGGTTCCTGGGCCTGGGGCGGCCGCCCTGCCTGCCCCCCATTAGGGCTCGTTTGGTTGGGCCCGTTCCGCGGGGGTTCCGCGGCCTTTCCCCGGCCTCCCATTCCCCGGGCCGACACGCCCCGGGAGAGCCCACCGGGCCGTTTGGAGGCATGCGAGACAATGGTTCCGCGTCCGTTCCGCCTCCAACCCGGGGAAGTCATTCGGGAGCTGCTTTACACCGACCTGGTCGGTGTATAGCAGCCACCGACCACCCCCCAGATCTTTGTTGGGCCGGCCCACGATTTGCTGATGCTGTTTGCTGTGGATTCAGTGCGGACGGGCCGGCCCAAGTTTTTTTTTCTTTTTTCTTTTCTCATTTTCTCTGTTTTAAATCTGAACAATTTCAAATTTGAACAAAATTCGAATTGAACGATTTTCGAATTTGAACAAATTTTGAAAATTGAACGATTTTTCGAATTTGAACAAATTTCGAAAATTGAACGATTTTTCGAATTTGAACAAATTTTGAAATTGAACGATTTTCGAATTTGAACAAATTTCGAAATTTGAACGATTTTTCGAATTTGAACAAATTTTGAAATTGATCGATTTTTGAATTTTAACAAATTTTGAAAATTGAACGATTTTTAAATTTGAACGAATTTCAAAAATTGAACGATTTTTGAATTTGCACAAATTTCGAATTTGAACAATTTTCGAATTTGAACATTTTCAAATTTGCACACTTTTGAAATTTGAATTTTTTTTAGTTTGAACAAAAAGAAGAAAGAAAAACAAAATAAGAAAGAAAACAGAAAAGAAAAAGGAAAAAAAAATAAAAAAACGAAAAAAGAAACAGAAAACCGAAAAAGAGAGCGAACTGGGCCTGGCCCATACCCGACCAGGGGGTGTGCGGTGGCCGGTAGCCACCGACCTGGTCGGTGTATAGGTTTTCCCAAGTCATTCCGCTAGTCGCGACGTGGGGAAGGAATTCCGCGGGCCACGAAGGACGGCGACGGCGACTGAACCCAAAGCCACTCCGCTCCCCTCCCCACCTCCGACGGCAGAGAGGCGACGCCTCCAACAACCTCAGGTTCTTCCTCCACCGGCGACCGGAGCGGGGCCTGCATAGCGCATCGCGTCCTCGTCCCTCTCCTCTCCCAGATTTCCCCTCTCCGGCGACGGTTGTCGTCTTCCCAGGATCTGCTCCGCCCAGATCCATGTCCCTCCGGCGACAAAGACGGTCGGCGAAGCACAGAGAAGGCCGGCGGCGAGTGAGGCGAGCGCCGCGAGCGTCTACCTAGGAGAGGCGCCTCCGCCTCTCTCCGTCTACCGGGAGCGGCGCTTCTGCCTCCCTCCGGCGACGACCATGGTGGCTAAGCATCCAAGATTTCGCTCTTCCCTCCGACAACGGCGACTGCCCAGCAGTCGTTCTTCTCCTGCCCAAACTATCCGCTCTGCTTATCTAGTTCATCATGGCTTATTCGTCCCCGAGCTGATAAGTTGTAGCTCCAGATCTTGCAGGCTGCCGATTGGAGATGTTTTCTCTCTCAAATTCTGACCGCTTCTTGAAGCAAAGCAGAACATATCCCGCCATCTTTCAGGGTCACCTGCTGCTTCTCCCCTGCCGAAGCAATTTGTCCATCTTTCGGCGGCGCTCCATCAAGCATGTGAGTTCCTCTCTCACGCATCCCTTTTATTTTCTTCCTTTTATGTCTCTGCTGGTGAGTTCATAGCAAAATTTGATATCACATCTTGTTGATTTTGTTGTTTAATCATGCGTAGGTTGTTCCATCTGTACAGGTGAAAAAGGTCCGGATTACTATCCATTTACTAACTGCATATTTTAGCGCATCTTTCAAATCATGGTGGAATCTCAATTCATACAAGAAAATCACACTCGTTTTGCATTAACGTCTAATTATTATCTTCGTTGTGGAATAGTAGATCTAGCAGTACAACATATGTCTGTTCTGTTGCATTTTCCTGAACAATGGAGCTTCACGGAAGCTTGCATCTTAGAATATTATTATTAGCCGCTGATCGGAGAAACTGAAAGGTTCTTACCTGATTTCTTTTCTGTTGCATTGAGTAAACTGTTCATGGCCTTGTTGATGTTTAATATAGCAATAGAGACCACATCGAATAAAATTTTGATGCTTTTTTTGGCTTACTCCTGATCAGTTGAATTAGTAATTTGGTTAATGGTTAGGCTTACGAATTAAATCCCTGCCATGGAAAAACATAAGGTGCGTAGTGTATATTGTTCCTCCTCCTCAGCTAGTTGTCTACTTAGTTCTATCTTCTTATCTAGTAGTTGATAAGCCAGTTGCTGTTCTTGGTACACACAAGGGTACCATGGTTTCTGCTCTAACAGATGGCTCTTTTAGTTACCTTGCATTAGCATTCAGCAGCATATTTAGAATTATACAGTGATAAGCACAAACTATAAATGTAAAGTTGTTCAATTGTTCATTTTAAAACAGTTGTTCCCTTGGAAGGGCTTCTTATCTAGTAGTTGATAAGATTAGTTATAAATGGGTTCTGGTAGTTGTGATGCTAGAAAACGTGATCTTGTTTTACTTTTTGTTGTGCAGAATTGCTGTTTCTCAGTCCTTAGACCAAATGAAGCCCAGAATTATTGTTGTGTTCACACTTTTATTGCTCTAATGGTAGAATATCTAGCAGCCTTGGTCGATAAGGATTAGATACCGTACCAATGATTGTAGCAGTCATTTGGTTGCCTGAGGGCTTTGGTTTTCATCTTCCATTTTGTAGCATATAGATTGTGTATTCAAGATGCTCAACAAAGACTCCAGGAGGCCGCAAAGCTAGTATTGCTATCTGTGCTCTGAATGCAAGAGCAGGAGCAGGTATTGTTGTCAGAATCGAGGGTGGCGAGCTCATTGCAGCGGAGGGCCGAAGGTATGATCATGTGTCTGATCCTTTTACAGCAGAAATGCTTGCATGTAGGGATGCAATCTTGCTGGCCGGACAACCGTTGTTTTACAGCAGAAATGCTTGCATGTACGGATGCAATCTTGCTGGCCGGACAACCGTTGTTTTACAGCAGAAATGCTTGCATGTAGGGATGGTCTCATGTTCAATTGGAGACTGATTGTCAAACAATTGTGAAGGTTTGTGGTGGAGAAAAGGAGCAACATTCTTCTTTCTCCCAGCTGGTTATAGAGATGAAGTCTTTAGTCTCATTCTTCTAGGGTTTTTCAATAAATTTTGTAAAGAAAGATGCAAATAAGGCAGCACATGCTTGTGCTAGTGTGGCACTCTCTGTTGATGATTTGGTAGTCTCGTATGACTGTGTCCCTGGTTTTCTAGCTGAGGTTGTTTAGCTTGATTTTATGTCGTCGATTGAATAAATACCTTTGGGCGATGTTAAAAAAAGGACTGGTTCTTAAGTTTACTTTGGCACGAATTGTTTATATTTCCTTTCCTGCATGTGGTATAGTTTATGTGGTTTCGAAAAAAAAAATAGTTTATGTGAAGTGTCAAGCTAGTTCAGCCACTCTTCAGATTAATGTTTGGTGTAGTGTAGGATTTATAGTTACAGATTGTAAATCTTTAATGTCTATTGCATGAATATTGTGGTCTAGGTGCGCGCCGGACAGCAACTGCCCCTACCTGACGTGGGAGCCAGCTCCGGTGATTCTGCTCCAGCTAGCGGCAGGGGAGATCGTGTGCGCTGGTTGCCTGAGCCGACGAGAGGGAGATGATGCGACGGATGTGTGGTCTCCTTTGCCCGATTCTGCTCCGGCGAGGCGGCTAGGGGATGGTGCGCGTTGGGGGCAGAGCTGGTGGGTGGGAGATGGTGCAGACCGCCGTGGAGGCCCACGAGGACGACCTCCACAGCCCCTACTGGGAAGGCGTGAGGGAGGCGGCGGCGGCGTGCATAGACCTCGACTTGGGAGGTAAGAGGGCCTCCTTCGAGTCGCTCCACCGCCAGCCTCCGTCGGCGACCACCGCCGAACGAGAGGTGGCCGATGCCATGCTCTCTAAGGCAATGGCGCAGCTCCGGGAGTCGCAGGAAGCCCTGCACGCCCTGGGGCCAGCCCCCAGGTGTCGTCTACCTCGCCAACAATGACGCCACCGCTGACGAGCTTGTCGACCTTAATAACGAGGAGGCTGATCTATTGATCTACATAATTTTGTAACTAACACATACTTCTCTTCTGCAGTACTAGCATTTGAATGTTGAGACTTCATAGCGAAGGGCATGAGAGTCAAAAATCATAATGAAACTGTCCAGTTTTGGTTGAGAATTGCTTGTTGAGAATTGAATTTTGCTGGAGATGTAAAGATTATTATGTTGTCGTGGTTGAATATGGTCCCTGTAATTTCTGTACTAATTTGTATGCCTAAATTTTAATTTGTATTGTGATTTTTTTTCTTCAAATTTAGCCTTATTTTTCGTTTTTTCTTGTTCCCTAGCCTTCCACTGCATTCCCTACCTCTGCTGTCCAAATGGACAGCTATAGATTACCGTTTCGGGAGGGGATCCCTGTGTTTCCCTCGTGTACGGGAATTTCCGGCCGGGGGCGCTCGTTCCCTGGGATCGACTACATGCGCGACCAAACGAGCCCTTAGGGCCGGCCCTGGCCCATCTCCGGCGCGGGATGCGGTGCTCGGGTGTTCCCGCGGGCAAGGAGGGAGGAGCGGGAGTCCTCTGCAGAGAGCTATTGGCTGCGCATTGGGCGGGTCTGCCGGAGCAGAGTCATACAAAGGACCGGCATCAACGGCGACGGCCGGCAAGCGCGGGGATGACTGGAGATCGATGCTGGCCTCTGCCAGATTGCTGGAGCGCGGCGGCGGTCGGCCACCGCCGGAGGAAGAAACCGCGCAGTCGCCGGCGGCGGTCGGTACCGAGGGGCGCACGGCGGCGGCGGCGGCGGCGGTGGGGGGAGGAGAAGAGACGTCCCGCCCCGCCGTCCTCCGCCTCGCGTGGGCCCCACCGGACGACAGCTGTGCGGGCCCGGGGCGGCACGCGAGCAACGCGTGTGTGGCTCCTCAGCCGTCAGATCGTTCCCAGTTGGCACGGCCGGAGATCCAACGGCGCGGGATGTGCTCTGTCAGGCGGGCCCGAGGCGGCACGCCAGGCACACCCGGCCGCGCCTGGACCGTCGGATCGTTTCCAGCTGGCACGGGCAGAGATCCAACGGTGTGGGACGCGCCGGGCGGGGACGAGCGAAAGGAGAGAGACGAACCAAGACGCCGTCGCAGTTGGTGCTTCATTTGCATGCACCTGCTCTGCTCCGCTCTGCAGGAACACAACCGCTTTTGATTCTCCGGAGCAGCGAGGAAAGGTGAGAGAGGCGATCACGCCGCATTCCCTATTTCCCTCCTCCCCTCTCTCGTTTTGTCCGCATTCCCCCAAACCCCAGCCACGCGACGCCAGGGGCTGGTAAGCTTCCGCCTCCCTCTCTTCTCGCTTCCTCGCCGTCGTGCGGCGGCGCTTCTCCGTTCCTTCTCGCCGCGGTTTGAGCGCTACTGGGTTGGCGGGGGCCGTGCTTGACTGCTTGTTCGTGGGACACCCCTTTTTTTTGGGTTCGATTCTGCGTATGCCTCCTCTGATCTCTCCGTACGCCTCGTGCGCTGCGTCGGTTTCCGTCGCTTGCTGCTGCTGCTTTTGATTTTGAGGTCGGTGGCCTCTTCTCTCGCGGTGGGTTTTCCCTGGGGATGAGGACGAGGGTGCTGCAGAACACCGAGACGAAACTTGGTGGCCTCTGTTCTCGCCTCGTCAGTCCTGCCTTGTCTGCTGAACCCCGAGACCTTATTTTTTGGGGGGTTCGATTTTGCCTGCGTATCTCGTGTTCCCTGCGCTGCGTCGCGTCGGTTGTTGCCCCTTGCTTCTGTTTTTTGATTTCGATGAAGTCGGTAGCGTGTTCATGGTGGTTTTACTCGGAGGAGGAGGAGGGTGCTGAAGAGCACCGAGACGCAATGGTGTCTCTGCTCACCTTCGTCCACCCCGTCTCGTTTCCTGAAGCGCGATACCCTTTTTTTGGTTCGATTTTTTGCCTGCGCCTCCTTGATCCTGTCCCGTACCTCCTGCTTCCTGCGTTGCGTCGCGTCGCGTCGGTTTTTGTTGCTTGCTGCTGTTTCCGATTTTGAAATCGGTAGCGTCTTCATGGTGATTTTCCTTGGGAGGAGGTGGATGAGGAGGATGCTGAAGAGCACGAGCACCGAGCCGCAGTGGCGGCCTCTCTTCACCCTCGTCCATCCTGCCTCGTTTATTTTGATTACTGCTGCTGCGGTTTCTGCTTGGATCCCCAGATCCTTCTCTGTTCCATTTAACTCGCATCTGCGCCTCTCCCGTCTCTTCCGCTGCGTCAGGTTTTGTTGTTGCGGCTGTTTACTGAAGTTGGTGACATGATCCTCGATGGTGATTGCCTTGGAGGAGCACGAGGATGTTAGAGAGCACCGATACCCAATGGTGCTCTCTCTTCACCTCGTCGATCCTGTCTCGTTTTTCTCTGCTTACTGCTGCGTTTGTTTTTGCGTTCCGTGACATCTTGGTTGGTGGCGATTTATTTGGAGAGGACGAAGCTATAGGAGCACCGGAAATGCATGGTTGATCTCAGTCCGCTTCTCTTCTGCATCTCATGTTTCTCTTCTGCTAGCCCCTGCTTGTCCATTTTGCGGTTCATGGTGGTTCCATTGTTCGAGGAGGAGTCTAACGAAACGAGCACCCCAAACACGACGGTGTTCATATCCTCTTCCCGAGGGAAACTTGAACAGTCTTCTCTGGATATTTCCATCGTTTTTATTCTTCTCCAAACTGGAGCACTCTGCTTCCTGGTCTAGTATGGTGTCCAGAAATTGCTCTTTCTGTCATTAATTAATCGGAAATGGAGCCACTTAACTGTTTTTTCAACCTTGTTTCTTATCAAGTTTGCTGTGCGCTCTGCAATGTAGTGTCAGTACATTCAGTTTACATGTTTGTCAGATTTTGCTGATAAGGAAATCTAAGCCAGTGTTTTCATACTGGTATCTTTCAGGAAAGCAAACCCTGCAATGGCTGGTCAGTACATCAAGACTTCTTCTAGGGGTGAGAATGCCAGAATTGAGTATGCCACATCATGTATGCAAGGACCTCGCGATGAAATGCAAGATTATGTGAGTAACGTATATTATTACGTGGATCAAGGATAGTTTTTACGTATGCATATAATTTGTTTTGCTTGCTCATTCAGTACTTTGTGAAATACTGAATTTGACCCCTACACTTCTTATTTCCAGTACACAGCTCTCCTAGATCTAGATGGTTCGGATTCCACATCATTCTTTGGTGTTTTTGATGGCCATGGAGGTTTGATCTTTCTCTCATACTGTTCCAACATATTCTAAACACTTCAGCTGTTAGCATAACTGACCATCTCATGCATTGATTACATGAAGTCTTTCATTAAAATCTGCTATAGTTCATTCTTATCCAAATGTGTATGTCATATGTGAATCTGTCTAGTGCATTATATCCGTGCATGCTTTGTACATTTACTACTTGTCGTGATTTTCATCTGTCGGTATTCTGTATGGTCATGATTGTGAAATGCTGGTACAGTTCAACATACGTGATCAAGTTATACAGTCGGGTCTGTGCTGGGATGCCATATGGACAAAATGGATTATGCTAAAGTATATATTCAGAGGGGCCAAAATTTTGTGTGATCATTTTCTTCTTTTTTGGGAGGGATTGGTTTTTGTCACCAATACATTCAGTATCTGTAGTGCATGCTCTGTTTCCAGTGATACAAACGTATTGAAGTGATATTTCAGCTAGTATGTTGGTCTTGACATTGCTTCAACATATGAAATTGTACAGGAATATGTGACTGATTCCGTCTTTGTTTTCTGTTATAACTATATTTTATGTTTCAGGACATAGGGTGGCATGGTATTGTTCGAGGAAATTTCATACTGAGCTTGTCAAAGTTCCAGACTATCAAAACAACCTGCATGCCGCATTGGAGCATGTGTGCTTCAGGTTTTTACTAATAGATAATTAAATCACGTACTCTACATTTTTTGCTATATAAGTATGGAAAGTCACATGTGAGCACGTTTGAAGGCGCACACATTATCGGCACAGGGATGAAGTTTTTAAAACTTATGAATTTAGCTATAGCATGTGAACCCTATGAAATTTTGTTTAAAATATGACCACCTGTGAACTACACAAGAAAACAAGCAATAAGTGCCTGTACAGATATCATGTGCGTGGACACATGTTCACATAATCTGCACTCAGATGTGTGCACTTCTTATTCAATATTGAAAGGTGAAAGGGCCAGTGTTATAGCGTTGGAGAGAGTGTCAATGTTATACTCTTTCCTTCCATAATTGCAATTGCAACATAAGTTTACTTCTTGTTGCATGTACAGATACGGAATGTGTAATTCTTTAATGCTTAATTGTTGCAGAATCGATGAAGCGTTGAGAAGGTCAGATGAATGGAAGAGGCCTGATTCTCCTCCTGCTCATGCTCCTGCTCCTGGTAATGGAAGTTTCCGAAGCCGTCTCCAGACTAGTCTTTGTTCCTGTTTCGGCAAGGTGATATATCAAGTCCTGAATATTATTTAAGCATTTATCTGCCGAAGAAGTTAGTAAATAATTTATCTCTGGGATGCTGCTGCATATTATTACGTGTAAAAAGGAATCGGAAGAGATCAATGGGTGTGATAAGGAGGATCTATTGTACTTTTCCGAGATGTGCTTGAAGGTTGCACCGATATGATAAATTATAACCCCAATTTGTGCTCCCTACTTCCGTTGAGTGCCTGGTTTACTGAATTGGAAGCCACATGTTCCTTATGTTCTCATTGCACCTTGGTTGTTAGCGTACTGCCAAAATCGAGGTACTTATTTGAAAAACAAGTATTTTCCCTTGTTTGAGTTGATCACTTGTTTCTTACATTGGGTTGCATCTTTTGTGAATGGCACATAGAAAATATTCTTCCCTGGTGGCACTGGTTGATTGTTTCTTCATATGCTGTTTTTCCATATGATTTCAGTTTGGATTCTTTTTTCTGCAGAATTATGAAGGGCCCCAAATCGAAGGAAGCACAGCATGCGTGGCTCTCATTTGAGGCAACCAGATAATTGTTGGAAATGTTGGTGATTCCCGTTGTGTACTCTCAAGGAATGGTCAGGTACAGTGACTATTTTCTTTTCAAGTTTCTCGGTGGGGCATCCTCTTTTGTCATAATGATTGTGTTCAAGTGGAGCCTGACAATTCTTATATCCAATTTATCGGAAGGCAATTGATTTATCCACCGATCACAAGCCAAATGAACCAGGTGAAAGAGCCAGAATTGAAGCTGCAGGAGGATCAGTAGTCCAGAGGCAAGTCCTTGTATATGATGCAGGACGAATGAGGGTTGAACAAGGCCCATATCGCGTTGATGGAATAATAGCCGTATCCAGAGCGCTTGGTATGTAGTATTATTTGATACTCCCTCCGTTCCTTTCTATAATGCCTATTGTTTTTTCGCAATTGTTTCAGAATATAAGAGGAAAGCTGTGTTTTCTTGCAAATAACCCCTTCCACCGATTTGTTTCCGTCCAGAAAATCTGGAACAAATCTGTTCACGTTGAGAAAATCTGGTATGCAATCACGTAGAGAAAATCTGGACGTGAGATTAGGAAGGAGTAGATCACGCACGCGTCTGTTAAGGAAATAGCAAATACAGATCACGTGAGATTAGGAAGGAGTAGGCCGCGCGTAGGGAGCAGATCACGTCTCCGATCTGTTTCCAGTTTCCTTTTTTTCTCTCAAATAGCGCTGGGGGGTTTTGTGTCAATAAATTTGCTTGCGCTAATTTCCGTGCCAAAAAACAATAGGCACTATAGAAAGGAACGGAGGGAGTATCTTATTTTTGTGTGGATATTTTTTGTTTCTTGGATCCAATCAATTTATTGTTTGATACACATTTTCACTACTTACATTTCAGGTGATTTTCAGTTCAAGAAGAACAATAAATTGAAGTTGATATGTAATCCTGACATTCACACTGTGAGTTTGTAACTATGTTGTGTGAGCCCAGTTTTAGTTTGTTTCCGATGGGCGTGGTCTGATGGAAATGGCCATTTATTTTTATAGGAGGACATAACTGATGATATTGATTTTCTTCTCATAGCAAACGATGGTATCTGGTAAGTCCTGAGCTAAAAATAACACAAGAAGATGTTTATTTATGACTTGCTTCTAAGTGCAATACTTCATCCAGACCTAAGCCACTCCAATTACTATTATCTGTCATGCTTGTTTCATCTTAGGCATAGTATTTATAGCCGGGAGGGTTTATACATCTTAGGCATAGTACGTAGTATTAAATTCGATGGTTACGTATCAGGTTGATTTGCTATTTGGAAATGTTAGCTTGGTATGTTTGATAACTCTAATTTACAACCTTAGTGCTTCATGAGACATTTCTGGCAATAGGAATAGATTTCCTCTTCACGTGGAAGAATGCTAAAGTTAGCAAGAGAGTAAGGCAAACTTACCAGTGCCTGCTATTGATAGATCCAGACACTAGTACCCATAGAGACATATTCTTTGTTCTCCTGTTTCATACTTTTATGATTTCGTTGATATATTTACCGTGACAAAATTACACACCCCTTGTTTTCTTCTTCTCCAGGGAAGTCAAGACAAGTGAGGAGGTGGTTACTTATGTAAACGAGCGCTTGCAAACCGTGAGTCTTATTTCCTCGATTATTTTCTGCTTGTCATCCTATTACCAGGACAAAATCGAGGCACTTATTTGAAAAACAAGTATTTTCCCTTGTTTGAGTTGATCACTTGTTTCTTACATTGGGTTGCATCTTTTGTGAATGGCACATAGAAAATATTCTTCCCTGGTGGCACTGGTTGATTGTTTCTTCATATGCTGTTTTTCCATATGATTTCAGTTTGGATTCTTTTTTCTGCAGAATTATGAAGGGCCCCAAATGGAAGGAAGCACAGCATGCGTGGCTCTCATTCGAGGCAACCAGATAATTGTTGGAAATGTTGGTGATTCCCGTTGTGTACTCTCAAGGAATGGTCAGGTACAGTGACTATTTTCTTTTCAAGTTTCTCGGTGGGGCATCCTCTTTTGTCATAATGATTGTGTTCAAGTGGAGCCTGACAATTCTTATATCCAATTTATCGGAAGGCAATTGATTTATCCACCGATCACAAGCCAAATGAACCAGGTGAAAGAGCCAGAATTGAAGCTGCAGGAGGATCAGTAGTCCAGAGGCAAGTCCTTGTATATGATGCAGGACGAATGAGGGTTGAACAAGGCCCATATCGCGTCGATGGAATAATAGCCGTATCCAGAGCGCTTGGTATGTAGTATTATTTGATATCTTATTTTTGTGTGGATATTTTTTGTTTCTTGGATCCAATCAATTTATTGTTTGATACACATTTTCACTACTTACATTTCAGGTGATTTTCAGTTCAAGAAGAACAATAAATTGAAGTTGATATGTAATCCTGACATTCACACTGTGAGTTTGTAACTATGTTGTGTGAGCCCAGTTTTAGTTTGTTTCCGATGGGCGTGGTCTGATGGAAATGGCCATTTATTTTTATAGGAGGACATAACTGATGATATTGATTTTCTTCTCATAGCAAGCGATGGTATCTGGTAAGTCCTGAGCTAAAAATAACACAAGAAGATGTTTATTTATGACTTGCTTCTAAGTGCAATACTTCATCCAGACCTAAGCCACTCCAATTACTATTATCTGTCATGCTTGTTTCATCTTAGGCATAGTATTTATAGCCGGGAGGGTTTATACATCTTAGGCATAGTACGTAGTATTAAATTCGATGGTTACGTATCAGGTTGATTTGCTATTTGGAAATGTTAGCTTGGTATGTTTGATAACTCTACTTTACAACCTTAGTGCTTCATGAGACATTTCTGGCAATAGGAATAGATTTCCTCTTCACGTGGAAGAATGCTAAAGTTAGCAAGAGAGTAAGGCAAACTTACCAGTGCCTGCTATTGATAGATCCAGACACTAGTACCCATAGAGACATATTCTTTGTTCTCCTGTTTCATACTTTTATGATTTCGTTGATATATTTACCGTGACAAAATTACACACCCCTTGTTTTCTACTTCTCCAGGGAAGTCAAGACAAGTGAGGAGGTGGTTACTTATGTAAACGAGCGCTTGCAAACCGTGAGTCTTATTTCCTCGATTATTTTCTGCTTGTCATCCTATTAATAGTAACCAGGACAAAATCGAGGCACTTATTTGAAAAACAAGTATTTTCCCTTGTTTGAGTTGATCACTTGTTTCTTACATTGGGTTGCATCTTTTGTGAATGGCACTTAGAAAACATTCTTCCCTGGTGGATTGCTTCTATTGTGAAGGGCACACAGAAAATATTCTCTTTGGTGGCACTTGTTGATTGTTTCTTCATATGCTGTTTTTCCATATGATTTCAGTTTGGATTCTTTTTTCTGCAGAATTATGAAGGGGCCCAAATCGAAGGAAGCGCAGCATGCGTGGCTCTCATTCGAGGCAACCAGATAATTGTTGGAAATGTTGGTGATTCCCGTTGTGTACTCTCAAGGAATGGTCAGGTACAGTGACTATTTTCTTTTCAAGTTTCTCAGTGGGGCATCCTCTTTTGTCATAATGATTGTGTTCAAGTGGAGCCTGACAATTCTTATATCCATTTTATTGGAAGGGAATTGATTTATCCACCGATCACAAGCCAAATAACCCAGGTGAAAGAGCCAGAATTGAAGGAATCTGGTAAGTCCTGAGCTAAAAATGACACAAGAAGATGTTTATTTATGACTTGCTTCTAAGTGCAATACTTCATCCAGACCTAAGCCACTCCAATTACTATTATCCCGCATGCTTGTTTCACCTTAGGCATAGTATTTATAGCCGGAGGGTTTATACATCTTAGGCATAGTATGTAGTATTATCTCGCATGCTGGTTACTGCTGCGTTTGATTTTTTCATTCGGTGACATCTTGGTTGGTGGCGATTTATTTGGAGAGGACCGGAAATCCATGGTTGATCTCAGTCCGCCTCTCTTCTGAATATCGTGTTTCTCTTCTGGTAGCCCCTGCGTGTCCATTTTAAATTTAATGGTGGTTTGATTGTTCGAGGAGGAGTCTAACAAAACGAGCACCCCAAACACGACGGTGTTCATATCCTCTTCTCGAGGGAAACTTGAACAGTCTTCTCTGGATATTTCCATTGTTTTTATTCTTCTCCAAACTGGAGCACTCTGCGTCCTGGCCTAGTATGGTGTCCGGAAATTGTTCTTTCTTTTATTTATCGGAAATGGAGCTACTTAAGCTGTTTTTTCAACCTTGTTTCTTATCAAGTTTGCTGTGCGCTCTGCAATGTAGCGTCAGTACATTCAGTTTACATGTTTGTCAGATTTTGCTGATAAGTAAATCTAAGCCATTGTTTTCATACTGGTATCTTTCAGGAAAGCATGCCCTGCAATGGCTGGTCGGTACACTAAGATTTCTCGAGATCGAGCGCGGACGAAAGCAACAACGGGTTTCTCAAGCTGCAGAACAAGTACGAAAGTAAATGGCTCTCTGTATGGCATGCGGCCTTCCATTGGATCCATTTCCTGGAGCAAAAATGCAAGCAAGCAAAGCTGTCGTGGATATAGAACAAAAGCAACATTCAATGACGAGTTCCAAGGGCTTCATGAATTTTTTGACAGAATAAGGGTATGCAGTTCTGTGATGAATAATAATGTTAATTCTCTTTTTTGGACAACCATGTTGTAGTTCGAACTGATAATCTTATTATTTTTTTTAAATTTGCAGAACACGGTTACTGTATCTCTAGATGGTAGTGATGAGGAGGTTCTGAAAAGCATTTTGGAAGCACTTACGCATATCCGTCTGTGGTTTTGCCAAAATGGATTTGAGTTAAATTTTGAGCCCATTCTTGGATATAAGGCAAAAACTTATGCAACTCCTCTAGATGGTACTTTCTATTTGGTGATCACCTATCTGAAAAAGTCGATTACTTTGATTATTGATGGCCGGACAGGGTGGCTCACTGGTTACATAGGGCCAAAGGGAATTTTTCAGTTCAAGCAATCCTCAAGTACACCAGAAGGAACCCCGAACTATATCAAGCACTGCATTGCAAAGGTCCTCTCATTCGATGGAGCTTATTACAGTATTGCACCAAAGAAGGATATATTTTTCATTGCATTGGGGATTGAAGCATTTCGCGGATCTCATGTTCAAATGGCAGATTATGATGGAGGAGAAGAAGATACTGACTTCAAAGAGTCATTTGGCCCCACAGTTTTTGGGATTGTTGAAGCCTTCAAGAGCCATATGGTAACAGGGATGGTATCAGGTGCCATTAGAGATGGAATAAACACGACGGTAGCAGAAAGTCGGGCCTCTGCAAAAGGCCATGTGAAAGGTTGGGGGAAAGGCAGCTCTGATGCAGCAAATGCATTATTCAGTTACCTCAAGTATGGAATAAAGTCTGGACCAGACCTCCTCCTCAGAAAGCCATATGGGTGCGAGGTTATTAGTCTCCATGACTATGTCAAACACACTCTTATCAGCCCTAACAGGGTTGCAATGTTGCATACTTATGAGGTCGCGCCAAGACAAACCACCCTAACATGGTCACCAGTTGATGATGGAGATGGTGATCCCTCAGTAGAACTCCTTGATGAATATGACATATCTAGCCTTTCCGCCAACGCACTCATGGAGTTCAAAAATCAAAATAATTACTATTTTGGCCGCAGAGCAGGCGGTCCTCCACACAGTTCAGTCAATAGGCTCGCGAATGCAGCTTTACTGCCAGATTGCCATATTCCATGGTGGGGTACGCTTCCTGTGACAATGCGCCATCCAGGGTTGCCAACCGAGCAGCAACTGAGGGGGCGTAATATTTATGGCTTCAATGGCAGGGTTCGGAGATTTCACAGTAAAAGGACTTTCCATAGTGCCGCTTGGCCATTGATTAATATCGCAAGAAAAACACTAAGAGTTATGAGGAAGTAGTCTACGACTGGCAGTGAGATATTTCAGGTGAGCAGGGAGTGACCTTAACATTGAACTACCTGTTATTTTACGGATTTTTACTACCTGCTATTTAATGGATTTTTACTGCTCTGCTTAGTCTGAGTGAATTTCTCAAAATGCACCAAGTACAAACAAGTAATTTAAAATGCATTGCTATGTTTCTTTGAGGAATCTTATCGATAAGCAAACATAACTGAATGTGATATACTTGACTTATCGTGGGTTGTTATTTATTAGCTTATTTCTGTACGTACTTCTGAACCTGCTATGGGCTGTGGATGCGTATGATTTCTGCATTTAGAAATTGCTGATAATTCTCCCTTTTACCCTTTTTCAGCTTATTCGTGCCAGTTTTTTCCCTGAGTTAAATTTTTTTAAATGCACAAAAGTATACAAAATAATGTGAAATGTACTATATGTTTCCTTGCAGAAGTTAGAGGTCTAAAGAATGTAAAATAACAGAACTAACTAAATGTCATATTTCTCTTGACTTATCTGATGAAACTGTAGTGAATATGTATGCCTAATATAATCGTTAGCTTTTTTTTGGGCGTACTTTAATATAGGTACTACAATATTTTATTACTCCTATTTAAGACCGAATGCCTACGTTTGTTTGAGAGTTGTCGGCCAACCTGAAGAAATATTGTGGATCACCTGAAACTAGTGAGATACATTAAGAAAGCAGTAGATGATCTGAAACTAGTCCAAAACATGTATACTATAATACGCAATGAAACTTTTTGTTCCAAATAACCTTCTGTTCTTTGTCGAAAAAGTGTAACCTTCTGTTGTGGATTGAGTGAGCTTCAGGTTTCTATGCCGCTCTGCATTCTTATCTAGTACCTGCTTTTTTAGGGTGTTTACTAGCCTGTAATGGCTGCAGTGCTACTTCGTATTTTAGCAGTTTGTGTCTAACTTCATCTTGCTTTGCATCTATGGCTGCAGCGGATAATCAGCTCATATACCCACATGTGAACGCAGTTGCAGGGGCAGCAGCAGTCGAGGAACCAGTCTCTGACGACCGACTGGCAGATCCGCTTCTTCTGCTAGTTCCAGATTTTATAAGTCGTGGGTGTTCAGAAGGGATGATGAACCCTTTCTGTTTTCTGAACCCTTAGATTGAGAGAACTCCGCTATATGGCAGTTTCGGTGTCTGTTCCAATTAGCTAGGAATTTTTGGGTCACGCTGAAATCCAGTTTTCCATTCCTTAGAACTGCAGAAATGAAGACTGTTTTCTCAGGGTAGAATGGTTACTGCCTAGATACTGTCTTGCGCCCATATTTTTGGGGAATGTATATACTGTCTTACAGGCTGCATTCAGAGTTCTGAGATGAAGTGATACCACTATATTCAAGCAATTTTCACTTTTATCATCTGTTGTTGTGCTGTTTTTACCATGCGTGCTGGGATGAATTTCCCTGATATATATATACACAGTGGATTATTGATAGTTACCGCTTCACCTTGCATCCCATTACGTTTCCTGATACTGAAACTCAGAAAATTGGAGGTTTGTATTCACTTGCTGAGCTACAGTGACTGTACTGTCAAGATTAATGAGGGTAGCAACCAGCTGCTCTTGCCTGTTTTATGGGTTTTCCCTTGTATCAATGAATTAATCTAGGGTCATACATTGGATTAGTATTTTTGTATTCCTTGAGTGATAGTATTAAATATAGAAATTTTACATCTACGTTGCTGCAGAACAACTGAACAAGAGCCATTATTTGCAGCTGCTATTTTGTAACACAACATGTGATTTTTTATAGAGACATTATAAGTGGAAAAATGAAACTGGATGGAGCATAAGGTTGGATTCGTGTGCTAACGTACCAAAATCTAGACCGGTGAACAATACATAGGTTCAATATATCTAAAGGTATAATTGTTGCATCCCCATGGGGCTCTCACAGCGATTTAAGCATGTGGACCGTCGGATCTTTCCATGGGCGCATCTCGACCGTTTATTCCGGGCAGAATCCCACTAGGTAAAGCCATGCAACAGCCATGGTCTACCCGCCTGCAGCTGCGCTCGGGACCCACCTTCGTTTGGGTCCGCTTGTCTCACAACTGAGGGAAAAGAGAGGCTCATGATGCTAACGTGAGACAAAAGGAGGATCCGAGCGAGGAAACCCTAGCCGCCAGCCTCCAATCCCCTCCCGTGCTGCTCCTCCCCAACCCCCTCCACTCCATCTCCAGCAAGCCAGCGGCGGCCGCGTGGACGACAAACGAGCAGCAGGGGTGGCCGCGATCGTGGGCCTTGGGCTGCCTCTCCCTCCTCCCATCATCACCATGGCCGGCCAGGAGCACAGCCGGCCTTGGGCGCGAGCGCCGCCTCCATTCGTCGCCATGCCCGGCTGGGAGCAGCGCCGGCGAGCGCCGCCTCCCGTTGTCGCCATGGACGGCCGGTAACCGCGCCATCCTTGGGGGTGAGCAGCGACGGCCGACGGGCGGCTGAGGTCCCCTGGCTGGCATGGCCACGCTCGCCTCGATCTTCGTCGGCTCCGGCGAGGCGGGCCGTGGGTGTCGGCCGCATCCTTCGTCGGCGGCGCGCTGGCAGTACCGGTCCTCTCTCTGTCCGCCATCCTCCTTTACCCTGTCTCTTCTCCTTCCATTTTTTCACCCCGTTTGCTTTTCTGTGTGTGTCTCTCTACTGCTCGGGACGGGAAAAGATGGAGTTCATTGGGAGATGGGTTTGTGCTGGGATCCCCTCTCCCCCATGGCATTATCCCCAAGGCCCATGAAATTTTTTCAAGTTCAGGTCTGGAATCAGATTATTTCTGAACTATTATGTCAGATTCCGTATATTGGTTGTAAGATTGTTCTAGATATGTATCACATATTATCTCAGATTTCTAGGATTATTTCTGAACTATTATGTTAGATTCCTTATATTGGTTGTAAGTTTTAAACTCAGCATTCTGAGTTTTTTACAGATTCATCAATAGATGATAGAAGGGACTGAGGCGAGAAGAGATGGCATTGATTTGCACGCACTAGAGCATGTGTCCGATGGCTTGATTATGTTGTTTGCACTGCTCATGTATTATTCAAAATCGAGTTGGGCGAATTGCAGAATTGCACTAGTGCATATGTGCTTCTGCAGCAGGTAAATGAATTTTACTTAGTCTACAGATTTCAGGTGAAAGTGCATGGAGCCCCCATGTGTGATTTTGGTAATTAATGACAATCCTTATGGACTAATGTTTGCATTGAGTTATATTTGTAGGAGTTGTCCATAGGCAATTCTTGAACCATATGTTGGCTTTAAGGTTGCAATAAGAAGAAATTGATGAAGGATATCAAGTGTCAAGTATGTCTTGAAGATGAAGTGAGCCCTCAAGTTACTTCAAGACATCAACATGATGAAGAATGAAGAAATGAAGTGCAAGTTCAAGATGAGCCAACTCTAAGAGTTTATAAGCTTGAAGCTTGCCATGGAGAAATGAAGTGCAAGTTCAAGATGAGACATCTCGAAGAGATTCTTTGCTTGAGTCTTGCCATCCATATGGTGATCATGGATATGTGAATATGTGCCGAAGAAGAAGCTCTCCCATGGTGGATTATGGGGGAGCAATCCACATGGTGTGGTCATGGTTATGTGAAGATGCGCCGAAGAAGAAGCTCTCCCATGGTGGATTATGGGGGAGCAATCCACAAGACTTCGTCAAGAAAGCACAAGCAAGAAAGGCGTTCCATCTTGTCGAGGTCAAGATCGTCGTCATCGAGCTCAAGTGGAATGCGCAAGTATAAGGTTTGCTCTTGATAGGGTTTCTTTCTCACCGGTCTCATAGTGTAGTTGGAGACCGGTTTATAGTTTAGTTGTCGTACTATCAAGAGGGCTCTCGAGTGAGTGACTCGATCGTATCGTTCGGAGAGAGCTCAAACCTTTGCATCCTTGCATCATCTTTCTTGGTTGTTATTTGGACCTTATCCATGTGATGTTTTAGAGCTTGTGCTTATTCTCATGACAAGCTCTAGTTCATCGAAAACGGATTTCGCATAGATCACTTGTTGTGTTTTCGAGTTTGGTTCATCATCTCTCTTGGTTTTATTTGGATCTTATCCATGTTATGTTTTAGAGCTTGTGCTTATTCTCATGACAAGCTCTAGTTCATCGAAAATGGTTTTTGCATGGGCATCTTGTTGTATTTTTAAGATTGGAGGTTTTACCGGTATGACTTTTTTAGATAGGTCAAACCTTTCATAATTTGTTTCTATCCTCCCTTGTTGGACTATGATGGTTTCCTGCATGATCTTGTAGAGCTTGTTCCTAGCTTTAAAACAAGCCCAAGATCATCAAAATCGGAGTCCGGATGCTAAAGTTATACCCATTTTAGTTTGATGTTTCTGCCAGTTTTCAGGGGGCGGATATTCCGGCCCAAGTTCGGGGCGGATAATCCGCCCCCCACCCTCCCCGAAAAATCCGTTTTTTGGGAAAATCCGGCCAAATATCCAGCCAAATGTCCGGCCCCCTTACTGCGAGCAGTTTTCTCAAGTCCTTAGCCGATTTTCGGGGCCCGGGTATTTTGCAAATATCCGGCCCGGAAAATCCGGCCTGAGCTGACCCAAACGGTCATACTTCGATGGGAGGGGGTATTTAAGACCCCCTTCTTCCTCCTTGGGCAGCTACCTCTTCCCCTTTGTGCTCTCCACAATTGTTGACCTTGAGAGCTTCCCTTTCCCTCTACTCCTCCTATGCTTCTTGAATCTTTTTGAGAAAAAAGAGAGAGGAGATCTAGATCTACATCTTGACCAATCAAATCCCTCTCTTTGTGAGGGGAATCCACTAGATCTAGATCTTGGAGAAATTTGGTGTTCCTCCTCTTATTTTGTTCTTCCTCTCTTATTCCCCCAATAGCTTTTGTAGCTTTGTTGGAATTTGAGAGAGAAGTACTTGAGCATCTTTGTGGTGTTCTTGCCATTGCATTTGGTGCATCGGTTTGAGTTTTCCACGGTGATTCGTGGAAGTGAAAGCAAGAAGGTTGTTACTCTTGGGTTCTTGGAACCCTAGACGGATTCTAGGCCTTTGTGGCATCTTTGTGGTGTTCTTGGGGACTCCAATTAAGTTGTCGAGAATCTTCAAGGACAAGGCCTTTGTGGCATCTTAGTGGTGTTCTTGGGGACTCCAATTAAGTTGTGGAGATTCTTCAAGGGCAAGGCCTTTGTGGCAATTTGTTGGGAGCCTCCAATTAAGTTGTGGAGATAGCCCCAAGCTTTGTGCGGGTTCGGTAACCTCCCTAAGGTTACATAGTGGTTCGAGGACATCCCTCTTGGTGGGAATTCTCGAGGAGAATACGGAGGCCCTCGTGCTTTTGGAGTGACTTGTCCTCCACACCGCTCCAACGGAGAGTAGCACTCGCAAGAGTGTGAACTTTGGGCTACATCGTCGTCTCCCGCGTGCCTCGATTATCTCTATACCCGAGCTCCTTACTTATGCACTTTACTTTGTGATAGCCATCGTGCTTGAAGTTATATATCTTGCTATCGCATAAGTTGCTTGTATTGCTTAGCATAAGTTGTTGGTGCACATAGGTGAACCATAGTATATAGGCTTTGGGCTTGACAAAGTAAACGCTAGTTTTATTCCGCATTTGTTAAGCCCATCTCGTAAAAGTTTTAAACCGCCTATTCACCCCCCCTCTAGGCGACATCCGTGTCCTTTCAATTGGTATGAGAGCAAGGTCTCTCATTCTTAGGCTTCACCGCCTTGAGAGTAAAGATGTCGGTTAGGGGATTAGCGCACAATAACTTGTTTATATTTGATGGCACAAATTACGATCTATGGAAAATTTATGTGCTCAAAATCTTACGGGGTATGTCCCCGGACATGGAGCGATTTCTTGGCATGGGTTTTTCTTCTCCTAAGGATCCTCAAAATTTATCTCTTGAGGAGGAGAAAAACTCTTGCCTCGATGCTCTTGCTTCTCATGTGTTTTCCATTGTTGTGAGCAATGTAGTTACTTTGTCAATCATGCCTTTTGGGAGCTCTCATGAATTATGGACAAAGCTTCAAGACAAATATGATGTGTCCAATATTATTAAGGATGATTGTATTGCTTCCACTTCCGGCCGTGATGAGTTCTCATCTTCATCCACTTCACCAAAGTGTGTCAAGACACAAGGTAATGATATGGTGAGTGGTGATGAAAATTGCAATGTTGATATTGAGCTATCTATTGATGATTCTTCATCTCTATCTCATTGCAATGTTTCATCTACGGACTCAAACACATCTAGCACTAGAAATGATTTACATGCTTGTGTTGATAGTCCTTGCATATCATGTGTAAGTTGCTTGAATAAATCTAATGATGATATGCTTGCTTTGTCTTGTGGCCATGATAAAAATGCTTCTATTTCCTCTAGTTGTTGTGTGACTAACATTGTAGAGGAAACCAAAGATTCTATTGGTCAAGACAAGATTTTGAAAGGAGCCTCAAGTAACTCCTCATCTTTATCTCACGGTTCTCATATGTGCCTTATGGCCAAGGGTTCCACGGTATCTCCTACCATGGAACCTCATAGTTCTCGTGGTGATAAGGATGAGGATGTTTATGAAGAAGAGGATTGGGTTGTCTCTCTACGCGATAAGGGTAAGAGTGTATTCAAGGTTCTTTGCAAAGATAAAATTGCTAGCTCTCACTTCTTTGAAATCTTGACTACCGCTATTGAGAGCCAAAAACTTATTTGGATGCATGAGAACACCATTGATAAAATGGGTGCTCTTGAACGAGAGTATGCTAATGATGTGGCATCTCTAAAGGATGAACTTGAAGAAGAACAAACCACCAAGGAAGCTCTTGAGGAAACCTTTGCTCTAGAATTATCTAGAGAAAAGGAAAACCATGATAGAGCTCTTGAGGTGGCAAATGAACTAAAGATAAAAAATGATAAGCTTGTGTTTGTTAATGCTAAACTCCTTGAGGATTTTGAGCAACTCAAAAAGGCCTCAAGGGCTATTGAGAGTGCGCTCACCAAACTCACCGAGTTGCATGAGCAACTTAAAGCTTCTTATCTAAAAGAGCATGACAACTTGCCTTCTCCCATTTCTATTAATAATGATGCTTGTGCTACTAACTCTACTTCTTGTGAAGCATCTATCTTGAAGGAGAATGTTGAGCTAAGGGCTCAACTTAAATTGCTAACTAGCAATTATGGGAAATTGGAAGAAAATCATGGAAAGCTTTCTAGCTCCTATGAGGATCTTCTAGCCTCTCATGATAGGCTAAAGTTAGCTCATGAGGCTATAATATCTAAGGCAACACCTTATGAGCCTCATGTGGGTACTAGCACTACTACTCAAAATGTTATATTGCCATGTGCTAGTCCTAGTAATTCATCCACTCATAATATTGCTAAATCTTGTGATGAATTATCTTCCTTGCCTTGTTTCTCTAACAATGAAGGTTCTACTTCCTCTAGTACTTGTGTTGTTACTAACCATGTAGAGGAAATCAAAGAGCTCAAGGCCCAAGTCTCTTCTTTGAAGAACGACTTGGTAAAGAGTCATGAAGGGAAATGCAAACTTGACAAGATGTTGAGTGTGCAACAATCCCCCAATGAGAAGAGTGGACTTGGATTCAACTCCAACAACAAGAACAAGTCCAAGAACAACAATAAGAAGAAGGACCAAGTACAAGTCAAAGACCCGGCCAAGATTGTTTGCTTCAAGTGCAAAATTGAAGGGCATCATGTTAGATCTTGCCCTTTGAAGAAGAAGCAAAAAGGGAAGCGGCCTCAAGCTCAAACTCATATTCAACCTCAAGTTGAAGAAATGCCACTTCCCAAGAAGAATCAAGCCAATGCTCCCATTGTGGAGAAATCTAGTGAGAAGAAGGAGAAGAAAAGAACTTGCTACATATGCCATGAGAAGGGACACATCTCCTCCTTTTGCACTATTGGTACCTCATCCAACTCTATCACCATTGATGATGTTTATTCTCTTCGTAAGGATGAGGGTGGCAATGTGTTTGCCAAATTTGTTGGTGCTCAAAGTGGTGTCAAGAAAAGAACCATTTGGGTTGCCAAGCCTATTGTGACTAACCTCTTAGGACCCAACCTAGTTGGGGACCAACAATCCAAAACTTGATCAATAGGTGCTTGTTGGAGGGCATTGGAGACTTGGCTACACCATGAAGAATTAAGGGATCTTCATCATATATATTATCTCAAGCCAAGTCTTTTGGCTATCTTGCTTCTATCATATATTCAATGTTCCTCCTTGCGGTAACATGTTCTCAACTCATTTATATTGAAAGTTACTCGCCCCTTTGCATGTGTTAGTTTTGTTCCTAACATGTGTTTGTATATGTTGTGCTTCCTAATTGTTTTGCTTAAGAAATCAAGTCTATGAATGTTGGGTTGCACACCATGTATTTGTGTTTGTGTTGGAGCCTCTTTGTATCTTGTTGTATCTTATATGGCTCTTATGAGCGATTAATGGACTATCCTATTTTGGGGGAGTGATATTCCTTTCGGAATTTCATGATCCTAAACAATGTGTGTACATGAGGAATATCACTTAGAATTGATATTGCGAGATTATCTAGTCTCTATGTGGTATGTCATATTCATGAGAAATTCAAATTCTATTGTCCATTAATATCTCTAGTTGGATCTTATTTGCCTCTTGTGAAAATAAATTCCTTATCACATTATGGGGGAGTAATAAGGTTTGTGCATATTACACGCCTAGAAAATGTGAACATTTGAGGTTGTGTCACATAGAATTGATATTGTAAATTATCTCTCTCCTATGTGGCATGTTTGCTCAAACAAACTCCAATTTGCTTAAATAGCTTCATTTCTAATATCTTTATGGATCTTATTTGTGAAAGTTTTTCTTGGCATGGTTTTTCACAACGTGTCCCTCAATACATTTTTGGAAAACCATGTGCTTCAAGTCATACTATTAATTGCTTTGCATGTTGGTATGAATACTATTAATTGTTTTGCATGTTGGTATGAATACTATTAATTGCCTTGCATGTTGGTATGACTAAATGAAGCTATCAAGAAACTTTCTTTGCATGATGGTTAACTCTTATCTTTTACCATATGCTTTATTCGTTGTAAATATGATCTTATGTATACTTAAAAACTACCGCCGGAAAATATTTCATAATACCTCTTGTCCTAGGACAAGTGGTAATCTATTATGAGGTAGATATTTATTGATCATATCTACATTGGCTCTTGTGTTTAAATTGCCTCATTTATTGCCATGAATTTGTTGTGCTTTGACTCCCATGTGTCTTCCTTGCATCTTATGGATCTAATTTGTCTATTCAAACTTTCTTAGCATTTTTAGTAGATATAGGTAGCGTGATGATCCTAGTTTTGTGCATTTTGTATCCATATTCTAAATCCTAGATAATGCACTAATATTGGGGGAGCTCTCCTATATTTGTTATAATGCTTAAACTTCTCTTGATCATTATCAAAAATTTGGTTTTGGGAGACATAAATTTTCTTTTTGGTACTTCGTGCCATCATAAAAAGTTTCGAGGGTTTGGTTTATTTGTTGGAACCTTGCTCTCTTGGGAGTTGGTTATCTCATTCCTTTGTGTTTAGGTTTAATTAGCTTCTTATAATGAGATAATTCTTTGTAGTCAATCTTGTGTTGATTTGATTCTTTGATATAATTTGGGCAACCATTGTCTCTTGATTTATTTGGTGTTTTGTCCAAATTATATCTTCCTTTGGTTCTTGAAAGTATTGTGCATGCATATTTAATATATGTATATCTTATGGCATGTGTTACTTTCTTTGATCCAATATATAGGGTAAACTCCATCAAATCCTAATTTGGCTAAGATGTGCATGAAATTCATTTTCATATCTATATGCACATAGAATTGTGGAGTTTGTCCTATATGTTGTAGTGTGTCTAACTAGTTCGGACCCAATTAGTTTGGGGACCATTTTGTACTTACCTTTGTGTTAGGTACAATGGATATGCATTGGATGCTTGTCTCACTCTTGGAAAGAAGTGGTGACTCAATGGTAACTTGAGGCAAGCTAGAATGGTCAACGAACACATATCTACTATATCCACACCAATGTTATCTCGGTAACAAGTATCTTCTCATGCATATTTTTCTAGCATCCAACCATGTGGTTGCATCTTGGCATGAATCTCTTGATTTGCAAATGTTGTGCTTCTTGCAAAAGTCTTAATGAAACCTCTTTATTGTGAATGTGAGTAATTTGAGATGAGTGCATTTGTTTGGAAGTATTTTAAATCATGCTCATGATTCATCCATACCAACTATGCCTATCTAGCAATTTTATTGCATATCAATTCCTCAAGGCTCTCACATGTGCAATATAGATGAAAGTGCAAATTTAGTTACTTCTTTTGGTATCCTCATTTGTGATACTTGTTGCCTTTCTCAAAGGCATCCCAAGTATCTTCTATCGCTTGTTGATATTTGTGATGTATTTTAGTTGTTTGTGGTTGAAGTTCATGAATGTACAATAAGATAAAATTGAGCCTTTGGCCATGCTATTAAGCAAAAATTCTTATTGGTATATTGCTTGACTTCGTCTTGGATATCATACTATATTTCTTGTGTATCTATTTTGTGTGTGCATGTTTCTTTGTGGATAAATATCTTTGTGATATTGCCCACTTAGAGAAACTTATACACATAAGACATGATACATCTCCTTTTGATATCTTATTTAGTTATTGCGTGTTGATTGGTCATGCTAAGCATATAATTCATTGAAGACTATGATGATGCTTTTTGCTCATCCTTGTAATAGTCTTATAATATGCTTTATCATGCCTTTCACATATCCTCTTGGTTGAGCCTTTTTTATTATGGTGCCTCTTACTTGTTGCTCAACTATTTGTTTGTTGCAAGTATTTAGCTTACTTTTCTATCTATGATCTATTACAAATGTTTGTGTTTTAAATGAGGGAGTGAGGATTCCATGTTATGCATATTGTATTCAAATACAACATTTTAATTTATGCATGTACCTTGGGGAGCTTCCTCATTTGATTTAGAGAACTATCTTTTGGTGATCATTAGAGTTTGATTCACTTGGTATCTTTTTTTAATGATATTATGGGAGTGATGATTCCATGTTTGTGCACTTTATACTCCAATGCAAGTTGTCTAGTTTTGTGCACAAACCTTGGGGAGCTTCCTCATATTATTTAGAGTAATCTTCTTGATCTTATCATAATATCTATCTTTATTTTGGTATCTTCTTTGTGGTTCATTTGGTTGCTTGCTTCATTTGTTGAAACTTCTAGACTTTGTTATCTTTTTGCAATCTTTGATCCTATCTATAGTGTGATTCGTTCCAAATATTCGTCATTGGATTTGTGCATTTGATTCCACTCTAATTATGAGAAATGCACACGCTATGGAGGAACTCTCACTATATTGACCTTCTAAATTTTTCACCCATTTCGGCAATTGGTGCCAATGGGGGAGAAGTTTGGAGGGTTTAAGGGAATTTGGTTATGTCTTTGCTTTGTGCTTAAGCATGTGCCTTTATTGCATTGCATCTTGTTGCTTTGCATAGTTGAATAGTTAGAGGAAACTCCACTAGGCTTTGAATGCCAATATATGCAATGAAAGTTAAGATCATTCACACACGCATATATTATGGGGGAGTTTGCTCTATATATTCAACTTGCTTTCTACTTCAATTCCTTATATAAACCCTCTCAAAGAGATTGTCATCAATTACCAAAATGGGGGAGATTGAAAGTGCATGGAGCCCCCATGTGTGGTTTTGGTAATTAATGACAATCCCTATGGACTAATGTTTGCATTGAGTTATATTTGTAGGAGTTGTCCATAGGCAATTCTTGAACCATATGTCGGCTTCAAGGTTGCAATAAGAATAAATTGATGAAGGATATCAAGTGTCAAGTATGTCTTGAAGATGAAGTGAGCCCTCAAGTTACTTCAAGACATCAACATGATGAAGAATGAAAAAATGAAGTGCAAATTCAAGATGAGCCAACTCGAAGAGTTCATAAGCTTGAAGCTTGCCATGGAGAAATGAAGTGCAAGTTCAAGATGAGCCATCTCGAAGAGATCCTTTGCTTGAGTCTTGCCATCCATATGATGATTATGGATATGTGAAGATGTGCCGAAGAAGAAGCTCTCCCATGGTGGATTATGGGGGAGTGATACGTCTCCGACGTATCGATAATTTCTTATGTTCCATGCTTGTTTTATGACTTTACCTACATGTTTTGTTCACACTTTATGATAATTCTATGCATTTTCCGGAACTAACCTATTGACGAGATGCCGAAGTGCCAGTTCCTGTTTTCTGCTGTTTTTGGTTTCAGAAATCCTAGTAAGGAAATATTCTCGGAATTGGACGAAATCAACGCCCAGCATCTTATAATTCCATGAAGCTTCCAGAACACCCGAGAGCCGCCAGAGGAGGGCCATGTGGGCCCCAGATGATAGGCTGGCGCGGCCAGGGGGTGGGCCGCGCCCCCCTAGTGTGTCACCGCCTCGTCGACCTTCCGACTCCGCCTCTTCGCCTATTTAAAGGTCCCTGACCTAAATCTTCGATACGGAAAAGCCACGGTACGAGAAACCTTCCAGAGCCGCCGCCATCGTGAAGCCAAGATCTGGGGGACAAGAGTCTCTGTTCCGGCACGCCGCCGGGATGGGGAAGTGCCCCCGGAAGGCTCCTCCATCTACACCACCACCATCTTCATCACCGCTGTTGTCTCCCATGAGGAGGGAGTAGTTCTCCATCGAGGCTAAGGGCTGTACCGGTAGCTATGTTGTTAATCTCTCTCCTATGTACTTCAATACAATGATCTCATGAGCTGCCTTACATGATTGAGATTCATATGAGTTTTGTATCACTATTCATCTATGTTACTCTAGTGATGTTATTAAAGTACTCTATTCCTCTTCCACGGTGTAATGGTGACAGTGTGTGCATCGTGTAGTACTTGGCGTAGGTTATGATTGTAATCTCTTGTAGATTATGAAGTTAACTATTGCTATGATAGTATTGATGTGATCTATTCCTCCTTCATAGTGTGATGGTGACAGTGTGCATGCTATGTTAGTACTTGGTTTAGTTGTGTTGATCTATCGTGCACTCTAAGGTTATTTAAACATCAATATCGAATATTGTGGAGCTTGTTAACTCCGGCATTGAGGGTTCGTGTAATCCTACACAATTAGTGGTGTTCATCATCCAACAAGAGAGTGTACAGTATAACATTTATCTATTTATTCTGTTATGTGATCAATGTTGAGAGTGTCCACTAGTGAAAGTATGATCCCTAGGCCTTGTTCCCAAATACTGCTATCACTGCTTGTTTACTGTTTTACTGCATCTCTACCGCCTGCAATATTCCCACCATCAACCACACGCCAGTTGTAGCATCAAGTATTTTCTGGCGCCGTTACTACTGCTCATATTTATTCATACCACCTGTATTTCATTATCTCTTCGCCGAACTAGTGCACCTATTAGGTGTGTTGGGGACACAAGAGACTTCTTACTTTGTGGTTGCAGGGTTGCATGAGAGGGATATCTTTGACCTCTTCCTCCCTGAGTTCGATAAACCTTGGGTGATCCACTTAAGGGAAAACTTGCTGCTGTTCTACAAACCTCTGCTCTTGGAGGCCCAACACTGTCTACAGGTAGACATCAAGCTATTTTCTGGCACCGTTGCCGGGGAGGAAAGGTAAAAGGTACTCACACTCCGAATCTCGGCTACTAAGCTATTTTCCGCCGTTGTAAGTGCTCAAAGCTATTTCCTTTAGATCCTGCAATTGCATCTTTTTGTTTCTTGTTTTACACTAGTTTGGCATAATGGAAAGCAACAGTGAGCTTTTAAAATTATTTCCTGTGTTAAGACATGGATGGTTTGATGCGAAAATTAAAAAACCCATGGAACATATTAGTATGAACACTTTGAACACCATTGTTGCTAATGATATGGAAAATTCTAAGCTTGGAGAAGCTGGCTTTGATGAGCATGATATTTTTAGTCCCCCAAGCATTGAGGAGAAAATTTTCTTTGATGATATTTTACCTCCTATTTATGATGATTATAACGATAGTAATATTTTGGTGCCGCCTGTTATGGAGGATAAATTTGATTATGATTACAATATGCCTCCTATATTTGATGATGAGAATAATGATAGCTACTTTGTTGAATTTGCTCCCGCTATTACTAATAAAATTGATTATGCTTATGTGGAGAGTAATAATTTTATGCATGAGACTCATGATAAGAATGCTTTATGTGATAGTTATATTGTTGAGTTTTCTCATGATGCTACTGAAAGTTATTATGAGAGAGAAAAATATGGTTGTAGAAATTTTCATGTTACTAAAACACCTCTCTATGTGCTGAAATTTTTGAAGCTACACTTGTTTTATCTTCTTAATCTTGTCACTTTGCTCTTCATGAATTTATTTGTGTACAAGATTCCTTTGCATAGGAAGTGGGTTAGACTTAAATGTGTTTTGAATTTTCTTCTTGATGCTCTCTTTTGCTTCAACTCTTATTTCTTACGAGTGCATCATTAAAATTGCTGAGCCCATCTTAATGGCTATAAAGAAAGCACTTCTTGGAAGATAACCCATGTCTTTATTTTGCTACTGTTTTGTTGTGTGTTGGAAGTTGTTACTACTGTATCAACCTCTCCTTATCTTTTTTTTATTGCATTGTTGTGCCAAGTAAAGTCTTTGATAGTAAGGTTTATACTAGATTTGGATTACTTCACAGAAACAGATTTCTGTCTGTCACGAATCTGGGTTGAATTCTCTGTAGGTAACTCAGAAAATTCTGCCAATTTACATGAGTGATCCTCAGATATGTACGCAACTTTCATTCAGTTTGAGAATTTTCATTTGAGCAAGTCTGGTGCCTCTTAGAAATTCATCTTTACGGATAGTTCTGTTTTGACAGATTCTGCCTTTTATTTCGCATTGCTTCTTTTGCTATGTGGGATGGATTTCTTTGTTCCATTAACTTCCAGTAGCTTTAGGCAATGTCCAGAAGTGTTAAGAATGATTGTGTCACCTCTGAACATGTGAATTTTCGATTATGCACTAACCCTCTAGTGAGTTTGTTTTGAGTTTGGTGTGGAGGAAGTTTTCAAGGGTCAAGAGAGGAGGATGATACAATATGATCAAGAAGAGTGAAAGCTCTAAGCTTGGGGATGCCCCGGTGGTTCATCCCTGCATATTTCAAGAAGACTCAAGCGTCTAAGCTTGGGGATGCCCAAGGCATCCCCTTCTTTGTCGACAAATTTATCATGTTCCTCCCTTGAAACTATATTTTTATTCGGTCACATCTTATGTGCTTTACTTGGAGCGTATGTATGTTTCTTGTTTTTGTTTTGTTTGAATAAATGCTTGTGTGGGAGAGAGACACGCTCCGCTGGTTCATATGAACACATGTGTTCTTAGCTTTTAATTTTCATGGCGAAGGTTGAAACTGCTTCGTTAATTGTTATATGGTTGGAAACAGAAAATGCTACATGTGGTAAATGGTATGATGTCTTGAATAATGTGATACTTGGCAATTGTTGTGCTCATGTTTAAGCTCTTGCATCATATACTTTGCACCTATTAGTGAAGAAATACATAGAGCTTGCTAAAATTTGGTTTGCATGATTGGTCTCTCTAAGGTCTAGATATTTTCTAGTAAGGGTTTGAACAACAAGGAAGACAGTGTAGAGTCTTATAATGCTTGCAATATGTTCTTATGTGAGTTTTGCTGTACTAGTTCATACTTGTGTTTGTTTCAAACAACCTTGATAGCCTAAGCCTTGTACTGAGAGGGAATACTTCTCGTGCATCCAAAATCCTTGAGCCAAAAACTATGCCATTTGTGTCCACCATACCTACCTACTACATGGTATTTCTCTGCCATTCCAAGTAAATACTTCATGTGCTACCTTTAAACCTTCAAAATGCTTCTCAATTTGTGTCAATGTTTTATAGCTCATGAGGAAGTATGTGGTGTTTATCTTTCAACCTTGTCATTTACTCTTGACAGACTTTCATAATGGACTAGTGGCACATCCGCTTATCCAATAATTTTGCAAAAAGAGCTGGCAATGGGGTTCCCAGCCCCGATTAATCAAACTTCATTAATAATTCTCTTCACATGTTTTGCTCTGATTCATCAGTAAGAAACTTAATTTTGCAAATAGACACTCCTCTATGGTATGAGATTGATGGTAGGCACCCGAGGATTCGGTTAGCCATGGCTTGTGTAAGCAAAGGTTGGGGGGTGTGTCACTCATAATAAAAACTAAAGTACATGTGTAAACAAAAGAGAAGAGGGGTGATCTACCTTGCTGGTAGAGATAGCGTCCTTCATGGGAGCCGCTCTTGAAAGTCTGGTTGGCGAGGTAGTTAGAGTACCCATTACCATTCGTTGACAACAACAAACACCTCTCAAAACTTTACTTTTATGCTCTCTATATGATTTCGAAACTTAAAAAGCTCTAGCACATGATTTAATCCCTGCTTCCCTCTGCGAAGGGCCATTCTTCTACTTTTATGTTGAGTCAGTTCACCTACTTCTTTCTATCTCAGAAGCAAACACTTGTGTTAACTGTGCATTGATTCTTACATGCTTGCTTATTGCACTTGTTATATTGCTTTGCATTGACAACTATCCATGAGATATACATGTTACGAGTTGAAAGCAACCGCTGAAATTTAATCTTCCTTTGTGTTGCTTCAATGCCTCTACTATGAATTTATTGCTTTATGAGTTAACTCTTATGCAAGACTTATTGATGCTTGTCTTGAAAGTACTATTCATGAAAAGTCTTTGCTATATGATTCAATTGTTTAATCATTGTCTTTATATTGTCTTGAATCACTTCATTCATCTCATATGCTTTACAATAGTATGATTAAGATCATGTTGGTAGCATGTCACTTCAGAAATTATCTTTGTTATCGTTTACCTACTCGGGACGAGTAGGAACTAAGCTTGGGGATGCTGATACGTCTCCGACGTATCGATAATTTCTTATGTTCCATGCTTGTTTTATGACATTACCTACATGTTTTGTTCACACTTTATGATAATTCTATGCGTTTTCCGGAACTAACCTATTGACGAGATGCCGAAGTGCCAGTTCCTGTTTTCTGCTGTTTTTGGTTTCAGAAATCCTAGTAAGGAAATATTCTCGGAATTGGACGAAATCAACGCCCAGCATCTTATAATTCCACGAAGCTTCCGGAACACCCGAGAGCCGCCAGAGGAGGGCCCTATGGGCCCCATATGATAGGCTGGCGTGGCCAGGGGTGGGCCGCACCCCCCTAGTGTCTCACCGCCTCGTCGACCTTCCGACTCCGCCTCTTCGCCTATTTAAAGGTCCCTGACCTAAATCTTCGATACGGAAAAGCCACGGTACGAGAAACCTTCCAGAGCCGCCGCCATCGCGAAGCCAAGATCTGGGGGACAGGAGTCTCTGTTCCGGCACGCCGCCGGGACGGGGAAGTGCCCCCGGAAGGCTCCTCCATCGACACCACCGCCATCTTCATCACCGCTGCTATCTCCCATGAGGAGGGAGTAGTTCTCCATCGAGGCTAAGGGCTGTACCGGTAGCTATGTGGTTAATCTCTCTCCTATGTAGTTCAATACAATGATCTCATGAGCTGCCTTACATGATTGAGATTCATATGAGTTTTGTATCACTATTCATATATGTTACTCTAGTGATGTTATTAAAGTACTCTATTCCTCCTCCACGGTGTAATGGTGACAGTGTGTGCATCGTGTAGTACTTGGCGTAGGTTATGATTGTAATCTCTTGTAGATTATGAAGTTAACTATTGCTATGATAGTATTGATGTGATCTATTCCTCCTTCATAGTGTGATGGTGACAGTGTGCATGCTATGTTAGTACTTGGTTTAGTTGTGTTGATCTATCGTGCACTCTAAGGTTATTTAAACATGAATATCGAATATTGTGGAGCTTGTTAACTCCGGCATTGAGGGTTCGTGTAATCCTACACAATTAGTGGTGTTCATCATCCAACAAGAGAGTGTAGAGTATAGCATTTATCTATTTATTCTGTTATGTGATCAATGTTGAGAGTGTCCACTAGTGAAAGTATGATCCCTAGGCCTTGTTCCCAAATACTGCTATCACTGCTTGTTTACTGTTTTACTGCATCTCTACTGCCTGCAATATTCCCACCATCAACCACACGCCAGTTGTAGCATCAAGTATTTTCTGGCGCTGTTACTATTGCTCATATTTATTCATACCACCTGTATTTCACTATCTCTTCGCCGAACTAGTGCACCTATTAGGTGTGTTGGGGACACAAGAGACTTCTTGCTTTGTGGTTGCAGGGTTGCATGAGAGGGATATCTTTGACCTCTTCCTCCCTGAGTTCGATAAACCTTGGGTGATCCACTTAAGGGAAAACTTGCTGCTGTTTTACAAACCTCTGCTCTTGGAGGCCCAACACTGTCTACAGGAAAAGGAGTGTGCGTAGACATCAGGGAGCAATCCACATGGTGTGGTCATGGTTATGTGAAGATGCGCCGAAGAAGAAGCTCTCCCATGGTGGATTATGGGGAAGCAATCCACAAGACTTCGTCAAGAAAGCACAAGCAAGAAAGGCGTTCCATATTTTTGAGGTCAAGATCGTCGTCATCGAGCTCAAGTGGAATGCGCAAGTATAAGGTTTGCTGTTGATAGGGTTTCTTTCTCACCGGTCTCATAGTGTAGTTGGAGACCGGTTTATAGTTTAGTTGGCGTACTATCAAGAGGGCTCTCGAGTGAGTAACTCGATCGTATCATTCGGAGAGAGCTCAAACCTTTGCATCCTTGCATCATCTTTCTTGGTTGTTATTTGGACCTTATCCATGTGATGTTTTAGAGCTTGTGCTTATTCTCATGACAAGCTCTAGTTCATCGAAAACGGATTTCGCATAGATCACTTGTTGTGTTTTCGAGTTTGGTTCATCATCTCTCTTGGTTTTATTTGGATCTTATCCATGTTATGTTTTAGAGCTTGTGCTTATTCTCATGACAAGCTCTAGTTCATCGAAAATGGTTTTTGCATGGGCAACTTGTTGTATTTTTAAGATTGGAGGTTTTACCGGTATGACTTTTTTAGATATGTCAAATCTTTCATCATTTGTTTCTATCCTCCCTTGTTGGACTATGATGGTTTCCTCCATGATCTTGTAGAGCTTGTTCCTAGCTTTAAAACAAGCCCAAGATCATCAAAATCGGAGTCCGGACGCTAAAGTTAAGCCCGTTTCAGTTTGATGTTTCTGCCAGTTTTCAGGGGGGCGGATATTCCAGCCCAAGTTTGGGGCGGATAATCCACCCCCCCCCCCCCGAAAAATCCGGTTTTTGGGAAAATCCGGCCAAATATCCGGCCAAATGTCCGGCCCCCTTACTGCGAGCAGTTTTCTCAAGTCCTTAGCCGATTTTCGGGGCCCGGATATTTTGCAAATATCCGGCCCGGAAAATCCGGCCTGAGCTGACCCAAACGGTCATATTTCGATGGGAGGGGGTATTTAAGACCTCCTTCTTCCTCCTTGGGCAGCTACCTCTTCCCCTTTGTGCTCTCCAGCATTGTTGACCTTGAGAGCTTCCCTTTCCCTCTACTCCTCCTATGCTTCTTGAATCTTTTTGAGAAAAAAGAGAGAGGAGATCTAGATCTACATCTTGACCAATCAAATCCCTCTCTTTGTGAGGGGAATCCACTAGATCTAGATCTTGGAGAAATTTGGTGTTCCTCCTCTTATTGTGTTCTTCCTCTCTTATTCCCCCAATAGCTTTTGTAGCTTTGTTGGAATTTGAGAGAGAAGTACTTGAGCATCTTTGTGGTGTTCTTGCCATTGCATTTGGTGCATCGGTTTGAGTTTTCCACGGTGATTCGTGGAAGTGAAAGCAAGAAGGTTGTTACTCTTGGGTTCTTGGAACCCTAGACGGATTCTAGGCCTTTGTGGCATCTTTGTGGTGTTCTTGGGGACTCCAATTAAGTTGTGGAGAATCTTCAAGGACAAGGCCTTTGTGGCATCTTAGTGGTGTTCTTGGGGACTCCAATTAAGTTGTGGAGATTCTTCAAGGGCAAGGCCTTTGTGGCAATTTGTTGGGAGCCTCCAATTAAGTTGTGGAGATAGCCCCAAGCTTTGTGCGGGTTCAGTAACCTCCCTAAGGTTACATAGTAGTTCGAGGACATCCCTCTTGGTGGAAATTCTCGAGGAGAATACGGTGGCCCTCGTGCTTTTGGAGTGACTTGTCCTCCACACCGCTCCAACGGAGAGTAGCACTCGCAAGAGTGTGAACTTCGGGCTACATCGTCGTCTCCCGCGTGCCTCGGTTATCTCTATACCCGAGCTCCTTACTTATGCACTTTACTTTGTGAGAGCCATCGTGCTTGAAGTTATATATCTTGCTATCACATAAGTTGCTTGTATTGCTTAGCATAAGTTGTTGGTGCACATAGGTGAACCATAGTATATAGGCTTTGGGCTTGACAAAGTAAACGGTAGTTTTATTCCGCATTTGTTAAGCCCATCTCGTAAAAGTTTTAAACCGCCTATTCACCCCCCCTCTAGGCAACATCCGTGTCCTTTCATCAGGTTGTTGCATTGAATCTTCTGGCTGTATATGATGTTGAAACAAATAATAAAGTGAGTTTACAGCCATATGCTATTTCTTTTCATTCTGCTTTATACTTATGCACAACTCAGTCCCTCTACACCATTGTCAAAACTCAAAACATATGATGGCTGGATTATATCTATATGATTGATACCAACTGAATAGTTTTTTTTTGCTCCTACCACTGGTCATTTTCTATGGTTTGATCAATTTTCATCTAACTGCCCAACGTATTGATACTTCCGTTTTAATTCATTTTTATCGCCTTCTCTTCATACTCTTTGAAGTACCCACTTTTCATCTAGGAAATTCCCAATTTTCCATACAGGTCACTGTCCATTTGCCCCAGTAGCTCTTGGTGAGAGATAAAACTATGTTGTTTTAATGAATATAATTTTCCATTTATATGTGAGGGCTTCATTATGCTCTAAAATCAATTGAAGGTATCATATGCATCTTGTGCCCAAAAGTTAAATATATTATTGCAATTAAGCAAAAATGAGCTCATGTATGTTAGCTTTTTATTGTGCGTGCTGGTGTAGATTGATCTGAACCAAGAACCAATTGTGTATCCGATGCAGGGTACACTACAAGAAAAGTTGCCATGGCCGACGAAGTTGAAGTCGCGCCGTGGTTGCTGGTGTACCATGGCCGACGATTTTGGGTCTGTCCGTTGTGCATGTCAAAACGTATTTTTCTCGTTTTTGAGGCCACCTAGCCCGACGAAACCGGCCAAAACGTTGCGTATGGTGGCCCGGGACGTGGTGCATCTCGAATTCTCGGGTTCGCCGGCCGAGTCAACGCAAATCCGCACCGCCGAGGGATGTAGGGCCCAGATGGCAGCCTCTCTGGCATTGTTTTTTTCTCGATCGCGCCATCTCGTTCAACGCTCTCCGATCGAGCCGTTTACGATGCAGGATCATGGGTCCCGCATGTCATCCTCTATGAACCAAAATTATTTCTATTCTTGGATTTTTTTTGACCCCCTGATTTCTGGCTACTTCTTTTTCTTTTGATCCCTTGCCGCCTTGGAAACGTTGACACCGCTGCTGCTAATTGGGACCCGCATGTCATCCTCTATGAGCAATCAACTTTCTTTTCTTGGAGTTTTTTTTGGCACCTCAAATTTGGTCACTTGCCTTTTTCTTTCGATCCCCTGCCGCCTCTCAAACGGTGATACCGCTGCTGCTAAATGGGACCCGCATGTCATCCTCTATGTACTATAAAACTTTCTTTTCTTGGATTTTTTTGGCACCTCATATTTGGTCACTTACCTTTTTCTTTCGATCCCCTGCCGCCTCTCAAACGGTGAGACCGCTGCTGCTAAATGGGACCCGCATGTCATCCTCTATGTACTATAAAACTTTCTTTTCTAGGATTTTTTTTGGAACCTCATATTTGGTCACTTGCCTTTTTCTTTCGATCCCGTGCAGCCTCTCAAACGGTGATATCGCTGCTGCTAAATGGGACCCGCATGTCATCCTCTATGTACAATCAAGTTTCTTTTCTTGAATTATTTTTGGCTACTGATATTTGGTCACTTGCATTTTTCTTTCGATCTCATGCCACGTTGAGGACCCTGCAGGCTCATGGGACCCGCATGTCATCCTCTATGTACAATAAAATTTCTTTTCTTGGATTATTTTTGGCTCCTGATATTTGGTCACTTGCCTTTTTCTTTCGATCCCGTGCAGCCTCTCAAACGGTGATACCGCTGCTGCTAAATGGGACCCGCATGTCATCCTCTATGTACACTGAAGTTTCTTTTCTTGAATTATTTTTGGCTCCTGATATTTGGTCACTTGCCTTTTTCTTTCGATCTCATGCCATGTTTGAAACGTTGAGGAACCTGCTGGCTCATGGGACCCGCATGTCATCCTCTATGTGCTATAAAAGTTTATTTTCTTGGGTTTTTTTCACCCTCTGATTTTTGGCTATTTCCTTTTTCTTTTGATCCCCTGCCGCCTTGGAAACGTTGAGTAAGCTGCTGACTCATGGGACCCGCATGTCATCCTCTATGTACAATCAACTTTCTTTTTCTTTTGATCTCAAGCCGCATTTGAAACGTTGAGACCGCTACTGCTAATTGGGACCCGCATGTGATCCTCTATGTACAATAAAGTTTTTTTCTTGGATTATCTTTGGCTCCTGATATTTTGTTACTTGCCTTTTTCTTTCGATCTCATGCCGCCTTTGAAACGTTGAGTAAGCTGCTGGCTCATGGGTCCCGCATGTCATCCTCTACGAACAATAAAAGTTTCCTTTCTTGGAGTTATTTTTGACCCCTAATTTCTGGCTATTTGCCTTTTTCTTTTGGTCTCCTGCCCCTTTGAAACGATGACGACGCAGCTGGCAGGTCGGTCCCACATGTCATCCTCTGTGAACAATAAAAGTTTCCTTTGATGGATTTATTTTGAACCCCTAATTAATTTCGGGATATTTCCTTTTTTCCTTTGATCCCCTGGCGCCTTGGAATCGTTGAGGATGCTGCTGCCTCATGGGTCCCGCATGTCATCCTCTCAGAACGGTAAGTGTTTCTTTTCTTGGATTTTGTTGACCAAACGATTTTTGGCTTATTTTTTCTTTCGATCTCCTGCAGCCTTTAAAACGTTCAGGGCGCTGCTGGCTCACGGGTCCCACATGTCAACCTCTATGAACAATAAACGCTGAGGATGCTGCTGCCTCATGGGTCCCGCATGTCGTCCTCTCAGAACGAAAATGTTTCTTTTCTTGTATTTTTTACCAACAGATTTTTGGTTTATTTTTTCTTTCCATCCCCTGCCGCCTTTAAAACGTTGACGACGCTGCTGGCTCATGGGTCCCCGATGTCAGCCTCCCCGTACAAGAAACATGTGATATCTTGATTATTTTGCGGACAATAAACATTGTATTTCGCTTTGAGCTATTGCAAACGGATAAATTAAATCTTTATTTTTACATAAACAAACTTATATGTTGAATCTCCTTGTTTTGTGTTTTTGCGAAGCATAGGACTTTCCTGTTTTTTTTAGAAAAATCCGAACTTTCCTGTTTTGGAGTGGGCTGAAATTGTACGAGTCAAAAGGCCCAGCAGGATAGTTCGAAGGCCCAGATGTCCAGATGCAGCCCAATTGGAAATCTTTCTTTTCTTGGATTTTTTTCACCCCCGATTTCTCGGCTACTTCATTTTTCTTTTGGTCCTGTGCCGCCTTGGAAATGTTGAGGCCGCTGCTGCAAAATGGGACCCGCATGTCATCCTCTATGTACAATAAAATTTCTTTTCTTGGATTATTTTTGGCTCCTGATATTTGGTCACTTGCCTTTTTCTTTCAATCTCATGCCGACTTTGAAACGTTGAGGAAGCTGCTGGCTCATGGGTCCCGCATGTCATCCTCTATGAACAATAAAAGTTTCCTTTGTTGGATTTATTTTTTACCCCTAATTTAGGGTTATTTTCCTTTTTCTTTTGATCCCCGCCCCTTTGAAACCATGACGACGCAGCTGGCAGGTCGGTCCCACATGTCATTCTCTATGAACAATAAAGGTTTCCTTTGATAGATTTATTTTTTACCCTAATTAATTTCTGGCTATTTCCTATTTTTATTTTGATCCCCTGCCGCCTTGGAATAGTTGAGGATGCTGCTGCCTCATGGGTCCCGCATGTCATCCTCTCAGAAAGGTAAAAGTTTCATTTCTTGGATTTTGTTTACCAACTGATTTTTGGCTTTTTTTTGTTTCGATCTCCTGCCGCCTTTAAAACGTTGACGACGCTGCTGGCTCATGGGTCCCCAATGTCAGCCTCCCCGTACTGCAAATCCTCTTTCTGCAAAGGTTGTATTTCTAGCTAGATAGCTAAGGTGGATTCGAATCTGCCGTGGTTCAGGCAGCTCAGGTAAGCCTTCTTGCACTGATTAATGGAACTAGTGTATAGCAAGGTCAAGACATGTGGCTTGGTGTAATGAATCTATTTGAATCATGTTGTGGATTCAATCTGATAGTTCTCTAACAGGTCAGCCAAAATAGAAATTAAGTTTTTTTCTAAAACGGAAATGCAAATTAAGATGAACACAAACATTAGTTATCATAATAGTTGATCATACATACATACTTGGTAAGAGCAAAAGCTTGCCAGAGTTTTACCACCCATACAATTAATTAGCAGTTCAGATAAGATAACCTTATATAAGTATAAGTACAAATGCATTTGCTAAGGGCTCATGGGACAATAGAACTAGACAACCGCAAACTTGATGACCAGCATGTCACAGCGGCATCGAAAGATCTTGACCTTCAACTTTGATCCAATGCGAAGTTTGGCACCGTCAATGAACTTTTTCCACCTGGAAGTAACAGCCAAGCGGCCATCTGTGGGACTGACGGAGTACCGTCCCTCCACGGTGAGACCTTCACTCTCCATGACGAGGGAAATCTTGCCCCTTCGGCCAGCATTGAGATCCTTGGCGATACTTTTAGGCAATTTCTGATTCAAAGCAAAAGATAGCAACAAAAATTAGTCAATGGCACCAATGCACTGAAGACTGAACCATGTGAGACTTTGAGCAGAGAAGACATCAAGATAAGAGCAGTTATGCTGTCATATACTCACGAACATAGCCTTCAGATGCGTCCTGGTCACCACACGGGTGGCCACAGCAATGAGCTGAGACCTCGGTGATCTGGCTGGGGCAGGTGCGAGGCCTGAGGCTGGTACACGAGCTGGTGCTGATGCAGGAGACTGCTGGGCAGGTGCAATAAACGGTGCCTCTAGAGGAACCGGTGCTGATGCAGGAGACTGTTGGGCAGGTGCAGTAAACATTGCAGCTAGAGGAACCAGTGCTGATGCAGGAGCCTGTTGGGCAGGTGTAGTATATGGGGCCTCTACAGGAACCAATGCTGATGTAGGGGCCTGCTGGGTAGATGCAATAAACAGTGCTGGTACAGGAACCGGTGCTGATGCAGGAGAGTGGGAAGCCGGTGCCGGTGCTGGTGTGGGTGCCCTTTGTGACATCCGCTCCTGTTCCATCAGGGGATCTGCAGCTTTGATCATGTTAAACCCAGCAAGCTAGAACAGAGGGAATGGTTTCGAACAACTGCTCAAAATGCAGTAATCAAAGGATATGAGTACAAAAAAGTTACATATTATATATTTGGAAGTGTCTCCAACTCTGTAAGCAGTTACGTATATCTGCCCTTTTGAATTTCTGATCCTCAGCTCGTCGCCCTTCTTCAGACCGTAGTCAAAAGCAAACTTTCTCCAATCATGTCCATACAAATATGTGATGGCCTGCGTCTTGTAGACATACACCTCATAGACCGTGTAGGTGTTCATCAATTTTCCATTGCCATGCATAGTGAAAGACCCTTCATGCGGACACATCTGGTTAATCATTGGACGAAGTTCACAAGGTACAGTCTGCAGGTGAAAATTGATACTAATGTAAGAAGCAGGAAGACTAAAAACAAGACTTTACTATATGCCAATTCATGCTAAACCACTGAGAATACATACCTGTAACTCTGTGAAGGAGTTATTAGAAAGGTAGATAGAGCCATAGGAGGTGTTATATGCGGGGTATGTACATGGGCCCGCCATATTCCCGCAAGCTCGGCATCGGGATGGTGAAGGAAACATGGGAGGTACTACTGGTGCGTAGCGCTGAATGTAAGTGGAAGAATTAGGTTGTGTAAAGTGCATAGTTCAGAGCAATGCAAATGTTGACAAGCGAGTGCATAACACTATGTTACAAACTGAACAGTCAAAATTTAGTGTATGATGAATATAAGCATGCTAATTTGGCGTTTCCGAATTCCAAGAAGCGATGAAACGAGCCGGTGATAATATCAGAAATAAATCATGGCATGTATATGTGGCTTAAGAAAATATACCCGAACCCTTGGATGGTTACGGCACGGCTGGTCCTTAGACTTGAGCTTATATAAGCATCCAGAAGGTGGGGCTGACAGTAACTTGGTGGCAGCCTCTGCAGATGCCTCATTAGCAGCAGTTGCAATCCTTTTGACCAATGAAGGCTTAGCAGTTTCAGTCTGCATATGAAAATTGATGAGCAACAGACATCAGCAGTGATATATAAAATGAATCTATGAGACACTGATGCATATAGTGCTGGATGTAAGTGGAAGAATAGGGTTGTGTGTGTTTCTGAACTATTGGTAAGCATAATTAGACAAAGCCGACAATAAACAGACAAATCAAATCATGTATGAGGATTAAGAAAATATACCTGCTTAAAAAGGATACCACCCAGCTGGCCCGTGGCCTTGTGCTTGAGGAGGTTTTCAGAAGATGGTGGCGGCACCATCATCTTCACAGCAGCCTCATGATACGTCTCCGACGTATCGATAATTTCTTATGTTCCATGCCACATTATTGATGATATCTACATGTTTTATGCATACTTTATGTCATATTTATGCATTTTCTGGAACTAACCTATTAACAAGATGCCGAAGAGCCAGTTGCTATTTTCTGCTGTTTTTGGTTTCAGAAATCCTAGTAACGAAATATTCTCGGAATTGGACGAAATCAACGCCCAGGGGCCTATTTTCACACGAAGCTTCCAGAAGACCGAAGAGTCAACGAAGTGGGGCCACGAGGCGGCCAGATGACAGGGCGGCGCGGCCCAGGTCTTGGCCTCGCCGACCTGTCTCCTGGGCCCCTCGTGTGGCCCCCTGACCTGCCCTTCCGCCTACAAATAGCCTTCGTCGCGAAACCCCCAGTACCGAGAGCCACGATACGGAAAACCTTCCAGAGACGCCGCCGCCGCCAATCCCATCTCGGGGGATTCAGGAAATCGCCTCCGGCACCCTGCCGGAGTGGGGATTCATCTCCCGGAGGACTCTACACCGCCATGGTCGCCTCCGGAGTGATGAGTGAGTAGTCTACCCCTGGACTATGGGTCCATAGCAGTAGCTAGATGGTTGTCTTCTCCTCATTGTGCTTAATTGTCGGGTCTTGTGAGCTGCCGAACATGATCAAGATCATCTATCTGTAATGCTATATGTTGTGTTTGTTGGGATCCGATGAATAGAGAATACCATGTTATGTTGATTATCAATTTATATCTATGTGTTGTTTATGATCTTGCATGCTCTCCGTTACTAGTAGATGCTCTGGCCAAGTTGATGCTTGTAACTCCAAGAGGGAGTATTTATGCTCGATAGTGGGTTCATGTCTCCGTGAATATGGGGGAGTGAGAGAAACCCCTAAGGTTATGGATGTGCTGTTGCCACTAGGGATAAAACATTGATGCTATGTCTGAGGATGTAGTTATTGATTACATTACGCGCAATACTTAATGCAATTGTCTGTTGTTAGCAACTTAATACTGGAAGGGGTTCGGATGATAACCTGAAGGTGGACTTTTTAGGCATAGATGCATGCTGGATAGCGGTCTATGTACTTTGTCGTAATGCCCAATTAAATCTCACTATACTCATCATAATATGTATGTGCATGGTCATGCCCTCTCTATTTATCAATTGCCCAACTGTAATTTGTTCACCCAACATGCTATTTATCTTATGGGAGAGACACCTCTAGTGAACTGTGGACCCCGGTCCATTCTCTACATCTGAAATACAATCTACTGCAACTGTTCTACTGTTCTCTGCAAACAATCATCATCCACACTATACATCTAATCCTTTGTTAGAGCAAGCCGGTGAGATTGACAACCTCACTGTTTCGTTGGGGCAAAGTACTTGGTTTGTGTTGTGCAGGTTCCACGTTGGCGCCGGAATCCCTGGTGTTGCGCCGCACTACATCTCGCCGCCATCAACCTTCAACGTGCTTCTTGACTCCTAATGGTTCGATTAAACCTTGGTTTCATACTGTGGGAAAACTTGCCGCTGTACGCATCACACCTTCCTCTTGGGTTTCCCAACGGTCGCGTGTTGTACGCGTATCAAGACTGTTTTCTGGCGCCGTTGCCGGGGAGATCAAGACACGCTGCAAGGGGAGTCTCCACATCCCAATCTCTTTACTTTGTTTTTGTCTTGCTTTACTTTATTTACTACTTTGTTTTCTGCACTAAATCAAAATACAAAAAAATTAATTGCTAGTTTTACTTTATTTGCTATCTTGTTTGCTATATCAAAAACACAAAAAAATTAGTTACTTGCATTTACTTTATCTAGTTTATTTTATTTACTATTGCTAAAATGGGTACTCCTGAAAATACTAAGTTGTGTGACTTCACAACCACAAATAATAATGATTTCTTATGCACACCTATTGCTCCACCTGCTACTACAGCAGAATTCTTTGAAATTAAACCCGCTTTACTGAATCTTGTTATGCGAGAGCAATTTTCTGGTGTTAGTTCTGATGATGCTGCTGCCCATCTCAATAATTTTGTTGAACTTTGTGAAATGCAAAAGTATAAAGATGTAGATGGTGACATTATAAAATTAAAATTGTTCTCTTTCTCATTAAGAGGAAGAGCTAAAGATTGGTTGCTATCTCTGCCTAAGAATAGTATTGATTCATGGACTAAATGCAAGGATGCTTTTATTGGTAGATATTATCCCCCTGCTAAAATTATATCTTTGAGTAGCATAATGAATTTTAAACAATTGGATACTGAGCATGTTGCACAAGCATGGGAAAGAATGAAATCTTTGGTTAAAAATTGCCCAACCCATGGACTGACTACTTGGATGATCATCCAAACCTTTTATGCAGGACTGAATTTTTCTTCGCGGAACCTATTGGATTCAGCTACTGGAGGTACCTTTATGTCCATCACTCTAGGCGACGCAACAAAGCTTCTTGATAATATGATGATTAATTACTCCGAATGGCACACGGAAAGAGCTCCACAAGGTAAGAAGGTAAATTCTGTCGAAGAAACCTCTTCCTTGAGTGATAAGATTGATGCTATTATGTATATGCTTGTGAATGGTAGGACTAATGTTGATCCTAATAATGTTCCGTTAGCGTCATTGGTTGCTCAAAAAGAATATGTTGATGTGAATTTCATTAAAAATAACAACTACAATGATTCTAGGCCATATCCTGCTAATGGTAACTCTTATGGTAGATATATTTCACCTAATGAGGAAAAGAAGTTAGAAATTGAAAGACCCACCAAGAGCTTTATGCAATCACAATATGAGCAAAATAAATTGTTTACTAAAACTATGAATGAACAATCTACCTTGTTGAAGAATATATGAAATCAACTTGAAAATCTGAATATGGAGATCTCTGGGTTACAAACTAAACTTACAAATGCTGAAAACCGAATCTCATACATGTCTGCGTCACAATCTTCTTTAATTAATAAAATGGCTGCTAAACCTGAGGATATTAATAATAAAATTGTTACTACAGCAAATTCCATCCAAGTTAGAATTAATGAGAATATAAGATTGATGGCTGAATTGCGTGCTAGGTGAGAAAGAGAAGAAAATGAAAAAGAAGATAATATAGCTAAAGTTTGGACTATTACCACCACTAGCAATGTAAATGCTCCACAAGTTGCTGCACCCCCTACTATTAATAATAAAAGAATTGGTGTTAGTAATGTTTCCACTTCTAATGCAAAGCGCGAAAAACTGCCTGAAACTGCTAAAAGCTACAACTGTGATAAAACTGCTGAAATTTTTTCCAACATTGGGGATGATGATCCCATTGCTTTAGATTATAATGGTTTGGATTTTGATGATTGCCACATCTCTGAAGTTATAAAGTTCTTACAAAAACTTTCTAAAAGTCCTAATGCTAGTGCTATAAATTTGGCTTTCACGAAACATATTACAAATGCTCTCATAAAAGCTAGAGAAGAGAAATTAGAACGCGAAGCTTCTATTCCTAGGAAGCTCGAAGATGGTTGGGAGCCCATCATTAAAATGAAGGTCAATGACTTTGATTGTAATGCTTTATGTGATCTTGGTGCAAGTATTTCTGTTATGCCTAAGAAAATTTATAATATCCTTGACTTGCCACCATTGAAATTTTTTTATTTGGATGTTAATCTTGCTGATCATTCTACAAAGAAACCTTTGGGGAGAGTTGATAATGTTCGCATTACCATTAACAATAACCTTGTCCCCGTTGATTTTATTGTCTTGGATATTGAATGCAATGCATCTTGTCCCATTATATTGGGAAGACCTTTTCTTCGAACTGTTGGTGCTATCATTGATATGAAGGAAGGTAATATTAAATATCAGTTTCCTCTCAAGAAAGGTATGGAACACTTCCCTAGAAATAGAATGAAGTTACCTTTTGATTCTATTATTAGAACAAATTATGATGTTGACACTTCGTCTCTCGATAATACTTGATATACACTTTCTGCGCCTAGCTGAAAGGCGTTAAAGAAAAGCGCTTATGGGAGACAACCCATGTTTTTACTACAGTAATTTTATTTTATATTTGAGTCTTGGAAGTTGTTTACTACTGTAGCAACCTCTCCTTATCTTAGTTTAGTGTTTTGTTGTGCCAAGTAAAGTCGTTGATAGTAAGGTTCATACTAGATTTGGATTACTGCGCAGAAACATATTTATTTGCTGTCACGAATATGGGCAAAATTCTTTGTAGGTAACTCAGAAAATTATGCCAATTTACGTGAGTGATCCTCAGATATGTACGCAACTTTCATTCAATTTGAGCATTTTAATTTGAGCAAGTCTGGTGCCTCAAAAGAATTCGTCTTTACGAACTGTTCTGTTTTGACAGATTCTGCCTTTTTATTTCGCATTGCCTGTTTTGATATGCTCGATGGATATCTCGATTCCATTGACTTTCAGTAGCTTTGTGCAATGTCCAGAAGTGTTAAGAATGATTATGTCACCTCTGAACATGCATATTTTGATTGTGCACTAACCCTCTAATGAGTTGTTTTGAGTTTGGTGTGGAGGAAGTTTTCAAGGATCAAGAGAGGGAGATGATACAACATGATCAAGGAGAGTGAAAGCTCTAAGCTTGGGGATGTCCCGGTGGTTCACCCCTGCATATATCAAGAAGACTCAAGCGTCTAAGCTTGGGGATGCCCAAGGCATCCCCTTCTTCATCGACAACATTATCAGGTTCCTCCCCTGAAACTATATTTTTATTCCGTCACATCTTATGTGCTTTGCTTGGAGCGTCGGTTTGTTTTTGTTTTGTTTGAATAAAATGGATCCTAGCTATCATTCATTGTGTGGGAGAGAGACACGCTCCGCTGTTGCATATGGACAAGTATGTCCTTAGACTTTACTCATAATATTCATGGCGAAGTTTCTTCTTCGTTAAATTGTTATATGGTTGGAATTGGAAAATGATACATGTAGTAATTTGCTATAATGTCTTGGATAATTTGATACTTGGCAATTGTTGTGCTCATGTTTAAGCTCTTGCATCATATACTTTGCACCTATTAATGAAGAAATACATAGAGCATGCTAAAATTTGGTTTGCATATTTGGTCTCTCTAAAGTCTAGATAATTTCTAGTATTGAGTTTGAACAACAAGGAAGACGGTGTAGAGTCTTATAATGTTTACAATATGTATTTTATGTGAGTTTTGCTGCACCGCTTCATCCTTGTGTTTGTTTCAAATAGCCTTGCTAGCCTAAACCTTGTATCGAGAGGGAATACTTCTCATGCATCCAAAATACTTGAGCCAACCACTATGCCATTTGTGTCCACCATACCTACCTACTACATGGTATTTCTCCGCCATTCCAAAGTAAATTGCTTGAGTGCTACCTTTAAATTTCTATTCTCTATCTTTGCAATATATAGCTCATGGGACAAATAGCCTAAAAACTATTGTGGTATTGAATATGTACTTATGCACTTTATCTCTTATTAAGTTGCTTGTTGTGCGATAACCATGTTCCTAGGGACGCCATCAACTACTCTTTGTTGAATATCATGTGAGTTGCTATGCATGTCCGTCTTGTCTGAAGTAAGGGCGATTTACCACCTTTAATGGTTAGAGCATGCATATTGTTAGAGAAGAACATTGGGCCGCTAACTAAAGCCATGAATCATGGTGGAAGTTTCAGTTTTGGACATATATCCTCAATCTCATATGAGAAAATTAATTGTTGCTACATGCTTATGCATATAAGAGGAGTCCATTATCTGTTGTCTATGTTGTCCCGGTATGGATGTCTAAGTTGAGAATAATCAATAGCAAGAAATCCAATGCGAGCTTTCTCCTTAGACCTTTGTACAGGCGGCATAGAGGTACCCCTTTGTGACACTTGGTTAAAACATGTGCATTGCGATAATCCCGGTAATCCAAGCTAATTAGGACAAGGTGCGGGCACTATTAGTATACTATGCATGAGGCTTGCAACTTGTAAGATATAATTTACATAACACATATGCTTTATTACTACCGTTGACAAAATTGTTTCTTGTTTTCAAAATCAAAGCTCTAGCACAAATATAGCAATCGATGCTTTCCTCTTTGAAGGACCTTTCTTTTACTTTTATTGTTGAGTCAGTTCACCTATTTCTCTCCACCTCAAGAAGAAAACACTTGTGTGAACTATGCATTGATTCCTACATACTTGCATATTGCACTTGTTATATTACTTTGCATTGACAATATCCATGAGATATACATGTTATAAGTTGAAAGCAACCGCTGAAACTTCATCTTCCTTTGTGTTGCTTCAATACCTCTACTTTGAATTATTGCTTTATGAGTTAACTCTTATGCAAGACTTATTGATGCTTGTCTTGAAGTACTATTCATGAAAAGTCTTTGCTATATGATTCAGTTGTTTACTCATGTCATTTACATTGTTTGGATCGCTGCATTCATTACATATGCTTACAATAGTATGATCAAGGTTATGATGGCATGTCACTCCAGAAATTATCTTTGTTATCGTTTACCTGCTCGGGACGAGCAGAAACTAAGCTTGGGGTGCTGATACGTCTCCGACGTATCTATAATTTCTTATGTTCGATGCCACATTATTGATGATATCTACATGTTTTATGCATACTTTATGTCATATTTATGCATTTTCTGGAACTAACCTATTAACAAGATGCCGAAGAGCCGATTCTTTGTTTCTGCTGTTTTTGGTTTCAGAAATCCTAGTAAGGAAATATTCTCGGAATTGGACGAAATCAACGCCCAGGGGCCTATTTTGACACGAAGCTTCCAGAAGACCGAAAAGTCAACGAAGTGGGGCCACGAGGCGGCCAGATGACAGGGTGGCGCGGCCCAGGTCTTGGCCGCGCCGACCTGTCTCCTGGGCACCTCGTGTGGCCCCCTGACCTGCCCTTCCGCCTACAAATAGCCTTCGTCGCGAAACCCCCAGTACCGAGAGCCACGATACGGAAAACCTTCCAGAGACGCCGCCGCCGCCAATCCCATCTCGGGGGATTCAGGAGATCGCCTCCGGCACCCTGCCGGAGTGGGGATTCATCTCCCGGAGGACTCTACACCGCCATGGTCGCCTCCGGAGTGATGAGTGAGTAGTCTACCCCTGGACTATGGGTCCATAGCAGTAGCTAGATGGTTGTCTTCTCCTCATTGTGCTTAATTGTCGGGTCTTGTGAGCTGCCGAACATGATCAAGATCATCTATCTGTAATGCTATATGTTGTGTTTGTTGGGATCCGATGAATAGAGAATACCATGTTATGTTGATTATCAATTTATATCTATGTATTGTTTATGATCTTGCATGCTCTCCGTTACTAGTAGATGCTCTGGCCAAGTTGATGCTTGTAACTCCAAGAGGGAGTATTTATGCTCGATAGTGGGTTCATGTCTCCGTGAATCTGGGGAGTGAGAGAAACCCCTAAGGTTATGGATGTGCTGTTGCCACTAGGGATAAAACATTGATGCTATGTCCGAGGATGTAGTTATTGATTACATTACGCGCAATACTTAATGCAATTGTCTGTTGTTAGCAACTTAATACTGGAAGGGGTTCGGATGATAACCTGAAGGTGGACTTTTTAGGCATAGATGCATGCTGGATAGCGGTCTATGTACTTTGTCGTAATGCCCAATTAAATCTCACTATACTCATCATAATATGTATGTGCATGGTCATGCCCTCTCTATTTGTCAATTGCCCAACTGTAATTTGTTCACCCAACATGCTATTTATCTTATGGGAGAGACACCTCTAGTGAACTGTGGACCCCGGTCCATTCTCTACATCTGAAATACAATCTATTGCAACTGTTCTACTATTCTCTGCAAACAATCATCATCCACACTATACATCTAATCCTTTGTTACAGCAAGCCGGTGAGATTGACAACCTCACTGTTTCGTTGGGGCAAAGTACTTGGTTTGTGTTGTGCAGGTTCCACGTTGGCGCTGGAATCCCTGGTGTTGCGCCGCACTACATCTCGCCGCCATCAACCTTCAATGTGCTTCTTGACTCCTACTGGTTCGATTAAACCTTGGTTTCATACTGAGGGAAAACTTGCCGCTGTACGCATCACACCTTCCTCTTGGGGTTCCCAACGGTCGCGTGCTGTACGCGTATCACCTCATCGGGATCATTTTTTATCCATTTGAGTAGAGGCACAGAAGCTTCATCCTGCATATGAATAGCAACAGAACTCATCATTGATATTTAATAAATCTATGAGATGGACTGATGCAAAAAGTGCGGGATGTAAGTGGAAGAATAGGGTTGTGCATAGACAACAGTTGACAACAATGCAAATGATTACAAAAGAAGCCAACGGAACTCAACAGTTTATATACTGGATGAGACAGACTGAAAAGTGAAAAATTAGTGTATGATGATTGTAAGCAAACGCAGTGTTTCTGAACTTTTGGTAAGCATTAGGCAAAGCCAACAGTAAATTAACAGATAATAATAAAATCATGTATGTGGATTAAGAAAATATACCAGATTCATTAAAAGGTCACCACCCAGCTGGCCCATGGCCTCGTGCTTGTAGAGGTTTTCGGATGATGGTGCCGGCACCATCATCCTCACAGCAGCCTCATCAACCTCATTTTGCATCCACTTGAGTAAAGGCGCAGCAGTTTCAGCCTGCATAAGAATGGGAACAGATCTCAGCAGTGATATTGAATGACTCTGAGACAGACTGATGCATATAGTGCTGGATGTAAGTGGAAGGGTATGGCTGTGTATGGACAACAGTTCACAACAATGCAAGGGTGTGTTCGGTTCTGAAACAGCGTGGAATGGAATGGAATGGTTCCATTTCAGAGGAATGGAATGGTTACATTTTTTCGGTTGGGAAAAATGGAGAGCGGAACAGATCAAGGTTAAACTAATCATTTGCCTCAAAACTGTAATTAGCAATTGCAAATGACATTTAATCTCAAAATCGTAATTAACAGCACCTAATGGTGCTCTTTTAATCTAAAAATCGTAATTAACATCATTTTTTGTTGGGTTAGGGGAACTCGAGAGTAGATGAACATTACTGTATGATGATTGTAAGCAAACGAATTTGGTGTTTCTAAACTTTTGGCTTCGAGATCTTATGGGCTTCAACTATAGCCTACCCCAACTTGTTTGGGACTGAAAGGCTTGGTTGTTGTTGTTGTTGTAAACTTTTGGCAAGCATTGGAAAAAACCGACAATAAACAGACAAATATCAAGGCATGTTTTGTGGATTAAGAAAATATACCATATTCATTAAAAGATCACCACCCAGCGGGCGCGTGGCCTTGTGTTTGTAGAGGCATTTAGAAGATGGGGGCGGCATCAACATACTGGCAGCCTGATCAGCCGCAGTTTTGATCTTCCTTTTGAGTAAAGGCCCTAAAGTTTCAGTCTGCATATGAATAGCAAAACAAAAGGCAGACCTCAGCAGTGATATTGAATGTATGAGATAGACTGATGCATATAGTGGATGCTCTTAGCCTTTTGCACCATGAACACTAGCTATGGACAGACAAAAAAAACTACTCCAGTTGACTCAGCTTTGTCTAGATACCTCCATCCCAAAGCTTAAGGCTTATTTATTTTTGAGAAATCAAAACAAGTAAAGTTTGACCAAAATTTTAGAACATTCTATCAACAAATATAATATTGTGTAGATACCGTAGGAAAATATATTTCACAACCTATTTAATGATATTAATTTTGTATTTTGCATGTTAATGATTTTTGGTAAAAGCTTAGTCAAACATGGTATAGTTTGACTTTCTAAAAATAATATAATCCCTAAGCTTTGGGATGGAGGTAGTAGTATCTAGAGCTAAAAACACATCTAGATACATCCGTATCTCTGAGATAGTTGAGTCAATTAATTTGGATCCGAGGGAGTATCGATTCGAGACTACATCATGGTAAGTTGGTTAAAAAAAATTACCCCTCGGCTGTCCCTCGCCCAGCTCGGATGGCATTTCGCTTCTTGTGCTGCAGATCGGGCCATGCTCCTGCGGCGGGTGGGCGCTATTCTCGTTCCCCATAGCCTCGGCACGGAACCCGGAGTACCAACCTGATACAGAGAATATAGAGCATGGTGTCACAGAGGCTTTATGCACAAACAGTGAAGACATGTGCTACTTTAAGCATCTTCGAACAGGAACAGATTGAGGATGCGAGACAGACAGTGGATAAGCAAACGGAGTACTGCTTTATGGGTCGGGGACGCAACTCAGGCTCAGCCAACTGCCCACATGCGTGGTGGCCTTACGCTCCATTGCCCCCCCCCCCACCACCACCGAGGTATTTCCTTTCGTGTACAAGCTGACAAAAGATACATTGAGGATCTGCAGAAACTACAAAGGTTGCAAATGTCGACAAATAAAGGAAGAACACCCCAATCCAAGCAAAGGTAGCCCCTGTCCCCACCCCCATCAATCACTCCCAGCGCGAGGGTGACCAGAAAGACACCCCTTCGCCCATAATAGGAAATAGTAGATGCGCAAGATATCGAGGTGAGGAAAAAAGAACCGATCTCGAGAAAGGAAAGAGCATTACTAGTACTACCTAATCCGCTTGGTCTAGATGCAGCTTGCCCCTCCAAGCTGGATGCCTGGACGGTGGAGGCGAAAGGAGGGGATCGAGCTAGCGGCTTGCATCCGTCGGCTGTCGGCACTCGATCGGGAGAGACAAAGGGGGCTACATAAAGGGGAGGGGTAACATATTTTATTACACAGTGAACTTACTGATGTGACTAGTCATTACATGTCTCACGGCCCATAGTGTGGCACCCCAAATTCACTTGAACCTGCACGGCGGGACGCATTGGCGCGTCAAGAAAACCCCCGAATTGTAGCGGGGAAATGAAACATTTCACAAAAATTCGAAATTCAAGCACACTGCCACGCGCCAAGCACGCGGGCTGTTCCTTCCTCTTCCTCGGCTCCTCCTCCCCTATCCGAAAAAACCCCAAATCCCAAGCTCAAACAACAACAAAAAAAAAACCAAATCCCCTGGCCGCCATGCATGTCCTCGTTAACCCGCTGGAGATCGTTCCCGGACGAGGCGGACCCCCCGCCCTGAGATCCCGAGTTCGTCCGTTCCGTCCACCTCGAGGCACTGCGTGCTGTCTCGCAGCGGCGGCTTGAGGGCGCTGCAGAGGAAGTTCCGCCGGAAAGTGCTCATGGCAACCGTGCAAGCTCACCGGCGTGCTGTATCCCGAGAGGAGCTGGTCAAGGCTTTGCTATTCGCAAAAAGAAAGCAGGCCAAGATCTGGTCAAAGCTTCATCGATGGCTTGCCGCGAGAGGCTTGGAGTCCAGAGTCAATAAACTAGCTGCTGGAGGACTTCGGCGGTTTACACCGATTCATATTAACTGACTCAAGTTTGTTAGTCTAGTTAACAAATGCATCTAGATACATCCATATCTAGACAAAATTGAGTCAATTAATATGAATCAGAGGGGAGTGCCTGAAAGTGTTTCATGCTACCAATTAATGCGCTGGCAGGTTTGTAGAAGTAATTGTGCTACTACTCATACGATGAACTGATTATGTGGGTGTCAAATTTTGCAACGCGATCATCCACTGAATGCTTAATTATAGTTCTAGCGCCAAAGGCGTACAAATCATAACAAAGATAGTACATACTACAGCACCAGAACATAAGAGTACGAATCATAAAGTAGCTCAACATTTTGCATCAGGGCTAGGTGGTCCTGAGACTACCGGGACGCCCCTGATGATCTCCGGGCGTGCATCCGCTTCAACGCAAAGCTGTGTACTCGGTCCACGGCCTCCTTCTGTAGGCTGGATAATCTCAGGTGCAGGACCTTCGTCTATGAAAGGCTCTTCATCAGTACCATCCATAGGTGCATCAGGGCTGGGTGGTCTTGAGACTACCCGGACGCCACTGATGATCTCTGGGCGTGCATCCACTTCAACGCAAAGTTGTGTACTCGGTCCACGGCCTCCTTCTGTAGGCTGGATAATCTCAGGTGCAGGACCTTCGTCTATGAAAGGCCCGTCATCAGTACCATCCACAGGTGCATCAAACTGAGATTCATCTTCAAATCTCCCATCAAACTGAGAGACCTCTTCAACTCTATGCTTCTGCAATTAGTACATCAACAGATTAAACAAACATCTAAGGGATGCAACCTGAACAAATGCCGTTTTACATATTTACCTTCTCATCTGGCACAGCACATGTCCCAGAGCTGAAACGCTGTTCCTGAAGCAAGCGCTTTTTCTCTCCTTCCCGTCCATCCATCTGCAACAAGTTAAATTTGAGTACAGAACTTGCACAGCAATGCAAACTATTGATCGAAACAGCGGCAACATCAATATAAATAATTAACTACACATGCCAGCACACATACAGTGTGAGCAGGATCTGCTTCTCCCGCTGAAGGATCATTATGTGGTTCACCATGATAAACCCACCTAACATATGTGCGGTCCATCCCAAAAATGTGTAAATGATCTTCCACTACATGGCGAGGCCTCTTCTCACCATTCATACATGTGCAGCGCGGGCAATACACGTCCAGGTCGTGACCTTCATGAGCTCTAATAAACCCCATAAAGGGTTGAACACCATTTATATATGAAGGGGAACATAAGTGTCCATGCAGTATCCAAGTTCTGTCCATCTGTTTAATTATGAGATACAATGGTTGGTGATTAATTTAAGGCGAAGTAGGAAATGTATATCCATCGAGTACAAAACTATACTAGTACATGATTATGCATTTCAGCAATCATGTCGAGTACAAAACAAAAAATGCCCATCGACATTTTAGCAAACAGATCGTGTACAAATCTCTGCCATGGCATTTCAGCAAAGTAACGGATCGAGTGCAGAACTGACTCTATATGCCCACGCAAATGAACAAATTGATCGAGGACAAATCGAGCGGAAAACTATAAAGTGCCAATTAGTTCGAGCATACTGACGATTTTTTTTAGCAGCATCAAGAAAATATAAATCGTTAGGCCGTCTTGCCCGATGCATGATTGAGCTAGACATAGCAACCCTACCGTGGATCAACTTGACCGCCGGTGCGTCTCGAGAAGAACGACGGGGAGGGGAAGCTTCTTCTTCGCACGGACGGGATGGGGAGGGGAAGCTCTTCGCACGGACGGGGATAAGTTGTGTAGCGGTGGGTGGGGGGTCATGCGGCCGGGCCGCCCGGTAGGTGGTGTTTAATGGAGTTGCGTGTGTAATTTGCCGTGCACAAGGTTGAGGAATAGGCGGTTCCCTTTGCCGCGCGCACAATTCAAACTATCCCGCCCATGTAGTTTAAATTCGCCTTTCGTTAAATCGACATAAAGTCATGTGAGTGGATGGAAATTAGCAAAGTTGCTTGAAAAATAGTAAAACTCTGGAATTATCCTTTAAATATGCTCTACTTCCTGTGAAAATCGGGGTGTGGAGGCATGTTGAGCTGTTTTATTTGTACCTTCTTCATTAAAACTCCCATTTTATGCACTTTGGATGGAAAGAACTCATTTGTACATAAATTTTGACAACGCCATTTGCAAACATTAATTGTTTTACATGCCAAGATGCACCCATCCACCAAATATGGGGCAAAAGTTTATCACAATCTAGATATATATGTATAATTAGTGAGGGACCCCTTTTGATTTTGTGCAATTTCCACTAATTAGCTAGAGATAAGGGGTCAGTTAATTAGGCCATGTTAGGGGCTATGTGTTTTAGATTAGGGTTGTGTGGATTCAAATACAACTTCTATATTTGTGTGCTATGATTAATTAAAACTAGACCGATCGACTGCGCACACATTATTAGAGGCACATGCCTTTGCGCACAAAGTGCATGTGTGTGTTGTTGGCCACCAACGAGAGAGCGATTGAAATCTCTAAATTAAACACATATATAAGCATACATGGTTAGGCCATGCATGCATATTTATTATATATATTGTGAGGGAAATAAATTAAAGTACATGTGTATATATATAAGTGTGTTTCTTGGCCACCAACGATATATAGATCGAGAGAGAGAGAGATTGAAATATATATATCCCCAAGAATATCTTCAAACATGTATTGAAATATATGCACGAATGATATGCAAGGTATGCCATGCGCACATGCACACTAATTATATATATTATGAGACAACTTAATCAAATGTGTTTTCATTGGAGATCGAGAACTTGTCAAAAATCAAGTTAATTAATTTATCAGCGCTAATTAGTTAATTGGTCGCCTACTTGATGAGCAATTAAGTGTCGTTGGCCTATATATATATATGTGGGGTTTAATTAGGGTTTAGGGTTTAGGGTTAGCTAGCTAGGGTTTTAGGGTTAGGGTTTACGGTCTAGGGTTTAGGGTCTAGGGTTTAGGGTTTAGTGTTTAGGGTGTTTAGGGTGTACATTTAGGGTTTATGGTCTAGGGTTTAGGGTCTAGTGTTTAGGGTGTTTAGGGTGTACGTTTAGGGTATAATTAGGGATTAGGGATTAGGGTTTTAGGGTTTAAGGTTTAGGGATCAACGATCGAGTGCACACACACATTATTAGAGGCACCCGCGCCTTTGCGCATAAAGTGCATGCGTATATATATAAGTGTGTTTCTTGGCCACCAACGATATATAGATCGAGATAACAGAGAGATTTAAATATATATATATCCCCAAGAATATGTTCAAAAATATATTGAAATATATGCACGAATCAAGTTAATTAATTTATCAGCGCTAATTAGTTGGTTGCCTGCTTGATGCGCAAATAAGTGTCGTTGGCCTATATATGTAGGGTTTAGGGTTAGCTAGGGGTTAGGGTTAGGGTTAGGGTTTAGGGTTTAGGGTTTAGTGTTTAGGGCTTTAGGGTTTAGGGTTTAGTGTTTAGGGTGTTTAGGTGTATGTTTAGGGTATAATTAGGGATTAGGGATTAGGGTTTTAGGGTTTAAGATTTAGGGATCATCGATCGAGTGCACACACACGTTATTAGAGAGGCACCCGCGCCTTTGCGCATAAAGTGCATGTGTATATATAGGTGTGTTTTTTGGCCACCAACGATATATATATAGATCGAGAGAGAAAGAGATTGAACTATATATATTTATCCCCAAGAATATGTTCAGATATATATTGAAATATATGCACGAATGATATGTGCAAGGTATGCCATGCGCTCATGCACACTAATTATATATATATTATGAGGCAACTTAATCAAATGTGTTTTCATTCGAGAGTACTTATCAAGATTCAAGTTAATTAATTTATCAGCGCTAATTAGTTGGTCGCTTGCTTGATGCGCAATTAAGTGTCGTTGGCCTATATATATATGTAGGGTTTAATTAGGGTTTAGGGTTTAGGATTAGCTAGCTAGGGTTTTAGGGTTAGGGTTAGGGTTAAGGTTAATTAATTAGGGTTTAGGGTCTAGGGTTTAGGGTTTGTGGTTTAGTGTTTAGGGTTTAGGGTCTAGGGTTAGGGTTTAGGTTTAGGGTTTAGGGTGTAGGGTTTAGGGTTTAGGGTTTAGTGTTTAGGGTGTTAAGTTAGGGTGTACGTTTAGGGTATAATTAGGGATTAGGGATTAGGGTTTTAGGGTTTAAGGTTTAGGGATCATCGATCGAGTGCACACACACATTATTAGAGGCACCCGCGCCTTTGTGCATAAAGAGCATGCGTATATATATAATTGTGTTTTTTGGCCACCAACGATATATATATAGATCGAGAGAGAAAGATTGAAATATATATATTTATCCCAAAGAAATATGTTCAGATATATATTGAAATATATGCACAAATGATATGTGCAAGGTACGTATGCCATGCGCGCATGCACACTAATTGTATATATATTATGAGGCAACTTAATCAAATGTATTTTCATTCGAGATAACTTGTCAAGATTCAAGTTAATTAATTTTATCAGCACGCTAGCTAATTAGTTGGTCGCCTGATTGAGGCGCAATTAATTAAGTGTCGTTGGCCTATATATATATGTAGGGTTTAATTAGGGTTTAGGGTTCAGGGTTAGCTAGCTAGGGTTTTAGGGTTAGGGTTAAGGTTAATTAATTAGGGTTTAGGGCCTAGGGTTTAGGGTTTAGCAGGGTTTGGGGTTGGGGTTTAGGGTTAGGGTTTAGGGTTTAGGGTGTAGTGTTTAGGGTTTAGGGTCTAGGGGTTTAGGGTTTAGTGTTTAGGGTGTTAATTTAGGGTGTACGTTTAGGGTATAATTAGGGATTAGGGATTAGGGTTTTAGGGTTTAAGGTTTCGGGATCATCGATCGAGTGCACACACACATTATTAGAGGCACCCGCGCCTTTGAGCATAAAGTGCATGCGTATATATAATTGTGTTTTTTGGCCACCTACGATATATATATAGATCGAGAGAGAAAGATTGAAATATATATATTTATCCCCAAGAATATGTTCAGATATATATTGAAATATATGCACGAATGATCATATGTGCAAGGTATGCCATGCTGGCATGCACACTAATTGTATATATATTATGAGGCAACTTAATCAAATGTGTTTTCATTCGAGAGAACTTTTCAAGATTCAACAAGTTAATTAATTTATTAGCGCTAATTAGTTGGTCGCCTGGTTGATGCGCAATTTAGTGTCGTTGGCCTTTATATATGTGTAGGGTTTAATTAGGGTTTAGGGTTTAGGATTAGCTAGCTAGGGTTTTAGGGTTAGGGTTAGGGTTAAGGTTAATTAATTAGGGTTTAGGGTCTAGGGTTTAGGGTTTAGGGTTTGGGGTTTGGGGTTTAGTGTTTAATTAGGGTTTAGGGTCTAGGGTTAGGGTTTAGGGTTTAGGGTGTAGTGTTTAGGGTTTAGGGTCTAGTGTTTAGGGTGTTTAGGGTGTACGTTTAGGGTATAATTAGGGATTAGGGTTTTAGGGTTTAAGGTTTAGGGATCATCGATCGAGTGCACACACACATTATTAGAGGCACCCGCGCCTTTGCGCATAAAGTGCATGCGTATATATAAGTGTGTTTTTTGGCCACCAACGATATATATATAGATCGAGAGAGAAAGATTGAAATATATATATTTATCCCCAAGAATATGTTCAGATATATATTGAAATATATGCACGAATGATATGTGCAAGGTATGCCATGCGCGCATGCACACTAATTGTATATATATTATGAGGCAACTTAATCAAATGTGTTTTCATTCGAGAGAACTTGTCAAGATTCAACAAGTTAATTAATTTATTAGCGCTAATTAGTTGGTTGCCTGCTTGATGCGCAATTTAGTGTCGTTGGCCTATATATATAGGGTTTAATTAGGGTTTAGGGTTTAGGATTAGCTAGCTAGGGTTTTAGGGTTAGGGTTAGGGTTAAGGTTAATTAATTAGGGTTTAGGGTCTAGGGTTTAGGGTCTAGGGTTTGGGGTTTGGGGTTTAGTGTTTAATTAGGGTTTAGGGTCTAGGGTTAGGGTTTAGGGTTTAGGGTGTAGTGTTTAGGGTTTAGGGTCTAGGGTTTAGGGTTTAGTGTTTAGGGTGTTTAGGGTGTACGTTTAGGGTATAATTAGGGATTAGGGATTAGGGTTTTAGGGTTTAAGGTTTAGGGATCATCGATCGAGTGCACACACACATTATTAGAGGCACCCGCGCCTTTGCGCATAAAGTGCATGCGTATATATAAGTGTGTTTTTTGGCCACCAACGATATATATAGAGATCGAGAGAGAAAGATTGAAATATATATATTTATCCCCAAGAATATGTTCAGATATATATTGAAATATATGCACGAATGATATGTGCAAGGTATGCCATGCGCGCATGCACACTAATTGTATATATATTACGAGGCAACTTAATCAAATGTGTTTTCATTCGAGAGAACTTGTCAAGATTCAACAAAGTTAATTAATTTATTAGCGCTAATTAGTTGGTCGCCTGCTTGATGCGCAATTTAGTGTCATTGGCCTATATATATATGTAGGGTTTAATTAGGGTTTAGGGTTTAGGATTAGCTAGCTAGGGTTTTAGGGTTAGGGTTAGGGTTAAGGTTAATTAATTAGGGTTTAGGGTCTAGGGTTTAGGGTTTAGGGTTTGGGGTTTGGGGTTTAGTGTTTAATTAGGGTTTAGGGTCTAGGGTTAGGGTTTAGGGTTTAGGGTGTAGTGTTTAGGGTTTAGGGTCTAGGGTTTAGGGTTTAGTGTTTAGGGTGTTTAGGGTGTACGTTTAGGGTATAATTAGGGATTAGGGTTTTAGGGTTTAAGGTTTAGGGATCATCGATCGAGTGCACACACACATTATTAGAGGCACCCGCGCCTTTGCGCATAAAGTGCATGCGTATATATAAGTGTGTTTTTTGGCCACCAACGCTATATATATAGATCGAGAGAGAAAGATTGAAATATATATATTTATCCCCAAGAATATGTTCAGATATATATTGAAATATATGCACAAATGATATGTGCAAGGTATGCCATGCGCGCATGCACACTAATTGTATATATATTATGAGGCAACTTAATCAAATGTGTTTTCATTCGAGAGAACTTGTCAAGATTCAAGTTAATTAATTTAGCAGCGCTAATTAGTTGGTCGCCTGCTTGATGCGCAATTTAGTGTCGTTGGCCTATATATATGTAGGGTTTAATTAGGGTTTAGGATTTAGGATTAGCTAGCTAGGGTTTTAGGGGTAGGGTTAGGGTTAAGGTTAATTAATTAGGGTTTAGGGTTTAGGGTTTAGGGTTTAGGGTTTAGGGTTTGGGGTTTGGGGTTTGGGGTTTGGGGTTTATGGTTTAGGGTTTAGGGTCTAGGGTTTAGGGTTTAGTGTTTAGTGTGCTTAGGGTGTACGTTTAAGGTATAATTAGGGATCATGGATTGGGGTTTTAGGGTTTAAGGTTTAGGGATCATCGATCGAGCTAGTGCACAGACACATTATTAGAGGCACCCGCGCCTTTGCGCATAAAGTGCATGCGTATATATATAATAAGTGTGTTTCTTGGCCACCAACGATATATATAGATCGAGGGATAGATTGAAATATATATATATCCCCAAGAATATGTTCAGATATATATTGAGATATATATATGCACGAATGATATGTCCATGGTATGCCATGCGCGCATGCACACTAATTGTATATATATATATTATGAGGCAACTTAATCAAATGTGTTTTCATTCGAGAGAACTTGTCAAGATTCAAGTTAATTAATTTATCTGCGCTAATTATTTGGTTGCCTGCTTGATGCGCAATTAAGTGTCGTTGGCCTATATATATATGTAGTGTTTAATTAGGGTTTAGTTTTAGGGTTAGCTAGCTAGGGTTTCAGGGTTAGGGTTAGGGTTAATTAGGGTTTAGGGTCTAGGGTTTAGGGTTTAGGGTTTAGTACGTGTTTAGGGTTTAGGGTCTAGGGTTAGGGTTTAGGGTTTAGTGTTTAGGGTTTAGGGTTTAAGGTCTAGGGTTTAGGGTTTAGTGTTTAGGGTGTTTAGGGTGTACGGTTAGGGTATAATTAGGGATTAGGGTTTTAGGGTTTAAGGTTTAGGGATCATCGATCGAGTGCACACACACATTAATTATTAGAGGCACCCACGCCTTTGCGCATAAAGTGCATGCGTATATATATATATAAGTAAGTTTCTTGGCCACCAAAGATATATAGATCTAGAGAGAGATTGAAATATATTTAGGGTTTATGGTTTAGGGTTTAGGGTTCAGGGTCAAGGGTTGGGGTTTAGGGTTTAGGGTCTAGTGTTTAGGGTTTAGGGTATATGGAGTAGTGTTTAGGGTTTAGGGTCTAGGGTTTAGTGTTTAGGCTGTTTAGGGTGTATGTTTAGGGTATAATTAGGGATTAGGGTTTTAGGGTTTAAGGTTTAGGGATCATCGATCGAGTGCACACACACATTATTAGAGGCACCCGCTCCTTTGCGCATAAAGTGCATGTGGGGACCCTGGACTAGCTGTCCAAAATCCCTGTTATGTATACAGTTCACGATCCCATGATCAGTGCGTCGTGAACACATAACCGAACTGATATCAAATTACACCATCCATTACAAAGCGGAATAAGAAAATTACAATGAGGTCACATGACCATTACTTACATAATAGCCTCGAAGGGCCTAACTAAACATCAGAGTAGCACCATCACTTCAGCAGCGCAGTACCCAAGTCATCTGCCATAACCCTACAGGCAACTGACTGGGAAGACGTTCCTAGCTTGCATAGACGTCGTCAACTCCTTCTTCATCTGTCGAACTCCTTCAAGTCTGGCCAAGTAAATAGCCAGGGACAAAGCCGTGAGTACATTTGGAATTGTACTCGCAAACCATCAAGAAGGTGATAAAAATTCTAACTAGAGAAGACAAGAGAGGAAAAAAAAATAGATTCTCTCGTGGATGTAGCATGTGGAAGAGAAATAGTTTCTCTTGTGGATATAGCATGTGGAAGAGAAATAGTTTCTCTTGTGGATATAGCATGTGGAAGAGAAATAGTTTCTCTTGTGGATATAGCATGTGGAAGAGAAATAGTTTCTCTTGTGGATATAGCATCCCGGCATCTCGAGTGATGGGGACACTAAGGGAGTCCTATGACATCTCTATACCTTTGTTAAAGAAGAGGTAGCATACCGCCATCTCAATTGATGGGGATACTAGGGAAGTCCTATGACATCTCTATATCTTTGTTGAAGAAGATACTTCAAAAGATAAACTACGACATCTCTATATCTTTATTGAAGAAGAGTCCCTCTACATGAAACACTAGGAAGGGTCACCCAATTGTGTTTCATTTTCCTCGACCATCTCCATATGGTCGGCACCAGCCTTTCCGTACCCTTCCGGTACATCCAACACACACATTTCCTTTGGAAATCATTTTCTAAACCAAAACTCGACACAGCTCTGTAACGGCCATCCCAACCGTCCATGACCGCGGACGCGGCTATTCGAATAGTTTTAACTCTGCAGAGTGTGCGCACTTTCACCACAAGAACCGACAAATCCGCCGGGATCATCCCCGGTTCGACATACCAAAGTATGCGATGCTCGGATAATCAGTCATAGTTCTTCGCCCGTCTCCCTTGACATGAGTCCTTCCCTGCGGGCTTACCCCTTCCCGGCACCCCGGCAGCATACCTCCTTTTGAGCGTATCTCCGGCGCCATGACAGAAGACCCTCAGTAATCGTCCGGCTATAGGCAACTACAGTGTATTGCCTCCTCCAGAGCGCAACCCGGCGTCAGAGGTCGTCGTGACCCTCCCTAGAAAGTTGTGAAGGGTGCTCATGCCAATTTCAACAGACGTCGAACTAAGCCCGTACCCACTTTGGATAATGTGGTTGCGCTGTGTAATTGTTCCGGGCGAATACAAAGAACCATGTGTCGTTTTTCTCAAAAACCCAAGTCACACACACTTTCCTCTTTCCAACCATCTTTGTCAAGATCCTTTCCTTTCATAAACCATACGCTTGGGTAAGATTTGCCTCACCCAAGGTTTTCATAAACATTTACAACAAGGTAAACCTTGAGGGGTTCCCAACCTAAAGTTTCATGAGTTGAACTAGTACAACACTATGGCCGAGATGAGGGTCATCACGCCATTGAGGGTATGAAAAAGAGGTATCGGAGTGGATCATACTTGCTTGAGCTAAGCATGTATTATGACAACCCAAGAGGAAATATACTTTCAGATTTTTGGTGCTATCTAACCCAATCAATAGATAGGGATGAGAATTGACCAACACCAACACCATTAAGGGAATCAGGCATACTCATCACAATTTGAGAATACACCGAAAACATGGTATTGATACATCTACACTAGAAGGGGGTGTAGTATGAATCTTGTCCCGAGGTGGAACATATTCAAGCTAAATATAGAAAACAAGTTGGATAGCAATGGCCATGATACCATACACCCAACCAATTACCAAGACCTTGACAAGATAAAACTACTAGAGGTACCATGCTTGCATCCAAGCATAGATGACAACAATATGGAGATCATCACACATAGAACCAAGATGCTATTGATAGCACAAGATGTCATCCAAAGAGACATCATATCAGAGATCAAAAGATGGCTTGCCTTGGTTGGCTTGTCCCTGGTCCTCTTCAAAACTTTCTCCAAAATCCTCCCCTTCAACTTCTCCCTCTCATTCGTATCTAGCGTCGCAAAAGTAAACAATACATACAATCAAAACATAACTCAAGAACAAAGGTGTGAATCAAATACAAATGAAAACATGCAGGGGAGTTGTGTGACAGTAACAAATCATGGTTGGGCCATTTTTTAAAAGGGGTGGTAAGGTTTTGAATAGTTCAAAAGGATTTTAATTCTATCATTGCATGTGACACACACATATTTGCAAACAAAGACATATTTTCACAAACAGAGAGTATTAGTATTTTTCCTAAATGTACAGTAGAAAAACAAGATTAACACAATTGGATTCATTCAAAAATATTAATTTTCCAAATTTAGGAATTAGAAATACTAACCAGAATACAGTGTTCATGTTAAATACACTAAAAATCGTACAAAAATCCTAAAAATACGGGACCAGTGGCATTGGAAAGGTAATCAAATTTATAAACTAATGCAATTGGTTTCACTCGGTTTTGTTTTGTAGATCTAGAGATATTAACGTTTGATTGTCTCTGGTTTTAACACAAAAAAAAACAGCAAATTCAAAGTTTGAAATGAGAGAGATGGGCGGGAAGTTCCTGGGCTGCACAGGATTTGAAGAGTGGGCCGGTCCAGGAAGTTTGCCAGGTGGATGGGAAAAAAAGAGAAAAAGAGAAAAAGAGAGAGGAGAGGGGCCCGGTGCGGGGCCCATGTGCATGGGCCGACGTGGCCGATCGGCCACGCAGCCGTTCGGGTGTCGTCGTCCTCTCGCTGCCATGCTCGCGTGTGCGGGCGCTACAGAGAAAAAAACAGAGGCGGCCGGGGACTCACCGGCAGAGAGCAGCGGTCGCTGGCGGCGGTTGGGGCGGGTCGGTGGCGAGGTGGGGCTTCCTTGGGACGGCCTGGTGGCGTCTCCGTCCTCCACGCCATGCCCGCAAGCGGAGGAAACCCTAGCGGGGCGGGCGGCTCGGGTGCTCACCGGGAGACCATGGCGGGCGGCGGCGAGGTCGTGGCGGGGTCCTGGCGGAGGTTCGGCGGGTCGCGGCCGTCGAGCAGCGCGCTGAGGAGCTCCCTCCGTTCCAGCAGCTGCTGCTCCCGTCTGCTTCTCCTCCGTGGCTCCGTCGGTGTCCCCGGACAGGTGATGATGGCGGCGGCTCCCGGCGGTCCTGGAGGGCAGCGGAGGGGACGGTTAGTACCAGAAGAGGATGTGGAAGAAGTTGAAAAAGCGAGGAGCGACGAGAACGACGGGGGCGACGTCCACTTTGCCCGTATCCTTGACGGTGACCACGGCATTGGTAACCATGCCGGCGTGCTGCAGCAAGGGGGCGCCCTGGGTGCTGGATGCGGGTGTTATGGGGTGAGAAGGGAGGTGCATTGAGGTGGGACGAGGTGAAGGGAGAGGCTGGGGCGTTCGTCCGCCTTTTATAGCCGAGGCCTGTCCATGGTGGACACGACGTGGTGACCACGTCCAAAGGCGGGCGTGGCGAGGTTTCTGCAGGGTAGTTATGGCCTCGGGAGGGTACGCATCTGGGAGAGAGACGCCAGGGCATCATCATGGCGCAGTCTCGGGAGAAAACGTGGTCTGCTGCTCTCTACACGAAACTGGGTGACCACGTCCATGGCAAGCTCGGGCAGGGGTGCTGGGGGCATTGGGGCACGAGGGAGAGGCATTGATGGGCTCCAGGAATCCAGGGAGAGGTCTGAGACATGGCTAGGTGTGCTGGGGTGCGAGTTTAGGGTTTTAGATGGGAGCCTATGCCACTCATGGCATTGGGAAGAGAAAGAGGGAGGTGGAAGGAAAGGGTGGTGTAGTAGTGGTATAGGGCTAGCTAGGGGAGCAGGGTAGGGATGCAGGTCATGGCTTCCCAAGGTAGAGTGGGATAGGAGAGAGAGAGAGGGAGAGATTTTCTTCTTAGATGCCATGCATGGCATGGTCGGCACCAATCCATCATCATGCAAAAATATGGCAGGAGGAGGTGCATGGGAGCAATGCAAGATGAGCACGATCAAATGCATGGTGTAGAGGTCAAAGAAGTGATCGGGAGGTGATCCAAAGTGTAGGTAGTGAAATGGAGATGGTAATATTTATTAATGCCATGATGATTAAGGTGAGGGCATTTGCTTAATCTACACATTTGGCTAAGTGAGGAGGCTGAGAGGAAGATCAGAGAGGTGAAGATAATATTATATATGGGAGATATTGCACATGTTTTATGTAACATGCACTTTTGTCAAAAAGAAAATAAAACAAGAGAATAATTATAAATACGTTATTTTTGGGTGGAAATAAGGTGATCAAAAATGCCACTCACATTTCCTATTTTGTTTGAGAAAATAAAATTGAATTGCTTTTATAAAATTAGAAAAAAAAACAATAGGATTTTTGGGAGTTTTTGTATAAGAAGGGAAGAATCATCTTGGATTAGAAAAAGGATCCCAGGGGTAGATGGTGACTACATAATGTATCCATAATCTCCACTCTTGGTTTTGTGAAGATTAAAATTGGAATAAATAAAAATAAAGGTAAAAGAGGAAAATGGGAATCTAGTGGTGCAATACTGGATAGGGTATAAGACCAAGTTAAATAAATGGGTTGCAAAGGTAGAATGGGGCATGCAAGACGTGAAAGTTGTAGAGGGTGTCGCATAGATGAGATCCATGCCTTCATTTCACCAATAACAGTTGTGGGTGCTTAAGAAACAACTGCCAAAGTTGGAACATTTTAAGCCCGCCAAAACAATTTGATGACTTGGCCTCAAAACAGACAAGGATAAATGAGTATAAGAGGGATTTGGTTCAAATCAAGGACATGGTTGGGAAGTGCTTAAGATAAGGTAGGTCTAGGACCAAGTGCATTGCTTTGGGCGACAAGGGGTAGCTTAACCCAGGGGCTCCAAAATTGGGACCTGATAACAGTTTTAGGACTTAGCCAAATTTGTGAGGTCCTAGGGTTTTGTGACTAGGATAAGGGAGAAAAATGTAGTAAGGAGTAGATGATCCGAAGTTTTGAATTCAAGGATGATTGAGCTATCTTGTACCACAAAGAGAAAAATCAAGATGACACACTCATGTTGTCACCAGGAGAGAGGTTTGATGTAGTAAGAAGGAAAACAATTTTTCCTAAGTCACACATGTGTTTTATTAGGTGAGCTGTTTGACTGACCACTAGGGGTGTTGTTCTTCGAGGTAACTCAGGACAAAACTCAACAAGCAAAACAAGACAATACATCTACCAACAGATCAAGGCAATTCATCTTAATTAGTCTATAGAAAAAGTTTTTGTTCCCCCTAATTTTTGCACTAAGGTCAACAAAACATGGTTGCAAAAGTTGGGGTGTTACAGTGCATGCGTATATATATAAGTGTGTTTCTTGTCCACCAACGATATATAGATCGAGAGATAGAGAATGAAATCTCCAAGAATATGTTCAAATATACGCACACACATGAATTATTAGAGGCACCCGCGAGTGCATGCATATGTGTGTTGTTCTGGCCACCAACGATAGATCGAGAGAGATAGATAGATTGAAATCCCCAAGAATTAGAGGACCCCTTGCACAAGTGTTGGCCATCTATATATAATATGAATCCCAATAATGTTCATACATGATAGGGCATATGTGTGAAGCAATTTTTTTTCGAGAACTTGTAAAGATTCAAATTTATCAGTGCTAATGGAAACTAGTGCACATTAGACGACCCCCTCTTACACGTGTTGGCCATCTATGTATAGTTTGAATCCAAATAATGTTCATACATGATAGGCTATATGTGAATCAATTTTTTCTTCCAAGAACTTGTCAAGATTCAAATTTATCGGTGCTAATGGAAACTAGTGCGCACTAGACGAGCCCCTTGCGCAAGTGCTAGCCATTACATATAGTTTAAAACTCAAGAATGTTCATACATGATAGGCCATATGTGCAAAGGAATTTTTTTCCCGTGAACTTGTCAAAATTCAAGTTTATTGGTGCAAATGGAAACTAGTCCAAAAAATTACATAGAGGTCCAAGAGAACTAGACAATAACTAATAGGACCTGCAACTTTACAAAAAGGACCCCAAAACATATAGAAGAAAATCAATCGAGTCCTTCTGGACCGCACATCAGATCTCTGCTCCGCATCCTTTCCAGCAACTCCGTCGCCGGGGACGCACCACTTGGGACGGTGTCGCCGGTAGTCGCCAGGACGAAGGAGAAGAAGGGCCTCAGCAACGGCACATTGGCTCTGAGAAGGGCCGCTGAAAGGCCAAGATGTTCACGGGAAAGACGGATGACGCCGACGTATGCCCCGAGCTTGTGAACGTTAGCAGCTTGACTTCCCCATTGACCAGATCTGAAGCACTGACCAAAGAAAGCATCACCGTTAGCGCCATCACCTTGATGGCACCAGATCGGGGTTTGGCCGGCAAGATCCGCCAGATTCACCGTAGGCCAGATCTGAAGCCGATGACGAGATCCCCGACTCCATTGCGCCATTCTGCTCATGGGAAATACTGGATCTAAGCTTACAACAACATGAACTCCCTCGGATCCAAATCAACTGACTCAACTTTGCTTATCTAAATATGGATGTATCCACACATGTTTTTACTCGAGATACATACACGTCTAAGGAAAGTTGAATCAATTAATTTAGTTCGGAGGGTGTACGATATACAGAGAGAAGTCGGCCTCATCTCCGGCCGGCAAGGCTGCCGGAGAGAAGGGGGAGAGGAGCCAGGGGAGTGGGAGAGACTCGAGAGAGAAAGAGAAGAGGAAGAAATGAGAGCTCCCTGGGGAAGAACATTATTTTTGTCGTTCTGCTCGTAGCTTGAAACTGAAAATTTCGGCCGCGCGCAAAATCATCCCGCCGCATCCATTCGAAAATCCCGTGACCAGTTTTACCCTTTTAACCCTGGTCCGGAAGCTACAACCCACCGACCATGGAGGGCTCATTCGGTAACAATGAAATATCTTGCCTAGATCCCGAACCCTCCCCACAGGCCCACACCCACCCACCAACCATTCGCCCCATTAGCTCAAAAATATTCTCACACGCCAAAGCTCTGACTCTCTACACTACTAGATCTGCTTCGCCGCCGGCATACTCCTCCACAGCATAGCCTTGATCGTGTTGGCTGTCCACCCACCTGATCCGCTCCCCCGCCGCCCTCGCCACCGACGGATCTGCTTCACCGCCGACCTCGCCACCCATGGATATGCTTCACCGCCGACCTCGCCACCGACGAATCTGCTTCACCGCCGACCTCATCCACAGCGTAGCAATCAACGCCTTTCCTGTCGACGCACCGGATCCTCTCCAACGGAACCATGTCTACTTCACCGCCCCCCCTCCACAGAAGCCGATCTATTCCACCGACTACCTCGGCGCAGCGGCTGTATCAACTTCACCGAATCCCTTGCCAGCCAACCAGATCTGCTTCACTAACGCCCGCTTCTACTGAAACAGGGTCGACTCATCGTCTCCCGCGTTCGCCGCCGCTGGAATGCAAGTTGCCGCCCCCGTCCACCCCGCCACAGCTTGGTTAGTACGCTGGCCCGTTAGATCGCGGTGTTTCTTTAGCCATGTTTTGTGTAGTTATTTTCAGATCTCATATGCCATTAAATTTCTTGATGTGTTACTTCGCATGAAGTTCGTTTAAATATTGTACAGTACCAAAGCATTATCCGGTCGCTACCATCCTGTTCAATCTACCGACACCTGTGTGCATCCACATATTTATAGGGGACCCATTCATTTGCTGCCAACTGTTTTTGTACTGCATGCTATTCCTTTTATAGTCATGCTATGGGCATTTCCAATCTGGTTGTTCTTATACCACGTCATTAGCTCACCGCTAGCCGCTAGCTGTTTTCTCGTGTCTGCTATTCTTTTACTGCTTTTATAATCATGCTATGTGCATTTCCAATCTGCTTGCTCTTATACCTCGTCTTTAGCTTATAGCTATTTTTTTCCATGAATGCTCCTGTCGCACAGCTTGTATAGTTATTGCTGCGTGCATGTCTGGTCTTTGTATTATCGTAGACTAACTTGTCAATGTTATTTTTCCTAGGGATTGATCATGCGAACCACTTATTAGAATATCCAACATTAACAGCGGGGACGCTAGGGAAGGTTGGAATCTGAGTTCTTGGTTGGTAACTTTGGCAGTTTACTTCCGTTATTATCTATAACCTATATGCATTGTTCCTTATGCAAGAGATAAACACTTGGAACCCTGCCATAGCAATGCCATCCATGCTTTACTATGTTTATGCCTATTTGATATGCTTGTCTTGGAGCAACTGCGAAGGTGATTTGAACCTGACATTTGGTCATTCTTAATGCCAGTTTACTTTATGTGGAAAACCTTGGCATTACCCTACTCTAAATCTGAATGTCTGAAATTCGTATCTCATGCAAAGCAACATCTAGTTGGTTTTAATCTGATATCTGGTAAATATTGGCTTATTCATTTGGCAGCTCAAGTTTTTTGTTATTTGAAACCAGCTGACTTGGTCTTAAATGTGATATCTAAACATAGATTAAGGACAATGGAGCAGGAGGATTAGCATTTCACTTGATGGCTGAACCTAAAATGACAGGCATGTCGACCACGACTAGTGCAAGCAAGAGAAGGACCTGCAGCGAGCCAGTATGTTCTGCTACATGCTGTTATCTGATCTCTACATTGCGTAATACATGTTTGAATAGTTAATTGTTGTAACTATTTTTGCAATATTACCAGAATGCAGTTTTAGTGAAGCAGTCATCATTAGAAGATAGTCACCAAAGCGACCCTGTGCAACATTATGATGTAAGTCTGCTTAGTACAAGTTCCATACATTGTCTTATTTATGCAACTTGTTATTATCTTATATCTACATTGCATAATAAATGTTTGAATAGTTCACTATTGTAACTATGTTTGCAATATTACTAGAATGCAGTTGTAATGAAGAAGTCCTTAGTAGAAGATAGAGCGCAAAAAAGGTTCCAGCGTGAGCCTATGCAACGATATAATGTAAGTCTGCGCTTAGTACTTGTGACTATCTCATATCGACAATGCTTAATACATGTTTGCATAGTTCATCGTTTAACTCTTTTTGCATTATTATCAGAATGCAGTTCTGATGAAGCAATCTACATTAGAAGAGAGGCCCACAAAAAGTTCTGATCTTTGTTCTGATGCATCCTCTCATAGCCGTCAACCTAGACCATTCTTTTCATCAAACAGTGAACATCTCAAGGCTGTACTTTATAAAAGACATGGTATTGCTGCTTTAAGGTCTGTAGCTGATATGTTGACCAAGAGTACACAAGATTCAATCAAGGCGATTGCCAAATGTCAACATGTTATTGATGATGCTAATAGAAGTCCTCAATGATTCTATGTAATTTTTTTATTTGGGCACATTAATTGCCTTGTAATTTTCCTAGTTATTTTATTTGTGTATGTAATTGTGTGTATCATTGATATCAGATTTTAGGCTCATGAAATTTAATGCAAGTTGACTAGTCAAACAACCAGGGCCCTACAATAGATTGGGCCGGCCCATTAACAGTAGTGTGGGACCCACTTTCATTTTGGGCCGGCTCACTTACTTACTGGGCCGGCCCGTTAACAGGAAAGTGGGACCCACCTGTGCTTTTGGCCCGGCCCACTGTCTTGTTGGGCCGGTGTAATAACCCAGAACATAGGAACAACGAAGGGTAGATTTAGAAATGGGATGTGCTTTTCATCGCAAAACGGGGGAAATTTTCGCGCCTTATTGCAACTAAACCTAAGAGGGATCGAGGTTCTCTCTCATATTGCACTTAGGGTTAGGCAATGTGAGTTAGGGAAATTTCGACATGATCTCTTTTGTAACTTGTTACTTTGGGGAATGTTTGCATTTGATAAGTGTTAAACAATTAACTATAAACATCACACCATATAAACATTGAATTTAGAATTCAAACACAAGGTATAAAATTCAAATCACTTTGAATTTCAAAGTAAATATCAAATAATATTTCATCAAGAATATAAACATTATATAATACAAAGCTCATAAACCAAAACTTGAGCTTTATTGATATACAACACAATTACAAAGTCTTTACAATATTCTTGATACAAGAATTGAGATATAATGACCAGAATAAAAAAGAAAAGGAAAATTACAAGTTTAATTCTAAATTAAATCTAAACTAAGTATCTTGAGGATGATCTCCTGGCCATAGCATCATCCAAACCTGCAAAATAAAACAGAGAACAAGAACTAGCCAGAATATAAGTGTTAACACAAGATTCAGTTTAGACAGTTAGCAAAAATAACACAAGATTCAGTTTGGACAGTGCAAACTGTCACAGCACACTTGTGCTTGTCCAAAATCCTGGACAGCACAAGATAAACATAGGCAGACCAGCAATGCGCAAGCCACAGGGGCTCAAGTTTCACCATATGAAGGCTGTTGCTAGGCAAGCAACAGCAAGGCAAGGCTAGGGGTGAGTCATAAAGTAAATGAGCCTGTGTGTCATGGCCAGGGAAGAAGTAGAGGCCATATAAATAGCACACAAACCCTAGAACCTTGACAGTCGACCAGAATTGCAAATCACCAGGTAAGGGTGAAGCAAGAACAAGCACAGTTCATCCAGTTCATAACCAAGAACAGAAACCAACAAAACCAACTTAGCCACCAGGAATCATGGTGACCTGAGAAGATCAACCAGAGATTGGAGGTGAAGGGCTGAGTACAGAAACCCCAAGTCTGCATCAACCAAATATTTCACACTAGGAGCTGGAACAAGGTATACCAAGTTCCTGGACAGATCCAATGGATCTGATCCATCACATATGCATGAAATAAACATGGGAATGAGCAGATGCTCATATGGGTAGATCATCACTTGGTTTTCACCAAGGATTACTGCCAGTCAAAAGCTACTAAAAAAGAAAGCATCTAGGTACAGATCTTGTACACAGAAACTAGCACATATGCACAGATGCACACACTAGCCAGATTAGATGCACAGATAGCACCAGTAGATGGCAAGGATTAGCAGCTAAGACTACACAGTAAATCCTAAGCTATGAACCATCAGTAAACCCTAGATTTTCATCAGGCAAGCATATTGGCATTCATCTCAAGGATGATTCCCAAATATGCAAGCAAAGGTTGAGTAGCCACAAGATCCAACTAACTAGGTGAGCAACCAATCGGTAGCAAGGCTACTGAGGTCACATCACACTTAGCATCAATTAAAAGGAAGCAAACATAACACATCATTATCCAGAAATGGATTCAGGTTCAATTGCTTGCTAAACACTCATGAATAGCCAAATCATTTGCAAGCAAGTCATTTAAATCATTACTGCATAAGCAGTTCATCATAATTTAATTAATACAAGCATGAATTTATCACAGATCCATGCTTAGCACTGACAGTAGCACACTATTAAGCAACACAATTTAATCACTACACCATAGCCACTGGAGCAAGTCCAGTAGCTTGAGTAAGCAACAACATAGTGATGCTTGAGCATCAGCATCACAAGGAAATTGAATCACTTAGCCACAGTATTAATCAGTAAGCCATCACTGACATTGAATTGATCAAATGGATCAATTATAGCAAGCCAAGCTACACAGGGAAGTTAGCCAACAAGCAAGGAATGATCCAATGGATCATTGGCTTGCATAGAAAGCACTGAAGCATATCACAGGCACCACTGGCACACACACAAGTGTCACTGATGCATCACAAATACACCTAGACAAACAAGCATGATATACCAGTAAGCACAAGCAAGCCATAGTCAAGCATAGCATGGCATAATTAGCTTTTGAGCAAGCACAGTAGAGCATGGCAAGTACAGAGCATGCTAGGAGCAGTAGAGAAGCAAGCACAGCATGAATAGCAAGCAAAGCAGCATGTGCCAGTACCAGTAAATGGTAATTGGGCCATGAGCTTGCAGTAAACAGAAGCACAGGAAGATTGCGCAGCATTAGCATGGCTCAGCGTGATCACACGATCACCAGAGAGCAATAGAGCATGAGAAGGAAGAAGAAAAGTGGCAAGGGAGGCGCACAGAAGAGAAGGAGGAGATGCAACACTTACTTGCGCCTGGAAGCAGAAGCTAGGGCATGGCGAGGCAGTGCTCGCGCGGCCCTAACAGCTGCAAGTCCAGGGAAGGCGCCGACGTTACGCCGACGAAACCCAACACACGAACCAGCACCACCGTAGCAGATGCACCTGAGGCGACGGCACGAGTACTGCGAGCAGCACCCGCGCCAAGCCAACCCCAGGAGCGCACCCATCGTCGGCGAGGACGAGAGCTCGCCGGAGTCGTCGAGGCGATTCTTCCCGACATCCAGATCGGAGGCGATTCGCCAGGAGAGGACGAGAAGGGGAAAACTACGCGGACAGATCGATAGATCTGCACGCGGCGGTTCTATTTCGGTAGGTGGCTACGGCGGAGGAGCACGGCGATGGCCGGAGCGAGGCGGCGGCCATGGCAGCGACGCCATCGCCAGAGCGTCGCGAGAGGCTAGGGTTAGAGGTGAACGAGAGAGAAAGGGCCGAGTGAGTGAGAGAGAGGTGGGCCGTTCGGCGCCACCGAACCCAAAAGGGGATTGGCCTTATTGGGCTGTCCCTGGGTTTAGGTAAATGGGCTGGGCCCAATATGGGTCCAGGGGGGTATTTTAGTCTTTAACATTTAATAAAAAGCCAGAACTTTACCAAATTTTAATAAATCAAATACAACTCTAAAAATCCATTAAAAATTGGATTAATGAATGAAAAATAAATCTAAACAAGAATAAAATATGAAATGGAATTTATGAAACAAATTCAAAATTTTGAATTTTAAGAATTTAAATAATAATTTGGAATTTAAAATTATTATTTCCTTGTAATTAAAATTCAAGGAAAAATCTCAAATAAGTTCAAATACTTATTTTCAAACATTTCAAAATGAAATTCTAATATTCCAAGTCATTTCTATTGAAAAGGGTATTTTTCCAAGAAAAATACTATATTCCTTTTTATTCCAAAAACTATAGAGGTAACTCAATAATTTCAAATTATTTTTGGAATGATTAAGGAAATCATCAAGTAAAATAGTTTTACTTTGAATTGTGTACTTTGTGTGAATTAAAAGGATTAATACTTTTAAATCAATTGTAAATTACTGTCAAAGACATAAATCTTAAACGCAACCCTAAATTGATATGACTCAGCGGGGTAAAGGGATCCAACATTAAATAATACATCCATGATTGCATTATTTGGATTTTATAACATTGTCCTTACCGGACAATGATGCTTCTTACAGAACCCGAGGTCCAGGTTCCATCAACTGCATTGAACTGCACTATCTCGCAGTCCACAGGCAAGTTCACCCTTGCTCATGTCAACTTGATTATTTTCTACTACTTTAATGCAAAGCTATATACTTATCATTCCTGCATCGCAAATAAAATGTTACTTTCCAACTATGAATATGACTATGTGGTTGGCAATGGAACCATGGTATGTGTTGATATGGTGGAGGTTCCATTGCAATGGGTTATATCACCCTAGGATTAAATTACCAATGCCGTCCAGTGATTCTAGCGCCGTACAAACCGCGTTGACCATGAGATCTATAATGGCTCTGGGGAAGCCAGCCGTATCTTTTCCCTTCTGCACGCCAACGGATTGGTAGAGCCGGTGGGGTGTTCGATGCACTTCCGCAATAGGTTGGGATATCCTTTTAAATCCCCATCCATTAGTGATGATAAGCTCTACCATCTATGAAGGATTGTCCGGAGTACACCGTGAGTAAAGCCGTATTATCGGGGGAAGTCTACTGGGGGTGTACGGTTGGACAAAAGGGTGGGTTTGCAGTCACGGAGAAGGCGGTGTGGGCTTGGATCTTTATACCTGGCCTCACACCAAAGGAAGTGTGAACGGGGGCAAGTCCCTGCGGATGGCAAAAAGGGTGAGATCTCTTGTGGGAAAAGTAACGCACCTCTGCAGAGTGTATCAAATTGTGGCTGTCACTCCCTGTTCCGGGAAGGGAACTGCGAACGCGGCAGGAAAGGAACTCCACGAAGTTCTAGTCAACCTGTGAAGACTGACGGGCATAGTTTTCATAATAAAAGCAACCTTTTGAAGAAATGATTGAAAAACATGCATTGACCGGCGATTTCCTGATCAATGGTCGTAGCTAGTTCATCAAACACCGTTTTACTCTTTTAGAACTTGCTGAGTACCCCTGTACTCACTTTCTTTCGACACCCTTGCTAGACTGTGATCCGGAAGTGGAGGCCATCAACGATGGAGCACCGGAAGGAAGTTATGAGCTGGTCTACGAAGAACCTGATCTTACCGGCGGAGTGGAAGGCGTAGACTATGGGATAGTCTACGGACCAGATGACACGGAGGTGGAGGAGTAGTGACATACCCTAGCATCATAGAGCCGAGCAACGTAGAACTTACCTAAATAAGTTGTTGAGCTCTCTTTATATTTGTTATGAGTTGTAATCGTACTTAAGTAGTATCTTAGGGTGTTCTCATAGGACCTGTGAGAATACCAGCTTGTTAAGACAATGTTTGTAATAAAGTATGGAGTGTTATGACCTGCAATGTTTCTGTTGTACCACTCTGAGGGATATGGCAAATTGTGAAGAAGTCCCTTCGCAAAGATCATATCAACGACTTGTATACTACAACATGCAGTGGTATGCTGGGTCACCGCAGCTGGTATCAGAGCAAATGTTGCGACCTTAGGTTGGAAAAACCTAGTATAGGGAAGAAACCTGTAGGAGTCTAGGAAATAGTAAAGGATTCTCTAGAAATATGGTGATTATTCACTTGAGAATAGCAAAACCATATATTTTAGTGCGATAATTCTTTATTATAGCTATTATGATGCACTATCACTACTAATATTCTGCTTTTGTATACAGCCGTAATGGCGAACACTTTTCCTAAGAGGACTTTGAGGAAGGTTGAGGGATGGCTCGGTGATTATGATGGACCAATAACAGCTCTCCTGTGTGGGATGCTGAAGGAACTTCATTGTGATCCACGGATACCTGTTATCAAGTATACCTACTATGATGGGGAAATCCTAGCCAAGTGCAGAGTATCGGTCCAATTACCGGAAAAACTGCTGATGAGTCGTATAATGCCATACGGAGAAGCCAAAACTATCACCACAGCCTACCACATGGGCCTATTCAAGGCAATCCTTGAGATAAGGCAGCACAAGTCAGTAGAACTGCTATGTTCAGAGTTTTCTCATATACCTCATGCCGAGGAAGATGAGGATCCCACTCTGAATCATTTGGTGTTAGCACACAGAAGTCCTAAAGCTGCAGCACAGCATATGGATAGTTGTAAGTCTTTATTGACCACGATGTATCTTTTACACATGAAGATGAGAGGTGAGATTGACCACATGCTAGCTGAGTTCACGGACCCTGATAAAGTCCAAACTCGGATGCATGATTTGAGGGCACAACCACAACATACTACACCTTTCTTTAGCCTAGACAGTTATGTAGATTTGAGTGACCAGTTGTCCCATAAGGATCCACTCACACCCAACTTTGTTCCACATTATCCACATGTGTCAGCATCATATGAGTCTGGATATGGGAGAGATGATTCCAGGAACCTAAACTGCTCGGAGTCACCAATCGAGAATTCGACTGGTTGGCGTTTCGGGGAACCATTTGGAGATGAAGGAGAACCCATCACTTGTGAGTCAGAGGATGAAGGAGGCGCGGTTGACCAGAATGTTAACCAAAGTTTTAGGCAGGAAGAGAAAGACACCAATTCCATTTCTTTAGATTTGGAGATGGGATTACCCAAAACATCCCAGTACGTCGTAGGTGAGAGTTCTGGAACCAAGAAAAAGAAGAAGAAGAAGAAGATGAGGGGTCAAGTGAATAGGAATCCTACATGGATGACAGGAGAAGATGAGCTGTATCCCACTGGGGATATATATGAGTCTTTATCCAGTTACTTTGGCATGACAGATCTCTGTCTTGGCACTTCGTCCGATTCAGACTACATACCTACGGGAAGAACCTTCATTCCGGACGGTGTTCGGAGGACAAACCGCTGTACCGGATGGACCCGAGGGATGTACGCGGAGGCGAGTTATGATGACGAGGAGTAGAGCTCCAAGGAAGAATAAAGTAATCTAGGTGGTATTGTAATAGAGCGTATTTTAAATTCCCTTTGGCTTGGGCTTTGAGCCAAATAAGTGGTTTATATATACCACATGTAATATAAGTTTGTGAGTGTGTTATGTATTATACAAAGTATATGCATAATAAATGTTTGTTTTGTATTCGCTTCTTGATTTCATTGTGTGACTAGTTCTGGGCATTGAGTTGAGCTCAGAAAGCATTTGCATGGTGTAATTATGAGTAATCGCTCTTTGTTACAGGACTAGGGGGAAATGGCGTTAGTAGAAACCGAAGAGGCTCGCAGAGAGCGGGAAGCAAGAGAAAAAGAGGAGGCAGATGCAGCAGCTAGAGCAGAGAATGCACCACCACCACCACACCCAATGATGCACCCAGACTTCCAACAGTATATGAGGTCAATGGAGGAAGATAGGAGGCATTACCAGGAAAGCCAGAGCAAGAACATGCAAGATTTCTTTACCCACGTCATTAATGATAGGGGTAATGAAGGCAAGGGAGTAACTCTATCGGACTTCCAAAATGCAAGACCACTACCATTTACATCAGCTCCAGAACCAATGGACGCTGAAGATTGGCTTATGGATACGGAAAGGAAGCTGAAGACCGTTGGTTGCAATGATGAGGAGAACATCAGATACACATCTTATCTGTTGTCAGGACCAGCAGCGTCATGGTGGGAGAACCTTGTAGCAGTACACCCTCCTGATAAGGTGTTCACCTGGGAGGAGTTCAAGAAGAAGTTCCGGGATGCTCATGTTCCGGACAGCGTGGTGGAGCTGAAGAAGAGGGAGTTTGACGAACTACGACAGAATACTGCACCCATTATGCAATATGTTCGGGATTTCAACAGGTTATCCAGGTATGCACCTGAGGATGTAGATACAGAGGAGAAGCGGAAGAAGCGGTTCATGAAAGGCATGAATCCATACATGAAGATGCAACTGAGGTTGGCACGGACTGCCGAATTCCAAGAACTGATTGACTCGGCAATCACTTTCGAGGATGATTACAGGCAAGTCCAGGAGGACAGAAGGAAGAGGGCTCGTATAGAGCCAAGGAAGTACCCAATCAGTAAACCAACACCTGATCGGAGTTTCAAACCCTGATACCGACCTACTACTGGTAATCAATACAACCGGGGAGGTCAGAATCAGAATCCAATCAACCAGATCATCTGCAACAATTGTGGCATGAGGGGTCATTTGCAGAAGGATTGTCAGAAACCCAGAATCATCTGTTATGGTTGTGGGAAGGAAGGACACATCAAGCCAGATTGTCCAAACAAGGCGTCCTGGAGCGGACAAAGCTCTGGAGGACGAGGTGGAAACAACAACAACAACAACAACAACCGCAACAACAACAACAACAGCAACCGCAACTACAACAACAACAACAAGAGGGGAAAGCCTTATGGAAAGCTAAACTGCACATCTTTGGAACAAGCGGAAGAGTCGGATCAAATAGTCTTAGGTACGCTAAGCATTCTTACTCATCCTGGCAAAGTATTATTTGATACTGGAGCAACCACATCAATTCTTGCATTGGAGTTTGTGGAAAAATTCGGGCTTAGATGTTCTAAGTTAGAAACTCCTATAACTGTTCTATCCGCGTGGGGAACGATCTTAGTAACCCACGTGAAAGAAGCACAAGTCCTAACCATATGTGACTGTGTGTATTTCGCGGACCTATTCATCATACCCATGAAGGACATATCAGTCATCCTAGGAATGGATTGGTTGACAGAGAATGGAGCGGTGATTAACTGTGGAGACAAAACAGTATCACTTCGCAACTCCATCGGAGGTCGAATAGTGTTCCAAGGAGATAAGTACAGTGAATTGGAGATCGGATTGGAACTAAATAGCCTGAAGGAAGTGAGAATTGAAGATATTCCTGTAGTGAATGAGTTTAAAGATGTATTTCCTAAGGAACTACCGGGAATGCCACCCGATAGAGAGATAGAATTCACAATCGATTTGATTCCAGGCACAGCACCAATAGCACAACCACCATATAAGATGGGGCCGAAGGAATTAGTGGAACTGAAAGCTCAGATTGATGAGTTAGAACAAAAGGGATTCATTCAAGAAAGTGTGTCACCATGGGGTACACCAGTTATTTTTGTGGATAAAAGAGATGGAGGAAAGAGAATGTGTGGAGATTACAGAAATTTGAACAATGTAACTATCAAGAACAAGTATCCTTTACCTAGAATCCAAGACCTTTTTGATCAAGTTCAAGGAGCGGGAGTCTTCTCGAAAATAGATTTAAGGTCAGGATACCATCAAATCAAGATCAAGAAGGAGGATGTACCAAAAACAGCGTTCGTATCAAGGTATGGACACCATGAATACTTGGTTGTACCATTTGGACTAACAAATGCACCAGCAATTTTCATGATTTTGATGAACAAGATATTCATGAAGTACTTGGACAAGTTTGTGATAGTGTTCATAGATGATATTCTAATCTATTCCAAAGATAAAGAAGAACATGCCAAGCATTTGAAGATAGTTCTGCAAACTTTGAGGGAACATCAGCTATATGCAAAGTTTAGCAAGTGCAAATTTTGGTTAGATAGTGTTGAATTTCTTGGACATGTCATAACCAAAGAAGGCATAGCGGTGAATCCAAGCAAGGTTCAGTCCGTATTGGAATGGAAATCACCTAAAAATGCTAAGGAAATACGAGGATTTCTTGGTATGGCAGGCTATTATCGGAGATTCATAGAGGGATTTTCGAAGATTGCAGGACCGATGACCAAGTTACTCGAGAAAAATACTCCATTTGTGTGGACTGATGAGTGTGAAGCCAGCTTCCAAACACTCAAGGATAAGTTAACCACAGCACCGGTGTTAGCAGTTCCTGAACCTGGAAAGGATTACACGGTGTATTGTGATGCTTCCAAGAATGGACTTGGATGTGTTCTTATGCAAGATCAGAAGGTAATAGCTTATGGATCAAGACAGTTGAAACCACATGAACACAACTACCCAGTACATGATCTCGAGTTAGCGGCAGTTGTGTATGCTCTGAAGAGTTGGAGACAATTTCTATATGGATCCAAGTGTGAGTTATACACCGATCACAAAAGTTTGAAATATTTCTTCACTCAGAAGGAATTAAACATGAGGCAGAAGAGATGGTTAGAGTTGATTAAGGATTACGACCTTAAGATCAACTATACACCAGGCAAAGCTAATGTAGTAGCAGATGCCCTAAGTAGGAAGAGTACGGAGAATCAACCTACGGAATGGGAGATTCCAAAGGAACTTCGGAAAGAGCTAGAGGAGGCTCAGATTTTATTTATTCAAGGTGATGATAAAGGAAGTATAGCAACCATGAGGATTATGGATGAGATGTATTCAGATTTGAAATATGAGATTATCCGAAAGCAAGCGGATGATTTGTTCATCCAAGAGGAAATCAAGAGGATTGGAGAAGGAAGACCGTCGGAATTCCATCTAGGGGATTTTGATTCATTATACTTCCAGAAAAGGATCTGTGTACCGGATGATCTAGAAGTGAAGTCAATCATATTAAAAGAAGCACATGAAACCCCTTATTCAATACATCCGGGAAGTACTAAGATGTATATGGATTTGAAGGAGATGTTCTGGTGGAACAACATGAAAAGAGAAATAGCACAATATGTCTCGGAATGTCATACATGTCAACGAGTGAAGGCAGAACATCAGAGTCCTGCGGGATTACTCAAACCACTAGAGATACCGGAATGGAAATGGGATGAAATCGGAATGGATTTTGTTACTGGTCTACCAATGACTAGTAGGAAGAAGGATATGATATGGGTAATAGTGGACAGGCTTACCAAGAGTGCTCATTTCATAGCCGTAAACACAAAGGATACTGCAGAAAAGCTTGTGGATATATATGTGAAAGAGATTGTGGGTAAGCATGGAGTACCAAAGAAGATAGTTTCAGATAGAGGTTCAATTTTCACATCAGCATTCTGGAAACAACTACAAGAAGCTTTGGGATCCAAATTGGATTTCAGTACAGCATATCATCCACAAACCGGAGGACAAACCGAAAGAACCAATCAGATACTTGAGGACATGCTTAGAGCTTGTGCTCTGAACTTTGGAGGCTCATGGGAGGACCATTTACCTCTAGCGGAGTTCTCATATAACAACAGTTATCAGAGTAGCATCCAGATGGCACCGTACGAAGCATTGTACGGAAGAAAGTGTCGATCACCAATTTGTTGGTTCGAAACCAGAGAAAACAAGGAGTTTACACCGGACTACATCAAGGAGAGACAAGAAATCATCGAGGTGATCCGGGATAGACTCAAAATAGCTCAGAGTCGTCAGAAGAGTTACGCTGACTTAAAGAGAAGAGATTGGGAACCGAAAGTGGGAGACATGGTTTATTTAAAGGTTAGTCCAATGAAAGGACTTAAGAGGTTCGGAGTGAAAGGAAAACTAAGTCCTCGATATATTGGACCATTTAAGATACTCAGTCAAAATCGAGGAACAGCTTTTGAGTTGGAGTTACCAGCACAACTAAGTCAAGTTCATAATGTGTTTCATGTTTCACAACTCAGAAAGTGTTTGAAGGCACCAGATGATCCCATTACATATGAAGAAATAGAATTGCAATCTGATCTAACTTATGTGGAAAGACCGGAAAAGATCTTAGAAGTACAGTGGAAGAAGTTAAGAAACAGAGCAATCAAATACTGCAAAGTTCAATGGCAACATCATCCTGAGCGAGAAGCAACTTGGGAGACGGAAGAAGAATTAAGGAAGTCTTACCCCGAGATGTTCAGGTACCAATCTTAACTTCGGGACGAAGTTTCTGTTAAGGGGGAGAGGCTGTAATAACCCAGAACATAGGAACAACGAAGGGTAGATTTAGAAATGGGATGTGCATTTCATCGCAAAACGGGGGAAATTTTCGCGCCTTATTGCAACTAAACCTAAGAGGGATCGAGGTTCTCTCTCATATTGCACTTAGGGTTAGGCAATGTGAGTTAGGGAAATTTCGACATGATCTCTTTTGTAACTTGTTACTTTGGGGAATGTTTGCATTTGATAAGTGTTAAACAATTAACTATAAACATCACACCATATAAACATTGAATTTAGAATTCAAACACAAGGTATAAAATTCAAATCACTTTGAATTTCAAAGTAAAAAATCAAATAATATTTCATCAAGAATATAAACATTATATAATACAAAGCTCATAAACCAAAACTTGAGCTTTATTGATATACAACACAATTACAAAGTCTTTACAATATTCTTGATACAAGAATTGAGATATAATGACCAGAATAAAAAAGAAAAGGAAAATTACAAGTTTAATTCTAAACTAAATCTAAACTAAGTATCTTGAGGATGATCTCCTGGCCATAGCATCATCCAAACCTGCAAAATAAAATAGAGAACAAGAACTAGCCAGAATATAAGTGTTAACACAAGATTCAGTTTAGACAGTTAGCAAAAATAACACAAGATTCAGTTTGGACAGTGCAAACTGTCACAGCACACTTGTGCTTGTCCAAAATCCTGGACAGCACAAGATAAACATAGGCAGATCAAAGATCGAGCAAGCCACAGGGGCTCAAGTTTCACCATATGAAGGCTGTTGCTAGGCAAGCAACAGCAAGGCTAGGCTAGGGGTGAGTCATAAAGTAAATGAGCCTGTGTGTCATGGCCAGGGAAGAAGTAGAGGCCATATAAATAGCACACAAACCCTAGAACCTTGACAGTCGACCTGAATTGCAAATCACCAGGTAAGGGTGAAGCAAGAACAAGCACAGTTCATCCAGTTCATAACCAAGAACAGAAACCAACACAACCAACTTAGCCACCAGGAATCATGGTGACCTGAGAAGATCAACCAAAGATTGGAGGTGAAGGGCTGAGTACAGAAACCCCAAGTCTGCATCAACCAAATATTTCACACTAGGAGCTGGAACAAGGTATACCAAGTTCCTGGACAGATCCAATGGATCTGATCCATCACATATGCATGAAATAAACATGGGAATGAGCAGATGCTCATATGGGTAGATCATCACTTGGTTTTCACCAAGGATTACTGCCAGTCAAAAGCTACTAAAAAAGAAAGCATCTAGGTACAGATCTTGTACACAGAAACTAGCACATATGCACAGATGCAAACACTAGCCAGATTAGATGCATAGATAGCACCAGTAGATGGCAAGGATTAGCAGCTAAGACTACACAGTAAATCCTAAGCTATGAACCATCAGTAAACCCTAGATTTTCATCAGGCAAGCATATTGGCATTCATCTCAAGGATGACTCCCAAATATGCAAGCAAAGGTTGAGTAGCCACAAGATCCAACTAACTAGGTGAGCAACCAATCAGTAGCAAGGCTACTGAGGTCACATCACACTTAGCATCAATTAAAAGGAAGCCAAACATAACACATCATTATCCAGAAATGGATTCAGGTTCAATTGCTTGCTAAACACTCATGAATAGCCAAATCATTTGCAAGCAAGTCATTTAAATCATTACTGCATAAGCAGTTCATCATAATTTAATTAATACAAGCATGAATTTATCACAGATCCATGCTTAGCACTGATAGTAGCACACTATTAAGCAACACAATTTAATCACTGCACCATAGCCACTGGAGCAAGTCCAGTAGCTTGAGTAAGCAACAACATAGTGATGCTTGAGCATCAGCATCACAAGGAAATTGAATCACTTAGCCACAGTATTAATCAGTAAGCCATCACTGACATTGAATTGATCAAATGGATCAATTATAGCAAGCCAAGCTACACAGGGAAGTTAGCCAACAAGCAAGGAATGATCCAATGGATCATTGGCTTGCATAGAAAGCACTGAAGCATATCACAGGCACCACTGGCACACACACAAGTGTCACTGATGCATCACAAATACACCTAGACAAGCAAGCATGATATACCAGTAAGCACAAGCAAGCCATAGTCAAGCATAGCATGGCATAATTAGCTTTTGAGCTAGCACAGTAGAGCATGGCAAGTACAGAGCATGCTAGGAGCAGCAGAGAAGCAAGCACAGCATGAATAGCAAGCAAAGCAGCATGTGCCAGTACCAGTAAATGGTAATTGGTCCATGAGCTTGCAGTAAACAGAAGCACAGGAAGATTGCGCAGCATTAGCATGGCTCTGCGTGATCACAGGATCACCAGAGAGCAACAGAGCATGAGAAGGAAGAAGAAAAGTGGCAAGGGAGGCACACAGAAGAGAAGGAGGAGATGCAACACTTACTTGCGCCTGGAAGCAGAAGCTAGGGCATGGCGAGGCAGTGCTCGCGCGGCCCTAACAGCTGCAAGTCCAGGGAAGGCGCCGACGTTACGCCGGCGAAACCCAACACACGAACCAGCACCACCGTAGCAGATGCACCTGAGGCGACGGCACGAGTACTGCGAGCAGCACCCGCGCCAAGCCAACCCCAGGACCGCACCCATCGTCGGCGAGGACGAGAGCTCGCCGGAGTCGTCGAGGCGATTCTTCCCGAGATCCAGATCGGAGGCGATTCGCCAGGAGAGGACGAGAAGGGGAAAACTACGCGGACAGATCGATAGATCTGCACGCGGCGGTTCTAGTTCGGTAGGTGGCTACGGCGGAGGAGCATGGCGATGGCCGGAGCGAGGCGGTGGCCATGGCAGCGACGCCATCGCCAGAGCGTCGCGAGAGGCTAGGGTTAGAGGTGAACGAGAGAGAAAGGGCCGAGTGAGTGAGAGAGAGGTGGGCCGTTCGGCGCCACCAAACCCAAAAGGGGATTGGCCTTATTGGGCTGTCCCTGGGTTTAGGTAAATGGGCTGGGCCCAATATGGGTCCGGGGGGTATTTTAGTCTTTTAACATTTAATAAAAAGCCAGAACTTTACCAAATTTTAATAAATCAAATACAACTCTAAAAATCCATTAAAAATTGGATTAATGAATGAAAAATAAATCTAAACAAGAATAAAATATGAAATGGAATTTATGAAACAAATTCAATATTTTGAATTTTAAGAATTTAAATAATAATTTGGAATTTAAAATTATTATTTCCTTGTAATTAAAATTCAAGGAAAAATCTCAAATAAGTTCAAATACTTATTTTCAAACATTTCAAAATGAAATTCTAATATTCCAAGTCATTTCTATTGAAAAGGGTATTTTTCCAAGAAAGATACTATATTCCTTTTTATTCCAAAAACTATAGAGGTAACTCAATAATTTCAAATTATTTTTGGAATGATTAAGGAAATCATCAAGTAAAATAGTTTTACTTTGAATTGTGTACTTTGTGTGAATTAAAAGGATTAATACTTTTAAATCAATTGTAAATTACTGTCAAAGACATAAATCTTAAACGCAACCCTAAATTGATATGACTCAGCGGGGTAAAGGGATCCAACATTAAATAATACATCCATGATTGCATTATTTGGATTTTATAACATTGTCCTTACCGTACAATGATGCTTCTTATAGAACCCGAGGTCCAGGTTCCATCAACTGCATTGAACTGCACTATCTCGCAGTCCACAGGCAAGTTCACCCTTGCTCATGTCAACTTGATTATTTTCTACTACTTTAATGCAAAGCTATATACTTATCATTCCTGCATCGCAAATAAAATGTTACTTTCCAACTATGAATATGACTATGTGGTTGGCAATGGAACCATGGTATGTGTTGATATGGTGGAGGTTCCATTGCAATGGGTTATATCACCCTAGGATTAAATTACCAATGCCGTCCAGTGATTCTAGCGCCATACAAACCGCGTTGACCATGAGATCTATAATGGCTCTGGGGAAGCCAGCCGTATCTTTTCCCTTCTGCACGCCAACGGATTGGTAGAGCCGGTGGGGTGCTGGAGGCACTTCCGCAATAGGTTGGGATATCCTTTTAAATCCCCATCCATTAGTGATGATAAGCTCTACCATCTATGAAGGATTGTCCGGAGTACACCATGAGTAAAGCCGTATTATCGGGGGAAGTCTACTGGGGGTGTACGGTTGGACAAAAGGGTGGGTTTGCAGTCGCGGAGAAGGCGGTGTGGGCTTGGATCTTTATACCTGGCCTCACACCAAAGGAAGTGTGAACGGGGGCAAGTCCCTGCGGATGGCAAAAAGGGTGAGATCTCTTGTGGGAAAAGTAACGCACCTCTGCAGAGTGTATCAAATTGTGGCTGTCACTCCCTGTTCCGGGAAGGGAACTGCGAACGCGGCAGGAAAGGAACTCCACGAAGTTCTAGTCAACCTGTGAAGACTGACGGGCATAGTTTTCATAATAAAAGCAACCTTTTGAAGAAATGATTGAAAAACATGCATTGACCGGCGATTTCCTGATCAATGGTCGTAGCTAGTTCATCAAACACCTTTTTACTCTTTTAGAACTTGCTGAGTACCCTTGTACTCACTTTCTTTCGACACCCTTGCTAGACTGTGATCCGGAAGTGGAGGCCATCAACGATGGAGCACCGGAAGGAAGTTATGAGCTGGTCTACGAAGAACCTGATCTTACTGGCGGAGTGGAAGGCGTAGACTATGGGATAGTCTACGGACCAGATGACACGGAGGTGGAGGAGTAGTGACATACCCTAGCATCATAGAGCCGAGCAACGTAGAACTTACCTAAATAAGTTGTTGAGCTCTCTTTATATTTGTTATGAGTTGTAATCGTACTTAAGTAGTATCTTAGGGTGTTCTCATAGGACCTGTGAGAATACCAGCTTGTTAAGACAATGTTTGTAATAAAGTATGGAGTGTTATGACCTGCAATGTTTCTGTTGTACCACTCTGAGGGATATGGCAAATTGTGAAGAAGTCCCTTCGCAAAGATCATATCAACGACTTGTATACTACAACATGCAGTGGTATGCTGGGTCACCGCAGCCGGCCCACTTGCTACATGATGGACCCCACATACTAAATGGGCCGGCCCTTTAAGAGGAAAGTGGGACCCACCTGCGTTTTTGGCCCGGCCCACTAGCGTGTTGGGCCGGCCCACTTGCTATATGGTGGACCCCACATACTGAATGGGCCGACCCTTTAACTGGAAAGTGGGACCCACCTGTGCTTTTGGCCCGGCCCACTATCTTGTTGGGCCGGCCCACTTGCTATATGGTGGACCCCACATACTAAATGGGCCGGCCCTTTAACTGGAAAGTGGGACCCACCTGTGTTTTTGGCCCGGCCCACTATCTTATTGGGCCGGCCCACTTGCTATATGGTGGACCCCACATACTAAATGGGCTGGCCCATTAACAGGAAAGTGGGATCCACCTGTGCTTTTGGCCCGGCCCACTGGCTTGGTGGGCCGGCCCATTTGATCTAATGTGGACCCCACGCACTAAATGGGCCGGCCCGATTAGCAGGAAAGTGGGACCCACGTGCTAATTGGGCCGGCCCAATAACTTCTTGGGCCGGCCCACTTGCTTTAAGGTGGACCCCACTTGGTAAATGGGCCGGCCCGATAACATGAAAGTGGGTCCCACATGTTTTGTGGGCCGGCCCTTTTGCCTGTTGACCGGTCAAACGAGTGCATTCGGCCCGGCCCACATGCTTAGTGGGCCGGCCCATTAAAGTTTTGACCAGTCAACCTTAGAGGTTAGGCCCGGCCCACGTAACTAATGGACCAACCCAGCTATATAGTTGACCGGTCAAACTAAGTCAGCTGGCCCGCCCCGCAAACTTAATGGGCCGGCCCACTTAAGACGTGGCAGGCCTCGTGTGGGCCTACCATCTACCACGGGGTTTCAGCGGTTAACGCCGTTAACTGCCAGTTAACGGCGTCTGCCACGTGTCAGTTTGCATGACGTCAGCAGTCAACGGGCTCCCGGAAACACTTCTGCAACGGTCCGATTTTCCGTGGCGGAAGGGCGCCCAAGCGCGACAGACCGAAAAAAACGTGGTAGGACTTTGCCTGACGCAGTTTCGACAACAGAACCCATATCGTCGGGTTAGGCCCATAGGCGACGAAAAACACCCCTTAGCGGACGATTTTGGGACATTGCCTATCAGAACTTTTCTTGTAGTGGATGCACTCCCCTAGGCCCATAAAGGTGAAGTGTCATGTAGTCGACGTTCACATGACACCACTAGAAGAATAACACCACAACTTAAATATCATAACATTGAATATTACTCAACCATGGTTCACTACTAACATTTAGACTTCACCCATGTCCTCAAGAACTAAACGAACTACTCACGAGACATCATATGGAACATGATCAGAGGTGATATGATGATGAATAACAATCTGAACATAAACCTTGGTTCAATGGTTTCACTCAATAGCATCAATAACAAGTAGAAATCAACACCGGGAGAGTTTCCCCTATCAAACAATCAAGATCCAACCCAAATTGTTACAGCGGTGACGATGTGCAGCGGTGGAGACGGCGGTGATGATGATGTAGATGATGACGATGGTGATGGAGATGATGTCCAGCTCGATGACGGTGACGATGGCGTCGATTTCCCCCTCCGGGAGGGAATTTCCCCAGCGGATCTCAGCCTGCTGGAGAGCTCTTTTCTCTCTGGTGTTCTCCGCCCCGCAGAGGCGGCTGTGACTCTTCGCGACTATCCCCCGGAGCTTAGGTTTTCGGGACGAAGAAATACGTGAAGGAGAGGAGGCCAGAGGGGGCTGTGGGCCTCCTCCTCACAGGGCGGCGCGGCCAGGGCAGGGCCCGCGCCGGCCTATGAGGTGGGCCCATGGCGGCCCTCCTCGGCTCCCCCTTCTGGCTCCCTTCGTCTTCTGGAAAAATAGGATTTTTCGTATAAATTCCGTCAATTGTTGATCTTCCGAAATATTGCATTCTGACGGTGCTTTTTCCAGCAGAATCCTGACTCCGGTGCGCGATCCTCCAATAATCATGAAACATGCAAAATAGATGAAATAACATAAGTTTCATCTCCAAATATGAAATATATCAATGAATAACAGCAAATTATGATACAAAATAGTGATGCCAATTGGACGAATCAGTTGACACTCCTCCCAACCTTTTGCTTACACAATCCATGGCTAACCGCATCCTCGGGTGCCTTCCAACATTCACATACCATGAAGGAGTGTCTATTTGCAAAATTAAGTTGCTTACTGATGAATCAGAGCAAAACATGTGAAGAGAATTATTAATGAAAGTTAATTAATTGGGGGCTGGGAACCCCGCTGCCAGCTCTTTTTGCAAAATTATTGGATAAGCGGATGAAGCCACTAGTCCATTGGTGAAAATCTGCCCAACAAGATTGAAAGATAAAACACCACATACTTCCTCATGATCTATAAAACATTGACACAAATAAGAGGTAATAACTTTTGAATTGTTTAAAGGTAGCACATGAAGTATTTACTTGGAATGGCAGGTAATACCACATAGTAGGTAGGTATGGTGGACACACATGGCATAGGTTTTGGCTCAAGGTTTTGGATGCACGAGAAGCATTCCCTCTCAGTACAAGGCTTTGGGCTAGCAAGGTTGTTTGAAGCAAACACATGTATAAACCGGTACAACAAACTCACATAAGAACATATTGCAAGCATTATAATACTCTACACTGTCTTCCTTTGTTGCTCAAACACTTTTACCAGAAAATATCTAGACCTTAGAGAGACCAATCATGCAAACCAATTTCAACAAGCTCTACGGTAGTTCTCCACTAATAGGTTTAAACTACATGATGCAAGAACTTAATCATGATGTACTTGAGAGCTCAAAACAATTTCCAAGTATCAAATTATTCAAGACAATATGAGGCATTTTCTGTTTCCAACCAAATAGCAACAAGTGCAATAGCTTCCAACTTTTACCATTGAACATTAGAAGTAAAATGAAGAACACAAGTGTTCATATGAAAAAGCGGAGCGTGTCTCTCTCCCAAACAAGGATTGCTAGGATCCATCTTTATTCAAACAAAAACAAAAATATAAACACACAGACGCTCCAAGTAAAGCACATAAGATGTGACCGAATAAAAATATAGTTTCAATAGAAGTGACCTGATAAATTGTTGATGAAGAAGGGGATGCCTTGGGCATCCCCAAGCTTAGACGCTTGAGTCGTCTTGAAATATGCAGAGATGAACCACGGGGGCATCCCCAAGCTTAGACTTTTCACTCTTCTTGATCATATATCATCCTCCTCTCTTGACCCTTGAAAACTTCCTTCACACCAAACTACTCATAAACTTCATTAGAGGGGGTTAGTACTCAAAAAAACTTTAATCCACCTTAGCCCTGTAGTGACACATTGCAAGAACTCAATAAAATATTAGCTACAGCTCTCCACGTCTAGAAAGCCTCACTTATAGTCCACAAGAGATAATGCAAAAAACAGAGACAGAATCTGTCAAAACAGAACAACCAGTAAAGACGAATTTTTAAGAGGTACGGAGTACTTCTGTTGCTCACATCAGAAAACTCAAAACTAATGAAAGTTGCGTACATATCTGAGAAACACGCACGTAAATTGGCAGATTTTTCTGAGTTACTGATACGTCTCCGACGTATCGATAATTTCTTATGTTCCATGCCACATTATTGATGTTATCTACATGTTTTATGCACACTTTATGTCATATTCGTGCATTTTCTGGAACTAACCTATTAACAAGATGCCGAAGTGCCAGTTGCTATTTTCTGCTGTTTTTGGTTTCAGAAATCCTAGTAAGGAAATATTCTCGGAATTGGACGAAATCAAAGCCCAGGGGCCTATTTTTCCACGAAGCTTCCAGAAGTCCGAAGGAGAGACGAAGAGGGGCCACGAGGGGGCCACACCCTAGGGCGGCGCGGCCCCCCTTGGCCGCGCGGCCCTGTGGTGTGGGGCCCCCGTGCCGCCTCTTGACCTGCCCTTCCGCCTACAAATAGCCTCCGTGACGAAACCCCCAGTACCGAGAGCCACGATACGGAAAACCTTCCAGAGACGCCGCCAACGCCGATCCCATCTCGGGGGATCCAGGAGATCGCCTCCGGCACCCTGCCGGAGAGGGGAATCATCTCCCGGAGGACTCTACGCCGCCATGGTCGCCTCCGGTGTGATGTGTGAGTAGTCTACCCCTGGACTATGGGTCCATAGCAGTAGCTAGATGGTTGTCTTCTCCCCATTGTGCTTCATTGTCGGATCTTGTGAGCTGCCTAACATGATCAAGATCATCTATCTGTAATTCTATATGTTGCGTTTGTTGGGATCCGATGAATAGAGAATACTTGTTATGTTGATTATCAAAGTTATACCTTTGTGTTATTTATGATCTTGCATGCTCTCCGTTACTAGTAGATGCTCTGGCCAAGTAGATACTTGTAACTCCAAGAGGGAGTACTTATGCTCGATAGTGGGTTCATGCCTGCATTGACACCTGGGACAGTGACAGAAAGTTCTAAGGTTGTGTTGTGCTGTTGCCACTAGGGATAAAACATTTATGCTATGTCTAAGGATGTAGTTGTTGATTACATTACGCACCATACTTAATGCAACTGTCTGTTGCTTTGCAACTTAATACTGGAGGGGGTTCGGATGATAACCTGAAGGTGGACTTTTTAGGCATAGATGCAGCTGGATGGCGGTCTATGTACTTTGTCGTAATGCCCAATTAAATCTCACTATACTCATCATGATATGTATGTGCATGGTCATGCTCTCTTTATTTGTCAATTGCCCAACTGTAATTTGTTCACCCAACATGCTGTTCGTCTTATGGGAGAGACACCTCTAGTGAACTGTGGACCCCGGTCCAATTCTCTTTACTGAAATACAACCTACTGCAATACTTGTTCTCTTGTTTCTGCAAACAATCATCTTCCACACAATACGGTTAATCCTTTGTTACAGCAAGCCGGTGAGATTGACAACCTCACTGTTTCGTTGGGGCAAAGTACTTTGGTTGTGTTGTGCAGGTTCCACGTTGGCGCCGGAATCCCTGGTGTTGCGCCGCACTACATCTCGCCGCCATCAACCTTCAACGTGTTTCTTGACTCCTACTGGTCCGATTAAACCTTGGTTTCTTACTGAGGGAAACTTGCCGCTGTGCGCATCACACCTTCCTCTTGGGGTTCCCAACGGACGTGCCAACCACACGCATCAAGCAAATTTCTGGCGCCGTTGCCGGGGAGATTAAGACACGCTGCAAGGGGAGTCTCCACTTCTCAATCTCTTTACTTTGTTTTTGTCTTGCTTAGTTTTATTTACTACTTTGTTTGCTGCACTAAATCAAAATACAAAAAAATTAGTTGCTAGTTTTACTTTATTTGCTATCTTGTTTTCTATATCAAAAACATAAACAAATTAGTTACTTGCATTTACTTTATCTAGTTTGCTTTATTTACTGTTGCTAAAATGGCCAACGCTGAAAATACTAAGTTGTGTGACTTCACAACCACAAATAATAATGATTTCTTATGCACACCTATTGCTCCACCTGCTACTACAGCAGAATTCTTTGAAATTAAACCTGCTTTACTGAATCTTGTTATGCGAGAGCAATTTTCTGGTGTTTGTTCTGATGATGCTGCTGCCCATCTTAATAATTTTGTTGAATTATGTGAAATGCAAAAATATAAAGATGTAGATGGTGATATTATTAAACTAAAATTGTTCCCTTTCTCATTAAGAGGAAGAGCTAAAGATTGGTTGCTATCTCTGCCTAAGAATAGTATTGATTCATGGACTAAATGCAAGGATGCTTTTATTGGTAGATATTATCCCCCTGCTAAAATTATATCTTTGAGGAGTAGCATAATGAATTTTAAACAATTAGATACTGAACATGTTGCTCAAGCTTGGGAAAGAATGAAATCTCTGGTTAAAAATTGCCCAACCCATGGACTGACTACTTGGATGATCATCCAAACCTTCTATGCAGGACTAAATTTTTCTTCACGGAATTTATTGGATTCAGCTGCTGGAGGTACCTTTATGTCCATCACTCTTGGTGAAGCAACAAAGCTTCTTGATAATATGATGATCAACTACTCTGAATGGCACACGGAAAGAGCTCCACAAGGTAAGAAGGTAAATTCTGTCGAAGAAACCTCTTCCTTGAGTGATAAGATTGATGCTATTATGTCTATGCTTGTGAATGATAGGACTAATATTGATCCTAATAATGTTCCGTTAGCTTCATTGGTTGCACAAGAAGAACATGTTGATGTAAACTTCATTAAAAATAATAATTTCAACAACAATGCTTACCGGAACAATTCTAGTAACAACTATAGGCCATATCCTTATAATAATGGCAACGGCTATGGTAATTCTTATGGGAATTCTTACAACAATAATAGGAGTTCACCCCCTGGACTTGAAGCCATGCTTAAAGAATTTATTAGTACACAAACTGCTTTTAGCAAAACTGTTGAAGAAAAGCTTGGGAAAATTGATATACTTGCTTCTAAAGTCGATAGTCTTGCTGCTGATGTTGATCTTTTGAAATCAAAAGTTTTGCCTAATGAGAATCATCATAATAAAATTGTTACTACAGCAAATGCCATTCAAGTTAGAATTAATGAGAATATAAGATTAATGGCTGAAGCTGCAAGTGCTAGGTGGGATAGAGAAGAAAATGAAAAACTAGCTAAAGAGAAGAATGTAGCTAAAGTTTGGACTATTACCACCACTAGTAATGCTAATGCTACACATGTTGCTGCACCCCCTACTAATACTAATAAAAGAATTGGTGTTAGCAATGTTTCCACTTCTAATGCAAAGCGAAAAACTGCTGAAAGCTGCTAAAACTGCTGAAACTGCCTGTGATAAAGCTGCTGAAATTTTTTCCAACATTGGGGATGATGATCCTATTGCTTTAGATTATAATGGTTTGAATTTTGATGATTGCCACATCTCTGAAGTTATAAAGTTCTTGCAAAAACTTGCTAAAAGTCCTAATGCTAGTGCTATAAATTTGGCTTTCACGCATCATATTACAAATGCTCTCATAAAAGCTAGAGAAGAGAAACTAGAGCGCGAAGCCTCTATTCCTAAAAAGCTAGAGGATGGTTGGGAGCCCATCATTAAGATGAAGGTTAAAGATTTTGATTGTAATGCTTTATGTGATCTTGGTGCAAGTATTTCTGTTATGCCTAAGAAAATTTATAATATGCTTGACTTGCCACCGCTGAAAAATTATTATTTGGATGTTAATCTTGCTGATCATTCTACAAAGAAACCTTTGGGGAAAGTTGATAATGTTCGCATTACCGTTAACAATAACCTTGTCCCCGTTGATTTTGTTGTCTTGGATATTGAATGCAATGCATCTTGTCCCATTATATTGGGAAGACCTTTTCTTCGAACTGTTGGTGCTATTATTGATATGAAGGAAGGTAATATAAAATATCAATTTCCTCTCAAGAAAGGTATGGAACACTTCCCTAGAAAGAGAATGAAGTACCCTTTTGATTCTATTATGAGAACAAATTATGATGTTGACACTTCGTCTCTTGATAATACTTGATACACACTTTCTGCGCCTAGCTGAAAGGCGTTAAAGAAAAGCGCTTATGGGAGACAACCCATGTTTTTACCTACAGTACTTTGTTTTTATTTTGTGTCTTGGAAGTTGTTTACTACTGTAGCAACCTCTCCTTATCTTAGTTTTGTGTTTTGTTGTACCAAGTTAAGCCGTTGATAGAAAAGTAAGTACTAGATTTGGATTACTGCACAGTTCAGGATTTCTTTGCTGTCACGAATCTGGGTCCACCTCCCTGTAGGTAGCTCAGAAAATTAAGCCAATTTACGTGCATGATCCTCAGATATGTACGCAACTTTCATTCAATTTGAGCATTTTCATCTGAGCAAGTCTGGTGCCATTTTAAAATTCGTCAATACGAACTGTTCTGTTTTGACAGATTCTGCCTTTTATTTCGCGTTGCCTCTTTTGCTATGTTGGATGAATTTCTTTGATCCACTAATGTCCAGTAGCATTATGCAATGTCCAGAAGTGTTAAGAATGATTGTGTCACCTCTGAATATGTCAATTTATATTGTGCACTAACCCTCTAATGAGTTGTTTCGAGTTTGGTGTGGAGGAAGTTTTCAAGGATCAAGAGAGGAGTATGATGCAACATGATCAAGGAGAGTGAAAGCTCTAAGCTTGGGGATGCCCCGGTGGTTCACCCCTGCATATATCAAGAAGACTCAAGCGTCTAAGCTTGGGGATGCCCAAGGCATCCCCTTCTTCATCGACAACATTATCAGGTTCCTCCCCTGAAACTATATTTTTATTCCATCACATCTTATGTGCTTTTTCTTGGAGCGTCGGTTTGTTTTTTTTGTTTTGTTTGAATAAAATGGATCCTAGCATTCACTTCATGGGAGAGAGACACGCTCCGCTGTAGCATATGGACAAGTATGTCCTTGGTTTCTACTCATAGTATTCATGGCGAAGTTTCTCCTTCGTTAAATTGTTATATGGTTGGAATTGGAAAATGATACATGTAGTAATTGCTATAAATGTCTTGGGTAATGTGATACTTGGCAATTGTTGTGCTCATGATTAAGCTCTTGCATCATATGCTTTGCACCCATTAATGAAGAAAATACATAGAGCATGCTAAAATTTGGTTTGCATATTTGGTTTCTCTAAGGTCAAGATAATTTCTAGTATTGAGTTTGAACAACAAGGAAGACGGTGTAGAGTCTTATAATGTTTTCAATATGTCTTTTATGTGAGTTTTGCTGCACCGGTTCATCCTTGTGTTTGTTTCAAATAAGCCTTGCTAGCCTAAACCTTGTATCGAGAGGGTATACTTCTCATGCATCCAAAATACTTGAGCCAACCACTATGCCATTTGTGTCCACCATACCTACCTACTACATGGTATTTTCCGCCATTCCAAAGTAAATTGCTTGAGTGCTACCTTTAAAATTCCATCATTCACCTTTGCAATATATAGCTCATGGGACAAATAGCTTAAAAACTATTGTGGTATTGAATATGTAATTATGCACTTTATCTCTTATTAAGTTGCTTGTTGTGCGATAACCATGTTCACTGGGGACGCCATCAACTATTCATTGTTGAATTTCATGTGAGTTGCTATGCATGTCCGTCTTGTCTGAAGTAAGAGAGATCTACCACCTTATGGTTAAGCATGCATATGTTAGAGAAGAACATTGGGCCGCTAACTAAAGCCATGATCCATGGTGGAAGTTTCAGTTTTGGACAACAATCCTCAAATCTCAAATGAGAAAATTATTCATTGTTGTTATATGCTTATGCATAAAAGAGGAGTCCATTATCTGTTGTCTATGTTGTCCCGGTATGGATGTCTAAGTTGAAGAATAATCAATAGCGAGAAATCCAATGCGAGCTTTCTCCTTAGACCTTTGTACATGCGGCATAGAGGTACCCCTTTGTGACACTTGGTAAAAACAGTGCATTGTGATGATCCGGTAGTCCAAGCTAATTAGGACAAGGTGCGGGCACTATTAGTACACTATGCATGAGGCTTGCAACTTATAAGATATAATTTACATGATGCATATGCTTTATTACTACCGTTGACAAAATTGTTTCATGTTTTCAAAATCAAAGCTCTAGCACAAATATAGCAATCGATGCTTTTCCTCTATGGAGGACCATTCTTTTACTTTCAATGTTGAGTCAGTTCACCTATTTCTCTCCACCTCAAGAAGCAAACACTTGTGTGAACTGTGCATTGATTCCTACATACTTGCTTATTGCACTTATTATACTACTCTATGTTGACAATATCCATGAGATATACATGTTACAAGTTGAAAGCAACCGCTGAAACTTAATCTTCCTTTGTGTTGCTTCAATGCCTTTACTTTGAATTATTGCTTTATGAGTTAACTCTTATGCAAGACTTATTGATGCTTGTCTTGAAGTGCTATTCATTAAAAGTCTTTGCTTTATGATTCACTTGTTTACTCATGTCATATACATTGTTTTGATCGCTGCATTCACTACATATGCTTTACAAATAGTATGATCAAGATTATGATGGCATGTCACTCCAGAAATTATCTGTGTTATCGTTTTACCTGCTCGGGACGAGCAGAACTAAGCTTGGGGATGCTGATACGTCTCCGACGTATCAATAATTTCTTATGTTCCATGCCACATTATTGATGTTATCTACATGTTTTATGCACACTTTCTGTCATATTCGTGCATTTTCTGGAACTAACCTATTAACAAGATGCCGAAGTGCCGATTCTTTGTTTTCTGCTGTTTTTGGTTTCAGAAATCCTAGTAAGGAAATATTCTCGGAATTGGATGAAATCAAAGCCCAGGGGCCTATTTTTCCACGAAGCTTCCAGAAGTCCGAAGGAGAGACGAAGAGGGGCCACGAGGGGGCCACACCCTAGGGCGGCGCGGCCCCCCCTTGGCCGCGCGGCCCTGTGGTGTGGGGCCCCCGTGCCGCCTCTTGACCTGCCCTTCCGCCTACAAATAGCCTCCGTGACGAAACCCCCAGTACCGAGAGCCACGATACGGAAAACCTTCCAGAGACGCCGCCAACGCCGATCCCATCTCGGGGGATCCAGGAGATCGCCTCCGGCACCCTGCCGGAGAGGGGAATCATCTCCCGGAGGACTCTACGCCGCCATGGTCGCCTCCGGTGTGATGTGTGAGTAGTCTACCCCTGGACTATGGGTCCATAGCAGTAGCTAGATGGTTGTCTTCTCCCCATTGTGCTTCATTGTCGGATCTTGTGAGCTGCCTAACATGATCAAGATCATCTATCTGTAATTCTATATGTTGCGTTTGTTGGGATCCGATGAATAGAGAATACTTGTTATGTTGATTATCAAAGTTATACCTTTGTGTTATTTATGATCTTGCATGCTCTCCGTTACTAGTAGATGCTCTGGCCAAGTAGATGCTTGTAACTCCAAGAGGGAGTACTTATGCTCGATAGTGGGTTCATGCCTGCATTGACACCTGGGACGGATGTAAAGTTCTAATGTTGTGTTGTGCTGTTGCCACTAGGGATAAAACATTTATGCTATGTCTAAGGATGTAGTTGTTGATTACATTACGCACCATACTTAATGCAATTGTCTGTTGCTTTGCAACTTAATACTGGAGGGGGTTCGGATGATAACCTGAAGGTGGACTTTTTAGGCATAGATGCAGCTGGATGGCGGTCTATGTACTTTGTCGTAATGCCCAATTAAATCTCACTATACTCATCATGATATGTATGTGCATGGTCATGCTCTCTTTATTTGTCAATTGCCCAACTGTAATTTGTTCACCCAACATGCTGTTCGTCTTATGGGAGAGACACCTCTAGTGAACTGTGGACCCCGGTCCAATTCTCTTTACTGAAATACAACCTACTGCAATACTTGTTCTACTGTTTTCTGCAAACAATCATCTTCCACACAATACGGTTAATCCTTTGTTACAGCAAGCCGGTGAGATTGACAACCTCACTGTTTCGTTGGGGCAAAGTACTTTGGTTGTGTTGTGCAGGTTCCACGTTGGCGCCGGAATCCCTGGTGTTGCGCCGCACTACATCTCGCCGCCATCAACCTTCAACGTGCTTCTTGACTCCTACTGGTCCGATTAAACCTTGGTTTCTTACTGAGGGAAACTTGCCGCTGTGCGCATCACACCTTCCTCTTGGGGTTCCCAACGGACGTGCCAACCACACGCATCAGTTACCTACAGAGAACCCTGCCCAAATTCGTGATAGATAGAAATCTGTTTCTGCGCAGAAATCCAAATCTAGTATCAATTTTCTATTAGAGACTTTACTTGGCACAACAATGCAATAAAATAAAGATAAGGAGAGGTTGCTACAGTAGTAACAACTTCCAAAACACAACAAAACAGTAGCAAAATAAATACATGGGTTATCTCCCAAGAAGTGCTTTCTTTATAGCCATTAAGATGGGCTCAACAATTTTAATGATGCTCTTGCAAGAAATAAGAGTTGAAGCAAAAGAGAGCATCAAGAAGCAAATAAGAAACTCATTTAAGTCTAAACCACTCCCTATGTATAGGAATCTTGTACACAAATAAATTCATGAAGAACAAAGTGGCAAGCATAGGAAGATAAAACAAGAGTAACCTCAAAATTTTCAGCGTATAGAAAGGTGTTTTAGTACCATGAAAATTTCTACAACCATATTTTCCTCTCTCATAATAATTTTCAGTAGCTTCATGAACAAACTCAACAATATAACTATCACATAAAGCATGCTTTTCATGATCCATAAACACATAATTCTTATCAAGCTCAAAAATAGTGGGATTAAAACTTTCAAACTCACTTTTATCAATAATATAACAAGATGATTGATCATTCTCAAGAGATATGGGACTCCTAGATAAAGTCAAGAACTCTCCAATCCCATTTTCATTAGTGGTACAATTAATATTATCAAGTAACATAGGACCATCATCTAGAGCTTTATCATAAACATTTGCTACGCAAAACTCTTCAGTACCATGCATTTCTACATCAGGCACAAACAAAGCATTATCATAAGATTTATCAAAATAGCATGGATTATCATAAATAACAGTAGCATAATTATTCTCACAAGTTTTACTCATAGGGAATATTTCAAAAGAATCCACAGGAACATAACATTCATCCTTCTTTGGTAAGCATGGAGGACAATCAAATAGTGTAAGAGATAAAGAGTTACTCTCATTAGAAGGTTGGCATGGGTAGCTAATCCATTCTTCCTCCTTTTGTTCATCACTCTCCTCCTCTTTTTCATCCAATGAGCTTTCAGGTTCATCAATTTCTTCTTCCACAGGTTCCTGCAAATTGTGAGTGCATTCTTGTGCATTAATGAGTCTCTCTTTATGATCAATGATATAAGGATTATCACTGTAACTTTCTATGCAAAAAATAAGGATAGAAGAGACATAATCTTTAAGGTCCTTACAAACAACAAAAGTTTCATAATTCTTAACCATGAAGGATTCGATCTCAGAGGCTCCCATAAATAAAACAATTTGTTCTACCTCTTCGAACCCAAGATGAATATAGTTATTCCAATTGTAGTTCTTAATTAAAGCTTCCTCACTAAAGCCACATTGGAATTTCAGATGTTTAGTATCCTCTTTAGAGCAACAATTTATATCATGGCGTTTAAGCAAGAATTTAGCAATTGTATTCAATTTTTCTATCACATCACTCATGACTTTACCCGTTCTTGATTCTCTATAATTATTATATAATTCTATGAGCTCCAAATAGGTTGTGGGTTCTCCCATAACAACAGTTTTTAATTTTTAGGTTTTTCAAATTTTTATGGATTTTTGGGTATATGAGAAAAATAAAACAAGACAAAAAGAAAATAGACAAAAGTAAACTAAGCAAAATAATTCTAGACAGAAATAAACTAAGCACAAGTAAACTAGGAAAAATTAAACCAAGCAAAAAAAAATAAAAAAAATAAAAACACAGAGAGAGGTAAAGTGTACTCCCCAGGTGAACTTATGAATAGAGCTATGCCTCCCCGGCAACGGCGCCAGAAAATAGTCTTGATAACCCACAAGTATAAGGGATCGCAACAGTCTTCGAGGGAAGTAAAACCCAAATTTATTGATTCGACACAAGGGGAGGTAAAGAATACTTATAAGCCTTAACAACTGAGTTGTCAATTCAGCTGCACCTGGAAAAGCATTAGTAATATGGGTGATGTGAAAGCAACAATGATATGAGAGCAATAGTAACAGTAACACAGCAGCAGTAATAGTAACACAAAGGCGATGGCACCGGAAAATAGTTGATACTACTTCCAATGTCATATAGAAACGAGTATATGATGATGAGAGATGGGCCGGGGTTCCCAGCGATCTACACTAGTGGTAACTCTCCAATAATAAGTGACAAGTGTTGGGTGAACAAATTACAGTTGGGCAATTGATAGGATTGAAAGCATTAAGACAGAACATCAAGATTATTAATCATGTAGGCATGTTTTCCATATATAGTCATACGTGCTCGCAATGAGAAACTTGTACAACATCTTTTGTCCTACCAGCCGGTGGCAGCCGGGCCTCAAGGGAATCTACTGGCGATTAAGGTAATCCTTTTAATAGAGCACCGGAGCAAAGCATTAACACTTGGTGAAAACATGTGATACTCATATCACAGCCTTCCCCTCCGGTTGTCCCAATTTCTGTCACTTTGGGGTCTCGGGTTCCGGACAGCAATATGTGCAAACAACTTGTAGATACAATCTAAGCAGTAATTATAGAGCTTAAATCTAAGATCATGCCACTTGGGCCCTAGTGACAAGCATTAAGCATAACAAGATTGCAGCAACAATAACTTCACAAACTTTATAGATAGACTAATCATAATGTATCATCCATCGGATCCCAACAAACACAACACCGATTACATCAGATGAATCTCAATCATGTAAGGCAGCTCACGAGATGATTGTATTGAAGTACATGGGATAGAGAGTACCAACTAGCTACTGCTAGAACCCGTAGTCCATGGGGGAACTACTCACGGAGCATGATGGAGGCGGTGGCATCGATGGAGATGGCTTCCGGGGGCACTTCCCCGTCCCGGCAGGGTGCCGGAACAGAGACTTCTGTCCCCCCAAATTGGAGTTTCGCGATGACGGCGGCGCCCCTGGAGTCTTTCTGGAGTTTCGTCAATTCGTATCGCGTTTTTAGGTCGAAAGGGGTCTTATAGGCAAAGAGGCGGCGCAGGAGGGGCACCAGGGCGCCCTCCCCATAGGCCGGCGCGGCCAGGGGCCTGCCCGCGCGGCCCTGTGGTGTGGGGGCCCTGGGCCTCCTCTCCGTCTCCCCTTCGGTGTCCTGGTCCGTCTCGGTGAATTATGATGTTTGGTCTTCGTTTCGTCGAATTCCGAGAATATTGCCCGAAGCCTTTCCGGAACCAAAAACAGCAGAAAACAGGAACTGGCACTTCGGCATCTTGTTAATAGGTTAGTTCCTGAAAACGCATAAAAACATTATAAAGTGCGAGCAAAACATGTAGGTAATATCATAAAACGAGCATGGAACATCAGAAATTATGGATACGTTGGAGACGTATCACTGGCCGGCGATGGAGGGGTTCTTCCCCACTTCTTTGACTCCTCCACCTCCCTATCTCGGCGGCGCTGAATCAGACCGAGCGGAGGCGGCCATGGGAGGGGGAGAGATGGCGACGACGTCCGCCCCATCTCCGGCGAGCGGCCCGACGAGGATGGACTCCAGCCAGATCGTCTGCGTCGGCGGGTAAGCCCATGCCCCATACCTGTGCTCCCTCTCTTCGACCTCTGCACTCGGTTGCCTAGGTTAGGTTCTCCACTGTGAAACCCTAGTTAGAAAATTTTGAACTTTTTCTTCAGATCGACGTTATTTTGGTTATAGAACTCGAAATTTGGGAGATTGTGTTCATATTATTCAGATTTTGTGCATGATTTTGTATTGTGTTTAAGGCATTGTCCCATAAGTTATGTAATTATTGAAACTGTGTATATTCAAGAATAGTAGTGAAAGGACACGGATGTCGCCTAGAGGGAGGGGTGAATAGGCGATTTAAAACTTTTACGAGATGAGCTTAATAAATACGGAATAAAACTAGCGTTTACTTTGTCAAGCCCAAAACCTATATACTATGGTTCACTTATGTGCACCAACAACTTATGCTAGGCAATACAAGCAACTATGTGACAGCAAGATATATAACTTCAAGCACGATGGCTATCACAAGGTAAAGTGCATAAGTAAAGATCTCGGGTATGGAGATAACCGAGGCACGCGGGAGACGAAGATTTATCCCGAAGTTCACACTCTTGCGAGTGCTAATCTCCGTTGGAGAGGTGCGGTGGCTTAGTGCTCCCGAACACCACAAGAGGATCACCTTGAGGTGTGGTTGCTCGATGCACACCAACGCCACAAAGGCCTCACCCCAAGATGCGGTACTCAGACCACACACCGAACGCCACGAAGGCGCCTCACCTTATTCTCCGGTGACCCTCGCCACAAAGGCCTAGGTCACGGTTCCACTAAGGGATTTCCTTCGAGGCGGAAACCGAGCCTTACACAAAGATTGGGGCACATATCCACAACTTAATTGGAGGCTCCCAACAAGTCGCCACAAAGGCCTAGAATCCGTATAGGGTTCCAAGAACCCAAGAGTAACAACCTTCTTGCTTTCATCACCACGAATCACCGTGGAGAACTCAAACCTATGCACCAAATGCAATGACAAGAACACCACAAAGATGCGCAAGTCATTCTCTCTCAAATTCCAACAAAGCTACAAAAGCTATTGGGGCAATAAGATAGGAAGAACAAAGAGGATAACACGAAATTCTCCAAGATCTAGATCCCAAAGATTCACTCACAAAGAGATGATTTGGTTTGGTCAAAGTGTGGATCTAGATCTCCTCTCTCTTTTCCCTCAAAATGGAGCAAGAATCATGGAGGGATAGAGAGATAGGGCAAGTTTCTCAAGATCAACAATGGAGGAGAGAGAGAGAGAGAGTGGAAGAAGCACCAGCACAAGGAGAAAGAAGGGGGTATTTATACCCCCCAAGAAAATCGAGCCGTTGGGGCAAATCCAGGGCCGGATAATCCCCCCCGAAAAATCTGACCACTGGGAAATTCCGGCCAAAAGTCCGGCCTGGATCCAGGGGTAACTGCGCGACATCGTCGAAAGTCCTTAGCCAAATTTCAGGGGCCGGATATTTTGCAAATATCCGGCCCGGAAAATCCGGCCTGCTGATATAAACTTGGTACCTTGTAAAATCCAAAACTTAAGATTAGCAGCTCCGAATAGAGTGAAACTAATTTTATTGGAAAGAGGACGACAAGAGCTTACCCAACAAAAGTTATGAAGGTCCATGCAACAGCGTTCAGATGTATCTAATGTGCAGAAAACAAGAGGTTATTTATTTATCTGGAAGAGGCATAGTCTTACCCGATCATCTAGGAGATGTGTTATTGGTGGCCTACATGGCATTCGCGAACTATTCTGAAGCATATTAAGCAGAGTTATTTGGGCTCAAGCAAGGTTGGTTCCCTCCAGACTACTGACGAACCGCTGCACGCTGCTACTTCAATCGGATCGTGATGTTGTCTTGAAGACTCTGAGAGATGAAGGTTTGGAACTATCACCACACTCTAAGCGAGTAATGGCGGTGAAATTGCTGATCAATGGTCCTAGGGAGCTTAATGTAACGAAAGTAGATCAACAACACAATAGGATTGCAGATTTGTTAGCTACTGGGACAGTTCAACCGTGTTCGGTGTGACTGTTCTTCTCGTTTTTTTTATCAGACTTTTGTAGTTTCTGATTGTAACTCTATTCCTGAGTAATAAAGCTCCCACCTTCTACTCAAAAAGAAATAAAGAAAGAAACATGTTCAAACATGTCTAGCGTCTAGCGTACCAAGATTCAAGTCATGTGTCATCTACAAATCCAAGTAAAATCATAAATGTGACTTCAAAAGCGTCTTGCAGGAGTAGGCTCCATTTCATAGTTTGGTGGAGGGCCTCAGATTTGGCCTGCTCGGCCCTGTGTTGATCTTCTGTTGGACTTTGTTTTGGGGATCGAAACGCTTGTGTAGCGGGCTAATGACACATGCGGTCGGAAGCGCCGAGGATTATGTAAGAGCGTCTCCACCGGCGCTCTCTAAATAGTCGCCGGCAGAGGCGTCGGTACTGCCATATGGAGGCGCTGTCACTGCATTCTTTATTTGGAGATGTTGTTTGCACACCGGCGCCCTCAAACCAGCTGTTTTGATAGGAGTTTTTTTAGAAAAACTAAACATTTAACTGTAGTTTCATTTTCATGTCATTCAGGATCGATGAATGAATAATGTTTTAGGGAAAATCCGAGTAAAACATTATTCACTCCTCGACCACGGATGACATGTGAAATCTGCTTCATCTCTAGCCTACTACCTACTGGCCACCTGACTCTATGGAGGTGAATGATCGCCTGATGCTCTCTCCGCTGCTTCGCCGTCGTCGATCCCCCGCTACTCTCTCCGCCACGAACGTCAAGTAGACGGCTCTATCCGTGGTCACCGCTTCCTGACGCAGCTGCTGCTCCAGCTCCTCCCGCCGCCGACAGTGATCCAACTCCTGCCTCCGTAGCCGGAGCTGCATCTCTGCCAAACGCCACCGCTCGTAGACTTCATCCTGACGATGCTGCGCTTTCCGCATCAACCGCCGCAGTGCAAGCTGCTCCCACCCATGCTGCTGGTGCACCTCCCACCGGCGATGCCACTCCGCCTCCCGCTGCCGCCGCGCCTCCTCCCGGTGCCGCCGCTCCACCTCCTGGTCCTGTCAGGCCCGGTCCTAAGGCAGTGCAACCAGTGCGGTCGCACTGGGCCCTAAAATTTTTGGGGCCCCATCGCAGCGTGCATAGCAGCATCTGCCTGGTCATCAAACACTAATCGGTAAAAGATCCTACCACGGCAGCACTAATCTCGCTACGTCTCACCCGCCACAACTGCATTAAATTAACTCGGCTAAATGCCACCTCGATCGTTGCTTTATTCTCAGTAATAGCCAATAGGTAGGCCAATTGAGTAGGTCATTGGCTCATTGCTGTAGTTCATCCGCCAATAACCACTCACAAATGCCGAATTGCATAGTGCAAAACAAATTAATTTTTTGTCAATGACTTTCCTGTATACTCCCTTCCCTAGGAGACTTTACTTCATTTTGATATGAATGTATTTTGACCTCTTTTAGTGTAACATCCCAAATTTCAATAAAAAGAAAGTTAGAAGATTTCAGAGAGCAAAATTTCAAACCAACAAAAACTTTTTAAATTGCATATAGTGCTTTGCATAGGACTTGTGCATTTGATTGATATGCCATGATGATTGTTATTATGTGTATTTGCTATACTCTAAAACCCTAATGTGATCATATGAAGATCACCAACCAAATAAATCAAAAAGAGAAAGAAAATCAAATAAAAGAAAAACCCTAAAACCCTCACATATGGCTTATGCCATTTTTATAAATTTTGACCCTAGACCAATTTGGTCTTCACCATTAGTTGAACAATGTTACTAAACACTTATTACAACTTTTGGAATCAAAGAAACACAAATCAAATGGATTTCAAATTCAATTTGGCTCACATATGATAATGGTCAAATCTGCCAATTATAGTCTGAGCACTATTTTGAGCCCCTGCAATTCAATTTTTTCAAAAAACCTTGCTAAGTCTTTGCACCTCATCCAAGACAACATCAAGGTGAACACTTTTTGTAAAGATCACCATGCCAAATTCTTTCTAGATCAAATGCTATGCTCATCCCAAGTTGACACTTTTTATTAAGTGGAACAATCTCACACTTAGCCAAATTTGCAGTTCTTTGAATTCAACAATTCCACCACCACCTCTCATCATCTCTGGTCAAATACAACTCAACCAAACACACACATTTCAAATTGGGCAACCATTTGAATTCAATCAAATTTGGACAAAATTCACAAATTCCAAATATGGAACTATTTGGCACTATTTCAAATAGTGATCTACTCACCTCTAATCTACCCCAAACCTATTCTAAATGGTCCCCTGGTTCTCTCTCACTCATAATGATGCATAGCAAGCCTAAGGAGAAGAGGAGGGCAGCTAGGGCATGGCCATGCCGGCCATGCCGCCACCTTGCCGCACCTCCCCTCTCTCCATTCTTCCTCTGCCCTGGCCACCGTGCAAAACCTTGCCACCTTGCTCTCCTACATCTCCTAGCACCGACAGCCTCGCCGTAGACGACGTAGCCTCGCCGGAGATCGTGCGCCACGGTCGCCGCCAGATGCCGCTCGCGTCGCGCGTGGACGCACACTGGACACGCGCCACCCCATCGCCTCGCACTCGATCTAGCCCCTCTCTTGCTGCGTTGAGCATCGCCGTGACACCACGACGACGCCAGACACGCGCTCGACCCGTCCCTGGACCGCCGCCGCCGGAGCCGGAGAAGAAAATCCCGTAGACGCCGCCCGACGACACGGAAGCAATGCGTCGCCCACAGACGCCGCCCGACCGTGCCGTTGCTACCTACAGCTTCGCCTGGACGAGGAGAACGTCCCTGCACCGTTGCCTATCCCAACACCTCGCCGGAATCGTCGCGCCCATGTCGACCACCACCCTGCCCCGCGGCCCTCGCTCGATTCTATAAATACCGTGTTTCCTGGACGCCATGGAGCACACCATCTCACTCCCCACCCTTCACCACTTCTCCTCGCACCCTTAGCCACCTCGATCGTCGCCGGAGCAAGGCCAATCGCAAGCTCGGAGCCGCGGAAGCCCTGGAGCAATCGCCGTTGATCCAGGCCACCTCGAGCTCCGCCACTGCTACCAGCTGCTTCGCCGTCGTCCACAACTTCATCACGCATACTGCCAACCCTTGCTGGAGCTCTGGTGAGCCCTCCGACCCCCTAGCGCCGCCGTGCCCGTAACCCTCTCTCGTCGGAGAAGACGACAACGGTGAGCCGTTGGATCGCCTTCTAATCCAACGCGCCGCGTCGCTCGTACCAATTCGAGTTTTAAAAGACGCTGACAGGTGGCCCCCACCCTGTCAGGCGGCCCACTCGCACGAGTTGCGCTGCTGGGCCGTTTTTCCCTTTTTCAAACCGTTTCGGCCCAACTCAGTTTCCCGCCGGCCCTTTTATTCAAATCCAGTTTAATTCAAATCCTTTTAAATTCAATACTGGCTCCAACTTTGAAAATCCATAGAATCTGTTTGGCTTGGCCAAATTTAACAAATTTCATATTGTTGGAAAGCTAATAAAAAGATCTACAATATGCCGCTAGTCCCATCTCAAAATTAGTTGTAGAATTAATCTGATAAAAAGATGAAGGCAGGGACTTTTCCCTCTTCAAATAATTATTAAAAATCAACCAAAATAGATATTATGTTAAATCCAACTCCAATAGCTCACATTTGACTTACACTAATTGTTTATGCAAGAAAATGGTGTGGTCACTTTGCATGATCATGCCCTAGTTTAATTAATGGACAATATGGCTAGTTTATGTAATTGATATTGTCCAAAACTATTATGCAAATCATATGAAGTATTATACTTCATTTAAATCTTGTCTCAAATGAATTCATGTGATGTTTGGACCCCTGGCCAAACTCTCTTATAAGAATTACTTGGAGATTTAAATCGTTTGTAGCATTATTAAATGGTATGAGGTGGTCTACCTCATTTAAATCCTTTTCTCAAATGATGATAATGAATGTTTGACTGAGGTCAATATAAGTTCATGTATGATTGTTTGAGAAATTAAATCTTAAGAAGATTTCAATGAGAGGAAATTATTTCTCAAGAACCCTATGGAAACTATCATTTACATATTAAATAAAAGGAAGTTAATTCTCCTAAAGCAACACAACCAATGCACCATAATTAGATTAATTGTGTGCTTAGAATAGTTTGTGTGAATATATGTGATATATGGAATAACCATTGAATTAGTTGAGTGATTATACTCGTATTTAAATTTAGACGCTAGCACCGGAGAATACCCGGAGGAAGAAGGTTGCTACCAAGAGGAGGAGGAGGAGAACTTTGAGAACTACCAAGGCAAGCTAATATTCTTGCAAAGTGCAAAGCCCTTTGGGGCAAGGCACCATAGTCTTATCTTTTCTTACCATAAGCCTATCCCAAGTTTCTACATTACAAGTTTTACTTGTTGTTTTCCAAGAGTTACTTTTATAGTTAACTTTGGTCACAGTAAAGAAGTTTACTAGAGTAGTAAAGTTAGTCTCAATCTAGCAAAGCAAGATAGCACCCCTCATGATTAGAGCTAGTGCTAATGAATTAAAACTTGACTATTCTAGATGGGAACATTGTGACTTGAACTGAATTTTGAAACCTTGGAATGATGAAGCATTCCATTGAATGATTTTTGAAGGTGAATATGACAAAGAGAAGATGGTGATTTTTGATAAACATGATATTGGTTTGAATGCGATACCTTTCCAATATTGAGTACCCCCACAATACCTGATTATGGGTAGGGCTTAACTGGAAGTTTATGCATCTTAGTATGGGTTCCCTCTGAACACACGTCATAGGGGTTATGCTTGAGGCTGCCTCCGTTGTTGAGAAATGATGTGAATTGAGGTGAATTGTACGGCCAAGCCCTGTGTAGTTCCCAGGTTGACAGTTGGTCTTCACTGGGAGGCCAAGCTCATGGGGAGAGGTGCTCATACTAGGATTTGTAAGTGAAAGGTTATGATTGATGATCCGCGTACTGTGTTACGATGATTCGGGGTAATCCCGACGGATGAAATCAAATGTTGTGGCACAAGTGTGCAACCTCTGTAGAGTGTCAATCTATTCGAATAGCCGCGTCCACGGTTACGGACGGTTGGAAAGGCCATACAGTTTCCAATGTTAAATTCTTGAAAATGATGTTGAAATGAGATGGTGAAATGACTTGTGGTGAATTGAATTGAAATCACCACTTGAATGGTGGGAATGACACTAATGTTCCCACTTGAGTTAGTTAGCACATGAATAAGGTTTTACTCAAATACTTGTGAACTAAAATTGGCTTTATGCAAATAAACTAGAGCTTAGCAAACCTTACTAGAAATGTCTAGCACTTACACTAGTATTAGTTTCCGAGTACTTGAAGTACTCACGGCTTTGTCTCTGGCTATTCAAATGGCCAGAGTATGAAGATGAACAAGGAGATGACCAGCAGGACGCCTACGACAACTAGGAGTCTTTCGACGTCAAGCGTTGGCCTGTGGACTAGAGAGTCCTTGTATCTTACGCTTCCGCTATGAACTTGTGTTTGTTCGTTGATCAATAGATCAACTATTCGTGTAATATGGATCATGTGATTCCAATTTGTAAGACATTATGGTTTGTAATGAATGATGACTGTGATACTTAACTATTATGCCTCGCAACAACAATATTCCTGGGATTGCGATGTATGACATAATAGGCATCCGGACTTAAAAATCCGGGTGTTGACAAGTTGGTATCAGAGCCATTATTTGACCTTAGAAGACCTTAGTTAGAATGGGCGTTCTGAAAAACTTAACCTTGAAATCAAATGAAGAGAATATTTGTGAAAATTTACTTACACTCTTGTCTTTGAGACTTTTCCAAAGTTTGATGAATCATGTTCTATCTTATTTGAATACTACTTAAAATTTTGCCACACTTTGCACTCTCTAACTTACTCATCCAATTCTCTTTCAGATGAAGCCGAATGAACCCATCAACACCAAGTTTTACCAGCTTGGGAACGGAGGGAGCTTGATCTTCGAGCACGACCTCAACACTCTTTCGGACTTCCTCGAGCGCCCGCACCCTGAGTTCCACGGGATTTAGGTGGACGACACTCCTGGAGGAGAGTTGCAGTGGATCATCACCGCTGACTTGAAGGGCAAGATGGAGCCTCCCACCTCGGAGAGGATCCTCTTCTCCTTCCGTGAGAGCAACTGGCTCGACGGACTCGCACGTGGCCTTCAGGAGGCACTTGCGCGCCTCTGTGGACAGAACATGGTGCGCATCCTCGCTTCGCGCTTCGCGCATCTCGTGAGGCGTGATGCCATGGGAGTGCCCATGGAGCTGCAGCCGCACCCGCAGTTGAGGCACCATGCTGAGCACCTGGACTTGATGCTCTACCAGACTCAGAAGGACCTCGACGCCACTCGCGCTTACGCGAACCAGACCCATGCTCACATTGTCGAGCAGGGTGAGGTGATCAAGCTACTGAACAACGACCGCAAGAGCCTTCGCCAGCAGCGTGCCAAGAAGGACGCTACGATTGTGCGCCTTCGTGCCAAGATCGCATCTCTTGAGGCCACTGTCAAGGCCCAGGAGGATCAGATTAGAGAGCTGGAGGATGACGACGGAGGTATCGACCTTCAGGGAGGAGGAGCCTTCCTGAGCGACGACGACTACTTTGAGGAGGACGAGTTCACTGAGGAGGAGGACTACGAGTTCCTGGAGGCAGGACCTGATGACTACATCCCTATCGACGTCGAGGATGAGGAGTAGTTGCACTAGTTTCACTTATGTAGGTGTGAGTTGTTGATACGTCTCCGACGTATCGATAATTTCTTATGTTCCATGCCACATTATTGATGATATCTACATGTTTTATGCATACTTTATGTCATTATTATGCGTTTTCCGGAACTAACCTATTGACGAGATGCCGAAGTGCCAGTTCCTATTTTCTGCTGTTTTTGGTTTCAGAAATCCTAGTAAGGAAATATTCTCGGAATCGGACGAAATCAACGCCCAGCATCTTAGGATTGCATGAAGCTTCCAGAACACCCGAGAGCCGCCAGAGGAGAGCCACATGGGGCCCACACATGGGGCTGGTGCGGCCAGGGCCTGGGCCGCGCCCCCCTGTTGTGTGGCGGCTCCGTACCCCCTCCGACTCCGCCTCTTCGCCTATTTAATCGTCCCTGACCTAAATCCTCGAGCGAGTTCGACGAAACCAGAGAAAACCATCCAGAGCCGCCGCCATCGCGAAACTCCAATTCGGGGGACAGAAGTCTCTGTTCCGGCACGCCGCCGGGACGGGGAATTGCCCCCGGAGTCATCTCCACCGCCGTCTCCACCGCCATCTTCACCGCCATCGCTGTCTCCATGATGAGGATGGAGTAATTCACCCCCGGGGCTGAGGGCTCCGCTGTAGCTATGTGGTTCATCTCTCTCTCTTTGTGATCTAGTTGAATATCATCTATGTGCTACTCTAGTGATGTTATTAAAGTAGTCTATTCCTCCTCCATGATATAATGTTGACAGTGTGTGCATCATGAAGTACTTGGTATATGCTATGATTGTGATCTCTTGTAGATTATGAAGTTAACTATTACTATGATGGTATTGATGCGATCTATTCCCCCTTTCATAGCTGATGTTGACAGTGTGCATGCTATGTTAGTACTCGGTGTAATTGTGTTGATCTATCTTGCACTCTAAGGTTATTTAAATATGAATATCGAATATTGTGGAGCTTGTTAACTCCGGCATTGAGGGTTCGTGTAATCCTACACAATTAGTGGTGTTCATCATCCAACAAGAGGGTGTAGAGTTGTCCTATTATGTGATCATTGTTGAGAGTGTCCACTAGTGAAAGCAGGATCCCTGGGCCTTGCTTCCAAGCATCGAATCTCCGTTTATTTACTGTTTTGTTGCATGTTTACTCGCTGCCATATTTCATTCAGATTGCTATTACCACTCATACTCATCCATATTACTTGCATCTCACTATCTCTTCGCCGAACTAGTGCACCTATACATCTGAAAAGTGTATTAGGTGTGTTGGGGACACAAGAGACTTCTTGCTTTGTGGTTGCAGGGTTGCTTGAGAGGGATATCTTTGACCTCTTCCTCCCTGAGATCGATAAACCTTGGGTGATCCACTTAAGGGAAACTTGATGCTGTTCTACAACCCTCTGCTCTTGGAGGCCCAACACTGTCTACAAGAATAGAAGCTCCCGTAGACATCAAGCACTTTTCTGGCGCCGTTGCCGGGGAGGAAAGGTAAAAGGCACTCATACTCCGGTCCCAGGTAAAGTACTTTTCTGGCGCCATTGTGTGTGTGCTCGAAGCTATTTCCTTTAGATCCTGCAATTGCATCTTTTTGTTTCTTGTTTACACTTGTTTGGCATAATGGACAACAATGAGCTTCTTATTCTATTTCCTGAGTTAAGACATGGATGGTTTGATCCGAAAATTAAAAAACCCATGGAACATATTAGTATGAATACTTTAAACACCATTGTTGCTAATGATATAGAAAATTCTAAGCTTGGGGAAGCTGGTTTTGATGAGCATGATCTTTTTAGTCCCCCAAGCATTGAGGAGAAAATTTACTTTGATGATACTTTGCCTCCTATTTATGATGATTATAATGATAGTAGTCTTTTGTTGCCACCTGTTATGGAGGATAAATTTGATTATGATTACAATATGCCTCCTATATTTGATAGCTACTTTGTTGAATTTGCTCCCACTACAACTAATAAAATTGATTATGCTTATGTGGAGAGTAATAATTTTGTGCATGAGACTCATGATAAGAATACTTTATGTGATAGTTATATTGTTGAGTTTGCTCATGATGCTACTGAAAGTTATTATGAGAGAGGAAAATATGGTTGTAAAAGTTTTCATGTTACTAAAACACCTCTCTATATGCTTAAAATCTTGAAGTTGAGCTTGTCTAGTTTTCCTATGCTTGTTACTTTGCTCTTCATGAACTTGTTTATTTACAAGATTCCTTTTCATAGGAAGCATGTTAGGCTTAAATTTGTTTTGAATTTGCTTCTTGATGCTCTCTTTCGCTTCAACTACTATTTCTTGCGAGTGCATCATTAAAACTGCTGAGCCCATCTTAATGGCTATAAAGAAAGAATTTCTTGGGAGATAACCCATGTGTTTATTTTGCTACAGTAATTTTGTTTTATATTTGTGTCTTGGAAGTTGTTACTACTGTAGCAACCTCTCCTTATCTTAGTTTTGTTGCATTGTTGTGCCAAGTAAAGTCTTTGATAGTAAGGTTCATACTAGATTTGGATTACTGCGCAGAAACAGATTTCTTGCTGTCACGAATCTGGCCTAATTCTCTGTAGGTAACTCAGAAAATTATGCCAATTTACGTGAGTTATCCTCAGATATGTACGCAACTTTCATTCAATTTGAGCATTTTAATTTGAGCAAGTCTGGTGCCTCTTTAAAATTCGTCTTTACGGACTGTTATGTTTTGACAGATTCTGCCTTTTATTTCGCATTGCCTCTTTTGCTATGTGGGATGAATTTCTTTGTTCCATTAACTTCCAGTAGCTTCAAGCAATGTCCAGAAGTGTTAAGAATGATTGTGTCACCTCTGAACATGTGAGTTTTTGATTATGCACTAACCCTCTAATGAGTTTGTCTCGAGTTTGGTGTGAAGGAAGTTTTCAAGGGTCAAGAGAGGAGGATGATATACTACGATCAAGAAGAGTGAAAAGTCTAAGCTTGGGGATGCCCCGGTGGTTCATCCCTGCATATTTCAAGAAGACTCAAGCATCTAAGCTTGGGGATGCCCAAGGCATCCCCTTCTTCATCGACAAATTATCAGGTTTCCTCCCTTGAAACTATATTTTTATTCGGTCACATCCTATGTACTTTACTTGGAGCGTCTGTTTGTTTTTATTTTTGTTTTGTTTGAATAAATAAATGCTTGTGTGGGAGAGAGACACGCTCCGCTGGTTCATATGAACACATGTGTTCTTAGCTCTTAATGTTCATGGCGAAGGTTGAAACTGCTTCGTTAATTGTTATATGGTTGGAATCGGGAAATGCTACATGTAGTAATGATAAAATGTCTTGGATAATTTGATACTTGGCAATTGTTGTGCTCATGTTTAAGCTCTTGCATCATATACTTTGCACCTATTAATGAAGAAATACATAGAGCTTGCTAAAATTTGGTTTGCATAATTGGTCTCTCTAAAGTCAAGATAATTTCTAGTATTAAGTTTGAACAACAAGGAAGACGGTGTAGAGTCTTATAATATTTACAATATGTCTTTTATGTGAGTTTTGCTGCACCGGTTCATCCATGTGTTTGTTTCAAATAACCTTGCTAGCCTAAACCTTGTATCGAGAAGGAATACTTCTCATGCATCCAAAATCCTTGAGCCAACCACTATGCCATTTGTGTCCACCATACCTACCTACTATATGGTATTTCTCCGCCATTCCAAAGTAAATTGCTTGAGTGCTACCTTTAAAATTTCTATCCTCTACCTTTGCAATATATAGCTCATGGGACAAATAGCCTAAAAACTATTGTGGTATTGAATATGTACTTATGCACTTTATCTCTTATTAAGTTGCTTGTTGTGCGATAACCATGTTCCTGGGGACGCCATCAACTACTCTTTGTTGAATATCATGTGAGTTGCTATGCATGTCCGTCTTGTCTGAAGTAAGGGAGATTTACCACTCATTTAATGGTTAGAGCATGCATAATGTTAGAGAAGAACATTGGACCGCTAACTAAAGCCATGATCCATGGTGGAAGTTTCAGTTTTGGACAAATATCCTCAATCTCATATGAGAAAATTAATAATTGTTGAATGCTTATGCATTAAAGAGGAGTCCATTATCTGTTGTCTATGTTGTCCCGGTATGGATGTCTAAGTTGAGAATAATCAATAGCGAGAAATCCGATGCGAGCTTTCTCCTTAGACCTTTGTACATGCGGCATAGAGGTACCCCTTTGTGACACTTGGTTAAAACATGTGTATTGCGATGATAATCCCGGTAATCTGAGCTAATTAGGACAAGGTGCGGGCACTATTAGTATACTATGCATGAGGCTTGCAACTTGTAGGATATAATTTACATAACACATATGCTTTATTACTACCGTTGACAAAATTGTTTCTTGTTTTCAAAACCAAAGCTCTAGCACAAATATAGCAATCAATTCTTCCCTCTACGAAGGGCCTTTCTTCTACTTCTATGTTGAGTCAGTTTACCCATTTCCTTCTGTCTTAGAAGCAAACACTTGTGTTAACTGTGCATTGATTCCTACATACTTGCGTATTGCACTTGTTATATTGCTTTGCATTGACAACTATCCATGAGATATACATGTTACAAGTTGAAAGCAACCGCTGAAACTTAATCTTCCATTGTGTTGCTTCAATGCCTCTACTATGAATTTATTGCTTTATGAGTTAACACTTATGCAAGACTTATTGATGCTTGTCTTGAAAGTACTATTCATGAAAAGTATTTGCTATATGATTCATTTGTTTACTCATGTCATTACCATTGTTTTGATCGCTGCATTCATTACATATGCTTACAATAGTATGATCAAGGTTATGATGGCATGTCACTCCAGAAATTATCTTTGTTATCGTTTACCTGCTCGGGACGAGCAGAAACTAAGCTTGGGGATGCTGATACGTCTCCGACGTATCGATAATTTCTTATGTTCCATGCCACATTATTGATGATATCTACATGTTTTATGCATACTTTATGTCATTATTATGCGTTTTCCGGAACTAACCTATTGACGAGATGCCGAAGTGCCAGTTCCTGTTTTCTGCTGTTTTTGGTTTCAGAAATCCTAGTAAGGAAATATTCTCGGAATCGGACGAAATCAACGCCCAGCATCTTAGGATTGCATGAAGCTTCCAGAACACCCGAGAGCCGCCAGAGGAGAGCCACAGGGGGGGGCCACACATGGGGCTGGCGCGGCCAGGGCCTGGGCCGCGCCCCCCTATTGTGTGGCGGCTCCGTAACCCCTCCGACTCCGCCTCTTCGCCTATTTAGTCGTCCCTGACCTAAATCCTCGAGCGAGTTCGACGAAACCAGAGAAAACCATCCAGAGCCGCCGCCATCGCGAAACTCCAATTCGGGGGACAGAAGTCTCTATTCCGGCACGCCGCCGGGACAGGGAATTGCCCCCAGAGTCATCTCCACCGCCGTCTCCACCGCCATCTTCACCGCCATCGCTGTTTCCATGATGAGGAGGGAGTAATTCACCCCCGGGGCTGAGGGCTCCGTTGTAGCTATGTGGTTCATCTCTCTCTCTCTTTGTGATCTAGTTGAATATCATCTATGTGCTACTCTAGTGATGTTATTAAAGTAGTCTATTCCTCCTCCATGATGTAATGTTGACAGTGTGTGCATCATGAAGTACTTGGTATATGCTATGATTGTGATCTCTTGTAGATTATGAAGTTAACTATTACTATGATGGTATTGATGCGATCTATTCCCCCTTTCATAGCTGATGTTGACAGTGTGCATGCTATGTTAGTACTCGGTGTAATTGTGTTGATCTATCTTGCACTCTAAGGTTATTTAAATATGAATATCGAATATTGTGGAGCTTGTTAACTCCGGCATTGAGGGTTCGTGTAATCCTACACAATTAGTGGTGTTCATCATCCAACAAGAGGGTGTAGAGTAGTCCTATTATGTGATCATTGTTGAGAGTGTCCACTAGTGAAAGCAGGATCCCTGGGCCTTGCTTCCAAGCATCGAATCTCCGTTTGTTTACTGTTTTGTTGCATGTTTACTCCCTGCCATATTTCATTCAGATTGCTATTACCACTCATACTCATCCATATTACTTGCATCTCACTATCTCTTCGCCGAACTAGTGCACCTATACATCTGACAAGTGTATTAGGTGTGTTGGGGACACAAGAGACTTCTTGCTTTGTGGTTGCAGGGTTGCTTGAGAGGGATATCTTTGACCTCTTCCTCCCTGAGATCGATAAACCTTGGGTGATTGATGACCCACAAGTATAGGGGGTGTATCGTAGTATTTTCGATAAGTAAGAATGTCGATCCCAACGAGGAGCAGAAGGTGTTGACAAGCAGTTTCGATGAAGGATTCCCTGTAAATGCTCACAGACAAGTATTCAGGGGGTTTTGATGTAACAGTTGAATAAAGTACGAGTAAGTAAAGTGCGAGAGTAACAATTGCAGCGAGTGGCCCAATCCTTTTTAGCGCAAAGGACAAGCCGGTTTGTTTACTTATAATGACCAAACGTTCTCGAGGACACACGGGATTTTAGTCTAGTGCTTTCGCTACATACGGCTAAATAATCTTCATTGTTATGATAAGTGTTGTGTGGGTGAACCTATGCTAATGTACCGCCCTTCCTAGGACTAATACATACTTGTGATTATACCCCTTGCAAGCATCCGCAACTACAAGAAAGTAATTAAGATAAATCTAACCACAGCCTTAAACTCTGAGATCCTGCGATCCCTCCTGCATCGATATACCAACGGGGGTTTAGGTTTCTGTCACTCCGGCAACCCCGCAATTGGCAAACGAATACAAGATGCATTCCCCTAGGCCCATAAAGGTGAAGTGTCATGTAGTCGACGTTCACATGACACCACTAGAAGAATAACACCACAACTTAAATATCATAACATTGAATATTACTCAACCATAGTTCACTACTAACATTTAGACTTCACCCATGTCCTCAAGAACTAAACGAACTACTCATGAGACATCATATGGAACATGATCAAAGGTGATATGATGATGAATAACAATCTGAACATAAACCTTGGTTCAATGGTTTCACTCAATAGCATCAACAACAAGTAGAAATAGATACCGGGAGAGTTTCCCCTATCACACAATCAAGATCAAACCCAAATTGCTACGGCGGTGACGAGGTGCTGCGGTGAAGATGGCGGTGATGATGATGAAGATGATGGTGATGGCGATGGAGATGATGTCCAGCTCGATGGCGGTGACGATGGCGTCGATTTCCCCCGCTGGGAGGGAATTTCCCCGGCGGATTCCTGCCCGCCGGAGAGCTCTTTTCTCTCTGGTGTTCTCCGCCCCGCAGAGGCGGCTGTGGCTCTTCGCGACGTACCCCCTGTGGCTTAGGTCTTTGGGACAAAGGGTTTCGCGAAGAAAAGGAGGCGAAAGGGGCTGTGGGGCCCCCACACCACAAGGTGGCGTGGCCAGGCCATGGGCCGCGCCGGCCTGTGGTCTGGCCCCACCTTGGGCCTTCTCAGGTCCTCCTTCTGGCTTCCTTCGTCATCTTGAAAAATAGGATTTTTGGTATAATTTCCTTCCACAGTTGATCTTCCGAAATATTGCGTTCTGACGGTGCTTTTTCCAGCAGAATCCTGGCTCCGGTGCTTGATCCTCCAATAATGATGAAATATGCAAAATAGATGAAATAACATAAGTTTTGTGTCCCAATATGAAATATATCAATGAATAACAGCAAATTATGATATAAAATAGTGATGCAAATTGGACGTATCAACTCCCCCCAAGCTTAGACTTCGCTTGTTCCCAAGCGAAACTGAACTCGGTAAACAGGACCACATGTTTATGGAGTGAAGAGTCGATAAATAAAATACGGACAAGAAGCATCATATTCATTCACACAAGACATTATAGTAAACAACTTCCTCATATAACTCAATCTTGAAACAAGTATAAGGTAATCACAATTAAAGGTGCATAAGAAATCATAATTGGTGATGGCAAACTTTGTTCTTGGTCAGAGAACAGTTAACAGATTATACTTATCTATTGAGCAGCGCTCTCATATTAAAGCTTATGGTAAACTTGCATACTCAATCATATTAATCATTGATGACTTTCAAAGCTATATTCATTCAGGTAAAACTTGTACTAAACAAGGAAGAGTAAAGACATGATGAAGTAAATCACAATATAATGGTTTGATCACAACTACTCAAATGCTTGCTCAAGATGGAGGGAAATAGGTTTACTGACTCAACATAAAGTAAAATACAGGCCCTTCGCAGAGGGAAGCAGGGATTAAATCATGTGCTAGAGCTTTTTCAGTTTTGAAATCATATAGAGATAATAAAAGTAACATTTTGAGAGGTGTTTGTTGTTGTCAATGACTGGTAGCGGGTACTCTAACCCCCTTGCCAGACAACCTTCAAAGAGGGGCTCCCATTTTATTTTTATTTTGTGTGGCACTCCTTCCAACCTTTCTTTCACAAACCATGGCTAACCGAATCCTCGGGTGCCTGCCAACAATCTCATACCATGAAGGAGTGCCTTTTTATTTTAGTTTTATTATGATGACACTCCCCCCAACCTTTGCTTACACAAGCCATGGCTAACCGAATCCTTCGGGTGCCGTCCATCAATCACATAACATGGAGGAGTGTCTAATTAGTTTAATTAGTTTGGGACTGGGAATCCCATTGCCAGCTCTTTTGCAAAATTATTGGATAAGCGGATGAAGCCACTAGTCCATTGGTGAAAGTTTCCCAACAAGATTGAAAGATAAAACACCACATACTTCCTCATGAGCTATAAAACATTGACACAAATAAGAGATACTAAGTTTTGAATTGTTTAAAGGTAGCACATGAAGTATTTACTTGGAATGGCAGAAAATACCATGTAGTAGGTAGGTATGGTGGACACAAATGACATAGGTTTGGGCTAAGGTTTGGACGCACGAGAAGTATTCCCTCTCAGTACAAGTCTTTGGCTAGCAAGGCTAATTAGCAAGCATAAGAGTTGAAGGAAACAAACAAATATACATGTGATAGAAACAATCATGCATCTTCCTTGTAAGCACAAACAATTTTAACTTCAGAATAATAAGCTATGAGCTAACAAGAAAGAAAGACAATGAAATAACTACATGTATTTCTCTTTTCTACTTAAACCTCAAAGTGTTGTTGCTATTGACCAATGCTAAGTTTGCCAAAACCAAATAGATTTATTCAATGCTCCCAAAGTGATACCAATACTAACAACAAGGTAAATCATATAATAGAGATTGCAAACTAAAATAAGATGTGCAATATGTAAATGATAAGACTTCTCATTAATATTCCATAACGATAACTCACACCAAGGGATACATAGATAACCAACTAAAGGAGAGATACTTCCAAACTGCAACCCATCTTATATGATAACTTCCCTACTCATGATATGACACTACTTGACAGTAAAAAGTAAAAGATAGTGATGATGTGATACCGCGGCACTCCCCCAAGCTTGGAACAAACCAAGGGGATGCCAATACCGATGATGAATTACTCCTTCGGTGATGGTGGTGATAAATTCCTGACAAGCTTCTCAACAAGCTCCTGAAGCTCATCAATCTTGTACGTGAGGTTGCGAATCATCTCCGAATTGTGCTCGACGCGATTAAGAAGTATGTCCGATGGCGAGTCCCAATTCTTGGAGTTATTTCCCCACTCTTCCCCCTCAGGCTTCATCCTTCCTGCAGTGTTAGAACGATCTATATCCCAATTGCTAGGCAATGCTGCCCTGGGAATCCTTTCAATTTGATTATTGAAAATTAGATTGCGGAAGGTATGGTGAGTGCCTGATAAAGATGTCTTCGGAGCTAGGTAATGACGTGGAACCCATCCTCCGGTGCGAATTCTTGCGCTTTTGTTTGCACTAAAAGGGTTGTCCACCACCTTGATGCTTGCAATGGTAGCACGCGGGTGTGCGCGCGAGTCTTCCTCCACCTCTTCTTCATCCTCTTCCTTGACGCTCTTGTCCTCCTCTTTCCACTCACGATCTTGATTATCTTCATCCGGAAGCTCCTTGCCCTTGTTCTTGGAGACCATAGTGCTTCTAAACTGAAAACAGATCCTGGCAGAAACAGCTCGAAACAAAACACGTCGAGAAAACGATATACGGACCTCCAGGGGTCCGGGGGATTATATAGCAAAAAATTTCACGACAAAAGGAAAGTACCAGATCGAACCAGGGTCGGAAAGGGGCGACGAGGCGGCCAGACCATAGGTCGGCGCGGGCCCAGGTCAGGCCGCGCCGGCCTATGGTGGCACGCCCTCGTGCGTCTTTTCCACTCCGTTTCGATCTCGTAATTTTTCATATTTTCCAAAAACAGCAAAAATATTGTTCGGAAAGTAAATTGCGAACTTTTCATTACCAGTACTGTTACCTATTCAAAGTCGAGTTCTGGCGGACTGTCAATTTGTCCTTTGATAAAAGCCTCCGGTGTTTCCACTTGAATAATATCAACATCAACATTATAAGAATCACCCGAGATATAATGCTTGAGTCTTTGTCCATTCACCACTTGCGTAGCATTGCCTTGGCGAGAGCTAATTTTAATTGCTCCTGAACGATACACCTCCTCAACAACATATGGTCCTTCCCATTTCGAGAGTAATTTCCCTGCAAAGAATCTGAGACGAGACCGATACAATAGGACTTTATCCCCAACATTAAATTCTCTTTTGATAATCCTCCTATCATGCCATTTTTTAACTTTCTCTTTAAAGAGTTTAGCATTTTCATAAGCTTCACTTCTCCATTCATCTAGAGAACTTAATTGCAGCAACCTCTTATTACCAGCTAGTTTAGGATCTTTATTTAGTTCTCTAACAGCCCAATAAGCTTTGTGCTCTAGTTCTAAAGGTAAATGACAAGCTTTTCCGTAAACCATTTTATAAGGTGACATTCCCATGGGATTTTTATAAGCAGTTCTATAAGCCCATAGTGCATCCTTCAATTTACTAGCCCAATTCTTTCTAGTTTTATTAACGGTCTTTCCCAAAATAGATTTAATCTCTCTATTTGATAATTCTACGTGACCACTAGTTTGAGGATGATAAGCGGAAGCAATTCTATGATTAATACCATACCTAGCAAGAGTTTTTCTAAAACCTCCATGAATAAAATGAGAACCTCCATCAGTCATAATATATCTAGGCACTCCAAATCTAGGAAAAATAATGTCTAAAAGCATTCTTAAAGAGGTCTCACCATCAGCACTTTTTGTAGGTATGGCTTCCACCCATTTAGTAACATAATCAACAGCAACAAGTATATGAGTGTTACCTTCTGAAGACGGAAAAGGTCCCATGAAGTCAAATCCCCAACAATCAAATGGTTCAATAACAAGAGTATAATTCATAGGCATTTCATTACGTCTGGAGATATTACCAACCCTTTGGCATTCATCACAAGATAAAATAAATTTTCTCGCATCCTTGAAGAGAGTTGGCCAATAAAAACCTGATTGTAGAACCTTTTGCGCGGTTCTTTCTCCAGCGTGATGTCCTCCATAAGCACTACCATGACATTTACTCAATATCTCTTGTTGTTCATATTCGGGAACACACCTTCGCAGAATACCATCCACTCCTTCTTTATATAAGTGTGGGTCATCCCAGAAATAATGCCTCAAGTCATAAAAGAATTTCCTCCTTTGCTGATCTGAAAAGGTTCGAGGCAAGTACTTGGAAACAATAAAGTTAGCATAATCAGCATAACAAGGGCTGTCTCGCGAGCTCACCTTTATTACAGCCAATTGTTCATTTGGAAAACTATCATTAACAGGAACAGGATCATAAGCAATATTTTCCAATCTAGACAAATTATCAGCAACAGGATTATCAGCACCTTTCCTATCTACAATATGTAAATCAAATTCTTGCAAAAGAAGTACCCATCTAATAAGCCTCGGCTTAGCATCTTTCTTTGTCATAAGGTATCTAATTGCAGCATGATCAGTATGAATCGTAACTTTTGAATCAACAATATAAGATCTAAATTTATCACAAGCAAAGACTACAGCTAATAATTCTTTTTCAGTTGTAGCATAATTTCTTTGAGCAGCATCAAGAGTTTTACTAGCATAATGAATAACATTCAGTTTTTTATCTACTCGCTGTCCAAGAACAGCGCCTACAGCAAAATCACTAGCATCACACATAATTTCAAAAGGCAAATTCCAATCAGGAGGTTCAACTACAGGAGCAGTTGTTAAGGCTTTCTTTAGAGTTTCAAAAGCTTCCTTACAATCATCATCAAAAACAAAAGGTACGTCTTTTTGAAGAAGATTAGTAAGAGGCTTTGAAATCTTGGAGAAATCTTTAATAAATCTCCTATAAAACCCAGCATGACCAAGAACACTACGAATACCTTTAACATCCCTCGGATAGGGCATCTTCTCTATTGCTTCAACTTTAGCTCTATCAACTTCAATACCTCTCTCAGAAATTTTATGTCCCAATACAATTCCTTCATTAACCATAAAGTGGCATTTCTCCCAATTAAGAACAAGGTTAGTTTCTTCACATCTCTGCAAAACATTATCAAGGTTTCGCAAGCAACTATCAAAAGAATTCCCATAGACGGAAAAATCATCCATGAATACTTCCACAATACTTTCACAAAAGCCATGAAAAATAGCAGACATGCATCTTTGAAAAGTAGCAGGAGCATTACATAAACCAAAAGGCATACGCCTATAAGCATAAGTTCCATAGGGACAAGTAAAAGTGGTTTTCTCTTGATCTTTAGTTTTAACAGCAATTTGTGAAAACCTGTAATAACCATCAAGAAAGCAAAAATGAGTATTTTTAGACAATCTTTCTAGCATTTGATCAATAAATGGTAAAGGGTAATGATCTTTCTTAGTAACTTTATTAACTTTTCGAAAATCAATGCACATTCTATACCCTACAACTACTCTTTGAGGGATGAGCTCATCATTATCATTAGGCACAACAGTCATTCCTCCTTTCTTGGGAACGCAATGCACAGGACTAACCCATCTACTATCAGCAATAGGATATATAATACCAGCTTCAAGAAGTTTTAATACCTCATTCCTTACCACCTCCTTCATCTTCGGAATTAGACGACGCTGATGTTCAACAATAGGCTTTGCATCATCTTCCATATTAGCATGTTGGCAAATAGAAGGAGAAATCCCCTTCAAATCATCAAGAGTGTAGCCAATAGCTCCTCGGTGTTTCTTCAATATTTCCAATAACCTTTCTTCCTCAATCTCTGAAAGCTTAGAACTAATAATAACAGGATATATTTTCTTATCATCAATATGAGCATATTTAAGATTATCAGGTAAAGGCTTTAAATCAAAAACAGGATCTTCCTTTGGTGGCGGTGTTGTACCCAAATCTTCCACCGGTAAATCATGCTTGAGAATAGGTTGGCGAAGAAAAATTTCCTCAAGCTCATCTCTTTCTTTCCTAAAAACTTCACTCTCGCTATTTTCCAAATGTTGCTGCAAAGGATTATTAGGAACAAGAACAATAGATGCACACTGCTCCATTTTAAAATCATTATTAGGCAAATCAGCTTTATAAGGAGTTTTGGTAAATTTAGAGAAGTTAAACTCATAAGATTCACCAGCAAATTTAGTCAAAATTTTCTCTTTCTTGCAATCTATAATAGCTCCACAAGTATTTAGAAAAGGTCTACCAAAAATGATAGGACAATAATCACTAGCAGCAGAACCAAGTACCAAAAAGTCAGCAGGATATTTAATCTTACCGCATAGAACTTCCACATCTCGAACAATACCAATTGGAGAAATAGTTTCTCTATTAGCCAGCTGAATAACCACATCAATATCTTCAAGTTCACAAGAATCAATTTCATGCATAATCTCCGTGTAAAGCTCATAAGGAATAGCACTAACACTTGCACCAATATCACATAAACCATAATAGCAATGATCACCAATTCTAACAGATAGCATAGGAACACTAACTTGTTTGGGTTTATTAGGATGTGAAACAATGTAACAACCCAAAAATTTCAAAACAAACAAATTTAATTTTCCCTAGTTCCAAATTTTGGAACCAACAAAAACTTTTATTAAAATAAGAATTGATACATATAGATCTTGTTTAAATCTTGTGTTTTGCCATGATGAGTGTTATTATGCTTATGTGCTAAACCCTAAAACCCCAAAGTGATCAAGTGAAGATCACCAATCAAATAAAATACAAGAAAAATAATTCAAATAAGAAAAACCTTAAACCCTAATCTTCTCCAAAATTCATTTTGGATATATTTTGAGAAACACAAATTAAAATAAAAGACCTATGGGGACATATAGCCCTAATAGGTAAATCTTGAACCCTATCTTTATTAATCATGCTAAATGGTGGTGAACCTTTGAGAACCCCACAAAACCCTAAACCTCACCCCTCTTCTCACCACCCTAGTTAAAATGAAATAAAAAGAGAATTAAATAAGAAAAAGGTATATGTGCCTATGGCTATTTTTTTACCCTAAGCCTTTCTACTTTGCTTAGAGGTTTGGAAAACCTTCTTACACCTTACCTAGTACCTATCAAACCAAATCCAAGTGGTTTCCAAAGAAAATAAAAAGAAACTAAAAATGCCATAGAGGCATATGTAAGAAAAGTGCAAATTTGTGAATTTGAGAAGTTTGACCCTAAGACTTGTTGTGAATGGATGGATCACTTCCATATACCATTTCAATACTCAACAACATCAATTGGGCCAAGAACACTCAAATCAAAAATCAATACAACATATGCATAGAAGCATATGTGCCACATAGCCATTTCACCAAACTTTGACCTATGGCTTTAAACCTTGACCAAATGGTGTGAAACCATCTCTCAACCTAATATAACACTAAATTGACCCTAACCCATGCCCAAGTGAAGCAAGGTGAACCCTTTTCAAAAATAATAAAACTTAACACATCACCTCTTATGTGTTATGGCCATTTTTGCAAATCTTTGACCAAGACCCTTTTAATTAGTTTCAATGGTTTGAATATGTTTCTAAACTAATAAGAATCACTTTAGAGTCAACAAAAGTCAAAACAAATGGAGAGAAATCAATTGGTGAGAAAATCCCATTTTCACTCAATTACACATAGAGCCAAATTTGCAAATCTTCAACCAAGGCCACCATTGCTTGATCTCTTGCTTATAGAATACTTATATATGATAAACAAACACTTTTGCATCAAAGAAACAAGAATCAAATCAAAGGAAAATTTAAAACTCACATACATGTGATAATGGTCATATGTCACTTTTATATTTTCTTCCCCACTTTGCACCCCTGGTTTTGACTTTTCTTCAACCAAACTTAGTCAACTCTCTCCATGTCATCCAAGACCATGTCAAGGTCAACAACTTTCATGTTGACCACCACACCTCTTGTTGACCAGGTTGACCAATATAGTGCTGCCAAGTGGAGACTTTGAAATAAAGAGAAGATCATCTCACTTTTGCCATTCTGCATTTCTTCACCAAATTGACCACCACCACCACCATTCCACTTCTATGAATATATGTTTGAGATCCACCAAAGGATTTTCAAAAATTTGAAACTTTTTCTCTTGCGGGCATTTAACCAAACACCTGGCAGGCAGGAGTAAACTTTGTGCCCATACCTCATTTTCACCTTGGACCAAGTCCAAAGCTGACCATCCCTGCTGCCCTGGAGCTCCCTCACACCTCCCATCACCAGTACAAGCCACTGCTCCCCTCTCTCTTGGTCACCATGACCCAAAACCCACACCATGCCGGCCACTTGACACCTCACATGCCATCCCTTCCTCCTCTCCCATCCATCTCCTCTCACCTTGTCAGCTGACCTCCCCTGACCCTCCTGAAGCTGACCATGCACGCGCTGACCCGAGACGACGTCGGCATTGACCAGCAGCTGCTCGTCCAGACCACGCCCAGACGCGCCCAGAAGACGCTCACCCGCGCCAGGACGCGCCCGATGGCAACCCTGGACGCGACGGAACGCCGCCGTGCCCCATCGCCTCACGCCTCCTCTCACTCTGCCTGTGCCCCGCCGCCTCGCCATGACGCCGCAGCCTCCCAGACAACCTCACTGGCCCGCGGGAACCCTGTGCACGACGCCATGATCGGCGACCACCCGCCACTGCCGCCAGAGTGCGAGGACGATGACGAGCGCCATCGGCCCTCGTTTTCACCACAATCAAGCTCTACAGCTCCGCCATGACGTCGCCTGCACGAGAGCATCATCGCCAGTACCCCTGCGACCCCCCTACCGTCGTCACCATGACCGACCGAACCATGCCGCGCTGCCCTCCCTCGCCGCTATAAAAGGAGGCATCCCCGCACCTAGCTCTCCACACCAATCTTGCTCACCTTCCCCTTCTCAAGCTCCTCGTCCACTCGCCTTGCTCGATTAGCCTCCGCCGCCGTCCAATTTGACCACCGGAGCCGCGGAGGTGCTGAGAAGAGCGCCGTCGTTGCAGCGCACCCCCGGCGACGAGACTGCTACAGGCTGCCTCCCCTTCCTCGACAACTTCTTCTCCGCGCCTCGCCGACCCTCTCCGCGCCGCCGGTAAGCCGTCGACCCCCTGCCCGCATCGCCGGTGACCTCCCCTCTCGCCGGAGACGAAGCCGTCTCTGGTCCGTTCGATCTCCGTCTGATCGTGCGGTTTAGATCACGCGTACCGGTTCGGTGCTTTAAGACGGGCTGACAGCTGGGGCCCGCGCTGTCAGTCGGCCCGCTACGTGTGGAGCGTTAGCTGGGCCGGCCCAATTCAGTTCCCGCCCCCGTTTAAATTCAAACTAGTTTATTTCTTGTTCATTTAAATTACAATCTGGTGTTAACTTTGAAATTTAATAGATCCAAATCTACTGAGCCAATTTCAACAAATTTTATATATTTGGAAGGCTCATCAAAAACTCTATCCAATGCCACTGGATTCAAATCAAAATATGTTGTAGAATTTGAATAGTAAAAATAACAAATCAGTAACTTTTCAAACTTCAAATAAATCTTAAAAATCAACCATAAACTATTTTGAGGTGGTTCCACCTCTCAAAAATCACATTTGATGTTGTCTAATTTATTATGTAATAAAATACTATAGTTGTTTCATATAATCTTGGGCTAAACTCAAATAATGGCTATCTGGCCATTACTAGCCCATTTAAATTATTGTCCAAATTTAAGATTTCAAATCTATGAGGTATAGCACCTCATTTAAATCATCTTCTCAAGTTGTATGAAGTAGTGTGATAACCCTGGTTGCTTGGTCTCATATTTGTTCACTTATACTAAATGTTTGCCATAGTAGCATGATAAATTGTTCCCAACAAATTATTAAATCCTATGGGAGTGTTTCTCTCATTTAAATCTTGTCATGAACAATTCAAAATGAGGTAGAGACTCTGGTCATTTAGGTCTCATATGAATTGTTGATGATATTAAATCTTTACCTTGTTGGGATTAAAAGGTATGAGGTGTTCACCTCATTTAAATCACTTTCTCAAATGATAAGTATGAAGAGGTGGACTTGGGTCAACCTAGGTCATATTTTATTCATAAGAGAAATTAAATCTTAATGAGACAATGAGAAGAAGTTATATCTCTGAATAATTAAAAGCCACACCTTATTTAGTATGAGAGGAAATTATTTTTCCTAAATAAGATAACAACACCTTTAACCACTTAATAGTACTAAGTGATGCTAGTTTACTTGTGTAGATTATATGAAGTGTTTCACTTCATTTAAATCTTGTCCCAAGTATTTTCATATGAAGTTTGAACCCCTGGTCCAATACTCTCACATGAAATACTTGGAGTTTTTAAATCATAATAGGCCTTATTAAATGGTATGAGGTATCCCTACCTCATTTAAATCATTTTCTCAAATGATGATGATGAATGGTTGACTTAGGTCAACATAAATTCATGTGTGATGGTTTGAGAAATTAAATCTTAAGAAGATTCAATGAGAGGAAATTATTCCTCAAGAACTATATGGAAACTATCTTTTACATATACAATGAGAGGAAATTATTCTTCCTCAAAACAATACCACCAATGCACCAAATGGTATTAATTATGTGAATAGAATAGTTTGTGTGGATATATGTGATGTTGGGAAGAGCCAATGAATTGTTTGGTGATTGTATCCTCGTATTCGTATTTTAGACGCTAGTACCGAGGAGTATCAAGAGGAGGAGGAAGTCTACTTCCAGGAAGAGGAAGACCACTTTGATCAAGTACACCACTCAAGGCAAGCTATTACCAATACAAGCTAGACTATTGCAAGCTAGTATTCTTGCATGCTATTACCAATGCAAGCTATGTTTTTTTGAAAGCTATTATCAATGCAAGCTAACACCCTTGCAAGCTAATAGTCTTGCAAAGTGCAAAGCTCTACTAGAGCAAGGCACACCCACCACTACTTTTTACTTTATGCTTATGATCCTATTTCCCAGTTTTATTCTTACAAGCTTTGGTTTTTGATTATTTATAACTTGCTTTTATAGTTAACTTTGGTCTAGAAATAGAGTACTACAAGAGTATCAAAATTAGCCTAGCAAGCTCCAAGATATTTAGCATCCCTCAGGACTAGTTGCTAGTGCTCAATATCAGAATTGACTACTCTAGATGGGAACTTGTGAAATGAAAAGACTTTGAAAACCTTGGAATGATGAGTCATTCTATTGAAAGATTTTGAAGGTGAATATGACTGGTGAATGACTTGGTGAATTTTACAAAAACTGATGGTTGGGTTTGGATGCGATACCATTCCAATTTTGCAAGTACCCCCACAATACCTGATATGGGTAGGGCTTAACTAGAAGTTTATGTATCTTAGTATGGGTTCCCTCTAAACAAGCGTCATCGGGGTTATGCTGGAGGCTGCCTCTACAAAAGTGAAGTGATGTGATATGACGTGAAATGAGGTGAATGTCCGGCCCAAGCCCTGTGCAGTTCCTGTGCCGACAGCTTGTCTTCACCGGGAGGCCAAGCTCATGGGGAGAGATGCCTATACTAAGATATGTAAGTGAAAGGTTATGGTTGGTAGTCCGCACACGGAGTGTGGTAAATCAGGGCCGCTTAACCCCGACGGATTATTGCAAATGTTGTGGCACAAGTGTACGACCTCTGCAGAGTGTAGATCTATTCGAATAGCCGCGTCCACGGTTATGGACGGTTGGAATGGCCATACTGTTCCGTCATCAGACCATTTTTTTTCAAAATGTGACATGTGAAGGGTGACTTGAGTTTTGAACTTGAAAGGTGAATGGTGAACTTGACTTTGAATCACAACTGAGTTGTGGGAATGACACTAATGTTCCCACTTGAGTTAGTTGAGCAAATGAAGGTTTTTGATTACGAAAGTGTTTATGAAATAAACCGGCTTTATGCAAATGAAACTAGAGCTTAGCATCCCCTTCTATAGTTGATAGTGTTTACCTTAGTATTAGTTTGCAGTACTTTAAAGTACTCATGGCTTTGTCCCTGGCTATTCAAATGGCCAGACTATGAAGAGGAGTACGAGAACCCGGAAGAAGGACAGCGGACGTCTACGACAACTAGGATCACTCCCGACGTCAGGTTGCTGTGGAACAGATGGACCGTGACCACTACTACTACGCTACTTCGCTTCCGCTATGTGTTTTGTATTTGATCAATAGATCATCAGCTATTGTAATGAGACTGGATCATGTGATCCCTTATTGTAAGACAAGTACGATGTTGTAATAAATGATGTGTTGTGATATTAATCTATTATGTCTCGCAAAAACAATATTCCTGGGATTGCGATGAATGGCATAATAGGCATCTGGACTTAAAAATCCGGGTGTTGACAAGTTGGTATCAGAGCCATTGTTTGACCTTAGGAGACCCTAGTTAGAATGGACGTCTGCAAAACTTAGCTTCAAAAACCAAAGAAGTGAATAATTGTGAAAAACTTATTCTCACTCTTATCCTTGAAATCTTTTTCAAAATGAGAAATTCATACTCTACTTTCTTTGTAGCACTATCTAAAATTTTGCACACTTGAATACTTCTCTAAATTTACTCCTCCTCTTTGCTCACAGATGAAGTACCAATGGGAGTCCTATAAGCTTGGATCCGGAGACGACAAAAGTTTCGAAAAGGAGTTGAAGCAACTGGTGGACTATCTGGGACATCCGTATCCCGAGTTCTTCGGAATACCCCTCAAGGCTCAGTCAGGAGAACCACCTCAGTGGGACGTCTCTACTGATCTACGAAGGAAGCTTGATGCCCCAGTATGGGAAACCATATGGTTTTCTGTAACGGGAAACACTTGGAAGGAAGGACTAGACAAAGCTATGCAAGAAGCAATTTCCCGTCTGTGTGGACAAAATGAGGACAAGATCAAGAACACTCGCTTCATCTACTACCCAAGACATGACTCCATGGGAAGATCAATGACCATGCCCCCACCACAACCAAAGATGAACCCCTATGAAGCACCTCAGGACTTCAGGCAGTACAAAACCCGCAGGGATTTGGACAACGCCCTCGCCTCTCGCCAAGCACCTCACCCGTGAAGACGAAGAAACCCCCCCCTGAAGAGTAGTATCACCCAAGCACTTAATTAGGTGTGAGTTGTATCAGGATCCCCCTTGTATCGTAGAGCGATGAATGGTTCTTCAAACCAACGGTGTGTTAGATTTGTAATGTATGATGCTTGGTATGAATGAAAAAGTGTTGTTGGTTTTTACCCCCGCAACACTACTCAAGTTTTCAATTTTATGAACTTTTAAACTTAACAAAACAAACCATAGAAAATTCCCTCTTATCTTATCATCTACATCCATGTTCAGATGGCCCCTCCCAATCGCACCAACGACGCGATGATGCAACTGCTGCAGACAATGATGGCAGACCGAGAAGTCGAAAGAGCTGAACGCCAAGCCAACCTTGCGGCACTGCAACAGATAGCTCAGAACAATCAAGGCCATCATGATCACCCAGGATCAAAGCTAAAGAACTTCCAGAACACCAACCCTCCGGTATTCAACAAGACTGAAGAGCCCCTCGATGCTGATGACTGGCTCCAGACCATGGAGAACAACCTCGAAGTTGCGCAAGTTGAAGCCGCAGAGAAAGTGCTGTTTGCCACCCATTATCTGGCAGGACCAGCCAGAGCTTGGTGGACCAGCACCCGTGCCATGAATGCAGGACAGATGATGACCTGGGAAGACTTCAAGATTAAGTTTAGCAAATACCATGTGCCCCAAGGACTGATCAAAAAGATGAGAGATGAGTTCCGTGAACTCAAGCAAGGAAGGATGTCCGTGGTGGAATACCGCGACAGGTTTCTTACGCTGTCAAGGTACGCCCCGGATGAGACCGACACCAATGAGAAGCGAAAGGAAAGATTTCTGAACGGACTGCACGACGAGATGCAAACTGTGTTAGTGAACATTCCGTTCGCTGACTTAGAAGCCCTTGTAGACTCAGCCATACAGATGGAAGGAAAGCTGCATCAGGCCAACGAGAACCGCAAGAGAAGAATGATGAACCAGAGTGGACCCCACCATAACCAGAAGTATCGCAATAACTCCTCTGGAGGATTCACCCCAAGATACAACAAGCCCCCTGCCCAGAATTATCGCCCCAACTACACCAACAACAACGGAGGACCCCCGAAGCACGGAGGGAACAACAACAACAACAACAACCGCCCCAACAACAGCAACAACAATGGAAACAACAACAACCCCAATACCGCCCCGAGGACTGGAAGCAATGCTACCCCCGTCAACCCCAAAGACAAGTCCACCGTCAACTGCTATGAATGTGGAGTTGTGGGTCACTTCTCCAAGGAGTGCCCCAAGAAGCTTGCCAGGATTGCCACCAGTACCGCAGCACCTGCTCAACAACAGCGCCGCTTTGCCGGAAGAAGGAACCAGAACAACAACAACGGACGTTTCTACCACATGACCGCCATCAAGCTCGTGAAGCACCCCAGACCATGCCAAGTATGTCTTCCTATTAAGAAAATGCTCAATCTCTCTTAGGAACCTAACTTTTCTTAAAATCTCGGGACGAGATTTGTTTAAGGGGGAAGGGTTTGTAACAACCCAAAAATTTCAAAACAAACAAATTTAATTTTCCCTAGTTCCAAATTTTGGAACCAACAAAAACTTTTATTAAAATAAGAATTGATACATATAGATCTTGTTTAAATCTTGTGTTTTGCCATGATGAGTGTTATTATGCTTATGTGCTAAACCCTAAAACCCCAAAGTGATCAAGTGAAGATCACCAATCAAATAAAATACAAGAAAAATAATTCAAATAAGAAAAACCTTAAACCCTAATCTTCTCCAAAATTCATTTTGGATATATTTTGAGAAACACAAATTAAAATAAAAGACCTATGGGGACATATAGCCCTAATAGGTAAATCTTGAACCCTATCTTTATTAATCATGCTAAATGGTGGTGAACCTTTGAGAACCCCACAAAACCCTAAACCTCACCCCTCTTCTCACCACCCTAGTTAAAATGAAATAAAAAGAGAATTAAATAAGAAAAAGGTATATGTGCCTATGGCTATTTTTTTACCCTAAGCCTTTCTACTTTGCTTAGAGGTTTGGAAAACCTTCTTACACCTTACCTAGTACCTATCAAACCAAATCCAAGTGGTTTCCAAAGAAAATAAAAAGAAACTAAAAATGCCATAGAGGCATATGTAAGAAAAGTGCAAATTTGTGAATTTGAGAAGTTTGACCCTAAGACTTGTTGTGAATGGATGGATCACTTCCATATACCATTTCAATACTCAACAACATCAATTGGGCCAAGAACACTCAAATCAAAAATCAATACAACATATGCATAGAAGCATATGTGCCACATAGCCATTTCACCAAACTTTGACCTATGGCTTTAAACCTTGACCAAATGGTGTGAAACCATCTCTCAACCTAATATAACACTAAATTGACCCTAACCCATGCCCAAGTGAAGCAAGGTGAACCCTTTTCAAAAATAATAAAACTTAACACATCACCTCTTATGTGTTATGGCCATTTTTGCAAATCTTTGACCAAGACCCTTTTAATTAGTTTCAATGGTTTGAATATGTTTCTAAACTAATAAGAATCACTTTAGAGTCAACAAAAGTCAAAACAAATGGAGAGAAATCAATTGGTGAGAAAATCCCATTTTCACTCAATTACACATAGAGCCAAATTTGCAAATCTTCAACCAAGGCCACCATTGCTTGATCTCTTGCTTATAGAATACTTATATATGATAAACAAACACTTTTGCATCAAAGAAACAAGAATCAAATCAAAGGAAAATTTAAAACTCACATACATGTGATAATGGTCATATGTCACTTTTATATTTTCTTCCCCACTTTGCACCCCTGGTTTTGACTTTTCTTCAACCAAACTTAGTCAACTCTCTCCATGTCATCCAAGACCATGTCAAGGTCAACAACTTTCATGTTGACCACCACACCTCTTGTTGACCAGGTTGACCAGTATAGTGCTGCCAAGTGGAGACTTTGAAATAAAGAGAAGATCATCTCACTTTTGCCATTCTGCATTTCTTCACCAAATTGACCACCACCACCACCATTCCACTTCTATGAATATATGTTTGAGATCCACCAAAGGATTTTCAAAAATTTGAAACTTTTTCTCTTGCGGGCATTTAACCAAACACCTGGCAGGCAGGAGTAAACTTTGTGCCCATACCTCATTTTCACCTTGGACCAAGTCCAAAGCTGACCATCCCTGCTGCCCTGGAGCTCCCTCACACCTCCCATCACCAGTACAAGCCACTGCTCCCCTCTCTCTTGGTCACCATGACCCAAAACCCACACCATGCCGGCCACTTGACACCTCACATGCCATCCCTTCCTCCTCTCCCATCCATCTCCTCTCACCTTGTCACCTGACCTCCCCGACCCTCCGAAGCCGACCATGCACGCGCTGACCCGAGACGACGTCGCCGGCATTGACCAGCAGCTGCTCGTCTGCACCACGCCCAGACGCGCCCGTAAGACGCTCACCGCGCCAGGACGCGCCCGATGGCAACCCTGGACGCGACGGAACGCCGCTGTGCCCCATCGCCTCACGCCTCCTCTCACTCTGCCCAGGCCCCAGTCGCCTCGCCATGACGCCAGCAGCCTCCCAGACAACCTCACTGGCCCGCGGGAACCCTGTGCACGACGCCATGATCGGCGACCACCCGCCACTGCCGCCAGAGTGCGAGGACGATGACGAGCGCCATCGGCCCTCGTTTTCACCACAATCAAGCTCTACAGCTCCGCCATGACGTCGCACGCACGAGAGCATCATCGCCAGTACCCCTGCGACCCCCCTACCGTCGTCACCATGACCGACCGAACCATGCCGCGCTGCCCTCCCTCGCCGCTATAAAAGGAGGCATCCCCGCACCTAGCTCTCCACACCAATCTTGCTCACCTTCCCCTTCTCAAGCTCCTCGTCCACTCGCCTTGCTCGATTAGCCTCCGCCGCCGTCCAATTTGACCACCGGAGCCGCGGAGGTGCTGAGAAGAGCGCCGTCGTTGCAGCGCACCCCGGCGACGAGACTGCTGCTGCTGCCTCCCCTTCCTCGACAACTTCTTCTCCGCGCCTCGCCGACCCTCTCCGCGCCGCCGGTAAGCCGTCGACCCTGCCCGCATCGCCGGTGACCTCCTCTCGCCGGAGACGAAGCCGTCTCTGGTCCGTTCGATCTCCGTCTGATCGTGCGGTTTAGATCACGCGTACCGGTTCGGTGCTTTAAGACGGGCTGACAGCTGGGGCCCGCGCTGTCAGTCGGCCCGCTACGTGTGGAGCGTTAGCTGGGCCGGCCCAATTCAGTTCCCGCCCCCGTTTAAATTCAAACTAGTTTATTTCTTGTTCATTTAAATTACAATCTGGTGTTAACTTTGAAATTTAATAGATCCAAATCTACTGAGCCAATTTCAACAAATTTTATATATTTGGAAGGCTCATCAAAAACTCTATCCAATGCCACTGGATTCAAATCAAAATATGTTGTAGAATTTGAATAGTAAAAATAACAAATCAGTAACTTTTCAAACTTCAAATAAATCTTAAAAATCAACCATAAACTATTTTGAGGTGGTTCCACCTCTCAAAAATCACATTTGATGTTGTCTAATTTATTATGTAATAAAATACTATAGTTGTTTCATATAATCTTGGGCTAAACTCAAATAATGGCTATCTGGCCATTACTAGCCCATTTAAATTATTGTCCAAATTTAAGATTTCAAATCTATGAGGTATAGCACCTCATTTAAATCATCTTCTCAAGTTGTATGAAGTAGTGTGATAACCCTGGTTGCTTGGTCTCATATTTGTTCACTTATACTAAATGTTTGCCATAGTAGCATGATAAATTGTTCCCAACAAATTATTAAATCCTATGGGAGTGTTTCTCTCATTTAAATCTTGTCATGAACAATTCAAAATGAGGTAGAGACTCTGGTCATTTAGGTCTCATATGAATTGTTGATGATATTAAATCTTTACCTTGTTGGGATTAAAAGGTATGAGGTGTTCACCTCATTTAAATCACTTTCTCAAATGATAAGTATGAAGAGGTGGACTTGGGTCAACCTAGGTCATATTTTATTCATAAGAGAAATTAAATCTTAATGAGACAATGAGAAGAAGTTATATCTCTGAATAATTAAAAGCCACACCTTATTTAGTATGAGAGGAAATTATTTTTCCTAAATAAGATAACAACACCTTTAACCACTTAATAGTACTAAGTGATGCTAGTTTACTTGTGTAGATTATATGAAGTGTTTCACTTCATTTAAATCTTGTCCCAAGTATTTTCATATGAAGTTTGAACCCCTGGTCCAATACTCTCACATGAAATACTTGGAGTTTTTAAATCATAATAGGCCTTATTAAATGGTATGAGGTATCCCTACCTCATTTAAATCATTTTCTCAAATGATGATGATGAATGGTTGACTTAGGTCAACATAAATTCATGTGTGATGGTTTGAGAAATTAAATCTTAAGAAGATTCAATGAGAGGAAATTATTCCTCAAGAACTATATGGAAACTATCTTTTACATATACAATGAGAGGAAATTATTCTTCCTCAAAACAATACCACCAATGCACCAAATGGTATTAATTATGTGAATAGAATAGTTTGTGTGGATATATGTGATGTTGGGAAGAGCCAATGAATTGTTTGGTGATTGTATCCTCGTATTCGTATTTTAGACGCTAGTACCGAGGAGTATCAAGAGGAGGAGGAAGTCTACTTCCAGGAAGAGGAAGACCACTTTGATCAGTACACCACTCAAGGCAAGCTATTACCAATACAAGCTAGACTATTGCAAGCTAGTATTCTTGCATGCTATTACCAATGCAAGCTATGTTTTTTTGAAAGCTATTATCAATGCAAGCTAACACCCTTGCAAGCTAATAGTCTTGCAAAGTGCAAAGCTCTACTAGAGCAAGGCACACCCACCACTACTTTTTACTTTATGCTTATGATCCTATTTCCCAGTTTTATTCTTACAAGCTTTGGTTTTTGATTATTTATAACTTGCTTTTATAGTTAACTTTGGTCTAGAAATAGAGTACTACAAGAGTATCAAAATTAGCCTAGCAAGCTCCAAGATATTTAGCATCCCTCAGGACTAGTTGCTAGTGCTCAATATCAGAATTGACTACTCTAGATGGGAACTTGTGAAATGAAAAGACTTTGAAAACCTTGGAATGATGAGTCATTCTATTGAAAGATTTTGAAGGTGAATATGACTGGTGAATGACTTGGTGAATTTTACAAAAACTGATGGTTGGGTTTGGATGCGATACCATTCCAATTTTGCAAGTACCCCCACAATACCTGATATGGGTAGGGCTTAACTAGAAGTTTATGTATCTTAGTATGGGTTCCCTCTAAACAAGCGTCATCGGGGTTATGCTGGAGGCTGCCTCTACAAAAGTGAAGTGATGTGATATGACGTGAAATGAGGTGAATGTCCGGCCCAAGCCCTGTGCAGTTCCCAGGCTGACAGTTTGTCTTCACTGGGAGGCCAAGCTCATGGGGAGAGATGCCTATACTAAGATATGTAAGTGAAAGGTTATGGTTGGTAGTCCGCACACGGAGTGTGGTAAATCAGGGCCAGTTAACCCTGACGGATTATTGCAAATGTTGTGGCACAAGTGTACGACCTCTGCAGAGTGTAGATCTATTCGAATAGCCGCGTCCACGGTTATGGACGGTTGGAATGGCCATACTGTTCCGTCATCAGACCATTTTTTTTCAAAATGTGACATGTGAAGGGTGACTTGAGTTTTGAACTTGAAAGGTGAATGGTGAACTTGACTTTGAATCACAACTGAGTTGTGGGAATGACACTAATGTTCCCACTTGAGTTAGTTGAGCAAATGAAGGTTTTTGATTACGAAAGTGTTTATGAAATAAAACTGGCTTTATGCAAATGAAACTAGAGCTTAGCATCCCCTTCTATAGTTGATAGTGTTTACCTTAGTATTAGTTTGCGAGTACTTTAAAGTACTCATGGCTTTGTCCCTGGCTATTCAAATGGCCAGACTATGAAGAGGAGTACCAGAACCCGGAAGAAGGACAGCAGGACGTCTACGACAACTAGGATCACTCCTGACGTCAACAGTTGCCTGTGGAACAGATGGACCGTGACCACTACTACTACGCTACTTCGCTTCCGCTATGTGTTTTGTATTTGATCAATAGATCATCAGCTATTGTAATGAGACTGGATCATGTGATCCCTTATTGTAAGACAAGTACGATGTTGTAATAAATGATGTGTTGTGATATTAATCTATTATGTCTCGCAAAAACAATATTCCTGGGATTGCGATGAATGGCATAATAGGCATCTGGACTTAAAAATCCGGGTGTTGACAAGTTGGTATCAGAGCCATTGTTTGACCTTAGGAGACCCTAGTTAGAATGGACGTCTGCAAAACTTAGCTTCAAAAACCAAAGAAGTGAATAATTGTGAAAAACTTATTCTCACTCTTATCCTTGAAATCTTTTTCAAAATGAGAAATTCATACTCTACTTTCTTTGTAGCACTATCTAAAATTTTGCACACTTGAATACTTCTCTAAATTTACTCCTCCTCTTTGCTCACAGATGAAGTACCAATGGGAGTCCTATAAGCTTGGATCCGGAGACGACAAAAGTTTCGAAAAGGAATTGAAGCAACTGGTGGACTATCTGGGACATCCGTATCCCGAGTTCTTCGGAATACCCCTCAAGGCTCAGTCAGGAGAACCACCTCAGTGGGACGTCTCTACTGATCTACGAAGGAAGCTTGATGCCCCAGTATGGGAAACCATATGGTTGTCTGTAACGGGAAACACTTGGAAGGAAGGACTAGACAAAGCTATGCAAGAAGCAATTTCCCGTCTGTGTGGACAAAATGAGGACAAGATCAAGAACACTCGCTTCATCTACTACCCAAGACATGACTCCATGGGAAGATCAATGACCATGCCCCCACCACAACCAAAGATGAACCCCTATGAAGCACCTCAGGACTTCAGGCAGTACAAAACCCGCAGGGATTTGGACAACGCCCTCGCCTCTCGCCAAGCACCTCACCCGTGAAGACGAAGAAACCCCCCCCCTGAAGAGTAGTATCACCCAAGCACTTAATTAGGTGTGAGTTGTATCAGGATCCCCCTTGTATCGTAGAGCGATGAATGGTTCTTCAAACCAACGGTGTGTTAGATTTGTAATGTATGATGCTTGGTATGAATGAAAAAGTGTCGTTGGTTTTTACCCCCGCAACACTACTCAAGTTTTCAATTTTATGAACTTTTAAACTTAACAAAACAAACCATAGAAAATTCCCTCTTATCTTATCATCTACATCCATGTTCAGATGGCCCCTCCCAATCGCACCAACGACGCGATGATGCAACTGCTGCAGACAATGATGGCAGACCGAGAAGTCGAAAGAGCTGAACGCCAAGCCAACCTTGCGGCACTGCAACAGATAGCTCAGAACAATCAAGGCCATCATGATCACCCAGGATCAAAGCTAAAGAACTTCCAGAACACCAACCCTCCGGTTTTCAACAAGACTGAAGAGCCCCTCGATGCTGATGACTGGCTCCAGACCATGGAGAACAACCTCGAAGTTGCGCAAGTTGAAGCCGCAGAGAAAGTGCTGTTTGCCACCCATTATCTGGCAGGACCAGCCAGAGCTTGGTGGACCAAAGCACCCGTGCCATGAATGCAGGATGATGATGACCTGGGAAGACTTCAAGATTAAGTTTAGCAAATACCATGTGCCCCAAGGACTGATCAAAAAGATGAGAGATGAGTTCCGTGAACTCAAGCAAGGAAGGATGTCCGTGGTGGAATACCGCGACAGGTTTCTTACGCTGTCAAGGTACGCCCCGGATGAGACCGACACCAATGAGAAGCGAAAGGAAAGATTTCTGAACGGACTGCACGACGAGATGCAAACTGTGTTAGTGAACATTCCGTTCGCTGACTTAGAAGCCCTTGTAGACTCAGCCATACGATGGAAGGAAAGCTGCATCGTGCCAACGAGAACCGCAAGAGAAGAATGATGAACCAGAGTGGACCCCACCATAACCAAGTATCGCAATAACTCCTCTGGAGGATTCACCCCAAGATACAACAAGCCCCCTGCCCAGAATTATCGCCCCAACTACACCAACAACAACGGAGGACCCCCGAAGCACGGAGGGAACAACAACAACAACAACAACCGCCCCAACAACAGCAACAACAATGGAAACAACAACAACCCCAATACCGCCCCGAGGACTGGAAGCAATGCTACCCCCGTCAACCCCAAAGACAAGTCCACCGTCAACTGCTATGAATGTGGAGTTGTGGGTCACTTCTCCAAGGAGTGCCCCAAGAAGCTTGCCAGGATTGCCACCGCATCCGCAGCACCTGCTCAACAACAGCGCCGCTTTGCCGAAGAAGGAACCAGAACAACAACAACGGACGTTTCTACCACATGACCGCCATCGAAGCTCGTGAAGCACCCCAGACCATGCCAAGTATGTCTTCCTATTAAGAAAATGCTCAATCTCTCTTAGGAACCTAACTTTTCTTAAAATCTCGGGACGAGATTTGTTTAAGGGGGAAGGGTTTGTAACAACCCAAAAATTTCAAAACAAACAAATTTAATTTTCCCTAGTTCCAAATTTTGGAACCAACAAAAACTTTTATTAAAATAAGAATTGATACATATAGATCTTGTTTAAATCTTGTGTTTTGCCATGATGAGTGTTATTATGCTTATGTGCTAAACCCTAAAACCCCAAAGTGATCAAGTGAAGATCACCAATCAAATAAAATACAAGAAAAATAATTCAAATAAGAAAAACCTTAAACCCTAATCTTCTCCAAAATTCATTTTGGATATATTTTGAGAAACACAAATTAAAATAAAAGACCTATGGGGACATATAGCCCTAATAGGTAAATCTTGAACCCTATCTTTATTAATCATGCTAAATGGTGGTGAACCTTTGAGAACCCCACAAAACCCTAAACCTCACCCCTCTTCTCACCACCCTAGTTAAAATGAAATAAAAAGAGAATTAAATAAGAAAAAGGTATATGTGCCTATGGCTATTTTTTTACCCTAAGCCTTTCTACTTTGCTTAGAGGTTTGGAAAACCTTCTTACACCTTACCTAGTACCTATCAAACCAAATCCAAGTGGTTTCCAAAGAAAATAAAAAGAAACTAAAAATGCCATAGAGGCATATGTAAGAAAAGTGCAAATTTGTGAATTTGAGAAGTTTGACCCTAAGACTTGTTGTGAATGGATGGATCACTTCCATATACCATTTCAATACTCAACAACATCAATTGGGCCAAGAACACTCAAATCAAAAATCAATACAACATATGCATAGAAGCATATGTGCCACATAGCCATTTCACCAAACTTTGACCTATGGCTTTAAACCTTGACCAAATGGTGTGAAACCATCTCTCAACCTAATATAACACTAAATTGACCCTAACCCATGCCCAAGTGAAGCAAGGTGAACCCTTTTCAAAAATAATAAAACTTAACACATCACCTCTTATGTGTTATGGCCATTTTTGCAAATCTTTGACCAAGACCCTTTTAATTAGTTTCAATGGTTTGAATATGTTTCTAAACTAATAAGAATCACTTTAGAGTCAACAAAAGTCAAAACAAATGGAGAGAAATCAATTGGTGAGAAAATCCCATTTTCACTCAATTACACATAGAGCCAAATTTGCAAATCTTCAACCAAGGCCACCATTGCTTGATCTCTTGCTTATAGAATACTTATATATGATAAACAAACACTTTTGCATCAAAGAAACAAGAATCAAATCAAAGGAAAATTTAAAACTCACATACATGTGATAATGGTCATATGTCACTTTTATATTTTCTTCCCCACTTTGCACCCCTGGTTTTGACTTTTCTTCAACCAAACTTAGTCAACTCTCTCCATGTCATCCAAGACCATGTCAAGGTCAACAACTTTCATGTTGACCACCACACCTCTTGTTGACCAGGTTGACCAGTATAGTGCTGCCAAGTGGAGACTTTGAAATAAAGAGAAGATCATCTCACTTTTGCCATTCTGCATTTCTTCACCAAATTGACCACCACCACCACCATTCCACTTCTATGAATATATGTTTGAGATCCACCAAAGGATTTTCAAAAATTTGAAACTTTTTCTCTTGCGGGCATTTAACCAAACACCCGGGCAGCAGGAGTAAACTTTGTGCCCATACCTCATTTTCACCTTGGACCAAGTCCAAAGCTGACCATCCCTGCTGCCCTGGAGCTCCCTCACACCTCCCATCACCAGTACAAGCCACTGCTCCCCTCTCTCTTGGTCACCATGACCCAAAACCCACACCATGCCGGCCACTTGACACCTCACATGCCATCCCTTCCTCCTCTCCCATCCATCTCCTCTCACCTTGTCAGCTGACCTCCCCTGACCCTCCTGAAGCTGACCATGCACGCGCTGACCCGAGACGACGTCGGCATTGACCAGCAGCTGCTCGTCCAGACCACGCCCAGACGCGCCCAGAAGACGCTCACCCGCGCCAGGACGCGCCCGATGGCAACCCTGGACGCGACGGAACGCCGCTGTGCCCCATCGCCTCACGCCTCCTCTCACTCTGCCCAGGCCCCAGTCGCCTCGCCATGACGCCAGCAGCCTCCCAGACAACCTCACTGGCCCGCGGGAACCCTGTGCACGACGCCATGATCGGCGACCACCCGCCACTGCCGCCAGAGTGCGAGGACGATGACGAGCGCCATCGGCCCTCGTTTTCACCACAATCAAGCTCTACAGCTCCGCCATGACGTCGCTCGCACGAGAGCATCATCGCCAGTACCCCTGCGACCCCCCTACCGTCGTCACCATGACCGACCGAACCATGCCGCGCTGCCCTCCCTCGCCGCTATAAAAGGAGGCATCCCCGCACCTAGCTCTCCACACCAATCTTGCTCACCTTCCCCTTCTCAAGCTCCTCGTCCACTCGCCTTGCTCGATTAGCCTCCGCCGCCGTCCAATTTGACCACCGGAGCCGCGGAGGTGCTGAGAAGAGCGCCGTCGTTGCAGCGCACCCCCGGCGACGAGACTGCTACAGGCTGCCTCCCCTTCCTCGACAACTTCTTCTCCGCGCCTCGCCGACCCTCTCCGCGCCGCCGGTAAGCCGTCGACCCCCTGCCCGCATCGCCGGTGACCTCCCCTCTCGCCGGAGACGAAGCCGTCTCTGGTCCGTTCGATCTCCGTCTGATCGTGCGGTTTAGATCACGCGTACCGGTTCGGTGCTTTAAGACGGGCTGACAGCTGGGGCCCGCGCTGTCAGTCGGCCCGCTACGTGTGGAGCGTTAGCTGGGCCGGCCCAATTCAGTTCCCGCCCCCGTTTAAATTCAAACTAGTTTATTTCTTGTTCATTTAAATTACAATCTGGTGTTAACTTTGAAATTTAATAGATCCAAATCTACTGAGCCAATTTCAACAAATTTTATATATTTGGAAGGCTCATCAAAAACTCTATCCAATGCCACTGGATTCAAATCAAAATATGTTGTAGAATTTGAATAGTAAAAATAACAAATCAGTAACTTTTCAAACTTCAAATAAATCTTAAAAATCAACCATAAACTATTTTGAGGTGGTTCCACCTCTCAAAAATCACATTTGATGTTGTCTAATTTATTATGTAATAAAATACTATAGTTGTTTCATATAATCTTGGGCTAAACTCAAATAATGGCTATCTGGCCATTACTAGCCCATTTAAATTATTGTCCAAATTTAAGATTTCAAATCTATGAGGTATAGCACCTCATTTAAATCATCTTCTCAAGTTGTATGAAGTAGTGTGATAACCCTGGTTGCTTGGTCTCATATTTGTTCACTTATACTAAATGTTTGCCATAGTAGCATGATAAATTGTTCCCAACAAATTATTAAATCCTATGGGAGTGTTTCTCTCATTTAAATCTTGTCATGAACAATTCAAAATGAGGTAGAGACTCTGGTCATTTAGGTCTCATATGAATTGTTGATGATATTAAATCTTTACCTTGTTGGGATTAAAAGGTATGAGGTGTTCACCTCATTTAAATCACTTTCTCAAATGATAAGTATGAAGAGGTGGACTTGGGTCAACCTAGGTCATATTTTATTCATAAGAGAAATTAAATCTTAATGAGACAATGAGAAGAAGTTATATCTCTGAATAATTAAAAGCCACACCTTATTTAGTATGAGAGGAAATTATTTTTCCTAAATAAGATAACAACACCTTTAACCACTTAATAGTACTAAGTGATGCTAGTTTACTTGTGTAGATTATATGAAGTGTTTCACTTCATTTAAATCTTGTCCCAAGTATTTTCATATGAAGTTTGAACCCCTGGTCCAATACTCTCACATGAAATACTTGGAGTTTTTAAATCATAATAGGCCTTATTAAATGGTATGAGGTATCCCTACCTCATTTAAATCATTTTCTCAAATGATGATGATGAATGGTTGACTTAGGTCAACATAAATTCATGTGTGATGGTTTGAGAAATTAAATCTTAAGAAGATTCAATGAGAGGAAATTATTCCTCAAGAACTATATGGAAACTATCTTTTACATATACAATGAGAGGAAATTATTCTTCCTCAAAACAATACCACCAATGCACCAAATGGTATTAATTATGTGAATAGAATAGTTTGTGTGGATATATGTGATGTTGGGAAGAGCCAATGAATTGTTTGGTGATTGTATCCTCGTATTCGTATTTTAGACGCTAGTACCGAGGAGTATCAAGAGGAGGAGGAAGTCTACTTCCAGGAAGAGGAAGACCACTTTGATCAGTACACCACTCAAGGCAAGCTATTACCAATACAAGCTAGACTATTGCAAGCTAGTATTCTTGCATGCTATTACCAATGCAAGCTATGTTTTTTTGAAAGCTATTATCAATGCAAGCTAACACCCTTGCAAGCTAATAGTCTTGCAAAGTGCAAAGCTCTACTAGAGCAAGGCACACCCACCACTACTTTTTACTTTATGCTTATGATCCTATTTCCCAGTTTTATTCTTACAAGCTTTGGTTTTTGATTATTTATAACTTGCTTTTATAGTTAACTTTGGTCTAGAAATAGAGTACTACAAGAGTATCAAAATTAGCCTAGCAAGCTCCAAGATATTTAGCATCCCTCAGGACTAGTTGCTAGTGCTCAATATCAGAATTGACTACTCTAGATGGGAACTTGTGAAATGAAAAGACTTTGAAAACCTTGGAATGATGAGTCATTCTATTGAAAGATTTTGAAGGTGAATATGACTGGTGAATGACTTGGTGAATTTTACAAAAACTGATGGTTGGGTTTGGATGCGATACCATTCCAATTTTGCAAGTACCCCCACAATACCTGATATGGGTAGGGCTTAACTAGAAGTTTATGTATCTTAGTATGGGTTCCCTCTAAACAAGCGTCATCGGGGTTATGCTGGAGGCTGCCTCTACAAAAGTGAAGTGATATGAAATGACGTGAAATGAGGTGAATGTCCGGCCCAAGCCTGTGCGGTTCCTCAGTGCCGACAGTTTGTCTTCACCGGGAGGCCAAGCTCATGGGGAGAGATGCCTATACTAGGATATGTAAGTGAAAGGTTATGGTTGGTAGTCCGCACACGGAGTCTGGAAACTCAGGGCCACTTTACCCAGACGGATTATTGCAAATGTTGTGGCACAAGTGTACGACCTCTGCAGAGTGTAGATCTATTCGAATAGCCGCGTCCACGGTTATGGACGGTTGGAAAGGCCATACTGTTCCGTCATCAGACCATTTTTCTTTCAAAATGTGACATGTGAAGGGTGATTTTGAACTTGAAAAGTTGAATGGTGCCTTGTGATTTGAATTGAAAGGTGACTTTGACTTTGAATCACAACTGAGTTGTGGGAATGACACTAATGTTCCCACTTGAGTTAGTTGAGCAAATGAAGGTTTTTGATTACGAAAGTGTTTATGAAATAAAACTGGCTTTATGCAAATGAAACTAGAGCTTAGCATCCCCTTCTATAGTTGATAGTGTTTACCTTAGTATTAGTTTGCGAGTACTTTAAAGTACTCATGGCTTTGTCCCTGGCTATTCAAATGGCCAGACTATGAAGAGGAGTACCAGAACCCGGAAGAAGGACAGCAGGACGTCTACGACAACTAGGATCACTCCTGACGTCAACAGTTGCCTGTGGAACAGATGGACCATGACCACTACTACTACGCTACTTCGCTTCCGCTATGTGTTTTGTATTTGATCAATAGATCATCAGCTATTGTAATGAGACTGGATCATGTGATCCCTTATTGTAAGACAAGTACGATGTTGTAATAAATGATGTGTTGTGATATTAATCTATTATGTCTCGCAAAAACAATATTCCTGGGATTGCGATGAATGGCATAATAGGCATCTGGACTTAAAAATCCGGGTGTTGACAAACAATATTAGAAGCATCTTCACAGAAAATAATATGACCATCCTCCACATTTTCAGTCACAAGATCTTTAACTATTGCAACAGCAGGTTCAACTTTTATTTGTTCTTCAGGTTCTACAGGTTTCTTTTCACTTTTATGAACCGCACTATTTATAACAGAGTACTCCTTCATTTTAGCAGGGAAAGGAGTTTGTTCAATATAAGCTTCAGGAATAACATGATCAACAGTTTCAACTACAACGCATTTATTAATAGATGAATCAATTTTATCTTTATACGGTTCATGATACTTATCAAAATTCTTCTTAGGCAATTCATAATGAGAGGCAAAAGCTTTATAAAGATTTGCAGCAACTTGAGAATCAAGACCATATGTAGCACTCATATTACGAAATTTATCAGTATCCATAAAAGCTTCAATGCATTTATAATCATAAATTATACCTGATTCTCTATCCTTGTCGTTCTCCCAACCTTCAGTATTTTCTTAGATCCGATCAAGAAGGTCCCTTTTAAACTCTTCTTTGTTGCGTGTAAATGATCCAGAACAAGAAGTATCCAGCAAGGTCTTATCTTGAAAAGAAAGTCTTGCATAGAAATTATCAATAATAACATTACCAGGAAGCTCATGAATGGGGCATTTGAGCATTAAAGACTTCAATCTCCCCCAAGCTTGGGCAATACTTTCTCCATCATGAGGCCAGAAATTATATATGCGGTTACGATCTTTGTGAATTTCACTTGGAGGATAGAATTTAGAATAAAATAAAGGCACAATGTCCTCCCAATCAAGAGAATCACCATTCTTCAGCAATTTATACCAATGCGCCGCTTTGCAGAGACAGCGATATAGAGAATAGTTTCTTTCTAACTTCATTCATAGCAATACCTGCACATTTGAATAACCCGCATAATTCATGCAAAAACAGTAAATGATCACCAGGATGGACAGTTCCATCCCCTTCATAGCGGTTATCCATAACACGTTCAATAATTTTCATAGGTATTTTATATGGTATCACTTCCTCACCTGGCGCCTCATCCACTACCGTTGCAGTAGTAGTAGATTTCCCAAATAGAAATTGAAGAGAAGATCTCTCCATAATGACTTATAGCAGCAGGCAGAAATAAAATCAGCACAAACAGTAAAGGTTTTCCTTACCAATTCCACTTACCAATAGCGCTTCACTCCCCGGCAACGGCGCCAGAAAATAGTCTTGATGACCCACAAGTATAGGGGGTGTATCGTAGTATTTTCGATAAGTAAGAATGTCGATCCCAACGAGGAGCAGAAGGTGTTGACAAGCAGTTTCGATGAAGGATTCCTTGTAAATGCTCACAGACAAGTATTCATGGGGTTTTGATGTAACAGTTGAATAAAGTACGAGTAAGTAAAGTGCGAGAGTAACAATTGCAGCGAGTGGCCCAATCCTTTTTAGCGCAAAGGACAAGCCGGTTTGTTTACTTATAATGACCAAACGTTCTCGAGGACACACGGGATTTTAGTCTAGTGCTTTCGCTACATACGGCTAAATAATCTTCATTGTTATGATAAGTGTTGTGTGGGTGAACCTATGCTAATGTACCGCCCTTCCTAGGACTAATACATACTTGTGATTATACCCCTTGCAAGCATCCGCAACTACAAGAAAGTAATTAAGATAAATCTAACCACAGCCTTAAACTCTGAGATCCTGCGATCCCTCCTGCATCGATATACCAACGGGGGTTTAGGTTTCTGTCACTCCGGCAACCCCGCAATTGGCAAACGAATACAAGATGCATTCCCCTAGGCCCATAAAGGTGAAGTGTCATGTAGTCGACGTTCACATGACACAACTAGAAGAATAACACCACAACTTAAATATCATAACATTGAATATTACTCAACCATAGTTCACTACTAACATTTAGACTTCACCCATGTCCTCAAGAACTAAACGAACTACTCACGAGACATCATATGGAACATGATCAGAGGTGATATGATGATGAATAACAATCTGAACATAAACCTTGGTTCAATGGTTTCACTCAATAGCATCAACAACAAGTAGAAATAGATACCGGGAGAGTTTCCCCTATCAAACAATCAAGATCAAACCCAAATTGCTACAGCGGTGACGAGGTGCTGCGGTGGAGATGGCGGTGATGATGATGAAGATGATGGTGATGGCGATGGAGACGATGTCCAGCTCGATGGCGGTGACGATGGCGTCGATTTCCCCCTCCGGGAGGGAATTTCCCCGGCGGATTCCTGCCCGCCGGAGAGCTCTTTTCTCTCTGGTGTTCTCCGCCCCGCAGAGGCGGCTGTGGCTCTTCGCGACGTACCCCCTGTGGCTTAGGTCTTCGGGACGAAGGGTTTCGCGAAGAAAAGGAGGCGAAAGGGGCTGTGGGGCCCCCACACCACAAGGTGGCGCGGCCAGGCCATGGGCCGCGCCGGCCAGTGGTCTGGCCCCACCTTGGGCCTTCTCAGCTCCTCCTTCTGGCTTCCTTCGTCATCTTGAAAAATAGGATTTTTGGTATAATTTCCTTCCACAGTTGATCTTCCGAAATATTGCGTTCTGACGGTGCTTTTTCCAGCAGAATCCTGGCTCCGGTGCTTGATCCTCCAATAATGATGAAATATGCAAAATAGATGAAATAACATAAGTATTGTGTCCCAATATGAAATATATCAATGAATAACAGCAAATTATGATATAAAATAGTGATGCAAATTGGACGTATCAGTGATCCACTTAAGGGAAACTTGCTGCTGTTCTACAACCCTCTGCTCTTGGAGGCCCAACACTGTCTACAAGAATAGAAGCTCCCGTAGACATCAGTTGTATCCCGTCCTTTGTATCGTAGCACGAGAATGGTTCTTAAAACCATGGTAGTATGAGTGTGTTAGTTTGTACTATGTGATGAATGAATGAATGAATGTTATGTTTGTCATGAAAAGATTACAAGTTTCAAATGTTTGCAAACTTACTCAAAATAAACCATAGCAAATTTCCCTCTTATCTCATGATCTTCTCTATCTTCAGATGGCCCCTCCCAATCGCAACAACGATGCGATGATGCAACTGCTGCAAACCCTGCTTGCCGATAGGGAGACAGAAAGAGCTGAACGTCAAGCCAACATTGCAGCCTTGCAGAACATTGCCAACCAAGGCCCTGGAAACCATGACCACCCAGGGTCCAAGCTCAAGAACTTTCAGAACACCAATCCTCCGGTGTTTAGCAAGACTGAAGAACCCCTCGACGCAGACGACTGGCTCCAGACTATGGAGAACAACTTGGAAGTAGCCGGAGTGGAAGCAAATGAGAAGGTTTTGTTTGCAACCCATTATCTTGCTGGACCAGCCCACGCTTGGTGGACAAGCACCCGTGCCATGAACGGAGGTCAGTTCATGACTTGGGAGGATTTCAAGCTCAAGTTCAGCAAGTACCATGTACCCCCGGGTCTTATGAAAAGATGAGGGATGAGTTCCGTGAACTGAAGCAAGGTCGCATGACGGTGGTAGAATACCGCGGTAAGTTCCTTACACTGTCAAGGTACGCCCCCGACGAGACCGACACCACCGAGAAGAGGAAGGAGAGATTCCTGAACGGACTGCATGATGAGATGCAGACTGTCCTCGTCAACATCCCCTTCGCCGACCTTGAAGCCCTTGTTGACTCCGCCACCCAGATGGAGGGCAAGCTGAAGCAAGCCAATGAGAACCGCAAGCGCCGCATGATGAATCAAAGTGGGTCTAGCAATGCCCAGAAGTATCGCCCCAGCTCAAGCGGAGGTTTCACTCCGAGAAACAACAACAAGCCCCCGATGCAGAACTCGCGCCCCGGTTATCAGAACCGGAGTGGAGGAAACTCCAAGCCAGGAGGCTACAACAACAACTACTACTACTACAACCGCGCTCCGCCCAGAGCCCCCAACAACAACAACAACAACAACACCAACACCGCTCCCAGAACCGTAAGCAACGCCATCCCCGTTGCGACCAAGGACAAGGCCACCATCACTTGTTATGAGTGTGGTGTAGTGGGGCACTACTCCAACGAGTGTACCAAGAGGCTCGCCAAGCTTGCCGGCAACACCACTGTACCTGCTCAGCAGCAACGCCGTGTCTCCACCGGCAAGAAATTCGCCCCCAACAACCCCAATAACCGCAATGGCCGTCTCTACCACATGAACGCCGAAGAAGCCCAGGAAGCACCAGATGTTGTACTGGGTATGTTTTCTGTCAACCACATCCCTGCCAGAGTGTTGTTTGATTCCGGAGCATCTCATTCTTTTGTCACTGAAGACTTCGCATCAACAAGTAAAATTCAACCCCTCAGTTTGAAGCATGTCATGATAGTTCAAATTCCCGGATCAACCACCAAAGCCAGAAAATTTTGCAAAAATGTACCCATCAAAATCCATGATGTAGATTTCTATGCCAATCTAATCATTCTGGGAACCAAAGGTTTGGAAGTCGTACTAGGAATGGACTGGATGTCAAAACACAATGGTTTGATTGACTGTGCCAAGAAAGCCATCACCATGACTAGCAGCACCGGTATCGTAGTAGAACATGTCTCTGAAAGACTACCTAGAAAATTCACCTGCAACCAAAGTGTATCCAAGCCAACTCTGGATCAAATCAGGGTCGTTTGTCGCTACCCTGATGTGTTTCCGGATGATCTACCCGGTATGCCCCCGGATCGGGATATCGAGTTCATCATCGAGTTAATCCCCGGAACTGGACCTATAGCCCAGAGAGCCTATAGCATGAACGCAACAGAGCTTGTGGAGCTAAAGAAACAGATAGATGATATGTTAGCCAAGGGTCTGATTAGACCTAGTGCATCCCCCTAGAGATCCCCAGTTTTGTTTGTGGACAAGAAGGATGGTGCCAATCGTTTATGTACGGACTATCGTAAGCTTAACGATGTCACCATCAAAAACAAATACCCCCTACCCAAGATAGAAGACTTGTTTGATCAGCTAACCGGAGCCAAAGTTTTCTCCAAGATAGACCTTAGAACTGGATATCATCAGCTGAAGATTCGAGCCACCAACATTCCAAAGACTGCCTTTACCACCAGATATGGGTTGTATGAGTACAACATCATGTCGTTTGGATTAACCAATGCCCCTGCTTATTTCATGAATCTCATGAATAAGATCTTCATGAACTTTTTGGACAAGTTTGTCGTTGTCTTCATCGATGACATCCTTGTATACTCCAAGTCCGAAGAGGAACATGAACAGCACTTGGAGACTGTCCTAGAAACCCTTAGGCACCACAAGTTATATGCCAAGTTCAGCAAGTGTGAGTTTTGGTTGGAGGAAGTAGGATTCCTGGGACATATCTTGTCTGCAGGAGGAATTGCCGTAGATCCCGCCAAGATCAAAACTGTTATGGAATGGCAAGCCCCAACCACCCAAACCGAGGTCCGCGCTTTTCTTGGATCAGCCGGATATTACCGCAGATTTGTAGAAGGCTTTTCGAGCATCGCTCGACCAATGACCCAACTGTTGAAGAAGGACAAGAAATTTGAGTGGACTGACAAATGTGAAGAAAGCTTTCAACAGCTCAAGAGTAGACTGACAACAGCCCCAATCCTGATCATGCCAGATATCGCTAAGCCCTTTGACGTATATTGCGACGCCTCCAAGACTGGTCTTGGATGTGTGCTTATGCAAGAAGGCAAAGTTGTATCCTACCTTTCAAGACAACTGAAGCAACATGAACAGAACTACCCAACCCATGACCTCGAGCTTGCAGCCATGGTCCTAGCCTTGAAAGTTTGGCGTCATTACCTCATGGGTAATCGATGCGAGATCTACTCGGATCACAAGAGCCTGAAATATATCTTCACCCAGAAGGAGCTGAACATGAGACAACGCCGATGGATCGAATTGATCAAGGATTACGACATGGAGATTCACTACCACCCCGGCAAGGCCAATGTGGTAGCGGATGCTTTGAGTCGACTGCCGTGTCAGTTGAACTCCATGATCGCAACCGAGCAGCCCAGCTTGTACCAAGAGTTTGAACAGTTCAGACTTGAACTTGTTAGTGAAGGATTCCTAGCTAGCATAGAACTGCAACCCACCTTGGTTAGCCAGATCAAGGAAGCCCAGAAGGACAACGCTAGCATTGATGGAATCAAGAAACAGATAGCCGCAGGAAAAGCCCCTGGATTCACCGTAGATGAAGCCGGAGTTCTTTGGTACAAAGAACGCCTCTGCGTACCATCGGACTCAGACTTGAAGCAAGTCATCCTGCAAGAAGCCCATGACACCCTTTACTCAATCCACCCCGGAGGTACCAAGATGTATCAAGACCTGAAGGAGCAATTCTGGTGGCATGGAATGAAGAGAGAAATCGGCAGCTACATCGCCAAGTGTGACATCCGTCAGAGAGTCAAGGCAGAACATCAACGACCCGCCGGACTGCTACAACCACTGCAGATTCCAGAATGGAAGTGGGACTCCGTAGGATTGGACTTTATCACCGGACTGCCCAAATCCAGCAAAGGCAATGATTCAATATGGGTAGTTGTCGATAGATTGACCAAGGTAGCCCATTTCATCGCCGTAAAGACCACATACCAAGGCCCAAAGTTAGCTGAACTGTAGATCTCAAGAATAGTCGCCCTGCACGGAACCCGGAAGTCGATAGTGTCAGATAGAGGATCACAGTTCACCTCAAGATTTTGGCAGAAGGTGCATGAAGGACTAGGAACCCATCTGAATTTCAGCACCGCCTATCACCCTCAGACCGACGGACAGACTGTGAGAGTCAACCAGATACTGGAGGACATGCTGAGAGCATGTGTACTGGAATATGGATCCAAGTGGGAAGACTGCTTACCTTACGCGGAATTCTCTTACAACAACAGCTATCAAGCTAGCCTGTAGATGGCCCCCTTTGAAGCCTTGTACGGAAGGAAATGCCGTACCCCCCCTGAACTGGTCGGAAGTCGGAGAAAGCCAAGTTTTTGGCCCAGATGTTCTTCGTGAAGCCGAAGAGAAAGTGCACAAGATTCGCGAGTACCTCAAGACGCGGCAATCAAGACAGAAGAGCTACGCCGACAAGAGACGTCGGGAGATGACCTTCGAGATCGGAGACTTTGTCTATCTCAAGGTATCCCCCTTGAAAGGAATGCAGAGATTTCAGCTGAAAGGAAAGCTCGCACCCCGATATGTCGGACCCTTCAAAGTCCTCAGCCGCCGAGGTGAAGTATCTTATCAACTAGAGCTACCTGAAGAAATGTCGGCTGTGCACGACGTGTTTCACATCTCACTCCTCCGGAAGTGCCTTGAAGTCCCTGAGAAGACCGAAGTGTTCAAGAACATCGATCACCGATCGGTGGATATCAACAAGGACCTGACTTACCACGAAGTGCCGATTCGCATCTTGGAGGAAGCTTACCGAACCACCCGCACCCGAAGCATCAAGTTTCTGAAGATATAGTGGAGCAATCATACTGAAGATGAAGCCACTTGGGAACGCGAAGACTTCATGAAGAAGGAGTACCCAGATCTCTTTAGTACCTAACTTTCTTTTCGATCTCGGAACGAGATCTTTTGTAAGGGGGAAGGGTTTGTAACATCCCAAATTTCAATAAAAAGAAAGTTAGAAGATTCCAGAGAGCAAAATTTCAAACCAACAAAAACATTTTAAATTGCATATAGTGCCCTGCATAGGACTTGTGCATTTGATTGATATTCCATGATGATTGTTATTATGTGTATTTGCTATACTCTAAAACCCTAATGTGATCATATGAAGATCACCAACCAAATAAATCAAAAAGAGAAAGAAAATCAAATAAAAGAAAAACCCTAAAACCCTCACATATGGCTTATGCCATTTTTATAAATTTTGACCCTAGACAAATTTGGTCTTCACCATTAGTTGAACAATGTTACTAAACACTTATTACAACTTTTGGAATCAAAGAAACACAAATCAAATGGATTTCAAATTCAATTTGGCTCACATATGATAATGGTCAAATCTGCCAATTATAGTCTGAGCACTACTTTGAGCCCCTGCAATTCAATTTTTTCAAACTAAACCTTGCTAACTCTTTGCACCTCATCCAAGACAACATCAAGGTGAACACTTTTTGTAAAGATCACCATGCCAAATTCTTTCTAGATCAAATCCTATGCTCATCCCAAGTTGACACTTTTTATTAAGTGGAACAATCTCACACTTAGCCAAATTTGCAATTCTTTGAATTCAACAATTCCACCACCACCTCTCATCATCTCTGGTCAAATACAACACAACCAAACACACACATTTCAAATTGGGCAACCATTTGAATTCAATCAAATTTGGACAAAATTCACAAATTCCAAATATGGAACTATTTGGCACTATTTCAAATAGTGATCTACTCACCTCTAATCTACCCCAAACCAATTCTAAATGGTCCCCTGGTTCCCTCTCACTCATAATGATGCATAGCAAGCCTAAGGACAAGAGGAGGGTAGCTAGGGCATGGCCATGCCGGCCATGCCGCCACCTTGCCGCACCTCCCCTCTCTCCATTCTTCCTCTGCCCTGGCCACCGTGCCAAACCTTGCCACCTTGCTCTCCTACATCTCCTAGCACCGACAGCCTCGCCGTAGACGACGTAGCCTCGCCGGAGATCGCGCGCCACGGTCGCCGCCAGATGCCGCTCGCGTCGCGCGTGGACGCACACTGGACACGCGCCACCCCATCGCCTCGCACTCGATCTGGCCCCTCTCTTGCTGCGTTGAGCATCGCCGTGACACCACGACGCCGCCAGACATGCGCTCGACCCGACCCTGGACCGCCGCCGCCGGAGCCGGAGAAGAAAATCCCGTAGACACCGCCCGACGACACGGAAGCAATGCGTTGCCCACAGACGCCGCCCGACCGTGCCGTTGCTACCTACAGCTTCGCCTGGACGAGGAGAACGTCCCTGCACCGTTGCCTAGCCCAACACCTCGCCGGAATCACCACGCCCATGTCGACCACCACCCTGCCCCGCGGCCCTCGCTCGATTCTATAAATACCGCGTTCCCTGGACGCCATGGAGCACACCATCTCACTCCCCACCCTTCACCACTTCTCCTTGCACCCTTAGCCACCTCGATCGTCGCCGGAGCAAGGCCAATCGCAAGCTCGGAGCCGCGGAAGCCCTGGAGCAATCGCCGTTGATCCAGGCCACCTCGAGCTCCGCGCACTGCTACCAGCTGCTTCGCCGTCGTCCACAACTTCATCACGCATACTGCCAACCCTTGCTGGAGCTCTGGTGAGCCCTTCCGACCCCCTAGCGCCGCCATGCCCGTAACCCTCTCTCGTCGGAGAAGACGACGACGGTGAGCCGTTGGATCGCCTTCTAATCCAACGCGCTGCGTCGCTCGTACCGATTCGGGTTTTAAAAGACGCTGACGGGTGGCCCCCACCCTGTCAGGCGGCCCACTCGCACGAGTTGCGCTGCTGGGCCGTTTTTCCCTTTTTCAAACCGTTTCGGCCCAACTCAGTTTCCCGCCGGCCCGTTTATTCAAATCCAGTTTAATTCAAATCCTTTTAAATTCAATACTGGCTCCAACTTTGAAAATCCATAGAATCTGTTTGGCTTGGCCAAATTTAACAAATTTCATATTGTTGGAAAGCTAATAAAAAGATCTACAATATGCCACTGGTCCCATCTCAAAATTAGTTGTAGAATTAATCTGATAAAAAGATGAAGGCAGGGACTTTTTCCTATTCAAATAATTATTAAAAATCAACCAAAATAGATATTAAGTTAAATCCAACTCCAATAGCTCACATTTGACTTACACTAATTGTTTATGCAAGAAAATGGTGTGGTCACTTTGCATGATCATTCCCTAGTTTAATTAATGGACAATATGGCTAGTTTATGTAATTGATATTGTCCAAAACTATTATGCAAATCATATGAAGTATTATAATTCATTTAAATCTTGTCTCAAATGAATTCAGGTGATGTTTGGACCCCTGGCCAAACTCTCTTATAAGAATTACTTGGAGATTTAAATCGTTTGTAGCATTATTAAATGGTATGAGGTGGTCTACCTCATTTAAATCCTTTTCTCAAATGATGATAATGAATGTTTGACTTAGGTCAATATAAGTTCATGTATGATTGTTTGAGAAATTAAATCTTAAGAAGATTTCAATGAGAGGAAATTATTTCTCAAGAACCCTATGGAAACTATCATTTACATATTAAATAAAAGGAAGTTAATTCTCCTAAAGAAACACAACCAATGCACCATAATTAGATTAATTGTGTGCTTAGAATAGTTTGTGTGAATATATGTGATGTATGGAATAGACATTGAATTAGTTGAGTGATTATACTCGTATTTAAATTTAGACGCTAGCACCGGAGAATACCCGGAGGAAGAAGGTTGCTACCAAGAGGAGGAGGAGGAGAACTTTGATAACTACCAAGACAAGCTAATATTTTTGCAAAGTGCAAAGCCCTTTGGGGCAAGGCACCATAGTCTTATCTTTTCTTACCATAAGCCTATCCCAAGTTTCTACATTACAAGTTTTACTTGTTGTTTTCCAAGAGTTACTTTTATAGTTAACTTTGGTCACAGTAAAGAAGTTTACTAGAGTAGTAAAGTTAGTCTCAATCTAGCAAAGCAAGATAGCACCCCTCATGATTAGAGCTAGTGCTAATGAATTAAAACTTGACTACTCTAGATGGGAACATTGTGACTTGAACTGAATTTTGAAACCTTGGAATGATGAAGCATTCCATTGAATGATTTTTGAAGGTGAATATGACAAAGAGAAGATGGTGATTTTTGATAAACATGTATTGGTTTGAATGCGATACCTTTCCAATATTGAGTACCCCCATAATACCTGATTATGGGTAGGGCTTAACTGGAAGTTTATGCATCTTAGTATGGGTTCCCTCTGAACACACGTCATAGGGGTTATGCTTGAGGCTGCCTCCGTTGTTGAGAAATGATGTGAATTGAGGTGAATTGTACGGCCAAGCCCTGTGCAGTTCCCAGGTTGATAGTTGGTCTTCACTGGGAGGCCAAGCTCATGGGGAGAGGTGCTCATACTAGGATTTGTAAGTGAAAGGTTATGGTTGATGATCCGCGTACTGTGTTACGATGATTCGGGGTAATCCCGACTGATGAAATCAATTGTTGTGGCACAAGTGTGCAACCTCTGCAGAGTGTCAATCTATTCGAATAGCCGCGTCCACGGTTACGGACGGTTGGAAAGGCCATACAGTTTCCAATGTCAAATTCTTGAAAATGATGTTGAAATGAGATGGTGAAATGACTTGTGGTGAATTAAATTGAAATCACCACTTGAATGGTGGGAATGACACTAATGTTCCCACTTGAGTTAGTTAGCACATGAATAAGGTTTTACTCAAATACTTGTGAACAAAAATTGGCTTTATGCAAATAAACTAGAGCTTAGCAAACCTTACTAGAAATGTCTAGCACTTACACTAGTATTAGTTTGCGAGTACTTGAAGTACTCACGGCTTTGTCCCTGGCTATTCAAATGGCCAGAGTATGAAGATGAACAAGGAGATGACCAGCAGGACGCCTACGACAACTAGGAGTCTTCCGACGTCAAGCGTTGGCCTGTGGACTAGAGAGTCCTTGTATCTTACGCTTCCGCTATGAACTTGTGTTTGTTCGTTGATCAATAGATCAACTATTCATGTAATATGGATCATGTGATTCCAATTTGTAAGACATTATGGTTTGTAATGAATGATGACTGTGATACTTAACTATTATGTCTCGCAACAACAATATTCCTGTGATTGCGATGTATGACATAATAGGCATCCGGACTTAAAAATCCGGGTGTTGACATTTAGTTTGTAGATATATTTGTACTAAGATAAAATTAAGTCACTTATTTTTAAAGGGATACTTTAATGCATGAAATTTCTTCTACACTATCATATACTCCCTCCGTTCTAACATAAGTATCATATTTTTCTCTAATCCCTCCGATTTAAATTAATTGACTCAACTTTATCTAGATATCTAGACGTATTTGTTGACTAGATACATCATTATTTTGATAAAATTGAGTCAACTAATATAAACGAAAAGGAGTAGATAAATGCATCTACATGCATCCGTATCTAGATAAAGATGGGACACTTATTTTTAAACGGTTGTAGTATTTAGTTTTGTACTTAATTAACAATTTTCCTTAGCAAATTATTCTTTTATAATTTGCATGATCAGACAAGAGGGCAGAATAATTATGTCACTTATCACCATAACCATTGTATCATATCGTATCACCGGTGGCTCCGCACACTTAAACAATATTTTACCTATTTTTTATACTTCCTCTCGCCCTAAATACTTATCGCGGAATTAGGTAAAAAGTAGGTTAAAATCGATCCAGATATATTAAACTTGTGATGAATATTTTAGACCAGAGATAGTAGTTGCTTTTAATAAAAGGGCCTGATATTTTTGTTTCGCACCGGGCCCTTAAATTCGTAGGTCCGGCCCTGGGTCCTGCCGCTCGTCCGCGAGAAAGGCATCTACGGTCGTCGCTTGCGCCGCCTCCTCCCACGCCTCGTACTCTGCGAGCTACGGGTCCTCCTCCACGACTTCTACTGCCGCCTCTAGCGTCGCCTCCTCCCACGAATCAAACATTGTGGTATTTTTTAGGGTTTATTTTTTGCACCAATGAGGCGGGGGAGGGGGGATAATATAGAGCGGTGGCGTGGTCGGAGAGTTTCCCACGCGCCGTCGTGGCGGTAAAATCTCCCGCGCGGCGCCCTGGCGTCACTGACAGGCGGCTCCCACGCCCAAAAAAAATCGCCTCGCGAGGCGCTGACGCGTCTGATTCGCGCCCTTCTTGTAGGGGTCAGCGCGGGGATGCCGGCACTTCTGTTGGGCTCGAAAAAACATCGGCGCTATTTGGAACGCATCGGTGTGAGTACATTTTCGCTGTCGTCCCTCAAAACACTATCGGGCCGCTATGGGGCGTGTCGGTGGAGATGCTCTAAGAGCCTTCCCCATTTTTGTGTAACAGAATATAGCTAAAGTCATCTACTATGAAATATAGGTCAAAATATCTAGACAAACACGTGTGCACATCACAACACAGCTAAAAACTCTATAAACATGGAACAGAAACTTGACTAACCAGCTACGAAACAGAAGGACTTGACACTCAAAACATTTTCCCGTCCGAAGTCTGAACACGCACGCGGTCATGTGTAAACCGAAAGATGCGTGTGATGCTACGACTTCTACAACTTCTGGTTACTCAAATAATCGGTAGAACCATCGTATATTCGTATTCCACGCGCATACCTTCATTATTGGCGGCATCTCGAACACGCGTTTCGTTTCAACGCACAGGTTCTAGGTGTTACTCTGCCCGGTGGTCATGGAGTCGCGGCAGTTGGTGTGTGTTGCCTTTTGCGCGTGCATCTCCGAATAAATTATGTTTTCAATCGCTATTCTTGCGTTTCCAATTATTGCTTTAAAAAGGATTGTTAGGCTAATCATGTGCTCCCTGTCGGGTGTAGCGGAGCAAAACAGACAGTCTGATCACGTTTTATAGTTTGACTTTCCTTTTATCTTTGAACAACAGTTTGATTTTCCTTTTTAACTTCATCCAATGTCAAGCCGTCTGTTTCTATTTTATGGTTGCTGAGTACTACTTTATATGGAATGATTCTCTAAGAAAATAATATGATATCGTAGGGCAGAGATTTGGTACACATGAGCACCAGTGATCTCGTTTTTTAAATAAATCAAAAATTATATTTTAAGTTTCAAAAAATTCTGAAAAAAATTCCTGCATATAGCCAATGATATATCCACAAACAAGTAAAATATCAATTTCAAATATTTTATAATTTAAGCTACACAAAAAATGATAAAAGTGTAGATCTGAGTAGTCATTTTCAAATCTCCAAAAGCATATCAAATTTTGTTATTTTGTCTAGCACAAAATAAAAAGAATTTGGGGTTAAGATTTTGCATGATTGTGAGATGTATCACCGACAATCTCCAGAATTATTTTCAGATTTTCTGATAACTTATACATATATTTTTATTTTTTTAAAAAAGCTGAGCTCTGGATCTCGGGAGACAAAAGCAGTTTTTGGACATGGTATCACTTGGAAGTTTGAATTTGCAAACGACTTCATTGGGTTTTTACACTAGCTGTTCATGGCAAAATATGTATCTGCAATAAATTACTTTAAAAAACACACAAACACGCAAGCACGCTACCAAGACCTTATTAGAGTTTGCAATCGACTAAACCTGAGACACTACATTTGCTGGCTTAATCGAATATTGGCAACTTCACCTGCAAAATCAAAACAATACTTGCAACTTAGAACTCCCAAAGTCGATATCCATTTTTTTATTCTCCTCCAAACCAGCCTAATTCTCAAACCAATCATATTGGCGGATTCCAAGTTGATGGTTCTTGATGAACAGAAACTTCAAGAGTGCTAATTCATGAAAACGAGGAAAAAGAGTTAACAAGATGCTGAATCAATTGAGTCTCACATAAACTAAACCGGTCGGTCAACCATGTACACACAGAATAGCCTCTTCCAGCATGAGGTGAGTACTGTACTACTAACCCTGCCTTATTTTTTTTCTTTTTTTTGAGCCGATCTAACCCTGCCTTATTACATCAGTTCAAAGAATGAATGGAATTGAATTAAATTAAGTACATAAAGAATGGTGCTAGAACTCCAAAAGAATCGAATGTTAACCCCAAGCAAAATAGTGCAAGCACACCTAAAATTCTGCTTGCGAAGTCACATATGGTAATCTGCCTATCCTGCCCATCCCCTTGACAACACCGAACGCTCTGTTAGAGTTACTTCCTAGCAATGGCAAGTTAAGAAGAAGCTGCGAACTTCTGCAATTGTATGATCAGAACGCTGATGTCGTCGGTAGAGCCCCTGGAAACCGCGGTCTCAACAAGCCTCCTGCACGCATCGACGCGAGAAGCCTTGTCGCTGCCGATGCAGTGAGGCCTGGCGATGTCTACGGCTTCCTGGTTATCCACCTTGTCCCACAGGCCGTCGGAGGCGAGCAACAAGAACTCACACTCCGGGTCGACGAGGAGTGTCCTGCTGTCTGGATCGGCGACCACCCACTGTTTGAGGTGCGCGTCGCCGAGGCCTCTTGACACCGCCAGGGAGCCCTGCACCCGCCATGTTCCTCGGTAGTTCACCACGAATCCGCCCTAAAAATTGGTGGCAGAGATAGCATCAGTCACATGCTCAAGTGCAGCGAATTGGACTACACAAACAAGTTGGTCGAGCAAATTATGCAGCAAATTCAGGCTTAGGACAGTGGGTTCTTACCAGGTTCTCGATCCTCTGCCTCTCGTCGTCGCGCGCGGCCCGGTGGTCGGAGGTGAGCGCCTCCGCCTTTCCTTCCCGGCTGAGGACGGCGCGGCAGTCCCCTGTGTTGGACACGGTGAGGCCGCCCTTGTGCAGCAATGCGGTGACGCAGCATGCACCTCCGCTCTCCTCCCTCTTGAGGAACTCCTCGTCCGTCTTGAGGTAACTCGTCTTCACAGCGCCCTCGATTTCGGCGCTGTCACTGCCGTGAACCTTGTTCATCTCCTCTGCCATGAACTTGGGCATGTTCTCCGCGGCGAACTCCGCGGCGTTCTTCCCGCCGTGGCCGTCGAAGACAGCGAACAGCGCCTGCGGAGTCGGGGAAAACGAGGAAGTTTAGAAATGACTGAAATGTTTGAATCTACAGACTCCTAGTTATATTTCGCAAATATCCTGAAGACAGAGAAGAGAAAGCTGTATATAGGAGGCATACCACATCGGGGTCACCGCCTAGCGCGAGCTTGGCGACATGCCGGTCCTCCATCTCCACCCTTCTCCTCCCCCTTCCCCTGCGGCAGTAGGCGGCGAACTCATCCCCCGCCTCCTCCACCTCGTTGCTCGGATCCGACTCGACGGCGGCCACAGCCGCCGCAGCGGCAGCAGCGACCGCCGCGCCGTCCACCGGCACCAAGAGCGGCGCCGGGCGCCGCCTCTTCAGCACCGAGCCGGCGGGGGCGGCAGAGCCGGCCTTCTGAGGCGTCGGGGAGGCCTCCTCCCGGATCTGTGCGCGCAGCAGCGAGAAGGGGCGGAGCGGCGAGCCGGCGGCGGAGGGCGGCGGCGCGGGCGAGGAGACGGAGGCGGAGTCGGGCGAGGCGGAGGCGGCCTTGCAGGAGAGCGGGCGGCGCGACGGGGAGAAGACCGGCGAGCTGGGGATGGCGACCGAGCAGGACATGGCGGGGGACGGACGCGGTCGTGGGTGCGGCTCCGCCTCCGTGCTTTTTTGCTCGATCTGTGATTAGGTTTGGATTTGGTCTGGGTCTGAGGCAAACGGTCGGTTTGAACGGGGGTTATATACGAGGTGGGCAAGTACGCGTCGCGGTGGCCGCTCCCGTGAGAACTGGACTAGCGCTAGCGTAGCTCCTAGGGGCAGTCTATATTGTGAACTTGACTGGCTGGCTGTTTTTTTAATAAAATAATGTTTTGTCTGTTGCAAGGTAGTACTGCTGGCTCAAGCTCATGCACGACCGGCGAGTTTCATGGCGCAATTATAGGGCTAGATTTTTGTGTTGACCAGACTTATATTGGCCCATGCTTTTCGCCATTACATTTCTTTATTTACAGAATGTGCATATGTATCTTCTCTAGATATTCTTATTTATGAAAAAATATGGTGTTTTATTTTAGCTCGCAGAAAGATACCACCTCTCTCCGTAAAAAGTACGTCACAAGTTCATCTAAATTCAGATAAATTTAGACGCATTGTCCCATAGTTTAGATATATCCAAATTTAGAAAAATCTCCCACAATTTTTTTTGATGAACTAGGAGATTATGTTGTTTTATTCAGCGGCAAATCCAAGATAACAATATAGGGTGGGCTAAAAAAATACACTCCAACTGGAAATCAAACAAGCGTAGGCCTCTTTTGCGAGTCATACGGAATGGAACTTTTGGTGCCACAACTTCATCACGGAGATTGGGCCCTGCTCCTCGCTTAGCATTTCCAACGAGACTTAGGGCAGGAAGCCTCAGGCTCTGACATGGACAAACCGATCGCTTTATCTAAATCACATGCTTGCTCTAAGGAGGGGAGGGGGCACGACTATGCTAGGTACAGGGTCATACCTTGGAGGTCGAAAGCAATCATCAACCATATAATGAGACTTACTCAAGACAATCACTTCACAGTACTTCTTATCATGCTCCTTGGAAGTGGTAAGGTCCCAACAACTTAGTGAGTAGATTTTGTGCATTTTTCAAGTTTCCATACGAAAAAAAGAAAGTTAAACTTGAAAAAGGCTAGACAAAGGTAATAACTAAGAATACAAGACTTAGTTTCGCAGACTCGGGAGAACGGTAATCCAAAGAGATGTGGTGCAGCCTGCAATGGATTTCTGAAAATTATATGCACAACTAGTCACCATAATGCTATTTTTTAGATGGTCACCATAATGCTTAGGTTGGCAAGACATTAAGTTTGGCTTCATTTTAAGGGTTATTTGCTCCCCTGACTAACAAACTTTAATCATTAGGTTCCATGCTGGAAATGGAATGTAGGATTGAGTTTGACTAAGCGCACTCGATAAGTTCACCCCTGATTTTATTTATAAAACACTCTTTCATATCGAAAATTTGGTACCAAAACCCCTCCAAATTAACACTCGTAACTATGGAGTCACCTCCATTTTCTAAAATTGCAAAAAAAAAGATACTATTTTTTGCGTCGGTAAAATTATCTTGTCATTCTCGCAGGATCTATTTCACCGTATTTGTCCAAGTAACAACAAAAGTGGATTTTGTCATGTTTCGTCACGCCGCACTGAAAAAATATTCCGCCCTTACTATTACTAGACACGAAAAACTTGGAGTTGGAATTCTAGTGTACTATGAGTCTCGTTGTTCTTGTAAACATCTAATACTTTTGTTTAGTGGACTCTTTTACATAAACTTGTGAAGGGAAAGGGAAAAACAAGAGAGAATGTTTCCGGAAAGGCAATGTTTATGTTCCTGTAAGCAGGGCCCCGTACTTGAAAGAGCAACACAGGTGAAGACTGAAGAGAAGAGTGGCAGTTTCACGGGATGATGGGAGGAGTGAACGGGCGCAGGTCAAAGATGCGTTAACTACGTGTGTGAGTTGTGACACAGAAGTAGCAAAAACGTCCCCTTCTTCTCGCGAGGAAGAGAGACGCGGGGTCTCGGTCGGATCAGTTTTGTTTCCCCATTGATTGATTGTTTGCACCACTGGCCGTCCCATCTACTCCTCTGGGCAAAACACGGGACACCGGCACGAGCCAACGGCGAGACGCCACGGCGAGACGCGTGGCCACGTGTTGGTCATGGCTGGATGGATGGTGCGGGCGTGTGGTGGGGTGGCGGTTGGGGAACGTGCCCGGAAGGAGAGCGCTAACCGAGCGGCGCGCGGGTTGGACCGGACTGGACGAGACGAGACGAACGTTGAAGGCAAAAAAAAAAACTGAAAAAGTGTGACCCTATCTATCGCATAACCACTCGGCTAAGCAACCTCTCCTCTGTCTCCGGTCGCGATCACTCGCTTTTCTTCATCAATCGAGCAACAAACTGAGCTAGCTAGCTGCGCCACCGTGTTGTCCCGCTCTCAGGGCGAGCGCGCGCGAAACCAAACCTGGTTTCATCAGATCGTAAAGAACCGCTGCGGGGTTCTCGTCTCGTACCCTGCTTGTTTCGCGTTGGTGGCACTTTGACGCTGGATCCACATGTCAGGGTCTTGACCCCTGTTCCTGTGGACGAGGCGCGCGTGCCCGGAGCGCGCTGGACCATGTAGCCGTTGGAGCTTGCTGCTGCTGTTGGGCCGCTAGGGCGGCAGGAACAACGCGAGGGAGGGGAGGCGGGGCCCGCCAGCTGGCGGCGTGGGCGTCACCGGTGCCACGTTTCGTTTCGTCTGCTTCTGCTTCTGCTGGTCTGGCCCTGGCCCTGGCCGTGTGGTGCGCGTCGGGAAGCACACACAGCATCAGCATGCACGCCCGGCTTTGCGTTTCGTTTGCTCCGGTCCAACCTACCTGCCCGGTCAGTCCAGGCGTTCAACGCCCAGACAACGGCATGGTGATAAACGGAGAATCCGCCCCAAACGTACGGATCCACCGCCGGCGCCGTGCTTCCGATTCACCCACAAAAGCTTCTTTCCGGTGATTTGTTTTTGCTCGTTGATTAAACGTCCGACACGGAAAATTACAGCCTACAACCATGACCCAAGCACAATGAAATGTAAGGTACAACCATGAACCAAGCACAAGTACATAATCCATCCGTTTACAAAAAAAAAGTGGCCGTTCAGTTTCAAAGTTTGTCCCAAAAAATGTGTTCCTCTCGTTCCAAAGAGCACTTTAGAGCTGGTTTCCTTTTTTTTTTCCATATTTTATCACACGGGAATCAAGCTTAATAACATTTAACATATGGTCTCTTCATTGCCACCTTTCTAGTGCAAAATAAACCTATCTTGTAAATCTACCCGTCAACTCTTTTGCGAAGAAATAAGTGTTAGAAATATATTCGGGACACATGTATTTGGTAGTTTAGGATTTGTAATCCATCTCTTCTACCTTATCTCTAGGCGAGGCTTCTTGCCTCCCAAGTCTTGTACTTCTATATATACTCGTCCATGAGGTTCAATACAACAATCTCTCTTACTCTATATCGTTCTACACAAAGGAGGTACGTGCATAAGAAAGAAAATGGATCAAGAAATGAAAACTTAGCGAGCAATGCTCTAGAAAAATGCTACCAAAGTACCGTAAATAAGAGGGATGACCTTGAGCATCACAGTAAACTTCCCGTATCAATTCTCCTTCCTCTCTCTCTCCTCGCTACAGTACCTTTGAGAGCAGTGGCCTAGCTATGAAGGAGTCAGGGGGGCCACCGCCCCCCCCCCCCCGGCCCATAGACATTTCCTGAAGGATCCAGGGAATTTTAGCCCATTTGACCCATCGAACTTTGGCCCAAAACGTTGAATTTTGTCCTATAAGTCCATTTGCCCCCCAAGGAAATGGCCCAAGCTCGTCCATTGTTTGAGAGTCTTCTCCCGCTCACGGGCGCTCCTCTGACTCAACTCCGGTGGCGCCACCGTCTTAAGGAGAGAAAGAGGGGTTGTCTGGACTGTAAAGAGTAGTAGTCGGTTGTATGTCGATATGCTAGTAGTGGGCTTCATGCTGAGGGTCTCCGGATCTTGGCGGTCGGATCTGGAGCAGTTTAGGGTTCATCTTCTTCCTCTGGTTTCTTCTCTGGTCGGAGCAGCTCATAGAGCAGTCAGGGTGCTTCTTTCCGGCTATTTGTTTTCCCGGGGCCTCTAGCGTGGGATAGGAAATACGAGGTACATGCCAATGGGCAGGACCAACCATGAACCAAGCACAAGTACATAATCCATCTGTTTACAAAGAAGTGGGCGTTTAGTTTCGAAGTTTGTTCTGAAATGTATTCCTCTCTTTCCAAATAACTTTAGAGCCCATTTCTTTTTTCCATCTTTTATCACACGGAACCAAGCTCAATAACATTTAACACATGGTCTCTTCATATTTGAAACATATCTTGAAATAGATAGATATTGAGTTGCACATTTCCACCTTTTCAGTGCAAAATAAACCTATCTTGTAAATCCATGCTTTAACTCTTTTGCGAACAAATTGTTACAAATATATCCGGTACACATGTATTTGGTAGCTTATGATTTGTAATTCATCTTCTACCTTATCTCTAGGCGAGGCTTCTTGCCTCCCAAGTCTTCTACTCATATATATACTCACGCATGAGGCTCAATACAACATCTATTATATTCCACCAAATTTTTGTTCCTCTCTGTCGTTCTACACAAAGGAGGTACGTGCATAAAAATGGATCAAGGAAAACTTAGCAAGCAATGGCCTAGAAAAATGCTACCAAAGTACCGAAAATAAGAGGGATGACTTTGAGAATCACAGCAAACTTCCCGTATCAATTCCCCCTTCCTCTCTCTCTCCTTGCTACAGTACCTTTGAGAGCAGTGGCCTAGCTATGAAGGAGTCAAGGGGGGCACCGCCCCCCAGCCCATGGAAATTTCTTGAAGGATCCAGGGAATTTTAGCCCATTTCCCCCCGAACTTTGGCCCAAAACGTTGAAATTTTGTCCTATAAGTCCATTTGCCCCCACCCCGCAAGGAAACGGCCCAAGCTCGACCACTATTTGAGAGTCTTCTCCCGCTCTCGGGCGCTCCCCTGACTCAACTCCGGTGGCGTCACCGTCTGGAGGAAAGAAGGAGGGCTTGCCTTTAGTGTACAAAGTAGTAGTCGGGTGTCGATCTGCTGGTAGTGGGCTTCATGACCGGTAGGTGGAGCGGGTCTCCGGATCTTGGCGCTCGGATCCGGAGCAGTTTAGGGTTCATCTTCTTCCTCTGGTTGATTCTTTGGTCGGAGCAGCTGAGAGAGGAGACAGACGCCTCTTCCTCGAATAAAGCCGCAGTTCATAGCCATCTTGAAGAGTGGAGATGTTGTGCTGCGAAATCTCCTCTGTTCGGCCGTGGAGGCGAGGGGAGGAGCTGATGCAGCGAGCGGTCGGCTGCTTCTTCTTGGTGGTGTCAGGGTGTCGACGGCGGGCGGTGTTGCGTGCGCTGGAAGCTGCGTTCCCCGGTGTTCCCAAGCGGCCGACGAATCGTGAGGCCGCTATCCATGACGAAGGGAGCCACTCCGAGCTCGGGTGCGGAGGTGGCCCGAGCTTCTTCTTCCTCTAGGCCGATGTGCCGATGCGGAGGATCTTCATCGGCCTCGGCAAAGGATGCCTCGGCAAAGGATCCACAGCCGGTGTCGTCCCAAGTGGCATGTTCCCCGGCGGTGGCGCAGGCCCCCGAGCCTTGAGGTCTTGTGGTAGCTACGGTGGAGAAGACCAAGGATTTGATTGCATTTTCAGTTTTATTTCCAGGGTTTTTCTTGCAAAAGTGTCAGCCTGATCCTGTATTTCTCTATTGCTTTGGGATTGCGATGTAAATTTGTCCCCACCGCTTGATTGGCGAAGCTTCCAGGGCGTTTTCCGGTTCAAAAAAATAAAAATTGAGTCCGCAAAGCAAGAATCACCGCAAAAGAAGTTAAGTGCATTTCAGCAGGGTTAAAGAAAAACTCGACTAGGACAATGAAAAAAAATGACGGTCACGACGCGCCAAGAATGAGCGGAGCATGCACGTGCAAGGAGCCAACTGACAGACTGCAGAGCTCCAGCCCTACCTGTAATCAACGGTCAAAAGCCCATTGATTTGATTTAGTTTAATAACCGGAGAATCTCTTCTTATACACACTCTCGGCACAGAACACACGATCGAATAGCATTTCACAGGTCACGTCTTTGTTCGCTTCGAAAGATACACGCACTTACACGTAATCGCCAACGCAGGAGTGGGTAAAATCCAACGATATCGATCAGTCGTCAGGAATCCAAGACGTTCAACGCATGTCAAGCTCTACTTATTCTTTTTCTTTCGGGGAAATGCATGTCGATTGTCAAGCTAGGCTACGTATGCCGTTACGCCACGCCGCGCCATGGCAGTGGCTTGACTTTCGTCGTTTGCCTTAGCTTGCTCTGCCTTTTCCACTTGCGCACGCACGAGCTAATCTTCCGGGCCCTATCGCGCTGACTTGGACCAGAGCTAATCCGGGCTCTTCTTGGTCTACCGGCCGGTCAAGCTTTGTCCACTGGATCGTGCATGGCGATAACTTGGCAGTGCATCCCGCGAGCCTTTCCTTCTTTTAAGTTGACGGTGCTGATCGCCGACGAGTTGCCTACTTGTCTTAGCGTTCGGTGTCAACGGCCGACTGGCAACAGGCCTGGTGTGAGCTATGAGAGACTGGCACCTCAACCGATTCAGCAGCTCCTTCATCTTGGCTCGTGACTGTTTCTTGTGAATCACCGCACCTTTCGTACATAAACTGTGGCTGGAATTAACTACGGATTCATCTCTGGGAATCTCCAAGCATTCACTTTACTTGTACCTGTGGACAAGGTAAGAGCATCTCCCGTAGATAATGTAGATCGATGTATAATAACCGTCGCTTTACATTAGTAGATAAGCTAAAAAACTAAGTTCAACAGATGATGTAGATGCAAAAAGCGCTCCAAAATATTTACGTAGCGATGCAAAATTTGCATCAGATGATGCAAATATCACCTGGGATGATATATCCACACAATGCAAAAAAAAAAAAAAAACGGTCACGTGGGTGCATCCTCCTCCGTCGCCGCCGTCCGTACCCCGGGCGATTCCGCCGCCACTGGGAGTCGACCTGCCGCCCGCTGGTCTCTGCGGAAAATAAAATGTGCAGCGGAGATGTGATGCAGACTGGGCCAGATCTTTGAGAACATGCCAACAGATTTTGGGCCAACACCATGTACGTGGGTAGTCTCCAAATTGCTCGTGTTCAGTTTCCCCAAAAAAATTACATAATCTTGCCCAGATTCTTTAGAGGCAACGGACCGGGCCTCCTAGAGGCACTTGCCGCCTGAAGCCTCCTACACATGGGTACTGAGCCATCAATACACGTAATTTTTTTGTTCCGTTTCTTTATGTAAACTCCGGAATTTGTTTTTATTTAAAAAGTAAAATATAGAAATATTATTTTAGTGAATAGTAGCATAATTAATCTCACAGTTTTTAGCCCGAGAAAAATTATTTTATCTAGTTCAGTTTAGTTCAAATAGTTTGCAAAATTACTCCCATGTAGTGATTAAAAAGTTCATGCATTTCAAATTGTTCTTCATGTCGAAAGCTAGATGCTTTTTTTGCGAAACACATTACAGACGTAGACGCTCACACATACGTACATACACTCGCACACCCTACTCCTATGAGCACCTCCGAAAGACTGAGTCAAAGAAACTTCATCCAACGGATCTTGAGATTGACGAAGTCACGCCTCGCGGTGGATGGGAACGCCGCCTCCCACTAAAAAATATTCCGCTTTTAATGAGACACCAAAGTGTCAAACTTGAGATTTGAACTCTAGTGAGCTGGAGGTGCCACTACCCTCCTAATCATCCAATCACAAGTTGGTTCTCAACGAATGCTAGATGCTGATAATGTGTCCCTAGCGCACAGATGGGTGCAAGTGGTGGGGTGCGGCGTTACCATGCAATCCGAGGGAAATCACCATGTGCAGCCCAAGCATTGAGTTTGAGTCGACCACTAACAGAGGTTACGAAACACATATGCATCTCTTTTGAGGTTTTCCGTTTGTTCTTTCTCTCAGAGTTGGTGTAATATCATTTTCAAATGAAGCCAATAGGGACATGAGTAGAGAAAAATTGTCTTTATGGAATCTTTCTTGAGTTAATCATAGTAGCGTGTTGGTGCATTTGGAGCGTTCAAAATGGAATAAGTTATCAGAATATTGACCGGTCATTTGAGCGGTGAGAGCCATGTCTCAAGTGGGAAGACTCCGTGGTTAAGCATAGGGTTAAAGCCACATCTACAAATGTAATTTTCAGGGAAAATTTGACCATTGTTTATATTTTTATGTAGTAAACATTGAAGACACATTTTGATTTTTTTCAGCATTGACATATCTTTTGAGATGATGATTGAAGGTAACTTCAAAAGTCAAATTAACGTGGGGGTTTGATTACTATTTCTTGCTTTGATTTTTATGTTTTCCACTGGTAACTGTTATGCGTGTAGGGGCGGAGGCAGGGACCGAGCAGGTGTCAGCCCCCCCCCCCCCCCCCTCCACCGCCGCTCGAATGGTTCGCCCCCTTAACAAATCTTGACAAGTATTACCCTTAGCTTCCTTCCAATGGCAGTTAATAATCACGTGAATAGTTTTAAGAGGTACCTTAGAGCAAGTACAATAAGATACAATCAGCAGGCTATAAGATTTAAAATAATATAGTTTGCTGAGTTGGATGAGAGAGAAGAAGAGAGAGAAGAGAAGCAGGCTACATGATAATAGGCAGCTGCAACGCGTGCTCCTAGGCATTTTATGAGATTACAAGGTGGGCCATATGCATATAAAGTAGTTCATACTTGTATCTAGCTATTGTACGTGCTGATTAGAAGTATGCTATAGATAACATGGCAAAAACATATAGCCAGCTGCTGACTCTTATATTATTCTTCCTCTTAGTCGTTGTAGTCCTCATGTGTCGAACCGGCCCATTTACCGAAGAATAGGCCATCGTGGCGGCCTGGGACTTGCCCCTTCTTTTGCCTATACCAAGCGTGAGTCTGGCCGCCGCCTGGTATTCTGCTCCTGTGAGGTATGTGGAGCGGTCGGGTGTGACTGAGGTGTGCCGGGAACACAGGTTCGGGCGAGGTGCGCGGTTCTCCGGATGAAAATCTTGCTCGACTTTTGTCGGTGCCGGTGACGATGTCACTGTTGGGTGTCGTTCGCCTTGTTGAAGGCTTCAGGAGATCGTGCACTTCTCCCACTCTTGGTTCTTGTCTTTGGGTGAAAACCTAAATCCGATTGTCGGATTGGCGATGATGGCATCCTCGATGTCGTGACTTTGTTGGAAGCATCGTTTTTTGAGACATAGTACTGATGGGAGCACCTGGGCTGCGGTCAAGCGGTTGGCCGGGCACTATCAATGGTGGATGTTCTTGGAGTTTGTGGTGATCGTGGGGTTGCCCCGTGGTGGCGATAGCAAGAGCACTCTTGACATGCAGACGGCGTCAGATGAGTCCTGTTTTCCGCCATCTCAAGACCGGAGCGGCACATGCCGCCTCCCTTCGGTTATGGCTTCTGTTGCAATGACCGCCGGCGAACAAGCTCGTGGCAAATGTGATCGATGCGACATGATTGGAGTGACTTTGGTGCTGTTGCAATGAAGTCGAAGTCCCCCATCGTAAGCACGATGGATGATGTTCGGTGACGTTGCTTGCCCCGATGGTGTGCTTTTTTGATTGTTTCACTCCTATCCTTCCTGGCGCCCTTTATGTCTAGTGCTCTTGTTGATGTAAAGATTTTCACTCGGTTTTCCTTCAATCCTCTGTACCTTTTTCTTCTAATGCAATGAACACAACAGCTCCTGCTGTTATTAATTTTTTTTTTTTTTTGCATCTCCAGCGTCTGCCGGTGCTCGGCATCCGAACGCACCAGGCGACTTCCGCTAGTCAAGCCTTCCCTCTGGCGCGGTGCGGTTGTGAGGTTGCATGGTTGAGACCATCTTGCTAGGGTTACCCATCCTAGTATCAGCTTGCTTTTCTGATCAATCACTACCGCTTTAGATAACAGCATGCTAGTCTGGTTGCTTTACTAAATGAATGTAATGTTTCTTCATTTTTATTATTATTTGTCTAAGGACGATTTTGTTGTATCCTGCAATAATTTATTTACTAATCCAACGAATTATTGTATCCAGTCCCTACAAAAAGATGTAATGTATCTGATCTCTGACCGTCCCATGAAATTAAATTTTGCGATATATACAGTGATTTTTTTCTCCCTTGTGCGATTAAAAAATGGAAAACGCTTCGGATCCTCCGACCGATCGCTGGCCAGCGATCGGTCGTGCTGGCTCGCTCCACGGCCCTATATGGGCCTTCTTTTTTCGGCCCAAAACTGAAGAGTGTTGTCTTTTTAAAATAAATCTACAGTATTGTGTTCATATTGGTAACAATTAGATAAAAATTTGTTGTAAAATCACACGATCTATTTTGTAAGATTTTTCTAAGTGATATGTTACAAAAAAAAGTGTGTTTCTTAATATGTTGTAAACGCATGACTCTTTTGTTGTAATTATTTGTGATTTTTGGTGTAATTGTTTTAGTCATGGACACCCTTTTTCCATAGAGATGTTGTATATGTTCGTTAGTTTTGTAATAATTGCGTATAAAATTTATAGAGAAAGCATGTCAGAGATGTTGTAATGTTTACTTGGACGTTTGCCATAAATTATTTTGTTGTAATCGCTTATAATTTTTGGTAAAATAGCTGGTGATTTTTGTTGTAATTGGATGTATATAAAATGTATTATTTATAACCAATTTTTCACAATCACGAACACATGTTTTTTTGTTGTTATAGCTTTTGATTTTTTATTGTAATTTATGTCAATTTTTGTTGTAAACCAACCTATAGCAAAACAATTGTTATTTAACTACTTTTTTATAAGACTATTTGTTTACATTTTTGTATTTTTTTTTGTTGTAATAGTACATATATTTTGTAAGCGAGTGAAAGATTTTGTTGCAATACTACATATGAGACTCGGATTAGTCGTAGAGTGGCAGTTTTGTTGTAAATATTAAGAAGGTCAGGCCCAAAAAAACATACCCTTTCGGGTTAACTGGGGCATGTAAGGACTGCGGGTTGAGTTTACAAAAAATAGGGGGCAAAACGAAAAAATTGTATCACGGTTAATTCTGTACGTCGGATTGTGATCGGATGACGCGGAAGACAACCGATTTTTTGCACCAAATCCGTCGTCCGACGCCCAGCGTTACCCTTAAAAAATCCTCCCCCCCACCCCACCCCAATGTCAAATCCTGGCTCCGCCCTTGACTGTGAAGGACATGTCCCCTTTCTTCCTCTTCAAGTTTTTCTCCTTCCCCGATTCCCTTTCACCGGGACCCTAGCTGCGGTAATCACACCGCCTACGACAGTTGCGGCAGCATGGTTCCGAGAGCCCATAGATGAACCACACGTCGTGGTACCTAGCTTGGACATGATTTATCTGTGACTATCAAATAGAGACAATGATGCGCTACCGGCACGAGCGGGGATGCTCCTAGTAGTGTACTACCCGTCTCAGCCTATGACGTTCGAGTAGGTTGGTGCATGAAACTCGTTAAAGAAATATTTCTATAAAGGTTCACCAAAATTGAGAAAATGAAGTTGTACTGCCACACCACATGTGAAAAATCGGTAACTTTGGGGACATACACACAACGCCATGCTGGCTGCATCCCATAATTCTATATATATGTATATACGAGTATGTGTGACAGGCAAGAAACACAGACGATGATATCTATCCACCGGTCCATATGTGAAGCTCGTGGCTTCTGGTAGTATGCATGTCACTGCTAAGTTGCTTCACCATTTGCGAAACGGTTTCTTCTTCCTCAGCTGAAGAGAAAACAAACATTCCATCAGATCATAGAATGAAAAGATAAAACAGTGACAATAAAAACTGGCAATTCGAAGAGAGGGGGTTACGTCGCTGCTGCGGCCGCACTTCTTCTTGCGGCAGTTGGTAGACCTGAGAGGAAGACGCGCATAGCACCTGGTTGTATCGGGAACGAATCAATGCCGGAGAACGAATAACTGAACCGAGCCGCAAAGGAAAAAAAAAACTCAAAATATGTGTAGGCGTATAATACTGCACACGTACTTGCGGCAGACCATCTTCTTCTCGTTGTGGCTGATCGCGAGCTCTCGGAGGCTGGGCTCGATGAACCAGCATTGGCCGCCCCGATGGCCGCCGCGGAGGCCAAGCGCGAGGTGCAGCGTCGACTCCTTGCAGATGCCGTAGTCGGCCAGGGTCCGGCCGTCCTCCTCCTCTAGCTGCCTCCCGGCGAAGACGAGAGACGGTAGCTGATACCCATCGTCGTCGTCGTCCTCGTCAGTGGTGACGATGATTCCTTCCTTCTCCTGGATCTGGGCCTTGACGCTGTCGACGGTGTCGCTGCTCTCGACCTCGAGAGTGAGAGTCTCCCCGGTGACGGTCTTCACGAAGATCTGCATCGTCGTGGGTCTTGACGGTGGCTGTGGACCTGTGGTGGGATGAGTGTAGGGCCGCGCCGTGGAGGCATATATAGCGATCCATCGGTGGAAAAAGAACGCGCCCGCTACGAAACTGAATATACCACGGTAGCGGGAAGTCGGGAATACGTGATCGCCACGGATAGTCAGAGGAGACAGGGGCAGCAGGCCGGAACAAACAATGGAAGGATGGCTGAACCTGAACCGGATGGCGCAGCAGTTGAATCTATGATCGATCCGTGTAGCAGACTAGCAGTATTCAGGAGCTTCCCGTCGCACCTCGTGCTCATCCTTTTGGCCGGGATTCGCCGCCATGGGGCAACGGGTGTGCGGACGCTGGTGCTGTGGCTGGGCAGCATGTCGAGGGAGCTGGGTCGCGTTCTGGGCGCCGTTCCTCCTGCAGCATCTCGGCGTCCAGGACACCATCAGCGCCTACTCCCTCGAGAGCAGCATCTCAGCTTTGTTGTGCAGGTTTTTGCTCCCGGCGTCACGGGAAAGAGTCAAGGTGCCGACGGCACTTGTTTCGAATAGGACAGGCCAGAAAAAGGCCGTTGGTACATGCATGGGCTAACCGTCGACACAAGATTTTCTTTCCGCCAGCCCCCCCCCCCCTGATCGATATCGCCTTTTCAGTTTTGGAAAATATAAAATTAACAGAAATGAATTTCAACCTTTTCTGGTTGCATACGATATCGGAATTTATTTTATATTATATCAAAATAATTGTAGAAAAAAATTACATCCGAATTCACCGGGGCTTACCCGGTTAGCCAATTTTTAGATTCTAAAAATTCCAAAATAAAAATATGAAAACAAGAGGATTTTAGTTTTTGACAAAAAATTCAGGATTTTAATTTTTATTTTTTTTAAAAAAATTAAAATTAATAATTGAAGTGTGCATAAAGATTATTATTACTTAATCATTGATGTTAATTTAAATAATTTTTAAAATTCAAAATTATAAATAGTTGTCATATCACGGTGTAAGGGTTAATATGATCGGTATGGTAATATTATCAACAATGTGTTAATTCTATCTTGGAAGCTCGACCTGAAGAAATGGAGAAGTTAAGCGTGGGTGACTGATACGTTGCAAACGTATTGATGCTCCATGCTTGTTTTACATCGATTTCCATATGTTTTGTCTACACTTCGAGGCACTTTTATGCATTTTCTGGAACTAACCTGTTAACAAGATGCCACAGTGCCAAGTTCCTGTTTTTTGTTGTTTTTATATTTCAGAAAAATTATACATGAAAAATTCTCGGAATTGAACTAAACAAAAGCCGAAGATCTTATTTTTTCGTAACAAAGACGAAGTCCGGATGAGAGACGAAGCGGCACCACAGGGCAGCCACAACACCCCATGGCGCGACCAAGGGTGGGCTCGCGCCATGACATGGTGTGGGACACCCAGGCGGTCACCGATCTCGCCCTTTTGCCTATATAATGCCTTCGACGCAAAAACCCTAAAACAACTAGCCTCCGTCCACGAAAAGTTCCATCGCCGTCGCCATCGTCCAGACAAGTTTTGGGGGTCAGAAGTTCCTGTTCTGGCACCCTGCCGGGACGGGGATTGACCCCTGGAGCCATCTCCATCGACTCCACCGCATCCACTTCGATTCTATGATGGTTCGTGAGTAGTTTCCACCCTGGACTACGGGTTGTCAGCTGTACCTAGTTGGTACTCTCTCCCATGTACTTTAATACAATGATCTCATGAGCTACCTTACATGATTGATCCATCTAATGTAATCGGTGTTGTGTTTGTTGGGATCCGATAAATTGTGGAATTGTGATCAGATTATTCATCATATTATCATACTAATGTTATCTTGATCAAGTAGTTACCTTGATCTCGCATGCTCTCCGGTACTTGTAGTTACCTTGATCAAGTAGTTGTTTGTATCTCCAAGAGGGAGTATTTATGCTCGATAGTGGGTTCATGCCTCTAGTTTTCTGGAAGAGTGACAATAACTTCTAAGATTGTAGATGTGCTGTTGCTACTAAGGAGAAATCAACAATATTTTATCTAAGGATAATTCTATTGTTTACTTTACACATATTACTTAATGTGATAATCTGTTGGTTGCAACTTAATACTGGAAGGGGTTCGGATGATAATCTGAAAGTGGATTATTAGTCATAGATGCAGTTGGATTACGGTCTATGTGTATTATGTTGTAATGCCCAATTAAATACTACTGTAACATTTATCTTATCATAGCATGCATTGTCATGCCCTCATAATTATCAATTGCCCAACTGTAATTTGTTCACCCAACACATGTTATTTGGAGAGTTACCACTAGTGTAGATAGCTGGTAACTCCGGTCTTTCTGTCATCATCATTGCTCTACAGTCAACTATGTACGCACTGGAATATTTTCTGGTGTCATCTCCTGTTGTTGTGTTACTATTGTCATTGCTCTCATATTACTGATTCTTTCACATCACCCCTGTTACTAGTGTTTTTCCAGAAGCAGCTGAATTGACAAATCCGATGTTAAGGCTTATAAGTATACTTTACCTCCACTTGTGTCGAATCAATAAATTTGGGTTTTACTTCCCTCGAAAACTGTTATGATCCCCTATAATTGTGGATCATCAGTGACCAATTGGGAAGTTGGACCATTAGTCCTATTTGACTAAACATTAAGTGTAGTTAGAGTTAAAAATTATCCATGTGAAAGATTAAGAAAATTTGAAAAAAAATGATTTTTTTTTGAAAAAATTGGAGCCAGATTTCCCAAACGGCCGTTAGTTCTATGCCGACGGCTAAGCCATCGGCACAAGTTTCTATGCTGACGGCAAATGGGTCGATGGTGGCCGTCGGCACAGCCTATGCCGACAACCAAATTAGCCCGTGTCGACGGTTTCTGGTCGTCGGCACCTTGACTGGTTCCTGTAGTGCCTCCCTCGACATTTTTGCCACGCATCATCATTTCTTGTACTGTTGCCGTGCTTTCGTCAGTTCTCTCCGCTGTCATGGATTCTTTTTTTTTTCGAGGTTGCTGTCATGGATTCTCATGGTGCTTTTTTTTAGTCTTGCACCCCTCCCGGTTCCATTACTAAGAATGAAAACTATAGTAACATATTCAGAAAGCACTTGATTTCAAAAATAAACTCAAAAAGGAATCTAGAGGATTTGCAACAAGCTTAGAAAGCTAGAAGCATTGCCACCCACGTGAGCTGGGGTAATCTGTTTGGTCATTAGGCAATTTTCAAGTAAATTTAATTTCCAAAGACTAGTAGACTTAACCGGAAAGGTGTTTTAGTTGCGATCAGGACTTGTGGCAGAGGTTTCTGTGTATGGAGTGTTGAGGATTTGCATTATCAGTCTTGGCAAGCGGGGATGGCACGCGGCACACATGGACAATATTTTTGGTGGTGCCTCTCGAGTACTGAGCCGCGATTTTCAGGGTGAAAGTCTAAGGTCTGTCCTTCACTAGTTGTACCTCGTAATGGCCTTGCTGAAGGCATTGTTTTAAGAACTCGGTCTTATTCTAGGATGGAAGCTCAAGACCCTTGATTGGGCGATGACAACACTTGTGCATTGTTTCTTTCTTGGAGGCGTCTTTTTGGAGAACCTCTTTTGCGGTTTGTGTGTTTTATATTTGGTGGTTTTTAGAGAATTGTTGTTGCAAGTGTTTCATCACTGCAATAGAGTCTTTGTTTTTATTTCTCTCTTTTTATTTTGTTCTTGGATGTGTGCATCCTTGATGTCTTTCGATATCTTGTTGGCGCAGGAGGTAATTGGTATCTTAGCGATATTATTAATTTATTATACGCTATTTATTGAAAATATATACATTAGACTAAGCTCATCTAGTATATATGAAACTATGAAATAATTATAGTGCAAGGTAAAAACATGAGAATCATGTGCATCGTGACAGAGTAGGTCGCCACCGCAACATCACCATGGATGTTGTTATTGTCCCCATGGTGTTGTTGAAGTCGCCGGATCTTTCGAGGAAGTAAGCCAACGAGGAACTAGGCGGACAGAGGTGAGCAGTCATGTGAGATTCTCTCCAAAAACCAGATTTCCTGTATCTCAATGCAGGATCTCAATGGATGGGGTTTCAAACTCATGCACGTCGGGCAGGCCATGCACATGGTCGCCAGGACGGGAACGACTAGAGAGCAGTGGAACAAAAAAACTCACCGACAGACACATGGGTGAGATCTGGTTACGTTGGATCCGTTCTGTCTCTTCTAGGTATAGCCTTGAATGAAGATGCATGCGGATGACCAAGCGGTCCCATGTTGGAAGACATGGACACACTTCGAGCATGCACACACGTCGATATGTACGGGGAAAAAATTCAAGAAAAAATATAGTCTTCCACAAAACTGGTTTTTAATTCAAGTCACGAGACACAGACACATGTTGCGATGCTTGGCGCGGCGTGACAAGACGGGGCAGCGAAGTACTGCATGTGAAATCCTTTTCTCACTCACTTAGTGGAGTGGGAAGAGTTCACCTTATAAACTACTCCAACTCTCTCAACTATTAATATAGCATTGAACTTATGCCCTAATGTGTTCCCAAGCTACCATTGATGATGGGCCTTGAGATTTTAAAAATCATAGGCTATATAGGCTGTTCACATAGGTCACAATCCATATAAATATAACAATCACCCACCATATCTCATAGGCACGTTAGATAGTGTCATTTGTACATACATACATTTCAGTGAAGACTATTAAGTTGAAGTTCTACCTACAAAAGGAGCTACATTTGACTATAACTGAACACTAGGACTTGAATTGTTAGTCGTGTGTTAGCAAGTTACAATCAATCTTGCCATCGATATTAGGTTGTCATAGGCCTTCCCTCATGTGAAGCTTATAAGTCATACTCTTTGGCCTTTCATTAGCTTTGAAGAGATGAAGGAGATATGCCCTAGAGGCAATAATAAAGTGGTTATTATTTATATCTTTATGTTTATGATAAATGTTTATATATCATGCTATAATTGTATTAACCGAAACATTAGTACATGTGTGATATGTAGACAAACAAGAAGTCCCTAGTATGCCTCTTAAACTAGCTTGTTGATTAATGGATGATTAGTTTCATAATCATGAACATTGGATGTTATTAATAACAAGGTTATGTCATTGTATGAATGATATAATGGACACACCCAATTAAGCGTAGCATAAGATCTCGTCATTAAGTTATTTGCTATAAGCTTTCGATACATAGTTACCTAGTCCTTATGACCATGAGATCATGTAAATCACTTATACCGGAAAGGTACTTTGATTACACCAAACACCACTGCGTAAATGGGTGGTTATAAAGGTGGGATTAAGTATCCGGAAAGTATGAGTTGAGGCATATGGATCAACAGTGGGATTTGTCCATCCCGATGACGGATAGATATACTCTGGGCCCTCTCGGTGGAATGTCGTCTAATATCTTGCAAGCATATGAATGAGTTCATAAGAGACCACATACCACGGTACGAGTAAAGAGTACTTGTCAGGAGACGAGGTTGAACAAGGTATAGAGTGATACCGAAGATCAAACCTCGGACAAGTAAAATATCGCGAGACAAAGGGAATTGGTATTGTATGTGAATGGTTCATTCGATCACTAAAGTCATCGTTGAATATGTGGGAGCCATTATGGATCTCCAGATCCCGCTATTGGTTATTGGTCGGAGTAAGTACTCAACCATGTCTGCATAGTTCACGAACCGTAGGGTGACACACTTAAAGTTGGATGTTGAAATGGTAGTACTTGAATATGGAATGGAGTTCGAATATTTGTTCGGAGTCCCGGATGAGATCCCGGACATCACGAGGAGTTCCGGAATGGTCCGGAGAATAAGATTCATATATAGGATGTCATTTTATGTGAATTAAAATGTCGCGGAAGGTTCTATGGAAGGTTCTAGAAGGTTCTAGAAAAGTCCGGAAGAAACCACCAAGGAAGGTGGAGTCCACATGGGACTCCACCTCCATGGCCGGCCAACCCTAGTGGGGGAGGAGTCCCAAGTGGACTCCCCCTTAGGGGGCCGGCCACCACCCCATATGGGAGGTGGAACTCCCACCTTTGGTGGGAGTCCTAGCTTGGCTAGGTTTCCCCCTCTTATGGAAGGTTTTTGGTTCGGGTCTTATTCGAAGACTTGGACACCAACACTTGGGGATCCACCTATATAATGAGGGGCCAAGGGAGGGGGCCGGCCACCCCAAGACCACAAGCTGGCCGCCCCTCTTGAAGTGGCCGGCCACCCCCTCCCAAACCCTAGCCGCCCCCTCTCCTCCATATCTCCCGCGTAGCTTAGCGAAGCTCCGCCGGACTTCTCCACCGCCACCGACACCACGCCGTTGTGCTGTCGAATTCAAGAGGAGCTACTACTTCCGCTGCCCGCTGGAACGGGAGGTGGACGTCGTCTTCATCAACAACCGAACGTGTGACCGAGTACGGAGGTGCTGCCCGTTCGTGGCGCCGGAACCGATCGTGATTAAGATCTTCTACGCGCTTTTGCAAGCGGCAAGTGATCGTCTACCGTAGCAACAAGAGCCTCCTCTTGTAGGCTTTGAAATCTCTTCAAGGGTGAGACTCGATACCCCCTCGTTGCTACCGTCTTCTAGATTGCATCTTGGCTTGGATTGCGTGTTCGCGGTAGGAAATTTTTTGTTTTCTATGCAACGTTATCCTACAGTGGTATCAGAGCCGTGTCTATGCATAGATGGTTGCACGAGTAGAACACAATGGTTTGTGGGCGTTGATGCTCTTGTTATCTTTAGTTTGAGTACTTTGCATCTTTGTGGCATAGTGGGATGAAGCGGCTCGGACTAATTTTACATGACCGCGTTCATGAGACTTGTTCCTCGTTCGACATGCAACTTGTATTGCATAAGAGGCTTTGCGGGTGTCTGTCTCTCCTACTATAGTGAAGATTCAATTTACTCTTCTATTGAAAACATTAGTATCAACGTTGTGGTTCATGTTCGTAGGTAGATTAGATCTCTCTCGAAAACCCTAAACCACGTAAAATATGCAAACCAAATTAGAGACGTCTAACTTGTTTTTGCAGGGTTTGGTGATGTGATATGGCCATAATGTGATGATGAATATGTATGAGATGATCATTATTGTATTGTGGCAACCGGCAGGAGCCTTATGGTTGTCTTTAAATTTCATGTTGAGTAGTATTTCAAAGTAGTTGTAATAGTTGCTACATGGAGGACAATCATGAAGACGGCGCCATTGACCTTGACGCTACGCCGACGATGATGGAGATCATGCCCGAAGATGATGGAGATCATGTCCGTGCTTTGGAGATGAAGATCAAAGGCACAAAGACAAAAGGGCCATATCATATCACATATGAACTGCATGTGATGTTAATCCTTTTATGCATCTTATTTTGCTTAGATCGCGACGGTAGCATTATAAGATGATCCCTCACTAAAATCTCAAGATAATAAAGTGTTCATCCTTAGTAGCACCGTTACCAAGTCTTGTCGTTTCGAAGCATCTCGTGATGATCGGGTGTGATAGATTCAATAAGTACATACAACGGGTGCAAGACAGTTTTGCACATGCGGATACTAAGGTGGCCTTGACGAGCCTAGCATGTACAGACATGGTCTCGGAACACGTGATACCGAAAGGTAGAGCATGAATCATATGGTTGATATGATGAACACTTTGAGTGTTCGCCATTGAAATCACACCTTTTCTCGTGATGATCGGGTTTAGGTGCGGTGGATTTGGTTCGTGTGATCACTAAGACAATGCGAGGGATATTGTTTTGAGTGGGAGTTCACCTAGATTTTTAATTATGTTGAATTAAAATTTGAACTCAATTTGTCATAAACTTAGTCTAAACTATTGCAAATATATGTTGTAGAGATGGCGTCCTCAATCAATTTTAATCAGTTCCTAGAGAAAGAGAAACTTAAGAGCAACGGTGGCAACTTCACCGACTGGTTCCGTCTTGTGAGGATCTTCCTCTCTGGCGGAAATCTGCAATTTGTGCTTGATGCACCGCTAGGTGACCCTCCTGCAGAAACTGAAACCGATGAAGTAAAAGTTGTTTACGCGACTCGGAAAACTCGATACTCTCAAGTTCAGTGTGCCATCCTGTGCAGTCTGGAATCCGATCTTCAAAAACATTTTGAGCACCACGATCCTCATGAGTTGATGAATGAGCTGAAAGCTATATTCGAGACTCATGCGGCCGTGGAATGCTATGAAGCATCGAAACATTTCTTCAGCTGCATGATGGAAGAAGGCAGCTCCGTTAGTGAGCACATGCTCGCCATGACCGGGCATGCGAAGAAACTCAGTGACTTGGGAATAGTGATTCCTAACAGACTGGGGATTAATCGTGTCCTTCAATCACTGCCACCAAGTTACAAGAACTTCGTGATGAACTACAATATGCAGAACATGAACAAGGAGTTACCTGAACTCTTTGGCATGCTAAAAGCTGCTGAGATTGAGATCAAGAAAGAGCACCAAGTGTTGATGGTCAACAAGACCACCAGTTTCAAGAAACAGGGCAAGTCTAAGGGAAAATTCAAGAAGGGTGGCAAGAAAGCTGCCACGCCTCCTATGAAACCTAAGAACGGCCCTAAGCACGATCTTGAGTGCTATTACTGCAAGGAGAAGGGACACTGGAAGCGTAATTGCTCCAAGTATCTGGCTGATCTGAAGAGCGGCCTTGTCAAGAAGAAGAAAGAAGGTATATCTGATATACATGTTATAGATGTTCATTTCACTGGTTCTCGTTCTAGTACCTGGGTATTTGATACTGGTTCGGTTGCTCATATTTGTAACTCAAAATAGGAACTAAAGAATAAACGACAACTGCTGAAAGATGAAGTGACGATGCGCGTTGGAAACGGATCCAAGGTCAATGTGATCGCAGTCGGCACACTTCCTCTACATCTACCTTCGGGATTAGTTTTAAGCCTAAATAATTGCTATTATGTACCTGCGTTGAGCATGAACATTATATCTGGATCTTGTTTAATGCAAGACGGTTATTCATTCAAGTCTGAGAATAATGGTTGTTCTATTTTTATGAATAATATCTTTTATGGTCGAGCACCACAAAAGAATGGCTTATTTCGTTAGATCTCGATAGTAGTGATACGCATATACATAACATTGATGCTAAGCGAATTAAATTGAATGATAATTCTACTTATATGTGGTAATCGCTGCCTTGGTCATATTGGAGTGAAACGCATGAAGAAACTCCATACTGATGGATTACTTGAATCACTTGACTTTGAGTCACTTGATAGATGCGAAGCATGTCTAATGGGAAAAATGACAAAGACTCCATTTTCTGGTATGATGGAGCGAGCTACTGACTTATTGGAAATCATACATACCGATGTATGTGGACCAATGAGCGTAGCATCGCGCGGTGGTTATCGTTATGTTCTAACCTTCACAGATGATCTGAGTAGATATGGGTATATCTATTTCATGAAACATAAATCCGAAACTTTCGAGAAGTTTAAGGAATTTCAAAGTGAAGTAGAAAATCAACGTAACAAGAAGATTAAATTTCTACGATCTGATCGTGGAGGTGAATATCTGAGTTATGAGTTTGGCATGCATTTAAAGAAATGCGGAATACTTTCACAATTGACACCGCCGGGAACACCTCAACGTAACGGTGTGTCCGAACGTCGTAATCGAACTCTCTTAGATATGGTTCGTAGTATGATGTCTCTTACTGATTTGCCGTTATCATTTTGGAGTTATGCATTAGAGACAGCCGCATTCACTTTAAATAGAGCACCATCAAAATCCGTAGAAACGACACCGTATGAATTATGGTTTAATAAGAAACCTAAGCTGTCGTTCCTGAAAGTTTGGGGTTGCGAAGCCTATGTAAAGAAGTTACAACCGGACAAGCTAGAACCCAAAACGGAGAAATGCGTCTTCATAGGATACCCTAAGGAAACTATAGAGTACACTTTCTATCACAGATCCGAAGGCAAAATCTTTGTTGCTAAGAATGGAACCTTTCTTGAGAAAGAATTTCTCACTAAAGAAGTGACTGGAAGAAAAGTAGAACTCGATGAGATTGATGAATCTATACTCGTTGATCAGAGTAGCGCAGTACCGGAAGTTGTACATGTACCGCCTACACCGGCAACAGAGGAAGCTAATGATAATGATCATGAAACTTCGAACGAGGAAACTACTGAACCTCGCAGATCGACAAGGGAACGTACCACTCCTGATTGGTATGATCCTTGTCTAAATATCATGATTGTGGATAACAATGATGAGGACCCTGCGACGTATGAAGAAGCGATGATGAGCCCAGATTCCAACAAATGGCAAGAAGCCATGAAATCCGAAATGGGATCCATGTATGATAACAAAGTATGGACTTTGGTAGACTTACCTGATAGCCGAAAGGCTGTCGAAAATAAATGGATCTTCAAGAGAAAAACAAATGCTGATGATAATATTACTGTCTATAAAGCTCGACTTGTCGCAAAGGGTTTCCGACAAATTCAAGGAGTTGACTACGATGAGACATTCTCACCTGTAGCGAAGCTAAAATCTGTGAGGATTTTGTTAGCAATAGCTGCATTTTTCGATTATGAGATTTGGCAGATGGATGTCAAAACGGCATTCCTTAATGGAGACATTGAGGAAGAGTTGTATATGGTACAACCCAAAGGTTTTGTTGATCCTAAAAATGCTGACAAAGTATGCAAACTTCAGCGTTCAATCTATGGACTGAAGCAAGCATCAAGAAGTTGGAACCGACGCTTTGATAAGGTGATCAAAGACTTCAGGTTTATACAGTGTCATGGAGAGGCCTGTATTTACAAGAAAGTGAGTGGGAGCTCTGTAGCATTCCTGATATTATATGTAGATGACATATTATTGATCGGGAATGATATAGAACTATTAAGCAGTGTTAAAGGTTATTTGAATAATAGTTTTTCAATGAAAGACCTTGGTGAAGCATCGTATATATTAGGCATCAAGATTTATAGAGATAGATCAAGACGCCTAATAGGGCTATCACAGAGTACATATCTGGACAAGATTCTAAAGAAGTTTAGAATGGACGAAAGTAAGAAAGGGTTCTTACCTATGTTACTGTGCAAGGTATTGAGTAAGACTCAAGGACCGGCTACGGCAGAAGAAAGAGAAAGGATGAGTAATATCCCCTATGCCTCGGTAGTAGGATCTATCATGTATGCCATGCTATGTACTAGACCGGATATAGCACATGCTGTTAGTTTGACTAGCAGATATCAAAGTGATCCAGGAATGGAACATCGGACAAGGTCAAGAATATCCTGAAGTACTTGAAAAGAACTAAGGATATGTTTCTTTGTTATGGAGGTGACCAAGAGCTCGTTGTAAACGGTTACACCGATGCAAGTTGGAACACTGATCCTGATGACTCTAAGTCACAATCTGGGTACGTGTTTATATTGAATGGTGCTGCAAGCTGGGCAAGCTCGACGCAGTGCACGTTGGAGAAGTCTTCAAGAGAATCAGAGTACATAGCGGCTTCTGAGGCTTCATCAGAAGCGGTATGGATGAAGAGGTTCATTGTAGAGCTCGGTGTGGTTCCTAGTGCATTGGACCCATTAATCATTTACTGTGATAACATGGGTGCCATCGCCAATGCACAAGAGCCAAGGTCACACAAGAGGCTGAAGCATATCAAGCTGCGTTACCACTCGATTCGCGAGTACATCAAAGATGGAGAAGTAAAGATTTGCAAAGTACACACTGATCTGAATGTAGCAGATCCGTTGACTAAAGCTCTCCCTAGGGCAAAGCATGACCAACACCAGAATGCCATGGGTGTTAGGTATATTACAATGTAATCTAGATTATTGACTCTAGTGCAAGTGGGAGACTGAAGGAGATATGCCCTAGAGGCAATAATAAAGTGGTTATTATTTATATCTTTATGTTTATGATAAATGTTTATATATCATGCTATAATTGTATTAACCGAAACATTAGTACATGTGTGATATGTAGACAAACAAGAAGTCCCTAGTATGCCTCTTAAACTAGCTTGTTGATTAATGGATGATTAGTTTCATAATCATGAACATTGGATGTTATTAATAACAAGGTTATGTCATTGTATGAATGATATAATGGACACACCCAATTAAGCGTAGCATAAGATCTCGTCATTAAGTTATTTGCTATAAGCTTTCGATACATAGTTACCTAGTCCTTATGACCATGAGATCATGTAAATCACTTATACCGGAAAGGTACTTTGATTACACCAAACACCACTGCGTAAATGGGTGGTTATAAAGGTGGGATTAAGTATCCGGAAAGTATGAGTTGAGGCATATGGATCAACAGTGGGATTTGTCCATCCCGATGACGGATAGATATACTCTGGGCCCTCTCGGTGGAATGTCGTCTAATGTCTTGCAAGCATATGAATGAGTTCATAAGAGACCACATACCACGGTACGAGTAAAGAGTACTTGTCAGGAGACGAGGTTGAACAAGGTATAGAGTGATACCGAAGATCAAACCTCGGACAAGTAAAATATCGCGAGACAAAGGGAATTGGTATTGTATGTGAATTGTTCATTCGATCACTAAAGTCATCGTTGAATATGTGGGAGCCATTATGGATCTCCAGATCCCGCTATTGGTTATTGGTCGGAGTAAGTACTCAACCATGTCTGCATAGTTCATGAACCGTAGGGTGACACACTTAAAGTTGGATGTTGAAATGGTAGTACTTGAATATGGAATGGAGTTCAAATATTTGTTCGGAGTCCCGGATGAGATCTCGGACATCACGAGGAGTTCCGGAATGGTCCGGAGAATAAGATTCATATATAGGATGTCATTTTATGTGAATTAAAATGTCGCGGAAGGTTCTATGGAAGGTTCTAGAAGGTTCTAGAAAAGTCCGGAAGAAACCACCAAGGAAGGTGGAGTCCACATGGGACTCCACCTCCATGGCCGGCCAACCCTAGTGGGGGAGGAGTCCCAAGTGGACTCCCCCTTAGGGGGGCGGCCACCCCCCATATGGGAGGTGGAACTCCCACCTTTGGTGGGAGTCCTAGCTTGGCTAGGTTTCCCCCTCTTATGGAAGGTTTTTGGTTCGGGTCTTATTCGAAGACTTGGACACCAACACTTGGGGATCCACCTATATAATGAGGGGCCAAGGGAGGGGGCCGGCCACCCCAATACCACAAGCTGGCCGCCCCTCTTGAAGTGGCCGGCCACCCCCTCCCAAACCCTAGCCGCCCCCTCTCCTCCATATCTCCCGCGTAGCTTAGCGAAGCTCCGCCGGACTTCTCCACCGCCACCGACACCACGCCGTCGTGCTGTCAGATTCAAGAGGAGCTACTACTTCCGCTGCCCGCTGGAACGGGAGGTGGACGTCATCTTCATCAACAACCGAACGTGTGACTGAGTACGGAGGTGCTGCCCGTTTGTGGCGCCGGAACCGATCGTGATTAAGATCTTCTACGCGCTTTTGCAAGCGGCAAGTGATCGTCTACCGCAGCAACAAGAGCCTCCTCTTGTAGGCTTTGGAATCTCTTCAAGGGTGAGACTCGATACCCCCTCGTTGCTACCGTCTTCTAGATTGCATCTTGGCTTGGATTGCGTGTTCGCGGTAGGAAAATTTTTGTTTTCTATGCAACGTTATCCTACAAGAGATTCATCCAAATCTTACGCATTGTGAACCGCAATGTCACTCTTCTAGGTTTGTTCTTTAAAGATCATCATGTAGGACAACGTCTTCGCTCATACAGAGCCGTCGCGTAGAACACATTAAAATATAATCAACCTGCCTTACAATATCTATGTGAGAATTGCATCTGCAGAGGAGTGGAAGTGTTACATATTTCTCTCTACACAACAGTTTCATTTTGTTTTCCTAGGTCTTACTTCACGGGATCTTTGATCACATAGGTTGGGTTACCCTCTCGGGAACTCACGTGGGTCTCAACCCCATTTCCATCGATGCAATATCTATCATATTTTTTGACAATACTTTTGTGAAAGGATCTGCTAGATTCTTTGTCGTTTAGATATAATCCGACCCTATAATTTCAGAGGTTTTAAATTTTGGGGCCCCTGTCTAGAAGGATATGACAATTGGACACACTGTCTAGAAGGTTCTGACAATTGCAACTATTTATGTAGAATAGTCGAAATACTGGACATGTCAAATACCACTGTAAATAGAAAATAAGTAGAGTGAAAATAGCTAAGGCCTAGTAATTAGAAGGCTGAAATATTGGGCTTGAACCACGTAGCCAACAATAAATTAAGGCTAGAACTAAGGGGCTCGGCCCATGTAGACCATCGAAATGGACTGGCTGATGTTGATTCCTGACGACTTGATTTCATCACAGTTTCACATTTTGGATTGGCGACGTAGGATGAGATGTGGCATGGCCAGATCACCAGTGACGATATTAGATCGTCATAGAATTTATGGTGATACAATATCGTATTTGAGATAAAAGGTATGGTAGTTGATTATGCCCTGTTTTTGACGATCTAGTTTTCATCACAAAATTGTCACAATAGTGACAAAAACGGAGGGTCATAAGTCAACAAAATTGTTGTAATATGAGTCTTCTCTTGACATGTTTTGAACTCTACATGTTATTCTTAGAACCGCTCAATTTAATATTCATAGCTTAGTTGTCACAGTTTATGAGGATAGTCGGTATTGCTTTTTAACCATAAGCAACTCCGTCAAGATTTCATGAAGCCACTCCACTTCAACGCTCGCAATATGTAATATTAGGAGTTCTCCTTCCTTTGTTGATATCATAAGATGGGTTGCTTGCAAAACTTCCATGAATAGTGCCACCACCAAGAGTGAATACATATCCACTTGTACCCTTCATCTCATCGGCATCTGAAATCCAATTTGAATCACTATACCATTTAAGTACTCTTGGATACTGTCGTTGTCTATTCGACGGCAACCCGGAGGATGGATCCTCACGAGGGGGAGAAGAAGTAGGGGCCATCGGGCGAGAGTCCTCGGTACGTTGGTACGCGATTTACCCAGATTTGGAACACCTGCACCATAACAGGGCCTACTGCTGCTTGTCTGAAATTATCCGGGCACTTTTGCGTTGTTACAATGAGTTGTGGTTGTGCCTCTAGGGCTCCCGTTGTCCGGCTTATAAAGGCGCCAAGATCTAGTGTTTACACGGAGAGTCCTAGCCGGAATACAAGATGCCTAACTACGGAATATTACATTGCCGTGCACATCAAGGATCCACCTTTCCTTATACGTCGTATTGGATCCGCATACTTCATGGGCCTTCTCAGATCCGACTACCTGCATAGGTCGGTTGAGATCCGGCTCCTGTTCCTGGGTTGGACTTCATCCATCTTCTATCAACAGCAACTGGGCCGCTGAAAGTGCATAGAGCCCCCATGTGTGGTTTTGGTAATTAATGACAATTCCTATGAACTAATGGTTGCATTGAGTTATATGTGTAGGAGTTGTCCATAAGGAAATGCTTGAACGATTAGTTGGCGTCAAGGTTGCAATACGTAGAAATGATGTGCAAGTTCAAGATGAGTCAACTTGAGAAGCTCACATGCTTGAAGCTTGCCATTCATATGTGCTCATGGATATGTGAAGATTCACCGAAGAAGAAGCTCTCCTATAGTGTATTACGGGGGATCAATCCGCAAGACATCAAGCAAGCACAATCAAGAACAGCGTTCCATTCTTGTTGCGGTCAAGATCATCATCATCGATCTAAAGTGGAATGCGCAAGGTTAAGGTTTGCTCTTGATAGGGTTTCTTCTTACCGGTCGCGTGGTTTAGTTGGGAGACCGGTTTATAGGCTAAGTGTTGTACTATCAAGGGGCTCTCGAGTGAGTAACTCGATCATATCATTCGGAGTGCGGTCAAACCTTTGCATCCTTGCATCATCTTTCTTGGTTGTTATTTGTATCTTATCCATGTGGTGTTTTAGAGCTTGTGTTTATTTTCATGACAAACTCTAGTTCATTGAAAACGGATTTCGCGTATATCACTTGTTGCGTTTTCGAGTTGCGTGGTTTTCTCGATTTCTTGTATTGAGGGGTTGCCCCTCTAAAATTCTTATAAAATCACCCCCACTAGTTTTCATATTTTCAACAAAATTGGTTTCGTCTCATTTGGATTTTCCAATCTCAAGTTATTTGCATTTGAAGTTTAAGTTTAAAAAGAAAAAGAAAAAGAAAAAGGGAGAACGTTTTTTTTTCCGGAACCTCCGCCCGCGCTACCGCCCACCTAGCCCAGCTCCCAGTAACCCCCTGGCCTCCTAAATCCTTTTTCCGGTACCTAAACCGGTACCACGCCCGGTGGTACCGGCCAGCCCAGGCCGGAGGTACTGGCCGACCCAGGCCGGAGGTACCGGCCTCCACCTGCACGTGGCCTGGACTACATCTGGGCATGGGCAGCCCGGCCCGGATGGCCCAGCCCGACCCAGCCTGAAAATCCCGGGCTGGGCCGGGTCGGGCTTGCACTTCGGGCTAGGCTCGGGCCTAAAATCTGAGCCCGAACGTCGGGTCGGGCCGGGCTCGGGCCTTCATTTTCGCGCATTTTAGCCTGGTCGGGCCGGGCTTCTCGGGCTGGTCCGGGCTTTTTGCTCATTCGGGCCGGGTTCGAGCTTAAATTACAGGCCTGACGGTCGGGCCAGGCCGGGCTCGGGCCTGACTTTTTACCCGCGGGCTTTTTAAAGCCCGGCCTGAAGCCCAGCCCGGCCCGAACTTTGCCCAGGTGTGGCCTGGACACACAGCCAGAGCGTGCCCCACGCTGGGCCCCGCCCACGTGGCCAGCCCAGCCACCAAGCCGCCCCGCGCACGCCGCTCGCTCACCTTGTTGGAGATATTCCCAAGAGGCAATAATAAAGTGGTTATTATATATCTTTGTGTTTATGATAATTGTTTGCATACCATGCTATAATTGCATTAACCGAAACATTGATACATGTGTTGACGTGGGCATTACCCTTCGGGTAACTATTATTGCCCTATCCTGTACGGCCCAACTGGAGGCCCATGAAGACACCCGATGGCAAGGTGGGCCACTTCGGCGGTGCCGAAGAAGATTCCTTGAAGGACAAGACGAAGAGGAACTGAACGAGGAAAGTTTAGATCTAGGGCTTTTGTAACCTAGTCGTACCCGGACAGATCTCTTGAGACCTAGCCCCCTATATAAGGGCCAGGACAGGGGCTGCCGAGGGACACAATCAATCTTAGCAACTTTAGCCACCGCAAGTCTAGAGCTAGGTCCACGTAGCACTTAGCCTCTCGACGAAACCACAGCCGAAACCTTCGGCACCCCATTGTAACCCGATATTTTCATAATCAAGATTAGACAGGCAGGACATAAGGGTTTTACCTCATCGAGGGCCCCGAACCTAGGTAAATCGCTCTCCCCGCTTGTCTGTTAACCGATGTCTCGTGCCAGCCTAAAGGATTCCATCAACCCTAAGCCCCAATCGGAGGGCATTGCCGAGGAGTACCCTCGACAATTGGCGCCATCTGTGGGAACCCTGTTGGCACAAGATCGGTCATCGGCAGATCCAGCTATGTCATCGGCAGCTTCGTCGATGCCATCATCATCGCCAGTCGTAGGGAGTCCGATCCGATTCGGCTCCTACGAGTTCACCCCACACAGCAGCTCTTCTCGCTCAACTTTCTGGATGTACAAGGAAACATGGAGATGACGTTCGGGAGTGTTCACTACAACGTCAACGCGGAAGGAGTCTTACGTCTGCTGGAGCCGCTCGCCCCCAGATCAGCAAGGAAATCGCCTTCATCGGATGCAGGGCCGATCGTGTCATCATCAGTTGACCTTTCGGCAGGTTTGACGGACTCGACGAATTCTACGCCGTCGTCGACCCCTCGGTCGACGTCCTCAATGTCGGTTGGATCCGATAACCCCGCGCCATCAGAGATGACCTCGTACTACTGCCTAAACTGCGACACCATGCACGGGTTGGGTTAGAGTGACACACTGTTCATCTGCAGTGCCCAGTATTCATCGGGAGAGGACTGTGTCGACAGCGTCGTCAAGAAGGTCACCTGGAAAGCGGCGCACCACCAAGTTTATGCTGCCAATAACACAGGAAACGCAAGGAATCGGGGAGATGGAGATCACACCCCTCGTTCCAGCAGACGACGAAGCTTTGAAAATAGTGCCAGTAACAACAATAGCGATTACACCATCGCGGAGGAAGAGTGGGCAGCAGCCAGGGCGGCCGTGCTTAATAACACATCGCTCCCCGTTGGAACTTCGGTTGGAACCCTTAATGCCTATCGCTCTATATTGGAGAAAAATCGGGAGTGGCTATCAAAAGAGCAAGCCACCCTCGAGAAACGTTTATTCGCTGCAGAACAATCTAGCGAGCGACGAAGGGGCTCGCGAGGAAGTGCTTCCCGAAGTAGTCAAGGTGTGGGGAAGCACCGATCAAGGTTATCCAGGCTGTCAGAAGACGATGCTAGGGAAATAACTTCAAACCTGTCCAATTCCTTCATGACCACGGACACTGCGGGTATGCTAAGGCCAAAAACCGTCGAGGGAGCAACTGCCAACCTCGCGGCGTACCTCATCAACCAACGACCCGAAGGTTCTATGGCTCAAGCTCACTGGGGCGGCTTAGAGAGCCTCACAATCTTGGGAGACAATCTGGTCCCACGGAAGGAAAAGACCACACTCCAGGCCAGCGGTTCAAAGCATCGCTCAAGGGATGCTCGAGATGAAATCACCCAGAGTATAATCGATAAAGCCAGGCGATGACGCACCGCTAGGGAAGAGTACGATAGCGATGCCTCAGATGAAAGCCAAGAGTACGACGGCGAGTTGAGGGGAGCTAACTGCTTGAGCTACAAAATCCGTGAGACGATGCCGCCCAAAAAATTCAAACCTACCCCCACTGACGCTGCTAAGTACGATGGACAGCAGGAGCCGAGGTCATGGATAGATGATTATCTGCAGACTGTGATCCTACACAAAGGAAATCAGATAGCAGCAATGCAGTGCTTGCAGCTTTACCTAAAAGATTCGGCACGAGCTTGGTTGAGAGGCCTGCCGATGGGTTCCATAAAATCGTGGGATGACCTAGTGGACGCTTTCGTCGTGAATTTCCAAGAAACATACAAGAGGCATGTCGGGATCGAAGAATTACGGCATTGCCAGCAGAAGCAGAAGGAGTCGATGCGCGCATACATCGGAAGATTCACCAAACTCCTGAACGCTGCCGAAGATGTTTCCGTCGACAGAGCAATCGATGCCTTCAGCGATGGCATCCGACGTGAAACCTACATAGAGGAACTTGGGCGCAAGAAGCCGAAGACCATAACCAAGTTAATGGAAATCGCCAACAGCTGGGCTGATGGCGAAGACAACGTACGAAGACCACGACAACGCAGTGACGATGAAGATGACGATCAGCCGAAGCACGATTCGGGTGGACGAAGGGATCGCCGCAAGAAAAGAAAAGACCGCAGTTACGACGACAGCAACCTGGTAGCCACGGGATATACCGATCGGCAGGACGATCGGTACGATGACAGGCGAGACGATCGACAGGACGGCAACCGGAGCAACTCTGGAAACCGTAGCAACTACAAACCACGGCCGCAGAGTACCCCCGAGTTACCCTTTGCTGAGTAGATAAACGCTCCTTGCTATTTGCACGCGTACATCGATTCTAAAGACAACAAGAAAAAGTCAAGTCACCTGCTCAGAGATTGTCGACATTTCATCGAGATGTAGAAGCTCATTCAGCAGCAGCAGCAGCCAACACCACCGCTGCCTCCACCTCAGCACCAGGTCCAGCAAGTTCAGCCTCACAACCCCAACGAGTCCTTTCCGCCACCACGTGGGCAGATGAGCATGATCCACAGGACCGGTGTTTCGAGAAGGGAGATGAAGAAGCTCACCCAAGAGATCAATCTGGCAGAGAGCATTATGGCCAATATTCCTGAATATATCGAATGGTCATCTCAGAGCATTATGTTCAGCAGAGCGGATCACCCGATGACAATCTCAAAACCAGGGAACACTGCCTTAGTAGTTGAGGCGCAAATCGGAGGGTTCAAGATGAGCAAAGTTTTCATGGACGGTGGAAGCGGATTAAACCTGATATTCGTTGACACAATCAAAAGAATGGGGATCACTATGAGGATGCTAGAGGAAACAGACACCTGTTTCCATGGAATTCTCCCCACTTCACTGGCGTACTCTCTTGGCAAAGTTTACTTGAACGTTGTCTTCGGCAAACCCGACAACTTTAGGAAGGAAAAGATCGAGTTTGAAGTCGTAAACTGGAAATCGCAGTACCACGCTATACTCGGAAGATCAGCTTATGCCAAGTTCATGGTTGTGCCACATTACGCATACCTCAAGCTGAAAATGCCTGGGAACAATGGGACAAACATCACAGTCTATGGAGGTTTCTCACGCTCGGATAATTGTGATCGCGAGTTTCAGAGGATCGCTGCAAAGTTTGGGCTAAGGCAGGAAGTTATCGATCTCCCCTCAAAATCATCGGCACACGATAATGAGGAAGATCAACGCGTCAGGAAGATGAAGAAGAAGCCAGCCGATCTTGCTTTAGAAGCTCCAACAGTGAAAACTTCGGCAGCTGATGGCATGGCAGTCATAGAAGAAGACAAAACCCTGGTAATCACCGCTAGGACTCCTGGTACAACCAATGACGCTTCCAAAACCGCTGACGCGATGGGCAAGCTCGAAGATAAGAAGAACCCTCCTCTTGCTTAAAAGGACGGATAGCATTTAGTTTTTTCTTTTCGGCAGGGCTCTTTTTTGCCCCTTAGTTTTTTGCTTACTTTATGGGAACTTAAGTTTTGTTTCTTTGAAGCATTGCAGTAATTCGGGACACCCGAACCACATCATCACAAACCTTGTTTGCATATTTCGGCGAACATTGGTGCGATGAAAAACATGCCCAGAGATTGCACTCTAAAAAAGCCTCTGAAATTACGAGTGTTGTGATGCAAAATCAACGGGGACCCTGTTCTTTTCCTTTGCTATAGATGCCTCAAAGAGTGCCGCAAATAGCGAGGATCATGAAACACATACACTAACGACCCACGTTCGGTACTTTAATTATAGAAGTATCAAAGAGCGATGGAGTCATCGGCAGAACTAGTGCTACCGATATATTCGGGAGCTGCTGTCAAGACATTCATCGGTTGAAAGCAAAGTTGCACATACAACAGGTTTAGCAAGACCCGCAACACGAGCTGATCACTCAAATAATTTGCTGACCAACAAACCCACATACGATGAAACGAGTAATTAAGATTTGCTCCTTCAAAATTTGCCAACGGTATTAACATGGTAAAAGTGCATATATATGCACCTACCGATAAAAATATTTTAAACATAATCATCCAAATACTCGGATGTAGTAAGTAACCAAGTCTTCTATTTACAATAGGGACATGACTCTTGATTACTCCTGTGGAGTTTCCTTTTCTTCGGATGCCATCGAGGTTCCTTCAAGCCTCTCGACAATAATGGCGGCAGGAAGGCTCACCTTCGGGTAAAGCGGCTCCAAATCGCCTACCGCATTGGCAATTGTCAGCAGGTTCGCCGAAGGATAACATACAAGGATGAGGGCAAGTGTAATTCTAGCTCCTGCAAGAAGTTGTGATCAAACCAAGATTCGGATCTTCTTGGCGTTACTAAATTCTAACATTAAAGTCAACAACATTGGAGGGACCGCGTTCAAAGGGAACATCGTCTTCCATATTACTCTCAACTCTTTATAGCACTTGTCGAAGAAACGATGGACTTGCTGGACCCGATCTTGGAACTTCGCGACAGTAGAAGCCTTCGAGTGTTCTTTCCAGAAAACTTCATCTGATGATGATAGCTGAGTCAATGCGTTCACACGCTCGTGAATCCGCTTGTTCTCCTCAGCAGGGTTCAGAGCTATGACTAGAAAAAGAAACAAGGGAAGATAAGAAGATGCATTTCCTGGAAAAACAAGGAGCGAGAGGACAAGGGTGCTTACAGTTTAAACTTTCTGTGGCTCTATGCAATTCATTAAGAGCATAGCGCTCTGCATCAGCCGCAAGCTCGTTCTTCTTTCTGATAATAGCAGCCAAGGCATAAGTACTGCGCATATCCTTTTCCATCTGCACGATCTGATCCTTCATACGCTGGAGTCGATCACCCTCAGAGCAAGCACCCTAAGAATCATCGACAAATGCAGGCACAGGGAAAAACTACAAAACATTGTTAAAGGGCATGATGGATTATATGGATTCAACACTGGAAATTACTCCCATCGGGAGCGTGCAAATAAAAATGCCATAACAAGAGTACACTGGCAACATTGCCAGCATGGAATTCCTTACAACCGCACAAGTCTTATGGCAGGACATTGTTTTAATCAAGCGGAATTACAAGAATCAGGGGGCCTGGGTCTGGTTTGACAAACTTGGACCAACTGATGATTTCTTTGCTGAAACCAGCTCAAGGAGTTGGCAAGCACACTTAAGAGCCGAGGTTTTAAAGACACCTAGGTCGACACATTGCCCATCTTGCTCTTTCGGCAACTCTTTGGACATCTCTTCGATATCGGCTTTGAAGCCATGACCCATCATAAGCTGGAAGGCTAGGAGGGCGCCATAGGTACGCGAAGTATGTTTGAATACCTCGATAACCTCCTTTGTGTTGACGGCAAAAGCGTCGATCAGTTGCCCCAAAGTCTTGTCTTGGTTAATCTTGGGAAAATCATCGAGTGCATCCGTGCCATGGCTCCCTTGCCCTTCTGAAGGAGGTCCTGAACGGGCTGGTGAGAAGCAAGGGTCATCGACAGAGCATTTGCCGGAGAATTGTTCGGGTGCTTGTACAGAGCCTCGACAGGGATATCAGCAGCCTCTGTGAAGAACGAAATAAGAGGAGCTCGTTAACAAAGGGATTGAATTCGCAAAGCAATAATCAACAAGAGAGCAAAAAGGGAATTACTGAGCAAGGCTAAAGAAGATTGGCGAAGAAGATCATCCTTCTCAATCACCCGAGCTTCAGCGGCTAGCCTGGATGCTTCTTCATCCTTCAGCCTCTTCTTCAGCCCCTCGAGCTCCTCCTTCAAGGAGTCGAATTCCTAGCGAGCATCGGCAGCCATTTTTATTGCGCCCTCCAACTTCGAGGAAGAAGACCTGACCTCCTTTTGCAGTTGGGCCTTGTCAACTTCCAAAGAAGTGTATTGGGAGGCGAAAGTTTCTAAAGAAGATATGAAAGCTCGCAAATCCTTAAGAAATAAGGAAAAACAGTTATCAGACGAAGAACTATTAATTTAATCAGGGTCCATTCAGGAGATCCTGCGTTGGAACAGAAAAAGACTTACAGGTTTCCCTGAAGAAGGAGCTGCGGCTGCCGAAGGAATATCCTTCCCCTTGGAAAGGGAAGAAGCAGTCGACATTTGGGCTGTTGGGGCCACAGCAGGGGCCGAAGCCTCGGAAGCTGCGGGGTTCGGCAGAACGGCACAAGATTTGGCCTTCTTGGATGGAGGCTCGAAGAAACCCTCGTCGCTACGGAAGTGAAAATTGACAAAGTGAAAGGAAGATGCGGATGACAAAGCCAGAACACAATTCTGAGAAAAGAAGCAAGGACTTATAGATCGAAAAGATCATCTTCGTCGGTGAAGCCGTCGGATGGTCTCTTCAAAGGGAGTGCTTCAGCCTCCTCCGCAGCTGCATCAACAAAGGCAGCACGATCAGCGTTGTTATCATGCATTGATCCCGCTGTGTCACTAATGTCATCGGCTGAAGATTGTGGATTGATAAAAACAGCTTCAGGATTCATTGGGTCATCACGTTCATCTTTTGGGCTTGCGTTCTCTTCCGTATGAGATCCTACGGGGGCTGAGGAATCTCTTCTCTCGGAGGTATCGTTCGATAGATCTTGCAAATGTTCAGGAGCTATGGGGATCTGTCAAAGTAAACAAGTAAGGACAATGGCAGTTACATTAATCAAGAGAAACAACACAATGAGAGTATGGAGGGAAAAATTTACCCCGGTTGGCTGATGATCAGCATCAAATGGCGGATGGGAAGATATCAGTGGGATTGAATCTTCCTGGCTGAAGAGAGTGAGGCGCCGAACTTCATCAAGTAGTTCCTTTTCGGATAATTCAGCGATATTTATCATAGTCTCGTCCTTGGGACCCGAATACAGCCACATCGGATGAGCCCTAACCATGATCAGCTGGATTCGACGCTTCAAGAACACAGCGGCTACCTCCGTGCCTATCATGGTCTGACCATCGGCTTCTTTGATCCGAAGAAATCTGTCAAACAACTTGTCGACTGCTGGTTTTTCATCGGGAGAAAGGATATTTTTCCAAGACTTCTTAGGCTTGGCTTCGAGAACATCGGAGAAGCGGGGGAGCTGGGATTCAATTGTTGAAGAGTCCCTAATGTAGAACCACTTCAGCCTCCACCCTTGCACAGACTCTCTCATTGGAAAGTTGAAGTAATTAACTTCTTTGCGAGCGACAAATCCAACTCCGCCAATGACAAAGGATCCGCCACTACTGTTGTACCTTTTCACGAAGAAATTTTTCTTCCACAATCCAAAGTGGGGCTCAATGCCCAAAAACGCTTCGCAGAGGGTGATAAAAATAGCAAGGTGAAGGATTGAGTTGGGAGTCAGTTGCCACAGTTGGATCTCGTAAACTCGAAGGAGGTGATGAAGGAATTTGTGAGCAGGGAGTGAAAGACCTCAGTACAAGAAAGACAAGAACATCACGGTAAAACCAGCTGGAGGATTGGGCCGTGAAATCGCACCTGGGAGAATGACATTCCCCTCGTTAGAAGAAATCAATCCAAGGCTTCGGGCCTTCTTCTCATCGTGCTTTGTGGTGGTAGACGCCGGCCAGTCACCGGGGTTGGGCCCAGCCGTGGAACTCGACGGCGCTGGCGGCGCCAGAGCTGGAGGAGGAGCATCTGGAGCGCCTTTCTTCAGCGGATTTGGAGAAGCCTTAGCGGCGGCGCCGCTGCTCACGGCACTGGTGGCAAGAGTGGAGTTCTTCTTCTTCACCATTTTTGAGATCTGAGGAAGATTTAGAAACGGCGGCGCAGTGGTTATGGGTGAAGAAGATGAATGAAGAAGAAAGAGGACGCAATGATGGATTGTGGAAAGGGAGGAGTTTGCCCCGAAAGATTATAAAGTACAAGGAAATTTGAGGATTGAGCGGGCACGTGTCGTTGTGTCCAATTTATTAAGAGGACCTCTTTTCATCATTGATCGCGGAAATCGAGGAGACGCCTTGGTAACTGCACATCGGTCACTTCTTCAAACAGAACCGTGCAGGGGTAGGATGGGCCCAACAGGTCGTGTCATGTCAGTCAAAATTGCAACAGTAATTACGTCATCAGTGATGTTGTGAAGCTCGCCGGAAGCATCCGAGGAGAAACCAAAACCGTCGGGTGGTCAACATGAGTCTACGCACGGATTGCAAGCATCCGCCCCTAGACTCGGAGGCTACTCCCATCGGGAGCGCTGAACGCGCACCCGATAAATGTGAACTCGAAGATTTTTCTGCAAAGGAGGGCGTGAAGAAATATTTGAAAAGGACGGAATGCTCAGCTCGAGTCTGTACCCGGTCACAAGCGCCCGTGCCCAGACCCGGGGGCTACTCCCATCGGGAGCGCTGGACGCGCATCCGATAAACTTTTTTGCACTCCAGGATCATGCCCGGGGACTTGATTCTGTGTAGAGTAACGTTGTTTTGCCATCGGCAGTTAACCAGCAAAGCTGGGCACGTTGCTCAATATCCTTTACGCATTAAAATCTTACTTGGAAAATTGAAGCTCCGATGCAAATGTATTGGTTGGCCTATGAAGATCTGTCGAAAACTTCGGCAGAAGAAAACGTTCGAGTGGCACAACTTGAGTCTACGCACGGATTGCAAGCATCCGTACCTAGACTCGGGGGCTACTCCCATCAGGAGCGCTGAACGCGCACCTGATAGAAGGAGATGATGCTATTACAAGATGGACAAGAACTATCAAGAGAGAAAAACATTTGATGGAGGCATGCTTTAGTCTCTACCCGAAATATCTTCGGCTAGACACTTGGGGGCTACTGACGTGGGCATTACCCTTCGGGTAACTATTAATGCCCTATCTGATGGGGTTCGTTGCATAGAAAACAAAAAATTTCCTACCGCAAGACGAATAAAACCAACAGATCTAATCTATGGAACACCCAAGATCTAATCTACAAGATCGAAGCAACGAGATGGAGATGAGACTAACCCTCGAAGATTCCAAAGCCTACGAGATTAATCTCGTTGTTGGTGTAGACGATCGTCCCCGGTGCTGCAATCCGGCAGCACTTCCGTACTCGGTCGCGTGTACGGTGTCGATGAAGCTCCTTCCTCTCCCGTTCCAGCGGGCAGCGGAGGTGTGGTAGATCTCCACGGAATCCCAGCAGCACGACGGCGTGGTGGTGGTGGTGGAGAAGAGTTGCTACAGGGCTTCGCCTAAGCCTGCACAGCGTATGGAGGTGGAAGAGAGAGGGGGCGGCTAGGGTTATGGATGGGGGGCCTTGGCCGGCCACCCCCTCCCCTCTTTATATACGTGGGGTTCGGCCTAGGGTTTCCCCTAGGGCCCACTGATACGTCCAATTTGCATCACTATTTTATATCATAATTTGCTGTTATTCATTGATATATTTCATATTTGGACACAATACTTATGTTATTTCATCTATTTTGCATGTTTCATCATTATTGGAGGATCAAGCACCGGAGCCAGGATTCTGCTGGAAAAAGCACCGTCAGAACGCAATATTTCGGAAGATCAACTGTGGAAGGAAATTATACCAAAAATCCTATTTTTCAAGATGACGAAGGAAGCCAGAAGGAGGAGCTGAGAGGGCCCAAGGTGGGGCCAGACCACTGGCCGCGCCACCATGTGGTGTGGGGGCCCCACAGCCCCTTTCGCCTCCTTTTCTTCGCGAAACCCTTCGTCCCGAAGACCTAAGCCACAGAGGGTACCTCACGAAGGGTTACAGCCGCCTCTGCGGGGCGGAGAACACCAGAGAGAAAAGAGCTCTCCGGCGGGCAGGAATCCGCCGGGGAAATTCCCTCCCGGAGGGGGAAATCGACGCCATCGTCATCGTCATCGAGCTGGACATCATCTCCATCACCATCATCATCATCTCCACCATCATCACCGCCGTCTCCACCGCAGCACCTCGTCACCGCTGTAGCAATTTGGGTTTGATCTTGATTGTTTGATAGGGGAAACTCTCCCGGTATCTATTCCTACTTGTTGTTGATGCTATTGAGTGAAACCATTGAACCAAGGTTTATGTTCAGATTGTTATTCATCATCATATCACCTCTGATCATGTTCCATATGATGTCTCGTGAGTAGTTCGTTTAGTTCTTGAGGACATGGGTGAAGTCTAAATGTTAGTAGTGAACTATGGTTGAGTAATATTCAATGGTATGATATTTAAGTTGTGGTGTTATTCTTCTAGTGGTGTCATGTGAACGTCGACTACATGACACTTCACCTTTATGGGCCTAGGGGAATGCATCTTGTACTCGTTTGCCGATTGCGGGGTTGCCGGAGTGACAGAAACCTAAACCCCCGTTGGTATATCGATGCAGGAGGGATCGCAGGATCTCAGAGTTTAAGGCTGTGGTTAGATTTATTCTTAATTACTTTCTTGTAGTTGCGGATGCTTGCAAGGGGTATAATCACAAGTATGTATTAGTCCTAGGAAAGGTGGTACATTAGCATAGGTTCACCCACACAACACTTATCATAACAATGAAGATTATTTAGCCGTATGTAGCAAAAGCACTAGACTAAAATCCCGTGTGTCCTCGAGAACGTTTGGTCATTATAAGTAAACAAACCGGCTTGTCCTTTGTGCTAAAAAGGATTGGGCCACTCGCTGCAATTGTTACTCTCGCACTTTACTTACTCGTACTTTATTCAACTGTTACATCAAAACTCCCTGAATACTTGTCTGTGAGCATTTACAGTGAATCCTTCATCGAAACTGCTTGTCAACACCTTCTGCTCCTCGTTGGGATCGACATTCTTACTTATCGAAAATACTACGATACACCCCCTATACTTGTGGGTCATCAAGACTATTTTCTGGCGCCGTTGCCGGGGAGTGAAGCGCTATTGGTAAGTGGAATTGGTAAGGAAAACCTTTACTGTTTGTGCTGATTTTATTTCTGCCTGCTGCTATAAGTCATTGTGGAGAGATCTTCTCTTCAATTTCTATTTGGGAAATCTACTACTACTGCAACGGTAGTGGATGAGGCGCCAGGTGAGGAAGTGATACCATATAAAATACCTATGAAAATTATTGAACGTGTTATGGATAACCGCTATGAAGGGGATGGAACTGTCCACCCTGGAGATCATTTATTGTTCTTGCATGAATTATGCGGTTTATTCAAGTGTGCAGGTATTGCTATGGATGAAGTGAGGAATAAACTATTCTCTATATCGCTGTCTGGTAAGGCGGCGCATTGGTATAAATTACTGGATAATGGGGATTCTCTTGAATGGAATGATATTGTGCCCCAGTTTTATTCTAAGTTCTATCCTCCAAGTGAAATTCACAAGGATCGGAATCGCATATATAATTTTTGGCCTCATGATGGAGAGAGTATTGCCCAAGCTTGGGGGAGATTGAAGTCTTTAATGCTCAAATGCCCCATTCATGAGCTTCCTGGTAATGTTATTATTGATAATTTCTATGCAAGACTTTCTTTTCAAGACAAGACCTTGCTGGATACTTCTTGTTCTGGATCATTTACACGCAATGAAGAAGAGTTTAAAAGGGACCTTCTTGATCGGATCCAAGAAAATACTGAAGGTTGGGAGAACGACAAGGATAGAGAATCAGGTATAATTTATGATTATAAATGCATTGAAGCTTTTATGGATACTGATAAATTTCGTAATATGAGTGCTACATATGGCCTTGATTCTCAAGTTGCTGCAAATCTTTATAAAGCTTTTGCCTCTCATTATGAATTGCCTAAGAAGAATTTTGATAAGTATCATGAACCGTATAAAGATAAAATTGATTCATCTATTAATAAATGCGTTGTAGTTGAAACTGCTGATCATGTTATTCCTGAAGCTTATATTGAAAAAACTCCTTTCCCTGCTAAAATGAAGGAGTACTCTGTTATAAATAGTGCGGTTCATAAAAGTGAAAAGAAACCTGTAGAACCTGAAGAACAAATAAAAGTTGAACCTGCTGTTGCAATAATTAAAGATCTTGTGACTGAAAATGTGGAGGATGGTCATATTATTTTCTGTGAAGATGCTTCTAATATTGTTTCACATCCTAATAAACCCAAACAAGTTAGTGTTCCTATGCTATCTGTTAGAATTGGTGATCATTGCTATTATGGTTTATGTGATATTGGTGCAAGTGTTAGTGCTATTCCTTATGAGCTTTACACGGAGATTATGCACGAAATTGATTCTTGTGAACTTGAAGATATTGATGTGGTTATTCAGCTGGCTAATAGAGAAACTATTTCTCCAATTGGTATTGTTTGAGATGTAGAAGTTCTATGTGGTAAGATTAAATATCCTGCTGACTTTTTGGTACTTGGTTCTGCTGCTAGTGATTATTGTCCTATCATTTTTGGTAGACCTTTTCTAAATACTTGTGGAGCTATTATAGATTGCAAGAAAGAGAAAATTTTGACTAAATTTGCTGGTGAATCTTATGAGTTTAACTTCTCTAAATTTACCAAAACTCCTTATAAAGCTGATTTGCCTAGTGATGATTTTAAAATGGAGCAGTGTGCATCTATTGTTCTTGTTCCTAATAATCCTTTGCAGCAACATTTGGAGAATAGCGAGAGTGAAGTTTTTAGGAAAGAAAGAGATGAGCTTGAGGAAATTTTTCTTCGCCAACCTATTCTCAAGCATGATTTACCGGTGGAAGATTTGGGCACAACACCGCCACCAAAGGAAGATCCTATTTTTGATTTAAAGCCTTTACCTGATAATCTTAAATATGCTCATATTGATGATAAGAAAATATATCCTGTTATTATTAGTTCTAAGCTTTCAGAGATTGAGGAAGAAAGGTTATTGGAAATATTGAAGAAACACCGAGGCGCTATTGGCTACACTCTTGATGATTTGAAGGGGATTTCTCCTTCTATTTGCCAACATGCTATTAATATGGAAGATGATGCAAAGCCTGTTGTTGAACATCAGCGTCGTCTAATTCCGAAGATGAAGGAGGTGGTAAGGAATGAGGTATTAAAACTTCTTGAAGCTGGTATTATATATCCTATTGCTGATAGTAGATGGGTTAGTCCTGTGCATTGCGTTCCCAAGAAAGGAGGAATGATCAAGTTGTGCCTAATGATAATGATGAGCTCATCCCTCAAAGAGTAGTTGTAGGGTATAGAATGTGCATTGATTTTCGAAAAGTTAATAAAGTTACTAAGAAAGATCATTACCCTTTACCATTTATTGATCAAATGTTAGAAAGATTGTCTAAAAATACTCATTTTTGCTTTCTTGATGGTTATTCTGGGTTTTCACAAATTCTTTGTTAAAACTAAAGATCAAGAGAAAACCACTTTTACTTGTCCCTATGGAACTTATGCTTATAGGCGTATGCCTTTTGGTTTATGTAATGCTCCTGCTACTTTTCAAAGATGCATGTCTGCTATTTTTCATGGCTTTTGTGAGAGTATTGTGGAAGTATTCATGGATGATTTTTCCGTCTATGGAAATTCTTTTGATAGTTGCTTGCGAAACCTTGATAAAGTTTTGCAGAGATGTGAAGAAACTAACCTTGTTCTTAATTGGGAGAAATGCCACTTTATGGTTAATGAAGGAATTGTATTGGGACATAAAATTTCTGAGAAAGGTATTGAAGTTGATAGAGCTAAAGTTGAAGCAATTGAGAAGATGCCCTATCCGAGGGATGTTAAAGGTATTCGTAGTGTTATTGGTCATGCTGGGTTTTATAGGAGATTTATTAAAGATTTCTCCAAGATTTCAAAGCCTCTTACTAATCTTCTTCAAAAAGACGTACCTTTTGTTTTTGATGATGATTGTAAGGAAGCTTTTGAAACTCTAAAGAAAGCCTTAACAACTGCTCCTGTAGTTGAACCTCTGATTGGAATTTGCCTTTTGAAATTATGTGTGATGCTAGTGATTTTCTTGTAGGCGCTGTTCTTGGACAAATAGTAGATAAAAAACTGAATGTTATTCATTATGCTAGTAAAACTCTTGATGCTGCTCAAAGAAATTATGCTACAACTGAAAAAGAATTATTAGCTGTAGTCTTTGCTTGTGATAATTTTAGATCTTATATTGTTGATTCAAAAGTTACGATTCATACTGATCATGCTGCAATTAGATACCTTATGACAAAGAAAGATGCTAAGCCGAGGCTTATTAGGTGGGTACTTCTTTTGCAAGAATTTGATTTACATATTGTAGATAGGAAAGGTGCTGATAATCCTGTCGCTGATAATTTGTCTAGATTGGAAAATATTGCTTATGATCCTGTTCCTGTTAATGATAGTTTTCCAAATGAACAATTGGCTGTAATAAAGGTGAGCTCGCGAGACAGTCCTTGGTATGCTGATTATGCTAACTTTATTGTTTCCAAGTACTTGCCTCCAACCTTTTCAGCTCAGCAAAGGAGGAAATTCTTTTATGACTTGAGGCATTATTTCTGGGATGACCCACACTTATATAAAGAAGGAGTGGATGGTATTCTGCGAAGGTGTGTTCCCGAATATGAACAACAAGAGATATTGAGTAAATGTCATGGTAGTGCTTATGGAGGACATCACGCCGGAGAAAGAACCGCGCAAAAGGTTCTACAATCAGGTTTTTATTGGCCAACTCTCTTCAAGGATGCGAGAAAGTTTATTTTATCTTGTGATGAATGCCAAAGGGTTGGTAATATCTCCAGACGTAATGAAATGCCTATGAATTATACTCTTGTTATTGAACCCTTTGATTGTTGGGGATTTGACTTCATGGGACCTTTTCCATCCTCAGAAGGTAATACTCATATATTTGTTGCTGTTGATTATGTTACTAAATGGGTGGAAGCCATACCTACAAAAAGTGCTGATGGTGAGACCTCTTTAAGAATGCTTTTAGACATTATTTTTCCTAGATTTGGAGTGCCTAGATATATTATGACTGATGGAGGTTCTCATTTTATTCATGGAGGTTTTAGAAAAACTCTTGCTAGGTATGGTATTAATCATAGAATTGCTTCCGCTTATCATCCTCAAGCTAGTGGTCAAGTAGAATTATCAAATAGAGAGATTAAATCTATTTTGGGAAAGACCGTTAATAAAACTAGAAAGAATTGGGCTAGTAAATTGAAGGATGCACTATGGGCTTATAGAACTGCTTATAAAAATCCCATGGGAATGTCACCTTATAAAATGGTTTACGGAAAAGCTTGTCATTTACCTTTAGAACTAGAGCACAAAGCTTATTGGGCTGTTAGAGAACTAAATAAAGATCCTAAACTAGCTGGTGATAAGAGGTTGTTGCAATTAAGTTCTCTAGATGAATGGAGAAGTGAAGCTTATGAAAATGCTAAACTATTTAAAGAGAAAGTTAAGAAATGGCATGATAGGAGGATCATCAAAAGAGAATTTAATATTGGGGATAAAGTCCTATTGTATCGGTCTCGTCTCAGACTCTTTGCAGGGAAATTACTCTCGAAATGGGAAGGACCATATGTTGTTGAGGAGGTGTATCGTTCAGGAGCAATCAAAATTAGCTCTCTCCAAGGCAATGCCACGCAAGTGGTGAATGGACAAAGACTCAAGCATTATATCTCAGGTGATTCTTATAATGTTGATGTTGATATTATTCAAGTGGAAACACCGGAGGCTTTCATCAAAGGACAAATTGACAGTCCGCTGTAACTCGACTTTGAATAGGTAATGAAGATCGGTAATGAAAAGTTCGCAATTTACTTTCCGAACAATATTTTTGCTGTTTTTGGAAAATATGAAAAATTACGAGTTCGAAACAGAGTGGAAAGGACGCACGAGGGCGTGCCACCATAGGCCGGCGCGGCCTGGCCAGGGCCCGCGCCGCCCTATGGTTTGGCCGCCTCGTCGCCCCTTTCCGACTCTGGTTCGATCTGGTACTTTCCGTTTGTCGTGAAAATTTTTGCTATATAATCCCCCGGACCCCTAGAGGTCCGTATATCGTTTTCTCGACGTGTTTTGTTTCGAGCTGTTTCTGCCAGGATTTGCTTCGGATCTAGAGCCATCATGTCTTCGTCGGAAACTCCGAAGGACAGCTCCTGCGAGGATGTTGGTAACTTGTACATGGAGGAGCTGAAGATGCACCCCAAGGAGTTGCTGCTCGTTGAAGGAGAACTGCAGATCAAGGATGTCCAGGGTCCTAAAGGAGAAGGAAGCTTGGAAGACAGGATGGAGAAGCTAGAACAAGAGGTTTTCAAATACAAGAAGATGGCTGAGCGTGAGGTGGATATCTTCCACAGGATTGTGTCTGAACTCATTGCTGAACATGAGAAGGAAACTGCAAAACTTTGGGGCGACATCCTCTCACTTCACGACACCACCAACAAGCTCCAAGCACAACTCTATGACGTTCAGAATTAGAACTGTGAGTATGAAAACAGGTTTAAATACATAAGCCGTGCTGCTAGTTTCAGGATTCCCGAGACCAAGATGTCATTTCTTGATGGAGAGCCTCTTCCTTGGAAGTTTGATGACGGGAGTTCATCACCACCATCGCCGCAGGAGTAATTCATCATCGGTATTGGCATCCCCTTGGTTTGTTCCAAGCTTGGGGGAGTGCCGCGGTATCACATCATCACTACCTTTTACTTTTTATTGTCAAGTAGTGTCATATCATGAGTAGGGAAGTTATCATATAAGATGGGTTGCAGTTTGGAAGTATCTCTCCTTTAGTTGGTTATCTATGTATCCCTTGGTGTGAGTTATCGTTATGAAATATTAATGAGAAGTCTTATCATTTACATATTGCACACCTTATTTTAGTTTGCAATTTCTACTATATGATTGATCTTGATTTTAGTATTGGTACCACTTTGGGAGCATTGAGTAAATCTATTTGGTTTTGGCAAACTTAGCAATGGTCAATAGCAACAAAACTTTGAGTTCAAGAAGAATAGAGGAAATACATGTAGAAGATGTTATTATCTTTCTTATCAGTTCTTAGCTTAGTATTCTGAAGTTAAAACTGTTTGTACTTACAAGGAAGATGCATGATTGTTTCTATCACATGTATATTTGTTTGTTTCCTTCAACGCTTATGCTTGCTAATTAGCCTTGCTAGCCAAAAACTTGTACTGAGAGGGAATACTTCTCGTGCGTCCAAGCCTTAGCCCGAACCTATGTCATTTGTGTCCACCATACCTACCTACTACATGGTATTTTCTGCCATTCCAAGTAAATACTTCGTGTGCTACCTTTAAACAATTCAAAACTTATTATCTCTTATTTGTGTCAATGTTTTATAGCTCATGAGGAAGTATGTGGTGTTTTATCTTTCAATCTTGTTGGGAAACTTTCACCAATGGACTAGTGGCTTCATCCGCTTATCCAATAATTTTGCAAAAAGAGCTGGCAATGGGATTCCCAGTCCCAAATTAATTAAACTAAATAGACACTCCTCCATGGTATGTGATTGATGGACGGCACCCGAAGGATTCGGTTAGCCATGGCTTGTGTAAGCAAAGGTTGGGGGGAGTGTCATCATCATAATAAAACCAAGATAAAAAGGCACTCTTTCATGGTATGAGATTGTTGGCAGGCACCCGAGGATTCGGTTAGCCATGGTTTGTGAAAGAAAGGTTGGAAGGAGTGCCACAAAAAATAAAAATAAAATGCGAGCCGCTCTTTGAAGGTTTGTCTGGCAAGGGGGTTAGAGTACCCGCTACCAGTCGTTGACAACAACAAACACCTCTCAAAATGTTACTTTTATTATCTCTATATGATTTCAAAACTGAAAAAGCTCTAGCACATGATTTAATCACTGCTCCCCTCTGCGAAGGGCCTGTCTTTTACTTTATGTTGAGTCAGTAAACCTATTTCCCTCCATCTCAAGCAAGCATTTGAGTAGTTGTGATCAAACCATTATATTGTGATTTGCTTCATCATGTCCTTTATTCTTCCTTGTTTAGTACAAGTTTTATCTGAATGAATATAGCTTTGCAAGTTATCAATGATCATGAGGACCATTATGATTGAGTATGCAAGTTGTGCCTTATAAAATTTAACATGAGAGCACTGCTCAATGAGATAAGTATAATCTGTTAATTGTTCTCTGACCAAGAACGAAGTTTGCCATCACCAACTATGATTTCTTATGCACCTTTATTTGTGATTACCTTATACTTGTTTCAAGTTGAATTATATGAGGAAGTTGTTTACTAGAATGTCTTGTGTGAATGAATATGATGCTTCTTGTCCATATTTTATTTATCGACTCTTCACTCCATAAACATGTGGTCCTGTTTACTGAGTTCAGTTTCGCTTGGGGACAAGCGAAGTCTAAGCTTGGGGGGAGTTGATACGTCCAATTTGCATCACTATTTTATATCATAATTTGCTGTTATTCATTGATATATTTCATATTTGGACACAATACTTATGTTATTTCATCTATTTTGCATGTTTCATCATTATTGGAGGATCAAGCACCGGAGCCAGGATTCTGCTGGAAAAAGCACCGTCAGAACGCAATATTTCGGAAGATCAACTGTGGAAGGAAATTATACCAAAAATCCTATTTTTCAAGATGACGAAGGAAGCCAGAAGGAGGATCTGAGAGGGCCCAAGGTGGGGCCAGACCACAGGCCGGCGCGGCCCATGGCCTGGCCGCGCCACCATGTGGTGTGGGGGCCCCACAGCCCCTTTCGCCTCCTTTTCTTCGCGAAACCCTTCGTCCCGAAGACCTAAGCCACAGAGGGTACCTCACGAAGGGTTACAGCCGCCTCTGCGGGGCGGAGAACACCAGAGAGAAAAGAGCTCTCCGGCGGGCAGGAATCCGCCGGGGAAATTCCCTCCCGGAGGGGGAAATCGACGCCATCGTCATCGTCATCGAGCTGGACATCATCTCCATCACCATCATCATCATCTCCACCATCATCACCGCCGTCTCCACCGCAGCACCTCGTCACCGCTGTAGCAATTTGGGTTTGATCTTGATTGTTTGATAGGGGAAACTCTCCCGGTATCTATTCCTACTTGTTGTTGATGCTATTGAGTGAAACCATTGAACCAAGGTTTATGTTCAGATTGTTATTCATCATCATATCACCTCTGATCATGTTCCATATGATGTCTCGTGAGTAGTTCGTTTAGTTCTTGAGGACATGGGTGAAGTCTAAATGTTAGTAGTGAACTATGGTTGAGTAATATTCAATGGTATGATATTTAAGTTGTGGTGTTATTCTTCTAGTGGTGTCATGTGAACGTCGACTACATGACACTTCACCTTTATGGGCCTAGGGGAATGCATCTTGTACTCGTTTGCCGATTGCGGGGTTGCCGGAGTGACAGAAACCTAAACCCCCGTTGGTATATCGATGCAGGAGGGATCGCAGGATCTCAGAGTTTAAGGCTGTGGTTAGATTTATTCTTAATTACTTTCTTGTAGTTGCGGATGCTTGCAAGGGGTATAATCACAAGTATGTATTAGTCCTAGGAAGGACGGTACATTAGCATAGGTTCACCCACACAACACTTATCATAACAATGAAGATTATTTAGCCGTATGTAGCGAAAGCACTAGACTAAAATCCCGTGTGTCCTCGAGAACGTTTGGTCATTATAAGTAAACAAACCGGCTTGTCCTTTGTGCTAAAAAGGATTGGGCCACTCGCTGCAATTGTTACTCTCGCACTTTACTTACTCGTACTTTATTCAACTGTTACATCAAAACCCCCTGAATACTTGTCTGTGAGCATTTACAGTGAATCCTTCATCGAAACTGCTTGTCAACACCTTCTGCTCCTCGTTGGGATCGACATTCTTACTTATCGAAAATACTACGATACACCCCCTATACTTGTGGGTCATCACCCACCTCCCCCCTTGGCCGGCGCATGGGGAGGGGCCAACTCCTCCCCCAAGTCTTCCCCCTTATCTCCTAATTTAAACACTTTATTTTAGGAGACAGATCTTATCTCTAAATTTAAACCATTTCAATTAGAGATAGATCTTATCTCTAAGGGGGGCCGGCCTGGGCCCACATGTCATGGTGGGCTGGACCCTCTATGCCATGTGGCGCCTATGTGGCCTCTCCCGGGGTGGTGGGCCCACTGGTGGCCCTCTAGAACCTTCTAGAAGCTCCGGTCAAAACACCGGACTTTTTCCCGAACCCCGGAAATTGACTTCCCATATATGAATCTTATTCTCCGGATAATTCCGGACCTCCTCGTGATGTCCTGGATCCCATCCGAGACCCCGAACAAAAACTTCGGACTCCAACTCATATTCTGAATCTACTTATGCGACATCGAACCTTAAGCGCGTCACCCTACGGTTCGCGAACTATGCAGACATGGTCGAGACTCCTCTCCGAGCAATAACCAATAGCGGGATCTGGAGATCCATAATGGCTCCCACATATTCAACGATGACTTAGTGATCGATTGAACCATTTACATACGATGCCGATTCCCTTTGTCACACGATATTCTACTTGTCCGAGGTTTGATCATCGGTATCTCCATACCTTGTTCAACCTCGTTACCGACAAGTACTCTTTACTCGTACCGTGGTATGTCATCTCTCATGATCGAATCATGTGCTTGCAAGCTAATCAGACGACATTCCACTGAGAGGGCCCAGAGTATATCTATCCGTCATCAGGATGGACAAATCCCACTATTGATCCATATGCCTCAACTCACACTTTCCAAATACTTAATCCCATCTTTATAACCACCCATTTACGCAATGGCGTTTGATGTAATCAAAGTACCCTTCCGGTGTAAGTGATTTACATGATCTCATGGTCGAAGGACTAAGGCAACTATGTATCGAAAGCTTATAGCAATTTGAACTTAATGACTTGATCTTATGCTACGCTCATTTGGGTGTGTGTCCATTATATCATTCAACTAATGACATAACCTTGTTATTAATAACATCCAATGTTCATGATCACGAAACCATGATCATCCATTAATCAACAAGCTAGTTATACAAGAGGCTTACTAGGGACTCCTTGTTGTTTACATAACACACATGTATTAATGTTTCGGTTAATACAATTATAGGATGGTATGCAAACATTTATCATAAACACAAAGATATTATAATAACCACTTTATTATTGCCTCTTGGGCATATCTCCAACAGTCTCCCACTTGCACTAGAGTCAATAATCTAGATTACATTGTAAGGTACCTAACACCCATGGCATTCTGGTGTTGGTCATGCTTTGCCCTAGGGAGATCTTTAGTCAACGGATCTGCAACATTCAGATCTGTGTGTAGTTTGCAAATCTCTACTTCACCATCTTCGATGTACTCGCGAATCGAATGAAAACGCAGCTTGATATGCTTCAGCTTCTTGTGTGACCTTGGTACCTTTGCATTGGCGATGGCACCCGTGTTGTCACAATAAATGACTAACAGGTCCAATGCACTAGGAACCAAAGCTCAACAATGAACCTCTTCATCCATACCGCTTCCGATGAAGCCTCTGAAGCCGCTATATATTCAGATTCTGTTGAAGATTTCGCCACCGTGCACTGCTTGGAACTGCTCCAGCTTACTGCCGCACCATTCAATATAAACACGTACCCAGACTGTGACTTGGAGTCATCAGGATCGGTGTTCCAACTTGCATCGGTGTAACTAGTTACAACGAGCTCTTGGTCACCGCCATAACAAAGAAACATATCCTTAGTTCTTTTCAAGTACTTCAGGATATTCTTGACCGTTGTCCAGTGTTCCATTCTTGGATCACTTTGATATCTGCTGGTCAAACTAACAGCATGTGCGATATCCGGTCTAGTACACAGCATGGCATACATGAGAGAGCCTACTGCCGAAGCATAGGGGATCTTGCTCATCCTTTCTCTTTCATCTACCGTAGCCGGACCTTGAGTCTTACTCAAGACCTTACCTGGCAACATAGGCAAGAACCCTTTCTTGCTTTCATCCATTCTAAACTTCTTTAGAATCTTGTCCAGGTATGTACTCTGTGAAAGGCCTATTAGGCGCCTTGATCTATCTCTATAAATCTTGATGCCTAAAATGTACGCTGCTTCACCAAGGTCTTTCATTGAAAAACACTTATTCAAATAACCTTTAACGCTGCTTAATAGTTCTATATCATTCCCAATCAATAATATGCCATCTACATATAATATCAGGAACGCTACAGAACTCCCACTCACTTTCTTGTAAATACAGGCCTCACCATGAGTCCGTATAAAACCGAAGTCTTTGATCACTCTATCAAAGCGTAGATTCCAACTCCGGGATGCTTGCTTCAGTCCATAAATGGAACGCTGAAGTTTGCATACCTTGTTAGCATTTTCAGGATCGAAAAAACCTTTGGGTTGTACCATATACAACTCTTCCTCAATATCACCATAGAGGAACGCCGTTTTGACATCCATATGCCAATCTCATAATCGAAAAATGCAGCTATTGCTAACAAAATCCTCACAGACTTTAGCTTCGCTACAGGTGAGAAAGTCTCATCGTAGTCAACTCCTTGAATTTGTCGAAAACCCTTTGCGACAAGTCGAGCTTTATAGACAGTAATATTACCATCAGCATCTGTTTTTCTCTTGAAGATCCATTTATTCTCGACAGCCTTGCGGCTATCAGGTAAGTCTACCAAAGTCCATACTTTGTTATCATACATGGATCCCATTTCGGATTTCATGGCTTCTTGCCATTTGTTGAAATCTGGGCTCATCATCGCTTCTTCATACGTCCCAGGGTCCTCATCATTGTTGTCGACAATCATGATATTTAGACAGGGATCATACCAATCAGGAGTGGTACGTTCCCTCGTCGATCTGCGAGGTTCAGTAGCTTCCTCGTTCGAAGCTTCATGATCATCATCATTTGCTTCCTCTCCTATCGGCGTAGGCTGCGCAGAAACTTCTTCCGGCACTGCGCTACTCTGATCTAGGAGAGAAGGTTCATCAACCTCGTCGAGTTCTACTTTCCTTCCAGTCACTTCTTTAGTGAGAAACTCCTTCTCAAGAAAGGATCCGTTCTTGGCAACAAAGATTTTGCCTTCGGATCTGTGATAGAAGGTGTACCCAATTGTTTCTTTAGGGTATCCTATGAAGAAGCATTTCTCCGCTTTGGATTCTAGCTTGTCAGGTTGTAACTTCTTTACATAAGCTTCGCAACCCCAAACTTTAAGGAACGGCAGCTTAGGTTTCTTCCCAAACCATAATTCATACGGTGTCGTTTCAACGGATTTAGATGGTGCCCTATTTAAAGTGAATGCGGCTGTCTCTAATGCATAACCCCAAAATGACAACGGCAAATCGGTAAGAGACATCATAGACCGAACCATATCTAAGAGAGTTCGATTACGACGTTCGGACACACCATTTCGCTGTGGTGTTCCCGGCGGTGTCAACTGTGAAAGTATTCCGCATTTCTTTAAATGCATGCCAAACTCATAACTTAGATATTCGCCTCCGCGATCAGAACGCAGAAACTTAATCTTCTTGTTACGCTGATTTTCTACTTCACTTTGGAATTCCTTGAACTTCTCAAAAGTCTCGGACTTATGTTTCATAAAGTAAATATATCCATATCTACTCAGATCATCCGTGAAGGTTAGAACATAACGATAACCACTGCGCGATGCTACACTCATTGGTCCGCACACATCGGTATGTATGATTTCCAATAAGTCTGTAGCTCGCTCCATTGTACCAGAAAATGGAGTCTTAGTCATTTTTCCCATTAGACATGCCTCGCATCTGTCAAGTGACTCAAAGTCAAGTGACTCAAGAAGTCCATCGGAATGGAGTTTCTTCATGCGCTTCACTCCAATATGACCAAGACGACAGTGCCACATATAAGTAGAATTATCATTCAATTTAATTCGCTTAGCATCAATGTTATGAACATGTGTATCACTACTATCGAGATTTAACAAGAATAAACCATTCATCTCAGGTGCGTGGCCATAAAATACATTACTCATATAAATCGAACAACCATTATTCTCAGACTTAAACGAATAACCGTCTTGCATTAAACAAGATCCAGATATAATGTTCATGCTCAACGCAGGTACCAAATAACAATTATTGAGGTTTAAAACTAATCCCGAAGGTAGATGTAGAGGGAGCGTGCCGACAGCGATCACATCGACTTTGGATCCATTTCCAACGCGCATCGTCACCTCGTCTCTTGCCAGGCTTCGTCTATTCCGCAGTTCCTGTTTCGAGTTACAAATGTGAGCAACCGAACCAGTATCAAATACACAGGCACTACTACGAGAACCATTAAGATAGACATCAATAACATGTATATCAAATATACCTTTCTTTTTGACGTGGCCGCTCTTCAGATCGGCCAAGTATTTGGAGCAATTACGCTTCCAGTGCCCCTTCCCCTGGCAGTAATAGCACACAGTCTCAGGTTTAGGACCAGCCTTAGGCTTCTCAGGATGAGCTGCAACTTTCTTGCCGCCCTTCTTGAAGTTACCCTTGTTAGGCTTGCCCTGCTTTTTGAAACTGGTGGTCTTGTTGACCATCAACACTTGATTCTCCTTTTTAATCTCTACTTCAGCAGACTTCAACATGGAAAAGAGTTCAGGTAAATCTTTGTTCATGTTCTGCATGTTGTAGTTCATCACGAAGTTCTTGTAACTTGATGGCAGTGATTGAAGGACACGATGAATACCCAGCTGGTTAGGGATCATCATCCCCATGTCACCGAGCTTCTTCGCATGTCCGGACATGGCGAACATGTGCTCACTAACGGAGCTGCCCTCTTCCATCATGCAGCTAAAGAACTGTTTCGAGGCCTCATAGCTCTCCACGGCCGCATGAGTTTCAAACATAAGTTTGAGCTCACGCATCATCTCACATGGGTCGTGGTGCTCAAAACGCTTTTGGAGCTCTGCCTCTAAGCTACACAAGATGGCACACTGAACTTCGGAGTACCGAATAGCCCGAGTCTCATAAACATTCTTTATGTCCTCGGATACTGCAGGAGGTGGTGGGGGACCTAGCGGTGCTTCGAGCACATATTGCAGGCTTCCACCAGTGAGGAAGATCCTCACATGACGGAACCAGTCAGTGAAGTTGCTACCATTGCCCTTAAGCTTTTCTTTCTCTAGGAACTGGTTAAAATTGATGGAGGGGGGCGCCATGATCTACAACATATTTGCAAAGAGTTTAGACTAAGTTTATGATAAATTGAGTTCAATTTTAATTCTTAAATTAACTAGGTGAACTCCCACTTAAAACAACATCCCTCGCATTGTCTTAGTGATTACACGAACCAAATCCACTACACCAAGTCCGATCTTCACGAGAAAAGATGTAGCTTCAAAGGCGAACACTCAAAGTGTTCATCATATCATTCATATGACTCATGCTCTACCTTTCGGTATCCCGTGTTCCGAGACCATGTCTGTACATGCTAGGCTCGTCAAGGCAACCTTGGTATCCACGTGTGCAAATCTGGCTTGCACCCGTTGTATGCACATGTAGAGTCTATCACACCCGATCATCACGAGATGCTTCGAAACGACAAGTCTTAGCAACGGTGCATACTAAGGATGAACACTTTATTATCTTGATATTTAGTGAGAGGGATCATCTTATAATGCTACCGTCGCGATCTAAGCAAAATAAGATGCATAAAAAGGATTAACATCACATGCAATTCATAATGTGTGATATGATATGGCCTTTCTTCTTGTGCTTTTGATCTCCATCTCCAAAGCACGGACATGATCTCCATCATCACCAGCATGGCGTCAAGGTCAGTGGCGCCGCTTCATGGTTGTCCATCACTTATAGCTACTATAACAACTACTTGAAATAAAGCTATTACATGATGAATAGACACGCATGTCTTTAACAAAAATTAAAGACAACCATTAGGCTCCTGCCGGTTGCCATAATACAATAATGAACATCTCATACATCAAATATAATCATCATCACATCATGGCCATATCACATCACCAAACCCTGCAAAAACAAGTTAGACGCCTCTAATTTGGTTTGCGTATTTTACGTGGTTTAGGGTTTTCGAGTAAGATCCAATCTACCTACGAACATGAACCACAACGGTGATACTAGTGTTGACAATAGAAGTGCAAATTACAATCTTCACTATGGTGGGAGAGACAGACACCCGCAAAGCCACTGATGCAATACAAGTTGCATGTCAAGCGTGGAGCAAGTCTCATGAGACGCGGTCATGTAAAGTTAGCCCGGGCCGCTTCATCCCACCATCCCGCAAGAAGCAAAGTACACAAACTAAAGCAACAAAAGCATCACCGCCCACAAAACCATTGTGTTCTACTCGTGCAACAGATCTATGCATAGACATGGCTCTGATACCACTGATGGGGTTCGTTGCATAGAAAACAAAAAATTTCCTACCGCAAGACGAATAAAACCAACAGATCTAATCTATGGAACACCCAAGATCTAATCTACAAGATTGAAGCAACGAGATGGAGATGAGACTAACCCTCAAAGATTCCAAAGCCTACGAGATTAATCTCGTTGTTGGTGTAGACGATCATCCCCGGTGCTGCAATCCGGCAGCACTTCCGTACTCGGTCGCGCGTACGGTGTCGATGAAGCTCCTTCCTCTCCCGTTCCAGCGGGCAGCGGAGGTGTGGTAGATCTCCACGGAATCCCAGCAGCACGACGGCGTGGTGGTGGTGGTAGAGAAGAGTTGCTGCAGGGCTTCGCCTAAGCCTGCACAGCGTATGGAGGTGGAACAGAGAGGGGGGCGGCTAGGGTTATGGATGGGGGGCCTTGGCCGGCCACCCCCTCCCCTCTTTATATAGGTGGGGGGTCGGCCTAGGGTTTCCCCTAGGGCCCACCTGCCCCCTTGGCCGGCGCATGGGGAGGGGCCAACTCCTCCCCCAAGTCTTCCTCCTTATCTCCTAATTTAAACACTTTATTTTAGGAGATAGATCTTATCTCTAAATTTAAACCATTTAAATTAGAGATAGATCTTATCTCTAAGGGGGGCCGGCCTGGGCCCACATGTCATGCTGGGCTGGACCCACTATGCCATGTGGCACCTATGTGGCCTCTCCCGGGGTGGTGGGCCCACTGGTGGCCCTCTAGAACCTTCTAGAAGCTCCGGTCAAAACACCGGACTTTTTCCCGAACCCCGGAAATTGACTTCCCATATATGAATCTTATTCTCCGGACAATTCCGGACCTCCTCGTGATGTCCTGGATCCCATCCGAGACTCCGAACAAAAACTTCGGACTCCAACTCATATTTCGAATCTACTTATGCGACATCGAACCTTAAGCGCGTCACCCTACGGTTCGCGAACTATGCAGACATGGCCGAGACTCCTCTCCGAGCAATAACCAATAGCAGGATCTGGAGATCCATAATGGCTCCCACATATTCAACGATGACTTAGTGATCGATTGAACCATTTACATACGATGCCAATTCCCTTTGTCACACGATATTCTACTTGTTCGAGGTTTGATCATCGGTATCTCCATACCTTGTTCAACCTCGTTACCGACAAGTACTCTTTACTCGTACCGCGGTATGTCATCTCTCATGATCCAATCATGTGCTTGCAAGCTAATCAGACGACATTCCACCGAGAGGGCCCAGAGTATATCTATCCGTCATCAGGATGGACAAATCCCACTATTGATCCATATGCCTCAACTCACACTTTCCAAATACTTAATCCCATCTTTATAACCACCCATTTACGCAATGGCGTTTGATGTAATCAAAGTACCCTTCCGGTGTAAGTGATTTACATGATCTCATGGTCGAAGGACTAAGGCAACTATGTATCGAAAGCTTATAGCAATTTGAACTTAATGACTTGATCTTATGCTACGCTCATTTGGGTGTGTGTCCATTATATCATTCAAATAATGACATAACCTTGTTATTAATAACATCCAATGTTCATGATCACGAAACCATGATCATCCATTAATCAACAAGCTAGTTATACAAGAGGCTTACTAGGGACTCCTTGTTGTTTACATAACACACATGTATTAATGTTTCGGTTAATACAATTATAGCATGGTATGCAAACATTTCTCATAAACACAAAGATATTATAATAACCACTTTATTATTGCCTCTTGGGCATATCTCCAACACTATCCTGTACGGCCCAACTTGAGGCCCATGAAGACACCCGATGGCAAGGTGGGCCACTACGGCGGTTGCTTGATAACGCGTGAAGCACACGTCCGTTGGGAACCCCAAGAGGAAGGTGTGATGTGTACAGCAGCAAGTTTCCCTCAGTAAGAAATCAAGGTTGTCGAACCAGTAGGAGATGAAGGCCACGTGAAGGTTGTTGGTGAAGGAGTGTAGTGCGGCGCAACACCAGGGATTCCGGCGCCAACGTGGAACCTGCACAACACAACCAAAATACTTTGCCCCAACTTAACAGTGAGGTTGTCAATCTCACCGGCTTGCTGTAAACAAAGGATTAAACGTATGGTGTGGAGAATGATGTTTTCTTGTGAAGAACAACAGAGAACAATGATTGCAGTAGATTGTATTTCAGATGTAAAAGAATGGACCGGGGTCCACAGTTCACTAGTGGTGTCTCTCCAATAAGATAAATAGCATGTTGGGTGAACAAATTACAGTTGGGCAATTGACAAATAGAGAGGGCATAACAATGCACATACATATCATGATGACTAATATGAGATTTACTTAGGGCATTACGACAAAGAACATAGACCGCTATCCAGCATGCATCTATGCCTAAAAAGTCCACCTTCGGGTTAGCATCCGCACCCCTTCCAGTATTAAGTTGCAAACAACAGACAATTGCATTAAGTATGGTGCGTAATGTAATCAACACAAATATCCTTAGACAAAGCATTGATGTTTTACCCCTAGTGGCAACAGCACATCCACAACCTTAGAACTTTCTCACATCGTCCTGCATTCAATGGAGGCATGAACCCACTATCGAGCATAAATACTCCCTCTTGGAGTCACAAGTATCAACTTGGCCAGAGCCTCTACTAGCAATGGAGAGCATGCAAGATCATAAGCAACACATATATGATAGATCAATAATCAACTTGACATAGTATTCGATATTCATCGGATCCCAACAAACGCAACATGTAGCATTACAAATAGATGATCTTGATCATGATAGGCAGCTCACAAGATCTAACATGATAGCACAAGAGGAGAAGACAACCATCTAGCTACTGCTATGGACCCATAGTCCAAGGATGAACTACTCACACATCAATCCGGAGGCGGGCATGATGATGTAGAGCCCTCCAATGATGATTCCCCTCTCCGGCAGGGTGCCGGAGGCGATCTCCTGAATCCCCCGAGATGGGATTGGCGGCGGCGGCGTCTCTGGAACTTTTTCCGTATCGTGGCTCTCGGTAATAGGGTTTTCGCGACGGAGAGTTTAAGTAGGCGGAAGGGCAGAGTCGGAGGAGGCACGGGGGCCCCACACCAAAGGCCGGCGCGGGCCCCATGCTGGCCGCGCCGCCCTATGGTTAGGGCGCCTCGTGGCCCCACTTCGTATCCTCTTCGGTCTTCTGGAAGCTCCGTGGAAAAATAAGACCCTGGGCGTTCGTTTCGTCCAATTCTGAGAATATTTCCTTTGTAGGATTTCTGAAACCAAAAACAGCACAAAACAGGAACTGGCGCTTCGGCATCTCGTTAATAGGTTAGTGCCGGAAAATGCATATAAATGATGTAAAGTGTATATAAAACATGTGAGTATTATCATAAAACTAGCATGGAACATAAGAAATTATAGATACGTTTGAGACGTATCAAGCATCCCCAAGCTTAGTTCCTACTCGCCCTCGAGTAGGTAAACGATAACAAGGATAATTTATGAAGTGACATGCTGCTATCATATTTTTGATCAATACTATTGTAAAGCATATGAGATGAATGAAGTGATTCGAAGCAATGGTAAAGACAATGACTAAACAACTGAATTATATAGCAAAGACTTTTCATGAATAGTACTTTCAAGACAAGCATCAATAAGTCTTGCATAGGAGTTAACTCATAAAGCAATAAATTCTTAGTAGAAAGTTTTGAAGCAACACAAACGAAGATATAAGTTTCAGCGGTTGCTTTCAACTTCAACATGTATATCTCATGGATAATTGTCAACATAAAGCAATATAACAAGTGCAATACGTAAACATGTAAGAATCAATGCACACAGTTGACACAAGTGTTTTCTTCTAAGATAGAAGGAAGTAGGTAAACTGACTCAACATATAGTAAAAGAAAGGCCCCTTCGCAGAGGGAAGCATGGATTACTATTTTTGTGCTAGAGCTTTTATTTTGAAAACATAGAAACAATTTTGTCAACGGTAGTAATAATTCATATATGTTATGCATAAGACATCCTATAAGTTGCAAGCCTCATGCATAGAATACCAATAGTGCTCGCACCTTGTCCTAATTAGCTTGGATTTACATGGATTATCATTGCATAACATATGTTTCAACCAAGTGTCACAAAGGGGTACCTCTATGCCGCATGTACAAAGGTCCAAGGAGATAGATCGCATTTGATTTCTCGTTTTTGATAGATCTCAACTAAGGACATCCATACCGGGACAACATAGAAAACAGATAATGGACTCCTCTTTAATGCATAAGCATTCAACAACAGATAATATTCTCATAAGAGATTGAGGATTAATGTCCAAACTGAAACTTCCACCATGATTCATGGCTTTAGTTAGCGGCCCAATGTTCTTCTCTAACAATATGCATACTCAAACCATTTGATCATGATAAATCGCCCTTACTTCAGACAAGACGAACATGCATAGCAACTCACATGATATTCAACAAAGGTGTAATAGTTGATGGCGTCCCCAGAAACATGGTTACCGCTCAACAAGCAACTTATAAGAAATAAGATACATAAGCTACATATTCTTTACCACAATAGTTTTTAAGGCTATTTTCCCATGAGCTATATATTGCAAAGACAAGGAATGAAATTTTGAAGGTAGCACTCAAGTAATTTACTTTGGAATGGCAGAGAAATACCACATAGTAGGTAGGTATGGTGGACACAAATGGCATAGGTTTTGGCTCAAGGTTTTGGATGCACGAGAAGTATTCCCTCTCAGTACAAGGCTTTGGCTAGCAAGGTTGTTTGAAGCAAACACAAGTATGAACCGGTACAACAAAACTTACATAAGAACATATTTCAAGCATTATAAGACTCTACATTGTCTTCCTTGTTGTTCAAACACTTCAGCAGAAAATATCTAGACTTTAGAGAGACCAATCATGCAAACCAAATTTTAACAAGCTCTATGGTAGTTCTTCATTAATAGGTGCAAAGTACATGATGCAAGAGCTTAAACATGATCTATTTGAGCAAAACAATTGCCAAGTATCAAATTATTCAAGACAATATACCAATTACCACATGAAGCATTTTCTGTTTCCAACCATATAACAATGAACGAAGCAGTTTTCAACCTTCGCCATGAACATTAAAAGTAAAGCTAAGAACACCAGTGTTCATATGAAAAAGTGGAGCGTGTCTTTCTCCCACACAAAGAATGCTAGGATCCGATTTTATTCAAACACAAACAAAAATAAAAACATACAGACGCTCCAAGTAAAGCACATAAGATGTGACGGAATAAAAATATAGTTTCACTAGAGGTGACCTGATAAGTTGTCGATGAAGAAGGGGATACCTTGGGCATCCCCAAGCTTAGATGCTTGATTTTTCTTGAAATATGCAGGGATGAACCACGGGGGCATCCCCAAGCTTAGACTTTTCACTCTTCTTGATCATATTGTATCACCCTCCTCTCTTGACCCTTGAAAAGTTCCTCCACACCAAACTCAAAACAAACTCATTAGAGGGTCAGTGCATAATAAAAAATTCACATATTCAGAGGTGACATGATCATTCTTAACACTTCTGGACATTTCCCAAAGCTACTGAAAGTTAATGGAACAAAGAAATCCATTCAACATAGCAAAAGAGGCAATGCGAAATAAAAGGCAGAATCTGTCAAAACAGAACAGTCCGTAAAGACGAATTTTTCAGAGGCACTTAACTTGCTCAGATGAAAAAGCTCAAATTGAATGAAAGTTGCGTACATATCTGAGGATCACGCATGTAAATTTGCAGCATTTTATGAGTTTCCTACAGAGAGATCTACTCAAATTCGTGACAGGTAGAAATCTGTTTCTGCGCAGCAATCCAAATCTAGTAGTCCCTCCGGTTCATATTAGTTGACTCTAATATGGATGTATCTAGACACATTTTAGTTCTAGATACATCCATATCAAAGTCAATTAATATGAATCGGAGGGAGTATCAACTTTACTATCAAAGACTTTACTTGGCACAACAATGCAATAAAGTAAAGATAAGGAGAGGTTGCTACAGTAGTAACAACTTCCAAGACACAACAAAACAGTAGCAAAATAAAAAGACAACATGGGTTATCTCCCAAGAAGTGCTTTTCTTTAACGCCTTTCAGCTAGGCGCAGAAAGTGCAAATCAAGTATTATCAAGAGAAGAAGCATCAACAGAGGAGTTTGGAGTTTTCTCAACTATGCATTGTATTTTATCTATGTAAGAAATTCCTCTTTCATTACTATTAGGCTTACTTTCCTCCTCAAATAAATTTTCAGGAACAATCCAAGCAAAATTCTTTTCTAGTGCCTCATGCATTCCTATGAGTTTATTAGGTATCGGTATTTTAATCTCCCCCTCACAATTGGTTTTATTAGTATATTTTAGCCTATCTTTTTCCATCTTTTCAAGGGTATTTGCAAAATTGGTAAAACACCCAAGCATTTTATGTTTAATAAAGACTTTCCTAGCTTCTCTAGCTACATCTCCAAATTCTCTAAGAAGGGTTTCTAAAACAAAATCTTTCTTTTCTCCTTCTTCCATATCACAGAGTGTAAGAAACATATGTTGCATTATAGGATTAAGATTAACAAATCTAGCTTCCAACATGTGCACTAAAGAGGCAGTAGCAATTTCATAATTAGGAGCAATTTCCATCAAGGATCTATCTTCAAAATCTTTAACCGTACTAACATGAGTGAAAAATTCTTCTATATTATCTCTTCCAATGATGGACCCATGCCCTACCGATCGATACATCTTTCAAAGTAAACTTAGGGTGAAGCATGATGAAATAAACAAGAGTAAACTAACAAAATAAAGTAAATGCAAGTAACTAATTTTTTTGTGTTTTTGATATAAGAAAGCAAACGAGACAGAAAATAAAATAAAGTAAAGAAAGTAACTAATTTTTTTGTGTTTTTTATATAAAGAAAGCAAACAAGACAGAAAATAAAATAAAGTAAAGCAAGACAATAAACAAAGTAAAGAGATTGGATGTGAGAGACTCCCCTTGCAGCGTGTCTTGATCTCCCCGGCAACGGCGCCAGAAATTTATGCTTGATAACGCATGAAGCACACGTCCGTTGGGAACCCCAAGAGGAAGGTGTGATGCGTACAGCAGCAAGTTTCCCTCAGTAAGAAACCAAGGTTGTCGAACCGGTAGGAGATGAAGGCCACGTGAAGGTTGTTGGTGAAGGAGTGTAGTGCGGCGCAACACCAGGGATTCCGGCGCCAACGTGGAACCTGCACAACACAACCAAAATACTTTGCCCCAACTTAACAGTGAGGTTGTCAATCTCACCGGCTTGCTGTAAACAAAGGATTAAACGTATGGTGTGGAGAATGATGTTAGCTTGTGAAGAACATCAGAGAACAATGATTGTAGTAGATTGTATTTCAGATGTAAAAGAATGGACCGGGGTCAACAGTTCATTAGTGGTGTCTCTCCAATAAGATAAATAGCATGTTGGGTGAACAAATTACAGTTGGGCAATTGACAAATAGAGAGGGCATAACAATGCACATACATATCATGATGACTAATATGAGATTTACTTAGGGCATTACGACAAAGAACATAGACCGCTATCCAGCATGCATCTATGCCTAAAAAGTCCACCTTCGGGTTAGCATCCGCACCCCTTCCAGTATTAAGTTGCAAACAACAGACAATTGCATTAAGTATGGTGCGTAATGTAATCAACACAAATATCCTTAGACAAAGCATTGATGTTTTATCCCTAGTGGCAACAGCACATCCACAACCTTAGAACTTTTTGTCACTGTCCCAGATTCAATGGAGGCATGAACCCACTATCGAGCATAAATACTCCCTCTTGGAGTCACAAGTATCAACTTGGCCAGAGCCTTTACTAGCAACGGAGAGCATGCAAGATCATAAACAACACATATATGATAGATCAATAATCAACTTGACATAGTATTCCATATTCATCGGATCCCAACAAACGCAACATGTAGCATTACAAATAGATGATCTTGATCATGATAGGCAGCTCACAAGATCTAACATGATAGCACAAGAGGAGAAGACAACCATCTAGCTACTGCTATGGACCCATAGTCCAAGGATGAACTACTCACACATCAATCCGGAGGCGGGCATGATGATGTAGAGCCCTCCGGTGATGATTCCCCTCTCCGGCAGGGTGCCGGAGGCGATCTCCTGAATCCCCCGAGATGGGATTGGCGGCGGCGGTGTCTCTGGAACTTTTTCCGTATCGTGGCTCTCGGTAATAGGGTTTTCGCGACGGAGAGTTTAAGTAGGCGGAAGGGCAGAGTCGGAGGAGGCACGGGGGCCCCACACCATAGGCCGGCGCGGGCCCCATGCTGGCCGCGCCGCCCTATGGTTAGGGCGCCTCGTGGCCCCACTTCGTATCCTCTTCGGTCTTCTGGAAGCTCCGTGGAAAAATAAGACCCTGGACATTCGTTTCGTCCAATTCCGAGAATATTTCCTGTGTAGGATTTCTGAAACCAAAAACAGCACAAAACAGGAACTGGCGCTTCGTCATCTCGTTAATAGGTTAGTGCCGGAAAATGCATATAAATGATGTAAAGTGTATATAAAACATGTGAGTATTGTCATAAAACTAGCATGGAACATAAGAAATTATAGATACGTTTGAGACGTATCAGCGGTGCCGAAGAAGATTCCTTGAAGGACAAGACGAAGAGGAACCGAACGAGGAAAGTTTAGATCTAGGGCTTTTGTAACCTAGTCGTACCCGGACAGATCTCTTGAGACCTGGCCCCCTATATAAGGGCCAGGAGAGGGGCTGCCGAGGGACACAATCAATCTTAGCAACTTAAGCCACCGCAAGTCTAGAGCTAGGTCCACGTAGCACTTAGCCTCTCGACGAAACCACAGCTGAAACCTTCGGCACCCCATTGTAACCCGATATTTTCATAATCAAAATCAGACAGGCAGGACGTAAAGGTTTTACCTCATAGAGGGCCCCGAACTTGGGTAAATCGCTCTCCCCGCTTGTCTGTTAACCGATGTCTCATGTCAGCCTACAGGATTCCATCAACCCTAAGCCCCAATCGGAGGGCATTGCCGAGGAGTACCCTCGACATGTGTGTTATGTAAACAACAAGGAGTCCCTAGTAAGCCTCTTGTATAACTAGCTTGTTGATTAATAGATGATCATGGTTTCGTGATCATGAACATTGGATGTTATTAATAACAAGGTTATGTCATTAGATGAATGGTATAATGGACACACACCCAAATAAGCGTAGCATAAGATCACGTCATTAATAACAAGGTTATGTCATTAGATGAATGGTATAATGGATTTTACTCGACTTTGCGATTCAAGCAAAATCTCGGGGGCTACTGACATGGGTATGTCGAATAAAGCACCTGTGTTATCTGGAGAAGACGTGAGACCCACGACCCAAAGTTTTGGAGGCCCAGAAGCCTAGAGAAATTCGGATAGGGAAAGTAGAATTGTATTAGGAGTAATCTAGCAATGTAGGAAAGGCTCGATACGCCTCTCGCAGTTTGTAACTTACACGGCACGAAAAGCCTCGGCTCCACCTCCTATATAAAGGGGGGGCCGAGGGAAGAGAAAAGGATCGGATCAATTGTTAACAGAACCACCATAACTCTAGTCGAAACACCTTTGTCGGCTGAAACCTTTAAGATCTATTTGCCCTCTACTTTTTACGAAACCCTAAGTCTACAATCCGTAGGCATTGACAAGTTAATCTCTTGTCAGTCTGGGGCGGTGTTTATAGAGAAGTGGTGCCTTTGGAACCCTTACTTTAGAAATTTAGTATCGATGTAGGCACATCATAAATAGGTTCTCTACTAGGTGATGTGGAAGGACCCTGGAAAGGATTTACATGGCGTTTTTGGCGGCTCTTGTGCTTGCATAATAAGTTGACATCCAATTTGGCTGTCACGACTGCGCGTGGTGTCGCCGCCTCACTTGTGAATCAAAGTGTGACTATGAGCATCACCAAGAAATAGACGACATTTCTTCATACATAGGTAGAGAAAGGTGGTGGGACAAGGCACACATAATAAAAAAAAGTACGACAATAAAATTTGACGTGATTGAATAGACGTTCATTGCACATGCACCTTTACTAGTAAATAGCAGTGATACACAATACTAGTGGCACACCCTAAATACAAGTGGCGCAAACCTGTGGTGCGCCACTAGTAGTGCACCTCCTATGCATTTGTACCGCTCCTTGAGTTCGAGAGTAAAATACGGGAGGCGGCGTCACGACCCTATCCTTTGTGTGCATGCCGTTGTCATCATCGATCCGCACCTCCCCAATCTCCCTCGTGTGCCCCTCCACCACATTTCCTTGTTAGCATTCTACACCCCATCACTATGTGGTCGTGGCCTGCGTGGTGGAGGAGGATCTCTAGGGTAGGGAGGAGGTGATTTTCGCATAAATTCCATGGAAGCTTATCTCTCCCTTGCAGGGCTAGGCTGGTTTAGGATCAAACTAAGTCACCACAACAACTTTAGGGTAACAATGTTGCAATTCTTGAGTCTGGGACTAAATCAGGTCAATCTCACAAGTACAGGGACCTTAGATGTGTTTTACTCCGTCCCAACCCGAGTAGTTTGGTGCATGAAACTGACCAAAAAAAAAACTACAAAAGTCCTCAAAATTGAGAAGATGAAGTTGTAATGCCACACCACATGTGAAATATCGTTATGCTTGGGGTACGATAGAAACAACCATGTTACATCGTCAATTCTACATATATATGTATGCAAATCAAGAAACGCATATCATTGGCGCAGATCATCAGGTGCAGAGGAAGCAAGAAACGTAGATCATTGGGTGCAGATCGAGGAAGCAAGAAACGTAGATCATTGGGTGTAGAGGAAAGAAACGCAGATCCACCGTTCCTTGTGAGAGGCCGGTGGCTTCTGCAGGTAGTATGCGTGTCACTGCTGCCCTGGTAACGTTGCTTCACCAACGATGTCGTCCAAACGGTTTCTTCTTCCTCAGCTGAAGAAAAACAAAATACATCAGATCACAGAATGAACAGGTAGATAAAACTGGTAGAAATAAAAACTGGTAACACATGGAGAGAAAAAATTACGTCGCTGCTGCGGCCGCATTTCTTCTTGCGGCAGTTGGTAGACCTCGGAGAAAGGCGTGCATAGCACCTAATTTTATTGAGTACGAATCAACGGCGGTGAAAATCAATGAACCGAGAAGGAAAAAAAAAGCATATCTAAGCGTATATATGCACATACTTGCGGCAGACCAGCTTGTTCTCGTTATAGCTGAGCGCAAGATCTCGGAGGCCGGGCTCCATGCAATACGCGTAGCCGCCCCGGAAGCCGCCGCGGAGGCCGAGCGCGAGGTGCAGCGTCGATCCCTTGCAGATGCCGTAGTCGGCCAGGGTTCGGCCCTCCTCCTCATCTAGCTGCTTCCCGGCGAAGACGAGAGACGGTAGCTGGATCTGGACCTCGTTGTCTTCCTCGTTGTCTTCCTCGTCGTCGTCGTCGTCGTCAGAGGTGGCGATGATTCCTTCCTTCTCCTGGATCTTGGCCTTGATGCTGTCGACCGTGTCGCTGCTCTCCACCTCGAGCGTGAGAGTCTCCCCGGTGACCGTCTTCACGAATATCTGCATCGTCGGTTGTCGTGGTGCTGGAGATGGGAAGTGGGATGTGCGCTGCGCCACTCCGCGGACGGTACATATACAGCGATCGATCGAACGAAATAGAAACGCGCCCGCAACGAAACCTAATATACTTGGTCGCCACGGTTACGGGAATTAATGCGTGATCGCCAAGGATAAGTAGTCACAGAATTCCAACAAACTATATTTGGGATCCTCCCGTGGAATTTGCAAACTCTTTTGGAAAACGAGAGTCAGTGCTACAGAATACAGATACGACATGCGTCGACGAGGAGACGAGCGACGGAACACGGAAGGTGTTCGTCTCCCAGTTCACTGGCTTGGTTCGAGACTGGCAGTTCCAGATCGACGTCGTCCTCCTCGACTTTCTGCCGTCCTGAACGCAGAAGAACCTGAGGTTACCGGCTTCGAGGTGCATCCGAGCTGTCCGGCGTCATGAACACCGACGAACTTGAGGTTACCTTTTCCCTCCATGGCCACGGCCGGGAGACGGAACTCGCCTTCACCAACCCCGTACCGTCGCTTGTTTGACCCACAAATCCCGCACCCGGTGTTTGAAAATGTCCAGTGGATTTGGTGGTAATATTGACACGGGGACGATAGAGGAGGTGTTTTGCGTAAGGATGGAACAAGCAACGCGGGCATCTTTTGGTAGCATTCCATTGTCTGGGTTGTACTTGTATCTCACCTCGTCTGTGCATTTCAGATCCAGTGCATGTATTTAGCTTTCCAAGTTTCCAATGAAAAATTTAAAATAGGTTTCGATTGGATACTTTCCCGCTACACACTACAACAAAAACACAACATCCGAATGGAGCTGTTCCTTTTTACATCGAACCGGCACCACGGTGATTAGCAAGACAATCCTGAATTATTAGCAATAGTTAGACTGGAGAATTTACTTAGTAGTTCCTTGAGATGCATCGCTGGATTTGCGACAAAGAGGTTTACTCCGAGTTTTGGGGAGATAATTACAAAAAACAACCACATTTCAGGAATGTGTAACAAAAAACCACCACTTTACGTTAGAGTTTCAGAAAACCACCACTCTACAATTAACACATAACAGATAGCACCAGTTCATCTCTAACAATTGTTTAATCATATAACTAACAGGTGGGTCCTACAGGCTGTCGTGGCAGCCAAAAACATTTAAAGGAGAGGCACGAGAGACTAGTTCAAGTTATGGGTTATCCTGTTAAATTAGAGGGACCCGACTTATCATCAAATCTCTTCTCTCCTCTAAAAGTATTTGGAAACAGGGAGGTGTACTACCGCCAATATCACATCCTCCGTGCCCGACCGCCAGCGTCGCCCCTCTGTGCTCGCTATAATAGTTGGAATAGACACAGGACCAAGGCCGGTGGCGAGGTAGCGTGGGCGATCTCGGGCAGGCAGCGTGGGCAAGGTCCAGCCACACTAGGGTGGCGCGAGTGAGGTTCGGGCAAGGGGTCGCGGGCGAGGCCCGGCCAAGCGGCGCCAGGCAAGGCATCACGAGCGAGGTCCAGCCAAGCAGCGCGGGGCAACGTCCAAGCAGGGCATCGCTAGCGAGGTCTGGCCAAGCACCGGCCGAAGCAGCATGGGGCGAGGTTCAGGCAGGAGCCGGCAAGACACGCCAGGGAGCCGGACATAAACGGTGCGGGGGCGGTGCCGAGCAGAGCTGGGGGTGGCCAATGAAAAGACATCCTAGAAACAATGAGCAAATATTCCTTCTTGGCCACAAATGGTCACATAAATTCCTCTAATTGTGCTTCCTACCCTAAGGGCATTATTCCAGAAAACTTGCAAACATAAATGCTAAGTTTCACTGAATTTACATGTAATTTTACAAGAAAGGGGGCGTTTTCTAGGTAGTAGGCAGGTACAAACACTCAACACATAATGTAATTTGGTTTCGCCAATGCAACAGATTCTGGAAGGGTAAAAGATGCACAGAGCATCCATTTCCCAGGAGCAACAAGCCGTACTCTGTGCATTTCAATGTTGGCCACATTATCGCACAATGCTAGATTTATCCTCTGCAATTTTGGGCATATGTGTTAATTTGGTTAACAGAGTGAAGCAAATAAGTGATTCCAGCAGAAAGAATAATGTTCTATTACCACATCACATTTACCTCATTAAAGTCATACTCAGGATCCTCGGCTTTGGAGAATCCATACACGTGGATCTTCGGCATGACACAAGGTTGTCCTGCTTGCCGGTTTCTTAAGATCCCTCTGAAGATATCTAGTAAAAAACGGAGACGAAGACCATAAGGATAATTCTATCGTGAGAATGCAAAAAAATAGTTTTATTTAAAAAAAAGGCCTGGAGGAATATGAAAAGGCTGGTTAATTATTTCTTTATTAGAGCATTTCCAACAGTATGGCATCTTCTATTCTAAAAACATTATTAGTAGTGCTCGAAAACAGGGATGGTCGTGTCCACAATCGCTGCTCAGAGTGGAATAGCATCTCATGTCTCTTGGAAAAACTCATTCTCGAACCAGTTCATATAACATAGTCAGTTGCTTGATCCAATCCCTCTCTAGAATGGATTGGTGGTAGTACGAATGGGCCCCTTACCTATCTCATCAACATCTGCTCGTTATTTTTACTTACTTATTCTACTAGGTGGAAAGAAGGGAGCCAGCAGAGTCAAAAATTGTATGGTAATAGCAAGACTGCAGTGAGGATACAACATGTTACAAATTAAATAGAGCACACACGTGTGTGTTCAGTGTTGAATTGTGTTTGCGCCTCCGTAAAATTTAGTGTACCTGCATCCATGTGCACTGTGTGTGTAGTGGAATATGATCCTTTGAAGTACAAAGCCAAAAGGAAAGGTTCACCTAAGAGTACCATTCGAGAGAAAAAAATTGTAAATTATTCAAGAAAACTATAATCACCTAAAAATTCTGCAGCATCCTTGGGCAAATTCATTACCACTTGTGTGATCGGACGCACGTGTTGGCTTGAGTATATTGCAGTAACAAACCTTCTAGCATCCATGTTAAATACCTGATTTAATAAAATACCATTAGAACATTCTAGCTAAAATTCATGCAGGACAATAAAAAGGACAAAAATCAAACTATCCACTCATCAGTACAAACCGAACATAAACCCAAGAGAATTGTGGTATTTTATATCCACAGAAAACGCAAATTTTCAAAATGGTTAGTTGTAACTTCTTGATAATTGTAGTACTAGATTAGCAGAAGAAATATTGGTGGTATATAGTAATATTCCAAAGTTTGATTGTCAAATTACCTCAATTTTCCTCTCAAGTTTGTTAAGAACAATGTTTCTTTCAAGGTACTCAACTGCAATTGGGTTCAAGTCATTTGCATAGACATATGTGACCTTTTTCGCAGCTGAAATTGCTATCGGACCAACACCAGAGAACACATCACCTGCATCCGGAAGGAAAAAACGAATAGTTACTTATGTGGTTAAGTAAAACCTTCTGAATTTAACTAAATGGTCAACCACAAAATATGACATTAGCAATGGTTGATGATTGCTCTACACTGCGGTTCACTAAGAATACACAATACATTAGGCCCAATATGAATGTAAACCATATTACTATTAGTAGTTTCAGCATGTAACACCATGAAATTCTAAAATGCAAACAAGCACCAATAATGATCTACAGCTTGCCAGAGTAGAACCCATAATTGACGAGTCTACTGATTACTAGTGGCACAAAGTTTGTTAACAGAACATAGTCATGATCAAAAGTATGCATTCAGATAGATTATCAGTGGCAAACATGATTTTATAATGATTGGTAACTTGCCGGAAAACGGTACATTTTTATCAAATATCTTTTTTTAGGTGTGAAGGCAAGTGTGAATTCACAGTGCTTTTGTAAAATACTTTCAACGCCAAGAAGCAAAGCAATATGGTGTATAACCTTTCAGCATAGATGATTATACGAATTGCTCTAAATGATGAATCAGTAGATTCTACAAGGAATATCTTACTAAAAAGCATAATACACAACGGCCCTAATTACAAAAGCAACAAAGTCATCTAGTACTCACAAGATGTACAGAGAAACTTACAGACAACATCAGAACTTGTAAAGATGCTGTTGACAAGCCTCTGCCTTTCAGTTGCTAATCTAGAATTCCAATAGCTGCATCAGATAATTACTAGATAAGAGATCAAAGAAACAGTTGAACCATGAAGGAATGTATAAGGAGAAAACATACTTGATACTAGAAATCATACAAACACAATAAGAACCAGGCTATAGTAGACAGTTGTGAGATTGAGAATTGTTTAACATAGAGCATTGTGTTTCCAATGTCTTGGTCATCACTCTTCAAGCAAACTGGAATTCACGCGCCGTGAACATGGATACTGCGACCCAGACACCCTTTTCCTCAATAATATGTAACGCAACTTTTTTGCCAGCATAATCTAAAAGCAGGTGCTATTTTTATCTAAAAATACTTCAATTTTGCATTACTATTTTCATTCACAACTCGGAAGCTATCATTTTCTCGTAGTCATGCTTAATGAATGGTACTGCATCCTGAACCAGGAAAAATATGAAGGTGCAGGCTGGTGAAGCACTGAGAGCATTTTTCACTACTGTTGCAATTTATGTAACAGTTAAGGAATCTGTTTACTGCCCAGCTGGTCAGCACAGTTTGGCCCAGCAAGATCTGGTCTTTGTTGAAATCAGTTCCATGTGGGAAATTTAGGATAAGAAAGTGCCAGTACGAATACCTAGGGAACCACAGGATGTATCAAGAGAATTCCCCATATCATAATAACATGCAATCATGGATAACCAAATTTCTATTACAGTTATTTCAGAGCTTTTAACCAAAAGATGTAAATGTGCATGTCTCATGATCAAAGCAAACCAGCAATTAAAAATACTCCTAGAGCTGAAATTTCCTGTTTGTTGAAATATTATACCGAAATCATGGATCAAGTTAAACATTTGCATCTTTTGTGGAACTTCTCTCATTATTCCCCCTTTTAGTGATATTTTGCATCAACTAGCAGTTCTTTTTCGTGAATTGTGTATTTAGTAAATATATTATTGACGTTATGACTATTACTCCAACTTTATCTGGAGTCAAGGTGGGCATAAAACCCAAGACCCCAGACCCGCACCCGAAAAACCCGACACCCGAACCCGTTTGACCCGGACCAGACAAATCGGGTGTTTTATTGGAATACAGATCCCAAAACCCGAATTAATTTTGGCAAAATCGGATGTGAAGCCCGGGTACCCGACAGGCCCGATGCACCTGAACAACCACTCGACTGCAGCAGCCCACAGAATGGGATCCCACTTTCAGCCCAAAAAAGTCAAACTAAAACACAACGAATGAACTGCCTAACCCTAGCGCCCCCAATCCCCGCACATGACTGAAATTGAAGGCTTAGCATCAATTATAGATAAAATTATTATTTTTGTATGCTAACACTGAAAATCTCTGGTGACTTTATGATGGAAAAAATCTGAAATATTGTCAGAGAAAAATACAAGGCAGGTAAGGATAAGAGCATACACTGTCGCAAGATCAACTTTAAAACGAAGGCCACTCTCAATGACTGTTGTGACAAGGGAATCATGACCAGCTAAAATTTCAAGTTGCATTGTTCTGTAATCATTTTGAATAGCATCAGTCTTATTGACAACAGTTCGGATCTTTGGCTTGTTTTTGTCTAGCACCACCTGCACTCTGAATCATGTTATATTATAATTCAACAGAATATATTCAAAATAAGGTTGAGAATCCAACATATTATGCGATCAGATATTACCTGAGCTATAAGTTCCTTGTAAGGCAAGTGTTCATCCCTCAAGTTCAAGTGGGCAATATGCCCTACTGTCTCAAAGCCTGCAGGGATGATTATTCCTTCAGGAAGTAATGCCTCTAAAACCTACAGAAGATACGCTGGGAATCAAAATAGATAAAATAATATGTAAGGACAGAACAACAAAGAGCACAATGCAGATTCTTCTATGTGCACCAACGTTGATCAACATATCTAGCAGAATAATGATGTACTAACATACAACTGATATTGATAGATGTTCTGTCACAGTGCGTTACTTCTGAATAGAAAACAAACATTGCAGATTTTTTTGTTGTCAATACAATGACACAAAAGGATATATTGATGCCATTTTCTTGGATCATATATCCGAACATAAAGTGAACACAGATTTTACCAGCACTAGAAACAGACACAGGTATTACAATATTGCAATCTAACCTGGCCAGATTGATTTTTTTGCCAGAATCCTGAATTTGCAAGGGCAGTGTTACCTGGACAGCACAAGCGTTAATACCAACATAAATTAGAGGTCCGACAAATCAGGTTCCACTAATGAGGACTCTAGAATACTCATAACACTTCAAGAATTCGGAATCAACCAAGCTAAAAATATATATAATGCTAAATTTTCATCAGCATTGAACTCAGAATTTTCTTTTAGTACGGTTTTCACAAGAAAAAAAAGAGAGTGGATTTTTTGAGTTTTCACACATTTCAAAAAGGTAAGTAGTTTTGCCAGGTCTAGGTAACACTGCCCATATAAAGTAATTTTGTAAACCAATATTTGTTTGATCCTGGAGCAAGTTTGTGAGTATAAGATTGAGCGTGTAAAAAATGTGAATTGTGTTGAAAAAAGGATCAACCATGCTTCTTAAGCTGGTTTCAGGTTCAAAAAACAAAGATCATATTTCCTTTATTTGCATGGTACGAAACTCTGATTGTTCTGAGAATTCTCTCGTTTCTTTATCTTGGGTAACCGAGAAAACTATATTTATAACTTAAAATAAGGAAAAATATATATATAACGAAGGTGAACAAATGTGTAGGTACCTCATTCATTGGCCAGTAATTATAGAACAAAGTTAGCTGACATTGTACAAGCTCATAGGCGGAAGATCCACCCTGCTTGGTTTCATCGTCTAACACAACCTGGAGAAGTGACCAAAACCAGTTAACAAATTGCCGCTTGGACGAAGTAGAGTGCATAGGTACAATACAAATTAACCACACGATCAGAATAAATTCATAGAAATAAAAGGTTGGATTGTTCTCCTAGATGATCATCAAGTTGTGGCCTAACATGGTGAGCCAAATGTGTAGTCAACAGCAACAAGAGTGCATGATACATGAGTAAGATACTACATCATTTCTCCAAATCTCCTCTTGGTGTGGCATTCATGTACAGCTCCCTAAAGCCTGGGAGTTTATTAAAAATCATAGCGTCTTGAGTTCAAATCAAGTACGATACTGACAACTAGGCCCACGTGTGATCTTCCTCATTTGATATTAAAAACAGAGTTTGCACTATATGCAGTCAACGATTCTGGTCTAGACAGTCTCTAGTTCAACAACTGTTATTATGGAAATTGTTAGTAGTAGTGCTACCTTGACAGCCTCTGGGAGCTCGTGAACGCTCCTGTTTGCGTAGTTCTCGTCCAGCAGGAGCAGTCTGGTGGGTTCCCCTCTCCAGGCACCGCTCCCAAACCCTTCCTCCCCGACCAAGCCCTTCCATTGGTCGTCGTCGTCCTCCTCCTCCCCTGGCACCTTGACAACATACACCGCGTCCTTCTCACGCCTGGCCTCCTTCTCGCCACCTCTTCCTTCCCCCTTCTTGTCCCTCTGAGCCCGCGCGGACGGCCGCGACATCTTGGCGAGGTTGGGAAACTGCACGAAGCCGCGGGCGTTGAACTGGCGGGCGAGCCTGTCGCGGCGCGCCACCGCGGTCAGCGGGGAGGCGGGGAGGGCGGGCGCGGAGGGGGGGAGGAGGAGGGCGTGGCCGTCGTCGTTGGGGAGGCGCGCGATGTTGCGGACGCGGGGCCAGTTGAGGAGGTGGCCGCGGAGGCGGCGCTCGAGCGGCGCGCAGGCGGCGGCGGGCACGCGGAGGGCGGCGAGGTCGAAGGTGCGCGCGAAGGAGAGGAGCGGGTCCTCCTCGGGGTGGTCGGGAGCGGCCCGCCTGCCGCGGCGGAGCGTGGGGCTGTGGAGAGGCGGTGGCTGAGGAGGTGGGGTTTGCGCGGAGGCTTGTTGCGAGGAGGAGCAGGAGAGGGGTCTGAGGTGGAGGAAGAGGCGGCCGGATGTGGGGAGGCGGAGGCGAGGGAGGAGGCGGCGCGGATGGAAATGCTGTAGCGGCGGCGCCATGGAACGGGATGGTAGGGAGAAGGACGGCGTCGGCGGACCTAGTAGTATTGTGCAGCCATGGAGGCCGGCGCGCATGCTCGGGGATTAGGCTTCTTTTTTTTTTTTTTTTGACCTTGGGATTAGGCTTCTTTTTCTTTTCTGAGAACGTGGTATTCAGGATTCTAGGCCGCACTCGATATTCTGATACTCGCCATTCAGAACTGGGCCGTGGGCTCACCTCACTCCATCGTTCCCCAACTTTACTGCAACTTGCGGTACGAATCCACTTCGTGTTCTCACAAAAAAAACAAAAGATGAATCCACTTGGGACGCCTTTGGTACCCTGCACGTCCTTGGCTCGCATCAGCCCAACATTTTTGGGCCGTTTGGTTCCCTTGGCTCAGTCGCGTTCGTGCATAGCACGGATCTCAAAGCACCACTGGGACAGTTCCCGGAGGAACGCCCAGTTTGACAGTTTCTCCAGGGTCAGCCCTAGCGAGACGAAAATCGACAATGTTGTTCGCGCGGGAGCTCCACCTCGGCATGACGGGAGAAGCCGAAATCCGAGCGGTGTTGCACGGCAAAGGTAGGGGTAACCTCCCTCTTCGGTTACCCTCTCCATTAACCCCCTCCCAAATTTTCCCTTACCCAAAATTTCGCACCGGCGGCGGCGATCCAGATCTAGCAGCGCGCATCTCCCTTCGGTCTTCGGCGCCGGACCAGGATCCTCTTCTCCAGCCGCGGCGGAGCCTGCGCACATCTGCGGCGGCTTTCGGCTGTGTCCTTCGTCCGCCATGACGGAGGTAAGGGGAAACTCCTCTGTTTTACTGTAGTGTTAGATTCATGTTGATAGAACAAGTTGGGTTCGATAAGACCGTTCGTAATGCATAGATCTTGTTTGAGTAGACCGGCCAGCTCCAGCTTGTGCATCACGCCGCAGCACTCATCATTTGCATCCAAGGCTGGATCCTGATGGTGCACAAGAGAGCAGTTAGGCATGCTATTTTTCCTCGTGTGACTTACGGTTCTATGATACAACGAGATCAGGAGAGGATTGCCAACCAAAACCACATCTACAACTGCAACGACGTAGAGGCTATCCAGATGCTACGGATGAGAAGATCCCCTTTCTATGCATTTGTGAAGACGTTCAGGGGTAGATGACTGCTGACTGATAGCATCCACACCTCTGTCGAAAAACAAGTCGCGATGTTTCTTCATGTCGTGGGTCATAGCCAGAGGTTTAGAGTCATCCATAGCACATTCAGGCGATCCACGGAGACTATCTCTCAGTTCAGCAAGTGTTTTACGCAATTGGTAAGCTCATAGGTGAAATGATCAAGCCAACATCACTGAACACACCACCCAAGATCAAGAACAGCTACAGGTGGTTCCCCTATTTCAGGGTGAGTACAAAATCATGTTCCTTCTACTGTCAGAAAAATGATTGTGTGCTAATTATTTTACAGGATTGCATTGGAGCAATTGATGGTACTCATGTCACTGCAAAGGTACCGAGATCAATGTCTGCAGCATTCCGCGGGAGGAAGCACTACACCAGCCAGAACGTGCTAGCAGCTGTGGATTTCGATATGAGGTTCACCTACGTGCTTGCTGGGTGGGAGGGTTCAGCTCATGATGCGAGCATCCTGGCCGACAGTTTGTCAAGGCCTGATGGGTTGCAAATCCCTGAGAGTAAGTTCTACCTTGGAGATGCTGGATATGCATGCCGACCTGGAATTCTACCTCCCTTTAGGAAAACAAGGTACCACTTCAACGAGTTCTCTGCGAAGCATCGACCTCTGAATGCGAGAGAGTTGTTCAATCTGAGACACTCAAACCTTAGAGTCACCATTGAGAGGGCCTTTGTTGCATTGAAGAACAGGTTCAAGGTCCTTGACCGGAAACCGTTCCACACGTTTGACACTCAAGTAAAGCAGGTCCTTGTTTGCTGCATTCTTCACAACTAGATCCTAGGTTGGGGCGAGGATGAGTTTTTCGAAGAGGTTGTCACTTTTGATGAAGTAGAGACCGGCCATGGCGTGAATGCAGGCGAAAATGATGCCTGGAAGGTGAAGAGGCAAGAGTGAGCAGACGCAATGTGGGAAGCCAGAGGCAACACCACAATCTGAGAAGAAGTGAAGAAGTGAAGAAGAAGAAGAACCCCCCCCCCCCCCCCCCCATCCCCTGTTTCTCGAACCCCTTTTCGATCACCGTATGTTGAGCACCCTTGTTTTGATAAACTACAATTCGTAATAGCTAGGGAGCATCGTGTTATGAACTACCATTTGTAGTAGCTAGGGCTGATTTTCGTGAACTGTTATACTTTGTAAGTTTGCAACTATCATGAACTGTGATTTATGTGTGATGTGAGGTAAGAGCATGATTATGTGTGATGAGAGGTGAGAGCATAGTAAGGCTACCCGTTGTAGAGAAGATGTAACCTTAGACATGCCTGGATGGTACCAAACATGCCTAATCTCATCTCTATCGAGATTTTAGGTTGGTTGCAGGCAAACAAACAGAAAGACCTTTTTGGCCCAGCAAATGCAGCCCGACCTACCAAACAATAGGTCAATTTTAGCCTGTGGCTCGTCCTAGACACGCAAGTGTGTTTACACCGCTGCGCCAATTAGCCAGGAAGGAATCCAGGAATCAGGCACAGGCTACCAAACGCGCCCTTGGTATCTTGACACCGCACAAAACTCTGATCTTTCCACTTCGTATTGTCACACACACAAAAAGAGGATGGATCCACTTCGTATCTTGACACACTAATCTTTGTTTAAAAAAAAGGCAAAACTCTAATCTTTGTTATGTTCAGTTCAGAGAACCATGTTATGTTTGCTGTCCCAAATATTAGATCGACCTGCCGTTCCAATATTTTTCAGTTATATTCCGCACGACAAGTGAACAAATATGCATGTATTCTTCTCATGCATAACTTTTAAATCAGGATCAAACAAATGTTCATATTCCATACACACAAAAAACATGTTACACTAGCAACCAAGGAACAAACACCGAACAAAAATTTCATCTCGACCTGCTCGAGATGATCATGTCATCATAGGTGACGCATTTGCAGCTAATGCCATCAACCCCTCAGCCTAGTGCTACGGCTGACATTTGCATTGATACCCGACAGCTCGCCTCCATATGGACCAGAAGGCTTCTTAATCTTGCGCACTTGACCTCCCCGAGCAGTGACCTTTTTCTCGTGCTTAAGCTGCAAAATAACACACCAAATGAGTTCATTCTGAATACGACGGTACTGCCATCCACTGATCCACCCCCAAGCCATATGCTATGTATACCATGTTACTTACCCTGTATTTCTTCCGAGGATTCTTGAGTTTCTTGTTTCTAGAACGAGTCAAACCCCGGTTCTTCTCGATCTGCATCAGTTTTGATTTGTTTATTTAGACAGATTATCAAGAAACTGAAAGATAATAATAACAATAGGAGGTACGATACACTTCAGTCATAAAGAAGAATTTACCTGGTATGAGATCTTCCTCTTGCCATCTCCTTCACTTTCCTCCTCCAGTGGTTCACCGATAGGAACTCTGTCATAGAGAAATAAAAGTGTTGGTACATTGGTTTAGTTAAAAGGAGCCTCCTACTATATTTATCTTGTTTTGTATTTATCTCGTTTTGTTGGTAGAACAAACAGTGAGTTGAGTACCTCTGTTTGCTCAAGAGTTTTTCGGTCCTTTGCCTCTTTACATCCTTGTAGAATTCATCTTCAGATTCTGCCGAGTCTCCATCATCATCATTGTCGTCTTCATCACTGGATTGGTCAGGCTTCTCTTTGGCATCATCTCCGTCTTCTGGCAAGTCATCATCTTCAACTCCTACTCTTGCAAGAACACGTAGCTCATGCTTTCGCCGTCTTTCACCAATATCATCTCTCTTTGGAACGTCATCATCCCCAGAAACAAACTTGAATATATGCCACATTGCCAGATAAGGAAAACAGTTAGGAGCAGCTTCAATCAGCCTAGCAACTAATTGCATAAAAAGGCACATCATGAAGGATACCCCAAACCCGTAATTGGTGTCAAATGGTTGATTCAAGCTTGTAGTTAGACAGAATAAATTAATAATCAACAAGTATAACCTCATTAAATATTTCAGAAAGTGTACCTTCAAGGTAACGATGTTTACCATTGGTATGAATATCAAAGAAAAAATATGCACTTGAAAGCAGATTTATAGATTTTAGTGAAACTAAAAATAACTATCTATAAAAATATTCAACAAAAACTGAAACCTGTAACGTAACAGCGCATATATTTGATACCTTATTTTTGTTTGATTTAGCTCCATCTACCAAGAGCGTTCTAGGTCTGGTCACTTGATTATTTTTCTCCACCTCATCATCAAAGTCATCCAATGTTTGCAGATCTCTCCTAATATGAACAATACATCTTGTTAAAATCATAAAAAATGGAAATTCTTATGTGACTGCATAAAGAGATGGTATACCAAATAGCTCACCTATTATTAGATGCTCTGGTGTTCGACAGCTTCTCCGACTTCAACCCCATCGATTTATACAGTCCTTTTTCTTTTAACCTCGCTTCAAGATTTGCTCTTACTTTCAACATTTCAAGGCTTTGCAAGCCCATGTACTCATCCTGCGATTTTAGATTTATTCAGCTTAATTCCATTTACACCCTGATTTAACTGAAAAATTAATACAATATAAAAAGAGTATCCTTAGCAGTCAACCTTGCTCTTTCTTTTGGTAATTTTATCAAGCCTGTTATTAGAAGGATCGTTCTTTGTCAATTCTGAAGCTCCACCACCCTGAATTTTTGTCATAATCAGTTGGCTAGCTAGATTATTATATGTGACAAATCTAATAAAGTAGAACCAGTAACTCTTTTACTTTATTCAGTGCTGGCAAAATGCTTGCAATGCCCTCTTTTTTGTCGAGAGAAGTTTTGATATCCACTTTGTTCAGGGCGCTGCTTTCAGGAACATGATGCTCATCAGTGTCTCCTTTTTGCCTTGTAAAATTTATATTGGCCAGCTTCATCTGTGAAAAAAGCGATAATATTTAACTTCTGACATTCTTGAGAACTTATCGTAAAGTCAGAAACAAGAACTGTGATACAAAACCTAAATAATGAAACTGTAGTAACTCTTCTGAACACAAAAGACAAGGTTGTAGAAATCATACCTTTTCTACCATACTCTTGGTCTCTACCAGACGAGCAATTACAGGATGATCTTGCACAGGCAATCCCTCGGCTCTCATAAGGAGGTAGAAGGTAATAGCTTGGCAATGAGCCAGCAGACAGGCTCGCTTTACTTCCAACGGCTGGATTGTACCCTTTTGCTTACCTTGCCCAGCTGTCACCTGCAAAACAGAGTCTATTATTAGGGCTGTCAAAAAAGTTCGGGCTCGACAAACTGTTTGAGTTTGGCTTGTTAAAAGCTTGATTCGAGCTCGGTTCGATGTCTTAACAAGCCAAACTCAAGCCTAGTGTACAGCTCGCAAGCCCTTCGAGCTGGAGGTCAAATAGTTCGGCAAAGCTCGGTAAAACACATGATGAAGTTCACCCATCGCTAAATTTATTTGTCTTTCTTTTAATGAGCATGCGCTAAACCATCGGTCGTGCAATCAATCGCTCAACTTAGCTTGTGTGTGTGACTTCCAAAACAGGTCAAAGTCCATGTACCCATGTGGTACATCTACGATTCAATAGCCCATTTCATGAAGAAAAGCAAAAGAGAATGTGAACGCAACCTCTAGCTAGACTACACTGGCCCATGAAATTTCCTTACAGCCTGGTATGGCCCATCTATATTAGGTACGCAAGCAGCTCGCTACAGCTTTGATGCGACGATGACTTGTTTTGTACCACCTCGCTTGTGGTAGAGAAAAGCAGTTGGACGAAAGGGTATAAAAGGGGATCAGTGGATAGTTGCGCTGGGCAAGCGCGCGCGTCCGCTGCAGCGAAATATGCTTTGGCTAAAATAAATGAAAATTTAATTAAATAGTTTGACAGGCTCGTGAGCCCTCGTCGAGCCGAGCTCAAGCCAACTGTTAGGCTCGCGATCCGAGCCCGAGCTGTCTTATGGGCTCGAAATATAAAACGAGCTCGAGCCGAGCAAACTTGTATTCGCTCGAGCTCGGCTCGTTGACAGCCCTATCTATTATCACAAAGGGCAATCATAACTGAAGCTAAGCTTAAATAAATTAATCAAAGAGACTATCAATGAAATGTACTAGCCAAAAGAACTGTCGTCCAACAGCAATCGTTATCTTATTATCTTAAAAAATGCAGTAAAAAAACAAACGCAGAAGAACATCGGAACTTTCTACAGCAAACTGGATGCACACACACCAAATGCCCATCCATATTACTATTACAGTAACTTTGTTAGTCAGTGCAAACTGATTGCGTTGCGAGGGAAAGGCACTAGCACTAACCACTAAGAATCAAAAGGGCCACAATCTGATGTCCATGTAGGTGCATTTGGGTTCTCAAAGGCTTTCAATGCACAAATTCACCAAAATAATCAGTTAGGAATTGCATTGATTTGCAGTTTATAATGAAGTTCCTTTTCTAATACAATGTAGATTTTACTGGCCTGGTGCAGAATAAGCATCATGTTTTATCTAGATCAAACCGACCAACTAAAGCCACTGCTACCGTAGTCTACTGGTAAAACAACAATTTCATCTTTCCTTTCTTTTTAATAGGTTCTTGCTATTGTTGAATGGTCACAAGATGACCTATTTTACAGACCATATATACCTTTTTGGAGGACAAAGATGCTACCAGAATTTGTCAGAGTTAGTTTTTGGCTTGGGATTCACTCCGTTGCCTCAGGTGGCATCAGCAAGGAAGAGTTGCGGAACATAAGCGCAAGGGACATGGATGGGAAGCAGAAAAGATCCTTCAGTGGGGTGCTTCTTCAAATGCTCTAGACCATTCGGAAGGAAAGAGAAGAATTCTGAGGAATGGATCCAGATGCTATGGAACATTTGGGATTTAATAGAAGAATTTTCTGAGGAATGCATCTACATCTCCTGCAGGTTCCGAGCTAAGGATGACATTTCCCAATATGGGTTGGCGACAAAAGAATGTAATTTTTCTAAAGTTTTTAGCCGTTGTAATTTGTAAATATTAGTTGGCTGTTTTTTATTTTATATTTTAAGTAAATGGAGGAGTGCCTACCCTTTTCGTTTAGAAAAGGATCTTACGCCCCAGTTGACACCAGGCAGATCACATATGGCAGCCGGCGGTGTGATACCACATGCTAGAGAGCCGAGCTTTCACAATAAAATATTTCCAAATAGTAGCTGAGAAGGATAGAACTACCAAAACATCGAAGTAGCATGCAAATTAAGCCAAAAGGATCTTGAAGTTAAAGCTTCACAGTTCTCTCTTACATGCACGTAGAATGAACAAACAATGATTCAGTATATTCAAGCAGAACAAGAAACAAGCAAGTCAACTCAATTAAGAAGCAAGCATAACAACAAATTACCGCTACATCGGTGACTGGTCCTATCGCCTTCAGCTCTTCATGGGCCTCATTTAAGTCAGACAATAATCCCACCAGTTCAGGCGCAGAACTGCATTAAATTCAACATATACATGTCGATACAACAAGTTCAGTAGCAAAACTGCATAGTCTGCCTCAAATTCAATATATAGATTCCACCATGGATACTAAACAACAATCCCATTTGCAACGTGCCAAATTATATATTAACACAGGAACTGGAAATCTGACAGTTTAGGTCTTTGGCAAGGCTACTCAGCAATGTTCATTCAATATAAGACACCACACAATGGAAATACTGACAAGTGTCATCACAAACATCACCAAGTTGGAAAACGGTATCCAATGATTCACCTACATGCAGCCCTGGGTCTGAAGGCCGTTCTTACAATGGATAGTATTTTCAAATTTATAATATTTCTTACAATAGCACAGAACAGATACTATTTGTAAATTACCCTCAGCACAAGTAAACTGATTATAATATCAATTACTGTTCAAATACCAGAACAATCAAGAAATTAGAAATAAATTCAATATTGTAAAAGTAGAATGAAAGCATACCTGTATACTGCACTCAATTTTTCATCTCTTGAAAGCACAGCAAAATCTTCTTTCATTTTTGCATAGCTTTCAAAAGAGGATGCATCATCGGTAACCTTGGTTTGAGGGCTAGACACCTGCTAGGGGGAACAAGCATATGCAAATATCATTACCTGTTAGCTTTGCATTCAGACATGCACCAATAAATATAGATGCTCTAAAAAGGACTGGAAAAATAAACAATCTATTTTATGTATGATGCCTGCTAGTGGGAACAAGCATATGCAAATATCAGTTCAGTTAAAGAATCTAATATATGTAAGAAACAGTGCACCAGTTCAGTTAAAGATAGTCACTTAAGTGAAACTAATATTGTGCAGACCAACATTGTACCTTTAAGTAGTAATCATACAGCAAAATATATCAGAGAAAAACTCTGGATGATGTCCTCTGCTAAGCAAACAAGAAAATATAACAAAAGGGCACTGTTCAGGCAATCACCTTCGGAGGCTTATCCTCTCCATAACTTCTGTTATCTTCTAATCCAAAATCTTCCATTGAAAGCTTACTATCCTTTTCCTTCTTCAACCTTAGTATCTCTTCATAGTCTTCCTCGTCACCAGAATGTTCACCAGCATCATAGTATGTTTTCTTTCCTTTACCCCAGATGTTTTCATCTTTCTCTTCTTCCTCACTTTCATCGATCTTGTCCTCATCCCCAGCAATTTTTTTCGCTTCCCTATGTGCTCTTTCTACTGAAGACACATTTAAGTTACAAATATGCACCTCGTATCAGAATAAACAAGTACAACTAAATAAATGGTGTTGACTTCTCAAACACAACCATTTTAATGGTGAGATAACTGAGCTAAAATATAGATGACTGGTGCACTAACAAATACTGAAACTAGAAGCAAAACACGGATATTTAACTTTACACGGAATAGCAACAATCTGACAGAAATTTGTTTATCTATTTGAAGGATATGGGGTCAAAAGATTCCATTTCCTTGAGCATCAAGGAATGACCAAAATCGGGATTTAGGAAACTACTCAGTTCTCACCAAATTAAGATTGCAACATCATATGTGCCAAGGAACAAACTATTTTTTAGAAAGAAGCATGTTTCCTGATAGGCATTCCAAACTCCAAGTGCACAGAGAAAGTCATGGAACAAATGCTGATTCTTTTCTTCACGCAACCGAGGCCTAGCCCAGATGGCTACCAGGGTGATGATACCTGTGATGCCCCCCCGCTCGAGTCCCGGTACTCACTCGCGGGCGTGTACGCACCGTTGCACTTCTGTGTGCTGAAAAACTTAATTCAATGCCGCCATGGGCTAGTCCTGGCTGGTCTCTTTTTTTTTTTCTTCACAAAGGAAGAAATGTCAATAACCTGCCATAACCTTAACATTGGCATCTAACCTAATGCATACTTGAACATATTATTATTAACTCAGTCAAAGGTCAAAGGTACCACAGACCAAAACTAAGTATACTTATCAGGTCGACTTCTATCGATTCATTGAGTTGTATATCGTTGACAAAGTGATAAATTCATATCAGTCAGTCACAACAAGTTTAGCTAACTGGATAGTAATCTTCCATTCTTGGACTTACATTGTCTAATATACCCTTTGTCCCATCCAGCATAATCGGCTTTGCCCATGTCACCATCCTCATCTCCTTCATCCTCATCTCCTTCACTGTCCCCGGTTTCATTATCAGAAATACCCTAAAGATAGTGATCAAGATAATAAAAGTTGTCAAACAGGCAGGAGACAGAAATGATTATGGGTAGTTAACAGCAGGATACAACAATGATGCTTGCTAGAAAGCAGACTACAACTACAGCTTGCTGGAAATGACTAATAAATATCAGGCAGCACGGTCACTAGATGACGGTTAGCAAGGTTGCGCTGTCTGCATTGCAACATCCGACCAAGACCACCAATGAAAATGGCCACTATCTTCCTAGCATGATAATCTGTACTTGTGGACCAAAGAAATCCTCAAGAACAGGACTAGGAAGGAGCGCGGAAATCACCTCAAGGTCAAAAACGGATTGCTCCAAATCATCGTCCTCGGACTCCCTCGCTGAAACCCATGAAAAAGACAAAACGTCATGAATGTTCTGAGTGAACTGCAGGCAGGAGTCGACCAACCAAACCGAAATTCCTAGCACTGACCGTCGTCGACGTCAAGGGGAATAACGTCCCGCTGCTTGTGGACTGCGAAAACCAACACAGGAGTCAGAAACTAGCAATAGCAAACAACAAGCACGCTCTTCTGGTGGAATAGAGGGGGGCGAGTGATGATGTCTTACATGCGTCGATCTCGTCGTCGTCGGAGTCGAGCATCGCCGTCGGCTCGGCGGCGCGCTTGGACTTGAGGAAGCCCTGCTTGGGCTGCCGCGTCCTCGGCCGCTTCCCCATGTCTGGCGGATGGGGTCTTGACTGGAGAGCGGAGAGCTCGGTCGGAGAGGCGGGGATCGCTAAGCGGCGGCGGCGGGTGGTGGTTTGGGCCTTAGGGTTTTAGCTAAGGCGAGGGGAGTCGGCGGCGGGAGGAAGATTTGTCAGGTAACCAGATGCATAGGGAGCTACCTATACAGCGCCCGTTGCGTCCGTTACTGAAGCAACGCCTGCAGCGTTACCCTGGCTGGGCCGGCCCAGGTAACTCTCGCGATTCGTTTCGTTTCGTTCTTTTTTTTTTTTTGAAAAATGTTCAGATATGATAACTGTTCAGATTTCGAGAAAAAAAGTTCGCATTTTGAAAAGGTTTATATTTTGAAGATTTTTCATATTTATTTTTTAAAACGTTTCCCAAAACCGAGAACTTGAAAATCGAAAAACCGAGAATACGAAAAAAAGTAAAACCAGAGAAAATTGGAAGCTCCAAAACCTTCCCAAAACCAGGAACCGAAACCACCATTGCTTCTAGGTTAGCCCATTTAGCGATTGCAGGTACGCGTAACTCTCATAGCGGATACTATGGGCGTCAAATAGGAATTGCCAAGGCACCGCTGGTGTGCCCTCGTGGCGCCTGGGACTAGGAGTGGTGTGGGTTGGGAGACTCGGAACTAGATGGGGCCTTCATGTAGCCACGCATAGAGGATTGGGCTGGCCCTTAGTAGACATATTTTGGGCTATTTAGGGTTTTTTAGATGCTAGGACGACAACTTGAATTTTCCAAATAAATTTCATGTTTCTGTGCTTAATTTTTTTTTGTATTTCTGAAATTGCTAGCTAAAGAGGTTCTCGTTTTTTGGGTTCCACTTCGGGGATGGGGCTTTATGCCCAACCTGTCCTAGTGGGGTAGTGGTGTTTGTCTGGTGATGCTTGGGTTACAAACGAATAGAAACTACTTTTATTGAGAACTTCGGGTATTTCTAAAAATATAAATCCAATAAACTTTAGTAGGAAGTAATTTCATGATGTGCAGCCTAAATCACGTATTGGTGGCAAAACGTTCAATGGGTTATCTTTTTTTTGTGAAGCTCAAGCTGGCTTGGATGCTTCAGCATGATCATCGTCCGTGCGATTAAGAGCTATGAAACACCACCACCTTTATAGATTTTTGCGCCAATTTTTTAGCTTTGGAGAATGTATTAGCATCAGAGCCATACATGGACAGAGCCCACGTAAAGTAGATGAACAAGACACAATAGGAGTATGGCATATTGGAGTGTGTATATAAAAGGGCCTATAATTAAGGTGATATCTTAGACTAAGAAAGAATTTGTTGCAAACTAGTTTAAAACTAGAGACATGTGTTTTTGAATGCAACTTGTATTTCATTAGCATATTTTTGTGCTTCTTTGGTTCACTGGATTACAAAACGCAGGAATAGAGAAAAAATATAGAATAGTTTTAATAGGGTTGAGGTACAAAACATACGATTGCAAAACAGATGAGAATTGAAAATAGCCATTTGAATGGAACATAGTAGAAACGCAGGAAAGTATTGAATGAGTGTTAAAAAGAGGTTAAATTGGATGTTCAAATTCATATCGGATTGAGGCATAGGAATGAAATCTCTAGAAATGTTTCATGTATCATTCTTTTGATCCAAAGGGCTTCCTTAAGAAAAAATCCCCATGTATTGGATTCCTCCATAATTTCTTTGAACATCTTCAATCCATAGCAACACATTTATATACCTTAATATAACTCGTTAATGGCCTCTTGAGTTCATAGGATTCTACCAACACAGATAAATGAAAGCGTTGGATTGGAATGTGATGCTATGTGAAATACTCACCATCTATAAATGTTGTGTGATAGAGCATAGAAAAACCATAGGAATTGTAAATAGAGGTTGATGTGGATGGAAATTTTCCTCCAAAATATAGGTCAAATGATTTCTTAGAAGCTTTTCCTGAATCCTGCAAATCACCATAGAATTTTTTTATCAGGACTAGAATCCTCCAAATATCTTTCAAAATTCCGTTGAACCAAAGAGGCCCTAAATGTAGAAGTTGTTTCTTTAGTTATCCTTCCATGTTATCTTTTCTGTTTTCACCTACCTACAAGACCGACTAGGAGAAAACAAAAAAAAAAAGATAATGTTTTCCACGGGAGTAGGTACATGCAGATGCTAGTGAATCATGCCATATCTCTTTTGCACATGCGTATTTAGAGACGGTGGTTTTTTTTAAATGGTAGGCGACTAGAGACAACGATATGGGTAAGGATGGAGGTGTGATGAGTAAAACTGTGGAATAGAGAGCATGTGACACTGGTGTTACTCTCAAATAGAGGAACCCTCCACATTCTGTGTGAGAATGGCGCGCGCCTCCCATTGCGTAGTAGTTCTAATGCAATCAGAAAACCAAAACTGATATCGGGTGCATATGCACCCTATATGTATAAAACATATTTCAAAAACCAAAAAATTTAGGGAAAAAATTTACCATGTACAGAGATATGTTCTATGTGTGCGCGTAAAGTTTCACATGAAACTGACAATTTTTGTATCCTGTGTAAAAAAGACAAACAATGATTCGAGAAATAGACTATTTTAGCACAAAAAATTTGTGTTTTTTGCACAGGGCACAAAACATATCTGTTTTTGCTGAAACAACTTTATGAGCACGTAACATGTCAAGGTATACACAAAGAATTTTTATTTGTATTTTTTTAACATTTGTAAATATATTTAATATGCATTTTAAATAAAGGGTGCATATGCACCTGGGTGCAGAAACACCCTGTCCTAATGCAATGCCTTAATAAAGCCTGCAGGCTACTGATATGTTCGGCTCCAGTGCAGTGTCATCCTCCTTTTGCTCCAGTTTAAGCCGTCCGCCTCTTTTGATACTGAATTTGTATTATCTTAATTGAAGAGACTGAGTTTGTTTTCTCTGAACTGAAGAGTATTTTGTTTTTTGTTTTGAACATGGAACCGAAGAGATTGAATTTGTATGCGCTCCCTCCTCCCGTCGGCTCTCCGCAGCACTCCGGCAGGGCTGGTGGTGGGCGGCGGCCAGGCCCATGGCCTGCGCCAATTTACCCCCGCCTCTCGCCGGTGAGTGGAGGCGATCTTGGGCTTCACCCCGCGACACGAGGTCGCCCGGGGCAGCAGCCTTGGGTACGACGGTGGAGGTGGCCCTCTTTTTCGCCGGAGAGGGTCGGCCTGCGGTTGGTGGTGGTGGATCTATCGATCTATCACCGTGTTCCGGCGGCGAGATGGAGATGCTTGGAAGCCGGCGACGGAGTCACCGGTGGAGGGTTGGAGTGGCCATCCCGGGATGGTCGCCGACGTGGGGGTCCGACCTGAATAAAGGATGTGGTCCTAGGGTCTCTCTTGCGTGAGAGGAAGACCTACCGGAGGCCTGCACTCGTGATCTAGCCGGAGTGTTGAGTTCCGGAAGGCTCCGCCGGCGAATGTAACAGTGCTTTGTGTCTGGAGTTTGCTGGATCGGTGGTATTCGGTCGTGCGCACCCATGCTTTTATTCCGACCGATTGGTTCTGGAGGGAGCGGCGCGAAGCTCTTTTTCTGTGTTGACATCAAGTGACTATGGATCCATGATGAAAGTCGGAAGAAGAGAAGTTCATGAAGGCCGGAGGGGAGGACTAGCTAAGGGAGGTTCGAGTCTCCGCGCTGTTGAGGGACTTGCTTGGTGTTCTGGGCTTCACAACAGCGGTATGATAGTGGGGGCGACAACATAGGTGAAGTTTAGAGTCCTACCTTTCAGGGTGAAAACCCAAGGTCTGGCCTTAACTGGTTGTGCCTGGCAATGACCTTGTTGGAGGCATTGTTTTGAGAGTGGGGACTATCTTCAGGGTGAAAACCTAAGATCGTTGATCGGGCGACGACGGTGTTAGAGCACTGTTCCCTTCTTGGAGGCGTCGTTTTTGGAGAGTCTGTATTTCAGGTGTTGTCTTGGCGGTGGATGTATTGTTGTTGTTAGGCCCGAGATACTATAGCGGGACTTTTGTTTCTTAGTTTTCTTTTCCTTTTTTTGGCTGTGTGCATCCGTAGTGCCATTAGGGTGGTGCGTTGTTGCAGAGGCTGGGTGTAATTGATATCTTTTTGATATTAATATATTCCCTTTATCGAAAAAATGCTGCTTGTATATGGATCCTGCCATGCTGGTCTTCTGAGCTATTAATGTTCTTTTTGGTACCATCCAGGACGTACTAGACTGATTAGATTTAGTTGCATTCATTATTTGCTCCTTACACTTGTATGTTACAACTGACACTTTACCAATCTGATGATTGGATAGTAAAGAGAAAAGGGAGATACGCATGATTGGCTGATTGCATAGGTAAGAACTATGTTCCCGGAGAAGAGTATCTTCTGCAGAGAAGTGCAGAGCAGGTGATTCTCTTGAGGCACATCTTTACCTGAACATTATTGTACTTGTACAACAGTTGTCAAACAGCTACTCGCTCGACGGAAACCAAAAGGAAAAGAGAAAGAACATAGGGATCGACACTAGCGAAGAACAGGTGCACATTGCGGCCTTTATACCTCCCTTAATGTCGAGGGCACCAGTATATGGTGTAATGTAAAACACGAAAACTCTATACATCTCAAAACCTTTTTGCAGGAGGAGAAAATGAGCTAGGAGTCAACACAGCCCACCTCAAATACTTGTTTACCCTAACCCTCCATTTCTTTTGAACAAAAAGGAATCTCAGGTTAACGACACGGCAGAGCTTTACGCAACCAACAGAAAAATGGTGAAAGGAGAAAAAGAGAGAGCTGGCGGGCAGGCATCCTTGGTTTCTTTCAGCTGCCCTTTTCGCTCCTCTGTTGAGTATACAGTACCAGAGGGGAGCCTCGTTGCAGCTCCGTTCGCTTCACCTAATAATCGATCGGAGTCGTCGCCAGCCTAGGCTTCCTGGGTGGTCGTCCATGGCCTGGACACGATGTGGGCGTAGAGGAACTGGTTCCAGGTGTCGGGTAGTCCCGGCAGGCACCAGTGGATGCAGTCGGCGTAGGTCCTGGGGTCGGCCTGCTGCTCCGGCGTGAGCAGCTTTCCCTGCCGGAGCGTGTGCACGGAGGTGTGCGCGTCCTTGCGCAGCTCCGACAGCGCCGTGATGTCCACGAAGTGCACGGGCACGCGCCGGAACGTCCGCAGCACGTCCTGGGCGCCGGCGTAGAGGCGCCAGTCCGTGCCCACGTCCAGCGTCGCGCTCCGGTTGCTGATCGGCTGCGTCTCCATCGCGCACTTGATGCCGCCCTGGTTGCCCCACGCCTCCGGCCTGTTTGACATATGAAAATGAGTGTGAGTGTGTGTCTGATCGAAATAATAGGTCGGGCGTGTGCATCTCTGAAAGGCTCAAGGGTCCTCTCTCACCACCTACTCAATTAGGAGAGTGTAAAGGAAGTGTGACTTCTTGGTTAACATCTGACAATCCCTCTCGATCTTTACCCCTTTTTTTGCGAATTAAGGCAATGATCGACGCAACACCTAACTGAAAGAGAAAGATCGTTGCGCGCGCCATCTCGATCTACCTCTCCTTCTCTCGATGAACCAACTCTAAAGGAAACTACTGGTAGCATACACTGCACTTGCACATTTCTGACGGAACTGAAGTATGAAAACTCCTACCCATATGGCGATATGTAGAAAGGAAAATCTGAAGCAAAGACAACATGGCAAATGTGCAGTGCAAGCAAAGAACAAGACGTGGTAGCAGCAGTACTGGAATGGCTTACGTGATGTGGTTGGGTGACATGCCCATGAAGAAGACGGTGGTCCTGTTGGGGTCAATGTTGCGGTCCACCCACTTTGCCCATGTCTTGAGCACCTGGGTGTACGCCACGGGACGGTCGACCTCCTCGTACTCGGTAGCCCCCTCCTCGAACGACCCTTTCCTGTCAAGCCCAAAACCGTATGTACATGTCAGTGACACATTCTCGCAGAGTTGCCAATTAGATGATCTTCCTCCGATCTATAATAAGTGTTCGAGGGAGTAGTACAGTTGGCTAGACTTACAGGACTTTCATGTTGAGCTCGTTGAGCCACCAGATGTAGGTGTTGAAGACGAGGTAGTCGACGCCGACCCAGTTCTGGGCGTGCTTGGCGATGGAGTGCCACTGGATGATCCGGTTGGGGACGCTGTGCACCTTGGGGTTGTCGGAGTTGGACTCCACCAGGAACGGCGCCCAGTAGAACTCCACTGTCGCGTTGTAGTCCTGCACACCACATGCACCATTTTGACATTAGTTATGAGCCCAAGCTGTACAATGTTCCACTACTGTTACAAAGTATACGAGTATGTACATGGGCGTAGAAGATGTTGCTGGAGCCATTGTTGACGAACTTGGTGAGGGTCTTGTGGCCCTTGGGGATCACGGACTGCACCAGGCACACCATCGACTCCCACTGGTTCCGGTTCAGCGAGTCGCCCACGAACATCAGACGCTTGTTGCGAAGCCGCTCCAGCAGCAGCAGCGCGTCGAACCTGCATTTCGGATAAATAAGACTTTGTTTTTTGCGAAACACAGTATAGACGTAGACGGTGCTCACATATACGCACACATTCACTTTTATGAACGCACGCACACTATGAGCATTTTCGAGGGACTGCGTTCAAAAAACTTCATTCGACGGATCTTGAGATTGATGAAGTTACCACAGATCGACGCCTCGCTGTCGACGGGAACGTAACCTCCCAGAAAAATATTTCGTCTTTAATGAGACACCAAAGTATCTTTTTTTTTTTGAAAAGAGGGCAAAAGCTTTGCCCTATTCCATTAATTAAGGAGAAGAAGAATAGTTTTTACAACACACCCCCCTCGAAGCAAAAGGGGGCTACTCTCGCGGCATCAAATTACTCATACACTTATCACCCGCCAAAACCCAAAGTCTAGCCTCTAACTTGATGTTGTTGAAAAGCACCGAGGGTGACACCAAAGTATCAAATCTGTTAAACCTGAGGTTTGAACTCTGGTGAGCTGAAGGTGCCACTACCTTCTAAACCACCCAACTACACCAATCTCGATCAATAAAACTTCTTTTAGTTTCTGACACACGTTGTCTTTGGAGGAATGTATTGGGCTTGAGAAGCGAGTCTAAACAAGATCGGCCGAACAAACTGATACAGTACCCAAATCACAGAAGAAGAAAAAACCATACTTCCTCTCGCGCACTAAATGCTTGTCCCAGGTTCAAAATGAACTTGGACAGATTTTAGTCTATATTTTTTTAGAAATATGTGAAACGTATTTATTAGGTCGTGTGGGTGTTCAGTAAAGTGGTGTTTGTCACTTTGTCACGTGCTCGGACGAATACAGAAAGCCATACAGAAAACGGTAGCGAAACCCCGCATCACTCTCCGCAACTGATGTTCCGGAAACGAAGGATTATCTCCGGCCTTTCGGCCTTGAATTTCGGCGTGGAACCCGAACCCTAAACTGGAAACTCTGAAAAAACGAAAGGGGAAACGAAATGAACATACCGCGGGAGGTCGCAGTCGGTGGGCTGCCACCGCCACTTCTGGTACGAGTCGTCGCGGCGGCCGTTGCGCATGCAGGTGACCTGCTCCGTCAGGAACTCGCACTGCGCCTCCTTGTACACCGGCGCGTTCACCTCGTCGTGCACCCAGCCGCCGCGGTACAGGTCGCACGTCTCCGGCACGCTCACCACCGTCCGCAGCGCCGCCGTCGCCGCGGCAGCCTTGGCAGTGGATGCTCTCTCGGCCACCTCCTCGTCCTCCCGCCGCTTCGCCTCCTCCGCGCCGCCGCCTCCAAGCACTCTGGGCAGCGTCACGTCCCTGTCCTTCTCCTGCCCCTCCTCCTCCTTCGCGGCCGCGTTGGCGTTGGCTTTGGCGAGGGCGGCATTGGCCCTGGCCACCACCACCGTCCCGGTGATGCTGCCGTTGGCGGCCGGCCGAAGGGTCGCCGTGGCGGGCGCGTCGAGGACGCGCACGATGACCTCCTCGCCGCGCCTGGCGAGGGTGGTGACGGCCTGGTGCGCGGCGGCCTCGGCCTCCTGCAGGAGGTGCAGGTCGGGGGACTTGGCCCGGAGCGCGCCGGCGCTGAAGGGGAAGTCGGCGATCGACTTGATGTCCTCGTTGTAGAGGAACGTCGCGAACACGAACAGCGAGAACACCACCGCCGCCATCGACAGCGGCGTGCCGTTCTTCCGCGCCGCCACGCCCGCGCCCAGCGCCGCCTGCTTCATCGCGTACGGCGCCGACCCGAACACCGACTTGCGACGCTGCTGCATGCTGGGCGGACTCCTGCTTCCCGCTGCCGCGCTTTAAAGGAAACTTACCGCGCGCCGCCTCGGCCGGCCGGCCTTTGCTTGCAAGCCAGGGAAAGATCGATCCACCCAGTAAACAAAAAACTTCTTTGAATCCTTTGCTTTGCTCCGCTAGCTAGCTCTCTATCTAAGTATCTACAAGCTGGCTAGCTCCCACTATATGAAACGGAGTGGAGCTTCTTCTTGTTCTCGCGGTTGCTGTGTCTCCCCGCTTGGCTGTCCTTCTCGCCTGGCCACCTAGTCTCCCTATATACCAAGCCTATCCCTTTACCAGTTTGGTGCCCCTTTGGTTGGAGTTTGCCTTTGCTTCCCCTTGCTATGTTTGGTTTGGCTTGCCTGCTTTCATCTTTTATTGTTGCGGCATCTCGCCTCTCCACCAGCATACCCGCTCTCTCTATTTGGTGCTATTGCTTAGTACTCCCTCTGGTCCATTCTATAGTGCCTATAGTTTTTTGGCACGGAAATTAACGCAAGAGTATTTTGTACACAAGATCCCTAGCTGAACGATTTGAGATCAATGTAAAATTTGGGAAATCCATATCTTACGAACTTACCATAACAAATTTGGGACCTTAACGATTTGGGAGCTGAACGGGGAGGGGGTAATTGAAAAAAAGCTAAGCTACAACCTTATATTCTGAAACAAATGACAAAATTCTATAGGCACTATAGAAAGGAACGGAGGGAGTAGGATTTAATTATCATCAATTTCCTGCCATCTTTTGAATTTGAGAATTGAGATATAGTAGCCTACAACCTTTATCACAAGCAAATGGGTACTTAATTTCCTCCTAATTATCCTACGTACGTGGTATTTAGCTTACCACATTGCTGTGCATCCGTTTCCTGCTTGCGTGCATGCGTATTCTGGATTAGTAGTATTTAAATGTTGCTTGTTAATTGCTACACCTGTTGTTTCCATGCTTTTCGATTTTGGTTACGAGATGCAGATGGCTCAATGGTCGCAGGTATGTTCTTTTGTGACATGGAGTGGTTAGCCCGTGGCTGTCTTTCATGGGGTGGGAGGTAAGATGGTGGCGAGATCGGGAAGCAATCAAGCAATGGCGATCGTAGAGACCAGCAGGCAGCCCCACCCTACCGCGCGGGGGCGGCTTCGTCGCTACTCCTTTTTATTGTATGCACGAGATCATTCTTTGGTGTATTTGGATGCGTCACGTCATATTGTATATATTCTGTACAGATCGATCAATCAAGAAACGTGATGGAATGAACCAGACAACGATACCGTAGCTGAGATTTTCAGGCTTCAGAGTCCATGATAGTATTCAGAGTGTTAGCGCAGTTGAACCACAAGCTCTGCGACTGCACAAGTACACATATCACGATTTCAGTACATCCTCTAATTCATATTACTTACCACTAGCATGGATATACCTAGAACTAAAATATATCTAGATGCATCTATATTAGTGACAACTAATATTGATTGGAGGAAATACAAAAATCGATTGCTTAGTTCTTGGGAATGTTGAGATGTCACGGGAATAGCTTTCCAAACGATAATCAAGATGTGATCTATCTCTGACAGATCAATGCTCTTTTTTATTTCTGTAGTGATACATTCCATGATTCTGTGTTTTCTGTCTGTTCTAGTATTCTTACATATATATCTATTGTTCTCACTACAGTTAATTTTAATAGACATATCCTACAGCGTTTTTTTTTATCCCTGCTCGCTTCCGCGAGCGGCAGGGCGAACCCTAGCTTCCCAAGCCGGCAGCTCCCTCCTCCCTCCTTCCGTCCCTCGCTGCCGCTAGACGGCGTCGCCGGGCAAAGCCTCGAGGCGTCGGAGGCGAGGACTCTTCTCCTCCTCGCGTGGATGTGGCAGCGAGGGCCGGCGCGGTCGGCAGGGACGTCGGGCTCGACGCGGGACACGACGGCGTGGTGGCTCGTCCACGGCGTGGAGGTTGCGTAGCTCCGGCGAGGTGGTGGTGTGCTGTCTGCTGACTAACGTGGCCGTGGCCAGGGGATGGATGCGGCGGGCCTAGATCTGGGTTTGCGGGCCTAGGTTTGGGCCTCATCTGGGCTGCTTGGTATGGACGAGCCTGATCAGGGTTACTTGCTAGGGTGCAAGCTCAGCTCCGCGCGTGTACACGTTGGGACGCTGGTGTCGCAGGGCCGAACCGCTCCCGTGTGCCCTGTACGTGCGGGTGCTGCTCTTTGTAGGGACCGAGTTTGCTCTCCTGGGTATGCTCCTGCTCGTGAGAGTTGGGTTCCTTGGCTGGTAGGTTAATGTTGTGGCGCGGCGGCGCCCCGCCGTATGTACAATTCCCTTTAGCCAGTTTTGACTGTCGTGGGGTTCGGTGTGTCTCGGTTTTGCTCTGGCAGGACTAGCGGATTCCGCTGGTTCTTGGCTTCCAAGGACGGTAGCGAACTTGATGGTGTGTGCGAAAGCACCGCAAGGCTTCAGCCAATGCCGGTGACGACGATGTTTTTGGACGTCGTTTACCTCCTTGGAGGCGTAGCCATCGCACCCATCCCATTGCTGGTTGCCTGAGGCGTAGCCATCTGCTTGTGACGGTAAAGCACACGTCCGTTGGGAACCCCAAGAGGAAGGTATAATGAGTACAACAGCGAGTTTTCCCTCAGTAAGAAACCAAGGTTATCGAACCAGTAGGAGATGAAGACCACGTGAAGGTTGTTGGTGAAGGAGTGTAGTGCGGCGCAACACCAGGGATTCCGGTGCCAACGTGGAACCTGCACAACACAATCAAACTACTTTGCCCCAACTTAACAGTGAGGTTGTCAATCTCACCGGCTTGCTGAAAACAAAGGATTAAACGTATGGCGTGGAAAATGATGTTTGCTTGCAGAAAACAAAAGAGAACAATGATTGTAGTAGGTTGTATTTCAGATGTAAAAGAATGGACCGAGGTCCACAGCTCACTAGTGGTGTCTCTCCAATAAGATAAATAACATGTTGGGTGAACAAATTACAGTTGGACAATTGACAAATAGAGAGGGCATAATAATGCACATACATATCATGATGACTACTATGAGATTTACTTAGGGTATTACGACAAAGAACATAGACCGCCATCCAGCATGCTCCACCTTCGGGTTAGCATCCGCACCCTTTCCAGTATTAAGTTGCAAACAACAGACAATTGCATTAAGTACTGTGCGTAATGTAAACAATACAAATATCCTTAGACAAAGCATTGATGTTTTATCCCTAGTGGCAACAACACATCCGCAACCTTAGAACTTTCTGTCACTGTCCCAGATTCAATGGAGGCATGAACCCACTATCTAGCATAAATATCCCTTCTTGGAGTTACACGTATCAACTTGGCCAGAGCCTCTACTAGCAACGGAGAGCATGCAAGATCATAAATAACATATATGATAGATCAATAATCAACTTGACATAGTATTCCATATTCATCGGATCCCAACAAACACAACATGTAGCATTACAAATAGATGATCTTGATCATGATAGGCAGCTCACAAGATCTAAACATGATGACATAAGAGGAGAAGACAACCATCTAGCTACTGCTATGGACCCATAGTCCAAGGATGAACTACTCACGCATCAGTCCGGAGGCGGGCATAGTGATGTAGAGCCCTCCGGTGATGATTCCCCTCTCCGGCAGGGTGCCGGAGGAGATCTTCTGAACCCCCCGAGATGGGGTTGACGGAGGCAGCGTCTCTGGAACTTTTCTCGTATTTTGGCTCTCGGTACTAGGGTTTTCGCCGACGAAAGAATAAATAGGCGGAGAGGCAGCGTCGGGGGAGCCAGGGGGCTCCCTCCCCATAGGTCGGCGTGGGGGGTCCCACTGCCGCGCCGCCTTATGGTGCGGGCCCCCTGCTGACCTTCCTCGACTCTTCTTCGGACTTCTGTCAGACTCTGTGGAAAATAGGGCCGTGGGCTTTTGTTTCGTCCAATTCCGAGAATATTTGTAAACTAGCTTTTCTGAAATCAAAAACAACAGAAAACAGGAACTGACACTGTGGCATCTTGTTAATAGGTTAGTCCCAGAAAATGCATAAAAATATTATAAAGTGTGAATAAAATATGTAGGTATTGTCATAAAACTAGCATGGAACATAAGAAATTATAGATACGTTGGAGACGTATCAAGCATCCCCAAGCTTAGTTCCTACTCGCCCTCGAGTAGGTAAACGATAAAAATAATAATTTCTGAAGTGACATTCTACCATCATAATCTTGATCAATACTATTGTAAAGCATATGAGATGAATGAAGTGACTCAAAGCAATGGTCTATAGTTTGCTAACAAAAATATAATGACTAAAAAACTGAATCATATAGCAAAAACTTTTCATGAATAGTACTTTCAAGACAAGCATCAAAAAGTCTTGCATAAGAGTTAACTCATAAAGCAATAGATTCTTAATAAAAGGTTTTGAAGCAACACAAAGGAAGATTTAAGTTTCAGCAATTGCTTTCAACTTTTAACATGTATATCTCATGGATAATTGTCAACACAAAGTAATATGATGAGTGGAATAAGCAAGCATGTAAGAATCAATGCACACAGTTGACACAAGTGTTTGCTTCTAAGATAGAAAGAAGTAGGTAAACTGACTCAACATAAAGTAAAAAAGGGCCCTTCGCAGAGGGAAGCAGGGATTAAATCATGTGCTAGAGCTTTTCAAGTTTTGAAATCATATAGAGAGCATAAAAATAAAGTTTTGAGAGGTTTTTGTTGTTGTCAACGAATGGTAGTGGGCACTCTAACCCCCTTGTCAAACAGACTTTCAAAGATCGGCTCCCATGAAGGACGTTATCTCTACCAGCAAGGTAGATCATCCCTCTTCTCTTTTGTTTACACATGTATTTTAGTTTTATTTATAGATGACACTCCTCCCAACCTTTTGCTTTCACAAGCCATGGCTAACCGAATCCTCGGGTGTCTTCCAACATTTCACATACCATGGAGGAGTGTCTATTTGCAAATTAATTTGCTTACTGATAAATCAGGGCAAAACATGTGAAGCGAATTATTAATGAAAGTTAATTAATTGGGGCTAGGCACCCCGTTGCCAGCTCTTTTTGCAAAATTATTGGATAAGCGAATGTATATGCCACTAGTCCATTGGTGAAAGTCTGCCCAACAAAATTGAAAGATAAAACACCACATACTTCCTCATGAGCTATGAAACATTGACACAAATAAGGAGTAATAAAGTTTTGAATTGTTTAAAGGTAGCACATGAAGTATTTACTTGAAATGGCAGAAAAATACCACATAGTAGGTAGTTATGGTGGACACAAATGGCATAGGTTTTGGCTCAAGGTTTTGGATGCACGAGAAGCATTCCCTCTCAGTACAAGGCTTTGGCTAGCAAGGTTGTTTGAAGCAAACACAAGTATAAATTGGTACAACAAAACTTACATAAGAACATATTGCAAGCATTATAAGACTCTACACTGTCTTCCTTGTTGCTCAAACACTTTTACCAGAAAATATCTAGACCTTAGAGAGACCAATCATGCAAACCAAATTTCAACAAGCTCTATGGTAGTTCTCCACTAATAGGTTTACACTACATGATGCAGGAGCTTAAACATGATCTACTTGAGAGCTCAAAACAATTGCCAAGTATCAAATTATTCAAGACAATATACCAACTACCACATGAAGTATTTTTTGTTTCCAACCAAATAGCAATAAGTGCAGCGGCTTTCAGCTTTTGCCATGAACATGAAAAATAAAACGAAGAACACCAATGTTCAAATGAAAAAGCGGAGCGTGTCTCTCTCCCACACAAGTATGTTAGGATCCGATTTATTCAGAGAATGAAAATAACAAAACAAAAATAAAAGCACCCAGACGCTCCAAGTAAAGCACATAAGATGTGACCGAATAAAAATATAGTTTCACTAGAGGTGACCTGATAAGTTGTTGATGAAGAAGGGGATGCCTTGGACATCCCCAAGCTTAGACGCTTGAGTCTTCTTGAAATATGCAGGGATGAACCACGGGGGCATCCCCAAGCTTAGAATTGTCACTCTTCTTGATCATATTATATCATCCTCCTCTCTTGATCCTTGAAAACTTCCTTCACACCAAACTCAAAGCAATCTCATTACAGGGTTAGTGCATAATGAAAAATTCACATGTTCAGCAAGGACACAATCATTCCCAACACTTCTGCATATTACCCAAGGTTACTGAAATTTAATGGAGCAAAGAAACCCACTCAAACACACTCAAACACAGTAAAAGAGGCAATGCGAAATAAAAGGCAGAATTTGTCAAAACAGAACAGTCCGTAAAGACGAATTTTTTCGAGGCACTTAACATGCTCAGATGGAAAAGATCCAGTTGAATGAAAATTGCGTACATATCTGAGGATTACTCATGAATTTTTTCAAGATTTTTAGATTTTCCTACAGAGAGAAAAACTCAAAACCGTGACAGCTAGAAATCTGTTTCTGCGCAGAAATCCAAACCTAGTATCAACTTTCTATCAAAAACTTTACTTGGAACAACAATGCAAGAAAATAAAGATACAAAGGTATTGCTACAGTAGTAACAAGCACCTTGACTCAAATATAAAACAAAAATTGCAGAAATAAAATAATGGGTTGTCTCCCATAAGCGTTTTTCTTTAACGCCTTTCAGCTAGGCGCAGAGAGTGAAAATCAAGTAACATCAAGAGAAGAAGCATCAATAGAGGAATTGGGGGTTTTATCAACGATGCATTGTATCTTATCTATGTAAGTTTCAGAAGCTCCTCTTTCATTACTTTTAGGCTTACTATCCTCATTAAATAAATTTTCAGTAACAATCCAATCAAAATTCTTTTCTAGTGCCTCATGCATTCCTATGAGCTTATAAGGTATTGACACTTTAGTCTCCCCCTCACAATTGGCTTCATTAGTGTACTTTAGCCTATCTTTTTCCATCCTTTCAAGGATATTTGCAACATTGATATAAAAGCCAAGCATCTTATGTTGAATAAAGACTTTTCTAGCTTCTCTAGCTACATCACCAAATTCTTTAAGAAGGGTTTCTAAAACAAAATATTTCTTCTCTCCTTCTTCCCTATCACGGAGTGTAAGAAACATATGTTGCATTATAGGATTAAGATTAACAAATCTAGCTTCCAACATGTGCACTAAAGAGGCAGTAGCAATTTCATAATTAGGAGCAAGTTCTACCAAGGATCTATATTCAAAATCTTCAACCTTACTAACATGATTGAAAAATTCTTCTATATTATCTCTTCCAATGATAGACCCACTCCCTACCGATTTATCTTTCAAAGTGAACTTAGGAAGACGCATAATGAAATAAACGAGGGTAAACCGATAAAATAAATGCGATTAACTAATTTTTTTGTGTTTTTTATATAAAGAAAGCAAACAAGACAGAAAATAAAATAAAGCAAGACAATAAACAAAGTAAAGAGATTGGGTGTGAGAGACTCCCCTTGCAGCGTGTCTTGATCTCCCCGGCAATAGCGCCAGAAAAGTAGCTGCTTGTGATGGTAAAGCACACGTCCGTTGGGAACCCCAAGAGGAAGGTATAATGAGTACAGCAGCGAGTTTTCCCTCAGTAAGAAACCAAGGTTATCGAACCAGTAGGAGATGAAGACCACGGGAAGGTTGTTGGTGAAGGAGTGTAGTGCGGCGCAACACCAGGGATTCCGGTGCCAACGTGGAACCTGCACAACACAATCAAACTACTTTGCCCCAACTTAACAGTGAGGTTGTCAATCTCACCGGCTTGCTGAAAACAAAGGATTAAACGTATGGTGTGGAAAATGATGTTTGCTTGCAGAAAACAAAAGAGAACAATGATTGCAGTAGGTTGTATTTCAGATGTAAAAGAATGGACCGGGGTCCATAGTTCACTAGTGGTGTCTCTCCAATAAGATAAATAACATGTTGGGTGAACAAATTACAGTTGGGCAATTGACAAATAGAGAGGGCATAACAATGCACATACATATCATGATGACTACTATGAGATTTACTTAGGGCATTACGAAAAAGAACATAGACCGCCATCCAGCATGCATCTATGCCTAAAAAGTCCACCTTCGGGTTAGCATCCGCACCCCTTCCAGTATTAAGTTGCAAACAACAGACAAATGCATTAAGTACTGTGCATAATGTAAACAATACAAATATCCTTAGACAAAGCATTGATGTTTTATCCCTAGTGGCAACATCACATCCACAACCTTAGAACTTTCTGTCACTGTCCCAGATTCAATGGAGGCATGAACCCACAATCTAGCATAAATACCCCCTCTTGGAGTTACAAGTATCAACTTGGCCAGAGCCTCTATGTGGCAACCCCGGGGGTCGTAGGCTAGACAAACCCAGATCACCATCTGGCATAAGCCTAACCTAGATCTCTAGGGCCTACAGGGTGAGAATCGGTAACACAACAGTGACTCTACGACTCAAAGAGTAATACAAGCTTATAGCTGAGCGAAAAACCAAAGTATTACAAGCAGAGGTCACTGACCTGACAATTCATCAATCAACGGAAGCGAAGTTATGCTATTCTAAATAGCAAGATAACAAAAGGCCTAAGAGGCCAGGAGCATAACGGCGACGTCCCAGCCCATAGATTCCAGGCTGCCACCTGGGAATCCCAAGCTACTCGTCGATGTCGACCTAGAAACCTTCATCTGTTGGAGAGTCTTCGTCTGAAACAAAGCATGCAAAGCTGAGTACAGGGACTCAGCAAGACTTAGTACAACCTTTTAGCAAAGCTGGTATGCGAGGCTTTATGTGGAGCTTATTTTGCGGAAAGCCAGTTTTCCTTTGTAAAACAAGAGGGATCAGAAGCTCGTCTATTCAGATCATTTTAAAAGAGGATAAGAGAGCGATATCTCTAGCTCTACTGATCATCATATTGAATCCACCGAATCTTCATCATCAGCTGAACCTAACAACTAGGAGCACCCCCTCGATACCCTGAGGAGGGATCCTTATCACACATTGATTCCAAGTTTTACGATTAGGTTAAAGTTGTCTATGATCACAGAATCCATCACCAAGTCGTCCGTAACCGTGGACACGGCTTTTCGAAAAGATTTACCCTGCAGGGGTGTACAACTTTACCCACACGCGCCGATCGACTCTTAGCGCCGTACGTTACACACTTCCTTGGTGTGCCGGCAGAGGGTGGTCGACCAAAACCTTTCCGTTGCTTCGCCTATTCCATGAGTCAATCTAACTGGGGAACTCCGTCATCGTAGGTAGCCATTCTCCGAGGCGGTCCCGGTTATTGTGTGCAGGGGATCCAGTTCAATGCCTCCAGCATCCTTCACCCTAGCCACATCCCTGTATGATGCACCTTTGAAAACTTTTTCCACGCCTTCGCCATGCAGAATGCCAAATGGAACTCGCAAACTAATTGACTCATGGGTAAGCTAGGCAAGTTCAGGCCAAGGGGTTCCCATGGGCCCCGTGTGGTTGTACGCTCAGTCTTGGTTCCGAAGGCGAGAACTCAGGTCCTAGTATCGGCGAGAACGAGTCAAATCACCACTTCCCCATGTGGCGGCCCATCCAAGCCTTTAACAAGTTTATTATCATCACTGATCCTACCACGTCATCCTGTCTTACTAGGTTTATTCGCAGCTCTGATTCATCAACCGGATGGATCAGAATTCGTTAACTAAGCATGGCTAAGCATATTCGATATAATGGCTCTAGCGATGCACACATAGCTCAAACCTACTTTTGCTGGGAGCAGTGGATCAGAGTATTTAGGCTACAAGGATGGTAAATGCAACACACATAGGATAACTATATCTGCCGATAAAACATATTGGAATCGAATGCAATATGTAGGAACCAGAAGTAAAAGCATTTCGAAACCATAATATGAACCAGGTTAGGGCTTGCCTTTGTCCCTGACAAACCAATGTGGATCTTCGAAGATCCCATGCTTGACTTGTTCGTCGATGGACAAGTATTGAGTTGCGTCATTGTCGATCTTCATCGTTTCGAGCACTTGCTCTATCGATCGCGAAGAAGCAAACACCGGAAAGGTAAAGAAACAATCAACACATGGCATCGATGCAATGCGCATACAAGTATGATGAGATGACATGTTAATTAAGTACTGAAATAACCCTAAGACATCATCAATTTAACTGGGTTTCGGCGAACTAGGGTTAGCAGTTCCGGAAACCTCAGAAGGGTTGATTATGTTCTTCTAAAACAACTAGGGTTCAAAGTTGTTTAACAATGCATGATTTTGTAACCAAATTGTAGATCTCATTTTTCTGAAAATTTTCATATATTATACATATTTTTCTGATTTAAAATGAATAAGTTATGAATTTTACACGTTTTATTCATTTTAAATCATTTCTGAAAATTCCAGAAATTATTAAAAGCCTGACAGGTTGGACCCACATGTCAGGGTTTTATTCTTTTTCTAAATATTTACGGAAATTATTAAAATTCTGACAATGGGCCCCACATGTCATGGATTTATTAATTTCTGAAAATAATAAAAATAAAAAGAGAAAGGGGCGGGCCCCACCGGAGTCCACCATGGTGGTCAACCACGGTGGCCGGCGCGCCGGTGAGCAAGCGCAGGAGGAGCTACGGGGGCTCCCTGGAGGCGCCGAGGGGCGCGCTAGGTGCGCGGCTCTGCGGCCGAGCACCCTCGCGGTGGCGCCGCTCTCGTATGGCGGCCGGAGCTTGGCCGGCGACGACGACCGCGGCGGCGGGCTCGGCGCTCGTGGCGGCGATGCTACAGAGGGGGAGGAAGACGGCCGAGGGGTCCTGGAGGACGAGAAGCTCACCGCGGAGCTAACGGAAGCGCCGACGAGGCCGGAGGAGGTCCTTATCGCCGGCGACGAGCCGGTTACCGGCGGTCGGAGCTCGGGAAGAAGAAGCCGATTCGCGGTGCTGGGGCCTTCCCGGCTTGTGCGCTTCAGCGAGGAGGGGCGCCGCGGTGTGGCGGAGCTCGTGGGAACCTCGGTGGAGCTCGGGGGTGGCCGGAGCTGCGGGAATCGACGGCGGCCTGCAGCTAGGGTTCCGGCTCGGGCGTGTACGGAAGAGAGCCAGAGGAGGAAGAAGCGGAGAGGGGCAGGGCTAGGGTTCCTCTTGGCGGCGGCGCAGAGGCTTTATAGCCGCCGTAGAGCGGCGGCGCGCATCGCAGCGCGGTGGCGGGATCGGAGGGCCGGCGAGGTGCCAGGCACCTGCTTGGAGCCGCGGGGGAGATGGCATTTTTGCCAAAAACCCCTGGGGGTTTCCGGGGCGGTGGTGGGTTGAGGGTTGGGCTGCTTCTTGGGCTGTGTTGGGCTGCGCCAGAGAGAGGAGGGAAGTGAGGAGATGGGCTGCAACACAAATAGGGATTGGTCTTCTCTTCTCTCTCTTTTCCAAAATTCTGTTTTATTTTGTTTCCAAAATTCTTTTGCAATTTGAAATCTGTTTGAAAATGCAAACTATTTTCAAACTTCCAAAATAATCATGGCCTTCTTTACATAATGCAAATGAGCCACATATTTAAGTTTGGAAAATTTAAGAACATTTTGAGCATTTGAAAGAGAGGGGGAATCAAACCAACATCAGGGTTTTCAAATATTTCACTTCAATGCATTTTTCTTAGGAAAACAATGATGCTCATGATGCACAATCAAACCCTAATTAGTTTTAGCTAAAAGAGGGGTATTACAGATCTATCCCCCTTAAAAGAATCTCGTCCCGAGATTCCAAGGTAGGAATAGAGAAGGTAACAAGGACTACACCGGTCTTCAACGATCTTGTCGGTACCACGACAATCTTCCTTGTTGAAGAGGTTGATCCACGACATCATGAAGAAGTTGGTCCATAAGACCATGAAGAGATCTTCATTTGGCTTTCTTCACCCTAAAGGAAAGAGGGAACGACACTGGACGGCGGATCTTCAGAAAGATCGAGTATCTCATGGTCAACTCATGGAAGGAGTGCTTAGAAACAACTCTTGAGTTGAGAAACATGAAACACGTCAAGGTAACGGAGGAGACGAAAGAAGTTTCAAATTTTGGTAGGAAATTTCTCCACGCTTTAAAAGAATACGAAGGACAAGGTAGCGAGGAGTTAAAATGCCTTTGATACCATAACGAGACACTCTTAGGGAGGGTGACTCGTAGAAGCATGGATGATTATCCAACGAGAGCAACTTTGGATTTCAAAATCATAGTCACTCTTCGGGCAAGATACATGAAACGATTTGTTGGCTACTAAAAAGGTTGGGGCCTAGATAACTGACGAATTCACACAACGTGTGAATTGATTAGAACTTCGGGTACAAACCAAAGGAAGGAGAAGAACACTGGTTACTAAAGTGCCAAGGTTCATGATATTACTTCATGGTACTTGTACGAATAGACAACGGATATTTGGCATCCTAAGGAAGGATACTTCTCCCAGGATTTTGAACTTCGAATGTGAATAGAGGATTGCCATTCGGTTAAGGCTTGCTCAAAAGTACTGGGGTCACATATGACTGACGAATTCACACAACGTGTGAATTTAAGAGAGCTTCAAGTAAAATCCAAAGGAAGGGAAAAAGCATCGTGGAACAACGTAGCAAGGATCACCGGGGACTGAAACTTTGTCCTAACGGAGTTGTTGTCATAGGAGAAATGGTTTCGAGGGATTGACCGAGAAACATTTAACAATTGTGCTTCTAAAGTTCTCATTGATGTTATAGACACCAATATCAGGCTTCGGAATAGCCTTCAATAAGTCATCAAGTGAAGGTCGGACTTTCGGATTGAAAAGACATAAGGGCAACTCCTAGAATAAGTCGCACAAGATCCTTATGAAGAGTGGTTATTCTTGATGATTCAAGAGATTATGACATTAGACCTTCCGACTAATTGTGTTAACCACAACATCAATCTTGCCAGATTTACAAAGAGACCTATGTCATGAATCCTTGAGAAACACTAACCATCATTGCCGCTTGAGATTCAGCTTAGGTTAGGTGTAACAATATTTCAGACTCGGCATGTCCAGATTGAAATTTGCAATAGTTACCACCAAGGTAAAGTCGCTAGATTCTCAAGATATAGACTACAATGTCAAGCTCCCAAAAGATTGAGCTAGATTGCGTAACACAGTTGAGTTCTTGTGGGGACATCAAAGAAGATATTGAAGTTCTTAAGATTCTTCTCTTTCTTGAACAAACCAGTCAGTGGCTTACTGTGCATATATGAACTTTTCAAGAAAATGGAGGTAACAACCTGCCATCTCAAGAATATTCCGCACATGCATGACTGACTTGCGATGATTCCCGAGGAAAACAAAGGAAACTCTACTCAGATCCACGGCGACATCTTTCAGCAAATGCACATGGATTAGAGAAGATCACTTCCAACATCCAGAACACATACTTCGTGATAACACAAAGATGGTTCTTAAAAGTTTCCAACATTACTGCCAACTGTTCAATATGAACCTCTTTAGGCATGGAGAAAATAAGAATGTTATCGATGGGCTAAACAACAAACTTATCAAAATACTCCAATGAGAGACTCGTATGTCGCATGAACAAGGCAAAAGTATTGGTCAGGCCAAAGGACATGAAGATGTACTCAAGAGAAACACCATGAGTATAAACATCGTCAAAATAGTCCTTGGAACTGAGTTTGATTTGACGATAACCCAAGCTCAAATCAAAGATGGGGAAGATAGCATATCCACAAAGGAGATACTTCCTGACTTCAACACGGTCAAAACTAGACATTCATTTTAAGAAGAATCAAGTCGGATAGAGCTCTTGTCTTACAACTCTCCAAGTTGTTGTTTAAGCTCAACCAACTAGTCCAGTATATCTAGTATGGTTTCTTGGAGAAGTAGTGGTTCAGAGAACCAACATACTCACGAACTTGACCACACGGTCATGTGTCAACATGGCGATACTTATGGACAGATAATCAGAATATCACGAACCACCGATATATCACTAAGTTCGAGAGGGAAGCTTGCTTTTCAAAGCAACTGAGGTGGTCTTGAGAGCTTCGGTGTGAACCTAACTCTTTGACCAAAGAAGGTGTGTCTAGATAACAAACTAGGGAGCACAGTCAAACTTTGCTTAGTGATTGGTTAACAATCATGCTACGAATGACACAAATGTCCTTGGATTTCAAAGCAATGAGAATTACTGAGAATCTCGGATGGCCACAATAATACAAACACCCCAACATTCCCAAGCACGGACAACTCGAAGGAAGGTTGAGTAAAGATATGCAAGAGCATCACTTCATCAATAAGGCCATGAGACTTAGCACGACCTATAGATATAAAAGAGTGTGATACTCTAAGGTAGAACAGAACAGAAGGTGCATAAACCTCACATCCTGCGGATGACAACACTTTGATCGGGTCCTAGAAATGGACGAGGTACTGGAGTTTGTTTCTCCTGACATCTCGGAGTGAAATGTCTTGGAAGACTACAAGAGTAACATGCACTAGGAGATTCCAATGCACAATTACAACTTGGCTGCTAACTAGCAGACAAAGGTCAGAAAGCAACTAAGAGGAGGGACATGAACAGGATCGGAAATCCTGAGATGTAGATGCACAAGATAACACTCTTCCAAAACTCATGCGGAAAAGGGAGGCGTGGCAGAGTCACAGACATATATGTGAGACTCACAAAGAGCACTCTTGTCGTGATCCGTTTGGTTCCATAAAAGAACCTCTGTCATAGCTAATGATAGGAAAGATCTTTTGTTGCCGTAATTCAATCACGACAATAACCACAAGCTTGGAAGATAAATGGATTTAGACATCCTGATGTATGGTTTGACCATGGACAACAGGGGTCAATGGAATGGATCTTGGGTTAAAGGTCAGCATCATGTACTGAGATTCACACTAAGAGAACCCAGCACAATCCGGGACCTTCGGTTCAAGTCCAAGGGTTAAAACACGGAGAAATGAGTAACTACCATCTGAGTGTTACAGAGGTCACTATGAGGTAGTAAACACAAGGTAACTTTCAAGAAGCCATACCTAGCTTTAGAAGTACCCAAGCAAATAAAAAGGAGGCATACAAGGTGAAAGGAAACCTCGAAGCCTAGAACAGAATTATGTGGAACCCACAAAGTAGAGAGATCATGATGGAAAGGAATCTCTCGATTGAAACAAAACAAAGGAGATACAAAGAACACACAAGAGTTTAGAGAACTCAACACTAGGTCAACTGGTTAAGAAACGACCTGCCCTTGAGGCACCTAAGTTTTGAAAGACCGAAAGAGATGGTAAAACTTTTTCAAATCAACACAATGTAAGGTGACTCTGAATTAGAGCGATACCAGATAAGGAGTAAAAAGAATCCTAATAAGATTTTCGCAAATACTTTTAGCTTTCAAATAGTTTTCGCAAACACTAGACTCAACATCGACCAATAGAAAGTGTTTCCTACAGGCAGTCCTGCTCTGATACCAAAACCTGTGGCAACCCCGGGGGTCGTAGGCTAGACAAACCCAGATCACCATCTGGCATAAGCCTAACCTAGATCTCTAGGGCCTACAGGGTGAGAATCGGTAACACAACAGTGACTCTACGACTCAAAGAGTAATACAAGCTCATAGCTGAGCGAAAAACCAAAGTATTACAAGCAGAGGTCACTGACCTGACAATTCATCAATCAACGGAAGCGAAGTTATGCTATTCTAAATAGCAAGATAACAAAAGGCCTAAGAGGCCAGGAGCATAACGGCGACGTCCTAGCCCATAGATTCCAGGCTGCCACCTGGGAATCCCAAGCTACTCGTCGATGTCGACCTAGAAACCTTCATCTGTTGGAGAGTCTTCGTCTGAAACAAAGCATGCAAAGCTGAGTACAGGGACTCAGCAAGACTTAGTACAACCTTTTAGCAAAGCTGGTATGCGAGGCTTTATGTGGAGCTTATTTTGCGGAAAGCCAGTTTTCCTTTGTAAAACAAGAGGGATCAGAAGCTCGTCTATTCAGATCATTTTAAAAGAGGATAAGAGAGCGATATCTCTAGCTCTAATGATCATCATATTGAATCCACCGAATCTTCATCATTAGCTGAACCTAACAACTAGGAGCACCCCCTCGATACCCTGAGGAGGGATCCTTATCACACATTGATTCCAAGTTTTACGATTAGGTTTAAGTTGTCTATGATCACAGAATCCATCACCAAGTCGTCCGTAACCGTGGACACGGCTTTTCGAAAAGATTTACCCTGCAGGGGTGTACAACTTTACCCACACGCGCCGACCGACTCTTAGCGCCGTACGTTACACACTTCCTTGGTGTGCCGGCAGAGGGTGGTCGACCAAAACCTTTCCGTTGCTTCGCCTATTCCATGAGTCAATCTAACTGGGGAACTCCGTCATCGTAGGTAGCCATTCTCCGAGGCGGTCCCGGTTATTGTGTGCAGGGATCCGATTCAATGCCTCCAGCATCCTTCACCCTAGCCACATCCCTGTATGATGCACCTTTGAAAACCTTTTCCACGCCTTCGCCATGCAGAATGCCAAATGGAACTCGCAAACTAATTGACTCATGGGTAAGCTAGGCAAGTTCAGGCCAAGGGTTTCCCATGGGCCCCGTGTGGTTGTACGCTCAGTCTTGGTTCCGAAGGCGAGAACTCAGGTCCTAGTATCGGCGAGAACGAGTCAAATCACCACTTCCCCATGTGGCGGCCCATCCAAGCCTTTAACAAGTTTATTATCATCACTGATCCTACCACGTCATCCTGTCTTACTAGGTTTATTCGCAGCTCTGATTCATCAACCGGATGGATCAGAATTCGTTAACTAAGCATGGCTAAGCATATTCGATATAATGGCTCTAGCGATGCACACATAGCTCAAACCTAGTCTTGCTGGGAGCAGTGGATCAGAGTATTTAGGCTACAAGGATGGTAAATGCAACACACATAGGATAACTATATCTCCCGATAAAACATATTGGAATCGAATGCAATATGTAGGAACCAGAAGTAAAAGCATTTTGAAACCATAATATGAACCAGGTTAGGGCTTGCCTTTGTCCCTGACAAACCAATGTGGATCTTCGAAGATCCCATGCTTGACTTGTTCGTCGATGGACAAGTATTGAGTTGCGTCATTGTCGATCTTCATCGTTTCGGGCACTTGCTCTATCGATCGCGAAGAAGCAAACACCGGAAAGGTAAAGAAACAATCAACACATGGCATCGATGCAATGCGCATACAAGTATGATGAGATGACATGTTAATTAAGTACTGAAATAACCCTAAGACATCATCAATTTAAGCCGGGTTTCGGCGAACTAGGGTTAGCAGTTCCGGAAACCTCAGAAGGGTTGATTATGTTCTTCTAAAACAACTAGGGTTCAAAGTTGTTTAACAATGCATGATTTTGTAACCAAATTGTAGATCTCATTTTTCTGAAAATTTCATATATTATACATATTTTTCTGACTTAAAATGAATAAGTTATGAATTTTACACGTTTTATTCATTTTAAATCATTTCTGAAAATTCCAGAAATTATTAAAAGCCTGACAGGTTGGACCCACATGTCAGGGTTTTATTCTTTTTCTAAATATTTACGGAAATTATTAAAATTCTGACAATGGGCCCCACATGTCATGGATTTATTAATTTCTGAAAATAATAAAAATAAAAAGAGAAAGGGGCGGGCCCCACCGGAGTCCACCATGGTGGTCAACCACGGTGGCAGGCGCGCCGGTGTGAGCAAGCGCAGGAGGAGCTACGGGGCTCCCCTGGAGGCGCCGAGGGGCGCGCTAGGTGCGCGGCTCTGCGCTGAGCACCCTCGCGGTGGCGCCGCTCTCGTATGGCAGCCGGAGCTTGGCCGGCGACGACGACTGGCGGCGGCGGGCTCGGGCGCTCGTGGCGGCGATGCTACAGAGGGGGAGGAAGACGGCCGAGGGGTCCTGGAGGACGAGAAGCTCACCGCGGAGCTAACGGAAGCGCCGACGAGGCCGGAGGAGGTCCTTATCGCCGGCGACGAGCCGGTTACCGGCGGTCGGAGCTCGGGAAGAAGAAGCCGATTCGCGGTGCTGGGGCCTTCCCGGCTTGTGCGCTTCAGCGAGGAGGGGCGCCGCGGTGTGGCGGAGCTCGTGGGAACCTCGGTGGAGCTCGGGGGTGGCCGGAGCTGCGGGAATCGACGGCGGCCTGCAGCTAGGGTTCCGGCTCGGGCGTGTACGGAAGAGAGCCAGAGGAGGAAGAAGCGGAGAGGGGCAGGGCTAGGGTTCCTCTTGGCGGCGGCGCAGAGGCTTTATAGCCGCCGTAGAGCGGCGGCGCGCATCGCAGCGCGGTGGCGGGATCGGAGGGCCGGCGAGGTGCCAGGCACCTGCTTGGAGCCGCGGGGGAGATGGCATTTTTGCCAAAAACCCCTGGGGGTTTCCTGGGCTGAGGTGGGTTGAGGGTTGGGCTGCTGCTGGGCTGTGTTGGGCTGCGCCAGAGAGAGGAGGGAAGTGAGGAGATGGGCTGCAACACAAATAGGGATTGGTCTTCTCTTCTCTCTCTTTTCCAAAATTCTGTTTTATTTTGTTTCCAAAATTCTTTTGCAATTTGAAATCTGTTTGAAAATGCAAACTATTTTCAAACTTCCAAAATAATCATGGCCTTCTTTACATAATGCAAATGAGCCACATATTTAAGTTTGGAAAATTTAAGAACATTTTGAGCATTTGAAAGAGAGGGGGAATCAAACCAACATCAGGGTTTTCAAATATTTCACTTCAATGCATTTTTCTTAGGAAAACAATGATGCTCATGATGCACAATCAAACCCTAATTAGTTTTAGCTAAAAGAGGGGTATTACAGATCTATCCCCCTTAAAAGAATCTCGTCCCGAGATTCCAAGGTAGGAATAGAGAAGGTAACAAGGACTACACCGGTCTTCAACGATCTTGTCGGTACCACGACAATCTTCCTTGTTGAAGAGGTTGATCCACGACATCATGAAGAAGTTGGTCCATAAGACCATGAAGAGATCTTCATTTGGCTTTCTTCACCCTAAAGGAAAGAGGGAACGACACTGGACGGCGGATCTTCAGAAAGATCGAGTATCTCATGGTCAACTCATGGAAGGAGTGCTTAGAAACAACTCTTGAGTTGAGAAACATGAAACACGTCAAGGTAACGGAGGAGATGAAAGAAGTTTCAAATTTTGGTAGGAAATTTCTCCACGCTTTAAAAGAATACGAAGGACAAGGTAGCGAGGAGTTAAAATGCCTTTGATACCATAACGAGACACTCTTAGGGAGGGTGACTCGTAGAAGCATGGATGATTATCCAACGAGAGCAACTTTGGATTTCAAAATCATAGTCACTCTTCGGGCAAGATACATGAAACGATTTGTTGGCTACTAAAAAGGTTGGGGCCTAGATAACTGACGAATTCACACAACGTGTGAATTGATTAGAACTTCGGGTACAAACCAAAGGAAGGAGAAGAACACTGGTTACTAAAGTGCCAAGGTTCATGATATTACTTCATGGTACTTGTACGAATAGACAACGGATATTTGGCATCCTAAGGAAGGATACTTCTCCCAGGATTTTGAACTTCGAATGTGAATAGAGGATTGCCATTCGGTTAAGGCTTGCTCAAAAGTACTGGGGTCACATATGACTGACGAATTCACACAACGTGTGAATTTAAGAGAGCTTCAAGTAAAATCCAAAGGAAGGGAAAAAGCATCGTGGAACAACGTAGCAAGGATCACCGGGGTGAAACTTTGTCCTAACGGAGTTGTTGTCATAGGAGAAATGGTTTCGAGGGATTGACCGAGAAACATTTAACAATTGTGCTTCTAAAGTTCTCATTGATGTTATAGACACCAATATCAGGCTTCGGAATAGCCTTCAATAAGTCATCAAGTGAAGGTCGGACTTTCGGATTGAAAAGACATAAGGGCAACTCCTAGAATAAGTCGCACAAGATCCTTATGAAGAGTGGTTATTCTTGATGATTCAAGAGATTATGACATTAGACCTTCCGACTAATTGTGTTAACCACAACATCAATCTTGCCAGATTTACAAAGAGACCTATGTCATGAATCCTTGAGAAACACTAACCATCATTGCCGCTTGAGATTCAGCTTAGGTTAGGTGTAACAATATTTCAGACTCGGCATGTCCAGATTGAAATTTGCAATAGTTACCACCAAGGTAAAGTCGCTAGATTCTCAAGATATAGACTACAATGTCAAGCTCCCAAAAGATTGAGCTAGATTGCGTAACACAGTTGAGTTCTTGTGGGGACATCAAAGAAGATATTGAAGTTCTTAAGATTCTTCTCTTTCTTGAACAAACCAGTCAGTGGCTTACTGTGCATATATGAACTTTTCAAGAAAATGGAGGTAACAACCTGCCATCTCAAGAATATTCCGCACATGCATGACTGACTTGCGATGATTCCCGAGGAAAACAAAGGAAACTCTACTCAGATCCACGGCGACATCTTTCAGCAAATGCACATGGATTAGAGAAGATCACTTCCAACATCCAGAACACATACTTCGTGATAACACAAAGATGGTTCTTAAAAGTTTCCAACATTACTGCCAACTGTTCAATATGAACCTCTTTAGGCATGGAGAAAATAAGAATGTTATCGATGGGCTAAACAACAAACTTATCAAAATACTCCAATGAGAGACTCGTATGTCGCATGAACAAGGCAAAAGTATTGGTCAGGCCAAAGGACATGAAGATGTACTCAAGAGAAACACCATGAGTATAAACATCGTCAAAATAGTCCTTGGAACTGAGTTTGATTTGACGATAACCCAAGCTCAAATCAAAGATGGGGAAGATAGCATATCCACAAAGGAGATACTTCCTGACTTCAACACGGTCAAAACTAGACATTCATTTTAAGAAGAATCAAGTCGGATAGAGCTCTTGTCTTACAACTCTCCAAGTTGTTGTTTAAGCTCAACCAACTAGTCCAGTATATCTAGTATGGTTTCTTGGAGAAGTAGCGGTTCAGAGAACCAACATACTCACGAACTTGACCACACGGTCATGTGTCAACATGGCGATACTTATGGACAGATAATCAGAATATCACGAACCACCGATATATCACTAAGTTCGAGAGGGAAGCTTGCTTTTCAAAGCAACTGAGGTGGTCTTGAGAGCTTCGGCGTGAACCTAACTCTTTGACCAAAGAAGGTGTGTCTAGATAACAAACTAGGGAGCACAGTCAAACTTTGCTTAGTGATTGGTTAACAATCATGCTAAGAATGACACAAATGTCCTTGGATTTCAAAGCAATGAGAATTACTGAGAATCTCGGATGGCCACAATAATACAAACACCCCAACATTCCCAAGCACGGACAACTCGAAGGAAGGTTGAGTAAAGATATGCAAGAGCATCACTTCATCAATAAGGCCATGAGACTTAGCACGACCTATAGATATAAAAGAGTGTGATACTCTAAGGTAGAACAGAACAGAAGGTGCATAAACCTCACATCCTGCGGATGACAACACTTTGATCGGGTCCTAGAAATGGACGAGGTACTGGAGTTTGTTTCTCCTGACATCTCGGAGTGAAATGTCTTGGAAGACTACAAGAGTAACATGCACTAGGAGATTCCAATGCACAATTACAACTTGGCTGCTAACTAGCAGACAAAGGTCAGAAAGCAACTAAGAGGAGGGACATGAACAGGATCGGAAATCCTGAGATGTAGATGCACAAGATAACACTCTTCCAAAACTCATGCGGAAAAGGGAGGCGTGGCAGAGTCACAGACATATATGTGAGACTCACAAAGAGCACTCTTGTCGTGATCCGTTTGGTTCCATAAAAGAACCTCTGTCATAGCTAATGATAGGAAAGATCTTTTGTTGCCGTAATTCAATCACGACAATAACCACAAGCTTGGAAGATAAATGGATTTAGACATCCTGATGTATGGTTTGACCATGGACAACAGGGGTCAATGGAATGGATCTTGGGTTAAAGGTCAGCATCATGTACTGAGATTCACACTAAGAGAACCCAGCACAATCCGGGACCTTCGGTTCAAGTCCAAGGGTTAAAACACGGAGAAATGAGTAACTACCATCTGAGTGTTACAGAGGTCACTATGAGGTAGTAAACACAAGATAACTTTCAAGAAGCCATACCTAGCTTTAGAAGTACCCAAGCAAATAAAAAGGAGGCATACAAGGTGAAAGGAAACCTCGAAGCCTAGAACAGAATTATGTGGAACCCACAAAGTAGAGAGATCATGATGGAAAGGAATCTCTCGATTGAAACAAAACAAAGGAGATACAAAGAACACACAAGAGTTTAGAGAACTCAACACTAGGTCAACTGGTTAAGAAACGACCTGCCCTTGAGGCACCTAAGTTTTGAAAGACCAGAAGAGATGGTAAAACTTTTTCAAATCAACACAATGTAAGGTGACTCTGAATTAGAGCGATACCAGATAAGGAGTAAAAAGAATCCTAATAAGATTTTCGCAAATACTTTTAGCTTTCAAATAGTTTTCGCAAACACTAGACTCAACATCGACCAATAGAAAGTGTTTCCTACAGGCAGTCCTGCTCTGATACCAAAACCTGTGGCAACCCCGGGGGTCGTAGGCTAGACAAACCCAGATCACCATCTGGCATAAGCCTAACCTAGATCTCTAGGGCCTACAGGGTGAGAATCGGTAACACAACAGTGACTCTACGACTCAAAGAGTAATACAAGCTCATAGCTGAGCGAAAAACCAAAGTATTACAAGCAGAGGTCACTGACCTGACAATTCATCAATCAACGGAAGCGAAGTTATGCTATTCTAAATAGCAAGATAACAAAAGGCCTAAGAGGCCAGGAGCATAACGGCGACGTCCTAGCCCATAGATTCCAGGCTGCCACCTGGGAATCCCAAGCTACTCGTCGATGTCGACCTAGAAACCTTCATCTGTTGGAGAGTCTTCGTCTGAAACAAAGCATGCAAAGCTGAGTACAGGGACTCAGCAAGACTTAGTACAACCTTTTAGCAAAGCTGGTATGCGAGGCTTTATGTGGAGCTTATTTTGCGGAAAGCCAGTTTTCCTTTGTAAAACAAGAGGGATCAGAAGCTCGTCTATTCAGATCATTTTAAAAGAGGATAAGAGAGCGATATCTCTAGCTCTAATGATCATCATATTGAATCCACCGAATCTTCATCATTAGCTGAACCTAACAACTAGGAGCACCCCCTCGATACCCTGAGGAGGGATCCTTATCACACATTGATTCCAAGTTTTACGATTAGGTTTAAGTTGTCTATGATCACAGAATCCATCACCAAGTCGTCCGTAACCGTGGACACGGCTTTTCGAAAAGATTTACCCTGCAGGGGTGTACAACTTTACCCACACGCGCCGACCGACTCTTAGCGCCGTACGTTACACACTTCCTTGGTGTGCCGGCAGAGGGTGGTCGACCAAAACCTTTCCGTTGCTTCGCCTATTCCATGAGTCAATCTAACTGGGGAACTCCGTCATCGTAGGTAGCCATTCTCCGAGGCGGTCCCGGTTATTGTGTGCAGGGGATCCAGTTCAATGCCTCCAGCATCCTTCACCCTAGCCACATCCCTGTATGATGCACCTTTGAAAACCTTTTCCACGCCTTCGCCATGCAGAATGCCAAATGGAACTCGCAAACTAATTGACTCATGGGTAAGCTAGGCAAGTTCAGGCCAAGGGTTTCCCATGGGCCCCGTGTGGTTGTACGCTCAGTCTTGGTTCCGAAGGCGAGAACTCAGGTCCTAGTATCGGCGAGAACGAGTCAAATCACCACTTCCCCATGTGGCGGCCCATCCAAGCCTTTAACAAGTTTATTATCATCACTGATCCTACCACGTCATCCTGTCTTACTAGGTTTATTCGCAGCTCTGATTCATCAACCGGATGGATCAGAATTCGTTAACTAAGCATGGCTAAGCATATTCGATATAATGGCTCTAGCGATGCACACATAGCTCAAACCTAGTCTTGCTGGGAGCAGTGGATCAGAGTATTTAGGCTACAAGGATGGTAAATGCAACACACATAGGATAACTATATCTCCCGATAAAACATATTGGAATCGAATGCAATATGTAGGAACCAGAAGTAAAAGCATTTTGAAACCATAATATGAACCAGGTTAGGGCTTGCCTTTGTCCCTGACAAACCAATGTGGATCTTCGAAGATCCCATGCTTGACTTGTTCGTCGATGGACAAGTATTGAGTTGCGTCATTGTCGATCTTCATCGTTTCGGGCACTTGCTCTATCGATCGCGAAGAAGCAAACACCGGAAAGGTAAAGAAACAATCAACACATGGCATCGATGCAATGCGCATACAAGTATGATGAGATGACATGTTAATTAAGTACTGAAATAACCCTAAGACATCATCAATTTAACTGGGTTTCGGCGAACTAGGGTTAGCAGTTCCGGAAACCTCAGAAGGGTTGATTATGTTCTTCTAAAACAACTAGGGTTCAAAGTTGTTTAACAATGCATGATTTTGTAACCAAATTGTAGATCTCATTTTTCTGAAAATTTCATATATTATACATATTTTTCTGACTTAAAATGAATAAGTTATGAATTTTACACGTTTTATTCATTTTAAATCATTTCTGAAAATTCCAGAAATTATTAAAAGCCTGACAGGTTGGACCCACATGTCAGGGTTTTATTCTTTTTCTAAATATTTACGGAAATTATTAAAATTCTGACAATGGGCCCCACATGTCATGGATTTATTAATTTCTGAAAATAATAAAAATAAAAAGAGAAAGGGGCGGGCCCCACCGGAGTCCACCATGGTGGTCAACCACGGTGGCCGGCGCGCCGGTGAGCAAGCGCAGGAGGAGCTACGGGGCTCCCCTGGAGGCGCCGAGGGGCGCGCTAGGTGCGCGGCTCTGCGCTGAGCACCCTCGCGGTGGCGCCGCTCTCGTATGGCAGCCGGAGCTTGGCCGGCGACGACTACTGGCGGCGGCGGGCTCGGGCGCTCGTGGCGGCGATGCTACAGAGGGGGAGGAAGACGGCCGAGGGGTCCTGGAGGACGAGAAGCTCACCGCGGAGCTAACGGAAGCGCCGACGAGGCCGGAGGAGGTCCTTATCGCCGGCGACGAGCCGGTTACCGGCGGTCGGAGCTCGGGAAGAAGAAGCCGATTCGCGGTGCTGGGGCCTTCCCGGCTTGTGCGCTTCAGCGAGGAGGGGCGCCGCGGTGTGGCGGAGCTCGTGGGAACCTCGGTGGAGCTCGGGGGTGGCCGGAGCTGCGGGAATCGACGGCGGCCTGCAGCTAGGGTTCCGGCTCGGGCGTGTACGGAAGAGAGCCAGAGGAGGAAGAAGCGGAGAGGGGCAGGGCTAGGGTTCCTCTTGGCGGCGGCGCAGAGGCTTTATAGCCGCCGTAGAGCGGCGGCGCGCATCGCAGCGCGGTGGCGGGATCGGAGGGCCGGCGAGGTGCCAGGCACCTGCTTGGAGCCGCGGGGGAGATGGCATTTTTGCCAAAAACCCCTGGGGGTTTCCTGGGCTGAGGTGGGTTGAGGGTTGGGCTGCTGCTGGGCTGTGTTGGGCTGCGCCAGAGAGAGGAGGGAAGTGAGGAGATGGGCTGCAACACAAATAGGGATTGGTCTTCTCTTCTCTCTCTTTTCCAAAATTCTGTTTTATTTTGTTTCCAAAATTCTTTTGCAATTTGAAATCTGTTTGAAAATGCAAACTATTTTCAAACTTCCAAAATAATCATGGCCTTCTTTACATAATTCAAATGAGCCACATATTTAAGTTTGGAAAATTTAAGAACATTTTGAGCATTTGAAAGAGAGGGGGAATCAAACCAACATCAGGGTTTTCAAATATTTCACTTCAATGCATTTTTCTTAGGAAAACAATGATGCTCATGATGCACAATCAAACCCTAATTAGTTTTAGCTAAAAGAGGGGTATTACAGATCTATCCCCCTTAAAAGAATCTCGTCCCGAGATTCCAAGGTAGGAATAGAGAAGGTAACAAGGACTACACCGGTCTTCAACGATCTTGTCGGTACCACGACAATCTTCCTTGTTGAAGAGGTTGATCCACGACATCATGAAGAAGTTGGTCCATAAGACCATGAAGAGATCTTCATTTGGCTTTCTTCACCCTAAAGGAAAGAGGGAATGACACTGGATGGCGGATCTTCAGAAAGATCGAGTATCTCATGGTCAACTCATGGAAGGAGTGCTTAGAAACAACTCTTGAGTTGAGAAACATGAAACACGTCAAGGTAACGGAGGAGACGAAAGAAGTTTCAAATTTTGGTAGGAAATTTCTCCACACTTTAAAAGAATACGAAGGACAAGGTAGCGAGGAGTTAAAATGCCTTTGATACCATAACGAGACACTCTTAGGGAGGGTGACTCGTAGAAGCATGGATGATTATCCAACGAGAGCAACTTTGGATTTCAAAATCATAGTCACTCTTCGGGCAAGATACATGAAACGATTTGTTGGCTACTAAAAAGGTTGGGGCCTAGATAACTGACGAATTCACACAACGTGTGAATTGATTAGAACTTCGGGTACAAACCAAAGGAAGGACAAGAACACTGGTTACTAAAGTGCCAAGGTTCATGATATTACTTCATGGTACTTGTACGAATAGACAACGGATATTTGGCATCCTAAGGAAGGATACTTCTCCCAGGATTTTGAACTTCGAATGTGAATAGAGGATTGCCATTCGGTTAAGGCTTGCTCAAAAGTACTGGGGTCACATATGACTGATGAATTCACACAACGTGTGAATTTAAGAGAGCTTCAAGTAAAATCCAAAGGAAGGGGAAAAGCATCGTGGAACAACGTAGCAAGGATCACCGGGGACTGAAACTTTTTCCTAACGGAGTTGTTGTCATAGGAGAAATGGTTTCGAGGGATTGACCGAGAAACATTTAACAATTGTGCTTCTAAAGTTCTCATTGATGTTATAGACACCAATATCAGGCTTCGGAATAGCCTTCAATAAGTCATCAAGTGAAGGTCGGACTTTCGGATTGAAAAGACATAAGGGCAACTCCTAGAATAAGTCGCACAAGATCCTTATGAAGAGTGGTTATTCTTGATGATTCAAGAGATTATGACATTAGACCTTCCGACTAATTGTGTTAACCACAACATCAATCTTGCCAGATTTACAAAGAGACCTATGTCATGAATCCTTGAGAAACACTAACCATCATTGCCGCTTGAGATTCAGCTTAGGTTAGGTGTAACAATATTTCAGACTCGGCATGTCCAGATTGAAATTTGCAATAGTTACCACCAAGGTAAAGTCGCTAGATTCTCAAGATATAGACTACAATGTCAAGCTCCCAAAAGATTGAGCTAGATTGCGTAACACAGTTGAGTTCTTGTGGGGACATCAAAGAAGATATTGAAGTTCTTAAGATTCTTCTCTTTCTTGAACAAACCAGTCAGTGGCTTACTGTGCATATATGAACTTTTCAAGAAAATGGAGGTAACAACCTGCCATCTCAAGAATATTCCGCACATGCATGACTGACTTGCGATGATTCCCGAGGAAAACAAAGGAAACTCTACTCAGATCCACGGCGACATCTTTCAGCAAATGCACATGGACTAGAGAAGATCACTTCCAACATCCAGAACACATACTTCGTGATAACACAAAGATGGTTCTTAAAAGTTTCCAACATTACTGCCAACTGTTCAATATGAACCTCTTTAGGCATGGAGAAAATAAGAATGTTATCGATGGGCTAAACAACAAACTTATCAAAATACTCCAATGAGAGACTCGTATGTCGCATGAACAAGGCAAAAGTATTGGTCAGGCCAAAGGACATGAAGATGTACTCAAGAGAAACACCATGAGTATAAACATCGTCAAAATAGTCCTTGGAACTGAGTTTGATTTGACGATAACCCAAGCTCAAATCAAAGATGGGGAAGATAGCATATCCACAAAGGAGATACTTCCTGACTTCAACACGGTCAAAACTAGACATTCATTTTAAGAAGAATCAAGTCGGATAGAGCTCTTGTCTTACAACTCTCCAAGTTGTTCTTTAAGCTCAACCAACTAATCCAGTATATCTAGTATGGTTTCTTGGAGAAGTAGCGGTTCAGAGAACCAACATACTCACGAACTTGACCACACGGTCATGTGTCAACATGGCGATACTTATGGACAGATAATCAGAATATCACGAACCACCGATATATCACTAAGTTCGAGAGGGAAGCTTGCTTTTCAAAGCAACTGAGGTGGTCTTGAGAGCTTCGGCGTGAACCTAACTCTTTGACCAAAGAAGGTGTGTCTAGATAACAAACTAGGGAGCACAGTCAAACTTTGCTTAGTGATTGGTTAACAATCATGCTAAGAATGACACAAATGTCCTTGGATTTCAAAGCAATGAGAATTACTGAGAATCTCGGATGGCCACAACAATACAAACACCCCAACATTCCCAAGCACGGACAACTCGAAGGAAGGTTGAGTAAAGATATGCAAGAGCATCACTTCATCAATAAGGCCATGAGACTTAGCACGACCTATAGATATAAAAGAGTGTGATACTCTAAGGTAGAACAGAACAGAAGGTGCATAAACCTCACATCCTGCGGATGACAACACTTTGATCGGGTCCTAGAAATGGACGAGGTACTGGAGTTTGTTTCTCCTGACATCTCGGAGTGAAATGTCTTGGAAGACCACAAGAGTAACATGCACTAGGTGATTCCAATGCACAACTACAACTTGGCTGCTAACTAGCAGACAAAGGTCAGAAAGCAACTAAGAGGAGGGACATGAACAGGATCGGAAATCCTGAGATGTAGATGCACAAGATAACACTCTTCCAAAACTCATGCGAAAAAGGGAGGCGTGGCAGAGTCACAGACATATATGTGAGACTCACAAAGAGCACTCTTGTCATGATCCATTTGGTTCCATAAAAGAACCTCTGTCATAGCTAATGATAGGAAAGATCTTTTGTTGCCATAATTCAATCACGACAATAACCACAAGCTTGGAAGATAAATGGATTTAGACATCCTGATGTATGGTTTGACCATGGACAACAGGGGTCAATGGAATGGATCTTGGGTTAAAGGTCAGCATCATGTACTGAGATTCACACTAAGAGAACCCAGCACAATCCGGGACCTTCGGTTCAAGTCCAAGGGTTAAAACACGGAGAAATGAGTAACTACCATCTGAGTGTTACAGAGGTCACTATGAGGTAGTAAACACAAGGTAACTTTCAAGAAGCCATACCTAGCTTTAGAAGTACCCAAGCAAATAAAAAGGAGGCATACAAGGTGAAAGGAAACCTCGAAGCCTAGAACAGAATTATGTGGAACCCACAAAGTAGAGAGATCATGATGGAAAGGAATCTCTCGATTGAAACAAAACAAAGGAGATACAAAGAACACACAAGAGTTTAGAGAACTCAACACTAGGTCAACTGGTTAAGAAACGACCTGCCCTTGAGGCACCTAAGTTTTGAAAGACCAGAAGAGATGGTAAAACTTTTTCAAATCAACACAATGTAAGGTGACTCTGAATTAGAGCGATACCAGATAAGGAGTAAAAAGAATCCTAATAAGATTTTCGCAAATACTTTTAGCTTTCAAATAGTTTTCGCAAACACTAGACTCAACATCGACCAATAGAAAGTGTTTCCTACAGGCAGTCCTGCTCTGATACCAAAACCTGTGGCAACCCCGGGGGTCGTAGGCTAGACAAACCCAGATCACCATCTGGCATAAGCCTAACCTAGATCTCTAGGGCCTACAGGGTGAGAATCGGTAACACAACAGTGACTCTACGACTCAAAGAGTAATACAAGCTCATAGCTGAGCGAAAAACCAAAGTATTACAAGCAGAGGTCACTGACCTGACAATTCATCAATCAACGGAAGCGAAGTTATGCTATTCTAAATAGCAAGATAACAAAAGGCCTAAGAGGCCAGGAGCATAACGGCGACGTCCCAGCCCATAGATTCCAGGCTGCCACCTGGGAATCCCAAGCTACTCGTCGATGTCGACCTAGAAACCTTCATCTGTTGGAGAGTCTTCGTCTGAAACAAAGCATGCAAAGCTGAGTACAGGGACTCACCAAGACTTAGTACAACCTTTTAGCAAAGCTGGTATGCGAGGCTTTATGTGGAGCTTATTTTGCGGAAAGCCAGTTTTCCTTTGTAAAACAAGAGGGATCAGAAGCTCGTCTATTCAGATCATTTTAAAAGAGGATAAGAGAGCGATATCTCTAGCTCTAATGATCATCATATTGAATCCACCGAATCTTCATCATCAGCTGAACCTAACAACTAGGAGCACCCCCTCGATACCCTGAGGAGGGATCCTTATCACACATTGATTCCAAGTTTTACGATTAGGTTAAAGTTGTCTATGATCACAGAATCCATCACCAAGTCGTCCGTAACCGTGGACACGGCTTTTCGAAAAGATTTACCCTTCAGGGGTGTACAACTTTACCCACACGCGCCGACCGACTCTTAGCGCCGTACGTTGCACACTTCCTTGGTGTGCCGGCAGAGGGTGGTCGACCAAAACCTTTCCGTTGCTTCGCCTATTCCATGAGTCAATCTAACCGGGGAACTCTGTCATCGTAGGTAGCCATTCTCCGAGGCGGTCCCGGTTATTGTGTGCAGGGGATCCAGTTCAATGCCTCCAGCATCCTTCACCCTAGCCACATCCCTGTATGATGCACCTTTGAAAACCTTTTCCACGCCTTCGCCATGCAGAATGCCAAATGGAACTCGCAAACTAATTGACTCATGGGTAAGCTAGGCAAGTTCAGGCCAAGGGGTTCCCATGGGCCCCATGTGGTTGTACGCTCAGTCTTGGTTCCGAAGGCGAGAACTCAGGTCCTAGTATCGGCGAGAACGAGTCAAATCACCACTTCCCCATGTGGCGGCCCATCCAAGCCTTTAACAAGTTTATTATCATCACTGATCCTACCACATCATCCTGTCTTACTAGGTTTATTCGCAGCTCTGATTCATCAACCGGATGGATCAGATTTCGTTAACTAAGCATGGCTAAGCATATTCGATATAATGGCTCTAGGGATGCACACATAGCTCAAACCTAGTCTTGCTGGGAGCAGTGGATCAGAGTATTTAGGCTACAAGGATGGTAAATGCAACACACATAGGATAACTATATCTCCCGATAAAACATATTGGAATCGAATGCAATATGTAGGAACCAGAAGTAAAAGCATTTCAAAACCATAATATGAACCAGGTTAGGGCTTGCCTTTGTCCCTGACAAACCAATGTGGATCTTCGAAGATCCCATGCTTGACTTGTTCGTCGATGGACAAGTATTGAGTTGCGTCATTGTCGATCTTCATCGTTTCGGGCACTTGCTCTATCGATCGTGAAGAAGCAAACACCGGAAAGGTAAAGAAACAATCAACACATGGCATCGATGCAATGCGCATACAAGTATGATGAGATGACATGTTAATTAAGTATTGAAATAACCCTAAGACATTATCAATTTAACTGGGTTTCGGCGAACTAGGGTAAGCAGTTCCGGAAACCTCAGAAGGGTTCATTATGTTCTTCTAAAACAACTAGGGTTCAAAGTTGTTTAACAATGCATGATTTTGTAACCAAATTGTAGATCTCATTTTTCTGAAAATTTTCATATATTATACATATTTTTCTGATTTAAAATGAATAAGTTATGAATTTTACAAGTTTTATTCATTTTAAATCATTTCTGAAAATTCCAGAAATTATTAAAAGCCTGACAGGTTGGACCCACATGTCAGGGTTTTATTCTTTTTCTAAATATTTACGGAAATTATTAAAATTCTGACAACGGGCCCCACATGTCATGGATTTATTAATTTCTGAAAATAATAAAAATAAAAAGAGAAAGGGGCGGGCCCCACCGGAGTCCACCACGGTGGTCAACCACGGTGGCCGGCGCGCCGGTGAGCAAGCGCAGGAGGAGCTACGGGGCTCCCCTGGAGGCGCCGAGGGGCGCGCTAGGTGCGCGGCTCTGCGCTGAGCACCCTCGCGGTGGCGCCGCTCTCGTATGGCAGCCGGAGCTTGGCCGGCGACGACGACTGGCGGCGGCGGGCTCGGGCGCTCGTGGCAGCGATGCTACAGAGGGGGAAGAAGACGGCCGAGGGGTCCTGGAGGACGAGAAGCTCACCGCAGAGCTAACGGAAGTGACGACGAGGCCGGAGGAGGTCCGTATCGCCGGCGACGAGCCGGTTACCGGCGGTCGGAGCTCGGGAAGAAGAAGCCGATTCGCGGTGCTGGGGCCTTCCCGGCTTGTGCGCTTGAGCGAGGAGGGGCGCCGCGGTGTGGCGGAGCTCGTGGGAACCTCGGTGGAGCTCGGGGGTGGCCGGAGCTGCGGGAATCGACGGCGGCCTGCAGCTAGGGTTCCGGCTCGGGCGTGTACGGAAGAGAGCCAGAGGAGGAAGAAGCGGAGAGGGGCAGGGCTAGGGTTCCTCTTGGCGGCGGCGCAGAGGCTTTATAGCCGCCGTAGAGCGGCGACGCGCATCGCAGCGCGGTGGCGGGATCGGAGGGCCGGCGAGGTGCCAGGCACCTGCTTGGAGCCGCGGGGGAGATGGCATTTTTGCCAAAAACCCCCTGGGGGTTTCCTGGGCTGAGGTGGGTTGAGGGTTGGGCTGCTGCTGGGCTGTGTTGGGCTGCGCCAGAGAGAGGAGGGAAGTGAGGAGATGGGCTGCAACCCAAATAGGGATTGGTCTTCTCTTCTCTCTCTTTTCCAAAATTCTGTTTTATTTTGTTTCCAAAATTCTTTTGCAATTTGAAATCTGTTTGAAAATGCAAACTATTTTCAAACTTCCAAAATAATCATGGCCTTCTTTACATAATGCAAATGAGCCACATATTTAAGTTTGGAAAATTTAAGAACATTTTGAGCATTTGAAAGAGAGGGGGAATCAAACCAACATTAGGGTTTTCAAATATTTCACTTCAATGCATTTTTCTTAGGAAAACAATGATGCTCATGATGCACAATCAAACCCTAATTAGTTTTAGCTAAAAGAGGGGTATTACACTCTACTAGCAACGGAGAGCATGCAAGATCATAAATAACATATATGATAGATCAATAATCAACTTGACATAGTATTCCATATTCATCGGATCCCAACAAACACAACATGTAGCATTACAAATAGATGAAACATATATGATAGATCAATAATCAACTTGACATAGTATTCCATATTCATCGGATCCCAACAAACACAACATGTAGCATTACAAATAGATGATCTTGATCATGATAGGCAGCTCACAAGATCTAAACATGATGGCATAACAGGAGAAGACAACCATCTAGCTACTGCTATGGACCCATAGTCCAAGGATGAATTACTCACGCATCAGTCCGGAGGCGGGCATGGTGATGTAGAGCCCTCCGGTGATGATTCCCCTCTCCGACAGGGTGCCGGAGGAGATCTTCTGAACCCCCCGAGATGGGGTTGACGACGTCGGTGTCTCTGGAACTTTTCTCGTATTTTGGCTCTCGGTACTAGGGTTTTCGCGGACGAAAGAATAAATAGGCGGAGAGGTAGCGTCGGGGGAGCCAGGGGGCTCCCTCCCCATAGGTCAGCGCGGGGGGTCCCACTGCCGCGCCGCCTTATGGTGTGGGCCCCCTGCTGACCTTCCTCGACTCTTCTTCGGACTTCTGGAAGACTCCGTGGAAAATAGGGCCGTGGGCTTTTGTTTCGTCCAATTCCGAGAATATTTGTAAACTAACTTTTCTGAAATCAAAAACAGCAGAAAATAGGAACTGGCACTGTGGCATCTTGTTAATAGGTTAGTCCCAGAAAATGCATAAAAACATTATAAAGTGTGAATAAAACATGTAGGTATTGTCATAAAACTAGCATGTAACATAAACAATTATAGATACGTTGGAGACGTATCACCATCTCACCCATCCCGTTGCTAGTTGCCCGCCCCTGGGCATTGTGTGCTGCACTAATGACTTGCGAGTTCTCCGAGTTATTCCTAGGAACCCCTAACCTGATGAGGTCTAAGACCCCGTGTGTGGCCCGATCTCGCGGATTGACTTCGAAACCAAGGGGGAAGATGGGAAAACGCGAGGAACACGAAGAACGCGACGAACACGAGGAACTCCGAGACTCACGCACACACACGACCCGATACACCCGATGCTTACCTCCGTGGCTCGATGGACCACGCCAATAGAATCTCCGAGGAAGAGACACGCGGTAGAATTCCCCGGGGAGAGATTGGAGTTGGAGAGGAAGAACTTGGTGAGGGAGAGAGAGTAGCTTGTACTAGAATCTCACTCAACAAGTTCAAAGTCAACAACTAAGGTGCCTTGATTACAGAGGGATGATACCCAAGGGAGACTAAGCTCAAAGGTAGGTTTGAGTTCAAAACAAGTCTAAAGAGCTAAAAGGGGCGTCCTGGGGGTATTTATAGTCTTACAAGGCGTCATGGGCCGAAAAGGTACAAGTGAAACGATTCGGGCCGAAATAAGTGACTTAAGTTGTGCAGGCCGGTCAGGGCAGTCGGCCGACCGGGCCTGTGACCGGGCAGGCCGGTTTCAGACCGGGCCTGTGACCGGGCGGCGACCGGACGAGGCTCCAAGTCCCCTGGATGGCGCCCGGATGTCACGAGCGCAAATCCCGGTTTCTGACCGGGCGGCCCGGTCAGGAGGCCGGTCAGACCGGGCTATGGACCGGGTGATCCGGTCAGGAGGCCGGTCTGACCGGGTTCTGGACCGGCCGTCCCTCTTCTCTTCCTTGCGCTCTTCGGGCGACTTCCAGTCCAGCTCCATGTCCATCTTCGCGTCCAGCTGCTCCTCTCCTCCCTTTGACCATGGTGTGTCCTCCTCTTGGTGACCTTGATGCTCCTTGTATCTAATGACACATAACACGTCGGCATGAGGTAGCAATCCATCCAAAGGGGTACCAAGATCAAGGGTGGTGAGGAGCGAGTTCACCTCATCATGTAGTGCTTTGACTCGGGCTCGTGTCATCGGTCCACTTGGGGGACTTGTTGGTCTTGGTGTAGCGACGTCGGTGACCGGGGCTACATCATCTCCCCCCCTTGGGAAAGAGTCGTCCTCGACTCTTGCACCTCCTCATCTCCATGATAGGGTGATAAGTCCGAGACGTTGAACGTGTTGCTCACCAAGTACTTGGATGTTGGTATGTCGATGACGTAGGCGTTGTCGTTGATGCGTTTGAGGACCTTGAAGGGGCCATCTCCTCTTGGCTTGAGCTTGGAGTTGTGCTCATGAGGGAACCGTTCCTTCCGGAGGTGGATCCAAACGAGGTCTCCTTCTTTGAATACCCTTGCCTTCTTCTTGGCGTTGATGCGGTTGGCTTGACGAAGAACATGTTCTTGTATGGTTGCCCTTGTTTCTTCATGTAGTTTCTTGACGGCGGCGGTGCGCTTGTCGAAGTCCATGTTGATGCGCTCGTGGAGGGGAAGCGGAAGTATGTCGAGTGCCGTGTAAGGTTCGAAGCCATAGACGACCATGAAGGGGCTCCTTGACGTAGTCTTGTGCTTGGTGCGGTTGTAGGCGAACTCGGCGTGAGGAAGGCACTCCTCCCATGACTTCAAGTTTTTTCTTCACGAGGACGCGTAGGAGGGTGGAGAGGCTTCGATTGACCACTTCCGTTTGGCCGTCCGTTTGCGGGTGCGATGATGATGAGAACAAGAGCTTGACTCCAAACTTCGCCATGAGCGACTTCCAAAGATAACTCATGAACTTGACGTCTCGATCCGACACAATGCTTTGTGGTACTCCATGTAGGCGAACGATTTCCCTGAAAAACAATGAAGCAATGTGTGAAGCATCGTCGCTCTTATGGCAAGGTATGAAATGAGCCATCTTAGAGAATCTATCCACTACAACAAATATGGAATCATGACCATGCTTAGTGCGAGGCAAGCCTAGAACGAAATCCATGCTAATATCCGTCCATGGTGCATAAGGAATAGGCAATGGCATGTAAAGACCATAAGGGTTGGAGGTAGACTTAGCTTGTAAGCATGTTGTGCACCGACGGCAAAGGCGCTCCACGTCTCGCTTCATCTTTGGCCAATAGTAGTGGGTTGAGAGCATGGCATATGTCTTGTCACGGCCAAAGTGGCCCATAAGACCTCCTCCATGAGACTCTTGCAAAAGCAATTTTCGAAGCGAAGACTCGGGAATGCAAATCTTGTTAGCTTTAAACAAATAGCCATCATGCAAATAGAAATCATCCACTCCTCGCTCAACGGAGCACTTCTCAAAAATTGGAGCAAAGAAAGAATCGGAAGGATAGAGTTCTTTGATCTCGTCAAGTCCCAAAACATGAAAATCCAAACGAGTTAGCAAAAGGGTGTTTTTGCGGGAAAGAGCATCCGCCACAACATTGTCCTTGCCCTTCTTGTATTTGATCACATATGGGAAGGACTCAATGAACTCGACCCATTTTGCATGTCGTTTGTTCAAGTTGTGTTGGCTTTTCAAATATTTCAAGGACTCATGGTCGGAATGAATGATAAACTCTTTTGGCCAAAGATAGTGTTGCCAAACTTCAAGAACACGAACCAAAGCGTAGAGCTCCTTGTCATATATAGGATAGTTGAGGCGTGCGCCATCTAACTTCTCGCTATAGTATGCCACGGGTTTGCCCTCTTGCATAAGAACACCACCAATACCAAGCCCACTTGCATCACACTCAATCTCAAAAGTTTTGGCAAAATTTGGAAGAACAAGAAGTGGAGCTTCGGTAAGGCGTTTCTTCAACTCATCAAAAGCATTTTGTTAGGCCTTGCCCCAAACAAACGGAACATTCTTCTTGGTAAGCTCATTCAAAGGGCAAGCAATGGTGCTAAAGTCTTTCACAAAGCGGCGGTAAAACCCGGCAAGTCCATGGAAGCTTCGGACTTGGCCAACATTTGTAGGGGTAGGCCAATTATGGATGGCCTCCACCTTGGAAGAATCAACTTCAATCCCATTAGCGGAAACCACAAAACCAAGAAACACCAATTTGTTTTGAGCAAATGTGCATTTGGGGAGGTTAGCATAAAGCTTTTCATGGCGCAAGATGCACAAGACTTCTCTCACATGTTGCACATGGTCCTCGAGGTTTTTGCTATAAATAAGAATATCATCGAAGTAGACAACCACGCTCTTGCCAATGAGAGGACGCAAGATGTGATTCATGAGGCGCATGAAAGTAGATGGTGCATTGGAAAGACCGAAAGGCATAACGAGCCATTCATAGAGACCAAGTTTGGTCTTGAATGCCGTTTTCCATTCATCACCAATAGCCATGCGGATTTGATGGTAACCACTACGCAAATCGACTTTAGAGAAAATCGTGGCACCACTAAGTTCATCTAGCATGTCATCTAAACGCGGAATGGGATGGCGGTAACGGACGGTAATGGCATTGATGGGTCGACAATCCATACACATCCGTTGCGTCTCATCCGGTTTAGGCACAAGGATCACGGGAACCGCACAAGGGCTAAGGCTTTCACGGACATACCCTTTGGCGAGGAGATCTTGAATTTGGTGGTTGATCTCCTTGGTCTCTTCGGGATTGGTGCGGTAGGCGGCACGGTTTGGGAGCGGAGCGCCGGGTATGAGGTCGATGCGGTGTTCTATGCCGCGGAGTGGTGGTAGTCCATGAGGGAGCTCGTCGGGGAAGACGTCTCGAAATTCCTGCAAAAGAGACAACAAAGACGGAGGAATGTTGGTTAAGTCGTTAGTCTCCGACGCGGGTCCCTTGCATATGAGCACATAGTGCAATATGGTGGATGGGTTCTCTTGGAGCTCTCTCCACTCACTCTTGGTGGCTGAAGGACACTCTTGGGCTCACTCATGTATGGCTTGTGGCGCTCACTCTCTTTGTGGTGGGTCGCTCCCTCTGCTCTCATCTCACTATGGTGGGTGTGGAGTTGTGCCCTCGCTAAAGCCTTCGCATTGTCCGCGATGATTTGGCTAGGAGTCATCGGGCGCAACTCGAACTTCTTGTCGTTGACCTTGAAGGTGTATGTGTTGGAGAGTCCATCATGTATAGCCTTTTTGTCATATTGCCAAGGGCGGCCAAGCAACATGTGGCACACCGTCATGGGTACCACATCACACTCGATGGTGTCCTCATAAGGGCCGATCTTGAAGTTGACGGTGACGGTATGTTGTATCTTGACGTTGCCCTTGTCACTCAACCATTGGATATGGTAGGGGTGAGGATGCTTGCGGAGAGTGAGGTGGAGTTTCTCACACAACTCGATGCTCGCAAGGTTATGGCAACTTCCACCATCTATGATGACCTTGATCGACTTGCCACCAATTCCGGCACGGGTTTGGAAGATGTTGCACTGTTGTTCTTCCATATCATGAGGTTGTGTGGTTAGCACCCTTGTGACCACAAGTGAGGGACTTGGGTCATGTTCACATAAGAGAGGATCTTCTCCACTTTCTTGCTCATAAGCTTCTTCACTTTCCACGGCGGCTTGCACAAGGGCTTCATATTCATCTTCATCAAGAGTCTCGATGTCACCATTCTCCATAGTGATCATGACCTTGGTGTTCTTGCACTCAAACGATTTGTGACCTTGGGTGCCACACTTGAAGCAAGTGACACTAGAGGGTCCCGTGGATGCCTTAGAGGAGGCGGTGGAGGAGACCGTTTGCTTCATTCGACTTTGGATAGTCGGCTTCTTGTATGGTGTAGAGGATGCGTCGGCCTTGGCACTTGTAGCATGAGGAGTTGATGTTGTAGTAGGAGTCGATGTAGCGAGCTTGGAGGAGAAATAGGACTTGGCCTTGGAGTACTTGATGTCCTCAATCACTTGGCGCTCGGCCTTCGATGCTTGGTGGACTAACTCAACCATGTTGGAGTAGGGTTGGAACTCGACAATCCTCTTGATAGGATAAGTAAGGCCATTGAAGAAACGAGCAATTGTTTGTTCCTCGGACTCTTGGATGTTGGCTCGCATCATAGTGAGCTCCATCTCCTTGTAGAACTCCTCAACGGTCTTGGTGCCTTGCTTCAACTTTTGGAGCTTGTTGAAGAGGTCGGTCATGTAGTGTGCGGGGACAAAACGAGCATGCATCTCCTTCTTCATATCTTCCCAAGTGTCAATAGGAGGTTCACCCTTCTCTTCTCGAAGAGTGAGGACTTGCTCCCACCAAGTGTTGGCGTAGTCCTCAAACTCGAGTGATGCCATAGCCACTTTCTTGGCACCGGAGTAGTTGTGGATGCGGAAGATCTTGTCCACCTTGAGTGCCCATGAGAGGTAGGCCTCGGCATCTTCTTCTCCCTTGAACTTTGGCATGGTGAACTTGAGTCTTCCAAACATGTTCTCTTCATCCTCCAAGGTTCTTCTACGAGGAGGGGCGCCTTCATCTCTTGCGGCTAGAGGTGGAATAGGAGGTCTTCTACGGCCAACCATAGCATTGGGTTGGCGTTGGAGTTGAACGCTTGCTTCACTTGGTTCACGGTGAGGATGTGGTTGAAGATCTTGTCGCGGTTGAGGATGATGCTCAATGTTGGGTCTCTCATCTTGATCATGGTGAGGCTCTCCTCGACCACATTGGTCATGGTGAGGGTGGCGACGAAGATCTCGCCGAGGTGGATCTTGAGGATCTTGGTCTTGGGGATGGCCATCACGCCCATGGTGAGCATGGCGGTCCGCTTGGTGACGATCTTGTTGAAGGCCTTGAGCTTGTGGAGGACGCTCATGTGGACGAGCATGGTGATGTATTTCTCCACGCCTAGAGTTGGAGCGGGAGTCTTCATGATGAGCATGTGAGCGATGAGGTCGATGATGGTCTTCACGCCTTGAGGAAGAGCTTGGGGACGAAAGGCCACCATGAGAGTAATGGTCTTCATGCCTTGAGGAAGAGCTTGATGAAGAGGAAGTAGAGCGGTGTCGACGATGGCGACCCAAGTTGGTGATGGCGCGCTCGAGGCTATCCATGCGCCGCTCCATGTTGGCATCATTGGCCGCCATTTGGCCATTCAAGTTGTCCGTAGCTTCACGAAGAAGGGCCAAGTCTTGGTTGACGGTGGCGAAGTTGTGAGCCACCTCATCGTATTGCTCATCAATGCGGGTCTCGAAGAGGGAGAGTTGCTCCTTGAACTCTTGTCGTTGCGTCCATAGGTTGTGTTGAGTAGCCAACCTCTCGGTGTTGCGGAGGATCTCTTCATCCCTTGTGGTATCTCCGTTCCTATCCATGATGGAAAGACAAGAACTATGTTGTGTATGTTAGTGGAAGGAGACTACCTCGCACTCTTACCAAGGTAAGATAGTATTGAGGCAATCCACCAAACCGAAAGCAAGATCAAGTGTATCGGGAACACACGCAAAACCACACGCAAAAGCTAGCAAATATGGTGTTAGGCGAGTGTTGTGGAAAGCCAAAAGACAAATCCAAGATCGAGTGTGTTGTTAAAAGTGGGTAAAGTCCAAAAATCCAAATGTCAATGTGAAGATCACTATAAACACGGAAAAAGTTGTGGAACACACACACGAGATAAGCGGGGTTAGTGCAACCAAAAGTGAGCGGAAAAGTGTATGTATAAGTGCTCGGTGTCACACTAACACAAGGAGAGCCAAAGCTTTGGTTGCAAAGGAAGAGACAACAAGATTCACACGTGGCCTCTCTTCTCCTATCTCTCTTTGCTTAAAAGCTTTTTTTCTTTTGTATATGGCGGCACTTGCACTCGTTTGTATCTTTGGTGGCACGTGGACACTTCGTATGTATGGGCGTATGGATGTATGGATGTATGGATGTATGGTGCTACTCGCACTCTTTTTGTGTTTTTGGGCTTTTTCACACACTATGTTAGTGTTAGCCTCGCTTTTGCTATCTTGCCACACGAGTGTTTGCTTGGGTGCCTTACTCAACGCGACACACACACCTCACAATGCGGGGCCACGTGCAATGTCTCGCAACACTAGACAAGCAATGCTCGATGGGATAGATCGCAAAAGGAAGAGGGGTTACAAGGTGAAACCTGCAAGTTATACCTGCGATGGTGGTGGTGGTGGTGGTGGTGGAGATCGCCGGAAGACGAGGTCGACGGAGGGGGCGTAGCTGTGCCCGGTCTGGGGCCCGGTTGGACCGGCTTCTGGACCGGCCCGGCCGGTTGTATGGCCGGTCGACCGGATTCTGGACCGGACCGGCAGTCAGAGCCCGGTTGACCGGTGCTCAACCGGATCGCACGATTTCTCTCTCCTGTTCTTCACGAAAACCAAGCCAAATCGACCAAATCGAAGGGAAACGATGGAGTTGGAGGCTAAAAGTTGGGGAAATAGTAGATCAAGCACAACAACACCAGATCCACGGACCAAAACCACTCAAAACGCAACCAAATCACAGATCGGTCAAGAGGCAATTTAGGGCTATTTTGGGGATTTTGTGGAAAATTTTCTAGGAACGAAATCGGGTGGGTGGGAGGTCAAATCCGCGGTAACCAAGAGCTGCTGATACCATATGATGAGGTCTAAGACCCCGTGTGTGGCCCGATCTCGCGGATTGACTTCGAAACCAAGGGGGAAGATGGGAAAACGCGAGGAACACGAAGAACGCGACGAACACGAGGAACTCCGAGACTCACGCACACACACAACCCGATACACCCGATGCTTACCTCCGTGGCTCGATGGACCACGCCAATAGAATCTCCGAGGAAGAGACACGCGGTAGAATTCCCCGGGGAGAGATTGGAGTTGGAGAGGAAGAACTTGGTGAGGGAGAGAGAGTAGCTTGTACTAGAATCTCACTCAACAAGTTCAAAGTCAACAACTAAGGTGCCTTGATTACAGAGGGATGATACCCAAGGGAGACTAAGCTCAAAGGTAGGTTTGAGTTCAAAACAAGTCTAAAGAGCTAAAAGGGGCGTCCTGGGGGTATTTATAGTCTTACAAGGCGTCATGGGCCGAAAAGGTACAAGTGAAACGATTCGGGCCGAAATAAGTGACTTAAGTTGTGCAGGCCGGTCAGGGGGCCGGTCAGACCGGGCCTGTGACCGGGCAGGCCGGTTTCAGACCGGGCCTGTGACCGGGCGGCGACCGGACGAGGCTCCAAGTCCCCTGGATGGCGCCCGGATGTCACGAGCGCAAATCCCGGTTTCTGACCGGGCGGCCCGGTCAGGAGGCCGGTCAGACCGGGCTATGGACCGGGTGATCCGGTCAGGAGGCCGGTCTGACCGGGTTCTGGACCGGCCGTCCCTCTTCTCTTCCTTGCGCTCTTCGGGCGACTTCCAGTCCAGCTCCATGTCCATCTTCGCGTCCATCTTCCTGTCCAGCTGCTCCTCTCCTCCCTTTGACCATGGTGTGTCCTCCTCTTGGTGACCTTGATGCTCCTTGTATCTAATGACACATAACACGTCGGCATGAGGTAGCAATCCATCCAAAGGGGTACCAAGATCAAGGGTGGTGAGGAGCGAGTTCACCTCATCATGTAGTGCTTTGACTCGGGCTCGTGTCATCGGTCCACTTGGGGGACTTGTTGGTCTTGGTGTAGCGACGTCGGTGACCGGGGCTACATCATAACCGTTGTGTGGCCTCTCTCAAGCCTAGGGTGGCTATCGGAGTTGGTGCCATCGCAAGGGGGACACCGGAGTTCTTCACCAGCTGGTGGCGGTCCTGATGACAAGTGCAAAACATAGGCTTTCCTTGAAGGTGGGTGGTGAAGCTACCGTGAAAGCATTGCACGGTCCCGTGCTGATAGCGACGACGCTTGTGAGCGTTGCTTCCCTTCGGGGAGGCGTTGTTGTGAAGCTGCCTCCCTTTGAACTCTGGAGGTTCATCTGCTCACTAGCGCAGTTAGGTAGTTCCTCGGTGGTTGGTGGTCTTCTATGAGCCATTCCGGTCTGGTGCATTTCCGTGGAGCGGCGTCTTGGTGTTGGACGTGGCCAGTGAAGTTGCTAGTGTTTAGTTGTAGTCTCGGACGCCATGTTGGAACCTATTGTTCATTCTGCTTGTTCTCTTCTTTTTTAGGCTTTAGCACTACACCTGCTTAGGGATGGCACCCGCTGGGTATGGGTACGGGTAGAACTATTCCATACCCGTACCCGTCACCTTTATTCTTACCCGTCACCCGTACCCATGCCCGTCAACAGGTACAAGTTTTTCCCATACCCGTCACCTGACAGGGTAAATGGGTACCCGCGGGTAAAAATACCCATGCTTACAACACATTAAATTAATTAAAAATATATGACAAGAGGTGAAGCGATCCTAAACAGGGGTCTAATCCTACTAACCTACCAACGGTTGTGAGACCGGGAAGCGTGAGGTTTAGCCTAGCAACTTGAAGGCATAATTAGGGAAAATTAAGTAGTTTAGAATATTGCAGTGGCCTACTTGTTAATTTTAGATGGGTACATGGGTACGCGGGTATGGGTTCTATGATCTCATACCCGTACCCACTCTAACCGATGGGTATGATATTTTCCCATTTATAAACCCACGGGTAATATTTTGTCCCAAAACCGTACTTCTATTGGATTTTTACCCGGCAGGTACGTGGGTCATGGGTACCCATTGTTATCCTTTTTTTTCTTTCTGTTGCTGTAGTCGTTGTAATCCTGGTGATTGATAGCTTTGTTAATTTATGGCTGGTAGGACCAATGTATCTACCAGGCCTAGGGCGGAGGTTGTAGGGGAAGGAAGGGGCGGTGTGCGTGCGGAGGCGAGGGCGCCGGCGGCAGGGCGCCGTCGCGCAGTTTGGGGAGAGGCGGCGGCTAGGGTTTGGGACTCCGACTCCTGGAGGAGTCGGCAACAAAATATGTTTATTGCTTAATTGTTCTTGTCGATTACAATTCGTATATATAAGAGAAATCTACTAAACCCTAATCTGCTAATTGGGCTAAGCCCTTAACTAGGCCTGGCCGGCCTGGCCGGTGGGCCCCCTCCGGTGGTAGACCAGCCCGGTCAAAACATCTCTCCCCGCCTGCGCAAACAGCTTGTCCTCGAGCTGGTAGTCTGTATAATGCTGCTGGAACGCCTCACGTGGCTCCCAAGTTGCCTCCTCAGCAGGAAGGCCCTCCCACTACACCAACAAGTGCCAAACATCACGACGTAGTTGGGCGCGCAGCACCTTCGCCGGGCTGGGAAGTAAACGGCCTTCTACCGTCGGTGGAAGTGGTGGAGTGGTGACCGGCGGCGTGCCACGGTAGGGCTTCAGCATCCCCACGTGGAAGTCGTCGTGAATGCGCGACCCATCAGGCAACTGAAGGCGGTACGCCAAGGTCCCAATCCGCTCCAAGATGACGAAGGGCCCCGCATAGCGCGGTCCAAGCTTGCGCTTGGCCCGCGGGTCGAGAGACTGGTGAGAGCGGTGTAGCAAACGCAACCACACCCAGTCCCCGACCGCATACTCCACGTCGCGGTGACGAATGATAACCCACAAGTATAGGGGATCGCAACAGTCTTCGAGGGAAGTAAAACCCAAATTTATTGATTCGACACAAGGGGAGGTAAAGAATACTTATAAGCCTTAACAACTGAGTTGTCAATTCAGCAGCACCTGGAAAAGCACTAGTAACAGGGGTGATGTGAAAGCAGCAGTAATATGAGAGCAATAGTAACAGTAACACAGAAAGAATACTTGAACACAGAGGCAATGGCACCAGAAAATAGTTGATACTACTTCCAATGTCATATAGGAACGAGTATATGATGATGGGAGATAGACCGGGGTTCCCAGCTATCTACACTAGTGGTAACTCTCCAATAACAAGTGACAAGTGTTGGGTGAACAAATTACAGTTGGGCAATTGATAGGATTGAAATAGCACTAAGATAGAACATCAATTTATTAATCATGTAGGCATGTTTTCCATATATAGTCATACGTGCTCGCAATGAGAAACTTGCATAATATCTTTTGTCCTACCAGTCGGTGGCAGCTAGGCCTCAAGGGAATCTACTGGTAATTAAGGTACTCCTTTTAATAGAGCACCGGAGCAAAGCATTAACACTTGGTTAAAACATGTGATCCTCATACCTACGCCTTCCCCTCCAGTTATCCCGATTCTTTGTCACTGCGGGGCCTCGGGTTCCGGACATAGACATGTGCAAACAACTTGTAGATACAATCTAAGCAATAATTATAGAGCTTAAATCTAAGATCATGCCACTCGTGCACTAGTGACAAGCATTAAACACAACAAGATTGCAGCAACAATAACTTCACAAACTTTATAGATAGACTGATCATAATGTAACAATTCATCGGATCCCAACAAACACAACACCGATTACATCAGATGGATCTCAATCATGTAAGGCAGCTCATGAGATCATTGTATTGAAGTACATGGAAGAGAGAGTACCAACTAGCTACTGCTAGAATCCGTATTCCATGGGGGAACTACTCACGGAGCATGATGGAGGCGGTGGCGCCGATGGAGATGACTTCCCGGGGCACTTCCCCGTCCCGGCGGCGTGCCGGAATAGAGATTCTGTCCCCCGAAACTTGGTTTCGCGATGGCGGCGGCACCCCTGGAGTCTTTCTGGAATATGATCGATTGTTATAGGGTTTTCGCGTCGCGAGGAATATATAGGCGAAAGGGCGGCGTCGGAGGGGTCCCGAGGGGTCCTAGGCCGCGCCGCCTGGTGGTCTGGAGGCTGTGGGCCTCCTCTCCGTCTCTCCTTCGGTGTTCTGGGTCCGTCTCGGTAAATTAGAAGGTTTGGCTTTTGTTTCGTCCAATTCCGAGAATATTCCTGAACAACTTTTCTGGAACCAAAAACAGCAGAAAACAGGAACTAGAGCTTCGGCATCTTGATAATAGGTTAGTCCCGGAAAATGCATAAAATCATTATAAAGTGTGAGCAAAATATGTAGGTATTGTCATAAAACTAGCATGGAACATAAGAAATTATAGATACGTTGGAGACATATCAAGCATCCCCAAGCTTTTTAAGTTTTGAAATCATATAGAGAGCATAAAAGTAAAGTTTTGAGAGGTGTTTGTTGTTGTCAACGAATGGTGGTGGGCACTCTAACCCCCTCATCAAACAGACTTTCAAAGAGCGGCTCCCATGAAGGACGTTATCTCTACCAGCAAGGTAGATCATCCCTCTTCTCTTTTGTTTACACATGTACTTTAGTTTTATTTATGGATGACACTCCTCCCAACCTTTTGCTTACACAAGCCATGGCTAACCGAATCCTCGGGTGCCTTCCAACATTCACATACCATGAAGGAGTGTCTATTTGCAAAATTAAGTTGCTTACTGATGAATCAGGGCAAAACATGTGAAGAGAATTATTAATGAAAGTTGATTAATTGGGGCTGGGCACCCCGTTGCCAGCTCTTTTTGCAAAATTACTGGATAAGCGGATGAGGCCACTAGTCCGTTGGTGAAAGTCTGCCCAACAAGATTGAAAGATAAAACACCACACACTTCCTCATGACCTATAAAACATTGACACAAATAAGAGATGATAACTTTTGAATTGTTTAAAGGTAGCACATGAAGTATTTACTTGGAATGGCAGAGAAATACCACATAGTAGGTAGTTATGGTGGACACAAATGGCATAGGTTTGGCTCAAGGTTTTGGATGCACGAGAAGCATTCCCTCTCAGTACAAGGCTTTGGCTAGCAAGGTTGTTTGAAGCAAACACAAGTATGCACCGATACAGCAAAACTTACATAAGAACATATTGCAAGTATTATAAGACTCTACACTGTCTTCCTTGTTGCTCAAACACTTTTACCAGAAAATATCTAGACCTTAGAGAGACCAATCATGCAAACCAAGTTTCAACAAGCTCTACGGTAGTTCTCCAATAATAGGTTTAAACTACATGGTGCAAGAGCTTAAACATGATCTACTTGAGAGCTCAAAACAATTGCCAAGTATCAAATTATTCAAGACAATATGAAGCATTTTCTGTTTCCAACCAAATAGCAATAAATGCAGCAGCTTTTAACTTTTAACAAGTGTTCAAATGAAAAAGCGGAGCGTGTCTCTCTCCCACACAAGGATTGCTAGGATCCGATCTTATTCAAACACAAACAAAAATAAAAGCACACAGACGCTCCAAGTAAAGCACATAAGATGTGACCGAATAAAAATATAGTTTCACTAGAGGTGACCTGAAAAGTTGTTGATGAAGAAGGGGATGCCTTGGGCATCCCCAAGCTTAGACGCTTGAATCTTCTTGAAATATGCAGGGATGAACCACGGGGGCATCCCCAAGCTTAGACTTTTCACTCTTCTTGATCATATATCATCCTCCTCTCTTGACCCTTGAAAACTTCTGCCACACCAAACTTCTCATAAAATTCATTAGAGGGTTAGTACTCAAAAAACTTTAATCCACTTTAGTCCTGTAGTGACACATTGCAAGAACTCAATAAAACATTATCTGCAGCTCTCCACGTCTAGAAAGCCTCACTTAAAGTCCACAAGAGACAATGCAAAAAACAGAGACAAAATCTGTCAAAACAGAACAGCCAGTAAAGAAGAATTTTTTAGAGGTACTTCCGTTGCTCAAATAAGAAAACTCAAAACTAATGAAAGTTGCGTACATATCTGAGGAACACGCATGAAAATTGGCAGAATTTTTAGGTTCTCCTATAGAGAGATCTACTCAAATTCGTGACAGCTAAAAATCTGTTTCTGCGCAGGAATCCAAATCTAGTATCAACTTCCTATTAGAGACTTTACTTGGCACAACAATGCAATAAAATAAAGATAAGGAGAGGTTGGTACAGTAGTAACAACTTCCAAGACACAACAAAATAGTAGCAAAATAAAAACATGAGTTATCTCCCAAGAAGTGCTTTCTTTATAGCCGTTAAGATGGGCTCAGCAATTTTAATGATGCTCACATGGAAGATAGAAAATGAAGCAAAAGGAGCATCAAGAAGCAAATTCAAAACACATTTAAGTCTAACCCACTTCCTATGCATAGGAATTTTGTACACAAATAAATTCATGAAGAACAAAGTGACAAGCATAAGAAGATAAAACACGAGTAACCTCAAAATTTTCATCATGTAGAGAGGTGTTTTAGTACCATGAAAATTTCTACCACCTTATTTTCCTCTCTCATAATAATTTTCAGTAGCTTTATGAACAAACTCAACAATATAACTATCACATGTAGCATGGTTTTCATGATCCACAAACACATAATTTTTATCAAGCTCAAAAATAGTGGGATCAAAACTTTCAAACCCACTTTTATCAATAATATAATAAGATGATTGATCAATCTCAAGAGATATGGCACTCCTAGATAAAGTCAAGACTTCTCCAATCACATTTTCGTTATTAGTACAATTAATATTATCAAGTAACATAGGACCATCATCTAGAGCTTTATCATAAACATTTGCCAAGCAAAACTCTTTAGTACCATGCATTTCAATATTAGGCACAAACAAAGAATTATCATAAGAGTTATCAAAATAGCATGGATTATCATAGATAACAGTAGCATAATTATTCTCACAAGATTTACTCATAGGGAATATTTCAGGAGAATCCACGGGAACATAACATTCATCCTCCTTTGGTAAGCATGGAGGACAATCAAATAGTGTAAGAGATAAAGAGTTACTCTCATTAGAAGGTTGGCATGGGTAGCTAATCCATTCTTCCTCCTTTTGTTCATCACTCTCCCCCTCTTTTTCATCCAATGAGCTTTCAAGTTCATCAAATTCTTCTTCCACAGGTTCCTGCAAATTGTGAGTGCATTCTTGTGCATTAATGAGTCTCTCTTTATAATCAATGATATAAGGATTATCACTGTAACTTTCTATGCAAAAATTAAGGATAGAAGAGACATAATCTTTAAGGTCTTTACAAGCAACACAAGTTTCATAATTTTTAGACATGAAGGATTGATACGTCTCCGACGTATCGATAATTTCTTATGTTCCATGCCACATTATTGATGTTATCTACATGTTTTATGCACACTTTATGTCATATTCGTGCATTTTCTGGAACTAACCTATTAACAAGATGCCGAAGTGCCGATTCTTTGTTTTCTGCTGTTTTTGGTTTCAGAAATCCTAGTAAGGAAATATTCTCGGAATTGGACGAAATCAACGCCCAGGGGCCTATTTTTCCACGAAGCTTCCAGAAGTCCGAAGACGAAACGAAGAGGGGCCACGAGGCAGCCAAACCCTAGGGCGGCGCGGCCCCCCTGGCCGCGCCGGCCTATGGTCTGGGCCCCTCGCGCCGCCTCTTGACCTACCCTTCCGCCTACTTAAAGCCTCCGTGACGAAACCTCCAGTACCGAGAGCCACGATACGGAAAACCTTCCAGAGACGCCGCCAACGCCGATCCCATCTCGGGGGATCCAGGAGATCGCCTCCGGCACCCTGCCGGAGAGGGGAATCATCTCCCGGAGGACTCTACGCCGCCATGGTCGCCTCCGGTGTGATGTGTGAGTAGTCTACCCCTGGACTATGGGTCCATAGCAGTAGCTAGATGGTTGTCTTCTCCCCATTGTGCTATCATTGTCGGATCTTGTGAGCTGCCTAACATGATCAAGATCATCTATCTGTAATTCTATATGTTGCGTTTGTTGGGATCCGATGAATAGAGAATACTTGTTATGTTGATTATCAAAGCTATGTCTATGTGTTGTTTATGATCTTGCATGCTCTCCGTTATTAGTAGATGCCTTGGCCAAGTTGATGCTAGTAACTCAAAGAGGGAGTATTTATGCTCGATAGTGGGTTCATGTCTCCGTGAATCTGGAGGGGTGACAAGAACCTCTAAGGTTATGGATGTGCTGTTGCCACTAGGGATAAAACATTGGTGCTATGTTCAAGGATGTAGTCACTAGTTACATTACGCGCAATACTTAATGCAATTGTCTGTTGTTAGCAACTTAATACGGAGGGTTCGGATGATAACCTGAAGGTGGACTTTTTAGGCATAGATGCATGCTGGATGGCGGTCTATGTACTTTGTCGTAATGCCCAATTAAATCTCACTATACTCATCATGATATGTATGTGCATGGTCATGCCCTCTTTATTTGTCAATTGCCCAACTGTAATTTGTTCACCCAACATGTTGTTTATCTTATGGGAGAGACACCTCTAGTGAACTGTGGACCCCGGTCCAATTCTCTTTCTTGAAATACAATCTCCTGCAATACTTGTTCTACTGTTTTCTGCAAACAATCATCTTCCACACAATACGGTTAATCCTTTGTTACAGCAAGCCGGTGAGATTGACAACCTCACTGTTTCGTTGGGACAAAGTACTTTGGTTGTGTTGTGCAGGTTCCACGTTGGCGCCGGAATCCCTGGTGTTGCGCCGCACTACATCCCGCCGCCATCAACCTTCAACGTGCTTCTTGGCTCCTCCTGGTTCGATAAACCTTGGTTTCTTTCTGAGGGAAAACTTGCTGCTGTGCTCATCATACCTTCCTCTTGGGGTTCCCAACGAACGTGTGAGTTACACGCCATCAAGCTAAATTTCTGGCGCCGTTGCCGGGGAGATCAAGACACGCTGCAAGGGGAGTCTCCACTTCTCAATCTCTTTACTTTGTTTTTGTCTTGCTTAGTTTTATTTACTACTTTGTTTGCTGCACTAAATCAAAATACAAAAAAATTAGTTGCTAGTTTTACTTTATTTGCTATCTTGTTTGCTATATCTAAAACACAAAAAAATTAGTTTACTTGCATTTACTTTATCTAGTTTGCTTTATTTACTGTTGCTAAAATGGCCAACCCTGAAAATACTAAGTTGTGTGACTTCACAACCACAAATAATAATGATTTCTTATGCACACCTATTGCTCCACCTGCTACTACAGCAGAATTCTTTGAAATTAAACCTGCTTTACTGAATCTTGTTATGCGAGAGCAATTTTCTGGTGTTAGTTCTGATGATGCTGCTGCCCATCTTAATAATTTTGTTGAACTATGCGAAATGCAAAAATATAAAGATGTAGATGGTGACATTATAAAATTAAAATTGTTCCCTTTCTCATTAAGAGGAAGAGCTAAAGATTGGTTGCTATCTCTGCCTAAGAATAGTATTGATTCATGGACTAAATGCAAGGATGCTTTTATTGGTAGATATTATCCCCCTGCTAAAATTATATCTTTGAGGAGTAGCATAATGAATTTTAAAAAATTAGATACTGAACATGTTGCTCAAGCTTGGGAAAGAATGAAATCTCTGGTTAAAAACTGCCCAACCCATGGACTGACTACTTGGATGATCATCCAAACCTTCTATGCAGGACTAAATTTTTCTTCGCGGAATTTATTGGATTCAGCTACTGGAGGTACCTTTATGTCCATCACTCTTGGTGAAGCAACAAAGCTTCTTGATAATATGATGATCAATTACTCTGAATGGCACACGGAAAGAGCTCCACAAGGTAAGAAGGTAAATTAATCGAAGAAACCTCTTCCTTGAGTGATAAGATTGATGCTATTATGTCTATGCTTGTGAATGATAGGACTAATATTGATCCTAATAATGTTCCATTAGCTTCATTGGTTGCACAAGAAGAACATGTTGATGTAAACTTCATTAAAAATAATAATTTCAACAACAATACTTACCGGAACAATTCTAGTAACAACTATAGGCCATATCCTTATAATAATGGCAACGGCTATAGTAATTCTTATGGGAATTCTTACAACAATAATAGGAGTTCACCCCCTGGACTTGAAGCCATGCTTAAAGAATTTATTAGTACACAAACTGCTTTTAACAAATCTGTTGAAGAAAAGCTTGGGAAAATTGATATACTTGCTTCTAAAGTCGATAGTCTTGCTGCTGATGTTGATCTTTTGAAATCGAAAGTTATGCCTAATGAGAATCATCATAATAAAATTATTACTACAGCAAATGCCATTCAAGTTAGAATTAATGAGAATATAAGATTAATGGCTGAACTGCGTGCTAGGTGGGATAGAGAAGAAAATGAAAAACTAGCTAAAGAGAAGAATGTAGCTAAAGTTTGGACTATTACCACCACTTGTAATGCTAATGCTACACATGTTGCTGCACCTCCTACTAATAATAATAAAAGAATTGGTGTTAGCAATGTTTCCACTTTTAATGCAAAGCGCGAGAAACTGCCTGAAACTGCTAAAACTGCTGAAACTGCCTGTGATAAAGCTGCTGAAATTTTTTCCAACATTGGGGATGATGATCCCATTGCTTTAGATTATAATGGTTTGAATTTTGATGATTGCCACATCTCTGAAGTTATAAAGTTCTTGCAAAAACTTGCTAAAAGTCCTAATGCTTGTGCTATAAATTTGGTTTTCACGCATCATATTACAAATGCTCTCATAAAAGCTAGAGAAGAGAAACTAGAGCGTGAAGCCTCTATTCCTAAAAAGCTAGAGGATGGTTGGGAGCCCATCATTAAGATGAAGGTTAAAGATTTTGATTGTAATGCTTTATGTGATCTTGGTGCAAGTATTTCTGTTATGCCTAAGAAAATTTATAATATGCTTGACTTGCCACCGCTGAAAAATTGTTATTTGGATGTTAATCTTGCTGATCATTCTACAAAGAAACCTTTGGGGAAAGTTGATAATGTTCGCATTACCGTTAACAATAACCTTGTTCCCGTTGATTTTGTTGTCTTGGATATTGAATGCAATGCATCTTGTCCCATTATATTGGGAAGACCTTTTCTTCGAACTGTTGGTGCTATTATTGATATGCAGAAAGGTAATATAAAATATCAATTTCCTCTCAAGAAAGGTATGGAACACTTCCCTAGAAAGAGAATGAAGTTACCTTTTGATTCTATTATGAGAACAAATTATGATGTTGACACTTCGTCTCTTGATAATACTTGATGCACACTTTCTGCGCCTAGCTGAAAGGCGTTAAAGAAAAGCACTTATGGGAGACAACCCATGTTTTTACCTACAGTACTTTGTTTTTTATTTTGTGTCTTGGAAGTTGTTTACTACTGTAGCAACCTCTCCTTATCTTAGTTTTGTGTTTTGTTGTGCCAAGTTAAGCCGTTGATAGAAAAGTAAGTACTAGATTTGGATTACTGCACAGTTCCAGATTTCTTTGCTGTCACGAATCTGGGTCCACCTCCCTGTAGGTAGCTCATAAAATTAAGCCAATTTACGTGCATGATCCTCAGATATGTACGCAACTTTCATTCAATTTAAGCATTTTCATTTGAGCAAGTCTGGTGCCATTTTAAAATTCGTCAATACGAACTGTTCTGTTTTGACAGATTCTGCCTTTTATTTCGCATTGCCTCTTTTGCTATGTTGGATGAATTTCTTTGATCCACTAATATCCAGTAGCATTATGCAATGACCAGAAGTGTTAAGAATGATTGTGTCATCTCTGAATATGTTAATTTTTATTGTGCACTAACCCTCTAATGAGTTGTTTCGAGTTTGGTGTGGAGGAAGTTTTCAAGGATCAAGAGAGGAGTATGATGCAACATGATCAAGGAGAGTGAAAGCTCTAAGCTTGGGGATGCCCCGGTGGTTCACCCCTGCATATATTAAGAAGACTCAAGCATCTAAGCTTGGGGATGCCCAAGGCATCCCCTTCTTCATCGACAACATTATCGAGTTCCTCCTGAAACTATATTTTTATTCCATCACATCTTATGTGCTTTTTCTTGGAGCGTCGGTTTGTTTTTGTTTTTGTTTTGTTTGAATAAAATGGATCCTAGCATTCACTTTATGGGAGAGAGACACGCTCCGCTGTAGCATATGGACAAGTATGTCCTTGGTTTCTACTCATAGTATTCATGGCGAAGTTTCTCCTTCGTTAAATTGTTATATGGTTGGAATTGGAAAATGATACATGTAGTAATTGCTATTAATGTCTTGGGTAATGTGATACTTGGCAATTGTTGTGCTCATGATTAAGCTCTTGCATCATATACTTTGCACCCATTAATGAAGAAATACATAGAGCATGCTAAAATTTGATTTGCATATTTGGTTTCTCTAAGGTCTAGATAATTTCTAGTATTGAGTTTGAACAACAAAGAAGACGGTGTAGAGTCTTATAATGTTTTCAATATGTCTTTTATGTGAGTTTTGCTGCACCGGTTCATCCTTGTGTTTGTTTCAAATAAGCCTTGCTAGCCTAAACCTTGTATCGAGAGGGAATACTTCTCATGCATCCAAAATACTTGAGCCAACCACTATGCCATTTGTGTCCACCATACCTACCTACTACATGGTATTTTCTGCCATTCCAAAGTAAATTGCTTGAGTGCTACCTTTAAAATTCCATCATTCACCTTTGCAATATATAGCTCATGGGACAAATAGCTTAAAAACTATTGTGGTATTGAATATGTAATTATGCACTTTATCTCTTAATAAGTTGCTTGTTGTGCGATAACCATGTTCACTGGGGACGCCATCAACTACTCTTTGTTGAATTTCATGTGAGTTGCTATGCATGTCCGTCTTGTCTGAAGTAAGAGCGATCTACCACCTTATGGTTAAGCATGCATATTGTTAGAGAAGAACATTGGGCCGCTAACTAAAGCCATGATCCATGGTGGAAGTTTCAGTTTTGGACATATATCCTCAATCTCAAATGAGAAAATTATTAATTGTTGTTACATGCTTATGCATAAAAGAGGAGTCCATTATCTGTTGTCTATGTTGTCCCGGTATGGATGTCTAAGTTGAAGAATAATCAATAGCGAGAAATCCAATGCGAGCTTTCTCCTTAGACCTTTGTACAGGCGGCATAGAGGTACCCCTTTGTGACACTTGGTCAAAACATGTGCATTGTGATGATCCGGTAGTCCAAGCTAATTAGGACAAGGTGCGGGCACTATTAGTACACTATGCATGAGGCTTGCAACTTATAAGATATAATTTACATGATACATATGCTTTATTACTAGCGTTGACAAAATTGTTTCATGTTTTCAAAATCAAAGCTCTAGCACAAATATAGCAATCGATGCTTTTCCTCTATGGAGGACAATTCTTTTACTTTCAATGTGAGTCAGTTCACCTATTTCTCTCCACCTCAAGAAGCAAACACTTGTGTGAACTGTGCATTGATTCCTACATACTTGCTTATTGCACTTATTATATTACTCTATGTTGACAATATCCATGAGATATACATGTTACAAGTTGAAAGCAACCGCTGAAACTTAATCTTCTTTTGTGTTGCTTCAATGCCTTTACTTTGAATTATTGCTTTATGAGTTAACTCTTATGCAAGACTTATTAATGCTTGTCTTGAAGTGCTATTCATGAAAAGTCTTTGCTTTATGATTCACTTGTTTACTCATGTCATATACATTGTTTTGATCGCTGCATTCACTACATATGCTTTACAAATAGTATGATCAAGGTTATGATGGCATGTCACTCCAGAAATTATCTGTGTTATCGTTTTACCTGCTCGGGACGAGCAGAACTAAGCTTGGGGATGCTGATACGTCTCCGACGTATCGATAATTTCTTATGTTCCATGCCACATTATTGATGTTATCTACATGTTTTATGCACACTTTATGTCATATTCGTGCATTTTTACGGAACTAACCTATTAACAAGATGCCAAAGTGCCCGATTCTTTGTTTCTGCTGTTTTTGGTTTCAGAAATCCTAGTAAGGAAATATTCTCGGAATTGGACGAAATCAACGCCCAGGGGCCTATTTTTCCACGAAGCTTCCAGAAGTCCGAAGACGAAACGAAGAGGGGCCACGAGACAGCCAAACCCTAGGGCGGCGCGGCCCCCCCCTGGCCGCGCCGGCCTATGGTCTGGGCCCCTCGCGCCGCCTCTTGACCTACCCTTCCGCCTACTTAAAGCCTCCGTGACGAAACCCCCAGTACCGAGAGCCACGATACGGAAAACCTTCCAGAGACGCCGCCAACGCCGATCCCATCTCGGGATCCAGGAGATCGCCTCCGGCACCCTGCCGGAGAGGGGAATCATCTCCCGGAGGACTCTACGCCGCCATGGTCGCCTCCGGTGTGATGTGTGAGTAGTCTACCCCTGGACTATGGGTCCATAGCAGTAGCTAGATGGTTGTCTTCTCCCCATTGTGCTATCATTGTCGGATCTTGTGAGCTGCCTAACATGATCAAGATCATCTATCTGTAATTCTATATGTTGCGTTTGTTGGGATCCGATGAATAGAGAATACTTGTTATGTTGATTATCAAAGCTATGTCTATGTGTTGTTTATGATCTTGCATGCTCTCCGTTATTAGTAGATGCTCTGGCCAAGTTGATGCTAGTAACTCCAAGAGGGAGTATTTATGCTCGATAGTGGGTTCATGTCTCCGTGAATCTGGAGGGGTGACAAGAACCTCTAAGGTTATGGATGTGCTGTTGCCACTAGGGATAAAACATTGGTGCTATGTTCAAGGATGTAGTCACTAGTTACATTACGCGCAATACTTAATGCAATTGTCTGTTGTTAGCAACTTAATACTGGAGGGGGTTCGGATGATAACCTGAAGGTGGACTTTTTAGGCATAGATGCATGCTGGATGGCGGTCTATGTACTTTGTCGTAATGCCCAATTAAATCTCACTATACTCATCATGATATGTATGTGCATGGTCATGCCCTCTTTATTTGTCAATTGCCCAACTGTAATTTGTTCACCCAACATGCTGTTTATCTTATGGGAGAGACACCTCTAGTGAACTGTGGACCCCGGTCCAATTCTCTTTACTGAAATACAATCTACTGCAATACTTGTTCTACTGTTTTCTGCAAACAATCATCTTCCACACAATACGGTTAATCCTTTGTTACAGCAAGCCGGTGAGATTGACAACCTCACTGTTTCGTTGGGACAAAGTACTTTGGTTGTGTTGTGCAGGTTCCATGTTGGCGCCGGAATCCCTGGTGTTGCGCCGCACTACATCCCGCCGCCATCAACCTTCAACGTGCTTCTTGGCTCCTCCTGGTTCGATAAACCTTGGTTTCTTTCTGAGGGAAAACTTGCTGCTGTGCTCATCATACCTTCCTCTTGGGGTTCCCAACGAACGTGTGAGTTACACGCCATCAAGGATTCGATCTCAGAAGCTCCCATAAATAAAACAAATTGTTCTACCTCTTCGAACCCAAAATGAATATAGTTATTCCAATTGTAGTTCATAATTAAAAATTCTTCACTAAAGCCACATTGGAATTTAAGATGTTTAGTATCCTGTTGAGAGCAACAGTTTATATCATGGCGTTTAAGCAAGATTTTAGCAATTATATTCAAATTTTTTAACACAGCACTCATGACTTCACCCTTTCTTGATTCTCTATAATTCTTATATAATTCTATAAGCTTCGTAATGGGTATGAGTTCTTCCATAACAACAGTTTTTAATTTTTTGGTTTTTCAAATTTTTATGGATTTTTTGGTATATAAGAAAAATAAATCAAGACAAAAAGAAACTAGACAAAAGTAAACTAAGCAAAACAAAATAAAATAAAATAAAAACAGAGAGAGGTAGAGTGTACTCCCCAGGTGAACTTATGAGTAGAGCTATGCCTCCCCAGCAACGGCGCCAGAAAATAGTCTTGATAACCCACAAGTATAGGGGATCGCAACAGTCTTCGAGGGAAGTAAAACCCAAATTTATTGATTCGACACAAGGGGAGGTAAAGAATACATATAAGCGTTAACAACTGAGTTGTCAATTCAGCTGCACCTAGAAAAGCACTAGTAACAGGGGTGATGTGAAATCAACAGTAATATGAGAGCAATAGTAACAGTAACACAACAGCAAGAATAAAGAATACGAGGCAATGGCACCAGAAAATAGTTGATACTACTTCCAATGTCATATAGGAACGAGTATATGATGATGAGAGATGGACCGGGGTTCCCAGCTATCTACACTAGTGGTAACTCTCCAATAACAAGTGACAAGTGTTGGGTGAACAAATTACAGTTGGGCAATTGATAGGATTGAAATAGCATTAAGACAGAACATCAATTTATTAATCATGTAGGCATGTTTTCCATATATAGTCATACGTGCTCGCAAAGAGAAACTTGCATAACATCTTTTGTCCTACCAGCCGGTGGCAGCCGGGCCTCAAGGGAATCTACTGGTAATTAAGGTACTCCTTTTAATAGAGCACCAGAGCAAAGCATTAACACTTGGTGAAAACATGTGATCCTCATACCTACGCCTTCCCCTCCAGTTATCCCAGTTGCTGTCACTCCGGGGCCTCGGGTTCCGGACATAGACATGTGCAAACAACTTGTAGATACAATCTAAGCAATAATTATAGAGCTTAAATCTAAGATCATGCCACTCGTGCACTAGTGACAAGCATTAAACACAACAAGATTGCAGCAACAATAACTTCACAAACTTTATAGATAGACTGATCATAATGTAACAATTCATCGGATCCCAACAAACACAACACCGATTACATCAGATGGATCTCAATCATGTAAGGCAGCTCATGAGATCATTGTATTGAAGTACATGGAAGAGAGAGTACCAACTAGCTACTGCTAGAATCCGTAGTCCATGGGGGAACTACTCACGGAGCATGATGGAGGCGGTGGCGCCGATGGAGATGACTTCCCGGGGCACTTCCCCGTCCCGGCGGCGTGCCGGAATAGAGATTCTGTCCCCCGAAACTTGGTTTCGCGATGGCGGCGGCACCCCTGGAGTCTTTCTGGAATATGATCGATTGTTATAGGGTTTTCGCGTCACGAGGAATATATAGGCGAAAGGGCGGCGTCGGAGGGGTCCCGAGGGGTCCTAGGCCGCGCCGCCTGGTGGTCTGGAGGTTGTGGGCCTCCTCTCCGTCTCTCCTTCGGTGTTCTGGGTCCGTCTCGGTAAATTAGAAGGTTTGTCTTTTGTTTCGTCCAATTCCGAGAATATTCCTGAACAACTTTTCTGGAACCAAAAACAGCAGAAAACAGGAACTAGCACTTCGGCATCTTGATAATAGGTTAGTCCCGGAAAATGCATAAAATCATTATAAAGTGTGAGCAAAACATGTAGGTATTGTCATAAAACTAGCATGGAACATAAGAAATTATAGATACGTTGGAGACGTATCAAGCATCCCCAAGCTTAGTTCCTACTCGCCCTCGAGTAGGTAAACGATAAAAAGAATAATTTCTGAAGTGACATGCTACTAACATAATCTTGATCATACTATTGTAAAGCATATGAGATGAATGAAGTGACTCAAGGCAATAATCTATAGTATGCTAACAAATAGATAACATATAGGAAAACTTTTCATGAATAGTACTTTCAAGACAAGCATCAAAAAGTCTTGCATAAGAGTTAACTCATAAAGCAATAAATTCTTAATAAGAGGTTTTGAAGCAACACAAAGGAAGATTTAAGTTTCAGCAATTGCTTTCAACTTTCAACATGCATATCTCATGGATAATTGTCAACACAAAGTAAAATAATAAGTGCAATAAGCAAGTATGTAAGAATCAATGCACAGTTGACACAATTGTTTACTTCTAAGATAGAAAGAAGTAGGTAAACTGACTCAACATAAAGTAAAAGAAAGGCCCTTCGCAGAGAGAAGCAGGGATTAAATCATGTGCTAGAACTTTTTAAGTTTTGAAATCATATAGAGAGCATAAAAGTAAAGTTTTGAGAGGTGTTTATTGTTGTCAACGAATGGTGGTGGGTACTCTAACCCCCTCATCAAACAGACTTTCAAAGAGCGGCTCCCATGAAGGACGTTATCTCTACCAGCAAGGTAGATCATCCCTCTTCTCTTTTGTTTACACATGTACTTTAGTTTTATTTATGGATGACACTCCTCCCAACCTTTTGCTTACACAAGCCATGGCTAACCGAATCCTCGGGTGCCTTCCAACATTCACATACGATGAAGGAGTGCCTATTTGCAAAATTAAGTTGCTTACTGATGAATCAGGGCAAAACATGTGAAGAGAATTATTAATGAAAGTTGATTAATTGGGGCTGGGCACCCCGTTGCCAGCTCTTTTTGCAAAATTACTGGATAAGCGGATGAGGCCACTAGTCCGTTGGTGAAAGTCTGCCCAACAAGATTGAAAGATAAAACACCACACACTTCCTCATGACCTATAAAACATTGACACAAATAAGAGATGATAACTTTTGAATTGTTTAAAGGTAGCACATGAAGTATTTACTTGGAATGGCAGAGAAATACCACATAGTAGGTAGTTATGGTGGACACAAATGGCATAGGTTTGGCTCAAGGTTTTGGATGCACGAGAAGCATTCCCTCTCAGTACAAGGCTTTGGCTAGCAAGGTTGTTTGAAGCAAACACAAGTATGCACCGATACAGCAAAACTTACATAAGAACATATTGCAAGTATTATAAGACTCTACACTGTCTTCCTTGTTGCTCAAACACTTTTACCAGAAAATATCTAGACCTTAGAGAGACCAATCATGCAAACCAAGTTTCAACAAGCTCTACGGTAGTTCTCCAATAATAGGTTTAAACTACATGGTGCAAGAGCTTAAACATGATCTACTTGAGAGCTCAAAACAATTGCCAAGTATCAAATTATTCAAGACAATATGAAGCATTTTCTGTTTCCAACCAAATAGCAATAAATGCAGCAGCTTTTAACTTTTAACAAGTGTTCAAATGAAAAAGTGGAGCGTGTCTCTCTCCCACACAAGGATTGCTAGGATCCGATCTTATTCAAACACAAACAAAAATAAAAGCACACAGACGCTCCAAGTAAAGCACATAAGATGTGACCGAATAAAAATATAGTTTCACTAGAGGTGACCTGAAAAGTTGTTGACGAAGAAGGGGATGCCTTGGGCATCCCCAAGCTTAGACGCTTGAATCTTCTTGAAATATGCAGGGATGAACCACGGGGGCATCCCCAAGCTTAGACTTTTCACTCTTCTTGATCATATATCATCCTCCTCTCTTGACCCTTGAAAACTTCTGCCACACCAAACTTCTCATAAAATTCATTAGAGGGTTAGTACTCAAAAAACTTTAATCCACTTTAGTCCTGTAGTGACACATTGCAAGAACTCAATAAAACATTATCTACAGCTCTCGACGTCTAGAAAGCCTCACTTAAAGTCCACAAGAGACAATGCAAAAAACAGAGACAAAATCTGTCAAAACAGAACAGCCAGTAAAGAAGAATTTTTTAGAGGTACTTCCGTTGCTCAAATCAGAAAACTCAAAACTAATGAAAGTTGCGTACATATCTGAGGAACACGCATGAAAATTGGCAGAATTTTTAGGTTCTCCTATAGAGAGATCTACTCAAATTCGTGACAGCTAAAAATCTGTTTCTGCGCAGAAATCCAAATCTAGTATCAACTTCCTATTAGAGACTTTACTTGGCACAACAATGCAATAAAATAAAGATAAGGAGAGGTTGGTACAGTAGTAACAACTTCCAAGACACAACAAAATAGTAGCAAAATAAAAACATGAGTTATCTCCCAAGAAGTGCTTTCTTTATAGCCGTTAAGATGGGCTCAGCAATTTTAATGATGCTCACATGGAAGATAGAAAATGAAGCAAAAGGAGCATCAAGAAGAAAATTCAAAACACATTTAAGTCTAACCCACTTCCTATGCATAGGAATTTTGTACACAAATAAATTCATGAAGAACAAAGTGACAAGCATAAGAAGATAAAACACGAGTAACCTCAAAATTTTCAGCATGTAGAGAGGTGTTTTAGTACCATGAAAATTTCTACCACCTTATTTTCCTCTCTCATAATAATTTTTAGTAGCTTTATGAACAAACTCAACAATATAACTATCACATGTAGCATGGTTTTCATGATCCACAAACACATAATTTTTATCAAGCTCAAAAATAGTGGGATCAAAACTTTCAAACCCACTTTTATCAATAATATAACAAGATGATTGATCAATCTCAAGAGATATGGCACTCCTAGATAAAGTCAAGACTTCTCCAATCCCATTTTCGTTATTAGTACAATTAATATTATCAAGTAACGTAGGACCATCATCTAGAGCTTTATCATAAACATTTGCCAAGCAAAACTCTTTAGTACCATGCATTTCAATATCAGGCACAAACAAAGAATTATCATAAGAGTTATCAAAATAGCATGGATTATCATAGATAACAGTAGCATAATTATTCTCACAAGATTTACTCATAGGGAATATTTCAGGAGAATCCACGGGAACATAACATTCATCCTCCTTTGGTAAGCATGGAGGACAATCAAATAGTGTAAGAGATAAAGAGTTACTCTCATTAGAAGGTTGGCATGGGTAGCTAATCCATTCTTCCTCCTTTTGTTCATCAATCTCCCCCTCTTTTTCATCCAATGAGCTTTCAAGTTCATCAAATTCTTCTTCCACAGGTTCCTGCAAATTGTGAGTGCATTCTTGTGCATTAATGAGTCTCTCTTTATAATCAATGATATAAGGATTATCACTGTAACTTTCTATGCAAAAATTAAGGATAGAAGAGACATAATCTTTAAGGTCTTTACAAGCAACACAAGTTTCATAATTTTTAGACATGAAGGATTCGATCTCAGAAGCTCCCATAAATAAAACAAATTGTTCTACCTCTTCGAACCCAAAATGAATATAGTTATTCCAATTGTAGTTCATAATTAAAAATTCTTCACTAAAGCCACATTGGAATTTAAGATGTTTAGTATCCTGTTGAGAGCAACAGTTTATATCATGGCGTTTAAGCAAGATTTTAGCAATTATATTCAATTTTTTTAACACAGCACTCATGACTTCACCCTTTCTTGATTCTCTATAATTCTTATATAATTCTATAAGCTTCGTAATGGGTATGAGTTCTTCCATAACAACAGTTTTTAATTTTTTGGTTTTTCAAATTTTTATGGATTTTTTGGTATATAAGAAAAATAAATCAAGACAAAAAGAAACTAGACAAAAGTAAACTAAGCAAAACAAAATAAAATAAAATAAAAACAGAGAGAGGTAGAGTGTACTCCCCAGGTGAACTTATGAGTAGAGCTATGCCTCCCCAGCAACGGCGCCAGAAAATAGTCTTGATAACCCACAAGTATAGGGGATCGCAACAGTCTTCGAGGGAAGTAAAACCCAAATTTATTGATTCGACACAAGGGGAGGTAAAGAATACATATAAGCGTTAACAACTGAGTTGTCAATTCAGCTGCACCTGGAAAAGCACTAGTAACAGGGGTGATGTGAAAGCAACAGTAATATGAGAGCAATAATGTGATAACACAACAGCGATAAAGAATAACACGAGGCAATGGCACCAGAAAATAGTTGATACTACTTCCAATGTCATATAGGAACGAGTATATGATGATGAGAGATGGACCGGGGTTCCCAGCTATCTACACTAGTGGTAACTCTCCAATAACAAGTGACAAGTGTTGGGTGAACAAATTACAGTTGGGCAATTGATAGGATTGAAATAGCATTAAGACAGAACATCAATTTATTAATCATGTAGGCATGTTTTCCATATATAGTCATACGTGCTCGCAAAGAGAAACTTGCATAACATCTTTTGTCCTACCAGCCGGTGGCAGCCGGGCCTCAAGGGAATCTACTGGTAATTAAGGTACTCCTTTTAATAGAGCACCAGAGCAAAGCATTAACACTTGGTGAAAACATGTGATCCTCATACCTACGCCTTCCCCTCCAGTTATCCCAGTTGCTGTCACTCCGGGGCCTCGGGTTCCGGACATAGACATGTGCAAACAACTTGTAGATACAATCTAAGCAATAATTATAGAGCTTAAATCTAAGATCATGCCACTCGTGCACTAGTGACAAGCATTAAACACAACAAGATTGCAGCAACAATAACTTCACAAACTTTATAGATAGACTGATCATAATGTAACAATTCATCGGATCCCAACAAACACAACACCGATTACATCAGATGGATCTCAATCATGTAAGGCAGCTCATGAGATCATTGTATTGAAGTACATGGAAGAGAGAGTACCAACTAGCTACTGCTAGAACCCGTAGTCCATGGGGGAACTACTCACGGAGCATGATGGAGGCGGTGGCGTCGATGGAGATGACTTCCGGGGGCACTTCCCCGTCCCGGCGGCGTGCCGGAACAGAGATTCTGTCCCCCGAAACTTGGTTTCGCGATGGCGGCGGCGCCCTGGAGTCTTTCTAGAATATGATCGATTGTTATAGGGTTTTCGCGTCGCGAGGAATATATAGGCGAAAGGGCGGCGTCGGAGGGGTCCCGAGGGGCCCACACCACACCTGGGTGCGCCCCCCTCCTAGGCCGCGCCGCCTGGTGGTCTGGAGGCTGTGGGCCTCCTCTCCGTCTCTCCTTCGGTGTTCTGGGTCCGTCTTGGTAAATTAGAAGGTTTGGCTTTTGTTTCGTCCAATTCCGATAATATTTCCTGAACAGCTTTTCTGGAACCAAAAACAGCAGAAAACAGGAACTGGCGCTTCGGCATCTTGTTAATAGGTTAGTCCCGAAAAATTCATAAAATAGTTATAAAGTGTGAGCAAAACATGTAGGTATTGTCATAAAACTAGCATGGGACATAAGAAATTATAGATATGTTGGAGACGTATCAACGACCGTCATAGTAGTGCTTGGCGACCTGCTGAGCCTGGACAAGACACTGCCGCACCTCAGCTAGCATCTCGTCGCGGGCACGGATGAGCTCGCCAGCGGCCTCTGTCCGTGCCAATGCCGGGTCCACTGGCAGAATAGGTGGAGGTGGCCTGCCGTAGACCACCTCGAATGGCGTGGCGCGCAGGGCGGAGTGGTATGAGGTGTTGTAGCAGTACTCCGCCCATGCAAGCCAATCCACCCAAGCGCAAGGACGATCACCTGTAACACAGCGCAAATACATGGCGATCACCTTATTGACCACCTCGGACTGGCCATCCGTCTGGGGGTGGAACGCCATTCTGAACCGGAGTTGGACCCCCACCATGCGGAAGAGATCCCGCCACATGTGCCCCGTGAACACCGGATCCCGATCACAGACGATGGACGAGGGGAACCCGTGTAGGCAGACGATGCCATCAAAGAAGGCGCGGGCCACCGACGATGCCGTGTAGGGATGGCCGAGCGCGATGAAGTGGGCGTACTTGGAGAAGCGCTCGACCACCGTAAGGATGACGGACTTGCCCCCCACCTTAGGGAGGCCCTCGATGAAGTCCATGGAGATGTCGGCCCACACCTGCGATGGTACATCGAGCGACTGCAAAACGCCCGCGGGACGTAAAGTCTCCCGTCTTGTTGCGCTGGCACGTCTCACGGGAGCACACCCAATCCTGGACCAAGACCCAATCACCAGGGATGTAGAAGTCGGCGCAGAGGCGGTGGAGTGTCTTTTGGACACCCTCATGACCCGCGGAATGCGCCAGTAGTAGCACCTGGTGACGGAGGTCATCGTGGTCGGGCACGAACACCCGGCGCCCATGGAGGAGGAGACCGTCGACGAAGCTCCATGGGTCGTCCAGCTCGCCCGCGTCGAGCTGCTGCTGCAGAAGCTGGGCATCTGGCCCGGTCGCTGATACGCCTCCAACGTATCTATAATTTCTTATGTTCCATGCTAGTTATATGACAATGCCTACATGTTTTATTCATACTTTATATCATTTTTATGCATTTTCCAGTACTAACCTATTAACAAGATGCTGAAGCGCCAGTTCCTATTTTCTGCTGTTTTTGGTTTCAGAAATCGTACACAGGAAATATTCTCGGAATTGGACGAAACAAAAGTCCACGGCCCTATTATACACGGAGTGTTCCAGAACATCGAAGAAGAGTCATAGACGGCCAGCTGGGGGGCCACCCCATAGGGCGGCGCGGCCCTACCTCCTGGCGTGCCCAGGTGTGGGGAGCCCACCCCCTGGCTCCCCGACGCCGCCTCTTCACCTATATATCCCTTCGTATCGGAAAACCCTAGTACCGAGAGCCAAAATACGAGAAAAGTTCCAGAGACGCCGCCGCCGTCAACCCCATCTTGGGGGGTTCTGAAGATCTCCTCCGGCACCCTGCCGGAGAGGGGAATCATCGCCGGAGGGCTCTACATCACCATGCCCACCTCCGGACTGATGCGTGAGTAGTTTATCCTTGAACTATGGGTCCATAGCAGTAGCTAGATGGTTGTCTTCTCCTATTGTGACACCATGTTTAGATCTTGTGAGCTGCCTATCATGATCAAGATCATCTTATTGTAATGCTACATGTTGTGTTTGTTGGGATCCGATGAATATGGAATACTATGTCAAGTTGATTATCGATCTATCGTATATGTGTTGTTTATGATCTTGCATGCTCTCCGTTGCTAGTAGAGGCTCTGGCCAAGTTGATACTTGTAACTCCAAGAGGGAGTATTTATGCTAGATAGTGGGTTCATGCCTCCATTGAATCTGGGACAGTGACAGAAAGTTCTAAGGTTGTGGATGTGCTGTTGCCACTAGGGATAAAACATCAATGCTTTGTCTAAGGATATTTGTATTGTTTACATTACGCACAGTACTTAATGCAATTGTCTATTGTTTGCAACTTAATACTGGAAGGGGTGCAGACGCTAACCCGAAGGTGGACTTTTTAGGCATAGATGCATGCTGGATGGCGGTCTATTTTTCTTTGTCGTAATGCCCTAAGTAAATCTCATAGTAGTCATCATGATATGCATGTGCATTGTTATGCCCTCTCTATTTGTCAATTGCCCAACTGTAATTTGTTCACCCAACATGTTATTTATCTTATTGGAGAGACACCACTAGTGAACTGTGGATCCCGGTCCATTCTTTTACATCTAAAATACATACTACTGCAATCATTGTTCTCTGTTGTTCTTTGCAAGCAAACATCATTCTCCACACCATACGTTTAATCCTTTATTTTCAGCAAGCCGGTGAGATTGACAACCTCACTGTTAAGTTGGGGCAAAGTATCTTGATTGTGTTGTGCAGGTTCCGCATTGGCGCTGGAATCCCTGGTGTTGCGCCGCACTACACTCCTTCACCAACAACCTTCACGTGGCCTTCATCTCCTACTGGTTCGATAACCTTGGTTTCTTACTGAGGGAAAACTCGCTGCTGTACGCATCATGCTTTCCTCTTGGGGTTCCCAACGGACGTGTGCTTTACCGTCACAAGCAGCTACTTTGCTGGCGCCGTCGTCGGGGAGGAATCAACACTCCATCACTGTCACGCGCTATCAAACACTTTTCTGGCGCCGTTGCCGGGGAGATCAAGACACGCTGCAAGGGGAGTCTCTCACACCCAATCTCTTTACTTTGTTTATTGTCTTGCTTTATTTTATTTTCTGTCTTGTTTGCTTTCTTTATATCAAAAACACAAAAAAATTAGTTACTTGTTTTACTTTATTTAATACGGTTTGCTTTATTTATTTTTATTATTGCTAAAATGAGTAGTCCTGAAGTTGAAGTTCGTTCGTTTAAGCAACAAGGGGGAGAAAGTTTTAAAGATGCTTGGTATAGAATTAGTGATGCTCATCATAGGTGCACTAAGAAACACTCCACTATTATCCTCCTTAGGAACTTTTATGTTGGTATCTCTAGCTGAAATAGGTATGTTCTTGATACTCTTGCAGGGGGTAATTTCCTAGGTACTCCTGCTTTATTGAGAGTCTAGTTGAAATACCACCTGTTAATGAAGCTAAAATTGAAATCTCTCTTGAGGATGTCATGAAAAAGTTGGAGGCCATAGAGAAAAATCTTCCAAGTGTTGAGACTAAATTGGGAATATTACTTGATAATACTGATAAACTTGATAAATCTCTAGGAGGAATTAATGAAAGAATTGCTGTCTTAGAAACTTGTGCTATCCATGATAATCAAACCCATAGGATTGGTGAACTTGAAGAAGCTATGGGAACCTTGGGTTCAACTTTTTCTTCTCTTAAGTTTAAGGAGAAAGCTTATGTGGGTAAGGAGCAAAAGTTCATGTATGTCTCTAAGATGCCTAAGCCAAAGAATCATTATGAGCTTAAAATTGATAAAACCCTTAGTACCACTATGAGAAATTTAGATAATGGAGCATCTAAGATACCTGTTGCGACAAGTTGTGTTTTTAAGGAAAATTATGATATTGATGCTTCTTCTCTTGATGTTAATTGATTTTCACTTTCTACGCCTAGCTGAAAAGCGTTAAAGAAAAGCGCTTATGGGAGACAACCCATTATTTTATTTCTGCAATTTTTGTTTTATATTTGAGTCAAGGTACTTGTTACTACTGTAGCAATACCTTTGTATCTTTACTTTATTGCATTGTTGTGCCAAGTAAAGTCTTTGATAGAAAGTTGATACTAGATTTGGATTTCTGCGCAGAAACAGATTTTTAGCTGTCACAAATTTGAGCTGTTCTCTCTGTAGGAAAATCGTAAAATCTTGAAAAAATTCGTTAGTAATCCTCAGATATGTACGCAACTTTCATTCAATTTGAGATTTTTCATCTGAGCAAGTTAAGTGCCTCGAAAAAATTCGTCTTTACGGACTGTTCTGTTTTGTCAGATTCTGCCTTTTATTTCGCATTGCCTCTTTTACTGTGTTTGAGTTGGTTTCTTTGCTCCATTAAATTTCAGTAACCTTGGGTAATGTCCAGAAGTGTTGGGAATGATTGTGTCCTTGCTGAACATGTGAATTTTTGATTATGCACTAACCCTCTAATGAGATTGTTTTGAGTTTGATGTGAAGGAAGTTTTTAAGGATCAAGAGAGGAGGATGATATAATATGATCAAGAAGAGTGAAAAGTCTAAGCTTGGGGATGCCCCCGTGGTTCATCCCTGCATATTTCAAGAAGACTCAAGCATCTAAGCTTGGGGATGCACAAGGCATCCCCTTCTTCATCAACAACTTATCAGGTCACCTCTAGTGAAACTATATTTTTATTCCGTCACATCTTATGTGCTTTACTTGAAGCATCTATGTGCTTTTATTTTCGTTTTGTTATTTTCATTCTATGAATAAATCGGATCCTAACATGCTTGTGTGGGAGAGAGACACGCTCCGCTTTTTCATATGAACACTAGTGTTCTTCGTTTTACTTTTAATGTTCATGGCAAAAGTTGAAAGCCGCTGTATTTATTGCTATTTGGTTGGAAACAGAAAATGCTTCATGTGGTAATTGGTATATTGTCTTGAATAATTTGATACTTGGCAATTGTTTTGAGCTCTCAAGTAGATCATATTTAAGCTCTTGCATCATGTATTTTAAACCTATTAGTGGAGAACTACCGTAGAGCTTGTTGAAATTTGGTTTGCATGATTGGTCTCTCTAAGGTCTAGATATTTTCTGTTAAAAGTGTTTGAGCAACAAGGAAGACAGTGTAGAATCTTATAATGCTTGCAATATGTTCTTATGTAAGTTTTGCTGTACCGGTTCATACTTGTGTTGCTTCAAACAACCTTGCTAGCCAAAGCCTTGTACTGAGAGGGAATGCTTCTCGTGCATCCAAAACCTTGAGCCAAAACCTATGCCATGTGTGTCCACCATAACTACCTACTATGTGGTATTTTCGGCTATTCCAAGTAAATACTTCATGTGCTACCTTTAAAAAATTCAAAAGTTATTATCTCTTATTTGTGTCAATGTTTTAAAGCTCATGAGGAAGTATGTGGTGTTTTATCTTTCAATCTTGTTGGGCAGACTTTCACCAATGGACTAGTGGCACATCCGCTTATCCAATAATTTTGCAAAAAGAGCTGGCAACGGGGTTCCCAGCCCCAATTAATTAACTTTCATTAATAATTCTCTTCACATGTTTTGCCCTGATTCATCAGTAAGCAACTTAATTTTGCAAATAGACACTCCTCCATGGTATGTGAAATGTTGGAAGGCACCCGAGGATTCGGTTAGCCATGGCTTGTGAAAGAAAAAGGTTGGGAGGAGTGTCATCCATAAATAAAACTAAAGTACATGTGTAAATAAAAGAGAAGAGGGATGATCTACCTTGCTGGTAGAGATAACGTTCTTCATGGGAGCCTCTCTTTGAAAGTCTGTTTGACAAGGGGGTTAGAGTGCCCACTACTATTCGTTTACAACAACAAACACCTCTCAAAACTTTACTTTTATGCTCTCTATATGATTTCAAAACTTGAAAAGCTCTAGCACATGATTTAATCCCTGCTTCCCTCTGCGAAGGGCCTTTCTTTTACTTTATGTTGAGTCAGTTTACCTACTTCCTTCTATCTTAGAAGCAAAAACTTGTGTCAACTGTGTGCATTGATTCTTACATGCTTGCTTATTGCACTCATGATATTACTTTGTGTTGACAATTATCCATGAGATATACATGTTGAAAGTTGAAAACAATTGCTGAAACTTAAATCTTCCTTTGTGTTGTTTCAAAACCTTCTATTAAGAATCTATTGCTTTATGAGTTAATTCTTATGCAAGACTTTTTGATGCTTGTCTTGAAAGTACTATTCATGAAAAGTCTTTGCTATATGATTCAGTTGTTTAGTCATTATCTATTTGTTAGTAAACTATAGACCATTGCTTTGAGTCACTTCGTTCATCTCATATGCTTTACAATAGTATTGATCAAGATTATGGTGGTAGCATGTCACTTCAGAAATTATTCTTTTTTATCGTTTACCTACTCGAAGCGAGTAGGAACTAAGCTTGGGGATGCTTGATACGTCTCTGATGTCTACGGGTGCTTCTATTCTTGTAGACAGTGTTGGGCCTCCAAGAGCAGAGGTTTGTAGAACAGCAGCAAGTTTCCCTTAAGTGGATCACCCAAGGTTTATCGATCTCAGGGAGGAAGAGGTCAAAGATATCCCTCTCATGCAACCCTGCAACCACAAAGCAAGAAGTCTCTTGTGTCCCCAACACACCTAATAGGTGCACTAGTTCGGCGAAGAGATAGTGAAATACAGGTGGTATGAATGTATATGAGCAGTAGTAACGACACCAGAAAAGTGCTTTGCTGCCCAGGACTGGCATGTAGTTGATGGTGGTAATATTACGGACAGTACAGATGCAGTAGAACAGTAAACAAGCAGCGATAGCAGTATTTAGGAACAAGGCCTAGGGATTATACTTTCACTAGTGGACACTCTCAACATTGATCACATAACAGAATAAATAAATAGATGCTAAACTCTACACTCTCTTGTTGGATGATGAACACCACTAACTGTGTAGGATTACACGAACCCTCAGTGCCGGAGTTAACAAGCTCCACAATATTCGATGTTCATATTTAAATAACCTTAGAGTGCACGACAGATCAACACAACCAAACCAAGTACTAACATAGCATGCACACTGTCACCTTCACGCTACGAAAGGAGGAATAGATCACATCAATACTATCATAGCAATAGTTAACTTCATAATCTACAAGAGATTACAATCATAACCTACGCCAAGTACTACACGATGCACACACTGTCACCTTTACACCGTGCAGGAGGAATAGAGTACTTTAATAACATCACTAGAGTAGCACATAGATGAATAGTGATACAAAACTCATATGAATCTCAATCATGTAAGGCAGCTCATGAGATCATTGTATTGAAGCACATAGGAGAGAGATTAACCACATAGCTACCGGTACAGCCCTTAGCCTCGATGGAGAACTACTCCCTCCTCATGGGAGACAGCAGCGTTGATGAAGATGGCGGTGGTGTCGATGGAGAAGCCTTCCGGGGGCACTTCCCCGTCCCGGCGGCGTGCCGGAACAGAGACTCCTGTCCCCCAGATCTTGGCTTCGCGATGGCGGCGGCTCTGGAAGGTTTCTCGTCCGTGGCTTTTTTCGTATCGAAGACTTAGGTCAGGGGCTTCTTATAGGCGAAGAGGCGGAGTCGGAGGGCTGACGAGGCGGCGACACAGTAGGGGGGCGCGGCCCACACCCTGGCCGCGCCAGCCTATCATCTAGGGCCCATAGGGCCCTCCTCTGGTGGCTCTCGGGTGTTCTGGAAGCTTCGTGGGATTTTAAGATCTTGGGCGTTGATTTCGTCCAATTCCGAGAATATTTCCTTACTAGGATTTCTGAAACCAAAAACAGCAGAAAACAGGAACTGGCACTTCGGCATCTCGTCAATAGGTTAGTTCCGGAAAATGCATAAATATGACATAAAGTATGCATAAAACATGTAGATATCATCAATAATGTGGCATGGAACATAAGAAATTATCGATATGTCGGAGACGTATCAGCATCCCCAAGCTTAGTTTCTGCTCGTCCCGAGCAGGTAAACGATAACAAAGATAATTTCTGGAGTGACATGCCATCATAACCTTGATCATACTATTGTAAGCATATGTAATGAATGCAGCGATCAAAACAATGGTAAATGACATGAGTAAACAAATGAATCATATAGCAAAGACTTTTCATGAATAGTACTTTAAAGACAAGCATCAATAAGTCTTGCATAAGAGTTAACTCATAAAGCAATAATTCAAAGTAAAGGTATTGAAGCAACACAAAGGAAGATGAAGTTTCAGCGGTTGCTTTCAACTTGTAACATGTATATCTCATGGATATTGTCAATGTAAAGTAATATAACAAGTGCAATATGCAAGTATGTAGGAATCAATGCACAGTTCACACAAGTGTTTGCTTCTTGAGGTGGAGAGAGATAGGTGAACTGACTCAACATAAAAAATAAAAGAAAGGCCCTTTGCAGAGGGAAGCATTGATTGCTATATTTGTGCTAGAGCTTTGGTTTTGAAAACATAAAGAGAGTATAAAAGTAAAGTTTTGAGAGGTGTTTGTTGTTGTCAACGAATGGTAGCGGGTACTCTAACCCCCTTGCCAGACAAACCTTCAAAGAGCGGCTCCCATTTTATTTTATTTTTGTGTGGCACTCCTTCCAACCTTTCTTTCACAAACCATGGCTAACCGAATCCTCGGGTGCCTGCCAACAATCTCATACCATGAAGGAGTGCCTTTTTATTTTAGTTTTATTATGATGACACTCCTCCCCACCTTTGCTTTCTCAAGCCATGGCTAACCGAATCCTTCGGGCACCGTCCAACAATCACATACCATGGAGGAGTGTCTATTTTTGTTAATTAATTTGGGACTGGGAATCCCATTGCCAGCTCTTTTTGCAAGCGGATGAAGCCACTAGTCCATTGGTGAAAGTTGCCCAACAAGATTGAAAGATAAACACCACATAATTCCTCATGAGCTATACAACATTGACACAAATCAGAGGTAATAAATTTTGAATTGTTTAAAGGTAGCACTCAAGCAATTTACTTTGGAATGGCGGAGAAATACCATGTAGTAGGTAGGTATGGTGGACACAAATGGCATAGTGGTTGGCTCAAGGATTTTGATGCATGAGAAGTATTCCCTCTCGATACAAGGTTTAGGCTAGCAAGGTTATTTGAAACAAACACAAGTATGAATCGGTGCAACAAAACTTACATAAAAGACATATTGTAAACATTATAAGACTCTACACCGTCTTCCTTGTTGTTCAAACTCTTACTAGAAATTATCTAGACCTTAGAGAGACCAATTATGCAAACCAAATTTTAGCAAGCTCTATGTATTTCTTCATTAATAGGTGCAAAGTATATGATGCAAGAGCTTAAACATGAGCACAACAATTGCCAAGTATCAAGTTATTCAAGACATCATACCAATTACTACATGTAGCATTTTCTGTTTTCAACCATATAACAATTAACGAAGTAGTTTCAACCTTCGCCATGAAAATTAAAAGCTAAGAACACATGTGTTCATACGAACCAGTGGAGCGTGTCTCTCTCCCACACAAGCATTTATTCAAACAAAAACAAAAAGACGCTCCAAGTAAAGTACATAAGATGTGACCGAATAAAAATATAGTTTCAAGAGAAGGAACCTGATAATTTATCGATGAAGAAGGGGATGCCTTGTGCATCCCTAAGCTTAGATGCTTGAGTCTTCTTGAAATATGCAGGGATGAACCACCGGGGCATCCCCATGCTTAGAGCTTTCACTCTTCTTGATCATATTGTATCATCCTCCTCTCTTGACCCTTGAAAATTTCCTCCACACCAAACTCGAAACAAACTCATTAGAGGTTAGTGCATAATCAAAAATTCATATGTTCAGAGATGACACAATCATTCTTAACACTTCTGGACATTGCTCAAAGCTACTGGAAGTCAATGGAACAAAGAAATCCATCCCACATAGCAAAAGAGGCAATGCGAAATAAAAGGCAGAATCTGTCAAAACAGAACAGTCCGTAAATACGAATTTAAAAGAGGCACCAGACTTGCTCAAATGAAAATGCTCACATTGAATGAAAGTTGCGTACATATCTGAGGATCACTCACGTAAATTGGTATAATTTTCTGAGTTACCTACAGAGAATTAGGCCCAGATTCGTGACAGCAAAGAAATCTGTTTCTGCGCAGTAATCCAAATCTAGTATGAACCTTACTATCAAAGACTTTACTTGGCACAACAATGCAATAAAATAAAGATAAGAAGAGGTTGCTACAGTAGTAACAACTTCCAAGACTCAAATATAAAATAAAATTACTGTAGCAAAATAAACACATGGGTTATCTCCCAAGAAGTGCTTTCTTTATAGTCATTAAGATGGGCTCAGCATTTTTAATGATGCACTCGCAAGAAATAGTAGTTGAAGTAAAAGAGAGCATCAAGAGGCAAATTCAAAACAAATTTAAGCCTAACATGCTTCCTATGAAAAGGAATCTTGTAAGTAAACAAGTTCATGAAGCATAATGCAACAAGCATAGAAAGATAAAACAAGTGCAGCTTCAAGATTTTCAGCAAAAAGAGAGGTGTTTTAGTAACATGAAAATTTCTACAACCATATTTTCCTCTCTCATAATAATGTCCAGTAGCATCATGAGAAAACTCAACAATATAACTATCAAATGAAACATTCTTATCATGAGTCTCATGCATAAAATTATTACTCTCCACATAAGCATATTCAATTTTATTAGTAATAGTGGGAGCGAATTCAACAAAGTAGCTATCATTATTATTCTCATCATCAAATATAGAAGGCATATTGTAATCATAATCAAATTCATCCTCCATAACAGGCGGCACCAAGAGACCACTATCATTATAATCATCATAAATAGGAGGCAAAGTATCATCAAAGTAAATTTTCTCCTCAATGCTTGGGGGACTAAAAATACCATGCTCATCAAAACCAGCTTCCCCAAGCTTAGAATTTTCCATATCATTAGCAACAATGGTATTCAAAGTGTTCATACTAATATGTTCCATGGGTTTTTTAATTTTCGCATCAAACCATCCATGTCTTAACTCAGGAAATAGAATAAAAAGCTCCATGTTGCTTTCCATTATGCCAAACTAGTGTAAAACAAGAAACAAAAAGATGCAATTGCAGGATCTAAAGGAAATAGCTTCGAGGACTTACAACGGCGCCGGAAAATAGCTTAGTAGCTGAGATCCGGAGTGTGAGTACCTTTTACCTTTCCTCCCTGGCAACGGCGCCAGAAAAGTGCTTGATGTCTACGGGTGCTTCTATTCTTGTAGACAGTGTTGGGCCTCCAAGAGCAGAGGTTTGTAGAACAGCAGCAAGTTTCCCTTAAGTGGATCACCCAAGGTTTATCGATCTCAGGGAGGAAGAGGTCAAAGATATTCCTCTCATGCAACCCTGCAACCACAAAGCAAGAAGTCTCTTGTGTCCCCAACACACCTAATAGGTGCACTAGTTCGGCGAAGAGATAGTGAAATACAGGTGGTATGAATGTATATGAGCAGTAGTAACGGCACCAGAAAAGTGCTTTGCTGCCCAGGACTGACGTGTAGTTGATGGTGGTAATATTACGGACAGTACAGATGCAGTAGAACAGTAAACAAGCAGCGATAGCAGTATTTAGGAACAAGGCCTAGGGATTATACTTTCACTAGTGGACACTCTCAACATTGATCACATAACAGAATAAATAAATAGATGCTAAACTCTACACTCTCTTGTTGGATGATGAACACCACTAACTGTGTAGGATTACACGAACCCTCAATGCCGGAGTTAACAAGCTCCACAATATTCGATGTTCATATTTAAATAACCTTAGAGTGCACGACAGATCAACACAACCAAACCAAGTACTAACATAGCATGCACAGTGTCACCTTCACGCTACGAAAGGAGGAATAGATCACATCAATACTATCATAGCAATAGTTAACTTCATAATCTACAAGAGATTACAATCATAACCTACGCCAAGTACTACACGATGCACACACTGTCACCTTTACACCGTGCAGGAGGAATAGAGTACTTTAATAACATCACTAGAGTAGCACATAGTGATACAAAACTCATATGAATCTCAATCATGTAAGGCAGCTCATGAGATCATTGTATTGAAGTACATAGGAGAGAGATTAACCACATAGCTACCGGTACAGCCCTTAGCCTCGATGGAGAGCTACTCCCTCCTCATGGGAGACAGCAGCGTTGATGAAGATGACGGTGGTGTCGATGGAGAAGCCTTCCGGGGGCACTTCTCCGTCCCAGCGGCGTGCCGGAACAGAGTCTCCTGTCCCCCAGATCTTGGCTTCGCGATGGCGGCGGCTCTGGAAGGTTTCTCGTCTGTGGCTTTTTTCGTATCGAAGACTTAGGTCAGGGGCTTCTTATAGGCGAAGAGGCGGAGTCGGAGGGCTGACGAGGCGGCGACAGAGTAGGGGGGCGCGGCCCACACCCTGGCCGCACCAGCCTATCATCTGGGGCCCACAGGACCCTCCTCTGGTGGCTCTCGGGTGTTCTGGAAGCTTCGTGGGATTTTAAGATCTTGGGCGTTGATTTCGTCCAATTCCGAGAATATTTCCTTACTAGGATTTCTGAAACCAAAAACTGCAGAAAACAGGAACTGGCACTTCGGCATCTCGTCAATAGGTTAGTTCCGGAAAATGCATAAATATGACATAAAGTATGCATAAAACATGTAGATATCATCAATAATGTGGCATGGAACATAAGAAATTATAGATACGTCGGAGACATATCAGCATCCCCAAGCTTAGTTTCTGCTCGTCCCGAGCAGGTAAACGATAACAAAGATAATTTCTGGAGTGACATGCCATCATAACCTTGATCATACTATTGTAAGCATATGTAATGAATGCATCGATCAAAACAATGGTAAATGACATGAGTAAACAAATGAATCATATAGCAAAGACTTTTCATGAATAGTACTTTCAAGACAAGCATCAATAAGTCTTGCATAAGAGTTAACTCATAAAGCAATAATTCAAAGTAAAGGTATTGAAGCAACACAAAGGAAGATGAAGTTTCAGCGGTTGCTTTCAACTTGTAACATGTATATCTCATGGATATTGTCAATGTAAAGTAATATAACAAGTGCAATATGCAAGTATGTAGGAATCAATGCACAGTTCACACAAGTGTTTGCTTCTTGAGGTGGAGAGAGATAGGTGAACTGACTCAACATAAAAAATAAAAGAAAGGCCCTTCGCAGAGGGAAGCATTGATTGCTATATTTGTGCTAGAGCTTTGGTTTTGAAAACATAAAGAGAGCATAAAAGTAAAGTTTTGAGAGGTGTTTGTTGTTGTCAACGAATGGTAGCGGGTACTCTAACCCCCTTGCCAGACAAACCTTCAAAGAGCGGCTCCCATTTTATTTTATTTTTGTGTGGCACTCCTTCCAACCTTTCTTTCACAAACCATGGCTAACCGAATCCTCGGGTGCCTGCCAACAATCTCATACCATGAAGGAGTGCCTTTTTATTTTAGTTTTATTATGATGACACTCCTCCCCACCTTTGCTTTCTCAAGCCATGGCTAACCGAATCCTTCGGGTGCCGTCCAACAATCACATACCATGGAGGAGTGTCTATTTTTGTTAATTAATTTGGGACTGGGAATCCCATTGCCAGCTCTTTTTGCAAAATTATTGGATAAGCGGATGAAGCCACTAGTCCATTGGTGAAAGTTGCCCAACAAGATTGAAAGATAAACACCACATACTTCCTCATGAGCTATAAAACATTGACACAAATCAGAGGTAATAAATTTTGAATTGTTTAAAGGTAGCACTCAAGCAATTTACTTTGGAATGGTGGAGAAATACCATGTAGTAGGTAGGTATGGTGGACACAAATGGCATAGTGGTTGGCTCAAGGATTTTGATGCATGAGAAGTATTCCCTCTCGATACAAGGCTTAGGCTAGCAAGGTTATTTGAAACAAACACAAGTATGAAGCGGTGCAACAAAACTTACATAAAAGACATATTGTAAACATTATAAGACTCTACACCGTCTTCCTTGTTGTTCAAACTCTTACTAGAAATTATCTAGACCTTAGAGAGACCAATTATGCAAACCAAATTTTAGCAAGCTCTATGTATTTCTTCATTAATAGGTGCAAAGTATATGATGCAAGAGCTTAAACATGAGCACAACAATTGCCAAGTATCAAGTTATTCAAGACATCATACCAATTACTACATGTAGCATTTTCTGTTTCCAACCATATAACAATTAACGAAGCAGTTTCAACCTTCGCCATGAAAATTAAAAGCTAAGAACACATGTGTTCATACGAACCAGCGGAGCGTGTCTCTCTCCCACACAAGCATTTATTCAAACAAAAACAAAAATACGCTCCAAGTAAAGTACATAAGATGTGACCGAATAAAAATATAGTTTCAAGAGAAGGAACCTGATAATTTGTCAATGAAGAAGAGGCCCAAGCTTAGATGCTTGAGTCTTCTTGAAATATGCAGGGATGAACCACCAGGGCATCCCCAAGCTTAGAGCTTTCACTCTTCTTGATCATATTGTATCATCCTCCTCTCTTGACCCTTGAAAACTTCCTCCACACCAAACTCGAAACAAACTCATTAGAGGGTTAGTGCATAATCAAAAATTCATATGTTCAGAGATGACACAATCATTCTTAACACTTCTGGAAATTTCTCAAAGCTACTGGAAGTCAATGGAATAAAGAAATCCATCCCACATAGCAAAAGAGGCAATGCGAAATAAAAGGCAGAATCTGTCAAAACAGAACAGTCCGTAAAGACGAATTTAAAAGAGGCACCAGACTTGCTCAAATGAAAATGCTCACATTGAATGAAAGTTGCGTACATATCTGAGGATCACTCACGTAAATTGGCATAATTTTCTGAGTTACCTACAGAGAATTAGGCCCAGATTCGTGACAGCAAAGAAATCTGTTTCTGCGCAGTAATCCAAATCTAGTATGAACCTTACTATCAAAGACTTTACTTGGCACAACAATGCAATAAAATAAAGATAAGGAGAGGTTGCTACAATAGTAACAACTTCCAAGACTCAAATATAAAATAAAATTACTGTAGCAAAATAAACACATGGGTTATCTCCCAAGAAGTGCTTTCTTTATAGCCATTAAGATGGGCTCGGTAGTTTTAATGATGCACTCGCAAGAAATAGTAGTTGAAGTAAAAGAGAGCATCAAGAGGCAAATTCAAAACAAATTTAAGCCTAACATGCTTCCTATGAAAAGGAATCTTGTAAGTAAACAAGTTCATGAAGCATAATGCAACAAGCATAGAAAGATAAAACAAGTGCAGCTTCAAGATTTTCAGCAAAAAGAGAGGTGTTTTAGTAACATGAAAATTTCTACAACCATATTTTCCTCTCTCATAATAATGTCCAGTAGCATCATGAGCAAACTCAACAATATAACTATCAAATGAAACATTCTTATCATGAGTCTCATGCATAAAATTATTACTCTCCACATAAGCATAATCAATTTTATTAGTAATAGTGGGAGCGAATTCAACAAAGTAGCTATCATTATTATTCTCATCATCAAATATAGGAGGCATATTGTAATCATAATCAAATTCATCCTCCATAACAGGCGGCACCAAGAGACCACTGTCATTATAATCATCATAAATAGGAGGCAAAGTATCATCAAAGTAAATTTTCTCCTCAATGCTTGGGGGACTAAAAATATCATGCTCATCAAAACCAGCTTCCCCAAGCTTAGAATTTTCCATATCATTAGCAACAATGGTATTCAAAGTGTTCATACTAATATGTTCCATGGGTTTTTTAATTTTCGCATCAAACCATCCATGTCTTAACTCAGGAAATAGAATAAAAAGCTCCATGTTGCTTTCCATTATGCCAAACTAGTGTAAAACAAGAAACAAAAAGATGCAATTGCAGGATCTAAAGGAAATAGCTTCGAGTACTTACAACGGCGCCGGAAAATAGGTTAGTAGCCGAGATCCGGAGTGTGAGTACCTTTTACCTTTCCTCCCCGACAACGGCGCCAGAAAAGTGCTTGATGTCTACGGGTGCTTCTATTCTTGTAGACAGTGTTGGACCTCCAAGAGCAGAGGTTTGTAGAACAGCAGCAAGTTTCCCTTAAGTGGATCACCCAAGGTTTATCGATCTCAGGGAGGAAGAAGTCAAATGTATCCCTCTCATGCAACCCTGCAACCACAAAGCAAGAAGTCTCTTGTGTCCCCAACACACCTAATAGGTGCACTAGTTCGGCGAAGAGATAGTGAAATACAAGTGGTATGAATGTATATGAGCAGTAGTAACGGCACCAGAAAAGTGCTTTGCTGCCCAGGACTGGCGTGTAGTTGATGGTGGTAATATTACGGACAGTACAGATGCAGTAGAACAGTAAACAAGCAGCGATAGCAGTATTTAGGAACAAGGCCTAGGGATTATACTTTCACTAGTGGACACTCTCAACATTGATCACATAACAGAATAAATAAATAGATGCTAAACTCTACACTCTCTTGTTGGATGATGAACACCACTAACTGTGTAGGATTACACGAACCCTCAATGCCGGAGTTAATAAACTCCACAATATTCGATGTTCATATTTAAATAAATTTAGAGTGCACGACAGATCAACACAACCAAACCAAGTACTAACATAGCATGCACACTGTCACCTTCACGCTACAAAAGGAGGAATAGATCACATCAATACTATCATAGCAATAGTTAACTTCATAATCTACAAGAGATTACAATCATAACCTACGCCAAGTACTACACGATGCACACACTGTCACCTTTACACCGTGCAGGAGGAATAGAGTACTTTAATAACATCACTACAGTAGCACATAGATGAATAGTGATACAAAACTCATATGAATCTCAATCATGTAAGGCAGCTCATGAGATCATTGTATTGAAGTACATAGGAGAGAGATTAACCACATAGCTACCGGTACAGCCCTTAGCCTCGATGGAGAACTACTCCCTCCTCATGGGAGACATTTTTGTTGATGAAGATGACGGTGGTGTCGATGGAGAAGCCTTCCGGGGGCACTTCTCCGTCCCAGCGGCGTGCCGGAACAGAGACTCCTGTCCCCCAGATCTTGGCTTCGCGATGGCGGCGGCTCTGGAAGGTTTCTCGTCCGTGGCTTTTTTCGTATCGAAGACTTAGGTCAGGGGCTTCTTATAGGCGAAGAGGCGGAGTCGGAGGGCTGACGAGGCGGCGACAGAGTAGGGGGGCGCGGCCCACACCCTGGCCGCGCCAGCCTATCATCTGGGGCCCACAGGACCCTCCTCTGGTGGCTCTCGGGTGTTCTGGAAGCTTCGTGGGATTTTAAGATCTTGGGCGTTGATTTCGTCCAATTCCGAGAATATTTCCTTACTAGGATTTCTGAAACCAAAAACAGCAGAAAACAGGAACTGGCACTTCGGCATCTCGTCAATAGGTTAGTTCCGGAAAATGCATAAATATGACATAAAGTATGCATAAAACATGTAGATATCATCAATAATGTGGCATGGAACATAAAAAATTATAGATACGTTGGAGACTTTATCTATAATTTTTTATGTTCCATGCTAGTTTTATGAAAATACCTACATGTTTTATTCATACTTTATATCATTTTTATGCATTTTCCGGTACTAACCTATTAACAAGATGCCGAAGCGCCAGTTCCTGTTTTCTGCTGTTTTTGGTTTCAGAAATCCTACACAGGAAATATTCTCGGAATTGGACGAAACAAAAGCCCACGGCCCTATTTTCCACAGAGTGTTCCAGAACATTGAAGAAGAGTCGGAGAAGGCCAGCAGGGGGGCCACCCCATACGGCGGCGCGGCCCCACCTCCTGGCGCGTCCAGGTGTGGGGAGCCCACCCCCTGGCTCCCCCGACGCTGCCTCTTCGCCTATCACCGGCCGCGCCAGGCTTCGCCGGCGACGGCCTCCGGGGACGAGGAGGAGGGAGGAAGGGGGAGGGGAAGACGGCGGCGGCTAGGGTTTCCTCCCTGAGTCGCCCTGGAGGGGACGACCCGAGCGGCACTTCTATATGACACTGTGTACTACAAGTACTGCAGGACTCTTTAAAAGATCTGAACAGATTTTGGCCCTCCATGAAACGCAGGTAAGTTAACATCTTAGCTCTTACGCCTGCATGAAGCTTCAGAAAAAGGGGATTGGCAGTTTTATTTGGTGCTCGTGATGCATTCATGTCATATACTTCCATCACACCTATTTCTGATAAGCTGTCCATCCAGTCCAAATCGATGAACAGTTTCTAAAAGTGAATTTGGTGAAGTCTCTTTTGGAGTCGTAGAATAGAAACCTAGGAGGTCTGTATGAACTTCTAATAATGCCTTTTGTTTGTTTAACTACAAATGGAGCAAGTACTGGACGTCGGGACTCGGGATACCTACAGTTCTGGTACTATTATCTTTGTTGGGAAATGGATGTGATACTGAGATACGAATAATGCACTAGTGTTTGTGCAAAACTGCACTTGTGTACATTCAGAGTTGCATTTGGATCAGTTGGATTTCATTGCTTGTTTGACCCAATGTTAATTACTTTTTTTTGACAAATAGCATATATTAATATCGCGAAGATACCAATTACACCCAGCCTCTGCAACAACACATTATCCTAGCGACATTATGGATGCACACAGCTCAAAAAGGAAGACTAATTACAATAAAAGAAAGGTTTCAAGACTGCACCAGAAGTTCAGCTTCTCCAAAAACGATGCCTCCAAGAAGAACAGTGCACAAACCTGTCATCGTCTGAACATAGATCTTAGGTTTTCACCTTGGAGAAAGTCCTCCTTACAAAACAATTTCTTCAACAAGATTATTGCTAGGCACAACCAATTAAGGCAAGATTTTCGATTTTCACCCTGAAAGGCAAGACTTTGAATTTCTCATGTTCTATCGCCCCCTCTTACGATACCACTGCTCCAAGTCACGAATCACCAATCTAATTCCAAAGACTCGAATCACCATTGCTAGTCCTCAAATCTCGGCTTCCATGACATTCTTCACCACCTAACTTCACCATGGAATGAGAAAGCGTGCTCCATGATGGTAATAACCAGCAGAGCTTCGCGGTGTTCCCTCTGAAACCAAGCGGTCAGAGAAAACATGGTTGCGCACGACCGAATCCCACCAGATCCAGCAATCTCCAGGCATGAATCGCCTAGTGGAGTTCACCGGCGGAGCCTTCCGGAACACGACTCTCCAGCCAGGTTGTGGGGACAAGCATCCGACAAATCATCATCTTGGCGCGAGTTGAAATCCTAGGGCCGCCAACTTTATTCAAGCCGAGCTAGTAGCCCCCACGCCACACGTCGGCACCCTGTTGGATCTGCCGTTCCAAACCTCATTGGACAGGCCAGTCAAGGAAGAAGACGACAGAACAGGGGCGATCTTCCGCTAGATCCGGCCAAACCGCGCAACGAGGAGGAACCCCCGCCGCTGGTCAACGCGCCCCCGTGAAAGACCTTTGCCACCACTCGCGTTCCACATGCGCTGCCCTATTGATGGCCCGCCTTGCGCGTAGGAGACCGCCGGAGCTCGTCCGCCCTCACCCCCATCTTTGATAGGCTGGGCGTGGCCGCCACCGCCGACGAAGATGGCGGCAGCGGCCGTGGGAAGTAGATCAAGGGGCAGCTCGCTAATGTGGGGGAGGGGCCTCCAGAGTCACCCGCGCGAGATGACCCAGGAGGGGGGGGGGGGGGGGGGAGGGAGGGAAGGAGGGTGGCTGGAGGTGGCGGCGTGCGTGGGAGTTGTTTCGTGTTAATTGTCCTTTCAATGTTAATTACTATCATATCTTATCACCGCACAAGAAAGATGGTAACAACCACAGAATTGATCGATGAAAGGGAGATATATTAGCTTTTCGCCAAAAAAGTATCTTAGCTACTTTATGGTACTAACAGATCTGAAAGTATATTGTGAAAATGTTGCCCAATGAGTTTGATTTGATCAAATCGAAAAGCTAGCTCACCCGACTCACTAGGAAATGTAAAAGCATCGATCTTGCTCATTCATTACTTGCTAGGTCGCTTAACCTTTTTGCAGAATAAAAATGCCTAAGTAATATTAACCTTCTCGCTCAAGAATACCAGAACCCACTTTTCTCGTCTCTCACGTATGGGTCAGCAAGAGCAATTATATTCAGAGTGTTTGGTGTACGTATGCCAGCTTCCCCATTGGCCAGTAGTTAGTTTAGTTAGTACTGCTAGCTAGTACACCTGCAGCTGCTAGCTTCGACCTGCACCCATGAAGATTGAAGGAGTTGGAGCTTAGTTTGCATGAATGATTAATTGTGGTACAACGAAAAGAACATCCGGTCATCTTCTCCACTTCATGTATGCACAGAGATTAACAAATGTAGGCGGCGCCACATTCAGATTCAGAGTGGTGTGTGGTGCAACCACACCAACCAATCTTCTGTGGCAGCCAAAACCTGAGGGGGATGCGGTCACAACGTCACATGTCAAAGGTTAGCTGGTATTTGTCTGATAAATTGATGATGCGATAGATATATTTTGATGGATGGAAGATTGGATGATGTAGTTAAAGCTACACATATGCAAGGGGGACATATATATAGCTTAGGGTTTGAACGAAGTGAAAGGGAAGCAACCTATCGATCTAAATTGACTATGTTGATTTCGTTTAATTTGAACGCATTTTACGCTAGAAAGGATAAAAGAGAGGGACGCAGTAGTCAGGGAGAAGGTTAGTAGGAAAACAGATGCCCGGTGTCAGAGATCGTTTTCTCTTCAAGTGAGAGCAATCCCACTTAATTCCAAATGTACCTAACTAAACACTCGATCACGAGTAATATTCTCTCACCAGAGATTAGAGAAAAACGGTATCTCCTTGAGCGAGGGAACCGGTGAGAGAGGTAATGAATAATCTGTGATCCATCGATGATTTTTAATACAATCAGATCGACAATAATATGAACTCGATCATTATTTGCCGCTGACCAGATCGACTATTTGCCGCTGCCCTACCTCCGCCGTGCGCCGCCGCCTCCCCAGTTAGCTCCAGCGAGAAATCCCCCACTGCACGCCTCCCCATTCCAGCCGCAGGTCACCATGTCGGGGCGCCGAAGCCGTACCGCGTGTCCGGCGAGCGGATCGAATCGATCCCGCTCGCCGGACACCGTCGTGGAGGCGTGGCGGCGCCAATGCAAGCGCTCCGCCGCGGGGATTCGCCGTGCGGCGTGCCGGTACGCCGGCGCGCTTTACGTGCCGCCGTCGCTCCGTGAGTTCGCCGCGGGCGGGCGGTGGTACCAACAAGATCCGCCGCTCAAGCCGATGAGCGGCGTGGACTTCGAGAGGTGGCACGCCGAGTGGGAGAGAGACTGTGCTTCGAAGGCGGCATGGGCGGCGCGCATCGGCAGCACCAGCGGCGAAGGAAGCGGAGGAGATCCGCGAGCCGGCGAGGAGGAAGCGGAGGAGGCAGAGGAGGAGGCCCTGTTCCTGCAGGCGGTGGCCGCATCCGAGAAGGATGCCACCGAAGCTGCTCGGACGGAGGCAGAGGAGGCGGCGGCCATTGCCGCTGTCAGGGAATTCGACGCGCGGGAGGCTACCGCCAGGGAGCCGCTCATCGGCTTCGTCATCATTGACGAGTAGATAGGATCGCAATGTATGTATGATCTGCCGTATGATCAATGATGACGAACTATCGATAATTTTTCAGGATTTTAATTTTTAAAAATACGGAACAAAATACGGGGTCTGCTAGACGGAACGGTTCTTCCGTGAGCAATTTTTTTATACAGGGCAAAATACTTGCATTATACGTGGCAGAGAAATACGGAGCGTTAGACATGCTCTAAGAGTTTCAGCAATCAACGGATGGTGCGCAGAGATCGAGCGATCAATGATTGGAGTGTCCGAAGATAGACCACATTTAGGCCTTTCCTATTGCATGTATATAAAAATAAATATCTTTACTATTAAATTGCAATAGGTGACTGCCTGGTGTCACACATGGGCCTAAGCCAGTCCCTTGATAGTCTATTCTAGCTATTAAATTGCAATAGGTGACTGCCTGGTGTCACACATGGGCATAGGGAAGCCGTATTTAAAAAGAAATTTGAGAGAAAAAAGTTCGCAGCAAAGCGCGGGTATTTAGCTAGTTACAATATAACTATAAATGGAAGATCACACAAATAAGGACTCTCCACGATTTAGGGGATTAAAGAATATGTCACGCTACGTGATATATATGACTAACACTCCCCCGCAATCACAGCGGGAAGAGGACAAATGTTGAGACTAGACCAAAAATCTAGAAACAACGGTGATGGAAGACCCTTCATCAAGATGTCGGCGAATTTTCGAGATGAGGGTACATACAACACGTGGACCTAGCCCATGGCAACACGATCGCGAACGAAGTACAGGTCGACCTCAATGTGTTTAGTGCGTTGACGCTAACATTATCACAAAACACAATCGTACCAGGAGGAGATGGTCGATGCAGCTCGTGGAGGACTTGACGAATCCAACTAGCGTTGGCAACAACGTTAGCCATAGCACGGTACTCAGCCTCGACGCTGGAACATAATAACACTTTATTATGTTTCAGACGTGCATTATTACCATATTCCTTATCAGTCACTTAGGCCATCGTATTCTTGTATTGCGTTGTACTGTATGACATCTCATAGCAAATAATCTGGTACAAATACTCAAGAATTTTATTATGTGACCAAACAAGGAATACATCCATAACATGTATATCATTTATATAACCTGAGCTAGACTTTCTAGTCTTTTCTTTTTTTCTGCCAATAATCTTTTGTAGTTTCTCTTTTAGATTTCCTCATTATTCAGAAAAACACTTCAACATCAATAACTTCTAGGTTTGTTGGTCAAATACCAATAACCTTGAGGTTCTTACTTTGAAGTTGATCATCATATGACAAGTGTTCCAGATTTCACTATTAGTAACTTCGTAATATGATGAACAATTTCACTCATAATTTTATCCATCATATCATGACGACTTTTCGAGATCATGTCTGTACATGCTAGGCTCGTAAAGTTTAACCTCAATATTCGCATGTGCAAATCTGGCTTGCACCTGTTGTATGCACACGTAGAATCTATCACACCCGATCATCACGTGATGCTTCGAAACGACGAGTCTTAGCAACGGTGCATACTAAGGACGATCACTTCATGAATATGCGAATATCGTTAGTGCCCAACTTAGTTGGAGGATTGGGACGCCTGGCGTCTTCAACCTTCATACATTCCCATAAAACTTATGAGTTCATGTAGTCTCACTAAATTATATTCTATCATCTTGCAATAAGGTCTTAGATATCACATATATCTCATACCTTGCATATTTATGAAAGCAAAATTTTCAGCTCCTTACTTTTCAAACGGATTTGAATTTCAAGTTTCACGGAGACAAGATGACTTTAGGTACTAATTGAAACCATTGCTCTTTGAATCAACATTGTGAGGTTTACTAAAAGTTTGCAATAGGACTTAATCATTTCTTGATTCTTTAACAATACGGTACCAGTCCGTAAAGTTTCTTGTCAGACTTAACAGTATTTCTATCTTAATTACAAGACTAGCACATGGTAGAAAAATAGATGCCAATTCTACAGATTAATTCAAAATACTATTCAGACTATGTTTATGATAATTAGTTTATGTTTTAATCTAATTACTAATGAACTCCCACTTAATACAACATCCCTCATAGTTGTTTAGTGGTACACGATCCATATCCACCACACCAAAACCGATCATCACGTGAGATGATGTAGCTTCTGAAGGAGATATGCCCTAGAGGCAATAATAAAGTGGTTATTATTTATATCTTTATGTTTATGATAAATGTTTATATATCATGCTATAATTGTATTAACCGAAACATTAGTACATGTGTGATATGTAGACAACAAAAGAAGTCCCTAGTATGCCTCTTAAACTAACTTGTTGATTAATGGATGATTAGTTTCATAATCATGAACATTGGATGTTATTAATAACAAGGTTATATCATTATATGAATGATGTAAAGGACACACCCAATTAAGCGTAGCATAAGATCTCGTCATTAAGTTATTTGCTATAAGCTTTCGATACATAGTTACCTAGTCCTTATGACCATGAGATCATATAAATCACTTATACCGGAAAGGTACTTTGATTACACCAAACTCCACTGCGTAAATGGGTGGTTATAAAGGTGGGATTAAGTATCCGGAAAGTATGAGTTGAGGCATATGGATCAACAGTGGGATTTGTCCATCCCGATGACGGATAGATATACTCTGGGCCCTCTCGGTGGAATGTCGTCTAATGTCTTGCAAGCTTATGAATAAGTTCATAAGAGACCACATACCACGGTACGAGTAAAGAGTACTTGTCAGGAGACGAGGTTGAACAAGGTATAGAGTGATACCGATGATCAAACCTCGGACAAGTAAAATATCGCGTCACAAAGGGAATTGGTATCGTATGTGAATGGTTCATTCGATCACTAAAGTCATCGTTGAATATGTGGGAGCCATTATGGATCTCCAGATCCCGCTATTGGTTATTGGTCGGAGTGAGTACTCAACCATGTCCGCATAGTTCGCGAACCGTAGGGTGACACACTTAAGGTTTGATGTTGAAATGGTAGAACTTGAATATAGAATGGAGTTCGAATATTTGTTCGGAGTCCCGGATGAGATCCCGGACATCACGAGGAGTTCCGGAATGGTCCGGAGAATAAGATTCATATATAGGAAGTCATATTCCAAGTTTGGAAATGATCCGGTGCATTTATGGCAGGTTCTAGAAGGTTCTAGAAAAGTCCGGAAGAAATCACCATGGAAAGTAGAGTCCCGGAGGGACTCCACCTTGCATGACCAGCCAACCCTAAGGGGGAGGAGTCCAAGGTGGACTCCCCTAGGGTGGCCGGCCAACCCACCTCAAGGAAAGGTGGGAGTCCCACCTTGGGTAGGACTCCCTCCTTGAGTAGGTGATACGTCTCCGACGTATCGATAATTTCTTATGTTCCATGCCACATTATTGATGTTATCTACATGTTTTATGCACACTTTATGTCATATTCGTGCATTTTCTGGAACTAACCTATTAACAAGATGCCGAAGTGCCGATTCTTTGTTTTCTGCTGTTTTTGGTTTCAGAAATCCTAGTAAGGAAATATTCTCGGAATTGGACGAAATCAACGCCCAGGGGCCTATTTTGCCACGAAGCTTCCAGAAGTCCGAAGACGAAACGAAGTGGGGCCACGGGGTGCCCAAACCCTAGGGCGGCGCGGCCCCCCCCTTGGCCGCGCCGGCCTGTGGTGTGGGGCCCCCGTGCCCCCTCCTGACTTGCCCTTCCGCCTACTTAAAGCCTCCGTGACGAAACCCCCAGTACCGAGAGCCACGATACGGAAAACCTTCCAGAGACGCCGCCAACGCCGATCCCATCTCGGGGATCCAGAGATCGCCTCCGGCACCCTCGCCGGAGAGGGGAATCATCTCCCGGAGGACTCTACGCCGCCATGGTCGCCTCCGGTGTGATGTGTGAGTAGTCTACCCCTGGACTATGGGTCCATAGCAGTAGCTAGATGGTTGTCTTCTCCCCATTGTGCTATCATTGTCGGATCTTGTGAGCTGCCTAACATGATCAAGATCATCTATCTGTAATTCTATATGTTGCGTTTGTTGGGATCCGATGAATAGAGAATACTTGTTATGTTGATTATCAAAGCTATGTCTATGTGTTGTTTATGATCTTGCATGCTCTCCGTTATTAGTAGATGCTCTGGCCAAGTTGATGCTAGTAACTCCAAGAGGGAGTATTTATGCTCGATAGTGGGTTCATGTCTCCGTGAATCTGGAGGGGTGACAAGAACCTCTAAGGTTATGGATGTGCTGTTGCCACTAGGGATAAAACATTGGTGCTATGTTCAAGGATGTAGTCACTAGTTACATTACGCGCAATACTTAATGCAATTGTCTGTTGTTAGCAACTTAATACTGGAGGAGGTTCGGATGATAACCTGAAGGTGGACTTTTTAGGCATAGATGCATGCTGGATAGCGGTCTATGTACTTTGTCGTAATGCCCAATTAAATCTCACTATACTCATCATGATATGTATGTGCATGGTCATGCCCTCTTTATTTGTCAATTGCCCAACTGTAATTTGTTCACCCAACATGCTGTTTGTCTTATGGGAGAGACACCTCTAGTGAACTGTGGACCCCGGTCCAATTCTCTTTACTGAAATACAATCTACTGCAATACTGTTTTACTGTTTTCTGCAAACAATCATCTTCCACACAATACGGTTAATCCTTTGTTACAGCAAGCCGGTGAGATTGACAACCTCACTGTTTCGTTGGGACAAAGTACTTTGGTTGTGTTGTGCAGGTTCCACGTTGGCGCCGGAATCCCTGGTGTTGCGCCGCACTACATCCCGCCGCCATCAACCTTCAACGTGCTTCTTGGCTCCTCCTGGTTCGATAAACCTTAGTTTCTTTCTGAGGGAAAACTTGCTGCTGTGCGCATCATACCTTCCTCTTGGGGTTCCCAACGAACGTGTGAGTTACACGCCATCAAGCTCTTTTTCTGGCGCCGTTGCCGGGGAGATCAAGACACGCTGCAAGGGGAGTCTCCACTTCTCAATCTCTTTACTTTGTTTTTGTCTTGCTTAGTTTTATTTACTACTTTGTTTGCTGCACTAAATCAAAATACAAAAAAATTAGTTGCTAGTTTTACTTTATTTGCTATCTTGTTTGCTATATCAAAAACACAAAAAAATTAGTTACTCGCATTTACTTTATTATCATGTCTAGTCCTGTAGTTGTTACTTTATCACCTGAGGAATCGATCTTCACCTTTAAACAAGGAAGTGAAGAGAATTTTAAAGAAGCATGGTCTAGAATTTTTGATGCTTATAGTAAAACTGAACCTAAAATGACCTTAAGTTTGCTTCTTAGTAATTTCTATTTCGGGCTTATTCTTCGCTATAGATATGCCTTAGATGCTGTAGTGGGAGGAGATTTCCTTCATTGTGATGGGGATCAAGCTTTTAATGCTATAAGGAAATTGATTACATCATTTAGCTCCGATAATAATTTTGATCCATCTCATGCTAGCATGCATAATAGATTAGACACTATTGAAACAAATATATCCTGTTTAAAAGAAGTGTATAATCGAATTCGCGAATATTATGATTATGTTCCATTAAGCTTTGAACCTTCAATGTGGGCACCTACTGTTAAAGTTACTATTGGTGGTGAAACTTTTCCTGCTCGTTGTGATATTATGTCCGAGTTTTGCCTCATGCCTGAAAAAATTTATAAATCTTTGACACTTTGGGGACTTACTGAAGGGGGAGAAGAAATAACTCTTACGGATAACTCTGTTGTAATTCCTATGGGTATAGCTGAAGGTGTTTTCACAACCTTTCTTGGAAGGACGGTATCCACTGATTATCTCGTTATTGAATGTGTAGGGACAGGACAAATCACGCTTGGAAGATCCCTGCTGAAACTCATGGGAGCAGTCATAGATGTTGGGAAAGGCACTCTAAATTTTACCTCTACACCCGGATGCGGTCATGTATTCCCTAGACCAAGGAGTAGGAATAAGAGTAAGAAAGGTAAGAGCAACACCCCTGGTAAGAATGCCGATGCACCATCCTTTGATAATACTTGATGCACACTTTCTGCGCCTAGCTGAAAGGCGTTAAAGAAAAGCGCTTATGGGAGACAACCCATGTTTTTACCTACAGTACTTTGTTTTTATTTTGTGTCTTGGAAGTTGTTTACTACTGTACCAACCTCTCCTTATCTTAGTTTTGTGTTTTGTTGTGCCAAGTAAAGCCGTTGATAGAAAAGTAAGTACTAGATTTGGATTACTGCGCAGTTCCAGATTTCTTTGCTGTCACGAATCTGGGTCCACCTCCCTGTAGGTAGCTCAGAAAATTAAGCTAATTTACGTGCATGATCCTCAGATATGTACGCAACTTTCATTAAATTTGAGCATTTTCATTTGAGCAAGTCTGGTGCCATTTTAAAATTCGTCAATACGAACTGTTCTGTTTTGACAGATTCTGCCTTTTATTTCGCATTGCCTCTTTTGCTATGTTGGATGAATTTCTTTGATCCACTAATGTCCAGTAGCATTATGCAATGTCCAGAAGTGTTAAGAATGATTGTGTCACCTCTGAATATGTTAATTTTTATTGTGGACTAACCCTCTAATAAGTTGTTTCGAGTTTGGTGTGGAGGAAGTTTTCAAGGATCAAGAGAGGAGTATGATGCAACATGATCAAGGAGAGTGAAAGCTCTAAGCTTGGAGATGCCCTGGTGGTTCACCCCTGCATATTCTAAGAAGACTCAAGCGTCTAAGCTTGGGGATGCCCAAGGCATCCCCTTCTTCATCGACAACATTATCAGGTTCCTCCCCTGAAACTATATTTTTATTCCATCACATCTTATGTGCTTTTCTTGGAGCGTCGGTTTGTTTTTGTTTTTGTTTTGTTTGAATAAAATGGATCCTAGCATTCACTTTATGGGAGAGAGACACGCTCCGCTGTAGCATATGGACAAGTATGTCCTTGGTTTCTACTCATAGTATTCATGGCGAAGTTTCTCCTTCGTTAAATTGTTATATGGTTGGAATTGGAAAATGATACATGTAGTAATTGCTATAAATGTCTTGGGTAATGTGATACTTGGCAATTGTTGTGTTCATGATTAAGCTCTTGCATCATATACTTTGCACCCATTAATGAAGAAATACATAGAGTATGCTAAAATTTGGTTTGCATATTTGGTTTCTCTAAGGTCTAGATAATTTCTAGTATTGAGTTTGAACAACAAGGAAGACGGTGTAGAGTCTTATAATGTTTTCAATATGTCTTTTATGTGAGTTTTGCTGCACCGGTTCATCCTTGTGTTTGTTTCAAATAAGCCTTGCTAGCCTAAACCTTGTATCGAGAGGGAATACTTCTCATGCATCCAAAATACTTGAGCCAACCACTATGCCATTTGTGTCCACCATACCTACCTACTACATGGTATTTTTCGCCATTCCAAAGTAAATTGCTTGAGTGCTACCTTTAAAATTCCATCATTCACCTTTGCAATATATAGCTCATGGGACAAATAGCTTAAAAACTATTGTGGTATTGAATATGTAATTATGCACTTTATCTCTTATTAAGTTGCTTGTTGTGCGATAACCATGTTCACTGGGGACGCCATCAACTATTCATTGTTGAATTTCATGTGAGTTGCTATGCATGTCCGTCTTGTCTGAAGTAAGAGAGATCTACCACCTTATGGTTAAGCATGCATATTGTTAGAGAAGAACATTGGGCCGCTAACTAAAGCCATGATCCATGGTGGAAGTTTCAGTTTTGGACATATATCCTCAATCTCAAATGAGAAAATTATTAATTGTTGTTACATGCTTATGCATAAAAGAGGAGTCCATTATCTGTTGTCTATGTTGTCCCGGTATGGATGTCTAAGTTGAAGAATAATCAATAGCGAGAAATCCAATGCGAGCTTTCTCCTTAGACCTTTGTACAGGCGGCATAGAGGTACCCCTTTGTGACACTTGGTAAAAACATGTGCATTGTGATGATCCGGTAGTCCAAGCTAATTAGGACAAGGTGCGGGCACTATTAGTACACTATGCATGAGGCTTGCAACTTGTAAGATATAATTTACATGATACATATGCTTTATTACTACCGTTGACAAAATTGTTTCATGTTTTCAAAATCAAAGCTCTAGCACAAATATAGCAATCGATGCTTTTCCTCTATGGAGGACAATTCTTCTACTTTCAATGTTGAGTCAGTTCACCTATTTCTCTCCACCTCAAGAAGCAAACACTTGTGTGAACTGTGCATTGATTCCTACATACTTGCTTATTGCACTTATTATATTACTCTATGTTGACAATATCCATGAGATATACATGTTATAAGTTGAAAGCAACCGCTGAAACTTAATCTTCTTTTGTGTTGCTTCAATGCCTTTACTTTGAATTATTGCTTTATGAGTTAACTCTTATGCAAGACTTATTGATGCTTGTCTTGAAGTGCTATTCATGAAAAGTCTTTGCTTTATGATTCACTTGTTTACTCATGTCATATACATTGTTTTGATCGCTGCATTCACTACATATGCTTTACAAATAGTATGATCAAGATTATGATGGCATGTCACTCCAGAAATTATACGTGTTATCGTTTTACCCGCTTCGGGACGAGCAGAACTAAGCTTGGGGATGCTGATACGTCTCCAACGTATCGATAATTTCTTATGTTCCATGCCACATTATTGATGTTATCTACATGTTATATGCACACTTTATGTCATATTCGTGCATTTTCTGGAACTAACCTATTAACAAGATGCCGAAGTGCCAGTTGCTATTTTCTGCTGTTTTTGGTTTCAGAAATCCTAGTAAGGAAATATTCTCGGAATTGGACGAAATCAACGCCCAGGGCCTATTTTTCCACGAAGCTTCGAAGTCCGAAGACGAAACGAAGTGGGGCCACGGGGTGCCCAAACCCTAGGGCGGCGCGGCCCCCTCGGCCGCGCCGGCCTATGGTGTGGGGCCCCGTGCCCCTCCCCGACTTGCCCTTCCGCCTACTTAAAGCCTCCGTGACGAAACCCCCGCACCGAGAGCCACGATACGGAAAACCTTCCAGAGACGCCGCCAACGCCGATCCCATCTCGGGGATCCAGAGATCGCCTCCGGCACCCTGCCGGAGAGGGGAATCATCTCCCGGAGGACTCTACGCCGCCATGGTCACCTCCGGTGTGATGTGTGAGTAGTCTACCCCTGGACTATGGGTCCATAGCAGTAGCTAGATGGTTGTCTTCTCCCCATTGTGTTATCATTGTCGGATCTTGTGAGCTGCCTAACATGATCAAGATCATCTATCTGTAATTCTATATGTTGCGTTTGTTGGGATCCGATGAATAGAGAATACTTGTTATGTTGATTATCAAAGCTATGTCTATGTGTTGTTTATGATCTTGCATGCTCTCCGTTATTAGTAGATGCTCTGGCCAAGTTGATGCTAGTAACTCCAAGAGGGAGTATTTATGCTCGATAGTGGGTTCATGTCTCCGTGAATCTGGAGGGGTGACAAGAACCTCTAAGGTTATGGATGTGCTGTTGCCACTAGGGATAAAACATTGGTGCTATGTTCAAGGATGTAGTCACTAGTTACATTACGCGCAATACTTAATGCAATTGTCTGTTGTTAGCAACTTAATACTGGAGGGGGTTCGGATGATAACCTGAAGATGGACTTTTTAGGCATAGATGCATGCTGGATAGCGGTCTATGTACTTTGTCGTAATGCCCAATTAAATCTCACTATACTCATCATGATATGTATGTGCATGGTCATGCCCTCTTTATTTGTCAATTGCCCAACTGTAATTTGTTCACCCAACATGCTGTTTGTCTTATGGGAGAGACACCTCTAGTGAACTGTGGACCCCGGTCCAATTCTCTTTACTGAAATACAATCTACTGCAATACTTGTTCTTCTGTTTTCTGCAAACAATCATCTTCCACACAATACGGTTAATCCTTTGTTACAGCAAGCCGGTGAGATTGACAACCTCACTGTTTCGTTGGGACAAAGTACTTTGGTTGTGTTGTGCAGGTTCCACGTTGGCGCCGGAATCCCTGGTGTTGCGCCGCACTACATCCCGCCGCCATCAACCTTCAACGTGCTTCTTGGCTCCTCCTGGTTCGATAAACCTTGGTTTCTTTCTGAGGGAAAACTTGCTGCTGTGCGCATCATACCTTCCTCTTGGGGTTCCCAACGACTTTGCAACTTAATACTGGAGGGGGTTCGGATGATGACCTGAAGGTGGACTTTTTAGGCATAGATGCATGCTGGATGGCGGTCTATGTACTTTGTCGTAATGCCCAATTAAATCTCACTATACTCATCATGATATGTATGTGCATGGTCATGCCCTCTTTATTTGTCAATTGCCCAACTGTAATTTGTTCACCCAACATGCTGTTTATCTTATGGGAGAGACACCTCTAGTGAACTGTGGACCCCGGTCCAATTCTCTTTACTGAAATACAATCTACTGCAATACTTGTTCTACTGTTTTCTGCAAACAATCATCTTCCACACAATACGGTTAATCCTTTGTTACAGCAAGCCGGTGAGATTGACAACCTCACTGTTTCGTTGGGGCAAAGTACTTTGGTTGTGTTGTGCAGGTTCCACGTTGGCGCCGGAATCCCTGGTGTTGCGCCGCACTACATCCCGCCGCCATCAACCTTCAACGTGCTTCTTGGCTCCTCCTGGTTCGATAAACCTTGGTTTCTTTCTGAGGGAAAACTTGCTGCTGTGCGCATCATACCTTCCTCTTGGGGTTCCCAACGAACGTGTGAGTTACACGCCATCAAGCTCTTTTTCTGGCGCCGTTGCCGGGGAGATCAAGACACGCTGCAAGGGGAGTCTCCACTTCTCAATCTCTTTACTTTGTTTTTGTCTTGCTTAGTTTTATTTACTACTTTGTTTGCTGCACTAAATCAAAATACAAAAAAATTAGTTGCTAGTTTTACTTTATTTGCTATCTTGTTTGCTATATCAAAAACACAAAAAAATTAGTTACTTGCATTTACTTTATCTAGTTTGCTTTATTTACTGTTGCTAAAATGGCCAACCCTGAAAATACTAAGTTGTGTGACTTCACAACCACAAATAATAATGATTTCTTATGCACACCTATTGCTCCACCTGCTACTACAGCAGAATTCTTTGAAATTAAACCCGCTTTACTGAATCTTGTTATGCGAGAGCAATTTTCTGGTGTTAGTTCTAATGATGCTGCTGCCCATCTTAATAATTTTGTTGAACTATGTGAAATGCAAAAATATAAAGATGTAGATGGTGACATTCTAAAATTAAAATTGTTCCATTTCTCATTAAGAGGAAGAGCTAAAGATTGGTTGCTATCTCTGCCTAAGAATAGTATTGATTCATGGACTAAATGCAAGGATGCTTTTATTGGTAGATATTATCCCCCTGCTAAAATTATATCTTTGAGGAGTAGCATAATGAATTTTAAACAATTAGATACTGAACATGTTGCTCAAGCTTGGGAAAGAATGAAATCTTTGGTTAAAAATTGCCCAACCCATGGACTGACTACTTGGATGATCATCCAAACCTTCTATGCAGGACTAAATTTTTCTTCACGGAATTTATTGGATTCAGCTGCTGGAGGTACCTTTATGTCCATCACTCTTGGTGAAGCAACAAAGCTTCTTGATAATATGATGATCAACTACTCTGATTGGCACACGGAAAGAGCTCCACAAGGTAAGAAGGTAAATTCTGTCGAAGAAACCTCTTCCTTGAGTGATAAGATTGATGCTATTATGTCTATGCTTGTGAATGATAGGACTAATATTGATCCTAATAATGTTCCATTAGCTTCATTGGTTGCACAAGAAGAACATGTTGATGTAAACTTCATTAAAAATAATAATTTCAACAACAATGCTTACCGGAACAATTCTAGTAACAACTATAGGCCATATCCTTATAATAATGGCAACGGCTATGGTAATTCTTATCGGAATTCTTACAACAATAATAGGAGTTCACCCCCTGGACTTGAAGCCATGCTTAAAGAATTTATTAGTACACAAACTGCTTTTAACAAATCTGTTGTAGAAAAGCTTGGGAAAATTGATATACTTGCTTCTAAAGTCGATAGTCTTGCTGCTGATGTTGATCTTTTGAAATCAAAAGTTTTGCCTAATGAAAATCATCATAATAAAATTGTTACTACAGCAAATGCCATCCAAGTTAGAATTAATGAGAATATAAGATTAATGGCTGAACTGCGTGCTAGGTGGGATAGAGAAGAAAATGAAAAACTAGCTAAAGAAAAGAATGTAGCTAAAGTTTGGACTATTACCACCACTAGTAATGCTAATGCTACACATGTTGCTGCACCTCCTACTAATAATAATAAAAGAATTGGTGTTAGCAATGTTTCCACTTCTAATGCAAAGCGCAAGAAACTGCTAAAACTGCTGAAACTGCCTGTGATAAAGCTGCTGAAATTTTTTCCAACATTGGGGATGATGATCCCATTGCTTTAGATTATAATGGTTTGAATTTTGATGATTGCCACATCTCTGAAGTTATAAAGTTCTTACAAAAACTTGCTAAAAGTCCTAATGCTAGTGCTATAAATTTGGCTTTCACACATCATATTACAAATGCTCTCATAAAAGCTAGAGAAGAGAAACTAGAGCGCGAAGCCTCTATTCCTAAAAAGCTAGAGGATGGTTGGGAGCCCATCATTAAGACGAAGGTTAAAGATTTTGATTGTAATGCTTTATGTGATCTTGGTGCAAGTATTTCTGTTATGCCTAAGAAAATTTATAATATGCTTGACTTGCCACCGCTGAAAAATTGTTATTTGGATGTTAATCTTGCTGATCATTCTACAAAGAAACCTTTGGGTAAAGTTGATAATGTTCGCATTACCGTTAACAATAACCTTGTTCCCGTTGATTTTGTTGTCTTGGATATTGAATGCAATGCATCTTGTCCCATTATATTGGGAAGACCTTTTCTTCGAACTGTTGGTGCTACTATTGATATGAAGGAAGGTAATATAAAATATCAATTTCCTCTCAAGAAAGGTATGGAACACTTCCCTAGAAAGAGAATGAAGGTACCTTTTGATTCTATTATGAGAACAAATTATGATGTTGACACTTCATCTCTTGATAATACTTGATGCACACTTTCTGCGCCTAGCTGAAAGGCGTTAAAGAAAAGCGCTTATGGGAGACAACCCATGTTTTTACCTACAGTACTTTGTTTTTATTTTGTGTCTTGGAAGTTGTTTACTACTGTACCAACCTCTCCTTATCTTAGTTTAGTGTTTTATTGTGCCAAGTAAAGCCGTTGATAGAAAAGTAAGTACTAGATTTGGATTACTGCGCAGAAACAGATTTCTTTGCTGTCACGAATCTGGGCTGTTTTCCCCTGTAGGTAACTCAGAAAATTATGCCAATTTACGTGAGTGATCCTCAGATATGTACGCAACTTTCATTCAATTTGAGCATTTTCATTTGAGCAAGTCTGGTGCCATTTTAAAATTCGTCAATACGAACTGTTCTGTTTTGACAGATTCTGCCTTTTATTTCGCATTGCCTCTTTTGCTATGATGGATGAATTTCTTTGATCCATTAATGTCCAGTAGCATTATGCAATGTCCAGAAGTGTTAAGAATGATTGTGTCACCTCTGAATATGTTAATTTTTATTGTGCACTAACCCTCTAATGAGTTGTTTCGAGTTTGGTGTGGAGGAAGTTTTCAAGGATCAAGAGAGGAGTATGATGCAACATGATCAAGGAGAGTGAAAGCTCTAAGCTTGGGGATGCCCCGGTGGTTCACCCCTGCATATTCTAAGAAGACTCAAGCGTCTAAGCTTGGGGATGCCCAAGGCATCCCCTTATTCATATACAACATTATCAGGTTCCTCCCCTGAAACTATATTTTTATTCCATCACATCTTATGTGCTTTGCTTGGAGCGTCGGTTTGTTTTTCTTTTTTGTTTTGTTTGAATAAAATGGATCCTAGCATTCACTTTATGGGAGAGAGACACGCTCCGCTGTAGCATATGGACAAGTATGTCCTTGGTTTCTACTCATAGTATTCATGGCGAAGTTTCTTCTTCGTTAAATTGTTATATAGTTGGAATTGGAAAATGATACATGTAGTAATTGCTATTAATGTCTTGGGTAATGTGATACTTGGCAATTGTTGTGCTCATGATTAAGCTCTTGCATCATATGCTTTGCACCCATTAATGAAGAAATACATAGAGCATGCTAAAATTTGGTTTGCATATTTGGTTTCTCTAAGGTCTAGATAATTTCTAGTATTGAGTTTGAACAACAAGGAAGACGGTGTAGAGTCTTATAATGTTTTCAATATGTCTTTTATGTGAGTTTTGCTGCACCGGTTCATCCTTGTGTTTGTTTCAAATAAGCCTTGCTAGCCTAAATCTTGTATCGAGAGGGAATACTTCTCATGCATCCAAAATACTTGAGCCAACCACTATGCCATTTGTGTCCACTATACCTACCTACTACATGGTATTTTCCGCCATTCCAAAGTAAATTGCTTGAGTGCTACCTTTAAAATTCCATCATTCACCTTTGCAATATATAGCTCATGGGATAAATAGCTTAAAAACTATTGTGGTATTGAATATGTAATTATGCACTTTATCTCTTATTAAGTTGCTTGTTGTGCGATAACCATGTTCACTGGGGACGCCATCAACTACTCTTTGTTGAATTTCATGTGAGTTGCTATGCATGTCCGTCTTGTCTGAAGTAAGAGAGATCTACCACCCTATGGTTAAGCATGCATATTGTTAGAGAAGAGCATTGGGCCGCTAACTAAAGCCATGATCCATGGTGGAAGTTTCAGTTTTGGACATATATCCTCAATCTCAAATGAGAAAATTATTAATTGTTGTTACATGCTTATGCATAAAAGAGGAGTCCATTATCTGTTGTCTATGTTGTCCCGGTATGGATGTCTAAGTTGAAGAATAATCAATAGCGAGAAATCCAATGCGAGCTTTCTCCTTAGACCTTTGTACAGGCGGCATAGAGGTACCCCTTTGTGACACTTGGTTAAAACATGTGCATTGTGATGATCCGGTAGTCCAAGCTAATTAGGACAAGGTGCGGGCACTATTAGTACACTATGCATGAGGCTTGCAACTTATAAGATATAATTTACATGATACATATGCTTTATTACTACCGTTGACAAAATTGTTTCATGTTTTCAAAATCAAAGCTCTAGCACAAATATAGCAATCGATGCTTTTCCTCTATGGAGGACCATTCTTTTACTTTCAATGTTGAGTCAGTTCACCCATTTCTCTCCACCTCAAGAAGCAAACACTTGTGTGAACTGTGCATTGATTCCTACATACTTGCTTATTGCACTTATTATATTACTCTATGTTGACAATATCCATGAGATATACATGTTACAAGTTGAAAGCAACCGCTGAAACTTAATCTTCTTTTGTGTTGCTTCAATGCCTTTACTTTGAATTATTGCTTTATGAGTTAACTCTTATGCAAGACTTATTGATGCTTGTCTTGAAGTGCTATTCATGAAAAGTCTTTGCTATATGATTCACTTGTTTACTCATGTCATATACATTGTTTTGATCGCTGCATTCACTACATATGCTTTACAAATAGTATGATCAAGATTATGATGGCATGTCACTCCGAAATTATCTCGTGTTATCGTTTTACCCGCTCGGGACGAGCAGAACTAAGCTTGGGGATGCTGATACGTCTCCGACGTATCGATAATTTCCTATGTTCCATGCCACATTATTGATGTTATCTACATGTTTTATGCACACTTTATGTCATATTCGTGCATTTTCTCGGAACTAACCTATTAACAAGATGCCGAAGTGCCGATTCTTGTTTTTCGCTGTTTTTGGTTTCAGAAATCCTAGTAAGGAAATATTCTCGGAATTGGACGAAATCAACGCCCGGGGGCCTATTTTGCCACGAAGCTTCCAAGTCCGAAGACGAAACGAAGTGGGGCCACGGGGTGCCCAAACCCTAGGGCGGCGCGGCCCCCTTGGCCGCGCCGGCCCGTGGTGTGGGGCCCCCGTGCCCCCTCCGACTTGCCCTTCCGCCTACTTAAAGCCTCCGTGACGAAACCCCCGCATCGAGAGCCACGATACGGAAAACCTTCCAGAGATGCCGCCAACGCCGATCCCATCTCGGGGGATCCAGGAGATCGCCTCCGGCACCCTGCCGGAGAGGGGAATCATCTCCCGGAGGACTCTACGCCGCCATGGTCGCCTCCGGTGTGATGTGTGAGTAGTCTACCCCTGGACTATGGGTCCATAGCAGTAGCTAGATGGTTGTCTTCTCCCCATTGTGCTATCATTGTCGGATCTTGTGAGCTGCCTAACATGATCAAGATCATCTATCTGTAATTCTATATGTTGCGTTTGTTGGGATCCGATGAATAGAGAATACTTGTTATGTTGATTATCAAAGTTATATCTATGTGTTGTTTATGATCTTGCATGCTCTCCGTTACTAGTAGATGCTCTGGCCAAGTAGATGCTTGTAACTCCAAGAGGGAGTATTTATGCTCGATAGTGGGTTCATGCCTGCATTGACACCTGGGACAGTGACAGAAAGTTCTAAGGTTGTGTTGTGCTCTTGCCACTAGGGATAAAACATTGATGCTATGTCTAAGGATGTAGTTGTTGATTACATTACGCACCATACTTAATGCAATTGTCTGTTGCTTTGCAACTTAATACTGGAGGGGGTTCGGATGATAACCTGAAGGTGGACTTTTTAGGCATAGATGCATGCTAGATGGCGGTCTATGTACTTTGTCGTAATGCCCAATTAAATCTCACTATACTCATCATGATATGTATGTGCATGGTCATGCCCTCTTTATTTGTCAATTGCCCAACTGTAATTTGTTCACCCAACATGCTGTTTATCTTATGGGAGAGACACCTCTAGTGAACTGTGGACCCCGGTCCAATTCTCTTTACTGAAATACAATCTACTGCAATACTTGTTCTACTGTTTTCTGCAAACAATCATCTTCCACACAATACGGTTAATCCTTTGTTACAGCAAGCCGGTGAGATTGACAACCTCACTGTTTCGTTGGGGCAAAGTACTTTGGTGTTGTGCAGGTTCCACGTTGGCGCCGGAATCCCTGGTGTTGCGCCGCACTACATCACGCCGCCATCAACCTTCAACGTGCTTCTTGGCTCCTCCTGGTTCGATAAACCTTGGTTTCTTTCTGAGGGAAAACTTGCTGCTGTGCGCATCATACCTTCCTCTTGGGGTTCCCAACGAACGTGTGAGTTACACGCCATCAGTAGGTTTCCCACATATGGGAGGTTTTAGTGTTGGGGTCTTATTCGAAGACTTGGACTAGAACTCTTGGTGCTTCCACCTATATAATGAGGAGGAGAGGGAGGGGGCAGCCACTCTTTGGCTCAGCCTTGGCCGCACCCCTTAGAGGGCCGGCGCCCAACCCCCCTCTCTCCCCAAACCCTAGCGGTCTCTCTCCTCCACCACATCCCGCACGCTTAAGCGAAGCTCCGCCGGATTTCTCCACCACCACCGACACCACGCCGTCGTGCTGTCGGATTCAAGAGGAGCTACTACTTCCGCTGCCCGCTGGAACGGGGAGGTGGACGTCGTCTTCATCAATAACCGAACGTGTGACCGAGTACGGAGGTGCTGCCCGTTCGTGGCGCCGGAAGCGATCGTGATCAAGATCTTCTACGTGCTTTTGCAAGCGGCAAGTGAACGTCTACCGCAGCAACAAGAGCCTCATCTTGTAGGCTTTGGAATCTCTTCAAGGGTGAGACTCGATACCCCCTCGTTGCTACCGTCTTCTAGATTGCATCTTGGCTTGGATTGCGTGTTCGCGGTAGGAAATTTTTTGTTTTCTATGCAACGTTATCCTACAGCTTCAATGGTGAACATCAACATGTTGATCATATCATCCATATGACTCGTGTTCAACCTTTCGGTTTCCTATGTTCCGAGGCTATGTCTGTACATGCTAGGCTCGTCAAGCAAACCCAAGTATTCCGCGTGTGCAAACATGGCTTACACCCGTTGTATGTGAACGTAGAATCTATCACATCCGATCATCACGAGATGCTTCAAAACGACGAACTGTAGCAACGGTGCATACGAGGGGAGAACACTTTATTATCTTGATATTAATGTGAGGATCATCCTATAATGCTACCGTCGTGATCTAAGCAAGATAAGATGCATAAAGGATTAACATCACATGCAATTCATATGTGATATGATATGGCCCTATAGTCTTTGCGCCTTCGATCTTCATCTCCAAAACACGGACATGATCTCCATCATCAACGGGCATGATCTCCATCATCGTCGGCGTAGCGTCAAGGTTCATGGCGCCGTCTTCATGGTTGTTCTCCTCATGTAGCAACTATTACAACTACTTTGAAATAATACTATAACATGAAATATAAAGACAACCATAAGGCTCCTGCCGGTTGCCACAATACAATAATGATCATCTCATACATATTCATCATCACATCATGGCCATATCACATCACCAAACCCTGCAAAAACAAGTTAGACGTCTCTAATTTGGTTTGCATATTTTACGTGGTTTAGGGTTTTCGAGTAAGATCCAATCTACCTACGAACATGAACCACAACGGTGATACTAGTGTTGTCAATAGAAAGAGTAAATTGGATCTTCACTATAGTCGGAGAGACAGACACCCGCAAATCAACTTATGCAATACAAGTTGCATGTCGAGCGTGGAGCAAATCTCATGAACGCGGTCATGTAAAGTTAGCCCGGGCCGCTTCATCCCACTATGCCACAAAGATGCAAAGTACACGAACTAAAAACAACAAAGCATCAATGCCCACAAAACAATTGTGTTCTACTCGTGCAACCAATCTATGCATAGACACTGCTCTGATACCGTTGATGGGATTTGTAGCATAGAAAACAAAAAAATTCCTACCGCAAGAACGAAACACAAGCCAAGATCTAATCTAGAAGACGGTAGCAACGAGGGGATCATGAGACTAACCCTTGAAGATTTCCAAAGCCTACGAGATAAGATCTCGTTGTTGCAGAAGATGATCACTTGCCGCTTTCAAAAGCGCGTAGAAGATCTTGATGGTGCCACAATCGGGCAGCACCTCCGTACTCGGTCACACGTACGGTGTTAATGAACACGACGTCCTCCTCCCCGTTCCAGCGGGCAGCGGAAGTAGTAGATCCTCCTCGGAATCCCGGCAGCACGACGGCGTGGTGGCGGTGGTGGTGGAGAACTCCGGCAGAGCTTCACCTATGCGTTGCGGGAGTATTATGTGGAGGAGGAGAGGCTAGGGTTTGGGGAGAGGCTAGGGTTTGGGTGTCGGCCACTTGGGGGCTGCGGCCAAGAGGGCTTGGTGTGGCCGGCCCCTCCCCTTTGCTCCTCATTATATAGGTGGAAGCCCCCAAGAGTTGTAGTCCAAGTCTTCGAATAAGACCCCAACACCAAAACTTGCCATAGGTGGGAAACCTACTCAAGAGGGGAGTCCTACTCTAGGTGGGACTCCCACCTTTCCTTGAGGGGGGGTGGCCGGCCACCTTTAGGTGGAGTCCACCTGGGACTCCTCCCCTTAGGGTTGGCCGGCCATGCTAGTGGAGTCCCTCCGGGACTCCGCCTTCCATAGTGATTTCTTCCGGACTTTTCTAGAACCTTCCATAAATGCACCGGATCATTTTCAAACTTGTAAAATGACTTCCTATATATGAATCTTATTCTCCGGACCATTCGGGAACTCCTCGTGATGTCCTAGATCCCATCCGAGAATCCGAACAAAACTTCGAACTCCATTCCATATTCCATATCTACTTTAAAAGACATCAAACCTTAAGTGTGTCACCCTACGGTTCGCGAACTATGCAGACATGGTTGAGACTTCTCTCCGACCAATAACCAATAGCGGGATCTGGAGATCCATAATGGCTCCCACATATTCAACGATGACTTAGTGATCGAATGAACCATTTATATACGATACCGATTCCCTTTGTCATGCGATATTTTACTTGTCCGAGGTTTGATCATCGGTATCTCTATACCTCGTTCAACCTCGTCTCCTGACAAGTACTCTTTAGTCGTACCGTGGTATGTGGTCTCTTATGAACCATTCATATCCTTGCAAGCTAATTAGATGACATTCCACCGAGAGGGCCCAGAGTATATCTATCCGTCATCGGGATGGACAAATCCCACTGTTGATCCATATGCCTCAACTCATACTTTTCGAATACTTAATCCCATGTTTATAACCACCAATTTACGTAGTGGCGTTTGATTTAAATGAGGTAACTATGTATTGAAAGCTTATAGCAAATAGAACTTAATGACGTGATCATATGCTACGCTGAATTGGGTGTGTCCATTACATCATTCATATAATGACATAACCTTGTTATAACATCCAATGTTCATGATCATGAAACTATGATCATCTATTAATCAACAAGCTAGTTATACAAGAGGCTTACTAGGGACTCCTTGTTGTTCACATAACACACATGTATCAATGTTTCGGTTAATACAATTATAGCATGGTATGTAAACATTATCATAAACTCAAAGATATTTTATAATAACCATTTTATTATTGCCTCTTGGGAATATCTCCAACAACATCGTCATTAGTGCTACATATATGATTAGTTTCCATTGTTATATACCATCATATATCATTATTTATGCATTTTTAGTTGATTTTTGGTACTTTCTAACAAAGTCCTCTTGGTTGGCATTAAATCCTGGGAGGCAGAAAACCTCCTCTTTTGTATTTTATTTGTTCCAGGCCTTTCTGGATCGCTAAAAATCGATAAAAACATACATGATCAATTTTTCTCCCGGAGAAGGACCGTGAGCAAAAGAAGCACGCGAGGGGAGCCACGAGGGCCAAACGGCACCTGGTAGCGCGCCACCCAGGTTCGTTTGCGCCTTGGGCATCGCCTCAGGTCCCCCTTTATACCAGAACCTCCGTTTCTCCCAAAACCCTAAGTCATATTTTTCCCGAGATTTATTGAGGCAGCGGCGGAGGCGAAATTCCTCTCCTACTCCCGGAAAGGGATGATCCTACTGCACCGGTGCCTCCAGTGAAGGGAAAATCGATGCCATCGACATCCCCACTCCTCCTTGACTTGGGAGGAGGCATCTCCATCAACATCTTCATCGGCACCATCATCACCACCATCTCCTATGAGATCGACGTTATCCCCCTCATAGTTTGTGTTGAATTGAACGCCAGATATTGTTTTTAGTGCTATTGCATGTTTGTGACCGGTACTTTGTCATTATTTGGTGGAGAGATTATATATTTAGATTGTGTTGTAATCATTATGCCTCTAGTCCATATCATGTTTGACACTTGTGAGTAGTTCCCCACGTTCCGGAGGGCACATGATGACCCGGCTATGATTCTGTATGATGTGCAATGGGTATTTGATCAAGTTTTCTATCTTTTATGTTGTTCTGTGATGGTTTTATGCAAACGTCGACTGCATATTACTTCACCTATATGGGCTCATAAGGCTGCACTTTAATGTAATGCATTAGTGTTGGAAGGGACAGGCTGACAGAAACCATTTTGCAATACTATGGGTTGCATTAGAGGGGTTTATGTTGGAGACCAATGATTTTATTGCTATGGTGAGATATTTATGTCTTAATGATTCTTATACTTGCACATGAAAATAGCTCTAGGACCCATCATACGGGATGTGTTTGCACATATCCATGGCTGCACCTAATTTAGGCCCCGCCACTAATTGAATAAAGCTTCAGAAAATATTTACCATATTGTGTAGAACTTAGATGCTAGTAAATCCATGCCGCCATCGGGAAATTTAGTCTCATATAAGCACACACAATTGAGTTTGTCCTCTTGCTGCATACATTATTGGGATTTTCTCTCATCGAGAGCATTTACTTACTTGCTATTTACTTTCTGTACTTTATTTTCATCGCAAACTATACACCCAAAATACCCAAACTGCTACTTTATTATTAATGTTTTCTTGTCAATTCTGGTAACCAGTACCTTCAGCTCCTTGTGGGTTCGACAACCTTTTTATAGAAAAGTACTACAATTGATCTCCTGCACTTGGGAGCCCTCAAGACACTTTTATGGCGCCGTTGTCGGGGAGCGTAGCGCTATTGGTAAGTGAATGGTAAGAAAGCTTTTACCGTTTATATTATTTGCTATCTATCTCATAATGGGTATGTCTAGCCGTGAAGAGATTGACTTGATTTTATATAATTATGCTTGTGCTCAATTTGTTAAAGAAAATGAAGAGAAACCACCTGAATCTAAGGTGGTGTTTCAAATTCCTATTGCTATTGCCAAGCGAGCTATAAAACTAACCTTCAGAGGAGACAAAAGTCAAACTGCTATGGGACATCTACATGCCATTGAAGATATATGCTCTTTATTTAAATTGGTTGATGTTCCTCATGATAATGTGAAGAGAAAGTTATTATATCTATCTCTTTCTGGTAATGCTCGCATATGGTTTAGATCTTTCAAAGTTAAATGACGTCATGACTAGAAATTATTGAGGAAGGCCTTATATACCAAGTTCTATATTCCTAAAGAAGCTTATCATGATCGCTGTCATATTTATAATTTTTGGCCCCATGTTACAGAAAGTATTGCTCAAGTTTGGGGGGGGGGGGGGGGGCTTAATGAACTCATCCGTAAGAATTCTTGTCATGGTATTCCTGACAGTCTTATATTGATAAACTTCTATGTGAGGATGCCCTAGCATCATAGGGATTTTATGGACAATTCATCTGAATGGAGTTTTACTAATAAACTCAAAAAGAAGCAAGGAATTTATTGGATACTATTGCTAATAATTCATCTGCATGGGATCTTGATAAAGGTAACAAACCTCGTTTCAAATTTGAATAAGCATGTGTAGAGAATTTCTCTACTGCTATATTGTTTGAAGAATTAAAGAATAAGTTTGGTCTTGTTCCTCATATTTTAGTAGAAGTTTCTAAATCTTTTGCTAACCATTTGAATGTTCCTAAGAAAGGATTTAAATTTTTTACTGAACCTCTTAAGGATTCAACATATATTGCTAAAGTTGAGAAACAGGTTCAGCAAGCTTCCTCAGTTATTATAGAAGAATATATGGAATCTCCTCCATATCCAAGCAGGGTGAAGGAAAATTTACTCACCACTGTTGCAAATAAGAGTGCTAGAAGATGTCATGAACCTTATGAACAAATCTATAATACCTAAATAGGAGCAACCCACTAGGTGAATTCTCTCAACATGCAAGCATGCCACCTAAGCAGCCTGCCACATCAGCAAATAACAAGCCATTTCATTGAATTATTTTAGTGATAATCACCAAATCTTTTCATTCAGCTATTTATCAGGTATAATAAACGTCACATCTTTTCATCTTCCCACTATGCCTTTCCCGTTTAATTAAATGATTCTTTGCTCTCTTCACCTTCCCCACTATTTGTAAAAGAAACCGATGCATTTTACCTCCCATCTGTGTATATATCTATCCATATTCGTCCTTTTTCTCCGCCTCCTCACAAACATTCACTGCCTCCCGGCCATGACAAGGCTGCCTCTCTCAGCTCCGTTATTGCTCAAAAGACACATGTATTGATGTGCTATGCCTCCGCAGGTGGCAAGTAAGTTTGGGCTCCAAACTTCCAGGAACGGTAAGGTTTTTAGAACACTAAGAGCGGTAAGAGTAGCTATATATTTTTTGGTCTAGTTTTAGAGCGGTAAAGCCTGATATCCGTGTTGTTCCTGCTAGGATTGATGGCTGCAAATGGATGGTGGTCAACTGAGATGGTTCTCACATGAATTGAGTAGACTTTTGGCGATTTCCATCATTTGATTTTTTATCCTGGTATTAATAAATCTATCAAGGAGTACCATATTCAATGGCTGACCACTATGTTGTAGACCTGCAGCTATTGAACCCAATTTTCTTATTGCACTGATAATGTAAATGGGGGTCATTCATTCATGTACATACATATTCAATTTCGGTGAGATATAGTATCGTGATTCATGTGCATACATGCATGTTTATACTCAACTTATGTATCGTACTATTGAAGCTTTTTTAAAATCAATTTCCATTTCAACATGTCATGATCAGATTATAAAACATACTTGACTAATATATAATTAGTTTAAGATAGAAAATGCACCATCCAGAGAGTCATGTATGTGTTATCTTTGTATGCAGTACTCATTTTATTTTGAGGAAGGCATTGTATACTATGGGAGCCAAAGTATAAATTTTTTTGGTTGGTTTTTTATTGTATTATTTGTTCCATTTCTTATGCTACAAATTTGTTAATTGGCTACCATGATATGTGCTGTCATTTTTTAATCTCTGTTGTCTCCTACCTCAGTCCTCAAATATTTTTTCATCTATATATGTAATGTTTACGACCTTAACTTACTAAATTTCCAAAGGCAGCAACTTAAGGTTTTTACTACATGTTCCCGGAGCAACGCGCGGGATATTGTCTAGTTACTATGAAGCCTCAAATTTCGTCCATCAAAAAATTAAATGAGGAGACTCCTTGTGATGTCTATTTATGCGAAGATTCCACTAAGGTAATTCAAGGTAATACTGCTAGAGTTGGTAAACCTAGTATATCTTGTGCTATTGGAACTTCATGTTATCATGATCTTTGTGATATTGGAGGAAGTATAAGTGTGACACCATATTCTCTATATCTCGAAATCAAGCCCAATATTGAGCCCATACACGTGGAGGAAACATGTATAACTATTCAACTTGTTAATAAAGATGTTATATGTCCTCTTAGTATATATGGTAAGAGATGTTGAAGTATTAGTAGGAAAGATTAAGTATCCCACTGATTTTATTGTGCTTGGTTGCTCCCAAGATGCATTTTGTCCTATTATATTTGATAGACCTTTCTTACATATTGTCGGTGCTAAAATTAATTTGCCAAAAGAGAGAGTGTTTATTAAATATGCTGGAGAAAGGTTAGAATTTAATTTTTCCAAGTTACTGATAAGCATTTAGAAAAATAAAAGTTTCAAACAAATATTGTGAAAACTCTTGCTTTTGTGGTAGTTGCTTCATCAGACGCGGTGGAACGATATGTACTTAATCAAGAGAAACCATATAGTAATGAAGAAAGAGAAGACTTAGAACAAATTTTATCTCAACAACCACCACATTTACAATTGCATATTCCACTTGATAATCTTGGAGTGTTACCACCACCCAAAGAAGATCCAAGTTTTGAACTAGAACCATTGCCTGATGATATTAAATATGCATACCTTGATGAGAAAAATATATATCATGTTATTATTAGTGCTAATATTTCAACAGAAGAAGAAACAAAATTACTTGAAGTATTGCGTGCTCATAGGCCGGCTATTGGTTACTCTCTTGATGATCTTAAAGGTACAAGTCCAGCTTTATGCATGCATAAGATTAATTTGGAAGAAGATGCAAAGCCCATTGTTGATTATCAACGCCGTCTTCATCCAAAAAATAAAGGAAGTGGTAAGAAGAGAGCTAATTAAACTCATTGAGGCTGGTATTATTTATCCTATAGCTGATAGTAAATGGGTAAGTCTTGTTCATTGTGTACATAAGAACGGTGGAATCACCGTGGTTCCGAATGATGAAAATGAACTTGTTGCTCAACCTACTATTATTGGTTATAGAATGCGCATTGATTTTAGAAAATTAAATAAAGCTACTCATAAATATCATTATCCTTTGCCCTTTATTGATCAAATTTTAGAAAGAATATCTAAGCATTCACAATTTTGCTAGCTGGATGGCTATTCTGTTTTTTTTTCTCAAATTCATGTGCATGAAAATGATCAAGAAAAGACTACTTTTACTTGTCCCTTTGGTACTTTTTCTTATAGAAGAATGCCATTTGGTTTATGTAATTCTTCTGCTACTTTTCGAAGATGCAAGAATGCTATATTTTCTGATTACATTGAAAAGATTATGTATGATTTTTCTGTTTATGGTACCTACTTCGATAATTGCCTATTCAATCTTAACAAAGTTCTGCAGTGGTGTGAGGACCAATACCTAGTCCTTAATTAGGAGAAGTGCCATTTTATGGTGATGGAAGGTGTAGTCCTTGGTCATCGAGTATCAGGAAGAGGCATTGAAGTGGTCCGCACAAAGATAGAAGCCATAGATCAAGCTACCATATCCGCGGGATATTAAAGGTATACGAAGTTTCCTTGGGAATGTTGGGTTTTATAGAAGATTCATTAATGACTTTTTGATAACATTGAAGCCTCTTACTAATCTTTTGCAAAATGATGTTCCATTTTCTTTTAATGATGATTGTGTGGAGTCTTTCAATGTTTTAAAGAATGCTTTAATTAGTGCTACTATAATTTAGCCACCTGATTGGAATGTACCTTTTGAGATTATGTGTGATGCAAGTGACTATGCAGTAGGTGTTGTGTTGGGACAAAGAATTGATAAGAAAATTAATGTTATATATTATGCTAGTAAGACTCTTGATGGGGCCCAAAGAAATTATGCTAGTACCTAAAAAGAATTTATGTGATCTTTGCTTGTGATAAGTTTAGACCTTACATAGTAGATTCTAAAGTTATTGTACACTCTGATCATTCTGCTATTAAATACCTTATGAATAAGAAAGATGCTAAGCCTAGAATTATTATATGGGTTTTATTATTGGAAGAACTTGATTTACATATTGTTGATAGAAAGGGTGAGGATAATCCTGTAGCTGATCATTTGTCTAGAATGGAAAACATTCAGAATGATACAACCCCTATTAATGATAGTTTTGCTAATGAACAACTTGCAAATATTAATGTGTCTAGTGCAAGAATAGCTTCCCCCATGGTTCGCTGATGATAACCCCCAAGTGCAGGGGATCACCGCAGTACAATTCGATAAGTATTTGAGTGTCAAACCCATAAGGAGTTGAAGGTAAACTATCTATCCTCTAAATCCCTATAACCCACTTTATATGGCCTTTTATGCAAAGCTAGGAGATATGGTGTGTGTGTGAAGAGGTTGTTACTACAGAACTATGTGTGCTGAAATTACAATGCAATAAATAAAATGCAAGACAAGTAAAGTGCAATTAAGTAAAATGAGATGAAGTGAAGTGGAGTGGAGTAACTCAAGAGAGCAAGTGTTTAGGCAAATTGCTATTTCATTTGTGTGGTTGTCACAATTAGTGAAGCTCATTATAGTCTTTTTAGGGTTTCTTCTAGGGAGGAGCCATAGATAGGTGTAGCCATGGATATGCGCAAATACACCACTAGTGATTGATCCCAAGGCTAGTTAAGAGCAAACTAGGGAATTATTAAGACATTAAGTCCAACCACCGCTGTAAGTTTAAAGGTCCCCATAGTTATACACCTGTTTGATTAATCATGATTAATACAACATGCATCTAAGAATTAGCAAAATGTTTCTGTCAGCTCCCGCTATCCCTCTCCTTATTAACATACAACGGTGACAATCTTATGCATCCCCCGACATATGTGTGCACTCATATATCAGTACAAAAGATCATCATAGAAGATAACAAATACTTATATGCAACCATCCCAAAGTATCTTATAATTGCCAAAAAGAAGTCACTACTCAAACAAAGACATAGAGGTGCAATAGATCATGGGAAAACAGTAGATTGCCTCACACTTCATGTTTGCCAAGAGATTACAAGGGGTAGATGAAGATGGTGCTGCTGTACATGGTGATGAAGATGATGAAGATTCTGATGATGCCCTCACTGGAGGGGGCTGGAGTCCACCGGAGGAGATTCCGGCAGCGTTTCCCCCCTCGATCTCCGTCGATGGTGCCTGCTGACTCTCTGTTTATGTGTTTTTGATCTCCGCTGCCTTAGCCTCGACAAAACCCCTAAGGGTCGCATATATAGTGTTTTTAGGGCAAAACAAGTCTGTTCGCGAAAGATTGAAGCGAATCAGACGGTCGAAGCGAGAAAGAGCACATGTGGCATGCCCAGAGAGGGACAGTATGCCACGAGGCCTCTTTCCCAGCCTGTTGGTCTCCTGGTGTCCCTCTTCATCCCATATTATTCGTCTCGAAAATTTCGAAGCGTGGCCCCTGACGTTGCCCTTTTTGGAGTCTCGTAGCTCCTATAATGTCAAAAACACTAAAAAGAGGCGTTTTCTGTCAAACAAAATTAGAACCGGAGGAGAGAGGATTGTTTAGAAAATCCCCTAAAACATCATAAAACATGGTAATAACATCATATCTGTTGCAAATATGTGGGAATTAAATATGATAAAGGACAAAGTTCATGTATACATTTTACATGCATCAGCACCCTAGTTGGAGGATTCCCATGTGTTTCAACAAGGACTTCTTGGTGGAGTTCACCACCAAAGGAGCAACCTTTAAAGGAGGAGGAAGGACTTGGACAAGATGGAGCATGGAGAGCTCAATATGAAGCGAGAAGGATAAAGGAATATGAAGGATCTAAATTTCGAAGTTTGACTAACTCTGATCTCCAAGCACAGATTGATTTTCTTCATCATCAAATTGCTGATGAAGATAAGCAATCTTATGGCTCTCTCCACCATATCAAGTTGTTACAGGATTATGAAGAGTCTGTGAACGTCAAGTACATCAGGAACATGGAGACCAGCTCTACAGCTTGCATGGAAACCAACAAAAGGCTGGAAGATAAAGTCAATTGATATAAGGCCAAGTGGATGGAACATGTTGAAGCCAGTAGGAGGTTTCTTGCAGCCTTGTCAAACATAAGAAGCGCAACTGATGAGGAGATTATGAGGAGCATTACTTGAGGATCTACATCAAGACTCAAGCTTGGGGGAGTTATATCAAGTCTTTTATGCTTTTAGTTTATCATATCGTTTTTAGTTTGTTATCTTAGTTTAGTTTTTTTGCTTTCATCCAGTAGTTATCAAGTCTCTCATAGTTTGGAAAGCTCTTAGAGCATTATCATCTATCTTTGATCAAGTGGTTTTCAATGAAATTTGAAGTATGGTGTCATCCATGATTTTTTTTGTATGGAGATTTATGGGTAACACTCATGCAAATATGTTCCTCGTATTTAGAAATTTCAATCACATCTTATCTTGAATTTAACTAATTTGAGCATGTTGGACAAGCATGTAATTTTGTAAGATGTGGTCTTGGAGAACAAATAGTTAGGAAGAGGAGATGACAAGTAAGTATGAGATATTCTTGTGCTACTTGGTAATCAATGGGTAGACTGATTCTCATGTATATTTCAATACATATGCTCAAACAAGTTTCTGAATGAAAAAGTCGGCACCAGAGGATTCGGTTAGCCATGGAAGGTGAAAGACAAAGGTGGATGTAGAGCATATGACATGATTGAAAAATCCATGAATAAGGTTTCTACTGGTTACTAAGGGGCAAGACTATTAAATGATCCCATAAAGAAAAAGAGCAAAGTGTTTGGTAAACATAAAACTTGATGCTCATCTTGTCATTTAATAATTCCTCTTCTTGTAACTAGCTGCTCTATGCGAGTTTATCTTCAGTACAAAGGCAAGTAAAAGAAAAACAAGTTGGTAAAAGATAAGCATAGACATGATCTATACTTATAGACACACATAAAACATTGTTCAATTGTCCAACATGCAATGGTTAGTCTTGTTCAAAGGGTAAGAGGTAATTGCTAGAGTTTCTATTATGAAGTTCATGTTTGTATGATTGTTGGTTTAGAAATCTTGCATTACAATTGAATATGCATAAGTTGTTGATGTAATGCTCGTATTTCTTTTATCAGCCATAAGCTCAGTGATGCATGATATGATCTATTCTCTTATTTGCTCGAGGACGAGCAATGGTTTAAACTTGTGGTAGTAGATACATGCATTTTGCATCATCATTATTGCTACATATATGATTAGTTTTCATTGTTATATGCCATCATATATCATTATTTATGCATTTTTCGTTGATTTTCGGGATTTTCCTACAAAGTTCCCTTCATTGGTATTTAATTCCAGGGAGACAAAAACCTCCTTTTTCGTATTTTATTTGTTTTAGGGCTTTCTGGATCGCTAAAAATCGAGGAAAACATACCTGATCAGTTTTTCACCCAGAGAAGGATCGTAAGCAAAAGGAGCACGCGAGGGGAGCCACGAGGGCCAAACGGCACCTGGTGGCGCGCCTAAACATGTAGGGCGCGCAACCCAGGTCCATTTTCACATCAGGCGTCGCCTCGGGTCCCCTTTATACCAGAACCTTCGTTTCGCCCAAAAACCTATACCATATTTTTCCCGAGATTTATTGAGGCGACGGCGGAGGCAAAAGTCCTCTCCTATTGCGGGAGAGGGCAGATCCTGCTGCACCGGTGCCTCCGGTGAAGGGGAAATCGATGCCATCGACATCCCCACTCCTCCTTGGCTTGGGAGGATGCATCTCCATCAACATCTTCATCAGCACCATCTCCATATACGAGATTGACGTCATCCCCTCATAGTTTGTGTTGAATTAAACCACGGATATTGTTTTTAGTGATATTGCATGTTTATGAGAGGTACTTTGTTGCTATTTGGTGGGGATATTATATATTTAGATTGTATTGTAATGATTATGCCTCTGGTCCATATGATGTTTGACACTTGTGAGTAGTTTCCCATGTTCCTGAGGACATAGGATGATTTGGATATGATTTTGTATGATGTCAAATGAGTATTTGATCAAGTTTTCTATCTTTTATGTTGTTCTATGATGGTTTTATGTGAACGTCAACTGCATATTACTTTACCTATATGGCCTCATAGGGTTGAACTTTAATGTAATGCATTAGTGTTGGAAGGGACGGTGGCAGAAACCATTTTCTAATACTGTATGGGTTGCATTAGAGGGGTTTATGTTAGGGACCAATGATCTTATTGCTATGGTGGGATATTTATGTCTTAATGCATGATTCCTACACTTGCGCATGAAAATTTCTCTAGAACCCATCATAAGGGGTGTGTTTGCACATATCCATGGCTGCACCTAATTTAGGCTCCGCCCCTAATTGAATAAAAGCTTGACAAAATATTTACCATGTTGTGTAGAACTCAAATTCTAGCAATTCCATGCCACCCTCGGGAATTTTAGTCCCATATAAGCGCACACACTTGAACTTGTCCTCTTGATGCATAGAGGATTGGGCTTTCCTCTCATCAAGAGCATTTACTTACTTGTTATTTACTTTCTGCACTTTATTTTCATCGCAAACTATACATCCAAAATACCAAAATTGCTACTTTATCATTACTGTTTTCTTGTCAATTCTGCTAACCAATACCTTCAGCTCCTCGTGGGTTCGATAACCTTTCTTATTGAAAAGTACTACAATTGATCTCCTGCACTTGGAATACATCAGACGTGTATGATGGAGGTGATGCGCAAGCTAGGGCATCGGCGAGGGGATGCACGGAGCGGGCACAGCCGGGGGGTGCCGAGAGGAGGGATGCCATCATCAAGGAACTCGTAGGTGGTAACGGAGGGTAGCTGTAGCGAGGAAAATGGAAAAGTAGAATCATCAAAAATAAAATGGCGAGATATGATGACGCGATGAGTAGCTAGATCCATGCAGCGAAACCCTTATGGTGAGAAGAATAGCGAAGAAAGATGCATGAATTAAACCGTGGTGCGAGTTTGTGGCGAATGGGATAGAAAAGGAAACTAAAAACATGAAGATACGAGTAGTTGGGATGGGTGTTATGAAGGGAAAATTATAGAGATGGAGCGCCAATGATTTTTGTGGGGAGACGATTAAGGATGTGAGTGACGTGGTGAAGAGCTTCTACCGAAAAGTGAGGTGGTAAACTAGCCTGAAATAGGAGAGACCGCACAACATCGTTGAAAGTATGGATAATACGCCCGACTTTACTATTTTGTTGGGAGGTTTATGGGCACAAGAAGTGGATGTTTATGCCGTGTGCGGTGACGATGGAGTGGAGTTTGGCGTTGTAGATCTCACGATCATTGTCACACTATATAGACGCAAGAGGCAAATTAAAGTGAGTATAGGTGAACACGCGAAAAGAGGCGAGCGTGATGTAAGTATCAGATTTTGGCGTAGAGAACGGTCCACAGAAAATAAGTAAAATCATCAAGAATGACTAAAAAAAATTTATGGAGAAGAAAATGAGACGGTTCTTTGAAATCTATACCAAATTACCATGTCAAGGATATACTATTGTTGGAAAGCAAAGAAGTTCACTTTCCATTCTATTTTTTTTAAATAAGAGGAAATTTACAATTGTAGTTTAGAATATTACAAATATTTGAACATCAAAGAAATCTTGCCATGCGATTTTTCCGTCCACATCTCCCAATTTCGTTGAATTAATATTTTATGGAAAACCTAAACACTTAATTTTTTTGTATAATACCTAAAATTTGATAGTTGCTAACATCAACATATACAAGATTGAGTCAAAACACCTATGACTTGAATTATTGGCTTCTTTGTACTATGGCTACAACATTTTGTTATGATTGCACCAAATGCTATTGGGCGTATTTTCATCCAAATAGGCCCATGCTGCATAAATAATTTGATTAATTTGTTAGAGCATGTTGCATAGAAAAGGCCATTTGTTTAGGCTTCCATACCTCTGGATAGGATTTTCTTTAAGCTGACGGTATTTTCTTGCTGCATAAATGCTTCTTACCTTCTCACAATGGTCCCTTGATATTCATTGACACATCTGCAAGATTAATGTAATGTTTCATTAATGAGATGGAGAAACAACTTCTTTATTTTAAATTCAGTAACTTTTCTCTGTGTTCACACATTTAAATGCATGTTGGCTTTGGTAATGAGGTGTATGATCTCAATTTTAATCTTGCAAAAGGATTATGATTTCAATAAATGTAGTTTTGCTTTAACACAAGTTTCAATGTAACTATAAAACTTTGTATGAAAATTTGTAGACTGATGAGTCAAGTGCTAGAGAAGTTGTAATTATATGTGGATTATATTTTCATCGGTCGTCGCACTGATGAGAATGTGGCAAGTGTCTTCTTTTATCAACAAGAGATAGTTTTTATGATTTTCCTTTTACCTTTTTTCAGTTCTACCCTGGGATATAATTTGTGAACGTTATGTTAGTAGGGTTTTGTTCCCTCATGGCGTTTATTTTCAATTTGGAGTGGAGTTTGTGTATGTTTCTCTAGCTGTAGAGAAAAGATGCTCTGGTATGGTAAAGCTGATGGTTCTCAGCTAGTTGTAAAGGGGTGACTGGATTAAACTATTCTAGATTTGATCTCTTTAACTCGTTATGATCAGAAGATTAATTATGGTTATATCTAATCCAAGCTTATGAGTTTTTTTATCAATATCTAATATGATATTTTGATGTGTGACCTCTGTATGAAATATTGTAATCGTGAGAAGACGTATATCAATGACGTACTATCAAGATATAAATTCCAAATCTCCATTTGTCAACGATGTCTTACATTCTCGTATGTACTGTTCTTTTCATCAATAGGGATGGCATTACTGTTTTTATTATTGCGGGAGGGCGTTAGTAATAGAATGAGCAGATGTTTGCAAGCACTAGGTATGTGATACTGCAACTTGTCCTTGAACGAGTGATGCCATGATCATAGATATTTATCCTTAAATTGTGTTCATGGGGCTATTGAGTTCATGGATCGTCATGGTGGATTGCTTGTTCTTGGGTATGTAGTTTTTTTTTTTTGCTTTGATGGTTATTCATCCTTTTGCAAGATTGAAATTGAGATCATACACCTCAGTACCGTAGCTATAGTGAATGTGAGGTTTAAATACGTGAAAGACGAGAAAATCTATTTTGTATTTCAAATAAATAAATTATTTCTCTGTCTCATTAATAAAAGATTACTGGGGTATGATGCAAATGTGTTCATGAATATCAAGGGGCCAATCTTGAGAAGGTAGAGCTATGAAACAAGAAATTCCATCACATGAAAGAAGAAGACTATATAGAGGTACAAAAGATTGTAACAAATGACTTTTTTTTATGCAGCATGCTCAAACAAATTAAGCATTTTTTTGGCAGCATGGCTCTGTGTGGCTGAAAATACGTAGTTCGGTCATAACCAAATATCACATCCTACAAAAAGACAATAGCTAAAATCTTAGTTTTTTTTGCCTGAATCTTGTGTAGGTGTTACCAACTATCAAGGTTTAGGTATTCTCCAAAAAAATTAGAATTTTTAAGTGCTCAGGTTTCCAACCGATTATTCAAACTTTAAATATGTTTTAGAGCCCCGTTCAACAGAATTGGGAGGCGTGGATAGTGAAACCGCATGTCAAGATTTTTTGATGTTTCTAGGTTTGTAATAATTTGAACTACATTTGTAAACTTCCTCTTATTTTTAGCAGAAATAGTAGGGGAAGTGAACTCTTTGCTTTCCGTCGATAGTATATCTATAATGCGATGGTCAAGCACTAATGATTAAGGTTCTACAAAAAAATTATGCATGCCATCACATTCAAATAACATGTCTTCGATAGTTCCATTGACCCCCTTGTCACGGTCACGAAGAACACATGCAACATTTTCAACATAAAAGTTTTTCCTTACCATCAGATCCTTTGTGTCCTGTTTTTGGATAGAGCATAGAATTTCCATATGCATTTGAAAGGACCAGGAGCATCGATAAGACTTTTTGAGTCTGCCACTTGTTAGTTTGATCCTCATTAGTGTTACTTTTTCTAGGTACATTTTTGGTCATTCATGAAAAAAATACATCCAAGGATGAAACACTAGCACATTGAGGTTACTCCTCTTATATCCTGACTATTTGCGTAATAACAGTTTTGAGCCTATTTGGAATGCGCGGCATAGGAAAGAGGTAAGAAACTTGTTCTCGTGTCCTTTTACAGAATAAGTTTGTGATGTTTAACTATTTTATTACTATACAATTTTGTCATAATTAATATGACTTTATTTGTAGAGCAACATTAATAAGTCATGAACTGACCATTTACCGGGTGTAGTAAAGCCCAATTTAATAGTTTATAAAAGAGCTTATCCTTGGGTAAATATTTCGATATCTATCTTTTCTTATCAATGAGATGATTGTATATGATTCACAGTTTTTGAATAGCGCTATAGTGTTAAAAGAACTGAAACATCACACACATATTCATATGATCATTTATCTTGTTTCAAATTTTGACTCAAGATTGGGCAGCAAAACAATCTCAACTTTAGCGGCTTTAGCAAGGTATTTACTCATTTCGTGCTCTAGACTTTGTTAGTCCACAACAAATTTCAGTGATTACGATGACCAAAGTTATGAATTGTCCATGCATTCTGTTTTCCTGCTCCTTGTGCAACTCAAAGCCGACTTCATAATTTTGTTGCCTTATTGGCTTAAAATTCATAATGCTATGAAGGCTATATAATATTTTTCCACTATATAGACTTGATGACAAGTCTACACAATGGCATACTTGATTCCAAAGAGTAGCTACTAACATCGTTGGAGGAGGTTGTGAGTGGATGCGGCGGCGGCGTAGACTCACGCTCGCCCCGGGGGGTCTGGCCGGCGGAATCCTGTTGCCGGCAACGTCTTCTTCCTCGGGCGGTGGCTCCAGGTTTGAGATGCTGGCCGAGGACGTCACCGAAGACTCCTCCGACGACGACGCCGCGGACGTCCCTTTTGAGACGGCTATGGCTGTCATCGGATCGCCAAAGGCGCCGGAGTGGTCCACCGTCGTGCGCCGGGGTCGAAGAACTGACGAAGAGCTGGCGCAGGATTTTTGGACGGATATTGGCTATCCCACCCCAGCTTCTCGGTTCTGGGAAAGGCAGTCGCTGGCGTCCGAAGGTATGGTATCTTCTTGCTCTTTGTCGTGCAGGTCCTTTGGAGAGAAGGCCTCGCCGGACTACGAAGGGAAGAGGCCTGCAGCGGCGGCGGCCTCGACGGAGAAGAACAACGGGACGCCATCAGCGCTTGGCTTCATTATAAAGAAAAAGCCTCGAGCGGGGGTCTGGCGTGGTCCGGTTCCGCGCCGCCGTGCTTCACCGCCGGTCATCGCCGACTTCTTTCCTTCCCCGGAGAGGCCGGTGACGGTTACTCAAGCAGAGGCGCCATCTTCGGTGATTTCGAATCAGATGCATGGAGGTGGGCCACGACTGCATGCTAGGTGGACGTGGGCCGGTTTGGGCCAAGCCATGCGTTTCCTGTGGAGAGACCGATCTGAGAATCCTTCGTGTTCCAAGTCTACCACACACGATCGCGCAGCCGCCGACAACGTTACGCCAGGGTCTTCGTCGCCATTGTCGCCGCCTACGCCTGGGTCATCTTCGCCGGTGTCCTCTCCAAGTTCTTCTTCTACCCCCGGCCGCTCTTCTTCGTCGTTTTCTTCTTCGTCTTCGGGGGCAGCGCCAGCACCCGGATCGCCTTCTTCGTCGCTGCGATCGTGGGGGGCGGCCACCGTCCTTTCCCCGGCACCGGCGGTCTCCACTGCGGCCTCCTCGGGGTCGCCTTTCCGCCGCGGGTGGAGGCCCTTGCGGCTACCTTCGTTTGCGGAGGTTGCTGCGAGCCCTCCGGCCGCCATGGCGGCTCAGCAGCCCCCTCGTAGCACCCTCCCTGTTGCTGCGGTGTCGCAGGGGGGTGGACGGCCGGCCGGTCCTGGCTTCGCTGCTCAGGTGCGGCCCCCCCTGTCCCAATGCCCCCTGGGACGCAGGGTCCTCCCCGACTACAGCCGCCGGCCTACGGGTTCACGTATGGGGCGGGACAGCCGGGATACGTGCCGCCGACGCGTCCTCCGTTCGGGATGGCAGGGCAGCAACAGCCGGCGCCGGGATTCTCGCAGCAGCCGGTGCAAAACTTTCAGCAGCAGCCGGCCCCGGGTTTCCCGATGCAGCAGCCGTATGCGCCGGGGGTGGCGCCGAAGCGGAAAAACAAGAAGAAGAAGGCTGGTGGTGCTGCTGTTGGTACTGTGCCTGGTGGCGTTGCTCCTCAGGCTATTCCTCAACAGAGCCAGTTGCAGGCCGTACATTTTCAGGGTCAGGTGCAGCAAGGGATGGGTCACCCTAATATGTATCAGTATCCCTTTATTCCGCAAGGTTTTCCACAGCAGCCCGCGGTCCCTCAGCAGCAGGTTTTGTCGCATGAGTCGGGGGCGGCTTTGCAGGTGCAGGCACATGATGTTACCCCGGCAGTGCCGCAGCAGGTTGCCGCAGCAGTGGAGGTTGCTGATGGAGCTAAGGCTGTTGCTAAGTCCAAGAAGACAGTTTGGTGTTCCAAATGTTCTGATCATTCGCATGCGACCAAAGATTGCAGGGTCAAACACTATTGCTACTTTTGTGATAAGGTGGCTCACCCGACTTTGCGTTGTCCGGTGCTTAGAGCTCCCCGCCCTTCTGCTTATGTTACTGGGGCTGGTCTATTGGAGACTTTCTTTACAGCGATTCCTGATTCTGTGGTTAATGATGCGCTTGCGCCCTCTCAGTCTCCTGTAGCTCTGGTTGTTGTGGTTGGAGATGATGTGCCAGCTGATGTGATTGCCAAGCAGGTGGCAAGACGGTGCTCAGACCGTCCAGGTTGGAAATGGGAGGCTGTACCTACTGATGTCCTGAGATTCCTTATCACTGTCCCTTCCTTCGAGGACCTCGACAGGGTAGATGGCATCCAGGTTGCAGTACCAGGATTCAGTTCCACCATGTCTATCTCCGCTTGGCAGTCCTCGGAAGTACCACACAAATTTGAGCTACATAAGGTTTGGTTACATGTAGAAGGAGTCCCTCATACGTTGAGGCATTTCTTAGGACTTTGGGCTGTGGGTTCGCTGTTGGGGAAGACGGTTGATGTGGACCTTCTTAGCCTCAGATGCAGAGCTGTGGTTCGTATTCAGGTGGCTATGATTGATGCTAAAGTACTTGAGAAGATTTCAGATTCTGGGAAGATCATCAAGTCTGATGTAGTGGTTAAGCTCAAGGCCTTCGAGTTTCGGTTCCGTAGAGAGCCCGAGGACTATGTACCAGAGCCTGATTTTGTTCCTTTGATATGGATTAAGAAGGATGACGCAAATGATGATGGTGATGGAAATGACGCTGGGGATGATGATGCTATGGATACATCGGACGCCCGCGCTGGACCATCTACTTTGGTGGCGCCTTTTGGGGAGGTGGGCGGAGGAGGGAATCAGACCTCCGTTGATACTCGCTCTGTGCCGGCTGTGATGGCCCTCACTCCTTTCAATCCGAACCCTCAAACTCCCAAGGCTAAGGAGATAGTCGACAGGCTGCGGCGGACTAGTCCTACTCTTGAGGCTCAGGGATCGAGGGTGCTGTCCATGGGAGCGACCGCTTCGCTGCTGGGGGATTCGCTTTCTCCGAGGTCCGATAGACCTGCTCGTGGACGTGTTTGTACTCTCCGTCGCACGATGCCGGCTGCCGCTAGGAGGGCGGCTTCGAGGTCGCCTTCTTTGGAGCCCGTTGGAGCTGTTTCGGGCTCAGCTACTGGAGGCGTTGCCGCCATGTCTCCGTGCGGTGTTCGGTTGGACGCCCCTGCTCCCCTTCACCCGCAGACCGACGCCATGCCCGTTGCGGTGGCTTCACCAGCGAGTCCGGCTGGGCTGCAGCTGACTCGGACGCCGGCGGTGGAGCGCGACGCGATGTCGCATGGCGACGTGGCAGCGGCGTCCGCTGCCAAGCTGCGCCCTGGTCGGCCGACTAGGGATGCTGCTGGGTCGCCCGTGGATGCTGCAGTCCAGGGCCGGGCGTCGACGACCACCAGCGCACGCTCGCCCAATGGGCAGGGCGATGCGCCGGGCGTGGCACAGGGTCAGTCGGGGCCGACCGCTGCTCCCGCTGCCGCGGTGCCCTCCTCGTCGGCTGCACATGCTGGGCTGGGGGGACGGCCTACTTCGACTTCCGTTCCCTCGGCATCGGCTTTGGAGGTGGGTGTTGTTTTAGAGGAGGGGCCTGCGTCGCCTTTACCCTCCTCTAAAAGCGCCACTGTCTCCAACGCCGGCGTGCAGACTCCGACTCGGAGGAGCGCACGCCATGGTGTTGCTGCGGATGGCGCGGCAGCCACGGATGAGGACTCCATGACCAAGGCAATGCGGCGTAAAGCTGCGGCTAACCTCGATGCTAAGGGTATGGATAATTGTTCTACTTCTTTCTTGTCTTTTTCAACACCTCAGGTTTCCGCCAAACTCAATAGTGTTGGCGTTTCCCTGGGTTCTTCTTTACATGCTATTTCAGTTTCGACTAAAGTTCTAAAACATTTGGAGTTTGATAGATTAAAAGTCACTCCTATGTCTGGAACTAAGTATTCTCCCTCTCCGACTACTGTTGATGATGACGAAGCGTACGCCATTACGGATGGCCAGCTTCTCACACAACTTGTTGGAGAGGTTTTAGAGGTTGGTACGGATGACGCGATGCTTGGTTCTTGTTTTGAACTACAAGCAACAAATCGCAAATCTAGAGCCTCCCAAATCAAAAGGAACGCTTGGCCTAATAAAAAGGCTAGGATGACAAAATCTACAACAGTTTCTAAATGAATGGCATATTTAAGAATAGCAGAGGTCTTCAAGACTTGGCTAAACACTTACACATCGCTGAATCCATCAGAGACTATGTTTTAGATTTTGTGGCCATTTTCGAGACAGGTAAACGGAATTACTCAACTAATTTTCTAAATCGCCTTTCAGGCGGGGAAGATTTTGATTGGGTATCCCGTCCACCTAGGGGGCGTTCTGGCGGCTTATTGATAGGAGTCCGATCTTCAACCATGGAAATTCTCGATAATTCGGGGGGTGATTTTCACATTAAACTTCACATTCGGAATAAGTCGGATAATTTCATTTGGAGTTTGGTTTCTGTTTACGGGGCCGCACAGGATAACTTTAAGCCTGCTTTTCTTCGTGAGTTGGTTAATCTAGCGAAAGATAATCCATATCCTATTGTTATAGGAGGGGATTTTAATTTGCTGCGATACCCTCATGAAAAGAGCAAAGGAAGATTCGACAACCATTGGCCTTTTCTGTTCAACGCTGTTATAGACAGTTTGGACTTAAGAGAAGTGGCAACGGTTGGTAGACACTTCACTTGGGCTAACAGTCTCCCTGAACCTACTTACGAGAAGTTAGATCGCGTTCTCATGGATTCGGACTGGGAACAGAAATTCCCTTTCGTCTCGGTTCGGGTTCTACCTAGAATTGCGTCTTTATCGGATCATGCTCCTATTCTTCTTTCCACTGGAATACCATCGCCTCAGCGACGTCGACCGTTCAAATTTGAACTTGGATGGTTGCTTAGGGATGGATTCTCAGACATGGTTAAGAAGGTATGGGAGCAGCCGGTCGCAGGGTCTACCCCCATCCAAAGGTGGAATAACAAACTCCGATCGGTTCGGAGGTACCTTGGTGGATGGGCGAGACACTTGGCTGGGCAGCTTAAGCAGGAGAAACTCTTTCTCTCTTCATCAATTGATGATTTAGAGGCAATAGCAGAAGTACGCCCACTCACTACGCAAGAAATTGAACTTAAAAGTCAATATAATGCGAAGTTAGCTGGACTACTGAGAGAAGAGGAACTCAAATGGTACCAAAGGTCAAAAGCCCAATTCATTCTTCAAGGAGATTCGAATACGAGATACTTCCATAGTGTGGCCAATGGTCGACACAGGAAGAAACGCATTCATTCTCTGTCGCAAGATGAGGGTCTGATTGAGGGCCATGAGCAGCTTAAGTCCTATATTACTTCATATTATAAAGGCTTATTTGGTGCACCGGAGGAATCATCTATATCCTTAGATGAATCTAGGATTGATGATATCCCTCAGGTGTCTCCGCAAGAAAACGCTCTTCTTACAAATCCTTACACCGAAGAGGAAGTGAGAAAAGCGGTCTTCCAAATGGAGCTTAATAAAGCGCCAGGTCCTGATGGATTTCCAGCCGAGTTCTACCAGAACTTCTGGGATTTCATTAAGAAAGACCTGATGGATTTATTTGTTGAGCTCCATGCGGGACAGTTGGACCTTTTCCGAATCAACTTTGGGGAAATAATTTTGCTCCCTAAAGTAAATGATGCGGAAAGGATCCAACAGTACAGACCAATATGTCTTTTAAATGTATGCTTCAAAGTTTTTACCAAGGTTGCTACTATTAGACTTAATTCGGTGGCTGATCATGTGGTGCGACCTACTCAGACTGCTTTTATGCAAGGACGATATATCCTCGATGGAGTCGTTACACTGCATGAAACAATCCATGAGTTACACCGCAAAAAGTTAAATGGAGTGATCCTTAAAATTGACTTTGAAAAAGCCTATGATAAAGTCAAATGGTCGTTTCTTCAACAAACACTCCGTATGAAAGGTTTTTCGGAGGAGTGGCGTGCGTTAATTAATAACTTTGTTTTTGGTGGAAGTGTCGCCATCAAAGTAAATGATGATGTTGGTCGATACTTTCAAACAAAAAAAGGTTTACGACAAGGTGATCCGCTATCTCCAATGTTATTCAACATTGTGGCGGACATGTTGGCAATTTTAATTGAGCGTGCTAAAGTTGATGGTCAGATTGAAGGAGTGGTACCTCACTTAGTTGAGGGAGGTTTATCAATTCTTCAGTACGCCGATGACACAATTCTGTTTATGGATCATGACCTACAGAAGGCTACAAACCTGAAATTAATTTTGTCAGCGTTCGAGCAAGCTGTCGAGTCTTAAAATAAATTTCCATAAAAGCGAATTGTTTTGCTTTGGCGAAGCCCAAGACGAGGCAAACCTGTATGCCGAACTATTCGGATGTGGGTTAGGCAGCTTTCCGATTAGCTATTTGGGCATTCCGGTTCACCATCGGAGACTCACACTTGCTGAATGGAAACTCGTTGAGGAAAGACTTCAGAAACGACTTAGTAGTTGGAAAGGTAAATTACTATCTCTCGGTGGAAGATTGGTTCTCATTAACTCAGTACTCACAAATCTGGTACTGTATATGATTTCCTTCTTCCAATTGCCTAAGGGAGTCCTTCATAGATTGGACTATTTCCGATCTAGATTCTTTTGGCAAGAAGATAGTGAGAAGAAAAAATACCGGCTGACAAAATGGAGTGTTGTTTGCCGTCCTAAGGATCAAGGTGGACTCGGCATCCATGATCTAGAGGTTAAGAACAGAGCTTTGCTAGGTAAATGGCTAGCTAGGTTGTTAACCGAGGATGGTGTATGGCAGAATTTGCTGCGGAGGAAGTATGTTGGCTCAAAGGCTATATCTCAGGTTAGTTGGAAACCAAGAGATTCGCATTTTTGGGCAGGCATAATGGCTACTAAGAAATACTTCTTCCCACATGGCTCTTTCTCCATTAGAGATGGGTCTGAGATAAGGTTCTGGGAGGATATATGGTTGGGAACAACCACCCTCCGTGAACAATATCCAGCCTTGTTCAATATTGTGAGACATAAGCATGATACTATACAGAAGGTGATGGCAACATCACCACCGTCAGTAACATTCAGACGTGATCTCGTTGGCCCTCGGTTGAACTCTTGGAATGAGCTAATACTGAGATTAGCTTCTGTCCAACTGCAACAAGGATCAGATGAGTTTCGTTGGAATCTTACAAAAAACGGGGTTTTCTCTGTTAGTTCTATGTACTCAGCTTTAATTGAACCTATTCAACCGGTTTTTAATAATAAATCCATTTGGAAGATGAAGATACCACTAAAAACTAAGGTCTTTTCTTGGTACCTTCGTCGAGGTGTAATTCTTACTAAAGATAATCTTGCAAAGCGTAACTGGCATGGGTGTACTAAGTGCGTTTTCTGTCACGAGGAGGAAACAATAAAACACTTGTTCTTCCAATGCCAGTTCGCTAGATCTATATGGTCAATCATTCAGATAGGTTCCACCTTATATCCTCCAAAAAGCGTTGCAAATATATTTGGCAATTGGCTAAACGGAGTAGATGCTAGGTTCAAAGTTCTTATCAGAGTGGGAGCGATAGCAGTTTTATGGTCGCTATGGCTATGTAGAAATGGCAAGGTTTTTGATAATAAAAATTCTTCTCTTATGCAGGTCATTTACCGATGTACGGCGTTGCTCCGTTCATGGTCGTCTCTTCAGCGTTTGGAGGACCGCGACCTATTTACGGTGGTGTCTTCACGCTTGGAGGAAACGGCGAAAGATTTTATTACCCAACATGGGTGGCTGCATAGTAGAAGGATTTTACCTCCTACAGTCTAGTTTTTTGCTTTTATCAGACATAGTACTCGTGTGTTCTCTTTCTTTGCTTCGTTTCTTCAACTGGATTTTTTAGCGGCTGTGTGCATCCTGTTATGCAGAGGCCGGGTGTATTGCTTAAACATGAGTAATAATAAAGCGCCCTTTATCGAAGAAAAAAATGTTACTTGAAGTGAAAAAATACACACATATTCATATGATCATTTATTTGTTAAGATTTTGACTCAAGATTGGTCAGCGAAACAATCTCAGCTATAGCGGCCTCAACAGGTATATACTCATTTCGTGCTCTAGAGTTTGTAAGTCCATAAAAATGTCAGTGATTATGTGAGCAAGTAAAAATACCGTGATTATTTCTGATCAATGTAACATGAAAAATATAGCTTGTAGGTCTCTAGTGCTTTCTCTAAAATGTACTTCATTTCTGTTGGGTAAAAGCAAAAGAAATCTGTTCATCAAGGATAATCTGTTCATCAAGGATGCAAACTGATTACATCATATTTTTATAATTTTGCTCCTACTGACTGAAACTAGCCTACCCCAACTTGGTTGGAAAGAAGACTTTGTTTGCAGTTTTGCTCTTCTTTTTTGCAAAATTGCAGTTTCAGGTTTGACTGAACCCTAAATCCATAATCCCTATTTGTTCCCCAGTCTCTTGCTTGTTCTCTCAAATCTCTAGCTATCTTCGTTTGTGGTTGTCCTTGTCGCAACCATGCCCTGCTGGAGGACCTTCACTCAGTCAGTTATGTTGTTTAGCTGTATGTATGGAACGGAATACTTGCATTCCGCTTCCTGCAAACATGATCTCACAATCATTTCCTTTTGATCATCCTCACCCTGTGGAGAATTTGGAAATCCAGGAATGATGTCGTCTTCAACATCCTGAGCCCTTGTCACTTGGATCTCTCACTCTCTATCCTCGAAGAGGCTCTGCTATGGATTCTTGCCGGCGCCAAGGAGTTACGTCGCTTACCTCTCCATGCTCGACCTCCAGACTCTCCCTGAGTCCCTGGCCGTTGGGTTAACAAATGTTAACCCATGTATAGTTTTCTTCTTCTTTTCTTCTTTTTGTCCTTGTCTTTTAGTTCCTTTCTTTTGTTTCTCCGCCTTTCTCTTATAGCGCTGCTACAGTTTGTACTTTTTTCCGCCTCTTTACGGCTCCTTCTAATATACAAAGACACTCGCTTAGGCGTGTGTTCGAGAAAAAAATTATTTCCTTTTGATGAACCTCTTTATTCATTACCCCGGATACTGAAGACTCGCGCAATACGAGGATACACCACTGTTAATTATAGGTGCATATCATTCTTTACTCTGCAATATATTATGCATGGGACAAGCAATCTTAGTTTTCTATGACAATGCAAATTGCCTAAGTGATGCAAATGGTAGAATCCTTATTCTTTAAAGTGAATCTCACTTGCTATATTATTTGTGAGCCATCGGCTGTTTTCATTTCCGAATCTGAATTATGACATGACTGATGAGTGTGGAGCTATAAGATACTATGGTTCAATTTTTGTTTACATTTGGCAATGGCTTTTGTGCAGTTTGCAAACATTGAAACCTATAACCGGGGGTTCTTTCTAGTTTCTGAACCTGAATTTGTGACATGACACACACACACACATGGAATCGATAAATTACTGTTTTTACCAGACGCCCAAAACTATTCTAAAGTTCCTTCCTAATTTCTGAACCTGATAATGTATCCTTTTTTGTTTTTGTTTTTGAGGAATCTAGCAGTGGTACTGCCGATGCATTTAAGAAGATTAGAGAGTTATTTCAGGTCTGAAGCACGACTCACTAAGCCCACGAAGAACGAGGTCATGCTTGATGTGTTTGAAGACTGGGCATCCGAGGACGAAATCTGATCGAAGATTCTGCGGCTGCGTTCCTTCCGAAGGTGCCAACCAGTGTAGATTGCACAGGTCAGAGACTTCCTTTTCAACCTGAAGCCAACTTCATTCCAGCAAAGGATGTTGGAGCTGAACTGATCAGGCCAGACCTGAAGCTTGACATTCTCCCGACGCTGCCAAAAACGCATGCCCAGATTATGCTGTTCCATAACCATACAAATAATTTAGACTTAATGTATCAGCTATTTTGTTCTGTGCTGCTTGCTGAGGTTACCACTTCCAATTAAATGGTCCTATCCTGCATACCTGCTACTCGCTCTGCTCCATAATTCTTGTCATAAATTTGGATGAATCTAGAAATATTTTATCTATACCTACTAATAAAGGAAGGAAGGTTTCACCCTATTATTTTCGTCCGTTTTAAATCCACCCTTACTTTTCGATGGTATTTACTGGAAGTGCCACCGCAAAACTGACTGTGGCTCTCGTAGGCCAGGCCCAATTTTTTCCGGACCACGAACCCTACCCTGGACCGCTCCAATAAAACCGCACTGACGCCACGCCTGATGCCTCCTCCAGCCGCCATCGCCCGACCTCATTGTGCTCGATTCCTCGCCGCCGTCACGAGAGATATTCTATCAGGTTGATGAAGCAGGGCTGGGCGAGCTGGGCAAGGAGATGCGGACGTGCGAGTACCGCGGCGTGCTGCATCGACTTCCGTTTTCTGCATGTTTTGCGGAGGAAGGCGACGGCGACCTGCGGCCGAGGTGCACGGGAAACATTGCCGACTAGAGGGGCCGATAGGGTGGAGCATGGCAATCCTCTGCGTCCACGGTCAGCAGGGTCACGAGACATTGACAACGAAGGGCTTCCATCCATGGCAGGGTACCAGAGCCTGGCAAGGTAGATGAATCAGGCATGTACCCCACGTTGATCCGCCAATAGTCAAGACGAGAGAAGACAAAGTCCATGGGCAGAGTTGGGGCAAAGAATGACTTTCCATCTTGCGGCCGGACGAGGCGAGGTCATGGCGGCAGGAGAGAACGCGCTGAAATTTGGAGCCACCAGATTGGACTGGGCCGCTGGGTGAAGAGTTAGGTCTGGTTGCTCAACATCACGAACACGGAGGCGGACGCATGGACGGTGCTCGGTTTTGCTGTCGCCGTGAGGCAACGGCCCTGCTGGAATCCGAGCCAACGAGCTGAGAACTCACAGCCGTGCTCGCGTCGCCAGTTTTCTGGGGGAATTGTGTCCCCTGCTCTGCTCCATCCATCACCCCCAAAGTATATATTGTGATTTGTTTTTGTATGCTCGCGCCAGCCAGCGCCGGCAGAGGCCACCGAGGAGAATAATGCGACGCCGGGTGGAGGAGTAAATGGTTGTTGGCGAAGAGGTGGAGGAGAGAATGCTCGGCTCAGCCTGCCCTCATGGAGTATTATGGGAGCAACGGATTGGTGCGTTCCACGGACGGGGAGTCTTAATTACCTGAAGGCGCAACATATATCAACCGATAGAAATTCCGACTGCAGCGTGATCTTCTGGGCTGCCAGCACCTTTGCCAATTGCCTGAACAACGAGAGCTAGCTCTCCTGAAAGAAGGCATCGATATGCTGCTCCAGTCGCCATGTTCAAGTTAATTTTGAGAGTGAACCTTTGCCAATTGCCTGAACAACGAGAGCTAGCTCTGAAAGAAGGCATCGATATGCTGCTCCAGTCGCCATGTTCAAGTTACCATGTTCAAGTTAATTTTGAGAGTGATTGTACAACTGATGTACGGGGCTATGAATGTCAAAGAGAGATTATTTTTTTTGAATGGATCAAAGAGAGATTATGAGCAAGTGAATTCTGCAGGGAAGGAACCGCACAAGCTCATCCATCTGCCAGTCGCATTTGATTAGGATTACCGGCCTTTTCTTCATATTGTGTTCGTCTGCAGCTCTACACGCATGATTCCATCATTAGAAGCCAACAACATAATTCGGGTGTGCCAAATGCTCAAAGTGCCTGCATTCTTGCTAATCTCTCCAGATGCTGGCTTTTAAAAATTAGTCTATTCTCCTTGGCAGTTTACGTGGCTTACAGGTACATGGCTGAGTATTGTTGGTCAAGGTTCATTTGGGATTATCTTGCAGGTTAGTTGCGACAATTTCAGGCTGAGTTTTATTTTGTTAGGTCTACTATGGCATCGTTTTATTGTCTTGAGCCAACTCTGCATTTTAGGGACAATTTTTTAAGCAATTATATTTTTTTAAAGCAACTATATTGTGGATATTCTATATAACCTTAATGGATTTCCTTGTGACTATGACTATCGCTATATTTCCGTGTGCATACTTGAAACTTGTGTCTAATGTGATCTTGATGTGAGCATTTTACAATACACCTTCAGTTCTTGACAAAGACTAGCATGTTCTGATGCATGGGGACGTAGTTCCTTTCAAACAACCTTGGCTAGCTAGCTCCAAATCAAGTTGATTAGGTCTTTCATGAACTAACACAACATTTATTTTTATGGCAGATATGTGGGGCATTAGATTTACATTCATGGCAGCATTGGAGTCTGCCACAGAAATATCAACCCTTTCGGGTGCACCGCAACATGCGCTCCGAGGTATATATGGTACACACAAGCAATTTGCTATTTTTTGTCAGATTATTTTTCTCATTTTATTTTGAGCTTTTAAGAATCCTGTTATTTGATGAGATAACTCTTATTGGTGACATTGAAGTTGTTATTTTAGTCATGAGATTGATTTTCTTGTTCCGTTGAATTACTTGTGATCATATTATATCTCCTATAATAAAGCACCGGTGGGAAACGATGGTTACACCAAGATAGAAATATACAAGGATATTTCTGTTTGTCCTCTCATAATTTTGAGGTTTGATCCGTAGCAACGCACGGGCTTTTGTGCTAGTCTATACCTAATAATAAAAGCAAAAGGGTTTCTCCCTCGGTCGTTCGTCCAATTCAAAACCGCCTTAAAAGTTGGTACAAATTACCCACCACTGCCACCCGTAAGCAAAGATTTGCCGTCGCGGTGCGCCCGTCCGACGTCCTCCGCGCGCGTGGTGCTTATGGGCCGTTTTGTCTCCTGGCAGGGCTACAGTTTCATTGGGCCTCGACCCCTACTCTCAAACAAACGCTTCACAGTTCACACAGCTAGATTCCAACGTGCGCTGCTTTTCCTTCATACCTGCTCCGCTCGTTCGTTGCGTGATCGGGAAGCCTACCCACAGTACGAACACACAATACGTATCAGGTCCGGTCTCCGTGTTGAGGTGTACGTGCTCATATATACACCGCCTGCCGAGGTATCCGTCGATGAGATCGATGGGCACGATCTTCGCCCGGCGAGTCGCAAATCGATCTGACATCACGTGCAACACCCGCCGCCTTCTCCGCCCTTCCGAGATCAATTCTCAGAGCATGGTGGCCGGTGGAGAATCTGGACGGCATGAGCGAAATCTCCTCGAATAGATCGCCGTGTTAGCAATGAGACGCCCGAGAAAACCGCACTCGCGGCGGCCGTCATCGCCGCATCTACTCGGCGGGACAGGCCGGCAGTGATACCCCCAAACCTACCTAGCGCGAGCTTCAAGGCGCATCCATGGTGGACTTTGGAAGCTCGGAAAGGCAGCCATGGCTAACGGCGAGAGTTCAACAGTCTTTGGCGATTCCCCGATCTGAAGCACGGAACAATGTGATTTTCCAGGCTCTGTTGTGACCTATCGACGAGGATCGCTCTTTTTATGCCACTCTTTGATGAGCTTGTTAGAGATAGAATAGTTGGTTAGCTAAGTTGTTCCTATCTTCATGTACACGGGCAAGGATCTGTAGATAAAGACCTTGTGCGCGCCCCTCTCTATCTCTTGTAACAACCATGTAAATCTCTGCCAATGTTGGCCTATATAAACATGGAACCGAGCCGAGTCCAAGGCATCGTTAAACCAAAAATTATCACATGGTATCAGAGCTAGTCTTCCAAAAACACATCTAGAAACACGAAAAGCCAACCATGAGCTCCTCATCCTCCATCCTCGGCATGAGCAGCCCGCTACCGATGCAAGGCACGTCGGAGAAGCTGACAAGGGAGAACTTCCTGCTATGGGAGACGCAGGTCCTCCCTGCCATCAGAGGCGCCCGCCTGATGGGTTTCCTCGATGGAACAAACAAGGCGCCGTCGGAAACGATCTTCGACACCGTCGACGGTAAACGCACCGAGGTGAGCAATCCAGATTATGAAAACTGGGTTCAAACTGATCAGCAGGTTCTCCACTATCTGCTGGCATTGCTGTCCAAGGAGATCCTCGTCTCCTGCATCGGCATGAGGACAGCGTCGGCGGTCTGGCTGGCGATCAAGTCCATGTTCGCCGCCAAATCGCGCACTCGCATCGCCAACCTGCGGGTGCAGCTCGCCAACACCAAAAAGGAGGGCAAAACCACGGCGCAATACTTCGCCGCGGTGAAGGCGATCACCGATGAGCTTGCAGCAGCAGGCCGCCCCATGGAAGAAGACGAGGTGGTGGAGTACCTCCTCGCCGGGCTTGACGACCCGTACAATCCTCTCTTCGCCGCCATCGGGGCAAACCCCGATCACAAGATCACCGTCGCCGAGCTCTACGCGCAGATCAGCTCCTACGACAACCACATGAATCTCCTCCTCGGCGGCATCGACAATGATCCGAAGTCCTCCGCCAACTCTGCTGCGCGTGGACGTGGCGGACGGCGTGGCAGCCGTGGAAACTATCGCGGCGGTCGCGGCGGCGGTCGTGGCTATGCTCAAGGGCATGGCCAGGGACATCAGCAAGGCGGCCGTGGAGGCGGTCGTCGTGGCGGCGGCAACAAAGGACGCGGCAACGACCGCGACATCGTCTGCCAGATCTGTGGCAAATCGGGCCACCCTGCATACAAGTGTTGGCACCGATACTCTGAAGATGAAGAGGAGGAAGAAGAAAGAGGTGAAAACGCCGCCTCTTACGGTGTGGATACCAATTGGTACTCTGACACCGGGGCCACAGATCACATCACCGGTGAGCTGGAGAAACTCACCATGAAAGAGAAGTACAATGGTCGTGAGAAGATTCATGCGGCCAACGGGACAGGTATGGACATTAGTCATGTTGGTCATGCATTTGTTAACTCCCCATCCAAACAACTCCATCTTCGAAATGTCCTTCATGTTCCAAGTGCTACAAAAAATCTTGTTTCTATTCATCGTCTAACATTAGATAATAATGTCTATGTCGAATTTCACCCTTGGTACTTTTATGTGAAGGATCTGGAAACGAAGAAGGTACTTCTTAAAGGTAGATGCTACAGAGGCCTCTATCCCTTGGTGTCATTATCATCATCAGGAAATAAACAAGTTCTTAGCACCACCAAGCCTTCAGCTACACGGTGGCATGATCGATTAGGTCATCCTTCTTTCAAAATCGTTCATAGAATTCTTAGGAAATTTGAGCTTCCTCATTCAAAAGAATCTAGGTGTGAGTTTGTGTGTGATTCATGTCAAAGAGCAAAAAGTCATCAACTTCCTTATACAATATCCACTAGTATGTCCACTAAGCCACTAGATTTAGTGTTCTCCGATGTTTGGGGACCTGCTCCGACCTCTGTTGGTCGTTTTTCATACTATGTAAGCTTCATTGATGACTTTAGTAAATTTTCATGGATCTACCTCATCAAGAAGAAATCTGAAGTTTTTCAAGTTTTTCAGAACTTTCTCACTCTTGTTGAACGAAAATTTAATAGTAAGATCATTTCCATCCAAACAGATTGGGGAGGTGAATATGAAAAATTACACCCCTTTTTTACCAAAATGGGCATATCACATCATGTGTCTTGTCCTCATGCCCATCAACAAAATGGGTCAGCAGAACGCAAGCATCGCCATATTGTCGAGGTGGGCTTAGCACTGCTTGCAAATGCATCCATGCCATTAAAATTTTGGGATGAAGCTTTTTTGACAGCCACATACCTAATCAACATGCTTCCATCTTCGGTCATTGACAATGAAATACCTATGACACGTCTCCTTCATGAATCTCCTGATTTTTCATCTCTACGTGTTTTTGGTTGTGCCTGTTGGCCCAATCTTAGACCTTACAACAAACGAAAGTTAGCATTCCGTTCCAAACAATGCGTCTTTCTTGGCTACAGTCATATGCACAAAGGCGTCAAATGCCTTGATGTGTCCACTGGACGTGTCTATGTGTCTCGAGATGTTGTCTTTGACGAAACAGTTTTTCCCTTTGCCAAGCTTCATCCCAATGCTGGTGCTCTCCTCCGGCGAGAAATTCTTCTCCTTCCTTCCTCTCTCCAAAATCCATCGGAATTAGATCAAGGGGAGGAACAATGCATTGATCTAACACCTAATGTTCCTGCTGTTGTTTTGCCTCATACTGTTCCCCAGGTCCAGGGAAGAAAATCTCATGCAAAACGATGGTCAAAATCAGCCTAACGGCGATGCCCCGGACGTGCCGCTAGACGACATGCATGGCGCGGACTTCAATACAGATACGCCTGAGATCCTGGAAGAATCGCCCTCGGGATCCAGTTCCGCATCGCCATCCGGTCGTGCGTCAGAAGATGCTCGCAGGTCCAGCAGCAGCCAACGAACGGACGCCACATCACCTGGCTCCTCCGCGTCCGAAAGGGTGGGCAACTCTCCTGCTGCCACGACCAGCGAACCAGGCCGACCGGCGACAGCGCGTGGGCCAAGTGGTGCCGCACTTGCTCGTGGGCTCCCGACCAGGTGGAGAACCGTCAGGCCAAGTGGGCCAATCGGATCGGCTCCCGCGCGCGAGCATCAATCCTCACGCGACGCGGCTTCTCGACAACGCCAGGCAACAGCTACAGCACCAGGATCCTCTGCGCCAAAACTTGTCTGTGGTACCTGTGCACCGCACCAGATCTACGACAGGAAACAGAAGGCCCAAAACCTACACCGATGGAACGGTTCGGTATGGTCTCTCTACCTTTTCTAATGAGCCTGAAACCTTGCAAATGGCGTTAGAAAATCCTGACTGGAAGCATGCTATGAATGATGAGTACAAAGCATTAGTTGAAAATAAAACCTGGCACTTAGTTCCACATAAAAAGGGCATAAATTTAATAGATTGCAAATGGGTGTATAGAATTAAAAGAAAAGCTGATGGAACTATTGATAGATATAAAGCTAGACTAGTAGCAAAAGGTTTTAAACAACGCTATGGCATAGATTATGAGGACACTTTTAGTCCAGTTGTTAAAGCTGCTACCATAAGACTTGTTCTAGATGTTTCAGTTTCAAAAGGTTGGAGCTTAAGGCAACTAGATGTGAAGAACGCGTTTCTCCATGGTGTTCTGGAAGAAGAAGTATATATGAGACAGCCACCTGGTTATGAGGATCCACATGCACCTTATCATGTGTGCAAATTGGATAAATCTCTATATGGACTCAAGCAAGCACCTAGAGCATGGTTTGCAAAATTGAGCTCAAAACTCCAAGAACTTATTTTTTCACCATCCAAAGCTGATACTTCACTGTTTATTTACAATAAGTCAGGTATCACCATTTTTGTGCTAGTATATGTTGATGATATAATTGTCACTAGTTCATCAACCAAAGCTATTTCCGCATTGCTTCAAGATTTGAGGAAGGCTTTCGCACTTAAAGATTTGGGTGATCTGCATTATTTTTTGGGAATTGAAGTTAAAAAGTTAAGAGATGGTATAAATTTAACTCAAGAAAAATATGCTATGGATTTATTGACTAGAGTTGGTATGAAGGATTCCAAACCAGCACCAACGCCTTTGTCATCCTCTGAAAAATTATCAGCTATGGAGGGAGATCCACTTGGTCCAGATGACAGTACAAGATATAGAAGCATTGTTGGTGCTCTTCAATACTTAACTCTTACACGGCCAGACATTGCTTTTTCAGTAAATAAGGTATGCCAGTATTTACATTCACCTACCACTGCTCATTGGACTGCAGTGAAAAGAATACTCAGGTATATCAAAGGTACTGTAAGTCTTGGGTTAAGTTTCAAGAAATCCTTCTCCACATTAGTAAGTGCCTTCTCAGATGCTGATTGGGCAGGCTGTGTTGATGATAGAAGATCAACAGGAGGATTTGCAGTATTTTTTGGACATAATCTAATTTCTTGGAGTGCTAGAAAACAGGCAACAGTCTCAAGATCAAGTACTGAGGCTGAATACAAAGCATTAGCAAATGCTACTGCAGAAGTTATTTGGTTAGAATCATTATTGAAGGAACTTGGTGTTCATAGAAAGAAAATTTCATGTTTATGGTGTGACAACATGGGAGCGACATATCTCTCAGCCAATCCTGTTTTTCATGCAAGAACAAAACATATAGAAATAGATTTCCATTTTGTAAGGGAGAGAGTAGCAAAGAAATTGCTCGAGATCAGATTCATCCCTTCTCAAGATCAGGTGGCAGATGGATTCACAAAGGCTCTACCAACACGGCAGTTTGAAGCTTTTAAATACAATCTCAACCTTAGGAAAGGTTGTGATCGAGGAGGGGTGTTAGAGATAGAATAGTTGGTTAGCTAAGTTGTTCCTATCTTCATGTACACGGCAAGGATCTGTAGATAAAGACCTTGTGCGCGCCCCTCTCTATCTCTTGTAACAACCATGTAAATCTCTGCCAATGTTGGCCTATATAAACATGGAACCGAGCCGAGTCCAAGGCATCGTTAAACCAAGAATTATCACAGAGCTGATGCTTTATGCGGCTCTGCATGCATAAGCATTATTGAAAGGAAAGCAATTGCGCTAAGTGAATTAGAACCAAACAAGTGGATGAAAAAAATCAGCATCGCTATTAGAAGTTCAGTTTGAGAATTACTAGTCGATCGAAACGGTGTAGCATGAACCTTGGCCTGGTAAGAAAAGGTCTGCACCTGCGTCTGCCGTAACAAATTCAGTGATTTTTCCGGTCGCCTGTTTTTCTCTACTTCCCTCGTACGGAATTGAGAGGGTTCTGAGGAGGCACCTTAAACGGCTATGACGAGTGGTACAATGATGCCAGCCGAACAAGCCATATATACACATCTCTTGTTTCTCTCATTGCAATGAACCAAGAACGTGCGCGGCGTGGAAACTCTGCCGATCGCCATGGTCGTCATCACAGGATTGATCCTGAGCGTCTTCACGCCGACGTCAGCTACATGACTCCGTTGACTGCTGGCCGCTACCGCCACCACGCTGGATAAAGACCTGAGGCGGCAAACCACCGCCAGAGCGATCAGAGGCGTGCATGGCGAGGTGCGCGGCAGGGGCCTACAACAACGCGGAAGAGGAGGTGGCGTCCGGCTGTCCCGAGAGCAAGGCTCAAATCATCCGCCTGGTCCCCCGCCCTCTCTCTTGTTCCCTCGACAACACGGCCACATCATCTTATTAGAAGAGGGAGCGTTCTATACTTGAGTTCACCTAAGGTCACCGTAGCTAATGGAGGAGCAAGTCGGGGCAAAGCAGTAGACCTGGATTGATTTTTCTCGAGGCTGGCTGGCCAGGTATCTTCACAAGCATCAGGTACTCACTCATCATGCCGCACGACACACATGATGCGCAGGCGAGTTAACATACTGGGATGATTGAATCGCATTGTTGCAGATGGGAGAAAGCACTGGCCAATCGTTATGAGTAGGAAAATTAATTAGTGCAAGTAGTTGTATAGACTATGGAACATTGCAGCCTGATTGTCTGACTATTTGATCTGCAAATTCGAGAAACGATTTCTGAAGATGTCACGCCGAAGAAACTATTTCTGCAGGTAAGTTGAATAGGAGCGCGGTGACCGGGTCGACCGCACAAAAGGCCAATGCTCCACTCCCGTTATTCCACTAGAGAACCCGAAGGAAGAAACCCCGAATCGCTGCATACAAATGGAGCTCTAAAGCCAAATTAATGAGTGGTCTGGACGATCAGCTCACAGGTTGCACCATCGGTACGCATTACTTGTTGCAGCTGCATGGAACGAACATGAAGCCAAGGAAAAAAGGGAAACTTAGAGACATGAAGAAAAGAAATAATTAGCAGTGAAGAGACGAGACACGAGGTTGTGTAAATCAGCTGTACCATGAGGTTATGACTTGTGAAAGCACAAAAGGGAATAAGAGAAAATCCAAGGAATTCCTCGAGAAATCAAAGATTCGCAAGTTCGAGAATTCACGCTGTAAAGGTAGCCACATATCAGCTTGATGGTGGAACTATAATGCATAATTGTTATTGATCATTCAATTTGTTATTAGGTTTGCTTCTCTTTGGAAACAATTTAGGTTATTAGAATCTTCATGGTTTGCTTCTCTTCGGATCGATTGGATAGTACTAGGTTTCAACTTTCAAGGGAGAGCAGGATGGACAGAAAAAATAGATATATTCTAAACACAAGTTAGGGCAGCACCGTAGTCGGCGGGCTACTCAAACAGTTAGACCCGTCGATGCCATCCTTCGTAGCCATTGCGATCATGGTGACATAGGAGTAGAAGATGGCGCAAACAAGTTTTACAGAATTTACATATTCCCCATATTGCGTTTGTTTCCGTTCAAAGGGGTAAACATGAAGAAAAATATTACACAAGTCTATATCTTCTCACTCTTCTTTGCCTTAGTATCAAAAGGAGAAAAAATCAAAAGAAATTATTTTTTTACATGAGTCCCATCAAGAAAACTGAAACTTCCAGTTATTAAAAATTTCAAGTTAATTTTGTTTAATAAAAATTAATCGTAGCGATGACCAATTTTCCCGTTGCAATGCACGGTTACTTTTGCTATAAATAGATATATCTAAATCTGAGACAAGAATTATTAAACGGAGGAAGTACAAGTTAATGACAAACTGCACCTGCAAACTCACTAGCAAGTGAAGAACCAACCTGTGGTTGGATGGTTAGGAGGGCAGTGGCACCCCCAGCCCACTAGAGTTTAAATCCCAGATTTGACACTTTGGTGTCTTGTAAAGGCGGAATATTCTTCAGTGGAAGGCGACGTTCCCGTTGACAGCGAGACGCCTGTGGTGACTTCTTCAATCTCAAGACCTGCCGGATCAGTTCTTCAACGCAGTCTCTTGGAGGTGCTCATAGGGGTAGGGTGTGCGTATGTGCGTTCATAGAGGTGAGTGTGTGCGTATATGTGTGAGCGTCTTTGATTGTACCTCTGTGTTTCGTAAAAAAAAAACTCACTAGCAAGTGTATGTTCCATGCTGCCATTAGAGCATGTACATTGCAGAGCGCTTAAAAAAAATCAAAATCTGGATGAGCGCTAGCGTCGGGCGCTAAGAGCTGGATTTTGTAGGCAATTCTCAAGCGTCTGACTCCTCTTAATGCATCGATGCTTATAAATGGCTGAGAATTTTGTGGGAACCGTCAAAACAACCACGATTCCTTTCCTAGCGTCTGCAAATTAGGGTCCCGTTGTACATGCTCTTACGGCATTATCGATGGGTCGATGTACCCAGGCTGAATACAATTATTCCATTTCCAAAAAATAAAACCACACAGTTATTGCATTTTACGTCACATCTATTTCAATTCCTATGAGCAGTACTGACTACGGAGATATTTTCTCTTTTCGTTCTCAATTAATTTCACCTAAGTAATGCTGGCCCTTGAGACACTGAAGTGAACATACTCTAGTCTCGAAAAAAAATGAGACAACTGAAGCGAACGGGCATATCCACGCATAGCCGCCGCCATGCGCCCATGCCACCACGCACGCGCCATCTGGCCCAAATCCGGCCGGCTCTGGCCCGTTTGCACGCACTTGCAGCCCGCACGCAGCGGAGAGCCTTCTGCACCACGCCGCCGGAAGAGAGCTGAGGAAGAAGCACCTTCGCCCGCTAGCTCCGCGACGCCCCGCTAGATCTTTTTCTGCGATTTGTGGATGGGGGAACACAAAGAGGCGCCTCTTGGCACCTGAGAGCACTGGGAAGCGCCGTCGCTCCAGCCTCCAGGGTCCCTGCAGCTACAGCCACCGCCGCCGGCGCCGCCGTGACAACGAGCGATTTGATGTGCTGGGCATCGTTTCCCGAAGATTTGGTTGTGCAGGTAGCGTGGCGCGTGCTGGCCGGTAACTTCCTCGGGTACGTCCGCTTCCGCGCGGTCTGCTCCGACTGGCGGTCCGCTACCGTCTCTCCTCGCGGACCCGTGCCGCTGGATGATGCTGCCCGAGGGCCATGGCCTGTACCCCGGCCACGGAAAGCTCCGTGGGAGGGTCCGCTTCTTCAACCTAGTAGACGCCGGAACGTTCGTCCGTGTCAGGCTCGACCTGTTCAAGGACCACTGCGTTCTTGACTCCGTCGATGGCCTGCTATGGCTGCACCGCGACAAGGACACTGCGATCCGCCTTCTCCATCCTTTCACGGGCGACATGGCGGACCTTCCGCCACTGTCAACCCTTCATCCTCATGTGGATCCTACAAAGTGCCGTATTGCCGGTGGTCATGTCATCCAAAGTAGTGTAGCCAATATTTTTGATAATTAGTTTCATGGTATTGATCACATGTTTAGAACGTTTATTATGGTGGGAGTGCTTGCCGTTATATGGCCGCTATGGCTATAAAAATGATAAAAAAAATTAAGGATAAGAATTATTCTCTGGTTATACAGTTGTACCGCTATTTTTCGTTCGTGGTCTGCACTGCAAAAAAAGTGGAGAACCGCGACCTTTTTACGGAAGTTTGTACATAGTTGGAGGATACGGTGATGGATACTTTTTTCTTACATATGTGACAGCATAATCTACGAATTGAACCAACATTTTTATCCTAGACGTTTTACAATTGCTCATGATTGATATGTAATTCGCCTTGTTTTTACTTTGAGATATTTGAGACTCTCGAAGGGTCGTGTGCATCTTAGTTATGCAGAGATCAAGTATAATTACTTGTTTAAGTAATAAAGCACCCATTATCAAAAAAAAAAATCGCAGGTGGACCTCGTTCTGATGGGAGCCTCGGATGTGAAGCATAGGTGGACGTATCTTAGATCCATCCACGCTACTTCCTGCAGTGTCAACGATGTTGGAGTAATTACCGTCATGCTTGCCCCACTATATGAAGCGCGTAGCTTTTGCCACCTCCCAGGACCAGCAATGGACTCTTTCAAGCTGGAAGCTTCCGGATTGTTCTAGACAATTGGCATTCAAAGGAAAGCTCTACGTGGTCGCTAATTACTCCATCTTCGGTGGCCCGCAGATTCTCCAGATCGACCCACCCCTACAGGGAGACATTCTGCTCCCACCTAAGTTGATCGTCGCTACATACCCTGTCCATCTACCTGGTGCAATCCAATTCCGAGGTTCTAGTTGTCAGACGCAGAAGCGATCCTGCGCCGCCCATTGCCGTTTACAGGCTCTCCGATCTTGTCATGGGAAGATTAGTCCCGTTAAAGAGCATCGGAGACAATGCCTTCTTCCTCGGTTCATCCATCTAGCAATACTACTTTATCCATCTCCACCAAGGTGCTTACTACTCTTGCTCGCAACCGCAACACTGTTATTTACAAACGCACTTGCGATTATGTGGTGCAATACCATCTCGGTACTGAAACCTTGTCGCCGGCCCTTGATGACTGCGACGACGATGGATGTGCCCCATGCTGTTATAGCCTCCTTCATAAACCGTTATAGGGTGTGTCTATGTCTCAGTTGACTGAGATTTCTTAAGTCCCAGTCAACTCAGAAAAGTGCAACTGCAGTTCAAAGAAAAGTGCAACTCGGTTCAGTTGCACATTTCTGACAGAAAAGTGCAATTGCACTTTTTTAACAGAAAAGTGCAACTCAAGCACTTTTTTGTAAATGACTTAGACTTAAGAAAATCTTAGTTGACTGAGACATAGCAAAACCGTTATAATTACCTGTTGCGCTCCAAGCTTATGGTATGTACTATGTAAATTTTATTTTGCGGCTATATCGCACTGTGATTAGATTTTCCCCTTTCAAGCTTCTTGTTTTGTTGGCTAGCTAACTACGTTAATTACTTCTCTATGTTTGCAGGAGCAAAGGGCTAATAGACTGTCCCAAGAGTTATTCACGCTCACCCAATTGGAAGGTGAAGGGGAAATTTCGCTATGGGGTAAGTCTTACTCTTAAATCTTAATCCATCAGTACCTATATACCACAACATGTACACACTTTTAAGATGGGTTTTTTCTGCCTTAGCTAGCCCGTCAACTCAAGTTTAGCTTCCACGTGTGGTGTGTAGAAAGGAGAAAATTACTCTAGCAGTCTTGGAAAAGTTGTAATATACTGTGCTATTGTCTGTTGTTATGGATTAGCAAAAGAGGAGTTTTTTCCACCGGCCAAAAGGTGGAGTGTGTGGGAGAATTTTGGACTGATAGGAGCCTCATCGGGAGATTTTTTTTTTTCAAACAGGGGAGCAAAGCCCTGACATCTGCATCAAAGCGATACACATAGCCTTATTCATTGCAAATATAGATTCAGAGTTTACATTTTAAGGATCACATAAAGTTTCAGCGAAGATCAACTAACGAAAAAAGGCTAAAAACATATCTCTACGCAACATTTTGGATCATATTAGATTGCCGCCGGCCACCATGGTTGAATATAGCTCGAACGACCGCTATCAACCGAGTGCATCCAGAATACATATGTTCCTGCTGCTTCACATGTGAATCCAGCAGGTGACTTTGCAGATGACCAACAATTTTTTTGGCACACTTGTTTTGTTAAACACAACATCGTTTCGATAATTCCAAATTAGTCAAACTCAGGCACAAACTTCCGCTCGAATTATAGCCTTAACAATTGGTTCAATCCCATTAAGCCAATTTCCAAACATATTGGTTACATTAGCAGGTTTTTGAACATTAAAAGTAAAATGAACAACTCTCCAAACAAGTTTAAAGAGATGGTCAATAGTCTCCTCAGCGTGACAAAAAAACACACTTCGTACATCCAGTCCACCGTCATTTTGCTAGGTTATATTTAGTGAGAAGAACCTTTCTATATAGGAACCACATGGAGAATTTTATCTTTAAAGGAACCTTTAACTTTCAAAGATACTTCCACGGAAATCAAGTATGTTCATTCATAAAATCTGCGTACATAGATTTAACCGAGAAAGACCCAGAAGAAGTTAAACGCCGTGAGAACCTATCAGGTATGTTGACCAGTTTAATACTCATCAATTGTTCCACTACATTTATCCATGCTCCATACTTATTTCGTGTTACCCAGCCATACCTCTTCCCAAAATTGAGTGCTAGCCCCGTCCTTAATGACAAATGAGTCTCAATTGAAGAACTCATCCCTGACCCCCATAATCCCTCTTCAAAAGGGTGAATCAATCAGTTTGACTTAGTTATTTGTTATGTGGCCGCTCCTGCCACACCCCTTGTTCATTCTGTAGTTTAAATAGCCACTTGCTAAGTAACCTCTTATTATTTATCTTGAGTACTTCAATGCCTAAACCACCCTGATCTTTAGGGCGACAGATAATGTTCCACTTTGAAAGACGATACTTCTTTTTCAGGTTGTCTCTTTGCCAAAAGAAACGCGACCTAAAGAAGTCCAATCTTTTCCTAACACCTTTTGGAATCTCAAAGAAAGATAGTAGGAACATGGGTAAAATCATTAGACCAGAATTAATAAGGACTAGACGATCTCCATTTTTTCCCGATAAAGGGAATATATTAAAATCAAAAGATAACAATTACACCTAGCCTCTGCAGCAACGCCCCACCCTAGTGGCAGTATGAATGCACACAACTAAAAAATAGTAAAGAAAACAAAGAAATAAAAGTCCCGCTACAATATTCCAGACCTAGCAGCAACAATACAACCACCACCGTGACAACACCTGGAATACAGACTCTCCAAAAGTGACGCCTTCAAGAAGCGAACAATGCACCAGCGCCGTCGTCGCTCGACCAAAGGTCTTAGGTTTTCACCCTGAAGATAGGCCCCACTCTCAAAGCAATGCCTGCAACAAGGTCATTGCTAGGCACAACCGGTTAAGGCGAGACCTTGGGTTTTCACCCTGAGAGGTAAGACTCTAAACTTCACCTGTGCTGCCATCCCCACATGCATACCACCGCTGCGGAGCCCACAACGCCAAGCAAACCCCTCACCATCACGGAGACTTGAACCTCCTTTAGTCAGTCCACCAATCCGGCCTTCATGATATTCCTTCATCTGACTTTACCATGGACCAAAAAATCACCTGATGTCAACACGGAATAGAGCTTCATGCCGCTCCCTCCGGAACCAAACGGTCGGAATAAAAACATGGGTGCGCGCGACCAAACACCACCCGATCCAGCAAACTCTAGGCAAAAGATGCACTGTTCCATTCATCGATGGAGCTTTCCGGAACTCATCTCTCCAGCCAGATCAAGGCAAACTGATCTCCGGTAGATCTTCATCTTCGCTTGCAAGAAACCCGAGGACCGCCACCAAAAACAAAGCAAGACCAGCAGCCCCCATGCCACCAGTCCCTCCTGCCGGATCATCAGGGAAGAGGACGGCGGCTGATACGCGTACAGCACGCGTCCGTTGGGAACCCCAAGAGGAAGGTGTGATGCGTACAGCGGCAAGTTTTCCCTCAGTAAGAAACCAAGGTTTATCGAACCAGTAGGAGCCAAGAAGCACGTTGAAGGTTGATGGCGGCGAGATGTAGTGCGGCGCAACACCAGGGATTCCGGCGCCAACGTGGAACCTGCACAACACAACCAAAGTACTTTGCCCCAACGAAACAGTGAGGTTGTCAATCTCACCGGCTTGCTGTAACAAAGGATTAGATGTATAGTGTGGATGATGATTGTTTGCAGAGAACAGTAGAACAAGTATTGCAGTGGATTGTATTCGATTAAAAGAATGGACCGGGGTCCACAGTTCACTAGTTGTGTCTCTCCCATAAGATAAATAGCATGTTGGGTGAACAAATTACAGTTGGGCAATTGACAAATAGAGAGGGCATGACCATGCACATACATGATATGATGAGTATAGTGAGATTTAATTGGGCATTACGACAAAGTACATAGACCGCTATCCAGCATGCATCTATGCCTAAAAAGTCCACCTTCAGGTTATCATCCGAACCCCTTCCAGTATTAAGTTGCAAACAACAGACAATTGCATTAAGTATGGTGTGTAATGTAATCAATAACTACATCCTCGGACATAGCATCAATGTTTTATCCCTAGTGGCAACAGCACATCCATAACCTTAGAGGTTTCTCTCACTCCCCCAGATTCACGGAGACATGAACCCACTATCGAGCATAAATACTCCCTCTTGGAGTTACAAGCATCAACTTGGCCAAAGCATCTACTAGTAACGGAGAGCATGCAAGATCATAAACAACACATAGATTGATAATCAACATAACATAGTATTCACTATTCATCGGATCCCAACAAACACAACATATAGCATTACAGATAGATGATCTTGATCATGTTAGGCAGCTCACAAGATCCGACTATGAAGCACATAAGGAGAAGACAACCATCTAGTTACTGCTATGGACCCATAGTCCAAGGGTGAACTACTCACTCATCACTCCGGAGGCGACCATGGCGGTGTAGAGTCCTCCGGGAGATGAATCCCCTCTCCGGCAGGGTGCCGGAGGCGATCTCCTGAATCCCCCGAGATGGGATTGGCGGCGGCGGCGTCTCTGGAAGGTTTTCCGTATCGTGGCTCTCGGTACTGGGGGTTTCGCGACGAAGGCTATTTGTAGGCGGAAGGGCAGATCAGGGAGAGTCACGAGGGGCCCACACGCTAGGGTGGCGCGGCCAGGGCTTGGGCCGCGCCGCCCTAGTGTGGCGCCGCCTCGTGGCCCCACTTCGTCTTCTCTTCGGTCTTCTGGAAGCTTCGTGTGAAAATAGGCCCCTGGGCGTTGATTTCGTCCAATTCCGAGAATATTTCCTTACTAGGATTTCTGAAACCAAAAACAGCAGAAAACAGCGACTGGCTCTTCGGCATCTCGTTAATAGGTTAGTGCCGGAAAATGCATAAATATGACATAAAGTATGCATAAAACATGTAGATATCATCAATAATGTGGCATGGAACATAAGAAATTATCGATACGTCGGAGACGTATCAGCATCCCCAAGCTTAGTTTCTGCTCGTCCCGAGTAGGTAAACGATAACAAAGATAATTTCTGGAGTGACATGCCATCATAACCTTGATCATACTATTGTAAGCATATGTAATGAATGCAACGATCAAAACAATGTAAATGACATGAGTAAACAAATGAATCATATAGCAAAGACTTTTCATGAATAGTACTTCAAGACAAGCATCAATAAGTCTTGCATAAGAGTTAACTCATAAAGCAATAATTCAAAGTAAAGGTATTGAAGCAACACAAAGGAAGATTAAGTTTCAGCGGTTGCTTTCAACTTATAACATGTATATCTCATGGATATTGTCAACATAGAGTAATATAACAAGTGCAATATGCAAGTATGTAGGAATCAATGCACAGTTCACACAAGTGTTTGCTTCTTGAGGTGGAGAGAGATAGGTGAACTGACTCAACAATAAAAGTAAAAGAAAGGTCCTTCAAAGAGGAAAGCATCGATTGCTATATTTGTGCTAGAGCTTTGATTTTGAAAACAAGAAACAATTTTGTCAACGGTAGTAATAAAGCATATGTGTTATGTAAATTATATCTTACAAGTTGCAAGCCTTATGCATAGTATACTAATAGTGCCCGCACCTTGTCCTAATTAGCTCGGATTACCTGGATTATCATCGCAATGCACATGTTTTAACCAAGTGTCACAAAGGGGTACCTCTATGCCGCCTGTACAAAGGTCTAAGGAGAAAGCTCGCATCGGATTTCTCGCTATTGATTATTCTCAACTTAGACATCCATACCGGGACAACATAGACAACAGATAATGGACTCCTCTTATATGCATAAGCATGTAGCAACAATTAATTTTCTCATATGAGATTGAGGATATTTGTCCAAAACTGAAACTTCCACCATGGATCATGGCTTTAGTTAGCGGCCCAATGTTCTTCTCTAACATTATGCAATGCTCTAACCATTTTAGTGGTAAATCTCCCTTACTTCAGACAAGACGAACATGCATAGCAACTCACATGATATTCAACAAAGAGTAGTTGATGGCGTCCCCAGGAACATGGTTATCGCACAACAAGCAACTTAATAAGAGATAAAGTGCATAATTACATATTCAATACCACAATAGTTTTTAGGCTATTTGTCCCATGAGCTATATATTGCAAAGGTAGAGGATAGAAATTTTAAAGGTAGCACTCAAGCAATTTACTTTGGAATGGCGGAGAAATACCATGTAGTAGGTAGGTATGGTGGACACAAATGGCATAGTGGTTGGCTCAAGGATTTTGGATGCATAAGAAGTATTCCCTCTCGATACAAGGTTTAGGCTAGCAAGGTTATTTGAAACAAACACAAGGATGAAGCGGTGCAGCAAAACTCACATAAAAGACATATTGTAAACATTATAAGCCTCTACACCGTCTTCCTTGTTGTTCAAACTCAATACTAGAAATTATCTAGACCTTAGAGAGACCAATTATGCAAACCAAATTTTAGCAAGCTCTATGTATTTCTTCATTAATAGGTGCAAAGTATATGATGCAAGAGCTTAAACATGAGCACAACAATTGCCAAGTATCACATTATCCAAGACATTATAGCAATTACTACATGTATCATTTTCCAATTCCAACCATATAACAATTTAACGAAGAAGAAACTTTCGCCATGAATATTATGAGTAAAGGCTAAGGACATATTTGTCCATATGCAACAGCGGAGCGTGTCTCTCTCCCACACAAAGAATGCTAGGATCCATTTTATTCAAACAAAACAAAAACAAACAGACGCTCCAAGCAAAGCACATAAGATGTGATGGAATAAAAATATAGTTTCACTAGAGGAACCTGATAATGTTGTCGATGAAGAAGGGGATGCCTTGAGCATCCCCAAGCTTAGACGCTTGAGTCTTCTTGATATATGCAGGGGTGAACCACCGGGGCATCCCCAAGCTTAGAGCTTTCACTCTCCTTGATCATGTTGTATCATCTCCCTCTCTTGATCCTTGAAAACTTCCTCCGCACCAAACTCAAAACAACTCATTAGAGGGTTAGTGTACAATCAAAATTTACATGTTCAGAGGTGACATAATCATTCTTAACACTTCTGGACATTGCACAAAGCTACTGAAAGTCAATGGAATCGAAAAATCCATCAAGTATAGCAAAACAGGCAATGCGAAATAAAAGGCAGAATCTATCAAAACAGAATAGTTCGTAAAGATGAATTTTATTGTGGCACCAGACTTGCTCAAATAAAAATGCTCAAATTGAATGAAATTTGCGTACATATCTGAGGATCACTCACGTAAATTGGCATAATTTTCTGAGTTACCTACAGAGAATTAGGCCCAGATTCGTGACAGCAAAGAAATCTGTTTCTGCGCAGTAATCCAAATCTAGTATGAACCTTACTATCAACGACTTTACTTGGCACAACAATGCACAGAACTAAGATAAGGAGAGGTTGCTACAGTAGTAACAACTTCCAAGACTCAAATATAAAATAAAAGTACTGTAGTAAAAACATGGGTTGTCTCCCATAAGCGCTTTTCTTTAACGCCTTTCAGCTAGGCGCAGAAAGTGTATATCAAGTATTATCAAGAGACGAAGTGTCAACATCATAATTTGTTCTAATAATAGAATCAAAAGGTAACTTCATTCTCTTTCTAGGGAAGTGTTCCATACCTTTCTTGAGAGGAAATTGATATTTAATATTACCTTCCTTCATATCAATGATAGCACCAACAGTTCGAAGAAAAGGTCTTCCCAATATAATGGGACAAGATGCATTGCCTTCAATATCCAAGACAACAAAATCAACGGGGACAAGGTTATTGTTAATGGTAATGCGAACATTATCAACTCTCCCCAAAGGTTTCTTTGTAGAATGATCAGCAAGATTAACATCCAAATAACAATTTTTCAATGGTGGCAAGTCAAGCATATTATAGATTTTCTTAGGCATAACAGAAATACTTGCACCAAGATTACATAAAGCATTACAATCAAAGTCATTGACCTTCATCTTAATGATGGGCTCCCAACCATCCTCTAGCTTCCTAGGAATAGAAGCTTCGCGTTCTAGTTTCTCTTCTCTAGCTTTTATGAGAGTATTTGTAATATGTTTCGTGAAAGCCAAGTTTATAGCACTAGCATTAGGACTCTTAGCAAGTTTTTGTAAGAACTTTATAACTTCAGAGATATGACAATCATCAAAATCCAAACCATTATAATCTAAAGCAATGGGATCATCATCCCCAATGTTGGAAAAAATTTCAGCAGTTTTATCACGAGCGATTTCAATGATTTTAGCAGTTTCAGGCAGTTTTTCGCGCTTTGCATTTGAAGTGGAAACATTGCCAACACCAATTCTTTTACCATTATTAGTAGGAGGTGCAGCAACATGTGTAGCATTAGCATTACTAGTGGTGGTAATAGTCCAGACTTTAGCTATATTATCTTCTTTTTCATTTTCTTCTTTCTCCCACCTAGCACGCAATTCGGCCATCAATCTTATATTCTCATTAATTCTAACTTGGATGGCATTTGCTGTAGTAAAAATTTTATTATTATGATTCTCATGAGGCATAACTTTCGATTTCAAAAGATCAACATCAGCAGCAAGACTATCGACTTTAGAAGCAAGTATATCAATTTTCCCAAGCTTTTCTTCAACAGATTTGTTAAAAGCAGTTTATGTACTAATAAATTCTTTAAGCATGGTTTCAAGTCCAGGGGGTGTGTTGCTATTGTTGTTGTAAGAATTCCCATAAGAATTACCATAGCCGTTGCCATTATTATAAGGATATGGCCTATAGTTGTTACTAGAATTGTTCCGGTAAGCATTGTTGTTGAAATTATTATTTTTAATGTAGTTTACATCAACATGTTCTTCTTGAGCAACCAATGAAGCTAACGGAACATTATTAGGATTAACATTAGTCCTATCATTCACAAGCATAGACATAATAGCATCAATCTTATCACTCAAGGAAGAGGTTTCTTCGACAGAATTTACCTTCTTACCTTGTGGAGCTCTTTCCGTGTGCCATTCAGAGTAATTAATCATCATATTATCAAGAAGCTTTGTTGCTTCACCAAGAGTGATGGACATAAAGGTACCTCCAGCAGCTGAATCCAATAGGTTCCGTGAAGAAAAATTCAGTCTTGCATAAAAGGTTTGGATGATCATCCAAGTAGTCAGTCCATGGGTTGGGCAGTTTTAACCAAAGATTTCATTCTTTCTCATGCTTGTGCAACATGCTCATTATCCAATTGTTTAAAATTCATTATGCTACTCCTCAAAGATATAATTTTAGCAGGGGGATAATATCTACCAATAAAAGCATCCTTGCATTTACTCCATGAATCAATACTATTCTTAGGCAGAGATAGCAACCAATCTTTAGCTCTTCCTCTTAATGAGAAAGGAAACAATTTTAATTTTATAATGTCACCATCTACATCTTTATACTTTTGCATTTCACATAGTTCAACAAAGTTATTGAGATGGGCAGCAGCATCATCAGAACTAACACCAGAAAATTGCTCTCGCATAACAAGATTTAGTAAAGCAGGTTTAATTTCAAAGAATTCTGCTATAGTAGCATGTGGAGCAATAGGTGTGCATAAGAAATCATTATTATTTGTGGTTGTAAAGTCACACAACTTAGTATTTTCAGGAGTACCCATTTTAGCAATAGTAAATAAAACAAACTAGATAAAGTAAATGCAAGTAACTAATTTTTTTGTGTTTTTGATATAGCAAACAAGATAGCAAATAAAGTAAAACTAGCAACTAATTTTTTTGTGTTTTGATTTAATGCAGCAAACAAAGTAGTAAATAAAATAAAGCAAGACAAAAACAAAGTAAAGAGATTGGGATGTGGAGACTCCCCTTGCAGCGTGTCTTGATCTCCCCGGCAACGGCGCCAGAAAATCTGCTTGATACGCGTACATCACGCGTCCGTTGGGAACCCAAGAGGAAGGTGTGATGCGTACAGCGGCAAGTTTTCCCTCAGTAAGAAACCAAGGTTTATCGAACCAGTAGGAGCCAAGAAGCACGTTGAAGGTTGATGGCGGCGAGATGTAGTGCGACGCAACACTAGGGATTCCGGCGCCAACGTGGAACCTGCACAACACAACCAAAGTACTTTGCCCCAACGAAACAGTGAGGTTGTCAATCTCACCGGCTTGCTGTAACAAAGGATTAGATGTATAGTGTGGATGATGATTGTTTGCAGAGAACAGTAGAACAAGTATTGCAGTGGATTGTATTCGATTAAAAGAATGGACCGGGGTCCACAGTTCACTAGTGGTGTCTCTCCCATAAGATAAATAGCATGTTGGGTGAACAAATTACAGTTGGGCAATTGACAAATAGAGAGGGCATGACCATGCACATACATGATATGATGAGTATAGTGAGATTTAATTGGGCATTGCGACAAAGTACATAGACCGCTATCCAGCATGCATCTATGCCTAAAAATTCCACCTTCAGGTTATCATCCGAACCCCTTCCAGTATTAAGTTGCAAACAACAGACAATTGCATTAAGTATGGTGCGTAATGTAATCAATAACTATATCCTCGGACATAGCATCAATGTTTTATCCCTAGTGGCAACAGCACATCCATAACCTTAGAGGTTTCTCTCACTCCCCCAGATTCACGGAGACATGAACCCACTACCGAGCATAAATACTCCCTCTTGGAGTTACAAGCATCAACTTGGCCAAAGCATCTACTAGTAACGGAGAGCATGCAAGATCATAAACAACACATAGATTGATAATCAACATAACATAGTATTCACTATTCATCGGATCACAACAAACACAACATATAGCATTACAGATAGATGATCTTGATCATGTTAGGCAGCTCACAAGATCCGACTATGAAGCACATAAGGAGAAGACAACCATCTAGCTACTGCTATGGACCCATAGTCCAGGGGTGAACTACTCACTCATCACTCCGGAGGCGACCATGGCGGTGTAGAGTCCTCCGGGAGATGAATCCCCTCTCCGGCAGGGTGCCGGAGGCGATCTCCTGAATCCCCCGAGATGGGATTGGCGGCGGCGGCGTCTCTGGAAGGTTTTCCGTATCGTGGCTCTCGGTACTGGGGGTTTCGCGACGAAGGCTATTTGTAGGCGGAAGGGCAGATCAGGGAGAGTCACGAGGGGCCCACACGCTAGGGTGGCGCGGCCAGGGCTTGGGCCGCGCCGCCCTAGTGTGGCGCCGCCTCGTGGCCCCACTTCGTCTTCTCTTCGGTCTTCTGGAAGCTTCGTGTGAAAATAGGCCCCTGGGCGTTGATTTCGTCCAATTCCGAGAATATTTCCTTACTAGGATTTCTGAAACCAAAAACAGCAGAAAACAGCGACTGGCTCTTCGGCATCTCGTTAATAGGTTAGTGCCGGAAAATGCATAAATATGACATAAAGTATGCATAAAACATGTAGATATCATCAATAATGTGGCATGGAACATAAGAAATTATCGATACGTCGGAGACGTATCAGCGGCGTGGATCATGCGTACCACCGCCGAACCGTCACCGGAGGTGGAGGCCGCCACTGCTCCACCGAATCCTCCATGGCTACCGACGGAGAGCATCAGGCCCCGAGCATCTTGCCTATCCAGCTCGCTAGCTTCCGCTCAAAGCGATCTTCCACAGGTTTGCATTATTTATTAAGGAGCTTCCTATAGTGTATATGTTCAATTGAGGATGGGAGATATGTTTCATACTTGGACTGTATTGTTGTTGTATGGCTACTTTTTGCCCGAGAATTGCCATATAACTACTTGGTCCACACGAGCTTGAACGTCGAATCTAACATAGTATGGTTTTGTATACCTTTATGTTTTGCTAGGCATACTTGGCTTTTGTTGAAGAAATCTCCCTTGATTGCCTCCGGCTTGTTATAGTGTATATGTTCAATTGAGGATGGGAGATATGTTTCATACTGGACTGTATTGTTGTTGTATGACTAATTTTTGTCTGATAATTCTATATAACTACTTGGTCTACACGAGCTTGAAGGTCGAATCTGACATAGTATGATTTTGTGTACCTTTATGTTTTGCTAGGCATAATTGGCTTTTGTTGAAGAAATCTCCCTTGATTGCCTCCGGCTTGTTATTACAATTGAAGAGGAAATGAGACTTCATCTCCATCTGATTTAAAGCACCATCGTTGCAACCACGAAGGTGCTTTGTTGTTCTCCTATAGCTTCGACATATACTTTATATACATCCATTACAGAAAACTTAGAAATTCTGATTGGTATCCAGTGGAAACTCGGTTTGAAAGCAAATTGGGATGCTGGAAAGGAAAATTACTATCCTATGGGGATAGACTTGTCCTTATCAATTCAGTTTTAACAAGCTTACCTATGTTTATGTTATCTTTTCTAGAGATACCTGTTGGGGTAAGGAAAAGGTTGGATTTTTATAGGTCTAGATTCTTCTGGCAATCCGATGAAAATAAAAGAAAATATACTCACAAAATGGAATATTGTATGTCGACCCAAGGATCAAGGGGGATTGGGTATTGAGGTTCTAGAACTCAAGAATAGATGTTTATTGTGTAAGTGGCTTTATAAACTTTTTAATGAGGATGGGATGTGGCAAGAGTTGCTACAAAATAAATACTTAAGACAGAAGACATTATCAGGGGTACAAGCTAAGCCCACAGATTCTCCATTTTGGAAGGGATTGATGGGGGTGAAGGATGTTTTTTTTTCAGTAGAGGGTTTCTCAAGGTTGGTAATGGTGAAGCTACTCATTTTTGGGAAGATATATGGTTAGGAAAAAAATCATTAGCTGAAAAATACCCATCCTTATATAATATTGTGCATCACAAGAATGTAACGGTAGCTCATGTGTTAGCCCAAACTCCTCTGAATATCAGTTTCAGAAGGTTGTTGGTGGGAAACAAATGGACTTTGTGGTTACAGTTATGCCAAAAACTTATGACGGTTACTTTCAATGATGATAATGATCGTTTTATTTGGAATTTAATAGACAACAGGTTGTTTACAGTAAAATCTATGTATGAGGATCTTATGAATGACCACACCCCCTTTCTGCGAAAATATCTATGGAAAGTTAAAGTTCCTCTTAAGATAAAAATATTTATGTGGTTTCTGAGTAATAAGGTTTTACTTACGAAAGATAATCTAGCTAAAAGACGGTGGAATGGGTGTACAAAATGTGTTTTCTGTGGAGAACAGGAAACTATTGAACACCTCTTTATCACTTGCCGTGTAGCTAAACTACTTTGGCGCACAGTCACTTTCACCTTTGACCTTCCACCTCCAACTAATATTACAAATATGTTTGGTAATTGGTTAAATGAAGTTGATAGACAATCTAAGGCTTTCATCCGGGTTGGAGTCTCGGCCTTATGTTGGTCTACATGGAGGGCGAGGAATGACATTATTTTTAACAAAAAATAATCTTTTCATTTTTTGCAGGTTATCCATATATTGACACATTGGGTTCAGTTGTGGGCTCTACTGTCACCGAATGGACAGCGGGATGCTATGGCTACTGGATGCACACGGCTCCTGACGGTCGCTCATGATATCTTGTGCCAGGCTGGCTAGTGGCACAATAAGCGGCTACATTGATGTCTATTTGTGCTTTGTTTCTTTCTATGGTTGATTCTTGTATCAATCCTCGGTGACGCTTGAGATGTACCAAATTTTGTAATACTCGTGAACTTAATAAAATGCCGTATGCATCATCATGATGCAGAAACCGAGGTTTTATTCCCCATTTCGAAAAAAAGGTGTACTGTTTTATTTCTGAAAAGGATGACCGTTTTGATTACGATCGAACTTCCTTTGAAAACTGGAAGGACGTTGGTGTTGAGTCTGCACTTTTCGTCATGTATATACTTATCAGGCTGTGATTATTTGGCACACATGTGATTGGATTAATCAAGCTACAGTCCTGACATTGTAGTTATTGCTCACCGTAAATGTCAGTGTTTTTTTTTCCAATATTGATTGGACTGAGGAAAATGCAATGAAGGGCGAAATTGAAGATTGAGGATTCAATGCATTCCACGATAGTACATCCGATCACCCCTACCACATCCCAATCCTAGCTTAGACTGCTAGCTCGCTCGCTCACAAACACACAGCATACACGCACACAAACAGAAGAAACATACAACACATTACACATAGTACACAACAACATCGGCGGCCGGCCGCCGCGCCAATGGCATGGGCCATCGGTCGGACCCTCGGAGGATACACACACATACTATTCATATCCTCCAGTGTACACAACGACGGCTGGCCCTGGCTAGCGCCATCGACGACGGCTAGCACCGGTTCCGCCTTCCACGACGGCGTTATTCCAGAGCTCCGTTGGCTTTCCCGTTCGCCGTGACTTTGCCGTTGCCGTTGATGTGTCCATTCCCGTTCGCCACCTTCCCGTTGCCGTTCTGCACCTTCCCGTTGCCCTTGGCGTGGGCGGCAGCGTCAGTGTGAGCTGGGGTAGCAGAGTTGTGGGAGGCGATCAGCCGGCCGGAGGGGTCATTGGAGGCCTTCCACTGCGCCACCCACTCGATGGCCGCCGGTGTGCTGCATGCGATGCTCGGGCCCCATGGCACCGTCTCACTCGCCGACTCCTGCATTAGTTCAGGTTCGCAGCAAGCGTGAGTAAATCGTTCCAACTGGAATCCGTCAGTTCAGTTGTTTAGTTATTGTCTGAATTAATCACCTGAGGGTAGAGCCTCTCGAATATCATCCTGTAGTAGTACGCCTCCTTGTTGATGGGCGTGTTGTATGGGAACACTTCTGCAGCGTTCTTCATCATCCCATCAGTCACCTGAAAGAAAGATAACGGAACAGTGAACAAAACAGAGCAAAGAGGAAGCTACAAGGTCGATGCACGCTGAGCTGACATGGCTGGTGAATTACCTGCTGTTCAGTGAAAGCCTTGAGGCCATCGATCCAGCTGTAGCCAACACCGTCACTGAACTGCTCCTTCTGCCTGTAGAGAATATGCTGTGGAGGGGAATATTGCAGAAAGTATTAGAATTTAGAACACTATGTGCATATGCTGGATATCTGAAGAAACTCAAGGTGCTGGCATTGGTACCTTGGGCAGGTAAGGTTCCTCCTCGTCGTCGAACGCCTTCCTCATCACCCACTTCTCGATGCGGCCCAGATCAGTATCGTACTACAGCAAAAACAAACAAATGTCAGAAAATTCAGAGCAAAACAAAGCAAGCATGTACATAATGCACAAATTTTTCTTCGCGACAGATGTATCATATTTACCAGTTTCCATTCGGGGTCCATGCTCATGGCGACGTCGATGAACTCCTTGTCGAGGAAAGGCACACGGACTTCCAGGCCCCAGGCCGATGTGGCCTTGTTGGCGCGCAAGCAGTCATACTGATGGAGTGCTTTCACCTTGCGGCAGGTCTCCTTGTGGAACTCCTCCTTGTTGGGGGCGAAGTGAAAGTAGAGGTAGCCACCAAGGAGCTCGTCGGAGCCTTCCCCGGACAGCACCATCTTCACCCCGAGCGCCTTGATCTTGCGCGCCATGAGAAACATGGGCGTGCTCGCACGTATCGTCGTCACGTCGTATGTCTCGTTGTGATAGATCACCTCCTCGATGGCGTCGATACCATCCTGCAAAGGTCAGATGACGAATCACGTCGTCAGTACTCACAACTCTGTATTTGCTCACAGCTCTCACCGGTTTATTTATGGTAAGAATCCTTAAGAATTCAGGCTTTGCATACTTCAAGTTTCTGGGGGTTTGTAGTTGGGTCAGTCTATTTAACACTCGGGTGTTTTTCTATTCAGCAACACCCAATTTTTTTGCCCAATAGGTCAGCATGTTGCTTTCCCCATCACCTTCTGTTTGTTTGCTTTATTTGAAAACGAAAAAAAGACTAGAAACTGAACGGGTTTTTTCTACCGACGCAATGCACATTATCTCCATGCACCGGGGCGCAGACGGTCATATTCTTGTCCACAATTACGTCGCCATGCTCGCCTTGCACATGCAGGGCCGCAGGAGCGCCACTAACGAAGTGTACGCGTATAGAAAAACCTAGTACCCTCTCAGTTTTATAATTGTGTTGTTGTAGTTTCAGTTTAAATTTAAACTAAAATTACGATAAGAATTATAGAATAGTGGAAGTAATTTACACGGCTTGAGAAATATAATCACATATGAAACCATTTGCATATAGTACATGTTTACTAGTTAGTAATTAAACATTAATTCTTATATATATTTAATATATATATGTGTGTTTAATAGCTAATTACATGTAAATATACATGTGTAGTTACACTGTAAATTCCATGTAATTCAAATATATATATACATGTTAATTAGATAGTAATTTACATGTACAAAAACTATGTATATATGTGCAATAAACTAGTAATTTACGTGTAGGTACCCATGTATATACGTGTAAAATCGACTCGTGATTACATGTCGGCAACCTTGTATGTACGTGTAAAATATCTTGTATTTAACATGTAGATAATGTGTCAAATCAACTAGTAGTTAGACAAACTTTAGACAAATTTCATGGAATGGAGAAAGTAGTATATGTCCATAACCTAATAATAGTTTATTACATTGGTACCCATAGTTCGCACAGATACAGGACATGTCAAACAACAAGTATTTAAATGTACCACAGTACTAATTGGCCTCCTGTCTTGGCCCAGCTAGCTGTTTCAGCTCGCGGCACAAAAGGTCCGGTTCAAGACCGGACGCTAACAAAAGGATCGCTAGAAAAAAGAAAGAACCGTGTTCTCCACCGCGATTTCAGAGAGAACTGATCCAGCCAGAAATTCGAGTGTTGACGAAAATGAAAACAACCGACAGATAAATAGCAAAAGTGTTGTAGTTTAGTGTGAGTTTTGTCTGATCAAGTAAAATCCGAACCGTCCATTTCGTTTACTTTTCTTTACCTGGACAGTGAAATGGAACTCGTGATGGATGGTTCCAAGAAAGTCAGCAACCTCCCTGGCGGCCTTCAGATCAGGTGAGTTCTGCAATGTCCAGCAACATATCAAAATCATCAGCTTCTCATAGTTTTGGTAGAAGAAGCAGTAGGACAAAAACGTCTGGGATTTTTAAGAGCAAAGTTAAATAGTAACCTCTAGGCCAACGACGAAGGAATGGAGCTCAGTTCCAAACTTCTTGGCGGCTTCAGTTTCGATGAGATGGCGCTTGGTCACCGACGCGACCAGCGACGAGTCGAGGCCGCCGGAGAGGAGGACGCCGAAGGGCACATCGGTCATTAGCCTCTTGATGACAGCCTAAAACAAATGGAGCAGAGCACATGTTGGTTTTGTCAGTTCCACTAGTCAGTCACCATCACACTACCATCCACAAAGCAATTATCATGTGGTGCTTCAGTCAGTGTGGCATGTATGTACCTTCTCGAACGCCTCCCTGAGGACGAGGGGCTGGTACGGTGTTGCCGGGACGAGCTCAGCGAACCACTCCGGGTTGTACCACCGCCGGAACCCGCCGGCAGCGCTGGAGTAGAGGTGCCCCGGCGGGAAGAGCTCGAACTTGGGGCAGTCGTCGTGGAGCGCCTTCATCTCGGACGCAATCCAGACGGCGCCTGCGAGGCGAGAAAAGACAAGTAAGTCGCAGTCGAGACATGAAGAAATTTGTCGTGCTAGCGGTTTGGCAGTTTGAGAGCATATATAGTACCGTCGCTGCCCCAGCCGATGTAGAGTGGGTTGACGCCGATGGCGTCGCGGGCGGCCATGTAGGTGTTGTTGCGTGTGTCGTAGAGGACGAAGGCGAAGACGCCGTCCAGCATGTTGACGAAGTTCTCGCCGTACTCCTCATACTTGAGAGTTGCCAATAACAGACAAATTAAAAGCAGGGATGGTCAGCATCAGTATATTTCGGTGTCTTTTTTTTGCACATTTTCTTCAGAGTTGGATGTTAATTTTGAGCATGCTTACCAGCGGGATGATGACCTCGCAGTCGCTGCCGGTGGTGAAGGTGTGCTTTGCGGCGAACTGCTTCCGGATCTTCTTGTGGTTGTAGATCTCTCCGTTGGCCTTTAAAGTTGATCAACAGCGACGCAGTTAGAAAAGGATAGAACCGCAAAAAAAAAAAAAAGATAGGACGGCGACGGCGAACGTTCTAAAGCAAAGCAGGCAAGCATGCGTACCACGACGACAACGGTGCGGTCCTCGTTGTAGAGTGGCTGGTCGCCGGAGAGCGGGGAGACGACGGCGAGCCTTTGCTGCGCCAGGAAGTTGCCCTCGCACTGGTACAACCCGGACCAGTCCGGTCCACGGTGCTTCAGCCTGCATCATATGCATCGAGCCGAAGACGTCAACAAAAGCTGAGAGCGTTCAACACGAACACAGAGCAATCAAATAACAGTTAAACGCCGGCGGTTATGAACAGCAAGATTCCCACTGTTCATTCCTAGACCGGCCATTGATTAATTTTCCATTCTTTACGATTCTTATGCATATATATGCACCCCCCACCGCTGGAAGGGGACAGAATGACCACCAAGGACAAAACAGAAACAGCATCAAAACAAAACACTTGGACGACGATGGCTCAAGAACATGGAGTCATGGACATCAACGACATGTTTATCACCCCAAAATTCAGGATCATGTCAACGATATGTGCATGCATTAGAACCACAAGGGATTTGGGGAAGGAAATGGCGATGGATATGGTGCCGTAGGGGGGAGGGTGTGCTTGCCTACGGGAGCAGGCGAGGACGCGAGCCCGCTTGGCCTGCGACCAGTCGGCGCAGCCGAGGACGGCCAAAATGCCACACATGGTGGATGGCGATGCGGCGGCGAGGAGCAAGTTTCGGCCGGTGTGGATGAGGCTGAGCGAGTGAGAGAGACGCGGGTGTTAGAGAAGAAGAGAGAGATGCGGAGATTAGCTGGTGATCGCACCGTATTTATAGCCGATCCATGCGGCTCCGGGGCATCGCGTCTGCCAGCAAACTCTTCTCTCTGGCGAGGGCAACGGGACACGTGGCGGCTGTCGGTTGGGAGGGTTCCGTACGCGGCCGGAGTTTATCCCTTCCGGATGCCGCACCGCCGAGTCAGCATGGGCCCGGTGCGCACGTCAGCTCATGGTCAGAGTCATCACGGCCGTCCGATCTCCGATCTACGTCAAACCGAGAGTGCTGGAGCTGGGGCTGGTTGGTGGCGAATGATTCACCAATGGCAGACCGGCTCCGTGCACTGCTAGCTGCATGCGATGCCTACTTTAGGCTTTTCCTCGTGAGGAATGAGGATATTTGGTTCAAGTCAAAAAAAAAAAAAGCGAGAGGATATTTGGTTGCAGATGCTCGGTGATGCGAACGATGCCATTATTGGCAGGAGCATCTTGGATATGATTCATATTTCGGGGGATGTTCATCTCTCGCTCTAATGAACTCGGACGTTATCCTGATGATGATGCTGGAAAGATTCGATGAATCCGCAGCTCTGTTCTGATCTTGATTATTCTACGGGCATAATTGATGTCATCATGTTAGTATGATCCTAGAGTCTTACATACCGACTAGCATAAATCTACCTAGTAGTTTGATTGTTACTCTATGTGTTTTCTTAATTAGTGTAGGACTGTTATTTGTCTTTATACCCATGCGTTGCCACGAAGAAGACATTTCTCTTCTGCAAAAACCCGAATCATTTCCTACATAATTTGAAACTAATCAACCTAAAAAAATACATTATAGGTTTTACTAATTTTTAGCTGGCTGAGAATTACCCGCGTTGCAACTTATGACTAGTAGGAATCATGAAACAATTGAACGGTGCGAGGCTGGGTGTAATGCTTAATAAACCTTTTAAGTAATAAATCAAATTTTATCAGAAAAATGAAAGATTTCAAGGGGCAAGGTATTTTCAATCACGAAGCAATCCAATGGTCTGTCCTCAGTTGCAACGTCACGGGTAACTAGAAAAAACTCAGTTGCAATCCATATTGCAAGTCATGCTACTCCCTCCATCCAATGAAACATATCTTAACTTTGTTTAAACTTGGGTGTATCTAGACACTAAATAGTAACTAGATACACCTAAATTTGGACAAAGTCAAGATATGTTTCATGGGACGGGGGGAGTAGTTGAAATCACGATGCAATCCTAGCAAAACCGGTAATATATAGGGACTAGGGAGCGACTAGTTCTTGGTCAACCAAGATTTAACTCAGTTAATTGCAATTCACAGCTAACACGGATCACAATGCAAATTGAACGGTTAGAAATGGTTTTGCTCAGTTGCAACTCAGTTACAATTAGGAAAAACAAAGCTGCAACCCACTTGCAACCCACTTGATGCACAAATCACAATGCAAATCTAATTCTCCTAGACGTGACCAAGCTCTAAGGTAATTATTTGTGACCACGAAATAGCAAATCCGTTATCTATATTATATGGAATGATAAACCATTCACAGATAGAGATGCAAAACAGATCATCCCATTACAAACTTCAATTCTCATGTAATTTCTTTAGAAGATCAGCTTCTGATTCATTTGTGCTTCCATGAACTTGCTGATCTGCTATGCAAGATCGTCAACCACGTTCACCTTCTGGTAGAGCTCCGGGATCCAATGCATCTACGCTCATACATGCATACAAATGAAAACATATTCTTCCAGGTCGCTAAGACCATCATAGTCCTCGATCATCACATCCTAGCAGCGGAAATTCCATGAACCTTGGTGCACAACCTTCTTCCAATCACCGAGGCAGTGCATATAAGATGAATATATTCTTCCCCTCCTAGAGACAATCAGGTTCATGTGACATGTTACAAAGGTTCTTCATCTTCTCGAACAACGCCTCATAGTTAAATGCTCTTGTGGCGTGAACTTTTCCAATTACCATCCATCATGTCGCCTTCTAGAATTCATAGACCTCCTCCACACGATTTCACCAAGTTCATCATCTGTCAACAGCAGATGCATGAACATGTCGCATCGATCTCCCCATCCGCTGCAAGCGACTCTAGTGGCCTTTGCGTGTATTGTTTCCGCCATGATGATCATTGTCTAAATAATAGTTGTGGAGGCCTCTGAACGAGGAGCTTTGGAGGAGAAAACAAGTTGCTAGATTGTTAGGTCTTGTCGAGGGGGTTAAGAGCATGGCAAATAAGCTGGAAGAAACCAAGCCGAAAACGAGTTTGACCTCACGACGATGGTAGGGTTGCCGTTGGAGCACTAAACCTTAACAGGAGAATGACGAAAAAACATATCGCATATATACTTATGAGTTTCGAAAAGTATATTTGGCTCCCGAGCTCCAGTGCTCTCGCCATTTAAAAAAAATTAAAAAATATTTATTAGTTATCAAAAAATCTGAAAAATAATTATGTAGATTGTTAGTGATACATCTCACAATCATGGAAAATCTCAACCCAAAATTCTTTTTACTTTGAGCTAGACAAAAATAACAAAATCTGACATATTTTTGTAGATTTGAAAATGACTACTCAGATCTGCACTTTTGTCTTTTTTGTGTAGCTTAAAATATAAAGTATTTGAAATTCATATTTTACATGTTTGTGGGATACATTATTGGCTATATGCATTTTTTTCAGAATTATTTGAAACTCAAAAATATGATTTTTAATTTATTTGAAAAACGAAATCACTGGGGTGCCCATGTGCACCAAATCTCTGTCCGTTTCTCTTTTTGGATAGAAGGCTCAGTCGAATGTTCGAATTCTTTTGTGACTTAAGAATATTCGAATATATGTGTGCACCCTCACCTAGCTCTGTCTAGGAAAATGAAAACTCGGTGTCAGTATGACGCATAACAACATCCATGGAGAAACACAGATACGGCTCCCATTTTTGTTGCTTCGTTGGTTTCACTTCATGCCCCGAATAGAACAAATTTGTTTTTGCCGTTTCAACGGGGGAGTACAATCATTGCACTGTGCGACTGTGGGGCGTGAAAACGGAAGCTCTCACACGACGACGAAACTGTCCAAGTCGTCCTCCTCGATCGATCTTTAGCTTTCACCCAGGAAAAAAACAAGCTGCAGCCAACCGAAGCAAAGCGTGCGAGAGCTACTGCTACGGCTACGATCGACGACCTTTGAGGGCCTGCAAAGTCTTGCCGCAAGTCGGTCAAGCTCTTAATCTACCTTCCCCTAACAACGGTTGGCCTTTCGTTGCTAAACTAATTGCCATTCGGCTCTGCATCTTGTTAGAGGTTACCACTTCCTTAAATGGTGCTCCGTCCTATCCTACGTGCTACAAGTGACCGCCAAACTGCACCTTCAAACTCACTGACAAATCCGCAAGTGCACGTCTCATGCTGGTATTATGGATGGGTCGATGCGGTCGATGTATCAGTTTGTTCCAAATTACAGGATGTTTTATCATTTTTAAAAAATTATATGTAACTAGGTCGTATTATTTTACAAAAATTCCGCCAACCTATCAATAATCATCAACACAAATAGCGCTAAAACTAATAAAAGCTACAAATAGATCTTTGAACCACCTAGAGACAACTACAAACAGTAGCGCGAGCCGAAGGCGTACCGCCATTCTCGCCCCTCCATCATCGAAGTCGAGCAAAGCTTGTCATAGTAGAGCTTGTTATAGTAGACAGATGAGAAGTTGTCGTGCTAAGACCACAAAGGACCAACGCGCAGAACAACAACTATCGCCAATGATGAAAATCGTAGTCGGAAGAGACTGACCTGAAACCACACCAACGAACACGAACACCGGCCGGATCCCAGAAGATCAGCCGGGCACACGACTCCATGCGTCCTCCATCAGTGCTAGACGCGTCACCGGAGCGAGATAGAGCGGGGAAGACCTTATTCTGACTTCAGGATCTAGCCGTCGCCTCACCATCCCGAAAAGACACGGAAAAACAACCTGACAGTCTATACTAAAATATTTAAAATATCTTATAATTCAGAACCAAATACATCGCAGTATAGAACATGCCGAATAATCTCACAATTATTCTGTTTCAAAAAATAAACCCCACACAATTACATTTTACATCACAACATCATATCTCTTTCAATTCCTATGAGCGTGACTAGCCGAGGAGATATTTTCTCCTTTCATTCTTAATTTGACCTACGAGCTAGCTAGCATGACTAATTAAGATATCTTCTCCTTTCATTCTTAATTATTTTGCAAGAGCGTTCGTTCTTAATTTGTTCAAAGTAATGCTGCCCCTTGAGATAATTGAAACGAACCTACCGCCAGAACAAACGAGGACAGAGGAAAAGCACAAAAAGTAACATTCAAGTATGTAGTTGATCACCGTCCTCACGTCGCCGGAAGAGGCATCATGTGTGCTGGACTGCTGGTGATGCATTGCATGCACAATGCTAGACTACCTGCAAGTTGCCCGGCTTGTGCCAATTGCACCTAATATAGCACTACCATATACCATAATATTATCGACAGATCATCGTAACATTGGCATATCTGTGCGTCGGATCTAAGTATCAAACAAGAACCACTCCTCCCTGTCAAAACTATTTCTATTTATCATCAGGCAGACGATGCGGCGCCTAGAGCTTGAATTTCTTCCCACTCGCTTATTATTCAGGCATTTGGTGTTACTTTCAGCAAGCTAAGATATTGGACTTGGAGTGTTTCTCCTTAATTTATAGTAGTTTTAAACCTGACAACAGAAAGGTGAAGCCAATCAGAGCTAGGGGTGTCCTAACACGGTTAGCGATTACGACGAAAGATTGATGCAGCTTGGCTGATTCACTCAGTTTCATCGATTTGTTTTAGCTAAAGGAAGCAACTTTGCTCTTTTCTAGCAATTGAGAAATCAAGTGTAGTTTTTCTTTTCTTTCGCGGAAATATTAGCAACTAACTGGATTAGTTCACTATAGAGGTATAATAACTCCGAACAACTCTCCCATAACAATAATTAAGTTCAGATAGTTTTATTCTTATCACATATGATCATCATCTCATAGATGCCTACGAGGAATCGAAGTGGACCGCCATGACAAAAAGGTGCTCTTGCCCTTTACCTTAGTTGAAAGGTTAGATCGTCTGTCACCAGAATCACGGCATGGTGACCTATTTCAAGAACCAAATGAAGATACCGAGTAAGGGAATATCCTAATGTAAGATCGAGTGATATCGACATCTTGTCACCTCAAATACTAGTACCTTAACATGCCATCGGGTAAGTGATCATTACTCTTTATTTGGCTCTCTCATTGTCAAATCCTTCTAACAATAATTGCATTCCTCATTGTCCTGGGTCAACTGTCAACACACATATTCATCTGGAAACTGAGATTGCTGCAAGAGATATGGGTCTTTTTGTAGGAAATGTTAAAACGAAGTATTCTTACTACAAGCAATGCCTTGTGTAAAGGATGTCATGAAAATGAAAAATAAAAGGTGCACAGCCTGTCTAGAGATGAAACAATTACCATATATCCTTAAAGGTTCATTTAAAAAGAAAAAAAACAGAACTTTTATTTACAGCTCACACGCTAGAAGTAATGAAAGATTATACTTCCTCCGATCCATTATTGTCGCTAATATAGATGTATCTAGACACATTTAAGTTCAAGATATATCCATATTTCTTCGACAAGTAATATAAATCGAAGGAAGTAATAGAAAAAAGTGTTATCATTACGTACACTTGCATGGTGACCCTCGCAAATGCGAGACCATAATTTTTTAGCGTGTCTACGGTGCTAACTAGTTATGTTGTCTTTTTTAAAATACCAAAAGGTTTACAGAAACGATTAGACTTCTGCATATTAAAAAAAATCAGTAATGGGTTTTTTTTTTGCTTAAAAGGTTTTAAGCATTACACACCCAACCTCTGGATAACGACGATGCAGACAGCCGCAAAATTCGAAGGTGTCAAAAACTAAAGGAGAATTACAAAAGCATCACAAACATCTAAGGCACCAAGTGGAGATGAAGCAACAATCCGTATATTACGAGTCATCCATGTTGGAAAAAAATTCCCTCGTTGTGTCCTCCAATCGTGTAGATACCTCCATAAATAGATCCACACCGTTGAAACGACCATGAAAAGAGTGTAGTTGTGCACTGGTAGATAACCTACATAAAAGAAGATTATTTGTTATTAAAATTCTTATCATTTCTAAATAGCCATAGCGACCAAAGTACTGCAATCGCTCCCGTCCTTATAAGTAAAATAAAACTATGATCCGCACCATTGAGCCAATTACTGCAAATGATCGCAACGCTACGTGGTGGGTATACAGTAGAACCTATTTGGATGACTGACCACATATATATCTAGAAAACTTGCATTGCAAGAATAATTGCTTAATAATCTCGTCCTGGTGATAGAAGACACACGTTTTACATCCATGCCAATTTTGTTTAGCAAGATTCTCTTTGGTTAGAATAACTCCTCGACGAAGATACCACACAAAAACGTTCACTTTGAGCGGAATATTCATCTTCCAAATATTTCTATTATTATCAACTAACGCATGTAACTTAATTAAAGATTTGTACATTGAATCCAAAGAAAAGAGATCACTCTGGTGAAGATTCCATCGAAACTCATCTTTTCCTTGCGTTAGGTGCATCAAAGTTAGACGTTGTAGCGAATCGTTCCAAGATGTTAACCTTGGGCCAACTAGATCTTGTCTGAACATCACATTTTGGTGTGGAGGTTTCGAACACCTTAGAGAGCACCTCGCTTTTGTGGTGCGCAATGTAGTACATAACATGATACTGTTCAGGGAGAGTGGTGTTACCCAACCATTTATCCTCCCAAACCTTATCTTCGAGCCATCATGAATAGAGAATGCACCATATGGGAAGAAGAATTTCTTGGTTGCCATAGAACCACCCGAAAAGTGCGAGTCACCCGGTTTCCAAAGAACATAGGAGACAACACATAAGAGAAAACATACTTTCCCCTTAGGATCAGCTTGCCGCATCCCCTCTTCGGTAAGAAGCTTCAAAAGGCATTTACCTAGGAGAGCTATGTTCTTGACCTCTAGGTCATGAATCCCGAGGCCTCCTTGATCTTTAGGACGATAAACACAACTTCACTTAGCCATTCGATACCTTCTTCTTCTCACTATCACCTTGCCAAAAGAATCTTGATAGGAAATAGTCCAACCTTTTTAAGACTTCGTTAGGAAGTTGGAAGAAGGATATCATATACAACACCATATTAGTTAGTAATGAACTAATGAGCACTAATATTTCACCCAAGGATAATAGTTTACCCTTCCAACTAGTTAATCATAGTTGTAAATCGCTCATCAGCCATTTTCCATTCAACATGTACGAGTCTTCGATAGTGAATTGGAATACCCAAATATCTAATCGGAAACATCCTTGGCTATAACCAAAAAGCTTGGCATATTGATGGACCTCGTCCTAGGCCTCACCGAAACAAAATAATTCTCTCTTATGAAAATTAATTTTGAGACCCAAAAGTTGCTTGGAGGCTAAGAGAATTAACTTCAGGTTTCAAGCTATTTCAATGTCATGTTCCCTAAACATGATTGTATCGTCGACATATTGTAAGATGGATAAACCGCCATCAACAAGATGAGGAATCACACTAACAATTTTGCCATCAGACTTCACATGTTCAATCATGATAGCAAGCATATCAGCCACAATAATAAAAAGCATTGATGATAAAGAGTCACCTTTTTCAGCCCTTTCTTTTTCTGGAAGTATGTACCAACACCATCATTGAACTTAATAGAAACACTAACCACCGACACAAAGTTATGAATCAAAGCACATCACTCAGGTGAAAAGTCTTTCATTCTGAAAGTCTGCTGAAGGAAAGGGCACTTGGTCTTGTCATATGAATTCTCAAAATCAATCTTTAAAATTACCCCATTCAACTTTTTATACCAAGTTCGTGCACTATTTCATGAAGGTTAACTAGTCCACCAAGGATGTTATGACCTTGCATAAAGGCTGTTTGAGAAGGACAAACCACATGATTTGTCACTATGTATAGCCCGATTGTTGTGACTTTGGTGAAAAATTTAAGACAAGTGTTAAGAATATAGATATGTCAGTATTGTTGGATCCTTTGTGCTCCATTAACCTTAGGTAAAAAATTATCTTGCCAAAATTTAGGTGAAATAATTCTAGTTGCCCACTATGAATAAATGAGAATAAATCTAGAAGATCTAACTTAATGATATCCCGTAAGTTCTGGTAGAACTTTGTTGGAAAACCATATGGACCAGGGGCCTTATTATGTTCCATGAGGAAAACAACCTTTCTTATTTCCTCCTCAGTAAATAGGTTATCCTCCTCAAAAATATTGGGAATATCGTCCGTTCTAGTCTCATCCAAAGAGAAGTTACCTTCCTCGGGTGCACCAAAAAGACCCATATAATAATTTGTAATATAGGCCTTGAGTTGACCATGACCTTCAATTGTTCCCTCGTCATGAACAACGGACTGAATAAGTTTCTTCCTGTGTCTGCCACTGGCAATACTATAGAAGTATATTGTATTCGAATCTCCTTCGAGAACGAATTAGTTCTAAGAATGTTGATACCATTTGATCTCCTTCTCACGTAGAAGTCATGCTATTTGCACATTAATTTAGCTTTTTTATCTCAATTTCTTGCGCAAACAATAGACAAACTTCAGCTAACACCTCAAGGTCATCAATGACATCTCAGAGCCATTGCTTTTCATTTTTAATAAAAACACTTGTGTGTCAAGCTCAACCAACAAGGTGTGTGCATGTTGCACACATCTTATTATTCCACCTTTAAATACGAGTATTACCAACAACTGGACCATATTATGGAAGCCCTCACGGCGCGGCCATCGAAGTTCATATTTGAAACGGAGAGCATCCCGAGGTTTAGGCAATGCAGTGGTCAATAAGATACGAGTGTGGTCTGAAAAAGCCGGCCTCGATACGCCGAAGAGCGCGTACTGAAACCACATAAAATTTAGATTCCCACTCGGTGTCCGTGACTACGCAGTCTAGCTTCTCGTAAGTAGGCCCATGAAGACTATTTTCCCAAGTAATTGTCTTCCCACCATTGAAATCTCTATTAGATCCAAGCTGTCAACGACAATGTTGAATAAAAAAGGCTAATGGTGTTGTGAAACCTGCCTCTATTCTTCTCGGATGGAAACGTTAGCAAGTTGAAATCCCCCAATGATGATGGGGGTATGGTGTCTTTCGCTAGGTTAACCATCCCACAAAGAAAGTTGGCCGTAAACTCTTCGTGGGAAGCACCATATATGACAACAAATGTCCATGCAAAGTTACCAGCTTTATTATGGATATGGAGTTTAATGTGGTATTCACCATCCAAATCAGTGAACACATCCATAGAATATGTGGTGACGCCGAGTAAAATGCCCAGAGATCTTCCACAAGGCGGACGAGAAAACCATGTAGAGTCTATACCACCCGAGAGCTGGTTCAGTATACTACGCGAGAAATCTCATTTACCCGTTTCCGAAATAGCCAAAACTCCAAACTATGATCCCTGCGATTGGCGAAATGCAAATGTTTAGCCAAGTCACCAAGACCTATGTTATTTGCAAATATGCCATTCATTGGGAAATAATAGGAGATTTGGAAAGTTTTGACCATTTCCGCGGATTCTTATTAGCGGGTGATTTGGATTTCCGGTCTGATTTTTTCAGCTCACATAAAGAGCTAAGTCCGTCGTCATCCAAATCAACCTTCGACACTGTGGTGACCCAGCATACCACTGCATGGTGTAGTATGCAAGTCTGATATAACACCAATGAAACACTGTTCCACTAGTATTATATCGCTCAGAGTGGTACAACAGAAACATATGTGGGTCCAAGGCATGTCTATAGAATTACAAACAGACTCTGTTACATAAGATCATCACAGCCTCCTACTTTACAATGAGGTAAACTGCAGATAACTCCAGAAGAACGACTCGTTGTCTAATCCTACCACGAACTCTATTTGTAGAGTATTTAACTAGCTATAGAGGCTAAGAATAGATTCTAGCTAAATAGGAGCTAGGTTTAGGAAGCTAGTTCCCTTCCGTGGCTAGACTAGGTTTTCTCCTTGTTGGATGTGGTATCTAAATCCTCTGACAGGGTCCTGTCTCTTGAAGTAGTTGTTGACTCCTCGGCCTTCGAGTTGCACTGTAGATCCTCCTTCGATGCCTTCATATCTAAGCAGGGGATTTAAGAGTGGGATGAGTACGAGCGTACTCAACAAGTTCATTATAGGAAAGAGGTGTTTAATGCACTAGCTACAGCATTAGACCAGAAAGTCTAATACCAATGCAGGTTTTCATAACCATTTCTTCAAAATGTTGCTTTTATTCAGAAGAACTATGTCCATCAGCCTTCACCGGTTTACTAGAACTTCATGGAGCTCCTTTCCGGCCGCGTTCGCAGTTCCATATCCCGGAACAGGGAGTGACAGGTCACGGTTCTTTACACTCTGCAGAGGTGTGTTGCTTTACCCATAAGAGATCTTAACCTTGGTGCCAACCAAGCTGCAGGCTTGTCCACACTTCCTATGGTGTGAGGCCCGGTATAAGGTCTAGCCAATCATGTTCCTCCGCTACCTCGCACACCCACCCTTTGTTGCATGCCCCGACCCTGGGTCCTCGCCGGTCCCATTATTCCCACTCACGGGTGGACCCCGACCACGACAACAGTTTGGGACTCGTTAACCAAACTCCTTCGCCGGTAGCTGCAACCCATCATAGACCGCAATACCGTGGGGACTTAAGGCTTCCCCAGCCAACCGCTTGTTCTTCGGGCGACAAGTGTCTACGGACTATGCCGTGGGGACTGATACGTCTCCGACGTATCGATAATTTCTTATGTTCCATGCCACATTATTGATGTTATCTACATGTTTTATGCACACTTTATGTCATATTCGTGCATTTTCTGGAACTAACCTATTAACAAGATGCCGAAGTGCCCGTTGCTGTTTTCTGCTGTTTTTGGTTTCAGAAATCCTAGTAAGGAAATATTCTCGGAATTGGACGAAATCAAAGCCCAGGGGCCTATTTTCTCACGAAGCTTCCAGAAGTCCGAAGGAGAGACGAAGAGGGGCCACGGAGGGGCCACACTATAGGGCGGCGCGGCCCCCTTGGCCGCGCGGCCCCGTGGTGTGGGGCCCCCGTGCCGCCTCTTGACCTGCCCTTTCGCCTATAAAAAGTCTCCGTGGCGAAAACCCCAGCATCGAGAACCACGATACGGAAAACCTTCCGGAGACGCCGCCGCCGCCGATCCCATCTCGGGGGATCCAGGAGATCGCCTCCGGCACCTGCGGAGAGGGGAATCATCTCCCGGAGGACTCTACGCCGCCATGGTCGCCTCCGGTGTGATGTGTGAGTAGTCTACCCCTGGACTATGGGTCCATAGCAGTAGCTAGATGGTTGTCTTCTCCCCATTGTGCTATCATTGTCGGATCTTGTGAGCTGCCTAACATGATCAAGATCATCTATCTGTAATTCTATATGTTGCGTTTGTTGGGATCCGATGAATAGAGAATACTTGTTATGTTGATTATCAAAGCTATGCTTATGTGTTGTTTATGATCTTGCATGCTCTCAGTTATTAGTAGATGCTCTGGCCAAGTTGATGCTAGTAACTCCAAGAGGGAGTATTTATGCTCGATAGTGGGTTCATGCCTCTGTGAATCTGGAGGAGTGACAAGAACCACTAAGGTTATGGATGTGCTGTTGCCACTAGGGATAAAACATTAGTGCTATGTTCAAGGATGTAGTCACTAGTTACATTACGCGCAATACTTAATGCAATTGTCTGTTGTTAGCAACTTAATACTGGAGGGGGTTCGGATGATAACACGAAGGTGGACTTTTAGGCATAGATGCAGTTGGATGGCGGTCTATGTACTTTGTCATAATGCCCAATTAAATCTCACTATACTCATCATGATATGTATGTGCATGGTCATGCTCTCTTTATTTGTCAATTGCCCAACTGTAATTTGTTCACCCAACATGCTGTTCGTCTTATGGGAGAGACACCTCTAGTGAACTGTGGACCCCGGTCCAATTCTCTTTACTGAAATACAATCTACTGCAATACTTGTTCTACTGTTTTCTGCAAACAATCATCTTCCACACAATACAGTTAATCCTTTGTTACAGCAAGCCGGTGAGATTGACAACCTCACTGTTTCGTTGGGGCAAAGTACTTTGGTTGTGTTGTGCAGGTTCCACGTTGGTGCCGGAATCACTGGTGTTGCGCCGCACTACATCTCGCCGCCATCAACCTTCAACGTGCTTCTTGGCTCCTCCTAGTTCGATAAACCTTGGTTTCTTTCTGAGGGAAAACTTGCTGCTGTGCGCATCATACCTTCCTCTTAGGGTTCCCAACGAACGTGTGAGTTACACGCCATCAAGCTCTTTTTCTGGCGCCGTTGCCGGGGAGATCAAGACACGCTGCAAGGGGAGTCTCCACTTCTCAATCTCTTTACTTTGTTTTTGTCTTGCTTAGTTTTATTTACTACTTTGTTTGCTGCACTAAATCAAAATACAAAAAAAAATTAGTTGCTAGTTTTACTTTATTTGCTATCTTGTTTACTATATCAAAAACACAAAAAAATTAGTTTACTTGCATTTACTTTATCTAGTTTGCTTTATTTACTGTTGCTAAAATGGCCAACGCTGAAAATACTAAGTTGTGTGACTTCACAACCACAAATAATAATGATTTCTTATGCACACCTATTGCTCCACCTGCTACTACAGCAGAATTCTTTGAAATTAAACTCGCTTTCTTGAATCTTGTTATGCGAGAGCAATTTTGCAGTGTTAGTTCTGATGATGCTGCTGCCCATCTTAATAATTTTGTTGAATTATGTGAAATGCAAAAGTATAAGGATGTAGATGGTGACATTATAAAATTAAAATTGTTCCCTTTCTCCTTAAGAGGAAGAGCTAAAGATTGGTTGCTATCTCTGCCTAAGAATAGTATTGATTCATGGACTAAATGCAAGGATGCTTTTATTGGTAGATATTATCCCCCTGCTAAAATTATATCTTTGAGGAGTAGCATAATGAATTTTAAACAATTAGATGCTGAACATGTTGCTCAAGCTTGGGAAAGAATGAAATCTCTGGTTAAAAATTGCCCAACCCATGGACTGACTACTTGGATGATCATCCAAACCTTCTATGCAGGACTAAATTTTTCTTCGCGGAATTTATTGGATTCAGCTGCTGGAGGTACCTTTATGTCCATCACTCTTGGTGAAGCAACAAAGCTTCTTGATAATATGATGATCAACTACTCTGAATGGCACACGGAAAGAGCTCCACAAGGTAAGAAGGTAAATTCTGTCGAAGAAACCTCTTCCTTGAGTGATAAGATTGATGCTATTATGTCTATGCTTGTGAATGATAGGACTAATATTGATCCTAATAATGTTCGATTAGCTTCATTGGTTGCACAAGAAGAACATGTTGATGTAAACTTCATTAAAAATAATAATTTCAACAACAATGCTTACCGGAACAATTCTAGTAACAACTATAGGCCATATCCTTATAATAATGGCAACGGCTATGGTAATTCTTATGGGAATTCTTACAACAATAATAGGAGTTCACCCCCTGGACTTGAAGCCATGCTTAAAGAATTTATTAGTACACAAACTGCTTTTAACAAATCTGTTGAAGAAAAGCTTGGGAAAATTGATATACTTGCTTCTAAAGTCGATAGTCTTGCTGCTGATGTTGATCTTTTGAAATCAAAAGTTTTGCCTAATGAGAATCATCATAATAAAATTACTACTACAGCAAATGCCATTCAAGTTAGAATTAATGAGAATATAAGATTAATGGCTGAAGCTGCGTGCTAGGTGGGATAGAGAAGAAAATGAAAAACTAGCTAAAGAGAAGAATATAGCTAAAGTTTGGACTATTACCACCACTAGTAATGCTAATGCTACACATGTTGCTGCACCTCCTACTCATACTAATAAAAGAATTGGTGTTAGCAATGTTTCCACTTCGAATGCAAAGCGCGAAAAAGCTCGAAAGCTAAAGCTATTAAATCGCCTGTGATAAAGCTGCTGAAATTTTTTCCAACATTGGGGATGATGATCCCATTGCTTTAGATTATAATGGTTTGAATTTTGATGATTGCCACATCTCTGAAGTTATAAAGTTCTTGCAAAAACTTGCTAAAAGTCCTAATGCTAGTGCTATAAATTTGGCTTTCACGCATCATATTACAAATGCTCTCACAAAAGCTAGAGAAGAGAAACTAGAGCGTGAAGCCTCTATTCCTAAAAAGTTAGAGGATGGTTGGGAGCCCATCATTAAGATGAAGATTAAAGATTTTGATTGTAATGCTTTATGTGATCTTGGTGCAAGTATCTCTGTTATGCCTAAGAAAATTTATAATATGCTTGACTTGCCACCGCTGAAAAATTGTTATTTGGATGTTAATCTTGCTGATCATTCTACAAAGAAACCTTTGGGTAAAGTTGATAATGTTCGCATTACCATTAACAATAACCTGGTTCCCGTTGATTTTGTTGTCTTGGATATTGATTGCAATGCATCTTGTCCCATTATATTGGGAAGACCTTTTCTTGACTGTTGGTGCTATCATTGATATGAAGGAAGGTAATATAAAATATCAATTTCCTCTCAAGAAAGGTATGGAACACTTCCCTAGAAAGAGAATGAAGGTACCTTTTGATTCTATTATGAGAACAAATTATGATGTTGACACTTCATCTCTTGATAATACTTGATACACACTTTCTGCGCCTAGCTGAAAGGCGTTAAAGAAAAGCGCTTATGGGAGACAACCCATGTTTTACCTACAGTACTTTGTTTTTATTTTGTGTCTTGGAAGTTGTTTACTACTGTAGCAACCTCTCCTTATCTTAGTTTTGTGTTTTGTTGTGCCAAGTTAAGCCGTTGATAGAAAAGTAAGTACTAGATTTGGATTACTGCACAGTTCCAGATTTCTTTGCTGTCACGAATCTGGGTCCACCTCCCTGTAGGTAACTCAGAAAATTAAGCCAATTTACGTGCATGATCCTCAGATATGTACGCAACTTTCATTCAATTTGAGCATTTTCATTTGAGCAAGTCTGGTGCCATTTTAAAATTCGTCAATACGAACTGTTCTGTTTTGACAGATTCTGCCTTTTATTTCGCATTGCCTCTTTCGCTATGTTGGATGAATTTCTTTGATCCACTAATGTCCAGTAGCATTATGCAATGTCCAGAAGTGTTAAGAATGATTTTGTCACCTCTGAATATGTCAATTTATAATGTGCACTAACCCTCTAATGAGTTGTTTCGAGTTTGGTGTGGAGGAAGTTTTCAAGGATCAAGAGAGGAGTATGATGCAACATGATCAAGGAGAGTGAAAGCTCTAAGCTTGGGGATGCACCCGGTGGTTCACCCCTGCATATATCAAGAAGACTCAAGCGTCTAAGCTTGGGGATGCCCAAGGCATCCCCTTCTTCATCGACAACATTATCAGGTTCCTCCCTGAAACTATATTTTTATTCCATCACATCTTATGTGCTTTTTCTTGGAGCGTCGGTTTGTTTTTGTTTTTTGTTTTGTTTGAATAAAATGGATCCTAGCATTCACTTTATGGGAGAGAGACACGCTCCGCTGTAGCATATGGACAAGTATGTCCTTGGTTTCTACTCATAGTATTCATGGCGAAGTTTCTCCTTCGTTAAATTGTTATATGGTTGGAATTGGAAAATGATACATGTAGTAATTGCTATAAATGTCTTGGGTAATGTGATACTTGGCAATTGTTGTGCTCATGATTAAGCTCTTGCATCATATGCTTTGCACCCATTAATGAAGAAATACATAGAGCATGCTAAAATTTGGTTTGCATATTTGGTTTCTCTAAGGTCTAGATAATTTCTAGTATTGAGTTTGAACAACAAGGAAGACGGTGTAGAGTCTTATAATGTTTTCAATATGTCTTTTATGTGAGTTTTGCTGCACCGGTTCATCCTTGTGTTTGTTTCAAATAAGCCTTGCTAGCCTAAACCTTGTATCGAGAGGGAATACTTCTCATGCATCCAAAATACTTGAGCCAACCACTATGCCATTTGTGTCCACCATACCTACCTACTACATGGTATTTTCCGCCATTCCAAAGTAAATTGCTTGAGTGCTACCTTTAAAATTCCATCATTCACCTTTGCAATATATAGCTCATGGGACAAATAGCTTTAAACTATTGTGGTATTGAATATGTAATTATGCACTTTATCTCTTATTAAGTTGCTTGTTGTGCGATAACCATGTTTACTGGGGACGCCATCAACTACTCTTTGTTGAATTTCATGTGAGTTGCTATGCATGTTCGTCTTGTCTGAAGTAAGAGAGATCTACCACCTTATGATTAAGCATGCATATTGTTAGAGAAGAACATTGGGCCGCTAACTAAAGCCATGATCCATGGTGGAAGTTTCAGTTTTGGACAAACATCCTCAATCTCATATGAGAAAATTATTAATTGTTGTTACATGCTTATGCATAAAAGAGGAGTCCATTATCTGTTGTCTATGTTGTCCCGGTATGGATGTCTAAGTTGAGAATAATCAATAGCGAGAAATCCAATGCGAGCTTTCTCCTTAGACCTTTGTACAGGCGGCATAGAGGTACCCCTTTGTGACACTTGGTTAAAACATGTGCATTGTGATGATCCAGGTAGTCCAAGCTAATTAGGACAAGGTGCGGGCACTATTAGTACACTATGCATGAGGCTTGCAACTTATAAGATATAATTTACATGATGCATATGCTTTATTACTACCGTTGACAAAATTGTTTCATGTTTTCAAAATCAAAGCTCTAGCACAAATATAGCAATCGATGCTTTTCCTCTATGAGGACCATTCTTTTACTTTCAATGTTGAGTCGGTTCACCTATTTCTCTCCACCTCAAGAAGCAAACACTTGTGTGAACTGTGCATTGATTCCTACATACTTGCTTATTGCACTTATTATATTACTCTATGTTGACAATATCCATGAGATATACATGTTACAAGTTGAAAGCAACCGCTGAAACTTAATCTTCTTTTGTGTTGCTTCAATATCTCTACTTTGAATTATTGCTTTATGAGTTAACTCTTATGCAAGACTTATTGATGCTTGTCTTGAAGTGCTATTCATGAAAAGTCTTTGCTATATGATTCACTTGTTTACTCATGTCATATACATTGTTTTGATCGCTGCATTCACTACATATGCTTTACAAATAGTATGATCAAGATTATGATGGCATGTCACTCCAGAAATTATCTGTGTTATCGTTTTACCTGCTCGGGACGAGCAGAACTAAGCTTGGGGATGCTGATACGTCTCCGACGTATCGATAATTTCTTATGTTCCATGCCACATTATTGATGTTATCTACATGTTTTATGCACACTTTATGTCATATTCGTGCATTTTACGGAACTAACCTATTAACAAGATGCCGAAGTGCCGATTCTTTGTTTCTGCTGTTTTTGGTTTCAGAAATCCTAGTAAGGAAATATTCTCGGAATTGACGAAATCAAAGCCCGGGGGCCTATTTTCTCACGAAGCTTCCGGAAGTCCGAAGGAGAGACGAAGAGGGGCCACGGAGGGGCCACACTATAGGCGGCGCGGCCCCCTTGGCCACGCGGCCCTGTGGTGTGGGGCCCCCGTGCCGCCTCTTGACCTGCCCTTTCGCCTATAAAAAGTCTCCGTGACGAAAACCCCGCATCGAGAACCACGATACGGAAAACCTTCCCGAGACGCCGCCGCCGCCGATCCCATCTCGGGGGATCCAGAGATCGCCTCCGGCACCCTGCCGAGAGGGGAATCATCTCCCGGAGGACTCTACGCCGCCATGGTCGCCTCCGGTGTGATGTGTGAGTAGTCTACCCCTGGACTATGGGTCCATAGCAGTAGCTAGATGGTTGTCTTCTCCCCATTGTGCTATCATTGTCGGATCTTGTGAGCTGCCTAACATGATCAAGATCATCTATCTGTAATTCTATATGTTGCGTTTGTTGGGATCCGATGAATAGAGAATACTTGTTATGTTGATTATCAAAGCTATGCTTATGTGTTGTTTATGATCTTGCATGCTCTCAGTTATTAGTAGATGCTCTGGCCAAGTTGATGCTAGTAACTCCAAGAGGGAGTATTTATGCTCGATAGTGGGTTCATGCCTCTGTGAATCTGGAGGAGTGACAAGAACCACTAAGGTTATGGATGTGCTGTTGCCACTAGGGATAAAACATTAGTGCTATGTTCAAGGATGTAGTCACTAGTTACATTACGCGCAATACTTAATGCAATTGTCTGTTGTTAGCAACTTAATACTGGAGGGGGTTCGGATGATAACCTGAAGGTGGACTTTTTAGGCATAGATGCAGTTGGATGGCGGTCTATGTACTTTGTCGTAATGCCCAATTAAATCTCACTATACTCATCATGATATGTATGTGCATGGTCATGCTCTCTTTATTTGTCAATTGCCCAACTGTAATTTGTTCACCCAACATGCTGTTCGTCTTATGGGAGAGACACCTCTAGTGAACTGTGGACCCCGGTCCAATTCTCTTTCTTGAAATACAATCTCTTGCAATACTTGTTCTACTGTTTTCTGCAAACAATCATCTTCCACACAATACAGTTAATCCTTTGTTACAGCAAGCCGGTGAGATTGACAACCTCACTGTTTCGTTGGGGCAAAGTACTTTGGTTGTGTTGTGCAGGTTCCACGTTGGCGCCGGAATCACTGGTGTTGCGCCGCACTACATCTCGCCGCCATCAACCTTCAACGTGCTTCTTGGCTCCTCCTGGTTCGATAAACCTTGGTTTCTTTCTGAGGGAAAACTTGCTGCTGTGCGCATCATACCTTCCTCTTGGGGTTCCCAACGAACGTGTGAGTTACACGCCATCAGGGACTTAAGGCTTCCCCAGCCAACCGCTCGCCCCCGACAGATACAAGTGTCTACGGTAGAGCGCATCCGTTGATGTACGAGAGGTGGAAACACTTTTGACTACTCCGTCCCACTCCGGATCTTATGGTTAACACGGGTATTACGGCACAAGAATTACTGGACGACATTTGTTGTTAATCCTAGATGGATATAAACCCTTGCAATGGAACCTCCACCATATCCACACAATCCATGGTTCCATTGCCCACCACATAGTCATATTCATAGTTATGAAAATAGTGGTTTTGGTTTTTATGCAATAGTGATAATCATAGTACTTTGCAAGTAATTTGATAAAGATACTCAAATGGTATGAGCAAGCGATGAACTTGCCTTTCTTGACTGCAAGATTATGCAGGCAAGGTCTTCGATACGTAGTAACTCCAAATTCTGAAATAGCATATCCGGTAAGGACGATTTTTAAAAGATTGGCAAGGGTGCAATAATGCATAAGTATGAGATGCAATCGCTCTAAGCGTGACCTAACCCCGATGATTTAGGATCAGTGAGTTGTAATGATTGGTTCAGGGTGTGTTGCACTTTTAGAGTGATTCACATACAAGGTTCTTATTCAGGTGTGATTATTTGGTATTACAAACAGGTAGATAATAAAGCATAATAATCAATTGAGCACATAAAGAATGTTAATTGGCATAATGTTAACAAGTAAAGAACAGTTGTCAGTTTTAGTACTATATGGTATGGTTAATGATTAATTATCATATACTTCAAAAGAATAACTTTTGAAGAACATGTACTTTGATAAAGAACAAGTATGGTAATTAGGTTTGTGGGGTTCTATGGTTTTCTATGGTTCTAATTGGTTTCTGGAGTAAGTAGTAGATGGATCCTAACAAGGTTGGATTCATCAACACCAAGGGCTTGTAAGGTTGAGTTAAGCCTAAGCATCTTGAGCAATTTATTATAAATAGTTGCTATCAAGGTTGGTATACCTTGCTGGTGATAGCTGGTTATTGGCTATAGGTCCTATTAGGCAGGATTGATGATGATTCCTTATTTTCTTCAAAAGAATAACTTTTGAAGAACATACTTCTTAAATAATAAGAAGTATTACAATTAAGGTTGAGGTTGTCTTGTATTAGCCATTGGATCTCTAAGTAGAGAATGGTTGGTTCCCAAATAGGATGGTTCATAAGTATCTCACACTAGTAGGGTTTCGTGGAACAGGGTTATGTAAAGTAAAATAGTAGGTATGGTTGCTGTTAGGGTTCATCACAATGGTGTGATGCTAAATAGGAATGAATAAGGATGATGGCTTTGGTAATAGGATCTAGGTTTTACACTTGGTTAACCCTACTTGAGCATCTAGTTCTGATGAAGATGAACACATGGAATTCCTCTATATTAGTGATAGGTGTTCTATATTTTATGTGGCCAAGACAAGTGTTTAGTTGCTACTATGGTTCTATGATTTGAAAGAAGGTACCATGATCACATGTTCTAACCTAGGGTTTAGGTTAGAAGCAAATTAAGATTCATATGAAGTAATGAAGCTAGAGTTTAGGGTATAATTGAATTAGGGTTTTAGGGTTCCACATAAAATTATGAGGTTATCACTTGGTTTATAATGGAACTAGGGTTTCCTAATTATCCTATAATTATTGGATTAATAACTTCATTTTTTTTAAATTGAAGTTATTAGTAACTTGTAATTAAAATAATATTGAATTTGGCATTTTATTATTTTTAAACAATTAATAATTAGGGTGATTATTAATCAGGGTTTAAATTTCCACTAATAAAGATTTAACAAAATAACAAATAAAGAAAATTAGTTTTAATGTTTTCTTTATTTATTTACTGGTTTTTATTTAATTTGTAAAGTTTTCCTAATTTCTGAATTTTTAATTGTATTTTGAATTAAAGGAAAAGGCTTAATTGACAAGTATTAAATAATTGAATTTCTATTAAAAATATAAATTTCATTTTATATTTTTATTGGATAGATTTTTCTTTTATAAGAATTTTGATATCTCATTTGTATTTTTCTGAGCTTTTATGAATTTTCCACATTTATTTGAAGTTGCAGGTATTATTGTATTTTGCAATAAATGAAAAGAATTGCTAAACACACAATGTTGTTTCTACCCGTGGTCACTGACATGTGGGCCAGTGCCACGTTGGCTGCCATGGTGGCGTCGAGGTGGCACAGCTCATGGTGACCGGCGGCAGTGGCGATGTTCGCCGGTGATACAGGGTTCCCGTGGATGTGCGCGTGTGCTGGATCGACTCAGGGCGACGCGCTGAACCAGAAGGTAGCGGCGCCCCCTCGAAAAGGTCGCCGGAGTGACTCCGGCGAGCTCTAACTGCGGCGGTGCACGGCGGACTACTGCGGTGACACACTATGGTGCATGCTGGGGCTAAATTAAGGGCTCGGGAGAAGCGCAAGCTCACAGTGATGCGTAGAGAAGGCTCGACGGCGCCGATTGTCGACGGTGGCGGCGCCATTTCTCGATTTCCGGTGGACTACCGGCGGAAGGGAATGACGATTCCTCTGCTACTGGAAGCTTCCTGGCGCGATTCCTCTTGCACGGTAGGCTTATCGAGCACGGCGGTTTCAACGGTGGTCACGGTGAGACCTGGGAAGGTCCCCACCGGCGGTGATGGTCGAAGGCAGGGTTGCTAGGGTTTCGGAATTGGGAGAAAATGAGCAGAGGAGAGGGAAATGGAGGGCGTAGGCGCTTTTTATAGCTTCTCCGATGTGCGCTGGCGGTCAACAACGGCGACGGCGACGCGGGACGTGGAGCGTGCGTCGCGGTGGCGAGCTCCAGGGCGTCCAGAGAGGAAGACGAAGACCTCTTCGTCCTTCTCGTTCTTATCCGAGCGAAGGGGTGCCTGGGCCACTTTGGGTTGTCTTTGGGCTGGCGGCCCAGGCTCTTTGGTGGGCTACTCCACGGACAGGTGAGTCCAGGTAAGGCTCCTTTCCTTTTCTGTTTATTTATTTTCTGTTTTCTATTTCATTGATTTAAATACTGTTTTGAATTCAACCTTATTTTGTAAATTTGATTGATTGAATTCAAGTAATATTCATTCCAGGCACTTAAAGATTATTGTTGTGTATTAATGAATTTAATATGTACTAAAGCATTGGTTCCTTATTTACTATGGTTATTTGGATTTAAATATTCCTATGGACATGAATTTATATTCTCATTTTAATTTCTTTTTCTATATGAATCAAATCTATTTGGAATTAATAGAGTTGTTAATCTCAACTCAAAGTATTTCAGAGTTAGTTATTAGGGGTTGGTTTCTATTTGAGAAGTTGGTTGTTCACATATGATTTTATGTGAGCATTAATGCTATTAGAATTTTATGATTTCCATTACAATCCCCCTTGTAAAGTTAACACTATAATTATCATTGAAAGGATCTAGGTAGATATTGGTTCCATCATGATTGATCTTGGTTACAAAGATAAATAGTTGATCACCATTTGTGGGTTTTAACTATAGGACTTAGCATTAGATGTATCTTATGTTTAGTAATTAAGCATGAGAGTGCAATGCTAGGGTTCTAATGATATTTACCTAATGGCCATGGGTTTGATTCACAATTATGGTCTAGGTTTATATTGCAATCTCCATAGTGGTGTGTAAACTAGGGTTGAGATACAATTCTAATTTATAGAATTGGGATGACATCATATTGCATGTGCTAGGTTTAATCTCCCCAATGCATGGTAAAATGGTTACTTGCTTATTATTTCATGTGCTCCTTTAGTTACTAAGGATATGAGAATTGGTGTTATCTTTTACTAATAGACTTCCATTATTATTATCCTTAATCTATTGTTGAAGTAACTAAAGTGGTTATGGTTCTTTTTATAGTTAACTTTGGTTGTATGGGTGATTGGTTTCTCACCATATAAAATATAGAGTTTAACTCTATGGTTTTCTTGGGTTCTTTATTTGATAAATGAATGAAATATGGATGTGGTAAGATTCTTCTTATGATTATCAAGTGATTCACCAGTTAAGGTTGGGATATAAGACTATGGGTGATTACTAGTTACCTCCCTATGATTTCATGTGTGAATGATACCTACTTATCCTATTAGGGTTTATCCTCAATACCTCAAGAACATGATCATGGATTAGGCATGATCAATCTTGTTCTTAATATCTTTACCTCAAATTCTTAGGGCTTATGATCATTACTCAATTCATAATGATCAAGGTTTGGCTTCCTAAGTTATCTCTCATTAAATAGGTTTCTCACTTCCATGATCAAGCATTGTCTTGATCAATTAGGTTATAGTACTTCTATTTCACTTTCTAGGATGGGCCTACTATGGTTGCCTCTAAAGTATATATCCCAGGAGAATGCCTGAGATATTATGTTAGGGTTCTACTTGATCAATGATGATATAATCATCTGGTATATGGATAGTTCTCTCCCTCACATTCAAGTGTTGCCTCAACTACTTAAGTGTAACACCATAGCTTGGGCTCTCTTACAAAGGAATGGTTTATTCTTGGGTTTATGGTGTATTCACAATATCTCAATAGGTATCAAGTCTAAAACTCCACTTGGGTATCTTGGTTGAATTAATCTCCTCCTTACTTTATCAATTCATAGATATGGTATTATTCCATGTGGTATTAGGTTATCTCACCATTCCAAGGGAAAATGGTTTACAACCTAATACCTTAGTTCAAAGGTTGTCCTTTATTCTTAAATAGGTAAAGCTTGGGTTGATATGAATGTTCTCTCTCATTTGGGAAGGACTTCAATGCTAACCTAAGGTTATTCTCCAGAGATAATGATGTGGTCACCAATATCCATGTTTAACATAAATGGGTTCTCTCTCTAGGAAATGTCTTGAATAATATCCTAGGGTTCCTCTTAAAGATGATGATTTAAATACTTGGATGTATATCCAAGGTTTTAGCTCAAGGTTTGTTATTGCTTCTCTTCTAAATAACATAGAACTTTCACCTCTCTAGGTTTGATGTCTAATAATATGTAATAGAGAAGAATATATACTTCTAGAGTTGATCTCCTTGTCTTGTTTCCAAGATTGAAATAGAATGAATACCATGAGGTTCATGGTAAGGTCAAGGATTAGTTTAAGGCATGGAAAAGCTAAGTCAAGAATAGTTTCTCCATTTTATTGTTACTTGATTTGCAATTGAATTGATGTTCATATGTTATGGCAAGGAATATCATGTTGTGATCTTTAATAAGTTCAAGTAGTTGATCCTTGATTAATAAGTTCTTGTGTTGATTTTAATTCCCTTTGATCTAATCTCTTAGATCAAATTATCTCTACCCAAAACAAGGTTTTAACAAAGTCACATTGAGGTTTATAGCGCTTGACTTGATGAGCTACTTCAATTCCACCAAGGTCAAGTGAAACTTCAGTTACTGTGACTGTTTTACTTTAAAGCGCGAAAATTCCCCAGATTTTCTATGCATGAATGCAATGCACACATCTGTTTCCTCTAGTTTTGTAACCCCATTACCTGGGATATTACAGTCTCTACCCCTTAAACTAAACTTCGTCCTCGAAGTTTGAACTCTCTCACGTTTCCGGAATGTGGATCTGACTTGTGCAGACTACGACTTTTCTCGAACTCCGTGGTGATCTCACTTGATATAATTGTATATATCCCTTGTCCAGATTCTTCCTGGAATCCATTAGTGTTTGACATCAAACAACTATTACTTCCTTTACTTCCATGATTTCCTCCAATATTATAAGCTTGTTTCCTTTCTCATTGAATATTCAATGATTGGGACTTCTTCTTGTCCTGACAGTCTTAATTGAGGACTAATTGGATAACATTCTCCTATTTGATAAAATAGGTCTTTGTTTTTCCCTTACTACCAAAACTGCAATAATGGTACTTGGTAAGGTACTTACTATGGAACTGATCATGGTGGTTTATTCTTCTAAGAAAGGATTAGACTCATTTAGTCCATCCAATCATGGTTTATAGTTGATACCTATAACTATTTTGTGTTCTTTAGGTTCCATGAAAGGAATCATTCTATTAGTCTTTGATATTGGTATGTTCAATCTTATTCATTCTTTGACCATCTTGGGCTTTATTGGTCTACGGTATTTCCTTCGTCCAACTTCATTATACTTAGCTTACTTGAGCTTCCTTACTTTTGAGTAAAATTTTACTCACTTTCTCAAGTTATAGTCCACTTCTTACTTCCTCGAGGTATAAACCTCGGCTTCTAGTCTGACATCTTTCTGAAAGTAGTGTTCGTTAATCTTATGAAAATAAGATCAAACTTCCTCTCAGTTCAGATCTTCTTCTTATATCTTACTCAAAGTATTGAGTTATTGTACATCCATCTCAATCTTTACTCTACCCCTTTGATTTTTCTTATGGTCTTCAATTCCTCTTCTTCCAACCATTGGACTTATGATTAGAATATTGGTCTAGGTTCTAGCTTATGATTTGTATTCTTCTAAGGTCTCACGAAGAATATTTGTGATGTATCCACCCAATTGTGGACTTCCAATGTGAATCCTTCGACTAAATGATTATAGGTCATTGTTATTTGGCTAACAAAGTTTTATTTGTTCACAATTTCTTGGTACAAATAATCCAATGGTGGACTACTTGATACCAGTTGTGGCTATTTGATATCTAATAAATGGATTCTATCATATGTTCTGATCAATTGGTCAGGACATCTTCTACTTTATCTCGTAGTATGGATACTATGCCAATTGTGGTCTTCTGATATCAACTATGGTCTTCTTATATTATCAATGGTTTCATAGGTCATCTTCCTTTATACAGGGTTTATTTTGCAAGAAAACCACTAGCTGGCACTATGAATATAGTATTCTGAGTGATTTCCCATGCATTCCCTCTTCTGTAATAATTATGGATCTGCTTCAGCTTCACCATAATCATTATTTTTCTCACCTTCATGCTTCTTTCGTACTAAAGTACTCCTCTGTTGAGGTAAAGCATGAGTTTTGATTGGTACTTCCTTCTAAATATTGTGGTTGCTTCCCACAACTTTACTCCTTTCTTCTGATGAACCTTCAGCTTGTCTTCGGAATCTTCAGAATTCATCACTTCCTCACACGGATACCATTACCCTCTAGATCTATAGAATCAAGTAAGAACTTGATATTGCAACATGCATTTGCATATCATAGTCAAACTTCATGTATGGATCTAGTCAAACAATGAAAATCCAATAAAATCCAAGAAGATTCAGCTTTGTGCATATAATACACACCATCATAAGCCTGAATATACTAGTTGAGTAAGACATCTCTAAACATCAGACTAAAATGTGTAGTATATAACACCACATAAGATAGGTTTATATCGTGATACTTAGCACGAGTATATGGGATTCTACTATATGTCTCAACATTTACCTTAATTGCACAATTGCAATGAGATAAACTGGACACAAAGTGGTTTGGGATGGTTAAGGTTCACCTAATTTCCTTTGGAAGTTCTAGCTTAACTTCCATTTTGTTGAGGATTACCTCACATGGTATTTCTCAGTTCTAATATGGCTACTCTATATACTTAACTATTGGAATATAGCTCCTATACTTCCAAGTGTTTCTATCATAAGACTCTGGTCATGATGTGCTTGGCACACTTCCCATTGTTTTGGAACACAATTCTTGCACTATTTGTTTAGCACTTGACTTCTTATTGTTCTCCTCCTAAATGTTTATGATGTTCTATTCCCTCACATAATGAATCTCAAGTGAATCATATGTGATTACTATTTCTACAATGTAAGTAGACATATATTATTCCTATCACTCTTCCTTATTTCCCATGATTGACTCATCCTGATCTATACTACCTCATATCACTTGTTTTTATCACTTACTATCAGTTGTTTTACAAGTTTGGATAATTTATTACTCATTACTTAACTTGGTCTATATTTTCTATTAGGATATCTTAATTATCTTCATCACTTGATATTACTCCTATTACATGTCTAAATGCTTTTATTTAATCATAATAGGTGTGGGTACACATCTTCCAATAGGATATCTTCCTTATGGTTGTATCCTCTCTTTGGACTACCATGTCTGGTATACCAACTGTGATCTACTCATCTATTGTTTTAAGTACTTAATTGTGTACTACATGTTTGGGATTAGCTGACTAACCTTACTTTATCTTGGTAAGTTAGGTAAAAAAAATGCTGACTCAAGTGTGTCAGGATTAATCTCAAGTGAATATCCATCTCAAGTCATAAGAAGTATTTGGTTTATCTAAGACAACTTCCTATAGACACTACCAATCCTATAGGTCTCATTTAAAGGGTTTTAATCCTAGGGTCAAAGCATTTTCTCTGATACCAACTGTGGTGACCCAGCATACCACTGCATGGTGTAGTATGCAAGTCTGATATAACACCAATGAAACACTGTTCCACTAGTATTATATCGCTCAGAGTGGTACAACAGAAACATATGTGGGTCCAAGGCATGTCTATAGAATTACAAACAGACTCTGTTACATAAGATCATCACAGCCTCCTACTTTACAATGAGGTAAACTACAGATAACTCCAGAAGAACGACTCGTTGTCTAATCCTACCACGAACTCTATTTGTAGAGTATTTAACTAGCTATAGAGGCTAAGAATAGATTCTAGCTAAATAGGAGCTAGGTTTAGGAAGCTAGTTCCCTTCCGTGGCTAGACTAGGTTTTCTCCTTGTTGGATGTGGTATCTAAATCCTCTGACAGGGTCCTGTCTCTTGAAGTAGTTGTTGACTCCTCGGCCTTCGAGTTGCACTGTAGATCCTCCTTCGATGCCTTCATATCTAAGCAGGGGATTTAAGAGTGGGATGAGTACGAGCGTACTCAACAAGTTCATTATAGGAAAGAGGTGTTTAATGCACTAGCTACAGCATTAGACCAGAAAGTCTAATACCAATGCAGGTTTTCATAACCATTTCTTCAAAATGTTGCTTTTATTCAGAAGAACTATGTCCATCAGCCTTCACCGGTTTATTAGAACTTCATGGAGCTCCTTTCCGGCCGCGTTCGCAGTTCCATATCCCGGAACAGGGAGTGACAGGTCACGGTTCTTTACACTCTGCAGAGGTGTGTTGCTTTACCCATAAGAGATCTTAACCTTGGTGCCAACCAAGCTGCAGGCTTGTCCACACTTCCTATGGTGTGAGGCCCGGTATAAGGTCTAGCCAATCATGTTCCTCCGCTACCTCGCACACCCACCCTTTGTTGCATGCCCCGACCCTGGGTCCTCGCCGGTCCCATTATTCCCACTCACCGGTGGACCCCGACCACGACAACAGTTTGGGACTCGTTAACCAAACTCCTTCGCCGGTAGCTGCAACCCATCATAGACCGCAATACCGTGGGGACTTAAGGCTTCCCCAGCCAACCGCTTGTTCTTCGGGCGACAAGTGTCTACGGACTATGCCGTGGGGACTTAAGGCTTCCCCAGCCAACCGCTCGCCCCCGACAGATACAAGTGTCTACGGTAGAGCGCATCCGTTGATGTACGAGAGGTGGAAACACTTTTGACTACTCCGTCCCACTCCGGATCTTATGGTTAACACGGGTATTACGGCACAAGAATCACTGGACGACAAGGAATATCATGTTGTGATCTTTAATAAGTTCAAGTAGTTGATCCTTGATTAATAAGTTCTTGTGTTGATTTTAATTCCCTTTGATCTAATCTCTTAGATCAAATTATCTCTACCCAAAACAAGGTTTTAACAAAGTCACATTGAGGTTTATAGCGCTTGACTTGATGAGCTACTTCAATTCCACCAAGGTCAAGTGAAACTTCAGTTACTGTGACTGTTTTACTTTAAAGCGCGAAAATTCCCCAGATTTTCTATGCATGAATGCAATGCACACATCTGTTTCCTCTATTTTTGTAACCCCATTACCTAGGATATTACAGACACCACACCAATTAAATGAGAGAGAAGCTGACCATTTGTTATGACATTCGCTTCCTCATCATCTAGATAGGTGGTACCCAATATAGTCGAAGCTTTAAGAATAACCGTGAGACGGTTAAATTCCACATACCTCAAACGTCTAGTATATTCAAAAATTTCTGGCCGCATGGAAAACGTAAATGTCAATATTGGCTGACTAAGCGCAGTAATATGTCGACCACGCGAAAACCTTGGTAGAGGTGTTTGATATAACAAGCATGGAAAACGTAAATGTCAATATTGGCTGACTAAGCGCAGTAACATGTCGACCACGCGAAAACCTTGGTAGAGGTGTTTGATATAACAAGCGAGTTTTTACTCAAAAAATGGTTGTTCATATTGCAAAATGTGTGTGTGGGCGCGCACGCGTGCTTCAAAATAAATACCTCTGACCAAAATCTCTATCCCAATTCCCAAGTAAGAGCAAGGGCTCATTTCTAGAAAGGAGTAATGCGAGTCGACGAGCTTGTGAGTAGAAGGTTTCTTTCAGGTTCGAAATGCCACGGACACTTACTTCCGTGAAGATGTGTGGCTACCTGACACGATTATTTTTTCAAACAGGGCTTAACCGGCGACAACTGGACAACATGATTCCACTTAGTTCAGCGGTTGGTGGCGGTAGATCTTTTGAAAGAGTCTAATAGCTTCAACTGGAGTTCACAACGTGAGGGTTTTAGAGTAAAATCTATGTATGGGGACCTCATGAATGATAACACAAGATTTCTCCAAAAGTATCTTTGGAAGCTGAAACTAATGCTAAAAGTAAATACGTTCATGTGCTTCTTGCATAATTTTTTTTGTTAACAAAGGATAATCTAGCAAACAAACTTGAATGTAGAACGTTTGTAACCCGAACAAAACAATTGAGAAAATCTTTGTGTTCTATCCTTTTGCTCTGTCCTGTATGGCGTATAGTTTATGTAACGTTTAATTTACGCTTGCCAACCCACATAACAAATATGTTCATGAATTGGTTGATGGGGTGAAAAAGAAAACTAAGGCTCAAATCGGTGTGCGAGTTTGCACTTTATGTTGGGCTATTTAGAACTATTGAAATAATACTATTGTTGACGAGACTAATGATGGATGTGATCTTTTTAGGTTCCTTACGAAGATCTAGTGGATATTATCATTTTTTGTATGGTTATATAGATGTAATTGATTGGATCTACTAATAATAATATGGTCCACCAAACTGAGAACTAGATTTTTGTAATGAATTATAGCACCCATCTCTCTTTTTATGTCATATTATGGCTTTAGTATATAATTTTTTTTGAAACATGGTCCAATCTACCATTAACTTGCAGTGCATGCCTTCTAGTTGAACATACTTTTAGGATGTGTTTGCTTTCATGGCTATTTCCTGCTCGGGACAAGGATAACCATGTTTTGGATGAAAGTATAGCTAGGTTGAGGATTTTTTTAAATATAGCCTTTAGGTTAAAGTGGAAAAGATTTGTAACCCCCCCACCCCCCCACCCCCCCCATTTTATCATGGGACCTCTTCTCTCAGCCTCTCTCGTTATAAGCATCTCCCTCTCTTACCATATCCATCCTTTGCAGCTGCGGCAACGCACGGCTGAATGATGAGCGAGGGTTGGTGCGCTCTCTCTTCTCCCTCCCCGGTCTCTCCTCCCACATCTCTCTGCATTGAACATGAAATGACGAGCGGTCTCAGTGCTTGAACGGTGAGCAGACGACACGGACTCCTAATATGCCTTTGCTGCTGCATTATTGTTTCTTTGAGTCAGGTCCAATTTTTTTTTTGTTATTCATGTCATACTCACTACATATATGTTGATAAATGTAGTCACTCAGCCCATCGATAAGTGAATCGGATTTATCTATATTCAAATACATATGAATCTACACAAATTCAACCATCCAAGTCAGTTATTGATGGACAAAGAGAATATGTACAACGACAATCTCACAACCTCAAGCAAAGAGGTCACCGCAACACCTATCCATCCATCGTCCCTCCAATCAAAGACGAATTTCCTATCCCTAACCACATCCCGTCTTTCCACGCAACAAAAAATTGGATAAACCCTCCTTTAAAAACAAGTGATCACTATTCATATGTGCTAGGTAGAATTATTACACTGGAATAATAAGACTGTCCTCTGACCAATGTACAATTATTGAGTTTGTTTCCGAAGAACAATGTATAATACACATGCATGCATTCTAAATAAAACGATAGCACATTATTATTCATGGGTATATTATTCGAGAATAGATAACCACACACACCCAGCTACCATATGTACGTTGAAAGAGATAAGTTCAATTTGTGGACATGCTAATCACGCCATATGTGGGCAAACCAATAGTAGGAGGTCACTTGTTGGGGGAGACCACACCGTTTTTCTTTCTTTTTTTGTTTCTCTGTCGTCATTGTCACCTTGGCATCTAGCATACATCATACATGTCCGCTGCGATTCGCCGAGACAGATATGCAGCGTTGGTTCGCCACAATATTCAGAGTCCGTGTCAGCGTGGAACGGGTCAGACTGAGGTTACGTGAAGAACTCTGCCACAGCGAGAAGAGGCTTCAGATCTCTGTCGTTATTGCACGAGAGCTTCATGGTGTGAATTAAGCATCCATTTATCTCTGTTCTTTGTTCAGCTACCTAGCACGTTGCCCACTATGCCTACGGTCATCTTTATTTTTCACGGTTTTGCTAGTTCGCGAATTAACCGTTGAATTTGCATCGTAATTCGTGCACCCCAGAATTGCACATGTGATTGCAACTATGCAACCGAAACTTCGAGTTACACATGAGTTGCTACAAGGTGATATCACCTGATGGTGAATTACTTAAGTCAATTCTTGGTGGCTTGAGAATTAGTCATGTCCGTGTTTTTTTTTTGCTTAAACGGCCTGTAGAAAAAAAAAATGCTGCGTTTTCGATAAAAAAATGCTGCGTTTTCGATAAAATGTTTTATTAATGCGGAACATTCCAAGGAAATCTGAAAGAGAGCAACTCTACCCTTACGTGGGTGTTGTCCAGGAGATCCGTTCTTATGTCGAATATCCTTACTTGCAATGTGGGTTACCTTAATGTAGGTTAGGCGGGTGATGTTGAAAATTCTTAAGTTACGCTCTTTCTAAGTGTTCCATGTGATGTAAAGGAGACTTCCACTTCCCGTATGCTTTGTGGATTTGTCTGATCCGACGAACATGAAATCCGACAAACCATTGATGGAAGGGGGAGCTCAGGCCCAAGGGCGCGCCGCAGTGCACAAGTCAAGTGACCATAAGAGTGAACCAGCTTCCAAACCTTCATGGTGAAAGGACAGCCGTCCTTGCGTAGGTGGGTGGCTGATTGAGGCGAGCTGATACAAAGCTGGTATGTCGGATCGCAAGGCCTACCTCTTACGGTCAGCATGTCGGTCATGAGGATCCTCTCGTGAAGGACAAGCTCAATGTTTTTTGTATTGGAATCTATTATATTATATTATTATTATATTATATTATATTATATACTAAAAGCAAAATAAGGATGTTTAATAGAGTCATTAGGTTGATCCACATCATCTTAATTATTCTAATGGTATAGAGTCATTAGGTTGATCCACATCATCTTAATTATTCTAATGGTTAGATATAAAATTAATGGCTATGATTAACACAAATTTTTTGTTTACGTAATAGTGCAGGTGTCCGGTTGACACGATGGTATAGTTCCTTTGTTCATGTTGTTACCGTGAAACAGGGAACACGTCCATCGATTGAGTCCTCTTTTGTTTAGAGAAAATACACATCGCATACAAATAGAAATATCTGCCAGTTTAAACGGAAAGACTCCTTGCCAACGTGATTCAGCTTCCAACGAATAGCCCCATGACCAAACCAGCCAGATTTCTTGCTACGTACGAGCTTCATCATTTTAGGTGTTAACCAGATCCATCTACCTCGTGAATCAAAATAATTTGCAGGCAATTTTGAACAGATTGCTAGCGGCCTAGAAAAATTTGTCAGATACCAAAGACAAATCAATTTGACTTTCTTACTCCGTACGTGAGGCAACTGGTCTATTTATTTTGTTCTTCGGTAATTAAAAAACAACTCACATACCAGTACCGTATCATAAAATCTCCTATAAATTGAGCGATTAATAATTATTTCTCTCGGCTACAATAATGGGGTCACATTTAAAAAAATCGGCATAATACACGTGAAATTTGTGTAAAAATATATTTTAAAATATAAGTTAAAAATTGTACTTACATAAGCTAACTAGCCGAGTCCGTTTGATATAAAAGAACAGGCAAACTAGCCAAGTCCATTCTTACAATAGAAATGTGCCGCGGAGTCCGGCCGTTCAAAAAGAAAAGAGCCGATGAGCTAGCTACGTGTCCGTTCGCGGAAAAAAAAATACAATAGTTAGAGCCACAGTTTATAGACTTCCATAACTTTGCATATAGTATCAACAACCATGAACTTAAATTCAAATATACTTGACGTACTACTCTGACATCATACGAAAGCATGGTGCTATTTGATGATCTAATATCACACAAACAAACCAATTAGTATTTATCAATATCATTTGCATAGATTAGTACTTATCGCTGTCGCCTACAACGATTCCTTCCTGGCACACATGCCCGTTTGGAGGAAAAACTCCTACCGCCCCGCGTTCGAGGTTTGAGCGATTAGTGTTTCCCGTTCTCGGCTACAACAACAACAGAATAATATTTTGTTTTTTATTAGACAAAATATTTGTGAAATTTTATGATTAAAATAATAATATTTTGCAATGACCGTTCTAGAAATAGCCGATCGAGTCCTTTCAAAAATAAACATACACGAGGCTAGCTAGACGAGAACACATGAGATAAAAAAGTACTAGCGAGCTACCCAAGTCCATTCGCAAAAAAGAAAAAGAAAAAAAAGAAACTGGCACAATTTGTCTGAAAATATAGTAGTAGACCAGCAAACTAATTAAGCCGCGTGTTCGTGGAAGAAAAACGTACAATAGCTAGAACCACAATTGATATTCTTAGATAACTTTCCATTTGATACCAACGACCATGAACTTAAATGTTAACTAACCTCAAGTTCTGCTCCGACATCATGCAAAAACTTGGCACTATTTTGTTGATCTAATATCACATAAACATATTACAAGTGAGGTAAGTCCGCTACAACATATTTGGTATTTTGTTTACAAACAAATGTGATGGCCGAAGGACCGTATCCCATAGTGTGATCTCCATGAAGATATAACTTTATTTACAATTTGAACACATGAAAAGATGATGCCCTCGCATTTGCGAGGGCCACCATGCTAGTTCTATACAAAAACACTTAATTGTATGATGGTCAATGTAAGGAGTATATGTGCTTTCTTCAATGAAAGCTTGGATTAAACCTTCTCCAAAAACAAACACAATAAACTCTTCTTTTAGTAAGCATCATTGTTCTTTCGTACTTTGCTTGAATCACATCATTCATATTTTGCCTGGTAAGAATGCTAGATCACAGATTGTCTTTGAACATACTAATGCTGCAATCTGTAGATCATAATGGGATGGACAACCGATATGTCCGTATGTACATTGGGGACCAAGAGGCTACATAGTTAGATCTAATGAACTTCCCATGTATGGTTATAGTGTAATGTGCACATAAAGACGGACACTGTACTATTTGAGACTCCATTACGTTTCTTGGTCCAGTAGTATCTTCCCGACAGAGTGGGCATGGAATGCTAATTATTGTACGAAGATGTATGGACCATCACTCCATTTTCCATAACATGTACTCTTGGAGCTAGCATAGGGTTCCAAGTAGTGCGGGGAGCTTCACTATGCTGTCTCATTGTCTACTACTCCGTCGATATTTACTAGCCGACTAAAGGCCCTTTTGTTGTGGCTTTTTGGCTTTGGCAAAAGCTAAAAAAAAGCAGCTATTCTTTTGGCTTCCAAAATTCAAAAGCCAAAAAACACATATTTAGGTGCTTTTTTTGGCTTTTGCCTAAGCCAAAAAGCCAAAAAAAGACACAACAAAAGGGCCCAAGCTAAGAGAGCTAACAGTATATCAACTATGCACTATAGACGGTGGTGTATGTGTGGACGTGGCATCTCTTGACCCATGCATGCTCAACTCCACAAGCCAACTAAACTCGATCGAAGTCAAATTGGATGGTTAGTCTAAAGGTGCAATATATAGGGCAGCTACTTTTCGCGTGAAAAAGAAAGGTGGACATATGAAGTTTCTCGGATGTTGACACTTAAGTAGTTTTTTCAGGTTGGCGTCACTTGTAGTTTTCCTCAACAAAGCATTTTTATTAGAAGAGGCGATGCACTTTGAAATGAAGGAATCAAGTAGTTGTAAGCAATCAAGTAGTTGTGCTTTGCACGAACGTATACGTACTTACGTAGTGATCTGAAAGAAATTTAGGTACCTCTCCAAACAAATCTTCAACGAGTTTTGCCTGTCTAAAAAGTTTATGGAATACCATGATTCTTAGGTATGTCCCAAACGTGTTTTATCATAGATTTTACACAGCTTTAGTACTCTTATATATGTTCCTTAGCTATATGGGTTCTACGGTGGAGTTTCCTCCCTTTGTCCTCAGCCGACGCACCCTCCTCCGGTCCACCAGCCAGAGATGAGGAGGAGTGGGCGTCATGCGATGGTTGCGGATGGGGCGGGGCCTACGGACGAGGATATGATGCAGAAGGCGATGCGCCGTAACGCGGTAAAGAACCTGGATGCGTCTGGTACGAAGAGTTCCACCACGTCTTTTACTAAATTTTCAGATTCCAAAATTTCTTCCACATTGGGTAGTATAGGCGTTTCTTTGGGCCGCTCTTTGGAGGAGATTTCAGTTTCGGCCAATGTCTTGAGGCACTTGGAATATGACCGTATCACGGTAACTCCAAAGGCTTCGGCAAAGGCTGGACTACCTTCTCTAGAGGAGGAAGAAGATGATGTCATCTCAGATGGTCATCTTCTTTCTACTCTAATAGGAGGTATTTCGGAGGTAGATTTAGAACAGTCGTGGTTAGTCATTTTATGACCTAAAAGCCTCTCGACTGTCTTCTAAGTCTTCCGGTGAAAAAAAAGAAGAAGCATAGGACAGGTCTAGCTACAAAATCTAAAATAGTTTCTAAATTAATGGCATGTTTAGGAATAGCAGAGGTCTTCGTGACTTGGCTAAACACTCTCACATTGCCGACTGTTGTAAGGACTATAATTTAGATTTTATTGCTATTTTTGAGACGGGAAAGCGTGATTACTCTCAAAGTTTCTTAAACCGGGTATCCGGTGGATTAGACTTTGAATGGTTCTCTCGTCCACCTAGAGGTAGGTCCGGTAGCTTGCTCATTGGAGTCCTGACAGATTCCATGGAAGTATTGGCTAATTTTGATGGTGAGTACCATATAAAACTCACTATCCGGAATAGGGCTGATAACTTCATTTGGAGTCTGGTCTCCGTTTATGGTGTGGCTCTGGATAACTTTAAGGCGGATTTTTTACGTGAGCTTGTGAATCTTGCAAAGGACGATCTATACCTTATTCTTATAGGGGCGATTGCAATTTGCTTAGATTCTGCCATGAGAAAAGTAAAGACCCCTTCAATAGCCATTGGTATTTCTTGTTTAATGCTGTCATCGATAGCTTAGACTTGAGAGAGGTGGAGATGGCAGGACTACAGTACACATGGGCTAACAGTTTACCTGACCCAACATACGAGAAACTAGACCGCGTGCTGATGAACACCAGTTGGGAGGATAAATACCAGTGTGCGCTCTAGAACGTATTGAAAAACTATCGGACCATGCTCCATACTTTTAACTACTGGTTTAACAAAACCGATGTCTAAGAAACCATTTAAATTTGAACTTGGATGGTTACAGCGGGAAGGTTTTGATACGTCTCCGACGTATCGATAATTTCTTGTGTTCCATGCCACATTATTGATGATATCTACATGTTTTATGCACACTTTATGTCATATTCGTGCATTTTCTGGAACTAACCTATTAACAAGATGCCGAAGAGCCGATTCTTTGTTTTCTGCTGTTTTTGGTTTCAGAAATCCTAGTAATGAAATATTCTCGGAATTGGACGAAATCAACGCCCAGGGTCCTATTATGCCACGAAGCTTCCAGAAGACCGAAGAGGAGACGAAGTGGGGCCACGAGGCGGCCAAACCCTAGGGCGGCGCGGCCTGGCCCTTGGCCGCGCCGACCTGTGGTGTGGGGCCCTCGTGTGGCCCCCTGACCTGCCCTTCCGCCTACTTAAAGCCTCTGTCGCGAAACCCCCAGTACCGAGAGCCACGATACGGAAAACCTTCCAGAGACGCCGCCGCCGCCAATCCCATCTCGGGGGATTCAGGAGATCGCCTCCGGCACCCTGCCGGAGAGGGGATTCATCTCCCGGAGGACTCTACGCCGCCATGGTCGCCTCCGGAGTGATGAGTGAGTAGTTAACCCCTGGACTATGGGTCCATAGCAGTAGCTAGATGGTTGTCTTCTCCCCATTGTGCTTAATTGTCGGGTCTTGTGAGCTGCCGAACATGATCAAGATCATCTATCTGTAATTCTATATGTTGCGTTTGTTGGGATCCGATGAATAGAGAATACTTGTTATGTTGATTATCAAAGTTATGTCTATGTGTTGTTTATGATCTTGCATGCTCTCCGTTATTAGTAGATGCTCTGGCCAAGTTGATGCTAGTAACTCCAAGAGGGAGTATTTATGCTCGATAGTGGGTTCATGTCTCCGTGAATCTGGAGGAGTGACAAGAACCTCTAAGATTATGGATGTGCTGTTGCCACTAGGGATAAAACATTGGTGCTATGTTCGAGGATGTAGTCACTGATTACATTACGCGCAATACTTAATGCAATTGTCTGTTGTTAGCAACTTAATACTGTAGGGGTTCGGATGATAACCTGAAGGTGGACTTTTTAGGCATAGATGCATGCTGGATAGCGGTCTATGTACTTTGTCGTAATGCCCAATTAAATCTCACAGTACTCATCATAATATGTATGTGCATGGTCATGCCCTCTCTGTTTGTCAATTGCCCAACTGTAATTTGTTCACCCAACATGCTGTTTATCTTATGGGAGAGACACCTCTAGTGAACTGTGGACCCCGGTCCTATTCTTTGCATCGCATACAATCTACTGCAATACTTGTTTTACTGTTTTCTGCAAACAATCATCTTCCACACAATACGGTTAATCCTTTGTTACAGCAAGCCGGTGAGATTGACAACCTCACTGTTTCGTTGGGGCAAAGTACTTTGGTTGTGTTGTGCGAGTTCCACGTTGGCGCCGAAATCTGGTGTTGCGCCGCACTACATCCCGCCGCCATCAACCTTCAACGTGCTTCTTGACTCCTACTGGTTCGATTAAACCTTGGTTTCTTACTGAGGGAAACTTGCCGCTGTGCGCATCACACCTTCCTCTTGGGGTTCCCAATGGACGTGTCAACTACACGCATCAAGCAAATTTCTGGCGCCGTTGCCGGGGAGATCAAGACACGCTGCAAGGGGAGTCTCCACATCCCAATCTCTTTACTTTGTTTTTATCTTGCTTTATTTTATTTACTACTTTGTTTGCTGCACTAAATCAAAATACAAAAAAATTAGTTGCTAGTTTTACTTTATTTGCTATCTCGTTTGCTATATCAAAAACACAAAAAAATTTAGTTACTTGCATTTACTTTATCTAGTTTGCTTTATTTACTGTTGCTAAAATGGGTACTCCTGAAAATACTAAGTTGTGTGACTTCACAACCACAAATAATAATGATTTCTTATGCACACCTATTGCTCCACCTGTTACTACAGCAGAATTCTTTGAAATTAAACCTGCTTTACTAAATCTTGTTATGCGAGAGCAATTTTCTGGTGTTAGTTCTGATGATGCTGCTGCCCATCTTAATAATTTTGTTGAACTATGTGAAATGCAAAAATATAAAGATGTAGATGGTGACATTATAAAATTAAAATTGTTCCCTTTCTCATTAAGAGGAAGAGCTAAAGATTGGTTGCTATCTCTGCCTAAGAATAGTATTGATTCATGGACTAAATGCAAGGATGCTTTTATTGGTAGATATTATCCCCCTGCTAAAATTATATGTTTGAGGAGTAGCATAATGAATTTTAAACAATTAGATACTGAACATGTTGCTCAAGCTTGGGAAAGAATGAAATCTTTGGTCAAAAATTGCCCAACACATGGACTGACTACTTGGATGATCATCCAAACCTTCTATGCAGGACTAAATTTTTCTTCGCGGAATTTATTGGATTCAGCTGCTGGAGGTACCTTTATGTCCATCACTCTTGGTGAAGCAACAAAGCTTCTTGATAATATGATGATTAATTACTCTGAATGGCACACGGAAAGAGCTCCACAAGGTAAGAAGGTAAATTCTGTCGAAGAATCCTCTTCCTTAAATGATAAGATTGATGCTATTATGTCTATGCTTGTGAATGATAGGACTAATGTTGATCCTAATAATGTTCCGTTAGCTTCATTGGTTGCCCAAGAAGAACATGTTGATGTAAACTTCATTAAAAATAATAATTTCAACAACAATGCTTACCGGAACAATTCTAGTAACAACTATAGGCCATATCCTTATAATAATGGCAACGGCTATGGTAATTCTTATGGGAATTCTTACAACAATAATAGGAATTCACCCCCTGGACTTGAAGCTATGCTTAAAGAATTTATTAGTACACAAACTGCTTTCAACAAATCTGTTGAAGAAAAGCTTGGGAAAATTGATATTCTCGCTTCTAAGGTTGATAGTCTTGCCTCTGATGTTGATCTTTTGAAATCGAAAGTTATGCCTAATAGTGATATTGAAAATAAAATTGTTACTACAGCAAATGCCATCCAAGTTAGAATTAATGAGAATATAAGATTAATGGCTGAATTGCGTGCTAGGTGGGATAGAGAAGAAAATGAAAAACTAGCTAAAGAGAAAAATGTAGCTAAAGTTTGGACTATTACCACGACTAGTAATGCTAATGCTACACATGTTGCTGCACCTCCTACTATTAATAATAAAAGAATTAGTGTTAGCAATGTTTCCACTTCTAATGCAAAGCGCGAGAAACTGCCCGAAACTGCTAAAGCTCATTTGAAACCGCTCGTGATAAAACTGCTGAAATTTTTTCCAACCTTGGGGATGATGATCCCATTGCTGTAGCTCATAATGATTTAGATTTTGATGATTGCCACATCTCTGAAGTTATAAAGTTCTTGCAAAAACTTGCTAAAAGTCCTAACGCTAGTGCTATAAATTTGGCTTTCACGCAACATATTACAAATGCTCTCATACAAGCTAGAGAAGAGAAACTAAAACTTGAAACTTCTATTCCTAGAAAACTAGAGGATGGTTGGGAACCCATCATTAAAATGAGGGTCAATGATTTTGATTGTAATGCTTTATGTGATCTTGGTGCAAGTATTTCTGTTATGCCTAAGAAAGTCTATGATATGCTTGACTTGCCACCATTGAAAAATTGTTATTTGGATGTTAATCTCGCTGATAATGCTAAAAAGAAACCTTTGGGGAGAGTTGATAATGTTCATATTATGGTTAACAATAACCTTGTCCCCGTTGATTTTGTTGTCTTGGATATTGAATGCAATGCATCTTGTCCCATTATATTGGGAAGACCTTTTCTTCGAACCGTTGGTGTTATCATTGATATGAAGGAAGGTAATATTAAATATCAATTTCCTCTCAAGAAAGGTATGGAACACTTCTCTAGAAAGAGAATGAAGTTACCTTTTGATTCTATTATTAGAACAAATTATGATGTTGACACTTCGTCTCTTGATAATACTTGATACACACTTTCTGCGCCTAGCTGAAAGGCGTTAAAGAAAAGCGCTTATGGGAGACAACCCATGTTTTTACTACAGTATTTTTGTTTTATATTTATGTCTTGGAAGTTGTTTACTACTGTAGCAACCTCTACTTATCTTAGTTTAGTGTTTTGTTGTGCCAAGTAAAGTCGTTGATAGTAAAGTTCATACTAGATTTGGATTACTGCGCAGAAACAGATTTCTTTGCTATCACGAATCTGGGCTGTTTTCTCTGTAGTTAACTCAGAAAATTATGCCAATTTACGTGAGTAATCCTCAGATATGTACGCAACTTTCATTAAATTTGAGCATTTTCATTTGAGCAAGTCTGGTGCCTCGATAAAATTCGTCAATACGAACTGTTCTGTTTTGACAGATTCTGCCTTTTATTTCGCATTGCCAGTTTTGTTATGTTCGATGGATATTTCGATTCCATTGACTTTCAGTAGCTTTGTGCAATGTCCAGAAGTGTTAAGAATGATTATGTCACCTCTGAACATGTATATTTTGATTGTGCACTAACCCTCTAATGAGTTATTCCGAGTTTGGTGTGGAGGAAGTTTTCAAGGATCAAGAGAGGAGTATGATGCAATATGATCAAGGAGAGTGAAAGCTCTAAGCTTGGGGATGCCCCGGTGGTTCACCCCTGCATATATCAAGAAGACTCAAGCGTCTAAGCTTGGGGATGCCCAAGGCATCCCCTTCTTCATCGACAACATTATCAGGTTCCTCCCCTGAAACTATATTTTTATTCCATCACATCTTATGTGCTTTTCTTGGAGCGTCGGTTTGTTTTTGTTTTTGTTTTGTTTGAATAAAATGGATCCTAGCATTCACTGTATGGGAGAGAGACACGCTCCGCTATTGCATATGGACAAGTATGTCCTTAGGCTTTACTCATAATATTCATGGCGAAGTTTCTTCTTCGTTAAATTGTTATATGGTTGGAATTGGAAAATGATACATGTAGTAATTGCTATAATGTCTTGGATAATGTGATACTTAGCAATTGTTGTGCTCATGTTTAAGCTCTTGCATCATATACTTTGCACCCATTAATGAAGAAATACATAGAGCGTGCTAAAATTTGGTTTGCATAATTGGTCTCTCTAAAGTCTAGATAATATCTAGTATTGAGTTTTGAACAACAAGGAAGACGGTGTAGATTCTTATAATGTTTACAATATGTCTTTTATGTGAGTTTTTCTGCACCGGTTCATCCTTGTGTTTGTTTCAAATAGCCTTGCTAGCCTAAACCTTGTATCGAGAGGGAATACTTCTCATGCATCCAAAATCCTTGAGCCAACCACTATGCCATTTGTGTCCACCATACCTACCTACTACATGGTATTTCTCCGCCATTCCAAAGTAAATTGCTTGAGTGCTACCTTTAAAATTCCATCATTCACCTTTGCAATATATAGCTCATGGGACAAATAGCTTAAAAACTATTGTGGTATTGAATATGTACTTATGCACTTTATCTCTTATTAAGTTGCTTGTTGTGCGATAACCATGTTTCTGGGGACGCCATCAACTATTCTTTGTTGAATATCATGTGAGTTGCTATGCATGTCCGTCTTGTCTGAAGTAAGAGAGATCTACCACCTTAATGGTTGGAGCATGCATATTGTTAGAGAAGAACATTGGGCCGCTAACTAAAGCCATGATTCATGGTGGAAGTTTCAGTTTTGGACATATATCCTCAATCTCATATGAGAATAATAATTGTTGCCACATGCTTATGCATTAAAGAGGAGTCCATTATCTGTTGTCCATGTTGTCCCGGTATGGATGTCTAAGTTGAGAATAATCAAAAGCGAGAAATCCAAAATGCGAGCTTTCTCCTTAGACCTTTGTACAGGCGGCATGGAGGTACCCCATTGTGACACTTGGTTAAAACATGTGTATTGCGATGATCCGGTAGTCCAAGCTAATTAGGACAAGGTGCGGGCACTATTAGTATACTATGCATGAGGCTTGCAACCTGTAAGATATAATTTACATAACTCATATGCTTTATTACTACCGTTGACAAAATTGTTTCATGTTTTCAAAATAAAAGCTCTAGCACAAATATAGCAATCGATGCTTTCCTCTTTGAAGGACCATTCTTTTTTACTTTTATGTTGAGTCAGTTCACCTATTTCTCTCCACCTCAAGAAGCAAACACTTGTGTGAACTGTGCATTGATTCCTACATACTTGCATATTGCACTTATTATATTACTCTATGTTGACAATTATCCATGAGATATACATGTTATAAGTTGAAAGCAACCACTGAAACTTAATCTTCCTTTGTGTTGCTTCAATACCTTTACTTTGATTTATTGCTTTATGAGTTAACTCTTATGCAAGACTTATTGATGCTTGTCTTGAAGTACTATTCATGAAAAGTCTTTGCTATATGATTCACTTGTTTACTCATGTCATTACCATTGTTTTGATCGCTGCATTCATTACATATGTTTACAAATAGTATGATCAAGGTTATGATGGCATGTCACTCCAGAAATTATCTTTGTTATCGTTTTACCTGCTCGGGACGAGCAGAACTAAGCTTGGGGATGCTGATACGTCTCCGACGTATCGATAATTTCTTGTGTTCCATGCCACATTATTGATGATATCTACATGTTTTATGCACACTTTATGTCATATTCGTGCATTTTCTGGAACTAACCTATTAACAAGATGCCGAAGAGCCGATTCTTTGTTTCTGCTGTTTTTGGTTTCAGAAATCCTACTAACGAAATATTCTCGGAATTGGACGAAATCAACGCCCAGGGTCCTATTTTGCCACGAAGCTTCCAGAAGACCGAAGAGGAGACGAAGTGGGGCCACGAGGCGGCCAAACCCTAGGGCGGCGCGGCCTGGCCCTTGGCCGCGCCGACCTGTGGTGTGGGGCCCTCGTGTGGCCCCCTGACCTGCCCTTCCGCCTACTTAAAGCCTCCATCGCGAAACCCCCAGTACCGAGAGCCACGATACGGAAAACCTTCCAGAGACGCCGCCGCCGCCAATCCCATCTCGGGGGATTCAGGAGATCGCCTCCGGCACCCTGCCGGAGAGAGGATTCATCTCCCGGAGGACTCTACGCTGCCATGGTCGCCTCCGGAGTGATGAGTGAGTAGTCTACCCCTGGACTATGGGTCCATAGCAGTAGCTAGATGGTTGTCTTCTCCCCATTGTGCTTAATTGTCAGGTCTTGTGAGCTGCCGAACATGATCAAGATCATCTATCTGTAATTCTATATGTTGCTTTTGTTGGGATCCGATGAATAGAGAATACTTGTTATGTTGATTATCAAAGTTATGTCTATGTGTTGTTTATGATCTTGCATGCTCTCCGTTATTAGTAGATGCTCTGGCCAAGTTGATGCTAGTAACTCCAAGAGGGAGTATTTATGCTCGATAGTGGGTTCATGTCTCCGTGAATCTGGAGGAGTGACAAGAACCTCTAAGATTATGGATGTGCTGTTGCCACTAGGGATAAAACATTGGTGCTATGTTCGAGGATGTAGTCACTGATTACATTACGCGCAATACTTAATGCAATTGTCTGTTGTTAGCAACTTAATACTGGAGGGGGTTCGGATGATCACCTGAAGGTGGACTTTTTAGGCATAGATGCATGCTGGATAGCGGTCTATGTACTTTGTCGTAATGCCCAATTAAATCTCACAGTACTCATCATAATATGTATGTGCATGGTCATGCCCTCTCTATTTGTCAATTGTCCAACTATAATTTGTTCACCCAACATGCTGTTTATCTTATGGGAGAGACACCTCTAGTGAACTGTGGACCCCGGTCCTATTCTTTGCATCACATACAATCTACTGCAATACTTGTTTTACTGTTTTCTGCAAACAATCATCTTCCACACAATACGGTTAATCCTTTGTTACAGCAAGCCGGTGAGATTGACAACCTCACTGTTTCGTTGGGGCAAAGTACTTTGGTTGTGTTGTGCAGGTTCCACGTTGGCGCCGGAATCTCTGGTGTTGCGCCGCACTACATCCCGCCGCCATCAACCTTCAACGTGCTTCTTGACTCCTACTGGTTCGATTAAACCTTGGTTTCTTACTGAGGGAAACTTGCCGCTGTGCGCATCACACCTTCCTCTTGGGGTTCCCAACGGACGTGTCAACTACACGCATCGGGTTTTCACGAGATGGCTAAAAATGTATGGGAAAGACCAGTATATGCCAACAATCCGGTTCTAAGGTGGAATAAAAAGATGCGAGCAGTTCGCAAACACCTTTCTGAATGGGTGATTCATACAACTGGTATTCTTAAAAAGGAGAAGCTTCGCTTATCAACTATCATTGATGAGTTAGAAGCGCTTGCTGAAGTGAGACCGCTTACGAGCATTGAATTGGAATTGAAAAAATCAATCTAATACTCAAATAGAGGGTCTTCTTCGGGAAGAAGAGTTGAAATGGTACCAGCGTTCTAAAGCCTAATTCATTCTGGAAGGGGATTCAAATACGAGATATTTTCATCGGATTGCCAATGGCCATCACAGGAAAAAGCGTATTCAATCCCTAGTACGAGATGAGGGTCTAATTGAAGGCCATGAACATCTCAAATCCTAGATTACCAATTATTACAAGAGCTTATTTGGTCGTTCTTTCTCTCTCGACTGAGTCCCAAATAGCAGATATACCCCAAGTGTCCCAAGAGGAGAACGATCTTTTAACGGCCCCTTACTTGGAGGAGGAGGTTAAAAAAGCGGTTTTCCAAATGGAACACAACAAAGCCCTAGGTCCAGATGGTTTCCATGCTAAATTTTGTTAGACTTTCTGGGATACCATTAAAGAGGATCTTCTAGAAATGTTCAGTGTTTTACACGCTGGACAGCTAGAATTATTCCGTCTAAATTTTGGTGAGATTATCTTGTTACCCAAAGTTAAAGAGGTGGAAAGGATCCAACAATATAGATACATCCGCCTCTTAAACGTAAGTTTCAATATTTTCATGAAAGTGGCCACCATTAGACTGAATTCAGTGGCTGATCATGTGGCAAGGCCGTCTCAAACCGCCTTCATGCAAGGACGTAATATCCTAGATGGGGTTGTGGTTCTACATGAGGCGGTTCATGAGCTGCATACCAAAAAGATGAATGGCGTAATTTTAAAAGTTGACTTCGAGAAGGCTTATGATAAAGTTAATTGGTCTTTTCTTCATCACACACTCAGGATGAAAGGTTTTTCACCCGAGTGGAGAGCGTTGATCAATAATTTTGTGTATGGAGAAAGCATTGCGATTCGTGTCAATGATGACACAAGACGCTTCTTTCAGACACGAAAAGGCTTACGCCAGGGCGATCCTCTATCACCACTGTTATTCAACATTGTGGCTGATATGCTCGCTATCTTGATCGAACGAGCTAAATCTGATGGCCAAATTGAAGGTGTGATCCCACATCTTGTTGATGGGGGTTTATCAATTGTTCAATACGCAGATGATACAATTTTATTTATGGAACATGACATCGAAAAAGCTAGAAATTTAAAGCTAATATTGACAGCTTTTGAACATTTATCGGGTCTCAAAATAAATTTCCATAAAAGCGAATTGTTCTGCTTTGGCGAAGCTCAGGACTCAATCGCCAAATATTCGGAGCTATTTGGCTGTGGACAGGGCCAATTTCCTATCAACTAAATGGGAATCCCGATTCATTATCGGAGATTAACTATAGCTGGGTGAAAACTAGTCGAGGAAAGACTTCAGAAGAGACTTAGTAGTTGGAAAGGCAAAATGCTATCCCTCGGAGGAAGAGTGGTTATCATTAATGCAGTACTCACTAACATGGTGTTGTATATGATTTCCTTCTTCAGCATGCCAAAAAGTGTGTTACAAAAACTCGATTATTATAGATCGAGGTTTTTTTGGCAAAGGGATAGTGAAAAAAAGAAATATCGACTAGTCAAGTGGTCTGTTGTATGCCGACCCAAAGATATGGGTGGGCTAGGGATTCATGACCTTGAGGTCAAGAACTCGGCCTTGTTAGGTAAGTGGCTATTTAAGCTTCTCACAGAACATGGCGTATGGTAGACTATGGTTAAAAGAAAGTACATTGGTGAGAAAGCGTTATCCCACATCCATTGAAAACCGGGAGATTCACACATTTCTGGGCTGGTCTAATGGCAACGAAGAAATTTTGCTTCAGATATGGTACTTTGAATATTAAGGATGGATCGCATATACGGTTCTGGGAGGATACATGGCTAGGAAATAGGCCTCTCTCTCTCAACAATATCCAGCGTTATACAACATTGTTCGTCGCAAAAGTGATAGCATTGCTTTAGTAATGGCAACCTCACCTCCGATAGTGACGTTCAGACGGGATTTAATCGGTCCGAGACTTATTGCATGGAATACCAAGGGCAGGATGAATTTCGTTGGAACTTACAGTCCAATGGAAAGTTCTCTGTAAGTTCGCTGTACAATGCAATTATCCAACCTGAAATACCAGTTGATAAAAACAGGAAAATCTGGAAGATGAAAATACCTCTCAAAATTAAAGTTTTTGGCTGGTGTTTGCGTCGAGGTGTAATCCTAACCAAAGATAATCTTGTGAAACGCAGTTGGCATGGGAGTACATAGTGTGTTCTCTGTCACCACAATCAGACAATTAAACACTTGGTCTTCCAATGTTGCTTTGCCAGGTCTATATGGTCATGCATCCAAGTAGCTTATGATCTGTACCTAGGGCTGGACAAAAAGCTCGAAGATCGGCGAGTTAAATGAGTGTTCGTTTGCTCAACTCGTTAGAGCTCGGCTCGTTTTGTTAATGAGCCAAGCTGAGCATTAGTTTGTGCTCGTTAAGGTTAATGAGCTAATCGATCGAGCCGACTATGTTCGTGAGCTACTCGTTAAGATCGGTAACAAGCTAGGCTTCACCATTTTTGACTGCGAGTCACTTTAGTTATCTCAAATATTTGGCAGGAAGGGGCCAAACAAAACAGTGTTCTTTAACCATGCTTGAAACTCCTACATTAGGATCTAAAAACATATGCTTCCTCTCTTCCTCACTAAGCAATGCACACATATTTGTTTTCGATTGCCTCCTTAAGGATCCTTAACGAGCTGCTCGCGAGCGCTCGCATGAACATAACGAGTCGAGCCGAACAATGATTTCAGCTCGTTATTCTTAACGAGCTTAACGATTCAAGTGTTAATGATCACAAGCTTAACGAGCCGAACCTTAACGATCCGAGTAGCTCGTTAGTCCACCCCTATCTGTACCCCCCGACTAGTGTAGTCAATATCTTTGGCCATTGGCTTCATGGTATCGATCACAGATTTAGAACGCTTATTATGGTGGGGGCGCTTGCCATTATATGGTCGCTATGGTTGTGTAGAAATGACAAAGTTTTTAATGATAAGAATTGTTCTCTCTTGCAGGTTATCTACAGATGTACCGCTACGCTCCGTTCATAGTCTGCGATGCAAAAGATGGAGAATCACGACCTCTTTATGGAGGCCTGTACATGGTTGGAGGACACGGCAGAGGATACTTTTTCCCTACATGGATGTTAGCATAATCTACGGGATTGAGCCTCCGCCTTCTTCTTAGGCGTTTTAAAGTTGCTCATGTCTTGATATGTAATTCTCCTTGTTAGTTACCACTTCAGACTTTTGAGACTACTTAAACGGTTGTGTGCATCTTAGCTATGCAGAGATCGGGTGTAATTGCTTTCATAATTAATAAAGCGTCCATTATCTATAAAAAAATATGTCCCAAACGTTTATCTCCTCTTGCTAGTGTTACAAATCTTTTTTGGAAAGTGTTGCAAAAAAGGATTTATTTCAGATTAGAGTGGGAGTCTGTGCCATCATGTGGGCTATCTGGCCGAAATGATTTTGTTTTTAACAAGCCGAAATCTCAATCCTTCTTGTAGGTTATCCTATTTGTTATTCACTGGATTCGTACGTGGTTCTATCTCCAATCAGCGGGATGCTATAGAGTCTAGGTGCAACCGATTGGAGATGGTTGCACGTGCTTTCTACAGCCGGTGCGGTTGGCGGCATGATCACAGGATTGATTTTTTATGTTCATTGGCATCTCCTTTTAAGTTTTTTTTTTCGCTGGTTGATCTTTGTATCGACCCTAGCTGATCTTTGAATAGAATAAATATGATATTATTCTCAATAAAGTAATAAATAAGCCATATGCATCACTTTGATGCAGAGGCTAGGGTATGACCCCGTTTCGGTAAAAAAATGTCCCAAACGTGTTTTCATCGTAGATTTTATGCAGCTTTAGTCTATGATCCTTGCACAATAATGCATTCTTGTTACATACTAAAAGAACACAAGAGAGCGCCAACCTTTTAAATCGAAGCATGTTGAGCCAATGGAAAACCAACAGGCCGGTAGCGACCTCACGTCCCTTTCATCGGAAACAGATGCATAGTACATATACATGTAAAAATTCTCCATGCATTGGAATAAGCCACACATTTTTGGACATCTAGCTAGTCACGGATCCCGCTTGCCACTTTCTTGTTCGATCTTTATGGTGCAGCACAGCTATAGCATGTAAGTATACGGTAGATCCGTAGGTGCATGTTAATTCGGTTCTCTTTTGTGCCGTCCTACCGTGGTACCGTCCATGTCTCCTCCAGTGCCATCTTCGATGCAATCACGCGACTTGCTTGGCCAATTTCTCCAACTATAATCTCCTAAACGCTGTACGTGTACGTAGGCATGCATGCATCCATCGACCCGTCCTCTTCACGCCCCAGTTGGCAACTTGGCATGTAACCTTCACGACATGGGCATGCCACGAGATGTCGCCGTCGATGCTGACCGAGAGTACACATGATCGTCCCGTCATCGATTTTATCCTAGAACCATCTGCCATGAAGGCCATGTGCATCATCATGATGCAGAAGCCGGGGTTCCATTCCCCATTTCGAAAAAAAATGAAATCCGAACGAACAATGGGAACGAATGCCATCACCGTGAAATTAACACTTTCAAATCGAGGAGGAACAGTTGGATTGTGCCTTAATTGTGATGAAGCGCCAAAGGACTGAGCCATGCCGTTGTGGAAAGAAGATTAGAGCTGTAGTTCATAGTTCAGACGATGGTAGCACGTACTCCCTCTGTTCCATAATTGTTTTGTCTAATATTACGAGGTGGGCATGATGCACTTGATGGAGATGGCCTTCATGAGGTGGGCATGTCACGAGATGTCGCCATCGATGCTGACCTAGAGCGCACATGATCGACCCATCATCGATTTTATCCCAGAACCATCAACCATGAAATCAGAACGAATGCATTGACAAGACATTAACACTTCCAAATCAAGAAGGAAGAACGATTGGATTGTGCCTTTTAATTGTGATGACGTGTCATACGACCGAGCGCCATGTGATGGATATAATATTAGAGATGTAGTTCATAGTTCACTCGACGGTAGCACCCAGTACAAACTAGCTACACATGATGGAGATGGCCCCACTTACCCCTCCCGCACACCCCCCTCCCCCGCACCCCTCCCGCACCCCCTCCCAGAAACCCTAGCAGCCGCCTCCCGCCGCCGCCGGGCAAAGGCCGCGGGGCGTGGCGGCGGCGGGCTTCCCTCCTGACACGGCGAGGACGACGGCTGGGGGATCCCCTCGTGGCTGCGGCGGTAGACCTCCTGCCCACGTGTGATGGCTGGGCGGCGGCGGTCGGAGGAAGGAGGGGCGACGGTGGCCAGTGATCTGTGCCGCGGCCTCCCCTGCCTCCCGTTGGTGGCACACCGGTGGTGGCTGGTGGGGGACGGGTCGCGTCATCCCCTCCCTATCTCGCTGGTGCGGGGTGGTGACCTTGGGATTCTCCCGCGGCACGAGGACGCCCGGGGCAGCAACCTCGGGTTCGATGGAGGAGGCGGCCTTCTTCTTCGTCGGAGGTGGTCAGCCAGGCTGGTAGTCCTGTGTGGGGGATCATGGGATCTCACACATGTTTTTGGCAATGGTGATCTAGTCCGGGGTGTCATGGCGGCCGGTGAAAACTGAGCCTCGACCTCAGTCTTGGCGGATATTGGCGGCGTCGGTCGACGTCGTTACCTTGTCGAAGGCGTCATCTTTGCCCGTCTTGGCACTACACTCGGCGAGTTGGGGATGCGCGACTGCCGGTGAAAACCGTGCTCCGACCTCGGTTGGTGGACAATGGTGATGTGTCGCGCCGCTACCTTCTTGAAGGCATCGTCATCGCAGTCTGCGGTCTCCCACTTGTGCTGCTTGATACGTCCAAAACGTATCTACTTTCCCGAACACTTTTGCTATTGTTTTGCCTCTAATTTGTGTATTTTGGATACAACTAACACGGACTAACGCTGTTTTCAGCAGAACTGTTCTGGTGTCTCGTTTTTGTGCAGAAATCCAACTTTCGGGAAAATCCTCGGAATTTATGCAGAAGGCCCTATTTTCCCAGAATACTGACGGAGCCAGAAAGACAAGTAAGGTGGAGGCCCGAGGGCCCCACACCATAAGGCAGCGCGGCCTAGGGGGGGCCCGCGCGGCCCTATGGTGTGGCCCCCTCGGCCGGCCTCCGACGCCCTCCTTCGGACTACTTATCGGCCTCGACCTAAAAACGCACGGGGAGAAGTCGAAGTCGCCAGAAACCCTCCAGAACGCAGCCACATCGCGAAACTCCGTCTCGGGAGCCAGAAGTCTCCGTTCTGGCACTCCGCCGGGATGGGGAATTGGAGGAGATCATCGCCATCATCACCGCCAACGCCTCTACATCAACCAGCCATGCTTCCCCCATCCATGTGTGAGTAATTCCCCCGCTGTAGGCCGAAGGGGATGGTAGGGATTGGATGAGATTGGTCATGTAATAGCATAAGATTGTTAGGGCATAGTGCCTAGTGTCCGTAATTGGTACTTTGATGATATTGTTGCAACTTGTTATGCTTAATGCTTGTCACTAGGGCCCGAGTGCCATGATCTCAGATCTGAACATGTTATTGTTTCATCATGATATTCATTGTTTATTGATCTTACCTGCAAGTTGTATACACATGTCGCTGTCCGGAACCAATGGCCCCGAAGTGACAGAAATCGGGACAACCGGAGGGGATGGTAGTGATGTGAGGATCACATGTGTTCACGGAGTGTTAATGCTTTGCTCCGGTACTCTATTAAAAGGAGTACCTTAATATCCAGTAGTTTCCCTTGAGGCCCGGCTGCCACCGGCTGGTAGGACAAAAGATGTTGTGCAAGTTTCTCATTGCGAGCACGTACGACTATAATTGGAACACATGCCTATTGATTGCTTTGTACTTGGACACCGTATTATTATTATCTGCAAATGCCCTGCTATGATTATTACATGAGTTTCTCTCATCCATGCAACGCCCGTCATCCGTCCCCGTGCCTACAGTATTTTAATCCTGCTGTTTACTATAATCACTACTGCTGTCTTTGTTACTCTGCTGCTGTTATTTCACTACTGCTACTGCTATAAAACTGTTACTACTGATAAACTCTTGCGAGCAAGTCTGTTTCAGTGCAGCTGAATTGACAACTCCGCTGTTAAGGCTTCCTAGTGTTCTTTGTCTCCCCTTGTGTCGAATCAATAAATTGGGTTATACTACCCGCGAAGACTGCTGCGATCCCCTATACTTGTGGGTCATCAAGACTGTTTTCTGGCGCCGTTGCCGGGGAGCATAGCTTTATTTGGAAGTTCACTTGGATTGATATTGTTCGCTGCAAATTCTCCATCATGGGTAAACCTCGCGATACTAAGGTCGCCATATTACCATCCACTACAAGAAAAGGTACAACTCTGAGTACCTCTGCTGCTCTTGATTCACCATCTGTGATTGATAAACTTGTTTCACCGCCACATGCTTCACATGCGAGTACTTCTGCTGAATCTGAAAACTCTCATAATATTGATAATATTTCTGCTGTGCTTGATGATAGTGGTTCATTGGGATCTTTTCTAGATGCTACAATTGCTAGGTCTAGACAAATTGAAAATACTGAAACTTCTAATGAAAATGCTACTACACCTGTTAATTCACCTGAACTTGATTATTCTAGTGATGATCCTGATGAAGATTATGTGGAGCTTAATGATGATTTTATTGAAAAATGCAATGCTACTACTGATGCAAGAAAAATTAAAAAGTTGCTTGCAGAACATGTCGTTAGATATAAACTGTCTCCTGATCCTAAATTTGCCACATCTCCTATAAACATTAAGGATAAAGATTATGATTTTTCTCTTGATCTATCTCATATAGCTATTGTTGAGAAAACACCCTTTTGTGGTACTGAAAAAGAAATTGCTGTTGAACACATGATTGAGTTATCTACTCTAAGTAGCTTGTTTTCTGATGATGTTAAGAAGCGTACTTACTTTGTTGCTAAAATTTTTCCATTCTCATTAAAGGATGACGCTAAAACTTGGTATAATAGTTTGCCACCTGATTCTATTAAAAGTCCAAAAGAATTGCTTGATGTTTTCTTCCGTAAATACTTTCCTGCTAGTGCTCAACATATTGCTTTGCAGAGAATCTATAATTTTGACCAGGAAGATGGAGAGAAATTGCCTGAGGCTTGGGCGAGATTTTGCTCTCTTATTAGAGCTCGGCCTGACCATGATTTGGAAAAGCATGATTTACTTGATATATTTTATAGTGGACTAACCATTGAGTCTAGGGCATACCTGGATAGTTGTGCTGGTTGTGTTTTCAGAAAAGAACTCCAGGGCAATTTGAAGAATTATTGGCTAAAATAGGCCGGAATCATGATGATTGGACTACGCCTGAACCAACTCCAACGCCAATATTAAAGAAGAGGGGTTTAATTAAATTGAATGATGAGGATATGAGGGAAGCCAAGAAGTCTCTCAAGGAGAAAGGTATTAAATCTGAAGATGTGAAGAATCCTCCTCCCATAAAAGATATATGTGAGATAATTCCCCCTTCATCCATGATTGAGGTAAACTCCCTTCAACGCTTTACTAGGGAAGATATTCCGTATTCGAAACCTCCTGCACAATGCTTAGATGAGTTTGATAATTATATTGTTAAGCAAGAAAATTTTAATATGAGAGTAGAGAATCATTTAATGGAAAATTCTCGAGCTATTAGTGAATTGCATGATATTGTAGAGAGAACCTCCAATGATGTTAAGATGCTTGTTAAACATTTTCATATGGTTCAAACTCAAATTGATCAACTCACTAAAGTACAAAATGACTTGTTGGGGAATAATTCTAAAGAAAAACATGCTTATGAAGTAACAACTAGAGGCGGTGTTTCTACTCAGGATCCTTTATATCCTGAGGGACATCCCAAAAGAGTTGAACAAGATTCTCAACGAACTAAAACTAGTGCTCCATCTAAGAAAAAGAAAAAGAAACATAAGAATGTTGTAGAATCCTCTGAACCTGTTAATGATCCTAATAGAATTTCTATTTCTGATGCTGAAACTGAAAGTGGTAATGAACATGATAAAGATAATGATAAGAATGATGCTTCTGATAAAGAAGATGTTGAAGAAGAACCTGAAAAGCATGCTAAAAATAAAAAGTACACTAAAGAAGATTTTATTGCTGAGAAACATGGTAATGAAAGAGAACCTTGGGTTCAAAAGCAAATGCCTTTTCCTGCTAAGAAACTAAAATCAAAGGAAGAAGAACACTATAATAAATTTTGTGATTGGATAAAACCTTTATTCTTGCAAATCCCTTTGACTGATGCTATTAAATTGCCTCCTTATTCAAAGTATATGAAAGATATTGTTACTAACAAAAGGAAAATCCCCAATGAGGAAATTTCCACTATGCTTGCTAATTACTCTTTCAATGGCAAAGTTCCAAAGAAGTTGGGCGATCCAGGTATACCTACTATTCCTTGTTCTATTAAGAATAATTATGTTAAAACTGCTCTATGTGACTTGGGAGCCGGTGTTAGTGTTATGCCTTTTTCTCTTTATAAGAGACTTTACTTAGATAAGTTGATACCTACTGATATATCTTCGCAAATGGCTGATAAATCTACTGCTATTCCTGTTGGTATATGTGAGGATGTTCCTGTTCAAGTTACTAATAACTGCTTGATATTAACTGATTTTGTTGTGTTGGAAATGCCTGAAGATGATAATATGTCTATTATTCTTGGGAGACCTTTTCTTAACACCGCAGGGGCTGTTATTGATTGCAATAAAGGAAAGGTTACTTTCAATGTTGATGATAGGGAGCATACCGTTTATTTTCCCAAGAGGATTGAGAAAGCGTGTGGAGTTAATACTATTTCTAATGTGAGAACTATCAAAGTGGGAACTATTGATTGTCCTATATATGAGCCTAAAGAAGAATATCAAACTCTCGTGATTGGATCCATATCAATACAATTCAAGGTAACATGATTGATTTGAGGTTTATTTCTTCTTATGCTATGAAAAATTTATTTGGTGGCAAGACTTGATCAACCTTGTTAACAAATACTTTTTATATGCATAGAGGAGGTAAACAACATCTCTTTCTTCCTCCACTTGCTCTAGTTGCTGTAGCACTTTTAATTTGCAAAGTTCCTTAGTTAATTGGAGATTTCAAAAAATTTCTGGCGGTAATAATAAACTTAATACCCGAGAAATGTGCATTTTTCAAAGTTTTCAAAAATTCACAAAAATTATACCGTTGGTCCTATTTTTCGACGAGGCACCTGGGAGCACCAGAGGATGACCTGTGGGGCACCACAGGGTGCCACACCACAGGCCGGCGCGGCCAAGGAGGGGGGCGCGCCACCCTGTGGTGTGGGCCCCTCCTTGCCCCACTATCTCATCTCTTTCTCCCAGCATCTTCTCTCACCCGAAAAAACTCGAACCAGCTTTCTCTCACTCGCGTTTTTGCTCAAGAGCTCAGGATTTTTCGATCTCTTTGCTCAGCCCAGATTTCTGTCTGAAATTTGGCACATTTGCTCTCCGGTATGTGACTCCTCCGCCTATCCAAGTAGAATTTTGTTTGATTGAGTATATCTTGAATATTTTGCTGCTGTAGGTAACATGTTTAGTGAGCTTGCATGCTTGTTCTAAGTTGTATAAACTAGTTTTGATGCATGATTAGTACTCTAGCAAGTTCCTATAGTAGTTCCCCTTGATTATATGTCACCAAATCAAGTTTTATATCACTTGTTGAAAAATTTCAGAGAAGAGATGAAGAAGTTCAACTTTGGAGAGTTGTTCAAGAAAGGAACAACCAGCACCGAGAGGCCTTCTAGGGCCGCCACCCGGCTTAGGCGATCGTGCAATGAGGATATCATCGCGCCTAGCTTCGCGCCCGAAGAGGACAACGGGACTCCTAATGCTTCATCTTTTCCATGCTATGATTTTCTGAGAAATGCAGGGATATTGGATGATTTCTTCACCCTTGTCAATAGGGCGGGCTTAACCACCTACGTGGAAGACGAAAGGGAGCAATACTATATGCTCACCAAAATTTTCATCGAGAGCTTCAGGTTCAACAACACGCAATACGAGCCGACAGTTGCATTCAAGATCTATGGTAATCCTGTTACTATGGAATTGGAAGATTTTTGTCGTGCATTGGATATTGTCCCTGTAGGTACAGCAAGGAGGATTGATGACAACCCCCGGGACTTGTTGGAGCTCTATCGAGGGATCACCGATGATGATTGTCGCACCATTCAGCGTGGCAAGATAAGGAACATTCAACTCCCCGCCATTAAGTATTTTGCATATTACATTGCTACTAGCATTCTTGGTAGGGAGAACACTAGCAATATTTCTAGTTACCATCTTGCTTTCTTGAATATTGCACTTACTGGTCGGACATCTTATCACCTTGGTTCTCTTATTGCTCGCCGCCTGTCTAATAGGGGGCCTATTTTTGGAGGAACTATTGCATTGCGCGTTTTAACATATTTAAGACTTCCTCTTGATCCTAATGATGTGCCATTGACCCCTAGGAGACTCGATATTGCTGCTATGAAGAGTCATCATTTTGTTACCGCTGATTCTACTTTAGATAATATGGTCTATAGAATGTTGTTTGCTGACGGGGATGAGAAGGAAATCCCTCTTCCCCAACCAGGTTTGTTCAGTATTGACAGGCAATCATGGTCGTGCACTAAGGAGGAGGTGGATGAACATATGAAGATACAAGACTTCCACCAGCAGCATGACTCCGAGGACGCCGAGGCCTCCCACGACTACACCGTCACGTATCCGGGTGCTTCTTCTAGCACATGCCCGGAATATGATCCATCTTCGTCGTACTACGGAGATACTACCTCATGGTCTCGATGGGATTGAACTCCACTTAGGCCAAAAGCCTAAGCTTGGGGGGAGGTATACCGGCATCACTCATTCTTTGCATATTATGGTTGCTGGATACTTGCACATACTTATTTAGTCTCTTTGAGTGGTTTTCTAATGAGAGGGAGATGATATTTGGGGAAGTGCTGCCTGAAAACAGATTCTGGACTGTTACTAGAAAAATTCGTGCGCACAGCCAGAACGTTATTTTGAGCTGCCAATTTTTTTGCAGGTTCCCCAGGTTGTCATCTAACTTTCATTAGTTGAACACTTTTCGAGCTGAGCAACGTAATATTTTTGTAAAAATCGATTTCTGTACTGCTGTCAGGTTTTGGCAGATTTCTGCCATCTCGCTTTTCTGTGTTTCTTCTAGTTTGCTATTTCTTGTTTTTGCTTTGTTTCCTTTCCAAAACACAAAAATACCAAAAATATTTCTGTTGTTTCTCTTCATAATTTGTTTGCTTTGGTTTCTTGCATTTGTTTCGCTTTATTTGCTATTGCTAGTTTGCTACAAGAAAACCCAAAAAGATTTTGCTTTGTTTGCTTGTTTCCTTTTGTTCTTGTTTCTAATTCGAAAACACCAAAAATATTTGCTGTTCTTCTTTGGTTTGTAAAGTTCATCTTGAGTTCAATGGTCTTCGGTGGCTGGAGCGTGGTTTTCATTTCATATTATCCAAGGTACACAAGTGAAAAGCAATAATGACGATCTACGACAATTGGATTGTGGTGAGAGGCTGGTATGAACTCTATTTGTTTTCATTTTTGTACATATACTCATCCATGTGAGCATGCTTAGTTGGTTCACGTGAGGTATATGTTATTTGAGAAAGTCTAGTAGTTCATGATCTCTCATGTTTAACTCCAATTTATTAATATGAGTAGCATGTCATGGATGTTTGCTTGCATTGTTTTATTCATAAGTAGGTATGGCATTGTGGTATCCTCCTCTGAATAATTCATTTATATCGACTTGGCACATGCTCACACATGCATATGACTGAACCAAAGTCAATTAAGCCTCGATGATTTATATTGCTTCAGAGTTCTTGTATCACTTTTATGCCTCCGTTAATTTATTTTGCCGCAAGCATGATTATGACGATTCTTTGCTCTCTTGATTTGTCGCTCCCTAGTCTATTGCTAGCCTTCACTTGTACTGAGCGGGAACGATGCTCGTGCTTCCAAACACCTGAAAACCAAGTTGTTCCAAAGTGTCCACCATAAATACCTATGCATGGCATTTCAAACCATTCCAAGTAAATTCTCATGCGCTACCTTTAAAACCTTCAAAATGCTTCTCAATTTGTGTTTATGTTTCATAGCTCATGAGGAAGTATGTGGTGTTTAGCTTTCAACCTTGTCATTTACTTTTGACGGACTCTCACATGGACTAGTGGTACATCCGCTTATCCAATAATTTTGCAAAAAGAGCTGGCAATGGGATTCCCAGTCCCAAATTAATTAACTTAAATAGACACTCCTCCATGGTTTGTGATTGATGGACGGCACCCGAAGGATTCGGTTAGCCATGGCTTGTGTAAGCAAAGGTTGGGGGGAGTGTCATCATCATAATAAAACTAAAATAAAAAGGCACTCCTTCATGGTATGAGATTGTTGGCAGGCACCCGAGGATTCGGTTAGCCATGGTTTGTGTAAGAAAGGTTGGAAGGAGTGCCACATAAATATGCAAATAATTCATGGGAGCCGCTCTTGAAAGTCCGGTTGGCGAGGTAGTTGGTGTACCCATTACCATTCGTTGACAACAACAAACACCTCTCAAAATGATTTTACTCCTGATTTCAAAAAAGAAAAGCTCTAGCGCATGTTAATCCCTGCTTCCCTCTGCGAAGGGTCAATCTTTTACTTCTATGTTGTGTCTCCATTATTTCTTTGAGCACTATCTTGAGAGCACAACTGTCATTCTTAGTATAATATGCTTGTCTCAAAATATGATTGATTGTGGTATAACTTTGATGCTTTTATCTTTGACAATCACTACTTCTAGTATTTCTATGAACTCCAGAGGTGCCTGGGCATTTATGTTTTGCCGATCAAATACGGGCAAGCGAGATACCACTTTATCATACTCTCTTATGAACATTGCAATCCTGCTTACATACATGATTCATGATGCTTATTATTAATTGTTGGTACCTCTCCATGATTGACATAGCTGTTAGATGATCCTATTTGCATATATCTCATTATGAACTGCTTAAGTATTAGCCATAGCATGAGAATATATACATCATATGAGCAAATGTGTTCGTGAAAGTTCTTTTATCGCTCAGTTGTTAACTGAATTGCTTGAGGACAAGCAATAAGCTAAGCTTGGGGGGAGTTGATACGTCCAAAACGTATCTACTTTCCCGAACACTTTTGCTATTGTTTTGCCTCTAATTTGTGTATTTTGGATACAACTAACACGGACTAACGCTGTTTTCAGCAGAACTGTTCAGTGTCTCGTTTTTGTGCAGAAATCCAACTTTCGGGAAAATCCTCGGAATTTATGCGAAGGCCCTATTTTCCCAGAATACGACGGAGCGAGAAAGACAAGTAAGGTGGAGGCCCGAGGCCCCACACCATAAGGCGGCGCGGCCTAGGGGGCCCGCGCGGCCCTATGGTGTGGCCCCCTCGGCCGGCCTCCGACGCCCTCCTTCGGACTACTTATCGGCCTCGACCTAAAAACGCACGGGGAGAAGTCGAAGTCGCCAGAAACCCTCCAGAACGCAGCCACATCGCGAAACTCCGTCTCGGGAGCCAGAAGTCTCCGTTCTGGCACTCCGCCGGGACGGGGAATTGGAGGAGATCATCGCAATCATCACCGCCAACGCCTCTACAACAACCAGCCATGCTTCCCCCATCCATGTGTGAGTAATTCCCCCGCTGTAGGCCGAAGGGGATGGTAGGGATTGGATGAGATTGGTCATGTAATAGCATAAGATTGTTAGGGCATAGTGCCTAGTGTCCGTAATTGGTACTTTGATGATATTGTTGCAACTTGTTATGCTTAATGCTTGTCACTAGGGCCCGAGTGCCATGATCTCAGATCTGAACATGTTATTGTTTCATCATGATATTCATTGTTTATTGATCTTACCTGCAAGTTGTATACACATGTCGCTGTCCGGAACCAATGGCCCCGAAGTGACAGAAATCGGGACAACCGGAGGGGATGGTAGTGATGTGAGGATCACATGTGTTCACGGAGTGTTAATGCTTTGCTCCGGTACTCTATTAAAAGGAGTACCTTAATATCCAGTAGTTTCCCTTGAGGCCCGGCTGCCACCGGCTGGTAGGACAAAAGATGTTGTGCAAGTTTCTCATTGCGAGCACGTACGACTATAATTGGAACACATGCCTATTGATTGCTTTGTACTTGGACACCGTATTATTATTATCTGCAAATGCCCTGCTATGATTGTTACATGAGTTTCTCTCATCCAAGCAACGCCCGTCATCCGTCCTCGTGCCTACAGTATTTTAATCCTGCTATTTACTATAATCACTACTGCTGTCTTTGTTACTCTGCTGCTGTTATTTCACTACTGCTACTGCTATAAAACTGTTACTACTGATAAACTCTTGCGAGCAAGTCTGTTTCCAGGTGCAGCTGAATTGACAACTCCGCTGTTAAGGCTTCCAAGTGTTCTTTGTCTCCCCTTGTGTCGAATCAATAAATTGGGTTATACTACCCGCGAAGACTGCTGCGATCCCCTATACTTGTGGGTCATCACTGCTCCGGGGGAAACCCTAGGTCCGGGTCTCCCGGATCGGACGATGGCGGCGCACCCTACGTCGTTCTACCTCTTGGGGCATCGTTTTTGGAGCAGCTGCTGGATGTTGGCGGTTTTCGATGGAGTGGTGTTCATCTACCACATTGTTGGCGCTGAGTCTCAGTGGCATGGTGCTGCAGGGTATCAACGACAGATGCGGGATGATGTATAGGTGCAGTATGGTGGAGCCGTCTGGCGTCATGGTGGCATCGACGGTAGGTCTTGCAAGGTTAATGCGATGATCTCTCTTGAAGATGGAGTCGAGGAAGACGGTGGGAGCAACTCCTGTGGCGTTTGCGTTGGTGTGCGCTGAGAGTCTGCTTGACTGGATGTGCTTCTCAGCTGCTATTGGGCGGTTTGGGAAGGCATTTAGTTTTGGATGATGTGAGTTTGTGTATTATCACCCTCTTCATCCCATTGTAGGTATAGTAAGGTTGCTTCGAGATTGATCTTTTGTATTTTTTCTTGTAAGGTTTCGTGAATAATCTAATAAAAAAAAGCCGTGTGCATCCTTTGGATGCAGAAGCTGGGGCGATATTTCCCCCATTTAAAAAAAAAACATGGCCTGCCAAGATTTTTTTGTCGAGAAATGGCAAGAATATTTTAATACTGCTATGTGCATTCATGTCATGACATCCAAGTAGGGGATGAAGTAGACAGAGGCCGGTATTTGAAAGGAATATTATGCCAAAATGTAGCAGTGCATATATTAGTTTTAGTCAAAATACATTGAATCTAATCAAATATGCAAACATAATTGGTCAAACTTTACGAAGTTTGAGTTTGCAAATATGCACTACATGTTGGCAAAGGGGGAGTAACACCAAGTGCGGACAGATGGCTCCGGAGCTGCAAGGAGCCCCTTATTTTGGAATTTCTAAAATAAACATTTCAACGTATAAAAAATGTTTTGAAATATTCAATAATATATATACTGCAAGTGTGCAAAATCTCATTGTGAAATACTTTTTATCTGGGCTTGATGCGTGTAGTTGACACGTCCGTTGGGAACCCCAAGAGGAAGGTGTGATGCGCACAGCGGCAAGTTTCCCTCAGTAAGAAACCAAGGTTTAATCGAACCAGTAGGAGTCAAGAAGCACGTTGAAGGTTGATGGCGGCGGGATGTAGTGCGGCGCAACACCAGAGATTCCGGCGCCAACGTGGAACCTGCACAACACAACCAAAGTACTTTGCCCCAACGAAACAGTGAGGTTGTCAATCTCACCGGCTTGCTGTAACAAAGGCTTAACCGTATTGTGTGGAAGATGATTGTTTGCGGAAAACAGTAAAACAAGTATTGCAGTAGATTGTATGCGATGTAAAGAATAGGACCGGGGTCCACAGTTCACTAGAGGTGTCTCTCCCATAAGATAAACAGCATGTTGGGTGAACAAATTACAGTTGGGCAATTGACAAATAGAGAGGGCATGACCATGCACATACATATTATGATGAGTACTGTGAGATTTAATTGGGCATTACGACAAAGTACATAGACCGCTATCCAGCATGCATCTATGCCTAAAAAGTCCACCTTCAGGTTATCATCCGAACCCCCTCCAGTATTAAGTTGCTAACAACAGACAATTGCATTAAGTATTGCGCGTAATGTAATCAGTGACTACATCCTCGAACATAGCACCAATGTTTTATCCCTAGTGGCAACAGCACATCCATAATCTTAGAGGTTCTTGTCACTCCTCCAGATTCACGGAGACATGAACCCACTATCGAGCATAAATACTCCCTCTTGGAGTTACTAGCATCAACTTGGCCAGAGCATCTACTAATAACGGAGAGCATGCAAGATCATAAACAACACATAGACATGAATTGATAATCAACATAACATAGTATTCTCTATTCATCGGATCCCAACAAACGCAACATATAGAATTACAGATAGATGATCTTGATCATGTTCGGCAGCTCACAAGACCCGACAATTAAGCACAATGGGGAGAAGACAACCATCTAGCTACTGCTATGGACCCATAGTCCAGGGGTAGACTACTCACTCATCACTCCGGAGGCGACCATGGCGGCGTAGAATCCTCCGGGAGATGATTCCCCTCTCCGGCAGGGTGCCGGAGGCGATCTCCTGAATCCCCCGAGATGGGATTGGCGGCGGCGGCGTCTCTGGAAGGTTTTCCGTATCGTGGCTCTCGGTACTGGGGGTTTTGCGATGGAGGCTTTAAGTAGGCGAAAGGGCAGGTCAGGGGGCCACACGAGGGGCCCACACTATAGGTCGGCGCGGCCAGGGCTTGGGCCGCTCCGCCCTGTGGTTTGGCCACCTCGTGGCCCCACTTCGTCTCCTCTTCGGTCTTCTGGAAGCTTCGTGGCAAAATAGGACCCTGGGCGTTGATTTCGTCCAATTCCGAGAATATTTCGTTACTAGGATTTCTGAAACCAAAAATAGCAGAAAACAAAGAATCGGCTCTTCGGCATCTTGTTAATAGGTTAGTTCCAGAAAATGCACGAATATGACATAAAGTGTGCATAAAACATGTAGATATCATCAATAATGTGGCATGGAACACAAGAAATTATCGATACGTCGGAGACGTATCAGCATCCCCAAGCTTAGTTCTGCTCGTCCCGAGCAGGTAAAACGATAACAAAGATAATTTCTGGAGTGACATGCCATCATAACCTTGATCATACTATTTGTAAACATATGTAATGAATGCAGCGATCAAAACAATGGTAATGACATGAGTAAACAAGTGAATCATAAAGCAAAGACTTTTCATGAATAGCACTTCAAGACAAGCATCAATAAGTCTTGCATAAGAGTTAACTCATAAAGCAATAAATCAAAGTAAAGGTATTGAAGCAACACAAAGGAAGATTAAGTTTCAGTGGTTGCTTTCAACTTATAACATGTATATCTCATGGATAATTGTCAACATAGAGTAATATAATAAGTGCAATATGCAAGTATGTAGGAATCAATGCACAGTTCACACAAGTGTTTGCTTCTTGAGGTGGAGAGAAATAAGTGAACTGACTCAACAATGAAAGTAAAAGAATGGTCCTCCATAGAGGAAAAGCATCGATTGCTATATTTGTGCTAGAGCTTTGATTTTGAAAACAAGAAACAATTTTGTCAACGGTAGTAATAAAGCATATGAGTTATGTAAATTATATCTTACAAGTTGCAAGCCTCATGCATAGTATACTAATAGTGCCCGCACCTTGTCCTAATTAGCTTGGACTACCGGGATCATCGCAATGCACATGTTTTAACCAAGTGTCACAAAGGGGTACCTCTATGCCGCCTGTACAAAGGTCTAAGGAGAAAGCTCGCATCGGATTTCTCGCTATTGATTATTCTCAACTTAGACATCCATACCGGGACAACATAGACAACAGATAATGGACTCCTCTTTTATGCATAAGCATGTAACAACAATTAATTTTCTCATATGAGATTGAGGATATTTGTCCAAAACTGAAACTTCCACCATGGATCATGGCTTTAGTTAGCGGCCCAATGTTCTTTTCTAACAATATGCACGCTCTAACCATAAGGTGGTAGATCTCTCTTACTTCAGACAAGACGGACATGCATAGCAACTCACATGATATTCAACAAAGAATAGTTGATGGCGTCCCCAGAAACATGGTTATCGCACAACAAGCAACTTAATAAGAGATAAAGTGCATAAGTACATATTCAATACCACAATAGTTTTTAAGCTATTTGTCCCATGAGCTATATATTGCAAAGGTGAATGATGGAATTTTAAAGGTAGCACTCAAGCAATTTACTTTGGAATGGCGGAGAAATACCATGTAGTAGGTAGGTATGGTGGACACAAATGGCATAGTGGTTGGCTCAAGTATTTTGGATGCATGAGAAGTAATCCCTCTCGATACAAGGTTTAGGCTAGCAAGGTTATTTGAAACAAACACGAGGATGAATGGTGCAGCAAAACTCACATAAAAGACATATTGAAAACATTATAAGAATCTACACCGTCTTCCTTGTTGTTCAAACTCAATACTAGATATTATCTAGACTTTAGAGAGACCAAATATGCAAACCAAATTAGCAAGCTCTAGGTGTTTCTTCATTAATGGGTGCAAAGTATATGATGCAAGAGCTTAAACATGAGCACAACAATTGCCAAGTATCAAATTATTCAAGACATTTTAGAATTACTACATGTAGCATTTTCCAATTCCAACCATATAACAATTTAACGAAGAAGAAACTTCGCCATGAATATTATGAGTAAAGCCTAAGGACATACTTGTCCACATGCAACAGCGGAGCGTGTCTCTCTCCCATACAGCGAATGCTAGGATCCATTTTATTCAAACAAAACAAAAAACAAAAACAAAAAACAAAAACAAAAACAAACCGACGCTCCAAGCAAAGCACATAAGATGTGATGGAATAAAAATATAGTTTCAGGGGAGGAACCTGATAATGTTGTCGATGAAGAAGGGGATGCCTTGGGCATCCCCAAGCTTAGATGCTTGAGTCTTCTTGATATATGCAGGGGTGAACCACCGGGGCATCCCCAAGCTTAGAGCTTTCACTCTCCTTGATCATATTGCATCATACTCCTCTCTTGATCCTTGAAAACTTCCTCCACACCAAACTCGAAACAACTCATTAGAGGGTTAGTGCACAATCAAAATATACATGTTCAGAGGTGACATAATCATTCTTAACACTTCTGGACATTGCACAAAGCTACTGAAAGTCAATGGAATCGAAATATCCATCGAACATAACAAAACTGGCAATGCGAAATAAAAGGCAGAATCTGTCAAAACAGAACAGTTCGTATTGACGAATTTTATCGAGGCACCAGACTTGCTCAAATGAAAATTCTCAAATTGAATGAAAGTTGCGTACATATCTGAGGATTACTCACGTAAATTGGCATAATTTTCTGAGTTACCTACAGAGAAAACAGCCCAGATTCGTGACAGCAAAGAAATCTGTTTCTGCGCAGTAATCCAAATCTAGTATGAACTTTACTATCAAAGACTTTACTTGGCACAACAAAACTCAAAACTAAGATAAGGAGAGGTTGCTACAGTAGTAAACAACTTCCAAGACACAAATATAAAACAAAAATACTGTAGTAAAAACATGGGTTGTCTCCCATAAGCGCTTTTCTTTAACGCCTTTCAGCTAGGCGCAGAAAGTGTGTATCAAGTGTTATCAAGAGACGAAGTGTCAACATCATAATTTGTTCTAATAATAGAATCAAAAGGTAACTTCATTCTCTTTCTAGGGAAGTGTTCCATACCTTTCTTGAGAGGAAATTGATATTTAATATTACCTTCCTTCATATCAATAGTAGCACCAACGGTTCGAAGAAAAGGTCTTCCCAATATAATGGGGCAAGATGCATTGCATTCAATATCCAAGACAACAAAATCAACGGGGACAAGGTTATTATTAACCATAATATGAACATTATCAACTCTCCCCAAAGGTTTCTTTTTAGCATTATCAGCGAGATTAACATCCAAATAACAATTTTTCAATGGTGGCAAGTCAAGCATATCATAGACTTTCTTAGGCATAACAGAAATACTTGCATCAAGATCACATAAAGCATTACAATCAAAATCATTGACCCTCATTTTAATGATGGGTTCCCAACCATCCTCTAGTTTTCTAGGAATAGAAGTTTCAAGTTTTAGTTTCTCTTCTCTAGCTTGTATGAGAGCATTTGTAATATGTTGCGTGAAAGCCAAATTTATAGCACTAGCGTTAGGACTTTTAGCAAGTTTTTGCAAGAACTTTATAACTTCAGAGATGTGGCAATCATCAAAATCTAAATCATTATGAGCTACAGCAATGGGATCATCATCCCCAATGTTGGAAAAAATTTCAGCAGTTTTATCACAGGCAGTTTCAAAGAGTTTTAGCGATTTGAGCAGTTTCTCGCGCTTTGCATTAGAAGTGGAAACATTGCTAACACCAATTCTTTTATTATTAATAGTAGGAGGTGCAGCAACATGTGTAGCATTAGCATTACTAGTGGTGGTAATAGTCCAAACTTTAGCTACATTCTTCTCTTTAGCTAGTTTTTCATTTTCTTCTCTTTCCCACCTAGCACGCAATTCAGCCATTAATCTTATATTCTCATTAATTCTAACTTGGATGGCATTTGCTGTAGTAACAATTTTATTTTCAATATCCCTATTAGGCATAACTTTCGATTTCAAAAGATCAACATCAGAGGCAAGACTATCAACCTTAGAAGCGAGAATATCAATTTTATTGAGTTTTTCCTCAACAGATTTGTTAAAGGCAGTTTGTGTACTAATAAATTCTTTAAGCATAGCTTCAAGTCCAGGGGGTGTGTTCCTATTATTATTGTAAGAATTCCTATAAGAATGAGCATAACCGTTACCATTATTATAAGGATATGGCCTATAGTTATTACTAGAATTGTTCCGATAAGCATTGTTGTTGAAATTATTATTTTTAATGAAGTTTACATCAACATGTTCTTCTTGGGCAACCAATGAAGCTAACGGAACATTATTAGGATCAACATTAGTCCTATCATTCACAAGCATAGACATAATAGCATCAATCTTATCATTCAAGGAAGAGGATTCTTCGACAGAATTTACCTTCTTACCTTGTGGAGCTCTTTCCGTGTGCCATTCAGAGTAATTAGTCATCATATTATCAAGAAGCTTTGTTGCTTCACCAAGAGTGATGGACATAAAGGTACCTCCAGCAGCTGAATCCAATAAATTCCGCGAAGAAAAATTTAGTCCTGCATAGAAGGTTTGGATGATCATCCAAGTAGTCAGTCCATGTGTTGGGCAATTTTTAACCAAAGATTTCATTCTTTCCCAAGCTTAAGAAACATGTTCATTATCTAATTGTTTAAAATTCATTATGCTACTTCTCAAAGATATAATTTTAGCAGGGGGATAATATCTACCAATAAAAGCATCCTTGCATTTAGTCCAGGAATCAATACTATTCTTAGGCAGAGATAGCAACCAATCTTTAGCTCTTCCTCTTAATGAGAAAGGGAACAATTTTAATTTAATAATATCACCATCTACATCCTTATACTTTTGCATTTCACATAGTTCAACAAAATTATTAAGATGGGCAGCAGCATCATCAGAACTAACACCAGAAAATTGCTCTCGCATAACAAGATTCAGTAAAGCAGGTTTAATTTCAAAGAATTCTGCTGTAGTAGCAGGTGGAGCAATAGGTGTGCATAAAAAATCATTATTATTTGTGGTTGTGAAGTCACACAACTTAGTATTTTCAGGAGTACCCATTTTAGCAACAGTAAATAAAGCAAACTAGATAAAGTAAATGCAAGTAACTAATTTTTTTGTGTTTTTGATATAGCAAACGAGATAGCAAATAAAGTAAAACTAGCAACTAATTTTTTTGTATTTTGATTTAGTGCAGCAAACAAAGTAGTAAATAAAACTAAGCAAGACAAAAACAAAGTAAAGAGATTGGGAAGTGGAGACTCCCCTTGCAGCGTGTCTTGATCTCCCCGGCAACAGCGCCAGAAATTTGCTTGATGCGTGTAGTTGACACGTCCGTTGGGAACCCCAAGAGGAAGGTGTGATGCGCACAGCGGCAAGTTTCCCTCAGTAAGAAACCAAGGTTTAATCGAACCAGTAGGAGTCAAGAAGCACGTTGAAGGTTGATGGCGGCGGGATGTAGTGCGGCGCAACACCAGAGATTCCGGCGCCAACGTGGAACCTGCACAACACAACCAAAGTACTTTGCCCCAACGAAACAGTGAGGTTGTCAATCTCACCGGCTTGCTGTAACAAAGGATTAACCGTATTGTGTGGAAGATGATTGTTTGCAGAAAACAGTAAAACAAGTATTGCAGTAGATTGTATGCGATGTAAAGAATAGGACCGGGGTCCACAGTTCACTAGAGGTGTCTCTCCCATAAGATAAACAACATGTTGGGTGAACAAATTACAGTTGGGCAATTGACAAATAGAGAGGGCATGACCATGCACATACATATTATGATGAGTACTGTGAGATTTAATTGGGCATTACGACAAAGTACATAGACCGCTATCCAGCATGCATCTATGCCTAAAAAGTCCACCTTCAGGTTATCATCCGAACCCCCTCCAGTATTAAGTTGCTAACAACAGACAATTGCATTAAGTATTGCGCGTAATGTAATCAGTGACTACATCCTCGAACATAGCACCAATGTTTTATCCCTAGTGGCAACAGCACATCCATAATCTTAGAGGTTCTTGTCACTCCTCCAGATTCACGGAGACATGAACCCACTATCGAGCATAAATACTCCCTCTTGGAGTTACTAGCATCAACTTGGCCAGAGCATCTACTAATAACGGAGAGCATGCAAGATCATAAACAACACATAGACATGAATTGATAATCAACATAACATAGTATTCTCTATTCATCGGATCCCAACAAACGCAACATATAGAATTACAGATAGATGATCTTGATCATGTTCGGCAGCTCACAAGACTCGACAATTAAGCACAATGGGGAGAAGACAACCATCTAGCTACTGCTATGGACCCATAGTCCAGGGGTAGACTACTCACTCATCACTCTGGAGGCGACCATGGCGGCGTAGAGTCCTCCGGGAGATGATTCCCCTCTCCGGCAGGGTGCCGGAGGCGATCTCCTGAATCCCCCGAGATGGGATTGGCGGCGGCGGCGTCTCTGGAAGGTTTTCCGTATCGTGGCTCTCGGTACTGGGGGTTTCGCGACGGAGGCTTTAAGTAGGCGGAAGGGCAGGTCAGGGGGCCACACGGGGGGCCCACACTATAGGTCGGCGCGGCCAGGGCTTGGGCCGCGCCGCCCTGTGATTTGGCCACCTCGTGGCCCCACTTCGTCTCCTCTTCGGTCTTCTGGAAGCTTCGTGGCAAAATAGGACCCTGCGCGTTGATTTCGTCCAATTCCGAGAATATTTCGTTACTAGGATTTCTGAAACCAAAAATAGCAGAAAACATCAACTGGCTCTTCGGCATCTTGTTAATAGGTTAGTTCCAGAAAATGCACGAATATGACATAAAGTGTGCATAAAACATGTGGATATCATCAATAATGTGGCATGGAACACAAGAAATTATCGATACGTCGGAGACGTATCAGCATATCAGGGCTACACAAAAATTACAAAATCTATCAAATTTTATAGTCTTGAAATGGGCACTATTCACTATACTCAGATCCACACTTTTTATCTTTTGGTGTACCCTAGAATATGCCACGGAGAGATTTTCCACACTATGTGGTATATTATTAACTACCTCCACAATTTTTCCGGATGTTTTTTTGAAAATTTGAAATATAATTTCAAAAATTTAAGAATAAAAGGCTCCCTGGAGCTTGGACTCCATTTGCAGTTTCTGCATTCACCATGGTTATTAGGGTGTATTGACATATCAATGTATTTTTTAGAAAAGGGAAATGGATCGCGGTCTGTGTATCAAGTGATTAACACAACCTTTTTTATTGCAATGTCTTAGGATTCAAACCTTTACAATTTATGGATCACTCAAAGTGGCCATAAAATAAGCGGGTGTAAAGTAAGCATCAAAATTGGTTTAGTCAACATTTAATCTATTAGCATGGCGCCAGCCAGCCTAGGTGTAGATATCATGTGCAACCATTTTTGGACGGCTGTATCCAGTATATATATAGACTCCCGGTGCCCCTCAGGGAGGAGAAAAGACCGTACGTGCACCCAATGAGAGATCTTGTGAATATACAATGAAATTTCGAAACAAGGAACTCTTTTGTTTTTCAAATGAAAGGACAAATATCTATAGTTGTAGGTTTACTTGCGAAGAAGAGATTCACTCGCTAAAGCATAGGGCTTAATTTAACGAAGGCTTGAAAAATCTCATAATAGATAGATAACTTTCTTTAATTTGCTGGTTTTCTTCTTTATCTTCTGTAAAACCATCTTCTACATTTGAAATAAAAATAAAATATTTAAATTTGTCCTTCAAAAAGATCTATAAAACTTTACACTAACTGGAGGCCCAAAGTTCTCTGCAAGAAAGGGAAGTGAATTGTTGATATCAAGCAGTTCGTACAATAACAAAATCGAAAATTTGATACTTTTTAGATAGATTCGGTTGCCACGTTGGTTGTGGCCTACTCTATTAGGAGAAGCGATGGAGGAGTTGTCCATAACCTCATAAGGCAATGTCACCTTGAAGCTCCCCTTCTCCCATCCATTCACCCTAACTAGGCCCCCGGATACTGATACCTCGCTCCAAGCCTTACAAGGTTCCTTTGAGGACTGTGCCTCTACCCTTGAGTTTGATTCAACTGACTTTGGATGAGTTGCATACTGTGATATTCATATGGGACCATATCTTGAAAAATGACTAATCTTCCAGAGAGAGAAATTGAGGGCAATAAAGTAAAATTGGTTGATTCATCCATGGTGGCCTGCGCGGCGCGCGGGGGTGGGGGGGACTGGGGTGATGCATTGTGCATGTCGGACTTGCACGTGTTGTCCCTCTTTTCATTGTGCTTCTATTGTTGACATAATTTTGACTATTTATCAGAAAATTTTAAATTATGATTTGGTGGGACCATTAGGTGAGTTTATCTGTTCCCCAACAGTATGGTTTCGACATTCTAAAAGTTACGATCCCACAATTTCTGGCATACACATAGCTATTTCGATTCAATTCAAAAACACAATTCTGACAACCTACTTTTATTTTGAGAAAATGTGTGCCTAGAAAGCTGTCCCCCATAGAAAATGCTTCGACTCTCCTTGCTGCCTCAAAACAAAGGAATAGAATGGAGCATGCCAATGCAAGACGCATGAATCATGGACCGTGAAATCTTATTGCGAAAGCTTTATCTCCTACCGACTAGTCTTCCAATTTTTTTGTCCTTTTAAATTCACAAGATCTTTTGCAGACTTGAGACAATACATCATTATTATTTAAAAGCCACTCAAAAATAGGAATAAAAAGGTTTCAACTTAGCTCGAGAAAGAGTTGCATTATGCAAGTATTTACTCCTACTTTGATCTTGCCACGGTCCTTCCTTTTCTCCAACTTTTGTTGCGACTTATCAAGCAAATGTGTCATCCTCACCCCAGGCTTAATAGGATGAATATGATATACTCATATAACAAACACATCTTGTTTTTCCGGAAACTCATCTCCAAAGAATCTCCATGTTAAGAGTGGTTGATATGGAGTAGTTTGAGAATGGGTGAGCGATCCAAAAGTTCTTACTGAGGGCGTACGAGTGAAAACAAAATGTATAAGGAAGACTAGTGCTCTTATATGGGGCCAATCTAGAGATTCCGGAGAGCCGGCATTCAATTTGGTATCAGAGCCCGCCTTCACGGTTACATGGGCATGTGCGGTTTAAGGGAAACGACATGTGGTGCACATCGTGGCACATGGCATGACACATGTGCTAGAAATATAAGCATGGACATGTGCCAAGAAAGTACGTTCTAGGCGACATCCTTGCCCGGTGCTTAATAGGATGGATAGATACTCGTATCAACAAGGTGCATATTCTTTTTTAGAAGCCCATCTCAAAAGAACTTCCAGGTTAAGCATGTTTGGGCTAGAGTAATTTAAGGATGGGCGACTAGCCAGGAAGTTCTTCCTGACTGTGAACGACATATGACTTTGGGAATCTAAGTGCAGAAGGTTGTGTCAGCAGAGTATTTCCCCCACGAGGGTGACTAGAGGGTTTGTATCGAACTCTCGGGGAACTGAGCAAAGAGTATTCTCTTCTCTCTTCTTCTAGCAATCCTGCAAAGTAAAATAAAACCTTGTGTCCCTAACTTCATCATGTGGTTGTCAAGCACAGGGTTTCGTGTAAGTAAGTAAAACACAAGTAATAATAAAGTGGGTAAACCTGGTAAAATAAAGTAACTATGTAAAAACATTAAATGAGTTGATTGTTTTGGGTGTTCTGGATGCAAATAAGAAAATTAAATACTTTTTTATTTTCGGATTAAAATAGTGCAGCAAATAGGAAACAAGATAAAAGCAAGATAAAGGTGTTTCTTATGATAAAAATGTGGATTGAGGTTCATGGGTTCACTTGATTATTCTCTCTTTTAAGTTGTAGTGGACAATAACAATTCATCAATGAGATATGACGATGCAAAACAATAATATGTGAAAGATACGCATTTATATGGGCATCACGTCCTAACATAAAGATGATGCAAGACATCTCTCTTATACTCCACAAGAAAGGGAAAACTCCATGCAATATTGTATTAAGAATTAACAGAGCATAGCCATAAGTACTTTGACATGATGTTTGATATAAAATATGATACATAGAACAAACAGGATCATCACTTTCGTCATGTGACGAACATAACACATGCATTCACTTTATCCCTAGTGGGGTAGCAAAAGAAAAGGCAAAACCATAATAGATCATGAATTTGTTGACACTATCCAATCACTAAAATCATGCTACTTCATCTAATACACACATCACCCCACACACGCTCTTGCATAGATGTTGGATCAAAACAAATACTTAATAGCAGGGTACATAATATGCATATATCAATACATCTTGCACATAATATGATCAGATCTCATAGCACAATATCATAGAATAAGGGTCCACCATATAGGTGGACATAATCATGTAGGGTAGCTCATATGACACTATAAACTATGAATAACATGATAGAAATAGATCAACCTAGTGCCACAAACCCGTAGTTTAGAGGTGGACTACTCCCCCTTAATCATGGTGATGATGAAGACGTTGGAGAAGGTGGAGATCGCTCCGGTGGTGATTCCGATGGAGTTTGCCCCTCCAATCTTCACTGCTGCAGTCCTCTGTTTTCGTATTTCTGTCTTCTGCGGCGCTCTCCTCCCGAGAAATCTTCGGGGCCACATATATAGTGATTTTTAGGTGAAAATACATAGGTGGGCAAAAGAATCAAGTCAATTGGGCGATCGACGGCTAAAATCCACCTAACCTCTTTTGAGCCTTAGGCCCATCCAGGTGTGCTTCCAAGCTCTAGGGTGCTTCTCCCAATGAAAATATGATGCTCCAAAAAATCTCAGGTCAATTTGACTCCATATAGGTCTCTGATACGTCTCCAACGTATCCATAATTTCTGATGTTCCATGCTTGTTTTATGACAATACTTACATGTTTTGCTTGCACTTTATGATGATTTCATGCATTTTCCGGAACTAACCTATTAACAAGATGCCACAGTGCCAGTTCCTGTTTTCTGCTGTTTTTGGTTCCAGAAAGGCTGTTCGGGCAATATTCTTGGAATTGGACGAAATCAACGCCAAACATCCTATTTTTCCCGGAAGCATCCAGAACACCGAAGAAGAGTCGGAGGAGAGCCAGGGGGCCACCAGGAGGGTGGGCCACGCGGGCCATGCCCAGGCCGCGCCCCCCTATGGGGAGGCCACCCTGTCGACCCTCCTGCGCCGCCTCTTCACCTATATAACCCCTTTCGACCTAAAAACGCAGTACCAATTAACGAAACTCCAGAAAGACTCCAGGGGCGCCGCCGCCATCGTGAAACTCCAATTCGGGGGACAGAAGTCTCTGTTCCGGCACCCTGCCGGGACGGGGAAGTGCCCCCGGAAGCCATCTCCATCGACGCCACCGCCTCCATCATGCTCCGTGAGTAGTTCCCCCATGGACTACGGGTTCTAGCAGTAGCTAGTTGGTATTCTCTCCTCCATGTACTTCAATACAATGATCTCATGAGCTGCCTTACATGATTGAGATTCATCTGATGTAATCGGTGTTGTGTTTGTTGGGATCCGATGGATGATACATTATGATTAGTCTATCTATAAAGTTTGTGAAGTTATTGTTGCTGCAATCTTGTTATGCTTAATGCTTGTCACTAGGGCCCGAGTGGCATGATCTTAGATTTAAGCTTTATAATTATTGCTTAGATTGTATCTACAAGTTGTATGCACATGTCGTTGTCCGGAACCAAAGGCCCCGAAGTGACAAGAATCGGGACAACCGGAGGGGATGGCGGTGATGTGAGGGACACATGTTTTCACGGAGTGTTAATGCTTTGCTTCGGTACTCTATTAAAAGGAGTACCTTAATATCCAGTAGTTTCCCTTGAGGCCCGGCTGCCACCGGCTGGTAGGACAAAAGATGTTGTGCAAGTTTCTCATTGCGAGCACGTACGACTATATATGGAAAACATGCCTACATAATTAATAATCTGGATGTTCTTTCTTAATGCTTTGATTCCTATCAATTGCCCAACTGTAATTTATTCACCCAACACTTGTCATTTATTGGAGAGTTACCACTAGTGTAGATCGCTGGGAACCCCGGTCCATCTCTCATCATTATATACTCGTTCTATATGTCATTGGAAGTAGTATCAACTATTTTCTGGTGCCATTGCTCTCATATTGCTATTACTGCTGCTGTGTTACTGTTACTACTGCTCTCATATTACTGCTACTTTCACATCACCCCTGTTGCTAGTGCTTTTCCAGGTGCAGCTGAATTGACAACTCAGTTGTTAAGGCTTATAAGTATTCTTTACCTCCCCTTGTGTCGAATCAATAAATTTGGGTTATACTACCCTCGAAGACTGCCGCGATCCCCTATACTTGTGGGTCATCAAGACTATTTTCTGGCGCCGTTGCCAGGGAGGCATAACTCTACTCATAAGTTCACCTGGGGAGTACACTCTACCTCTCTCTCTGTTTTTATTTTATTTTATTTTGTTTTGCTTAGTTTACTTTTGTCTAGTTTATTTGTGCTTAGTTTATTTCTGTCTAGTATTGGTTTGCTTAGTTTACTTTTGCTTAGTTTCTTTTTGTCTTGTTTTATTTTATACCCAAAAATCCATAAAAATTTGAAAAATCTAAAAATTAAAAAACTGCTGTTATGGGAGAACCTACAACCTACTTGGAGCTTATAGAATGTTATAATAATTATAGAAAATCAAGAGCTGGTGAAGTAATGAGTGCTATGATAGAAAAAGTGAATACAATTGCTAAAATCTTGCTTAAACGCCATGATATAAACTGTTGCTCTCAACAGGATACTAAACATCTTAAATTTCAATGTGGCTTTAGTGAGGAATTTTTAATTAAGAACTATAATCGGAATTGCTATATTCATTATGGGTTCGAAGAGGTAGAACAATTTGTCGTATTTATGGGAGCTTCTGAGATCGAATCCTTCATGGTTGAGAATTATGAAACTTGTGTTGTTTGTAAGGACCTTAAAGATTATGTCTCTTCTATCCTTAATTGTTGCATAGAATGCTTCAGTGATAATCCTTATATCATTGACTATAAAGAGAGACTCATTAATGCACAAGAATGCACTCACAATTTGCAGGAACCTGTGGAAGAAGAAACTGATGAACCTGAAAGCTCATTGGATGAAAAAGAGGAGGAAATTGATGAACCTAAAAGCTCATTGGATGAAAAAGAAAAGGAGAGCGACGAACAAAAGGAGGAAGAATGGATTAGCTACCCATGCCAACCTTCTAATGAGAGTAACTCTTTATCTCTTACATTATTTGATTGTCCTCCATGCTTACCGAAAGAGGTTGAATGTTATGTTCCTGTGGATTCTCTTGAAATAGTACCTATGAGTAATACTTGTGAGAATAATTATGCTACTGTTATATATGATAATCCATGCTACTTTGATAAATCTTATGATAATGCTTTGTTTGTGCCTGATGTCGAAGTGCATGGTACTAAAGAATTTTGCTTGGCAAATGTTTATGATAAAGCTTTAGATGATGGTCCTATGTTACTTGATAATATTAATTGTACTACTAATGAAAATGGGATTGGAGAGTTCTTGACTTTATCTATGAGTCCCATATCTTTTGAGATTGATCAATCATCATGTTATATTGTTGATAAAAGTGAGTCTGAAAGTTTGGTTCCCACTATTTTTGAGATTGATAAAAATTATGTGTTTGGAAATCATGAAAAGTATGCTGCATGTGATAGTTATATTTTTGAGTTTATTCATGAAGCTACTGAAAATTATTATGAAAGAGGAAAATATGGTTGTAGAAATTTGCATGGTACTAAAACACCTCTCTATATGCTGAAGATCTTGAAATTACACTTGTTCTATCTTCCTATGCTTGTTACTTTGCTTTTCATGAACTTGTTTATTTACAAGATTCCTTTGCATAGGAAGCATGTTAGGCTTAAATGTGTTTTGAATTTGCTTTTTAATGCTCTCTTTTGCTTCAAATACTATTTCTTGCGAGTGCATCATTAAAACTGCTGAGCCCATCTTAATGGCTGTAAAGAAAGAACTTCTTGGGAGATAACCCATGTGTTATTTTGCTACAGTACTTTATTTTATATTTGTGTCTTGGAAGTTGTTTACTACTGTAGAAACCTCTCCTTATTTTAGTTTTGTGTTTTGTTGTGCCAAGTGAAGCCTCTAATCGAAGGTTGATACTAGATTTGGATTTCTGCGCAGAAACAGATTTCTATCTGTCACGAATCTGGGCTGTTTTCTCTGTAGGTAACTCAGAAAAATATGCCAATTTACGTGCGTGTTCCTCAGATATGTACGCAACTTTCATTAGTTATGAGTTTTCTGATTTGAGCAACGGAAGTATTTCTTTAAAATTCGTCTTTACTGGCTGTTCTGTTTTGGCAGATTCTGTCTCTGTTTTTTGCATTGTCTCTTGTGGACTTTAAGCAAGGCTTTCTACATGTGGAGAGCTGTAGCTAATATTTTATTGAGTTCTTGCAATGTGTCACTACAGGATCAAGGTGGATTCAAATTTTTTGAGTACTAACCCCTGTAATGAAGTTTATGAGAAGTTTGGTGTGAAGGAAGTTTTCAAGGGTCAAGAGAGGAAGATGATATATGATCAAGAAGAGTGAAAAGTCTAAGCTTGGGGATGCCCCCGTGGTTCATCCCTGCATATTTTAAGAAGACTCAAGCGTCTATGCTTGGGGATGCCCAAGGCATCCCCTTCTTCATCAACTTATCAGGTTTCTTCTATTGAAACTATATTTTTATTCGGTCACATCATATGTGCTTTACTTGGAGCGTCTGTGTGTTTATTTTCGTTTTGTTTGTGTTTGAATAAATTCGGATCCTAGCATTCATTGTTTGGGAGAGAGACACGCTCCGCTTTTTCATATGAACACTTGTTCTTCGTTTTACTTTTAATGTTCAATGATAAAAGTTGGAAGCTACAGCACTTATTATTATTTGGTTGGAAATAGAAAGTGCCTCATATTGTCTTGAATAATTTGACACTTGGCAATTGTTTTGAGCTCTCAAGTAGATCTTGATTAAGTTTTTTCATGTAGTTTAAACCTATTAGTGGAGAACTACTGTAGAGCTTGTTGAAATTGGTTTGCATGATTGGTCTCTCTTAAGGTCTAGATATTTTCTGGTAAAAGTGTTTGAGCAACAAGGAAGACAGTGTAGAGTATTATAATGCTTGCAATATGTTCTTATGTGAGTTTTGTTGTACCGGTTCATACTTGTGTTTGCTTCAAATAACCTTGCTAGCCCAAAGCCTTGTACTGAGAGGAAATGCTTCTCGTGCATCCAAAACCTTGAGCCAAAACCTATGCCATTTGTGTCCACCATACATACCTACTATGTGGTATTTCCTGCCATTCCAAAGTAAATTGCTTGAGTGCTACCTTTAAACAATTCAAAATGCTTCTCAATTTGTGTCAATGTTTTATAGCTCATGAGGAAGTATGTGGTGTTTATCTTTCAATCTTGTTGGGCAACTTTCACCAATGGACTAGTGGCTTCATCCACTTATCCAATAATTTTGCAAAAAGAGCTGGCAATGGGATTCCCAGTCCCAAATTAATTAACCAAAATAGACACTCCTCCATGGTATGTGATTGTTGGACGGCAACCGAAGGATTCGGTTAGCCATGGCTTGTGTAAGCAAAGGTTGGGGGCAGTGTCATCATAATAAAACTAAAATAAAAAGGCACTCCTTCATGGTATGAGATTGTTGGCAGGCACCCGAGGATTCGGTTAGCCATGGTTTGTGAAAGAAAGGTTGGAAGAAGTGCCACCCAAAAATAAAAATAATTCATGGGAGCCGCTCTTTGAAGGTTTGTCTGGCGAGGGGGTTAGAGTGCCCACTACCATTCGTTGACAACAACAAACACCTCTCAAAATTTTACTTTTATGCTCTCTTTATGTTTTCAAAACCAAAGCTATAGCACAAATATAGCAATCAATGCTTCCCTCTGCGAAGGACCATTCTTTTACTTTATGTTGAGTCAGTTTACCTACTTCCTTCCATCTTAGAAGCAAACACTTGTGTTAACTGTGCATTGATTCTTACATACTTGCTTATTTGCATTCATCATATTACTTTATGTTGACAATTATCCATGAGATATGCATGTTGAAAGTTGAAAGCAACTGCTGAAACTTATATCTTCCTTTGTGTTGCTTCGATGCCTTTACTTTGGACTTATTGCTTTATGAGTTAACTGTTGTGCAAGACTTTTGATGCTTGTCTTGAAAGTACTCTTCATGAAAAGTTTTGCTATATGTTATCTATTTGTTAGCAACTATAGATTATGGCCTTGAGTCACTTCATTCATTTCATATGCTTTGTAATAGTATGATCAAGGTTATGTAAGTAGCATGTCACTACAGAAATTATTCTTTTTATCGTTTACCTGCTCGGGACGAGCAGGAACTAAGCTTGGGGATGCTGATACGTCTCCAACGTATCCATAATTTCTGATGTTCCATGCTTGTTTTATGACAATACTTACATGTTTTGCTTGCACTTTATGATGATTTCATGCATTTTCCGGAACTAACCTATTAACAAGATGCCACAGTGCCAGTTCTTGTTTTCTGCTGTTTTTGGTTCCAGAAAGGCTGTTCGGGCAATATTCTCGGAATTGGACGAAATCAACGCCAAACATCCTATTTTTCCCGGAAGCATCTAGAACACCGAAGAAGAGTCGGAGGAGAGCCAGGGGGCCACCAGGAGGGTGGGCCGCGCGGGCCATGCCCAGGCCGCGCCCCCCTATGGGGAGGCCACCCTGTCGACCCTCCTGCGCCGCCTCTTCGCCTATATAACCCCTTTCGACCTAAAAACGCAGTACCAATTGACGAAACTCCAGAAAGACTCCAGGGGCGCCGCCGCCATCGCGAAACTCCAATTCGGGGGACAGAAGTCTCTGTTCCGGCACCCTGCCGGGACGGGGAAGTGCCCCCGGAAGCCATCTCCATCGACGCCACCGCCTCCATCATGCTCCGTGAGTAGTTCCCCCATGGACTACGGGTTCTAGCAGTAGCTAGTTGGTATTCTCTCCTCCATGTACTTCAATACAATGATCTCATGAGCTGCCTTACATGATTGAGATTCATCTGATGTAATTGGTGTTGTGTTTGTTGGGATCCGATGGATGATACATTATGATTAGTCTATCTATAAAGTTTGTGAAGTTATTGTTGCTGCAATCTTGTTATGCTTAATGCTTGTCACTAGGGCCCGAGTGGCATGATCTTAGATTTGAGCTTTATAATTATTGCTTAGATTGTATCTACAAGTTGTATGCACATGTCGCTGTCCGGAACCAAAGGCCCCGAAGTGACAAGAATCGGGACAACCGGAGGGGATGGCGGTGATGTGAGGGACACATGTTTTCACGGAGTGTTAATGCTTTGCTCCGGTACTCTATTAAAAGGAGTACCTTAATATCCAGTAGTTTCCCTTGAGGCCCGGCTGCCACCGGCTGGTAGGACAAAAGATGTTGTGCAAGTTTCTCATTGCGAGCACGTACGACTATATATGGAAAACATGCCTACATAATTAATAATCTGGATGTTCTTTCTTAATTCTTTGATTCCTATCAATTGCCCAACTGTAATTTGTTCACCCAACACTTGTCACTTATTGGAGAGTTACCACTAGTGTAGATCGCTGGGAACCCCGGTCCATCTCTCATCATTATATACTCGTTCTATATGTCATTGGAAGTAGTATCAACTATTTTCTGGTGCCATTGCTCTCATATTGCTATTACTGCTGCTGTGTTACTGTTACTACTGCTCTCATATTACTGCTACTTTCACATCACCCCTGTTGCTAGTGCTTTTCCAGGTGCAGCTGAATTGACAACTCAGTTGTTAAGGCTTATAAGTATTCTTTACCTCCCCTTGTGTCGAATCAATAAATTTGGGTTATACTACCCTCGAAGACTGCCGCGATCCCCTATACTTGTGGGTCATCAGTCTCTTAAAGTGAAAAATTACGCGAAACATGGATTTCCTGTTGTGCAAAGTTATAAACCAAATAAAGGGCATTATTGGTAAATCCCCATAAATCAATGTAAAACATGATTACATCATCATATATGTTGCACATATGTGGAAATTCAATATGATAAAGGACAAAGTTCATGTATGCATTTTACATGCATCAACGACTAGTAATGGTCTTTAGGGGCTAGCCTAGGATCCTAGAGAGCCATGCGGGGTAACATATCTGGCCATGGGGTGTGTTACAAAAAAAATTCATGGATTATTAATCTACTACACCCAAGATCGTTGTTCTTTAGGTTGAGAAACTTATTTCCAATTTACTAAATGATATTTCTTTCTACCTTGATCCTCGTTACGCAAAAGCCTTTTTTTCTAAAAACAACCCATACATTTACAAGGACCCTTAGGTAAAGGAAACAAGGACATCATATGGAAAGGAGCACTGATCAAACAATAACTACATAAACACTAGTGGAGAAGAGGCCTTTGGTCCCAAGCCCCTGGGAGCAAATGTCCCAGTTCTGAACCAAACCGGGACCAATGGGGGGCATTGGTCCCGGTTCGTTTCGCGCTGGGCGATCCCACTCGCTGGCGCCTGTCCGTTAGCGGCCTATGGTCCCGGTTTGTGCTACAAACCGGGACTAAAGGGTCGGCGGCAGGGCGCGGCAGGTCGTGTCAGGCGTCGGAACCCTTTAGTCCCGGTTTGTAGTACAAATCGGGACCATAGTCCCACCCTTTGGACCCGGTTTTTATTACAAACCGGGACAAAGTCCCCAATCTGCCTATATAACCTTGCCCCTGCCCAAGTGTGAGCCACACTTAGCCATTTTTTCACTTTCTTCTCACAAGAGGGGTGTATTGTTTTGCTCTCTTCACATGCACAAGAGGTGTTTGATAAAATGCTTAAGAGGTTTTGCCACTTGAGTTCACACAAATCAAGTCACACTTAACTTTTTTTTTCTTCTTCATCGAGGTTAACAACTTTATCCTTTCATATGTAATTGATAAAATGCATGTGTATATATACATCGTGATGTTCTGTAATGGTTTTTGATAAGCTTAATTATATCATGCAGATGAATTGGCATTGGATGTACATTGACTGATGCTTTGACGAGTTCACTTCGGGACTGAGTAATTTTATGACAGTGGTTAAGGCAAACAAACATAGTGGCTTCATGTATTGTCCATGTGTTAACTGTAAGAATACCGTAAATTACGCTCACTCGAGTACCATTCACGGCCACCTTCTGCGGGACGGTTTCATGCCCAGTTACTATTGTTGGACCAAGCACGGAGAAAGAGGGGTTATGATGGAAGATAATGAAGAAGAGGAAGATGATGATGACGGTTATCCCAATTTCCCTGAATACGATGACACTGCAGAAGGCAATGAAGACAATGAAGCAGAAGATCAAGAGGCACCAGATGAGCCTGCTGATGATGATCTTGGTCGGGCCATTGCTGATGCAAGGAGAGAATGTGAAACTGAAAAGGAAAGGTTGGCCTTCGACAAGATGATAGAAGATCACAACAAATTGTTATACCCAACTTGCAAAGATGGCCATAAAAAGCTAGGCAGCACACTGTAATTGTTGCAATGGAAGGCAGAGAATGGTGTCACTGACTCATGATTTGGAAAGTTGCTGACAATAATTAAGAGGAAGCTTCCAAGGGATCTAGATTTAGTAAAGAGATCCGACTTTATATTGTAAATATGCATGCGTTACGTGTACTGTTGATGATGTCTATATATTCGCGACGATATTTTGTGGTTTCTTGAATGATATATGCATTGCTGAAACTCTGCTGCGGCAGAGAAACGCTGCTCCACCCTAAACCTGTGCCTCGGCAGAGAAATAGCAATTTTCTGCCGCGGCAGAGAACCTCCAGGCCCGGTTCGTACCACGAACCGGGACCAAAGGCCCTCCACCGCGAGCGCCCTGGCCGCACTACGTGGCGATGCCTTTGGACCCGGTGCATCTTTAAACCGGGACTAAAGGGGGACCCTTTAGTCCCGCCTTGTTGGTCCCAGTTTGCGAACCGGGACTGAAGCCCCAAACGAACCGGGCCTGTTGACCCGTTTTCCACTAGTGAAAATAAAACTATCTCCACATGTCATCATATTCCCTTGCCAAGTACCACCTTTCATTTCTACTTTACATTATGGTCCATTCCAATCAGAATTTCTCAGTTTTTTTTATCATGAAGAGAGGCTTCAAGATACTTCAAAGGCAACCACCTTGCACACAAGATAAAACATACGTTTTGTCATTATTTCTTATGTTAGCTTTACCAAAATAAAAAATGCTTTTGGGGAAATTAATCTTGAACCTCGATAAATGTTCAAAATATACAAAGAATATTTTGTAATGTTTTTGCATAATCCATGTCAATTTGAAACATAAAAACAATGTTAAACATATTGAAGCATAGACAAAACATTATATATGTGATCCACTAAAAAAGGTTTGATCAAGTCTTGATTTTGAGCTATATCCACTAAATCATGTAATGCATCGACGTCAATAAAAAAGGATTGGTGTCATCTCTGGGGAAACTAGGGTTCCTAGATACACTAAATGTTGCACTAGTACAGAACCTGCATTTAGAGCCGGTTATCCAACACAGTTCTCAACCATTTTTCGATTCCGGCTCAAGCTATCGGCCCTCTAAGCGTGGTTCTCTACCGAGGAAGGCATAAGGCCCCACCACAATATCTCCTAGGACTAGAAGGAACCTTGTATGGCCCATGAGCCCCCCATGTTGAAGGAATCACTAGATGCTCCCGGCTACCGACGACGAGCCCCTTTTCTGGGAAGAAATCGTCATCAATAAAGATGCATTCCAAGCTCCAGTGAAGGGATGTGTCATTCGTGACTCAAACTTGACCACTTTATGGTTAGGTTGACCATGATACGACATGATTGCGTTGCGCCGTATCCGTGACATATGCAACTTGTGTTACATGCCACCGAGGTACCCATGTAAGCATTTCTGCTACGATGTAATAAATCGGGTCTAAGGTCGAAGGAAAGGCCTAGTTGTATCCTAGCTACAACTGGAGGAGGCCTATGCCTAGGCCGGTGCGGAGGTCCCCTAATGCACCAACATGGCATGAAAGGACGCAACCTGAGAACATAAATGTTTCTAAGCCTGGGGACCAAGGTCAAAGGAAAAGAAAAGACACTCACGTCTCTTTGTCGTCTACGTCGTCGCCCAGTTCATGTACGGATCCTGGTGTGCCACAGCTGCCCACTACGGTAGGTGTAGTAACCCTAGGCCAAAAGTGTGGCATCCCCTAGGGTATAAAAGGAGGAGGACCATGGCCACCATGAACAGTAGGTAGGAAGAAAAGGAGGTTCGGAGATTCATAGGAAGGGATTCATAGAGGAGAGAGGGAGGATAGCCAAGATTACCCCATAGATCCACGTCATAGAATTCATCTTTCTTTGGGGACCCAACAAGGAGACCCCTCCATGTAAGCACAGTTCGTCCACCGTCCACCGATCAATACGATCTGACATGCAAGATACAAGGATGTTAGCTTTCGGGTGTTCTCAACCTGGGTAAAACCTATGGTGTTCTTGCAGGTTAATAGACATCAGGGATATACCTTCTTCCCACTGCCGAACAAATAAGGGGGTATACATACTCCTAATGTCTGTGTTTCCACACACGGCAGTTGGTGTGAGAAGGGCCTTCTGTCTCCATCCTTTTATTTTTAGGAAAGTGAGTTTCTATTTTGCATAAAACTTGACCATTAGAAATGAGGTAAGAATCTAATTAATGAAATTTCAGGAAATCTTTAATCCTCAACACATCATCTAGGTGTAGGATAACGTTGCATAGAAAACAAAAATTTTCCTACCGCGAACACGCAATCCAAGCCAAGATGCAATCTAGAAGACGGTAGCAACGAGGGGTTTATCGAGTCTCACCCTTGAAGAGATTCCAAAGCCTACAAGAGGAGGCTCTTGTTGCTGCGGTAGACATTCACTTGCCACTTGCAAAAGCGCGTAGAAGATCTTGATCACGATCGGTTCCGGCGCCACGAACGGGCAGCACCTCCGTACTCGGTCACACGTTCGGTTGTTGATGAAGACGACGTCCACCTCCCCGTTCCAGCGGGCAGCGGAAGTAGTAGCTCCTCTTGAATCCGACAGCATGACGGCATGGTGTCGGTGGTGGTGGAGAAGTCCGGCGGAGCTTCGCTAAAGCTACGCGGGAGTTATGGAGGAGAGGGGGGCGGCTAGGGTTTGGGAGGGGGTGGCCGGCCTCAAGGGGGTGCGGCCAACTTGTGGCTTTGTGGTGGCCGGCCCCCTCCCCTATGCCCCTCATTATATAGGTGGAACCCCAAGAGTTAGTCCCCAAGTCTTCGAATAAGACCCGAACCAAAAACCTTCCATATGGAGGGGAAACCTAGCCAAGCTAGGACTCCCACTAGAGGTGGGAGTTCCACCTCCCATATGGGGGGGTGGCCCGCCCCCACAAGGCGCGTCCACTTGGGACTCCACCCCCACTAGGGTTGGCCGGCCATGGAGGTGGAGTCCCATGTGGACTCCACCTTCCTTGGTGGTTTCTTCCGAACTTTTCTAGAACCTTCTAGAACCTTCCATAGAACCTTCCGCGACATTTTAATTCACATAAAATGACATCCTATATATGAATCTTATTCTCCGGACCATTCCGGAACTCCTCGTGATGTCCGGGATCTCATCCGGGACTCCGAACAAATATTCGAACTCCATTCCATATTCAAGTACTACCATTTCAACATCCAACTTTAAGTGTGTCACCCTACGGTTCGTGAACTATGCGGACATGGTTGAGTACTCACTCCGACCAATAACCAATAGCGGGATCTGGAGATCCATAATGGCTCCCACATATTCAACGATGACTTTAGTGATCGAATGAACCATTCACATACAATACCAATTCCCTTTGTCACGCGATATTTTACTTGTCCGAGGTTTGATCTTCGGTATCACTCTATACCTTGTTCAACCTCGTCTCGACAAGTACTCTTTACTCGTACCGTGGTATGTGGTCTCTTATGAACTCATTCATATGCTTGCAAGACATTAGACGACATTCCACCGAGAGGGCCCAGAGTATATCTATCCGTCATCGGGATGGACAAATCCCACTGTTGATCCATATGCCTCAACTCATACTTTCTGGATACTTAATCCCACCTTTATAGCCACCCATTTACGCAGTGGTGTTTGGTGTAATCAAAGTACCTTTCCGGTATAAGTGATTTACATGATCTCATGGTCATAAGGACTAGGTAACTATGTATCGAAAGCTTATAGCAAATAACTTAATGACGAGATCTTATGCTACGCTTAATTGGGTGTGTCCATTACATCATTCATACAATGACATAACCTTGTTATTAATAACATCCAATGTTCATGATTATGAAACTAATCATCCATTAATCAACAAGCTAGTTTAAGAGGCATACTAGGGACTTCTTGTTGTCTACATATCACACATGTACTAATGTTTCGGTTAATACAATTATAGCATGATATATAAACATTTATCATAAACATAAAGATATAAATAATAACCACTTTATTATTGCCTCTAGGGCATATCTCCTTCAGTCTCCCACTTGCACTAGAGTCAATAATCTAGATTACATTGTAATATACCTAACACCCATGGCATTCTGGTGTTGGTCATGCTTTGCCCTAGGGAGAGCTTTAGTCAACGGATCTGCTACATTCAGATCAGTGTGTACTTTGCAAATCTTTACTTCTCCATCTTCGATGTACTCGCGAATCGAGTGGTAACGCAGCTTGATATGCTTCAGCCTCTTGTGTGACCTTGGCTCTTGTGCATTGGCGATGGCACCCATGTTATCACAGTAAATGATTAATGGGTCCAATGCACTAGGAACCACACCGAGCTCTACAATGAACCTCTTCATCCATACCGCTTCGATGAAGCCTACTGAAGCCGCTATGTACTCTTATTCTGTTGGAGACTTCTCCACCGTGCACAGCTTCGAGCGTGCCCAGCTAACTGCAGCACCATTCCAGATCAACACGTACCAGACTGTGACTTAGACTGATCAGGATCAGTCGTCCAACTCGCATCGGTGTAACCACTTACACCGAGCTCTTGGTCACCTCCATAACAAAGAAACATATCCTTAGTTCTTTTCAAGTACTTCAGGATATTCTTGACCGCTGTCCAGTGTTCCATTCCTGGATCACTTTGATATCTGCTAGTCAAACTAACAGCATGTGCTATATCCGGTCTAGTACATAGCATGGCATACATGATAGATCCTACTGCCGAGGCATAGGGGATTTTACTCATCCTTTCTCTTTCTTCTGCCGTAGCCGGTCCTTGAGTCTTACTCAAGACTTTGCCTGGTAACATAGGTAAGAACCCTTTCTTACTTTCGTCCATTCTAAACTTCTTTAGAATCTTGTCCAGATATGTACTCTGTGATAGCCCTATTAGGCGTCTTGATCTATCTCTATAAATCTTGATGCCTAATATATACGATGCTTCACCAAGGTCTTTCATTGAAAAACTATTATTCAAATAACCTTTAACACTGCTTAATAGTTCTATATCATTCCCGATCAACAATATGTCATCTACATATAATATCAGGAATGCTACAGAGCTCCCATTCACTTTCTTGTAAATACATGCCTCTCCATGACACTGTATAAACCCGAAGTCTTTGATCACCTTATTAAAGCGTCGGTTCCAACTTCTCGATGCTTGCTTCAGTCCATAGATTGAACGCTGAAGTTTGCATACTTTGTCAGCATTTTTAGGATCAACAAAACCTTTGGGTTGTACCATATACAACTCTTCCTCAATGTCTCCATTAAGGAACGCCGTTTTGACATCCATCTGCCAAATCTCATAATCGAAAAATGCAGCTATTGCTAACAAAATCCTCACAGATTTTAGCTTCGCTACAGGTGAGAAAGTCTCATCGTAGTCAACTCCTTGAATTTGTCGGAAACCCTTTGCGACAAGTCGAGCTTTATAGACAGTAATATTACCATCAGCATCTGTTTTTCTCTTGAAGATCCATTTATTCTCGACAGCCTTTCGGCTATCAGGTAAGTCTACCAAAGTCCATACTTTGTTATCATACATGGATCCCATTTCGGATTTCATGGCTTCTTGCCATTTGTTGGAATCTAGGCTCATCATCGCTTCTTCATACGTCGCAGGGTCCTCATCATTGTTATCCACAATCATGACATTTAGACAAGGATCATACCAATCAGGAGTGGCACGTTCCCTTGTCGATCTGCGAGGTTCAGTAGTTTCCTCGTTCGAAGTTTCATGATCATTATCATTAGTTTCCTCTGTTGCCGGTGTAGGCGGTACAGGTACAATTTCGATCGCGCTACTCGATCAACGAGTATAGATTCATCAATCTCATCGAGTTCTACTTTTCTTCCAGTCACTTCTTTAGTGAGAAATTCTTTCTCAAGAAAGGTTCCGTTCTTAGCAACAAAGATTTTGCCTTCGGATCTGTGATAGAAAGTGTACCCTATAGTTTCCTTAGGGTATCCTATGAAGACGCATTTCTCCGCTTTGGGTTCTAGCTTGTCCGGTTGTAACTTCTTTACATAGGCTTCGCAACCCCAAACTTTCAGGAATGACAGCTTAGGTTTCTTATTAAACCATAGTTCATACGGTGTCGTTTCTACGGATTTTGATGGTGCTCTATTTAAAGTGAATGCGGCTGTCTCTAATGCATAACTCCAAAATGATAACGGCAAATCAGTAAGAGACATCATAGAACGAACCATATCTAAGAGAGTTCGATTACGACGTTCGGACACACCGTTACGTTGAGGTGTTCCCGGCGGTGTCAATTGTGAAAGTATTCCGCATTTCTTTAAATGCATGCCAAACTCATAACTCAGATATTCACCTCCACGATCAGATCGTAGAAATTTAATCTTCTTGTTACGTTGATTTTCTACTTCACTTTGAAATTCCTTAAACTTCTCGAAAGTTTCGGATTTATGTTTCATGAAATAGATATACCCATATCTACTCAGATCATCTGTGAAGGTTAGAACATAACGATAACCACCGCGCGATGCTACGCTCATTGGTCCGCACACATCGGTATGTATGATTTCCAATAAGTCAGTAGCTCGCTCCATCATACCAGAAAATGGAGTCTTAGTCATTTTACCCATTAGACATGCTTCGCATCTATCAAGTGACTCAAAGTCAAGTGATTCAAGTAATCCATCAGTATGGAGTTTCTTCATGCGTTTCACTCCAATATGACCAAGACGACAAGTGCCACATATAAGTAGAATTATCATTCAATTTAATTCGCTTAGCATCAATGTTATGTATATGCGTATCACTACTATCGAGATCTAACAGAAATAAGCCATTCTTTTGTGGTGCTCGACCATAAAAGATATTATTCATAAAAATAGAACAACCATTATTCTCAGACTTGAATGAATAACCGTCTTGCATTAAACAAGATCCAGATATAATGTTCATGCTCAACGCAGGTACATAATAGCAATTATTTAGGCTTAAAACTAATCCCGAAGGTAGATGTAGAGGAAGTGTGCCGATCGCGATCACATTGACCTTGGATCCGTTTCCAACGCGCATCGTCACTTCATCTTTCAGCGGTTGTCGTTTATTCTTTAGTTCTGTTTCGAGTTACAAATATGAGCAACTTGAACCAAAAGTATCAAATACCTGTGTACTAGAACGAGAACCAGTGAAATGAACATCTATAACATGTATATCAGATATACCTTCTTTCTTCTTCTTGACAAGGCCGCTCTTCAGATCAGCCGGATACTTGGAGCAATTACGCTTCCAGGTGTCCCTTCTCCTTGCGGTAATAGCACTCAGCATCGTGCTTAGGGCCGTTCTTAGGTTTCACAGGAGGCGTGGCAGCTTTCTTGCCACCCTTCTTGAATTTTCCCTTAGACTTGCCCTGTTTCTTGAAACTGGTGGTCTTGTTGACCATCAACACTTGGTGCTCTTTCTTGATCTCAATCTCAGCAGCTTTTAGCATGCCAAAGAGTTCAGGTAACTCCTTGTTCATGTTCTGCATATTGTAGTTCATCACAAAGTTCTTGTAACTTGGTGGCAAGTGATTGAAGGACACGATTAATCCCCGATCTGTTAGGAATCACTATTCCCAAGTCATCGAGTTTCTTCGCATGCCCGGTCATGGCGAGCATGTGCTCACTAACGGAGCTGCCTTCTTCCATCATGCGGTGAAGAATTGTTTCGATGCTTCATAGCATTCCACGGCCGCATGAGTCTCAAAAATAGCTTTCAGCTCTTTCATCAACTCATGAGGATCGTGGTGCTCAAAACGTTTTTGAAGATCGGATTCCAGACTGCATAGGATGGCACACTGAACTTGAGAGTACCGTATTTTCCGAGTCTCGTAAACAGCTTTTACTTCATCGGTTTCAGTTTCTGCAGGAGGGTCACCTAGCGGTGCATCAAGCACATATTGCAGATTTCCGCCAGAGAGGAAGATCCTCACATGATGGAACCAGTCGGTGAAGTTTCTACCGTTGCTCTTAAGTTTCTCTTTCTCTAGGAACTGATTAAAATTGATTGGGGACGCCATCTCTACAATATATATTTGCAAAAGTTTAGACTAAGTTTATGACAAATTGAGTTCAAATTTTAATTCAACATAATTAAAAATCTAGGTGAACTCCCACTCAAAACAATATCCCTCGCATTGTCTTAGTGATCACACGAACCAAATCCACCACACCTAAACCCGATCATCACGAGAAAAAGTGTGATTTCAATGGCGAACACTCAAAGTGTTCATCATATCAACCATATGATTCATGCTCTACCTTTCGGTATCACGTGTTCCGAGACCATGTCTGTACATGCTAGGCTCGTCAAGCCCACCTTAGTATCCGCATGTGCAAAACTGTCTTGCACCCGTTGTATGTACTTATTGAATCTATCACACCCGATCATCACGAGATGCTTCGAAACGACAAGACTTGGTAACGGTGCTACTAAGGATGAACACTTTATTATCTTGAGATTTTAGTGAGGGATCATATTATAATGCTACCGTCGCGATCTAAGCAAAATAAGATGCATAAAAGGATTAACATCACATGCAGTTCATATGTGATATGATATGGCCCTTTTGTCTTTGCGCCTTTGATCTTCATCTCCAAAGCACGGACATGATCTCCATCATCTTCGGGCATGATCTCCATCATCGTCGGCGTAGCGTCAAGGTCAATGGCGCCGTCTTCATGATTGTCCTCCATGTAGCAACTATTACAACTACTTTGAAATACTACTCAACATGAAATTTAAAGACAACCATAAGGCTCCTGCCGGTTGCCACAATACAATAATGATCATTTCATACATATTCATCATCACATTATGGCCATATCACATCACCAAACCCTGGAAAAATAAGTTAGACGTCTCTAATTTGGTTTGCATATTTTACGTGGTTTAGGGTTTTCGAGAGAGATCTAATCTACCTACGAACATGGACCACAACGTTGATACTAATGTTTTCAATAGAAGAGTAAATTGAATCTTCACTATAGTAGGAGAGACAGACACCCGCAAACCCTCTTATGCAATACAAGTTGCATGTCGAACGAGGAACAAGTCTCATGAACGCGGTCATGTAAAGTTAGTCCGAGCCGCTTCATCCCACTATGCCACAAAGATGCAAAGTACTCAAACTAAAGATAACAAGAGCATCAACGCCCACAAAACCATTGTGTTCTACTCGTGCAACCATCTATGCATAGACACGGCTTTGATACCACTGTAGGATAACGTTGCATAGAAAACAAAAAATTTCCTACCGCGAACACGCAATCCAAGCCAAGATGCAATCTAGAAGACGGTAGCAACGAGGGGTTTATCGAGTCTCACCCTTGAAGAGATTCCAAAGCCTACAAGAGGAGGCTCTTGTTGCTGCGGTAGACGTTCACTTGCCGCTTGCAAAAGCGCGTAGAAGATCTTGATCACGATCGGTTCCGGCGCCACGAACGGGCAGCACCTCCGTACTCGGTCACACGTTCGGTTGTTGATGAAGACGATGTCCACCTCCCCGTTCCAGCGGGCAGCGGAAGTAGTAGCTCCTCTTGAATCCGACAGCACGACGGCATGGTGTCGGTGGTGGTGGAGAAGTCCGGCGGAGCTTCGCTAAAGCTACGCGGGAGTTATGGAGGAGAGGGGGCGGCTAGGGTTTGGGAGGGGGTGGCCGGCCTCAAGGGGGTGCGGCCAACTTGTGGCTTTGTGGTGGCCGGCCCCCTCCCCTATGCCCCTCATTATATAGGTGGAACCCCAAGAGTTAGTCCCCAAGTCTTCGAATAAGACCCGAACCAAAAACCTTCCATATGGAGGGGAAACCTAGCCAAGCTAGGACTCCCACTAGAGGTGGGAGTTCCACCTCCCATATGGGGGGGTGGCCGGCCCCCTAAGGGGGAGTCCACTTGGGACTCCACCCCCACTAGGGTTGGCCGGCCATGGAGGTGGAGTCCCATGTGGACTCCACCTTCCTTGGTGGTTTCTTCCGGACTTTTCTAGAACCTTCTAGAACCTTCCATAGAACCTTCCGCGACATTTTAATTCACATAAAATGACATCCTATATATGAATCTTGTTCTCCGGACCATTCCGGAACTCCTCGTGATGTCCGGGATCTCATCCGGGACTCCGAACAAATATTCGAACTCCATTCCATATTCAAGTACTACCATTTCAACATCCAACTTTAAGTGTGTCACCCTACGGTTCGTGAACTATGCGGACATGGTTGAGTACTCACTCCGACCAATAACCAATAGCGGGATCTGGAGATCCATAATGGCTCCCACATATTCAACGATGACTTTAGTGATCGAATGAACCATTCACATACAATACCAATTCCCTTTGTCACGCGATATTTTACTTGTCCGAGGTTTGATCTTCGGTATCACTCTATACCTTGTTCAACCTCGTCTCCTGACAAGTACTCTTTACTCGTACCGTGGTATGTGGTCTCTTATGAACTCATTCATATGCTTGCAAGACATTAGACGACATTCCACCGAGAGGGCCCAGAGTATATCTATCCGTCATCGGGATGGACAAATCCCACTGTTGATCCATATGCCTCAACTCATACTTTCCGGATACTTAATCCCACCTTTATAGCCACCCATTTACGCAGTGGTGTTTGGTGTAATCAAAGTACCTTTCCGGTATAAGTGATTTACATGATCTCATGGTCATAAGGACTAGGTAACTATGTATCGAAAGCTTATAGCAAATAACTTAATGACGAGATCTTATGCTACGCTTAATTGGGTGTGTCCATTACATCATTCATACAATGACATAACCTTGTTATTAATAACATCCAATGTTCATGATTATGAAACTAATCATCCATTAATCAACAAGCTAGTTTAAGAGGCATACTAGGGACTTCTTGTTGTCTACATATCACACATGTACTAATGTTTCGGTTAATACAATTATAGCATGATATATAAACATTTATCATAAACATAAAGATATAAATAATAACCACTTTATTATTGCCTCTAGGGCATATCTCCTTCACTAGGATCCCACAATTGAATTTGTCATAAGCCTTCGTCAAATAGATTTTAAACATCACATCATCAAGTTGTTTTTATCTTACTTCCTCCAAAGTTTCATGAAGTAAAGCAACACAATCTAGGACATTCTACACTTAATGAAGGCAGTTTGCACAAGGGAGATAACTTTACCAACAACTATCACATTGTTGATGTCGATTACTTTAGTTATTATTTAAAAATTGACATTTAGAAGACAAACAGGTTTGTACTTTTAATTTTCGTACACCAACACATTTAGCTAAAATATTAACAACGCCATAATTAAAACGAGAAATATCTAGCCTATGTTGAAAAAATAGTAAATAAGAAAAGGAAATCATTACCTCTTAAATTCCATAATTTCTGATAAAATTTTGTTAGGAAACCATCTGGCAGGTGCCTTATCCAGTTATTGCATAACATATAAAACAACTATTTTTATTTCCCCTTTAAATAATAGCACAACCTAACTTTTCTCTATTCTAATCATTAAGAATCACATCAAGAGGAATCTCAAGAGAAACATGAATCATATTATCTACATGACAAAAAATACATGTAATAATAGTTGCATATGAAGAGTGGCATCATCCCTCAATTCTTCCAAACTTAGCCCTCGCAAATATAAGGACCTTACCTAGTGTATCGAATGAAAGTGGTAGGTATGGTTTGATTGAGGTTCTTTTTGGATATACACAGTACATACAATCTTTTTTGCGAGTAAAAATGAACTTTATTAAGTAGGATGGGTTACAAGTTGATCATGTTCTAGGGCTTGTACCACAACCTCGGGACCCGAACCTAACCAAAGATCAGTAAGGCGTTCCAACCTTGCATAAATTTGCAAGTCGTGACTAACCCTAACATGTGATCCACTTTTACAAAAACACACTCATTCTCTTGATTACAAAAAGTTCTAATCTCCGACACTCAATGAAGAAAGGGTGATCTATCCTGGACAGAAGAATTAACGGCCTCTACCAACTGGGTGCAGTCGGTCTCTACTATAATAGGGTAGGACTGCGGTGAATCGCCAAGTCCAAACCCTCCACACAAGCTCGAATTTTTGCCTCAAGAGGACCATCACAATCATCCATGAATCTGCATGCAGTGAAAATCGTTGTTCCAGTAGTATCGCGAAGCACCATGCCAGCCCCGGCGCTATGATCAGCAACACCGAAGGATCCATCAATGGAGAGTTTCACCCAGCCAACTGGGGGCTTGATCGAAGGTTTATTGGGTCCTTTTTTTACCACCCGAGGAGTAGGCAATGCCCCATTCCTTTGACTATATCCTCTGTAGAGAAATCTTTGCAGTTATGGAGCAACTTCCATTAGCCAGAAAGAAAACGCCGAGAACTATCACACGAAGGCAAGGGTTTATCATGTGTAGCCTCATTTCTTGCAAACCAAACTTTCCAAGCGACCAAAAGAGTAGCATCAATCCTATGGCTTTGAAGTTTACTAATAACTGCCTGGAACCAATGATAAGGCTCGATCTGCTAGTCTCGATCCTCAGGCAAATTCCAGACCTTTCTCATTTCGCCCCAAAGACGATGAGGATAGGGGCATTTGTATAGAGCATGTGAGTTATCCTCCAACTCAGTTACCACAAATATTACACTTCCTTGTAACTCACATATTACGGCGCAACTTATTTCCTTCTGTAGCTAGGTCATTTGATGCCACCTTCCACGCAAAGACTTTCACTTTCGGCGGGACTGAAGCCTTCCAAATCCTTGCCCAACAAGGATCCACTTGAGCACTAGATTCAGCAAAGGAACACTGATCTGGCTGGGCTGTGTTGGGTGCATTACAAAACTATTTGTGCGATAAAATTAAATTGCCTGTGAAAACATCAAAGTGGCAATTCCTTTTGTACAGTAGAGCGTGGTATAGAGGATGATCGCGATGGCGCATAGCCTCCATAGAACGACAATAGCAAGTGACAAATGGTAAGGTACGACCAAACTTTCATGAGCTTAATTTGCCTTCAGTTTTTTTTTGTGACATGTAAGTTGCTTTCGGTTCCAAATTGTGAATACGGCAATGCATCAGCTGACGTTGACACATCACAGGAAAATATAGGAGCGGACGTAATTAAGCACGCAGCTAGCTACCCGTCGTTGCAGTTGCTGTCGGTGCATTGCGAGGGCTAGCTGCTCTTGTATACTCTCCACCGTTGTCTGATCCTCGCATACCATCGGTTCTTTTCGCTGTTTTAGAGAGATTCTTAATCTTGCTTTGTACACCAGCTGATCTAAGAATTCAAGAACCCAGCCAAACGAATAAAAGTATAAATTCAAGAACAGTTTGTTTCTGTTTTGGCTCTTTCACAGTTTCACAGTGCCAATTTATTAGTACCTTCTTTTATGTTAAACATGATCCTGTTTCGTACATGACGATGTCACAAAACCTGGCCATGAATATTATTATCTCGTTTGCCATCCCATAAACTGCGGTGTGAAGCTTTCATGCATGCCATCATACCATGAGGTTAATTTATCCTGAAATATTTGTTTAGAATAGTTAAAACGTTAGTAGTCTTAGACGAGGAAAATTGGGTCCTCTTTCACTCACACACTGGGTATGCTCGATTTTTTTTTCCAAACGGGCTTCAACCCCTTTCCATTGCAATAACGAAAACAACAAAGTATGCAGCTTCTACATCAAAATGAAAGGGGAGGGAGAACTAGAAGCGGGAAACCCCCTGTGAACACTTTGCCGTCGAAGTGTCCAGTATGGGGCGAAAACCTTCTACCACTATCAACACTGAAAATAGAAACAAGCAGACACACTAGAGGAGTCTCAGAACAAAACCCACAAAACAGGATCCGGTTCATACCAATAGGGAGACAAACACCACCAGATCTTCCACTTGCACTGCCGTACACAGGAAACAACACTATCGTGACGCACCAGAAACAACAGTCCCTGAGTAGATTACCATCGCCCCATTCCTTGGCCTTTGGTTTCACATCAAAGCAGTTGTTGTCTCCAACATTTGCGACGCTCCAAACTTCACCTTCTCTTTGTTTTGGTCCTTCTGAAGACCCGCCCACTACATCAGAAGAGATGAGGCAAGAAAAGCAACCTCGCAAGGGGTTCGCACCTTGTGTTTTTTTTAGAAGTAACTTTGTTTCTCGTTTTCCAAAGAGCCCAACAGCTAGCCGCAATACCCATCATGAAATCATTGTCACCCTTAGGACGGAAAGCATGGAACCATGCCCAAACTAGCCAAATATTATTTCGACATATATTATTTCGACTGCAAAAGGAACAAACAGGAGACCCAGTCCATGATAGCTAGTTGGTAAAATTTTTAAATGGGGAGCCTAGCCCCAGCCTCTGCATCTATTGATGTATTTAATTGCGAAGTTTCAAAGTTCAAGAAGTTTTACATCTTAAGTATTACAAAGGGTGTACATAAAAACCAATCAAAGGAAGCAAATTAGAATAAAGTGCCTAAGCATCTTGATTTCTTTTAGAAAGCCGACAGCCACCATGGTTGTAGATAGCCCGAGCAACCGTCTGTAGACGGATGCATCCAGAATCCATATGATCCTGCTACGCCTCCGAAAGAAGGTAAGACCACTCGTGGATCTAGTGTGTAACCATACGGATAACCTGTAAAAAATGAGCATCCGTACTCTTGTTAAACACAATATCATTACGACAATTCCAGATAGCCCACATCAAAACATAAATAACAGTACAGATTTGTTCCTTAGATGCTTTATCAATCCCATTTAGCCAATTTTCAAACATATTTGTAACATTAGCTGGTGGGGGAATATTAAAAGTATATTGAATAGTTCTTCAAATAAGACATGCGAAGGGGCAATCAAAAAATAAATGGTTAATAGATATATTGGCATCAGAAAATGCACATTTCTTACAACCATTCCACTTTCTTTTAGCGAGGTTATCTTTATTGAGGATCACCTTTTTCTAAAGGAACCACATAAAATCATATTAAGTGACACCTTAATTTTCCAAATATACTTGCGCAAGAAAATAGTATGGCCATTCAAGAAATCTGCATATATCGATTTAACAAAGAATATGCCAGAGGTATTTAATTTCCAAACAGAACATATCAAGTCTCTGTCAGATTCACGAAGATGAGACGGTTTAGTAAATGCATCCAAGATTCCCACTTGTTAGCAGATAAGGTCCTTCTAAATTCGATATTTATAGGATTCCCGTTAACACATAGCTAGTCGGTAAGTACATAACCGTAGGACACACATGTAACTTAGTACGCGGACACCATGTAACTGTTATCGCCAGATTTTAACCAAGTTAGAAGGTGGGCCGCGATTGAGATGGGCTTAGAGGATGTGTACGTGAAATATTTATGAATCGGCCTTGTACGAGAGTTTGGGCTAGATTGCCCGTGTATCTGTATATTATGGTAGATTTAGAATTAAGAGATAGAGTTTAGCTCGTACACGGTTTGGATTATTCCGAAAGTAGAAAGTCCACGGACTATAAATATGTACCTAGGGTTATTGAGAAAGGAGGACGATCACGTTCGCAACAAACCAATCTAGGCGCATCGCCACCCCTTGTTTCGAGGGTTTCTTCCGGGTAAGCGCCATGCTGCCTAGATCGCATCTTGCGATCTAAGCAGCATCAAGTTTATTCGTTGTTTATGTGTTGCTCGTACTGAAGCCTCGTTGATGGCGAGCAACACTGTTATCATAGATATGTTAGGGCTAGCATTGATGCTTTCTTGATGCATTTGCTTAGTTATGCTACCCTTAGATATCTAGCTGCCTTTACACCTATCCTAGGCGTAAGGGCAGCATCTTGCTTAGTCTTTATTTAGTAGATTCGATCTGTTACGGTTGCTCCTTGTTCTTCAAGGATTAGTTTGATATCCATATGGTTAGGCCTTGCAAACGGGTTGAATGATCCAGTAGAGCGTAAGGTACGGTTTGCTGATCTTAGAAGAGATGTTCCGGGAATCAACTCCATGTTAGTTTTTTGGCCTTTCCTAGGGCTGGTTTTTTGTTATCTTTCGTATCTACCAGGCTCAACTACGTGTAGGACGTTCCGGTTATATGGTGAAAACCCTAGATCATCGTGGATCGTGTTAACTTTGTGTTGATCAAGCAGGAGCACCATGTTATCGTAGATCCAATACGAATCATGGGTGGATCGGCTCCCTGAGCCGATTCACAGGATAACCTGAGAGCTGATCGAGGCTCGTATTTAATGTTTACGTGTCTACCATGCAGGAAATTAATCGAAGCAATCCATCACCTTCCTGACCAGGTATAGGTCAGGTGGCACGCCCTTGCACCAGCTAGGACGTGTGCCGGAGCATTGCGGGCCGTCGCCCGAGGGACCAGGACCCACCAGCAGTCCTGGGAGCCTCCCGGCTCTCTGTGTTGCCCGTCGCTGCTCGCCGGTGGGTTTTGGCATGCAACACATTCTGGCACACCCGGTGGGACATTCTGCATCAACTGCGTCAACATCATCTGCAGCTGAGATGGCGGAGAAAACACCAGTCACATACGAAGAGCTGTCTGAGGAGCACAAGAAGAAGTTTGATGAGCTGAAAGCTCTCTTCGAAGCCGATCTCATCGGCTCTTTCGAGAGGACCCGTACATATGGCATTAGGTGGAAAGGGTTCTCAGCCGAAGGGGCTCTCGATGAAGTAGACCTGTCCCTCCCTTCGGAGGATCGCACCAGAGCTCTGCGCCAGGAGGTTAATTACATGGTGGCTCATTCTCTACACCGTCATTCTTAGAGCCTGGTGAACGCTTTCGAGCGCGTTGCGGTTCGCGTGCTTCAGGAAATCATGAAGCATCAGTACTCTCCGTCAGGACCTACCCTAGGGACTCACCAAGGAGAAATACCGTTCCAGACCAGACCGCAGCTGCCGTTCTCGCTAGCAGCTCCAGAGCCGCCGGGTTCACCGGCGTACGTCGTCTACAAGATTGGAGGCGATCCTGGTGATTACCAGTTCCTGAATGAACCACCTAAAGAAATCCCGCATGGATACATGTGCACGTACGTGCCGGACTGCAATAACTTGGCGCGCACGAACCATATTACAACAGGAGGGATTTCTGGAACAGCAGGAGGGATTTCTGGAGTAGACGACGATAAACAGGCATGGCTGGCCAAATACGCCACCGGAACAAGTCATCAAAGCTCGGCCCCTGCAACTCATACAGTGGACCAAATCAGTGCAATCTTGAGAGACCAGTTCGGCATGGTGCCAGAAAGGAGGGCAATCGGCTATTCCAAGCCGTACCCCAACGAGTATGATTTGATTCCACTGCCGCCCAAGTATCGGCTCCCTGAGTTCTCAAAGTTTAGTGGCACAGAAGGGTCTAGTTCAATTGAGCATGTGAGCCGGTATTTGGCACAGTTGGGCATGATTTCAGCATCCGACCAGTTGCGTGTGAGGTTTTTCGCACAATCTCTCACAGGACCAGCTTTTGGGTGGTACACCGCGTTGCCACCAGATTCAATCCGGACGTGGAAGCAGCTGGAAGAGCAGTTTCACATGCAATATCACTCAGAAGCTACCGAGGCTGGCATTGCCGATCTGGCACAAGTGCGACAGAAGCGTGGAGAAACGGTGTCAGAATACATTCAGCATTTCAGGACTGTGAGGAACCGATGTTATTTGGCTCGTTTGAATGAGAAAGAAGCAGTCGATCTGGCAGTGTTGGGCCTCGCGGCGCCGATCAAAGATCTGGCTTTCCAAGCGGAATACACTTCATTGGCGCATATGGTTCAGAAATTATCATTGTATGAACAGCGCCATCCAGAATTGTACCAAGACAAGTTCAAACGCCCGATAGGCCTGGTTGAGACAGAAGAAGTTGAAGACTCTGCAGGAGACCAGGAAGTAGCTGTGGCTGAATGGGCTCGGGGGGCAAACCCCGTGTCCTGCAAATGGGTGAAGCAACAAGGGCCTGCAAAAGGGTTTGACTTCGATATAAGCAAAGCTGAGCAGATATTCGACTTATTGCTGAAGGAAAAGCAGCTGAAGTTACCGGAAGGCCACAAAATCCGTACGGTGCAAGAGCTGAACGGAAGGCCGTACTGCAAGTGGCATCACTCGTTCACCCATATCACCAACGACTGCAAAGTGTTGCGTCAGCAGATCCAAATGGCGATAGAACAAGGGCGTCTGATTTTTGGTCAGTATGCCATGAAAGTAGACACGCAACCGTTCCCTGCCGTCAACATGGTGGAGTGCAGTCACCCCACAAGGCGTCAGCCAGATTTCTCCTTCGATATTAACATGGCAGGGCCTGTATACCACCCTGCCAAGGATAAAGAAGAGAGCAGTCGTTCTCGTGGCAAGGACAAGGAGGAGGCCGGCCCACGTGACCGGCCCCGATATGATGACAAATGGTACGTCACCGAGGAACAAGTGAGAAGCGTGCGGTATCAACGACCACTCTCCGAGCATCTCCTTAACAAATATGAGCGTCAATATGATCGACGCCGGCGGTATGACACAGCCGACGAAAGATATCGTCGGTCTGACGTAGACAACAGGAAATATCGTCGGTATGATAGAGACGACGAAGGATATGAGCACCGCACTAAGGGAAGGTCAAGGGAGCAAGAAGACATGGACAGACACTGGGATTGTCCTTTCTTTAAGCATTGCTGGGATTCAGGAATGAGCCGATTGCCTACGATCGACTACTGCCCGGAATGTAGACAGAAGAAGAAGGACATAGGTGATGTGTCAGTGTTCAAACGTCTAGGGCCTCTCCCATCTCGGAATAAGCAAGCTGAGTCATCTCGGGCGGAAGATCTAGAGGAGTTAGAAGATGAAGATGAATCAGAAGGAGAAGAAGATAGATACCACCGGCCAAGGTGGTGCCCTGATGGACTCAGTCATTCCCAAAAGCGTAGGGTGCAGCGGCTACGTAGCTTGGAGGAAGCAGAGAGGCAATACCTGCACACGTCAAGGAAAGCGTGGCCCGATCTAGCCGTGAAAATTCAGCAAACTTTGGACGCAGAAGGTCATCCACAGAAGAAAGAATGGCGCCCCAAGCAAATGAAAGCCGATGAGAAGACATCGGCTGGCACAACTATGGTGTTCATCCTTCCGACGGAGTTTTGTGCTCCAAGAACAGAAGAAGCGTCGGTAGCACAGTTCGACTGTGGTCCACGGCCAGTTATCTTTGAAAAGCCACAGGAGAAGGGCTACAAACATCTAAAGGCCCTATACCTAAAAGGTTACATCAATGGGCAGCCTGTCAGCAAGATGTTGGTTGACACCGGACCGGCAGTCAATATAATGCCGTACTCCATGTTACGATGTTTGGGACGCTCTACAGAAGATCTGATCAGAACCAACGTCACACTAAGCGACTTCAACGGCCAAGCCTCAGAGACACAAGGCGTTCTGAACGTGGATCTAACTGTAGGCTGAAAAACCATCCCTACATCGTTCTTCATTGTCGACAGCAAAAGCACCTACGCTGTCCTGCTAGGGAGGGATTGGATTCACGCCAACTGCTGCATTCCATCCACAATGCACCAATGCCTGATACAGTGGGATGGAGATGAAGTGGAGGTCGTTCATGCAGATGACTCAATTGAGATCTCAATAGATGGCATGAATATTTGGGACGCGGAAGACCAAGGGCCGCTCTCTGGTATCAGTTTGGACGGCTGTGAGCGCATCGAAGCTACAAAAAATGGCGTGAGGCTGGTCTTATCCACCGGCCTGACAGAGTAGCAGGAACAAAGTCTATGGACGTACGTGGCAAGGCCGATCCCTGCGATCGGCCCCAAAAAATAAAAAGCAATGATATCACCTCAAACATGTCACGTAGTCTTAGCAGGGAGACTCTCTCCCGTAGTAGAGCATTAATAGGGTGTAAACCTTCATCGCGCAGTGCAATCAAAATGGGGGCCGATTCCAGCAATCGGCCCAAATTATCCTCTCCATACGTTTTGCCTGTGTTCAGCATTGATCTAGCAGGCGACGGAAAGCTAGGGTATGGGTTTACATCGGCTGATGAGCTAGAAGAGATTGACATTGGTCCTGGGGATAAGCCACGACCAACATTTATCAGCAAAAAGTTAGATCCGCGTCTGAGGGACCTGATGATAGCTTTGTTGAAAGAATACCCGGATTGTTTTGCTTGGGATTACACAGAGATGCCCGGGTTAGACAGGAGCATCATTGAGCATCGGATGGCCATGCAGGTATGCTGAGTGGATTTCTAATATTGTACCTGTGCAGAAAAAGGATGGCCGATGGCGCGTCGCCATAGATTTTCGAGATCTCAATAGAGCCACTCCAAAGGATGAATATCTCATGCCGGTAGCAGAGACATTGATCAATGCAGCTGCTGGTCATAAGGTTTTAAGTTTCATGGATGGCAATGCCGGTTACAACCAAATTTTCATGGCTCCAGAAGATATACATAAGACTGCATTCAGAGTGCCAGGTTCGGTTGGCTTGTTCGAATATGTAGTCATGACATTTGGACTGAAAAATGCCGGTGCAACCTACCAAAGAGCCATGAATTACATCTTTCATGATCTGATCGGCAAGTTGGTGGAGATATACATCGATGACGTGGTGGTAAAGTCTGTTTCACTTGAAGGACACTTGGACGATTTGCGACGCATCCTGGACCGAACTAGGAAATTCGGACTAAGAATGAATCCAAAGAAGTGTGCTTTTGGCGTAACGGCCGGTCAATTCTTGGGTTTCTTGGTTCATGAACGCGGAATTGAGATCGGCTTGAAAAGTCAGGAGGCAGTGCAGACAATGCAGCCACCTACCACTAAGAAGGAACTCCAGTCTCTCATCGGCAAAATCAACTTCGTCAGAAGATTCATCTCCAATCTGTCAGGGCAAATCGAGCCGTTCATGGGACTGGTGAAAATTAAATCTGATGAGGAGTTTCGCTGGGGGGCAGAGCAACAGCGAGCGTTTGATGAGATTAAAGAATATCTGACGAAGCCACCTGTGTTGGTTCCACCCCAGCAAGACAGGCCGTTCTATATCTACTTGTCAGTGGCTGACACTTCCATCGCCTCAGTGGTGGTGCAACTGTATGATGGTCTGGAGAGAGTCGCTTTCTACCTCAGCAGAAGGATGTTGGATGCAGAGACGAGGTACCCTGAGATTGAGAAGTTGTGCCTCTGTGTGGTGACCCGGCATACCACTGCATGGTGTAGTATGCAAGTCTGATATAACACCAATGAAACACCGTTCCACTCGTATTATATCGCTCAGAGTGGTACAACAGAAACATATGCGGGTCCAAGGCATGTCTATAGAATTACAACATTGACTCTATTACATAAGATCAGCACAGCCTCCTACTTTACAATGAGGTAAATCTGCAAATAAACTCCAGAAGAACGACTCGTAGTCTAATTCTATCACGAACTCTATTTGTAGAGTATTTGACTAGCTATAGGGGCTATGAATAGATTCTAGCTAAATAGGAGCTAGGTTTAGGAAGCTAGTTCACTTCTATGGCTAAACTAGGTTTTCTCCTTGTTGGATGTGGTATCTGACTCCTTTGTCAGGGTCCTATTTCTTGGAGTAGTTGTTGACTCTTCGGCCTTCGAGTTGCAATGTACATCCTCCTTCGATGCCTCCATATCTAAGCAGGGGATTTAAGAGTGGGATGAGTACGAGCGTACTCAACAAGTTCATTATAGGAAAGAGGTGTTTAATGCACTAGCTACAGCATTAGACCAGAAAGTCTAATACCAATGCAGGTTTTCATAATCATTTCTTCAAAAGGTTGCTTTTATTCAGAAGAACTATGTCCGTCAGCCTTCACCGGTTTACTAGAACTTCATGGAGCTCCTTTCCGGTAGCGTTCGCAGTTCCATATCCCGGAACAGGGAGTGACAGGTCACGGTTCTTTACACTCTGCAGAGGTGTGTTGCTTTACCCATAAGAGATCTTAACCTTGGTGCCAACCGAGTCATGTTCTCGTCCACACTTCCTATGGTGTGAGGCCCGGTATAAGGTCTAGCCAATCATGTTCCTCCGCTACCTCGAACACCCACCCTTTGTTGCATGCCCCGACCCTGGATCCTCGCCGGTCCCATTATTCCCATATATTTCAGGGTGGACCCCGACCACGATGACAGTCTGGGATCGAACCAAACTCCTTCGCCGGTAGCTGCAACCCATCATAGACCGCAATACCGTGGGGACTTAGGACTCCCCAGCCTCACCATCTTGCTCCTTCGGGCGACAAGTGTACTACGGACTATGCCGTGGGGACTTAGGACTCCCCAGCCTCACCAGCTTGCCCCCTTGGATTACAAGTGTACTACGGTAGAGCGCATCCGTATATGAACGAGAGGTGGAAACACTTTTGACTACTCCGTCCCACTCCGGATCTTATGGTTAACACGGATATTACGGCACAAGAATCACTGGCGACATTTGTTGTTTAATCCTAGATGGATATAAACCCGTGCAATGGAACCTCCACCATATCAACACAATCCATGGTTCCATTGCCCACCACATAGTCATATTCATAGTTATGAAAGTAGTGGTTTTGATTTTTATGCAATAGTGACAACCATAATACTTTTGCAAGTAATTTGATAGAAATACTCAGATGACATGAGCAAGTGATGAACTTGCCTTTCTTGACTGCAAGATTATGCAGACAAGGTCTTCGATGCGTAATAACTCCAAATTCTGAAATAGCATCATCGTCCGGTAAGGACGATGTTTAAAAGATTGGCAAAGATGCAATAATGCATAAGTATGAGATGCAATCGCTCTAAGCGTAGCCTAACCCCGATGATTTAGGATTAGTGAGTGGTATTAATTAGTTCAGGGTGTGTTGCACTTTTAGAATGATTCTCATACAAGGTTCTTATTCAGGTGTGGTTACATGGTATCATGAACAGTTAGATAATAAAGCACAATAATCAATTGAGCACACAAAGAATGGTAATTGGTATAATGTTAACATGTAAAGAATAATTGTCAGTTTTAGTACTTTATGGCATGGTTAATGATTGTTTATCATATACTTTAAAAGAATAACTTTTGAAGAACATGTTCTTTGATAAAGATCAAGTATGGTAATTAGGTTTGTGGAGTTCTATGGTGTTCTATGGTTCTAATTGGTTTCTGGAGTAAGTAGTGGATGGCTCACAACCTAGTTGGATTCATCAACACCTAGGCTTGATTGGTTTTATTTAAGCATAAGCAACTTAAGTAATTAATTATACATGGTTGTTATCATGGTGGTTTCATCTTGTTGGTGATAGCTAGCTAGGGTTGATAGGTTCTTATAAGCAGGGTTGATGATGATTCCTTATTTTCTTCAAAAGAATAACTTTTGAAGAACATACTTCTTAAGCAATAAGAAGTATATCAATTAGGGTTGAGGTGGTTTAGGTTTTACTATTGGTTCTATTAAGTAAGGAATATTTGGCTCCTAAATAGGTTGGTGGATAAGTATCCAACACTAATAAGGTTTACTGGAGTATGGTTATGGAATGCTCAAGATTTGGTATGATTGCTCCTAAGGTTCATCACATTGGTGTGATGATAAATATGGATATTTAAAGTTGTTGCCTCTAACTATAGGAACTAGGGTTGGTCCTATTTGATCATCTAGGTTGGATAGGTATGCCTGCATGGACTACCAAATTATTGATAATAGGGCTCCTACAATTTTATGTGGCATGGCAAGTATGTAATTGCTATTATGGTTCTATGTATGAAAATTAGAACACCATGATTACATGAGAGGATCTAGGGTTTAGGTTTTAGAAGTAAATTAGGGTTCAAAAGAATTAGTGGAGTTAGGGTTCCAATTTGGATTAGGGTTTTAGAATTACACATGAAATGATAGGGTTGTACTATCATTCAATATGGAATTAGGGTTTGTTATTTACCATGTAGTTCTATGATTAATAACTTCAATTTAAAGTTGAAGTTATTAATAACTAGGGAATAAAATTAATATTGAATTTGGCATTTTATTATTTTTAAACAATTAATAATTAAGGTAATTATTAATTAGGGTTTAAATCTTTCTAATAATGATTTAACAAAATAACAAATAAAGAAAATTAGTCTTAATGTTTTCTTTATTTATTTACTGGTTTTTATTTACTTTTAGAATTTTTTTTACTAATGATTGAATTTAAGTGAATTTAGAATTAAAATTAAAAGACTTAAATAACAAGTATTAAATAATTGAATTTTTATTAAAAATAAAAATTTCATTTTATATTTTTATTGGATAGAGTTTAGTTTTCTAAGAATTTTGATACCTCATTTATATTTTTCTGAGTTTCAATGCATTTTTGATAAATTGGCAAAGTTTCAGCAATTATTGGATTTGAAATAAAACAAACGAATTAGCTAAATGTACCCGGTCTAAACTCTACCCAGGCACTGACTGGTGGGCCAATCGTCCACGTCAGGTGCCACGTGTGTGTGGACCGGGTCAAAATTCATGGTTGAGCCCTGGGCTCCTGGTCGACGGCCAGTCGATGGCGGCACCAGCGCTGGAGTGCTCCCGCGAGGCTCCGCGCGTGAGCAGAGGGTCTGGGGCACCGTAGTGAACCATTGGGTGGCGGCGCCCCCTTGAAACGGTCGCCGGAGCTGCTCCGGCGAGCTACGTCTGCGGCGGGGCACGGCAGTGATCGACACGATGGAGCTACGGTGGACATTTTGATGCAATAGAAAGCTTAGGAGGATCCCCAGCTTACCAGGAGCGCGATGGTGTGCTCCGTTGGGGCAGAGGTGGCCGGACGGCGACGATATCGTCCATGGCCACGGCGGCGGTAGTCGGAGAAGAGGGTCGAATTCGTCATCACCAGGTCCTCCCAGCAAGCGCGCGACGACTAGGAGAACGAGGAGAGGATGGTGGTTCTGGAGGTATCCTCGGCGAGGCTCGGGGCTACCTCAATCGCCGGCGGCGAGCAGAGGTCTGAGGCGAGGGTTTCGGCAATTCGGACGATGGAGATGAAGGGGAAGGAAATTGAGGACGTCCAAGCCTTTTATACGACCTCCGGCGTGTGCTGGCGGTCCACAATACCGGCGGCGACCGCGGACGTGGCCCTGGGCGTCGCGGTGTCGACCTCCTGTGCGAGCAGTGGGGAAGACGAAGACGATGACCTTCGTCTCGTCTATATCCACCACGAAACGGTAAGTGGGTCGGTTTCTGATGGTGGACTGGGCCGTGCTGATGGGCTCATGCTGGGCTGCGGTGGCCCAATAGGTATGTCTCTCTTTTTCTTATTTTCTTTACTGTTTTCTGTTTTTTCTGTTTTGTATTTGCTATATTTGAATTCTGTTTTTAATTCGAATCTATTTTGCAGGATTTTAAATGTATGGATCCTTTTGGGAGTTTATAAAGATAATAACATAACTTCCTATAAGATCTTAAAAATATTTTATATGTAAAATGACACCTTTGTTTAATAAATGTTATTAGGGATTGGAAATGAGCATCTATATAGTTATAAATTTCAATATCAATTTAGGGTGGTCCAAACTATTTTCAAATAGGCCCTTTTAAGTACCTATTGATAGTTAGGTTTAATTATAGCCCTATTTCAAGGTTAGCACTAATATTGTATTTTTAATGACACCCAAAAGATACTAGAGTAGATATTACTCTATTCAAGGTTAGGCTTTGTTTACAGATATGAGTGGTTGATCACCACACATGGATTTAATTGGGAGTTTAAGCACTAGATATTTCTTGGGTTTAATTAGTGAAGCATAGGATTTAGCTAATGAGCAATTCTAGGGTTCACATCACATTCTCCTAATGGCAATTTTTTTGAATTCTCAATTAGGGCCTAGCTTTATATTATGATCACCATAGTGATAGATAAACTAAGGTTGAGATATAATTCTAGGTTGTAGAGATGAGATGACAACATATTGCATGTGCTAGGGTTTAATCTCCCCTAACCAAGTCAAGATGGTTACTTGCTTAATATTTCATGTGCTTCTCTTATTACTAAGGTTTGAGAATTAGATTTATCTCCTACCAATTGGCTTCTATTATTAACCTTAATTTATCATTTAAGTAACTACATTGGTTATAGTTCTTTTTATAGTTAACTTTGGTCATATGGATGGATGGTTTCTCACCATGTAAAGTATGGAGTTTCACTCTAAGGTTTTCTTAGGTACTTTATTTGAGGAATAAATGGAGTATAGATGTGATAGGGTTCTACTTATGATCACCAAGTGATTCACAAGTTGGAATTGAGATATAGGCCTAGGGTTGCTTATTAGTGATCTCCCTATGATTTCATGTGGTGAATAATATCTTCTAATCATATAAGTGTTAGCACTTGGATTATTCTCCTATTTCTCCAAAGCATGGTCATGGATTAGGCATGATCCACTTGTTCTTAATATCCTTACCTCAAGTTCTTAGGGTTTATGATCATTACTCAATTTATAATGGTCAAGGTTTGGCTTGCTAAGGTATCTCTGATGAATTTGGTTTCTCACTTCCATGATCAATCATTGTCTTGATCAACTAGGATATAACACTTCTATTTTACTTTCTTAGATGGGACTGCTATGGTTGCCTAAATAATTTATATCCTAAGAGAATACCTGAGATACTCTGTTAGGGTTTTGCTTAATCAATGTTGATATAATCATCTGGTATAAGGATAGTTCTCTCCCTTAAATTTAAGTGTTGCCTCAACTATCTTGAGTCTAACACTATAGCTTGAGCTCTCTCATATATGAATGGTTTATTCTAGGGTTTATGGTGTACTCCTAATATTTATTTAGGTTGCTGAGCTAAAGATTCAATTGTCTAACTTAGTTGGATTATTCCACTCCTTATTTCACTAATTCATGGATATAGTCTTATTCCACTTGGTATTTGGTTATCTCACCACTCCAAGATGAAATGGTTTACAACCCAATATTTTAGTTCAAAGATTGTCCTTTATTCATTAATAGGTAAAGCTAGAATTGATATGAATGGTCCCTCTCTCACCTAGGAAAGGACTTTTAATACCATCTTAAGATTTTGTTCCATAGATAATGATGTGATCATCAATATCTATGTTTAACATAAAAGGTTCTCTTTCTAGGGATGTTCTTGATTAGTATCCTAAGGTTATGTTCTTAAGATGGGGTTTTGTTTACATGGATGTGTATCCAGGGTTTAACTCAAGGTTTGTTATTGCTTCTCTAATAATTAATAGAACTCTCACCTCTCTAGGTTTGATGTATAATAACATGGAATAGAGAAGGATAAATATTTCTAGAGTTGATCTCCTTATTATGTTCCCAAGATTGAAATAGAATGAATACCATGAGGTTCATGGTAGGATCATGGATTAGTTTAAGACATGGAAAAGATAAGTCAAGAATGGTTTCTCCAATTATTGTTACTTGATTTCCAATTAAATGGATGTTCATATGTTATGGCAAGGATTACCATGTTGTGATCTTTTGTATGATCAAGCAATTGATCATTGGGTAAAGTGTTGTTGTGTTGAATATCAATTCCATTTGATCTAACCCCTTAGATCAAATCATCTCTACCCAAAACAAGGTTTTAACAAAGTCACATTGAGGTTTATAGCGCTTGACTTGATGAGCTACTTCAATTCCACCAAGGTCAAGTGAAACTTCAGTTACTGTGACTGTTTACTTTAAAGCGCGAAAATTCCCCAGATTTTCTATGCATGAATGCAATGCACACATCTGTTTCCTCTATTTTTGTAACCCCATTACCTGGGATATTACACTCTGCCTGTTTTTTACCTGCACCAAGCTTCGTCACGTCTTGTTGACAGCAGAAATTATCATCATATGCAAGTCAGACGTCATCAAACATATGCTGTCGGCTCCTGTGCTGAAAGGCCGACTCGGTAAATGGATGTTTGCGTTATCAGAATTTGATCTCCGGTATCAGCCTGCGAAGGCAGTCAAGGGACAAGCGTTGGCCGATCTTATCGCTGAACGGATTAACACTGATATAGCAGCACTGTCGGTACGTGCATGGGCCATGTTTTTCGATGGATCGGTTTGTGGCGACGGTTGCGGCATCGGCATTCTACTCGTGTCGCCTCGGGGGGCACCATATTCCTTCTCCATCAGGCTACCTACCCCTTGCACCAACAATGTAGCTGAGTATGAAGCAATACGCAAGGGAATGGAGCTGCTATTGGAAGCCGGGGCAGAAGCGGTGGAACTTTTTGGAGACTCAAAATTGGTGATTTCCCAACTCACGGAGGAATATAAGTGTGAGAGCGAGTCGCTCTTCCCATTATGGATGCAATGCCATGAGTTGATGGCACAATTTAGGTATATAAACTTCAATTGGATCCCAAGGTCGCAAAATACCGAGGCCAACGATCTCGCACAGATGGCATCAGGCTACAAGGACGTAACAGATGGAGCCGATGTTCAGGTACAGTTCCTGGAACAGGACGACTGGAGAGCCGATATCTTCAATTACTTGAAAGATCCGGCTCGGGGGGCACCTAAACGGATAAGATACAAGGCCATGAAGTATGTCCTTATAGGAGATGACATGTTCTACAGGACTTTGGAGGGATTACTTCTCAAATGCCTGGGACCAGCAGAGTCGAATCGGCTCTTACACAAGGTACACGAAGGCGCCTGTGGAACTCACCAATCGGTTCATAAGATGAAATGGCTGATCAGGCGATCAGGGTTTTACTGGCCCACCATGCCTGAGGATTGCTTTAGGTACTATAAAGGATGTCAAGCGTGTCAGATGTTTGGGAAAATTCAGATGGTACCCGCATCAGCAATGAACCCCATCATCAAGCCTTGGCCGTTTCGAGATGGGGCTGGATGTCTTCAAGAATGCTCTTCACTTCCTCGGGGTTTTCAACCAATGTCTCAATTGAGGAGGAGAGCAGGGCCTTGAGACGCTGTAGTTGACCATGGGTAGCGTTGGGTCCTGGCTCTTCACTTGCCCTAGAAGTAGCTGGTTCGATGGATTCAGGGTCGAACGCTAGCAAGCTTGAGAGGTCGTAACCCTGACAAACAACAAGAACAGCATCAGTATGCAGCAAGAGAGAAGGGTAGAGCCAAGGGAAAGGAGTGTACCTCTCCTAAGACTAGAGCGACAGCCGATGATGAGGTGATCGGCTCCTGTGTTTCTGCTGTGGGCTTGGCCAAGTTGGCAACCTTGTCAGCTACACTCTTAGAGGTTGCTAGGTCCAGGGTGGCGGATGGCATCAGTACCTCCTCAACTTCCCCACTAGAGGTGTCATCAGTCTGCAAAGGAAGTGGTTAGCCAATGCGAGCAGCGATAGGCCAGCATGAAATATGAGCCGAGGAGAGTATGGAGAGTAATTACATTTGAAGTCTCTTGATGTGATGCATGGGCTTGCGGTTCCTTTCGAGCTCTCTTGATGCATCGGCTCTTTATGCGTACTTTGGTTGGAGCTTGGGGGGCAACAAGTTCAGTGACTGACCTTTTCTTGGAAGCCGATGGTGGCAAATCTGGCTGGCTCTGCATGGTGATTTTCACAGAGTGGCCCGAACTCGAATTCCCTCGACTAGAGTGGGTTTCCTCGCTGGAGTTGTCTTCAGTGGAGGCCTGTAAAAGAAGAGTTAGTAAGCACAAGCATATTTATAGAAGCCCATAAGGGTAGATGAAATCAGTCAAGGAATGGATCAGCTTACGTGCAAACTTTCTTGAGCTGGAGTAGCGGTTTGGCGCTTCAAGGTCTTCCTGGCAGCTACTTTCCTCCTTCTTTGTTCTACTTTGGGTTGAGGCTCGGGGGGCAGCTGGCCCGAAAGACACTTTGCTCTTGGGAGCCGATTTTGGTGAAATCGGCTGGCTCTGCATCACAACCTTCTTCAAGGGTGGTGAGCTTTTGCAGAAGAGAACCACCGGAGCTGGTGGGAGGAATTTGAAGGGAGAGCCATCATCATGTACAGGTTCTGGACCATCTTGTTGCTGCAAGGAAACAGAGCAAGGTTATAAAGATCATTGTAAGCCACTGCAACAAAAGTTTGTGAGTAGTGGTACCTGTTCTGCAGGGATGTCATATTCAGCATCAAGTTATTTCAGCAACGGTCCCAGAGCTCTTCTGAAGGCATGAGTCTTCCACATTGACCACCAGGTCTCAAAACCATCAGTGGATGAGGTGAAAGAGAGGTTGTGAGGGACTGGGATGGCTAGAGCATCAAAGAAAGAGTAACACCTCTGGCCAGTGAGGACATCAGGCAACTCAGTTCTGCTCTCTGTCAAGTGGTGGAGAAAGAAGTGTGGAGACACCTGCCCAAGACCAAACTGCCGGGCTACTACGACCGGCTGATAAGACTCATAACCAGGTTTGATGATCCTGTTTGAGGTGCTCATGCCAACCGGAAGGAAGCAAGGACGGATCATGATTGAATACAAATGCCGGGTGCTGGGGTCATCGGCAAAGCTGTCTAGTCTGAAGGAGACTGGATTTTCAAAATTTTCAGACTCCTTGTAAGGAAAGAAGAGAGGATTGTCCAGGCCTTGGAAGAAAATCCCGAACCACTCTGATGCTTCCTTAGGGATCAGTTTGCTGCCTGGAAGGCTATATAGAGCTTGGCCGTAGCTAGTGCATCGGATCTGCTTCCCATTAGCATCTGGGAAGGTGCAAGTGGCCAAAGGTGGAAAATTTGGGATCTGGTTCTGAAAATACAGCCGAGCCCATAACTGAATAAACCACCAGGGACCTCCTGTTTTGACTGTCTTTTGGGAAAACAGGTTGACAGACATCAGTTGGAGATATCGATAGACCTCTCCAAGGAACAGTTTGCCGATGCCAAGTTGGGTACCTCTGGCAAGTTCATAGGCCAAGGAAAGATATTTCTTGGTTGGAGCAAGTGAAGGGCCACAAAATACGAAGTGTTCCAACCAGAAATTCAGGAAGGCCGTGTGTTCTTTTTCTGTTACAGGGCCTTTGTTTTTCATGTGGCGTCTAAGATAGGCACCCCAGTTTGTGCACTCTGTTTTGGAGGAGAGTGTGAAAGGAACCTTTGGCAGCATAAAAGCAGAGGGTTTGGGGATGCAATGTCTAGACCAGTGATCATGGCCACGTCTAGTAGGGTTGGTGTCATGGGACCATGGACAAACATGAAGCAATTCAAAGCATCAGACCAAAAGTAGCCGATGGTTTTCAGGAGGTTTTCATGTTTCTCAAGGGGAGACAGTGATAAAGATAAAGCATCGGCTATTCCTGTGGTTTCCCAGGTGGCTTGGTGAGTTTTGGATACTCGGTTGTACCATGAAACCCAATCTTCAGGAGGATTAGGCCAGGCTCGTAAGCAGTCGGCCCAGGAAGTTAGATCTAAGTTCTGGTTGACAAAGGGAATCCTATTGGCCTCGCAAGAAATCAAATGTGCGGGACTCTCGGTAGAACGGGGGCCAAGACAAAGAGAATTTGGAAGAGAAGGATGCGGCAGCAGAATGTCTGATACCTAAAATTAATGATGGAATGAGACTTTAATTCAGGTGTTTGCTGTTAATTCTAACATTATGCTCGGATAGCGAGGAGCGGTTGAGGATTACCTTCAGGCCAGAGACCGTAGCGTTGGCGTTGGATGATTCCGCCATTAGATTCGCTGCGGAGTTGAGTCTGCGCGATTGAGATCTGAGATTCGCGTGGCCGTGAGTTGGATCTGTTCGAGCGGCGATTTGGGGATCTGAGTTTACTCTTTCAGACAAGGGTTGCAGGTTACCGTTTGAATAGGCAACTGATTTGGCCTTATTAGCGTTTTATGGTAAAGGCCGATGCGTTGCCATTGGCTGTTTGAGCGTTGACTTGCTTTGAGAATCGGCAAAATTGATATAAAAGCAAAATCGACATGGAAACATTTTCTTCATTGATAAAGAGGGTTTTTTACAGAGATGAGCCGATTGCTCACAAAAGGAAGAACGAAAGAAAGGTCTACTGACCAATCTACTACTACTACTAGTCCTATACTAGTAGATGCTAATCTATGGGCCATCGCTACCCTCGTCGTCGCCGTCGTAGCTACCGTCAGCGCTGCTGCCGGCGAGGTCTTCGTCGCTGCTGCCGTAGCCCTCGGCGGGGGCTTCTTCCTCCTCCTCCTCATCATCGTCGTCGTCGTCATCCTCCGACCCGGCACGGAAGCATTTCGCCGGTGGATACTCGTCGGAGGAGGTGTCATCCTCCTCTTCCTCCTCCTCGTCGGAGGAGGTGAAGCTGGCCCAGGAGAAGAGGTCGTCCTCGCTCTCCGCCTCCAATTCCCCGTCGATGAGGAACCGGAGGTCCTCCTCCCCGTCGGTCAGGGATAAGTCATCGTCTGACCCGACGACGGTCAGGGGTGCGTCGTTCACCCTGACGGTGAAGTCCCACTCCCTCTCGTCCCAATGCTCGGGAGCTTCCTTCTCGTACTGCGCCATTTGGTCGTACTCTGGCATCGGCTCGCTGGAGGAGGAGGACTGGAAGGAGAGACCCGATGAGGCAGAGGAGGAAGACATGGTTGCAGAGGAGGGGGTTTTTTCCGATGGCTAGTGCGGAGCAGGAGGATGAAGAAGCGAACTGCTCGATGCGGTTAAATAAAGGGGATATAGTGGAAATTTAATGTTGCGGCGGTTTCCGAGAAGGTGGTGCCAAAACTGTCAAATCGTGCAGAGAAATTGAGAAGGCAAGGCATCATGATGAAAGGATACTGTGACGGTTCTGCTCTGCCATGACGTGACCCGACGAAGAAAAAACAGAGTGGTTTTGGAATTACCATTACCAAAACCAGGGGGCATGTGTTATCGCCAGATTTTAACCAAGTCAGAAGGTGGGCCGCGATTGGGATGGGCTTAGAGGATGTGTACGTGAAATATTTATGAATCGGCCTTGTACGAGAGTTTGGGCTAGATTGCCCGTGTATCTGTATATTATGGTAGATTTAGAATTAAGAGATAGAGTTTAGCTCGTACACGGTTAGGATTATTCCGAAAGTAGAAAGTCCACGGACTATAAATATGTACCTAGGGTTATTGAGAAAGGAGGACGATCACGTTCGCAACAAACCAATCTAGGCGCATCGCCACCCCTTGTTTCGAGGGTTTCTTCCGGGTAAGCGCCATGCTGCCTAGATCGCATCTTGCGATCTAAGCAGCATCAAGTTTATTCGTTGTTTATGTGTTGCTCGTACTGAAGCCTCGTTGATGGCGAGCAACACTGTTATCATAGATATGTTAGGGCTAGCATTGGTGCTTTCTTGATGCATTTGCTTAGTTATGCTACCCTTAGATATCTAGCTGCCTTTACACCTATCATAGGCGTAAGGGCAGCATCTTGCTTAGTCTTTATTTAGTAGATTCGATCTGTTACGGTTGCTCCTTGTTCTTCAAGGATTAGTTTGATATCCATATGGTTAGGCCTTGCAAACGGGTTGAATGATCCAGTAGAGCGTAAGGTACGGTTTGCTGATCTTAGAAGAGATGTTCCGGGAATCAACTCCATGTTGGTTTTTTGGCCTTTCCTAGGGCTGGTTTTCTGTTATCTTTCGTATCTACCAGGCTCAACTACGTGTAGGACGTTCCGGTTATATGGTGAAAACCCTAGATCGTCGTGGATCGTGTTAACTTTGTGTTGATCAAGCAGGACCACCATGTTATCGTAGATCCAATACGAATCATGGGTGGATCGGCTCCCTGAGCCGATTCACAGGATAACCTGAGAGCCGATCGAGGCTCGTATTTAATGTTTACGTGTCTACCATGCAGGAAATTAATCGAAGCAATCCATCACCTTCCTGACCAGGTATAGGTCAGGTGGCACGCCCTTGCACCAGCTAGGACGTGTGCCGGAGCATTGCGGGCCGTCGCCCGAGGGACCAGGACCCACCAGTAGTCCTGGGAGCCTCCCGGCTCTCCGTGTTGCCCGTCGCTGCTCGCCGGTGGGTTTTGGCAGGCAACAGTAACTTAAAATAACTTGTAAGTATAATCAAATTTAGAATTGTTCCAATCAAGTTCATTACCATGGTCCCAATATTCGCGTTATTCTTTTCGTTGTTTCAAAGAGGTTCTTACTCTTGTTTTGTACACGAGCTGATTTATGAACTCAAGAACCCAACCAAAGACCGTGAATCTTATTATCTCATTTGCCATCCCATAAACTACCGTGTGAAACTTTCATTTGAATCATACCATGAGTTTTATCCTGAAATATTTCTTTAGAAAAGTAAAAAACGTCAATAGCATTAGGCGAGTAAAATTGGGTCCTCTTTTACTCATGCACCAGGTATGCTCGAAAATAAGTCGGAGATAGAAGAGCCTAGATTTCAGGTTTCTTAAAAACCACCAGCGAAATGCTTGTTTTGAGGAAGCAATGAGCATTGTATTTTTTCTTTATAAATAAATAAGGAATGAGGGGGTTAGGTTATTCCCTAACTTATACTACCCTTGTTCCTATTTAGTCAATGCGCATCTAAGTAGCTCGCCTTGATTTAGTGGAGACGGAGAGAGTAGTATTTATCCATATTTTATCAATAGGTTTAAGATTCGTTAGCTTTCTCATTACACTCTTTAACAAAAGAGTGTGAAGAGAACTCATAGTTCATGAATTCCCCTTCGCTCTCTTTAGCATTTTGGTTTAACATCACACATGCAGCTGGTACCTTCCGAGCTTCTTCATCGGAACTTACCAATTCAACACATTATTAGCGGCATTTTTCCTTAGTAAATAAATTGAATGAATGAGTATCTCTTTTACTGAACACGGGTTTCCGCTTTTCCTCTAGAGGACCCATGTAGCTTGCTTCGCTTAGCGCCTTATTTCACTAGGATTGAGAAGCCGTTGCGCTAATTAAACATAAGCACACATGAATAAGCATCTTGGGATCCCTGCAAAAAAAATTAAGCATCTTGGGATGATTCAGTCCCATTTTAACATGGCGACTTCGCTAATTATGAACGTAAATAATTAGTTAAAAAAATAGAGGGCGGATTCATCGAATCTTTCCTGCATCAGGATAACGTCTGAGTCCATTAGAAGAATGGACATGCCTGAATAAGTTAATCCTATCCAAGATGCTTCCAATAATGGCGTTGTTCGCATCATCCAGGATCCGCAGAACCAAATATCCTCGCAAGGAAATAGCCTAAACTAAGCATCGCAGCAAACGCACAGAGACGGCCATTGGTGAATCCGGCGGGTCCCGTCCGCCCGTCACCACCAACCAGTTCCAGCGCTCTCGGCTTACCGTAGATTCTTGATCGGACGGCCCTGGCTACCCGGATCACCAGCTGACGCACGCTCGGGCCCACGCTGACTCGGCGGTGCGGCATCCGGAGAGGATAAACTCGCGCCGCGCACGGAACCCTCCCAACCGACAGCCGCCACGTGTCCCCGCTGTTCGTAGACGCGATGCCCCGGAGCCGCATGGATCGGCTATAAATTTGGCGCGATCACCCGCTAATCTCTGCATCTCTCTCTTCTTCCCAACACGAGCTTTCACTCGCTCAGCCTCATCCACCCGGCCCGAAACTTGCTCGCCGCCGCCGCATTCATCCGCCATGTGTGGCATTCTGGCTGTCCTCGGCTGCGCCGACTGGTCGCAGGCCCAGCGGGCTCGCGTCCTCGCCTGCTCCCGTAGGCAAGCACACCTTCCCTACGGCACTATCCAATTCCCTCCCCAATCCATTCTAATGCATGCACACATGGTTGACATGATCCTAGGATTTTTAAGATGATAGAACATGTCGTTGGTATATCCATGGTCTTGAGCTTGCCGCCAAGAACTGCTTAACGGGATCCATCGTCCAAATGTTTTGTTTTGTTGTAGATTCTTTAATTTGTCTTTCTGTCTCCTTCCCGCGGTGGGGGGCCGCATATGCATAGGAATCATAAAGAATCGAACAGTAATCAAGGCCCTATATAGGAAAGAACAGTGGGAATCTTGCTGTTCTCTAACCCCCGGCGTTTAACTGTTATTTGATTGCTCTGTGTTCGTGGACGTCCAAGCTTTTGTTGACGTCTTCGCCTCGATATGATTGATGCAGGCTGAAGCACCGTGGACCCGACTGGTCCGGGCTGTACCAGTGCGAGGGCAACTTCCTGGCGCAGCAGCGCCTCGCCGTCGTATCCCCGCTCTCCGGCGACCAGCCACTCTACAACCAGGACAAGACCGTCGTCGTCGTGGTATGCACTTCTGTTTGTTTTGCTTACTAGTTGCCTTTCAAACGCCGTCTGTATGCCGCGTCGTGCCTGTTGCCCTGTTCTCCATCGCCAATCGTTTTCTGACTGCGTCGCTGTTGATCAAATGATTAGGCCAATGGAGAAATCTACAACCACAAGAAGATCCGCAAGCAGTTCGCCGCGAAGCACACCTTCACCACCGGCAGCGACTGCGAGGTCATCATCCCTCTGGTAAGTCCGATAAAAAAATAACATCCAGCCTTGAAGAAAATGTGCAAAAAAGACACTGAAATATACAGATGCTGACCATGCATCCCTGCTTCTGTCTGTTCTTGTCAACTCTGAAGTATGAGGAGTACGGCGAGAACTTCGTCAACATGCTGGACGGCGTCTTCGCCTTCGTTCTCTACGACACCCGCAACAACACCTACATGGCCGCCCGCGATGCCATCGGCGTCAACCCCCTCTACATCGGCTGGGGCAGCGACGGTACTACGCACGTCAACCTGCTAAACCCCTGTCACCACAAATTCTTCACATCTCGATTGCAACTAACTTGGCTTTTCTCCCCTCGCAGGCGCCGTCTGGATTGCGTCCGAGATGAAGGCGCTCCACGACGACTGCCCCAAGTTCGAGCTCTTCCCACCAGGGCACCTGTACTCGAGCGCCGGCGGCGGGTTCCGGCGGTGGTACAACCCGGGATGGTTCGCAGAGCTCGTCCCGGCAACGCCTTACCAGCCCCTCGTGCTCAGAGAGGCGTTCGAGAAGGTGCATACATGCCGCACCGACCTGCTGAAGCACCACGTGATAATTGCTTTGTGGATGGTAGTGTGATGGTTGAACTGACAAAACCAACATGTGCTCTGCTCCATTTGTTCAGGCTGTCATCAAGAGGCTGATGACCGATGTGCCCTTCGGCGTCCTCCTCTCCGGCGGCCTCGACTCGTCGCTGGTCGCCTCCGTGACCAAGCGCCATCTCATTGAAACTGAAGCCGCCAAGAAGTTCGGAACCGAGCTCCATTCCTTCGTCGTTGGCCTAGAGGTTACTATTTAACTTTTGCTCATAAAAAATTTCCAGACGATTTTGTTTCTTCTACGAGAACCCTGAGAAGCTGATGAATTTCGATATGTTGATGGACATTGCAGAACTCGCCTGATCTCAAGGCCGCTAGGGAGGTTGCTGACTTTCTTGGAACCATCCATCACGAGTTCCATTTCACTGTCCAGGTAAAGAAAAGCAAACGGAATGGACGGATCGTGATTTTACTTGATCAGACATTCAGACTAGCAGTAACAAAATAGAACAATTCACAAACCTCCCACTTACAACCCTAGAAATTTGAGATATCTAAAACCTGAACCCTTAAGGATTCTTGGCATAAATGAATTTTCTAATGGGAGAGCTGTGGGTCAGACCTGTGAGAAAATACAGTGTTGAGAGTACTGACGGGCCACTTGGCCTTTGTAGGATGGTATCGACGCCATCGAGGAGGTGATCTACCACAACGAGACTTACGACGTGACGACAATACGCGCGAGCACGCCCATGTTCCTGATGGCGCGCAAGATCAAGGCGCTCGGGGTGAAGATGGTGCTGTCCGGCGAAGGCTCCGACGAGCTCCTCGGCGGCTACCTCTACTTCCACTTCGCACCCAACAAGGAGGAGTTCCACAAGGAGACCTGCCGCAAGGTGAAAGCACTCCATCAGTATGACTGCTTGCGCGCCAACAAGGCCACGTCGGCTTGGGGACTGGAAGTCCGTGTGCCTTTCCTCGACAAGGAGTTCATTGAGGTCGCCATGAGCATGGACCCCGAATGGAAACTGGTAAATACCATATCTATCGTGGAGGACAGATAGTGTGTCAAGAGCTATTTTTTGTGCTCTGAATTTCCTGACATTTTCTTGTTCTTGCTGCGACACAGTACGACCCTGATCAGGATCGCATCGAGAAGTGGGTGATGAGGAAGGCCTTCGACGACGAGGAGGAGCCTTACCTACCGAAGGTACCGACAGCAGCTCCATGAGTTTCTTCAGATACCCGGTGTTTACAGTTTTCAGAACTCTAATGCTTTCTGCAATGTTCCCCTCCACAGCATATTCTCTACAGGCAGAAGGAGCAGTTCAGTGACGGTGTTGGCTACAGTTGGATCGATGGCCTCAAGGCTTTCACTGAACAGCAGGTGATTCACCAGCCATGTCAGCTCAGCGTGCATCGACCTTGTAGCTTCCTCTTTGCTCTGTTTTGTTCACTGTTCCGTTATCCTTTCTTTCAGGTGACTGATGGGATGATGAAGAACGCTGTAGAAGTGTTCCCATACAACACGCCCATCAACAAGGAGGCGTACTACTACAGGATGATATTCGAGAGGCTCTACCCTCAGGTGATTAATTCAGACAATAGCTAAACAAGGATTCCAGTTGGAACGATTTACTGACGCTTGGTGCGAACCTGAACTACTGCAGGAGTCGGCGAGGGAGACGGTGCCATGGGGACCCAGTATCGCGTGCAGCACGCCGGCGGCCATCGAATGGGTGGCGCAGTGGAAGGCCTCCAACGACCCCTCCGGCCGGCTGATCGCCTCCCACAACTCTGCTACCCCTGCTCACGCCGGCGCTGGCGCCCACGCCAACGGCAACGGGAAGGTACAGAACGGCAACGGGAAGGTACAGAACGGGAATGGACACGTGAACGGCAACGGCAAAGTCACGGCGAACGGGAAAGCCAACGGAACTCTGGAATAACGCCGGTGTGGCCGGCGGGACTAAAGCTAGCCGTCGTTGTGTACACTAGAGGATATGAATAGTATGTGTGTGTATCCTCCGAGGGTCCGACCGATGGCCCATGCCATTGGGGCGGCGGCCGGCGCTGTTGTTGTGTACTATGCGTTGTACGTTTCTTCTGTTTGTGTGTGTATGTGCATGAGCGAGCAAGAGAGCCCGCAATCAAATGCAGCGAGCTATATATAGAGTATTGATGGATCGATCCACTTTATATTTCCTCAATTTTGTATTGAGTTGTCGAGTCTTGATTGATTGACAGAGCGACCTAGTTTTCCAGCCACCGTATTGGACAATTTGGGGGGATTTTGTGTTACAGAGTAAGAGAGGATTGAGGCAGGAGCATGAACAATTTGGGAAATTTCTGGATAGATCATTCGCCCTCCTCTGTCTATTGTTTCTTTTATTTTCTGTACATCATACACTTTAGTCTCTACAAAACTATATATTTCTAATTACTACACACACCAACACTCCCCCTCAAGATGGAAATATATCATAAAGCCCCATCTTGCTACAGAAAATGGAAAAAGATTTTTCAGCCAATCCCTTTGTAAGAACATCGGCAACTTGGCTAGATGAACTCACATATGGCATGCATATTATCCCTTGGTCTAGCTTCTCTTTGATGAAATGGCGATCGATATCCACATGCTTGGTTCGATCATGTTGTACAGGATTATTTGCAACATCTATAGCCGCCTTGTTATCACAGTACAACATTAATGGTACCTTGGAACAACCCAAGCTCCCTGAGGAGGATACTTAACCACAACACCTCGCACACACCATGTGCCATAGATCGAAATTCGGCTTCCGCGGTGGATCTTGCCACAACAGTTTGTTTCTTGCTACGCCATGAGCCTAAGTTCCCACCAACAAACGTGCAATATCCGGATGTTGATCGTCGATCATCTAGTGAGCCAGCCCAATCAACATCTGTGTAACACTCAACTTGAAGACTTCCCTGGCTAGTGTACAACAAACCTTTTCCAGGACACCCTTTCAAATAGCGTAAGATGCATGTCAGAGCATCCATATGATTTGACCGTGGATCATGCATAAATTGACTAACCGCACTCACAGCAAATACAATATCCGGCGAGTATGTGAAAGATATATAAGCTTACCGACCATCCTTTGATAGAATTCTCGATCTACCTGTCTTCCCGTGCCAGCCATCAATCTATGATTCTGCTCAATCGGAGTGCTAGAGGGGCGACATCCCAACATACTAGCTTCACGAAGTAAATCTAATACATACTTTCTTTGAGAGAGGAACATACCTCTAGGCCCCCTGGATACCTCTATCGCAAGGAAGTATCTCAAGTGTCCAAGATCTTTCACTTCAAACTCTTGTGCGAGATGTTTTTTCAAATAGGCAATTTCTCCATAATCGTCTCCGGTGATCACAATATCATCCATATACACTATGAGAATGGAAATTTTACCCAAATTGCGCTTGTAAAACAAGGTGTGGTCAGCATTGCTCTGACAATAACCTTTCTTGAGTATAGCTTGCCGAAATCTATGAAACCAAGCTCTAGGTGATTGTTTCAATCCATACAGAGAGCGATGCAACCGAAGCACTTTCCCATTGGTTTGGTTGGTCTCAAACCCTGGTGGTTGATACGTCTCCGACGTATCGATAATTTCTTATGTTCCATGCCACATTATTGATGATATCTACATCTTTTATGCATACTTTATGTCATATTTATGCATTTTCCGGCACTAACCTATTAACGAGATGCCGAAGAGCCGATTCTTGTTTTCATTGTTTTTTGGTTTCAGAAATCCTAGTAAGGAAATATTCTCGGAATTGGACGAAATCAACGCCCAGGGGCCTATTTTGCCACGAAGCTTCCAGAAGACCGAAGGGAAGACGAAGTGGGGCCACGGGGCGCCGCCTACATATAGTCTTTGTCGCGAAACCCCCAGTACCGAGAGCCACGATACGGAAAACCTTCCAGAGACGCCGCCGCCGCCAATCCCATCTCGGGGGATTCAGGAGATCGCCTCCGGCACCCTGCCGGAGAGGGGAATCATCTCCCGGAGGACTCTTCACCGCCATGGTCACCTCCGGAGTGATGAGTGAATAGTTCACCCCTGGACTATGGGTCCATAGCAGTAGCTAGATGGTCGTCTTCTCCTTATGTGCTTCATTGTCGGGTCTTCTGAGCTGTCTAACATGATCAAGATCATCTATCTGTAATGCTATATGTTGTGTTTGTCGGGATCCGATGGATAGAGAATACTATGTTATGTTGATTATCAATCTATTACCTATGTGTTGTTTATGATCTTGCATGCTCTCCGTTATTAGTAAAGGCTCTGGCCAAGTTTTTACTCTTAACTCCAAGAGGGAGTATTTATGCTCGATAGTGGGTTCATGCCTCCATTAAATCTGGGACAGTGACAGAAAGTTCTAAGGTTGTGGATGTGTTGTTGCCACTAGGGATAAAACATTGATGCTATGTCCGAGGATGTAGTTATTGATTACATTACGCACCATACTTAATGCAATTGTCTGTTGTTTTCAACTTAATACTGGAAGGGGTTCGGATGATAACCTGAAGGTGGACTTTTTAGGCATAGATGCATGCTGGATAGCGGTCTATGTACTTTGTCGTAATGCCCAATTAAATCTCACAATATTCATCATATCATGTATGTGCATTGTCATGCCCTCTCTATTTGTCAATTGCCCAACTGTAATTTGTTCACCCAACATGCTATTTATCTTATGGGAGAGACACCTCTAGTGAACTGTGGACCCCGGTCCATTCTTTACATCGAATACAATCTACTGCAATACTTGTTCTACTGTTTTCTGCAAACAATCATCATCCACACTATACATCTAATCCTTTGTTACAGCAAGCCGGTGAGATTGACAACCTCACTGTTTCGTTGGGGCAAAGTACTTTGGTTGTGTTGTGCAGGTTCCACGTTGGCGCCGGAATCCCTGGTGTTGCGCCGCACTACATCTCGCCGCCATCAATCTTCAACGTGCTTCTTGGATCCTACTGGTTCGATAAACTTTGGTTTCTTACTGAGGGAAACTTGCTGCTGTACGCATCACACCTTCCTCTTGGGGTTCCCAACGGACGCGTGTTGAACGGAAATACATACATCAACTACGCGCAGCAAGCAAATTTCTGGCGCCGTTGCCGGGGAGATCAAGACACGCTGCAAGGGGAGTCTCCACAATCCAATCTCTTTACTTTGTTTTTGTCTTGCTTTATTTTATTTAGTACTTTGTTTGCTGCACTAAATCAAAATACAAAAAAATTAGTTGCTAGTTTTACTTTACTTACTGTCTTGTTTGCATACTCTATATTAAAAACACAAAAAAATTAGTTACATGCATCTGCTTTACTTATTTCATCATGTTTCCTTTTAATTTTACTGCAAAAGATATACATGTGGGACAAGGGTCTATAATTGGAAGAGATAATATAGAAGAATTCTTCACCCATGTTAGTATGCATGAAGATCTTAAAGATATACCCATTGCAAAAGTTGTCCCTACTTATGAAGATGCCTCTGTTTGTTTGGTACGCATGATGGAAGCTAGATTTATTAGTCTCAACCCCATGATACAACACATGTTTCTTACACTTTCTGATATGGAGAGGGGAGAGAAGAGAGATTTTGTTTTAAAAGTCCTAGTGCGAGAATTTGAGGATGTAGCCAAAGAAGCTAGAAAAGTTTTTAGTAAGCATGATAGGCTTGGTATGATCACCGATTTTAAAAGAACACTTGAAAAGATGGATATGGATAGAATTAAGTACACTAATAATGTTAATGATGGTGGGGAGATTAAAGCACCAATACCATGTAAGCTCCTAGCGATGCATGAAGCTCTAGATGATAATTATGCTTGGCTTATTCCTGAAAATTTGTTTGATGAGAGTAGCAAGCCCAAGACTAATGAAAAGGGAGCCGCTGAAACCTATGTATCCAAAATACTATGCATGGTTGAGAAAACTCCACACGCCGCTGTAGATGCACCATCTCTTGATAATACTTGATATACACTTTCTGCGCCTAGCTGAAAGGCGTTAAAGAAAAGCGCTTATGGGAGACAACTCATGTTTTTACTACAGTACTTTTATTTTATATTTGAGTCTTGGAAGTTGTTACTACTGTAGCAACCTCTCCTTATCTTAGTTTTGTGCATTGTTGTGCCAAGTAAAGTCGTTGATAGTAAGGTTCATACTAGATTTGTATTACTGCGCAGAAACAGATTTCTTTGCTGTCACGAATCTGGTTCTAATTCTCTGTAGGTAACTCAGAAAATTATGCCAATTTACGTGAGTGATCCTCAGATATGTACACAACTTTCATTCAATTTGAGCATTTTCATTTGAGCAATTCTGATGCCTCTTAGAAATTCATCTTTACGAACTGTTCTGTTTTGACAGATTCTGCCTTTTATTTCGCATTGCCTGTTTTGCTATGCTTGATGGATTTCTTTGTTACATTAACTTTCAGTAGCTTTGTGCAATGTCCAGAAGTGTTAAGAATGATTATGTCACCTCTGAACATGTAAATTTTAATTGTGCACTAACCCTCTAATGAGTTGTTTTGAGTTTGGTGTGGAGGAAGTTTTCAAGGATCAAGAGAGGGAGATGGTACAATATGATCAAGGAGAGTGAAAGCTCTAAGCTTGGGGATGCCCCGGTGGTTCACCCCTGCATATATCAAGAAGACTCAAGCGTCTAAGCTTGGGGATGCCCAAGGCATCCCCTTCTTCATCGACAACATTATCAGGTTCCTCTAGTGAAACTATATTTTTATTCCATCACATCTTATGCACTTTGCTTGGAGCGTCGGTTTGTTTTTGTTTTTGTTTTGTTTGAATAAAATGGATCCTAGCATTCATTGTGTGGGAGAGAGACACGCTCCGCTGTTGCATATGGACAAATATGTCCTTAGGCTTTACTCATAATATTCATGGCGAAAGTTTCTTCTTCGTTAAATTGTTATATGGTTTGAATCGGAAAATGATACATGTAGTAATTGCTATAATGTCTTGGATAATGTGATACTTGGTAATTGTTGTGCTCATGTTTAAGATCTTGCATCATATACTTTGCACCTATTAATGAAGAAATACATAGAGCCTGCTAAAATTTGGTTTGCATAATTGGTCTCTCTAAGGTCTAGATAATTTCTAGTAAAGAGTTTGAACAACAAGGAAGACGGTGTAGAGTCTTATAATGTTTACAATATGTCTTTTATGTGAGTTTTGCTGCACCGGTTCATCCTTGTGTTTGTTTCAAATAACCTTGCTAGCCTAAACCTTGTATCGAGAGGGAATACTTCTCATGCATTCAAAATCCTTGAGCCAACCACTATGCCATTTGTGTCCACCATACCTACCTACTACATGGTATTTCTCCGCCATTCCAAAGTAAATTGCTTGAGTGCTACCTTTAAATTTCCATCATTCGCCTTTGCAATATATAGCTCATGGGACAAATAGCCTAAAAACTATTGTGGTATTGAATATGTACTTATGCACTTTATCTCTTATTAAGTTGCTTGTTGAGCGATAACCATGTTCCTGGGGACGCCATCAACTACTCTTTGTTGAATATCATGTGAGTTGCTATGCATGTTCGTCTTGTCTGAAGTAAGGGCGATTTACCATGAGTTGAATGGTTTGAGCATGCATACTGTTAGAGAAGAACATTGGGCCGCTAACTAAAGCCATGATTCATGGTGGAAGTTTCAGTTTTGGACAAACAATCCTCAAATCTCTAATGACAAAATTAATTGTTGTTGAATGCTTAAGCATTAAAGAGGAGTCCACTATCTGTTGTCTATGTTGTCCCGGTATGGATGTCTAAGTTGAGAATAATCAAAAGCGAGAAATCCAATGCGAGCTTTCTCCTTAGACCTTTGTACAGGCGGCATAGAGGTACCCCTTTGTGACACTTGGTTAAAACATATGTATTGCGGTGATAATCCAGGTAATCCGAGCTAATTAGGACAAGGTGCGGGCACTATTAGTATACTATGCATGAGGCTTGCAACTTGTAAGATATAATTTACATAACACATATGCTTTATTACTACCGTTGACAAAATTGTTTCATGTTTTCAAAATAAAAGCTCTAGCACAAATATAGCAATCGATGCTTTCCTCTTTGAAGGACCTTTCTTCTACTTTTATGTTGAGTCAGTTCACCTATCCCTCTCCACCTCAAGAAGCAAACACTTGTGTGAACTGTGCATTGATTCCTACATACTTGCATATTGCACTTGTTATATTACTTTACATTGACAACTATCCATGAGATATACATGTTACAAGTTGAAAGCAACCGCTGAAACTTAATCTTCCTTTATGTTGCTTCAATACCTATACTTTGAATTATTGCTTTATGAGTTAACTCTTATGCAAGACTTATTGATGCTTATCTTGAAGTACTATTCATGAAAAGTCTTTGCTTTATGATTCATTTGTTTACTCATGTCATTTACATTGTTTGATCGCTGCATTCATTACATATGCTTACAATAGTATGATCAAGGTTATGATGGCATGTCACTCCAGAAATTATCTTTGTTATCGTTTACCTGCTCGGGACGAGCAGAAACTAAGCTTGGGAATGCTGATACGTCTCCGACGTATCGATAATTTCTTATGTTCCATGCCACATTATTGATGATATCTACATGTTTTATGCATACTTTATATCATATTTATGCATTTTCCGGCACTAACCTATTAACGAGATGCCGAAGAGCCAGTTGCTGTTTTCTGCTGTTTTTGGTTTCAGAAATCCTAGTAAGGAAATATTCTCGGAATTGGACGAAATCAACGCCCAGGGGCCTATTTTGCCACGAAGCTTCCAGAAGACCGAAGGGAAGACGAAGTGGGGCCACGGGGCGCCGCCACACTAGGGCGGCGCGGCCCTAGCGTGTGGGGCCCCCGTGACTCTCCCGACTCTGCCCTTCCGCCTACATATAGTCTTCGTCGCGAAACCCCCAGTACCGAGAGCCACGATATGGAAAACCTTCCAGAGACGCCGCCGCCGCCAATCCCATCTCGGGGGATTCAGGAGATCGCCTCCGGCACCCTGCCGGAGAGGGGAATCATCTCCCGGAGGACTCTTCACCGCCATGGTCACCTCCGGAGTGATGAGCGAGTAGTTCACCCCTGGACTATGGGTCCATAGCAGTAGCTAGATGGCCGTCTTCTCCTTATGTGCTTCATTGTCGGGTCTTGTGAGCTGCCTAACATGATCAAGATCATCTATCTGTAATGCTATATGTTGTGTTTGTCGGGATCCGATGGATAGAGAATACTATGTTATGTTGATTATCAATCTATTACCTATGTGTTGTTTATGATCTTGCATGCTCTCCGTTATTAGTAGAGGCTCTGGCCAAGTTTTTACTCTTAACTCCAAGAGGGAGTATTTATGCTCGATAGTGGGTTCATGCCTCCATTAAATCTGGGACAAGGATGTAAAGTTCTACGGTTGTGGCTGTGTTGTTGCCACTAGGGATAAAACATTGATGCTATGTCCGAGGATGTAGTTATTGATTACATTACGCACCATACTTAATGCAATTGTCTGTTGTTTTCAACTTAATACTGGAAGGGGTTCGGATGATAACCTGAAGGTGGACTTTTTAGGCATAGATGCATGCTGGATAGCGGTCTATGTACTTTGTCGTAATGCCCAATTAAATCTCACAATATTCATCATATCATGTATGTGCATTGTCATGCCCTCTCTATTTGTCAATTGCCCAACTGTAATTTGTTCACCCAACATGCTATTTATCTTATGGGAGAGACACCTCTAGTGAACTGTGGACCCCGGTCCATTCTTTACATCGAATACAATCTACTGCAATACTTGTTCTACTGTTTTCTGCAAACAATCATCATCCACACTATACATCTAATCCTTTGTTAAAGCAAGCCGGTGAGATTGACAACCTCACTGTTTCGTTGGGGCAAAGTACTTTGGTTGTGTTGTGCAGGTTCCACGTTGGCGCCGGAATCCCTGGTGTTGCGCCGCACTACATCTCGCCGCCATCAACCTTCAACGTGCTTCTTGGCTCCTACTGGTTCGATAAACCTTGGTTTCTTACTGAGGGAAACTTGCTGTTGTACGCATCACACCTTCCTCTTGGGGTTCCCAACGGACGCGTGTTGAACGGAAAGACATACATCAACTACGCGCAGCAAGCAGTGGTATATGCATATATACTTCTTCTCCAAGGTCACCATGGAGAAATGCATTTTTTACGTCCATTTGATATATGTCCCAGTCAAAGTTGACAGCACAAGATAGAAGTGTTCTTACCGAGTTCATCTTAGCTACCGGAGCAAAAGTCTCCTTATAGTCAATTCCATAAGTTTGGGTGTATCCCTTAGCCACAAGTCGAGCTTTGTATCTATCTACCTTCCCTTCCGGTGTATGTTTAATTGTGAAAACCCACTTACACCCTACAGGTTGCTTACCCGGTGGTAGATCGACAATCTCCCAAGTTTTGTTCTTCTCCAAAGCTCGCATCTCCTCCAACATTGCTTCCTTCCATTTCGGATCATCTTTAGCTTCTTTCCAGTTAGTAGGTATGGATACAGAATCAAGAGAAGCGATGAAATTTTGAAATGAGTGGCTACAATGCTTGTAAGACAAGAAGTTGGCAATATTTTTTTATATCCAACATACTCTTTAAAGCGTGCTGGTATATTTGTGGATCTAGTTGTCTTCCTAAGAGCGATAGGCAAGTCACTTTGAGGTTCTTGTGTAAGGGGTTATCACCTAGACTTGTAGTGCTATTAGGAGCAACTGGACTATGAGAGAATTGATTGGTACATGGGTCCTCATGCATGGGAGACTGTACATCCGATGAGGATGGTGTTGAATTCAATGTTGCATCTTGCATATCTCCATGATTAGAATTACCACCAATCCCATTATTTATTTCCTCCCCTTGACTAGGAGTATTATTATCAATTTTTAGCACACCTGAAGTGGGAACAAGGATAGGGCCAACAGTAGTGCTTCTACTATTACTCTCCCCCTCTTGTTGCACTTCAGGTGGAGATAGAGTAATTCCAGTGTCACCGGCTGGGCTATAATAAGGTTCATACTCACGAAATGTCACATCATACTCACAAAGAAATGCTCAGTTGGACACCAGCATCTATAGCCCTTTTGGGAAGGAGAATAACCCATGAACACACATTTGATGGCACGAGGATCTAGTTTCCTAACTGAACTTCTATAATCATGAACAAAGCAAACACACCCAAAGATCTTTGGGGATACCACAAAAGCATTTGATTTCAAGAGACACTCAGCGGGTGTCTTATAATCAAGAACACGAAGAGGCATACGATTTATCAAATATGCTACAGTTTTAATTTCCTCGCCCCAAAGAAATTTGGGAACATTCACTGTAAACATAAGCGAACGAGCAACCTCGAGCAAATGACGATTTTTACGTTCTGCGACACCGTTCTGTTCTGGAGTGTTAACACAGGTAGTCTGATGTTCAATGCCATAGGAGGCAAGGAACTTCCCAAACTCCTGGTTCATATATTCTGTGCCATTATCGGAACGTAAAATTTTAATAGTCGAGCCAAATTGGTTTTGAATCAGAGCACACAAGTCTTTGAAAACTTCGAACACATCACTTTTATGTTTCAAAAGATAGAGCCAAGTATAACGACTAAAACAATCAATAAAAGTTACGAACCACCTATGTCCAGAAACAGAGTGAACCTCACAGGGTCCTCAAACATCGGAGTGAGTTACTTCAAAAGGCTTTTCACTTCTCAACCCCCTACTAGGATATGTGCCCCTTGTATGTTTCGCTAACTCACATGCATCACATACAAGGGATTCACTAGGGCAAGATTTAAACAGAGATGGATAAACGCGAGATAGAGTAGCAAAAGATGGATGGCCAAGCCTGTGGTGGTGGAGCAACAGTTCTTGAATTTGAGACATGCAAGTTGCAAAGGCGACTTCATCACTTCATTCGTCAAGATAGTATATTCCATCATGCACGGTCCCAGTCCCAAGTAGTCTCCCTGTCCCTAGCTCCTGAAAAGCACAACGAGTAGGATCAAACCAACCAAAACAGTGAAGAGATTTTGTAATGGCGCTAACAGATAGAAGATTGACTGGGAAATTAGGTACATGTAAAACTGGTGACAATGACAATATGTTAGTGCATCGGATGGATCCACGCCCTATGATTGATGATGTGGATCCATCGGCTACACGTACTTTATCTTTACCAGAACATGGTTTGTAAGAGGTAAATAGGTGTGAGTCCCATGTCATGTGGTTAGTGGCTCCTGTGGCAATAATCCAATACCTAGAGTGGATTCTGGAAGTGTGGGCTTGAGATTCCCTACCTTGAGAAGTGACAAAAAAACTGGAATCTGCTTTAGATGAACCTTGGGAGGAAGACGAACATTCAGAGAGTTTGAGCTTAGATTTAAACTCCTCAAGAGCTTGAACATCTACCACCGGTACCTCCCCTGCTGGTGAAGTGTGATTAGCTTGCTTCCACTTGCCACCTAGAGCTCCCCCTTGCTTAGATCTTCCCTTTTGCCAATTAGGTGGAAAGGCGTGCAGCTTGAAGCACTTTTCTTTAGTGTGTCCTTTTTCTCGCAGTAGTCACAAAACCAATTGTTATTATCATCATACACTCCTCTGCTAGAAGTATGGAGTGATTGCAGCGGCATGGCTGCACGAGCATCTTCACTCTTTTGGTTGTCCCCATTTTCACTATTGAGTCATGTCTCCTCTTCCAACACACTTGCGACAATATCTTCCAGGGGAGGCCATGCTGGATTGGAGAAGATTAACTTACGACGAAGATTAAATTTTTCATCCAATCCATCTAATAAAATTTTGCTCACAATAGGCTCAAACCATTTGTGATGAATAGCCAGGTCCTTCTTATTAAGAGGCTCAAATGGGTGATAGTAGTGCAAATCCCTATACAATCTCTTCATCTCACCAGCATACTATGTTACAAATCTTGAATGCTGCTTCAAATTAACTAACTCGTGCATAATACGATTTGCTTGCATCTTATTTGACTTTCCTACAAACTGCGTCTCCAACGATGACCACACTTCTGCTACCGAGATCATGGTCTCAACTTGTTCACGGACAAATGGCTCCATACTACCCAGTAACCATACAAGCACTCTGTCATTACCCTGTTTATTAGCAGACCCTTTTTCTTTCACATTTTCATCAGCAGTAAGAAGGTCATCATGTCCATGTGAGCTTAAATTTAATCGAGCATGACGAGCCCAACTAATGTAGTTTCCTGGCCCCAACAGTTTAATCGGGTTAGGCTCAAGAGCATGCTTGAAGGCTTCATGACTTGGTTGTACCTGTTGTTGTTGCTCCATTAATTTACTAAGCATTTCACACATCTTGTCAACACTAGGGTCCCCCATTTTGTTTCTACTTTTTTCTCAGCACGATTCAAGTAACAGGCTCACAAGTTTGACCAAAAAATCAAGTTCCAGGCAAATACTTGTACTGACAGCAAGCAGTGACTGAACTTACTAGTAAAAGACTGAAGTATACTAGTAGTGCACACCCAATAGCAGTAGCACGGGCAGCAGCAGTTAATCAGATTCTTCACTGTTGAGACCACACAACTCTGTCCGTGTATGTGGCACTAGAAGTGAACTCAGGCAGCAATATGGGATGAAAAACCACACACAGGAATCCAAAGATGGCAACCAGCTGGACCTTACACACGAGTGAGTCACTCAGTTCACGGAAGGTGTGCTCGAGATTCTGATTGATGTCGACGGCGGCGGCGCTCTAGTGCGCGCAGTTGCTTGTACGACCGCGCAGTCCAGACTCCTCCTCCAAACAAGCTGACTCCACCAAATCGTGGCGACGCAGCACCGCGCTCACTCGATTCGCGGTAGATCACACAGGATTGACCTGCTCTGATACCATATTGGAGAATTTGGGGGGATTTCGTGTTACAGAGTAAGGGCTCCTTTGATTTAAAGGATAGGAAAAGCATAGCAATAGGAAAGGTATATGATTGGAATGGCATGTCTAATTGAATCCTATAGGAAGATGAAGTTTGTTTGATTGTAGCAAAGGAATTTTTCCATGAGGTATGAGCTAATGCTTTTTTCCTATAGGAATTACACTACAAGATTCCTATAGGATTTTTTCCTATAGGATATGTTCCTATGAATCAAACAACATGTATAGGAAATTTTCCCATAGGAACCAAATCCTACACAATTCCTATGCAAATCCTTTGAATCAAAGGAGCCCTAAGAGAGGATTGAGACAGGAGCATGAACATTTGGGAAATTTCTGGATAGGTCATTCGCCCTCCTCTGTCTATTGTTTCTTTTATTTTCTGTACATCTTACACTTTAGTCCCTACAAACTATATATTTCTAATTACTACACACACCAACACACCGACAACTCCATTTCCATGTTGGGGTTGAGAGCATTTCCAACACCGTAGATAACACCACTTTGGCAAAAAAAGGTTGGTCCAATGTCGTTGTGAAAATGACCAACCTTCACAAGCCTCCCCCTAGGCCTCTTGGCGGAGCTTCCTTCTCCAGCTGATGTGTTGGAAGTGCACTCGCCAAAGAGCATGCCAGTTCCACCCATCATCATCTTGGAGCACTACGAAAACAAAAAAAAACAATTTCAATGAACACAAATAGATGCACCTCCAACGTCATGTGATACTATGCTTGTGAGACCAAATGAAAGATATGCCTCATAGAATTCACATTTGTGGCACGGATGATACTTTCTAACCAAGAAATGTGCACATGCCTACACAAATTTGTACATCATTTAAAGTCAGAAAGTAGCATCCTGCTACCAATGTGTGGACACATTTCAATCATCGGCAAAAATAGTGCAAATCGAGGCCTCCTATCAATGAACACCACAAGCAAAGTGATTATCCGCAAACTAAGTCTAGTGTACAAGCAATATTGTCACACACGGGACTAGGACTACAGCCAACCACTTCCTATGACTACGCCACATTACAATCATTGGCCAAAGGTGAAACTGGAGTCCAAGCATGATGCAAGCAAAACTATAAGGCCTCAAATCTTTGATCACCAAAAATTGATGATGTTCAACCTAGTACAAGACACAAATAGGAGTGTTTGTGCTTTTCTACGAGGTTGTATAGAATCAAATGTGGTGTCATTTGGTTCACGCATCATATCATAGGCCAAAGCAGTGAACAGATCACAGAGAATCAAGGTTCACAGTGCAAACATACGATAATTGGGACCATTGAAAAGATCAAACAACATATCATACTACATGGGATCTTTTAACAGATCACACCAAATCAAGGTTCACAATGCAAACATAGGAAAATTATGCTACATTCAATGCCAGGTTATCTTATATCACTCATCACAAATATCCCTAATCCTCTTCAGTTTATCCTTGTTCACATAACCTAGTTTTAACAGGTCATACATGTCATACTCTAACTTTTTCTTATCTTCCTTTAGTGCCTCGTTTTCTTCCCTCGGTGCCTATCTTTTTCCCTCCCACTTGTTCTTCATAGCCCTCGATGCCTCTCTTCCTCCCTCACACTCCTCCTTCCTAGCCCTCAAGATTTGTGCTTCCGTTCTTTGCACGTTCTTCAACATAGCTCTCTGATGCATGTAAAATGCATGCATGAACTTTGTAGTTTGTTGACACATATTCTCACATATTTGCAACACATATGATGTTATTCATGTTTTATATTGATTTTTTGGGATTTACCAATGATCCCCTTTATTTTGGCTATAACCCTACATGACAGGAAATTTCTAGTTTGTGTATTTTTAACTTTCAGGGATCTAAACAAAGTCAAATAGAGTTAGGATTTTGAGGCTGTCAATATTTCATCAAGAGAAGCATCTGGAGCACTTGGACCTCACGAGAAGGGCCAGGATGGCCAAAAGACCCAGGTGGCGTGCCTAGTTAGGGTGGGCGTGCCACCCTTCTCTTTTCCTCCTCGGTAGTCTGATTCGCTTGATTCTTTCGCCCACGGACTTCGTCTGACCTAAAAACTTCTATATAAAGGACTTCCCGAGGCTTCCACGAGAAGAGCGGCACAGAAACACTAAAACACCAAAACAGAGTCAGAACCAGCGAAGATTGGAGGGGAAACTCCGCCAGAGGGATCTCTACCTTCTCCAACGTCTCCGCCATCACCACCATGATGAAGTGGGAGTAGTCCACCCTTGAACTATGAGTTTATGGCAGTATCTTGATCTATTTCTCTCTTATTCTTCATAGATCTAGTACCATATGAGCTGCCCAACATGATTATGGCCATATATGTAATTCCTATATGAGATTGGAACCTATTATGTGTAAGATGTATTGATAGATGCCTATCATGTACCCCATTCTTAAGTACTTGTTCTGGTCCAACTTTTATGCAAGAACATGTGTGGGGAGAAGTGTGTATTAGATGGATTAACATGGTGGAAGTGATCGAATAGTGACAACAAATTCCATATCTAATATTGTATTATTTACCTTTCTTTTGTTGGCTCACTAGGGATAAATTGAATTCGTGTGCTATGATTATCATGTGATAGCTTGATAATCTTGTTTGGTTAAGGTAACATATTTGTGTTTCAAACATTATGTTAAATTACTTACGGCTATACTCTGTTGATTCTAAATTCAAGATTGCTTGCAGTTTTCCCTTTCTTGAGAAGTATAAGAGAGATGTGTTGCATCATCTCTATGTTAGGACGTGATCCCATATGAATTTTTATCAAATACATATTGAAGTTCCACATATATTATATCTTTGATGAATTATTTTTGTACACTGCAACTTAAAAAGAGAGTAGACAAGTCAACACATGAACCAACTCCATTTTAAAACATACGATTCACCTTTCCAACACAATCATCACACTTTATATTTTATTCCATTAATTATTCAAAAATACTTTCTTCACTTGCAAACACACAAAACCCAAAAACAACTATCTCCTCATTGCATTTTAGCTTGCTTAGTTTACTTGCTTTACTTTACTTTATATTTATATTTCATATTACTAATATGAAACCTTGTGCTTGATAACCACATGGTTTAGTTGGGGACATAAGACAAAAGCTATTCTTTGCAGGTTGTAGAAGAGGAAAAGAACAAACAACCTTTTTCCAATTCACCGAGAGTTCGATATAAACCCTCGATTCACCCTTCTGGGGAAAAGACGCTTGCTACAATACTCTGCACTTGGAGTCCCAATGAGCTGGTACACACAGATTTGTTGCCATCAAGAACATTTTCAAGCGCCATGATACGTCCAATTTGCATCACTATTTTATATCATAATTTGCTGTTATTCATTGATATATTTCATATTGGGACACAATACTTATGTTATTTCATCTATTTTGCATGTTTCATCATTATTGGAGGATCAAGCACCGGAGCCAGGATTCTGCTGGAAAAAGCACCGTCAGAACGCAATATTTCAGAAGATCAACTGTGGAAGGAAATTATACCAAAAATCCTATTTTTCAAGATGACGAAGGAAGCCAGAAGGAGGAGCCAGGAGGACCCAGGGTGGGCCCACACCATAGGGCGGCGTGGCCCATGGCCTGGCCGCGCCACCATGTGGTGTGGGGGCCCCACAGCCCCTTTCGCCTCCTTTTCTTCGCGAAACCCTTCGTCCCGAAAACCTAAGCCACAGAGGGTACCTCGCGAAGAGTTACAGCCGCCTCTGCGGGGCGGAGAACACCAGAGAGAAAAGAGCTCTCCGGCGGGCAGGAATCCGCCGGGGAAATTCCCTCCGGGAGGGGGAAATCGACGCCATCGTCACCGTCATCGAGCTGGACATCATCTCCATCACCATCATCATCAGCTCCACCATCATCACCGCCATCTCCACCGCTGGACACCGTCACCGCCGTAGCAATTTGGGTTTGATCTTAATTGTTTGATAGGGGAAACTCTCCCGGTATCGATCTCTACTTGTTGTTGATGCTATTGAGTGAAACCATTGAACCAAGTTTATGTTCAGATTGTTATTCATCATCATATCACCTCTGATCATGTTCCATATGATGTCTCGTGAGTAGTTCGTTTAGTTCTTGAGGACATGGGTGAAGTCTAAATGTTAGTAGTGAACTATGGTTGAGTAATATTCAATGGTATGATATTTAAGTTGTGGTGTTATTCTTCTAGTGGTGTCATGTGAACGTCGACTACATGACACTTCACCATTTATGGGCCTAGGGGAATGCATCTTGTATTCGTTTGCCAATTGCGGGGTTGCCGGAGTGACAGAAACCTAAACCCCCGTTGGTATATCGATGCAGGAGGGATAGCAGGATCTCAGAGTTTAAGGCTGTGGTTAGATTTATTTTTAATTACTTTCTTGTAGTTGCGGATGCTTGCAAGGGGTATAATCACAAGTATGTATTAGTCCTAGGAAGGGCGGTACATTAGCATAGGTTCACCCACACAACACTTATCATAACAATGAAGATTATTTAGCCGTATGTAGCGAAAGCACTAGACTAAAATCCCGTGTGTCCTCGAGAACGTTTGGTCATTATAAGTAAACAAACCGGCTTGTCCTTTGTGCTAAAAAGGATTGGGCCACTCGCTGCAATTGTTACTCTCGCATTTTACTTACTCGTACTTTATTCAACTGTTACATCAAAACCCCCTGAATACTTGTCTGTGAGCATTTACAGTGAATCCTTCATCGAAACCGCTTGCCAACACCTTCTGCTCCTCGTTGGGATCTACATTCTTACTTATCGAAAATACTACGATACACCCCCTATACTTGTGGGTCATCAAGACTATTTTCTGGCGCCGTTGCCGGGGAGTGAAGCGCTATTGGTAAGTGGAATTGGTAAAGAAAACCTTTACTTGTTTGTGCTGATTTTATTTCTGCACTGCTTTGTAAGTCATTATGGAGAGATCTTCTCTTCAATTTTTATTTGGGAAATCTACTACTACTGCAACGGTAGTGGATGAGGCGCCAGGTGAGGAAGTGATACCATATAAAATACCTATGAAAATTATTGAACGTGTTATGGATAACCGCTATGAAGGGGATGGAACTGTCCACCCTGGAGATCATTTATTGTTCTTACATGAATTATGCGGTTTATTCAAGTGTGCAGGTATTGCTATGGATGAAGTGAGGAAGAAACTATTCTCTTTATCGCTGTCTGGTAAAGCGGCGCATTGGTATAAATTACTGGATAATGGGGATTCTCTTGAATGGAATGATATTGTGCCCCGGTTTTATTCTAAGTTCTATCCTCCAAGTGAAATTCACAAGGATCGGAATCGCATATATAATTTTTGGCCTCATGATGGAGAGAGTATTGCCCAAGCTTGGGGGAGATTGAAGTCTTTAATGCTCAAATGCCCCATTCATGAGCTTCCTGGTAATGTTATTATTGATAATTTCTATGCAAGACTTTCTTTTCAAGACAAGACCTTGCTGGATACTTCTTGTTCTGGATCATTTACACGCAACAAAGAAGAGTTTAAAAGGGACCTTCTTGATCGGATCCAAGAAAATACTGAAGGTTGGGAGAACAACAAGGATAGAGAATCAGGTATAATTTATGATTACAAATGCATTGAAGCTTTTATGGATACTGATAAATTTCGTAATATGAGTGCTATATATGGTCTTGATTCTCAAGTTGATGTAAATCTTTATAAAGCTTTTGCCTCTCATTATGAATTGCCAAAGAAGAATTTTGATAAGTATGATGAACCGTATAAAGATAAAATTGATTCATCTATTAATAAATGCGTTGTAGTTGAAACTGCTGATCATGTTATTCCTGAAGCTTATATTGAAAAAACACCTTTTTCTGCTAAAATGAAGGAGTACTCTGTTATAAATAGTGCGGTTCATAAAAGTGAAAAGAAACCTGTAGAACCTGAAGAACAAATAAAAGTTGAACCTGCTGTTGCAATAGTTAAAGATCTTGTGACTGAAAATGTGGAGGATGGTCATATTATTTTCTGTGAAGATGCTTCTAATATTGTTTCACATCCTAATAAACCCAAACAAGCTAGTGTTCCTATGCTATCTGTTAGAATTGGTGATCATTGCTATTATGGATTATGTGATATTGGTGCAAGTGTTAGTGCTATTCCTTATGAGCTTTACACGGAGATTATGCACGAAATTGATTCTTGTGAACTTGAAGATATTGATGTGGTTATTCAGCTGGCTAATAGAGAAACTATTTCTCCAATTGGTATTGTTCGAGATGTGGAAGTTTTATGCGGTAAGATTAAATATCCTGCTGACTTTTTGGTACTTGGTTCTGCTGCTAGTGATTATTGTCCTATTATTTTTGGTAGACCTTTTCTAAATACTTGTGGAGCTATTATAGATTGCAAGAAAGAGAAAATTTTGACTAAATTTGCTGGTGAATCTTATGAGTTTAACTTCTCTAAATTTACCAAAACTCCTTATAAAGCTGATTTGCCTAGTGATGATTTTAAAATGGAGCAATGTGCATCTATTGTTCTTGTTCCTAATAATCCTTTGCAGCAACATTTGGAGGATAGCGAGAGTGAAGTTTTTAGGAAAGAAAGAGATGAGCTTGAGGAAATTTTTCTTTGCCAACCTATTCTCAAGCATGATTTACCGGTGGAAGATTTGGGTACAACACCGCCACCAAAGGAAGATCCTGTTTTTGATTTAAAGCCTTTGCCTGATAATCTTAAATATGCTCATATTGATGATAAGAAAATATATCCTGTTATTATTAGTTCTAAGCTTTCAGAGTTTGAAGAAGAAAGGCTATTGGAAATATTGAAGAAACACCGAGGCGCTATTGGCTACACTCTTGATGATTTGAAAGGGATTTCTCCTTCTATTTGCCAACATGCTATTAATATGGAAGATGATGCAAAGCATGTTGTTGAACATCAGCGTCGTATAATTCCGAAGATGAAGGAAGTGGTAAGGAATGAGGTATTAAGACTTCTTGAAGCTGGTATTATATATCCTATTGCTGATAGTAGATGGGTTAGTCCTGTGCATTGCGTTCCCAAGAAAGGAGGAATGACTGTTGTGCCTAATGATAATGATGAGCTCATCCCTCAAAGAGTAGTTGTAGGGTATAGAATGTGCATTGATTTTCGAAAAGTTAATAAAGTTACTAAGAAAGATCATTACCCTTTACCATTTATTGATCAAATGCTAGAAAGATTGTCTAAAAATACTCATTTTTGCTTTCTTGATGGTTATTCTGGATTTTCACAAATTGCTGTTAAAGCTAAAGATCAAGAGAAAACCACTTTTACTTGTCCCTATGGAACTTATGCTTATAGACGCATGCCTTTTGGTTTATGTAATGCTCCTGCTACTTTTCAAAGATGCATGTCTGCTATTTTTCAAGGTTTTTGCGAGAGTATTGTAGAGGTATTCATGGATGATTTTTCCGTCTATGGGAATTCTTTTGATAGTTGCTTGCGAAACCTTGATAAAGTTTTGCAGAGATGTGAAGAAACTAACCTTGTTCTTAATTGGGAGAAATGCCACTGTATGGTTAATGAAGGAATTGTATTGGGACATAAAATTTCTGAGAGAGGTATTGAAGTTGATAGAGCTAAAGTTGAAGCAATTGAGAAGATGCCCTATCCTAGGGATGTTAAAGGTATTCGTAGTGTTCTTGGTCATGCTGGGTTTTATAGGAGATTTATTAAAGATTTCTCCAAGATTTCAAAACCTCTTACTAATCTTCTTCAAAAAGATGTACCATTTGTTTTTGATGATGATTGTAAGGAAGCTTTTGAAACTCTAAAGAAAGCCTTAACAACTGCTCCTATAGTTGAACCTCCTGATTGGAACTTACCCTTTGAAATTATGTGTGATGCTAGTGATTTTGCTGTAGGCGCTGTTCTTGGACGGCGAGTAGATAAAAAACTGAATGTTATTCATTATGCTAGTAAAACTCTTGATGCTGCTCAAAGAAATTATGCTACAACTGAAAAAGAATTATTAGCTGTAGTCTTTGCTTGCGATAAATTTAGATCCTATATTGTTGATTCAAAAGTTACTATTCATACTGATCATGCTGCAATTAGATACCTTATGACAAAGAAAGATGCTAAGCCGAGGCTTATTAGATGGGTACTTCTTTTGCAAGAATTTGATTTACATATTGTAGATAGGAAAGGTGCTGATAATCCTGTTGCTGATAATTTGTCTAGATTGGAAAATATTGCTTATGATCCTGTTCCTGTTAATGATAGTTTTCCAAATGAACAATTGGCTGTAATAAAGGTGAGCTCGCGAGACAGTCCTTGGTATGCTGATTATGCTAACTTTATTGTTTCCAAGTACTTGCCTCCAACCTTTTCAGCTCAGCAAAGGAGGAAATTCTTTTATGACTTGAGGCATTATTTCTGGGATGATCCACACTTATATAAAGAAGGAGTGGATGGTATTATGCGAAGATGTGTTCCCGAATATGAACAACAAGAGATATTGAGTAAATGTCATGGTAGTGCTTATGGAGGACATCACGCCGGAGAAAGAACCGCGCAAAAGGTTCTACAATCAGGTTTTTATTGGCCAACTCTCTTCAAGGATGCGAGAAAGTTTATTTTATCTTGTGATGAATGCCAAAGGGTTGGTAATATCTCCAGACGTAATGAAATGCCTATGAATTATACTCTTGTTATTGAACCATTTGATTGTTGGGGATTTGACTTCATGGGACCTTTTCCGTCTTCAGAAGGTAACACTCATATACTTGTTGCTGTTGATTATGTTACTAAATGGGTGGAAGCCATACCTACAAAAAGTGCTGATGGTGAGACCTCTTTAAGAATGCTTTTGGACATTATTTTTCCTAGATTTGGAGTGCCTAGATATATTATGACTGATGGAGGTTCTCATTTTATTCATGGAGGTTTTAGAAAAACTCTTGCTAAGTATGGTATTAATCATAGAATTGCTTCTGCTTATCATCCTCAAACTAGTGGTCAAGTAGAATTATCAAATAGAGAGATTAAATCTATTTTGGGAAAGACCGTTAATAAAACTAGAAAGAATTGGGCTAGTAAATTGAAGGATGCACTATGGGCTTATAGAACTGCTTATAAAAATCCCATGAGAATGTCACCTTATAAAATGGTTTATGGGAAAGCTTGTCATTTACCTTTAGAACTAGAGCACAAAGCTTATTGGGCTGTTAGAGAATTAAATAAAGATCCTAAACTTGCCGGTGATAAGAGGTTGTTGCAATTAAGTTCTCTAGATGAATGGAGAAGTGAAGCTTATGAAAATGCTAAACTCTTTAAAGAGAAAGTTAAAAAATGGCATGATAGAAGGATTATCAAAAGAGAATTTAATATTGGGGATAAAGTCCTATTGTATCGGTCTCGTCTCAGATTCTTTGCAGGGAAATTACTCTCGAAATGGGAAGGACCATATGTTGTCGAGGAGGTGTATCGTTCAGGAGCAATCAAAATTAGCTCTCTCCAAGGCAATGCTACGCAAGTGGTGAATGGACAAAGACTCAAGCATTATATCTCAGGTGATTCCTATAATGTTGATGTTGATATTATTCAAGTGGAAACACCGGAGGCTTTCATCAAAGGGCAAATTGACAGTCACTTAACTCGACTTTGAATAGGTAACGATCGGTAATGAAAAGTACGCAATTTACTTTCCGAACAATATTTTTGCTGTTTTTGGAAAATATGAAAAATTACGAGTTCGAAACGGAGTGGAAAGGACGCACGAGGGGGTGCCACCATAGGGCAGCGCGGCCTGACCTGGGCCCGCGCCGACCTATGGTCTGGCCGCCCCGTCGCCCCTTTCTGACTCTGGTTCGATCTGGTACTTTCCGTTTGTCGTGAAATTTTTTGCTATATAATCCCCCGGACCCCTGGAGGTCCGTATATCGTTTTCTCGATGTGTTTTGTTTCGAGCTGTTTCTGCCAGGATCTGTTTTCAGTTTAGAAGCACCATGGCCTCCAACAACAAGGGCAAGGGGCTTTCGGAGGAAGAAGTGAAGAAGGTGCCATCAAGACAAGAGCAGCAAGCCGGTGGGAGCAAGCAAATCTTGGTGGGATCTGTTGACACTCGACGTTCTTTTTCTCATAACCTGCAGGGACCTTTACCACCCGCTCTTAGCCTCGACTCCTTCCCTATGTTGGAAGAAGTTCTACGGACTACCGATGAGTTTTGTGATCAATATCGGGCTCTAAGAAGAGAAGTGGAGATACTCCAGGAGGAGAATTGCCGTCTCCGAAGAATGCTGGAATACCACTCGATTCGCATCACAAGGTCATCATCGCCAATTTCAGATAACAATGAATCTCTTCGAATCTTAGTGCAGAATTGTCAAGCTGAGAAACTGAAGTTGAAGGAGTTCTGTAAGAAGCGCGGGAGGAGTTCATCACCACCATCGCCGAAGGAGTAATTCATCATCGGTATTGGCATCCCCTTGGTTTGTTCCAAGCTTGGGGGAGTGCCGCGGTATCACATCATCACTACCTTTTACTTTTTATTGTCAAGTAGTGTCATATCATGAGTAGGGAAGTTATCATATAAGATGGGTTGCAGTTTGGAAGTATCTCTCCTTTAGTTGGTTATCTATGTATCCCTTGGTGTGAGTTATCGTTATGGAATATTAATGAGAAGTCTTATCATTTACATATTGCACATCTTATTCTAGTTTGCAATCTCTATCATATGATTTACCTTGTTGTTAGTATTGGTATCACTTTGGGAGCATTGAATAAATCTATTTGGTTTTGGCAAACTTAGCATTGGTCAATAGCAACAACACTTTGAGGTTTAAGTAGAAAAGAGAAATACATGTAGATGTTTCATTGTCTTTCTTTCTTGTTAGCTCATAGCTTATTATTCTGAAGTTAAAACTGTTTGTGCTTACAAGGAAGATGCATGATTGTTTCTATCACATGTATATTTGTTTGTTTCCCTCGACTCTTATGCTTGCTAATTAACCTTGCTAGCCAAAGACCTGTACTGAGAGGGAATACTTCTCGTGCATCCAAACCTTAACCCAAACCCATGTCATTTGTGTCCACCATACCTACCTACTACATGGTATTTTCTGCCATTCCATGTAAATACTTCATGTGCTACCTTTAAACAATTCAAAACTTAGTATCTCTTATTTGTGTCAATGTTTTATAGCTCATGAGGAAGTATGTGGTGTTTTATCTTTCAATCTTGTTGGGCAACTTTCACCAATGGACTAGTGGCTTCATCCGCTTATCCAATAATTTTGCAAAAAGAGCTGGCAATGGGATTCCCAGTCCCAAATTAATTAAACTAAAAAGGCACTCCTCCATGGTATGTGATTGATGGACGGCACCCGAAGGATTCGGTTAGCCATGGCTTGTGTAAGCAAAGGTTGGGGGGAGTGTCATCATCATAATAAAACTAAAATAAAAAGGCACTCCTTCATGGTATGAGATTGTTGGCAGGCACCCGAGGATTCGGTTAGCCATGGTTTGTGAAAGAAAGGTTGGAAGGAGTGCCACACAAAATAAAATGGGAGCCGCTCTTTGAAGGTTGTCTGGCAAGGGGGTTAGAGTACCCGCTACCAGTCGTTGACAACAACAAACACCTCTCAAAATGTTACTTTTATTCTCTTTATATGATTGCAAAAATGAAAAAGCTCTAGCACATGATTTAATCCCTGCTTCCTTCTGCGAAGGGCCTGTCTTTTACTTTATGTTGAGTCAGTAAACCTATTTTCCTCCATCTCAAGCAAGCATTTGAGTAGTTGTGATCAAACCATTATATTGTGATTTGCTTCGTCATGTCTTTTATTCTTCCTTGTTTAGTACAAGTTTTATCTGAATGAATATAGCTTTGCAAGTTATCAATGATCATGAAGAGACCATTATGATTGAGTATGCAAGTTTTGCCTTATAAACTTTAACATGAGAGCGCTGCTCAATGAGATAAGTATAATCTGTTAATTGTTCTCTGACCAAGAACGAAGTTTGCCATCACCAATTATGATTTCTTATGCACCTTTATTTGTGATTACCTTATACTTGTTTCAAGTTGAGTTATATGAGGAAGTTGTTTACTATAATGTCTTGTGTGAATGAGTATGATGCTTCTTGTCCGTATTTTATTTATCGACTCTTCACTCTATAAACATGTGGTCCTGTTTATCGAGCTCAGTTTCGCTTGGGGACAAGCGAAGTCTAAGCTTGGGGGGAGTTGATACGTCCAATTTGCATCACTATTTTATATCATAATTTGCTGTTATTCATTGATATATTTCATATTGGGACACAATACTTATGTTATTTCATCTATTTTGCATGTTTCATCATTATTGGAGGATCAAGCACCGGAGCCAGGATTCTGCTGGAAAAAGCACCGTCAGAACGCAATATTTCGGAAGATCAACTGTGGAAGGAAATTATACCAAAAATCCTATTTTTCAAGATGACGAAGGAAGCCAGAAGGAGGAGCCAGGAGGACCCAGGGTGGGCCCACACCATAGGGCGGCGCGGCCCATGGCCTGGCCGCGCCACCATGTGGTGTGGGGGCCCCACAGCCCCTTTCGCCTCCTTTTCTTCGCGAAACCCTTCATCCCGAAAACCTAAGCCACAGAGGGTACCTCGCGAAGAGTTACAGCCGCCTCTGCGGGGCGGAGAACACCAGAGAGAAAAGAGCTCTCCGGCGGGCAGGAATCCGCCGGGGAAATTCCCTCCGGGAGGGGGAAATCGACGCCATCGTCACCGTCATCGAGCTGGACATCATCTCCATCACCATCATCATCAGCTCCACCATCATCACCGCCGTCTCCACCGCTGGACACCGTCACCGCCGTAGCAATTTGGGTTTGATCTTAATTGTTTGATAGGGGAAACTCTCCCGGTATCGATCTCTACTTGTTGTTGATGCTATTGAGTGAAACCATTGAACCAAGTTTATGTTCAGATTGTTATTCATCATCATATCACCTCTGATCATGTTCCATATGATGTCTCGTGAGTAGTTCGTTTAGTTCTTGAGGACATGGGTGAAGTCTAAATGTTAGTAGTGAACTATGGTTGAGTAATATTCAATGGTATGATATTTAAGTTGTGGTGTTATTCTTCTAGTGGTGTCATGTGAACGTCGACTACATGACACTTCACCATTTATGGGCCTAGGGGAATGCATCTTGTATTCGTTTGCCAATTGCGGGGTTGCCGGAGTGACAGAAACCTAAACCCCCGTTGGTATATCGATGCAGGAGGGATAGCATGATCTCAGAGTTTAAGGCTGTGGTTAGATTTATTCTTAATTACTTTCTTGTAGTTGCGGATGCTTGCAAGGGGTATAATCACAAGTATGTATTAGTCCTAGGAAGGGCGGTACATTAGCATAGGTTCACCCACACAACACTTATCATAACAATGAAGATTATTTAGCCGTATGTAGCGAAAGCACTAGACTAAAATCCCGTGTGTCCTCGAGAACGTTTGGTCATTATAAGTAAACAAACCGGCTTGTCCTTTGTGCTAAAAAGGATTGGGCCACTCGCTGCAATTGTTACTCTCGCATTTTACTTACTCGTACTTTATTCAACTGTTACATCAAAACCCCCTGAATACTTGTCTGTGAGCATTTACAGTGAATCCTTCATCGAAACTACTTGTCAACACCTTCTGCTCCTCGTTGGGATCGACATTCTTACTTATCGAAAATACTACGATACACCCCCTATACTTGTGGGTCATCACGCCATTACCGAGGAATTTCAAGAGGGACATCACAGCTGCATCTTCATCAACTTGGGAGCAGCTCTCCTACATCACGCTCGCATCATCACCAATTTGGAGCACATCTTCAATTCACAAGGTAACTGCCAGAACATTTTATGGCGTCGTTGCATTGAAGGGCTACATCATAGTGGTTGCTACGTACTTCTACTGCAACTGCTAGAACATTTTCTGGCATCATCAACACCAACTTTGTGCAAACACCTAAGAGCTTGGGGAGGTAGCATCAATCTGAGCTTTTCCTTCTCCTTTAGATTTTCAAAGTAATTTTCATGAAACACAAAAACATGTTTTTAGTCCTTTTAGTTTTCAAAGTACTTCTACTGCAAACTTTACACTTGTTTTTAGTCCTTTTAGTTTTATTTAAAACACAAAAACACATAAAAATGATAAAATGAAAAATACCATAGAATATGCTCATGTATCTATTGTCGGAGGATTGTGGATTGAACATAGAGAGTCAAAAGAATGGATACATTTGAATGAGTTATTGAGATCTCTAAAACATATTTTCCAGTGAGTTGTTTGCATATTATGAAAGGACTTGTTACCCTTTCTTTTTTGAACACTTTGACTTTTAATGTACATCCCATAAGGAACATACAATTGGCTCGTATCATACTTATAATTGTGTTTATTTAGGTATAAAAGAAGTAGAGCAATTTGTGATCTTTTTGGAAGACTATGAATTAAAAACCTTCATTGATGAGATCTATGACACTACTATTGTGGCTAATGAACATGATAGTGAGGTCACTCTTATCCTTAATTATTGCATAACTGATGCATGTAAAATGCATACATGAACTTTTACCTATATCATATTGAATTATCACATATTTGCAACATATATGATGATAATACCATGTTTTACATTGATTTATGAGGATTTACCAATGATCCTCTTTATTTGGGTCATAACACTTCAGAACATGAAAACCATGTTTTGTGTATTTTTCACTTTCAACGACCTATACGGAGTCAAATTGACCAGAGATTTTTGGAGTGTCACTTTTTCATCGGGAGAAGCACCTGGGCCCTGGAAGCACACGTGGAGAGGCTTGAGGGCCGAAAGAGGCCAGGTGGCCCGCCCAATAAGTTAGGGAGCGCCACCCCCCTCTTTCAGCTGTCGATCATCTGATTGTCCTGATTCTTTCGCCCACTGACGTATTTTGCCCTAAAAATGATTATATATATGGTCATCAGGAGTTCTCGGGAGGAGAGCGCCGCACAAACACAGAAACATGAAAACAAAGGCTGCTTCTGAGAAGATTGGAGGGGGAAACTCCGCCGGGATCACCATCAGAGGGATCTCCACCTTCTCCAACGTCTTCATCATCATCACCATGACCAAGAGGGAGTAGTCCAACTCTGGACTACGATTTTGTGGCAGTAGCTTGATCTATTTATCTCATGTTCTTAATAGTTTTAAGTGCCATATGAGCTGCCTATCATTATTATGGTCATATTTGTAATACCTATGTGGTGGATCCTTATTCTATGATATTATTTTATGAGATCTGATCATATTATATTGTGAGATGTATCGATAGATGCATATTATGTACCCTGTTCCTAAGTTTTTTTTTCCGATCAACCATATGTGCAAGAGCGTGTGTGGGTGATGTCTGTATTAGATGGAGTAGCATGGTTTTAGTGATTGCATAGTGACAATATGTTCAAGATCTATTATGGCTTTGCCTTTCTTTTGCTACCACACTAGGGATAAAGTGAATGCATTTGCTATGTTCATCAAGTGACAGTAGTGGTGATCATGTTTGTTCAAGGTAGCATATTTGATATTCAAACTTGTCAAATTGCTTATTGCTATGCTATGTTAATTCTTAATACAAGATTGATGAATTTTATTTATTGTGGAGTATAAGAGAGATGTGCTGCATCATCTCTGTGCTAGGACGTGATGCCCATATTAATTTTGATATGACATATACTATTATCTACACCTTCATATCTCATTGATGAATTTCTATTTTTCCACCACAACTTTAAGAGAGAATAGTCAAGTGAACCCATGAACCCATCCACCTTTTACCATAAGAAACACATTTATATTGCTTTTATCTTGTTTTCTATTTTCTGCACTATTTTAATCCAAAAATACAAAAAAATATTTACTTTTCTTATTTGCATCCAAAACACTAAAAACAACCAACCTCTTTACACTTTTTACTTAGTTATTTTCTCTATCTAGTTTTTACTTATTTTATTTCTACTTGTGTTATTTACTTACACGAAACCTTGTGCTTGACAACCACACGGTGAAGTTGAGGACACAAGGCATTTACTTTACCTGCAGGATTACTAGAAGAAGAGAGAAGAGAATACTCTTTGTGCAATTCACCGAGATTTCGATATAAACCCTCGAGTCACCCTTGTGGGGGAAATACTTTGTTGACACAACACTCTGACATTTTCTGGCGCCGTTTCCAGGGAACTGGGAAGAGTTACATTGTAGTTGTTGCTACGTGATAAGCTCCAAGAAACTCCCACGGAAACTGTAGACATTTTCTTGTGCCATTGCTGGGGAGTAGTCAAGACACTCCATCAAGCCCCGTCAAGCTCCATAAAAGTATTTTATGGCGCCATTGCCGGGGAACTGAGAAGAGTTACATTGCAGTGGTTTCTACGTGGGAATCTCCAAGCAACTCCCACGGCAACTGCAGACATTTTTTGACGCCGTGTTTCATCAAAGCTTAGGGAGGTAACATCACTGTGACCTCTCTTATCTCTTTTACATTTTGCATCATATTTTATTTTTCTTGTTTTTAGTCTTTGTTTGCTTGTTTTTAGTTTTTTCATGTTAGTTCTTTTTCTTAAAAATTGAAAAATACATTGAAAGTAGTAGCAACTATCTTCTGAAAATCATGGAAAGACGGACTCATTGGCCTTTTAGTGTGAAGAATTTTCTCAAGATAATAGTATACCTATTGAGTCTTTTGAAATTGATCCTAAAGTAGTCAAATTCATTTATGAACATCACTTTTATGCAAGACCTGATGATTGCCGTATGGAACACTTGAAAAGATTGAATGATAAGTGCAAAACTCTTAATGTGAGGAACACAAACAATAATATTATCAAAGTTAAACTCTTTTCCTTATTTTCTTGGTGGTAAAGCTTTGGATTGGATTTTAAAATGGCCACCTAGAAACTTTAGTTCTTGGTTTAATTTTAGGGATTTCTTTTTTCGTGCCCTCGAGTCCTTGGTTGTGCTCAGTTTTCCCCAACCGCTTAGTTTGTCCTCAGTTTTGCCCAAGCCCTTGTTTGAAACCCTCACAAGTGCTGGAACGGCCGTTTGCCTGATGGGTCAACAACTTTGACCATTCTCTGCTGACTAGTGGGGCCACGTAGAGCCCGCAAAGACACGTTAGACCATCCATCTTTGTTTGACCGTAAGCATCATCGTATCCCTGACCAAAACACGGACGAATGGGGCTTCGGTATATCGAATAACAAGTGGGGTCATGACGCTGGTACAAGGGGCAATACACAGTTAGGATTAGATTTTTAAACGAAGCTCTACAACGATGGCACTGAGGAAGTGGCCTGCGGGGTGCCAAGATGAGATCGACATCCACAAAGAACTGCATAAGGTGAGACCATACACATTAGATAGATATGAACTAGACGTGTTTAACCATGCAAAGAAGTGAAGAAATGGTCGAGGACATCAACGACTACCTCAACACTTTGACTGACGGTGTCGGACACGAACACAAGCAATGTAGAGAAAACTAGTGTCTCTCCTTTCTGGCATGTATAGATGGGTGCTAGGGGAGTGTGGTGGCGAAGGGAAAGACCTCGCGGTGGTCTTTTGCATCCAGCATAGCGGGGCGGCGTGGCCGTGCCCACAGCAGTGTGCATGTTCGGCATTGGCATCAACATGTATGTTCGACATTGGCCTCGGCGGTATCTGTGTGTCAGTGATTGAATGAGGGGACTGGATTGAGGGTGCATCCCGACGGTGACCTAGCAGTGACGGCGAGCATAGCCGTTCTGACCATCCCGATATTAGCATCGACATCGTTTGGAGGCTGTGGTGCTCGAATCATGGTGGAAATTGCGATATTATTTTTACATGCATAATATATAGAAAATAGCTACATATATATTCTTTGTCATAATACCCTTATCTAAAGGGGATGGATGCATGGCTTCATCTCGTCGTCGCTTTCATCGTCAGTATCTTCGCCGTCCATGTAGTAGTACTTCCTACACATTGTCCCGTCGAACACCTTCACTGTGAGCGCACATCATCGTATTCATATTTGAAGTGTAGGAATCAGCCAAAATCCACATCGTGCGCCATGGGGAAATTCTCCCAGCCCTTGTCGAGGTACATCCGGCCTTGTCCGTCAAATAGGACCTCCACGGTCCAGAGACGAGGACCGCAGTCAGCTGCTCGCAGGTACACCTTAGCGGGCTCCTGGCCGTCAAGATAGTCTGCAAATTTTTTTGGGACTGCCTGCAAAGAGATCGAGCACTGATCATTTGAAATTAAAGGTTTTTTTAGAACATGCACATAAGTAATCACATGCATCATATATGTGGGAATGCGTACGTACCATCTTGGCCAAAGGGTCTTCATAGATGATGATGAAGAACTCATCTATGATCAATGGTAGTGTTGACGGTGATGGTGGCAATGATGATGATCCACCACCCCGGCCGCCCCTTCCCCTTCCCCTTCCAGTCGGCGTCCGAGACGTGGAAGACATGGCAATGGATCAAGTGTATGTGAACTAAGAAGAGAGAGGCAGAACCTACTGACATGAGGGATGGCCGTTGTGGGGGTTTACAAGGGAGAGATGACCGTTGTGGAGTTTACACCATAAATTAAGGTAAAGATGACCATTGTGGGGTTTACACAATAAATTAAGGAGGAGATGACCGTTGTGGGGGTTTATATCTCAACAAAAAAGTAATACAGACTATCTTGACGGAAATGGAAATTCGTGATAGTTTATCATTTTATCTCAACAATAATGCATCCGAAAATATGTATGTCTCTTGTTTACGCCAAAATTATACCACTTTTTAGTTTGACATTTTTAGATCGTGGAAAATAATGCATAAATAGAGAGAATATAGTTACGTGGAAAACTCGTTATTGCACATAAATAGAGGGGTGGCACTGTCTACCGACAGAGAGAGAGAGGGGTCGCCACGAAGAGAGAGAGAGAGGGGTGGCCACGAAGAGATGGAGAGGGGTATACAGCCCGTTAGATCATTGGATCAATGGTTGGTGGGGTCGATCCGTGTGACAACGGCTCAACCAATCAGGATAAGTTTGGGCTTCTGTGAGTATTTGTGACAGTACTTCAGGGAAAAACTGAGTAGTACTAAGAAACCAAGGGCACGTAAATAGTAAATAGACTAAGGAATTCAAATAAAAGAATTACAAAATGAAAAATGTGTGTTTTGTACAATATATTTCATATTGGGCTATATCAAATTATTTGCAATTCAAATATACATGAGTGTGACAATTATGGTCTCATTTAGACAAACTATGTTTTGTGGAAGATGTTTTGCAAAGGGACTTGAGTGGAAAACCATGCATCTTCATAGCTACTAGTGATTATGAGAAGTGGTAATTTGTGGTAAAAATTGATTTATCTATGTTTGTTAAGGTTTCCTAGGTGGCAGGAAGACTCCATGAGTAGGCGCCACTATGTTTTATTTTATTTTTTTGGATTTTTGTGCGCATGAAATTGTAGGAGAACGTTGCATAGAAAACAAAAATTTTCCTACCGCGAACACGCAATCCAAGCCAAGATGCAATCTAGAAGACGGTAGCAACGAGAGGGTATCGAGTCTCACCCTTGAAGAGATTCCAAAGCCTACAAGAGGAGGCTCTTGTTGCTGCGGTAGACGATCACTTGCCGCTTGCAAAAGCGCGTAGAAGATCTTGATCACGATCGGTTCCGGCGCCACGAACGGGCAGCACCTCCGTACTCGGTCACACGTTCGGTTGTTGATGAAGACGACGTCCACCTCCCGTTCAGCCGGGCAGCGGAAGTAGTAGCTCCTCTTGAATCCGACAGCACGACGGCGTGGTGTCGGTGGCGGTGTAGAAGTCCGGCGGAGCTTCGCTAAGCTACGCGGGCAATATGGAGTGGAGGAGCAAAGCTAGGGTTTGGGAGGGGGTGGCCGGCCACTCAAGGGGGCGGCCAGCCCGGTCTTGGGGTGGCCGGCCCCTCCCTTGGCCCCTCATTATATAGGTGGATCCCAAGTGTTGGTGTCCAAGTCTTCGAATAAGACCCGAAACCAAAACCTTCCATAGGAGGGGGGAAACCTAGCCCAACTCGGACTCCCACCCAAAGGTGGGATTCCCACCTCCCATGTGGGGGGTGGCCGGCCCCCTATGGTGGAGTCCACTTGGGACTCCACCCCATCTAGGGCTGGCCGGCCATGGTGGTGGAGTCCCATGTGGACTCCACCTTCCTTGGTGGTTTCTTCCGGACTTTTCTAGAACCTTCTAGAACCTTCCATAGAACCTTCCGCGACATTTTATTTCACATAAAATGACATCCTATATATGAATCTTATTCTCCGAACCATTCCGGAACTCCTCGTGATGTCCGGGATCTCATCCGGACTCCGAACAAATATTCGAACTCCATTCCATAATTCAAGTGCTACCATTTCAACATCCAACTTTAAGTGTGTCACCCTACGGTTCGAGAACTATGCGGACATGGTTGAGTACTCACTCCGACCAATAACCAATAGCGGGATCTGGAGATCCATAATGGCTCCCACATATTCAACGATGACTTTAGTGATCGAATGAACCATTCACATATATTACCAATTCCCTTTGTCTCGCGATATTTTACTTGTCCGAGGTTTGATCTTCGGTATCACTCTATACCTTGTTCAACCTCGTCTCGACAAGTACTCTTTACTCGCACCGTGGTATGTGGTCTCTTATGAACTCATTCATATGCTTGCAAGACATTTAGACGACATTCCACCGAGAGGGCCCAGAGTATATCTATCCGTCATCGGGATGGACAAATCCCACCGTTGATCCATATGCCTCAACTCATACTTTCCTGATACTTAATTCCACCTTTATAGCCACCCATTTACGCAAAGGGTGTTTGGTGTAATCAAAGTACCTTTCCGGTATAAGTGATTTACATGATCTCATGGTCATAAGGACTAGGTAACTATGTATCAAAAGCTTATAGCAAAAAACTTAATGACGAGATCTTATGCTACGCTTAATTGGGTGTGTCCATTATATCATTCACACAATGACATAACCTTGTTATTAATAACATCCAATGTTCATGATTATGAAACTAATCATCCATTAATCAACAAGCTAGTTTAAGAGGCATACTAGGGACTTCTTGTTTGTCTACATATCACACATGTACTAATGTTTCGGTTAATACAATTCTAGCATGATATATAAACATTTATCATAAACATAAAGATATAAATAATAACCACTTTATTATTGCCTCTAGGGCATATCTCCTTCAGTCTCCCACTTGCACTAGAGTCAATAATCTAGTTTACATTTGTAAAGATATAACACCTTGGCCTTCGGTGCTTTATCATGTATTGCTCACGGGAGAGGTTTTTAGTCATCGGATCTGACACGCTCAGAAACGTATGTATTTTGTAATTCATTTGCGTCTCAACGCATCACTCATTTCCAAATGAGTTGGCATTATATATGTTTGATCTTCTGGTGGAACCTTAATTCCATTGTCTGAAATATGTCACTTATATTGTCACACACAATATAGCTTCAAAGTTCGACTGTTTTAACTACACCAAGTTCTCAAAGAACCTCTTGACTTAACATCCTTTGTCATTGTCAAAACAATGACATACTCTGCCTTCTTTTGTAGAATCCGTCACAATATTTAGAACTCTTCTAAATCTAGTATAGACAACTTCTAGCTCATTGTGCTACCTTTTAAACAACACTTCGTCTAATTTGAGATTATATTTTATATGTGACAAAACCAATATCGGTGTAACACCTTACAGCGATTTGTTTGTCATTTCTTCATATATAAAAAATATATATATATATATCCTTAGTTCTTCTAAAGTACTCAAGGATATTCTTACTGTCGTCCAATGATCATCATATGAATCATTCTGGTATATGCTCATAACACTTTATAGCACATGATATCTGATTGTGTACATATTATTCGTGATCTATAATCACTCATGTGTTTTTACTCATTGAGTGTCAGATACACTCAAGTCTTGTTAAACCTTCACATGACAAGAACATTTTCTTAATATTTCTATATTGAACTACTTCAATATCCATCATATGTACTTTGACTTAAACTTATTTATGTGTTTCAATCTATCTTCATAGATCTTGACACTAAATTTGTTTCAGTCCATATCCTTTCATTGAAGTTAATTCTCAATGAAACCTTTTAATCAAGTATATAATTACATCATTTATAACCAACTATATGTCACCTACATAAAGTATTATAAATGTGTCTTAGCGCTCCCACTTAATTTCTTGCAAATGCAAGTCTCTTCATCGTCTACGATGAAATCAAAAACTCTTTGACTATTTCATCTGGTGAAGATTCCAACTCCGCGATACTCACTTCATCCAATTGAAGTTCGTATACCTATCTAGTATTCTACGGACTAGCAAAACAATTGGTTGTATCTTATATACTCCTTTAATACACACTTCTGTTAAGTAGTGTATTTTGCCATCCTACTAACATATCTCATAAAAGAAATATGTAGTGATTACTAGAATAATCCACATAGACTATAAGCATTGCTACGGAAGATCTAATCTTATCATATTCAACTCTTTGAACTTTGTCGTAAACGACTTTTCGACAAGTCAAGCTTCTTCAAGGATATTCCATCCAAGTCCATCAATTTTATAGATCCATTTACTTTCAAAAAGTTTTTATCTATCTTGGATTTCATGGCATATAGCCATTTTAACGGAGTCAGGGCCCATCATAACTTCTTTGTTTGTAGTTGGTTTATCATTTTTCAAAATCAATCCTTTGTCCACAAATCATTTATTTGATCACAAAGTAAACCATACCTACAAGGTTCAATATGTACTTCGATCTCCATGGCTAAAACACTTTGTAGTCATGGGAGCCATGATCGTCGTGGTCGCTTCCGGAACCAATTTCCGATGCTGCGCTACACTGATCATTATGCTCAGGTTCATAAACCTCATCAAATTATATTGTCCTCCCACTCAAATACTTCACTAGAAACAATTTCTTGGAAGTAAGAAACATTGACAAACACTTTTGTCTTTGTCTACATAGTGGGAAGAATTCCCAATCAATTCTCTGGGATAACCAACAAAGACATTCATCCGATTTTGGTTGTAAACTTATTTACTTATGCTATGCATACCAAAATTTTAAGAAAAGACTATTAGGATTCATACCCATACCATAACTCGTATGGTGTCATTTCAACGGATCATGATGATGCTCTATTAAGTGTAAAAGCGGTAGTCACTAAAGCATAATCCACAAAAATATAATGGCGTCATAATATTTTATCTCATCATTAATCCAACAAGGTTTGGATACATCTCTCGGATACTTTATCATCACTATGATACTCCAAGAAACGTGAGTTGTAGAACAATTTCATAACTCTCTTAGATGTTCGCTAAAACTCGTAATTCAAATATTTCCACCATGATCCTATCATAGATATTTAACTTTTCTATTACGATGATTTCTACTTCATGCTGAAATTTATTTGAATCCATTCAAATGTTTCAAACTTCTTCCTTATTGAATATATCCACATATATATACTCAATTCATTGTTGGAAGTTTTCATGAAGTAGAAGAATCTCCCGCACACAACTATGCCCAGTGAACCATATACATCATCATGTATTTTTCACTAAGTTAGTTGCCCATTCAACTCTTGGCCTATGAACGGTATTTTAATCATTCTCTTTAGAAAAGATTTGCAAGCACCAAATGATTCAAAAATCAAATGACTCCAGAAATCCATTTGCATGGAGTTCCTTCATGCGTTCCTTTCTAACATGACCTAAATGGCGGTTCCACAAATAAGTGGAATTCAAATCATTTGCCTTATGGCATTTTAGCGTCGCTTTTATGTATGTGTGTTTCACCATTAAGATTTATAATAACTTATCCATCGTATATGGAGTAATGTCATAATTTGAACAACTCATTGTTTTCATTTGACCAGAGCAAAATAACAATTATTAAGTTCTTTATTATAAATTCTAAGGGCTAGATAGAATGCTAACGACGAACATAATAACACTTTATTTTTTCAGTCGTGCATTCCTATCATATTCCTTGTCAGTCACTTAGGCCATTGTATTCTTGTATTGCGTTGTTTTGTATGACACTTCATACCAACCAATATAGTACTAATACCCAAGAATTTCATATTGTGACCTAACTAGGAATACAACCATAACATGTATATCATTTATATACACCTGAGCTAGACTTTCTAGTCTTTTCTTTCTTTCTGCCAATAATCTTTTGTAGTTTCTCTTTTAGCTTCCCTCATTATTCAGAAAAACACATCAACATCATTAACTTCTAGGTTTGTTGGTCAAATACCAATAACCTTGAGGTTCTTACTTTGAAGTTGATCATCATATGACAAGTGTTCCAGATTTCACTATTAGTAACTTTGTAATATGATGAACAGTTTCACTCATAATTTTATCCATCATATCATGACGACTTTCCGAGACCATGTCTCGTACATGCTAGGCTCGTAAAGTTTTAACCTTGGTATTTGCATGTGCAAATCTAGCTTGCACCCGTTTTATGCACACGTAGAATCTATCACACCCGATCATCACGTGATGCTTCGAAACGACGAGTCTTAGTAACGGTGCATATTTAAGGATGGTCACTTCATGGATATGCGAATATCGTTAGTGCCCCAATAGTTGGAGGATTGTGACGCCTTGCGTCTTCAACCTTCGTACATTCCCATAAAACTTATGAGTTCATGTAGTCTCACCAAATTATATTCTATCATCTTGCAATAAGGTCTTAGATATCACATATATCTCATACCTTGATTATTTCTGAAAACTAAATTTTCAGCTCCTTACTTTTCAAACAGATTTGAACTTCAAGTTTCACGGAGACAAGATAACTTTAGGTACTAATTGAAACCATAGCTCTTTGAATCAACAATGTGAGGTTTACTAAAAGTTTGCAATAGGACTTAATTAATTCTTGATCTTTTAACAATACGGTACCAAACCGTAAAGTTTCTTGTCAGATTTTAACAAGATTTCTATCTCAATTACAAGACTAGCGCATAGAAGTAAACGGATGCCAATACTACAAAATTAATTCAAAATACTACTCAGACTATGTTTAAGATAATTAGTTCATGGTTTAATCTAATTACTAATGAACTCCCACTTAATACAACATCCCTCATAGTTGTTAAGTGGTACACGATCCAAATTCACTACACCAAAAACCGATCATCACGTGAGATGATGTAGCTTCAATGGTGAACATCAACATGTTGATCATATCATCCATATGACTCGTGTTCAACCTTTCGGTTTCCGTTGTCCCGAGGCCATGTCTGTACATGCTAGGCTCGTCAAGCAAACCCAAGTATTCCGCGTGTGCAACATGGCTTACACCCGTTGTATGTGAATCATTGAATCTATCACATCCGATCATCACGAGATGCTTCGAAACGACGAACTGTTACAACGGTGCATACGAGGGAAGAACACTTTATTATCTTGATATTAATGTGAGGGATCATCTTATAATGCTACCGTCGCGATCTAAGCAAAATAAGATGCATAAAAGGATTAACATCACATGCAGTTCATATGTGATATGATATGGCCCTTTTGTCTTTGCGCCTTCGATCTTCATCTCCAAAGCACGGACATGATCTCCATCATCAACGAGCATGATCTCCATCATCGTCGGCGTAGCGTCAAGGTTCATGGCGCCGTCTTCATGGTTGTTCACCTCATGTATCAACTATTACAACTACTTTGAAATACTACTCAACATGAAAATTAAAGACAACCATAAGGCTCCTGCCGGTTGCCACAATACAATAATGATCATCTCATACATATTCATCATCATATTATGGCCATATCACATCACCAAACCCTGCAAAAACAAGTTAGACGTCTCTAATTTGGTTTGCATATTTTACGTGGTTTAGGGTTTTCGAGAGATCTAATCTACCTACGAACATGAACCACAACGTTGATACTAATGTTTTCAATAGAAGAGTAAATTGAATCTTCACTATAGTAGGAGAGACAGACACCCGCAAAGCCTCTTATGCAATACATGTTGCATGTCGAACGAGGAACAAGTCTCATGAACGCGGTCATGTAAAGTTAGTCCGAGCCGCTTCATCCCACTATGCCATAAAGATGCAAAGTACTCAAACTAAAGATAACAAGAGCATCAACGCCCACAAACCATTGTGTTCTACTCGTGCAACCATCTATGCATAGACACGGCTACGATACCACCGTAGGAGAACGTTGCATAGAAAACAAAAATTTTCCTACCGCGAACACGCAATCCAAGCCAAGATGCAATCTAGAAGACGGTAGCAACGAGAGGGTATCGAGTCTCACCCTTGAAGAGATTCCAAAGCCTACAAGAGGAGGCTCTTGTTGCTGCGGTAGACGATCACTTGCCGCTTGCAAAAGCGCGTAGAAGATCTTGATCACGATCGGTTCCGGCGCCACGAACGGGCAGCACCTCCGTACTCGGTCACACGTTCGGTTGTTGATGAATACGAAGTACACCTCCCGTTCCAGCGGGCAGCGGAAGTAGTAGCTCCTCTTGAATCCGACAGCACGACGGCGTGGTGTCGGTGGCGGTGTAGAAGTCCGGCGGAGCTTCGCTAAGCTACGCGGGCAATATGGAGTGGAGGAGCAAAGCTAGGGTTTGGGAGGGGGTGGCCGGCCACTCAAGGGGGGCGGCCAGCTTCTGGTCTTGGGGTGGCCGGCCCCTCCCTTGGCCCCTCATTATATAGGTGGATCCCAAGTGTTGGTGTCCAAGTCTTCGAATAAGACCCGAAACCAAAACCTTCCATAGGAGGGGGAAACCTAGCCCAACTAGGACTCCCACCCAAAGGTGGGATTCCCACCTCCCATGTGGGGGTGGCCGGCCCCCTATGGTGGAGTCCACTTGGGACTCCACCCCATCTAGGGCTGGCCGGCCATGGTGGTGGAGTCCCATGTGGACTCCACCTTCCTTGGTGGTTTCTTCCGGACTTTTCTAGAACCTTCTAGAACCTTCCATAGAACCTTCCGCGACATTTTATTTCACATAAAATGACATCCTATATATGAATCTTATTCTCCGAACCATTCCGGAACTCCTCGTGATGTCCGGGATCTCATCCGGGACTCCGAACAAATATTCGAACTCCATTCCATAATTCAAGTGCTACCATTTCAACATCCAACTTTAAGTGTGTCACCCTACGGTTCGAGAACTATGCGGACATGGTTGAGTACTCACTCCGACCAATAACCAATAGCGGGATCTGGAGATCCATAATGGCTCCCACATATTCAACGATGACTTTAGTGATCGAATGAACCATTCACATATATTACCAATTCCCTTTGTCTCGCGATATTTTACTTGTCCGAGGTTTGATCTTCGGTATCACTCTATACCTTGTTCAACCTCGTCTCCTGACAAGTACTCTTTACTCGTACCGTGGTATGTGGTCTCTTATGAACTCATTCATATGCTTGCAAGACATTTAGACGACATTCCACCGAGAGGGCCCAGAGTATATCTATCCGTCATCGGGATGGACAAATCCCACTGTTGATCCATATGCCTCAACTCATACTTTCCGGATACTTAATTCCACCTTTATAGCCACCCATTTACGCAGTGGTGTTTGGTGTAATCAAAGTACCTTTCCGGTATAAGTGATTTACATGATCTCATGGTCATAAGGACTAGGTAACTATGTATCAAAAGCTTATAGCAAAAAACTTAATGACGAGATCTTATGCTACGCTTAATTGGGTGTGTCCATTATATCATTCACACAATGACATAACCTTGTTATTAATAACATCCAATGTTCATGATTATGAAACTAATCATCCATTAATCAACAAGCTAGTTTAAGAGGCATACTAGGGACTTCTTGTTTGTCTACATATCACACATGTACTAATGTTTCGGTTAATACAATTCTAGCATGATATATAAACATTTATCATAAACATAAAGATATAAATAATAACCACTTTATTATTGCCTCTAGGGCATATCTCCTTCAGAAATGACTCAATTAGCTATGTTAATCTCATTTGTTGACTCTCTGTTGACCAGCTACTTCAGGGTAAAACTGAGTATATTGCACTTGCAAGTCTAAGTACCCGAGGGGGAAACTGAGTACAAATAAAAAAATTGTATAAGGCCCGAGGTTATATCTGAGTACACCAAACGTCCAAGGGTTAGCGTCGTGTCGCGGTGCATGTTGCAGCCGTGCATAGCGGACGCGTGTTGCGGTACACGCCACCTTCATTTTTATAGAGCCCCTCTTTATCTCCCTCGACGTTCGCCCACTCTCTCATTCTCACTGCAACCGCCTCTCGTGTCCCATCATCTTCTCCACAACCGAAGAAAAAACCTCGAAGAAAACCGCCGGCGATGGAGAAGACTGAGATGCCCATTGTCGGCGCTTCCAACTTAGCCGCTGGCGCATCGGCCGCCGCCCATGTTCAGGCACCCGTCGCTACTTCCAACGTAGCCGCCGGTGCATCGGTCGCCGCCCCCGTCGCTACTTCCAACGTAGCCACTGGTGCATCAGCCGCCGTCGCATTCGCCGTCGCCCCTGTCCAGGCCCCCATCGCTGCTTCCGACGTAGCCGCCGGTGCATCGTCCGCCACCCCTTTCCAGGCCCCCGTCGCTTGGGACCCGTATAAACCAGTGACGTACGTCGCGCCGGAGAACCCCTACGACACCAGCATCATCGACGACGGACCGGAGGTAACCCTTTGTTCCCTTGTTCTTATCCCATTTCAATCCTTTTGTGTTAGATCTAGCGTTATTAGGGGTCGTCTATTCCTAGTTCAATCCTTTTGTGCTAGATCTTGCGTTATTAGAGTTCGTCTGTTCCTAGTTCTAGATCTTGCGTTATTAGTGTTTGTGATTTGCTTTTGTTTAAGATTCGGTTAACTTATGTGAGTAATCAATCTCATTCGGTTAATTTGTGCCGATGATGATGAAAATTTGGGCACAAATTGATTCAGGGTTTGGTCAGTGAACAATTGGTGTGTACAAATTTGTTGTGCATGATCTTTGGTTCACTGACTCAAATCCTGGATATAAGTGTGTCCAATGTAACTGAGGCTACGTCTTTTTTTCGTGCCCATATTAGCATGCATGATCTTTTGTTCACTCTATGTTCCATCATCGTTGCAACTGACTCCGTGTTTTTTGCATGATCTTTGGTGCTACGTGACAGGTGCAGAGCAGCGACATCGACAGCGACGACGAGTCCTTCCACACCAAGACTCGTCACGTCGTCAGGAGGCCGCAGTCTGGCCATTACGATCGCCACTTTGCTCAAGGCGTTTGCAGGTGCTCGTTCTGCAACAGGAGGCTCCACGCCACCGACTTCAACTGCCTGGTGAACCATGCTGAATCCATTGACAGATCTGGCGCTAGATTTGGAACGACCGTGAACGTGAATGCGTTCATAGCCCAACACAAAGCACTTGGGATTCACCTGCGCATCCGCCAAGCTTAAATTCATGTAAAATGTAGCTTATGTTGGATCTATCCGTAGTACTATTGGATCTGTCGTGAATATACATATGCTATGTTGGCTGTTGTATGCATCTTATCCTATATTTTCTCTAGATTTGTGCCCTAGATTTCCTACCTGATTGGGTAAAAATGAAGGCATAAAGAAATGAATGGCGTTAAAAACAGAAGGAGAAGCTGCTCTAGATTTTCTACCAATTTGGGCAATCAAGAATGAATGAGATCGAGCGAGAAAGATGAAAAAGGTGCATTGAAAACTGCTAATCTGGGCGAAAGAGACAGAAACCACTCGTGCCCACGTCCCGGACCCACACGGCTCCACACGCTACGGCCCCACAAATTTGGGCAAACACGGTCTCATCCTGTCCCACGCGGTCCCTTTCTACCAGCCCCACACGACATGGCCCCACACGACACGGTCCCACTCGTCAGCATGGAATGGTTAACTGAACGGGATTCCTCCCGTCCGACCTCCTTCTGAGGGTTTGAGACAAGGGCTTGGGGAAAACTGAGGAAAAACTAAGGAGCTAGGGAAAACTGAGTACAACTAAGGACCTGAGGGCACGAAAATATAAATCACTTAATTTTAAAGTTGCCTTTGTAGAAAAATTTGGATCACCTGAAATAGTAAGCCATATTAGAGAAATTATTTATTCCTTTAAGCAAAGTAAAAAAATGAAATTTAAGTAAATGCTTAGGATATATTTAGAGGGCTTGCATATGGAACCGAAAGTGTGTAAGGGTATTTTACCCTTAACCATTATTTTGGTTAAATTGTGTGGACTAATGTTATCTATGAGTATATACACAGGTTTTAGTCCACATATGAGAATACAAGGCGGCGACAAAAGTTTCACTCGGGATACAAGAATATGAGGTGATGAGAGACCCCCCAATTGTTGTTCTCAACTTGTGACATTGTGTTGGCCATTTGTCTCTATAGAGGAGTTTGCCAAAGTCACATGTACACATAATCCTCACACCAAAAATGTTGAGAGGAAGAAATGCCGAGGAGAATAGGATGTTCCGAAGCTCTAGGAAAAATCGGCACACAACCCGGCAGACCGAGTGCTGCTGCCGGGCAGCCTGGTACACAGCCCGCTCCATCGGGTGCTGTTGCCGGGCAGCTAGGTACCCAGCCCGCTCCATCGGGTGATGCTGCCGGACTGAACGAAACCAGCCGAAGCTCAGAAGAACCCGGCACACAGCCCGGTCCCCCGGGTGCTGCTGCCGGAAAGGTCGGCAGTCAGCCCGGTGTACCGGGTGCTTCTACCGGACTGCGAAGAGGACCAAGCACAGGAGCTTCCGGCAGTCAGCCCGGTCCACCGGGTGCTGCTACCGGGCTGTTCGGTATGTGTCCTGGTACCACCGGGTCAGCTACCGGGTTGCTTGAATCTGAACTGAAAAATGGCTACTTTTTCGGGACAACTATATAAGCCCCTTCTTCTTCCTTGAAGGGGTAAGGAGATCAGTGCAAAAGCTCAAGACATTTCTCTCTCTCTCATACTCCATTGTTGAGCTCCAAATCCTTCGGATCTCGCTCCTCCTCCACCCAAAATCAAATCCCTCCGGGGAAAAGCTAGAGGAGGTCTTGATCTATAGTTCCACCAAGAAAAATCTTGTTCCCCTTGTATTCATCAAGATACCATCTCTCTAGGGTTCCTTGGAAACCCTAGGTGAGCAAGAGTGGTCCGGAAGCATCCGGGTTGTGGATTTTCTCCTGACAAGATTGTGAAGGTTTGGAGGCTACCTCAAAGTCTACCACAAGTGAGTGAGCTATTCCTTCGTGGGATAGGCTCCGGAGAATAGGGTGAGCCTTCGTGGCATTGGGGAATCCTTCGTGGGACCTCCACCCCTCCAAACGTGATGTACCTTCTTGCAAAGGAAGGGAACACGGGAATAAACCCTCGTCTCCGCGTGCCATCGGTTATCTCTAACCAAACTACTTACTTGTGATATAATTGCCTGTGAGAGCCTTCGTGCTTGAGTTACTTGTATCATCATATAGGTTGCCTCACCTAGTTTGCATTAGGCTCACCTTTATATTCCGCAAAGCCTAATATTGCAATGAAAGAATTAAAATTTGTAGAAACCTATTCACCCCCCTCTAGGTTTACCATCTCTGAACTTTCAAAATAATTTTAAGGATTGGATGCTAATATACTCGTTCTATAGTGGTTTGGGAAACACCTGCAAAATGTATCTTGATAATCAAATTAGGGGTAGCTTTATGAATTTAACAACCCAAAATGCTTTTGTTATGCTAGATGGTTTTCTCATAGAAGTAAAAAATTATAGGAAGTCTTGAAAAAGCCAAAGTTCCTGAGGATGATTTTGATGATAGGCATGAAAATTTTGAACTATACAATAGGTAAAAGAAAATTGAAGAAGTTAAGATACTTAGTGAAGCTAGGGAACCACTCTTGGATCTTGATAAATGTAACTTGAATTAATTGATTGTTATATTTGAAAAATTTGCTAAAGATCCCGCTATTAATGTTAATCAAGCTGGTTTTGGTTCCTGTATTGCAAACTATGTCACTAAAGAAAAGATTCAGAGGTATAATATAACGAGGCCATGATACCACCTCAGCTTGGGTATGTATTGATCCCCAAGATTTTAATATCTATTGACAAATAAACGCACCATGCCATTCTAGATTTAGGATCTAGTCTTTCTGTCGTATCAAAAGAGCTATATGAATTACTTAATCTAAAAAATATGGAAAAATTCTCTACTGATTTATTACTTGTTGATGATTCAACCAAGAAGGCTATAGGCAAAGTAAAATATGTAATTATTGAATTGCATATGACATATGTACATGTTGATTTCATTGTTATGTACATAGGGAGAAATACCTTTAGTCCTATAATCCTTGGAAGACCTTTTCTGAGAACAACATAAGATATCATTGATTCCAAAGAAGGGAATGTCAATTTTCAGTTCCCTCATAAGAAGTGTATGGAAAACTTTCAAAGTAGGAAGGAGGTATCATTTATGCTACCACATAATTTTCATGACACTTGAATCAAGTAAGTAAGCCTAGCTATATGGCTATAAAGAAAACTCTTTACGGGAGATGTTTTTATTTTTGGTTTTTATTTTGCACGCTTGCTGTATCATGTTGGTTTTATTTTAGTTTACTCTCTAGTTTTAAATAAAGTATCAAGTTTTTACCCATTTGGATGTTTAAAGTTGCAAACACAATATGGAATTGCTGATTTCCGCGCTACACTTTTTAGTGCATGATTTTTGTCTCCTTACTTGTAGCTCCTAAAATCTTGATAATCATGCAGTAGCTGAAACTTTTCATCCTCTATATTCACGTAAATTGGCTTAATGTTTTGAGGTGTCTAAGTCGTACTAAAAATTCAGTTTTTACACAGCAAAAAATCTGGACAGATTCTGACTTACTTTGTTAGATCCATTCTCTTGAGTATCAAAATGATTTGTACTTGAAACTTTTGATATGCTATATATAATGAGTAGAACATTATGTGCTCTCTTTTTCATGAATTTATAATTTTATTCTTGAGTAAAATAGCAGAAAGCATGATTTGTTTGTACCTCTAAAGTCACCCAAAAGAATGGGCATAAAAGTTTGTGTTGAAGTTTTTTTCACATGGAATGGAGGAATATCACACTAAGATAATTCAAGTATGATGAAGATAATAATATTGGGTGTTCCCATGACAGCCCAATGGACTTATTTAAAAACTCATGGTTTGTGCACCTCTAAACTCTGTTTTTTTAGCAACGTAGAATTTTTGCAAAAATTTGAAGCGTCCTTGTTTTATTTGTGTCTAGCTTTGTTTTGTTTTATGAGAGGACCATCATATTGAGTGTTTGTAATACATATAAATGAGATACTGGACCAACTCTTTATCACTAAATGTTCAAAGTTAAATAAGTTGCATACTTATAAAAGAAAAGGAGGATTGCCTAAAAGCTGAAATTTATTTTGTGAATGGTATTTCTAGTTTCACATACTCTATTGAGTGATGATTTGTTATGTGCCTTATTCAGTGCTACTTCTTGATAGTATACATAGATGTTTAATTTTAAGTATTATTTTTTGATGAGGAATGAATAGCCTATGGATACTATTGCATGCTTTTAGACCTCTTTCTAGTCAAAAGATTTGAATTTTTACACAAGCATAGACTTGTTTCCAAGATCAATTCAAATCCAATGTCTATCATACCTAACTATATAGCACTTGCTATTCCAAGAATAATGTGTTTGTTTTGCCTCCAACCTTTTCAAAATTTCCTTTTTGTGTAATTTAATACTCATAAAAAATTAAGGTTTCATAGGAAATACCACTATGCATATGTTTGTTGGTTTGACTGATTATGAGTAATGAGCTAGACCGTATCCATGTTTATTGGGGAAGTCATTCAACATTGAACTTTTGGGGTATTGCACCCTGCATTGATCATCATTTATTTTGTTTTGTTGATGGCTATCTCTTGTGAAATAAGTACTCCCTCCGTCCCAGTTCGCAAGGCAAAGTTTTCAAATATCTTGGCCCAGGGTGAATTCTCATTGGCTCTAAATTTCCACGTAAAAACGTTAACATCGGCGCTGCAATTAATTGAGAAATTAAAAAGAACTTTATTTTCTACCTTTTAATTGGTGGATACGAAAGGAGGAGTCTTTTGCATGCAATAATGAATCAGTTTTACTCCCACATTAAATACAAATGTGCCTAGGAGGTGAGGCATTTTGGGATAAATATTTTTTGAAACTTTGCCTTGCGAACTGGGACGGAGGGAGTAGAGGTTATTTAAGCAAGTAAGCATGCATTCTTAGAGAAGAGCAATGGGCCTCTAACCAAAGCCATGCTTAATAATTGTGGAAGTTTTAGCAACGAGAATCCTCAATAGGAAGAGTGAAAAAAGATGTGTGTAAAAAAGTTGTGAAAAAAGAGTGTGAAAAAAGAGAGTGAGAAAAGAAAAGAAACAAAAAGAGTATGAGAAGAAAAAGTGAGAGAGAGTTAGAGAGGATGTTCAACGTCTGTTGTTTATGGTGTCCCGGTATGGATGACCGATAGTTTAGATGCACATCTCCTTTGGTACTTTGTGCATGTGGCATGAAGGTACCGTGTTGCGATACTTGGTTAAAACATGTATGATGAAAAGTCTTGGTAACCCGGAGTTGAGTAACAAGAGGTGTAGTCCTTAGCATTCAAGAAAGTGAGGCAACACTTACTCATAAGAAGTCAAACTCATGACACATAGATATCTTTATACATGAGATACTTGGTACCCCATCCTTATTATTATTGTTGACATGAATTGCATAGCTCAAAACCATGTTTTATGCTCTCTACTTTTTTATTTTGTTTGAGGTTTAGCACATACATTCGCTGCTTACTTTCTTGTGTTCAAGAGTCAAAAGAAATATTTCTAAAAATAGAGGACAAAGAATCTTCCAATAATTCCATAGGATTTTTCCAAGCATGGTTTATGATTCATAATACTTATTATTCATGTTTCTTACAATGTTATTTACCATTAGGCATGCTTTGTAGAATGTAAGAGTTATCACTTGATTAGTTCAAATTACTTATTGTCATTCTTTATTGGCTGAACCCTGTGATACTTTGCATGATTATTTAGAAGTTATATATTATAAAATCCAATGTTCATGTTAGTTTTATCACCTTCATGCTCGGGGCAAGCATAGGTTAAGCTTGGGGATGTTGATGCATGTAAAATGCATACATGAACTTTGTCCTTTATCACATTGAATTCCCACATATTTGCAACATATATGATGATAATACCATGTTTTACATTGATTTATGGGGATTTATGAATGATCCCCTTTATTTTGGTTATAACATTGCAGAACAGGAAAACCATGTTTTGTGTATTTTTCACTTTCAGAGACCTATACAGAGTCAAATTGACCTGAGATATTTGGAGCATCACTTTTTCATCGGGAGAAGCACCCTGGGACCTGGAAGCACACCTAAAGAGGCCTGAGCACCGAAAGAGGCCAGGTGGCGCGCCCAATAAGTTAGGATTATTGCATTGCTTATAATGTGCTACGGATCTTGAACTTATTGCATTGCTTATTTTTTTAGAAATAAGGATTGTAGATAGAATTGGCATATCTAGTTTAGATCCGTAGCACATTATAAGCAATGCAATAATCCTGAAGACAAAGATAAATATTATTTTTCATGATATGTATGCTGCAATTTTTGTTTCTATGACATATATTGCTTTTATAGAGAAAACCGCTAAATGGTTTAGCTTCCGCTATAGCTTCAATAGCTTCTGGACGAGGTGTCCGCTAAATCAAATAGCCCGCTATTTTTTTCCTTGATTATGGCTTTGCCTTTCTTTTGCTACCTCACTAGAAATAAAGTGAATGCATGTGCTATGTTCACCACGTGACAGTAGTGGTGATCTTGTTTATTCAAGGTAGCATATTTGATATTCAAACTTCATGTCAAAGTGCTTATTGATATGCTCTGTTAATTCTTAATACAAGATTGATGAAGTTTCTTTCTTGTGAAGTATAAGAGAGATGTGTTGCATCATCTCTGTGTTAGGTCGTGATGCCCATATTAATTCTGATCTTACATATACTATTATCTGCACCTTCATATCTCATTAATGAATTGCTATTTTTGCACCACAACTTTAAGAGAGAATAGTCAAGTGAACCCATGAACCCCGGTCCACCTTTTATCATAAGAAACACATTTATATTGCTTTTACCTTGTTTTCTATTTGCTGCACTATTTTAATCCAAAAATACAAAGAGTATTTACTTTTCTTATTTGCATCCATAACACCAAAAACAATCAACCTCTTTACAATTTTTACTTAGTTATTTTATCTAGTCTAGTTTTTACTTGTTTTATTTTTACTTGTGTTATTTACTTACATGAAAGCTTGTGCTTGATAACCACATGGTGAAGTTGGGGACACAAGGCATTAACTTTACCTGCAGGATTGCTAGAAGAAGAGAGAAGAGAATACTCTTTGTCTAGTTCTCCGAGAGTTCTATATAAACTCTCGAGTCACCCTTGTGGGGAAAATACTTTGCCGACACACCACTCTGCACTTGGAGTCCCAAAATCATCGATAACCAACTTTATTGATAATATATATGTTGTTGACTATAATGAGAGGGTACCACAACCCAAGAGAGTACTAGATTGTTACATCAAGAAGAAAATGAAGAAGTCATAGTTCTATCTAAGCTTGGGGAAGAGTGCGATCTTCCACCTTCACCACCAACATGTGATAATAAATCTAAAAATGAATATGATTTAGATGATGGTCTAATTTTGCTTAATAATCCTCCATGCTTAGAATATGCGATGATAAAAATGATGAACTTTCTGGTTGTGATGATGCTCTCATTCATGAGAGTCTCATATTATTCTTAAAATAGAGGAGAAATATGCTTATGTTGAAAATACTTGTATGGTTTGCAACTATCTTATGCTTATGGAAAATATTATTACAAACATGATGTTATGATTGGAAGTGCTACTAATAATTATTTTGAAATAGGAAAGCATGTTAATTAATTCCTTAATAAACTTAATTATCCTCTTTAGATACCACAATTTCTAAGATCCATTATTACTTGTTGCATACTTTATGGTGTGTACTATTATGCTCTAAAGTGTTAAATCTATTTATTAGTATGATCATACCATGGGACCCTATAATTTTATTGCCATATATTATTTATAATAATGATAAGGGTATAATCAAGAAGCATTATGCATACAACATCACTGCCTCTACTAAAAAGGTATGTAAAGCCTAGCTATATGGCTATAAATTAAAGAACGCGCTTTTCGGGAGGCAGCCCGGTTCTTTATTTTATGCATGCTTGCTGCAGTAAAAGAGTATTTTGTTAGTTTCTTTGTTGTAGGTTAGCAATAAAGTACCAAGTAGAACCCTTTTGGATGCTAGAAAGTTGTTAGAACATATAGAGTAGCAAATTCCAGCACAACACTGTTTAGTAGAAAATTTCTCTGGTTTTTTCTGTAACTCCGATTGCTCTCATATTTACAATGTAACTGCAAATTTTCATCCTATATATGCATAAAAATAGATTTTTTACATGTCTAGGTGGTCAAAATAAATTCATTTTGTTGTTGCTGAATATCTGGACAGATTCTGCCTACTAGTGTTTGAGCCATTCCTTTGGGTCCCAAAATGATTTTCAATGAGTCTTTTGATATGCTAGCAATGTGTAGGACAATATATGATTGATATATATGGCAGACACTATCATATCGGTGTACCACTAATGTCACCCCATAGAAAAGAAAATGAGAGAAAGAAAAAAAATTGTGTTGAAGTTTTTCGAAAGGGAATAGCGGAACATCACCCAAGAGCTATCCAAGAATGGTGAATACCATAAGCTTGGGTATGCCCAAGGAACCCCGCAATACCTATTAAACTCTCGGTTTGCAAACCTCTAAACTTTTTTTTAAGCAACTTAAAATGATCGTAGAAACCTAGAGGGTCTTTGTTTAGTGTTATATCTAGTTTTGCATGGAAATAAATGAGACCACCATGATAGATATTTTGCATGCTTAAAAAATAGGTACTGAAACAAATCATCCCATGCTTGAATGCCTTGATTTAAATAATTTGTATGTTGTCAAAACAAAATCGAATGAAAGCAAAAAAAGTTGAAATTCAACGTCATCCTTAGTGTTGCTAGCTAAATATTTTGATGAATAATAATTTGCTAATGCCTTATTTAGTGCCACCTTTTGCTCATATGCATTGATGTTTAATACTAAGGGGCCTTGTTTGGTAAAGAAATAATTGGCACTTTGAACACTATGGCATGCTTTTAGATCTTTTTGCTAGGCCAAAATTCTCAAACAAGCTAAGATTTGTATCTAAACACCTCAAACCAAACACGCACCATACCTACCTATGTGGCATTTGCTACTCCAAGCATAATGTACGTGCTATGCCTCTAAAGTATAAATATTTCAAATTATATCTCTTGTGTATTTTAAAGCTCATGGGAAAATAGGACGTGATGCGACACCACTGTGGAAAGGTATGTGTTTGAAATTTTATAAGTTGTTTGTTAGCATAACCATGTTATTATGGAGAAAGCTTTCAAACATTGCACTTTTACTTGATATCATGTTATTTTTTCTATGGATGATCATCGATGTGAAATGAAATGGAACACTATGGAGAATGCATGTAATGAAAGAGATCGCCTGGACCGCAAACCAAAGCCATGCTATACATCATGGTGGAAGTTTACAGTTTGGCATTCAAATATCAATATACGTTCATATCAACCTTGTCTGCCTAGGTCCGCACTAAACATTGTTACACAAAGAGAAAAACAATCAACACTGACATGGCAACGGGAGCAGTTAGCCCTAACGCAGCAGCGCATCCAGGCACCCAGTGCTGTCGCTGCTATTGGTAGAAGAGCAAGGTGTAGAAGAGCTGGTTCCACGTGTCCGGGAGGCCGGGGAGGCACCAGTGGCTGCAGTCGGCGGAGCCGGCGGGGTTGGCGCGCTGCGCCGACGTGTAGTCGCCGCTGTACACCGACGGGTGCGCGTCCTTCCGCATCGCCGACAGAGCAGTGATGTCGAGCAGACGGACCGGGCTCTTCATGCCCTGGAGCACGGACTTGATCACCTGCTCCTGCCCCGTGGGCGGCGCCGTCGAGTTGAGCCCGGTCGTCGGGACCGTCTCCCCGTAGCAGTTCTTGGACACCGGATTGGGCCACTCCTTTGAGCTGTTGTAAAAAGAAAGCAGACCATAGAAGAAATTCGCATTAGTGCCGTACAGTGTGCAGTTGCAGTGTGTGCACAGGGACAGGGAGAGATGGCGAGATGTGGGTCAAACAATGCTTGGAGCCATGTGTGAATTGAGATGGCTGCAGATTATTTTACCTGTAGTGAGTGGGGGACATGGACTGGAAGAAGACACGGGTCTTGGCCGGATCGACGTTGAGGTCCACCCAGCTGGCCCAGGTGGTCATCCCGCGCTGGAACGCCATCATCCTGTCCATGTCCTCCGAGTATTGTCCGCCCTCTCCCATGTAATCCCACCTGCACCATCGCGCCCACCTTCTGGTTAACTATGTAGATGAAGCTAAGATTGATTTAGAAGAAAGCGATGGACGACGTACCCCTGGAGCGTGCCGGTGTGCGTCCACCAGTGGCCGGAGTTGAAGGATAGCACGTCGGCACCGCGCCACGCTTGGGCGTTCTCGGCGATGTCGTCGAGCATCAGAACGCGCTTCCCCTGCATCACGTCGATGTCCACCAGGTACGGCACGCGGTGGAATGACACCACCAGCTCGTACTCCTACCGGTACATATCCAGGTGCAAGTAATTTAGACCGGCGACCAAAGCTGCAACTATTTCATGGTGTACGCGAATGGCGAAGGAACTGGAGACGTACCATGAACTTGTACGTGTAAAGAGGGTCGGCGGAGACGAGCTGCGACGGCGACTGCGGGGCGGCGGCGTGCAGCAGGCAGACGAGCGACTCCCACTGGTCACGGCCCAGCGAGTCCCCCACGAACATCACCGTCTTCCCCTTCATCCGCGTCAGGAAGTCCAAGCCGTCAAACCTACATACAGTCCAGTCCACCACCACGTCATGGACCTGGATAATTCAGACATGACACATGAGTCATGGCAGTACGGTGTTCGCCCGTGCGTACGTACCTCGGTAGCTCGCAGCTGGCCGGCTTCCACCGGTACCGGAGGTAGTCGGAGTCCGGCCGGCCGTAGAGCTGGCAGTTGAACTGCGGGTCGATGACGGGACACCTGAACCCGGTGTACGCCGCTGTCGCCGTCGTCGAACCGTCGTCACGGACCCAGCTGCCGCTGAAGACGTCGCATCCCTTCGGGCCGGGCAGGACGTCGCGCCGGTGGCCCCGAGCGAGCCCGGCGGCGGCCGCCGAGCTGGGCAGCAAGAAGACGTGCAGCAGCAAGAGGGCTAGCACGGAGTTCTTGCAGACGAGCAGCATCATCGCAAGGAGAGGGAAAGGGGAAAGCAGAGGCACCTTTCCGGCGGCCTCTTTATACCCTGGTCGATCACGAGGCGAGGTAGCTATAGGCTATAGCCGGCTGCGATTGACGCGGCGGATTAGCAACGGAAGCGGCTCGTGAAGAGAGAATTACTGAGCAGGGGAGGTGTGCATGTGAGAGCAAAGTCGAGTTGTCGGAGAATTAGAGTTCACGTGATGAATGAGTTTGCAAGTATAGATTGGGGAAAGTACCTTGGAATCTATGGATTCGTTGCCTTCGCCCTTTGGTGCACGTAGTCGTAGGTACTTACATGGAAAGACTTCGAGTTTTGGAATTCGTGCGTGCATCGAAATGGAATCTGTATATCTGCACACAGCGTCGGAAACGGAAAGCTTTGGTCTTCGAATTTGGAGTAGATTTTGAGGCAGCAAATCCGAGCAGGCAAAGTGGGACGGTCACATAAATCAGTGAGCGGGCCAGGTCTCGTCAATTCTCAAGTTCAAGACAAAGCGGCAGGCTGGAATGGGCGGTATTTGTCGTTGTCACGGGCCAAGCTAGCCCCCCTCGAGTTGCTGCCATGGGTCCATTGCTGGATGTCGGATCGGGAATTTTGAGCAGCTGATGAAAACAAGCTCTATGCCCGCGTGCACAACAGAGGAAGGCAATGGAACATGTTTTGACACGAGTAAACCCCCTTGTGACTTCCCCCTCTAAGCTAGCTACAGAATGATCTGATCCGCGATTCGCAAATATAAAAAAATCTGATCCGCACGCTGCTGTAAAAGCTATCAAATCTTCGTCCTTTGGAGAATAGAGAGAAAAGTACGCGAAACCGCATCAATTCTCCGTTTCATTCCTCTTAGGGCTACTTTCCTATGGATGGCTATACATGACTTAACCGAGAAGACATCACATTCACATCTTTTCGAAAGAGTGATAACGAGATGCTTTTCCTGTGGCAGTGAAGCATAGAGGAATTAGCCTTCTTTATCACGCGCTTAGGGCAGATCCAACAGGGCGGCATATTTCGGACCCAGAATGTTTCCAGTTTAATCCATTTGGAGGAGCACCGTGGACATGCGCACCACATGTCTGTCCGTTCCAGGCCATGCCAGCTAACACGGTGATCCGTTTGGTCCAAACATATACAATTTTTATGATTTTCACCATTTAGTCATTTTTCAATAAATGATAGCAAATAAATTACCACTAATTAGCAATTCAATTCAGGCAAGTCTGACATCGCATAGTTCAAACAAACACACAAAAGGATGAAAAAATGACGTGATAAAAGTCAAGGGATCAATCATCTCAATCGTGGATCATATTGTTCTTCTTCTCGAACCAAGCCCTTGCCACTGGGTCCATGAGGCTTAGGTCGGTCATCATGACCCGAGTCTCCTCGGTGAACAGCATGAGTTCTACTTCTTTTTGTTTCAACCTCACTTACTTGGTTCTTGATAGTGCACTGCAATCTACTTCCATGTCTCTTGATCGGGCTTGGTCTCTTCAATTTCGAGTTTCCTTTTTTGTACATCAAGGTTGATGTGTTTCCCTTTCTAACGATATTTTCTCTTTACCTCTTCTCATTTGACACGTCCTTGCTTCGACCGAGGGGGGGGGGGGGGGGGGGGGCGGGGCAATTCCAATCTAGATTCAAAGCGTAAGGCTTCGACACCCACATTGCAAGAGACTTGAAGGACCGCATGAGTGTCCGTACTCAGGTTCCCTGTTGAAGGTTGATTATCGATGAATCATTTGCATGGTTGTTTTATTGGGTTGAATCATTGATGTCACCTTTGTTGAGTGAAGAATAGAGATCTTCCCACTTTGGACATTCTTTGATCGCCATCCAACAATGGTGCAAGGTAATGTATAAAGCAAGGTACATTAACATATGTAGAAAGGGATATAATGTACCATGTCTTTGACACCTTGATGTGATCACATGCACCATAATATTTTTGTGCACTCCGATTGAATAAAATACCACCTCTTCTAAAGCCACAATTTGTTGCGATCACATTGAAGTTGTAGGGTGCAAAGCGTCTCCGGTCATGGAAGTACTCAAAAATCATCTTCCAATAGTTCCCTTTTTGTTTAGCACTACAAATTGGATATTGTCCAATTTCTATACATGCCTCGCAAAATTTCTCCACCTTGACCTGTGAGACGGTGGCGGAGCTTCTCCAGGTAGAAACCCGTACATCGACGACGTCAATGAAATGACAGGCGAGGACAACCGGTTTGCGGGCGAGCCCGAGTGTACCCATGAGGTTGTGGCATTGGTCAAGGATTGGATGAGCGCTATCTCCTTGAGCATCATCATAGCGCAATCGCGCGGCTTGAGCGGCGATGGCTTCAGCCGTGCCGCGCACATTAACGATGGCAGTAATTTGAAAGGACAGAGTCTGGAGAGCAGATGCTTCTATGTCACGAAGCTCCTTATTCTTCCTCTGACCCACCCAATTGTTGATCTCGGCGATCTCTGCTCCTTCTTCGTATTTACCAGGGACGCGACGAGGACGGAGGCGGCAGCGGTGGGCATGTTAGCCATGGATTGCTTGCTAGGGCATGCAGCCACGGCAGCGCAGGTTGCTTCATTTGGGAGAGTTGTAAATGGTGGTCGAGGTTGCCGACTTGCACGCAATGGGAGGGAGCAAAGACAAGCCATCGATGGCTTGTCTGTTTTCACCCAAACCTAGCCCGAATTGAAAGCAAAAATGGGTTAAAACGAATCAACATGCAAACGCCAGTTGCAATAAGTCGCCGCATTGGGCCATGCCCTCTATCTTCACAGACAAAAATAGACACACTTGAACGAAATGGATTCCTGCTTTGGTTTATTGGCTTGCATGGTCGCTAAAAACTTAAATATCCCAACAACAAGATAATTAAGATACTTTATTCAATTCATTTAGTTTTCTTGGTATTTCACATTTTTTTTCCAATGTGGCCTTGTGAAAGGATAGAGGTAGTAATAGAGGGGGTGAATTGGTTCTTACACATTTTATTTTGATTTTTTAACAAGTTTAGGCTTTGCGGATAAATAATAGCTTAATCAAATCAGGTGAGGCAATCTATATGATGATAGTACTTCAAGCACAAAGTCTATAAAAAAGTAAAACCCCACAAGCAAAGAGCTACGTCACTGCTGTGTAGGTGTGAGATTCGATGAAGAATTTCCAAGCGGCATGAAGGCTCGCCTTCTTCTCCGAGAGCCTCCTCGAGGAAGAAGGATCAAAATCACTAGTGATAGTTCTTGAGGTGACCTCCAAACCCTCACAAACTATCCACGGAGGAAATAACAAGCCGAAAGTCTCCGGGCAACCTAGCTCCCTAAGGTTTCCAAAAAAAACAAGAGTAACAAGGTAGCTCGATGAACTCAAGGGGATAAAGTATGTCTTGGTGAGATTGTAGATCAGGACCCACTCTGACACTTGCGATGGGATTTGTGTTTGGTTGGGGGGAATGGGAGATCCTGTTATATTGTGATCTAAATTCATATAATAAAGGGACGCTAACTTCTGACGAGCGGAGCGAGACCCGTCGCTAGTAGGCTTGGGCTGAAGCGTAGCGGAGTCTGAAGTTAGTCCATACGTCATGCCCTGCAGGAACGCCTGCGAAGGGGGGTGCTGCCCCCGCGGTACGGATCGTTGCCACCGCCATATATACATCTTTTAAGCCGCCAGCTAGGGTTTATCAAATTATAAGATAACCCACGACGTTTGTAAACAATCCCCGATATAGTGAAGTATTTGCTGGCTAGCGCCCGTGGTTTTTCCCCTTCTGTGTTGGAAGGGGTTTTCCACGTTAAATCTTGAGTCTCCACTACGTTTTCTTTTATCGTTTTTCGTTATTTGCTTGTCACTTTATAACAGATCCTCAAGCTTTAGTGTTTCAAAATGGTGGGAGAGATAGCTTCAACGATTTGATATGAATGGTTGACTTAACCAATCAAGGACGAAGAGGCCTTTTATAGCCCAAGGGATAAAACTAACCGTTTGAAACATTCCCTATGAGCTTGCCGTTGAAACCTACTGCATAGCGACCAGAAGTGTTAGTTCCTAAACCGTTGTAACGGTACCACATGCCAACAATGTCGGTGCACCGGTGTACTAGCCTTGACAAACTATATGAGGGTGCAGCGATGCCAAATGTGATTCGCACACCTATGAGAATACACCTTACTTGCCATGAACAACTCGGTAGTGCGAAGTTCACAAGTCCACATTTCAGTCAAGCCAATGAAGTCAAGGTGGTAGTGTTAAATATCGAAGATGGCGACGAGAGGGGATGAATAGGCGCCTGCAAATACTAAATAATTCTTTGATTTCAGGAAAATGCATATATAAATGTTTAATCAAATGCAACTACGTGAATCAACCTATATGGCAAGATTACTCTAACAAGCAATATAAACTAGGCTAGAAATAAAATAAGCAGAAACAGAGAAAGATGATAAAAATGAATGCACCCGATGACAAGGTGGAATATTCTGAACTTCAAGTACTTGGGAGAACTCCAAACTTCATTGGATTTTCGTGGCAAAAAAACTCATATGGACATAAAGTCTTGGTCATTCGTTGTGAGATTCCCCCATATAGTGTTTTCTCTTGCACTAAGAGTGGATCTTGACGCGAACTTGCAGGAGAAAGTTCGCAATTTTAAAAGGTTGCATCGATTCCCACGGTCTAGGCTCTCCACCAAACCTAAGAGTACCCCGTTTTTCCATGAACTCAAGGGGACAAAATTTAGCTGGGTGGAATCATAGATCTAGGTATCCTCTTTCTTTTCTCTCACTTAGATGAAGAGATTGGTGGTAAGATTTTTTTTGATGGAAAGGCAGCACTGCTTCTTTCATTATGATTAGAAAAATGAGGGGCACAAGCAGGAAGAAGACCTGACGACATTCCAAAACAAGGCCAAGAAGGTAATAAGAAAAACCGAGAAAAAATAAACTAGCTCAGGAAGAACGAAAAAAGTGGAAGAAAGAAGAAAAGAAAAAGGACGTGAGCTTCGCCCACCATCGGTAGAAACACAACCAACCTATCAAAGCCTTATTTTTGATGGGGAAAGAAATCCTTTATATTTCCCCATCATACCTTCATATTAACCCTCCATGCAAGTAATTTAGACCCTCCAAGTCTTCATCTGGAGGTCCTTACTTGTTTCGGATTTATTTTGTATGAGTCAAGAGAGCTTGTGGACTCACCTAGATCGCCATTGACCTTCGTACCAACATGGAGAGAAAACAGACATGTTCAACTACGTACTAATGGCAAAAATTCTACATGTCAACCAATTCATTTGGGAGTCAAAATGCAAAGTGATGTAGCAAGTTTCTTTAGTTTCCTCACAAGGGATGACTAGGGATTTAATATCAAACTCTCGGAGAAATAGTAGAACCCTTCGCTCTTCCTATTCTATCAACCTACAAACAAGATGATTTGTCTTGTGTCCCTAATTGTTGGAGATATGCCCAAGAGGCAATAAGGTTATTATTATATCTTTGTGTTTATAATAAATGTTTTCATCCCATGCTATAATTTTATTAATCTGAAACATTAATACAGGTTCCGTAACATGGGGATTGTCATCACTGCTAGACAACTGCTCTATGTGCTCGATGCACCACTGGGTGACCCACCTGCAGAAACTGCTCCCGATGAGGTTAAAAATGTTTACTTCACTCGGAAGAACCAATACTCCATAGTTCAGTGTGCCATCCTCTACGGTTTAGAATCAGAGCTTCAGATGCGCTTTGAGAACCACGACCCTCATGATATAATCAATGAGCTCAAAATGATATTTGAAACTCATGAGGCCGTGGAAAGCTATGATGCCTCTGAGCAATTCTTTAGCTGTAAGATGGAACAGGGCAGCTCCGTTAGAGAGCACGTGCTCAAAATGTCTGGGCACGCGAAGAAGCTCTAAGATGATTTGGGAATAACGATTCCTAATGCGTTGGGGATTCATCGTGTCCTCCAGTCACTGCCACCAAGTTACAAGAACTTCGTGATTAACTACAACATGCAGTGCATGAACAAGACACTGCCTGAACTCTTCTCAATGTTGATGCTAAAGTTCAGATTAGGAAAGAGCGCCATGTTTTGATGGCCAATAAGACCACCAGTTTGAAGAAGCAAGGCAAGCATAAGGAAAAGGGTAAATTAAAGAAGGGCGACGAGAAAGCTGTTGCTCCTCCTAAGAAGCCCAGGGCTGGCCCCAAGCCTGATACTGTGTGCCATTACTGCAAGGGTGATGGGCACTGGAAGCGGAATTGCTCCAAGTACCTAGTAGATCTGAAGAGCGGCAACATCAATAACAAAGGTATATTTCATATACATGTTATTGATGTGTATCTTACTAGTAATCGTAGTAGTGCCTGGGTATTTGATATTGGTTCGGTTGCTCACATTTGTAACTCGAAATAGGAGCTGCGGAATAAACAAACACTAGTGAGGGACGAGGTGATGATGCGCGTTGGAAATGGATCCAAGGTCGATGTGATCGTCGTCGGCACACTCCCCCTTCATCTACCTTCGGGATTAGTTTTAAATCTGAATAATTATTATTTGGTGTCTGCGTTAAGCATGAACATTATATATGGATCTTGTTTATTGAAAGACGGTTATTCATTCAAGTCTGATAATAATGGTTGTTCAATTTATATGAATAATAGCTTTTATGGTCATGCACCTGAGCTGAATGGTTTATTCTTATTAAATCTCGATAGTAGTGATACACATGTTCATAACATTGATAAGAATAAAATTAAATGATAATTCTACATACATGTGGCACTGTCGTCTTGGTCACATTGGAGTGAAGCGCATGAAGAAACTCCATTCCGATGGACTTCTTGAATCACTTTATTTTGAATCACTTGAAAGATGTGAAGCATGTCTGATGGAAAAAAATGACTAAGACTCCATTCTCTGGTATAATGGAGCGAGCTACAGACTTATTGGAGATAATGCATACTGATGTGTGCGGTCCAATGAGTGTAGCATCGCGCGATGGTTATCGCTATGTTCTTACTTTCATGGATGACTTGAGTAGATATGGGTATATCTACTTGATGAAACATAAATCTGAAACTTTCGAGAAGTTTAAGGAATTCCAAAGTAAAGTAGAAAATCAGCGTAACAAGAAGATTAAGTTTATGTGTTCTGATCGCGGAGGTGAATATCTGAGTTACGAGTTTGGCAGGCATTTACAGAAATGAGGAACACTTTCATAGTTGACACCTCCGGGAACACCACAGCGCAATGGTGTGTCCGAACGTCATAATCGAACTCTCTTAGATATGGTTTGATCTATGATGTCTCTTACAGATTTACCGTTATAGTTTTGGGGTTATGCATTAGAGACCATTCACTTTAAATAGGGCACCATCTAAATCCATTGAAACCACACCGCATGAATTATAGTTTAATAAGAAACATAAGTTGTCGTTCCTTAAAGTTTGGGGCTGTGAAGATTATGTAAAAAAGTTACAACCTGGCAAGCTTGAACCCAAAGCGGAAAAATGTGTCTTCATAGTATACCCTAAAGAAACAACTGGGTATACCTTCTATCACAGATCTGAAGGCAAAGTTTTCATTGCCAAGAACGTATCCTTTCTTGAAAACGAGTTTCTCTCGAAAGAAGTGACTGGAAGGAAAGTAGAACTCGGCGACGTTATTGAACGTTCTCTTGGAATTGAGAGTAGCGCAGCACCGGAAGATGTTCTTGCATCGCCTGCACCAATAAGATAGGAAGCTAATGATAATGATCATGAAACTTCGAACGAAGTTGCTACTGAACCTCGCAGGTCGACGACGATTCGTACCACTCTTGATTGGTCTGACCCCGACTTGAATGTCATGTTGGTGGAAAATAATGAAGACCCTGCAATGTATGAGGAAGCAATGATGAGCCCGGATTCCAAGAAATGGCAAGAAGTCATGAAATCCAAAATGGGATCCATGTATGAAAACCAAGTATGGACTTTGGTGGACCTACCTGATGGCCGCAAGGCTATCGAGAACAAATGGATTTTCAAAATAAAATAAAAACAGAAGCTGATGGTAATTTTACTGTCTATAAAGCTCAACTTGTCGCGAAAGGGTTCCGAAAAATTCAAGGAGTTGCCTACGATGAGACTTTTTCACTGGTATCGAAGCTAAAGTCTGTGAGGATTTTGTCAGCAATCGCTGCATTTTTCGATTATGAAATTTGGCAGATGGATGTCAAAACGGCGTTCCTTAATGGTGACATTGAGGAAGAGTTGTATATGGTACAAACCAACGCTTTTGTCGATCCTAAAGATGCTAACAAGGTATGCAAACTTCAGCGCTCCATTTATGGACTGAAGCAACCATCCCGGAGTTGGAACCGATGCTTTCATAAGGTGATCAAAGACTTTCGATTTATACAAACTTTTGGAGAAACTTGTATTTACAAGAAAGTGAGTGGGAGCTATGTAGCATTTATGGTATTATATGTGGATGACATATTGTTGATTGGGAATGATATAGAAATTCTTGGAATTGTCAAAGGCTATTTGAATAAAAGTTTTCAATGAAAAACCTTGGCAAAGAAGCATACATTTTAGGCATCAAGATTTATAGAGATAGATCAAGACGCTTAATAGGGCTTTCACATAGTATATCCTGGACAAAGTTCTAAATAAGTTTAGAATGGATGAAAGCAAGAAAGAGTTCTTGCCCATGTTGCCAGGTAAGACCTTGAGTAAAACTCAAAGTCCGGCTATGGCAGAAGAAAGAGAAAGGATGAACAAAGTCCCCTATGCCTCGGCCATAGGCTCTATCATGTATGCCATTCTGTGTACGAGACCGGATATCGCACATGTTGTTAGTTTGACCAGCAGATATCAAAGTGATCCTGGAATGGAACACTAGACAGCGGTCAAGAATATCATGAAGTACTTGAAAAGGACTAAGGATATGTTTTTTTGTTATGGAGGTGACCAAGAGCTCTCTGTAACCAATTACACCGATGCTAGTCGGAACACTGATCCGGATGACTCTAAGTCACAATATGGACACATATTTATTTTGAATGGTGTAGCAGTGAGCTGTAGGAGTGCCAAGCAAAGCGTTGTGGCAAAATCTCCAACTGAGCTGCTTTGGAGGATTCATCAGAGGCGATATGGATGAAGGGTTTCATTACTGAGCTTGGTGTGGTTCCTAGTGTGTTGTACCCGATGACCATCTATTGTGACAACATGGGTGCCATAGCCAATGCACGGGAGCCAAGGTCACACAAAAAGGTGAAACATATCAAGCTACACGAGAAGTAATCCCTCTCAATACAAGGCTTAGGCTAGCAAGGTTATTTGAAGCAAACACAAGTATGAATCGGTACAGCAAAACTCACTTAAAAACATATTGCAAGCATTATAAGACTCTACACTGTCATCCTTGTTGCTCAAACCCTTACTAGAAAATATCTAGACTTTAGAGAGACCAATCATGCAAACCAAATTTCAACAAGCTCTATGTATTTCTTCACTAATAGGTGCAAAGTATATGATGCAAGAGCTTAAACATGATCCTTATGAGCACAACATTTGCCAAGTATCAAATTATTCAAGACATTCTACCAATTACCACATGTAGCATTTCCCGTTTCCAACCATATAACAATTAACGAAGCAGTTTCAACCTTCGCCATGAACATTATGAGTAAAGCCTAAGGACATATTTGTCCATATGCAACAGCGGAGCGTGTCTCTCTCCCACACAATGAATGCTAGGATCCAACTTTATTCAAACAAAACAAAAACAAAAACAAATAGACGCTCCAAGTAAAGCACATAAGATGTGACAGAATAAAAATATAGTTTCACTAGAGGAACCTGTGGTGACCCTGCATACCACTGCATGTTGTAGTATGCCAGTCGTTGATATAACATTCACGAAGTACCATTCCGCAAATATTACATCTCTCAGAGTAGTACAACAGAACATAGCAGGTCCATAACCCATTCATTTATTATTACAAGCATATTACACATATTGTCTCGGAGCTCCTCTTGGGTCCTAAGAGAGATACTCCTGGGTTCGAGGCGAACCCAACTTAACTTAATATATAGAAGTTTCACCAAGTTATACATTTATTCTCTCGAGCGGCTAGTATTAAGAGTTCAGGCTGCCCGGCTACTACTACTACTAGATGATTCTAGGCTTGATCTCCTCCGGAAGCCTCCCCGGTTCCGTAGACTATGAGGTAGTCTACGCCTTCAATACCTCCAGAGAGGTCTGGTTCTTCATAGCCGATGATCTCGGCTCCTTCAGGGTTGTTGTAGTCCTCCTCCAGACGATTCAGACAATCTAAGCAAGGGATTTAAGAGTGGTATGAGTACGAGCGTACTCAACAAGTTCATTATAGATAAGAAGTGTTTAATGCACTAGCTACGATATTAGACCAGGAAGTCTAATACCAATGCAGGTTTTGATAAACATTTCTTCAAGAGATTGCTTTTATTTCAAAGAGCTATGTCCGTCAGCCTTCACCGGTTTACTAGAACTTCATGGAGCTCCTTTCCGGCCGCGTTCGCAGTTCCATATCCCGGAACAGGGAGTGACAGGTCACGGTTCTTTACACTCTGCAGAGGTGTGTTGCTTTACCCATAAGAGATCTTAACCTTGGTGCCAACCGGGTAGCTTTCCCGTCCACACTTCCTTCGGTGTGAAGCCCGGTATAAGGTCATAGCCAATCATATTCCTCCGCTACCTCATACACCCACCCTTTGTTGCAAACCCCGACCCTGGGTCCTCGTCGGTCCACTTACACCATTTAAGGACAGACCCCGACCACGACAACAGTCTGGGATCGAACCAAACTCCTTCGCCAGTAGCTGCAACCCATCATAGACCACATTACCGTGGGGAATTAGAGTGGGATCCCCACCCTCAAGTTGTTCCCCAAGCCGCAACCGCTACGGTATGCATAGCATAACCGTGGGGACTTAGAGTGGGATCCCCACCCACAAGTTGCTCCGCAAGATACAACTGCTACGGTAAGCGCATCCGTTGATGTACAAGAGGTGGAAGTACGATTGACTAGTCCGTCCCATTTCAGATCTTATGGTTAACACGGTTATTACGACACAAGAATCACTGGCGACATTTGTTGTTTAATCCTAGCTGGACATAAACCCTTGCAATGGAACCTCCACCATATCAACACAATCCATGGTTCCATTGCCAACCACATAGTCATATTCATAGTTATGAAAATAGTGGTTTTGGTTTTTATGCAATAGTGATAACCATAGTACTTTGCAAGTAATTTGATAGAAATACACAAATGACATGAGCAAGTGATGAACTTGCCTGAACACTGCAAAGTTTTGCAGTTGGATGGTGTGGACTGACCCTTGTCCTCTGTTTCTGAAAAATAGCATCATTGTTCGATAAGGGCAATGGTTAAAGAAGCAATTATGCATGATTCCTGTTTTAGGGTTTGTTCCCCCCTTCCGATGACATTATTATTTCATGTAAGAGGTTAATACTAAGATTGATTTGGAGATACTATATTTAGGGTAAATACAACCTTGAAATGTAGTCAAGGTGTTTTTAAAGTCCAAATGCATTAATGGACTTATTTTTATTATTGAAAATAATATGTGTGATTTAAATGATTATTTAAATCATCAAATTGAGACTTATTCTTAATTGTCTTCAAAAATTCTCTTTGATATTTTATTTAGATAGAGAATTTTATGCTGATCAATTTTCATATTTTTAATTATTTTTTTAGAGCTTTTATCTATTTTCTATTTAATTTCAAAGTTTCTGGTTTTAATGAATTTGTGAAATTACTATAGTGCCCCTGGACCCACCTGTCAGGGTGGCCCAGCGGTTAAGTCTAACCCGAGCCGCCTGTCCGGCTCGTTCGGACGCACCCGTCCCCTTCCTCGCTCGCTCACGCTAACCCTAACTCCCCTTGAGCTCTGGCGACTCGCGTCGCCGTCGCCTTCGCCGATTTTCTCCGGCCGCCTCCGGCCATCGCCGGCGGTGAGATGGGGCGCATCTAAACTGCCTCTCGACGGCGCACCAGATCCACCGCGTCGATCTGGTACTCGTCTCCTCCTCTTCTCGCCCCCAACTCATCTGCTCGCCAGGCCGTGGTGATCCACGGCGATTCGTCGCCCACCGACTATCCTGGCGCCGTGGCGCCGCCGTGGTGTTACTGGCGATGCGGCGAGGTGGTGCCTGGCTCGGCTTGGCCTGGCGCCGCCGTTCGCCCGGCGTGTGCCGCCGTGCCGCCATGGCCGAGCTTCTTTCCGCTTCACCTGTAAGTTCTCCCTTCCTCCTTCTTCCTCTGTTACCTGTTCTACCTCTTCTCCTTCCTCTGGATGCCCTGGCATCCACCTGGTTGTGCTGCTGCTGCTCCTGCGTGTGCTGCTGCTGTGCATATGCTGCTTCTGTGTGTGCTGCTCTTCTCTATGTCTTGCTGTTGTAACTCATGGGCTCTTGCTCATGAGCATACTGTGATGCTTATGCTCAATTAAGTTGTTCATGCTGTTGCTATGTGTATCATGCCTCTCCTGTGTGTGCATTTCTTTGCCCCTGGCTTGATTATTATGCATAATCCTTGCATTATGCAAGTGCCAGTGCCTCTAATTGGCTAACCCCTTGTGCGGTTGTTCATATTAATGCCCTGTTGAGCATGCTTGCTACAAGATCTCACCATCCTTGGATGGTTTGCTCCTGTATATGACTGATTTAATTACCTGTGATATAGTTGTTAATGTCCTGTGGCTGAGTAACTCATAGTGTTAATGTATTGTTACTGGGCTGAGCTGTAACATGCTCTGTCATGCTTTAGCAAGCTCCTGATGATCAGATGATCATCAGTTGCTGGTAAAGGCTGCTGTTTGGTGTCTGTGCCTCACTGCTGCTCATTCTGTGATGTGTGTGTGTCACACAGGCTTGTGTTGGTGTGTGATGGTGCTTGCTCAAGCAGCTACTAATGCTTGCAGTGATCCACTGGATCATTTGCAAGTGTCTGGTTCATAATTTACTTATTGATATCATTTATCTGTGTTGCCTTAGTTGATTAAGTGGATAATTGATGTGAACTGTTGAGCAGTAATGATCATATAGATTGATTTAGTGAAGCTAGAGGGATGCCAAAAATTGTTGGGAACCCTAGCTCACTCTGAACCCATCTGGGTAATGATGCAGTGGCTTGGTGTGTGGTCTTTTGGGTTTGAGGTGGCCCTGACAGTCTTTTGATGCTGTCCAAGGGTAGCTCCCCTTCTCTGTGGCTTGCTGTGGTTGGTGAATCTCTCACTGGAAGAAACCATGTTGGTTTTCCAGTTACCTTTGCTGTTGACAACAAAAATAGACATAATCTGTCTAATGTCTGATGGCTTGCTAGGCTTTAGGTGCTAGATGATTTTGAATGGCTAGTTAGGGATTAATCCAGGTTGGATTTCTTTGGTATGTCATCTTGTTGACATGCCAATGTTCCCTTGGTAATCTCCCTATTACTGTTCTCTAATTTGCTTGCACCAAAAGGCTTAGTAGCCAGATGATGATACAAACAGGGTACTCACTTTCTTTTGCTTGTGTGTGTTTGATGCACATACTTATTTATGAGCAAGACAGATGCTTGCTCATGATTCTTGTGTATACCTCACTCCAGCTCCTAGATTGAGTTGTTGATGTAGAGGATTTCTTCTGATTGTTGGTTTGATTCAGGGATGAGCTGGTGCTTGTCCTGCTCCTCCTTGCAAGCTTGTGATGCTTGGGTTAATTTCTGTGGTTCTTTGGAATGGTTGAGCAATGAGCATTGTTCTTCATTCTTCTTTGTGTTCTTACCCTGATGATGCTTGTCGATGAAATGGCTAGGGTTTGGCTGTGAAAAGTTTATATATGCCCTGCCCTTGCCTCTATGGTCGACAACAGGGCCTGGTCATTTTGGTGACTCTCCCTGGCTGTGTGTGCTGGTGGGCATGCACACTGCCTTGTGAGCTGCCTGTGTGGTTCCTGGTTGGGACTTGGTCCATTTGGTGGATCAGCTCGGCTGATCTTGATAATATCCTCTCAACTTTTCATTTTCTTGCTAACCTGCCAAGTGGCAATGCCACTTGGCATAATACTTTGTTTGTTTCATGTTTGTGCAGGGAAAAATGAGATGATTAAGATGAAGATCAAGATCATCTGGATCAAGCCTTTCAAGAAGATTATTTTGTGTAGTTTAGGGCATTTCATTAACTTGTAATTTTTCTTTTTCTTTTTCTATTTCTTCAATTCTTGTAATGTGTTGTAAATTCATATTTCAATTCTGGATATTGTAATTGACATTGTATTTTGTGTGAATATCAATAAAGCTCAAGTTTTCCTTAATGAGCTTTATATAATTGTTGTATTATTTATATTCTTGATTCCATTTATTTATCTCTTGAATTAGCTCAAGTTTGAATTATGGAATATCCATTTGATGTTTGAATTTGAAATTCAAATTCCAATTTGATTTGAATTCAATCATACAACTTAAGATTGTGATGCATCTTCTCTTCTCTCTTCTCAAAACCCTAATCTAGTTAAGTAAGAACAAGTTCATCGCACTCTCGAAACCCTAACCCTGTAGGATGTCGAGAGAGAAACCTGTTCCCCTTTGATGCAGTTTTGTTTTAAAAGCGCGAAATTTCCCCGTAATTTACAATGCAATGCACATCCCTTTCTAAAATCTACCCCTCGATCGTCTCTAAACCTGGGACATTACAGCCTTTCCCCCTTATAGAAAACTTCGTCCCGAAGTTGTGGTTGTAATACCTGAAGAGTTCGGGGTATGTTTTCCTCAGGTCTTCTTCCTTTTCCCAGGTGGCTTCCCTCTCGGGATGATGCTTCCATTGTATCTTGCAGTACTTTATAGCTCTATTCCTGAGTTGTTTCTCCTCGAGAATCTTCGCTGGCTTCTCGATGTAAGTCAAATCTGGTTGCAACTCGAGCTCTTCATGTGATACTGGTTCATCTGGGGTCTTTAAACACTTTCTGAGTTGCGACACATGGAACACATTGTGAACCTGAGATAACCTTCCTGGTAGTTCCAATTCAAAGGCTAACCCTCGGTTTTGACTCAGAATCTTGAAAGGTCCGATCTACCTAGGGCTTAACTTTCCTTTTACTCCAAATCTCTGAAGTCCTTTCATCGGGCTCACCTTGAGATATACCATGTCTCCAACTTGTGGCTCCCATGTTTTTCTTTTCTGATCGGCGTAACTCTTTTGCCGACTTTAGGCTATCTTCAACCTATCTCTGATAATGTCAATTATTTGTTGCTTTTCCTTGACATAATCAGGGTTGAACTCTTTGCTTGCTCCGGCTTCATACCAACATATCGGTGATCTACACTTCCTTCCATACAGAGCTTCGAACGGTGCCATCTTGATGCTACTTTGATAGCTGTTGTTGTATGAAAACTCTGCTAGTGGCAAATGCTCCTCCCATGATCCTCCGAAGTCTAGGGCACAAGCCCTAAGCATATCCTCTAAAATCTGGTTAGTTCTTTCCGTTTGTCCACCTGTCTGAGGATGATAGGCGGTACTATAGTCCAATTTGGATCCTAAGGCTTCGTGTAGTTGCTTCCAAAATGCTGACGTGAACACGGATCCGCGATCAGACATGATCTTCTTGGGCACTCCATGTTTACTCACGATCTCTTTGATGTAAAGATCGATGAGTTTCTCTCCTTTATCCTGTTGATTTACTGCTAAGAAGTGTGCACTTTTCGTCAACCGGTCCACGATTACCCATATCATGTCCTTCTTTTTATTGGTCATGGGTAGTCCGGTGATGAAATCCATTCCTATCTCCTCCCATTTCCATTCTGGAATGGGTAAAGGTTGTAACTTTCCTGCCGGACTCTGGTGTTCAGCCTTCACCCTTTGGCAGGTATGGCATTCCGCCACATATTGTGCTATCTCTCTCTTCATGTTGTTCCACCAGAATAGCTCCTTTAGATCCATGTACATCTTTGTACTTCCCGGATGTATGGAGTATGGTGTTTGATGGGCTTCCCGGAGTATTACTTCCTTGATTTCAGCAATATCCGGATCACAAATCCTCTTCTGGAACCATAATGATCCCGATTCTCCGCGATGAAATTCTGATGGTCTTCCTTCATCTATCCTTCTCATCTCCTCCAGGATGAATGGATCATCCAACTGACCCATCATTATCTCATTCTTTAGGTTAACATTTAGCTCATCAGCTACTTGTAAAGCCGATAGTCCTTCATGAGCTTCCTTCTCCCAAAGTTGTATTTGGGCTTGGCTTATTTCCTTCCTCAACTCTGGTGATAACTCTTGTTCCACTCCTCCAGTGCTCTTCCTACTTAAGGCATCTGCTACAACATTAGCCTTTCCTGGAGTATAATTGATGGTCAAATCATAATCCTTGATCAGTTCAAGCCATCTTTTCTGCCTCATATTGAGTTCTTTCTGAGTGAAGAAGTATTTGAGACTCTTATGATCCGTATAGAGCTCACACTTGGCTCCATAGAGAAAATGTCTCCAAGTTTTGAGTGCAAATACCACTGCTGCTAATTCTAAGTCATGTGTTGGATAGTTCACTTCATGAGGTCTAAGTTGCCTCGATCCATAAGATATTACCTTACGATCTTGCATGAGTACGCAACCCAATCCATGCTTGGATGCGTCACAGTACACGGTGTAATCCTTGCCAACTTCAGGAACTGCTAACACCGGTGCCGTGGTGAGTTTCTCCTTCAGAGTTTGAAAACTCTTCTCACACTCCTCTGACCACACGAATGGTGTGTTCTTTCTTAACAGCTTCATCATTGGTCCTGCTATCTTGGAGAATCCTTCAATGAATCTCCGATAATATCCTGCCATTCCTAGGAATCCTCGGATTTCCTTGACAGTCTTGGGTGCTTCCCATTCTAGAACTGCTGCTACCTTGCTCGGGTTAACAACTATTCCATCTTTGCTAATGACATGACCAAGGAATTCCACTTGATCTAGCCAAAATTCACACTTGCTGAATTTGGCATAGAGTTGATGTTCTCTTAGTGTTTGCAACACTAACCTCAGATGTTCAGCATGTTCTGCTTTGTCTTTGGAATAGATCAAGATATCATCAATGAATACGATGACAAACTTGTCTAGAAATGGCATGAAAATCTTATTCATGAGATTCATGAAAATTGCTGGGGCATTAGTTAATCCAAAAGGCACTACAAGGTATTCATGATGTCCATACCTTGAAACAAAGGCAGTTTTCGGAACGTCTTCCTTCTTGATCTTTATCTGGTGATAACCGAATCTTAGATCAATTTTTGAAAAGACTCCCGCGCCTCTAACTTGATCGAATAGATCTTGTATTCTTGGAAGTGGGTACTTATTCTTGATTGTGACATTGTTCAAATTCCTGTAGTCTCCGCACATCCTTCCACCTCCATCTCTTTTATCTACGAAGATCACAGGTGATCCCCATGGTGAAACACTTTCTTGTATGAATCCTTTTTGTTCCAAGTCATCCAATTGCTCCTTAAGTTCTTTCAACTCCTTAGGCCCCATCTTATATGGTGCTTTAGCAATCGGAGCTGTTCCTGGAATTAGGTCGATGGTGAATTCTATCTCCCTATCTGGTGGCATTCCAGGTAATTCCTTAGGAAACACATCCTGGAATTCATTCACTACAGGTATATCTTCCAACTTCACCTCCTTCATGCTATTCAGCTGTAGCTCGACTTCGATCTGTGTATGCTTGTCTCCTTGGTAGATCATTCTACTTACATCGGGGCTTTTCAAAGATACAGTCTTGTTCACACAGTCGATCAATGCTCCGTTAGCTTCTAACCAGTTCATACCAAGAATGACATCAATGTCCTTCATCGGTAAAATGAACAGGTCTGCGTCAAACGTGCACTTATTGATCATGATGACTTGTTTTTGTTTGGTATGGGTTACTACTATCGTTCCCCCCGCAGAAAGTATGGTTATGGGTGTATCTAACTTAGTGCAACTAATCCCATGTTTGATGATGAATTGCTGGGAAATGAATGATGTAGTTGCACCAGTATCAAAAAGTACTTTGCTAGGATGAGTGAGTATCTGGAGCGTACCTATCACCGCCTGATCGGAGTTAACCACCTCCTCCAAGCTGGTGCAGTTCAATTTGCCAAAGGGTTTCTTGTTCTTCCAATTCCCTCCGTTGTTTCCTCCTCGGCTTCCTCCTCCTCCAGACTGACCTCCTCCATTCTTCTTATTGGGGCAATCCTTCATCATGTGCCCCTCCTGACGACACCCGAAGCAAATGATTCTGGGTTTACGACAATCCTTCGAGGCATGTCCTTTAAACACGCAGATGCGACAAACTATTTGATTTGCAGTTTGAAACGCTTGGTTCCTCCTGCTACTGTAGTAGTTGCTGTTGTTGTTGTACCTTGGCTTGAAGTTCAAGCTAGAATTGGGCTTGTTATTGGAAAACCTCTTAGGCTCAAACTTGGCCTTTTTCCTCTTCTCCTCCTGCAACTGTTTGAAGTCATCTTCAAGAGTGATGGCTGCATCCACCAACTCTTGGAATTCCGTCGCTCTCATCATTCGGAGCTGTACCTTGAATTGGGGACTTAATCCCCTTAAGAACCTCTTCTTTTTCTTGTCCTCGGTGTTGACTTCTTCAACAGCGTACCGGGACAGCTTTGAGAATTCCCTGACATAAGTCAGGATGGCCTTATCCTTCTGCTCGAGACTTTCAAATTCTCGACGCTTCACTTCCACAATGCTTTCAGGGACATTGGATTCCCTGAACTTCCTCGCAAACTCCTCCCAGGTAAACACTTTTCCAGCCGGATAAACGGCTACGATGTTGTCCCACCATGATGCGGCAGGTCCACACAAAAAGTGTGTAGCATAATGGACCTTCTCCTGGTCGTTGCAACCAACAGTGTTGAGTTTTCTCTCAGTGTCCATAAGCCAGTCTTCCGCGTCCATTGGTTCGGGCGCGTATGCAAAGGATATAGGCTTGGTGTTCTGGAAGTCTGCTAAGGTGACTCCCTGATTCTCGGGTCTCTCTACCCGGTTCTGTTGTAGCAGCTCCTGGAAGAATTTATTCTGCTGCTCCAACGTGATACGTTGCCTCTCTTCCATCATCTGCATATACTGAACGAAGTTCTGCTGCGTCATGGTTGGTGGTGGTGGTGGAAACTGATTCCTGGCTGCTTCGTCAGCCTCTTCCTTCCGTTTCGCTTCGCGCTCCATATGCTGTGCTTCCGTCTCCTCTCCTACCGGTCCCGACATATCCCCCTAGTTCTGCAACACAAGATGATACTCATAATTACTCCATGCGCAAGTTTTCTGAGCTCAACTTTGTGCACAGAACTAGTCACGCAATGGAAATCAAGAAGCAAATCCAAATCATACAAAACATATACCATGTATATACATACTTAAGTGGTCTTATTACAATACTCAGTGACGTTGTGAGTATGCAAACTCACTTATTGAAGTATATGTACAAATTTCTACAAATATAACATACTATAATACACGTGGTACTTGTGTATTATAGTCTCGCCTCCCTTGGTGGTCTCTAGTCGTGCTTCACTCCCGGTACATCCCAGGCTTCCATCCGGTCGAACGTGTCGTCCTCCTGACAGAACCTGGAACATAAGGTCTCCCCGTCGGCTGGTAGTCAGAATCAGATGATGATCCTAGGGAGAAATCAGTGTTCACGAACTGGTCATTCAGTGCATCATAGTCCACCCATCGGGTGTACTCCCCTGTGGCTCCACCATAAATGTTTCCAACATTCGTATCCGACTCAACCAGTGTAGGATACTCTCCATCAACTCCTCCGTTACTAGGATAACTCTGGTTCTGGGTCGTGGCGTCCTCATTCATCTCTCCGTCATAATACACTGAAGTACTATGAGTTCCAGTATTAGATCCCCAACGCCAACCTGTGGAGTTTTCTATAGGAGTCATGGAACGCTGATTGTTTCCGGATTCCTCTCCACCCTCATAACCTCTATAGGAACTACTAAAATAGTTCCCAGGTGTAACAGGTGTAGTTTCTCGCTCAAGAGGATCAATACTAATGTAGTCACCAGCTGAGTAAACTGGTGTGTGCACCACATTCTCCATAGGTTCTTTCCCCCTAGTCTCCTCCTTGGGTTCAGTCAACTCCTCTAGCATTGTATCAATTGCTCCCGTCAAATGACGGTTCAACTGAAAGAACAATGATAGTAAGTTGCGGCTATTGTCCATGTATTTTGCAGCTTCTACTGGTTTGCGTTTTGCATATTTGAAGTGGTTAAGCATGGGATCATCTTCCTCCTCCATATGAGGAATGTGGGTGAATTCGGAACCCATAAGCTCTTTCGTCTTATGCTCCCGAATATCGGTGATGGCTCTCATAACGGCTATATGGTAGGCTATGTTGATAGTTCTGGCTTCACCTGTTGGCATTACTACGCTCATTCCCAAAGATTCGGGAAGTCGCAGCCCTACCCTACACTTTGCCAATACAGTACCATCGTAGTACATGTATTTCTTTACTTGGATCTGGGGATCACACCCAAATTCAAGTAACATAGCACGTAAAATATCTGCAAGTCCTCCTTCATATTCACTCAGTGTTGAATCCATCACTTTCACGTTTCGTCCCGGACGTGAACTTGCCATTGTTGGCTGTAGAAATAGAAAGAATATAAGATTAGTAATAATGCATCATAATAGAGATAATAAAGAATTATCGCACTAAAAGATATGATTGTTGTATTCTCAATTGAATATTCACCATATTTTTAGAGAATTCTTTACTAGTCCTATTTGACTCCTAACGTAAGGTCCCAATTTACTAGGTTCCAACCTAAGGTCAAAGCTTTTGCTCTGATACCAACTGTGGTGACCCTGCATACCACTGCATGTTGTAGTATGCCAGTCGTTGATATAACATTCACGAAGTACCATTCTGCAAATATTACATCTCTCAGAGTAGTACAACAGAACATAGCAGGTCCATAACTCATTCATTTATTATTACAAGCATATTACACATATTGTCTCGGAGCTCCTCTTGGGTCCTAAGAGAGATACTCCTGGGTTCGAGGCGAACCCAACTTAACTTACAATATAGAAGTTTCACCAAGTTATACATTTATTCTCTCGAGCAGCTAGTATTAAGAGTTCGGGCTGCCCGGCTACTACTACTACTAGATGATTCTAGGCTTGATCTCCTCCGGAAGCCTCCCCGGTTCTGTAGACTATGAGGTAGTCTACGCCTTCAATACCTCCAGAGAGGTCTGGTTCTTCATAGCCGATGATCTCGGCTCCTTCAGGGTTGTTGTAGTCCTCCTCCAGACGATTCAGACAATCTAAGCAAGGGATTTAAGAGTGGTATGAGTACGAGCGTACTCAACAAGTTCATTACAGATAAGAAGTGTTTAATGCACTAGCCTCCCCTGTATAAGGTCATAGCCAATCATATTCCTCCGCTACCTCATACACCCACCCTTTGTTGCAAACCCCGACCCTGGGTCCTCGTCGGTCCACTTACACCATTTAAGGACGGACCCCGACCACGACAACAGTCTGGGATCGAACCAAACTCCTTCGCCGGTACCTGCAACCCATCATAGACCACATTACCGTGGGGAATTAGAGTGGGATCCCCACCCTCAAGTTGTTCCGCAAGCCGCAACCGCTACGGTATGCATAGCATAACCGTGGGGACTTAGAGTGGGATCCCCACCCACAAGTTGCTCCGCAAGATACAACTGCTACGGTAAGCGCATCCGTTGATGTACAAGAGGTGGAAATACGATTGACTAGTCCGTCCCATTTCAGATCTTATGGTTAACACGGTTATTACGGCACAAGAATCACTGGCGACATTTGTTGTTTAATCCTAGCTGGATATAAACCCTTGCAATGGAACCTCCACCATATCAACACAATCCATGGTTCCATTGCCAACCACATAGTCATATTCATAGTTATGAAAATAGTGGTTTTGGTTTTTATGCAATAGTGATAACCATAGTACTTTGCAAGTAATTTAATAGAAATACACAAATGACATGAGCAAGTGATGAACTTGCCTGAACACTGCAAAGTTTTGCAGTTGGATGGTGTGGACTGACCCTTGTCCTCTGTTTCTGAAAAATAGCATCATTGTCCGATAAGGGCAATGGTTAAAGAAGCAATTATGCATGATTCCTGTTTTAGGGTTTGTTCCCCCCCTTCCGATGACATTATTATTTCATGTAAGAGGTTAATACTAAGATTGATTTGGAGATACTATATTTAGGGTAAATACAACCTTGAAATGTTGTCAAGGTGTTTTTAAAGTCCAAATGCATTAATGGACTTATTTTTATTATTGAAAATAATATGTGTGATTTAAATGATTATTTAAATCATCAAATTGAGACTTAATCTTAATTGTCTTCAAAAATTCTCTTTGATATTTTATTTAGATAGAGAATTTTATGCTGATCAATTTTCATATTTTTAATTATTTTTTTAGAGCTTTTATCTATTTTCTATTTAATTTCAAAGTTTCTGGTTTTAATGAATTTGTGAAATTACTATAATGCCCCTGGACCCACCTGTCAGGGTGGCCCAGCGGTTAAGTCTAACCCGAGCCGCCTGTCCGGCTCGGTCGGACGCACCCGTCCCCTTCCTCGCTCGCTCGCGCTAACCCTAACTCCCCTTGAGCTCTGGCGACTCGCGTCGCCGTCGCCTTCGCCGATTTTCTCCGGCCGCCTCCGGCCATCGCCGGCGGTGAGATGGGGCGCATCTAAACCGCCTCTCGACGGCGCACCAGATCCACCGCGTCGATCTGGTACTCGTCTCCTCCTCTTCTCGCCCCCAACTCATCTGCTCGCCAGGCCGTGGTGATCCGCGGCGATTCGTCGCCCACCGACTATCCTGGCGCCGTGGCGCCGCCGTGGTGTTACTGGCGATGCGGCGAGGTGGTGCCTGGCTCGGCTTGGCCTGGCGCCGCCATTCGCCCGGCGTGTGCCGCCGTGCCGCCATGGCCGAGCTTCTTTCCGCTTCACCTGTAAGTTCTCCCTTCCTCCTTCTTCCTCTGTTACCTGTTCTATCTCTTCTCCTTCCTCTGGATGCCCTCACTACAAGAAAAGTTCTGATAGACAACGTCTCAAAATCGTCCGCTAAGGGGTATTTTTCGTCGCCTATGGGCCTAACCCGACGATATGGGTTCTGTTGTCGAAACTGCGTCAGGCAAAGTCCTACCACGTATTTGTCGGTCCGTCGCGCTTGGGTGCCCTTCCGCCACGGAAAATCGGACCGTTGCAGAAGTATTTCCGGGAGACCGTTGACTGCTGACATCATGCAAACTGCCACGTGGCAGACGCCGTTAACTGGCAGTTAACGGTGTTAACCGCTGAAACCCCGTGGTAGATGGTAGGCCCACACGAGGCCTGCCACGTCTTAAGCGGGCCGGCCCATTAAGTTTGCGGGCCGGGCCAGCTGACTTAGTTTGACCGGTCAACTATATAGCTGGGCTGGTCCATTAGTTACGTGGGCCGGGCCTAACCTCTAAGGTTGACTGGTCAAAACATTAATGGGCCGGCCCACTAAGCATGTGGGCCGGGCCGAATGCACTCGTTTGACCGGTCCAACGAGCAAAAGGCAGGCCCACAAAACATGTGGGACCCACTTTCATGTTATCGGGCGGCCCATTTACAAAGTGGGGTCCACCTTAAAGCAAGTGGGCCGGCCCAAGAAGTTATTGGGCCGGCCCAATTAGCAGTGGGTCCCACTTTCACGCTAATCGGCCGGCCCATTTAGTGCGTGGGGTCCACATTAGATCAAATGGGCCGCCCACCAAGCTAGTGGGCGGGCCAAAAGCACAGAGTGGATCCCACTTTCTGTTAATGGGCCAGCCCATTTAGTATGTCGGCTCCACCATATAGCAAGTGGGCGGCCCAACAATATAGTGGGCGGGCCAAAAACACAGTGGGTCCCACTTCCCGGTTAAAGGGCGGCCCATTTAGTATGTGGGGTCCACCATATAGCAAGTGGGCCGGCCCAACAAGATAGTGGGTCGGGCCAAAAGCACAGTGGGTCCCACTTTCTGTTAAAGGGCCGGCCCATTTAATATGTGGGGTCCACCATATAGCAAGTGGGCCTACCAACACGCTAGTGGGCCGCCCAACACGCTAGTGGGCCGGCCAAAAACGCAGTGGTCCCACTTTCCTCTTAAAGGGCCGCCCATTTAGTATGTGGGGTCCATCATGTAGCAAGTGGGCCGGCCCAACAAGACAGTGGGCGGGCCAAAAGCACAGTGGGTCCCACTTTCCTGATAACGGGCCGGCTTGATAAGTAAGTGAGCCGGCCCAAAATGAAAGTGGGTCCCACACTACGTTAATGGGCCGGCCCAATGCGTTATAGGGCCCTGGTTGTTTGACTAGTCAACTTGCATTAAATTTCATGAGCCTAAAATCGATATCAATGATACACACAATTACATACACAAATAAAATAACTAGGAAAATTACAAGGCAATTAATGTGCCCAAATAAAAATTACATAGAATCATTGAGGACTTCTATTAGCATCATCAATAACATGTTGACATTTGGCAATCGCCTTGATTGAATGTTGTGTACTCTTGGTCAACATATCGACTCTGAGACCTTAAAGCGACAATACCATGTCTTTTATAAAGTACAGCCTTGAGATGTTCTTTGTTTGATGAAAAGAATGGTCTAGGTTGACGGCTATGAGAGGATGCATCGAACAAAGATCAGAACTTTTTGTGGGCCTCTCTTCTAATGAAGATTGCTTCATCGTAATCGCATTCGATAATAATGCAAAAAGATTAAACGATGAACTATGCAAACATGTATTAAGCATTGTCGATATGAGATAGTCACAAGTACTAAGCGCAGACTTACATTATATCGTTGCATAGGCTCACGCAGGAACCTTTTTGCGCTCTATCTTCTACTAAGGACTTCTTCATTACAATTGCATTCTAGTAATATTGCAAACATAGTTACAACAAGTGAACTATTCAAACATTTATTATGCAATGTAGATATAAGATAATAACAAGTTGCATAAATAAGACAATGTATGGAACTTGTACTAAGCAGACTTACATCATAATGTTGCACGGGTCGCTTTGGCGACTATCTTCTAATGATGACTGCTTCACTAAAGCGCATTATGGTAATATTGCAAAAATAGTTACAACAATTAACTATTCAAACATGTATTACGCAATGTAGAGATCAGATAACGACATGTAGCGAACATCTTGGCTCATTGCAGGGTCCTTCTCTTGCGTGCACTAGTCGTGGTCGACATGCTGTCATTTTAGGTTCAGCCATCAAGTGAAATGCTAATCCTCCTGCTCCATTGTCCTTAATCTGTGTTTAGATATCACATTTAAGACCAAGTCAGCTGGTTTCAAATAACAAAAAACTTGAGCTGTCAAATGAATAAGCCAATATTTACGAGATATCGATTAAAACCAACTAGATGTTGCTTTGCATGAGATACGAATTTCGAGACATTCAAATTTAGAGTAGGGTAATGCCAAGGTTTTCCACATAAAGTAAGCGGCATTAAGAATGACCAAATGTCGGGTTCAAATAACCTTCGCAGTTGCTCCAAGACAAGCATATCAAATAGGCAGAAACATAGTAAAGCATGGATGGCATTGCTATGGCAGGGTTCCAAGTGTTTATCTCTTGCCGAAGGAACAATGCAGATAGGTTATAGATAATAACGGAAGTAAAGCCAAAGTTACCAACCAAGAACTCAGATTCCAACCTTCCCTAGCGTCCCCGCTGTTAATGTTGGATATTCTAATAATAGGTTCGCATCATCAATCCCTAGGAAAAATAACATTGACAAGTTAGTCTCCGATAATACAAAGACCCGACCTGCACACAGCAATAACTATACAAGGCGTGCGACAGGAGCATTCATGGAAAAAAATAGCTATAAGCTAAAGACGAGGTATAAGAGCAAGCAGATTGGAAATGCACATAGCATGATTATAAAAGCAGTAAAAGAATAGCAGACACGAGAAAACAGCTAGCGGCTAGCGGTGAGCTAATGACGTGGTATAAGAACAACCAGATTGGAAATGCCCATAGCATGACTATAAAAGGAATAGCATGCAGTACAAAAACGGTTAGCGACAAATGAATGGGTCCCCTATAAATATGTGGATGCACACAGTGTCGATAGAATGAACAGGATGGTAGCGACCGGATAATGCTTTGATACTTGTACAATATTTAAACGAACTTCATGCGAAGTAACACATCAAGAAATTTAATGGCATATGAGATCTGCAAATAACTACACAAAACATGGCTAAAGAAACACCGCGATCTAACGGGCCAGCGTACTAACCAAGCTGCGGCGGGGTGGACGTGGGCTGCAAATTTCATTACAGCGGCGTCGAACGCGTGAGACGAAGAGTCGACCTGTTTCAGTAGAAGCGGGCGTTAGTGAAGCAGATCTGGTTGGCTGGCAAGGGATTCGGTGAAGTTGATACAGCCGCTGCGCCGAGGTAGTCGGTGGAATATATCGGCTTCTGTGGAGGGGGGGGGGGCGCGGTGAAGTAGACACGGTTCCGTTGGAGAGGATCCGGTGCGTCGACAGGAAAGGCGTTGATTGCTACGCTGTGGATGAGGTCGGCGGTGAAGCAGATCCGTCGGTGGCAAGGTCGGCGGTGAAGCAGATCCATCGGTGGCGAGGGCGGCGGGGGAGCGGATCAGGTGGGTGGACAGCCAACACGATCAAGGCTAGGCTGTGGAGGAGTATGCCGGCGGCGAAGCAGATCTAGTACTGTAGAGAGTCAGAGCTTTGGCGTGTGAGAGTATTTTTGTGCTAATGGGGCTAATGGTTGGTGGGTGGGTGGGCCTGTGGGGAGGGTTCGGGATCTAGGCAAGATATTTCATTGTTACCGAATGAGCCCTCCATGGTCGGTGGGTTGTAGCTTCCGGACCAGGGTTAAAAGGGTAAAACTGGTCACGGGATTTTCGAATGGATGCAGCGGGATGATTTGGCGCGCGGCCGAAATTTTCAGTTTCAAGCTACGAGCAGAACGACAAAAATAATGTTCTTCCCCAGGGAGCTCTCATTTCTTCCTCTTCTCTTTCTCTCTCGAGTCTCTCCCACTCCCCTGGCTCCTCTCCCCCTTCTCTCCGGCAGCCTCGCCGGCCGGAGACGAGGCCGACTTCTCTCTGTATATCGTACACCCTCCGAACTAAATTAATTGATTCAACTTGCCTTAGACGTGTATGTATCTCGAGTAAAAACATGTGTGGATACATCCATATTTAGATAAGCAAAATTGAGTCAGTTAATTTGGATCCGAGGGAGTTCATGTTGTTGTAAGCTTAGATCCAGTGTTTCCCATGAGCAGAATGGCGCAATGGAGTCGGGGATCTCGTCATCGGCTTCAGATCTGGCCTACGGTGAATCTGGCGGATCTTGCCGGCCAAACCCCGATCTGGTGCCATCAAGGTGATGGCGCTAACGGTGAGGCTTGCTTTGGTCAGTGCTTGAGATCTGGTCAATGGGGAAGTCAAGCTGCTAACGTTCACAAGCTCGGGGCATACGACGGCGTCATCGTCTTGCCCGTGAACATCTTGGCCTTTCAGCGGCCCTTCTCAGAGCCAATGTGCCGTTGCTGAGGCCCTTCTTCTCCTTCGTCCTGGCGACTACCGGCGACACCGTCCCAAGTGGTGCGTCCCCGGCGACGGAGTTGCTGGAAAGGATGCGGAGAAAAGATCTGATGTGCGGTCCAGAAGGACTCGATTGATTTTCTGCTATATGTTTTGGGGTCCTTTTTGTAAAGTTGCAGGTCCTATTAGTTATTGTCTAGTTCTCTTGGACCTCTATGTAATTTTTTGGACTAGTTTCCATTTGCACCGATAAACTTGAATTTTGACAAGTTCACGGGAAAAAAATTCCTTTGCACATGTGGCCTATCATGTATGAACATTCTTGAGTTTTAAACTATATGTAATGGCCAGCACTTGCGCAAGGGGCTCGTCTAGTGCGCACTAGTTTCCATTAGCACCGATAAATTTGAATTTTGACAAGTTCTTGGAAGAAAAAATTGATTCACATATAGCCTATCATGTATGAACATTATTTGGATTCAAACTATACATAGATGGCCAACACGTGTAAGAGGGGGTCCTCTAATGTGCACTAGTTTCCATTAGCACTGACAAATTTGAATCTTTACAAGTTCTCGAAAAAAATTGCTTCACACCATATGCCCTATCATGTATGAACATTATTGGGATTCATATTATATATAGATGGCCAACACTTGTGCAAGGGGTCCTCTAATTCTTGGGGATTTCAATCTATCTATCTCTCTCGATCTATCGTTGGTGGCCAGAACAACACACATATGCATGCACTTTATGCGCAAAGGCGCGGGTGCCTCTAATAATTCATGTGTGTGCGTATATTTGAACATATTCTTGGGGATTTCAATCTCTATCTCTCGATCTATATATCGTTGGTGGACAAGAAACACACTTATATATATATACGCATGCACTTTATGCGCAAAGGCGCGGGTGCCTCTAATAATGTGTGTGTGTGTGTGCTCGATCGATGATCCCTAAACCTTAAACCCTAAAACCCTAATCCCTAATTATACCCTAAACATACACCCTAAACACCCTAAACACTAAACCCTAGACCCTAAAACCTAAACCCTAATTAAACACTACATATATATAGGCCAACGACACTTAATTGCGCATCAAGCAGGCGACCAAATAATTAGCGCTGATAAATTAATTAACTTGAATCTTGACAAGTTCTCTCGAATGAAAACACATTTGATTAAGTTGCCTCATAATATATATACAATTAGTGTGCATGCACGCATGGCATACCATGGACATATCATTCGTGCATATATATATCTCAAGATATATCTGAACATATTCTTGGGGATAAATATATATATTTCAATCTTTCTCTCTCGATCTATATATATATCGTTGGTGGCCAAAAAACACACTTATATATACGCATGCACTTTATGCGCAAAGGCGCGGGTGCCTCTAATAATGTGAGTGTGCACTCGATCGATGATCCCTAAACCTTAAACCCTAAAACCCTAATCCCTAATTATACCCTAAACGTACACCCTAAACACCCTAAACACTAAACCCTAAACCCTAGACCCTAAACCCTAAAAACTACACCCTAAACCCTAAACCCTAACCCTAGACCCTAAACCCTAATTAAACACTAAACCCCAAACCCTAAACCCTAAACCCTAGACCCTAAACCCTAATTAATTAACCTTAACCCTAACCCTAACCCTAAAACCCTAGCTAGCTAATCCTAAACCCTAAACCCTAATTAAACCCTACATATATATATAGGCCAACGACACTAAATTGCGCATCAAGCAGGCGACCAACTAATTAGCGCTAATAAATTAATTAACTTTGTTGAATCTTGACAAGTTCTCTCGAATGAAAACACATTTGATTAAGTTGCCTCGTAATATATATACAATTAGTGTGCATGTGCGCATGGCATACCTTGCACATATCATTCGTGCATATATTTCAATATATATCTGAACATATTCTTGGGGATAAATATATATATTTCAATCTTTCTCTCTCGATCTATATATATATCGTTGGTGGCCAAAAAACACACTTAGATATACGCATGCACTTTATGCGCAAAGGTGCGGGTGCCTCTAATAATGTGTGTGTGCACTCGATCGATGATCCCTAAACCTTAAACCATAAAACCCTAATCCATAATTAAACCCTAAACATACACCCTAAACACCCTAAACACTAAACCCTAGACCCTAAAACCTAAACCCTAATTAAACACTACATATATATAGGCCAACGACACTTAATTGCGCATCAAGCAGGCGACCAAATAATTAGCGCTGATAAATTAATTAACTTGAATCTTGACAAGTTCTCTCGAATGAAAACACATTTGATTAAGTTGCCTCATAATATATATACAATTAGTGTGCATGCGCGCATGGCATACCATGGACATATCATTCATGCATATATATATCTCAATATATATCTGAACATATTCTTGGGGATATATATATATATATTTCAATCTCTCTCTCAATCTATATATATCGTTGGTGGCCAAGAAACACACTTATTATATATATACGCATGCACTTTATGCGCAAAGGCGCGGGTGCCTCTAATAATGTGGCTGTGCACTAGCTCGATCGATGATCCCTAAACCTTAAACCCTAAAACCCTAATCCATGATCCCTAATTATACCTTAAACGTACACCCTAAACACCCTAAACACTAAACCCTAAACCCTAGACCCTAAACCCTAAACCCCAAACCCTAAACCCCAAACCCTAAACCCTAAACCCCAATTAATTAACCTTAACCCTAACCCTAACCCTAAAACCCTAGCTAGCTAATCCTAATCCCTAATTATACCCTAAACATACACCCTAAACACCCTAAACACTAAACCCTAAACCCTAGACCCTAAACCCTAGACCCTAAACCCTAAACACTACACCCTAAACCCTAAACCCTAACCCTAGACCCTAAACCCTAATTAAACACTAAACCTCAAACCCCAAACCCTAAACCCTAAACCCTAGACCCTAAACCCTAATTAATTAACCTTAACCCTAACCCTAACCCTAAAACCCTAGCTAACTAATCCTAAACCCTAAACCCTAATTAAACCCTACATATATATATAGGCCAACGACACTAAATTGCGCATCAAGCAGGCGACCAACTAATTAGCGCTAATAAATTAATTAACTTTGTTGAATCTTGACAAGTTCTCTCGAATGAAAACACATTTGATTAAGTTGCCTCGTAATATATATACAATTAGTGTGCATGCGCGCATGGCATACCTTGCACATATCATTTGTGCATATATTTCAATATATATCTGAACATATTCTTGGGGATAAATATATATATTTCAATCTTTCTCTCTCGATCTATATATATATCGTTGGTGGCCAAAAAACACACTTATATATACGCATGCACTTTATGCGCAAAGGCGCGGGTGCCTCTAATAATGTGTATCTGCACTCGATCGATGATCCCTAAACCTTAAACCCTAAAACCCTAATCCTTAATTATACCCTAAACGTACACCCTAAACACCCTAAACACTAAACCCTAAACCCTAGACCCTAAACCCTAAACACTACACCCTAAACCCTAAACCCTAACCCTAGACCCTAAACCCTAATTAAACACTAAACCCCAAACCCTAAACCCTAAACCCTAGACCCTAAACCCTAATTAATTAACCTTAACCCTAACCCTAACCCTAAAACCCTAGCTAGCTAATCCTAAACCCTAAACCCTAATTAAACCCTACATATATATATATAGGCCAACGACATTAAATTGCGCATCAAGCAGGCGACCAACTAATTAGCGCTAATAAATTAATTAACTTTGTTGAATCTTGACAAGTTCTCTCGAATGAAAACACATTTGATTAAGTTGCCTCGTAATATATATACAATTAGTGTGCATGCGCGCATGGCATACCTTGCACATATCATTCGTGCATATATTTCAATATATATCTGAACATATTCTTGAGGATAAATATATATATTTCAATCTTTCTCTCTCGATCTATATATATATCGTTGGTGGCCAAAAAACACACTTATATATACGCATGCACTTTATGCGCAAAGGCGCGGGTGCCTCTAATAATGTGTGTGTGCACTCGATCGATGATCCCTAAACCTTAAACCCTAAAACCCTAATCCCTAATTATACCCTAAACGTACACCCTAAACACCCTAAACACTAAACCCTAAACCCTAGACCCTAAACCCTAAACACTACACCCTAAACCCTAACCCTAGACCCTAAACCCTAATTAAACACTAAACCCCAAACCCTAAACCCTAAACCCTAGACCCTAAACCCTAATTAATTAACCTTAACCCTAGACCCTAAACCCTAAACACTACACCCTAAACCCTAAACCCTAACCCTATACCCTAAACCCTAATGAAACACTAAACCCCAAACCCCAAACCCTAAACCCTAAACCCTAAACCCTAAACCCTAATTAATTAACCTTAACCCTAACCCTAACCCTAAAACCCTAGCTAGCTAATCCTAAACCCTAAACCCTAATTAAACCCTACATATATATAGGCCAACGACACTAAATTGCGCATCAAGTAGGCGACCAACTAATTAGCGCTAATAAATTAATTAACTTTGTTGAATCTTGACAAGTTCTCTCGAATGAAAACACATTTGATTAAGTTGCCTCGTAATATATATACAATTAGTGTGCATGCGTGCATGGCATACCTTGCACATATCATTCGTGCATATATTTCAATATATATCTGAACATATTCTTGGGGATAAATATATATATTTCAATCTTTCTCTCTCGATCTATATATATATCGTTGGTGGCCAAAAAACACACTTATATATACGCATGCACTTTATGCGCAAAGGCGCGGGTGCCTCTAATAATGTGTGTGTGCACTCGATCGATGATCCCTAAACCTTAAACCCAAAAAACCCTAAAACCCTAATCCCTAATTATACCCTAAACATACACCCTAAACACCCTAAACACTAAACCCTAGACCCTAAAACCTAAACCCTAATTAAACACTACATATATATAGGCCAACGACACTTAATTGCGCATCAAGCAGGCGACCAAATAATTAGCGCTGATAAATTAATTAACTTGAATCTTGACAAGTGTTCTCTCGAATGAAAACACATTTGATTAAGTTGCCTCATAATATATATACAATTAGTGTGCATGCGCGCATGGCATACCATGGACATATCATTCATGCATATATATATCTCAATATATATCTGAACATATTCTTGGGGATATATATATTTCAATCTCTCTCTCGATCTATATATATCGTTGGTGGCCAAGAAACACACTTATTATATATATACGCATGCACTTTATGCGCAAAGGAGCGGGTGCCTCTAATAATGTGTCTGTGCACTAGCTCGATCGATGATCCCTAAACCTTAAACCCTAAAACCCTAATCCATGATCCCTAATTATACCTTAAACGTACACCCTAAACACCCTAAACACTAAACCCTAAACCCTAGACCCTAAACCCTAAACCCCAAACCCCAAACCCTAAACCCTAAACCCTAAACCCTAAACCCTAAACCTTAAACCCTAAACCCTAATTAATTGACCTTAACCCTAACCCTACCCCTAAAACCCTAGCTAGCTAATCCTAAATCCTAAACCCTAATTAAACCCTACATATATATATAGGCCAACGACACTAAATTGCACATCAAGCAGGCGACGAACTAATTAGCGCTGCTAAATTAATTAACTTGAATCTTGACAAGTTCTCTCGAATGAAAACACATTTGATTAAGTTGCCTCATAATATATATACAATTAGTGTGCATGCGCGCATGGCATACCTTGCACATATCATTTGTGCATATATTTCAATATATATCTGAACATATTCTTGGGGATAAATATATATATTTCAATCTTTCTCTCTCGATCTATATATATCGTTGGTGGCCAAAAAACACACTTATATATACGCATGCACTTTATGCGCAAAGGCGCGGGTGCCTCTAATAATGTGTGTGTGCACTCGATCGATGATCCCTAAACCTTAAACCCTAAAACCCTAATCCCTAATTATACCCTAAACGTACACCCTAAACACTAAACCCTAAACCCTAGACCCTAAACCCTAAACACTACACCCTAAACCCTAAACCCTAAACCCTAACCCTATACCCTAAACCCTAATGAAACACTAAACCCCAAACCCCAAACCCTAAACCCTAAACCCTAGACCCTAAACCCTAATTGATTAATTAACCTTAACCCTAACCCTAACCCTAAAACCCTAGCTAGCTAATCCTAAACCCTAAACCCTATTTAAACCCTACATATATATAGGCCAACGACACTTAATTGCGCATCAAGCAAGCGACCAACTAATTAGCGCTGATAAATTAATTAACTTGAATCTTGATAAGTTCTCTCGAATGAAAACACATTTGATTAAGTTGCCTCATAATATATATATATATATATATATATATATATATATATATATATAATTAGTGTGCATGAGCGCATGGCATACCTTGCACATATCATTCGTGCATATATTTCAATATATATCTGAACATATTCTTGGGGATAAATATATATAGTTCAATCTCTTTCTCTCTCGATCTATATATATATCATTGGTGGCCAAAAAACACACTTATATATACGCATGCACTTTATGCACAAAGGCGCGGGTGCCTCTCTAATAATGTGTGTGTGCACTCGATCGATGATCCCTAAATCTTAAACCCTAAAACCCTAATCCCTAATCCCTAGCTAATTATACCCTAAACATACACCCCCTAAACACCCTAAACACTAAACCCTAAACCCTAAAGCCCTAAACCCTAAACCTTAAACCCTAAACACTAAACCCTAAACCCTAAACCCTAACCCTAACCCTAACCCCTAGCTAACCCTAAACCCTAAACCCCACATATATAGGCCAACGACACTTAATTGCGCATCAAGCAGGCGACCAACTAATTAGCGCTGATAAATTAATTAACTTGATTCATGCATATATTTCAATATATTTTTGAACATATTCTTGGGGATATATATATATTTAAATCTCTCTGTTATCTCGATCTATATATCGTTGGTGGCCAAGAAACACACTTATATATATACGCATGCACTTTATGCGCAAAGGCGCGGGTGCCTCTAATAATGTGTGTGTGCACTCGATCGTTGATCCCTAAACCTTAAACCCTAAAACCCTAATCCCTAATCCCTAATGTTGGGGGGATGACCCCCGGTATGCCAAAGGCATGCCAAACCGGATGGTTTGAGCCATCAAGATACCAGTTTAATATTCTCTTCGGAGCTAGAAGACAAGACCGGAACCGGATGAAGAAGATACCGGAAGGAGGGCAGGTCGGCAAGACCGGTCAAAGATTCTCTTCGGAGCTAGAAGACAAGGATGAGCTAAGCAAAGTGACTTTAATCGGAGCCCTAGCGCCAAAGAGAGGGGTGACGCTGAAAGAAGCCGGAGGACATCAGCGTCCCTGATTAAAGAAGACCCCGGTGTCATCCATGATTAAAGTAGCTTTGTAAAGTAGTTTGTCCAGTCAAAGATGCCATTAGGGTTTCTTGTTCTGTAAGCCACCCTCTCCCCTATATAAGGAGAGGGAGCATAGCCTCTTACGGGCACGTTACGTGAGGTGAAGTTAGACGAAGAACCTTGTATCCAAAAATCTGTAACCATGTTAAGATCAATGAAGCTAGCGATCTAGAGCATAGTTCTTCCTCTTGTCTCTCTTCTTGTTTACCGGCCTTTGGTTGTGTTCTTGAGGAAAGCATCCGGAAGTTCATCCCATCTAGTCGCAAACCCTCCCCCGAATCCTCTAGCGCCCATTTGGCCCCAACTTAAGCCATCCCATGGCATCTGCTCGTTCGCCACGACGACAGTTGGCGCCCACCGTGGGGCATGAAGTGGAGCTTGCTGGAGTTCACATTCGGGCGGGCATCCTCGACGTCGCCGGCCAGCGTACGGTCTCCGCGTTGGTGCAGCGCATCTACGCCATGGACTTCATCAACGACAACGCGGGCTGCTTCGCCAACGGTGGCATCTTCCCCAAGAACGGCCGCATCATCGAGTTCGGCAGCCATCGCATCTACTTCGGCACCGTCCCTGTGCGCTAGTGCCTCTCGCCGGTACTGGTGGCGCCGGATCCGCCAAGGTGGCTACATGCTGGCCGCGCTCCTGGCAGCGTGGAGGTGATGATGGCAGGCGCGGTCGACGCCGGCAAAGAAGCTGCGGAAGAAGGTGCTGGTCGTGCGGTTTCGACCCGTGCGGACAAGCCACCGCTGGAACGCGGCGCAGGCGCTGCGGGAGCATCATCCGCACCGCCGGAAACCCCGCTCCAAGCGGCGATGAACGTCCTCGCCACCCCCATCGCGCAGAACATCGACCCGGCAGCGGCTCAGGCGGAGCTGGAGGCACAGCGCCAGAAGATACTCGAGAGCGGCAAGGACGTCGTCAGGGCGCAGCGCGAGCTGAACCTAACCGTACGTGAGTATAACGCTGCCCATGGCTTTGCTTCTGTTAGCGCTCATGCTGCTAGGATACCGGAAAACCGGCTTAAGGCTCGCAATCTAGATCAGGATCTGCGCAAAGAAATTGCTGCCGGCAAAAGCACTTCTGCATCTGTGAGCATAGTAGAAAAACCTAAGTACAGTAGCCCGGATAAAACAATAAAAGCTACTAAAGCTGCCGTAGCACTGTGTGACTCGCTTTCCGGGGACGTGATGTCTACGTTCCCCCTCCTTTCCTGTAGACAGTGTTGGGCCTCCAAGAGCAGAGGTTTGTAGAACAGCAGCAAGTTTTCCCTTAAGTGGATCACCCAAGGTTTATCGAACTCAGGGAGGAAGAGGTCAAAGATATCCCTCTCATGCAACCCTGCAACCACAAAGCAAGAAGTCTCTTGTGTCCCCAACACACCTAATAGGTGCACTAGTTCGGCGAAGAGATAGTGAAATACAGGTGGTATGAATATATAAGAGCAGTAGCAACGGTGCCAGAAAATAGCTTGATAGTGTGTAGTTGATGGTGGTGGTATTGCAGCAGTAGTAACACAGTAAAACAGTAAACAAGCAGTAGTAACGCAGCAGTAGTAAACAAGTAGCGATAGCAGTATTTAAGAACAAGGCCTAAGGATTACACTTTCACTAGTGGACACTCTCAACATTGATCACATAACAGAATAGATAAATGCATACTCTACACTTTTGTTGGATGATGAACGCATTGCGTAGGATTACACGAACCCTCAATGCCGGAGTTAACAAGCTCCACAATTTGTTCATATTTAGTAACCTTATAGTGTAAGATAGATCAAAAGACTAAACCAAGTACTAACATAGCATGCACACTATCGCCTTCATGCATATGTAGGAGGAATAGATCACATCAATACCATCATAGTAATAATTAACTCCACAATCTACAAGAGATCATGATCATAGCCTACGACAAGAACCACACGGTGCACACACTAGTCACCTTTACACACGTGCAGGAGGAATAGAACTACTTTAATAACATCACTAGAGTAGCACATAGATAAATTGTGATACAAAACTCATATGAATCTCAATCATGTAAAGCAGCTCATGAGATTATTGTATTGAGGTACATGGGAGAGAGATGAACCACATAGCTACAGCGAAGCCCTCAGCCTCAGGGGTGAATTACTCCCTCCTCATCATGGGGGCAGCGATGGCGGTGAAGATGGCGGTGAAGACGGCGGTGGAGATGGCTCCGGGGGCAATTCCCCGTCCGGCAGGTGCCGGAACAGAGAGTTCTGTCCCCCGAATTGGAGTTTCGTGATGGCGGCGGCGCCCTGGAGTCTTTCTGGAGTTTCGTCAATTGGTGTCGAGGTTTTAGGTCACGACGGCTTAAATAGGCGAAGAATCGGAGTCGGAGGGGGCCTGGGCTGGCCACACCATAGGGGGGCGCGCCCCCCCTTGGGCCGCGCCGGGGTGTGGTTTGGTGGCCCTGTGCCCCCCCTCTGGTCCTTCTCGTGTGTTCTGGATGGTTCCGGGAAAAATAGGAACCTGGGCGTTGATTTTGTCCGATTCCGAGAATATTTCGTTACTAGGATTTCTGAAACCAAAAACAGCAGAAAACAGCAACTGGCCTCTCGGCATCTCGTCAATAGGTTAGTTCCGGAAAACGCATAAAAATGATATAAAGTGTGAACAAAACATGTTGGTATTGTCATAAAACAAGCATGGAACATCGGAAATTATAGATACGTTGGAGACGTATCAGCATCCCCAAGCTTAGTTCCTACTCGTCCTCGAGTAGGTAAACGATAAAAGATAATTTCTGAGGTGACATGCTACCAACATAATCTTAATCATACCATTGTAAAGCATATGAGATGAATGCAGCGATTCGAAACAATGTAAATGCAATGAGTAAACAATTGAATCATATAGCAAAGACTTTTCATGAATAGTACTTTCGAGACAAGCATCAACAAGTCTTGCATAAGAATTACTCATAAAGCAATAAATTCTTAGTAAAGGTATTGAAGCAACACAATGGAAGATTAAGTTTCAGCGGTTGCTTTCAACTTGTAACATGTATATCTCATAGATAGTTGTCAATGCAGAGCAATATAACAAATGCAATAAGCAAGTATGTAAGAATCAATGCACAGTTCACACAAATGTTTGCTTCTTGAGGTGGAGAGAGATAGGTGAACTGACTCAACAATAAAAGTAAAAGAATGGTCCTTCAAAGAGGAAAGCATCGATTGCTATATTTGTGCTAGAGCTTTGATTTTAAAAGCATGAAACAATTTTGTCAACGGTAGTAATAAAGCATATGTATCATGTAAATTATATCTTACAAGTTGCAAGCCTCATGCATAGTATACTAATAGTGCCCGCACCTTGTCCTAATTAGCTTGGACTACCGGATCATCACAATGCACATGTTTTGACCAAGTGTCACAAAGGGGTACCTCTATGCCGCCTGTACAAAGGTCTAAGGAGAAAGCTCGCATTGGATTTCTCGCTATTGATTATTCTTCAACTTAGACATCCATACCGGGACAACATAGACAACAGATAATGGACTCCTCTTTTATGCATAAGCATGTAACAACAATTAATAATTTTCTCATTTGAGATTGAGGATATATGTCCAAAACTGAAACTTCCACCATGGATCATGGCTTTAGTTAGCGGCCCAATGTTCTTCTCTAACAATATGCATGCTTAACCATAAGGTGGTAGATCTCTCTTACTTCAGACAAGACGGACATGCATAGCAACTCACATGAAATTCAACAATGAATAGTTGATGGCGTCCCCAGTGAACATGGTTATCGCACAACAAGCAACTTAATAAGAGATAAAGTGCATAATTACATATTCAATACCACAATAGTTTTTAAGCTATTTGTCCCATGAGCTATATATTGCAAAGGTGAATGATGGAATTTTAAAGGTAGCACTCAAGCAATTTACTTTGGAATGGCGGAAAATACCATGTAGTAGGTAGGTATGGTGGACACAAATGGCATAGTGGTTGGCTCAAGTATTTTGGATGCATGAGAAGTATTCCCTCTCGATACAAGGTTTAGGCTAGCAAGGTTGTTTGAAGCAAACACAAGCACGAACTAGTACAGCAAAACTCACATAAAAGACATATTACAAGCATTATAAGACTATACATCATCTTCCTTGTTGTTCAAAACACCTCACTAGAAAATATCTAGACTCTAGAGAAACCACTCATGCAAACCAAATTTTAACAAGCTCTATGTATTTCTTCACTAATAGGTGCAAGGTATATGATGCAAGAGCTTAAACATGAGCATAACAATTGCCAAGTATCACATTATTCAAGACATCACACCAATTTCTACATGTAGCATTTTCCAATTCCAACCATATAATAATTAACGAAGCAGTTTCAACCTTCGCCATGAATATTATGAGCTAAGAACACATGTGTTCATACGAACCAGCGGAGCGTGTCTCTCTCCCACACAAGCATTTATTCAAACAAAAACAAAAACAAGAAACATACAGACGCTCCAAGTAAAACACATAAGATGTGACCGAATAAAAATATAGTTTCAAGAGAAGGAACCTGATAATTTGTCGATGAAGAAGGGGATGCCTTGGGCATCCCCAAGCTTAGACGCTTGAGTCTTCTTGATATATGCAGGGATGAACCACCGGGGTATCCCCAAGCTTAGAGCTTTCACTCTTCTTGATCATAGTATATCATCCTCCTCTCTTGACCCTTGAAAACTTCCATCACACCAAACTTCTCATAAACTTCATTAGAGGGGTTAGTACATAATCAAAAAATCACATGTTCAGAGGTGACACAATCATTCTTAACACTTCTGGACATTGCTCAAAGCTACTGGAAGGAAATGGAACAAAGAAATCCACCCAACACAGCGAAAGAAGCAATGCGAAATAAAAGGCAGAATCTGTCAAAACAGAACAGTCCGTAAATACGAATTTCTAATAAATACTTCCGTTGCTCAGATCAGAAAACTCAAAACTAATGAAAGTTGCGTACATATCTGAGGAACACGCACGTAAATTGGCATATTTTTCTGATTTTTCTACAGAGAAAACAGCCCAGATTCGTGACAGATAGAAATCTGTTTCTGCGCAGAAATCCAAATCAAGTATCAACCTTCGATTAGAGGCTTCACTTGGCACAACAAAACACAAAACTAAGATAAGGAGAGGTTGCTACAGTAGTAAACAACTTCCAAGACACAAATATAAAACAAAGTACTGTAGCAAAATAACACATGGGTTATCTCCCAAGAAGTTCTTTCTTTATAGCCATTAAGATGGGCTCAGCAGTTTTAATAATCCATTCGCGGGAAATAGTATTTGAAGCAAAAGAGAGCTTCAAGAGGCAAATTAAAAACAAATTTAAGTCTAACATGCTTCCTATGAAGAGGAATCTTGTACACAAATGAATTCATGAAGAACAAAGTGACAAGCATAAGAGGATAAAAAACGAGTAACTTCAAGATTCTCAACATAAAGAGGGGAAACTTAATATCATTAAGATGCATATAACCATATTTCCCTCTCTCATAATAACTTTCAGTAGCATCATTGATGAAATCCACAATATACCCATCACTTAAAACATTCTTATCATGGTTCATATGCATAGAAGTATCATTAAATTTGGCATAAGAAGAGTTATTCTTATTAATAGTAATTGGAGCAAGATTATTATCAAGAATTTGAACATGGTAAACAAGTTGCCTATTAAGGGAATTGTTTTTGGTAATCCAATCATGACTATGACAAGTTTCATAAGGATAATTAGAACCTACATCATAGCATTCTTTATAATAATCATTAGAGATCGGAGGCACAGTGTCATCATAAGAAATAGAATAGTTATCTTTCACAGTCGGTTTATCTATGACCATACCATCATTGTTATTAGAAGGAGATGTATCAAACACATAATGATCAGTAGCAAAAGGATTTTCAAACACCTCTTCCCCAAGCTTACAGCTTTCTATATCATTATGGGAGGAAGCATGGATAGCACTGACACTATGGCAATTATTATCATCATTTTCAGAATTAGTTTCCCAGAGATTTGCAATATCAAAAGTAGTGTGCTCATTCAAATCATGATTGCTAATGTATGTAAAGGGCATAGGAAGATCATCATATTCAGATTCATTATCACAATAATCATTAGGAGCAACATACTTACGGTTACCTAGCGTTATCTCATTCACGCTGGGATACGCCGTTACCTCTTTCTTTTTATTCTCCTTCTTCTTCTTCTTCTTCTTCTTCTTCTTTTTCGTTCCCTTCTTCTTCTTCTTCTTCTCTTCCTTCTCCTCGTTCCCTTCTTTAGGAGGAAGAGGCTTGAAGGGTGGCTCGTCCGCATAACCTGATTTACTTTCAGAAACAATAGAAGAAACTTGGGAGGATCCCTCCTTTTCATTAATTAGTTGAAAACACACGGCGGTCCTATCATATTTTAGCAAGGTGTCATCTTCTAAAATATTTTGTATGTAAGTATTTGTATGGCTATTATCAATGCAATAAGAAAAACACCCATGCAGGACATCATCAATATCAAGATCACTCATATGTAACAAAGAGATTTTTCTCGACAGTTCTTCACACCCCAAAAATAAAGTAAGTTCATCATGCTGATTAGGAGTAATTTCATCATCACAATACAAATTTGCAGCACTCATTGGGTTCAAATTATCATTGGAGGAGCATTGAAAATTAAAATGACCCACTTCATGGCAAACTTCACAAATAAAAGGATAGAGGGCACAAACTTTTTTACCAAGATCATCTAGAGCCCTAAACCACTTTCTAGTTTTTTCATTAGCATGATGGATACAATATTCATCTTTGATCTGATTAATTCCACAAGGTCTATGTATTCCACAAAAATTAACATGCTTATAGGAAATAGCATTCTTAGGAGTTTGAGCATGCTCATTGCAATAATTAACAACAATTTCATTCTTCATGCAAGCCTCTTTAAAAGGTTCATGATACTTATCAAAATTATTTTTAGGTAATTCAAAATGAGAAGCAAAGGCTTTATAAAGATTCGCAGCAACTTGAGAGTCAAGACCATAAGTAGCACTCATATTTCGAAATTTATCGGTATCCATAAAAGCTTCAATGCATTCATAATCATAATTTATACCTGACTCTTTACCTTCATTGTTCTCCCATCCTTCAGCGTTGTCCTCAATCCGATCAAGAAGGTCCCACTTAGCTTCAACCTCCTTGCTTGTGAAAGATCCCTCCGAACACGCGTCCAGATAGTCCTTGTGTTGTCCTGAAAGCCTCGCATAAAAATTGTTAACAATAACATTACGGGGGAGCTCATGAATGGGACATTTGAGCATTAGTGACTTCAATCTCCCCCACGCTTGAGAAATACTCTCTCCATCAAGAGGATAAAAGTTATAAATATAATTCCTATCAATATGCACTTCATGAGGAGGATAAAATTTAGAATAAAAGAGAGATGCAATTTCCTCCCAACCAAGAGAATGACTATTCTCCAACAATTTATACCAATGCGCCGCTTTACCAGATAGCGAAACAGAGAATAACTTCTTCCTCACTTCATCCATAGAGATACCTGCACACTTGAATAACCCGCATAATTCATGCAAAAACAGTAAATGATCTTTAGGATGGATAGTTCCATCCCCTTTATAGTGGTTATCCATAACACGTTCAATAATTTTCATAGGTATTTTATACGGAATACTTTCAGCAGGTGGATTTAAAATATCAGAAGCATCATTAGAGTTATCGCATATGGGAGATAAAGCATTATCAGAGCAAAATATTTCTTCCAAAGCTGAGGAGCAAAAAAGATTATTTTTATATAAACTAGCTTCCCCAAGCTTAGACTTATCCATAGTATTAGCAGTAATTGCATTCATACTAATAACATCACTACTAGCATGCAAATAAGGTTCCATAGGTTTTTTAATTTTTGCATCAAACAATTCTAAATCAGGAAAAAGACTAAAAAGCTCACCAATTTTTTTGTTGTTTTCCATTATGCCTAACTAGTGTAAACAAGAAACAAAAAGTTGCAATTGCAGGATCTAAAGGAAATAGCTTCGAGTACTTACAATGGCGAAAATAGCTTAGTAGCCAAGGTCTGGAGTGTGAGTACCTTTTACCTTTCCTCCCCGGGAACGGCGCCAGAAAAGTGCTTGATGTCTACGTTCCCCCTCCTTTCCTGTAGACAGTGTTGGGCCTCCAAGAGCAGAGGTTTGTAGAACAGCAGCAAGTTTTCCCTTAAGTGGATCACCCAAGGTTTATCGAACTCAGGGAGGAAGAGGTCAAAGATATCCCTCTCATGCAACCCTGCAACCACAAAGCAAGAAGTCTCTTGTGTCCCCAACACACCTAATAGGTGCACTAGTTCGGCGAAGAGATAGTGAAATACAGGTGGTATGAATATATAAGAACAGTAGCAACGGTGCCAGAAAATAGCTTGATAGTGTGTAGTTGATGGTGGTGGTATTGCAGCAGTAGTAACACAGTAAAACAGTAAACAAGCAGTAGTAACGCAGCAGTAGTAAACAAGTAGCGATAGCAGTATTTAAGAACAAGGCCTAAGGATTACACTTTCACTAGTGGACACTCTCAACATTGATCACATAACAGAATAGATAAATGCATACTCTACACTTTTGTTGGATGATGAACGCATTGCGTAGGATTACACGAACCCTCAATGCCGGAGTTAACAAGCTCCACAATTTGTTCATATTTAGTAACCTTATAGTGTAAGATAGATCAAAAGACTAAACCAAGTACTAACATAGCATGCACACTATCGCCTTCATGCATATGTAGGAGGAATAGATCACATCAATACCATCATAGTAATAATTAACTCCACAATCTACAAGAGATCATGATCATAGCCTACGACAAGAACCACACGGTGCAGACACTAGTCACCTTTACACACGTGCAGGAGGAATAGAACTACTTTAATAACATCACTAGAGTAGCACATAGATAAATTGTGATACAAAACTCATATGAATCTCAATCATGTAAAGCAGCTCATGAGATTATTGTATTGAGGTACATGGGAGAGAGATGAACCACATAGCTACAGCGAAGCCCTCAGCCTCAGGGGTGAATTACTCCCTCCTCATCATGGGGGCAGCGATGGCGGTGAAGATGGCGGTGAAGATGGCGGTGGAGATGGCTCCGGGGGCAATTCCCCGTCCGGCAGGGTGCCGGAACAGAGAGTTCTGTCCCCCGAATTGGAGTTTCGCGATGGCGGCGGCGCCCCTGGAGTCTTTCTGGAGTTTCGTCAATTGGTGTCGAGGTTTTAGGTCACGACGGCTTAAATAGGCGAAGAATCGGAGTCGGAGGGGGCCTGGGCTGGCCACACCATAGGGGGGCGCGCCCCCCCCCCTTGGGCCGCGCCGGGGTGTGGTTTGGTGGCCCTGTGCCCCCCTCTGGTCCTTCTCGTGTGTTCTGGATGGTTCCGGGAAAAATAGGAACCTGGGCGTTGATTTTGTCCGATTCCGAGAATATTTCATTACTAGGATTTCTGAAACCAAAAACAGCAGAAAACAGCAACTGGCCTCTCGGCATCTCGTCAATAGGTTAGTTCCGGAAAACGCATAAAAATGATATAAAGTGTGAACAAAACATGTTGGTATTGTCATAAAACAAGCATGGAACATCGGAAATTATAGATACGTTGGAGACGTATCAGGACGCTCTGGCAAAACAACAAGAGCGTGTCCGGGAGCTTCTTGAAACTATCGAGCAGCAAAATGCTGAACAGCTTGATAAGCTGAACAAGGTTGTGGCTTCAAAATCCGCGTGTTCGACAAGGAATGCCGGTAGCAAGTCCCATGGGCAGGCTTCGTCCCCCCATCCGGACAGAAGAAGAGAAAAAGATGTGAATGCGCAGCAGATGACTGTGTATGATCCGGTTCTTGCCGGAAAACAACAAGCCGGGCAATATGATGCCGGCAGAAAAGGCCAAGGGGCAAACAGAGGCTATGCCAGAGAAGGCTATGTCGGAAACAATCATGCCGGTAGACAAGAAACCGGGCAAAATTATCGAGTTGCAAGGGTGGCGTATGATGAGGAGGAAATAGATCCCCCAAGGTACCGGCAGGCAAGGGCCGCGGTACCGGAATGTTACGATGAGGCTGATTCCACAAGACCGGCAGCTACCGGAACCCGTTGGGAGAACGCTTGGGAGAAAGATACCTACCGGAACGGGATGCGAGGCACCGTCTGGATAGAGTATACTTGTCAGAAATGATCGAGGAAGAAGGTCCCCCGGGCCCAAAGTGTTTTGGTCCAAGGATCATGAAAGAAAAGCCACCAGTTCGCAACTTCATGTTGCCCCGTGACACAAAAACATATGATGGCACCACGAAGCCGGAAGACTGGCTCGCGGATTACGTGACCGCGGTATACGTCGCAGGCGGCGGAGGAACCGTAGCAGGAGGAGGAAACCGGCGTTGGGCCGTGAGAATCATACCATCATTCTTGGTAGGACCGGCAAGAATTTGGCTAAACAACTTGCCGGCAGGAAGCATAAATGGCTGGCTGGATTTTGAGGAAGCTTTCATGAGCAATTTCAGCAGCACCTATCAAAGGCCAAACAGGCCGCAGCAGCTCGCTCTGTGCATACAGCGCCAGAACGAAACAGACCGGGATTATCTGGCCCGGTGGAACACTACAAGGAACTCTTGTGAAGGGGTGATAGAGGCACAAGCCATTGCTTGGTTTAGCAGTGGGTGCAGAAGAGGTTCGCCGTTGTGGCAAAAGCTGCAGCGGAACATGCCGACAACGTTGGCAGAGATGATACGTGTGGCGGATAGCTATGCGTTGGGAGACCCAACGCAGCCGGCGGTGCAACCTGAACCGGAACACCAGCGCCAAGAGCAACACCGGGATAACCGGAACACCAAAAGAAGGGAAGATTTTCCGGATCGAAGGTACGGTCCGCAGCAAGTTGCTGTTGTGCAAGAAAACTCTGAGGCCAGCGGCAGTCAGAGACAAAGAACCGGATCGCAGCCGTGGGCGGGTCCTAAGAAATAGTGGGTAGAAAAGAAACCCTGGGGCCAGAAAAAGAATTGGCAAGAACCCGCAAAGTACACCATGGAAGCTGCCATGGACCAACCTTGCCGGTGGCACACACCGAATCCGGCACACCCGTCAAACCATCTGACGAAGGATTGTACCTGGACCAAGTACTTGATGCAAAAGGGAACGGTAAAAGATGCACAACCACCGCAAGACATGCCGCGGCAACAACAGCTACCACCACCACCACCGCTTACCAGGGCAAACGCCTTACCAGTACAGCCAAACCGGCAGCAATACCAGCAGGTTAACCAGGTGGGGGAAGGCAATGGCCAACCGCCTCCACCGGCACCTTTGGGCCGGAATGTTTACCAAGATCCAGATATGTGCTGCGTTGTGTTCGTAACTGAGCCAACCGACAGACAGAGCCTGCATCGCCGTTCTATGGAAGTGAACGCGGTGATGCCGGCAGTACCAAAATACATGCTGTGGTCTGATCAAGAGATCTCGTGGTCGTTCAAGGATCACCCCAAGATCATGCCCAACCCGGGTGGCTATGCACTTGTCTTGGACCCAATCATGCAAGGGCCAAACGCTCGAGTCAAGTTCAGCAAGGTGCTGATAGACAATGGGAGCAGCATAAACATCATGTACCGGCACACCATGAACATGCTGGGCATAACAGAAAACATGCTTCAGCCAACGCGTACAATGTTCCATGGAATCGTTCCAGGACTGTCCTGCGCACCGGTTGGAAAAGTCCGGGTGGATGTGTCGTTTGGAGGACGTGACAATTGCCGGGTTGAAAACCTTGAGTTTGAGGTGGTGGACTTAGATAGTCCTTACCATGCTTTGCTGGGGAGACCAGCATTGGCTACTTTTATGGCCTCGACTCACACAGCATATCTCAAGATGAAGATGCCGGCACCTCGTGGACCATTGACTGTGGTGGGAAACTACAAAGTCTCACTGGAAACAGCTTCCGCCGGATCAAACCTGGCAGAGTCGCTGGTGATCGCTGAAGAAAAAAGGAGGATGCAAACTGCAGTTGCGCTGGCTCAGTCCTCACAGCTGAGTTTAGCGGCAATGAGTGCAAACCTGGGCGCACCGGCATTTAAGCCGACAAAAGAAACAAAGGACATTGTGCTGGATCTGGCTTACCCTGAGCGCACCGTTCGTATCGGTGCCGGCATGAATGAGGCATAGGAAAGCGCGCTCGTCAGCTTCCTCCGTGAGAATCGGAATATTTTTGCCTGGTCTACTGATGACTTGGTAGGTGTTCCGAGGGAGCTGGCTGAGTACTCATTAAATGTCCGGAAAGATGCAAAGCCGATAAGGCAGCCGCTGCGCCGGTTTGCTGAAGACAGGAGAAAGATCATTGGAGAAGAGGTGACAAAGTTACTGGTTGTCGGGTTCATCGTGGAAGTACTGCACACTAAGTGGCTAGCAAATCTGGTGCTAGTTGAGAAGAAGAAAGAAGAGAACATGGAAGCAAAAGCTCCAAAGGTGTGGCGCATGTGCATTGACTACACCAACTTGAACAAAGCTTGCCCGAAAGACCCTTTCCCTTTACCTCGGATCGATCAAGTGATTGATTCCACTGCAGGATGTGAGCTGTTGTCTTTCTTGGATGCTTATTCCGGTTTCCACCAAATCCCCTTGAAAAAGGAAGATCAAATAAAAACTGCGTTCATTACCCCGCACGGGGCTTATTGTTATGTCACTATGCCTTTTGGTTTGCGCAACGCTGGTGCAACGTACCAGCGCTGTATGCAAAAATGCTTGTTTGATCAAATTGGAAAAAATGTGCAAGTCTATGTGGATGATGTTGTAGTAAAAACTAAGGTAAAAGAAACCTTAGTCGATGACCTCCGGCAAACATTTGACAACTTGAAAAGATTCCAGATGAAACTCAATCCGGCAAAATGTACCTTTGGTGTCCCCGCCGGCAAGTTGCTTGGCTTTCTCGTATCAAGCCGGGGCATTGAGGTCAATCCGGTAAAAATCCGGGCAATTGAAAGAATGAATATACCGCGCGATCTCAAGGACGTGCAAAAGTTTACCGGAAGCTTGGCATCGCTAAGCAGGTTCATAAGCAGGTTGGGAGAAAAAGCTCTGCCACTCTATGCTCTCATGAGAAAATCTGACACGTTCGTCTGGACCCCTCAGGCAGACGCAGCGTTTAAAGAGCTAAAACGATGTTGGCCACAGCGCCAATACTGGCTTCACCTCTAGAAAGGGAGCCTATGCTATTATACATAGCAGCAACAAACCGGGTTGTGAGTGTGGTAGTTGTGGTTGAAAGAGAAGAGGAAGGAAAAACCGTCCAGAGGCCGGTATACTACCTGAGCGAGGTGCTCTCCCTCTCAAAACAAAACTACCCTCACTTCCAAAAGATGACTTATGGCGTGTACATGGCCGCCACAAAGCTTAAGCATTACTTTGAAGAACACCCCATGAAAGTGGTGAGTGAAGCACCAATTTCCGATATCATGTGCAACAAGGATGCTAGCGGAAGGATTGCAAAATGGGCAATCCAGATATCACCATATGTACCGGTGTACGAAAGGAGAGATGCCATAAAATCACAGGCTTTGGCTGATTTCCTTGTTGATTGGGCGGAGATGCAATACAAGCCGCCGGATCAGAAGATAGAATACTGGAAAATGCACTTCGATGGATCCAAACTCAAAGAGGGTCTAGGTGCTGGTGTGGTGCTTACCTCGCCAAAAGGAGATCATCTCCGGTATGTTCTGCAAGTGCATTTCAGGGCATCAAACAATGTCGCTGAATATGACGCCTTGATCCATGGGTTAAAGGTCACAAAAGAAATCGGTGCACACCAAATCATTTGCTATGGAGATTCAGATCTTGTCGTGCAACAATGTTCCGGAGATTGGGACGCAAAGGATGCCAACATGGCTTTGTACCGGTTTCACGTGCAAAAGATTGCCGGCTTCTTTGAGGGCTGTGAGTTTCACCATGTGCCACGGGCAGAAAATGAAGCCGCGGATGCTTTGTCCAAGCTGGGCTCATCTAGGCAGGAAATTCCTCCCGGAATAGCCTTGGAACACTTAAGAGTACCATCAATCAAACCAAGCCCGGAATCGGAATCAATTTTCGTACCGGAATCCCATGTGGTACCCATGGACATCGATGAAGGGAACCCGGAGACTGCACCGGTAAACTCGGGGACTGCACCGGTAAACTCGGGGACTGCACCGGTAAACTCGGGGACTGCTCTGGCAAGCTCGGGGACTGCTGCAGCCACACCGGAAGAAACAATGCTGGTGGATAGCATGGAGATAGACGCACCGGTGTTTCTGGTTCGAGAGACACCGTCGTGGGTTAAACCTATTAAGGAATTCCTGATCAACGGCACCTTGCCAGTTGACGAAAATGAATCCAGAAGGATCCAGAGGAGGTCCAAAGCATACACCATAATCAATGGCGAGGTGTACAAGAGAAGTGTTACTGGTGTCCTTCAAAGGTGTGTGGAACCGGAAGAAGGAAAAGAAATGCTTGAGGAGATTCACCAAGGAGAATGTGGGCACCACGCTTCATCAAGGGCGCTGGTAGCGAAAGTATTCCGGCATGGGTTCTACTGGCCTACTGCTTTGGAAAATGCTGAGGATTTGGTAAGGAAATGCAATGGGTGCCAGAGGTATGCCAAGCAAAATCATACCCCAGCATCCGGTTTAAAAACAATACCGCTAACATGGCCATTCGCTGTTTGGTGCCTTGATATGGTTGGCCCATTCAAAACTGCAAGGAGCAGCATGACTCACATCTTGGTAATGGTGGATAAATTCACCAAGTGGCTAGAAGTGAAACCTATCGCAAAGTGTGATGGGCACACAGCGGTGAAGTTCTTAAAGGATGTCATTTTGCGGTATGGATACCCGCATAGTATCATCACTGACAATGGAACCAACTTTGCTCAAGGTGAGTTCAAAAGGTTTTGTGAGGACAACAACATCCGGTTGGATTTGTGCTCAGTGGCACACCCACAAGGCAATGGCCAAGTGGAAAGAACAAACGCATTGATACTTTCTGGTATCAAACCAAGACTCATCGAAGTGGTGGAGAAGTCACCAGGGTGTTGGCTTGATGAGCTACCATCAGTGTTATGGAGCATAAGAACAACTCCAAACCGGTCCACCGGATACACTCCATTCTTCATGGTATACGGAGCAGAAGCGGTCATACCAACCGATATTATCCATGACTCACCAAGGGTACAGCTCTATACTGAGCAAGAGGTCAAAGAGGCTAGAGAGAATGATGTGGACTTGCTAGAAGAAGCAAGAGAGTTGGCATTGGCAAGAACAGCCACTTACCAGCAAAACCTCAGACGCTATCATAGCAGGAAGGTTAACCCGAGAGTATTCCGGGAAGGAGATCTGGTGCTACGCCTGGTGCAGCGCACTGAAGGCCGGCATAAGCTTTCACCACCATGGGAAGGTCCCTTCATTGTGAGCAAAGCTCTTCACAATGATGCCTATTACTTGATCGATGCACAGGAGTGGAAAAAAGGAAAGGCGGACAGGTCCGGAGAGGAGAGCAAGCGTCCATGGAACGTAGCTCTGTTGCGTCCTTTCTACTCTTGAAGTTGTGGAGTAAGAAGTTCCTTTTTGTACCTTATATGCTATGAATAAAAAGATGTCGGAACCTCGAATGAATCTCGGGGACTACCCTTAAAGTTGCATGCAACATGTTTATTTTTTCAGTTCACCGGTTGCTTAGTGAACATTTTTTCTTTCCGGTTAGGTAGCGTGCTAAACCTACCGGAGTCTTCGACTCTGCTGCTATCCGCAAACCGGCTTCATGGCAAGCAAGATAAACCGGTAGCAACTAAGCACGCGAACTGCGAAAAGAGAGAGTGGGAACAAACAATCCGGAAAAGTTTAACTAACCCCGGTTAAGCCGGTTTTTTGCAAAATTTCGAAGTTATTTCTAAGTTCAAGAAAATGCTTGTTTGGTAAAAGAACCTTGTGCTCATACGCCAAAGAACGCCCAGAGAAGGCAGGCAGAGCCAAGGCAAAAGAACCAAGTATGCATCGAATTGGATGCGGAAACAATTTTGAAATCTTTGCAGTGCAGGATAAAAGCAAAACCATAAGCAAATATGCTAAGGCAAACATAAGATAATTAACTACCGGTATACCATACCGGCATAAACTGTTGTGCCACAACCAAAAGGAAACTTAGAGTTTTACATCATAAACCCCGGTATACCGGGGTAGAATTTAACAGATAATGTTTTAAGTCAGACAGGACCAACAGGCATTTCACAGGCAAGCATTTAACAGAAGATAATCAGGCAGCAGGGGCTTCCGGAGGAGCATCGTCAGCACCAGCCTCGTCGTCAGCTCCGGCCTCCTCCTCAGCTTCATCCTCCTCCTCGTCGAGATAGTCCTTGACGTCAGGAGGGGGAGGGATGAAGGTGCGCACGTCGGCGTACTCCACGATGTGGTATGCACGATCCTGCCGCTTAGCGGTGAGGACCGGATCCAGATCGGTTTCCGCACCTTCGCGCACTCTGATGAGGGCGTCCAGGTTCAGCTCCGGATACCAAGAGCAGGCGACGCGGAGCGCACAGTCTGCCCCAGCGCGGGCGGAAGAGCACTGCCACTCCCGGATCCTCCTGCCGGCCCCTTTGAGGCGGTCGCTGATCAGGGAGAAGGTGTCTGGCACCACTTCTCTAGGCCAGAGAGTCATGAAGAGCTGGGTAGCCACATCAGGAACGTCAGAAAGATTCCGATCAATGGCGCACATATGGGAGACCCGCGCATTCAGCGCAACCAGATGGTCATAGGGGGTCCATGGCACACCAAGATTCTCCTGGGCCTGGCCGGCACGATGCTCTTCAACCCTCTTTATGGCAAACGCCTGAGAGTCCGGGAAGAGGCCTACCCAAAGAAAGAAAGAAGCTAAGAAAATGTAGCCGGAAGAAACAAGCTTATAAGCAGAAACCGGAAAAGGAAAAAGGAAGAAACTTACGGAAGGCATGCGCATCAGTTTGCGTGATTAGCCGGTCATACTCCTTCCGCTCCGCCTCCAGCCGCGAGGCCTTGTCCTCGACAGCTTTCCGCACCTTGGCGGCCTCCTCCAGCTCGGCCTGCAACACCACATGGGCATTACCGGCGTCCTCCAGCGCCTCGTGCAGCTTGGCCGCCGCATCGGCTTCGGCAGCCTTCAGTGCCTTGGTGTGGTCAAGGCCAAGCTGGATGAGCTGACCCTTCAGCTCCTGGTAGCTGGTCTTCTGGGCGCTCAGCTCCTCCTGGTGCTGCCGGATAAGCTGATCCTTCTCCTCTGAAACCCGAAAAAGAAGATGTTAACAAAGTTGTACTATTAAGATGAAAAGAAAAGCAAATAAACCGGAAAACAGGAAGTCGTACGTTGGGCGGTGGCAAGCTGCTCCTTGAGAGCTTCAATAGAAGCTTCCGGGATCATTGTTAAGCAAAAAATCATGAGTGTTAAGAGAAAGAAAACTTTCCGGTAAAAAGATGCCGGAGGTACAAAAAACTCACCTTGGCACTTGTCATGTGCCTCAGCGAGATCCCGGTGCTCCCATAGAAGCTCCTCGAAGAGGACCTTCCGAGCGTCAGCCGTGAGCTGTTCAAGAAAAAGAGATTAGTTAAAGTTTTGCGCTAAGAACAGAGTTCTTAACCCGAAACTCGGGGACTGGCTATGCCGGTTTCGCGCGTTTCTAGGATAAGTTTCGCGCTAAGAACAGAGTTCTTAACCCGAAACTCGGGGACTGGCTATGCCGGTTTCGCGCTAAGTTTTTAAGTTAAGTTTCGCGCTAAGAACAGAGTTCTTAACCCGAAACTCGGGGACTGGCTATGCCGGTTTCGCGCGTTTCTAAGATAAGTTTCGCGCTAAGAACAGAGTTTTTAACCCGAAACTCGGGGACTGGCTATGCCGGTTTCGCGCTAAGTTTTTAAGTTAAGTTTCGTGCTAAGAGCTACGCTCTCAACACAAAACTCGGGGACTGGGAAGATAGACAAGATTCAATAAAGAAGAGAGAAACCGGCATGAAACTAAAGAAAAGATAGAAAAGATCCGGAAACAAGGAAACCAGTAAAAGTTGAAAAGAGTTGGTAGAACGTACCATCAAGTTGTTCGTGGCATCATACCACGCACTGTCGAGCTCCTTCACGGCTCGGCGAAGCCGCATGAAGTGCTCCTCGGAGGACCGGTCCCCAACAGGGTCTGGCGCCGGCAGCCTGTCCTTGCCCATACCGCGGGTCGCCGGGGTCATGTCCGCGGCGTTCCACTTCTGAGCGTAGGGCAGCAGATGCCCCAGCTCCCGGCCCCCGCGCTGGAACTCGGTGATCCGGCCAAGCAGGCCGGTAGCCTTTTCGCTGGCAGCGCTGGCGGCCTTGGAGACGTGCAGCACCAAAGGCTGCTGACCGCCGGAAGGGGTGCTGGAGGCCGTCGCCTTCCCCTTGATGAGCTTGGAGGTCTTGGGCGGCGGCGGAGTTGGAGTAGCGCCGGCAGGCTCGGTGCGAGGAGCATCCGGCGGTGGAGTTGGAGTGGTTCTGGGAGAAGGGGGAGCGCTAGGCGCGTCACCCGGCTTGGAACTTTCCGGCACGGAGGTTTCCGGCACGGAAGCGGTCTTCTTCTTTTCAAGGACGGGAGGAACCAGAGGTTCCGCCCGCCCGGCAGCTTCTTCCTCGGCGCCGATGTTGCTGGTGCCGGTATCTTGGTTTTCGGGAGGGGAGACGAAGTCCTCCTCCGTGCGGTGTTCTGGCGGTGTAGGGGCCGCACGCCCCGAACTTGTAGTGCCCCCCAGAGGGGAGGCAGAGATGTTGCCGGCACTAGAGGGTGCCGGGCTTGAGTGAGGAGGAGGGGTTGAGGTCCTCGCGGAACCATCAGAGCCCACAGGCTTAGCGTCAAGCTTGAGAGCAGGGCTGAGTAAAAGAAAAAGAGACAGTTGGAAAAAAGAAACCGGAAAAAGAACTTGGTAAAAAGAAACGAGCAAGAAAACGAGAAGCTTACCCAGAGGCGGTCGGCATCTGCTTGCGCTTGTAGCGCCGCATGCCTACTTCCTTCTCCCCCAAAGCCTCCGTCCGGAAGCGCTTAGGGGGAGGGGCCTGGCTGGAACCGGCATCGGAGGCCGGAGCCTTGTTCTTCTGGCCCTGGGCCATCAGCTTCTCCACAAATTCAGAGCCGGCCTCAGCTCGCAAGGGCGGCGCGTGCTCGTGGATCTGCGAGTTCAAGATAGCTGAGGAAAGATCTGCTAAGGAGCAATAATGAAAAGAAAAAAGTATAAGAAATCGGAAAAGAAAGATACCTCGAGCACAGTCAGGTCGTCCGAGGAACCGGTTGGTTCCGGCACGGACGGGCCAAGGCGCGAAGCTTTGGTTTTGCCCATCTTCAGATCCCGCCAACGGATGTAAGGATCCGGGTCAACAGAGTCTAGGGCGCGCTTCACGCAGGGGCCGCGTCGCTCTGCGTGGATGGTGGGGAAGCAGTCCTTGGCCTGAGACAAGTAAAAAGAAGGTTAGCAACAGCAAAAAGTTGCCGGCAATCCGACCCGAGTTGCATAATCTCTTACTTCTTGGGTCGGAGGGTTAGTAGTACTGAGAGGCAGGAGGCCCCATTCCCAATCATCCGGCATCGCAGTTTGGCAGATCTGCTTAGCCTTGCGGACGACGTCCCTTTTGCTGAGAGGAAGGCCGGTAATCTTGGTGAGATCACCAGGACCATACATCTCGCTCATCCTATGCTGCCGGCGCTTGAGAGGAAGCACCCGGCGCGAGATAAAAGTGCGGATTATATCATCAGAGCAGATGTTGGTTTCCTTCACCAGGTTCGCCATGAAGCGTACCACCCGGTTGGTTTTGATATGATCCGTCTTCGGGTTGTAGCCCCAGTTGGCTCTGCTGGGCGGAGCCGGGTTGAATGGCGGCAGATCGATGAGGTTCGCGGGGCCGTTGTTCTTCATGTAGAAGAAGGTCCCTTGCCATAAGCGGCAGGACTCGAGGCCGGAGAATTTGAAGAAAGGGCTCCCTTGGCGGGAGCCGATGATGCAAGACCCGCATTGAACGGGGGGTTTGGGCTTAGGAATCTCCTTGCCCTGAACGGAATTGATCCGTAGAGCAAAGAAGCGGGCAAACATCTCACGAGTGGGACGAATACCGATGTAAGCCTCCATGAAGGTGGCAAAGCAAGAAAGATAAAAAATGGCGTTGCCAGGGAGGTGATGAGGTTGAAGTTCATAGAAATCTAAGAACTTCCGGAAAAACGGCGAAGCAGGAAGGCCGAAGCCGCTCTCAAAGTGAGCGAGGAAAGCAACATGTTCACCGGGCTCAAGCACCGGTTCAATCTCATCGCCAGGAAGCTGGCAGGTTACTCCCTCCGGAATCCTGCGGGACCGGTATAACCAGTCGATCTCGTATTGGGTAACGTTGGAGCCCATCCAGGCTCCACGAGTGACACCGGAAGGATTTACACCGGAAGCTTGGCTAGAGCTACCGGATTCTTGGTGGCTATCGGATTCTTGATGGCTACCGGAATCGGTGTCCATCGGAACTGAATCGATGGATCTATCAGAAGATGGACTACGCCGGTTACCAGAAGAGGGAGCAGAAGAGGCAGAGGAAGACTCCTCGCTAGACATCAGTTTAGATGTAGAAAAACAGAAATCCCACAGTTTGCCCCCGCGTGAAGATCTACGAGTAAGAGGAAAATCAAAAGAAAAGGGGAAATAAAAACACTATCGACCCAAGATCTGGAAAACAAGCAAAGGGGGAGCAAACTCAGATTAGAACTAACCTGAGGCGGCGCAGTCCCAGCGGAAGAAGTTCACCGGCGAAGCAGTGGGCCTGCGGTCGCCGAGGAGCTCCGTCGACAGCGAAGCAGAGAAGAGCGTGAGGAAGCGTGAATGCAGCGGTCGCAACGAGAGCGCTGCGAGGGATCTCCGCACAGCGAAGTCCGGCGAAGGAGCGGCGCGAGTTCGCCGGGCGGCAGGGCTCGAGCGAACGACGATGGACGAAGAACGGCGGAGGCGCAGAGGGCAAGAAGCACTGTGCGCGAAGAGTGGAGAATGCGAGAAGAAGAAGAAGAGGGGGCGGTTCTGCCTTATAAAGGAGGAGAGCAAGTGGGCCGAAAACCGTCGGGCCGCGGAGGTTCGCTCCGTGGGCCGCGACAGTTCGCACCACGGGCCGCCACGTGGCACGGTGGTACACGCAAGGAAACAAAAAGACACACGGAGGCGCACACAGATCCGAAGTGGCGACTGGGATCCGCAGTGGAGCATTTAATGTGCGCGCGGGAGTCAAAGCGAAGTGACCTCCGACACTGGCGCGCCAGTTAACAGTGCGCATGTCACTGACAGGTGCGGGGCCCGAGAAATTCTCGACTTCGCCGAGGAAAGAGTAAATGCTAAAGATACCGGACAAAATGATGCCGGAGGATACCTTGCAAAGAGAGAAAAGATAAGCCCGGGCAAAGATGCCGGATCCAAGCTAAGCGCTGGAATGATTAAACCGGTATCCTATGAAACGAGAACCTGGCATGGTCTGTAGGATAGAATCCGACAGACTATACCAGCTTCGGGGACTAATGTTGGGGGGATGACCCCCGGTATGCCAAAGGCATGCCGAATCGGATGGTTTGAGCCATCAAGATACCGGTTTAATATTCTCTTCGGAGCTAGAAGACAAGACCGGAACCGGATGAAGAAGATACCGGAAGGAGGGCAGGTCGGCAAGACCGGTCAAAGATTCTCTTCGGAGCTAGAAGACAAGGATGAGCTAAGCAAAGTGACTTTAATCGGAGCCCTGGGGCCAAAGAGAGGGTGACACTGAAAGAAGCCGGAGGACGTCAGCGTCCCTGATTAAAGAAGACCCCAGCGTCATCCATGATTAAAGTAGCTTTGTAAAGTAGTTTGTCCAGTCAAAGATGCCATTAGGGTTTCTTGTTCTGTAAGCCACCCTCTCCCCTATATAAGGAGAGGGGGCATAGCCTCTTACGGGCATGTTACGTGAGGTGAAGTTAGACGAAGAACCTTGTATCCAAAAATTTGTAACCATGTTAAGATCAATGAAGCTAGCGATCTAGAGCAGAGTTCTTCCTCTTGTCTCTCTTCTTGTTTACCGGCCTTTGGTTGTGTTCTTGAGGAAAGCATCCGGAAGTTCATCCCATCTAGTCGCAAACCCTCCCCCGAATCCTCTAGCGCCCATTCGGCCCCAACTTAAGCCATCCCATGGCATCTGCTCGTTCGCCACGACGACACCTAATTATACCCTAGACGTACACCCTAAACACCCTAAACACTAGACCCTAAACCCTAGACCATAAACCCTAAATGTACACCCTAAACACCCTAAACACTAAACCCTAAACCATAGACCCTAAACCCTAGACCGTAAACCCTAACCCTAAAACCCTAGCTAGCTAACCCTAAACCCTAATTAAACACTACATATATATATATATAGGCCAACGACACTTAATTGCTCATCAAGTAGGCGACCAATTAACTAATTAGCGCTAATAAATTAATTAACTTGATTTTTGACAAGTTCTCGATCTCCAATGAAAACACATTTGATTAAGTTGTCTCATAATATATATAATTAGTGTGCATGTGCGCATGGCATACCTTGCATATCATTCGTGCATATATTTCAATACATGTTTGAAGATATTCTTGGGGATATATATATTTCAATCTCTCTCTCTCGATCTATATATCGTTGGTGGCCAAGAAACACACTTATATATATACACATGTACTTTAATTTATTTGCCTCACAATATATATAATAAATATGCATGCATGGCCTAACCATGTATGCTTATATATGTATTTAATTTGGAGATTTCAATCGCTCCCTCGCCGCTCTCTCGTTGGTGGCCAACAACACACACATGCACTTTGTGCGCAAAGGCATGTGCCTCTAATAATGTGTGCGCAGTCGATCGGTCTAGTTTTGATTAATCATAGCACACAAATATAGAAGTTGTATTTGAATCCACACAACCCTAATCTAAAACACATAGCCCCTAACATGGCCTAATTAACTGACCCCTTCTCTCTAGCTAATTAGTGGAAATTGCACAAAATCAAAAGGGGTCCCTCACTAATTATACATATATATCTAGATTGTGATAAACTTTTGCCCCATATTTGGTGGATGGGTGCATCTTGGCATGTAAAACAATTAATGTTTGCAAATGGCGTTGTCAAAATTTATGTACAAATGATTTCTTTCCATCCAAAGTGCATAAAATGGGAGTTTTAATGAAGAAGGTACAAATAAAACAGCTCAACATGCCTCCACACCCCGATTTTCACAGGAAGTAGAGCATATTTAAAGGATAATTCCAGAGTTTTACTATTTTTCAAGCAACTTTGCTAATTTCCACCCACTCACATGACTTTATGTCGATTTAACGAAAATAGGGCGAATTTAAACTACATGGGCGGGATAGTTTGAATTGTGCGCGCGGCAAAGGGAACCGCCTATTCCTCAACCTTGTGCACGGCAAATTACACACGCAACTCCATTAAACACCACCTACCGGGCGGCCCGGCCGCATGACCCCCCACCCACCGCTACACAACTTATCCCCGTCTGTGCGAAGAGCTTCCCCTCCCCGTCCCGTCCGTGCGAAGAAGAAGCTTCCCCTCCCCGTCGTTCTTCTCGAGACGCACCGGCGGTCAAGTTGATCCACGGTAGGGTTGCTATCTCTAGCTCAATCATGCATCGGGCAAGACGGCCTAACGATTTATATTTTCTTGATGCTGCTAAAAAAAATCGTCAGTATGCTCGAACTAATTGGCACTTTATAGTTTTCCGCTCGATTTGTCCTCGATCAATTTGTTCATTTGCATGGGCATATAGAGTCAGTTCTGCACTCGATCCGTTAATTTGCTGAAATGCCATGGAAGAGATTTGTACACGATCTGTTTGCTAAAATGTCGATGGGCATTTTTTGTTTTGTACTCGACATGATTGCTGAAATGCATAATCATGTACTAGTATAGTTTTGTACTCAATGGATATACATTTCCTACTTCGCCTTAAATTAATCACCAACCATTGTATCTCATAATTCAACAGATGGGCAGAACTTGGATACTGCATGGACACTTATGTTCCCCTTCATATATAAATGGTGTTCAACCCTTTATGGGGTTTATTAGAGCTCATGAAGGTCACGACCTGGACGTGTATTGCCCGCGCTGCACATGTATGAATGGTGAGAAGAGGCCTCACCATGTAGTGGAAGATCATTTACACATTTTTGGGATGGACCGCACATATGTTAGGTGGGTTTATCATGGTGAACCACATAATGATCCTTCAGCGGGAGAAGCAGATCTTGCTCACACTGTATGTGTGCTGGCATATGTAGTTAATTATTTATATTGATGCTGCTGCTGTTTCGATCAATAGTTTGCATTGCTGTGCAAGTTCTGTACTCAAATTTAACTTGTTGCAGATGGATGGACGGGAAGGAGAGAAAAAGCGCTTGCTTCAGGAACCGGGTTTCAGCTCTGGGACATGTGTTGTGCCAGATGAGAAGGTAAATATGTAAAACAGCATTTGTTCAGGTTGCATCCCTTAGATGTTTGTCTAATCTGTTGATGTACTAATTGCAGAAGCATAGAGTTGAAGAGGTCTCTCAGTTTGATGGGAGATTTGAAGATGAATCTCAGTTTGATGCACCTGTGGATGGTACTGATGACGGGCCTTTCATAGACGAAGGTCCTGCACCTGAGATTATCCAGCCTACAGAAGGAGGCCGTGGACCGAGTACACAGCTTTGCGTTGAAGTGGATGCACGCCCAGAGATCATCAGTTGCGTCCGGGTAGTCTCAAGACCACCCAGCCCTGATGCACCTGTGGATGGTACTGATGACGAGCCTTTCATAGACGAAGGTCCTGCACCTGAGATTATCCAGCCTACAGAAGGAGGCCGTGGACCGAGTACATAGCTTTGCGTTGAAGCGGATGCACGCCCGGAGATCATCAGGGGCGTCCCGGTAGTCTCAGGACCACCTAGCCCTGATGCAAAATGTTGAGCTACTTTATGATTCGTACTTTTATGTTCTAGTGCTGTAGTATGTACTATCTTTGTTATGATTTGTACGCCTTTGGCGCTAGAACTATAATTAAGTACTCAGTGGATGATCGCGTTGCAAAATTTGACACCCACAAAATCAGTTCATCGTATGAGTAGTAGCACAATTACTTCTACAGCCAGTCCTGCCAGCGCACTAATTGGTAGCATGAAATACTTTCAGGCACTCCCCTCTGATTCATATTAATTGACTCAATTTTGTCTAGATATGGATGTATCTAGATGCATTTGTTAACTAGACTAACAAACTTGAGTCAGTTAATATGAATCGGTGTAAACTGCCCAAGTCCTCCAGCAGCTAGTTTATTGACTCTGGACTCCAAGCCTCTCGTGGCAAGCCATCGACGAAGCTTTGACCAGATCTTGGCCCGCTTTTTTTTTTGGCGAATAGCAAAGCTTTGACCAGTTCCTCTTGGGATACAGCACGCCGGTGAGCTTGCACGGTTGCCATGAGCACTTTCCGGCGGAACTTCCTCTGCAGCGCCCTCAAGCCGCCGCTGCGAGACAGCACGCAGTGCCTCGAGGTGGACGGAACGGACGAACTCGGGATCTCAGGGCGGGGGGTCCGCCTCGTCCGGGAACGATCTCCAGCGGGTTAACGAGGACATGCATGGCGGCCAGGGGATTTGGTTTTTTTTTTGTTGTTGTTTGAGCTTGGGATTTGGGGTTTTTTCGGATAGGGGAGGAGGAACCGAGGAAGAGGAAGGAACAACCCGCGTGCTTGGCGCGTGGCAGTGTGCTTGAATTTCGATTTTTTGTGAAATGTTTCATTTCCCCGCTACAATTCGGGGGTTTTCTTGACGCGCCAATGCGTCCCGCCGTGCAGGTTCAAGTGAATTTGGGGTGCCACACTATGGGCCCCAGTTTCAGTGAGACATGTAATGACTAGTCACAGCAGTAAGTTCACTGTGTAATAAAATATGTTACCCCTCCCCTTTATGTAGCCCCCTTTGTCTCTCCCGATCGAGTGCCGACAGCCGACGGATGCAAGCCGCTAGCTCGATCCCCTCCTTTCGCCTCCACCGTCCAGGCATCCAGCTTGGAGGGGCAAGCTGCATCTAGACCAAGCGGATTAGGTAGTACTAGTAATGCTCTTTCCTTTCTCGAGATCGGTTCTTTTTTCCTCACCTCGATATCTTGCGCATCTACTATTTCCTATTCTGGGCGAAGAGGTGTCTTTCTGGTCACCCTCGCGCTGGGAGTGATTGTTGGGGGTGGGGGCGGGGGCTACCTTTGCTTGGATTGGGGTGTTCTTCCTTTATTTGTCGACATTTGCAACCTTTGTAGTTTCTGCAAATCCTCAATGTATCTTTTGTCAGCTTGTACAGGAAAGGAAATACCTCGGTGGTGGTGGTGGGGGCAATGGAGCGTAAGGCCACCACGCATGTGGGCAGTTGGCTGAGCTCGAGCTGCGTCCCGACCCATAAGCAGGTACTCCGTTTGCTTATCCACTCTGTCTGTCTGCATCCTCAATCTGTTCCTATTCTGGAAGATGCTTAAAGTAGCACATGTCTTCAGCTGTTTGTGCATAAAGCCTCTGTGACACCATGCTCTATATTCTCTGTATCAGGTTGGTACCTCCAGGTTCCATGCTGAGGCTATGGGGAACGAGAATAGCGCCCCACCTGCTGCAGGAGCATGGCCCGATCTGCAGCACAAGAAGCGAAATGCCACTGCCGAGCTGGGCAGGGACCGCCGAGGGGTAATTTTTTTAACCAACTTACCATGATGTAGTCCGAATCTGATACTCCCTCAGATCCAAATTAATTGACTCAACTATCTGTAGATACGGATGTATCTAGATGTGTTTTTAGCTCTAGATACTACTACCTCCATCCCAAAGCTTAGGGATTATATTATTTTTAGAAAGTCAAACTATATCATGTTTGACTAAGCTTTTACCAAAAATCATTAACATGCAAAATACAAAATTAATATCATTAAATAGGTTGTGAAATATATTTTCCTATGGTATCTACACAATATTATATTTGTTGATAGAATGTTCTAAAATTTTGGTCAAACTTTACTTGTTTTGATTTCTCAAAAATAAATAAGCCTTAAGCTTTGGGATGGAGGTATCTAGACAAAGCTGAGTCAACTCGAGTAGTTTTTTTGTCTGTCCATAGCTAGTGTTCATGGTGCAAAAGGCTAAGAGCATCCACTATATGCATCAGTATATCTCATACAGTAATTCAATATCACTGCTGAGGTCTGCCTTTTGTTTTGCTATTCATATGCAGACTGAAACTTTAGGGCCTTTACTCAAAAGGAAGATCAAAACTGCGGCTGATCAGGCTGCCAGTATGTTGATGCCGCCCCCATCTTCTAAATGCCTCTACAAGCACAAGGCCACGCGCCCGCTGGGTGGTGATCTTTTAATGAATATGGTATATTTTCTTAATCCACAAAACATGCCTTGATATTTGTCTGTTTATTGTCGGTTTTTTCTAATGCTTGCCAAAAGTTTACAACAATAACAACAACAACCAAGCCTTTCAGTCCCAACCAAGTTGGGGTAGGCTATAGTTGAAGCCCATAAGATCTCGAAGCCAAAAGTTTAGAAACACCAAATTCGTTTGCTTACAATCATCATACAGTAATGTTCATCTACTCTCCAGTTCCCCTAACCCAACAAAAAATGATGTTAATTACGATTTTTAGATTAAAAGAGCACCATTAGGCGCTGTTAATTACGATTTTGAGATTAAATGTCATTTGCAATTGCTAATTACAATTTTGAGGCAAATGATTAGTTTAACCTTGATCTGTTCCGCTCTCCATTTTTCCCAACCGAAAAAAGTGTAACCATTCCATTCCTCTGAAATGGAACCATTCCATTCTATTCCACGCTGTTTCAGAACCGAACACACCCTTGCATTGTTGTGAACTGTTGTCCATACACAGCCATACCCTTCCACTTACATCCAAAGACTATATGCATCGGTCTGTCTCGAGTCATTCAATATCACCGCTGAGATCTGTTCCCATTCTTATGCAGGCTGAAGCCGCGCCTTTACTCAAGTGGATGCAAAATGAGGCTGATGAGGCTGCTGTGAGGACGATGGTGCCGGCACCATCATCCGAAAACCTCTACAAGCACGAGGCCATGGGCCAGCTGGGTGGTGACCTTTTAATGAATCTGGTATATTTTCTTAATCCACATACATGATTTTATTATTATCTGTTTAATTACTGTTGGCTTTGCCTAATGCTTACCAAAAGTTCAGAAACACTGTGTTTGCTTACAATCATCATACACTAATTTTTCACTTTTCAGTCTGTCTCATCCAGTATATAAACTGTTGAGTTCCGTTGGCTTCTTTTGTAATCATTTGCATTGTTGTCAACTGTTGTCTATGCACAACCCTATTCTTCCACTTACATCCCGCACTTTTTGCATCAGTCCATCTCATAGATTTATTAAATATCAATGATGAGTTCTGTTGCTATTCATATGCAGGATGAAGCTTCTGTGCCTCTACTCAAATGGATAAAAAATGATCTGATGAGGCTGCGTGAAGATGATGGTGCCGCCACCATCTTCTCGAAAACCTCCTCAAGCACAAGGCCACGGGCCAGCTGGGTGGTATCCTTTTTAAGCAGGTATATTTTCTTAATCCTCATACATGATTTGATTTGTCTGTTTATTGCCGGCTTTGTCTAATTATGCTTACCAATAGTTCAGAAACACACACAACCCTATTCTTCCACTTACATCCAGCACTATATGCATCAGTGTCTCATAGATTCATTTTATATATCACTGCTGATGTTTGTTGCTCATCAATTTTCATATGCAGACTGAAACTGCTAAGCCTTCATTGGTCAAAAGGATTGCAACTGCTGCTGATGAGGCATCTGCAGAGGCTGCCACCAAGTTACTGCCAGCCCCACCTTCTGGATGCTTATATAAGCTCAAGTCCAAGGACCAGCCGGGCCGTAACCATCCAAGGGTTCGGGTATATTTTCTTAAGCCACATATACATTCCATGATTTATTTCTGATATTATCACCGGCTCGTCTCATCGCTTCTTGGAATTCGGAAACGCCAAATTAGCATGCTTATATTCATCATACACTAAATTTTGACTGTTCAGTTTGTAACATAGTGTTATGCACTCGCTTGTCAACATTTGCATTGCTCTGAACTATGCACTTTACACAACCTAATTCTTCCACTTACATTCAGCGCTACGCACCAGTAGTACCTCCCATGTTTCCTACACCATCCCGATGCCGAGCTTGCGGGAATATGGCGGGCCCATGTACATACCCCGCATATAACACCTCCTATGGCTCTATCTACCTTTCTAATAACTCCTTCACAGAGTTACATGTATGTATTCTCAGTGGTTTAGCATGAATTGGCATATAGTAAAGTCTTGTTTTTAGTCTTCCTGCTTCTTACATTAGTATCAATTTTCACCTGCAGACTGTACCTTGTGAACTTCGTCCAATGATTAACCAGATGTGTCCGCATGAAGGGTCTTTCACTATGCATGGCAATGGAAAATTGATGAACACCTACACGGTCTATGATGTGTATGTCTACAAGACGCAGGACATCACATATTTGTATGGACATGATTGGAGAAAGTTTGCTTTTGACTACGGTCTGAAGAAGGGCGACGAGCTGAGGATCAGAAACTCAAACGGGCAGATATACGTAACTACTTACAGAGTTGAAGACACTTCCAAATATATAATATGTAACTTTTTTGTACTCATATCCTTTGATTACTGCATTCTGAGCAGTTGTTCTAAACCATTCCCTCTGTTCTAGCTTGCTGGGTTTAACATGATCAAAGCTGCAGATCCCCGATGGAACAGAGCGGATGTCACAAAGGGCACCCACACCAAAGACCGGCACCGGCTTCCCACTCTCCTGCATCAGCACCGGTTCCTGTACCAGCACCGTTTATTGCATCTACCCAGCAGGCCCCTACATCAGCATTGGTTCCTGTAGAGGCCCCATATACTACACCTGCCCAGCAGGCTCCTGCATCAGCACTGGTTCCTCTAGCTGCACCGTTATCGCACCTGCCCATGATCCTCCTGCATCAGCACTGGTTCCTCTAGAGGCACCGTTTATTGCACCTGCCCAGCAGTCTCCTGCATCAGCACCAGCTCGTGTACCAGCCCAGGCTCCTGCACCTGCCCCAGCCAGATCACCGAGGTCTCAGCTCATTGTTGTGGCCACCCGTGTGGTGACCAGGACGCATCTGAAGGCTATGTTCGTGAGTATATGACAGCATAACTGCTCTTATCTTGATGTCTTCTCTGCTCAAAGTCTCACATGGTTCAGTCTTCAGTGCATTGGTGCCATTGACTAATTTTTGTTGGTATCTCTTGCTTTGAATCAGAAATTGCCTAAAAGTATCGCCAAGGATCTCAATGCTGGCCGAAGGGGCAAGATTTCCCTCGTCATGGAGAGTGAAGGTCTCACCGTGGAGGGACGGTACTCCGTCAGTCCCACAGATGGCCGCTTGGCTGTTACTTCCAGGTGGAAAAAGTTCATTGATGGTGCCAAACTTCGCATTGGATCAAAGTTGAAGGTCAAGATCTTTCGATGCCACTGTGACATGCTGGTCATCAAGTTTGCGGTTGTCTAGTTCTATTGTCCCATGAGCCCTTAGCAAATGCATTTGTAGTTATACTTATATAAGGTTATCTTATCTCGAATCGCTAATTAATTGTATGGGTGGTAAAACTCTGGCAAGCTTTTGCTCTTAGCAAGTATGTATGTATGATCAGCTATTATGATAACTAATGTTTGTGTTCATCTTAATTTGCATTTCCGTTTTAGAAAAAAACTTAATTTCTATTTTGGCTGACCTGTTAGAGAACTATCAGATTGAATCCACAACGTGATTCAAATAGATTCATTACACCAAGCCACATGTCTTGACCTTGCTATACAATAGTTCCATTAATCAGTGCAAGAAAGCTTACCTGAGCTTCCTGAACCACGGCAGATTCGAATCCACCTTAGCTATCTAGCTAGAAATACAACCTTTGCAGAAAGAGGATTTGCAGTACGGGGAGGCTGACATTGGGGACCCATGAGCCAGCAGCGTCGTCAACGTTTTAAAGGCGGCAGGAGATCGAAACAAAAAAAAGCCAAAAATCAGTTGGTAAACAAAATCCAAGAAATGAAACTTTTACCTTTCTGAGAGGATGACATGCGGGACCCATGAGGCAGCAGCATCCTCAACTATTCCAAGGCGGCAGGGGATCAAAATAAAAATAGGAAATAGCCAGAAATTAATTAGGGTAAAAAATAAATCTATCAAAGGAAACCTTTATTGTTCATAGAGGATGACATGTGGGACCGACCTGCCAACTGCGTCATCATGGTTTCAAAGGGGGCAGGGGATCAAAAGAAAAAAGGCAAATAACCAGAAATTAGGGGTAAAAAATAAATCCATCAAAGGAAACTTTTATTGTTCATAGAGGATGACATGCGGGACCCATGAGCCAGCAGCTTCCTCAACGTTTCAAAGTCGGCATGAGATTGAAAGAAAAAGGCAAGTGACCAAATATCAGGAGCCAAAAATAATCCAAGAAAAGAAATTTTATTGTACATAGAGGATGACATGCGGGTCCCATGAGCCTGCAGGGTCCTCAACGTGGCATGAGATCGAAAGAAAAATGCAAGTGACCAAATATCAGGAGCCAAAAATAATTCAAGAAAAGAAACTTGATTGTACATAGAGGATGACATGCGGGTCCCATTTAGCAGAAGCGGTATCACCGTTTGAGAGGCTGCACGGGATCGAAAGAAAAATGCAAGTGACCAAATATGAGGTTCCAAAAAAATCCTAGAAAAGAAAGTTTTATAGTACATAGAGGATGACATGCGGGTCCCATTTAGCAGCAGCGGTATCACCGTTTGAGAGGCTGCACGGGATCGAAAGAAAAAGGCAAGTGACCAAATATCAGGAGCCAAAAATAATCCAAGAAAAGAAATTTTATTGTACATAGAGGATGACATGCGGGTCCCATGAGCCCAGGGGTCCTCAACGTGGCATGAGATCGAAAGAAAAATGCAAGTGACCAAATATCAGGAGCCAAAAATAATTCAAGAAAAGAAACTTGATTGTACATAGAGGATGACATGCGGGTCCCATTTAGCAGCAGCGGTATCACCGTTTGAGAGGCTGCACGGGATCGAAAGAAAAAGGCAAGTGACCAAATATGAGGTTCCAAAAAAAATCCTAGAAAAGAAAGTTTTATAGTACATAGAGGATGACATGCGGGTCCCATTTAGCAGCAGCGGTCTCACCGTTTGAGAGGCGGCAGGGGATCGAAAGAAAAAGGTAAGTGACCAAATATGAGGTGCCAAAAAAAATCCAAGAAAAGAAAGTTTTATAGTACATAGAGGATGACATGCGGGTCCCATTTAGCAGCAGCGGTATCACCGTTTGAGAGGCGGCAGGGGATCGAAAGAAAAAGGCAAGTGACCAAATTTGAGGTGCCAAAAAAACTCCAAGAAAAGAAAGTTGATTGCTCATAGAGGATGACATGCGGGTCCCAATTAGCAGCAGCAGTGTCAACGTTTCCAAGGCGGCAAGGGATCAAAAGAAAAAGGAAGTAGCCAGAAATCAGGGGGTCAAAAAAATTCCAAGAATAGAAAGAATTTTGGTTCATAGAGGATGACATGCGGGACCCATGATCCTGCATCGTAAACGGCTCGATCGGAGAGCGTTGAACGAGATGGCGCGATCGAGAAAAAAAACAATGCCAGAGAGGCTGCCATCTGGGCCCTACATCCCTCGGCGGTGCAGATTTGCGTTGACTCGGCCGGCGAACCCGAGAATTCGAGATGCACCACGTCCCGGGCCACCATACGCAACGTTTTGGCCGGTTTCGTCGGGCTAGGTGGCCTCAAAAACGAGAGAAAAATGTATTGACATGCACAACGGACAGACCCAAAATCGTCGGCCATGGTACACCAGCAACCACGGCGCGACTTCAACTTCGTCGGCCATGGCAACTTTTCTTGTAGTGCCTGGCATCCACCTGGTTGTGCTGCTGCTGCTCCTGCATATGCTGCTGCTGTGCATATGCTGCTTCTGTGTGTGCTGCTCTTCTCTATGTCTTGCTGTTGTAACTCATGAGCTCTTGCTCATGAGCATACTGTGATGCTTATGCTCAATTAAGTTGTTCATGTTGTTGCTATGTGTATCATGCCTCTCCTGTGTGTGCATTTCTTTGCCCCTGGCTTGATTATTATGCATAATCCTTGCATTATGCAAGTGCCAGTGCCTCTAATTGGCTAACCCCTTGTGCTGTTGTTCATATTAATGCCCTGTTGAGCATGCTTGCTACAAGATCTCACTATCCTTGGATGGTTTGCTCCTGTATATGACTAATTTAATTACCTGTGATATAGTTGTTAATGTCCTGTGGCTGAGTAACTCATATTGTTAATGTATTGTTACTGGGCTGAGCTGTAACATGCTCTGTCATGCTTTAGCAAGCTCCTGATGATCAGATGATCATCAGTTGCTGGTAAAGGCTGCTGTTTGGTGTCTGTGCCTCACTGCTGCTCATTCTGTGATGTGTGTGTGTCACACAGGCTTGTGTTGGTGTGTGATGGTGCTTGCTCAAGCAGCTACTGATGCTTGCAGTGATCCACTGGATCATTTGCAAGTGTCTGGTTCATAATTTACTTATTGATATCATTTATCTGTGTTGCCTTAGTTGATTAAGTGGATAATTGATGTGAACTGCTGAGCACTAATGATCATATAGATTGATTTAGTGAAGCTAGAGGGATGCCAAAAATTGTTGGGAACCCTAGCTCACTCTGAACCCATCTGGGTAATGATGCAGTGGCTTGGTGTGTGGTCTTTTGGGTTTGAGGTGGCCCTGACAGTCTTTTGATGCTGTCCAAGGGTAGCTCCCCTTCTCTGTGGCTTGCTGTGGTTGGTGAATCTCTCACTGGAAGAAACCATGTTGGTTTTCCAGTTACCTTTGCTGTTAACAACAAAAATAGACATAATCTGTCTAATGTCTGATGGCTTGCTAGGCTTTAGGTGCTAGATGATTTTGAATGGCTAGTTAGGGATTAATCCAGGTTGGATTTCTCTGGTATGTCATCTTGTTGACATGCCAATGTTCCCTTGGTAATCTCCCTATTACTGTTCTTTAATTTGCTTGCACCAAAAGGCTTAGTAGCCAGATGATGATACAAACAGGGTACTCACTTTCTTTTGCTTGTGTGTGTTTGATGCACATACTTATTTATGAGCAAGACAGATGCTTGCTCATGATTCTTGTGTATACCTCACTCCAGCTCCTAGATTGAGTTGTTGATGTAGAGGATTTCTTCTGATTGGTTGGTTTGATTCAGGGATGAGCTGGTGCTTGTCCTGCTCCTCCTTGCAAGCTTGTGATGCTTGGGTTAATTTCTGTGGTTACTGGAATGGTTGAACAGCAGTGGCTGTTCTTCCTGTTCTTGCTGTTCTTGCTGTGTTCTTACCCTGATGATGCTTGTCGATGAAATGGCTAGGGTTTGGCTGTGAAAAGTTTATATATGCCCTGCCCTTGCCTCTCTGGTCGACAACAGGGCCTGGTCATTTTGGTGACTCTCCCTGGCTGTGTGTGCTGGTGGGCATGCACACTGCCTTGTGAGGTGCCTGTGTGGTTCCTGGTTGGGACTTGGTCCATTTGGTGGATCAGCTCGGCTGATCTTGATAATATCCTCTCAACTTTTCATTTTCTTGCTAACCTGCCAAGTGGCAATGCCACTTGGCATAATACTTTGTTTGTTTCATGTTTGTGCAGGGAACAATGAGATGATTAAGATGAAGATCAAGATCATCTGGATCAAGCCTTTCAAGAAGATTATTTTGTGTAGTTTAGGACATTTCATTAACTTGTAATTTTTCTTTTTCTTTTTCTATTTCTTCAATTCTTGTAATGTGTTGTAAATTCATATTTCAATTCTAGATATTGTAATTGACATTGTATTTTGTGTGAATATCAATAAAGCTCAAGTTTTCCTTAATGAGCTTTATATAATTGTTGTATTATTTATATTCTTGATTCCATTTATTTATCTCTTGAATTAGCTCAAGTTTGAATTATGGAATATCCATTTGATGTTTGAATTTGAAATTCAAATTCCAATTTGATTTGAATTCAATCATACAACTTAAGATTGTGATGCATCTTCTCTTCTCTCTTCTCAAAACCCTAATCTAGTTAAGTAAGAACAAGTTCATCGCACTCTCGAAACCCTAACCCTGTAGGATGTCGAGAGAGAAACCTGTTCCCCTTCGATGCAGTTTTGTTTTAAAAGCGCGAAATTTCCCCGTAATTTACAATGCAATGCACATCCCTTTCTAAAATCTACCCCTCGATCGTCTCTAAACCTGGGACATTACAGAACCTGATAATGTTGTCGATGAAGAAGGGGATGCCTTGGGCATCCCCAAGCTTAGATGCTTGAGTCTTCTTGAAATATGCAGGGATGAACCACCGGGGCATCCCCAAGCTTAGAGCTTTCACTCTCCTTGATCATATTGTATCATCCTCCTCTCTTGATCCTTGAAAACTTCCTCCACACCAAACTCAAAACAACTCATTAGAGGGTTAGTGCATAATCAGAATTCACATGTTCAGAGGTGACATAATCATTCTTAACACTTCTGGACATTGCACAAAGCTACTGAAAGTTAATGGAATAAACAAATCCATCAAGCATAGCAAAACAGGCAATGTGAAATAAAAGGCAGAATCTTTCAAAACAGAACAGTCCGTAAAGACGAATTTCTAAGGGGCACCAGACTTGCTCAAATGAAAATGCTCAAATTGAATGAAAGTTGCGTACATATCTGAGGATCACTCATGTAAATTGGCAGAATTTTCTGAGTTACCTACAGAGAATTCAACCCAGATTCGTGACAGCAAGAAATCTGTTTCTGCGCAGTAATCCAAATCTAGTATGAACCTTACTATCAAAGACTTTACTTGGCACAACAATGCAACAAAATTAAGATAAGGAGAGGTTGCTACAGTAGTAACAATTTCCAAGACTCAAATATAAAACAAAAGTGCTGTAGTAAAATCATGGGTTGTCTCCCATAAGCGTTTTTCTTTAACGCCTTTCAGCTAGGCGCAGAAAGTGTGTATCAAGTATTATCAAGAGATGAAGCATCAACATCATTTTCACAATTTATCCCATTAGGTATCTTAGATGCTCCTTTTTCTATAGTGGTATTAAGAGCTTTATCAATTTTAGGCCTATAATAGTTTTTTGGTTTAGGCACCTTAGAGACATACATGAACTTTTGCTCCTTACCCACATAAGCTTTCTCTCTAAACTTAATAGACGAAAATGTTGAACCCAAGGTTCCCATAGCTTCTTCAAGTTCACTAATCCTTTGGGTTTGATTATCATGAGTAGCACAAGCTTCTAGGATGGCGATTCTCTCATTAATTCCACCTAGAGATTTGTCAAGTTTATCAGTGCTATTAAGTAATTCTCCCAGTTTAGTCTCAATACTTGGAAGGTTTTGCTCTATGGTTTCCAACTTTTTCATGACATCTTCAAGAGAGATTTCAATTTTAACTTCATTAACAGGTGGTATTCCAAATAGACTCTCAATAATGCAACTAGCTTCTAAGGAAGGAGTACCTAGGAAGTTACCTCCCGCGAGACAATCAAGAACATACCTATTCCAGCTAGAGATACCAACATAAAAATTCCTGAGTAGGATAGTGGTGGAGTGTTTCTTAGTGCACCTATTATGGGCATCACTAATTCTATACCAAGCATCTTTTAAACATTCTCCCCCTTGTTGCTTAAACGAACGAACTTCAACTTCAGGATTATTCATTTTAGCAATAGTAAATAAAGCAAACTAGATAAAGTAAATGCAAGTAACTGCTTTTTTGTGTTTTTAATATGGAGATTGCAAACAAGACAGTAAATAAAGTAAAGCTAGCAACTAATTTTTTTGTATTTTGATATAATGCAGCAAACAAAGTACTAAATAAAATAAAGCAAGACAAAAACAAAGTAAAGAGATTGGAAGTGGAGACTCCCCTTGCAGCGTGTCTTGATCTCCCCGGCAACGGCACCAGAAAAATCTTGATGCTGGCGCGCAGCTTACGTGCCCGTTGTGAACCCCAAGAGGAAGGTGTGATGCGTACAGCGGCAAGTTTTCCCTCAGTAAGAAACCAAGGTTTATCGAACCAGTAGGAGCCAAGAAGCACGTTGAAGGTTGATGGCGGCGGAGTGTAGTGCGGCGCAACACCAGGGATTTCGGCGCCAACTGTGGTGACCCGGCATACCACTGCATGGTGTAGTATGCAAGTCTGATATAACACCAATGAATCACCGTTCCACTAGTATTATATCGCTCAGAGTGGTACAACAGAAACATATGCGGGTCCAAGGTATGTCTATAGAATTACAACATCGACTCTGTTACATAAGATCATCACAGCCTCCTACTTTACAATGAGGTAAAACTACAATTAACTCCAGAAGAACGACTCGTAGTATAATCTTATCACGAACTCTATTTGTAGAGTATTTAACTAGCTACAGAGGCTAAGAATAGATTCTAGCTAGTTAGGAGCTAGGTTTAGGAAGCTGTTTCCCTTCTATGGCTAAACTAGGTTTTCTCCTTGATGGATGTGGTATCTGACTCCTCTGACAGGGTCCTGTATCTTGAAGTAGTTGTTGACTCCTCGTTCCTCGAGTTGCACTGTAGATCCTCCTTCGATGCCTCCATATCTAAGCAGGGGATTTAAGAGTGGGATGAGTACGAGCGTACTCAACAAGTTCATTATAGGGAAGAGGTGTTTAATGCACTAGCTACAGCATTAGACCAGAAAGTCTAATACCAATGCAAGTTTTCATAACCATTTCTTCAAAAGGTTGCTTTTATTCAGAAGAACTATGTCCGTCAGCCTTCACCGGTTTACTAGAACTTCATGGAGCTCCTTTCAGGCCGCGTTCGCAGTTCCATATCCCGGAACAGGGAGTGACAGGTCACGGTTCTTTACACTCTGCAGAGGTGTGTTGCTTTACCCATAAGAGATCTTAACCTTGGTGCCAACCGAGCTTAAGTTCTCGTCCACACTTCCTTTGGTGTGAGGCCCGGTATAAGGTCATAGCCAATCATATTCCTCCGCTACCTCGCACACCCACCCTTTGTTGCAAACCCCGACCCTGGGTCCTCGTCGGTCCACTTACACCATTTAAGGACGGACCCCGACCACGACAACGATGCAGGGATCGAACCAAACTCCTTCGCCGGTAGCTGCAACCCATCATAGACCACATTACCGTGGGGAATTAGAGTGGGATCCCCACCCTCAAGTTGTTCCGCAAGCCGCAACCGCTACGGTATGCACAGCATAACCGTGGGGACTTAGAATGGGTTCCCCACCCACAAGTAGCTCCGCAAGATACAACTGCTACGGTAAGCGCATCTGTTGATGTACAAGAGGTGGAAATACGATTGACTAGTCCGTCCCATTTCAGATCTTATGGTTAACACGGTTATTACTGCACAAGAATCACTGGCGACATTTGTTGTTTAATCCTAGATGGATATAAACCCTTGCAATGGAACCTCCACCATATCAACACAATCCATGGTTCCATTGCCCACCACATAGTCATATTCATAGTTATGAAAATAGTGGTTTTAGTTTTTATGCAATAGTGATAATCATAGTACTTTGCAAGTAATTTGATAAAGATACCCAAATGACATGAGCAAGTGATGAACTTGCCTTTCTTGACTGCAAGATTATGCAGGCAAGGTCTTCGATTCGCAATAACTCCAAATTCTGAAATAACATCATCGTCCGGTAAGGACGATGTTTAAAAGATTGGCAAGGATGCAATAATGCATAAGGATGAGATGCAATCGCTCTAAGCGTGACCTAACCCCGATGATTTAGGATTATTGAGTTGTAATGATTAGTTCAGGGTGTGTTTCACTTTTAGAGTGATTCACAAACAAGGTTCTTATTAGGGTTGAGTACTTGGTACCATGAACATGTGCTACAATATATCATAACAATAGCATTAACAGCACACAACAATAAGGTTTGGTGTAATCCTAACATGTAATGAATAGTGGTTGGTTTAAGCACTATATGTCAGGTTTAATGATTGATTATCATATACTTCAAAAGAATAACTTTTGAAGAACATGATCTTTAATAAAGAACAAGTATGATAATTAGGGTTGTGGAGTTCTATGGTTTACTATAATTTCAACTAATTTCTGGAGTAAGGTTTAGATGGATCACAACCTAGTTGGATTCATCAGCTACTAGGGCTTGTATTGTTGAATTAAGCCTAGGCATCCTAAGCATTTGTTCATACAAGGTTGCTATCAAGATTGTTCATCTTGTTGGTGATAGCTAGCTAGGGTTTATAGGTCCTTATAAGCAGGGTTGAGGATGATTCTTTATTTATTTTAAATGAATAACTTTTGAAGAACATACTTCTTAAGTAATAAGAAGCATATCAATTAGGGTTGAGGTGGTCTAGTATTAGCCATTGGATCTCTAAGTAGAGAATGGTTGGTTCCTGAACAAGGTGGTTCATACGTATCACACACTGGTAGGTTTTAGTGGATCAAGGTTCTGTAAAGTAAAATAATAGGTATGGTTGTTGTTAGGGTTCATCACAATGGTGTGATGCTAAGCATGGTTAATTAAGGTTGAAATCTCTAAGGATAGGGACTAGGTTTTACACTTGGTTGATCCTAATTGATCAGCTAGTTGTATTTGGATGAGAACAGGGAATAGCAATTAACTAGTGATAGGGTTTCTACATTTTATGTGGTCATGGCATTTATTTAGTTGCTATTATTGTTCTATGTTTGAAAAGAAAGTATCATGGTCACATGTTAACTTGGTTTTAGGTTTTGAAATCATTTAGGGTTCACATGTAATAATGGATCTAGAGTTCCTAATGGAGTTAGGGTTTTAGGGTTCCACATGAAATGATAGGGTTGTACTATCATTCAATATGGAATTAGGGCTTGCTATTTACCATGTAGTTATTTGTTTAATAACTTCATTTTAAAGTTGAAGTTATTAGTAACTTGGAATTAAAAATAATATTGAATTTGGCATTATATTATTTTTAATGAATTAATAATTAAGGTAATTATTAATTAGGGTTTAAATCTCTCTAATAATGATTTAACAAATAATAAATAAAGAAAATTAGTTTTTATGTTTTTCTTTATTTATTTATTGTTTTTATTTAATTTGGAAGATTTTCCTAATTATTGAATTTTAATTGCATTTAGAATTAAAAGAAAAGACTTAATTATTAAGTTTAAATAATTAAATTTTTATTAAAAATAAAAATTTCATATTATATTTTTATTGGATAGAGTTTACTTTTTTAAGAATTTTGATATCTTATTTATAATTTTCTGAGTTATAATGAATTTTATACATTAATTCAAAGTTTCAGATATTTTCTGGGTTTTTCATTTAAATGTAAATACTATCTGTACCGATTCGTTTCTAGACCAACTCGCTGACTGGTGGGCCTAGGCCACATCAGCTGCCAGGTGAGACGCGGACCAGGTCAAATCGACCAGGGTTCCCACGGGAAAAGTCTCCCCATCGGCGGTTAAACGCCGGCGAGTTGACCGTCGACATTGGCGGCGCTGTAGGGCTTGCGGGACTCCCAGAAGGGCGGCAATCGGACCCTCACTACACGCGAAACCGAAATATAGCGGCGCCCCCAGCCAATGGTCACCGGAGACAACACTGGCGAGCGTCTCCGCGGTGGCGAACTCCGGTCAATTAGCTATATGTAGCTACGGACGTCTGAATGATGCAATTACGGTATCAATAGAAGCGCATGCTCACCCGGAAGACGATGGACTGCTCGTTGAGGTTGATTGTGGACGGTGGCGAGCTCAATGTTGCAACTTCTGTGAGACACCGGTGAAAGGGAATGGCGATTCTCCAGCGACTGAGGCTTCCCCTTCTCGATTCTGCCATCCCCTGGGCTCTACACGTCGCGGTGCATCTCCCAGACCCCTCGCCGGACTCCGGGGTGGTCTCACTCAACGGCACGGTGACGAACTCCGGCGACATGAACTGGTTGATTGCGGGAGTTACACAGAGATTGAGAGAGTTTGAGAGGGTGCTGGAGGTTTAGGGTTTCTTGGCGGTTCTCTAGGGGTTTTTATACGGCACGAAGAGGCTTGGTTCACCACCTCGCCGGTGGCAGCGGCCGGGATGCAAACGGCGATGTCGGCCGGGTGCTGGCGTGAATCTTGGCAAGAACGGGATATGGATGAGCACGAACGATTATCGATTTCGCCTTAGTTCCAGTCCTCGCATCCGCGGATGGTCAAGGACGGTGGCGAGCGAAATCGAGCACGGCGTCGTGGTGGCAACCATGCATGCAGAGGTTGAAGACGATGCCCACATATGTTGAATCGTTATCGGGTTGGACCGGCTTGTGGTCTTGCTTGGGCTGTTGTTGGGCTGCACATGGGTTGGGTTGGCCTGCTCCAGCTGCTACGCATTGGACAGGTAAACCTTTCTCTTATTTTTTTCTGTTTTGTATTTTGATTTTAATTTCTTGTTTTGAATTCTGTTTTGAATTCAGGTTTGAATTATTTTCTATTCTGCAGGTCTTGCTCATTTAATTCATACAAAGATTAGTCCAGGGTACCACAAAGTCTTTAGTGGTGTATTAGCAATGTTAATATATTACTATAACATTGGTTTATGATTTAGTATTGATATTTGGATTAAATTTCCATATGGACATGAATTTGAATATTATCTTTGGAATTATTCAAATTGTTTCCTAAATGATAGTTTTCTTTCTTAGTGGTATGTAGAGTTTTATTTAGTATTACCTTGCAGAAAACAATTTCAAAGTAATATTTACTTATGGATTTCTAATAAGAGAGTGGTTTTGATGGCATGATTTCATGTGCTAACATATCTCTAAGGACTTGCTCTCTCATTTGAGGATTTGGTCCCTTGCATATGATTTTATGTGAACACTTTTTTATTAAGATATTGTAAGGTTTATTATAATCCTATTTCAAGGTTAGCACTATTATCATATTTTAATAGCACCTTGGAATATAGATACTACTCTCATCATGGTTTTAATTATAGAATTTAGCAACCGGTGTTTCTTATGTTCAATGATGAAAGCATAAGATTTAATTTGTGAGCAATTTTTGGGGTTCTAATTATATTTACCTAATGACACATGGGTTGAATCTCCATTATGGACTAAGTTTATGGTTGTGCTCACCCAAGTATAGACAAACTCATATTGAGTTTTGGGTTTAGGGTTTGCTAGTAGTTCCCCTATGATTTTATGTACTGGGTTATATCTGCTTAACCCACTAATGTTTAACTGATAATTATTTATCTCCAAGGTATGATCATGGATTAGACATGATCAACTTGTTATTAATGTCTTCTAACTCAAGTCCTTAGGTTTTATGATCATTATTCAATTTATAATGATCAAGGTTTGACTTTCTAAGGTATCTCTCATAAATTAGGTTTCTCTCTTCCAAGATCAAGTGTTGTCTTGATCAACTAAATATAGACTTTCTTTTATAGTTTCTTGAATGGACATAGTTATGGTTGTCTCAATAATTTATATCCCAGGAGATTGCCTGAGATAATTACTTAGGGTTCTACTCAAGGAATGATGATTTATTCATCTGGTTATATGGATAGTTCTCTCCCTTCAATTTCAAGTGTTGCCTCAACTATCTGGAGTATAACACCAAAGCTTGAGCTCTCTCATATAGGGATAGTTATTCTAGGTTTATGGTGTACTCTTATTATTTCCTTAGGTATCTAGGCTAGGGATTCAATTGTCTAGCTTAGTTGGATTAGTCTCCTCCCTATTTCATCAACTCATGGATATTATCTTATCCAATTGGGTATTTGGTTATCTCACTCCTCCAAGATAAAATGGTTTACAAATCTAATACTTTAGTTCAATGGTTGTCACTTATTCTTAAGTAGGTAAAGCTAAGATTGATATGAATGGTCTCTCTTATTTGGGAAGGACTTTAATACTAACCTGAGTTTAGGCTCCATATAGATTTGTGTGATCATCCATATCTATGTTTAACATAAATGGTTTCTCTTAAAGATGATGATTTAAATGCATGGATGTATATACAAGGTTTTAGCTTAAGGTTTTCCATTGCCTCTCTAATAAATACTATAGAACTCTCACCTCTCTAGGTTTGATGTGTAATAACTTGAAATGTAGAAGAATATATACTTCTTGAGTGGATCTCCTTGTTATAGTTCCAATGTTGAAGTGGAATGAATACCATGAGGTTCATGGTAGGATTAAGGATTAGTTTAAGACATGGAAAAGATAAGTGAAGAATGGTTTCCCAATTATTGTTACTTGATTTCCAATTAATTGTAGGTTCATATGTTATGGCAGGGAATTCCATATTATGATCTTTTATAAGATCAAGCAATTGATCATTGAGTAAAGTGTTGTTGTGTTGATTATTAGTTCCATTTGATCTAACCCCTTAGATCAAATCATCTCTACCCAAAACAAGGTTTTATCAAAGTCACATTGAGGTTTATAGCGCTTGACTTGATGAGCTACTTCAATTCCACCAAGGTCAAGTGAAACTTCATTTACTGTGACTGTTTTACTTTAAAGCGCGAAAATTCCCCAGATTTTCTATGCATGAATGCAATGCACACATCTATTTCCTCTATTTTTGTAACCCCATTACCTGGGATATTACAGTCTCTACCCCTTAAACTAAACTTCGTCCTCGAAGTTTGAACTCTCTCACGTTTCCGAAGTGTGGTTCTGACTTATGCAGACTTAGACTTTTCTAGAACTCCGTGGTGATCTCACTGGATATAATTGTATATATCCCTTGTCCAGATTCTTCCTGGAATCCATTAGAGTTTGTCTCTGAACATTAGTTTCTTACTCCAGTTCTATGCTTTTTTCTGGAATCTAATAACACCTGTCTCTGAGCCATGGCTTCTAACTTTAATTATTTGATTTCTTTCAACTATATAAACTTGTTTCCTTTCTCATTTAAGAATCAATGATGGAACTTATTCTGATGCTGCTAGTCTCAATTGAAGACTAATTTAACAACATACTCATAATTGGTAAATAGGTCTTTGTTTTACCTTACTACCAAAACTGCAATAATGGTACTAAGTAAGGTACTTAACATGGAAATGAACATGATGGTTTATTCCTCTAAGAATGGATTAGACTCATTTAGTCCATCCAATCATGGTTTATAGTTGATACCTATAACTATTTTGTGTTCTTTAGGTTCCATGAAAGGAATCATTCTATTAGTCTTTGGTATTGGTATGTTCAATCTTCTTCGGTCTTTGGCCTTTTTGAACTGTATTTGGTCTATGGTATTTTCTTCGTCCAACTTCTTTATGCTTGACTTACTTGAGCTTTCGTACTTCTGAGTAAATACTACTCACTTTCTCAAGTTATAGTCCACTTCTTATTTCCTCGAGGTATGAACCTCGACTTATGGTCGGACATCCTTCTGAAAGTAGTGTTCAATAATCTTATGAAAATAAGATCGAACTTCCTCTCAGTTCAGAACTTCTTCTTCTATTTTGCTCAAAGTATTGAGTCATTGTACATCCAACTCAATCTTTACTCTACCCCTTAGAGTTTTCTTATGGTCTTCAGCTCCTTTTCTTCCAACCATTGGATTGATGGTTAGAATATTGGTCTAAGGTCTCGTGAAGAATCCTGGTGGTGTATCCACTCAATTGTGGGCATCCAATGTGAATCCTTCGACTAATTAATTATAGGTCCTTGTTATTTGGCTGGAAAAATTTTATTTATTTACAACTTCTTGGTACAATTAAATCAATGATGGACTACTTGATACCAATTATGGCTATTTGTTATCTAAAACTGGATCTTATTATAGGTTCTGATCAACTGGACGAGACATCTTCTACTTTATCTCGCAGTTTTGATCCTATACCCCAACAGTGGTCTTCTGATACCAACTATGATCTTCTTATCTATGCTATGGTTTCATAGGTCATCTTCCTTCTGTCAGGGTTTATTTTGCAAGAGAACCACTAACTGACACTATGAATATAGTATCCTAAGTGATTTCCCATGCATTCCCTCTTCCATAATGATTATGGTTCTACTTCTTATTCTCCATAGTCATCATATTTCTTACCTTCATGCTTCTCATGTACTAAAGTACTCCTCTGTTGAGGTCAATCATGAATTTTGATTGGTACTTCCTTCTGAATAGTGTGGTTGCTTCCCACAATTTTGCTTCCTTCTTCTGATGAACCTTCATCTTGTCTTCAGAATCTTCAGAATTCGTCACTTCCTCACACGAATACTATTACCCTCTAGATCTATAACATCAAGTAAGGACTTGATATTGCAACATGCATTTGCATATCAAAGTCTAACCTCATGTATGGATCTAGTCAAACAATGAAAATCCAATAAAATCCAAGAAGATTCGGCTTTGTGTTTATAATACACACCATCATAAGCCTGAATATAATAGTTGAGTAAGACATCTCTAAACATCAGGCTGAGATGTGTAGTATATAACACCACACAATATAGGTTTATATCGTGATACTTAGCACGAATATAGGGAACTCTACTATTTGTCTCAACATTTACCTTAATTGCACATTTGCAATGAGATAAACTTGAAACAAAGTGGTCTAAGATAGCTAAGGATAACCTAATTTTCTTTGGAAGTACTACTTAACTTCCATTTTTGTTGAGGACTACTTTGTATGATACCACTAGTTCTAATCTGGTGACTCTGAACACATATTTATTAGAATATAGTTCCTATACTTCTTAGCGTTTCTACCATAAGCATATGGTCCTGATGTGCTTGGCACACTTCCCATATTTTTGGAATAGTTCTTGCACTATTGTCAGGCTTCTTATTGTTCTATTCCTAAATGTTGATGATGTTCTATTCCATCGCATAATGAATCTCAAGTGAATCATATGTGATTACTATCTCTACCATGTAAGTGAAGGAGATATGCCCTAGAGGCAATAATAAAGTGGTTATTATTTATATCTTTATGTTTATGATAAATGTTTATATATCATGCTATAATTGTATTAACCGAAACATTAGTACATGTGTGATATGTAGACAACAAGAAGTCCCTAGTATGCCTCTTAAACTAGCTTGTTGATTAATGGATGATTAGTTTCATAATCATGAACATTGGATGTTATTAATAACAAGGTTATATCATTATATGAATGATGTAATGGACACACCCAATTAAGCGTAGCATAAGATCTCGTCATTAAGTTATTTGCTATAAGCTTTCGATACATAGTTACCTAGTCCTTATGACCATGAGATCATGTAAATCACTTATACCGGAAAGGTACTTTGATTACACCAAACACCACTGCATAAATGGGTGGCTATAAAGGTGGGATTAAGTATCCGAAAGTATGAGTTGAGGCATATGGATCAACAGTGGGATTTGTCCATCCCGATGACGGATAGATATACTCTGGGCCCTCTCGGTGGAATGTCGTCTAATGTCTTGCAAGCATATGAATGAGTTCATAAGAGACCACATACCACGGTACGAGTAAAGAGTACTTGTCAGGAGACGAGGTTGAACAAGGTATAGAGTGATACCGAAGATCAAACCTCGGACAAGTAAAATATCGCGTGACAAAGGGAATTGGTATTGTATGTGAATGGTTCATTCGATCACTAAAAGTCATCGTTGAATATGTGGGAGCCATTATGGATCTCCAGATCCCGCTATTGGTTATTGGTCGGAGTGAGTACTCAACCATGTCCGCATAGTTCACGAACCGTAGGGTGACACACTTAAAGTTGGATGTTGAAATGGTAGAACTTGAATATGGAATGGAGTTCTAATATTTGTTCGGAGTCCCGGATGAGATCCCGGACATCACGAGGAGTTCCGGAATGGTCCGGAGAATAAGATTCATATATAGGATGTCATTTTATGTGAATTAAAATGTCGCGGAAGGTTCTATGGAAGGTTCTAGAAGGTTCTAGAAAAGTCCGGAAGAAACCACCAAGGAAGGTGGAGTCCACATGGGACTCCACCTCCATGGCCGGCCAACCCTAGTGGGGGAGGAGTCCCAAGTGGACTCCCCCTTAGGGGGCCGGCCACCCCCCCATATGGGAGGTGGAACTCCCACCTCTAGTGGGAGTCCTAGCTTGGCTAGGTTTCCCCTCCATATGGAAGGTTTTTGGTTCGGGTCTTATTCGAAGACTTGGATACCAACACTTGGGGTTCCACCTATATAATGAGGGGCATAGGGGAGGGGGCCGGCCACACCAAAGCCACAAGTTGGCCGCACCCCCTTGAGGCCGGCCACCCGCTCCCAAACCCTAGCCGCCCCCCTCTCCTCCATATCTCCCGCGTAGCTTTAGCGAAGCTCCGCCGGAGTTCTCCACCGCCACCGACACCACGCCGTCGTGCTGTCGGATTCAAGAGGAGCTACTACTTCCGCTGCCCGCTGGAATGGGAGGTGGACGTCGTCTTCATCAACAACCGAACGTGTGACCGAGTACGGAGGTGCTGCCCGTTCGTGGCGCCGGAACCGATCATGATCAAGATCTTCTACGCGCTTTTGCAAGCGGCAAGTGAACGTCTACCGCAGCAACAAGAGCCTCCTCTTGTAGGCTTTGGAATCTCTTCAAGGGTGAGACTCGATAAACCCCTCGTTGCTACCGTCTTCTAGATTGCATCTTGGCTTGGGTTGCGTGTTCGCGGTAGGAAAATTTTTGTTTTCTATGCAACGTTATCCTACAGTGGTATCAGAGCCGTGTCTATGCATAGATGGTTGCACGAGTAGAACACAATGGTTTTGTGGGCGTTGATGCTCTTGTTATCTTTAGTTTGAGTACTTTGCATCTTTGTGGCATAGTGGGATGAAGCGGCTCGGACTAACTTTACATGACCGCGTTCATGAGACTTGTTCCTCGTTCGACATGCAACTTGTATTGCATAAGAGGCTTTGCAGGTGTCTGTCTCTCCTACTATAGTGAAGATTCAATTTACTCTTCTATTGAAAACATTAGTATCAACGTTGTGGTTCATGTTCGTAGGTAGATTAGATCTCTCTCGAAAACCCTAAACCACGTAAAATATGCAAACCAAATTAGAGACGTCTAACTTGTTTTTGCAGGGTTTGGTGATGTGATATGGCCATAATGTGATGATGAATATGTATGAGATGATCATTATTGTATTGTGGCAACCGGCAGGAGCCTTATGGTTGTCTTTAAATTTCATGTTGAGTAGTATTTCAAAGTAGTTGTAATAGTTGCTACATGGAGGACAATCATGAAGACGGCGCCATTGACCTTGACGCTACGCCGACGATGATGGAGATCATGCCCGAAGATGATGGAGATCATGTCCGTGCTTTGGAGATGAAGATCAAAGGCGCAAAGACAAAAGGGCCATATCATATCACATATGAACTGCATGTGATGTTAATCCTTTTATGCATCTTACTTTGCTTAGATCGCGACGGTAGCATTATAAGATGATCCCTCACTAAAATCTCAAGATAATAAAGTGTTCATCCTTAGTAGCACCGTTACCAAGTCTTGTCGTTTCGAAGCATCTCGTGATGATCGGGTGTGATAGATTCAATAAGTACATACAACGGGTGCAAGACAGTTTTGCACATGCGGATACTAAGGTGACCTTGACGAGCCTAGCATGTACAGACATGGTCTCGGAACACGTGATACCGAAAGGTAGAGCATGAATCATATGGTTGATATGATGAACACTTTGAGTGTTTGCCATTGAAATCACACCTTTTCTCGTGATGATCGGGTTTAGGTGCGGTGGATTTGGTTCGTGTGATCACTAAGACAATGCGAGGGATATTGTTTTGAGTGGGAGTTCACTTAGATTTTTAATTATGTTGAATTAAAATTTGAACTCAATTTGTCATAAACTTAGTCTAAACTTTTGCAAATATATGTTGTAGAGATGGCGTCCCCAATCAATTTTAATCAGTTCCTAGAGAAAGAGAAACTTAAGAGCAACGGTAGCAACTTCACCGACTGGTTCCGTCATGTGAGGATCTTCCTCTCTGGCGGAAATCTGCAATATGTGCTTGATGCACCGCAAGGTGACCCTCCTGCAGAAACTGAAACCGATGAAGTAAAAGCTGTTTACGAGACTCGGAAAATACGGTACTCTCAAGTTCAGTGTGCCATCCTATGCAGTCTGGAATCCGATCTTCAAAAACGTTTTGAGCACCACGATCCTCATGAGTTGATGAAAGAGCTGAAAGCTATTTTTGAGACTCATGCGGCCGTGGAATGCTATGAAGCATCGAAACAATTCTTCAGCTGCATGATGGAAGAAGGCAGCTCCGTTAGTGAGCACATGCTCGCCATGACCGGGCATGCGAAGAAACTCAGTGACTTGGGAATAGTGATTCCTAACAGACTGGGGATTAATCGTGTCCTTCAATCACTGCCACCAAGTTACAAGAACTTCGTGATGAACTACAATATGCGAGAACATGAACAAGGAGTTACCTGAACTCTTTGGCATGCTAAAAGCTGCTGAGATTGAGATCAAGAAAGAGCACCAAGTGTTGATGGTCAACAAGACCACCAGTTTCAAGAAACAGGGCAAGTCTAAGGGAAAATTCAAGAAGGGTGGCAAGAAAGCTGCCACACCTCCTGTGAAACCTAAGAACGGCCCTAAGCCTGATGCTGAGTGCTATTACTGCAAGGAGAAGGGACACTGGAAGCGTAATTGCTCCAAGTATCTGGTTGATCTGAAGAGCGCCCTTGTCAAGAAGAAGAAAGAAGGTATATCTGATATACATGTTATAGATGTTCATTTCACTGGTTCTCGTTCTAGTACCTGGGTATTTGATCTTTTGGTTCGGTTGCTCATATTTGTAACTCGAAACAGGAACTAAAGAATAAACGACAACTGCTGAAAGATGAAGTGACGATGCGCGTTGGAAACGGATCCAAGGTCAATGTGATCGCAGTCGGCACACTTCCTCTACATCTACCTTCGGGATTAGTTTTAAGCCTAAATAATTGCTATTATGTACCTGCGTTGAGCATGAACATTATATCTGGATCTTGTTTAATGCAAGACGGTTATTCATTCAAGTCTGAGAATAATGGTTGTTCTATTTTTATGAATAATATCTTTTATGGTCGAGCACCACAAAAGAATGGCTTATTTCTGTTAGATCTCGATAGTAGTGATACGCATATACATAACATTGATGCTAAGCGAATTAAATTGAATGATAATTCTACTTATATGTGGCACTCGCTGCCTTGGTCATATTGGAGTGAAACGCATGAAGAAACTCCATACGATGGATTACTTGAATCACTTGACTTTGAGTCACTTGATAGATGCGAAGCATGTCTAATGGGTAAAATGACTAAGACTCCATTTTCTGGTATGATGGAGCGAGCTACTGACTTATTGGAAATCATACATACCGATGTATGCGGACCAATGAGCGTAGCATCACGCGGTGGTTATCGTTATGTTCTAACCTTCACAGATGATCTGAGTAGATATGGGTATATCTATTTCATGAAACATAAATCTGAAACTTTCGAGAAGTTTAAGGAATTTCAAAGTGAAGTAGAAAATCAACGTAACAAGAAGATTAAATTTCTACGATCTAATCGTGGAGGTGAATATCTGAGTGATGAGTTTGGCATGCATTTAAAGAAATGCGGAATACTTTCACAATTGACACCGCCGGGAACACCTCAACGTAACGGTGTGTCCGAACGTCGTAATCGAACTCTCTTAGATATGGTTCGTTCTATGATGTCTCTTACTGATTTGCCGTTATCATTTTGGAGTTATGCATTAGAGACAGCCGCATTCACTTTAAATAGAGCACCATCAAAATCCGTAGAAACGACACCGTATGAACTATGGTTTAATAAGAAACCTAAGTCGTTCTCGAAAGTTTGGGGTTGCGAAGCCTATGTAAAGAAGTTACAACCGGACAAGCTAGAACCCAAAGCGGAGAAATGCGTCTTCATAGGATACCCTAAGGAAACTATAGGGTACACTTTCTATCACAGATCCGAAGGCAAAATCTTTGTTGCTAAGAACGAAACCTTTCTTGAGAAAGAATTTCTCACTAAAGAAGTGACTGGAAGAAAAGTAGAACTCGATGAGATTGATGAATCTATACTCGTTGATTAGAGTAGCGCGATCTGGAAGTTGTACCGATGCCGCCTACACCGGCAATGAGAGGAAGCTAATGATAATGATCATGAAACTTCGAACGAGGAAACTACTGAACCTCGCAGATCGACAAGGGAACGTACCACTCGATTGGTATGATCCTTGTCTAAATGTCATGATTGTGGATAACAATGATGAGGACCCTGCGACGTATGAAGAAGCGATGATGAGCCCAGATTCCAACAAATGGCAAGAAGCCATGAAATCCGAAATGGGATCCATGTATGATAACAAAGTATGGACTTTGGTAGACTTACCTGATAGCCGAAAGGCTGTCGAGAATAAATGGATCTTCAAGAGAAAAAGCAGATGCCGATGGTAATATTACTGTCTATAAAGCTCGACTTGTCGCAAAGGGTTTCCGACAAATTCAAGGAGTTGACTACGATGAGACTTTCTCACCTGTAGCGAAGCTAAAATCTGTGAGGATTTTGTTAGCCATAGCTGCATTTTTCGATTATGAGATTTGGCAGATGGATGTCAAAACGGCGTTCCTTAATGGAGACATTGAGGAAGAGTTGTATATGGTACAACCCAAAGGTTTTTTCGATCCTAAAAATGCTGACAAAGTATGCAAACTTCAGCGTTCAATCTATGGACTGAAGCAAGCATCGAGAAGTTGGAACCGACGCTTTGATAAGGTGATCAAAGACTTCGGGTTTATACGATGTCATGGAGAGGCTGTATTTACAAGAAAGTGAGTGGGAGCTGTAGCATTCCTGATATTATATGTAGATGACATATTGTTGATCGGGAATGATATAGAACTATTAAGCAGTGTTAAAGGTTATTTGAATAATAGTTTTTCAATGAAAGACCTTGGTGAAGCATCATATATATTAGGCATCAAGATTTATAGAGATAGATCAAGACGCCTAATAGGGCTATCACAGAGTACATATCTGGACAAGATTCTAAAGAAGTTTAGAATGGACGAAAGTAAGAAAGGGTTCTTACCTATGTTACCAGGTAAAGTCTTGAGTAAGACTCAAGGACCGGCTACGGCAGAAGAAAGAGAAAGGATGAGTAAAATCCCCTATGCCTCGGCGATAGGATCTATCATGTATGCCATGCTATGTACTAGACCGGATATAGCACATGCTGTTAGTTTGACTAGCAGATATCAAAGTGATCTAGGAATGGAACACCGGACGGCGGTCAAGAATATCTGAAGTACTTTAAAAGAATTAAGGATATGTTTCTTTGTTTTGGAGGTGAACATTAGCTAGTTGTAAGTGGTTACACCGTTGAAAGTTGGAACACTGATCCTCGATGACTCTAAGTCACAATCTGGGTACGTGTTTATATTGAATGGTGCTGCGATGGCTGGGCAAGCTCGAAGCGTGCACGGTGGCGAAATCTTCAACAGAATCGAGTACATAAGCGGCTTCAGAGGCTTCATCGAAGCGGTATGGATGAAGAGGTTCATTGTAGAGCTCGGTGTGGTTCCTAGTGCATTGGACCCATTAATCATTTACTGTGATAACATGGGTGCCATCGCCAATGCACAAGAGCCAAGGTCACACAAGAGGCTGAAGCATATCAAGCTGCGTTACCACTCGATTCGCGAGTACATCAAAGATGGAGAAGTAAAGATTTGCAAAGTACACACTGATCTGAATGTAGCAGATCCGTTGACTAAAGCTCTCCCTAGGGCAAAGCATGACCAACACCAGAATGCCATGGGTGTTAGGTATATTACAATGTAATCTAGATTATTGACTCTAGTGCAAGTGGGAGACTGAAGGAGATATGCCCTAGAGGCAATAATAAAGTGGTTATTATTTATATCTTTATGTTTATGATAAATGTTTATATATCATGCTATAATTGTATTAACCGAAACATTAGTACATGTGTGATATGTAGACAACAAGAAGTCCCTAGTATGCCTCTTAAACTAGCTTGTTGATTAATGGATGATTAGTTTCATAATCATGAACATTGGATGTTATTAATAACAAGGTTATATCATTATATGAATGATGTAATGGACACACCCAATTAAGCGTAGCATAAGATCTCGTCATTAAGTTATTTGCTATAAGCTTTCGATACATAGTTACCTAGTCCTTATGACCATGAGATCATGTAAATCACTTATACCGGAAAGGTACTTTGATTACACCAAACACCACTGCGTAAATGGGTGGCTATAAAGGTGGGATTAAGTATCCGAAAGTATGAGTTGAGGCATATGGATCAACAGTGGGATTTGTCCATCCCGATGACGGATAGATATACTCTGGGCCCTCTCGGTGGAATGTCGTCTAATGTCTTGCAAGCATATGAATGAGTTCATAAGAGACCACATACCACGGTACGAGTAAAGAGTACTTGTCAGGAGACGAGGTTGAACAAGGTATAGAGTGATACCGAAGATCAAACCTCGGACAAGTAAAATATCGCGTGACAAAGGGAATTGGTATTGTATGTGAATGGTTCATTCGATCACTAAAAGTCATCGTTGAATATGTGGGAGCCATTATGGATCTCCAGATCCCGCTATTGGTTATTGGTCGGAGTGAGTACTCAACCATGTCCGCATAGTTCACGAACCGTAGGGTGACACACTTAAAGTTGGATGTTGAAATGGTAGAACTTGAATATGGAATGGAGTTCTAATATTTGTTCGGAGTCCCGGATGAGATCCCGGACATCACGAGGAGTTCCGGAATGGTCCGGAGAATAAGATTCATATATAGGATGTCATTTTATGTGAATTAAAATGTCGCGGAAGGTTCTATGGAAGGTTCTAGAAGGTTCTAGAAAAGTCCGGAAGAAACCACCAAGGAAGGTGGAGTCCACATGGGACTCCACCTCCATGGCCGGCCAACCCTAGTGGGGGAGGAGTCCCAAGTGGACTCCCCAGGGGGCGGCCACCCCCCCATATGGGAGGTGGAACTCCCACCTCTAGTGGGAGTCCTAGCTTGGCTAGGTTTCCCCTCCATATGGAAGGTTTTTGGTTCGGGTCTTATTCGAAGACTTGGATACCAACACTTGGGGTTCCACCTATATAATGAGGGGCATAGAGGAGGGGGCCGGCCACACCAAAGCCACAAGTTGGCCGCACCCCCTTGAGGCCGGCCACCCCCTCCCAAACCCTAGCCGCCCCCCTCTCCTCCATATCTCCCGCGTAGCTTTAGCGAAGCTCCGTCGGAGTTCTCCACCGCCACCGACACCACGCCATCGTGCTGTCGGATTCAAGAGGAGCTACTACTTCCGCTGCCCGCTAGAACGGGAGGTGGACGTCGTCTTCATCAACAACCGAACGTGTGACCGAGTACGGAGGTGCTGCCCGTTCGTGGCGCCGGAACCGATCGTGATCAAGATCTTCTACGCGCTTTTGCAAGCGGCAAGTGAACGTCTACCGCAGCAACAAGAGCCTCCTCTTGTAGGCTTTGGAATCTCTTCAAGGGTGAGACTCGATAAACCCCTCGTTGCTACCGTCTTCTAGATTGCATCTTGGCTTGGATTGCGTGTTTGCGGTAGGAAAATTTTTGTTTTCTATGCAACGTTATCCTACAGTAAGTAGACATATTTTATTCCTAAAGCTCTTCCTTACTTCCCATGATTGACTCATCATGGTCTATACTACTGCATCTAACTTATGTTTACCACTTATTATCAAATGTTTCAAAAGTTGGGATATTTTTACTTACCCATTACTTGTCTTGGTATACCTATTCTAGTAGGATATCTTACTTATCTTCATCACTTGATATTACTCCTATTACAGGTCTGGATAATTCTTACTTAACCATAACATGTGTTGGTACACATCTTCCAATAGGATAGCTTCCTTATGGTTGTATCCTTTCTTTGGACTACCATGTATTGTATATCAACTGTGATCTACCCATCTATTGTTTAGGAAGTTAATTGTGTACTACATGTTTGGGATTAGCTAACTTTACTTCACTTAGGAAGGATAGGTAGGAAATGTTGACTCAAATGTGTCAGGATTATTCTCAAGTGAATACCCATCTTAAGTCATAAAAAGTATTTGGTTTACCTAGGACAACTTCCTATAGACACTACCAATCCTATAGGTCTCCTTTAAAGGGTTTTAATCCTAAGGTCAAAGCATTTGCTCTGATACCAACTGTGGTGACCCGGCATACCACTGCATGGTGTAGTATGCAAGTCTGATATAACACCAATGAATCACCATTCCACTAGTATTATATCGCTCAGAGTGGTACAACAGAAACATATGCGGGTCCAAGGTATGTCTATAGAATTACAACATCGACTCTGTTACATAAGATCATCACAGCCTCCTACTTTACAATGAGGTAAAACTACAATTAACTCCAGAAGAACGACTCGTAGTCTAATCTTATCACGAACTCTATTTGTAGAGTATTTAACTAGCTACAGAGGCTAAGAATAGATTCTAGCTAGTTAGGAGCTAGGTTTAGGAAGCTGTTTCCCTTCTATGGCTAAACTAGGTTTTCTCCTTGATGGATGTGGTATCTGACTCCTCTGACAGGGTCCTGTATCTTGAAGTAGTTGTTGACTCCTCGTTCCTCGAGTTGCACTGTAGATCCTCCTTCGATGCCTCCATATCTAAGCAGGGGATTTAAGAGTGAGATGAGTACGAGCGTACTCAACAAGTTCATTATAGGGAAGAGGTGTTTAATGCACTAGCTACAGCATTAGACCAGAAAGTCTAATACCAATGCAAGTTTTCATAACCATTTCTTCAAAAGGTTGCTTTTATTCAGAAGAACTATGTCCGTCAGCCTTCACTGGTTTACTAGAACTTCATGGAGCTCCTTTCCGGCCGCGTTCGCAGTTCCATATCCCGGAACAGGGAGTGACAGGTCACGGTTCTTTACACTCTGCAGAGGTGTGTTGCTTTACCCATAAGAGATCTTAACCTTGGTGCCAACCGAGCTTAAGTTCTCGTCCACACTTCCTTTGGTGTGAGGCCCGGTATAAGGTCATAGCCAATCATATTCCTCCGCTACCTCGCACACCCACCCTTTGTTGCAAACCCCGACCCTGGGTCCTCGTCGGTCCACTTACACCATTTAAGGACGGACCCCGACCACGACAACGATGCAGGATCGAACCAAACTCCTTCGCCGGTAGCTGCAACCCATCATAGACCACATTACCGTGGGGAATTAGAGTGGGATCCCCACCCTCAAGTTGTTCCGCAAGCCGCAACCGCTACGGTATGCACAGCATAACCGTGGGGACTTGGAATGGGTTCCCCACCCACAAGTTGCTCCGCAAGATACAACTGCTACGGTAAGCGCATCCGTTGATGTACAAGAGGTGGAAATACGATTGACTAGTCCGTCCCATTTCAGATCTTATGGTTAACACGGTTATTACGGCACAAGAATCACTGGCGACATTTGTTGTTTAATCCTAGATGGATATAAACCCTTGCAATGGAACCTCCACCATATCAACACAATCCATGGTTCTATTGCCCACCACATAGTCATATTCATAGTTATGAAAATAGTGGTTTTAGTTTTTATGCAATAGTGATAATCATAGTACTTTGCAAGTAATTTGATAAAGATACCCAAATGACATGAGCAAGTGATGAACTTGCCTTTCTTGACTGCAAGATTATGCAGGCAAGGTCTTCGATTTGCAATAACTCCAAATTCTGAAATAACATCATCGTCCGGTAAGGACGATGTTTAAAAGATTGGCAAGGATGCAATAATGCATAAGGATGAGATGCAATCGCTCTAAGCGTGACCTAACCCCGATGATTTAGGATTATTGAGTTGTAATGATTAGTTCAGGGTGTGTTGCACTTTTAGAGTGATTCACAAACAAGGTTCTTATTAGGGTTGAGTACTTGGTACCATGAACATGTGCTGCAATATATCATAACAATAGCATTAACAGCACACAACAATAAGGTTTGGTGTAATCCTAACATGTAATGAATAGTGGTTGGTTTAAGCACTATATGTCAGGTTTAATGATTGATTATCATATACTTCAAAAGAATAACTTTTGAAGAACATGATCTTTAATAAAGAACAAGTATGATAATTAGGGTTGTGGAGTTCTATGGTTTACTATAATTTCAACTAATTTATGGAGTAAGGTTTAGATGGATCACAACCTAGTTGGATTCATCAGCTACTAGGGCTTGTATTGTTGAATTAAGCCTAGGCATCCTAAGCATTTGTTCATACAAGGTTGCTATCAAGATTGTTCATCTTGTTGGTGATAGCTAGCTAGGGTTTATAGGTCCTTATAAGCAGGGTTGAGGATGATTCTTTATTTATTTTAAATGAATAACTTTTGAAGAACATACTTCTTAAGTAATAAGAAGCATATCAATTAGGGTTGAGGTGGTCTAGTATTAGCCATTGGATCTCTAAGTAGAGAATGGTTGGTTCCTGAACAAGGTGGTTCATAAGTATCACACACTGGTAGGTTTTAGTGGATCAGGGTTCTGTAAAGTAAAATAATAGGTATGGTTGTTGTTAGGGTTCATCACAATGGTGTGATGCTAAGCATGGTTAATTAAGGTTGAAATCTCTAAGGATAGGGACTAGGTTTTACACTTGGTTGATCCTAATTGATCAGCTAGTTGTATTTGGATGAGAACAGGGAATAGCAATTAACTAGTGATAGGGTTTCTACATTTTATGTGGTCATGGCATTTATTTAGTTGCTATTATTGTTCTATGTTTGAAAAGAAAGTATCATGGTCACATGTTAACTTGGTTTTAGGTTTTGAAATCATTTAGGGTTCACATGTAATAATGGATCTAGAGTTCCTAATGGAGTTAGGGTTTTAGGGTTCCACATGAAATGATAGGGTTGTACTATCATTCAATATGGAATTAGGGCTTGCTATTTACCATGTAGTTATTTGTTTAATAACTTCATTTTAAAGTTGAAGTTATTAGTAACTTGGAATTAAAAATAATATTGAATTTGGCATTATATTATTTTTAATGAATTAATAATTAAGGTAATTATTAATTAGGGTTTAAATCTCTCTAATAATGATTTAACAAATAATAAATAAAGAAAATTAGTTTTCATGTTTTTCTTTATTTATTTATTGTTTTTATTTAATTTGGAAGATTTTCCTAATTATTGAATTTTAATTGCATTTAGAATTAAAAGAAAAGACTTAATTATTAAGTTTAAATAATTAAATTTTTATTAAAAATAAAAATTTCATATTATATTTTTATTGGATAGAGTTTACTTTTTTAAGAATTTTGATATCTTATTTATAATTTTCTGAGTTATAATGAATTTTATACATTAATTCAAAGTTTCAGATATTTTCTGGGTTTTTCATTTAAATGTAAATACTATATGTACCGATTCGTTTCTAGACCAACTCGCTGACTGGTGGGCCTAGGCCACATCAGCTGCCAGGTGAGACGCTGACCAGGTCAAATCGACCAGGGTTCCCACGGGAAAAGTCTCCCCATCGGCGGTTAAACGCCGGCGAGTTGACCGTCGACATTGGCGGCGCTGTAGGGCTTGCGGGACTCCCAGAAGGGCGGCAATCGGACCCTCACTACACGCGGAACCGAAATATAGCGGCGCCCCCAGCCAATGGTCACCGGAGACAACACCGGCGAGCGTCTCCGCGGTGGCGAACTCCGGTCAATTAGCTATATGTAGCTACGGACGTCTGAATGATGCAATTACGGTATCAATAGAAGCGCATGCTCACCCGGAAGACGATGGACTGCTCGTTGAGGTTGATTGTGGACGGTGGCGAGCTCAATGTTGCAACTTCTATGAGACACCGGTGAAAGGGAATGGCGATTCTCCAGCGACTGAGGCTTCCCCTTCTCGATTCCGCCATCCCCTGGGCTCTACACGTCGCGGTGCATCTCCCAGACCCCTCGCCGGACTCCGGGGTGGTCTCACTCAACGGCACGGTGACGAACTCCGGCGACATGAACTGGTTGATTGCGGGAGTTACACAGAGATTGAGAGAGTTTGAGAGGGTGCTGGAGGTTTAGGGTTTCTTGGCGGTTCTCTAGGGGTTTTTATACGGCACGAAGAGGCTTGGTTCACCACCTCGCCGGTGGCAGCGGCCGGGATGCAAACGGCGATGTCGGGCAGGTGCTGGCGCGAATCTTGGCAAGAACGGGATATGGATGAGCACGAACGATTATCGATTTCGCCTTAGTTCCAGTCCTCGCATCCGCGGATGGTCAAGGACGGTGGCGAGCGAAATCGAGCATGGCGTCGTGGTGGCAACCATGCGTGCAGAGGTTGAAGACGATGCCCACGTATGTTGAATCGTTATCGGGTTGGACCGGCTTGTGGTCTTGCTTGGGCTGTTGTTGGGCTGCACATGGGTTGGGTTGGCCTGCTCCAGCTGCTACGCATTGGACAGGTAAACCTTTCTCTTATTTTTTTCTGTTTTGTATTTTGATTTTAATTTCTTGTTTTGAATTCTGTTTTGAATTCAGGTTTGAATTATTTTCTATTCTGCAGGTCTTGCTCATTTAATTCATACAAAGATTAGTCCAGGGTACCACAAAGTCTTTAGTGGTGTATTAGCAATGTTAATATATTACTATAACATTGGTTTATGATTTAGTATTGATATTTGGATTAAATTTCCATATGGACATGAATTTGAATATTATCTTTGGAATTATTCAAATTGTTTCCTAAATGATAGTTTTCTTTCTTAGTGGTATGTAGAGTTTTATTTAGTATTACCTTGCAGAAAACAATTTCAAAGTAATATTTACTTATGGATTTCTAATAAGAGAGTGGTTTTGATGGCATGATTTCATGTGCTAACATATCTCTAAGGACTTGCTCTCTCATTTGAGGATTTGGTCCCTTGCATATGATTTTATGTGAACACTTTTTTATTAAGATATTGTAAGGTTTATTATAATCCTATTTCAAGGTTAGCACTATTATCATATTTTAATAGCACCTTGGAATATAGATACTACTCTCATCATGGTTTTAATTATAGAATTTAGCAACCGGTGTTTCTTATGTTCAATGATGAAAGCATAAGATTTAATTTGTGAGCAATTTTTGGGGTTCTAATTATATTTACCTAATGACACATGGGTTGAATCTCCATTATGGACTAAGTTTATGGTTGTGCTCACCCAAGTATGCACAAACTCATATTGAGTTTTGGGTTTAGGGTTTGCTAGTAGTTCCCCTATGATTTTATGTACTGGGTTATATCTGCTTAACCCACTAATGTTTAACTGATAATTATTTATCTCCAAGGTATGATCATGGATTAGACATGATCAACTTGTTATTAATGTCTTCTAACTCAAGTCCTTAGGTTTTATGATCATTATTCAATTTATAATGATCAAGGTTTGACTTTCTAAGGTATCTCTCATAAATTAGGTTTCTCTCTTCCAAGATCAAGTGTTGTCTTGATCAACTAAATATAGACTTTCTTTTATAGTTTCTTGAATGGACATAGTTATGGTTGTCTCAATAATTTATATCCCAGGAGATTGCCTGAGATAATTACTTAGGGTTCTACTCAAGGAATGATGATTTATTCATCTGGTTATATGGATAGTTCTCTCCCTTCAATTTCAAGTGTTGCCTCAACTATCTGGAGTATAACACCAAAGCTTGAGCTCTCTCATATAGGGATAGTTATTCTAGGTTTATGGTGTACTCTTATTATTTCCTTAGGTATCTAGGCTAGGGATTCAATTGTCTAGCTTAGTTGGATTAGTCTCCTCCCTATTTCATCAACTCATGGATATTATCTTATCCAATTGGGTATTTGGTTATCTCACTCCTCCAAGATAAAATGGTTTACAAATCTAATACTTTAGTTCAATGGTTGTCATTTATTCTTAAGTAGGTAAAGCTAAGATTGATATGAATGGTCTCTCTTATTTGGGAAGGACTTTAATACTAACCTGAGTTTAGGCTCCATATAGATTTGTGTGATCATCCATATCTATGTTTAACATAAATGGTTTCTCTTAAAGATGATGATTTAAATGCATGGATGTATATACAAGGTTTTAGCTTAAGGTTTTCCATTGCCTCTCTAATAAATACTATAGAACTCTCACCTCTCTAGGTTTGATGTGTAATAACTTGAAATGTAGAAGAATATATACTTCTTGAGTGGATCTCCTTGTTATAGTTCCAATGTTGAAGTGGAATGAATACCATGAGGTTCATGGTAGGATTAAGGATTAGTTTAAGACATGGAAAAGATAAGTGAAGAATGGTTTCCCAATCATTGTTACTTGATTTCCAATTAATTGTAGGTTCATATGTTATGGCAGGGAATTCCATATTATGATCTTTTATAAGATCAAGCAATTGATCATTGAGTAAAGTGTTGTTGTGTTGATTATTAGTTCCATTTGATCTAACCCCTTAGATCAAATCATCTCTACCCAAAACAAGGTTTTATCAAAGTCACATTGAGGTTTATAGCGCTTGACTTGATGAGCTACTTCAATTCCACCAAGGTCAAGTGAAACTTCATTTACTGTGACTGTTTTACTTTAAAGCGCGAAAATTCCCCAGATTTTCTATGCATGAATGCAATGCACACATCTATTTCCTCTATTTTTGTAACCCCATTACCTGGGATATTACACCAACGTGGAACCTGCACAACACAACCAAAGTACTTTGTCCCAACGTAACAGTGAGGTTGTCAATCTCACCGGCTTGCTGTAACAAAGGATTAGATGTATAGTGTGGATGATGATGTTTGCAGAGAACAGTAGAACGAGTATTGTAGTAGATTGTATTCGATGTAAAAGAATGGACCGGGGTCCACAGTTCACTAGTGGTGTGTCTCCCATAAGAATAAGCATGTTGGGTGAACAAATTACAGTTGGACAATTGACAAATAAAGAGGGCATGACCATGCACATACATGTTATGATGAGTAGTGTGAGATTTAATTGGGCATTACGACAAAGTACATAGACCGCTATCCAGCATGCATCTATGCCTAAAAAGTCCACCTTCAGGTTATCATCCGACCCCCCTCCAGTATTAAGTTTCAAACAACAGACAATTGCATTAAGTATGGTGCGTAATGTAATCAAAAAATATATCCTTAGACATAGCATTGATGTTTTATCCCTAGTGGCAACAGCACATCCACAACCTTAGAACTTTCTGTCACTGTCCCAGATTTAATGGAGGCATGAACCCACTATCGAGCATAAATACTCCCTCTTGGAGTTACAAGCAAAAACTTGGCCAGAGCCTCTACTAGCAACGGAGAGCATGAAAGATCATAAACAACACATAGATGATAGATTGATAATCAACATAACATAGCATTCACTATTCATCGGATCCCAACAAACGCAACATGTAGCATTACAGATAGATGATCTTGATCATGTTAGGCAGCTCACAAGATGCAACAATGATAGCACAATTAGGAGAAGACGACCATCTAGCTACTGCTATGGACCCATAGTCCAGGGGTGAACTACTCACACATCACTCCGGAGGCGACCATGGCGGTGTAGAGTCCTCCAGGAGATGATTCCCCTCTCCGGCAGGGTGCCGGAGGCGATCTCCTGAATCCCCCGAGATGGGATTGGCGGCGGCGGCGTCTCTGGAAGGTTTTCCGTATCGTGGCTCTCGGTACTGGAACTATTATCGACGAAGGCTTCTTATAGGCGAAGAGGTAGGTTTAGGGGCGACGCGAGGGGCCCACACAGTAGGCCGGCGCGGCCAGGGCCTGGGCCGCGCCGCCCTAGTGTGGCGTCGCCTCGTCGCCCCACCTCGTATCTCCCTCGGTGTTCTGGAAGCTTCGTGGAAAAATAAGATCCTGGGCGTTGATTTCGTCCAATTCCGAGAATATTTCCTTACTAGGATTTCTGAAACCAAAAATAGCAGAAAACAGCAACTGGCTCTTCGGCATCTTGTTAATAGGTTAGTGCCGGAAAATGCATAAATATGACATAAAGTATGTATAAAACATGTAGGTATCATCAATAAAGTAGCATGGAACATAAGAAATTATCGATACGTTGGAGACGTATCAGCATCCCCAAGCTTAGTTCCTACTCGTCCCGAGTAGGCAAACGATAACAAAGATAATTTCTGAAGTGACATGCCATCATAATCTTGATCAATACTATTGTAAGCACATGTAATGAATGCAGCGATCCAAAGCAATGGTAAAGACAATGAGTAAACAACTGAATCATATAGCAAAGACTTTTCATGAATAGTACTTTCAAGACAAGCATCAATAAGTCTTGCATAAGAGTTAACTCATAAAGCAATAAATTCATAGTAAAGGTGTTGAAGCAACACAAAGAAAGATTAAGTTTCAGTGATTGCTTTCAACTTGTAACATATATATCTCATGGATAGTTGTCAATGCAAAGTAATATGATGAATGCAAATATGCAAGTATGTAAGAATCAATGCACAGTTAACACAAGTGTTTGCTTCTTGAGATGGGAGGAAATAGGTAAACTTGACTCAACATAAAAGTAAAAGAATGGCCCTTCAAAGAGGGAAGCATCGATTGCTATGTTTGTGCTAGAGCTTTTATTTTGAAAACAAGAAACAATTTTGTCAACGGTAGTAATAAAGCATATGTGTTATGTAAATTATATCCTACAAGTTGCAAGCCTCATGCATAGTATACCAATAGTGCCCGCACCTTGTCCTAATTAGCTCGGATTACCTGGATTATCACCGCAATACATATGTTTTAACCAAGTATCACAAAGGGGTACCTCTATGCCGCCTGTACAAGGAGAAAGCTCGCATTGGATTTCTCGCTTTTGACTATTCTCAACTTAGACATCCATACCGGGACAACATAGATAACAGATAATGGACTCCTCTTTAATGCTTAAGCATTCAACAACAATTAATATTCTCATAAGAGATTGAGGATTGTTGTCCAAAACTGAAACTTCCACCATGGATCATGGCTTTAGTTAGCGGCCCAATGTTCTTCTCTAACAATATGCATGCTCAAACCATTCAACTCATGGAAAATCGCCCTTACTTCAGACAAGATGAACATGCATAGCAACTCACATGATATTCAACAAAGGGTAGTTGATGGCGTCCCCAGGAACATGGTTATCGTACAACAAGCAACTTAATAAGAAATAAAATACATAAGTACATATTCAATACCACAATAGTTTTTAGGCTATTTGTCCCATGAGCTATATATTGCAAAGATAAAGGATAGAAATTTAAAGGTAGCACTCAAGCAATTTACTTTGGAATGGCGGAGAAATACCATGTAGTAGGTAGGTATGGTGGACACAAATGGCATAGTTATTGGCTCAAGGATTTGGATGCACGAGAAGTAATCCCTCTCAATACAAGGCTTAGGCTAGCAAGGTTATTTGAAGCAAACACAAGTATGAACCGGTACAGCAAAACTCACTTAAAAACATATTGCAAGCATTATAAGACTCTACACTGCCATCCTTGTTGCTCAAACCCTTACTAGAAAATATCTAGACTTTAGAGAGACCAATCATGCAAACCAAATTTCAACAAGCTCTATGTATTTCTTCACTAATAGGTGCAAAGTATATGATGCAAGAGCTTAAACATGATCCTTATGAGCACAACATTTGCCAAGTATCAAATTATTCAAGACATTCTACCAATTACCACATGTAGCATTTCCCGTTTCCAACCATATAACAATTAACGAAGCAGTTTCAACCTTCGCCATGAATATTATGAGTAAAGCCTAAGGACATATTTGTCCATATGCAACAGCGGAGCGTGTCTCTCTCCCACACAATGAATGCTAGGATCCAACTTTATTCAAACAAAACAAAAACAAAAACAAACAGACGCTCCAAGTAAAGCACATAAGATGTGACGGAATAAAAATATAGTTTCACTAGAGGAACCTGATAATGTTGTCGATGAAGAAGGGGATGATTTGGGCATCCCCAAGCTTAGATGCTTGAGTCTTCTTGAAATATGAAGGGATGAACCACCGGGGCATCCCCAAGCTTAGAGCTTTCACTCTCCTTGATCATATTGTATCATCCTCCTCTCTTGATCCTTGAAAACTTCCTCCACACCAAACTCAAAATAACTCATTAGAGGGTTAGTGCATAATCAAAATTCACATGTTCAGAGGTGACATAATAATTCTTAACACTTCTGGACATTGCACAAAGCTACTGAAAGTTAATGGAATAAAGAAATCCATCAAGCATAGCAAAACAGGCAATGTGAAATAAAAGGCAGAATCTGTCAAAACAGAACAGTCCGTAAAGATGAATTTCTAAGAGGCACCAGACTTGCTCAAATGAAAATGCTCAAATTGAATGAAAGTTGCGTACTTATCTGAGGATCACTCATGTAAATTGGCAGAATTTTCTGAGTTACCTACAGAGAATTCAACCCAGATTCGTGACAGCAAGAAATCTGTTTCTGCGCAGTAATCCAAATCTAGTATGAACCTTACTATCAAAGACTTTACTTGGCACAACAATGCAACAAAATTAAGATAAGGAGAGGTTGCTACAGTAGTAACAACTTCCAAGACTCAAATATAAAACAAAAGTGCTGTAGTAAAATCATGGGTTGTCTCCCATAAGCGCTTTTCTTTAACGCCTTTCAGCTAGGCGCAGAAAGTGTGTATCAAGTATTATCAAGAGATGAAGCATCAACATCATTTTCACAATTTATCCCATTAGGTATCTTAGATGCTCCTTTTTCTATAGTGGTATTAAGAGCTTTATCAATTTTAGGCCAATAATAGTTTTTTTGGTTTAGGCACCTTAGAGACATACATGAACTTTTGCTCCTTACCCACATAAGCTTTCTCTCTAAACTTAATAGACGAAAAAGTTGAACCCAAGGTTCCCATAGCTTCTTCAAGTTCACTAATCCTTTGGGTTTGATTATCATGAGTAGCACAAGCTTCTAGGATGGCGATTCTCTCATTAATTCCACCTAGAGATTTGTCAAGTTTATCAGTGCTATTAAGTAATTCTCCCAGTTTAGTCTCAATACTTGGAAGGTTTTGCTCTATGGTTTCCAACTTTTTCATGACATCTTCAAGAGAGATTTCAATTTTAACTTCATTAACAGGTGGTATTCCAAATAGACTCTCAATAATGCAACTAGCTTCTAAGGCAGGAGTACCTAGGAAGTTACCTCCTTGAGACAATCAAGAACATACCTATTCCAGCTAGAGATACCAACATAAAAATTCCTGAGTAGGATAGTGGTGGAGTGTTTCTTAGTGCACCTATTATGGGCATCACTAATTCTATACCAAGCATCTTTTAAACATTCTCCCCCTTGTTGCTTAAACGAACGAACTTCAACTTCAGGATTACTCATTTTAGCAATAGTAAATAAAGCAAACTAGATAAAGTAAATGCAAGTAACTAATTTTTTTTGTGTTTTTAATATGGAGATTGCAAACAAGACAGTAAATAAAGTAAAGCTAGCAACTAATTTTTTTGTATTTTGATATAATGCAGCAAACAAAGTACTAAATAAAATAAAGCAAGACAAAAACAAAGTAAAGAGATTGGAAGTGGAGACTCCCCTTGCAGCGTGTCTTGATCTCCCCGGCAACGGCGCCAGAAAAATCTTGATGCTGGCGCACAGCTTACGTGCCCGTTGGGAACCCCAAGAGGAAGGTGTGATGCGTACAGCGGCAAGTTTTCCCTCAGTAAGAAACCAAGGTTTATCGAACCAGTAGGAGCCAAGAAGCACGTTGAAGGTTGATGGCGGTGGAGTGTAGTGCGGCGCAACACCAGGGATTCCGGCGCCAACGTGGAACCTGCACAACACAACCAAAGTACTTTGTCCCAACGTAACAGTGAGGTTGTCAATCTCACCGGCTTGCTGTAACAAAGGATTAGATGTATAGTGTGGATGATGATGTTTGCAGAGAACAGTAGAACGAGTATTGCAGTAGATTGTATTCGATGTAAAAGAATGGACCGGGGTCCACAGTTCACTAGTGGTGTCTCTCCCATAAGAATAAGCATGTTGGGTGAACAAATTACAGTTGGGCAATTGACAAATTAAGAGGGCATGACCATGCACATACATGTTATGATGAGTAGTGTGAGATTTAATTGGGCATTACGACAAAGTACATAGACCGCTATCCAGCATGCATCTATGCCTAAAAAGTCCACCTTCAGGTTATCATCCGAACCCCCTCCAGTATTAAGTTGCAAACAACAGACAATTGCATTAAGTATGGTGCGTAATGTAATCAACAAATATATCCTTAGACATAGCATTGATGTTTTATCCCTAGTGGCAACAACACATCCAGAACCTTAGAACTTTCTGTCACATCGTCCTGCATTTAATGGAGGCATGAACCCACTATCGAGCATAAATACTCCCTCTTGGAGTTACAAGCAAAAACTTGGCCAGAGCCTCTACTAGCAACGGAGAGCATGCAAGATCATAAACAACACATAGATGATAGATTGATAATCAACATAACATAGCATTCACTATTCATCGGATCCCAACAAACGCAACATGTAGCATTACAGATAGATGATCTTGATCATGTTAGGCAGCTCACAAGATCCAACAATGATAGCACAATTAGGAGAAGACGACCATCTAGCTACTTCTATGGACCCATAGTCCAGGGGTGAACTACTCACACATCACTCCGGAGGCGACCATGGCGGTGTAGAGTCCTCCGGGAGATGATTCCCCTCTCCGGCTGGGTGCCGGAGGCGATCTCCTGAATCCCCCGAGATGGGATTGGCTGCGGCGGCGTCTCTGGATGGTTTTCCGTATCGTGTCTCTCGGTACTGGAACTATTATCGACGAAGGCTTCTTATAGACGAAGAGGTAGGTTTAGGGGCGATGCGAGGGGCCCACACAGTAGGCCGGTGCGGCCAGGGCCTGGGCCGCGCCGCCCTAGTGTGGCGTCGCCTCGTCGCCCCACCTCGTATCTCCCCCGGTGTTCTGGAAGCTTCGTGGAAAAATAAGATCCTGGGCGTTGATTTCGTCCAATTCCGAGAATATTTCCTTACTAGGATTTCTGAAACCAAAAATAGCAGAAAATAGCAACTGGCTCTTCGGCATCTTGTTAATAGGTTAGTGCCGGAAAATGCATAAATGTGACATAAAGTATGTATAAAACATGTAGGTATCATCAATAAAGTAGCATGAAACATAAGAAATTATCGATACGTTGGAGACGTATCAATGATCATAGTTTCATGATCATGAATATTGGATGTTATTAATAACAAGATCATGTCATTAAGAGAATGATGTGATGGACACACACTCATAGTAAGCATAGCATATGATCAAGTCATTAAGTTCGTTTTTCTATAAGCTTTAAGATAAATAGTAACCTAATCCTTCGACCATGAGATCATGTTAATCACCTGCACCAGATGGATGCTTTGATGACATCAAACACTAGTTCGTAATTGGGTGGTTATAAAGGTGGCGTTAAGTATTCGGAAAGTATTGTTTGAAGCGCATGGATTAAGAGTGGGATTTGTCCATCCAAATGCCTCGGTGGAATGTCATCCAATTAGCTTGCAATGTGACTTTGTCACAAGGGATGTCATATCACAGTACGAGTAAAGAGTATTTATCGGTAACGAGGTTGAACTAGGTATAGAGATACCGATGATCGAACCTCGGATAAGTAAAGTATTGCGCAACAAAAGGAATCGGTATCGTATGTTAATGGTTCTTTCGATCACGAAGTCATCGTTCAATATGTGGGAGCCATTATGGATCTCCAGGTCCCGCTATTGGTTATTGATCGGAAAAGGGTCTCGATCATGTTTGCATAGTTCATGAACCGTAGGGTGACACACTTAAGATTCGATGTTGTTTAAGTAGTTATGGAATTTGAAGTGGAGACCGACTATTGTTCAGAGTCTCGGATGGGATCCAGGACATCACGAGGAGGTCCGGAATGGTCGAAGAATAAGATTCATATATGGGAAGTCAAATTCCAAGTTTGGGGATAGTCCGGTGAATTTTTGGAAGGTTCTATAACTATCCGGAAAATTTCACTATGGCAGGTGGAGTCCCGGAGGGACTCCACCAGCCTAGCCGACCCACAAGGAGGAAAGGTGGAGTCCATGGTTGGGTCCACCTCCTTGGCCGGCCACACCAAAAGGAAAGGGGAAAGTCCCACCTCTAGTCCATCTTTGACTAGGTTTGACTTTTTGTATTATGGTAGGTTTTCAATAGGACTCCTAGAGGGTGTATGATTGAAACCTAGGGTTTTTCACCTATATAAAGGGGAGAGGAGGCGAGGGGCCGACCACATCTTTGGCCGCACCAACCAAGGGCACCAAGGCCGGCGCCCCAACCCCTCTCACCCCAAACCCTAGCGCCACCCTCCTCCACCTCTCTCATGTGCGGCGATTGCGAAGCCCTGCAGGAGATCTCCACCACCACCGTCACCACGCCGTCATGTTGCTGGGATTCTGAGGAGGATCTACTACTTTTGCTGCCTGCTGGAACGGGGAGAAGGACGTCTTCATCAACACCGTACGTGTGACCGAGTGCAGAGGTGCTGCCCGATTGCGGCACAGGCGGGATCTTCTACTCGCTCCTGAGAGCGGCAAGTGATTGACTACATCATCCACGAGATCCATCTCGTTAAACGCGTAGCGATCTTCGAGGGTATGTCGTTGCTACCATCTAGTAGATTAGATCTTAGCTTGTTGTTCGTTCTCGCGGTAGGAATTTTTTGTTTTATATGCTACGAACCCCTACACTAATTTCACTGCAGTGGTTGTCAAGCACACTACATGTACAAGAGATGAAAACAAATAAAATAAAGTAAAGTAAAATCTGAATAGTAAATGCAAATGCAACGGTGTAATAGTGTGCACAACGGTGACGGGAATGATGGAAACAATAAGTAATCTAAGAATGCAAGAGAGATAAATGTTTTTGTATTTTCAGAATAAATAAATGCAGAAAATCAAAGTGTGTGTAAAGTAATGTAAAAGATTTTTATTATGATTAAAGATGGATCGGGGTTCATGGGTTCACTCGACTACTCTCATAAACATGGTGGCACGAATATAGTTTTTCAAGACAGGATAAATATTGATACAACTCTTGTGTAGTGTTTGATTCACATAACATCCTATCATAGAGATGATGCAACACATCTAACTAATGCTCTCTTCTAGTAAAAAAAACTCCACATATTAGATTTAAGGATACACATAGTATTGCCTTAGATACATTTACATGATATTAGATAACAAATATGATACCTTGAACAAATGAGATCTTCGTTGTTGTCACTAGATGAAAGTAACGCATGCATTCATTTATCATTAGTGAGGTAACAACAAAAATGTAAAATAAAGCTTAGTTGGTCTAAAAATTATGCCACTATCCAGTTGCTACTACTATTTACTCCATCTAACATACTCGTTTTGCATCACGCGTCCTCCCATAATAGTTTGATCAAAACATGTATGGGGTAGTAACATGCATTTAAAAATACATCACACACATACTGAAAATTGCAATCTCATATACTCATCACATCATCAAAAGATCTACCATAGGGGAATTACAAATATGACCATAATCATTTAGAGAGAGGGAGGGACGGAGGGGGAGGGAGGGAGAGCCGAAGAGGGACTAAGCAAAAAAGGAGGGATCAAAAGACATAGTCTAAAGTTGGACTACTCCATCTTCATCATGGAGATGATGGAGATGGAGTATAAGGAGTTGGAGGAGCGACCGGGGGTGGCTTATGTGGTGTTTGCCACTCTAATATTTGGTGGTTCTGCCTCTGTTTTGGTGTTTTTGTATATTTCGCCTCTTCCGCGTCTGGCATTGAATTGGGGCCATATTTGTAGTTGGTTTTAGGTCAAGATGTAGAGGCACGCGAAATATTGACGGCAAGTGAACGGTTGAGGTGCGTGGACCACCCTATGGTGGGCAAAGCGTCGTGGAAGGCTCTATGGCATTCCTTTTGGGGACTTTGACTCTCTCCTTTTTGCTCAGTCCTTCTTCGGGTGAAAAGTTGTTGTGGAAAAAATATCCTAGACCCTTTTGAGCTCGTATAGGTCCCTAAGAGTCACATATAAAATATAAAATACGTCTGTTCTAAAAAGTTTATAACGAAAATAAAGGGGGTCTTTTGAAAAAAAATCCCGAAAAATCAAGGAAATAATACAGGTATGATCCAAATATGATATAATATAACACAATAAAATGCAAAGTTTATGGACACATTTTACATGTATCGGGTACATAGAAGGATTTGACTAGCCCACCATGAGACATTATGAGAATATTATATTATTTCATGTGGTCGCTAGTCTCATACAATGTGTATGTTGATTTTCTTAGACCTAAAATCTTCGCATGTGATTGGGATGTGAAAGGGCTTACTTAGGAGCTATCAAACGTTACACCGTAACTAGATAGCTGTAAAAATAGTTTTTAGGTTTGTCATGATACATGTTTCAAGACATGTTTGATTAATATGCATGGGATTTGCTCCTCCCTCAACAAGAGAGATATCTCTTTGCCACTCGGATGATCATATCCATAAAATGCATGTCCGTACTCTTGATTAAGTGGTAACCTTGTTTTCTAGATATTCCGAATCAACGAAATCAAGAAAGAGGATTGAGCTAGAAACAGAGATGGCATAATCCCACCTCGAGCTTAATCAATATCGCGAGGCAAAGGGAAAAACTATATAGTATTGTGAAAAGTCCGTCCAATATGATCTTATGTGTTTTTGGGAGTGGACACGTCTTATGACAAGCCTCTATCAACTATTGGTCGAGTATTGTACTCGTGGTATGGTCGTGTGAACCTATAGAATCACACACTTAATGGCTTTGGATGGATTTGGATATGATCCATATTCTATTGAGTTTATGGTGCTAATGGGCCTCTAAGGTAAAAAAATCCTATTAGGAGATCTATATAAAGAGGAGAGGTGGCAGCATTAGGGTTACTCCTTTGTGTTAGACAGAAACCCTAGCCGTCGCTCTCCTTCACCTAGATCGCATCATTGGTACTAGCACCCAGATCACGATATTACGTGCTCTTTACGTGTGGATAACTTTGAGGCATTGCACATGAGCGCTTGGATGAATTGTCCGTGGGATCAACGAGGAGTTGTACATGGGATCACGAGGAGGAGTAGTGTGACTACATCGGGATCGAGGTGTGACATGGATTCTCTTCTGCTGCACTCCGCTTCGAGAGGTAATTCATGGCTGCATACGATTACTTTCCGGGTTGACCCGGTAGTAGCATAGCCTATCTATTCCCCTATTCTAGATTTGATTGCCATTCATCTGGTTCTGTCGGCAGCAAAACCTTGTAGATTCGATCTAGTACTCGTTTTGCGTGGCCATGGATTTTGGTGGATGTGATTGGGCGAACTGGGTGATCTGATCTACCAGTCTGTCTTGTCCGTGGACTTGGTCGTGACTAAAGTTGTCAAAGCGCCCCTGATCGTACTCATCAGGGTGCTGGACATACGCATGTGATACGTGCCAGTTCTTCCCATAGATGAAGCTGCTAGTCACGCACGAGAGATTAGTTCATTAGATGAATTGGTGGGAATTAATCGGTCCCTTTCGGATATAATCTGCCGGCCAGTTTTTTTCTCAAACAGTCTTGTGAGCATATGGGCACACGATGGATCTTGTGACCTAAGCTTGCGCGAGCAGAAGTTCTAAAGTATATAATCCATGTGATGGATTATTGGTTCATCCGGTCATTTTTGGCTACCGATGTGATCATGTGAAGCCGGACGTTCGGCGAGGCGGTTGTCCAAATTTATTAAAATTTAGATACTATTTAGTGTCTAGTCTAGATATATAAAGGTGGACAGTTTAACTTTCAAATATTTTTCCAGAAGGTATTATCCTCTCCACAGTCTGAAGTAGACCTATTTGTACCATCTCTTAAACGGATGTAAAGTTTGTAAGCAGACTTCACCGAAAAGACACTTTTCTCCTCTGGTTGCCAAGCATAAAAATCCTCAAATTCATCTCCAATGGGTGTAACTAGAATCACTTTTGAGTCCATCTCCCAAAAAGTATTTCTCACTAATTGTTCATCCCAATTCCCAGTGATTGGGTCTAACAGCACGCACACTTCGGTTACTAACTTTTGTCCTCTTGGCGTGATCGGTCTGGTTGGCCCTTTTCTATTAATCCATGGATTTGTCCAAATTTTCACAGGAGTTCTATCACCAATACGCCAAATCAGACCTTCTTTGAATAACCCCACTCCCTTCATAATGCTTCTCCATGAGTACAACATACCCGCTACCGGTGCAGCTTCTAAAATTGAAGTATGTGAAAAATATTTTGATTTCAGTACCTTCACACATAAAGACTCGGGGACAGTCAACATTCTCCAGGCCTGCCTCGCCAACATTGCAAGATTAAACCCATATAGATCTCAAAAACCCATTCCTCCTTCACATTTTCAGTTTTGTCAAAACTTTCCAGCTCAACAAATGCATCTTATTCTCCTTTTCTTGTTGTTTCCACCAAAATCTACATATCGTAGCACTTATTTGCTCACATAATCTTTACTATTAAATGGGAGTTGGTCGTTTGACACTCAACGCACTTTGGTGGTCGTCATTGAAAAGATCCTGGCCATCCAATCAATCTCACGGTCTCCGTTTCGTCCGATCTAATTAGGAAACAATCTCACGCGCGATATCAATCTGTCATCCTCCTTCCTTTTGTCAGCCGTCACAGAATTATGGTATCATCAATCACGGTATTAATCAATCTTTACTATTATATTCGAGTTCGTATGTCGTCAAAAATGTTTGATGTCAAAGATTGGAGACATCCGGACCGTACGATTGCCCTCACAAACATCCACCAAACATTCACCATCGATGTGACATGGGCCAGTTAAGGAATAAACACAAAAAATCAATCACATGATCACCACAATCAGGGGAGAGAATCGACATAATCACAAGACCACCATAATCATGGTAATTCAAAATGAAACATGGAAAGCAAACAGCCAAACACCAAATGCATGGAAAGCAATCACTACGTTTGCCAATGCCATTGTTTCCTAATAATGCCATGTAATCAAATCTTTCCTTGCCTCCTAATCAAGGCCTGACCACCGTGGCTTCCTTTCCCCTCCCGCCACCCCGCCTATCGAGAGTCAGACTGCGGATTTCGCCATGGTGCCGCTTCTTGCGTGGAGGGATCAAGGGCTCGCCGCCACCACATCATTTTCCCCATCCGGGACGACGACGCCGTCTTGCTTCCCAAAATCTTCGTCTCGGTCATCTCCCTTGAGCAGTGATTGATGGTGTGTGTACGGATTATTGATTCCAAATCGTGCAGGTTCTGGTCATAACAGCTTCTATGTTCTTCTCTGCAGGTTCATATCATAAGAATAGAAAAGTAGAACGATGAGGGGCGCGACATGAGGTTGCATTTGAGCCTGTAACTTATCAGGGTTGCGGTGCCTGCTGGTCACCAACACATGGATGGGTCACCAGTCAAGGAGTTGGAATAATGCATCACTCGGTTACTACTCATCTCATTTCTCTATTTTCTATGCCTAATATGGTATTGGTATGCAAAGAAATGAATGTTCGTTGACTGCTTGATATTTATGTGCCATGCTCACGTGTTTGAAGAATTGCTAGGGAGAGAAACACCACACAAGTGCCAATAGGGATCATAAGCTTATCAATCTAACTTTTCCTAAATTCGAAACCTCAAAATCACTGGATCTGCTGAGTTTGTTGTCTTAGTCTGCTTTGCTAAATGCAGGTTCAGGGCAGTCCATCTGTCTTATAACGTATACTGCTTGCAGGATATATGAGGTATGGCAAAGTGGCCTCTCACTTTCTCATCTTATTATCATGTCTTATTTTCACGATCAACTAAATTATTTTGCAATTTATCTTTCACATTATCCATTTGATGACTGCTTTAAGATTCATTGTCCTGATATAAAAAGTTATCTCTGAAAAGAATGTTCCAGTATACAGAAGGAGTTTGGATTATTTGCACTGCTAGGCTAATTTGATTTCATACCAAGTTTGTGGAACTTAATATTTTATCAATACAATAATGTAATTATTAATTATGTCTTGAGGACAAAGTATTGTCGGTTAATAATGTTACCCCAAATGCATAAACCTTATATATTCAGTTTAGACAAAAAGATGTACACCTGTTTTTCTGTTAAGGAAGACAAAAGAGTAAAATATTTATTATTTATTTTTATATGTTTGAATATGTGATGGTGGTGCTTGCACGTCGTCCCATTCGTAATAGTAGTGCGATCAACATTTACAGCGCCAACACATGCACCCTTCCTCTTCCTCTGCCGCTAATCCCAAGTCCGCGAGAATTCTTTCAGCAACAGTGTAACAAACATAATTGATTCTTGTTCTTTCTTGTTGAACTGAACCATGTCCTGATTCTGCCGAACCACTTCTTAAACCTCTCATCATATGCAAAAGACTGCTACATCCTCATCTGCCATAGAAGCACCAAAGTATTTCCCCATGATGTTTTATCCGGCTCCTCTCCTCCCATCAGCGCCACCACGACCCATCTCCTTTTCTTTTAAATCTCCATTTTGCACTTTGAAGCCTACTCTGCTATACTTCACCACCGAAAGCAACTTTGCAATTCCGATGGCAATGGAAATGGGTAGCGAACAAGGAGGTGTCATGTTGAAGGGCATGGAACCGTGGATCGCTACATCTAGGGACTCCATGTCAGAAGAGAAGGCGACATGGTAAAAAGGAAAGAAATAGATCAAGATGCGCAAATAATAATGCAAATCCTTATGTTTCCAGTAGCTCTTTTTTCTCTTTTCATATCAATTTCGTCATATTTTCATGTATTTACCACTTCCTCCTTTGATTGATTATGAGAGAGCGTCAAGTAGGTGTTATGGCTACACTATATACGGGGATTAGTCCATTCAATCTTGAGCACTTCCAGCTAGCTCAGTTACGAAATTATGTATTTCCTTTTTTCTTTTTACCGTGGAACTTAAGCTCATTCAGTATGCAGTCTACCATGAATTGCCGTGATTCTCCCTGCAGATGTTGTTCTGTGTGATCAACTTATTTGATCTTAGGGTAGGATGATATGTTTCATATTTTATTTTTTGATTTGTTATTTTTTCTCCCAGTTATGCATTTTTGCAGGTTGTCCTGGTATTGGTCTACTGTATCATCTTAGACGGTCCCAGCCGGCTTTGTTTGTTATCTTTTTTCAGAATTAGCTGCATTCATATAATTGGAGACTTGACTTGGGCAATGGTATAGTACATATGGACACAAGAGAAGGAGAAGCATATCCCTCTTGGATTGCTATACCCTCTGACATGATATTGGTGACTACTTCTGATCGTATTGGTGCTATAGTTGATGCTATCTCATGTATGTTTCACTGAAGGCAACAACAACAAAAAATTACCTTATTAAAAATAGGTTGTTGTATTCATTTGTGTTTTATTGGGCTAAATGCGGCGATTACAGCAAAGTTTTTTGAAATATTTGCATAATTCCACAATTTTACCACACTTTAAAATACTCTTATGTGCTTGGCAATGACTAGAAACTGTGGTGTTTTCGAACTATATTGGAAAAACTATTTCAAAACGGAGAAAGTTAGAAAATAACGGTGAGTGGCTGTCCCACGCGGAAGAAGCGGGCGAAGTGGCCATGCTTGGAGAGGGAGAGACGCACACTGGACAACACCAGGGAGTTGAGAACGTGTCATCTGCTATAGTCCTTATCGTTGATGATGTTGTTGGCTTAGTCCTCACGCCACTTCTGGCAAGCTTCACGAGCCGTGGCGCTGCGATGCCCTCGCCATGTTACTGCGGTGTTTCTATGGTGGCGTTAACACTAGCCAAACATATCAAAGTATTGTTAATACTTCCAAAAAACAATGATACGAGCATATCAAAACCGTAGTATCTTGTGCCTACACGCAAAAAAAAAACTGTAGCTTTCTGTTAATTTGTTTTTTTCTAATACTTTGGTACCAAACAAGGAGAACAGGAAGAACATATCTATAAAAAACGGTGAAAGCATGATGGCTAATTCCCAGCTCGGAGATCCTATTTTAATTACCATAAATGTTAACAACTAGAGCAGCTCTCTTTTATTTTCTTACATGTTCCAAGAGATCAACTAAAACTTAATAAAAGTTTGGCATGCATCCATGGCCTAGGATTGATTTTGAGAAGACAGATTACTTCTTGGCAGATCGTCTCGTGGAGCTGTGCGGGTGTCGTGGAGGGATAACGGTGATCTAATGCGCTTACTAGGTGAGTGGTCACGCCGGGGAGATAAGAAGGAGGAGACTAGGAAATATAGAGGTGCCAATGCGTGCTTCCATTGCTAGCTTATGGTCATGACCTTTATGTCTCCTTGCAAATAATTCCAGAAAAATCTTATTGTTTGTTGTTGCTTCTCATACATATACTGTGGTTATTTGTGTTCTCTAAATTATACATGGGTTGATGTAGCATGTTGATGGCTGATCCAGATGTAAGTTGTGAGAAACATAACTTTTGATCTTGGAGGAAATGAGCAACCTACCCTCCCATGAAAACAAGCTGAAATAAGCAAACCAACATTGTGTCTACCCCTCCTGTGAACAAGCTCGAAGAGGCAAACAAATGTTGTTAGTATAGACTATTATCATAATATATATGCGACTGGGATACATATGGTGTGGCATTTAGAGAACCTGCTATAGTTGAACAAAATTTCGGAGAAAAATAGTTATAGAGATGCACTATATAGATATTTAGAATAGGTATTTTAGAAGAACTACGGGGCATTCCGTAAAGTGTGGGGATGGGGGAAGTGAGCAAGGGGAAGAGCTTGGTAATAGAAGTGTACTTATTATGTACAGATGTTGGCATTAAACTACTCCAATTGCAGGGTACATTAACCTTACAGATGCTATTCTTGCATATTACATCAGTTTTTATTAAAAGGCATATTGTTATGGGTTGAATTGTTTTTAATGGAAATAGAGTCTAATTAATTAAAATATTAAATATGTATGTTGTTGGTCCATATCAGATAGCACCGCCATTTTTTACACGGTTGAATTCTTACATGCATTACATTTATGGGTGTGCGATACGTGGGACAAGAAAAACCTTACCAGACCGTGGCAACGCACGGGCATTCAACTAGTGGTCTAGTAAGATCAAAACAATACATGGCAAATGTGGGAATAGCTTGTGCACAAGACTTGATAAGCAGATCCATGCCAGTTCTTGACAACATGTGTTCCATCCAACCTCGAATTCTCCTCCACACTTTATCTTTTATGTATTCAAACGTTTTCATTCGTGATCTGCCCACATAGACTGGTAATCCCAAATACTTATCGGTTTTATCCTCCTCATTAATATTTAGTTTCTCCAATATCTCTCTCTTCATTGCACCACTTGTGTAATTACTAAAAAGAACGGACGAGTTGTTAAAATTTATTGTCTGTCCCGAACACATCTCATATAGCTGTAGTATATTTTGCAGAGTTCTGGCATTCACTCTTGAAGCCTTGGTCAGCACTACGAAGTCGTCTGCAAACAAAAGCTGATTTATGCTCGGGGCATCTGTACACACTTGGATGCATTTTAAACTACCATTCTCCTCCTCTTTATTCAACAATGCCGAAAAAGCCTCCGCACAAATAAGAATAGATATGGTGAAAGTGGATCTCCTAGACCCCTTTGCAGAGTAATCACATCTATACCAATCAATTCACTAACTCGTTATACACGTTTTGTCCCTTCGGTGTGATTACCTTGCGTGAGTAATACCCAAGTATCCATTCATCCTTCCAAATATTGAAGTTTTTTCCATCGCCAACACCCCAAATATGTCCCTTCTTGAAAGTTAATTTGTATGCCAGCCCAAACACTTTGCAAGAAAAAGAATTGCCCTTCTTCATTGTCACATTCAGGACCCCGAAGGGGAAGCATTTGGCACAAAGAACTCTTACACAAAGAGACTCAGGTTCCTCCAAAATCCTCCAAAGCCTGTTTAGCTAACAAAGCAAGGTTAAAACGATGAATGTCTCGAAAACCCATACCTCCTTACTTCTTCGAAACAAATAGTTTTCACCACGCTAACCAATGCACCCTCTTTTGATTAGCACCATCACCTCACCAAAAAAAAATGACTAGTGATTCCTTTACAATTCTGTTTTGAAGTCTTAAAGACTGACATCCCATAAGATGATATTGCTTCAGCTATCACTTGGAGTAGCACCTCCTTTTCACCCGAAGATAAAATCTTCTCTTTTCAACCATTAATTCTTTGGCATACCTGGTCTACTACGGGAGCTTTTATTCATCCTGCTCCAAGTTATCGTTCTCATGCGTTTTTGCTAATGCTCTGTGGATGGATGACTTAGCACCACAACGCCAGTGCTAAGAGTGCACCTTGGAAGGGAATCAAGAAGCCCAGAAGCATAAGTTGTTGGAAACTCATCCTGGCGATCAACAGTTTATTCTACCGTGCGATCAAATAACGGTGTGTCCTGAGAAGGGTTTGGGACAAACCCTTGGGAAAACCAACGATATTATGAAGCATAAAAACTTAACATGATGAGAAGCTCAAAGTCGAACTATTGCATCTCATCGGTACTGTTTCTCTCTGATGTATCCACTTCCTGATCGAGTGTCCAGAATTTGTCAACCGCGGTTCGGAGAGTTATCTAGGGTAAGGAAAGAAGTGCATTGGCAGCACGCTACACAGTTAAGAACACCATATTTCAAAGCACAGATGCAAAAGCACTGCTCTTTTCACAGATAGATAGTATGAGTGAGTGCTTTATTGATCTACACCGTGAAGCAACCCTTCCTAGAGAGTGCAGATTAGCTTTTGACTGACTAGCTGGCAAGGCTAAGGCGATGACTAAAGTCTACATACGAAATTCTCTGAGTATTTATTGTGCAAAATTTCATCCTAGTGGATCCAAAGCATTGGAGGAATGGATCCACCCTTCGGTCATTTTATGGAGACCCTTAGCCACACACTCCTGGTTTCCGGAAGCCACCACTCTTTCGACTACGTCTGTAGCATTTACCCGAGAACCTCAATTTCATTCCTCGACAGCCACTGCTCTTTCGACTTCGTTTGTAGCATTTACCCGAGAATTTCAGTTTCAATCCTGGAAGCGCTTTTTTCTGCAAAACAAAGCGACACAAATGAGTTAGTCATTTGCAGGTACCTGAAGTAATAGGAAAGCAAGCATACCATATATGCAAGGTACGTACTGCGACAGGCCTAATGTCAGTCAAAACACAATTCTCGCTGTGATGATCTGCACCAAGACTAGAAAAATATCATCATCAACACTCCATAAAGAAAGTGACAATAGGCTTGTGTCTACATAAGAATTAGAGAAGGTGTTCTTTCAGTTACTGTAAAATCTTGAGTTGGTACGTTCCAAAAAAAACCAGTAAAATGTTGACATGTAACAGTTAGGTGAATGAAGGAACACACACAGCCTTTCAGAATGGCACTAGTCATAAAAATTCCCTGATTACAGCAAAGTTTGACATAATAATGTCATTGCGTAGTCTACAATATTTGCCTCTTTCAGCATATTCACTAATTTTTCGTTTGACTCTCAGGAACTGACCTCAAGAAAACCTACCTGCCATATGGTTGCTCATGGGCATCAACTGTAAAACTAACTTCTTGATTTGGAGTAGTAGTGGGAACATCAATGGCACAACTGTCCTCTTCACCACTGTTACTCCGAATTTCCAGTAGCAGCTCATGCTCCAGTCGGTCAGTATCCTCTATCACCACTGAAGTGCTTTCTTGACTATCACTTTCCAATATCTCACGAACGATACCAGTACACTCCACTTGGTATTCAGACCCTGTAATTGCCAATAAGAGCTGTATTAAAGTATGCAAAAGGCAAGCATGTTTGAAGCAACTTATCAGTTCAATACAGTATTTTGTGCATCTACAGCTGTGTGGAAAGAGACAAGAGCATAGAGGTAGCTCATTTTAAAATCCCAGAAAACTGGTGTTCCTAAGTGTTGACTAAAGCACGGGGAGCGAGAGAGAGAGGGAGAGAGAGAGAGACCATTCAACTCTTCTGGATGACCAAATGCATCACTTGAAACCTTCTGATAAATAGTGCTTCCCCAAGAGCTGAAAATGGAGTTCTCTCTCAACTCTAAACTGTTACAGTTGGTCAGCGCTGTAACCTTCAACTCTTCTGAATGATTCGAAGTGGTTCTTTCAAAACTGACAATGCTGTTCTCCCCCAACTCCATTTGTTCAGCATTAAGGATCAATTGGATGCTCAAATCCTTTGGATTATGACCCGCAGCATTTAGAATCTTGTGACACAAGGTTGTTCCCTGGAAACTGAGAATGCTACTCTCTGCCAAGTCAAACCTGTCAGAGTTAGACATTGCTGTGAAACCAAAGGGTCCTGTCCATGTTTCCAGAAGCTGAGGAACTGCCGGTAAGAGAAGCCTTTCCACCCCCCAGCCAGAGAGTAACTGGAAAGTAAAAGAAAGTGAATTCATCAGCAGACTTCAAAAAATGTCAGAAGTATTGACAAGCAAATGAGCACATAATGTTGCAGAATTCAGATCCGTCTCATAACTGCCGTTGATTTTGACATAAATTGAACTAGTAACAACCTTCTCCAGTTCATTCATAATAAGGCGACACATTCCTTGTCGACGATATTGAACTCTTGTGCCAATAAGAGGCAGCTCCGCAAACTTCTTCCCGCATACCCTAATCAGAAAATTGAATTGTGACATGAAGAAAAATGCTAAAATGAAAGCTTTCCATTACAAAGGAGGATCACTGTGAAGGATACAATACCTAAAAGTGCCGACAGATAACAGCTCACCATCTTTCTGGAGAAGTATCGTGTAGAATCCCCTAAAATTAAGGCGTCTGAGATCTGATCTGTAGATGATAGATAAAAAAGAATTAGCCTTCATTTATGACAGTTAATTAACAGAGGAATATCAGTCACATTTAGATCTATAATATGTATATAAATAAATTATTGTGTCAAATATACTAGAAACGATAGGTAACTTAGGCAAAATTTCCAGCACTGGTGAGGTGAAATAGAGAAAAGAAATGTTAACTGGTAGGTACAATTCATAGTATAACTATGCGAGTGTAGTTCTATTTGCGCACTATAGAAGAATATCCATGCTATAAAACTGATATACATCTAAACTACTCCCTCCGTTCCTTGATATAAGGAGTATAGTTTTTCGCAAAAAAAATCAGAATATAAGGTGTATAGCAATTTCAAGGCCAGCCTTGACAAATTTAACCCTGGGTTACCCCAGGTACAAATTCCTGGAATGGAGGAAACAAGCGATTCTTAAATCAGCTGCCTCACGTTAAAATTAAGAAAAGTATAAGAGAGGAAAGATCCCGTCAGGATCTGCATGTACCATAAAATTAGGACTCCTTTTTTTCCTTTCCCAAACGTAGCTCATATATAGGACCTGTCATGTACGCTAATATAGGAGGTATATAATTAGATTAGGAGAGAGATGACGACAAGACATTCCTTATTTCTCTAGTCTCACGTTGATCACCCAGGGGCACTAATGTCCCAAAACAACAGAATTTGCCGTCTCAGCCTATGCGTTAATATTCGTGCGAGAAAACTATACACCTTATATCAAGGAATGAAGGGAGTAATATATTACTCCAAGGAAACAAAAAATCTACAGAGGAGTTAGAAATGACCATGCATACCCCTACTAAATGACATTACAACCACATAACCTCTTTCAAAAGCATGAAAGTAGGTGTAGAGAGCAGAAACATTGCATTAGCTACATTTCTTATTGCCTCAATGAATGAAATATCTTCAAACAAAGACTACAAAGATAAAGGACCAATGATGTGAAATGAAGGTAGTGTAAGCTAATGCTTTTAATAATCCCAGAAAGCACGTGTCATAAAGAGTAATTGACACATGATTAATAGAAGATAAAATGAAGACCGACACACCAAATGGTGCCATAGCAGTTCTTACTCTCTATTGAACACGATATCTTCAGAAACATCCCTCCGTGTGCGGGGCTCGATAATAGTAACAAAACATTCATGAAGAACATCAAGTGCAATGCACAACTTGCCATACTGTTCTGCCATTTTCTCATTGTCAAAATCAACATTGCCACTGACATTTTCTCTATCAAATTTCAGTATGGTACATGATAAGCCTTCAACTGAAGTTGGAATTGGTTTCCCAATAAGCTCTTGCAAATGCTGGAATATCTGCACATCAGAATTGATCATGTGATGGCTAAGAGACAACATAATGAGCATGCAAGATGTTCAAATTTAATCCCCAAGTAATTCAGGATGGAAAAAGCATTTCATCTACTGCCATACCTCTGAGCATTCCCTACTGCAAAACCAGCACCCTTCTGGACAGCAGGTAAGCTGATCATCTTTGTTTCTAATGCAACCAACATGATCTGTCAAAATATGATGAAAAGAAATCAGAGGATTTAAAATACAATTATCTATCATTATCGAGTGTCCAAAAAAACATACATTCACGTTCACACTGATCACAATACATAACAGTCTTCTCAGTGAATTTGTTGGTATCAGGATCATAATCACCAGAGTCACAAATACTGCATCTACAAGATGGACAGTACCAGCTTCCTTTTGGAGTGGCCTATAAAATCATTGTGTTACTGAATTTACCTTCATCAGACAAACAAGTTCATAACTTCATATAGAAAGAAATGTTGATTATGTAAGAAAACAAACTGTATGAACTAACTATGAAGCTGAGACCACATGTGTCGTGTATTATTCAAAAGACAGTTTGAATGGAAACTATTCCATGAAGCAAAATGGCTTTTGAAATATATGACTGAAAATGACATGCTTCTGTGCTGTAACATGAGACTCGCAACAATATAGGCATGGAATATAAGGAGTACCTCCAGACCAACACAAGCATGATGGAAGGCTGAAGGGCAACCGTCACAAAGTAATATGTCCCCGCCGTCATTGCATATAGAGCATATTGAATCACTTTCCAGATCTGAATAATTTTTCTTCAAGCGCACATGCAGTGAATCTTTGGGCTTGTTTTCACCCATTAATTCAACTAAACACTGTGAAAGGGACCTCCCATCCTTTAAGAACATATGTGCAGCAGGAAACTGAGTACTGCACCCAGCATGAACCTCGAAACTTTCCAGACTGAATAGTTCATTACAACACCTGCATTTTATTCCATCTCTAACAACAGAACCTTCCTTTATCTGAGGCCCATCACTTCTTTGCTTATAAATAAGTTTAACTCTAGGTAATAGAATGTTTTTTTCTACCAACAAAGACAGAACAGTTTTAGCACGATGCTGAGATGGCAGGATCTGTTCATGTCTTGAAGTCAAAACTCGTGCCTGATTCATAGGAGCTGATGATGATTTTCTTTTCTTGGATTTTCCATGACATGTAGTCAAGGTAAACATGTCATCGGTGGTGATCCCAAAGCTTGCATTATTCTCCTTTTGATATCCTTGCTCTAGGTATCCTTTACATGCTGCCAGCAGACAGTTGTAGGACTTACCATATGGAGCAACATAACGGGGTTCCCGCTTCTTACTAGATTTTTTCTTTCGCCAGACTTTCCACCCAGCAGATTTGAGGAAGTTCTTAGCTTTTAATCTCAGGCATTTCTTTTTCCTGGAGTTCTGCGCATCTGCTTCCATGAAGTCTATGTATTTTCTTATGTCATTAGATTTCTGTCCACGTTTGCGTTTACCAAGTCTTGTCAGGTCACTCAAAACTGTTGCATCAAGATTTACTCTGTCTGCTGCCAAATAATTGTCTTCAATTCTGTTGCCTTGAAATTGTTTATCACATTGAACTGTGAAGCTTTTGAGTACTTTAAGGATAGAAAAAAAGGTCTTCCCGAAAGGTGACTTGTACCGATATCTCTTATTAATATCTGGTTTACCTTGATGTCTTGTAACTTTATCTTCTCTGACCTCAATACTCCAACCTAATGCCAACAGATGCTTCTTCAGCTTCATCCTCATGGTTTCACTAATGTGTCTCTGGGAAAGGGTGGTGCCCTCTTGGTAACTAACAAGCAGTGACCCTATCACTGGGGAAAGTTCTGCATTCAATTGCTCTGGTTTCCAAGTAGAGGCATTCGAACTCAATTTATTGTAGGATTTGTTCTCCCTTAGGGCAAGATCCATGCCAGTTGGGTTGATATATTCATTACTTTGTGTCACTCTATGTAAAACCAAATGATTTGTATGACAATCCTTCTGTGCCAGATAAGCCTCACATGCTCCTATAAGAGATATGAAGCGCTTTCCATCAGGTGAGACACAATACTTGTTCTTGGGTCTATCTTCTACAAAGGTCCACCCTAATGATTTAAGATGGCGCTTTATAGGATCCCGCTTGGCACGAGCACCTATCCTGTCATTGCTCCGATAGTATGAGATGAACTCTGACATGGTCTGGGAGATATCAGCTGTTGTGGAATCCAGCTTATCCAAGACAGTGGGCTCGACCTTCTTATTTGGCAAGTCTGCAGATGTTAAAGCTTCTGCTGATCTACAAGAGTGATATCCATCATGGAGAGGTCTGCCACATACGGACCACAATTCTGCAATAAGGACTGCAACTGATCTCTCCCAAAAAGATTTCGTCCCACACATCCACAAATTGGCTTCTGTCAACAAGGAAGGATCTGATCTCAAGTCGTACCATATCTGCCTGACTGATACAGGTAAGCCATCTTTCTCTTCATATGATAAAAGCAACTGGAGAAGCAACCAGAATCCGCGTGGTTTCCATTTGCCAGTAACTTCATCCCAATCTTGAGTATGGCGCAGCTGATCAACCGCCATAACGCGTTCATCGCCTTCATCAGGAAAAAGGACCTTCCTCTCCACGGATCCTTCAGCATGATCAGCGATAACACCTTCCCAGTAGGATCCTTCCACCAGCGCATCAACACAGAGTCCATAGCTTGCATCAGATACCTGCAGCGGTTGATGTGGATGCACCGGTCTTATTTTTCCACGAGCGAATCCCCCAGACACACTTGACTTGCCATCAACAGCATCTGATACCTTAACTTTCTCAACAAGAGGTGACCCGTTATCATTGTCATCAACAAAATCATTGTACCTTACAGAGCGAAAGTTGTCCAAAATATCAATGACTACTGCCTGATGCCATGATCCACACAGCCCTGGATCAAAACTAAAGACCTGCAGAACAGAACCATATCAATGAATGAATCTATGACCATTCACAGGTATAAGAGCGTTCATAGTGAGAATGGAAAATAAAAAAAGACAGCATTTCCAACATGCATCAGTGGTGGCGATAACAAAGAACCCGAAGGACGGATACGTACCAAGCAGATTATTCAGATGAGGCTATTAGCTGACCATGGTTCATGGATAATGCATATTCTTTACATGCATGCGAACTACAGGATGTAAGAACAAAGACGGCTGGCTCTGACTTCCTAGAAATTTCTTTTGCATTCCTACCAAACTAATACAATGCTCCAAATGTCAGGCACCAATGGTCAACAAACAAAGGCGACTGGTATCCGCAACACAGCAAAACGATTTCTGTCAAAACAAAAAAACACAGCAAAGCAATCACCAAAACATCTACTGAAGCAATACGATCCTTCGATGAGAAACCATCAATATCCGAACTCGCTCGAGTACCAACCAAGAACATGGTTCCGGACAATTTTCCCACATGCATACCAACAGGACCCCATGCCAAGCCAGACCCGTCCAGAGCGAACATCTTCTCAGCATGTTATGCAGATGGGACGGATTCAATCCCCAAGCAAAATAACCCGAGAGACTAATTAGGAGACTGGCACAGACGAAAGCGCAACCATGCACTGACGGCCTTATTTAACAAGAACTTCATCGCAGATTAACCCAAACATACTGAAGTACGGAGTACTACGACTGTTGAGGAGTATCTGTAACCAACCCCGAATCATTTAGATATGAACGCAATCAGGCCCAACGTCATGGAATCCCCCCTCGAAACAGCAATCGATGGGGGCGTCCAACCGAAACCAATCACATTACCGCGAGTCGTCTGATCACGACTCTTATCAATCGATCAGAGCCAACCACACTACTAGGCAGGCTACAGGGGAATCGTCAGAATCCAAAAACCCGGTCCGGCCCCGGCGAGCCAGCCGGGGGAGAGTAATGCGGGGACCGACCGGCGACACGAAGGTATTGGGATTCCGGCGGCGCTCACCTCGACGACTTCGCCGGGGAGGAGCTTCCTCTGCCCGGCGGCGGCGTCAGGGGACGGCTCGCGCCTCCGCTTCCGGGTCCCCCGCGGCATTGCGGGCGGCGCCGGATAGCCCCGGGCTCGGCAGCCGGATGGCGGCGGCGGCGGTGGTGATTGTGGGGAGGAGACGGAGGCGGGGGAGGAAGGCACAGGAAGACAGGGAGAAGGGGACGGGTTTAATGGCCCCTCAATCGGAGGAGATTACTGCTTTTTACTGCTGGGCCGACCGGTGGTGGTAAGGACTGTTACCGCAGCAAATGGCGTGCCTAATTAGCGTGGGCGTTAAGGATCCACCAATTTATTTACCGCCCTTGATTCGGGTGATTGACTCTTGAGTAGTAGCTAATGCTGTTTAAGTGGTGATGATGATGATTTGGTTACAGGAACCTGGGTTTTCTTTTTTCTGTCGGAGATGATATTTGGGAATGCGTTGCATGTGATGTTTACTGGGAATCCTTGCAGGGTTTAAGGGCTTGTCGTCCTTGCGAGCTGCTACAGCAAAGGGCGTGAACGACTGAATGGCCAGGCCATGATGGAGCTCAGAAGCAACAGTACCTCACGGAACAGGGGTTTAACTGCTCGGATTAGATAGGATTGAGCTCGTACCATATCCTTACCATATATTTTTTTCCGGATTCGGAGCCAAACCGATATTAATCGATTTCAGCTTTGAATACAGATATATCAGATTACGGATCCGAATGGGAACTCGAACCGAAACGAAAAAAAATAGTTTGATATATGCTCTCATTGGCTGATACTTATAGTTTTTGCAAATATTGAGAGAGATTTAAACTTACATCCTTGTGTAGTTAAGATAAAAAAAGATACACTACGCTAAAACTCAAGCATTGATAGAATGTAGAGCTAAACATGCTCGTCAAATTAATTTAGTAACTCAATAACTACTAACTTTGCAAAACTGGCCTTCTCTTTTGACTAAAAAATTGGATTATCCAGTTTAAAACCTTCGGATTGTTCTAATTAAATTTCGGATAATCTATATATCCGCATGCTATTTACTATATCATATCATATCCATATCTGAAGCACCACTTTGGAATCGGATATCCTTATCCAACGGATTCTTAAAAATTGGATATGGATATCTTAAAATGGACGCCGATTTCGGTGCGAAAATTATCCTATCCGTTTACACCTCTATGACGAGAGCATTCTCCTCCTTATTGAGAAAGAAAAAAAAAATACTACCTCCGTTTGAGTATCTCAACTTTTTAAAAATATAGATATATCTACGTACAACCATGCTAAATTAATTATTTGTCGCAAACTTAGTTAAAATGTAGGCTAATATATATTTTATATTTATTGAACCTGCTATAGGTATTTAAGACTGCATAGAATATTTGATTTTTTAAAACCAAACTCAAGTACTAGTAGTAGATAAATATACAGGTTTATTTCCGCCAATCGGGTAGCATAAGGCTTTTTCTTGACAAATCTAACCTTCTAGCAAAACTAGTGCTTCATTTCATCTGATCCTCCGATAAAAAACAGGTTCCCAGCCACACTTTGTCAAGCCTAACTTTGGCAAGTGTGGTAGAAAAGTGTGGCTAGGATTTTGGAAGCCACAAAGTATGGTAAAAGTTGGCAAAAAATTCACTCTATGACAAGTGGGTTATATGAATAGTGAAGTGTGGCAGCTCAAAAGTGTGGCAAGAAATAAACACATACCAAACTGCCAAATTTGACTAGGCAAAATGTGGCTGGAAACCAAACATGCCCTTAAAAACCCGACCTCCGGGTTCAGGGGCCAATCAAGGTGAGGCCGACTAGTGTAAATTGGTCACTAGGCATCTTCGACACCAAGCAAGGTCGGGCGCCAAACCTTCAACGCCAATGGCGTTGAACACAGGGAGCAACTATATTTCAAATTTCCGTAAGGGCATCTCCAGCGGCGCGACGCAAACGGACGCCGAGCGACCGTTTTCGTCCGCCGTGACCGGAAATGCGTCTGGGGACGCAAAGTGACCGGGGCGTCCGCGGAGACGCAAACCTGGCCCAAATATGCGCCAGGTTTGCGTCTCCGCGGACGCTCGGCGGTCGCTCCGAGCGTCCGCTCGCGTCCCCACGGACCCTCATGGCAGCGACCTAGGTTCGATCGGCCTCCAATTCACAACCGCCGGCGACCAACCGCCGCAATGGAGCGCCAAACCGCCACGGAAGAGCAACCGACGGCCTCTTTGTTTTACGTGCCGCCGTTAATCCGCGCACATTATAACCCCCGCGTCTACGGTAATTCAAGTTCAACCGCCTCCTTCTTCATCCTCTTTTCTTCTTCAACACCGGCACGTCATGAGCGACTACACGCTGTCGTCCGACTCGGAGAGCGAGGGCAAGTCGCCCGGATTCCTGCATTGGTGGGAATCACCGGCGACGCCAAGCGATCCGGGCTCCACGCCCAGCTACCCTACCTCCACACCGAGTGAGGACGAGGAGGAGGGAGGCGGCAATGGCAGCGAAGGCCAGGAAGAGGACGGCGGCGGCGCTGCCAGCGACGCGGATGACGAGGAGGAGGGCCAGGAGGAGGAGGAGGACTCCGACAGTAAGGCGGACGACAAGGCGGCGGCAAGGAAGAAGTCCAGGGCGCTGGCGCGGGCGGCGCGTCGTCGTCCGTTCACCGACGACGACGACGAAGACGCCATTTCTTCCAGTTTCAAGTCCTCGACGGGCGCGTCGTCCTCCAGTTCCGACGACGAGGTGACAAGCAAGAGGCGGAGGAGTTTCCACGACGACGACGACGCAGGGCCTTCGAACAAGAAGGCCAAAAAATAGTTTTAGTTTATATGTTTTTAAATTTCTTCTTATTTGTATGTTAAATATGTTTGAATCTAGTGGATTGACGTATCCGGTTAATTGTTTAGGCTATAATCTATTCGATTGGACCAACATGACATCATGGGTACATCTTTTTCGTGTTTAAAACTTGATCATTCAACTATAAACTGTAAAGAAGTAGCACAAAAAAAAGTTGCATGTCCAAAATGCGTCGGACCGCTGGAGGTAGCCCCCGACGCAAACGGACATTTCGCCCCTTGCGGTCAATTTGGCGTCCGCGGGGCGACGCAAACGGACGCTCGCGACCACTTTTGAGCGTCTGAAATGCGTCGCGCCGCTGGAGATGCCCTAATGTCGAGCTACCTAAGAGCATTTCCACCGGTGGCCCCCAAGTAGACGCCGGTAGGGGCGGCGACACTACCGTATGGGGGCGCCGGCAGAGCATCCTCTATTTGGGGATGCTGCTCCCACACTGGCGCCTCCATACTCCAGCCCCGATAGATTTTGAAATTTAAAATGACATTTAAAAACCGAAATTCGTATGAAATTCATACGAAATTTATACAGAAGTAACTTGAATTTAAACCTAAATAAAACTTAAACTTCATTCTAATCTAATGGTCGTCGGTTGGGGCGCGATGGGCCTGCCTCGTCATCATTCTTCGCCTTTGCCGCCTGCGTCCGTGCCCGCTTCTCGTCCCTTGCTTCGCACATCTGGCGGTGGAGCATGCGTCGCAGGAGCTTGCCAGCGGTGTTGTCCCCGCGCTTCCAGCCTTTGCCAAGAAGCCACGATCTCGGCGCGCCTCGCCTGCTCGCGGGCGAACGCCTCATAATGGCGATGAGCGTTGAGCTCGCAGAGCTTCTGTCGCTCCGCCTCCATGAGGATGCGTCCCGACTCCTCCGTGGCCGCTCGCTGGTGCAATATCTCGAGGGCGTGCTCGAGGTTACTGTCGTTGACAAACTCCCGCTTCTCCTCCTTCAACCTCTGGAAGCGTTGCGCGTTCAGCGACACCAGGATCGCCGCGTGCTCCGGGTCGGTGGGCGCCTGCGGCTACTCGCCCCACTGCGCCGCCTCCTCCGCTGCCTCTACATCCGCGTCTGCGACGTAGGCCTCGTGCAACGTCGCGAACCGTGGATCCTCATCATCGTCGGAGCTGTACTCCGCGTCGGGCCGCGGCTCCGGCTGCGGTAGTGGTGGAGGCAGAGCGCGCCGTTGAGGCCAAGCATGGAGTATGTCGTCTTCAGATGGCGCGGCATTTTGAGGTGGAGAGAAGAGAATGGAGCGGCGGTTGTGGTGGAGATAAGAGGATAGCACCGCGGTGGTGAACGACGTACGTACTATATAGCGGTGGCAACTACCCGCATTTACGGCGGCGTAGCCGACTAGATGCCGTGTGGCCAGTCGTTGCCCTCGTGGCCGCCTCAGTTTCCGCGCGGGAGACCATTAAACGCCGACGACCAACCTTCCCGCGTCGCGGCCGATGTGAACCGTCACGTCCTCTCGCTGACAAGGCGCACCCACCCGCGAAAACCGTCGTGTCGCGAGGCACCGGCGCGCCTGATTGACGCCCTACGCGAAGGGACCAGTACGGAATGTCGGCGTTTCTATTGGGCTCGAAAACTAGCTGGCGCCGTTTGGGGCGCACCGGTGCGAGCCCAAAAACCACACCGGCTCTTAAAACGCTATCAGGGACCGCTGGTGGAGATGCTGTAAGTTCGGCTTCATCCTGATTAACATCAAACTTAGAGGTAAGAGCATCTCCAGCCGCGTCCCCCAAACCGTCCCCCAAAGCGCGCCGGATCGAGCGTTTGGGGGACGTGTTTTGTTCGTGCCGCCTTTGGGGGACGTCGCTCCCCATCCGCGTCCCCCAAACGCCGCCCCCAAATGAATATTGGTGCACGAAAATAAAGGTTTTCATTCAATTTTGATTATATATTACAAAGTTTGAATGAAAATGGCTAGATTTCATCTAAACCTACACTACTGACCGCCCGGCGGTGCGTTCGACGGCCCCGCCCCGTCGTCGCCTCCCCTACGCCGCAGCTCCTCCTGCGTGCGCCTCCTCTCCTTGCGTTCGGCGGTGGCCAGACGGTGCCGCTCCCGCCGCGCGTCCTCCTCCGCCCTCCCCTGCTGGGCCGCCTGGAGGGAGAGCTCGACGGCGCGACGAATCTGCGCCTCTTCGCGGGCACGGGCGTCGTCCGAGAGCTTCTTCTCCGACTCGAAGGACTCGACGAGCGCGCGTTGCTGATCGGCCATCTCGTCCGGGTGCGGCCCGTCGTCGTCGGACCACTCGAACTCGTCGTCATCGTTGTCCTCCACCTCGGTCTCCTCCGCCTCGTCCTCCTCCTCCTCCATTGGCGCCTCCTCCTCCACATCTGTTGGCGCCTCCATCATCGCCGCCCCCAACACGGCGTCCTCCGCCGCCAACTGGTCCGCCCGCCTCCCCCATAACGCCCTCAGCGCCGCCTCCCGCTGATGACGCTCCTCCACCGCCAGCTGATGCTGGCGCTCGATCGACTCCCGCCGCCGGCGCTCTATCGACTCCCGCCGTTCACGGTCTGGCGCCTCCCGCTCACCGCGCGGCGGCGGCGCTCGTCAGCCCACCGTTGCTCCATCTCCGCCCCACTGGCACCGTCGCGCCCCCTGTCTCGTCGAGGCGTCGACGCCGCAACGGTGGTGTCCTGCTGCTCTGCCACGCTGCCGCCGCGGCCTCGCCAGCAGCGGGGCCATGGGCGCAGAACGCCGCCAGATCCGCCGCCTGCGCCTCCTCCCGCTGCTGGCGGGCCTACTGCTGCATTGCCTCCCGCCGCTGCTGATGGTGTGCGCGCCACCGCTCTTCCCGGGCGGCGACGTCGATGCCGAACTGCGAGTCCGGGAGTGGAGGAGACAGCGGTGGAGGAGACTGGCCAGCGCCTGGGCGGTTCGCCATTGCCACTGGTGGTAGAGGAGATGGCGGTGGAGCGACGAGGGTTGTGTTTGTTGCCGGCGGGGTGTGGTGGCTACCGTTGAGCCGGGAGACCTTTTATAGACGCAGGCTTCAGGAAGAAAGCGCGGGAACAGGCGAGAAGAGGCGGGAAGATCGCGCGGGAACGGGCGGTGGCGTGCGAACACCGGCGACGCGTGGAGGCTGCGCAGCACCGACGAGACGTCTCGCCTGCCCCTCCGTCGCTATTAAGGCAAAGATGCACTGCGCGCGAATAACTTCCGTCGCGAGGTAGGCGACGGTTAGGTTAAAATTAACTGTGCCGCTGACGGGTCGGCCCCGCCACTCCTCGCCTCTCATTTCGTTGTGTCCGGCGTGCCCGATGCGTCCCCTGTGGGATGGGGACGGGCTCGGTCCGCCGGACACCGTATGGGGGCGCGCCGGACAAAAATATGCTTTGGGGGACGCGGCTGGAACGGTTTTTTTGTCCGGCGCCCCCAAATCCCTTTGGGGACGCTTTGGGGGACGCGGCTGAAGATGCTCTAAGATTTTAAAATAATTCCGGGGAGAGGTCAGATGAGACATTAACGAGGGTGGGATTTGTAAAAAAAAAAAAAAAAAAACGGTTCAGCTCCACGATGCACACACCTCGGAGCAAAAAAGTGCTAGCTGGGGCCTCGTCAATTCGTCTTTACTTGGAGCGTCGGTCAAGATATGCAACACGTGGGTGTACTAGTACTACTCTGTACAGCGCAGCTATCAACGAAGGACCACACCATCACTGTTGGGGCTTGATTTGAAGTGGGATGGCATGGAGAGATTCTCCCAATCATAGTGGAAGAGAATGACCGATCCTATTTCTCCTTTCGCAATTTTTACTACGAAGTAGACAAACGTTCTCAGTTTCGTCAAGTATAAGAAAAATGTTGTAATACATCAGATTAGTTTTATTCAATCTATTACTCTCACTGTTCCATAAAAGATGTTCTAGATTGTTAAAACTTAGATGTATCTAGACATTAAATATAAAATTGTGTAATGTGTAATTTTTTTGAATACGAAGAACATTTTTGATAGCTAAATTACAAATTTGAAGATTGTGATATGGTTGTGGCCATGAGATCGAGTGTGATGCCGATATGTTTTTTTTTAAGAATACATCCTGAAAGGTGTATCAATCATATAGAAGATAGACCATGCCAAGACGACCGATACAACGCCCAGAAGGCTACAACTCGACTCCATGATACAATGCCAAGCGGCAAACAACACACCTTCAACACACTCGATGATAAACGACTTTCCTTGTACAACACACCGTACGGAGCGTCTGCCACGTCGTACATTGCGCCCTGGAAGTGCAAGCCTTGGGCTGCGGCCACCACCTGCATCACAACACCACCACGGACTCCATATGCCGCATCGGTCCCTCTCCGATGGCCTAGACGGCGTCTTCGAGAAGATAACGACACCTTGGCGTCGTCGCCTGGTCCAGTGCACCTAACCTAGGGTTTTCCCCGGCATCATAGGAGAATAAAGGTATGGTGAAGGCCAAGACCACGCCTTCAGCAAGGTAACGATGCTCGCATGCCGCGCCGTGATCAGCAACGCCCACCGCCATGGAGGACTTTAGCCCGTCCATCACCGCAAACCCGATGGAACCGTAGAAGGTGGGGGATGAGGTTGAAAACCGCAGGCTTTAGCCACCACCACCCGGAGGAGAGGAACGTCAAAGATGGCGAGTGTCATGCCCACCACCACCAGCATCACGCAACAGCCGCCAGCCAGATCGGAGACTCAATCCGGCATCCGCCACCGGGGCCTCGGCCAACTAGCCCACAGCCTCCACACCATCATGGTGCCCCGTAGCAGCTGCTAGCACCGCTATGACGTTGCAGCAACCGCCCAGACCCGCCCTGGCCTAAGGCCACCGACGGTCACAAGGTTGTCGGTGCAGACGCATGGCCGACCCGGCGGAAGGGAGAGCATCCCTCGTCACCATAAAGGCACCGAGCTCGTTTGGGAGGGCCGTGGCACCACGCCGCCGCTGAAACGCCACCGAAGAACATCGTCGCCACCGTGAGGAAGGGGATCCACCGCCGGCGCCACCATGGATGAAGGGGGAGGGGTGGAGGGTGATGTTGTGGAGAGTATGCAGTTGGGAAACCCCAAGAGGAATGTATGATGAGCACAGCAGCAAGTTTTTCCTCACAAAGAAACCAAGGTTTAATCGACCAGTAGGAGAAAGAAATCACTTCTGAAGGTGTTGTTGGCTGACTTTGGCAGGGCGCACTAGCGGTGTCAGCAACAATGTGGAACCTGCACACAACACAACCAAAATACTTTGCCCCAACTTACAGTGAGGTTGTCAATCTCACTGGTTTTGCTGAAAACAAAGGATTAGACGTATAGTGTGGAAAGAGATGTTTGTTTGCTGTGAAATAAAGAGAACAGTGCTTTGTAGTAGATGGATTTATGATACGTCCAAAACGTATCTACTTTCCCGAACACTTTTGCTATTGTTTCGCCTCTAATTTGTGTATTTTGGATACAACTAACACGGACTAACGCTGTTTTCAGCAGAATTTCCCTGGTGTCTCGTTTTTGTGCAGAAATTCAACTTTCAGGAAAATCCCCGAAATTAATGTCAAAGGGCTTATTTTTCCAGAAGATTCACGGAGCCAGAAGGGCAGGCCAGGGGGGCCCACGGCCCCCACACCATGGGCCGGCGCGGCCTAGGAGGGGGGCACGCCGCCCTATGGTGAGGCCGCCTCGGCCAGCCTCTGACGCCCCCCTCTGGACCATTTAAGGGTTTCGATCTAAAAACGCGAGACGGGAAGTCGAAATCGCCAGAAGCCATCCAGAACGCCGCCACCATCGCGAAACTCCGTCTCGGGGCCAGAAACTCCGTTCTGGCACTCCACCGGGACGGGGAATTGGAGGAGATCATCGCCATCATCACCACCGACGCCTCTCCATCGACCAGCCATGTTTCCCGCATCCATGTGTGAGTAATTCCCCCGCTGTAGGCTGAAGGGGATGGTAGGGATTGGATGAGATTGGTCATGTAATAGCATAAGATTGTTAGGGCATAGTGCCTAGTGTCCGTAATTGGTACTTTGATGATATTGTTGCAACTTGTTATGCTTAATGCTTGTCACTACGACCCGAGTGCCATGATCTCAGATCTGAACATGTTTTTGTTTCATGATGATATTCATTGTTTTATGATCTTACCTGCAAGTTGTATACACATGTCGCTGTCCGGAACCCGAGGCCCCAAAGTGACATAAATTGGAACAACCGGAGGGGAAGGCGGTGATGTGAGGATCACATGTATTCACGGAGTGTTAATGCTTTGCTCCGGTGCTCTATTAAAAGGAGTACCTTAATTTCCAGTAGATTCCCTAGAGGCCCGGCTGCCACCGGCTGGTAGGACAAAAGATGTTGTGCAAGTTTCTCATTGCGAGCACGTACGACTAAATATGGAACACATGCCTATGGATTGTTTAGTACTTGGATACCGTTTTATTACTATCTGCAAATGCCCTACTTTGATTGTTACATGAGTTTCTCTCATCCATGCAACGCCCGTTCATCCATCCCTGTGCCTACAGTATTTTCATCCTGCTGTTTACTATAATCATTACTGCTATCTTTGTTACACTGCTGCTGATATTTCACTACTGCTACTGCTATAAAACTGTTACTACTGATAAACTCTTGCGAGCAAGTCTATTTTCAGGTGCAGCTGAATTGACAACTCCGCTGTTAAGGCTTACAAATATTCTTTGGCTCCCCTTGCGTCGAATCAATAAATTGGGTTTTACTTCCCGCGAAGACTGTTGCGATCCCCTATACTTGTGGGTCATCAAGACTATTTTCTGGCGCCGTTGCCGGAGAGCATAGCTTTATTTGAAAGTTCACTTGGATTGATATTGTTCGCTGCAAATTCTCCATCATGGGTAAATCTCGCGATCCTAAAGTCGCTATATTACCATTCACTACAAGAAAAGGTACAACTCTGAGTACCTCTGCTGCTCTTGATTCACCATCTGTGATAAGTCAACTTGTTTCACCACCACAAGCTGCACATGCTGGTACTTCTGCTGAATCTGAAAACTCTTATAATATTGATGATGCTTCTGCTGTGCTTGATGATAGTGGTTCATTGTGATCTTTTCTAGATGCTACAATTGCTAGGTCTAGAAAAATTGAAAATACTGAAACTCCTAATGAAAATACTGCTACACCTGTTAATTCACCTGAGTCTGTTGAATACTCTAGTGATGATCCTGATGAAGATTATGTGGAACTTGATGATGATTTTATTGATAAATGCAATGCTACTACTGATGCAAAAAAAATTAAAAAGTTTCTTGCACAACATACTGTTAGATATAAACTGTCTCCTTATCCTAAATTTGCCACATCTCTTATAAACATTAAGGATAAGGATTATGATTTTTCTCTTGATTTATCTCATATAGCTATTGTTGAGAAAACACCCTTTTGTGGTACTGAAAAAGAAAATGATGTAGAACACATGAATGAGCTTTCTACTTTGAATAGCTTGTTTTCTGATGATGTCAAGATGCGTACTTATTTTGTTGCTAAAATTTTTCCTTTCTCATTAAAGGATGATGCTAAAACTTGGTATAATAGTTTGCCTCCTGATTCTATTGATAGTCCAAGTGGTTTGTTTGATGTTTTCTTTCGGAAATATTTTCCTGCTAGTGCTCAACATATTGCTTTGCAGAAAATTTACAGTTTTTGACCAGGAAGATGGAGAGAAATCGCCTGAAGCATGGGCAAGATTTTGTTCTCTTATCAGAGCTCGACCTGGACATGATCTGGAAAAGCATGATTTACTTGATATATTTTATAGTGGACTAACCATTGAGTCTAGAGCATACCTGGATAGTTGTGCTGGTTGTGTTTTCAGGAAAAGAACTCCAGACGAAGTTGAAGAATTATTGGCTAAAATAGGCCGGAATCATGATGATTGGACTACACCTGAACCAGCCCCGACGCCAATATTGAAGAAGAGGGGTTTGATTAAATTAAATGATGAAGATATGAGGGAAGCCAAGAAATCTCTTAAGGAGAAAGGTATTAAATCTGAAGATGTGAAGAACTTACCTCCCATAGAAGATTTATGTAAGATAATCCCCCTTCATCCATGATTGAGGTAAACTCTCTTCAACGCTTTACTAGGGAAGATATTCCGTATTCAAAACCTTCTGCTCAATGCTTAGATGAGTTTGATAATTATATTGTTAAGCGAGAAAATTTTAATATGAGAGTAGAGAATCATTTAATGGAAAATTCTCAAGCTATTAGTAATTTGCATGATATTGTGGAGAGAACCTCCAATGATGTTAAGATAATTGTTAAACATTTTCATATGATTCAAACTCAAATTGATCAACTCACTAAAGTGCAAAATGACTTGTTAAAAAATAGTTCTAAAGAAAAACATGCTTATGAAGTAACAACTAGATGCGGTGTTTCTACTCAGGATCCTCTATATCCTGAGGGGCATCCCAAAAGAGTTGAACAAGATTCTCAACGAATTGAACCTAGTGCTCCTTCTAAGAAAAAGAAAAAGAAACATAAAACTGTTGTAGAATCCTCTGAACCTGTTAATGATCCTAATAGTATTTCTATTTCTGATGCTGAAACTGAAAGTGGTAATGAACATGATAAAGATAATGGTAAGAATGATGCTTCTGATAAAGAAGAGGTTGAAGATGAACCTGAAAAGCTTGCTAAAAATAAAAAGTATACTAAAGAAGATTTTATTGCTAAGAAACATGGTAATGAAAGGGAACCTTGGGTTCAAAAGCAAATGCCTTTTCCTGCTAAGAAACTAAAATCAAAGGAAGAAGAACACTATAATAAATTTTGCGTTTGGATGAAACCTTTATTCTTGCAAATCCCTTTGACTGATGCTATTAAACTGCCTCCTTATTCAAAGTATATGAAAGATATTGTCTCTAACAAAAGGAAAATTCCTAATGAGGAGATTTCCACTATGCTTGCTAATTACTCTTTCAATGGCAAAGTTCCAAAGAAGCTGGGCGACCCAGGTATACCGACTATTCCTTGTTCTATTAAGAATAATTATGTTAGAACTGCTCTATGTGATTTGGGAGCGGGTGTTCGTGTTATGCCTTTTTCTCTTTATAAGAGACTTTATTTAGACAAGTTGATATCGACTGATATATCTTTGCAAATGGCTGATAAATCTACTGCTATTCATGTTGGTATATGTGAGGATGTTCCTGTTCAAGTTACTAATAACTACTTGATATTAACTGATTTTGTTGTGTTGGAAATGTCTGAAGATGATAATATGTCTATTATTCTTTGGAGACCTTTTCTTAACACCGCAGGGGCTGTTATTGATTGCAATAAAGGAAAAGTTACTTTCAATGTTGATGACAAGGAGCATACCATTTATTTCCCCAAGAGGATTGATAAAGTATGTGGAGTTAATACAATTTCTAATGTGAGAACTATCAAAGTGGGAGCTATTGATTGTCCTAAATATGAGCCTAAAGAAGGATATCAAAATATTATGATTGGATCCATATCAATACAATTCAAGGTAACATGATTGATTTGAGGTTTATTTCTTCTTATGCTATGTAAAATTTATTTGGTGGCAAGACTTGATCAACCTTGTTAACAAATATATTTTATATGCATAGAGGAGCTAAACAACATTTCTTTCTTCTTCCACTTGTTCCACTTGCTGCAGCACTTTTTGTTTTGCAAAGTTCTTTAGTTAATTAGAGATTTCAAAATCTTTTTCTACCCAGTAATAATAATTTTAATACCCAGAAATGTGCATTTTTCAAAGTTTTCAAAAATTCACAAAAATTATACCGTTGGTCTTATTTTTCGAAGAGGCATCTGGGAGCACCTGGGGATGACCAGTGGGGCACCCCAGGGATGCACCCCACCAGCCGGCGCGGCCAAGGAGGGGGGCACGCCACCCTATGGTGTGGGCCCCTCCTTGCCCCACTACTTCATCTCTTCCTCCCATCTCACTCTCTCCCCCGAAAAAACTCGTACCAATTTTCTCTCACTCGCGTTTCTGCTCAAGAGCTCAAGATTTCTCGATCTCTTTGCTCAGCTGATACGTCTCCGACGTATCGATAATTTCTTATGTTCCATGCCACATTATTGATGTTATCTACATGTTTTATGCACACTTTATGTCATATTCGTGCATTTTCTGGAACTAACCTATTAACAAGATGCCGAAGTGCCGATTCTTTGTTTTCTGCTGTTTTTGGTTTCAGAAATCCTAGTAAGGAAATATTCTCGGAATTGGACGAAATCAAAGCCCAGGGGCCTATTTTTCCACGAAGCTTCCAGAAGTCCGAAGGAGAGACGAAGAGGGGCGACGAGGGGGCCACACCCTAGGGCGGCGCGGCCCCCCCCCTTGGCCGCGCGGCCCTATGGTGTGGGGCCCCCGTGCTGCCTCTTGACCTGCCCTTCCGCCTACAAATAGCCTCCGTGACGAAACCCCCAGTACCGAGAGCCACGATACGGAAAACCTTCCAGAGACGCCGCCGCCGCCGATCCCATCTCGGGGGATCCAGGAGATCGCCTCCGGCACCCTGCCGGAGAGGGGAATCATCTCCCGGAGGACTCTACACCGCCATGGTCGCCTCCGGTGTGATGTGTGAGTAGTCTACCCCTGGACTATGGGTCCATAGCAGTAGCTAGATGGTTGTCTTCTCCCCATTGTGCTATCATTGTCGGATCTTGTGAGCTGCCTAACATGATCAAGATCATCTATCTGTAATTCTATATGTTGCGTTTGTTGGGATCCGATGAATAGAGAATACTTGTTATGTTTATTATCAAAGTTATATCTATGTGTTGTTTATGATCTTGCATGCTCTCCGTTACTAGTAGATGCTCTGGCCAAGTAGATGCTTGTAACTCCAAGAGGGAGTACTTATGCTCGATAGTGGGTTCATGCTGCATTGACACAGGACGATGTGAGAAAGTTCTAAGGTTGTGTTGTGCTTGTTGCCACTAGGGATAAAACATTGATGCTATGTCTAAGGATGTAGTTGTTGATTACATTACGCACCATACTTAATGCAATTGTCTGTTGCTTTGCAACTTAATACTTTGGAAGGGTTCGGATGATAACACGAAGGTGGACTTTTTAGGCATAGATGCAGTTGGATGGCGGTCTATGTACTTTGTCGTAATGCCCAATTAAATCTCACTATACTCATCATGATATGTATGTGCATGGTCATGCTCTCTTTATTTGTCAATTGCCCAACTGTAATTTGTTCACCCAACATGCTGCTTGTCTTATGGGAGAGACACCTCTGGTGAACTGTGGACCCCGGTCCAATTCTCTTTCTTGAAATACAATCTCTTTGCAATACTTGTTCTCTTTTTCTGCAAACAATCATCTTCCACACAATACGGTTAATCCTTTGTTACTGACAAGCCGGTGAGATTGACAACCTCAGCATTTCGTTGGGGCAAAGTACTTTGGTTGTGTTGTGCGGGTTCCACGTTGGCGCCGGAATCCACGGTGTTGCGCCGCACTACATCCCGCCGCCATCAACCTTCAACGTGCTTCTTGGCTCCTCCTGGTTCGATAAACCTTGGTTTCTTTACGAGGGAAAACTTGCTGCTGTGCGCATCATACCTTCCTCTTGGGGTTCCCAACGAACGTGTGAGTTACACGCCATCAAGCATATTTTAAGGCGCCGTTGCCGTGAGATCAAGACACGCTGCAAGGGGAGTCTCCACATCCCAATCTCTTTACTTTGTTTTTGTCTTGCTTAGTTTTATTTACTACTTTGTTTGCTACACTAAATCAAAATACAAAAAAATTAGTTGCTAGTTTTACTTTACTTGCTATCTTGTTTGCTATATCAAAAACACAAAAAAATTAGTTTACTTGCATTTACTTTATCTAGTTTGCTTTATTTACTGTTGCTAAAATGGCCAACCCTGAAAATACTAAGTTGTGTGACTTCACAACCACAAATAATAATGATTTCTTATGCACACCTATTGCTCCACCTGCTACTACAGCAGAATTCTTTGAAATTAAACCTGCTTTACTGAATCTTGTCATGCGAGAGCAATTTTGCAGTGTTAGTTACGATGATGTCGCTGCCCATCTTAATAATTTTGTTGAATTATGTGAAATGCAAAAATATAAAGATGTAGATGGTGATATTATTAAACTAAAATTGTTCCCTTTCTCATTAAGAGGAAGAGCTAAAGATTGGTTGCTATCTCTGCCTAAGAATAGTATTGATTCATGGACTAAATGCAAGGATGCTTTTATTGGTAGATATTATCCCCTGCTAAAATTATATCTTTGAGGAGTAGCATAATGAATTTTAAACAATTAGATACTGAACATGTTGCTCAAGCTTGGGAAAGAATGAAATCTCTGGTTAAAAATTGCCCAACCCATGGACTGACTACTTGGATGATCATCCAAACCTTCTATGCAGGACTAAATTTTTCTTCACGGAATTTATTGGATTCAGCTGCTGGAGGTACCTTTATGTCCATCACTCTTGGTGAAGCAATAAAGCTTCTTGATAATATGATGATCAACTACTCTGAATGGCACACGGAAAGAGCTCCACAAGGTAAGAAGGTAAATTACGTGAAGAAACCTCTTCCTTGAGTGATAAGATTGATGCTATTATGTCTATGCTTGTGAATGATAGGACTAATATTGATCCTAATAATGTTCCATTAGCTTCATTGGTTGCACAAGAAGAACATGTTGATGTGAACTTCATTAAAAATAATAATTTCAACAACAATGCTTACCGGAACAATTCTAGTAACAACTATAGGCCATATCCTTATAATAATGGCAACGGCTATGGTAATTCTTATGGAAATTCTTACAATAATAATAGGAGTTCACCCCCTGGACTTGAAGCCATGCTTAAAGAATTTATTAGTACACAAACTGCTTTTAACAAATCTGTTGAAGAAAAGCTTGGGAAAATTGATATACTTGCTTCTAAAGTCGATAGTCTTCTTCTTGATGTTGATCTTTTGAAATCAAAAGTTTTGCCTAATGAGGATCATCATAATAAAATTGCTACTACAGCAAATGCCATTCAAGTTAGAATTAATGAGAATATAAGATTAATGGCTGAACTGCGTGCTAGGTGGGATAGAGAAGAAAATGAAAAACTAGCTAAAGAGAAGAATGTAGCTAAAGTTTGGACTATTACCACCACTAGTAACGCTAATGCTACACATGTTGCTGCACCCCCTACTAATACTAATAAAAGAATTGGTGTTAGCAATGTTTCCACTTCTAATGCAAAGCGCGAAAAAGCTGCTGAAAGCGCTAAAAGCTACTGAAACTGCTGTGATAAAGTTTGCTGAAATTTTTTCCAACATTGGGGATGATGATCCTATTGCTTTAGATTATAATGGTTTGAATTTTGATGATTGCCACATCTCTGAAGTTATAAAGTTCTTGCAAAAACTTGCTAAAAGTCCTAATGCTAGTGCTATAAATTTGGCTTTCACGCATCATATTACAAATGCTCTCATAAAAGCTAGAGAAGAGAAATTAGAGTGCGAAGCCTCTATTCCTAAAAAGTTAGAGGATGGTTGGGAGCCCATCATTAAGATGAAGGTTAAAGATTTTGATTGTAATGCTTTATGTGATCTTGGTGCAAGTATTTCTGTTATGCCTAAGAAAATTTATAATATGCTTGACTTGCCACCGCTGAAAAATTGTTATTTAGATGTTAATCTTGCTGATCATTCTACAAAGAAACCTTTGGGTAAGGTTGATAATGTTCGCATTACCGTTAACAATAACCTTGTCCCCGTTGATTTTGTTGTCTTGGATATTGAATGCAATGCATCTTGTCCCATTATATTGGGAAGACCTTTTCTTCGAACTGTTGGTGCTATCATTGATATGAAGGAAGGTAATATAAAATATCAATTTCCTCTCAAGAAAGGTATGGAACACTTCCCTAGAAAGAGAATGAAGGTACCTTTTGATTCTATTATGAGAACAAATTATGATGTTGACACTTCGTCTTTTGATAATACTTGATACACACTTTCTGCGCCTAGTTGAAAGGCGTTAAAGAAAAGCGCTTATGGGAGACAACCCATGTTTTTACCTACAGTACTTTGTTTTTATTTTGTGTCTTGGAAGTTGTTTACTACTGTAGCAACCTCTCCTTATCTTAGTTTTGTGTTTTGTTGTGCCAAGTTAAGCCGTTGATAGAAAAGTAAGTACTAGATTTGGATTACTGCACAGTTCCAGATTTCTTTGCTGTCACGAATCTGGGTCCACCTCCCTGTAGGTAGCTCAGAACATTAAGCCAATTTATGTGCATGATCCTCAGATATGTACGCAACTTTCATTTAATTTGAGCATTTTCATTTGAGCAACTCTGGTGCCATTTTAAAATTCGTCAATACGAACTGTTCTGTTTTGACAGATTCTGCCTTTTATTTCGCATTGCCTCTTTTGCTATGTTGGATGAATTTCTTTGATCCACTAATGTCCAGTAGCATTATGCAATGTCCAGAAGTGTTAAGAATGATTGTGTCACCTCTGAATATGTCAATTTATATTGTGCACTAACCCTCTAATGAGTTGTTTCGAGTTTGGTGTGGAGGAAGTTTTCAAGGATCAAGAGAGGAGTATGATGCAACATGATCAAGGAGAGTGAAAGCTCTAAGCTTGTGTTGACTGCCAAAACCCACCGGCGGGCAGCGATGGTCAACACTGTAGAGCCGGGAACAACCTAGAGCTGCGGCTGGCTGAGGTCCCTCCGAGCGACGGCCCGCAAAGCACTTCTGGTCACACGTCCGATGCTGAGTGCAAGGGCGTGCCACCTGACCTATACCTGGTCAGGAAGGTGATGGGGATGCCTCGCTTAGTTTCCTGCATGGCATACACGTAAACATTAAATAAGAGCCTCGATCGGCTCTCAGGTTATCCTGTGAATCGGCTCAAGGAGCCGATCCACCCATGATTCGTTCGGGGTGAACGAATATATGGTGGTCCTGCTTGATCAAGATAAAGCTAATTAGATCTACGACGATTTAGGGTTTTCACCGCATAATCGGATCATCCTACTCACGATTGGGCCTCGCGGCCACGCACGGTGATCGTAAGCCGATCCTAGATAGGGCCTAAAAACCAACACGAGGTTGATCCCCGGAACATCCTGTCTAGGACTAGCGAACGACACCCTACGTGCCGCTGGATCCTCCAACCCTTTGTAAGGCCTAACTATTGCAGATATTAAACTAATCCTTGTAGAACAAGGAGCAATCGTAACGGATCAGATCTACCAAATAATGATCAAGCGGGGTGCCGCCCCCACACCTAAGATAGGTGTGAGGGCGGCTAGATATGCAAGGGTTGCACTACGCTAGCATGTTGCGCGAAGAACTATGCTAACCCTAACAAATCTATGATAACTACGTTGCTCGCCATCAACAAGGCTTGATGCGAGCAACGCATGAACAACGTGGAGCTTGTGCTGCCTAGATCGCAAGATGCGATCTAGGCAGCATGTCGCTACGGATAGAAACCCTCGAGACGAAGGAGTTGGCGATGCGCCGAGATTGGTTTGTTTGGTTGAACGTGTGTTGTTGTTTATTCCATAAACCCTAGATACATATTTATAGTCCAAGGGACTTTCTAATTCAGGCGTGCACCTAACCGTGCACGGGTAAAACTCTACTTCCAATCTAAGATGAAATCTACCATAATTAAAGATACACGGGCAATCTAGCCCAAATTCTTCGCACAAGGCCGCTTCAGAGATAATCCACGTGTAATCTTCCAAGCCCATCTCTCTTACGGCCCACCCCCTGATTTGGCCAAAATCTGGTGATAACACATGCCCCCCTGGTTTTGGCAATGATAATTCCAAAACCACTCTGCTTTTCCTCCGAAGGGTCATGTCGTGGCAGAGCAGAGCCATTTGCAGCATCTATCATCATTATGCCCTGTCTTCTCAGCTTCTCTGCAAAATTCGATAGCTCTGACATCACCTCTTCGGAAACTGTAATGGCATTAATTCCCACCAGGCTTCTCATTATTTAACCGTGCCGACTGATTAACTCCTTTTATCCCCTTCCTCTGTTCCAGCCATCGGCACCCAAAAAACCCTCTCCTCCTGTAGCCATGTCTTCCTCCTCCTCCTCCCTCTTAGGCCTCCCCCTCCAATCCTCGCCGAAGAGGAAGAACGAGGACAACCTTCACTCTGAGGTGAACCCCCTCTCCTCCGAAAATGAGAAGAAAGAAGGAGAAGTAGCGAAGGCCAAGGCCTCCCCCTCCGCCAAACTCCCGCCGAAGAAGCGCTCCCGCATGTGGGCGGACAGCGAGGACGAAGATGATGACGAGGAAGAAGAAGAGGAGGATGAATCCTCCTCCTCCATCGGGTATCCACCGACCAAGCGCTTCCGCTCTTGGGCGGACAGCGAGGATGATGATGATGACGAGGAGGACGAGGCTCCGGCCAAGGGCTGGGGCAGCAGCGACGAGGAGCTTCCTGGGAGCAGCGCCGAAGACATCGACGGCAGTGATGATGAGGACAGCGACGACTAGTAGAATAGGACTAGTAGTAGCAGTGCACTAGGCACCAGATCCCTCTTTTGAGAGCCATCGGCTCTTTCTTGTAAAGCCGCTCCTTTGAATTAATGAAATTGTTCTTTCAATTCATCCTTCAATTACTCCAATTTCACTCCTTCCGCCTGTTATGCAAAGACCGATAGCAACGTATCGGATTTCTTTTCTTTTGGACGCCCGTGAAGCCGGACTCACATGCCGATTAGCCCGTCAGTCAAGCACTTCTCAATTTCAGACCGCGATTTTAATATCTGACCATAATTTTTCGCAATCCCTCAGCCGATGACTACTCATCGGCTATTTTGAGAATCCAGTCCCTTTCCTTCTCTTGCAGCGACTGGACGGTCCAAAACCTGTAAAAGCCGACAGCCTCCTCTCCCGATTCCTCTCCATAGCCTCAGCAATCTTCTTTCGCAACCTGAACTGCTTTCAGAGAGGATCATGATGCAGGGTCAGCCGATGCAACTCCAATCGGTTTCTCAAGAACCAAATATCCATGTAGTCCGTTGCCCCCCCGAGCCTTCATCAAGGTGAGAACAGTAGTGAGCCAACCACATGCGCCACTATCGGCTTCCGAATCGTAATGCAGAACCAGCCGATTTCAACAAAAATCGGCTTTCTAAAGATATTTTAGGGCGAGCTGCCCCCCGAGCCTTAATCAAGGCAAGAATACTGGTGAGGATGCACAGGTCGCTGATCAGCTTTCTTCTACTGAACGTCGATGTTGATGTGAACTTTTGAGCATATAGCCAGTAGGCCTTGGTCTTGTGTAAGTGTACTAGAGTCGATGGCTGCGCATCGGCTTCGCCTCTTGTGCAAAAAAATTTTTTTTTATCTGGCCAATTTCTCTTAATCGGCCCCCCCAATGTTTCACTGTACGCATGTTTACACATGTTTATCTGCACATGTTCTTTATCTGACTGTATGCCCCCCGAGCCGAATCTGCCAGATGACTGCAGATATCGGCTTTTATGGTTAGCCAGGGTACTGCACTTGCACGTCGGTCCCGCGAGGATTCGTGCTAACTTTCATCCGCCGACGTGGCCGCTGCCCAGTGGATCGACGCTGAACACAGGCAGAACATGTGGTGAAGATAATTTTGGCCGATTGCTGGAATCGGCCTCCATATCCATTGACTGAGGGTTCTGTAATGTTCCTTCATAAATTTTTGGGGCCGATCACAAGGATCAGCCTCGCCCTATCTGCTCATTGATTTAATCTTGCTATTCGGTCAGGCTGGTGGATAAAACCAGCCCAACCTCTGACTTGATACGCCTGCTGTCGTCCACCTTGAGTGTATCGTAGAATCGTGGAGCACTAAGCTCTGTCGGAAGGACGAGCACCATGTTCGTGCCAGCCGATGTTTCATCATCGGCTTTCTTTTGCCTGGGACGCCACTCCATTTTCCGTGGACGACCCCCTTCATCCAGGGTTCGCTGAACTTTCGCAGCCAGATCAGGCCGTGCCTTCCTTAGCGTATGCAGGTATAACCTTTCGGCTTCCTCCAGGCCGCGCAATCGCTGAACCCTGCGCTTTTGTGAACGGCTGAGTCCGTCAGGGCACCACCTTGGACGGTGGTACCTGTCCTCTTCTTCTTCTTGTCCCTCGTCTTCGGAATCCTCGAGATCTGCCCACCGAGGGGACTCAGCACGTTTGCTCTGTGGCGGGAGAGGCCCTAGGTGCTCGAACACAGACACGTTGGCTGCCTCCTTCTTCTTCTTGTTGCATTCTGGGCAATTGCCGATTGTGGGCAATCGGCTCATTCCTGAATCCCAGCAGTGTCTGAAGAAGGGGCAGTCCCAGTGCCTGGCGTTGTCATCTTGCTCCCTTGATTGTTCCGTGGCACGGCGCTCGTGCTCCTCCTCATCGTGATCGTGCCGACGATGTCTTCTGGCTTCTCTAGCCAAACAATCTCTTTCATCATCATCGCTGGATCGTCGGCGTCGGTCGTACTGACTCACATACTTGTTGAGGAGGTGATCAGAGAGGGGTCCCTGATATCTTATGTTTTTCACTTCTCCCTCTGTGACGTAGCGCTTGCCATCATGACGGAGCCGATCGCGTGGAGCGGCCTCCTCTGTGTCCTTGCTACGAGAGCAGCTGCCCTCGTCTCCATCTTTGCCAGAGTGGTTCCCAGGTCCTACCATGTTGATGCTGAACGAGGATCCTGGCTGGCAACCTTCAGGGTAAGTGCACTCCACCATATTAACGGCGGGAAAGGGCTGGGTGTCGACCTTCATGGCATACTGGTTGAAAATTAGACGCCCTTTTTCTATCGCCGCTTGGATGTGCTGACGCCATACCTGCGATCGTTGGTGGCATGGGAGAGCGAGTTGTGCCATTTACAGTATGGCTTTCCGTTCAGCTCTTGCACCGTGGGGAATTTGAGACCTTCAAGAATCGTCAACTGTTTCTCCTTGAGCAGGAGGTCGAAGATTTGCTTAGTCTTGGTCACGTCAAAATCAAATCCCCTGGGTGGGCCTGGTGGCTTTACCCATTTGCAGGGCACGGGGGTTCCTCCCCGAGTCCATTCAGCCACTGCTACCTCTTGGTCTCCCGCAGGAACTTCGTCTTCCTCTCGCATCGACTAGGACTCTTGCACGCTTGAACTTATCTTGGTACAGGTCCGGGTGGCGCTGTGCATATCTTGACGCTTTACGAACCATGTGCGCCAATGAGGGATAATCGCTTGGGAGGCCATGTCCTTGAGCTGTGTTGCAAGGCCTGCTCGCCAACTCGATTGCTTCTTTTTCAGTTATACGAACCGAATAACATCGGTTCCTAAGATTCTGAAACGCTGGATGTACTCTGTCACGGTTTCTCCGCGCTTCGACGTAGTTGTGCTAGATCGGCAATGCCGGACTCGAAGCCTACGAATGGTACTGCATATGGAACTGCTCTTCCAATCGCTTCCAAGTCCGTATGGAGTCTCGGTGGCAAAGAGGTATACCATCCGAAAGCCGATCCCGTGAGGGACTGTGAGAAGAGCCTCACGCGTAGCTGATCCGACATCGAGCCGGTCCTAGTTGCGCCAAATATCGGCCGACGTGCTCGATGGAGCTGGAGCCATCTGATCCACTGAATTTGGAGAAATCAGGGAGCCGATATTTAGGTGGCAGCGGGATCATCTCGTAGTCGTCGGGGTACGGCTTGGAATAGCCGATTGCCCTCCTTTTCGGCACCATGCCGAACTGGTCTCTCAAGATGGTACCGATCTGATCATTGTGCTGGCTGCAGAGTTGAACTACGAAGATTCGCCGGGGTGGCGTACTTAGCCAGCCATGCTTGCTTTTCCAGCTCCGAGCCAAGCTGCAGGAGCTGAGCTCGGAGGTTCGTCGGGGTGGCGTACTTAGTTAGCCACGTACGCTTCTCAGTGCTCGTCGCCGACGTTCCTCCTGTTTTCCCAGAAGTCCCTGACGTTGTGGGCGGGTTTGTGAGTGCCCAGTTGCCACGATGCCGCACATACGTGCACGCGTACCCTTGAGGGATCTCCTTGGGCGCCTCGGGCAAGAACTGGTAGTCACTAGGGTCACCACCAATCTTGTAGACGACGAATGCCAGTGTAGCCGGCACTTCTGGTGCTGCCAACGCATATGGCAGCGGTGGACGGGACTGGAGTGGCAACTCCCCTTGATGCGTCCCGAGGGCTGGTCCTGACGGCGAGTACTAGTGCCTCATGATCTCCTGGATCACGCGAAGAGCGACACGCTCCAACGTGTTGACCAGGTTCTCAGAGTGACGGTGTAGCGAGTGAGCCACCAAGTAGTTGATCTCCTGCCGCAGGGACCTGGTGCGTTCCTCCGACGGGGCAGAGAGGTCTATCCCATCGAGTGCACCTTGCGGTGAGAACCCCTTCCATCTGATGCCATGGGAACGGGTTCTGCGAAAAGAGCCGATGAGGTCGGCTTCGAGGGTGACTTTGATCTCGTCATACCTCTTCTTGAGCTCGTCGGGCAGCTCCTCGTAGGTGACTGGCGTGCCGTCCGCCATCTCAGATGTAGATGGCGATGCGGTTGATGTAGAAGCTTGTCCCACCGGGCGTGCCAGAATGTGTTGACTGCCAAAACCCACCGGCGGGCAGCGATGGTCAACACTGTAGAGCCGGGAACAACCTAGAGCTGCGGCTGGCTGAGGTCCCTCTGAGCGACGGCCCGCAAAGCACTTCTGGTCACACGTCCGATGCTGAGTGCAAGGGCGTGCCACCTGACCTATACCTGGTCAGGAAGGTGATGGGGATGCCTCGCTTAGTTTCCTGCATGGCATACACGTAAACATTAAATAAGAGCCTCGATCGGCTCTCAGGTTATCCTGTGAATCGGCTCAAGGAGCCGATCCACCCATGATTCGTTCGGGGTGAACGAATATATGGTGGTCCTGCTTGATCAAGATAAAGCTAATTAGATCTACGACGATTTAGGGTTTTCACCGCATAATCGGATCATCCTACTCACGATTGGGCCTCGCGGCCACGCACGGTGATCGTAAGCCGATCCTAGATAGGGCCTAAAAACCAACACGAGGTTGATCCCCGGAACATCCTGTCTAGGACTAGCGAACGACACCCTACGTACCGCTGGATCCTCCAACCCTTTGTAAGGCCTAACTATTGCAGATATTAAACTAATCCTTGTAGAACAAGGAGCAATCATAACGGATCAGATCTACCAAATAATGATCAAGCGGGGTGCCGCCCCCACACCTAAGATAGGTGTGAGGGCGGCTAGATATGCAAGGGTTGCACTACGCTAGCATGTTGCACGAAGAACTATGCTAACCCTAACAAATCTATGATAACTATGTTGCTCGCCATCAACAAGGCTTCAGTACGAGCAACGCATGAACAACGTGGAGCTTGTGCTGCCTAGATCGCAAGATGCGATCTAGGCAGCATGTCGCTTACCGGATAGAAACCCTCGAGACGAAGGAGTTGGCGATGCGCCGAGATTGGTTTGTTTGGTTGAACGTGTGTTGTTGTTTATTCCATAAACCCTAGATACATATTTATAGTCCAAGGGACTTTCTAATTCAGGCGTGCACCTAACCGTGCACGGGTAAAACTCTACTTCCAATCTAAGATGAAATCTACCATAATTAAAGATACACGGGCAATCTAGCCCAAATTCTTCACACAAGGCCGCTTCAGAGATAATCCACGTGTAATCTTCCAAGCCCATCTCTCTTACGGCCCACCCCCTGATTTGGCCAAAATCTGGTGATAACAGCTTGGGGATGCCCCGGTGGTTCACCCCTGCATATATCAAGAAGACTCAAGCGTCTAAGCTTGGGGATGCCCAAGGCATCCCCTTCTTCATCGACAACATTATCAGGTTCCTCCCCTGAAACTATATTTTTATTCCATCACATCTTATGTGCTTTTTCTTGGAGCGTCGGTTTGTTTTTTTTTTGTTTTGTTTGAATAAAATGGATCCTAGCATTCACTTTATGGGAGAGAGACACGCTCCGCTGTAGCATATGGACAAGTATGTCCTTGGTTTCTACTCATAGTATTCATGGCGAAGTTTCTCCTTCGTTAAATTGTTATATGGTTGGAATTGGAAAATGATACATGTAGTAATTGCTATAAATGTCTTGGGTAATGTGATACTTGGCAATTGTTGTGCTCATGATTAAGCTCTTGCATCATATGCTTTGCACCCATTAATGAAGAAATACATAGAGCATGCTAAAATTTGGTTTGCATATTTGGTTTCTCTAAGGTCTAGATAATTTCTAGTATTGAGTTTGAACAACAAGGAAGACGGTGTAGAGTCTTATAATGTTTACAATATGTCTTTTATGTGAGTTTTGCTGCACCGGTTCATCCTTGTGTTTGTTTCAAAAAAGCCTTGCTAGCCTAAACCTTGTATCGAGAGGGAATACTTCTCATACATCCAAAATACTTGAGCCAACCACTATGCCATTTGTGTCCACCATACCTACCTACTACATGGTATTTCTCCGCCATTCCAAAGTAAATTGCTTGAGTGCTACCTTTAAAATTCCATCATTCACCTTTGCAATATATAGCTCATGGGACAAATAGCTTAAAAACTATTGTGGTACTGAATTTGTAATTATGCACTTTATCTCTTATTAAGTTGCTTGTTGTGCGATAACCGTGTTCACTGGGGACGCCATCAACTATTCATTGTTGAATTTCATGTGAGTTGCTATGCATGTCCGTCTTGTCTGAAGTAAGAGAGATCTACCACCTTATGGTTAAGCATGCATATGTTAGAGAAGAACATTGGGCCGCTAACTAAAGCCATGATCCATGGTGGAAGTTTCAGTTTTGGACAACAATCCTCAAATCTCAAATGAGAAAATTATTAATTGTTGTTATATGCTTATGCATAAAAGAGGAGTCCATTATCTGTTGTCTATGTTGTCCCGGTATGGATGTCTAAGTTGAAGAATAATCAATAGCGATAAATCCAATGCGAGCTTTCTCCTTAGACCTTTGTACAGGCGGCATAGAGGTACCCCTTTGTGACACTTGGTAAAAACAATGCATTGTGATGATCCGGTAGTCCAAGCTAATTAGGACAAGGTGCGGGCACTATTAGTACACTATGCATGAGGCTTGCAACTTATAAGATATAATTTACATGATGCATATGCTTTATTACTACCGTTGACAAAATTGTTTCATGTTTTCAAAATCAAAGCTCTAGCACAAATATAGCAATCGATACTTTTCCTCTATGGAGGACCATTCTTTTACTTTCAATGTTGAGTCAGTTCACCTATTTCTCTCCACCTCAAGAAGCAAACACTTGTGTGAACTATGCATTGATTCCTACATACTTGCTTATTGCACTTATTATATTACTCTATGTTGACAATATCCATGAGATATACATGTTACAAGTTGAAAGCAACCGCTGAAACTTAATCTTCTTTTGTGTTGTTTCAATGCCTTTTCTTTGAATTATTGCTTTATGAGTTAACTCTTATGCAATACTTATTAATGCTTGTCTTGAAGTGCTATTCATGAAAAGTCTTTGCTTTATGATTCACTTGTTTACTCATGTCATATACATTGTTTTGATCGCTGCATTCACTACATATGCTTTACAAATAGTATGATCAAGATTATGATGGCATGTCACTCCAGAAATTATCTGTGTTATCGTTTTACCTGCTCGGGACGAGCAGAACTAAGCTTGGGGATGCTGATACGTCTCCGACGTATCGATAATTTCTTATGTTCCATGCCACATTATTGATGTTATCTACATGTTTTATGCACACTTTATGTCATATTCGTGCATTTTCTGGAACTAACCTATTAACAAGATGCCGAAGTGCCGATTCTTTGTTTTCTGCTGTTTTTGGTTTCAGAAATCCTAGTAAGGAAATATTCTCGGAATTGGACGAAATCAAAGCCCAGGGGCCTATTTTTCCACGAAGCTTCCAGAAGTCCGAAGGAGAGACGAAGAGGGGCGACGAGGGGGCCACACCCTAGGGCGGCGCGCCCCCCCTTGGCCGCGCGGCCCTATGGTGTGGGGCCCCCGTGCCGCCTCTTGACCTGCCCTTCCGCCTACAAATAGCCTCCGTGACGAAACCCCCAGTACCGAGAGCCACGATACGGAAAACCTTCCAGAGACGCCGCCGCCGCCGATCCCATCTCGGGGGATCCAGGAGATCGCCTCCGGCACCCTGCCGGAGAGGGGAATCATCTCCCGGAGGACTCTACACCGCCATGGTCGCCTCCGGTGTGATGTGTGAGTAGTCTACCCCTGGACTATGGGTCCATAGCAGTAGCTAGATGGTTGTCTTCTCCCCATTGTGCTATCATTGTCGGATCTTGTGAGCTGCCTAACATGATCAAGATCATCTATCTGTAATTCTATATGTTGCGTTTGTTGGGATCCGATGAATAGAGAATACTTGTTATGTTGATTATCAAAGTTATATCTATGTGTTGTTTATGATCTTGCATGCTCTCCGTTACTAGTAGATGCTCTGGCCAAGTAGATGCTTGTAACTCCAAGAGGGAGTACTTATGCTCGATAGTGGGTTCATGCCTGCATTGACACAGGGATGTGAGAAAGTTCTAAGGTTGTGTTGTGCTGTTGCCACTAGGGATAAAACATTGATGCTATGTCTAAGGATGTAGTTGTTGATTACATTACGCACCATACTTAATGCAATTGTCTGTTGCTTTGCAACTTAATACTGGAAGGGGTTCGGATGATAACCTGAAGGTGGACTTTTTAGGCATAGATGCAGTTGGATGGCGGTCTATGTACTTTGTCGTAATGCCCAATTAAATCTCACTATACTCATCATGATATGTATGTGCATGGTCATGCTCTCTTTATTTGTCAATTGCCCAACTGTAATTTGTTCACCCAACATGCTGCTTGTCTTATGGGAGAGACACCTCTAGTGAACTGTGGACCCCGGTCCAATTCTCTTTACTGAAATACAATCTACTGCAATACTTGTTCTACTGTTTTCTGCAAACAATCATCTTCCACACAATACGGTTAATCCTTTGTTACAGCAAGCCGGTGAGATTGACAACCTCACTGTTTCGTTGGGGCAAAGTACTTTGGTTGTGTTGTGCAGGTTCCACGTTGGCGCCGGAATCCCTGGTGTTGCGCCGCACTACATCCCGCCGCCATCAACCTTCAACGTGCTTCTTGGCTCCTCCTGGTTTGATAAACCTTGGTTTCTTTCTGAGGGAAAACTTGCTGCTGTGCGCATCATACCTTCCTCTTGGGGTTCCCAACGAACGTGTGAGTTACACGCCATCATCAGCCCAGATTTCTGTCTGAAATTTGGCACATTTGCTCTCCGGTATGTGACTCCTCCGATTATCCAAGTAGAATTTTGTTTGGTTGAGTATATCTTGAATATTTTACTGATGTAGGTAACATGTTTAGTGAGCTTGCATGCTTGTTCTAAGTTGTAAGAATTAGTTTTGATGCATGTTTAGTACTCTACCAAGTTCCTATAGTAGTTTCCCTCAACTATATGCCACCAAATCAAATTTTATAATGTTTGTTGAAAAATTTCAGAAAACTGAGTGGAATAGGCATCTGATGTCTACTCACACTTCTTTTCCTGTAGACAGTGTTGGGCCTCCAAGAGCAGAGGTTTGTAGAACAGCAGCAAGTTTCCCTTAAGTGAATCACCCAAGGTTTATCGAACTCAGGGAGGAAGAGGTCAAAGATATCCCTCTCAAGCAACCCTGCAATTACGATACAAGAAGTCTCTTGTGTCCCCAACACACCTAATAAACTTGTCAGATGTATAGGTGCACTAGTTCGGCGAAGAGATAGTGAAATACAAGTAATATGGATGAATATGAGTGGTAATAGCAATCTGAAATAAATATGGCAGCGAGTAAACATGCAGCAAAGCAGTAAATAAACGGAGATTCGATGTTTGGAAACAAGGCCTAGGGATCATACTTTCACTAGTGGACACTCTCAACATTGATCACATAACTGAAACTACTCTACACTCTCTTGTTGGATAACAAACACCATTCATTGTGTAGGGCTACAAGAGCTCCCTCAAGCCGGAGTTAACAAGCTCCACAACATCCAGAGTTCATATTTAAGTAACCTTTAGAGTGCATGATAGACCATTGCAATTTAAACCGAGTACTAACATAGCATGCACACCGTCACCGTCAGGCTATGAAAGGGGGAATAGATCACATCAATACTATCATAGTAATAGTTAACTTCATAATCTACAAGAGATCACAATCATAGCTTATACCAAGTACTACATGATGCACACACTGTCAACATTACATCATGGAGGAGGAATAGACTACTTTAATAACATCACTAGAGTAGCACATAGATGATATTCAACTATATCACAAAGAGAGAGATGAACCACATAGCTACGGTAGAGCCCTCAGCCTCGGGGGATAACTACTCCCTCCTCATCATGGGAGCAGCGATGGCGATGAAGATGGCGGTGGTGTCGATGGAGATGACTTCCGGGGGCACTTCCCCGTCCCGACAGCGTGCCGGAACAGAGACTTCTGTCCCCCGAATCTTGGCTTCGCGATGGCGGCGGCTCTGGAAGGTTTTCCGTATCGCGGCTTATTGGTTTAGGGTTTTCGCGACGGAGGCTTTAAGTAGGCGGAAGGGCAGCCTCGGAGGGGTCCTGGGGACCCATACACTAGGGGGGCGCCCCCCCTTGGCCGCGCCGCCCTGTGGGGTGGGGCCCTCCTGGCTCTCCTCTGGTCCCTCTTCGGTGCTCTGGAAGCTTCCGGGAAAAATAAGATATTGGGCGTTGATTTCGTCCGATTCCGAGAATATTTCCTTTGTAGGATTTCTGAAACCAAAAACAGCAAAAAACAGCAACTGGCTCTTCGGCATCTCATCAATAGGTTAGTTCCGGAAAACGCATAAAAACATTATAAAGTGCGAGCAAAACATGTAGGTATTGTCATAAAACAAGCATGGAACATCAGAAATTAAATGATGAAGATGCGAGCCCCCCCCCCCCCCCCCCCGTCGACCCCCACTCTCCTCCTCCCGTAGATCCAGGTCGAGCATCGGCGACCACAAATGTCTTTTCTCGCACGTCGACGACCAGGGAGCGGCTGTGCCGGCATCATTGACTAGCGGCCGATGCAGGCGCCTCATTCCAGCCGAAGATCAGCGGCAAAGGCTGCTTCCACCTCGACCACGACTGGTATTTCTATGTTTTCAAGTACTGTTTGATCATGCTTCGTGTGTGAAGGATTGTGCACCGTGATGATGAAGTTTATTCATATTTTTCTATAATTGGCGGGGACCATTGTTTTATTATACATTTCAAATTTGTGTGCTTCTGCATGGATTATAATATGCTTCGTACACATAGATTGATGTTTCTATATTATCATGCTTCCCAATTTTCTGCCCGATCCATATACCTACACGTTGTCATGTCATATATTTGAGTCACATATATTGCTTGCTTCAATTTTCTTCCCAGAACATACCTACTAGCAGGAATGTATTGCACCATAGATTCTTTCTGTGTTTCATCGTAGTAGAAGCATATTTCCATGTACAGATTGCTTCCTTCCAGTATATGCTTATATTGTACTTAAATTTTACTCGCTGTAAGCCTACCATGCTCCTATGTTTATGACATTATCCTTTTTTGTATAACAGACAATCTCCGTTATATATGGACGTTAGGCGTGTATTGGTGGTTGTGGTGCCGATTCCGGGCATGGCGAATGTTGAGACGCCATGAACCATGTCATCCATGTTGGTGAGGTCGTGTGGTCTCACGATGTCGACATGTGGTGCATTCTTCGACAAGTGATTGTCAAGAGACAAGGGTGGTGCAGCCTCGTCTGACAGATCGAGCTCGACAACCGTGTCAACCACGTACTTACATTCTTCTTTGGCTTCTCATACATGCTTTTTCTTTGGCTTCTCATACATTCGTTTTCTTTGGCTTCTCATACATGCTTCTGTTGTTTGTCACTCATGCTTCTTTGCTTCTGATATCTGTTTCTCCCCGTCATTGTTGGGGACAAGATCAACGCACTTGCAGATAGTGTAGCATGCTTCGTACAATGCAAGGGCAATGTCTAACTACAACCATACACCTTCAGGCATATCGAACGTAATGTTGGCTATGCTAGTATGCCACGGCAGCCTCGCACCTCCGTTTTTGCCTTGATGTCCGTACATTGATGCTAACATCCGATGATCAATGCAAGCATCTATATATTTGATGGTAAAAATAGTTGTACCGGAAGCAAGTTATTGTTTGACAGAAACACGATTTCAAGAGAGGCGTACTTTACAACTACAACGATCTGGTGACTCTACGCTCCATCCAGGCCGTCTGGCATTGACGTTGGCTTTGTTGCCGATCTTGGGCATGAGAATGGCGATGGTTGCTGCACCACTGGTGGAGTCCATGTATTCAAGACGATGACCACTCGAAGGATGGCGACCTCATTCGACGAAGTGCTCATGTCTTCCCCCAAACATCAATTATTTGTAGTAGCAATATGTAGTGGATGTGAAGCACTGGTGGAAAAGGGTCCATTAGTCGCGGTTCGCAACCTCCATTAATACCGGTTGCGCAACCGGGATTAAATAAGCGCGACTAAAGCCCCCCCCCTTTAGTCGCGGTTGCTTACGAACCGCGACTAAAGGCCCGTCCACGTGGGCGCCAGGCGGCCGTCGAGGCGGAGGACCTTTAGTCGCGGTTCTTCTTGACAACCGCGACTAAAGGCCGCCGCAGGTTTAGGGTTTTAGCCCCCCCCCCCCCTCCCTAAACCTGGTTTCTTTTTAATTTGTATTGTTTTATTTCTTTTGTGTTTTATTTTAGTTTTGAAGGAGTTTCACATATTCTACGGTACTACATACATGCATATGAATGTACAGTTTCAAACAAATTTAAAATTAGAACCAAAAAGAATTCAAGAGGAATATACAATATATATTCAATATCATCGGATGGCCATATACAATTTTGAACAAGCTTCCATACATAATTTAATGCATATGAAGTTCTACGTCCTCTACATAGTGTTCTCCTTTAGGATCGATGACTTCCCTCGTGAACCATCCAACTAATTCCTCTTGAAGTGGTCGGAAGCGAGCTTCTGGACTAAGCATCTTCCGGAGGTTATTCCTCTTCTCATTGTTATCACACGGAACCCGCTCAGAGGTGTATCTACGATCATCTCACAAACATAGTATCCACATAGATTGGTCCCCGGTGGCTGAATATCCCCAGTCGCAGCCTTTGACCGCATGAATTGTAGCTCTTTTTTGAATTGACCGACCATTTCATCTGTGAACCGTCTCCAAACCCTACGAGGCAAAGAAAATTAAATGAACAAGAGAGTTATTAGTTACTTGATATTAGGAAATGAACGAAATAGGCCGATCGATATAGAGCGCAAATGAATGAAAATAATTACTTCTGCAGCATTCTTCTCATGTCGCCCCAAAGCTTTGCTTCCAGATTCAGAGAGTCGTGGACGAGACATGTGGAGGTGTCAAATTTAATTACTAGCAGAATCCAGTGGAACCTGCGGACACGATACATGCACAGTCATGCATAACTCATCGATTAGCCGGCCACATACCATGCATGGAGTAAACAAAAGAGAATGTGCTCAAGACAGAAACACTCACCCAAAATGGTAAGGAAATAGAGTATCACTTTTGAGTTCCTGCTTTTTAAGAAACCGCCACAGGTCTTCCTCCACGTCGGCGGGGTGATGCTCTAACACATATCCATTAACGATGTGTGGGTCAATGAACCCAACATCATGGATGTTCCTTACTTCGCATTCCTTAATCTTCATTCTGCATATATAATAGCGTACACAACAATATAGTTAGGACATATATATAGTGCAGGCAATATGAACGAGATGGGGTAGAAATAAATCACTTACAGAACGTAGCATCTGATGATAGATTTTTCGAGCTCGCGCAGATTGAAAAGCTGGAACAATTCACTCAGATGAATTGTTACATACTAATGTTTGAAGTGATGCTCATGTCTAACTTTCGCATAAATATATTCTTTGGCGTTTTTATTTTTTATGTAACCCTTGTACCATTTCAGCAGACTTGTCATTTGTGGAGGTAGATCCTCTTCCTGCGCAGGCTCGACGAGAGGCCCATTCGGCACATATGTAATTACTACCTCCTTCACTGGCGCCTCATCAAGGCCTAACAGTTCACGAAGAGTCATACCGATCAGGACCGCTTGTTCTCTGGCACCCGTTACGGTCATTCCCTGTTCTGCCGCAGCTGCTATGATTGTGGGGTCCATTAGTTCATCATCCGGACCGGCGGCTTTCACTATGAGCGGGGCGATTGATTGTTTGCTTTGTTCCCCGAGCTGGGCAACTGCTCGTTTCCCGCTTTTTTTTACTTGCTAATTCTTTCTCGGCCTCCTCCAAGGCTTTTTTCTCCTGCTTCTCCGCCAGCTCTTTCTTCTCCTTCAACATGAGTGCCTGCCTACGAAGTTCACGTGCATAGTCGGTGGCAGATTCTTCGCGGCTTGGGACGGTGTGCTCAAAAATGACTTAGCCCACTTCTTTTCCTTGTCAGAATATACTGGCATGGGCTCGGGCTCTCTTCTCGCCTTGCATTCCGCCCTCCATTTCTCATGGTGAGCAGCCGCGGCCGCGTCGACTTCCTCGGCACTACGTTCCCAAGGCCTCGTGGGGAGAGGCTTCAGTGATGGCTCCGGTACCTTTGTGGTCTTAGGTACATAAGGGTCCGGGTTAATAGTCCAAAGATCGCTTCGCTTTCTTCGCCGGAGGTGGATTGGGGGCGGCGTCTGCTTACCCGCCCGGGGCGGACTGGGGGGCGGCGGCTGCTTACCCGCCGGAGGTGAATTGGGGGGCGACGTCAGCTGACGTGAAGGAGGTGTAGGTGAAGCACCACCACCACCACCGCCACCGCCACCACCACCGTAGGGGGTGGACTTGGTTGCCTTGGCGCCTCGCCTGGAAACTTGATAAACTTCTTTTGCCATAGAATGAACTGGCGCTTGACATCTCCAAGTCTTCTCTCCCCTTCAGGTGTAGCAATGTCAATCTCCAGGTCCTCAAACCCTTGTACTATGTCCTCCACCGTGACACGAGCATAGCCATCTTGAATGGGGTTGTTGTGGTGGAGTGCTCCAGGTTCACATGGTAAAGCACTGCCGATGGCTACCTTCATGGACATGTTCCCGATTGGATAATACAAATGACATTCTTTCATCTCCTTTACATCGTCCACGGGGTAGCGAGGAGGCTCCGGTGCAGTAATTTCGATCGCCGGAGGCTCCGGTGCAGTAATTTCGATCGTCGGTGCATGTGCACCAGCCGGTGGGGCCTCCGTGGAAGCCACGCTGCTTCTCCGCTGCTGGCTTCCGAGATCCGGTGGATGATCTTCATGCTGCGTCCGAGCTGCATCTCTTTGTTTTACTAGTACATCCACGGTTTTCCTCATCTCACTGAATTCCGATGCCAACCGCGCCAGCTCATCTTTTTGCCGATCCGCCTTTCTCTTACGGCTTCTGTAACTGTAGGGGTCATCTTCCTGGGAAAACCCTTCTTCCCACGAAATGACGCCTTTGCCTCATACACGTCCTCCGTGTTCAGGATTCCCGAGGGCTCTTGTCAGCTGGTCATTCTCTCTGTTGAACTTGATCTTCCCCGCTTGAGCATCCCTCATTGCGTCAATAAGGGCTTGGGTGGGTTTAAACTTTGTGTCTCGGTGGGTACACTCCCCTGTCACCGGGTCTAGCGTTCCCCCATGCCCGTACCACCAGCTTTTGGCCCTAGGGTCCCATCCCTCCGTACCTAGAGGGATTCCTCGTGCCCTCAGGTCATCCTCCATCTTCTGCCACTTAGGCTCAGAAAGGCGGTATCCTCCTGGCCCCATAATATGATTGTACTGCTTCTTAGCCGCATTTGCCTTATTTTTATCCGATATGGCCTTGAACTCCTCGGATTTCTTTTGCCTCACAAATTCGGGCCAATCATCTTTAATCTTCTCATACTGTCCGGTGAAATCCGGAGTCTTCGCCTTCTCGACATATTGAGCCGCTAAATTTTTCTTGTATGTGCGGAATGCTGTGGCCATCTTCTGAAGAGCGAACTCTTTGACCAGCCTCCTCCTCTTACGTCCCTCCGGATCGTCATTACCGAATTCATCTTTTTTGCGGTAATCCGGAGGTAGAACAAAATGCTCCATAAGCGTTCTCCAGCATTCCTTTTTCTTTCTCTTGCTGACAAAACTGGAACCAACCACTACAAGAAAAGTTCTGATAGACAACGTCTCAAAATCGTCCGCTAAGGGGTATTTTTCGTCGCCTATGGGCCTAACCCGACGATATGGGTTCTGTTGTGGAAACTGCGTCAGGCAAAGTCCTACGACGATTTTTTCGGTCCGTCGCGCTTGGGCGCCCTTCCGCCACGGAAAATCGGACCGTTGCCCAAGTGTTTCCGGGAGCCCGTTAACTGCTGACGTCATGCAAACTGACACGTGGCAGACGCCGTTAATCGCGATTAACGGCGTTAACCGGCTGAAACCCCGTGGTAGATGGTAGGCCCACACGAGGCCTGCCACGTCTTAAGCGGGCCGGCCCATTAAGTTTGCGGGCCGGGCCAGCTGACTTAGTTTGACCGGTCAACTATATAGCTGGGCTGGTCAATTAGTTACGTGGGCCGGGCCTAACCTCTAAGGTTGACTGGTCAAAACTTTAATGGGCCGGCCCACTAAGTATGTGGGCCGGGCCGAATGCACTCGTTTGACCGGTCAACAGGCAAAAGGGCCGGCCCACAAGACATGTGGGACCCACTTTCCTGGTATCGGGCCGGCCCATTTACAAAGTGGGGTCCACATTAAAGCAACTGGGCCGGCCCAAGAAGTTATTGGGCCGGCCCAATTAGCATGTGGGTCCCACTTTCCTGCTATCGGGTCGGCCCATTTAGTACGTGGGGTCCACATTTGATCAAATGGGCTGGCCCAACAAGCCAGTGGGCCGGGCCAAAAGCACCGGTGGGTCCCACTTTCCTGTTAAAGGGCCAGCCCATTTAGTATGTGGGGTCCACCATATAGCAAGTGGGCCGGCCCAACAAGATAGTGGGCCGGGCCAAAAACACAGGTGGGTCCCACTTTCCAGTTAAAGGCTGGCCCATTTAGTATGTGGGGTCCACCATATAGCAAGTGGGCCGGCCCAACAAGATAGTGGGCCGGGCCAAAACACTGGTGGGTCCCACTTTCCTGTTAAAGGGCCGGCCCATTTAGTATGTGGGGTCCACCATATAGCAAGTGGGCCGGCCCAACACGCTAGTGGGCCGAGCTCAAAACACAGGTGGGTCCCACTTTCCAGTTAAAGGGCCGCCCATTTAGTATGTGGGGTCCACCATATAGCAAGTGGGCCGCCCAACAAGATAGTGGGCCGGGCCAAAACACTGTGGGTCCCACTTTCGTCAGAAAGGGCCGGCCCATTTAGTATGTGGGGGCCACCACAAAAGCAATTGGGCTGGCCCAACTAGTTAGTGGGCCGGCCCAGTAGGGGGTGGGGTCCACCTTAAAGCAAGTGGGCCGGCCCAATAAAAGTGTGGGGTCCACAGTAAATCAAGTGGGCTGGCCCAATAAGTAAGTGGGCCACCCCGTTTAGTTGCTTGTTTATATGCCGGCATAATAGGCGCTTTAGGATTTTGCGGGCCGGCACATATGTGATTTCGCTTAATTGGGCCGTTTAAGGGATGGGAATTCGTGATTTAGATGCGAGAATATTTACGCAGCATTGATTTCTGTCGGATAGCCTCACTTACCACAAGCACCAAAGAAAAAATGCGTGAAAGAACTATAAAAACTAACTAAATATTACATCAGCTGCAAGGCATTGAAAAAATATTACAGAACCCAGAGAAATTGAATGGTAATTAAACCTAGCAATACAATGAAGGGATCCGGCAATCTTTTAAGTTGTCCATGCAGCACCTATATCCGAAACAAAGACATTACAAGTTAAGACAGCAACAATGGAAAGGCAAAGACACTACAATATTGTTTGCCAAAGAATTTGGAACTCATCATTTCGTCGTTATAACAAGATCATTGTAATGCGCACAATAAGCAAACAAAGAGTGCATGCCGCATACCAACAGCCAATATAACAGAGCATGTTAGATTGAAACAATGAGACTTACTATTGTCGAGTCCCATGCAAACCAACATGTTCGGGGAGTACAAAATTGGCATGAACAACATAGTAGCGAGGCTATAAATTTTGTAACAACGATCGAGCAAGATGAAGTTATGATGGCTACATCTACAGAGCAGGGAATGTAAACCAAAAATAGAAGTTACGATGGCAAAAGCTAAAGAGGAGGGAATGTGAACCAACATGTGCCAAGTGCAATTACTTCATTTTGGCCGTGAACTAAATAATACTCCTGAACTTATAGTGAAGGGGATGCAAATCAAGATGTTTCGGGATATAAACTTGTAATGAGCAACACATAGAGGATAGTTAATGCTGGAGCTTAGGATGGACCAGATACAGAATATAGTGGGATCACCTGTGAACTTGTATAAGAGGGAATGCAAACCAATATGTTCAGCTTTCCATATGTGAGCGTCATGCCAAGTCAGAGAAACAAGTCAATAATGCAGCTTTTGAAGAACAAGATGGCACGCAAAATTATTATCTAGTAGTATGACTAGTTTATTTGTACTACATGCTAGATAGCAGAGTGATAGCATGCCAAACTAAGTCCTTACTTTGTTAGCTTACAATGAACTAGATACAAAAAATGGCATCACCTGTAGTACAGGGAATGCAAGCCAACATGTTCATGGAGTAAAAAATTGGCACAAACAACATAGTAGCAGGCCATAATTTTTGTAACAACGACTGAACAAGATAAAGTTATGATGGCTAGATCTACAGAGCAGGGAATGTAAACCAAATATAGAAGTTACGATGCCAAAAGCTATAGAGCAGGGAATGCGAACCAACATATGCATTTACTTAAAATTGGCCATGAACTAAGTAATAGCAGGATGTTACTATAATACCTATAATTTTTGTAACAACGACTGAGCAAGATAGAAGTTATGATGGCTACATCTACAGAGCAGGGAATGCAAACCAAAATGTTCAATCGCTTAAAGTTAGCAATGAAGTAGAAAATAGCAACGTGTTACGGTCATAGCTAGGAATGAACTAAAAGAGCTTCAGACAAACAAGCATCTGAACCCAGAACATGGCGCTAAAACAAGGGACTTACATTAGGAGAAGCACTCTGTGGGAGTCACAGCAGATCTTCCTGGGGTTGATAGATCCGGTGATGAAGTACGCTACATGTGCTACTTGGGGTTGGAGAGACGGCCATTACACTTCATGGTTACTCATCTCATCTGTAAAAACGTAACAGCGCGTCGTTAGCACAAACAGGTTCCCCCAAGATTAAACAAGAACTTGCAGGCAAGCAATAGAAAAGCGACAGTAGAAGAGGCTCCGGTGGGGTGGACGATACCGCAGCTGAAGCGACTGCGGTAGACTGCTGGATGAGCATATGGTTTCGAGGTTCGGCGGGGATGATCCGGTCCGGTTGATGACGGCGTCGATGAAGCGGCTCCGGCAGGCAGCCGGATGACGAGGATCGCGAGGGCTCGGGTAGGCCAGGGAAGTCCGGCGGGGATGTTCCGGTGCGGTGGTCGTGGAGGTGGGAGAGAGGGACTTGGGAAGTTCCGGTGGGTGGTCTGAAGGAAATGTATTTTTTTTGGGAGGGTTTCCTGGGCTAGGGAGGTGGTGATCCAAAAAATGACGGGCAGACCCCCCCACCAACCGACTTTGCTGCCATCTCCACAGGGGTAGAATAGGAATTTGGAAGCGTGTGAAATTTTTGTATTTTGTGGGCGGCAAGTTTTGCCGCTATGAGATTTTGAATTTGGCCACCGTCCAAGTATAATGATAAAAAATTGTGACACCGTACTAGTACCTCTGTTCAAGGCCGAGTGCAAAATCAAATCATCATCACGTTGAATATAGGTCACTACCATGATCATGATCTATCTTCTGGACAGAGATCCAGTGCCCCCACGTTCACAGGGCACAACGTGACCTGAGGCTTCCCATCCACCATTCGTTTCAATCCAACGGCAAGGAAAGCAACAGCGTGACCCGATTAATTTCTGCTGAGCTGAAGAGCTGTTGTGTTCTCTCGAACCTGAAGAAATAGAGAAGGGAACAGAAGATGATTTCGGTTCCGAGCGCATCTGTCCGGGCCAAAAATGTATCTGGTACAAACTCCAGCGGGACGACGCATAGTGACTGGGCCGTTCGCAGCGACGCAAACATGCCCAAATATGTGTCTCGGATCCGTCGCGCGGACGCTGCGTGGACGCGTAAAGTGTCCGCTCGCGTCTGGCGAACGTTTCGTCGGGTGACCCAGCGTCGATGCGTCTTCTCAGCGGCGCCGCTTCGGCAGTCTGCGGTCGCGTAAAATGGCGATGCCTCGGGTGGCACGCGTCGTCACCTACCTCTGCGAATGGCGATGCCACGCGTGTAGCGGCCGTCGTGTGCCTCCGACCTATATAAACAGGAGCGTACGCATATCATCTCCTCCCACACTAAACCCTAGCCGCTGCCGCTCAACCTCCTACTGGGTTTTGTATAGAACTAGAACGCATAATTTAATCTCAAGTTTGATGTGCCCTGTGAACGTGGGGGCACTTTGGATCTATGTCCCTATCTTCTTAATCCCAATCAAAAATGCGTTTGAAATATTTCAGGATTGGTGGGAGATTTTGCCGCCCGACTGAGATTAAATTAAACCACGCGTTCGACAATTCAAACTTGAGACCAAGGCTATGATACCATTTAAGTTCGAACTGATTGAAAAAGGCTATGCAATTAATTTATATAACATCCACAGGAACAACTACCAAGTTGATCCCAACCGCAGATAAATGCATCCACCAACAAAAGTAGGAACGGTGCCTTATTCTAAGGAAACATTTCACAAGACCAATGTACTCACTATGTAGTGTTCATCTCCAATTATCTATGGCATTTTCTAAGTCTTTGGGAGATTATAACGAACTTGATTGGCCTCGTGCAATAGGGCATCACATGCTTCTAATCTCGATCTCAACATGTTAACTTTTGTTCTTAGCATAGCTGTTGCAACTCGTTCTACTTGGAGTTGTTCCTCCAAAACTTGAGCAGAGAAAGACTTGGACTTGGGCTTCAAAACCCAGCATTTCGCAGAAAGAGATATCTTTATCTTTCCCATGTTTTGCCATCTCGAATTTCATATTAGCATGACAAGTTTTGAGTTGTGTAAAAAGAAAAGTTATTACAAAGAAAAATGCGAGATGGTAGATTTAATGTGTACGAACTACTTTTAATCATACAAGTTGGCATGCACGACTATAATAAGGACCGTCTATCTTGCTAGCAGGCATAATTATTAAGGTATTATTAATGGGCTACCATGTTCATAGTCTTCGAAGAAACAGCCTTTATTGCATTACGAGCGTAAAAACAGTTCACACGTGCGCTCGTATTCAAATTTTCAGCATGCAGCCGATTTATGGTTTAATTGAAGTACACATCATTATATTATTTCACACCAAATACAGCAGCCACATGGAACATATCTAATTTTAGTACAACAACAAAATTTGCAATTATTACAGACCAGGAAATTTTGAACGAAATTTTGAGCAGTAATTAATTACGACATTGGCATCGCAGTCCACTTGGTGAACAACAGAATCAAAGTTTATTTAGACACCTTCAATTCCCAGACACATCACAACTGGCTTACCATGACAAGTGCATAGGAGATTCTTTAGAACATTTTCTGTCAAAGTTTGCCTATTTTTCAATTCATGTATCTCTTGGCGTGTGTTGGCAATTATTTCATCAGCATCTTTGTTTTCCCGCCCAAATATATCAACTGCCTCTTGGAGTGCATCCCCCAAATCTCTTTGTGCCGGATTAAGTTGAGCAATAGATACCATGGGCCTATGCGAGCAATATGCACTCTCACTGCTGCTTTGTGAAACATCAATACTTGAGGCATTGGCCCTTGCTTCTGGCTTTGTAGCTTTATTTGAAGCCTGAAATTTAGATAAAACAAGTTACAACATCATATGATGCAATAAAAGACCTCCAATTTCAAGAGCATCATTGAGCTGATATAACATAGCAAGCAATCCAAAATAGAGCCTCGTACATCTATTTCTTCTGGAACGGTTGGTGTACTGGACTCAGTGGACCAATGAGAGCACGTGCCACCGTCATCGTTGCTCGTGAAATGACCGCAACACTTGATAAATGGGTTGTCCCTACGACATTACAGCTTTGTTTGCAGGCTGAAACTAAGACAAAACAAGTTAAAATGCAATACAATACACGGCAAACAAACAGCACTGTTGACATAATTTTGAAAGAACCATGGGCAGATATAACAAAGAAACCAGTTAAGCCACATGCCTCTTAGAACAAACCAAACTACTCCCTCCGGTCTCTTTTAATTGACTCGGATTTAGTACAACTTTGTACTAAATTCGAGTCAATTAAAAAGGACCGGAGGGAGTAGATCATGGCGATGATGTATACAATGAACCAAGCAACTAGACATCATGTGCCCAATAACGAAGCCGTGTCACCGCATTTAAGAAATCTAGCAAATAGCCAAATACAGTCAAAACATGTGCATGTTGGATTGGATACAATTAGGAAAATAATGTATGATTGATTTAAGCATGCTCAGATAGTGACTTCGACAACGTAGAAGGTCAATGCAACAATTAATTGTATGGCTTGTATGAAGTGCCATAACATTTAAATTAAGTATAACGAGGCATTGCTTAATCTGAGAACTGAGTGCTAGCTCAGTGGCAAGGCTTGCGAGTGCACAGCCAGCCCACCCGGGTTCGAGTACCAACGGGACCGAATTAAACAAGAATGAAGCGAGATGTCAGTACAAGTAGTGGCAATAGAAATGCAAAATCCATAACAGGGCCAATGACAACATTCACTTGCCAACAAAATCTAAGGATTTAGGGTCTGTTTGTTTGGGCTGCAGCTTTTGAGAAGCAAACAGTGCTGGTGGGCTGTGAAAAAGTAGCTGTGAGAAGCAGCTGTTGGAAGCAGAGATTTGATGTCTGGTTGAAGTGCTTTTTATGGCTGCTGCTGTTGGTTTAGGAGTGAAATGTCTGAAATGTCCTGAGTGCTGAAGATGTTGAATATATGCAGATTTGAAACGAATTTGCTATTTATAATAGTTTCATTACATAATTATCATGTTTAATAACCCCAAAATACTTCAATTTATCTTTCTTTTTTGCTAAAATAATTTTGAACACTTTTTGTATCGGAATATTTTGGAGTGTTGTTTAGAATTAAATATAGCTTTTGGCTTCTAAGTTAAAGTTTTTACGGCTTTAAAAAAAGTGTAAACAATATCACAAGACATCTCACTAACCGTTAATTGATCGATCACCTTAATTTTAGGAATTAATCATTCGATTGTTAATCAGCGAGGTTGCTTTAAATGGGCAGGCTCTAAGCTCTAAAATATGCTACTGTATATTGAAAAGTAAGATTTGCAAAATAGCGCACAAAAGGATTTTTGCAGAAGTATTGCCTTGATTGCTTGAAGTAAACGATGACATCCAAAATAAAATATATATGAATAGGATTGTCAAAACCTTCTCATCTTCACCGTCATGTGAAACTGGTAGCTACCATATACAGTACAGGAGAGGAAAATAAAATTGCATCGCATGAACACCGTGCTCTGTACCAAACTACCAATTACTCTGTACATCAATACTTCAATATCGTGGATTGGACGGAACTGTGGAGGAAGAATTTCCTGCAGCAATGAGCGGGTAGTGAAGAGCCTCGCGCCGGAGTGAAGATGGACCAACCGATGGAAGAGCAGCTCCGTGCGGTCCGCTGAATGAGAAATTGCGACCCCGCGACGCCTCGAGCACCTCCCCGTCGCCGGCGGCCGTGCTCAGATTCCTCCTCCTAGGTCGCGCCTCCCTGCTCAGCGTCCTCCTCCTAGGCCGCGCTTCCCTGCTTGTCCGCCTACGCGCAGAGGAGGCGGTCGACCTGGCCCTCGGCCTCGAGGCTGACCATGGGGCCACGCATGCTATCGCGGCCGAGGCGCGCCCCTGCTGCAGGAGCTCCTACACCATGCTCTCTGGCGTTCCCGACGAGCTTGCAAGTGGGGACGGACTACTGGGATGGCGGCAGCGGATACTGGCGACGATGCCGGCCGGAACGACGATGGCGGCCGGGCAGGAAACCCTAACCCTATCCTTTCATTGAACGGGATAGGAAGAAGGGGAAAATGGGCACTGGGCTCTCGGGCGGGGAACGATTGGAAGGGGCGGGCCAGAGTTGTACGTGAGGGCAGTTTTTTCGTTGTTAGCAGCAAGTGTTAGGGGCATTTTGGTCCACCGCCGCTCGGGTGCAGAAGAAGCTCGGGAAGCAGGTCTCGCCCAACTTCCGGATTGCTAGTTCATTTAGGCACAGTGCTTCTTCAAAGCGCTTTTCTAATTGTTGGTGTTTGTTTGGGCTGCTACTTTTGGACCTCAAAAGCTCTAAAAGCAGAAGCAGAAGCCCAAACAAACAAGGCCTTAGCTTTCATATACCCTCAAAATTTAAAATAGTGTAATCCCCCGAAAGGGTATCATGGTATCATTTAATCTCAGCTATCTCACCCCTAATACCAAACATGTATCATTTAATCTCAGCCGTTCTTTTGTTTTACTCAAGAAACATTTTTATTTTGGGAGTTTATAGAAGCACAAGCCATCGTCTACATTGGCACTATGTTATGAAAAATATCATCTTCATCGTACATGGTTATGTGAAGATATTGATATATAATTCTGTGCTAGGAAAACAAATAGCAATTACTATGTTACAAGAACCATCTTCAAGCTCGAAGATACGAAGTTCATTGGTCCACCAACCAAGGCTGATAAAATATTATATATTAATTTAGTACTAATATTTCGTATTTACTCATATTAAGGTCTAACTTTTTTCCCCATGACAACCCAGTTTTGATATAAAATCTAACGGTGGCCATGTGTGGGTCACATAAAAAGTATTGAGGTAGTAAATTTATACATAGATATTGGATAATGTATTTTAAATTTCAAAAAATATGGTAGAAATATATAAATTAGATAGTCTTGCCGTGCAATATGCATGCCGCAAAAGGTAAGATAGATCCTTAAAAATTCTCGACTCTAATCACAAAAATATACATAATCCTAATGGGGTGTCCATGAAAAAGTTTTGTCACTTTCGTATTAGGGTATACTTCTATTTCATACTGACTAAAAAACTTAATTGTAATGAACTCACATATTACTCCTTCCATTACTTCTTTTAGGGTGTATTAGTTTTTCAAAAGCCAAACTTTAGGCTTTGTGACTAATTTTAGCAAAAAATAATTATTATCAACATCAAATAAAATATGGAAATATATTTTAAAATTATATATGTCGTGACGTGCAAAGCACGTGCTACTTACTAGTAGATTACTAGAAAATGAATGAAGCAATTGAACATGGAGCGTATTATATAAACAGCCAGATCATTTGAATATGGATATACCACATCATGTCAATGGGACTCAGAAAAACAAAGCTAGACATTTAAACAAGTAATATAACTATTTTTTCACAATGTTTCAAGTAGAATAGGAAGCTAGGTTAGGAATAAAGCAATCATGTTTCAAGTAGAATAGGAAGCTAGGTTAGGAATAAAGCAATCATGTTTCAAGTAGAATAGGAAGCTAGGTTAGGAATAAAGCAATAAAAAAACACGAAGTGCATCATTTCAGCTAGGATCATTTCTATCAAACTTCATGCACTAGCCATGGAACAACAGGCAAACTCAATGAAGCAACGAGGCAAAAAATTAACATAATAGAATTTTAGGACTTGTTTAACATAGCCAAATCATGTAACTTATACCTAGGCATGCCGGATGCCAGATGGGTCAAAGGCAGTGTGCAATGTTCCATATGGTCATTGTTTATATTTTATTAGATTCCATTAGGCAACTTAGGTAGTGCAACATACAGAAAATGATGCAATTGAACTACGCACAGGAGGTAAATTAACATTCCAAAAAAAACAGGGAACTTACGTGAGCTTTTTTTTGAGTCACACAGACCTCATCAGGTACTTGGGTAGAAGAACCTGGTGCCACACTGTTTCTCCTCTGCATGAAGGAGAGGCCAATTGTAAATGGTAAACAGGATCCAAGATATAGAAGTTTGCATTAAGCAATATACAAAAAACAGCAGGTACTTACATGATTATAGGCGAGCTTTACTCTACGTTTCGAGTGTAAGATGTGCACTGCCGCACGTGTAATAACAACAAACAGTTACGAGTCAAGGATTTGCTATAATTAAATTGACACCAAACAGTAGTAGAAACATTATGACGTGCATAAACATGTAATACAGGATCACAGAAAGATATCAAACATGATGTAACTAGAGCAGTAGCCTACGGCCAAATAGTGAGAAATTGTAATCGTGTCAATGGTGGACTTGTATAGCCTACCCCAACTTGTTTGGGAATAAAGCTTTGTTGTTGGTGGTGTTGTTGTTGTTGTCAATCGTGGACATGTAGAGCATTCAACGGCTCATGATTGGTGGCTCATATTTTGTAGAGTTTCAGCGAATGGGTGGGTTAGGTCACTCAGACCACGACACTCTGTATTTATATCATTTGAGTTAGGGTTACAATACCACTGGACATGGGCCTCTATGGGCCTCACACTGGATACAATATTACTACAGCGCTACTACTAAACTCACTCATGGTCCAACACACCCCCTCAAGATGATCATGGGTAAACAACCATGGCCATCTTGCAACAACATGACACATATGACAACTACGAGTAATGAACTTTCAACATAACTCCTAGGATACATGACAGCATTGCACTTTCCATCATCTTGTCATCTCCATTCATCTCTTCATCAGCAGCGAAGACATCCAGCTTCAACCATCTGGGATACGCACAACTCCTAACCATACACATCCTCAACAACCCCGGCTGCCTCACCACACAAGTTCCGCTGAACCATCCACACTCGCCTCAATGTCCTCAGCCTCTCTTCTCCACTCTGCCAGCCACTGACCTCTTCCGTCTCTCCCACAAACCCCCAGCCAACTCCTGCCTCAACCATCCACTCCTCAAGCACCCATGCCTATCCCCCGGTCAGGCCTCAACCAGTCTCACCTCAGGGACGCATGCCTTTCCCCTGGACATATCCACAACCATCACCATCACTACTAAACTGCAGCCTCATCAACTCCATCACGACTCAATCGCAGCCTCATCAACTCCATCACAACATATCCTCACAGCCTCACATCTCCATTTTCTCCTCACTTCCACTCGGATGGCGCCTCGTCTGCGCGCCCTGGCCAACCTGGCAGACCGCACCTGGCCACATCGACCGGCTCGCGCTGGTCAACGTCCAGCACCAACCTCCGGCTCCGCCCTGCGCTCAAAGGCTCGGCCCACTCCGCACGCCTCCAACATCTCCCCCTCGCACGGATCCAGATCTCTCTGCCACGGATTCACTTCCTCTTCTCTCCTTTCTAAACCAAAACGATCTTGACCCTCTTCTTTGTCCCCGCGCGAGCAGCCGCCGATCTCACACAACTCGCATCGCTGTGTGTGATAGCTGCAACCCACGCAGAGCACCTGATGCGGCCTCCCGCCGCCTGGATTTGTACATCTCAACGGTGGTTTTTGTGGTCAAAGGAAGAACTTGTATGGTACTGTTTGGGGCGGCTAGCACTAGCAGGAAGGAAACCTAGGCTCTGATACCATGTAGAGTTTCAGCAAATGGGTGGGTTAGGTCACGGAAAAAAAATACTTATGCGTCGTGTTTAAATCTAAAGGATGAGGTGGTTACAAACGAAAGCACTTGTAAGTTAAAAATATACTAGCACGAATTCAGAAATACAGTCAGCTGCAATACTCCTAACAGAACAAAACGTGCAGGGATGTCTGGTTACCTATTTCTGGGCGGCGTTTAGACGTGTTCCGCGTTCTTACGGGTCACGTGGAGGTCGGCGAGGGGACTGCTGTTGCGGTGGGTGCCGGGGAAGCAGATCTTGGGGGGTCGGAGAAGGACATGCTGGGCGGTCGATGAAGTGTTCAGCGCGCCGGCCGAAGTAGAAGGTCGGTGAAGCAGATGATGTGCAGTGCACGGGGACGTCGGTGTCGGCGAAGCTGGTCAGGTGCGGTGGTCGATAGAGTCGGCGAACGAGATACGGTGCGGTGGACGCCGGAGTAGGTGCAGATCAAGCGGATAGGGCAGCCTCGAGGTTTGAAGCCGTGGCAGCTTGAACGGCGAAGTGCGGCGGTGATTTTCCGGTGCGACGGCCGTGAAGGTGGGAGGTAGGTAAGAGGAGCGGTTTCTCTGAGGGCTTGCGGGCGAAACTAGGGCGAAGCTGGGCGATAGAGGAGAAAAAGGGAATTTCGCAGTCCTTCTTTTGAGGGAAAAAAATATTCGCAGATCTGAAACTTTGCGGCGCGAGATATTTGGGCGTTGGCGGGGAATTTTACCGCTCGATGAGATTAAATTTTGCCTGCAGTAGGTAATAATAATAATAAATAGTAGGCCCTACTAGTAGTACTGTAAGTCTGTTCAGTAATCCAAGGGGGTCGAGGTAGAGGAATCCATTACGTGAATCCACATTTCAAAGTGTCCAAAAATTCTAAACTGAAATTTTACATGTATATCTAGACATTTTATGTTGGTACATAAGTTTTTTTTTAAAAATATGTGGCTCCTGTAAAAAAGACAAATTTTGATGCTGTAACACGACTACGTACATTTTTTGCCTTTTTTGGACACACCACACAAAATGTTGTTTTTTCCACGAAAACTTATGAACGAACATAGGATGTCACAATGTATACCAAAAAATTTATGTCAGATTTTTTTAACATTTATATAATTCTTTTTTTTATTATTTCCAATAATCGGTGCATATGCACGTGTGTGCCAAAACGCCACCTCCAGGGGCTAGGAGTTTCTAAACTTCTTATGGCACATCAAATAAAATGTTGTTCAATCAATAATAATAATGTGCTTATGATTGTTACTCCCTTCCACCATTAATAAAGTCCACATCGGTCTCGTGTCAAACTTTGACTCGAGATTTAGGTACCCACATGATAGTGCTAGTATCATAGCTAGTATCATACACATTGGTTCCACAAAACTGCTGATGTGGCAGCTAATTAAGTAGGAGAGAGGAGATTAGTGTAACATAGGTAGATATTGTATCATAGCGCAAACAACGAGATACATGCTTAGGGTTAGGGGTAGATACATGATTTTTCTGGTTTGAATATGTCTAGACCTTATTTATCAATTTAATTGAATGCTTACTATATAACATAAGAAGACCTTGTTTTTTTTATTTTGTTTTTTAATTTTTATACGGATTTGAATCTTGGTCAAATCCTAGGTTTCACCAAGATTTGAATAAGTTTAAAACATGAATATGAAAAAGTAAGCATGCATGTATGCTTCATAATTAATCACTTCAAAATGAAGCTCTTGGGAGGGTTTTTGAAATTTCCATGTTTGAAACCAAAAACCACATATCATCATGCTTGACTTCATGAGACAGAGTTTAGGTTAGGGGGTAGATACATGATTTCTCTGGTTTGAATATGTCTAGACCTTGTTTATCAACTTAATTGAATGCTTACAATATAACATAAGAAGACTATGTGCCTTGGTTTTTCATTTTTTGTTTTTTTTTAAATTATGCCCATTTGAATCTTGGTCAAATCCTAGGTTTGACCATGATTTAAACAAGTTTAAAACATGAATATGAAAAAGTAAGCATGTATCCTTCGTAGTCACTCCAAAATGAAGCTCGATCTTGAGAGGGTTTTTGAAATTTCCATGTTTGAAACCAAAAAACCACATACTTATCTTCATGCTTGACTTCATAAGACAGAGTTAATTAGGGGTTAGGGGTAGCTTGATACATGATTTTTCTGGTTTGAATATGTCTAGACCTTATTTATCAACTTAATTGAATGCTTACTATATGACATAAGAAGACCTTGGTTTTCATTTTTTATACCCATTTGAATCTTGGTCAAATCATAGGTTTGACCATGATTTGAACAAGTTTAAAACATGAATATGAAAAAGTAAGCACGTACGTATGCTTCTTAGTCACTCCAAAATGAAGCTCTTGGGAGGGTTTTTGAAATTTCCATGCTTGAAACCAAAAACCACTTCTCTTCATGCATGCTTGACTTCATAAGATAGAGTTTAGGGTTAGGGGGTAGATACATGATTTCTCTCGTTTGAATATGTCTAGACCTTATTTATCAACTTAATTGAATGCTTACTATATGACATAAGAAGACTATGTGCCTTGATTTTTTTTAAAATTTTGCCCATTTGAATCTTGGCCAAATCCTAGGTTTGACCATGATTTAAACAAGTTTAAAACATGAATATGAAAAATTAAGCATGTATCCTTCGTAGTCACTCCAAAATGGAAGCTCTTGAGAGGGTTTTTGAAATTTCCATGTTTGAAACCAAAAAACTGCGTACTTCTCTTCATGCTTGACTTCATAAGACAGAGTTTGGGGTTAGGGGTAGCTTGATACATGAATTTTTTTGGTTTGAATATGTCTAGACCTTGTTTATCAACTTAATTGAATGCTTACTAGATGACATAAGATGACTATGTGCATTGGTTTTTCATTTTATTGTTTTTTTTTGAATTTTTATGCCCATTTGAATCTTGGTCAAATCCTATGTTTGACCATGATTTAAACAAGTTTAAAACATGAATATGAAAAATTAAGCATCTATCCTTCGTAGTCACTCCAAAATGAAGCTCGATCTTGAGAGGGTTTTTGAAATTTCCATGTTTGAAACCAAAAAACCACGTACTTCTCTTCATGCTTGACTTCATAAGACAGAGTTTGGGGTTAGGGGTAGCTTGATACATAAATTTTCTGGTTTGAATATGTCTAGACATTGTTTATCAACTTAATTGAATGCTTACTAGATGACATAAGAGTTTTTGAAATTTCCATGCTTGAAAACCAAAAACCACTTCTCTTCATGCATGCTTGACTTCATAAGGTAGAGTTTAGGGTTAGGGGGTAGATACATGATTTTCCTGCTAGTTTGAATATGTCTAGACCTTGTTTATCAATTTAATTGAATGCTCACTATATGACATGAGCAGACCTTGGTTTTAATTTTTTTATACCCATTTGATTCTTCGTCAAATCCTAGGTTTGTTGACCAAGATTTGAACAAGTTTAAAACATTAATATGAAAAGGTAAGCATGTATGCTTCTTAATTAGTCACTCCAAAATGAAGCTCTTGGGAGGGTTTTTGAAATTTCCATGATTGAAACCAAAAACCACTTCTCTTCATGCTTGAATTCATAAGTCAGGGTTTAGGGATATATAGGGGGTAGATACATGATTTTTCTGGTTTGAATATGTCTAGAGCTTGTTTTTCAACTTGAATGCTTACTATATGACATACGAAGACTATTTGCTAACGGAGGGAGTAAGCACTCTAGCTATGAAAAGTACCAAACGATGCATACCAAAATGATTTTTTAGAGGAATACTAGTTCGGATTATATAATTTTATATTAGCAGGCCAAAATCGAACCCCGTAGTTGGATTTTCAGAAATTGATCCGTAGTACTGGGCAAAACCCTAGTTTAGCTTATTTAATAATAGATTCGTAGGTCGATTTTTTACGTTATTATTGTTATTACTAGGCGGCACATGTGTTTGCCCGTCCGGTGAAACTCTTTCATTTCATTTTTCTTTTCCGCAAGGTCGGGAGTCGGAGGAAGAGGGATCACACGGGAGGAGACGAAGGGAGAGCAGTCACGGGGCCCCACTTATTTATGGTGTCTATCCTTTTTCTGGTGATGTTGACTGTTGTGCAGGGTTGTCAGTGCGCAGGGGGGTGCGAGCGAGCGAGAAAGGCCGAGAATGAGAGAGATGTTTTTTTTAGAGGGACAACCGAATGATCCTGAAGGACCCAGATTTCCAATACGCATCAGAGCGTAGTTTACAGCAGGACACAAAATAAACAGGAAATTACATCTAAATCCCTAAGATTTACATGGTAGACCCCATGCTGAAAGCAAGAAATGCGATCGGGTCCTTAATAGGCACCGTCCGGATTGATCCTCGTCGGAGCCGGGGACGAACCACTTGGCGCGACCAAATCGCCATGGCTACAGAGCCTGCACACCATGGCCTACGAGCTGAGCTAGAAACGACCTGCCAAAACCGGCAGCCAACGGAGGTGGATAATTGGAGAGAGAGAGAGAGAGAGTGTGTTGATGCCTCTCTCTTGACAAAGAAGATGGCTGGGAGTTTGCCTACCTAGCGTACGTGACTTGTGCTCACTGAAGTGTGGGACCTCACGCATGGGAACCACACGTAAGTGACAGACTTGTTGCCCTAATAACTCGGGTGATCATTATACTGTATTAGTACATAGTTTCCTATGGATCCTTCTTAGTCACTCCAAAATGAAGCTCTTTGGGAGGGTTTTTGAAATTTCCATGTTTGAAACCAAAAATAAGAAGACTATGTGCCTTGATTTTTCATTTTTTAAAATTTTGCCCATTTGAATCTTGGTCAAATCCTAGGTTTGACCATGATTTAAACAAGTTTAAAACATGAATATGAAAAATTAAGCATCTATCCTTCTTAGTCACTCCAATATGTAGCTCTTGGGAGGGTTTTTGAAATTTCCATGCTTGAAACCAAAAACCACTTCTCTTCATGCATGCTTGACATCATAAGACAGAGTTTAATTAGGGTTAGGGGGTAGATACATGATTTTCCTGGTTTGAATATGTGTAGACCTTGTTTACCAAATTAATTGAATGCTTACTATATAACATATAAGAAGACCTTGTTTTTTTTGAACTTTTATACCCATTTGAATCTTGGTCAAATCCTTGGTTCCACCAAGATTTGAATAAGTTAAAAACATGAATATGAAAAAGTAAGCATGTATGCTTCTTAGTCACTTCAAAATGAAGCTCTTGGGAGGGTTTTTGAATTTCCATGTTCGAAAACAAAAAACCACAAATCTTCATGCTTGACTTCATGAAACAGAGTTTAGGGTTAGGGGTAGATACATGCTTGATTTTTCTTGTTTGAATATGTCTAGACCTTGTTTATCAACTTAATTGAATGCCTACTATATAACATAAGAAGACCTTGTTGGTTTTTTTTTTTTTTAATTTTTATACCCATTTGAATCTTGGTCAAATCCTAGGTTTCACCAAGATTTGAATAAGTTTAAAACATGAATATGAAAAAGTAAGCATGCATGTATGCTTCTTAATTAATCACTTCGAAATGAAGCTCTTGGGAGGGTTTTTGAAATTTCCATGTTTGAAACCAAAAACCACATATCTTCATGCATGCGCTTGACTTCATGAGACAGAGTTTAGTGTTAGGGGGTAGATACATGATTTCTCTCGTTTGAATATGTCTAGACCTTGTTTATCAACTTAATTGAATGCTTACTATATGACATAAGAAGACTATGTGCCTTGATTTTTTTTAAAATTTTGCCCATTTGAATCTTGGCCAAATCCTAGGTTTGACCATGATTTAAACAAGTTTAAAACATGAATATGAAAAATTAAGCATGTATCATTCGTAGTCACTCCAAAATGAAGCTCTTGAGAGGGTTTTTGAAATTTCCATGTTTGAAACCAAAAAACCACGTACTTCTCTTCATGCTTGACTTCATAAGACAGAGTTTGGGGTTAGGGTTAGCTTGATACATGAATTTTCTGGTTTGAATATGTCTAGACATTGTTTATCAACTTAATTGAATGCTTTACTAGATGACATAAGATGACTATGTGCATTGGTTTTTCATTTTTTTTTGAATTTTTATGCCCATTTGAATCTTGGTCAAATTCTAGGTTTGACCATGATTTAATCAAGTTTAAAACATGAATATGAAAAATTAAGCATCTATCCTTCTTAGTCACTCCAATATGTAGCTCTTGGGAGGGTTTTTGAAATTTCCATGCTTGAAAACCAAAAACCACTTTTCTTCATGCATGCTTGACTTCATAAGACATAGTTTAGGGTTAGGGGTAGATACATGATTTTCCTACTAGTTTGAATATGTCTAGACCTTGTTTATCAATTTAATTGAATGCTTACTATATGACATGAGCAGACCTTGGTTTTAATTTTTTTATACCCATTTGAATCTTCGTCAAATCGTAGGTTTGTTGACCAAGATTTGAACAAGTTTAAAACATGAATATGAAAAAGTAAGCATGTATGCGTCTTAACTAGTCACTCAAAAATGAAGCTCTTGGGAGGGTTTTTGAAATTTCCATGTTTGAAACCAAAAACCACTTCTTCTCTTCATGCTTGACTTCATAAGTCAGGGTTTAGGGATATATAGGGGGTAGATACATGATTTTTCTGGTTTGATATGTCTAGACCTTGTTTATCAACTTAATTGAATGCTTACTATATGACATAAGAAGACTACGTAACTTGTGCTCACTGAAGTGTGGGACCTCACGCATGGGAACCACACGTAAGTGACAGACTTGTTGCTCTAATAACTCGGGTGATCATTATACTGTATTAGTACATAGTTTCCTATGGGTCCTTCTTAGTCACTCCAAAATGAAGCTCTTTGAGAGGGTTTTTGAAATTTCCATGTTTGAAACCCAAAACAACTTCTCTTCATGCTTGACTTCATAAGACAGAGTTTAGGGTTAGGGGTAGATACATGATTTGTCTGGTTTGAATACGTCTAGACCTTGTTTATCAACTTTAATGCTTACTATATGACATAAGAAGACTATGTGCTTTGGTTTTTCATTTTTCTGATTTTTTTTTATTTTTGATGCCCATTTGAATCTTGGTCAGATCCTAGGTTTTACCAAGATTTAAACAAGTTTAAAACATGAAAATGAAAAGGGAAGCATTTATCCTTCTTAGACACTCTCAATGAAGTTTTTGGGAGGTTTTTGAAATTTCCATGTTTGAAACCCAAAACCACTTCTCTTCATGCTTGACTTCATAAGACATAGTTTAGGGTTAGGGGTACATACATGATTTGTATGTTTTGAATATGTCTAGACCTTGTTTATCAACATGAATGCTTACTATATGACATAAGAAAACTACGTATGTGCTTTGGTTTTTCATTTTTCTGTTTTTTTTTAATTTTCCGCCCATTTGAATCTCTGTCAAATCCTAGGTTTGACCAAGATTTAAACAAGTTTAACACGTGAAAACGAAAAGGTAAGCATGGATCCTTCTTAGTCACTCCAAAATGTACCAATTGATAGATGTGTTAACTTTGCTTCATGGAAAAAATAATGTCATGTAAATGAGTTAACTTGGATTTCCTACCCTTGAATCCATAGAAAACTTTGTTCTAATGCACTATAATAATCAACCGAGTTTTTACACCAACAGGTCTGTCACTTACGTGTGGTGCCCATGCGTGAGGTCCCACACTTCAGTGAGCACAAGTCACGTGCAATAGGTACGCAAACTCCCAGCCATTTTCTTTGTCAAGAGAAGACGCATCAGGATGCGTATTGGAAGTCTCTGGGTCCTTCAGGATCCTTCGGTTGTCCCTCTCACAAAAAAAAACAAATCTCTCTCATTTTCAGCCTCGCTCGTCTCGCTCGCTCGCTCGCTCGCTCGCACCTCCTGCTCACTGACAAACCCTGCACAACAGTCAACATCATCACCCGAAAAAGGGGAGACACCATAATGCTCTCCCTCCTTCTTCTCTCCTTCCGAGTGATCCCTCTTCCTCCGAGTTTCACTCGACGGGCAAACACATATGTGCTGCATAGTAGAGTAATAATAAAAAGGTACGTAGAAAAATCGACCTACGAATCTATAATTAAATAGGTTAAACTAGGGTTTTGCCCAGTACTACAGATCAAGGTTCAAAAAAATCCAACTACGGGGTTCGAACAACCCCATTTCTAATCAAAGAATTTTTTCGACGTCATCCAAATGGCCTCAAACTATAGCATGGGCGGATCCAGACTATAGCATGGGCGGACCAAGATAATTTAAACAAGTTTAAAACATGAAAATGAAAAGGGAAGCTTGTATCCTTGTTAGTCACTCTAAAATGAAGTTTGGGGAGGTTTTTGAAATTTCCATACTTGAAACCAAAAACCACTTCTCTTCATGCTTGACTTCATAAGACAAAGTTTAGGGTTAGGGGTAGATACATGATTTTTCTGGTTTGAATATGTCTAGACTTTATTTATCAACTTAATTGAATGCTTACTATATAACATAAGAAGACCTTGTTTTTTTTATTTTGTTTTTTAATTTTTATACGGATTTGAATCTTGGTCAAATCCTAGGTTTCACCAAGATTTGAATAAGTTTAAAACATGAATATGAAAAAGTAAGCATGCATGTATGCTTCATAATTAATCACTTCAAAATGAAGCTCTTGGGAGGGTTTTTGAAATTTCCATGTTTGAAACCAAAAAACCACATATCATCATGCTTGACTTCATGAGACAGAGTTTAGGTTAGGGGGTAGATACATGATTTCTCTGGTTTGAATATGTCTAGACCTTGTTTATCAACTTAATTGAATGCTTACAATATAACATAAGAAGACTATGTGCCTTGGTTTTTCATTTTTTGTTTTTTTTAAAATTATGCCCATTTGAATCTTTGTCAAATCCTAGGTTTGACCATGATTTAAACAAGTTTAAAACATGAATATGAAAAAGTAAGCATGTATCCTTCGTAGTCACTCCAAAATGAAGCTCGATCTTGAGAGGGTTTTTGAAATTTCCATGTTTGAAACCAAAAAACCACATACTTATCTTCATGCTTGACTTCATAAGACAGAGTTAATTAGGGGTTAGGGGTAGCTTGATACATGATTTTTCTGGTTTGAATAAGTCTAGACCTTATTTATCAACTTAATTGAATGCTTACTATATGACATAAGAAGACCTTGGTTTTCATTTTTATACCCATTTGAATCTTGGTCAAATCATAGGTTTGACCAAGATTTGAACAAGTTTAAAACATGAATATGAAAAAGTAAGCACGTACGTATGCTTCTTAGTCACTCCAAAATGAAGCTCTTGGGAGGGTTTTTGAAATTTCCGTGCATGAAACCAAAAACCACTTCTCTTCATGCATGCTTGACTTCATAAGACAGAATTTAGGGTTAGGGGGTAGATACATAATTTCCTGGTTTGAATATGTGTAGACCTTGTTTATCAAAATAATTGAATGCTTACTATATAACATAAGAAGACCTTGTTTTTTTTTGAATTTTTATACCCATTTGAATCTTGGTCAAATCCTTGGTTCCACCAAGATTTGAATAAGTTAAAAACATGAATATGAAAAAGTAAGCATGTATGCTTCTTTGTCACTTCAAAATGAAGCTCTTGGGAGGGTTTTTGAATTTCCATGTTCGAAACCAAAAACCACATATCTTCATGCTTGACTTCATGAAACAGAGTTTAGGGTTAGGGGTAGATACATGCATGATTTTTCTTGTTTGAATATGTCTAGACCTTGTTTATCAACTTAATTGAATGCCTACTATATAACATAAGAAGACCTTTTTTGTTTTTTTTTGAATTTTTATACCCATTTGAATCTTGGTCAAATCCTAGGTTTCACCAAGATTTGAATAAGTTTAAAACATGACTATGAAAAAGTAACCATGCATGTATGCTTCTTAATTAATCACTTCGAAATGAAGCTCTTGGGAGGGTTTTTGAAATTTCCATGTTTGAAACCAAAAACCACATATCTTCATGCATGCGCTTGACTTCATGAGACAGAGTTTAGGGTTAGGGGGTAGATACATGATTTCTCTTGTTTGAATATGTCTAGACCTTGTTTATCAACTTAATTGAATGATGCTTACTATATGACATAAGAAGACTATGTGCCTTGATTTTTTTTTAAATTTTGCCCATTTGAATCTTGGCCAAATCCTAGGTTTGACCATGATTTAAACAAGTTTAAAACATGAATATGAAAAATTAAGCATGTATCCTTCGTAGTCACTCCAAAATGGAAGCTCTTGAGAGCGTTTTTGAAATTTCCATGATTGAAACCAAAAACCACTTCTCTTCATGCATGCTTGACTTCATAAGACAGAGTTTAGGGTTAGGGGGTAGATACATGATTTTCCTGGTTTGAATATGTGTAGACCTTGTTTATCAAATTAATTGAATGCTTACTATATAACATAAGAAGACCTTGTTTTTTTTGAATTTTTATACCCATTTGAATCTTGGTCAAATCCTTGGTTCCACCAAGATTTGAATACGTTAAAAACATGAATATGAAAAAGTAAGCATGTATGCTTCTTAGTCACTTCAAAATGAAGCTCTTGGGAGGGTTTTTGAATTTCCATGTTCAAAACCAAAAACCACATATCTTCATGCTTGACTTCATGAAACATAGTTTAGGGTTAGGGGTAGATACATGCATAATTTTTCTTCTTTGAATATGTCTAGACCTTGTTTATCAACTTAATTGAATGCCTACTATATAACATAAGAAGACCTTGTTTTTTTATTTTATTTTAAAAAATTTATACGGATTTGAATCTTCGTCAAATCCTAGGTTTCACCAAGATTTGAATAAGTTTAAAACATGAATATGAAAAAGTAAGCATGCATGTATGCTTCTTAATTAATCACTTCGAAATGAAGCTCTTGGGAGGGTTTTTGAAATTTCCATGTTTGAAACCAAAAACCACATATCTTCATGCATGCGCTTGACTTCATGAGACAGAGTTTAGTGTTAGGGGGTAGATACATGATTTCTCTCGTTTGAATATGTCTAGACCTTGTTTATCAACTTAATTGAATGCTTACTATATGACATAAGAAGACTATGTGCATTGATTTTTCATTTTTTTTAAAATTTTGCCCATTTGAATCTTGGCCAAATCCTAGGTTTGACCATGATTTAAACAAGTTTAAAACATGAATATGAAAAATTAAGTATGTATCCTTCGTAGTCACTCCAAAATGAAGCTCTTGAGAGGGGTTTTGAAATTTCCATGTTTGAAACCAAAAAACCGCGTACTTCTCTTCATGCTTGACTTCATATATAAGACAGAGTTTGGGGATAGGGGTAGCTTGATACATGAATTTTCTTGTTTGAATATGTCTAGACCTTGTTTATCAACTTAATTGAATGCTTACTAGATGACATAAGATGACTATGTGCATTGGTTTTTCATTTTTTTGAATTTTTATGCCCATTTGAATCTTGGTCAAATCCTAGGTTTGACCATGATTTAATCAAGTTTAAAACATGAATATGAAAAATTAAGCATCTATCCTTCTTAGTCACTCCAATATGTAGCTCTTGGGAGGGTTTTTGAAATTTCCATGCTTGAAAACCAAAAACCACTTTTCTTCATGCATGCTTGACTTCATAAGACATAGTTTAGGGTTAGGGGTAGATACATGATTTTCCTACTAGTTTGAATATGTCTAGACCTTGTTTATCAATTTAATTGAATGCTTACTATATGACATGAGCAGACCTTGGTTTTAATTTTTTTATACCCATTTGAATCTTCGTCAAATCGTAGCTAGGATTGTTGACCAAGGTTTGAACAAGTTTAAAACATGAATATGAAAAAGTAAGCATGTATGCGTCTTAACTAGTCACTCCAAAATGAAGCTCTTGGGAGGGTTTTTGAAATTTCCATGTTTGAAACCAAAAACCACTTCCTCTCTTCATGCTTGACTTCATAAGTCAGGGTTTAGGGATATATAGGGGGTAGATACATGATTTTTCTGGTTTGATATGTCTAGACCTTGTTTATCAACTTAATTGAATGCTTACTATATGACATAAGAAGACTACGTGACTTGTGCTCATCGAAGTGTGGGACCTCACGCATGGGAACCACACGTAAGTGACAGACTTGTTGCTCTAATAACTCGGGTGATCATTATACTGTATTAGTACATAGTTTCCTATGGATCCTTCTTAGTCACTCCAAAATGAAGCTCTTTGAGAGGGTTTTTGAAATTTCCATGTTTGAAACCCAAAACAACTTCTCTTCATGCTTGACTTCATAAGACAGAGTTTAGGGTTAGGGGTAGATACATGATTTGTCTGGTTTGAATACGTCTAGACCTTGTTTATCAACTTTAATGCTTACTATATGACATAAGAAGACTATGTGCTTTGGTTTTTCATTTTTCTGATTTTTTTTATTTTTGATGCCCATTTGAATCTTGGTCAGATCCTAGGTTTTACCAAGATTTAAACAAGTTTAAAACATGAAAATGAAAAGGGAAGCATTTATCCTTCTTAGTCACTCTAAATGAAGTTTTTGGGAGGTTTTTGAAATTTCCATGTTTGAAACCCAAAACCACTTCTCTTCATGCTTGACTTCATAAGACATAGTTTAGGGTTAGGGGTACATACATGATTTGTATGTTTTGAATATGTCTAGACCTTGTTTATCAACTTGAATGCTTACTATATGACATAAGAAAACTACGTATGTGCTTTGGTTTTTCATTTTTCTGTTTTTTTTTTAATTTTCCGCCCATTTGAATCTCTGTCAAATCCTAGGTTTGACCAAGATTTAAACAAGTTTAACACGTGAAAACGAAAAGGTAAGCATGGATCCTTCTTAGTCACTCCAAAATGTACCAATTGATAGATGTGTTAACTTTGCTTCATGGAAAAAATAATGTCATGTAAATGAGTTAACTTGGATTTCCTACCCTTGAATCCATAGGAAACTTTGTTCTAATGCACTATAATAATCAACCGAGTTTTTACACCAACAGGTCTGTCACTTACGTGTGGTGCCCATGCGTGAGGTCCCACACTTCAGTGAGCACAAGTCACGTGCAATAGGTACGCAAACTCCCAGCCATTTTCTTTGTCAAGAGAAGATGCATCAGGATGCGTATTGGAAGTCTCTGGGTCCTTCAGGATCCTTCGGTTGTCCCTCTCACAAAAAAAAACAAATCTCTCTCATTCTTGGCCTCGCTCGACTCGCTCGCTCACTCGCACCTCCTGCTCACTGACAAACCCTGCACAACAGTCAACATCATCACCCGAAAAAGGGGAGACACCATAATGCTCTCCCTCCTTCTTCTCTCCTTCCGAGTGATCCCTCTTCCTCCGAGTTTCACTCGACGGGCAAACACATATGTGCTGCATAGTAGAGTAATAATAAAAAGGTACGTAGAAAAATTGACCTACGAATCTATAATTAAATAGGTTAAACTAGGGTTTTGCCCAAGACTACAGATCAAGGTTCAAAAATCCAACTACGGGGTTCGAACAACCCCATTTCTAATCAAAGAATTTTTTCGACGTCATCCAAATGGCCTCAAACTATAGCATGGGCGGATCCAGACTATAGCATGGGTGGACCAAGATAATTTAAACAAGTTTAAAACATGAAAGTGAAAAGGGAAGCTTGTATCCTTCTTAGTCACTCTAAAATGAAGTTTGGGGAGGTTTTTGAAATTTCCATGCTTGAAACCAAAAACCACTTCTCTTCATGCTTGACTTCATAAGACAAAGTTTAGGGTTAGGGGTAGATACATGATTTTTCTGGTTTGAATATGTCTAGACCTTATTTATCAACTTAATTGAATGCTTACTATATAACATAAGAAGACCTTGTTTTTTTTATTTTGTTTTTTAATTTTTATACGGATTTGAATCTTGGTCAAATCCTAGGTTTCACCAAGATTTGAATAAGTTTAAAACATGAATATGAAAAAGTAAGCATGCATGTATGCTTCATAATTAACCACTTCAAAATGAAGCTCTTGGGAGGGTTTTTGAAATTTCCATGTTTGAAACCAAAAAACCACATATCATCATGCTTGACTTCATGAGACAGAGTTTAGGTTAGGGGGTAGATACATGATTTCTCTGGTTTGAATATGTCTAGATCTTGTTTATCAACTTAATTGAATGCTTACAATATAACATAAGAAGACTATGTGCCTTGGTTTTTCATTTTTTGTTTTTTTTAAATTATGCCCATTTGAATCTTTGTCAAATCTTAGGTTTGACCATGATTTAAACAAGTTTAAAACATGAATATGAAAAAGTAAGCATGTATCCTTCGTAGTCACTCCAAAATGAAGCTCGATCTTGAGAGGGTTTTTGAAATTTCCATGTTTGAAACCAAAAAACCACATACTTATCTTCATGCTTGACTTCATAAGACAGAGTTAATTAGGGGTTAGGGGTAGCTTGATACATGATTTTTCTGGTTTGAATATGTCTAGACCTTATTTATCAACTTAATTGAATGCTTACTATATGACATAAGAAGACCTTGGTTTTCATTTTTTATACCCATTTGAATCTTGGTCAAATCATAGGTTTGACCAAGATTTGAACAAGTTTAAAACATGAATATGAAAAAGTAAGCACGTACGTATGCTTCTTAGTCACTCCAAAATGAAGCTCTTGGGAGGGTTTTTGAAATTTCCATGCTTGAAACCAAAAACCACTTCTCTTCATGCATGCTTGACTTCATAAGACAGAGTTTAGGGTTAGGGGGTAGATACATAATTTCCTGGTTTGAATATGTGTAGACCTTGTTTATCAAAATAATTGAATGCTCACTATATAACATAAGAAGACCTTGTTTTTTTTTGAATTTTTATACCCATTTGAATCTTGGTCAAATCCTTGGTTCCACCAAGATTTGAATAAGTTAAAAACATGAATATGAAAAAGTAAGCATGTATGCTTCTTAGTCACTTCAAAATGAAGCTCTTGGGAGGGTTTTTGAATTTCCATGTTCGAAACCAAAAACCACATATCTTCATGCTTGACTTCATGAAACAGAGTTTAGGGTTAGGGGTAGATACATGCATGATTTTTCTTGTTTGAATATGTCTAGACCTTGTTTATCAACTTAATTGAATGCCTACTATATAACATAAGAAGACCTTTTTTGTTTTTTTTTTTTGAATTTTTATACCCATCTGAATCTTGGTCAAATCCTAGGTTTCACCAAGATTTGAATAAGTTTAAAACATGACTATGAAAAAGTAACCATGCATGTATGCTTCTTAATTAATCACTTCGAAATGAAGCTCTTGGGAGGGTTTTTGAAATTTCCATGTTTGAAACCAAAAACCACATATCTTCATGCATGCGCTTGACTTCATGAGACAGAGTTTAGGGTTAGGGGGTAGATACATTATTTCTCTCGTTTGAATATGTCTAGACCTTGTTTATCAACTTAATTGAATGATGCTTACTATATGACATAAGAAGACTATGTGCCTTGATTTTTTTTAAAATTTTGCCCATTTGAATCTTGGCCAAATCCTAGGTTTGACCATGATTTAAACAAGTTTAAAACATGAATATGAAAAATTAAGCATGTATCCTTCCTAGTCACTCCAAAATGGAAGCTCTTGAGAACGTTTTTGAAATTTCCATGATTGAAACCAAAAACCACTTCTCTTCATGCATGCTTGACTTCATAAGACAGAGTTTAGGGTTAGGGGGTAGATACATGAGTTTCCTGGTTTGAATATGTGTAGACCTTGTTTATCAAATTAATTGAATGCTTACTATATAACATAAGAAGACCTTGTTTTTTTTTGAATTTTTATACCCATTTGAATCTTGATCAAATCCTTGGTTCCACCAAGATTTGAATAATTTAAAAACATGAATATGAAAAAGTAAGCATGTATGCTTCTTAGTCACTTCAAAATGAAGCTCTTGGGAGGGTTTTTGAATTTCCATGTTCGAAACCAAAAACCACATATCTTCATGCTTGACTTCATGAAACATAGTTTAGGGTTAGGGGTAGATACATGCATGATTTTTCTTCTTTGAATATGTCTAGACCTTGTTTATCAACTTAATTGAATGCCTACTATATAACATAAGAAGACCTTGTTTTTTATTTTATTTTTAAATTTTTATACGGATTTGAATCTTGGTCAAATCCTAGGTTTCACCAAGATTTGAATAAGTTTAAAACATGAATATGAAAAAGTAAGCATGCATGTATGCTTCTTAATTAATCACTTCGAAATGAAGCTCTTGGGAGGGTTTTTGAAATTTCCATGTTTGAAACCAAAAACCACATATCTTCATGCATGCGCTTGACTTCATGAGACAGAGTTTAGTGTTAGGGGGTAGATACATGATTTCTCTCGTTTGAATATGTCTAGACCTTGTTTATCAACTTAATTGAATGCTTACTATATGACATAAGAAGACTATGTGCCTTGATTTTTCATTTTTTTAAAATTTTGCCCATTTGAATCTTGGCCAAATCCTAGGTTTGACCATGATTTAAACAAGTTTAAAACATGAATATGAAAAATTAAGTATGTATCCTTCGTAGTCACTCCAAAATGAAGCTCTTGAGAGGGGTTTTGAAATTTCCATGTTTGAAACCAAAAAACCGCGTACTTCTCTTCATGCTTGACTTCATATATAAGACAAAGTTTGGGGATAGGGGTAGCTTGATACATGAATTTTCTTGTTTGAATATGTCTAGACCTTGTTTATCAACTTAATTGAATGCTTACTAGATGACATAAGATGACTATGTGCATTGGTTTTTCATTTTTTTGAATTTTTATGCCCATTTGAATCTTGGTCAAATCCTAGGTTTGACCATGATTTAATCAAGTTTAAAACATGAATATGAAAAATTAAGCATCTATCCTTCTTAGTCACTCCAATATGTAGCTCTTGGGTGGGTTTTTGAAAATTCCATGCTTGAAAACAAAAAACCACGTACTTCTCTTCATGCTAGACTTCATAAGACAGAGTTTGGGGTTAGGGGTAGCTTGATACATAAATTTTCTGGTTTGAATATGTCTAGACCTTGTTTATCAAATTAATTGAATGCTTACTATATAACATAAGAAGACCTTGTTTTATTTGAATTTTTATACCCATTTGAATCTTGGTCAAATCCTTGGTTCCACCAAGATTTGAATAAGTTAAAAACATGAATATGAAAAAGTAAGCATGTATGCTTCTTAGTCACTTCAAAATGAAGCTATTGGGAGGGTTTTTGAATTTCCATGTTCGAAACTAAAAACCACATATCTTCATGCTTGACTTCATGAAACAGAGTTTAGGGTTAGGGGTAGATACATGCATGATTTTTCTTGTTTGGATATGTCTAGACCTTGTTTATCAACTTAATTGAATGCCTACTATATAACATAAGAAGACCTTTTTTTTTTTTAATTTTTATACCCATTTGAATCTTGGTCAAATCCTAGGTTTCACCAAGATTTGAATAAGTTTAAAACATGAATATGAAAAAGTAAGCATGCATGTATGCTTCTTAATTAATCGCTTCGAAATGAAGCTCTTGAGAGGGTTTTTGAAATTTCCATGTTTGAAACCAAAAAAACCACGTACTTCTCTTCATGCTTGACTTCATAAGACAGAGTTTGGGGATAGGGGTAGCTTGATACATGAATTTTCTGGTTTGAATATGTCTAGACCTTGTTTATCAACTTAATTGAATGCTTACTAGATGACATAAGATGACTATGTGCATTGGTTTTTCATTTTATTGTTTTTTTTTAATTTTTATGCCCATTTGAATCTTGGTCAAATCCTAGGTTTGACCATGATTTAAACAAGTTTAAAACATGAATATGAAAAATTAAGCATGTATCCTTCGTAGTCACTGCAAAATGAAGCTCGATCTTGAGAGGGTTTTTGAAATTTCCATGTTTGAAACCAAAAAACCACGTACTTCTCTTCATGTTAGACTTCATAAGACAAAGTTTGGGGTTAGGGGTAGCTTGATACATAAACTTTCTGGTTTGAATATGTCTAGACATTATTTATCAACTTAATTGAATGCTTACTAGATGACATAAGAGTTTTTGAAATTTCCATGCTTGAAAACCAAAAACCACTTCTCTTCATGCATGCTTGACTTCATAAGATAGAGTTTGGGGTTAGGGGGTAGATACATGATTTTCCTGCTAGTTTGAATATGTCTAGACCTTGTTTATCAATTTAATTGAATGCTCACTATATGACATGAGCAGACCTTGGTTTTAATTTTTTTATACCCATTTGATTCTTCGTCAAATCCTAGGTTTGTTGACCAAGATTTGAACAAGTTTAAAACATTAATATGAAAAGGTAAGCATGTATGCTTCTTAATTAGTCACTCCAAAATGAAGCTCTTGGGAGGGTTTTTGAAATTTCCATGATTGAAACCAAAAACCACTTCTCTTCATGCTTGAATTCATAAGTCAGGGTTTAGGGATATATAGGGGGTAGATACATGATTTTTCTGGTTTGAATATGTCTAGAGCTTGTTTTTCAACTTGAATGCTTACTATATGACATACGAAGACTATTTGCTAACGGAGGGAGTAAGCACTCTAGCTATGAAAAGTACCAAACGATGCATACCAAAATGATTTTTTAGAGGAATACTAGTTTGGATTATATAATTTTATATTAGCAGGCCAAAATCGAACCCCGTAGTTGGATTTTCAGAAATTGATCCGTAGTACTGGGCAAAACCCTAGTTTAGCTTATTTAATAATAGATTCGTAGGTCGATTTTTTTTACATTATTATTATTATTACTAGGCAGCACATGTGTTTGCCCGTCCAGTGAAACTCTTTCATTTCATTTTTCTTTTCCGCAAGGTCGGGAGTCGGAGGAAGAGGGATCACACGGGAGGAGACGAAGGGAGAGCAGTCACGGGGCCCCACTTATTTATGGTGTCTATCCTTTTTCTGGTGATGTTGACTGTTGTGCAGGGTTGTCAGTGCGCAGGGGGGTGCGAGCGAGAAAGGCCGAGAATGAGAGAGATGTTTTTTTTTAGAGGAACAACCGAACGATCCAGAAGGACCCAGATTTCCAATATGCATCAGAGCGCAGTTTACAGCAGGACACAAAATAAACAGGAAATTACGTCTAAATCCCTAAGATTTACATGGTAGACCCCATGCTGAAAGCAAGAAATGCGATCGGGTCCTTAATAGGCACCGTCCGGATTGATCCTCGTCGGAGCCGGGGACGAACCACTTGGCGCGACCAAATCGCCATGGCTACAGAGCCTGCACACCATGGCCTACGAGCTGAGCTAGAAACGACCTGCCAAAACCGGCAGCCAACGGAGGTGGATAATTGGAGAGAGAGAGAGAGAGTGTGTGTGTGTTGATGCCTCTCTCTTGACAAAGAAGATGGCTGGGAGTTTGCCTACCTAGCGTACGTGACTTGTGCTCACTGAAGTGTGGGACCTCATGCATGGGAACCACACGTAAGTGACAGACTTGTTGCTCTAATAACTCGGGTGATCATTATACTGTATTAGTACATAGTTTCCTATGGATCCTTCTTAGTCACTCCAAAATGAAGCTCTTTGGGAGGGTTTCTGAAATTTCCATGTTTGAAACCAAAAATAAGAAGACTATGTGCCTTGATTTTTCATTTTTTAAAATTTTGCCCATTTGAATCTTGGTCAAATCCTAGGTTTGACCATGATTTAAACAAGTTTAAAACATGAATATGAAAAATTAAGCATCTATCCTTCTTAGTCACTCCAATATGTAGCTCTTGGGAGGGTTTTTGAAATTTCCATGCTTGAAACCAAAAACCACTTCTCTTCATGCATGCTTGACTTCATAAGACAGAGTTTAATTAGGGTTAGGGGGTAGATACGTGATTTTCCTGGTTTGAATATGTGTAGACCTTGTTTATCAAATTAATTGAATGCTTACTATATAACATATAAGAAGACCTTGTTTTTTTTTGAACTTTTATACCCATTTGAATCTTGGTCAAATCCTTGGTTCCACCAAGATTTGAATAAGTTAAAAACATGAATATGAAAAAGTAAGCATGTATGCTTCTTAGTCACTTCAAAATGAAGCTCTTGGGAGGGTTTTTGAATTTCCATGTTCGAAACCAAAAACCACATATCTTCATGCTTGACTTCATGAAACAGAGTTTAGGGTTAGGGGTAGATACATGCTTGATTTTTCTTTTTTGAATATGTCTAGACCTTGTTTATCAACTTAATTGAATGCCTACTATATAACATAAGAAGACCTTTTTTGTTTTATTTTTATTTTTATACCCATTTGAATCTTGGTCAAATCCTAGGTTTCACCAAGATTTGAATATAAGTTTAAAACATGAATATGAAAAAGTAAGCATGCATGTATGCTTCTTAATTAATCACTTCGAAATGAAGCTCTTGGGAGGGTTTTTGAAATTTCCATGTTTGAAACCAAAAACCACATATCTTCATGCATGCGCTTGACTTCATGAGACAGAGTTTAGTGTTAGGGGGTAGATACATGATTTCTCTCGTTTGAATATGTCTAGACCTTGTTTATCAACTTAATTGAATGCTTACTATATGACATAAGAAGGCTATGTGCCTTGATTTTTTTTTAAATTATGCCCATTTGAATCTTGGCCAAATCCTAGGTTTGACCATGATTTAAACAAGTTTAAAACATGAATATGAAAAATTAAGCATGTATCATTCGTAGTCACTCCAAAATGAAGCTCTTGAGAGGGTTTTTGAAATTTCCATGTTTGAAACCAAAAAACCACGTACTTCTCTTCATGCTTGACTTCATAAGACAGAGTTTGGGGTTAGGGGTAGCTTGATATATGAATTTTCTGGTTTGAATATGTCTAGACATTGTTTATCAACTTAATTGAATGCTTACTAGATGACATAAGATGACTATGTGCATTGGTTTTTCATTTTTTTTGAATTTTTATGCCCATTTGAATCTTGGTCAAATTCTAGGTTTGACCATGATTTAATCAAGTTTAAAACATGAATATGAAAAATTAAGCATCTATCCTTCTTAGTCACTCCAATATGTAGCTCTTGGGAGGGTTTTTGAAATTTCCATGCTTGAAAACCAAAAACCACTTTTCTTCATGCATGCTTGACTTCATAAGACATAGTTTAGGGTTAGGGGGTAGATACATGATTTTCCTACTAGTTTGAATATGTCTAGACCTTGTTTATCAATTTAATTGAATGCTTACTATATGACATGAGCAGACCTTGGTTTTAATTTTTTTATACCCATTTGAATCTTCGTCAAATCGTAGCTAGGTTTGTTGACCAAGATTTGAACAAGTTTAAAACATGAATATGAAAAAGTAAGCATGTATGCGTCTTAACTAGTCACTCCAAAATGAAGCTCTTGGGAGGGTTTTTGAAATTTCCATGTTTGAAACCAAAAACCACTTCTTCTCTTCATGCTTGACTTCATAAGTCAGGGTTTAGGGATATATAGGGGGTAGATACATGATTTTTCTGGTTTGATATGTCTAGACCTTATTTATCAACTTAATTGAATGCTTACTATATGACATAAGAAGACTACGTGACTTGTGCTCATCGAAGTGTGGGACCTCACGCATGGGAACCACACGTAAGTGACAGACTTGTTGCTCTAATAACTCGGGTGATCATTATATCTGTATTAGTACATAGTTTCCTATGGATCCTTCTTAGTCACTCCAAAATGAAGCTCTTTGAGAGGGTTTTTGAAATTTCCATGTTTGAAACCCAAAACAACTTCTCTTCATGCTTGACTTCATAAGACAGAGTTTAGGGTTAGGGGTAGATACATGATTTGTCTGGTTTGAATACGTCTAGACCTTGTTTATCAACTTTAATGCTTACTATATGACATAAGAAGACTATGTGCTTTGGTTTTTCATTTTTCTGATTTTTTTTATTTTTGATGCCCATTTGAATCTTGGTCAGATCCTAGGTTTTACCAAGATTTAAACAAGTTTAAAACATGAAAATGAAAAGGGAAGCATTTATCCTTCTTAGTCACTCTAAATGAAGTTTTTGGGAGGTTTTTGAAATTTCCATGTTTGAAACCCAAAACCACTTCTCTTCATGCTTGACTTCATAAGACATAGTTTAGGGTTAGGGGTACATACATGATTTGTATGTTTTGAATATGTCTAGACCTTGTTTATCAACTTGAATGCTTACTATATGACATAAGAAAACTACGTATGTGCTTTGGTTTTTCATTTTTCTCGTTTTTTTTATTTTCCGCCCATTTGAATCTCTGTCAAATCCTAGGTTTGACCAAGATTTAAACAAGTTTAACACGTGAAAACGAAAAGGTAAGTATGGATCCTTCTTAGTCACTCCAAAATGTACCAATTGATAGATGTGTTAACTTTGCTTCATGGAAAAAACAATGTCATGTAAATGAGTTAACTTGGATTTCCTACCCTTGAATCCATAGGAAACTTTGTTCTAATGCACTATAATAATCAACCGAGTTTTTACACCAACAGGTCTGTCACTTACGTGTGGTGCCCATGCGTGAGGTCCCACACTTCAGTGAGCACAAGTCACGTGCAATAGGTACGCAAACTCCCAGCCATTTTCTTTGTCAAGAGAAGACACATCAGGATGCGTATTGGAAGTCTCTGGGTCCTTCAGGATCCTTCGGTTGTCCCTCTCACAAAAAAAAAACAAATCTCTCTCATTCTCGGCCTCGCTCGACTCGCTCGCTCGCTCGCTCGCACCTCCTGCTCACTGACAAACCCTGCACAACAGTCAACATCATCACCCGAAAAAGGGGAGACACCATAATGCTCTCCCTCCTTCTTCTCTCCTTTCGAGTGATCCCTCTTCCTCCGAGTTTCACTCGACGGGCAAACACATATGTGCTGCATAGTAGAGTAATAATAAAAAGGTACGTAGAAAAATCGACCTACGAATCTATAATTAAATAGGTTAAACTAGGATTTTGCCCAGTACTACAGATCATGGTTCAAAAAATCCAACTACGGGGTTCGAACAACCCCATTTCTAATCAAAGAATTTTTTCGACGTCATCCAAATGGCCTCAAACTATAGCATGGGCGGATCCAGACTATAGCCAAGGGGGGCAGCCGCCCCCACTCAATTTTCTGAAACCTTGTACTTAGAAATATGTTAAGCTAAAGGCTGGTTTGCCCGCACTTAGAAATGATATTTGCATCACTTATCATATGTTTGCCCATTTGAATCTTGTCAAATCCTAGATTTGACCAAGATAATTTAAACAAGTTTAAAACATGAAAATGAAAAGAGAAGCTTGTATCCTTCTTAGTCACTCTAAAATGAAGTTTGGGGAGGTTTTTGAAATTTCCATGCTTGAAACCAAAAACCACTTCTCTTCATGCTTGACTTCATAAGACAAAGTTTAGGGTTAGGGGGTAGATACATGATTTTTCTGGTTTGAATATGTCTAGACCTTATTTATCAACTTAATTGAATGCCTACTATATATATATAACATAAGAAGACCTTTTTTTTGAATTTTTATACCCATTTGAATCTTGGTCAAATCCTAGGTTTCACCAAGATTTGAATAAGTTTAAAACATGAATATGAAAAAGTAAGCATGCATGTATGCTTCTTAATTAATCACTTCGAAATGAAGCTCTTGGGAGGGTTTTTGAAATTTCCATGTTTGAAACCAAAAACCACGTACTTCTCTTCATGCTTGACTTCATAAGACAGAGTTTGGGGTTAGGGGTAGCTTGATACATGATTTTTCTCGTTTGAATATGTCTAGACCTTGTTTATCAACTTGAATGCTTACTATATGACATAAGAAAACTACGTATGTGCTTTGGGTTTTCATTTTTCTGTTTTTTTGGATTTTCCGCCCATTTGAATCTCTGTCAAATCCTAGGTTTGACCAAGATTTAAACAAGTTTAACACGTGAAAACGAAAAGGTAAGCATGGATCCTTCTTAGTCACTCCAAAATGTACCAATTGATAGATGTGTTAACTTTGCTTCATGGAAAAAATAATGTCATGTAAATGAGTTAACTTGGATTTCCTACCCTTGAATCCATAGGAAACTTTGTTCTAATGCACTATAATAATCAACCGAGTTTTTACACCAACAGGTCTGTCACTTACGTGTGGTGCCCATGCGTGAGGTCCCACACTTCAGTGAGCACAAGTCACGTGCAATAGGTACGCAAACTCCCAGCCATTTTCTTTGTCAAGAGAAGACACATCAGGATGCGTATTGGAAGTCTCTGGGTCCTTCAGGATCCTTCGGTTGTCCCTCTCACAAAAAAAAACAAATCTCTCTCATTCTCGGCCTCGCTCGACTCGCTCGCTCGCTCGCTCGCACCTCCTGCTCACTGACAAACCCTGCACAACAGTCAACATCATCACCCGAAAAAGGGGAGACACCATAATGCTCTCCCTCCTTCTTCTCTCCTTCCGAGTGATCCCTCTTCCTCCGAGTTTCACTCGACGGGCAAACACATATGTGCTGCATAGTAGAGTAATAATAAAAAGGTACGTAGAAAAATTGACCTACGAATCTATAATTAAATAGGTTAAACTAGGGTTTTGCCCAGTACTACAGATCAAGGTTCAAAAAAATCCAACTACGGGGTTCGAACAACCCCATTTCTAATCAAAGAATTTTTTCGACGTCATCCAAATGGCCTCAAACTATAGCATGGGCGGATCCAGACTATAGCATGGGCGGACCAAGATAATTTAAACAAGTTTAAAACATGAAAATGAAAAGGGAAGCTTGTATCCTTCTTAGTCACTCTAAAATGAAGTTTGGGGAGGTTTTTGAAATTTCCATGCTTGAAACCAAAAACCACTTCTCTTCATGCTTGACTTCATAAGACAAAGTTTAGGGTTAGGGGGTAGATACATGATTTTTCTAGTTTGAATATGTCTAGACCTTGTTATCAACTTAATTGAATGCTTACTATATATATGACATAAGAAGATCGACTATGTGCATTGGTTTTTCATTTTATTGTTTGTTTTAATTTTATGCCCATTTGAATCTTGGTCAAATCCTAAGTTTGACCATGATTTAAACAAGTTGAAAACATGAATATGAAAAATTAAGCATATGTCCTTCTTAGTCACTCCAAAATGAAGCTCTTGGGAGGGTTTTTGAAATTTCCATGTTTGAAACCAAAAACCACATATCTTCATGCTTGACTTCATGAGATAGAGTTTAGGGTTAGGGGGTAGATACATGATTTCTCTGGTTTGAATATGTCTAGACCTTGTTTATCAACTTAATTGAATGCTTACTATGTGACATAAGAAGACTATGTGCCTTGATTTTCCATTTTTTTAAATTATGCCCATTTGAATCTTGGCCAAATCCTAGGTTTGACCATGATTTAAACAAGTTGAAAACATGAATATAAAAAATTAAGCATATATCCTTCTTAGTCACTCCAAAATGAAGCTCTTGGGAGGGTTTTTGAAATTTCCATGTTTGAAACCAAAAACCACATATCTTCATGCTTGACTTCATGAGACAGAGTTTAGGGTTAGGGGGTAGATACATGATTTCTCTGGTTTGAATATATCTCTAGACCTTGTTTATCAACTTAATTGAATGCTTACTATGTGACATAAGAAGACTATGTGCCTTGATTTTCCATTTTTTGTTTTTTCTGAATTTTTATGCCCATTTGAATCTTGGTCAAATCCTAGGTTTGACCATGATTTAAACAAGTTTAATAAAACATGAATATGAAAAATTAAGCATATATCCTTCTTAGTCACTCCAAAATGTAGATCTTGGTAGGGTTTTTGAAATTTCCATGTTTGAAACCAAAAACCATGACTTCTCTTCATGCATGCTTGACTTCATAAGACAGAGTTTAGGGCTAGGGGTAGCTAGATACATGATGTTTCTGGTTTGAATATGTCTAGACCTTGTTTATCAACTTAATTGAATGCTTACTATATGACATAAGAAGACTACGTGCCTTGGTTTTTCATTTATTTTCATTTATTTTGAATTTTTATGTCCATTTGAATCTTGGTCAAATCCTAGGTTTGACCATGATTTAAACTAGTTTAAAATATAAATATGAAAAATTAAGCATCTATCCTTCTTAGCCACTCCAAAATGAAGCTCTTGGGAGGGTTTTTGAAAGTTCCATGATTGAAACCAAAAACCACTTCTCTTCATGCTTGACTTCATAAGTCAGGGTTTAGGGATATATAGGGGGTAGATACATGATTTTTCTGGTTTGAATATGTCTAGAACTTGTTTTTCAACTTGAGCTTGTCTAGAGCTTGTTTTTAATTTTTTTATACCCATTTGATTCTTCGTCAAATCCTAGGTTTGTTGACCTAGATTTGAACAAGTTTAAAACATGAATATGAAAAGGTAATCATGTATGCTTCTTAATTAGTCACTCCAAAATGAAGCTCTTGGGAGGGTTTTTGAAATTTCCATGATTGAAACCAAAAACCACTTCTCTTCATGCTTGACTTCATAAGTCAGGGTTTAGGGATATATAGGGGGTAGATACATCATGATTTTTCTGGTTTGAATATGTCTAGAGCTTGTTTATCAACTTAATTGAATGCTTACTATATGACATAAGAAGACTATGTGCCTTGATTTTTCATTTTTTAAAATTATGCCCATTTGAATCTTGGTCAAATCCTAGGTTTGACCAAGATTTAAACAAGATTAAAACATGAAAATGAAAAATTAAGCCTTGATCCTTCTTATTCACTCCAAAATGAAGCTTTTGGGAGGTTTTTTGAAATATCCAGGTTTGAAACCCAAAACCACTTCTCTTCATGCATAGTTTAGGGTTAGGGGTAGATACATGAATTTTTGGTTTATAGTAAGCATTCAAGTTGATAAACAAGGTATAGACATATTCTAACTAGAAAAATCATGTATATAACCCCTAAGGCTAAACTCTGTCATATATATGAAGTCAAGCATACAAGAGGAATGGTTTTGGGTTTCAAACATGGAAAATTCAAAAACCCTCCCAAAAGCTTCATTTTTTGAGTGAATAAGAAGGATCCATGCTTACTTTTTCATTTTCATGTTACTGACTTGTTTAATTCTTGGTCAAACCTAGGATTTGACCAAGATTCAAATGGGCATAAAAATTCAATAAAGAATTCAAAAAATGAAAAACCAAAGCACATAAGCTTCTTAAGTTATAGTAAGCATTCATGTTGATCAACGGAGTCTAGACATATTTAAACATTAAAAATCATGTATATACCCCAAACCCTAAACTCTGTCTAATGAAGTCAAGCACGAAGAGAAGTGGTTTTCGTTTTTTTTTTTTTTAATTGTTATGCCCATTTGAATCTTGGTCAAATCCTAGCAGGTTTGACCAATATTTAAACAAGTTTAAAACATGAAAATGAAAAGTAAGTTTGGATCCTTCTTATTATTCACTCCAAAATGAAGCTTTTGGGAGGTTTTTTTAATTTTCCATGTTCGAAACCCAAAATGATATTTCTCCGTGCTTTACTTCATAAGACAAAGTTTAGGGGTAGGGGGTAGATACATGATTTTTCTGGTTTGAATATGTCTAGACCTTGTTTATCAACTTGAATGCTTATTATGTGACATCAAAAGACTATGTGTTTGGTTTTTTTTGAATTTGTTATGCCCATTTGAATCTTGGTCAAATCCTAGGTTTGACCAAGATTTAAACCAGTTTAAAACATGAAAATGAAAAGTAAGCCTGGATTCTTCTTAGTCACTCCAAAATGAAGCTTTTGGGAGGTTTTTTAAATTTCCATGTTTGAAACCCAAAACCACTTCTCTTAATGCTTGACTTCATAAGACAGAGTTTAGGGTTAGGGGCCAAGTATATACATGATTTTTCTTGTTTAAATATGTCTAGACTTTGTTTATCAACTTGAATGCTTACTATATGACATCAAAAGACTATGTGTTTGGTTTTGATTTTTTTGAATTTGTTATGTCCATTTGAATCTTGGTCAAATCCTAGGTTTGACCAAGATTTAAACCAGTTTAAAACATGAAAATGAAAATGTAAGCCTGGATTCTTCTTAGTCACTCCAAAATGAAGCTTTTGGGAGTTTTTTCAATTTCCAATGTTTGAAACCCAAAACCACTTTTCTTCATGCTTGACTTCATAAGACAGAGTTTAGGGTTAGGGGGTATATACATGATTTTTCTGGTTTGAATATGTCTAGACTCGTTGATCAACTGTAATGCTTACTATATGACATAAGAAGCTTATGTGCTTTGTTTTTTTTTTTGATTTCTTTTTTGAATTTTTATGCCCATTTGAATCCTGGTCAAATCCTTTGTTTGACCAAGATTTAAACAAGTTAAAACATGAAAATGAAAAAGTAAGCCTGGCTCCTTCTTAGTCATGAAAATGAGTTAACTTGGCTTTCCAACCCTTGAATCCATAGGAAACTTTGTACTAATGCGTATAATAATCACCCGAGTTTTTACACCAACAGGTCTGTCACTTACGTGTGGTGCCCATGCGTGAGGTCCCAAACTTCAGTGAGCACAAGTCACATGCGGTAGGCGTGCAAAATACCCGATCAATCCGGGCGGTGGCTGTTAAGGACCCGATCGCATTTCTTGCTTTCAGACTGGGGTCTACCATGTAAAAGTTTGTTCCTTTTGGATGCATCACTCGTATTTGCAAGTTTTTTGGGGGTCTCGCAAATTCAGGGTAGCATCATGCCCCCCTTCCCACGCCAACACAAACAGAGTTCAACACAACCTAATTAAGCAAGGTTCAACACAGACATAGTTCAACAACCCCTAATTAAGCTAATAGGTTCACCACAAACGCTGCTGAGCAGCAAACATAAACAGAGTTCAACAAAAGATGCTGCTTTTGAAGCAGTAGGAGAGACAAACATGCACAACAGTTACGGAGTATATTTACCATCTTCTTCCTGTCGCCTCCTCCCGGTCCCGCTTCTTCTGCTTCTTGCTGCCCATACCTTTAATCTTTGGTGGCTTGGGCTTGGGAGGAGGCACACGACCGGTCTCGATAGCTTGGTTCAATTTCTTCCTTAGGAATAGCCCATAGGCCATGTGGTTGGCTATGAAGCCGGATCGGTTAACAGTTTCCCCAACTTGGAGACAATGACCCACCGGCTTCGGCATGTCGTAGGACGCTTCGAAAGTCAACCTTTATGCTCTTTGTGCGAAGGGGCAGCTGCTTCCTGGCACCGGGCCCAGGGTTCACTCCAATACTTGTCGAACTTCCCCGCCTTAAGCTTGTTGAGAGTGGCCCTGGCCTTCCTATGACGCGACTCGACATCGTCGTCAACCTCATCGCAGCAACCCGATACATGCCAAATAAACAGGTGAAGCAAATATGTAGCAGTTGCAACTAATAATGAATATGAATCTAAAAAGATTCTGACGCTAATTCAAAACCCTATAGCGCAAAAAAAAAGAGGGAGAGACCATAGAGCAAATCGATACAGGGCTATGTTGAATAAGGGAGAGAGGTGAATCGGATGTGAAGAAAATATGAAGCAGTTGCAACTAATACTGAATATGAATCTAAAAAGATTCTGACGCTAATTCAAAACGCTATAGCGCAAAAAAAAGAGGGAGAGACCATAGTGCAAATCGATACAGGGCTATGTTGAATAAGGGAGAGAGGTGAATCGGAACATACTTCCTCCCCCTCGTCGACGATATTCTCGTCGAAGGTCGGCGGCGGCGGTTCAAAGATGAGTTCAACCTCATCCTCGTCATCTAGGGGATGCTTCCCAAGAGAGTGGACCCATCTACCAACAGCATCAGATGCCGATGAGCGACCGATGGCCCGACCTTCGGCAATGGCCTCCGCTTCGTCTTTGGCATCCGCTGCGGCGATGATCACCGCCGTTGCGGCCATGCGTGTTGCGGTCGCGGCTCTGGACGCCTCCTCTGCGGCTAAGGTCAGCCGCGCGGCTCGCTTTCGCTGCGTTGACGGCGTCGGTTGGGCTCTCCATCGGTGGAATGGGAAGGGGAAGTGAAGAGAGGGTTTTTTCCTAGTCTGTGGAGAGAGGGAGAAGTGTGGACGTGAAATGGATAACTGACGATATTTCAAGATTTGGGAGACATAGCACGAACGGGCAGATGACAGCGCGTGGGTGCATTACCTCATACTGCCTCTGTCCTAGAAAGAGCGTATGTGTGGGTTTTCAAGGCATATTAAGGATTTTATTATTACCCACACACATTTATTTTGTACTTCTCTACAGTGTTGACCGTGCTACTACTATTTGTGTTAGTGCGCCAAAAACAAAATGTTATTTTCTAAGTGCCAAATTAATCTAGGGCGTTGGTTGTGAACCGGTGAAAAAAAAGAGATAGCCCAAAAGAGGAACACACCAAGGTACAAAAACTAGCATATATGCATGTTTCTATGTACATATATATGACCTTGGGTTTGTAGATAAAAAACATTCATATATGCACTTACTATTAATATACATAAGTTTATGCTGATTCTCTTGGTTTAGGTATATATATGGTTAGGCATCACTACTAATTCAGAAAAAACAAAAATGTAACCCTTCAAGTGAAGTCATTTTAAGTGACCTAACAACTAAAATTCATATATAGGATTTGTATTGGAATTATGTAGGATTTAGATCACATGTGAATTTTCCCCACACTAGTTGTTTGATTCATAGGAACATATCCTATAGGAATCTTGCAGTGCAAATCCTATAAGAATAAAACATTAGGTCATACCTCATGGAAAATTTCCTTTGGCACAATCAAACACAACTCATCTTCCTATATGATTCAACTAGCCATTAAATCTCAATCCTATGTTTTTCATATTTCTATGGTTTTCCCATCCTATGAATCAAAGGAGCCTTAGGGCTTATATCTTTTTTTAGAAAGGCAAACTATGTTAAGATTGGCCAAGTTTTACGAAAAACCTTTAACATGCAAAATACAAAGTTGAGTCATTTCGTTTGAATCGGAGGGAGTACATTTGACGTTATGGTACTATTTGACAGCTGCTTGGCAATCGTATTTTTTCGAACCAAACTTCCCCCTTCATGAAGCTTTTATTTTAGCTTCGGTGACTTGATACATCCATATATCTAGACAAAGTTGAGTCAATTCATTTGAATCAGAGGGAGTACATTTGACTATATGGGTATTGTTTGACAACCGCTTGGCACTTGTCTTCTTTTTTGAACCAAACCGCCCCTTCACGAAGCTTTTATTTTGGGATAGAGCTTCATCGACTTGATACTTCCAAGTCTCACAAAGGTGACTTGGTGCCACCATCCACCATCCATCTCAGATCCAATGTATACGATCGACTTAGAATTTAAACTAAATAATTATTATAATTGCTCAGAAATATTTCAAGAACTTCCAGTTAATCGTGCATATTTCGATTTATATTTTGGTGAAGTTTCATTCGATTTGAATCAAAGGTTTGTGAGCAAATATATACTCCCTCCGGTTCATATTAATTGACTCTAATATGGATGTACTAGACACATTTTAGTTCTAGATACATCCATATTGAAGTCAATTAATATGAATCAGAGGGAGTATTTAGTTTAAACTAGTGCTCGTATACGTAAAAAGCTCTTTAATCACAAACTAATCGTCCGAGTGGGATGAAATATTCACAGATTTTAGAACAAGGCATCTACATTTTACTGGATTTTTTTCATAATTTTTGTTTTTAGGTTCGAAATAAGAGATAGTTTGGAACGTTGGATCTCAAATGGTTGGTAGATGGTGGCACCAAGTCACAATGAGATTTGGAGACTTCAAGTCACTGCAGCTCTGTCCTTTTATTTTGACAAACTGCAGAGCCGCTGGTGCATCTATGGTTGCGTACGGCCGACGCCGTTTCTTAGCAAGGACGTTCTTCCTATAAGTAGTAGTATCCATACTCCACTCCAAGGCATGTATAAAAAAAAGAACCCATCCCGTTCTCGTTTTCCCGATCACTCTTCTCTGAAGATGGAGGAGGCCCTCTTCTTGTGCCCCCTCTGCCTGCTGCCCTTCAAACCCCCCATATCCAAGGTCGCTCCCTTCCGATTTCATTCTTAGGTTCACCTGTGAGAAATGTCAATGACAACTGATGCCACGTACGTTGTTCCGTGCAGTGCAAGGGCGGTCATATGGGCTGTCGGTGCTGCGTCGGCGAGCTTGCGCCGAACCCGTGCAAGAAGTGCGAGCAGCCGGCGAGGTTGCCGCCGTCGAATCGATCTGGGGCAAGATTGCCGCCGTCGAATCGATCTGGGGCAATGGTCAAGTGCGTTGGCTGCCAGAGCTTGGTCGCCTCCACGGAGTCCTACAAGCACTATATCGCTTGCCTGCATGGTCCGTGCGGCTACACAGAGGCCATCAATACCGGCTGCAGCTTCACCGGCCCGCTGCGGGAGCTCCTGGTACACCTCCAAGCATCCCACTCCATCCCAGTGTTTACGTTCCAGTATGGCATACCCGCCTGGTGCATAGTTCGTGTTCCGGTACAACCGCGGGGACACCTGTTCATCGGCAGTGGGGAAGAAGACGGTAGCGTGTTCGCCATCACCGTTGGCGCGCTCGGCCCGACCACCATTGTGTCCTGTGTGTGCATCAGGTCGGCCGCGTGCTTGTTTCCGATGTACAAGGCGCAGCTGCTGGTGATTGGTCCACCGGCGCCGGCGACGGCTGGGACCAGTGACCTCTCGACGGACACCTTGATGGCGGTAATCGAGCCGACGAGCTCCCCGACGCCTAGCTCGATCATGTTGCAGCAGCTCACTTCTTTCCTGGCGGTGCCGCCCCGTTACGCGAAGTAGAATGGAGGGCAGCGTGTGTTGCCTATCTGCGTTTGCATCAACAAGAAGGTTATACAATAATCTTCGTTTAGTCATACTGCAATGTAGTTACTCGAAGATCGGAGGGAGTAGTTTAGTTCGAAGTAGGGTTCGTTCGGATGTATTTTGGACTTGTATAGTAGTACTACTACTCAGGAACTATTAGCTAGCTAGTTGGAGTGCTAGAATGCAGCTCGGAGTATTATAGTATTTTGGCAAAGATTACTAGTATATGTATGTGACTGCAAATTCAAACTAAAATGGAGTATTTCTTGCTAATGTTGTTCTTTTGGAGTCATCATTTTTTCTGAACGTGTTAACTATGCTATTGTCTAAGGATTCGTTTAGATTTCTTTGGTTGAATTCATATTTCGTCTCTTCCTAATTTGGCAAAACTGCACTGTCATGGGCATTCTTACAAGGTCGCTGAAGTTTCAAAGTTTCTTAATGTATATTGCGTAGGGTGTACCCCCTTAACATGGATCTGTTGCATTTTTGGGTTGTATTTTTTTTTTGGCAATTTTCAGGACCATAAAATAGCACGCCTTCGCTTGAAATTTGAATTAGTGGCCGATACTAGCATGGAGTAGTAAAGTTTTTGTACTCCTCGGTCCCACCAAAAGTGTCTCACCTTTGTTAAAATTTAGATGGATAGATGTATTTTTTTTGGGTGTGCCTATGTCTCGATTGGCGAGATTTTCTTAAGTCTCGCCACCTCAAAAAAGTGCAAGCTGCAGTTCAAAGAAAAGTGCAACTCGGTCCAGCTTGCACATTTCTGGTAGAAAAGTGCAATTGCACTTTTTAACAGAAAAGTGCAACTCAAAGCACTTTTTTGTAAGTGACTTAGACTTAAGAAAATCTCGGTTGACCGAGACATAGCAAAACCGTTTTTTTTACAAAGTTGAGACAACTTTGGTGGGACGGAGCCACGGAGTCGTAGTTGATGGCGAGAAGGGTGATGCCTTGCTAGGTTGGTGTACGTTGCAAAAAGAACAAGGTTGGTGTGTATTTGTTTTATTTGTTCACCATAATACCGACATGGCCATCGATTTGATTAGACAACACAAGCCTGGGATGTTTCACTTATTTATTGTAGGAAGCACGATTAATGTTACCGTAATGATGGGGCTACTCCTATAGTCCGTCTGCTCCTACTCGGGTGTCGGGTCACGTCACACTCTCCTCTTTTTGAACACATTCACACTCTCCTCGAAACCGCAGAGGCGTATATGCATAAGAGGAGGAGCGTCTCGGTTCACCTCCGTCGTCTATCCCCACTCCGCCCAGCCTTCCATAGCACGCGCTGCGTCTCCGCCATGGCGCTTTCGCATCCTATCCAGCGGTGCTCAGTTTGAGAGCCTCTGTTCTCCAACTCAAACCCCCACCTCGCCGCCATTGATCGCCATCTCTCTCCCAAAGTTCGAATCGCAGATCTCCCAAGAAAATACCAACCCCATTGTACCACCTGCCTCATTGCGATGGCGAAATCGAGCAGTGGTCCGTGGATCTGGGCTGTTTCACAAGGTGTTTACGGAAGGCCCCCTTGAAGTGCTCATCAGCCTGCGACGCCATCACCGCCGCGTCCCTAGTCGGTTCCTCCAAAAGTATTCTTCGCTCAGCCAACATACGGTGCCACTCGCTGCTTCTCAGCCGTTTGGCCTTCCGTGTGTTCTCTGTTGTGACCCGGCGGATAAACCATGGGTGTTCAAGGAGGATTTGCCGGTGCACGCAAGTGCAAACCATCGCCGCCGGACAGGTTCTCCTATGATGGCCTAATGCCACACGGTAAGGATGAGGAGCGGGCAGGCGCCAATGGAGATTGGATCGCCATGGTTGGCCCCGAAGGCAAGTGGAACCTCCTCAATGTCTACACTCATCGCAAGATTAAGCTTCCATCTTTGAGGAAGAAGTTGGAAACCACACGCAATCCACTTATATTCGAGTATCGCGTTCCGCTATTCAACCGCAGAAGATAGCTATTTGCCAAGTTCCTACAAATGCTAGGGGGTCTAAAGTTTGCTCCCTTGTCGCAATCTGCGACGTTGCACTTGCCGCCCTCCAGGGCGAATCTCCTCGTACATGGATATTTCTTGAAAACCAGTTTCAAGACGGCGCCATATACTGCGATGCAATTATACATAACGGACTTGTGTTCGCCGTTACCGAGCTTGGAAATGTTTATGCATGGGATCCTAATCAATTTGGTAACATTTCCTCCCTATCTTTTTTATATACGTAACTTATATAGTATTTCACCTCTTATTTGTTGAACTGTCTTGGCATCTTTTGGCTTAAAGGAATTACATAGGCGCACACCATAACCCTCTTGTGGTATGGACATATTTAGAATTTAACATCTATAGGAATTTTAGTATGGTCTAATGTGCATGTTGTTCCTTAGGAAAAAGGCCCCCTAGTAATTAAGTTTCTTTATTATTACTCCCTAGAAAATTTAAGGTAGAGTAGAAATAGAATCAATAAAGCTGCCATGCAATATTGATAAAGACTTTCATTTGTTTATATTCCCCCGGTTCTAGAGAATAAGGAGTACTATATTCAAACCATCTAAAATTTGGACCAATATTTTGGGGAACATGTTTTTAATCCATATGAAGTTTTACCAAGATGTTCGAAATATATTTCAAACCATCTTATGTTCGACCATTATTTTTTAAAGTACTAGTATTGGCATCCCAATATCAAATCAATATCACTAGTAGATAAATCATGAAATATATTTTCATGTGACGTGCTCTTTCCTTTTTCAAGGTCCTATAGTGCTCCCTGCTTCCATTCATTCCGCGGACGGCTGGATTTGATGGCTATGATGATTTTGACTCTAATAGTCGTACGTGGTGGCTGGCAAGATCTCAAGATCGTTCTAGACTTCTCCTGGTCTATGCACGTGGCGTAATGGATTTTGACGCTGACGGTGCTCCAATGTATTATTATGATAGTACCCCTTCTGTCCATTGCGGTCGCACTGTTCACAGCTATTCGGGGTATACCTGCATTGTATTCTCGAATGACACTAGTCTGTTACTTCCAGCCAACCCGTGGGAAAGGGTTACTAATCTTGGAGACTATTCTATGTTCCTTGGGTTGAACTATCTGATTTTCATGCCAGTGGGTGGTGCAACATTTCCCCTAGGATATTTGACAAGAAGAAACTGCATCTACACCACGCCTCGCACCATTGGCTCTCGGTTTGACACATCACATCAAGAAATTTTCCGCTTTCAGTCTAAATGGCGAAGACCACCAAAGCATCTCTTTCTCAAGCAATGGTCCAGGGGCCAACTGGCATACGGGGTTTTGGTTCATCCCAAGCTACACCAACGCGCTGGATCGGAACAAAGACAATCGTAGTTAGGGATATTTATGTAATAGTAGGATCATACTACTAGCTAGCTCAGTTGGTCTTGACTCCTATTTAACTATTTATAGCTAATGGACTTAGGTGATTAACTGATGCTATTTGCATGAACCGAGGTGCTTCTTTTAATTTGATCAAATACGGTCTATGCACATGCATGGTTGTTTGGCTGTTTCAGTGTCCCTAGAGGCATACATATATACTGTTATTTAGCAATCTTTATTACAGTACAAAGGTCTTAAGCTCATGGTTCACAGAAAGTATAAACGTAGATCAACCATCTAAACATAGAAGACATTCTAGTGTATGATTCTTACATATACACATCAACATCCTATCAGAAAATCTTAATGTGAATTGTACTGGCTGTACAAACCCGTGCATCATTCTCTAGCCGGTTGCACCCAAAAACCAAATCGTGGTACTTCATAGTTGACTCGTATGTAGGACAATATACAGATCCAATGCGAAGTCATGGGTATCACTCCGCATGACAACCATATTTCACATGGTTGGAGGTACTCCATATGGCATTTAAAATCATTCCTTGTCCTTCATATGGCCCTAAAAATAGTACAGCTGGATTTGTGGGTTTTAATTTTTTATTAACACACTCAATTGATTGCCCAAACATTGATTAATAATATTATTAAGGGGTGTGATGTTGAAAGCCATAAGAACAATGTGCCAAACAATCTTTGCTAGCGGACGGTAAATGTATACCCATCAGAAATAATCAGCAGACGTGCATGTTTCTTAGGTCAGAATAACTGCTGCACCATCTTAAAAGTAAATGGCATGACCATTTATTTGATTTGATAGCGTGCAGCTAGATGGCGTACATTACTATCTCTACTTCCTTGGATCGCCCAAATCTGGAGTACTAAAAGCAAATCCTGGTGATTCATTTGACAAGACAACACAGATGCGTCCAAATTTCTCCGCCCATATTATTATAGTAATATACGAAATCTGGAGTGCGTTGCCTCGTTGCCTTCCAAGAGAAGCTGCATTCCTTGCCAAAAAAGAGAGAGAGGCTGTATTTATAACTACCTCACCGGCCACCACTAGTACAAACCATCACTCCCTCTCCACCTCCACCTCCATCTCTTCCCTAGTAGCTCCACCTCCATATCGGCGACGGACCACAATCGCGCGGCTTCGACTTCCTCTTCGATGGCGGCGGCGACAGAGGCGTGAGGCACCTTCTCCGCGGCGCATAACTCATCCTCGTCCCGCGGCAACAATGGCTGTATGTGAAATCACCATACCCTTGTGTATGGTAGAGATGATGATGTGCGGATAAAATTTTATTGGCGGTTGCTCATCCTTGTTTGAATATTTGGTGTAGATTCACATCTAGGGCAGGGTGTCAAGCGGGGTGGGTAGCGGGCTAGCTAGTTTCAAAGGCGAGTGCTTTAAATCTGCTCTAATCTCAACCACTATTTGCTCTAATTTTCTGCTTTATGGGGACGATTCGCGGACGCCGCTTGCAACCCTAATCTAGGGTATTGATCCTAGTTTAGTAGACTACTAGGATTTACATGCCAATTTGTTTTTAGACTAGATCCGGATATTTGTCAATACTACTACGTACTTCTTCCGTTCGTATTTAATTGACTCTAGTTGAAAGCATCGACAGTTCATTTTCTTCTCTCTCGCGTCGACTAATTAAAACCGAATGTAGGGAGTATTAGGAATCCATGTGCATCCGTACTACCAAAGAAGGTATTGCGTTGTTGCAGAGGCTCGTTGTAATCAATATCTTTCGATATTAATATACTCACTTTATCAGAAAATAAATTAGTAATCCATGTTCAAACTTGCTAGTTTGATCGACGTTTGATGATGATTTGTGAGGCCATGTATGGGCCTAGTTTGTTTTGCCTGGTGGTCAGTAGGCTGATGATTTATTTTTTGCTTGGTCGATCCGTGGTCGTTCCATGGCCACCGCTGATTAAGCATTACTAGAATCAACAATTTTTTGCTTGTCTGGTGATTGGAAGTGTATGCGCTAGCACCATCGCACGATGATTAGTCTTAATGGAGATGCAGATGTCGATCAAGAGGGAGAAACATATCTTGATCATGCATTTCTCACGAGATTACTTGGTGATTGGAAGTAGAATCCACAATTTGTTGTGCAAACTTCTCAACATATGCATATATTCAATGAATTGGCTTTATGTGATCAATAGTACTTATTATTGCAGATGGATGGAGGGGAAAGAGCGAAAAAGCCGATACTTAGTGAGATGACTTCTCATTCTGTGACTTCTGATATCCCAGATAACAAGGTAAATATATAGAACGACGATTCGTAGGTGATAAAAGCAGAATCCACAATTTGCCGTGCAAACTTCTCAACATATGCATATATTTGATTAATTAGTTTTATGTGATCAATAGTATTACTTATTCCAGATGGACGCAGGGGAAGGAACGAAAAAGCGGATGCTATGTGAAATGACTTCTAAATCTGTGTGTTCTGATATCCCAGATGACAAGGTAAACATATGGACCGACGCTTGTTTTGCCGCTGCCCCTGTTAGATGGCTAGATGCTCTGGTCTAATTTCTGTTCATGTGCTTATTATTGCGTAAACATAGAGTTGAAGAAAACTCTATATTGTCTCGATGACAAAGGTGAAATGGCATGCCAGCCTTTTAAACCTCCGACGCCACCTTGTTTACCGTCTATGGAGATCGATGCAAATGGACCTCGGTACCGATGAGCCTATACCGGCATCATCGTGCCACATGAAGAAGGTTGTGGATTGGGTTTACCCCCGCCGTAGGAATCGGTGGTGCAGCTGGAGCTGCTAGTGTAGAGCCTCTAGTGAACGGTGTCGTGCCACGGGAATTCTCTCGAATCGGAGCAAAACGGTTTACCTATTGTCAAGACCGATTTAACCGGTGGCCGATGGCCGGAGTTGCTACCGATGATCCCGCACCCGAAGGAGGTTTTGTATTGGTAGAACCCGTCATGACTATGCCCACAAGATCGATCGGTGGTGGACCTGGAGCTGGTAGGGTAGAGCCTCTAGCGAAAGGTGTCGTGCCACGAGAATCCTCTGAAGTGGATATTGGTGGTTTACCCTCTGTAGAGACTAGTGGTCTACCTGGAGCTGGTATTGTAGAGATTTCAGCAAACGGTGCTGTCCCACCCGACTCCTATGAACTGGAGCATGTACCTGATGTGCCTTCTGTAGAACCTGACGCACCTGTAAGTAGTGGTGATGATTCCGCTGAATCTGATCAAGAAGGATCTGCATCTCTAGGACAAGATGTCAGGTGTCATTCACCTGAACCTGAGCTGAAGTCAGCAACGGTAGCTTATATAGCACGGACTGTCCTTCAAGCTCTAAAGATCCAGTTGGGTGGTTCACAGGACCAGCTACTCCAAGCCATTGTCAACTACAAAAGACCAGCCAGCATGCTTCGTCATCTCCTGCATACTGTTTGACAAGTCAAGCACCGCAACTGGCGCATTGTTCAATCCCATCAGCATGGAGAGAGGAGCTATGTTTATGTCAAGATGATTCATGCTGATTTGGTAAGGTTCCATGATAAGATGTATGGGTGGGGTGAGGCAAGAGTCACATTTTGCAGCATTCACACAGTCTTCGCTCTTGAGCCAGACCCCATGGATGCTTACCCAGTGGTGCAGCTGTCCTGACTTGATATATGTTTTATGATCAGTATGCTGCTGTCGTTGTTGGGGGGATAACCCCCGGTATGCCAAAGGCATGCCAAACCGGATGGTTTGAGCCATCAAGATACCGGTTTAATGTTCTTACCGGAAGCCTAGTAGGAATCCGGGAGAGCAAGGCTAAGCCGGAATCCCCAAAGGGGTATGCCGGAACCCGGTATAGAAGATACCGGAAAGGAGAGCCTGTCGGCAGGACTGGTCAAAGATTCTCTTCGGAGCAAGAAGACAAAGATGAGCCAAGCAAAGTAACTTTATTCAGAGCCCTGGCGCCAAAGAGAGAGGTGACGTCCAAAGAAGCCGGAGGACATCAAGAGCTCGATAAAAGAAGGCCCCGGTGTCATCTATGATTAAAGTAGCTTTGTACAAAGAACTCAGAAAGTAGATTGTCCACCAAAGATGCCATTAGGGTTTCTTGGTGTTGTAAGCCACCCTCTCCCCTATATAAGGAGGGGGGGCAGCCCTTCTGCACGGGCAAGCAAGTATGTACGCGCGTGTGTAGGAAGGCGAGCTCAGAACTTGTGAATCAATGAAAATGGTGATCTAGAGGGAGTTCTTCCTTGTGTCTTTCTTCTTCAACCTCTGGCCTTGGCCAAGTTCTTGAGGAAACCATCCGGAACCTCTCCCCACCTGATCGCAAACCCTCCCCCGAATCCTCTTGCGTCCATTCGGCCCCAATCTAAGCCATCCTATGGCATCTGCTCGTTCACCACGACGACAGTTGGCGCCCACCGTGGGGCATGAAGTGGCGCTTGATGGAGTTCACATTCGGGCGGGCGTCCTCGAGGTCTCCGGCGAGCGTACGGTGTCCGCGTTGGTGCAGAGCATCTACGCCATGGACTTCATCAACGACAACGCGGGCTGCTTCGCCAACGGCGGCGTCTTCCCCAAGAACGGCCGCATCATCGAGTTCGGCAGCCACCGCGTCTACCTCGGCACCGTCCCCGTGCGCCAGCGCCTCTCGCCGGTGCTGGTGGCACCAGACCCGCCAAGATGGCTTTGTGCTGGCCGCGCCGCCGGCAGCGTTGAGGTAATGATGACCGGTGTGGCTGGTGCAGGAAAGGAGGTTGCGGCTGAAGGTGCCGGTCGCGCGGTTTCGACCCGTGCGGCTAAGCCACCGCTGGAGCGCGGCGCAGGCGCAGCGGGAGCATCATCCGCGCCACCGGAGACACCGCTCCAGGCGGCGATGAACGTCCTCGCCACCCCCATCGCGCAGAACATCGACCCGGCAGCGGCTCAGGCGGAGCTGGAGGCGCAGCGCCAGAAGATGCTGGAGAGCGGCAAGGACATCGTCAGGGCGCAGCGCGAGCTGAACCTAACAGTACGTGAGTATAACGCTGCCCATGGCTTTGCTTCTGTTAGCGCGCATGCTGCTAGGATGCCGGAAAACCGGCTAAAAGCTCGCAACCTAGATCAAGATTTGCGCAAGGAGATTTTTGCCGGCAAGAGCGCCTCGCATCTGTTAGCATCGTGGAAAAGCCTAAGTATAGCAGCCCGGATAAAACTATAAAAGCTGCTAAGGCTGCAGTAGAGCTATGTGAGTCGCTTTCCGGAGAGGCTTTGGTAAAGCAGCAAGAGCGTGTCAGAGAGCTGCTGGAAACCATAGAGCAGCAAAATGCTGAGCAGCTGGCTAAGCTGAACAAGGCAGCGGCCTCAAAATCCGCGCGTTCAACAAAGAATGCCGGTAGCAAATCCCATGGGCAGGCTTCGTCCCCCCATCCGGATAGAAGGAGAGAAAAAGAAGTGAATGCGCAGCAGATGACTGTGTACGATCCGGTTCTTGCCGGAAAGCAACAAGCCGGGCAACACGATGCCGGTAGAAAAAGCCAAGGGGCAGAGCGAGGCTACGCCAGAGGCTATGCCGGAAACAATCATGCCGGTAGATATGAGACCGGGCAAAACTATCGAGCTGCAAGGGCAGCGTACGACGAGGAGGAAATGGATCCCCCAAGGTACCGGCAGGCAAGGGCCGCGGTACCGGAATGTTACGATGAAGCCGATTCCACTGCACCGGCAAAGATACCGGAACCCGTTGGGAGAACGCTTGGGAGAGAGATACTTACCGGAACGGGATGCGAGGCACCGTCTGGATAGAGTGTACTTGTCAGAAATGATCGAGGAGGAAGGTCCTCCAGGTCCAAAGTGTTTTGGCCCAAGGATCATGAAAGAAAAACCACCAGTTCGCAACTTTATGTTGCCCCGTGACACAAAAACGTATGACGGCACCACAAAGCCGGAAGATTGGCTCGCGGATTACGTGACCGCGGTATACGTTGCAGGCGGTGGAGGAACCGTAGCAGGAGGAGGAAACCGGCGTTGGGCCGTGAGGATCATACCATCGTTTTTGGTTGGACCGGCAAGAATCTGGCTAAACAACTTGCCGGCAGGAAGCATAAATGGCTGGCTGGATTTTGAGGAGGCCTTTGTGAGCAATTTCAGCAGCACCTATCAGAGGCCAAACAGGCCGCAGCAACTTGCTCTGTGTGTGCAGCGTCCGAACGAAACAGACCGGGATTATCTGGCCCGGTGGAACACCACAAGGAACTCCTGTGAAGGGGTAATCGAGGCACAAGCCATTGCTTGGTTTAGCAGTGGATGCAGAAGAGGTTCACCGTTGTGGCAAAAGTTGCAGCGCAACATGCCGACAACGTTGGCAGAAATGATACGTGTGGCGGATAGCTATGCGTTGGGAGACCCAACGCAGCCGGCAGCTGCAACCGAGCCGAACAGCTGCGCCATTTAACAGCACCGGGACAACCGGAATAACAAAAGAAGAGAAGAGTTTCCGGATCGAAGGTACGGTCCGCAGCAAGTTGCTGCTGTGCAGGAAAACTTTGAGGCCAGCGACAGCCAGAGGCAAAAAACCGGATCGCAGCCATGGGCGGGTCCTAAGAAACAATGGGTGGAAAAGAAACCTTGGGTCCAGAAGAAGAACTGGCAAGAACCCGCAAAATACACCATGGAAGCTGCCATGGATCAACCTTGCCGGTGGCACACGCCGAATCCGGCACATCCGTCAAACCATCTGACAAAGGATTGTACCTGGACCAAGTACTTGATGCAAAAAGGAACAGTGAAAGATGCGCGGCCACCGCAAGACATGCCGCAGCAGCAACAACAGCTACCGCCACCACCACCACTTACCGGGGCAAACGCCTTACCGGTGCAGCCAAACCGGCAGCAGTACCAGCAAGTTAACCGGGTGGAGCAAAATGATAACCAGCCACCTCCACCGGCACCTTTAGGCCGGAATGTTTACGAAGATCCGCATCTGTGCTGTGTTGTCTTTGTCACTGAGCCAACAGACCGGCAAAGTGTACACCGGCGCTCCATGGAGGTCAATGCTGTGATGCCGCGCTTCCCAAGTACATGATGTGGTCCAATCAGGAAATTACATGGTCATCCTAGGATCACCCAAAGATCATGCCGAATCCTGGTGGATATGCTCTTGTTGTGGACCCGATCATGAAAGGGCCGCAAACTCGAGTGAAGTTCAGCAAGGTGCTGATAGACAATGGCAGTAGCATCAACATCATGTACAAGCACACCATGCAAACGCTGGGCATAACAGAAAACATGCTTCAGCCAACGCGCACAACGTTCCACGGGATTGTTCCTGGCTTGTCCTGTGCCCCGATAGGAAAAGTTCGGGTGGACGTGGCATTTGGAGGACGTGACAATTGCCGGGTGGAAAATCTGGAGTTTGAGGTGGTGGATCTAGACAGCCCCTACCATGCATTGCTGGGGAGACCGGCATTGGCAGCCTTCATGGCCACCACTCATACGGCTTACCTCAAGATGAAGATGCCGGCACCTCGTGGGCCATTGACTGTGGTGGGAAACTATAAGATCTCACTGGAAACAGCATCTGCCGGATCAAACTTAGCAGAATCGCTGGTGATCGCGGAGGAAAAGAAAAGAATGCAGACAGCTGTTGCGCTGGCTCAATCCTCGCAAATGAGCTTAGCAGCAATGAGTGAAAACATGGGCACACCGACATTCAAGCCAACCAATGAAACAAAGAACATTGTGCTGGATCCGGCTTACCCAGAGCGCACCGTTCGTATCGGTGCCGGCCTTGACCAAGCATAGGAAAGCGCGCTCGTCAGCTTCCTCCGTGAGAATCGGAATATCTTTGCCTGGTCAACTGATGATTTGGTAGGTGTTCCGAGGGAGCTGGCTGAGCACTCTCTAAACGTCCGGAAAGATGCCAAGCCGGTGCGGCAACCACTGCGCCGGTTCGCTGAAGACAGAAGAAAGATCATAGGAGAAGAGGTAACCAAGCTGCTAGTTGCCGGGTTCATTGTGGAGGTCACGCACACAGAGTGGCTGGCCAATCCGGTAATGGTTGAAAAGAAGAAAGATGAGAACCTGGAGGCAAAAGCTCCGAAGGTGTGGCGCATGTGCATCGACTACACCAACCTGAACAAGGCTTGCCCAAGAGATCCTTTTCCTTTGCCACGAATCGATCAAGTGATTGATTCAACTGCTGGGTGTGAGTTGTTGTCCTTCCTGGATGCCTATGCCTTTTGGGTTGCGCAACGCTGGTGCAACGTACCAGCGCTGTATGCAGAAATGCTTGTTTGATCAAATTGGAAAAAATGTACAAGTCTATGTGGATGACATCGTGATAAAAACTAAGGTAAAGAACACTTTAATCGATGACATCCGGCAAACATTCGATAACCTAAGACGGTTCCGGATGAAACTCAATCCGGCAAAATGCACCTTTGGTGTCCCCGCCGGCAAGCTGCTCGGTTTCTTAGTATCAAGCCGGGGCATAGAGGTTAATCCGGTAAAGATCCGAGCAATAGAAAGAATGGCTATCCCTCGAGAGTTAAAAGATGTGCAAAAGTTTACCGGAAGCTTGGCATTGCTAAGCCGGTTTGTAAGCAGGTTGGGAGAAAAAGCTCTGCCACTCTATGCTCTCATGAAAAAATCCGACACGTTCGTCTGGACCCCTCAGGCAGACGCAGCGTTTAAAGAGCTGAAAACAATGCTAGCCACAGCACCCATACTGGCTTCACCTCTAGAAAGAGAGCCTATGCTGTTATACATAGCAGCAACAAACCGGGTTGTGAGTGTAGTGGTTGTAGTTGAAAGAGAAGAGGAAGAAAAAACCGTCCAGAGGCCGGTATACTACTTGAGCGAGGTGCTCTCCCTCTCAAAACAAAACTACCCTCACTTCCAGAAAATGACTTATGGCGTGTACATGGCCGCCACCAAGCTCAAGCACTACTTTGAGGAGCACCCCATGAAAGTGGTGAGCGAAGCACCAATTTCCGACATCATGTGCAACAAAGATGCCAGCGGCCGGATTGCGAAATGGGCAATCCAGATATCACCGTACGTACCGGTGTATGAAAGAAGAGATGCCATAAAATCACAGTGCTTTGGCTGATTTCCTTGTTGATTGGGCGGAGATGCGACAAGCCGCCGATCGGAGGATAGAATACTCGGAAGATGCACTTTGATGGATCCAAGCTCAAGGAAGGTCTAGGTGCCGGTGTGGTGCTCACTTCCCCAAAAGGAGATCACCTCCGGTATGTTTTACAAGTGCATTTCAGGGCATCAAACAATGTCGCTGAATATGAAGCTTTGATCCATGGGCTTAAGGTCGCAAAAGAAATCGGTGCACACCGGATCATTTGCTACGGAGATTCAGACCTTGTGGTACAGCAGTGTTCCGGAGATTGGGATGCAAAAGATGCCAACATGGCCTCGTACCGGTTTCACGTGCAAAAGATTGCCGGATTCTTCGAAGGATGTGAGTTTCACCATGTGCCGCGAGCGTAAAATGAGGCCGCGGATGCTTTGTCCAAGCCGGGCTCATCTAGGCAAGAAATCCCTCCCGGAATAGCTTTGGCTCACCTAAGAGTGCCATCGATCAAACCGAGCCCGGAGTCGAATCAATTTTTGTACCAGAGTCACACGTAGTACCCATGGATATCGATGAAGGGAACCCGGGACTGCTCCGGCAAGCTCGGGACTGCTCCGGTAGGCTCGGGGACTGCTGTACCCATACCGGAAGAAACGATGCTGGTAGATAGCATGGAGATAGATGCACCGGTGTTTTTGGTTAGAGAAATACCATCATGGGTTAAACCTATTAAGGAATTCCTGATCAGCGGCACCTTGCCGGCTGACGAAAATGAATCAAGGAGGATACAAAGAAGGTCCAAAGCTTACACATTCATCAATGGTGAGGTGTACAAGAGAAGCGTTACCGGTGTCCTTCAAAGATGTGTGGAACCGGAGGAAGGAAAAGAGATGCTTGAGGAAATTCACCAAGGAGAATGTGGGCATCATGCTTCATCAAGGGCTTTGGTAGCAAAAGTTTTCCGGCATGGGTTCTATTGGCCCACTGCTTTGGAGAACGCTGAGGATTTGGTAAGAAAATGCAACGGCTGCCGCAGGTACGCCAAGCAAAACCATACCCCAAAGATCCGGTTTAAAAACAATACCGCTTAACATGGCCATTTGCTGTTTGGTGCCTGGACATGGTTGGCCCATTCAAAACTCGCAAGAAGCAGCATGACTCACATCTTGGTCATGGTGGATAAGTTCACCAAATGGCTAGAAGTTAAACCTTTCGCCAAGTTTGATTGGCATACAGCGGTGAAATTCCTAATAGATGTCATTTTGCGGTATGGATACCCGCACAAGATCATCACCGATAATGGAACCAACTTTGCTCAAGGTGAGTTCAAAAGGTTCTGTGAAGACAACAACATCCGCCGGATTTGTGCTCATGGCACACCCACAAGGCAATGGCCAAGTGGAAAGAATGAATGCTTTGGTGCTTTCTGGTATCAAGCCCAGACTCATTGATGCGGTGGAAAAGTCACCGGGATGTTGGCTCGATGAGCTACCATCAGTACTGTGGAGTATAAGAACAACTCCAAACCGGTCTACCGGATACACTCCCTTCTTCATGGTTTATGGAGCAGAAGCGGTGATACCAACCGATATCATTCATGATTCACCAAGGGTACAGCTCTATACCGAGCAGGAGGTCAAAGAGGCCAGAGAAAACGATGTGGACTTGCTAGAAGAAGCAAGAGAGCTGGCTTTGGCAAGAACAGCCATTTACCAAAGAAACCTAAGACGCTATCATAACAGGAAGGTTAACCCGAGAGTTTTCCGGGAAGGAGATCTTGTACTTCGCCTGGTGCAGCGCACTGAAGGCCGGCATAAGCTCTTGCCACCATGGGAAGGTCCCTTCATTGTAAGCAAGGTGCTTCACAATGATGCATACTACTTGATCGATGCACAGGAGTGGAAGAAAGGAAAGGCGGACAGGTCCGGAGAGGAGAGCAAGCGTCCATGGAACGTAGCTCTGTTGCGCCCTTTCTACTCTTGAAGTGGTGGTGTAAGAAGTTCCTTTTTGTACCTTATATGCTATGAATAAAAGATGCCGGAACCTTGAATGAATCTCGGGGACTACCCCAACTTAAGTTGCATGTAACTTGTTTATTTTTTCAGTTTACCGGTTGCTTATTGAATGTTTTTTCTTTCCGGGTTAGGAGTGTGCTATATCCTACCGGAGTCTTCGACTCGGCTGCTGTCCGCAAACCGGCTTCATGGCAAGCAAGATAAACCGGTAGGAGATAAGCACATGAACTGCGAAAAGGGAGAGCAGGAAAGAACAATCCGGAAAGTTTAACTAACCCCGGTTAAACCGGTTTTTTGCAAAATTTCAAAGTTATTTCTAAGTTCAAGAAGATGCTTGTTTGGTGAAAGAACCTTGTGCTCATACGCCAAAGAACGCCCAGAGAAGGCAGGCAGAGCCAAGGCAAAAGAACCAAGTATGCATCAAATTGGATGCGGAAGCAATTGAGAAATCTTTGCAGTGCAGGATAAAATCAAAACCAAAAGCAAATTATGCTAAGGCAAACTCATAGATACTTAGCTACCGGTATAACCTACCGGCAGGAAATGTTGTAGCACAACCACAGGCAAACTTAAGTCTTACATCATAAGCCCCGGCATCCCGGGGCAGAATTTAACAGATATTGTCTTAGAGCAACAGGACCAGCAGATATAATGAGCAAACACTTCAAAGGGAATCATCATGCGGCAGGGGTTTCCGGAGGAGCAGCACCGGCATCAGCGTCATCCAGAAGCTCTTCTTCGGCTTCATCCTCCTCCTCGTCGAGATAGTCCGTGACGCCAGGAGGGGGAGGAATGAAGGTGCGCATGTCGGCATACTCCGCGATGCGGTACGCGCGATCCTGTCGCTTGGCGGAGAGGATCGGGTCCAGATCCGTTTCTGCACCTTCGCGCACACCGGTAAGGGCGTCCAGATTGAGCTCCGGGTACCAGGAGCAGGCGACGCGGAGGGCGGAGTCCGCGCCAGCGCGGGCAGCAGAGCACTGCCACTCGCGGATCCTCTTGCCGGCACCTTTCAGACGGTCGCTGATGAGGGAGAAGGTGTCCGGCACCACCTCGCCAGGCCACAAAGTCCTGTATAGCTGGGTAGCTACATCAGGGATGTCCGAAAGATTGCGGTCTATGCAGCGCATATGGGACACCCGCGCGTTAAGCGCGACCAGATGGTCCTTGGGCGTCCATGGCACGGTAAGATCCGCTTGGCCCTTGTCCTTGCGCTGCGCGTCGACCTTCTTGACGGCATACCTCTGCGAGTCCGGAAAGAGGCCTGTGCAAAGAAAGAAAAAGCTTAAGAAAAAGAGACCGGAAGAAAAAGAGACCGGAAGAAAAAGAGACCGGAAGAAAAAGAGACCGGGGAGAAAAGAATCCGGAAGAAGAAAGACCGGACGGAAAGATAGCGGAAAGAAAATGGGGTCGAAGGAAGAAAGGCTTGTGTGCAGTAGTCAAAGTGTAAAAGAAAACAACTTACGGAGGGCAAGAGTGTCGGTCTGCAGGATCAGCTGATCGCACTCCTTGTGCCCCTCCTCCAGCCGCGCGGCCTTCTCCTCGGCACCCTTCCGGGCCTTGGCCATCTCCTCCAGCTCTGCCCGCAACACCACAGTGGCGTTGCAAGCATCCTCCAGAGCCTCGTCCAACTTGGCCGCTGCGGTCACTTCAGCGGCTTTGAGGACCTTGGCGTGGTCAAGCCCCGCCTGAATCAGCCGAGACTTGAGCTCCCGGTAGCTGGTCTTGAGGGCGTTCAGCCTCCTCCCGGTGCTGCCGGCTGAGCTCATCCTTCTCCCCTGTAACCGGAAAAATGAATGTTAGCAAGGTTACACTGGTAAAAATGAAAAGAAACCAAGTTCAAAGGAAGGAAAAAATAATACGTTGGGCCTCGGCGAGCTGCTCTTTCAGAGCATCGATGGAAGCTTCCGGGATCATCGTTGAACAGTAAATTATGAATATCACAAGGAAAAAAGGCTTCCGGTAGCAAAGATGCCGGTGGAACAAAACCTTACCTTGGGAGTTGTCATGTGCCTCAGCGAGCTCCCGGTGCTCCCACAAAAGCTCCTCGAAAAGGGCCTTCCGAGTGTCAGCGGTGACCTGTTCAAGAAAAAGAAGAAATGAGTTAAGTTTTGCGCTAAGAACAAAGTTCTTAACCCGAAACTCGGGGACTGGCAATGCCAGTTTTGCGCGTTTCTAAGGTAAATTATGTGTTAAGAAGAAAAGGTTTAACCCGAAACTCGGGATCGGCAAAGTGCCGGTTTCACGCTAAAATCTTAAGTTAAGTTTTGCGCTAAGAGCTGCGCTCTCACCACAAAACTCGGGGACTGGGAGGATAGACAAGAGAGAAACCGGCACGAACTAAGGAAAAGATAAGGCAGAACCGGAAACAAAGAAACCGGCAAAGGTTGAAAGTTAGTAGAACGTACCGTTAGATTGTTCGTGGAGTCATACCACGCGCTGTCAAGCTCTTTTACGGCAGCCCGGAGCCGCATGAAGTGCTCCTCAGAGCTCCGATCCCCGACAGGATCAGGTGCCGGCAGCCGATCCTTGCCCATGCCGCGGGTCGCCGGAGTGATGTCCGCGGCGTTCCACTTTTGGGCATACGGCAGGAGGTGCCCCAGATCCCGGCCTTGGCGCTGGAACTCCGTAATGCGGCCAAGGAGGCCGGTGGCCTTCATGCTGGCGCTTTTGGCAGCCTTGGAGACGTGCAGCACCAAGGGCTGCTGGCCGCCCGAAGGGGCGCTGGAGGCCGTCGCCTTCCCCTTGATGAGCTTGGAGGGCTTGGGCGGCGGCGCGGTAGAAGAGGCCCCGGAAGTCTTGGCCGGCGGCGCGCCAGGAGCGGCCTTGGAGGGCTGGGCGAGAGGAGCCTCAGGCGGAGGCATGAGGATGGTGCGTGGAGAAGGGGGAGCGCTAGGAGCGTCACCCGTCTTGGAGCCTTCCGGCGCGGAAGATTCCGGCGCGGAAGTTGTCTTTTCGAGGACGGGAGGAGCAAAAGGCTCCGCCCGCCCGGCAGCTTCTTCTTCTCCGGCGCCGGTGTTGCTGGCGCCGGTGTCTTGGCGTTCCGGGAGGAAGGAAAGATCCTCCTCCGTGCGGTGATCTGACAGTGAAGGGGCCGCACGCCCCGAATTTGTTGTGCCCCCCGAAAGGGAGGCAGAGGTGTCGCCGGCACCAGATGGTGCCGGGCTTGAACGAGGAGGAGGGGTTGAGGTCCTTGCGGATCCCTCAGAGCCCGATGGCCTCGGGCCAAGTTTGAGAGCGGGGCTGAGAAAAAGAGAAAAGACAAGTGGTTGAGAAAAAGCAACCGGAAAAGGAACTTAGCAAAAAAGGAGGCAAGCCGGAAAATGAAATTACCCGGAAGCGGTTGGCATCGCTTTGCGCCCGTAGCGGCGCACGCCCACTTCTTTCTCCCCCACGGGCTCCGTCCGGAAGCGCTTGGAGGGAGGAGCATGGGCGGAGCCGGCGTAGATGCCGGCTGCTTGTTCTTCTCAGCCACTGGGCCATGAGTTTGTCCTCTAAATCTATGCCGGCCTCTGCGCGTAGGGGCGGCACGCGCTCGTGGATCTGTGGGTTGAATATGGCTAAGAAGCGATTCGCAAGAAAGCGATAATGGCAAAGTATAAGAAGCCGGAAAAGAAAATACCTCGAGCACAACCAGCTCCTCGGGGTTTCCGGTGGGCTCCGGCGGGTCCCGGCCAAGGCGTGCAGCCGGGGTCTTCCCCATCTTCAGGTCCTTCCAAAAGATGTAGGGATCCGGGTCGAAGGAGTCAAAGGCACGCTTCCGGAGAGGTCCTCGCGGCTCTGCCTGGATAGAGGGGAAGCGGTCCCCGGCCTGAAACAAGGTAAAAAGAAGGTTAGCAAAAGCAAACTTACCGGCAAGGACAACCCCAAGTTGCGCAATCTCTTACTTCTTGGGTCGGACGGTTAGAGGAACTGAGGGGAAGGAGGCCCCATTCCCAAGTAAAAGGCATAGCAGTTTGACACATCTGCTTAGCCTTGAGAACCACATCTTGCGGGCGGAGAGCACGGCCGGTGATCTTGGTAGGATCGCCTGGGCCATACATCTCGCTCATCCTATGTGCGCGGCGCTTAAGAGGAAGCACCCGGCGCGATATGAAAGTCCGGATGACATCGTCGGAACAGATGTTGGTCTCCTTCTTCAAAGAGGCCAAGAAGCGCACCACCCGATTGGTTTCGGCATGTTCTGTCCTCGGGTTGTAGCTCCAGTTGGCTCGCTGGGGGCCCCTCTTGGTATGGAGGAAGGTTGATGCGATCGGCGCGGCCGGTGTTCTTCACGTAGAAGAAAGTTCCTTGCCGGTCCGGCCAGACTCGCGCCCGGTAAACTTAAGAAAAGGGCTCCCTTGGCGGGAGCCGACGATGCAGGAGCCGCACTGCACGGGCGGCTTGGGCTTAGGAATCTCCTTGCCCTGGACGGAGTTGATCCGCAAGTTGAAGAAGCGGGCAAACGTCTCACAAGTGGGACGAATGCCGATGTAAGCCTCCATGAAGGTGGCATAACAAGAGAGATAGAAAATGGCGTTGCTGTGAAGGTGGTGAGGTTGGAGTTCGTAGAAATCTAGGAACTCCCGGAAAAAAGTAGAGGCAGGAAGGCCGAAGCCACGCTCAAAGTGAGCAAGAAAAACAACAAACTCGTCGTCTTCCGGATCCGGTTCGATCTCGTCATCCGGAATCCGACAGGAAACTCCTTCCGGAATCCTTCGAGACCGGTACAGCCAATCAATCTCGAACTCGCAACGTTGGAGCCCATCCAGGCTCCGCGAGTGGGTGGGGAAGGCTCCTCGCCGGAAGATTGGCCGGAGCTGCTAGAGGCTTGGCCGTAGCTGCTGGCCTCTTGGCTACCGGAAGCTTGGCTAAAGCTACCGGATTCTAGGTTGCCGCCGGACTCTTGGGGTTACCGGATTCCCGCCGGCTGCCGGAATCGGTTTCCATTGGATCCGAGGCCGTAGATTCACCGGGAGAAGGTCTACGGCGCTTAAGAGAAAGGGAAGAAGAAGATGCGGAGGAGGATTCCTCGTCGGACATCGCGAGGGTAGGTGGAGAAACAGAAATCCCAGACTCGAACCCCGCGTGAAGATCTACGAGTAAGAGGAAAACCAAAGAAAAAGGAGCAAATAAGAACACCAAAGGCTCAAGATCTGGAAAGCAAGCGAACGGCGAGTAAAGAGAAATTAATACCAACCTTGAGCGGCGCGGTCGCTGGGGAGAGAGTTTGCTGGCGGAGAAGCGGGTCTACAGCCGCCGGCGAGCACCGTCGACGGCGAGGCGGAGAAGCTCGCGAAGAAGCACAAATGCGGCAGACGCGAAGAAGTTGCTGCCGAAGATCTCCGCACAGCGAAGTCCGGCGGCGGCACGGCGTGAGTTCGCCGGGCACCGAAGCTCGAACGGGCGACGGCGGACGGAGAGCGGCGGAGGCGCAAAGGCGTGGAGCTCTGTGCGCGCAGGAGAAGAATGCGAAGAAGAGGAAGAGGACCGGGCAGTTGCGTTTATATAAGAGAGAGTAAGGGGGCGTGGAACCGCTGGGCCGCGGCGGTTCGCCTCACGGCCCGCGACGGTTCGCGCCTTGGGCCACCACGTGGCGGAGGAATACACGCGCGAAAACGGAGGCCACACGGAGGCGCACGCGGGATCCCGAAAAGGTAGTGGGATCCGCTGCGGTGCATTAAATGCGTGCGCGGGAGTCGAAACGATGTGACAGCGGACACTGGCGCGTCGATTCTGATGCGCATGTCACTGACAGGCGCGGGACCCGATATATTCTCGACTTCGCCGAGGAAGGAGTAAAGACACAAGGTGCCGGAGAAAAGAGGTGCCGGAACAAGCCTTGCGAAGAGAAGAAAAGGAACAAGGGTAAAGGTGCCGGAACCAAGCTCAAAAGATGAGTGACTAAACCGGTATCTTAAAAAGATGAAAACCTGGCATGGTCCGTAGGATAGAATCCTCCAGACTATACCAGCTTCGGGGACTAATGTTGGGGGGATAACCCCCGGTATGCCAAAGGCATGCCAAACCGGATGGTTTGAGCCATCAAGATACCGGTTTAATGTTCTTACCGGAAGCCTAGTAGGAATCCGGGAGAGCAAGGCTAAGCCGGAATCCCCAAAGGGGTATGCCGGAACCCGGTATAGAAGATACCGGAAAGGAGAGCCTGTCGGCAGGACTGGTCAAAGATTCTCTTCGGAGCAAGAAGACAAAGATGAGCCAAGCAAAGTAACTTTATTCAGAGCCCTGGCGCCAAAGAGAGAGGTGACGTCCAAAGAAGCCGGAGGACATCAGCAGCCCTGATAAAAGAAGGCCCCGGTGTCATCTATGATTAAAGTAGCTTTGTACAGTAACTCTGTAAAGTAGTTTGTCCAGTCAAAGATGCCATTAGGGTTTCTTGCAGTGTAAGCCACCCTCTCCCCTATATAAGGAGAGGGGGCAGCCCTTCTTCACGTGCAAGCAAGTATGTACGCGCGTGTGTAGGAAGGCAGAGCCTGTAACTTGTGAATCAATGAAAATGGTGATCTAGAGGGAGTTCTTCCTTGTGTCTTTCTTCTTCAACCTCTGGCCTTGGCCAAGTTCTTGAGGAAACCATCCGGAACCTCTCCCCACCTGATCGCAAACCCTCCCCCGAATCCTCTTGCGTCCATTCGGCCCCAATCTAAGCCATCCTATGGCATCTGCTCGTTCACCACGACGACAGTCGTGGAACTGTGATGTGGAGCTACCTTTCTTATGGTTTCTAGGCTTTTGGTTTCAACATGTATTATGGAGCTTACCTTAGGACTTTCGCATGCGTTGGCACAATCACATTGCAAAGGCAAATGTTCCTTTTCTCTTTAATTGTTATTATGACTTATGTGTTATAACCAGGCAAGAATATGCAATCTTGGTTCTCTGACCGATATATATGTACACACAACTTTTGTTCACATAATAACACTTACACGGGAAAAGAGTAGCTTTCTCTGTTGGACAAACACCAAACCACAAAAGGGTAACAACACAATATCCAAACTAGGTACGGCACCTGTTGAGCATACATGACTTTTGGCGTAAAATCACGTTAACCAACACTAGCATCATCTTGTTCTTTGCAAGGTGCTATGCTTATCAGTCTAATCCCAATACACCACCTACTTCAGGTGGCACGATGATGTCAAGTGCAGGCTCACCAGTACCAACTCTCTTGCATCAGTCTCCATTGAATGTACGCCACTGCTGCAGTAGACACCATTAGCAATGCAAGCTGAAGGTGTTCTTATCCTCATATCAGGATCACATAATACAGGTGTCAAGCTTCATGCACTAGCCAACACAATAAAAAGTCCGAACTAGGATAGCTAGGAAAAAAACATGAAGATCTTTTTTTCAAATCCCACGCTGAACATCTTTTTTTTAACTAATTAGGTAAGCTCCTGCTGACAAACATATTACAGCAACTCCAGCAGTGGCTCTATATTTTGGCGCTGTGGGCTGAATGGATGATGCTGCGCATGGAGCCGGCAATAGCTTCACCGGAAGCTGCAAACTGTGGCGGCCAAATGCAGGGCTGAAACAGCGTATTTTCAGAGGCGCTATAAATGCAGCGCCAAAAACAGAATATAATGAAAAATAGAGTGCAGTAAAACAGAAGATCAAACAAAGACTAGAAATAGACATAAAATAGGATAAAATTAGCTTGATAGATACTCCATAGTTCATATTTTTACAAAGTAGTGCGATAAAACTAAACTAAAACTCGACATCTGATGAGTCCGGTGTCGTGCCCGACACCGGATCCGACGAGAAGAGGTCAATCCAACGGGGGTCGTCCTCGCCAATGGTGGTCGGCCCGGCAAGCTGCGCTTCGTCGCCTTCTCCGCCCTCCGTCGTGCGCGGTCCTCCTTCTTCGCTGCCCGCCTCGTCGCCTTCTCCGCCCTCCGTCTGCGGAAGTGCTCGTTCTCGGCGGCAACGTCCTAGGGGAAGCGGGCCGCCCACTCGCGCGCCGCACGCTCGTCCCGCTCGGCGATGCGCAAACGGCGCTCCGTCTCGCGGCGGCGGTGCTGTTCCTCCTGTCTAACGATGTACGGCGGCGGCGCGAGATCCTCGGCCTGCTGGCGTGTCCACACGTCATGGAAATTCATCGACGATCGCGGGCGCCCGAGCCGCCACGCCACGGCGTCGTACGCACGCGCGGCCTCGTGCGCGGTCTCGTAGGTGCCGAGGCCGATGCGCTCGCCGCCGTCACGTATCTCCGCGTAATACGTACCTTTGGGGCGCACGCGGACGCCGCGGTACCCCGTGCCCGAGACGCGGCAGTACCGCGAGATCGACGCGAGACGAGGCATGGCGGCGGCGGAAGCGGAGCCGCGGCGGCGATATTAGGCGCAGATGGGCAAATTTCAGCAACCCGTGTCCATCTTTTTTTTTTGGCAGGATTACGCCATGTACCACCTTCCAATTAGAAAATAGTACTGTTCAGCCTTCCCCTGTTGGGCCCAATATTTCACTTTGGGTTGCCAACGGCCATCTACATGGTAATTGCTCTTGGCCTACTTGCTCCTTTGTCGAAGCCCAATAACTACAAATGGGCCTTTCTGCTCATGCAATTTCGGCCCTTTTCTAATGAAACACAGATCCTATGAATGGCAAAAGAAAAAAAACGCGGAGATTCTACATAAAAGTTGTTTTTATTTATTTTGAATTATTGGGTTCCAATTTTTGAAACTGCTCATGCCCAATATGAAAATCCTTGTTCGCTCCATACCCACATGGATAACGGTATTTTTAATAATTCATAAAGTGGATTTGAAATTTAAAACATATCCTAATAATTCCATGATTTAATCTATCAACTTGCAAGATCTTGGAGAGAAAAAGCTTGTATTAGTCTGCAGAATCCTCACCGTTTCAAAGGCGGCAGTGGATCAAAAGAAAAAAGGAAGTAGCCAGAAATTAGGGGTCAAAATAACTCCAAGAAATGAAACTTTTATTGTTCGTAGAGGATGACATGCGGGACCCATGAGCCAGCAGCTTACTCAACGTTTCAAAGGCGGCATGAGATCGGAAGAAAAAGGCAAGTGACCAAATATCAGGAGCCAAAAATAATCCAAGAAATGAAACTTATTGTACATAGAGGATGACATGCGGGTCCCATTTTGCAGCAGCGGTTTCAGCGTTTCAAATGCGGTTTGAGATCAAAAGAAAAAGAAAGTAGCCAGAAATTAGGGGGTAAAAAACTCCAAAAAAGAAAGTTGATTGTACATAGAGGATGACATGCGGGTCCCATTAGTCACCAGCTTACTCAACGTTTCCAAGGCGGCAGGGGATCAAAAGAAAAAGGAAATAGCCAAAAATCAGAGGTGAAAAAAAAACCAAGAAAAGAAATTTTATAGTACATGGAGGATGACATGCGGGTCTCATGAGCCAGCAGGTTCCTCAACGTTTTCAAAGGCCGGTGGGGATCAAAAGAAAAAGGCAAATAGCTAGAAATTAGGGGTAAACAATAAATCCAACAAAGGAAAGGTTTATTGTTCATAGATGCTGACATGTGGGACCCATGAGCCAGCAGCGTCAAGGCAAGTGACCAAAAATCAGGGGTAAAAAAATCCAAGAAAAGAAACTTTATTGTACATAGAGGATGACATGTGGGTCCCATGAGCCAGCACCTTACTCAATGTTTCAGAGGCGGCTTGAGATCGAAAGAAAAAGGAAAGTGACCGAATATCAGGAGCTAAAAATAATCCAAGAAAGGAAACTTTTATTGTACATAGAGGTTGACATATGGGTCCCACTAATACAAGCTCTTTCGCTCGAAGATCTTGCAAGTTGATTGTACATAGAGGATGACATGCGGGCCCCATGTGTCAGCAGCTTACTCAATGTTTCCAAGGCAGCAGTGGATCAAAAGAAAAAGGAAATAGCCAAAATCAGAGGGTGAAAAATAAATCCAACAAAGGAGAGGTTTATTGTCCATGGAGGCTGACATCTGGGACCCACGAGCTAGCAGCGTCCTCTACGTTTAGAAGGCGACTGGGGATCGAAAGAAAAAAGGCAAATAGCCAGAAATTAGGGGTACAAAATAACTCCAAGAAAGGAAGTGTTTATTGTTCATAGAGGCTGACATGTGGGACCCATGAGCCAGCAAAGTCTTCAACGTTTCAAAGGCGGCAGGGGATCAAAAGAAAAAGGAAGTAGCCAGAAATTAGGGGTAAAAAATAACTCCAAGAAAGGAAACTTTTATTGTTCATAGAGGATGACATGCGGGACCCATGCTCCAGCAGCTTCCTCAACGTTTCAAGGCGGCATGAGATCGAAAGAAAAAGGCAAGTGACCAAATATCAGAACCCGAAAATAATCGAAGAAAGAAATTTTATTGTACATAGAGGATGACATGCGGGACCAATTTAGCAGCAGCGGTCTCAACGTTTCCAAGGCAGCACGGGATCAAAAGAAAAAGGAAGTAGCCAGAAATTAGGGTTCAAAAATAACTCCAAGAAAGGAAACTTTTATTGTTCGTAGAGGATGACATGCGGGTCCCATGAGCCAGCAGCTTACTCAACGTTTCAAAGGCGGCATGAGATCGAAAGAAAAAGGCAAGTGACAAAATATCAGGAGACAAAGATAATCCAAGAAAAGAAAACTTTATTGTACATAGAGGATGACATGCGGGTCCCATTTAGCAGCAGCGGTCTCAACGTTTCAAATGCGGCTTGAGATCAAAAGAAAAAGAAAGTAGCCAGAAATTAGGGGGTAAAAAAAACTCCAAGAAAGGAAAGTTTTATCGATGAGCCAGCAGAGTCCTCAACGTTTCAAAGGCGGCAGGGGATCAAAAGAAAAAGGAAATAGCCGAAAATCAGAGGGTGAAAAAAAACCAAGAAAATGAACTTTTATAGTACATAGAGGATGACATGCGGGTCCCATGAGCCAGCAGGTTTTTCAACGTTTCAAACGTGGCATGAGATCGAAAGAAAAAGGCAAGTGACCAAATATCAGGATCCAAAAATAATTCAAGAAAAGAAACTTGATTGTACATAGAGTATGACATGCGGGTCCCATTTAGCAGCAGCGGTATCACCGTTTGAGAGGCGGCAGGGGATCGAAAGAAAAAGGCAAGTGACCAAATATGAGGTGCCAAAAAATCAAAGAAAAGAAAGTTTTATTGTACATAGAGGATGACATGCGGGTCCCATGAGCCAGCAGGTTTTTCAACGTTTCAAACGTGGCATGAGATCGAAAGAAAAAGGCAAGTGACCAAATATCAGGAGCCAAAAATAATTCAAGAAAAGAAACTTGATTGTACATAGAGGATGGCATGCGGGTCCCATTTAGCAGCAGCGGTATCACCGTTTGAGAGGCTGCACGGGATCGAAAGAAAAAGGCAAGTGACCAAATATCAGGAGCCAAAAATAATCTAAGAAAAGAAATTTTACTTTACATAGAGGATGACATGCGGGTCCCATTTTGCAGCAGCGGTCTCAACATTTCCAAGGCAGCACAGGACCAAAAGAAAAATGAAGTAGCCAGAAATCAGGGGGTGAAAAAAATCCAAAAAAAGAACGATTTCAATTGGGCTGCATGTGGACATCTGGGCATTCGAACTATCCCCGTCGGGCCTTTTGACTCGTACAATTTCAGCCCACTCCAAAACAGGATAGTTCGGATTTTTCTAAAAAAAACAGGAAAGTCCTATGCTTCGCAAAAACAAAAACAAGGAGATTCAGCATATAAATTTGTTTATGTAAAAATAAAGATTTAATTTATCCGTTGAAATAGCTCAGAGCGCAATACACTGTTTATTGTGTGCAAAATAATCAAGATATCACATGTTTCTTGTACGGGGAGGCTGACATCGGGGACCCATGAGCCAAAGAGGCTGCTTTAAAGGCGGTAGGGATGGAAAGAAAAAATAAACCAAAAATCTGTTGGTAAAAAATCCAAGAAAAGAAACATTTACGTTACGAGAGGATGACATGCGGGACCCATGAGGCAGCAGCATCCTCAGCGTTTATTGTTCATAGAGGCTGACATGTGGGACCCGTGAGCCAGCAGTGTCCTCAACGTTTTAAAGGCGGCAGGATATCGAAAGAAAAAATAAGCCAAAAATCATTTGGTAAACAATATCCAAGAAAAGAAACATTTACCGTTCTGAGAGGATGACATGCGGGACCCATGAGGCAGCAGCATCCTCAACGATTCCAAGGCGGCAGGGGATCAAAGTAAAAAATAGGTAATATCCAGAACTTAATTAGGGGATCAAAAAAATCCATCAAAGGAAACTTTTATTGTTCATAGAGGATGACTTGTGGGACCGACCCGCCAACGACGTCCTCATCGTTTCTTCAAAGGGGCAGGAGATCAAAAGAAAAAGGCAAATAGCCAGAAATTAGGGGTCAAAAATAACTCCAAGAAAGGAAACTTTTATTGTTCGTAGAGGATGACATGCGGGACCCATGAGCCAGCAGCTTACTCAACGTTTCAAAGGCGGCATGAGATCGAAAGAAAAAGGCAAGTGACAAAATATCAGGAGCAAAAGATAATCCAAGAAAAGAAACTTTATTGTACATAGAGGATGACATGTGGGTCCCATTTTGCAGCAGCGGTCTCAATGTTTGTAATGCGGCTTGAGATCAAAAGAAAAAGAAAGTAGCTAGTAATTAGGGGTGGAAAAAAATCCAAGAAAAGAAAGTTGATGGACATAGAGGATGACATGCGGGTCCCTTGAGACAACAGCCTTACTCAACGTTTCAAAGGGGCGGGGATCAAACGAAAAAGGAAAGCCAACAATCAGTGGCTGAACAAAAATCCAACAAAGGAAACTTTTATAGCACATAGAGGATGACATGCGGGTCCCATGAGCCAGCAGGTTCCTCAACGTTTCAAACGTGGCATGAGATCGAAAGAAAAAGGCAAGTGCCCAAATATGAGGTGCCAAAAAAAACTCCAAGAAAAGAAAGTTGATTGCTCATAGAGGATGACATGCGGGTCCCATTTAGCTGCAGCGGTCTCACTTTGTTTGAGAGGCGAGGGGATCGAAAGAAAAAGGCAAGTGAACGAATATGAGGTGCCAAAAATAATCCAAGAAAAGAAAGTTTTATAGTACATAGAGGATGACATGCGGGTCCCATTTAGCAGCAGCGGTATCACCGTTTGAGAGGCGGCAGGGGATCAAAAGAAAAAAGAAATTGCCAAAAATCAGAGGGTCAAAAAAAACCAAGAAAATGAACTTTTATAGTACATAGAGGATGACATGCGGGTCCCATGAGCTGCAGGTTCCTCAACGTTTCAAACGTGGCATGAGATCGAAAGAAAAAGGCAAGTGAAAAAATATCAGGAGCCAAAAATAATTCAAGAAAAGAAAGTTTTATAGTACATAGAGGATGACATGCGGGTCCCATTTAGCAGCAGCGGTATCACCATTTGAGAGGCGGCAGGGGATCGAAAGAAAAAGGCAAGTGAAAAAATATGAGGAGCCAAAAATAATTCAAGAAAAGAAAGTTTTATAGTACATAGAGGATGACATGCGGGTCCCATTTAGCAGCAGCGGTATCACCGTTTGAGAGGCGGTAGGGGATCGAAAGAAAAAGGTAAGTGACCAAATATGAGGTGCCAAAAATAATTCAAGAAAAGAAAGTTTTATAGTACATAGAGGATGACATGCGGGTCCCAGTTAGCAGCAGCGGTATCACCGTTTGAGAGGCGGCAGGGGATCGAAAGAAAAAGGTAAGTGACCAAATTTGAGGTGCCAAAAAAAACTCCAAGAAAAGAAAGTTGATTGCACATAGAGGATGACATGCGGGTCCCATTTAGCAGCAGCGGTCTCAACGTTTCCAAGGCGGCAAGGGATCAAAAGAAAAAGGAAGTAGCCAGAAATCAGGGGGTCAAAAAAATCCAAGAATAGAAAGAATTTTGGTTCATAGAGGAGGACATGCGGGACCCATGATCCTGCATCGTAAACGGCTCGATCGGAGAACGTTGAACGAGATGGCGCGATCGAGAAAAAAAACAATGCCAGAGAGGCTGCCATCTGGGCCCTACATCCCTCGGCGGTGCGGATTTGCGTTGACTCGGCCGGCGAACCCGAGATTTCGAGATGCACCACGTCCCGGGCCACCATACGCGACGTTTTGGCCGCTTTCGTCGGGCTAGGTGGCCTCAAAAACGAGAAAAAAAAAGTTTTGACATGCACCACGGAGGGACCAAAAATCGTCGGCCATGGTACACCAGCAACCACGGCGCGACTTCAACTTCGTCGGCCATGGCAACTTTTCTTGTAGTGAACACGTGCCTTCACTGGCTCATGCCATTCCTGGACGGTGATCGGGACGCTGTCTCTAACAACGACTGTGCATTGGTTGATGAACTTGGTGTACGCCTCTTCGGGCTCCAGCGGCTTGCCTTTTGGACTGATAACATCAATGGTATATATCACTCCTTGTTTCAGCGTCTTGGTTTTGCCACGCTTTGTCTTCACCGATTTTTTCGACGATCCGCTGGCCGAGGGCTAAAATAAGAAACAGAGTCGAGTTAATACACATATTTATTGAAATCGGTAAATTTGTATCACCAGAGGCTCAATGTATATATATACCTCGCCGGAGGTGGTGATTGCTAATTGATTATCAACATCGCCGGAGGTGTTTGTCGACGGTTCACCTCCATCAACAGTACCCGTGCCTTCGTCACCACCTCGCTGACGACCTTCATCTTCATCGCCAAGGTTCAGATAAGAAGAGATATCGTCTTCTTCATCTTCTTGGGGCGGCGGCACATAAAGAATGTCGCCGTTTATGATGCCGAAAAGATGTGTCTCGGCTTCCGCATTATAGTTATCCCTAATCGGGTCGGCTCTATCGTCCGCCATATGTGTCACTCCTGAAAACATGTAGTAAAAACTAATTAATCCTGGCGGTGGCGAAATGGGGGCGGTGGCGGTGGTAAAAGGGCGGTGGCGGTGGCGGTGGCGAAAGGGCGGTGGCGAAAGGGGGGCAGTGGTGGCGAAAGGGCGGTGGCGGGGGCGGCTCTCTCTATCTCTCAAAAAAAACAAAAAAAACCCGCGCGTATACGGAGGGGGCGGGGGAGGCGCCTCGCCGCCCCCGCCGTATACGCGCGGGGTACCGATTCCTTTTGACGTCGTTGCATCGATCACAAAAAAACACCCTAATGGTAGTATGCACACAGCTAAAAAAGAGAAGAAAAAAAAACTAAGTAATAAAAGTCCCCTCCCTCCCCGGCTGATCTTCCTCTTGCCGGCCGCTGCAACAACGCAACACCCTAATAGCAGTACGGGGCTGCCTTTTCTAGGGTTTTGGTCGTCGCTCGGAGCCACCTCGCGCAAGACGACCCGGGGCGAAGATCAGATGGGAAGGGAGGAGAGGGGGAGGGAGTGGAAGGCGGTGCGATCAAACTTTTAACTGTATTATTGCGACATGTGTGACAATCAATCTATAAACCAACAAAAAAAATTATAATTACGTGTCTTTAAGCTTTATTCCTTACAAAGTTACCATCATAGATTGTTTGTTAAGTTAATTATTTGATTGTTAAGTTAAAAAAAACAAAAAAACGAGAGAGGCAGGGGCGCCTGTGGCGCGCCCCGCCCTAGCTCTCTCTCTCTCTCTCCCGCGGCGCGCGCGCGCGGTACGGGTGTGGGCGCGCGGCGGAGGTGTGCGGCGGCGGTTAGGGTGGCGCGCCGGACGACAGTAGGGTGTGGAGCGCGGCGGCGGCGCGGAGGTGCGGCGGCGGTTAGGGTGGCGGCGCGCGCGCGTGGTGCGCGCGGCGGCGTGTGGTGTGCGGCGGCCGACGTTCGGTGCGCGCGGCCGGCGCGGAGAGACGTCGACGACGTACGGGGCGGGGCGGCGCGGTCTTCGCGGCGGAGGCGGTCGATGGCGCGCGGCGGCGTGCAGGGGCGTCGGCGTCGAGGAGGCGTCGGCGGCGTCGTCGAGGCGGCAGATCGTCTCACAGTACACGAACTGGCGGAGGAAGAAGAACTGGCGTGGTCGTTCGGCCGCGCGATATTTATAGCGAGAGGGCTTTAGTCGCAGTTGGGGTCACCAACCGTGACTAAAGGCTACCCGTTAGTCGCGGTTGGAGACCCCAACCGCGACTAAAGACTTTTTTTCGCCCCTTTTGCGGTTCCCGCGGAAAGGCCAACCGCGACTAAAGGTCATTTTCAAAATTCTTTCATTTTCTGAATGTGAAAAATAAAACTAATTAATTTCTAAATGTGAAAAATACAAATAATATATCAAAAAATTCAGAAAAATAAAACTAATTCATTTCAAAATATTAAAAATACAAATTATATATCAAAAAATCAGAAAAATAAAACTAATTCATTTCAATATGTTAAAAATACAAATAATATATCAAAAAATGAAGAAAAATAAAACTAATTCAATTCAAAATGTTAAAAATACAAATAATATATCAAAAAATTCAGAAAAATAGAACTAATTCATTTCAAAATCTTAAAAATACAAATAATTTATCAAAAAATTAAGAAAAATAAAACTAATTCAATGCAAAATGTTAAAAATACAAATAATATATCAGAAAATTCCTAAAAATAGAACTAATTCATTTCAAAATCTTAAAAATACAAATAATATATCAAAAAATTCAGAGAAGTTCTTCCCGGCCGCCTCTGTCTTCCCACAAGTTCTTCCCGGCCCGTCTTCCCGCCAGTTCTTTCCCGCCTATGTCTTCCCGCCATTTCTTCACGCCTCTATCTTCCCGCGTCTCGATGCTTCTGCTTTGTCTTGTTCCTCCGACAGGGCGTCGTGCGCTACCCACGCGTCCTTATCCTGCCGATAGCTTTAGTCACGGTTGCACCCTCCAGCCGGGACTAAAGCTTACCCAAACGTCCATATCCCACCGACAGTTTTATTAGATGACACAAAAACCACATTTAGTCCCGGTTGCACCCACCAGCCGGGACTAAAGGTTAGATGACCAGCTCTGGATTCCTCCTCTTCTTCCCGCCATTTCTTCCCTGTCTTCCCGCCACTTTCTTCCCGCCTCCTGTCTTCCCGCTCCCATTTTCCCGCCATTTCTCACTACATATATGTAGCCCGGCTTGGCCAGCATTATCACATCTCTACAATCTCTCATCACTCTCTCATGGCTTCCACCGCACCCACTCTAACGTACCAGCAGGTGGAAGAGCTTTGCGCCTTGAACTACCCTTGCCCACCGGGCTACCGCGTCCCCGCCGGCTGGAGCCTAAGCGCCGGAGGCGTGCCGGTCCCTCCCGTCCCTCAGGGTACTGCGCGTCGGGCGGCCATCACGAACCACTAGTACCTCGATCTCACGCCGGAGCAGCGGATGAATCCCCACTGGCATCCCGATAACCAGCATACTTGGGACGTCTTCTTCATCAATCGGCGTGACAGGGCGCTCGCCAGGTATGAGGAGGACGGTCTGCCTCCTGGGAACTTCCACGAGGCCGGCCGTCGGCTATGGTGGTACGACCGGACTCTACAGAGCGTTATGGACTACATCACGGCCGGCGATATCCCCCGCCTGCGCTACCCTCAGTTCGAGCCACGAGCGCCGCCCGACGACAGCGACGACGACAGCAGCGACGACAACGGCGGCAACTTAGAAGGCGACGACTACCAATACAACGACGGCGACTATGAAGACTACGAGTATGCATATTATACGCCTAGGCAGGAGTATGACTAAGTCACTCCAAATTTCATATGTATCATCAGTGGTATTTATGGCATGGCCAATCAATTTCGGCAATGCTAGATCCACCAAATCCCATGCAATTACGGCTCCTCTAGTCTTTTTCCCATTATACGCTTAGGCAGGAGTATGACTTAGTCACTCCAAATTTCATGTATCATCAGTGGTATCTTGAATCAATCGATTCATTCGAAAATGGACACCAAACACATCACAGATAATATAATTCACATGATCCATTCAACAAAGTTTGGTACAATAAATTATTACACATCATTTCTTCCCTTGTGTCCCTGCTTGCTTACGATTGAGCCGTATCCATGGAGCATCCTCATCATTTAACTTAATGCTTGGGTCGGTGTTCACTTTGAAGGGCGGAATTTCACCAAACATATTATAATCTTCTGACATGTCTGTCTTGCCCTCCACTCCCACGATGTTTCTTTTCCCTGAAAGAACAATGTGGCGCTTTGGATCATCGCATGATGTGCTGATCATTTTCTTATCTTTCCGTTTCCTCGGTTTGCTACTCATGTCCTTCACATAGAAAACCTGAGCGACATCTTTCGCTAGGATGAATGGTTCGTCAAGGTAACCAAGATTGTTGAAATCCACCATTGTCATTCCGTATTGCTGGTCCACCTTTACCCCACCTCCTGTTAGCTTGAACCATTTGCACCGGAACAAAGGGACCTTAAAGGAGAGTCCATAGTCAAGTTCCCATATCTCCTCTATGTAACCATAATATGTGACCTTTTGCCCATTCTCGGTTGCTGCATCAAAGCGGACACCACTGTTTTGGTTGGTGCTCTTTTTATCTTGGACGATCGTGTAAAATGTATTCCCATTTATCTCGTACCCTTGGAAAGTCGTTATAGTCGAAGATGGTGTCTTGGCCAACATGTATAGATGATCTACAACATGATCGTCATTCATTAAATGTTTTCTCAACCAACTGCCGAAAGTCTCCATGTGGGCCTTCGTAATCCAGGATTCAGGCTTCCCCGGGATGTTCTCGCGTAAAATATTCTTGTGTTTCTCAAAGTACGGAGCCACCAAGCTGGAATTGGTCAGAACTGTGTGGTGTGCTTCAGTCATAGAATGGACATCCATACATATCGTTGATTTCCTGCCGATCGTGCCTTTTCCACTTAGTCTCCCCTCATGCCGCGATCGAGGAACAAAGTCAACACAGAACTCAATTACCTCCTGATACATCTCCGACGTATCGATAATTTCTTATGTTCCATGCCACATTATTGATGATATCTACATGTTTTATGCATACTTTACATCATATTTATGCATTTTCTGGAACTAACCTATTAACAAGATGCCGAAGAGCCGATTCTTGCTGTTTTCTACTGTTTTTGGTTTCAGAAATCCTAGTAAGGAAATATTCTCGGAATTGGACGAAATCAACGCCCAGGGGCCTATTTTCACACGAAGCTTCCAGAAGACCGAAGAGTCAACGAAGTGGAGCCACGAGGTGGCCAGGAGGTAGGGCGGCGCGGCCCAGGTCTTGGCCGCGCCGGCCTGTCTCCTGGGCCCCTCGCGACGCCCTTTGACCTGCCCTTCCGCCTACAAATAGCCTTCGTCGCGAAACCCCCAGTACCGAGAGCCACGATACGGAAAACCTTCCAGAGACGCCGCCGCCGCCAATCCCATCTCGGGGGATTCAGGAGATCGCCTCCGGCACCCTGCCGGAGAGGGGATTCATCTCCCGGAGGACTCTACACCGCCATGGTCGCCTCCGGAGTGATGAGTGAGTAGTTCACCCCTGGACTATGGGTCCATAGCAGTAGCTAGATGGTTGTCTTCTCCTCATTATGCTTAATTGTCGGATCTTGTGAGCTGCCTAACATGATCAAGATCATCTATATGTAATGCTATATGTTGTGTTTGTTGGGATCCGATGAATAGAGAATACCATGTTATGTTGATTATCAATTTATATCTATGTGTTGTTTATGATCTTGCATGCTCTCTGTTATTAGTAGAGGCTCTGGCCAAGTTTTTACTCTTAACTCCAAGAGGGAGTATTTATGCTCGATAGTGGGTTCATGTCTCCGTGAATCTGGGGGAGTGACAGAAACCTCTAAGGTTATGGATGTACTGTTGCCACTAGGGATAAAACATTGATGCTATGTTCGAGGATGTAGTTATTGATTACATTACGCACCATACTTAATGCAATTGTCTGTTGTTTTCAACTTAATACTGGAAGGGGTTCGGATGATAACCTGAAGGTGGACTTTTTAGGCATAGATGCATGCTGGATAGCGATCTATGTACTTTGTCGTAATGCCCAATTAAATCTCACAATACTCATCATAATATGTAAGTGCATGGTCATGCCCTCTTTATTTGTCAATTGCCCAACTGTAATTTGTTCACCCAACATGCTATTTATCTTATGGGAGAGACACCACTAGTGAACTGTGGACCCCGGTCCATTCTTTACATCTGAAATACAATCTACTGCAATTGTTCTACTGTTCTCTGCAAACAATCATCATCCACACTATACATCTAATCCTTTGTTACAGCAAGCCGGTGAGATTGACAACCTCACTGTTTCGTTGGGGCAAAGTACTTGGTTTGTGTTGTGCAGGTTCCACGTTGGCGCCGGAATCCCTGGTGTTGCGCCGCACTACATCTCGCCGCCATCAACCTTCAACGTGCTTCTTGGCTCCTACTGGTTCGATAAACCTTGGTTTCATACTGAGGGAAAACTTGCCGCTGTACGCATCACACCTTCCTCTTGGGGTTCCCAACGGACGCGTGCTGTACGCGTATCAAGCTCTTTTTCTGGCGCCGTTGCCGGGGAGATCAAGACACGCTGCAAGGGGAGTCTCCACATCACAATCTCTTTACTTTGTTTTTGTCTTGCTTTATTTTATTTACTACTTTGTTTGCTGCACTAAATCAAAATACAAAAAAATTAGTTGCTAGTTTTACTTTATTTACTGTCTTGCACTCTATATCAAAAACACAAAAAAATTAGTTACTTGCATTTATTTTATCTAGTTTGCTTTATTTACTGTTGCTAAAATGGGTACTCCTGAAAATACTAAGTTGTGTGACTTCACAACCACAAATAATAATGATTTCTTATGCACACCTATTGCTCCACCTGCTACTACAGCAGAATTCTTTGAAATTAAACCTGCTTTACTAAATCTTGTTATGCGAGAGCAATTTTCACAGTGTTAGTTCTGATGATGCTGCTGCCCATCTCAATAATTTTGTTGAATTATGTGAAATGCAAAAGTATAAGGATGTAGATGGTGACATTATAAAATTAAAATTGTTTCCTTTCTCATTAAGAGGAAGAGCTAAAGATTGGTTGCTATCTCTGCCTAAGAATAGTATTGATTCATGGACTAAATGCAAGGATGCTTTTATTGGTAGATATTACCCCCCTGCTAAAATTATATCTTTGAGGAGTAGCATAATGAATTTTAAACAATTGGATACTGAGCATGTTGCACAAGCATGGGAAAGAATGAAATCTTTGGTTAAAAATTGCCCAACCCATGGACTGACTACTTGGATGATCATCCAAACCTTTTATGCAGTACTGAATTTTTCTTCACGGAACCTATTGGATTCAGCTGCTGGAGGTACCTTTATGTCCATCACTCTTGGTGAAGCAACAAAGCTTCTTGATAATATGGTGATTAATTACTCTGAATGGCACACGGAAAGAGCTCCACAAGGTAAGAAGGTAAATTCTGTCGAAAAAACCTCCTCCTTGAGTGATAAGATTGATACTATTATGTCTATGCTTGTGAATGATAGGACTAATGTTGATCCTAATAATGTTCCGTTAGCTTCATTGGTTGCTCAAGAAGAACATGTTGATGTAAACTTCATTAAAAATAATAATTTCAACAACAATGCTTACCTGAACAATTCTAGTAACAACTATAGGCCATATCCTTATAATAATGGCAACGGCTATGGTAATTCTTATGGGAATTCTTACAACAATAATAGGAACACACCCCCTGGACTTGAAGCCATGCTTAAAGAATTTATTAGTACACAAACTGCTTTTAACAAATCTGTTGAAGAAAAGCTTGGGAAAATTGATATACTTGCTTCTAAAGTCGATACTCTTGCTGCTGATGTTGATCTTTTGAAATCGAAAGTTATGCCTCATGAAAATCATAATAATAAGATTGTTACTACAGCCAATGCCATCCAAGTTAGAATTAATGAGAATATAAGATTGATGGCCGAATTGCGTGCTAGGTGGGAAAGAGAAGAAAATGAAAAAGAGGATAATATAGCTAAAGTTTGGACTATTACCACCACTAGTAATACTAATGCTACACATGTTGCTGCACCTCCTACTAATAATGGTAAAAGAATTGGTGTTATTAATGTTTCCACTTCAAATGCAAAGCGCGAGAAACTGCCTGAAACTGCTAAAACTCATTTGAAATCGCCTCGTGATAAAACTGCTGAAATTTTTTCCAACATTGGGGATGATGATCCCATTGCTTTAGATTATAATGGTTTGAATTTTTATGATTGCCACATCTCTGAAGTTATAAAGTTCTTACAAAAACTTGCTAAAAGTCCTAATGCTAGTGCTATAAACTTGGCTTTCACAAAACATATTACAAATGCTCTCATAAAAGCTAGAGAAGAGAAATTAGAACGCGAAGCTTCTATTCCTAGAAAGCTAGAGGATGGTTGGGAGCCCATCATTAAGATGAAGGTCAATGATTTTGATTGTAATGCTTTATGTGATCTTGGTGCAAGTATTTCTGTTATGCCTAAGAAAATTTATAATATGCTTGACTTGCCACCATTGAAAAATTGTTATTTGGATGTTAATCTTGCTGATCATTCTACAAAGAAACCTTTGGGGAAAGTTGATAATGTTCGCATTACCGTTAACAATAACCTTGTCCCCGTTGATTTTGTTGTTCTGGATATTGAATGCAATGCATCTTGTCCCATCATATTGGGAAGACCTTTTCTTCGAACTGTTGGTGCTATCATTGATATGAAGGAAGGTAATATTAAATATCAATTTCCTCTCAAGAAAGGTATGGAACACTTCCCTAGAAAGAGAATGAAGTTACCTTTTGATTCTATTATTAGAACAAATTATGATGTTGACACTTCGTCTCTTGATAATACTTGATATACACTTTCTGCGCCTAGCTGAAAGGCGTTAAAGAAAAGCGCTTATGGGAGACAACCCATGTTTTTACTACAGTATTTTGTTTTATATTTGTGTCTTGGAAGTTGTTTACTACTGTAGCAACCTCTCCTTATCTTAGTTTTGTGTTTTGTTGTGCCAAGTAAAGTCGTTGATAGTAAGGTTCATACTAGATTTGGATTACTGCGCAGAAACAGTTTTCTTTGCTGTCACGAATCTGGGCCAAAGTCTCTGTAGGTAACTCAGAAAATTATGCCAATTTACGTGAGTGATCCTCAGATATGTACGCAACTTTCATTCAATTTGAGAATTTTCATTTGAGCAAGTCTGGTGCCTCAATAAAATTCGTCTTTACGAACTGTTCTGTTTTGACAGATTCTGCCTTTTATTTCGCATTGCCTGTTTTGATATGGTCGATGGATATTTCGATTCCATTGACTTTCAGTAGCTTTGTGCAATGTCCAGAAGTGTTAAGAATGATTATGTCACCTCTGAACATGTATATTTTGATTGTGCACTAACCCTCTAATGAGTTGTTTTGAGTTTGGTGTGGAGGAAGTTTTCAAGGATCAAGAGAGGGAGATGATACAACATGATCAAGGAGAATGAAAGCTCTAAGCTTGGGGATGCCCCGGTGGTTCACCCCTGCATATATCAAGAAGACTCAAGCGTCTAAGCTTGGGGATTCCCAAGGCATCCCCTTCTTCATCGACAACATTATCAGGTTCCTCCCCTGAAACTATATTTTTATTCCGTCACATCTTATGTACTTTGCTTGGAGCGTCGGTTTTTTTTTTTGTTTTGTTTGAATAAAATGGATCCTAGCATTCTTTGTGTGGGAGAGAGACACTCTCCGCTGTTGCATATGGACAAATATGTCCTTAGGCTTTACTCATAGTATTCATGGCGAAGAATCATCTTCATTAAATTGTTATATGGTTGGAATTGGAAAATGCTACATGTAGTAATTCTAAAATGTCTTGGATAATGTGATACTTGGCAATTGTTGTGCTCATGTTTAAGCTCTTGCATCATATACTTTGCACCTATTAATGAAGAAATACATAGAGCTTCTTAAAATTTGGTTTGCATAATTGGTCTCTCTAAGGTCTAGATAATTTCTAGTATTGAGTTTGAACAACAAGGAAGACGGTGTAGAGTCTTATAATGTTTACAATATGTCTTTTATGTGAGTTTTTCTGCACCGCTTCATCCTTGTGTTTGTTTCAAATAGCCTTGCTAGCCTAAACCTTGTATTGAGAGGGAATACTTCTCATGCATCCAAAATCCTTGAGCCAACCACTATGCCATTTGTGTCCACCATACCTACCTACTACATGGTATTTCTCCGCCATTCCAAAGTAAATTGCTTGAGTGCTACCTTTAAATTTCTATCCTCTATCTTTACAATATATAGCTCATGGGACAAATAGCCTAAAAACTATTGTGGTATTGAATATGTACTTATGCACTTTATCTCTTATTAAGTTGCTTGTTGAGCGATAACCATGTTCACTGGGGACGCCATCAACTACTCTTTGTTGAATATCATGTGAGTTGTTATGCATGTCCATCTTTTCTGAAGTAAGGGAGATTTACCACTCATTTAATGGTTAGAGCATGCATAATGTTAGAGAAGAACATTGGGCCGCTAACTAAAGCCATGAATCATGGTGGAAGTTTCAGTTTTGGACATATATCCTCAATCTCATATGAGAAAATTAATCGTTGCTACATGCTTATGCATAAAGAGGAGTCCATTATCTGTTGTCTATGTTGTCCCGGTATGGATGTCTAAGTTGAGAATAATCAAAAGCGAGAAATCCAATGCGAGCTTTCTCCTTAGACCTTTGTACAGGCGGCATAGAGGTACCCCTTTGTGACACTTGGTTGAAACATGTGCATTGCGATGATAATCCCGGTAATCCAAGCTAATTAGGACAAGGTGCGGGCACTATTAGTATACTATGCATGAGGCTTGCGACTTGTAAGATATAATTTACATAACACATATGCTTTATTACTACCGTTGACAAAATTGTTTCTTGTTTTCAAAACCAAAGCTCTAGCACAAATATAGCAATCGATACTTTCCTCTTTGAAGGACCATTCTTTTACTTTTATTGTTGAGTCAGTTCACCTATCTCTCTCCACCTCAAGAAGCAAACACTTGTGTGAACTGTGCATTGATTCCTACATACTTGCATGTTGCACTTGTTATATTACTCTATGTTGACAATATCCATGAGATATACATGGTATAAGTTGAAAGCAACCGCTGAAACTTCATCTTCCTTTGTGTTGCTTCAATACCTTTACTTTGAATTATTGCTTTATGAGTTAACTCTTATGCAAGACTTATTGATGCTTGTCTTGAAGTACTATTCATGAAAAGTCTTTGCTATATGATTCAGTTGTTTACTCATGTCATTTACATTGTTTTGATCGCTGCATTCATTACATATGTTTACAATAGTATGATCAAGGTTATGATGGCATGTCACTCTAGAAATTATCTTTTTTATCGTTTACCTGCTCGGGACGAGCAGAAACTAAGCTTGGGGATGCTGATACGTCTCCGACGTATCGATAATTTCTTATGTTCCATGCCACATTATTGATGATATCTACATGTTTTATGAATACTTTACATCATATTTATGCATTTTCTGGAACTAACCTATTAACAAGATGCCGAAGAGCCAGTTGATGTTTTCTACTGTTTTTGGTTTTAGAAATCCTAGTAAGGAAATATTCTCGGAATTGGACGAAATCAACGCCCAGGGGCCTATTTTCACACGAAGCTTCCAGAAGACCGAAGAGTCAACGAAGTGGGGCCACGAGGTGGCCAGGAGGTAGGGCGGCGCGGCCCAGGTCTTGGTCGCGCCGGCCTGTCTCCTGGGCCCCTCGCGACGCCCCTTGACCTGCCCTTCTGCCTACAAATAGCCTTCATCGCGAAACCCCCAGTACCGAGAGCCACGATACGGAAAACCTTCCAGAGACGCCGCCGCCGCCAATCCCATCTCGGGGGATTCAGGAGATCGCCTCCGGCACCCTGCCGGAGAGGGGATTCATCTCCCGGAGGAGTCTACACCGCCATGGTCGCCTCCGGAGTGATGAGTGAGTAGTTCACCCCTGGACTATGGGTCCATAGCAGTAGCTAGATGGTTGTCTTCTCCTCATTATGCTTAATTGTCGGATCTTGTGAGCTGCCTAACATGATCAAGATCATCTATATGTAATGCTATATGTTGTGTTTGTTGGGATCCGATGAATAGAGAATACCATGTTATGTTGATTATCAATTTATATCTATGTGTTGTTTATGATCTTGCATGCTCTCCGTTATTAGTAGAGGCTCTGGCCAAGTTTTTACTCTTAACTCCAAGAGGGAGTATTTATGCTCGATAGTGGGTTCATGTCTCCGTGAATCTGGGGGAGTGACAGAAACCTCTAAGGTTATGGATGTACTGTTGCCACTAGGGATAAAACATTGATGCTATGTCCGAGAATGTAGTTATTGATTACATTACGCACCATACTTAATGCAATTGTCTGTTGTTTTCAACTTAATACTGGAAGGGGTTCGGATGATAACCTGAAGGTGGACTTTTTAGGCATAGATGCATGCTGGATAGCGGTCTATGTACTTTGTCGTAATGCCCAATTAAATCTCACAATACTCATCATAATATGTAAGTGCATGGTCATGCCCTCTTTATTTGTCAATTGCCCAACTGTAATTTGTTCACCCAACATGCTATTTATCTTATGGGAGAGACACCACTAGTGAACTGTAGACCCCGGTCCATTCTTTACATCTGAAATACAATCTACTGCAATTGTTCTACTGTTCTCTGCAAACAATCATCATCCACACTATACATCTAATCCTTTGTTACAGCAAGCCGGTGAGATTGACAACCTCACTGTTTCGTTGGGGCAAAGTACTTGGTTTGTGTTGTGCAGGTTCCACGTTGGCACCGGAATCCCTGGTGTTGCGCCGCACTACATCTCGCCGACATCAACCTTCAATGTGCTTCTTGGCTCCTACTGGTTCGATAAACCTTGGTTTCATACTGAGGGAAAACTTGCCGCTGTACGCATCACACCTTCCTCTTGGTGTTCCCAACGGACGCGTGCTGTACGCGTATCACCTCCTCATTTCCATAGCCCTTGGCAATGCTTCCTTCTGGCCTAGCACGGTTACGCACATATTTCTTCAATACTCCCATGAACCTCTCAAAGGGGAACATATTGTGTAGAAATACCGGACCGAGGATGGAAATCTCTTCGACTAGGTGAACCAGGAGGTGCGTCATAATATTGAAGAAGGATGGCGGGAACACCAACTCGAAACTGACAATACATTGGACCACATCGTTCTGTAGCCGTGGTAGATCTTCTGGATTGATTACCTTCTGAGAGATTGCATTGAGGAATGCACATAGCTTCACAATGGCTACTCGAACATTTTCCGGTAGGAGCCCCCTCAAAGCAATCGGAAGCAATTGCGTCATAATTACGTGGCAGTCGTGAGACTTCAGGTTTTGGAACTTTTTGTCCGCCATGTTTATTATTCCCTTTATATTCGACGAGAATCCAGAGGGGACCTTCGTACTACTCAGGCATTCAAAAAAGATGACCTTCTCTTCTTTGGTCAGAGCGTAGCTGGCACGACCTTGAAACCATTCCGGATGCCGGTCATTAGGGTCTTTCAAACGTTGCTGGTCCTGCCGTGCTTCCTTAGTATCATTTGTCTTCCCATACACGCCCAAGAAGCTTAGGAGGTTCACGCAAATATTCTTCGTAACATGCATCACGTCGATTGCAGAGCAGACATCTAGGACTTTCCAATATTCTAGCTCCCAGAATATAGATTTCTTCTTCCACATGGGTGCGCGCCCGTCAGCCCCCTGCGGAACTGATTGTCCGCCAGGACCCTTTCCAAAGATGACTTTCAAATCCTTGACCATATCAAATACCTCAGCACCAGTACGTTCCGCAGGCTTCGGCCGGTGATCTGCCTTGCCGTTGTAATGCTTGCCTTTCTTTCTTACTGGATGAATTTTTGGAAGAAATCGACGATGCCCAAGGTACATGTTCTTCTTACAATTTGGCAAATATACACTTTCAGTCTCATGTAAGCAGTGCGTGCATGCATTGTATCCCTTATTTGATAGTCCGGAAAGGTTACTAAGAGCAGGCCAATCGTTGATGGTTACGAAAAGCAACGCTCGTTGGTCAAATTCCTCTTCTTTGTGCTCATCCCACACATGTACACCAGGTCTGCCCCACAACTATAAAAGTTCATCAACTAATGGCCTTAGGTACACATCGATGTCATTGCCGGGTTGCTTCGGACCTTGGATGAGCACTGGCATCATAATGAACTTCCGCTTCATGCACAACCAAGGAGGAAGGTTGTAGATGCATAGAGTCACGGGACAGGTGCTATGGCTGGAGCTCTGCTCGCCAAAAGGATTCATGCCATATGTACTTAGACCAAATCTTATGTTCCTTGCGTCAGCTGCAAAATCTTTGAACTCTCTGTCGATCTTTCTCCATTGCGTTCCATCTGCGGGGTGTCTCAACTGCCCGTCCGACTTACGGTCCTCTTTGTGCCATCGCAACAACTTGGCATGCTCTTTGTTCCTGAACAGACGTTTCAACCGTGGTATTATAGGAGCATACCACATCACCTTGGCGGGAACCCTCTTCCTGGGTTTCTGGCTCTCAACATCGTCACCAGGGTCATCGCCTCTGATCTTATAACGCAATGCAGAGCATACCGGGCATTCATTCAAATTCTCGTATTCACCGCGGTAGAGGATGCAGTCGTTGATGCATGCATGTATCTTCAGAACCTCTAAACCTAGAGGGCAGACAACCTTCTTTGCTTCGTACGTACTGGCGGGCAACTCGTTATTCTTTGGAAACATATTCTTCAACATTTTCAGCAAGTTTTCAAATCCTGAGTCAGCTACACCTTCCTGTGCCTTCCATTTTCTATTTCAGCAAATCCAGTGTGCAGCCCAGCTTTTTCAGACCATTATCGCATCCGGGGTACAGCGACTTTTTGTGATCCTCTAACATGCGATCCAAATTCTCCCTCTCCTTTTCAGTTTCGCAGCTTCTCCGTGCATCAGCAATGGTCCGACCAAGATCATCAACAGGCTCATCACGTGCCTCTTCTTCACCTTCCCCTTCACCTTCCCCTTCACCTTCCCCACCTTCAGCATCCTCCATGAAAGTATCACCGAAATGATCAAGATAGTTGTCATCGATGAAATCATCCCCTTCTTCATCTTCTTCCATTATAACCCCTCTTTCTCCATGCTTGGTCCAACAATTATAGCTTGGCATTAAACCCTGCCGAAGCAGGTGCATGTGAATATCTCTTGAGGAAGAGTAACCCTTCTGATTTTTACAGGCAACACATGGACGGATAAAAAACCCCCCCTGCTTGTTCGCATTAGCCACTACGAGGAAATCTTTCAAACCCGTAGTGAACTCGCCGGAGAGTCGGTTACCGTACATCCATTGCCGATTCATCTGCATTATTATAATATAAAATATATAATTAACTATCATGTATTTGTTAAACTAATTAACTAACTACAAACAATAGAAATCAAACAATGAACTACACACATATGCATATTTTATCAATGACACATCAAAGGTTCAAGTTGCTAACCGCGATCGAGGAGGAAAAAATAAATGAGGAAGCTCAAGTGTGGCTCCGACACTTCATATCATGTTTGTTTCATGCTCTTGGGGCATTTCATCAAACACCTTGTGTGCATAAGAGTAACCAAAAGCAAACCTAACACCCACTTGTGAAGTTTGTGAAGAGAATGGCTCCAAATGGCTAAGTGCTGGCTGCTGGATGGGTATATATAGGGGAGGGGCTTTAGTCACGGTTGGCCTGGCAAACCGTGACTAAAGGTGCCCGAAGGCCTTTAGTCGCGGTTGGCCTGGCCAACCGCGACTAAAGCCCCTCACGTGCACCAGCTGGCCAGCGAGCGCCCTGGGCCCAGGCCTTTGGTCGCGGTTCGCCTTCCGAACCGCGACTAAAGGTCCCATTAGTCACGGTTCCAAATATTTGGGGACTAATGGGGCTGGATGGAAGGCCCTTTTTCCACCAGAGAAGCTCTGATTTGTATGTAGGAAGCACTTAGTACATGACCCATTACCATTTGAAACCAAACTGTTTACATGAGCAAATTTGGCATTCAACCGTACCTAACTTTCATTTCCTTGGAAGCACATCCCAAATTTGTTTGAAGCACTTGTAATGATCTTTTATGTGGAAGCAAAAAATTTACTTCCGTAGGAAGCCATTCTACAGTCCATGCATGATGTATAGACAATACTCCGATGCTTTTGGAAAATAATACCCCGTCATATATGTACAGGTCAGTTAAACTGAAGCACATTTCAGTGACCAAGAAAGCAAGTTATGTGGTCGGTAGAAACATTATTTTGATATACTCGTATTTTCTAAGCAGGCCAAGAAAACAACTATTTTCAGATCCAAGAAGTTTTATGTCTTTTAGACGAAAATTTTAGTACCATTGAAAACTAAAATTTTGATCCAACCGGAAGCAAACAAAAGTAGTACTGGAAACACCATTTGTTCTGTAAGGAAGCAAATCAAATCATGGAGACTTAGTTTTCTTAAATTATTAGTTTCCTATGCTAAATTATTTTCCTGAAAATCAAGGATGCGGAGTAGTTATCGGGAGGTGGTTGGAAATTCGCGTTATAAATGGTACCCGATTCCTAACTTTAGGCAAAAAAAAAAAAGGTTGATGTTTTAACAGACGTGTATTACGGGATTCGTTTTTAACGGAAGCAGGCAAATCGGTGCTTCATTCCCGGATAGACACACGGGCTCGGTTGCAGATCGAGCGGCCGAACTGATTTCAATCCTACGGTGGTACACTGGTCCGATCGGAAGCTATAATCGACATCCGATTCTTAGCGGTGCCCTAAATTTAAAGTATAGAACCTCATAACTCACAAGATGGTTAATTACGAATAGAGGTTGTTGATACTGGCTCCACATACAAATTCACTGATTAAGAAAAAAATGAACCACCATAACCATTTGCAAGGATGAGACAGACTAATAACAATGAATGGATCGATACATTGACCTAGAAGAACATGGTCGACCTATGAACATCTAATGGATCGAGGCATCGAGCCAACAACATGCCCCCAAGGGAAATGACAACGTTAGGGTTTGAATCTATAGCCTCGGTCATGGCGGTGTCAATGCCAAAAACCAACATGTCGGGATGCCAGATAGTGATGAATGGAGATGATGGTGATCAAGATGAAAATATTGAAGATTATTGACTTACCATAGGGAACATAAGTGGCATGGAGGAGCTCCAGATGGCATGTTGGTTGGTTATAGAGCTCGCAAGGCATCAATTTGAATTACCCACGTGCATCAGATCTGGATTCCCCATAGCGTCCGCAAATGTGCGACGAGGGGCTGCATAACAACCACACTTGCCCAAAAGAGGGATAACAAGAGGAACAATTTTAAAACAAAACCTACTGAAGGAAGAAGAGGAGAAATATAGGAGATGAGAGTCAAAATTTATAAGAATGAGCAAGGCCAACTGTCACATCCCAAAATTTTCCAAATTTTGGAATGTGAAATAAAAATAAAATTTAAGCTTGGTTGGTTGACTTGATTTAAACTTTACAATGAAATATTTTTTTTTTGGTGTTACTTAAAACTATTTCGCAAAAATGATGTTTTCAAAACATGCATTGCATTCATAAGCATCATGTCATCTTTGCATTCCCTAGGAAAAACTTGAATGAAATTTTAAATTTTGTTAAAGAAACCTAAAACGCGAAGTAATGCAAATAAAGCCATATAGACCTATGTGCTAAATTCAAAATTTTCAAAATGTTTTAAAAATGGTTCCAAAATAATCTTCATTAAATAAGGAATCCGTTGATATTTTATTTGTATTTTTCTGAGTTAGCTTGGGTAACTCTTGATCAATTTCGATTTTCAAATCAATTTCAAATACTATACTATAATAGAAAAGAAAAGAAAAGAAGTAAAGAAAAAAAAAGAGATAGAGCGGGGCACCAGCCAAACCCAGCCATGCCCGCGTAAGCAGCAGCAACGCAGCATCGAACGCACGTGTTTTTTTTTCTCTAACATGGAACCCACCGCCATGTCATCATCTTCTTCAAGGCTGGACACGAACGGACGAGTCGCATGACTGCGTACGTTTTCAGCTTCTTGCACTTCATCCCGAATTGATTTAAGCTACCATTTAACGAGCCGTTTGTTCCTATTTAAACCCCAGCCTCTCCTCTTCATTTCCCCTCAAACGGTACATCCTAAGAGCCACCAGGCTGCTCGAATTTGGCCTCGCATGTCCGCACTACCGTCGCGGTAAATCATCGATTGCGGTGAGCACAGTCCACCTTTTGATCTCTAGTTTCTTCCAAACATCTTATTTCTTCCTTCCGCACATCTCAGGCTTTGTTTCGTAATTTTTGGCGCACCACAGCGACGACGCCATACTTGACTGCAGTTCGCGGGAAGCGTCTCCGACAAGCGATTTCCGGCGAAACAGTACACCTCGACGTCCGCCACTTCATTGTCGCCAGGAGCATCCGCGAATACACATGCCGGCGGCCACCGTACGCGTTTTCGCCGTCGTTCCAAGAAGAGAAGTTCCACACCATGGCAACCATCAAGTTCGCCGAGTTGCACTGAACCTCGTCGTCCACACCCGCGGTAACGCCCAACATCAGCCTGTAGTTCCTTTGTGCTCTGTGCTAAAGTCTAAATACAATTTAGATTAAGCTATTTGATCAAGAACCACGTTAGCCTAATCAAATGAATTGGTATCACCATCCTATTCTGTTTGTTTTCACACGGGACTGTGCTAAGATCGATCGATCGGTTCTCGTACGTGCTAGCTCATATCATCTCCAACAAAACAAATGCTCTATCCCGCGCTGTATCAAAAAAAGCGGCTGATTTAAAATACAGCTTGGGGTAAAAGCGCTATGTCGTGTACTATATCTACCGCGCCGGAAAGAGCGCGCTGTATCCGTCGCGCGCAGAGACAGGTACAGATTTTTACAGCTCCAAGGTTTAGAGCTTCTGCTGGAGGTGAATATGCCCTCACGCACAAAACATGGATAGAGCGCGCTGTAAAGCACTTTTACAACGTCAAGATTTAGCGCGCCTGTTGAAGATGCTCTTATGCCTAACTTCATAATTCTATATCTTAAAATCTACAGCTCGGTTTTAGATGAGATTTTCTCTGTTGAGTTTGTAAATAAATCCTCTACATCTTTTGTGTAGAAAGTTTTTCTATCCGAGAAACTTTTTCTGACAACTTTTCGTACAACATCAAAATTTAACCGCGACATGTTTAATAATCTTGTAAAAATTATAGAAAAGTAATTACACATCCAAAGTTGGAAAATAATATACCCCTGGACTCATAAAAATGTGTAGAACCCAAATGTGATTTTAAATATGACTTTCAAGTAATGTTTAAATATTCAAATTTGAATATGTGAATTTTAGTATTTGACATAACTCAAATTCTATAAACCCAAATCAAGTGATTCTTTTTGCAAATGGATCATATTGATGCCCTCTGTCCACTTGCACAAACACCAACAAAATTTCAACCCTTTTTCAAGTATTCAAATTCAAATATGAGAATTTGAGTATTGTCACATAGAAATGTCTCTATAACATTTTTGGGCACAATTTATATTGTCAAAGTGATCCTTACGCTCATAACCATCTACCAAAACTACTTATACTTTCTTTTCCATGATTCCAAGATCATACATATCCCAATTATCCATTCTTTTGTAGCCTATCTATTCATTCACATATATCTAGATGGTCCATTTCTAAGTATTCTACTTTATCCATTCAATCTCTTAAAGTCATATCTTGCAAGCCATGCCCTCATGACATATCTTCCATATCTAAGGACTAAAATAAAAATAAATAACAACTTGTTGTTTGCCTTGCTTGATTTTGTTGTTGTTGGAATATGTGTTTATGTTGTGCTATCTGTTATCTTATAGTTTGTACGGAGAGCTGCGTGTCTTGATTAAGAGAAGTGAACGTTCTTCAACTACCAAAAAGGCAAGTGACACACCAATCACAAATGTCCCAGTTTTATATATGCACTGTAGTAATTTTTGTAGTATGCCTGTATAGGATTATATGCTTTGCTATTCACACCTAGTAGAATAGGTACTTGTTCTTGACTTATATCTTTTGTCGCCATTAAGCGCTGACATGAGATGACCGTTATATCCGCATCTGGCGACACGGGGGGCGATCTCGCTTCCTCCACGCCGGCGCATGGATCGATGGCGAGTGAGGATGTCTGCTCACCGGAATGGCTCTCAGGGAGTCGTTTCTGGGCTCTGCAGGCGTCCGATGGCGAAGATGAAGAGGAAGGGCTCTTAGGCGGTTGTGTTTCGGCGGAGGACAACAGGTACCTCTGCCGAACGCCATTGCCGGTGAGCGATGCGGATCTTATCGAGGATTCAGCAGAACTCTCGAGGAGGCAGATCAAGAGGATCAAGAGAAGAGATGATCAGCGAAGGGCGGCTAGAGCGGCATGGGCTTTCATGGCGTCGCGAAGTTCGTCTGTTTCATCGCTGTCGGTGAGCACGTCTTCAGGTTCTGCCAAAGGTAAGTCTTTGCCGGTGATTCCGCCGTCTGTTTTCCTTGACGATGATACCGGGGGTTGGACGGTCGTTCGTCGGAGACGTTGGTCGCCGGCGATCGAAGAACAATCACATGATCCGAGAAATCAGGAAATTTTGAAAAAACATCCTGTGGGCCTGTTGAGGTCACGGGCTGTTGCATGTATTCGGAAATTTCCTCTGGGCCCAAGACATGCGACGCAGGGAATTGTTTCTGCGAGCCTGAACGCTGATGATGGCCCCAGGATAGTCAAAGTCGGAAGTGCTGTCGCGGGACACGCTTTTCGACGCTTTCTAGGGTTAACCTGGAAAAAGTTGCAGTCTGGAACTCCGTCCGCGCCGTCGCATGACATGGAAGGCAATGGCGGCCAAGATGGCTTTAATCCAAGCCGGGGAGGCTTCAATGCCGGTAGAGGTGGCTTCGGCAATGGCCGCGGCGGCTTCGGGCCGGGGCGTGGCGGTGGCTACAATCGCGGCGGGTATGCTGCTCGCGGCGGCCGTGGCTATGGTGCGGCGCAGTCGCAGGGAGCAGGTCGCGGTTTCGGTGCTGACCGCGGAGGTTTTGGCAACAATTCGTTCGGCGGCGGCAGATTCTATTCGCAGGGGGAGTCCAGTGGCTCGGCTGGTACAGGATCCGGCTACCAGGAGTCTAACTGGGGAGGTATGAATAACAATTTTCAGAGAGGATCCAATTTCAACAATGGAAGGAATCAGCAGAGATGGAACTCGGGGTTGGGAAGAGCTCAATATCGCCCACGTGGTACTGACGGTGGGGGTTCGGAGCGGTCTGGCTTTGATGCTGAGCTGTTACAGCAGACTGTGCAGGCGGTGGTTGCTGCAGTGACGGCGGCTACTAAAGCCGTTGAGCCAGCAGTTGCACCGATCTCAACTTCGGCGGTTCAGAGTGGTGACATGGGTCAGCAGGAGGGTTTGCCGGTTGCGGCATCAGCCAGCGCTCAATTGCCACCTGCGGTTGGACAAGGATCTCAAGTGCTAGAGGAGCAAGCTAGAGGGAAAGAAAATGAAACACAGGGTGCTCAGAAGAAAAAGAAGGAGGATAAGGCGGGCTATTTTCGTTGTAAGAAGCCAGGACACCATATTGATGATTGTCCCACGCCTTTCTGCGATCTTTGTGAATCTATTCACCATATCACTTCGGCTTGTCACCTTCTAAATGCTCCCAAACCAAATGCAATCCTTCATGGTTATGCAAATGAGGCACTGATGTTTTTTGAGCTCCCTTGTGGTGCCTTCAAACCCAAAGTTGAGAATCCGAAATTGGCCAAAGTTGTTGTAGAGGGAGATCCCATGACTATACCAGAACTGATTGAGCAGCTAAAGAAGATTGTACCTTCAGAGAAGTTCACTTGGGAAGTTTTTCACTTCAGAGACAACATCTATAGAGTCAAATTCCCCAATAAGCTTGAAGTGCAGAGATTGAAATTTTTTGGAACTTACCTTTGTACTGACAGAGAGGTTGTTCTATCCTTTGATCTCTGGTCTTCGGTTGAAGAGCCTTTATATTCACTACCTGAGGTATGGGTCCGGGTGACAGGGTTGCCATCAGACATCCGTTCAGATTACCTAGCTTTGTGGGGAGTAGGTACTCTATTTGGGAAGACTTTGGATGTAGATATGGCATACACTCGTAAGAATAAAGTTTTACGTACCAAAATTGGATGTCTTAATCGCAACCTTATTCCTCCTCATAGTGAAATGTTTATTCGGCGGGGTTTCTATAAATTATTCTTTGAGATTGAGCCAATGAATGGATCTCAAGAAGTGAATATGACAGAAGCACAGAATGGAGATGATGGGCATGATGATGCCAGTAAGGAGGAACAAAATCATGATGGTGGGTATGATATGGATATGGACCCTAAAGGAGTTGGTGAAGGCAATAATTCAAAGAATGTTGATAAAGACATGATCAATGAGAAGGGTGGAGTGGAGGGGAAGCAAGCACAATCTAATTTTGTTGAGGCAATTCAGATTGGGACTATGAAGTTAGCTATATCTCCTAAAGGTACCCTAAATTCTGTTAAAAATTCGAATCAAAAAGAGTTAGTTTTCAATCCCATATTGCATGATTTAAATCTGCTGCTAAATGACAATGTATGCACTGAATCACATGCAGATTACCTAGTCAGAGGATCTGCCTCGGGATTGCCCCAGGCGCCTCAGGTGGACATCCAGGCAGGTTCCTCATTGGCTGTCAGACCTGTGCGGCTGCAGCTGGCAGGGGCGGGTGGGCCGGCTGTGTCGTCGTCGGCTGGTGCGGACCAACCGGGTGGCGACACGATGCAGGGGGACAGGCAGGCTGCGCCACTGCCAACCAATGGCAGGCCTATCACCGCTGCCTCGGTCGGCCACAATGCGCCGGTGGAAATCATGCCAACTTGCTGCACTTCGCACGAGGTGGGATCTTCTGTGGCCGAGGCGATGGGATCAACTACGCTGTGTAATGCGATGCTACCACAGACGATCCGGCCGACTGACACTGCTGCTATGGCTAATCATGAGCTGCATGATGAGCTAATGATTGCTCAGCCTTTGGATGGCGGGAGAGGATCTTCTGTGCACAATAATGCTGGGAACAATGGTATGTGTTGTAATGACTTTATTTTTTGTGACTCTCTTGATGATTTTGGAAATTCTGATGGAGTATCTCATGAGAGTATTTTGGATTATGTAGGGTTAGGTTTGCACTCAACCAGGGTTCTTTCGTTGGAAAAAACAATGGATAGTGCTATGGCAAATTTGATGTTGGATGAGAAAAGGGAGAAGAAGGCAGTTGATCTTCATGAGAGGATGAGGGAGGCCTCACCTAGGAAGATAAATGGTGAGTCTTCTGTCTCTTTTAAGAATTTTTCCAACATTGGTACATCATCTGTTTCTTTGTCTGAGATTGAGAATGAACGTGTGTCCCATTTTCCCTCGACAGAAGAGGTTATTGCATTCGGGGGTATTCCAAAACCCTCTAATGGATTAAGATCGAGTTCACGGTTCGGAAGCCAGCCAAATGCCGATATGCCTCAACTGGAGAAGGCGATGAAGAATGCACAATCACGTGATGAGTGTTTCTCTACAGGTCAGTCATCGAATCCTATGTTCTCTATTGTTAATATACCAGAGTCAGAAATAATTAAGAGAGCACATAGATTAGGGATATCCTTAGGAAATTCAACAGGGGAGATTCACAAATCTATTAATGGAATTAAATTGGTAGAGGAGGAACGTATTTTGACCATTTTGAAAAAGAAAGAGATTGAGAATGAAAACAAAGAGGAAGGGCTGGAGACTCTTGTATTGTCAAAAGTTTCCACCTTGTGTGAGGATTTGATCGAGGACGAAGATATTCCACTTGATTTTGATGATCATTTGGAACATCTTAAACCAATAGTTAAGGTAAAGAAAACTAGACAAAGAAAAGTGTATGATACTAATAATATTCGTAAAAGTACTAGGAAAAGAATTAAAAAGCAATTCTCTTAATGCAGAACTTAAAAGGTATCATTTGGAATTCAGGAGGATTTGGGGAAATTGCGAAGCATTTGTTTGTCAAAGAAGCAATTAGGGAACATAAATTAGACTTCATAGCCTTGTTGGAGACTGGAAGATCTAATTTCTCGATTCCTTTTTTGAACCAATTAGCCGGGGGTAATAACTTCTCGTGGTTTTGTTTACCTCCGCATGGCCGTTCGGGAGGAATTTTAGTGGGAATTAATTCCGACACATTACAAGTGCTAAAGGTAAGCACGGGAGATTTTTGTGTTAAGCTTCACAGTAGATGTAAGAGAGATGGTTTCGAATGGATTCTGGTGCCGGTATATGGGGCTGCCCAAGACATGCACAAAGCGGAATTTCTTTCAGAACTAGTCAGAACATGTGAATCTGAAACATTACCTATGTTGGTAGGTGGTGATTTTAATATCATTCGTAAGAAGGAAGAGAAAAATAATGATAATTTCAAGGCGCGTTGGCCCTTTGTTTTTAACGCTATCATTGAGCATCTCAACTTGCGTGAAATTGCTCTCTCTGGGAGACAATTTACATGGGCAAGTAGGAGAGAACAACCTACATATGAAAAGCTAGATAGAGTGTTAGCATCGATCTCATGGGAGCAAAAATTTCCTTTGGTGACGGTAAGAGCTTTAACTAGAGCTGATTTCGATCATACTCCAATATTGATAGACTCAGGAGTGAAAGCACATTTGGGTAATCAAGCAAAATTTTCCTTTGAGCTACATTGGTTGCGTCAAGAGGGATTTTTTGATATGATAGTAAAGGAGTGGAACTCAGCTAGAGGTGGAGCTAATCCAATGGAAATTTGGTTAAATAAATTACGTCATATAAGAAGATTCTTAAAGGGTTGGGCAAAAAATCAAAGTGGCAAGTACAAGAAAGAAAAAGAGAGATTGCTAAATATTATTGATCATCTTGATGTGAAAGCGGAAACAAATATTTTAGATACAAATGAACGAGAAGAGTTAAAAAAAGGCTAATGAGTGCTTGAACAAATTAAGAAGAGAAGAAGAGTCTAAATGGGCACAAAGGGCAAAAGTCAAGCATATTCAAGAAGGTGGGAATAATACAAAGTATTTTCACTTAATAGCTAATGGTAAACACAGAAAAAAGAAAATCTTCCAACTAGAGCAACAAGAGGGGACTATTGTTGGGGAAGATAACCTGCAGGTTTATATCACTGAATTCTATAAGAAATTGTTTGGGGCACCGGCTCCTACTAATATTTCTTTAGTCGAAGATGACATTCACGATATTACGCAAATTTCACCTTTGGAGAATGAGATCTTAACAGCTCCCTTTACATCTGAGGAAGTCTTTGAGGCTATTTCTCAAATGGAACTGAATAAAGCTCCTGGACCAGATGGTTTTCCAGCCGAGTTTTATCAAACGTTTTGGACCGTCATAAAAGATGATCTAATGGCTTTATTTTCTCAATTTACCAAAGGGGATTTGCCTCTTTATAAATTGAATTTTGGAGTTATTACATTATTACCTAAAAAAGAAAATGCGGTTCAAATTCAGCAATACCGACCTATTTGTTTGCTTAATGTATGCTTTAAGATCTTTACTAAAGTTGGTACAAATCGTATCTCGGGGATTGCCCCTAGAGTTATAAAGCCAACTCAATCGGCTTTCATGCCAGGAAGAAATATCTTAGAAGGGGTGGTAATTCTACATGAAACAATACATGAGTTGCATACTAAAAAACTAGATGGGGTGTTGTTTAAAATTGATTTTGAGAAGGCATACGATAAAGTGAAATGGCCTTTTCTTCAGCAAACTTTGAGAATGAAGGGTTTTGCTCCAGAATGGGGTAGAATTGTGCAACAATTTGTTCAGGGTGGCAGTGTTGGGGTCAAGGTAAATGATGATATTGGTCATTATTTCCAGACAAAAAAAGGCCTAAGGCAAGGAGACCCTCTATCTCCGATGCTTTTTAATATCGTTGTAGACATGCTTGCCATCTTAATTGAAAGAGCAAAAGAAGATGGTCAAGTCGGAGGGTTAATTCCACATCTTGTTGATGGAGGACTCTCTATTCTACAGTACGCTGATGACACTATCCTTTTTTTGGAACATGACCTTAACAAGGCTGTTAATATGAAATTAATTTTATGTCTCTTTGAAGAGCTATCGGGGCTTAAGATTAACTTTCATAAGAGTGAGATTTTTTGTTTTGGTAAGGCAAAGGAGGAAGAGGAACAGTATAAACAGATCTTTGGATGTGATGCTGGTCATCTCCCCTTTAGATACTAGGGTATTCCAATCCATTACAAAAAACTCAGGAATTCAGATTGGTATCCGGTAGAAACACGGTTTGAGAGTAAATTAGGATGCTGGAAAGGGAAGTTACTATCTTATGGTGATAGGTTAGTACTCATTAATTCAGTATTAACTAGCCTACCGATGTTTTTGTTGTCTTTCCTTGAAATACCTGTTGGGGTAAGGAAACGTCTGGACTTCTATAGATCTAGATTCTTTTGGCAGTCCGACAAAAACAAAAAAAATACCGGCTAATGACAAGGTATTGACTTGTCAATGCCTATGGATTGTAGGCTAGGGTTTAGTTAGAAGTAGAGGGTAAGTAGATCTCGAAGGTTTCAGCCGAAAAGTACTCGACGACTATGAAAACTAGAGTTTGCAGACAATGATTCGATTGATTCTTCGTCCCTCGACTCCCCTTTATATAGGAGGTGAAGCCGAGGGATTCGTGCTATACAAGTTTACAGAGTCCGGGACGGTTTCTAACTCATCCCGCCAGATTACAAACAACACTTCCTATTACAACTATCTTTCCTTAGTAAATCTTGGGCTCCCGAATCTTCTTATTCTTCGAATATTGGGCCTCCAGTAAACCCCGGGTACTATCTTCGGCAGGCCCATTTGGCATGCCTATGTCAGTAGCCCCCGAGATTTTGCTTGAATTGTAGAGTCAGGGAAAATCTCCATTGTTTATTTTTATTCGGAAGCTTTAACTTTTTTATAATTCTATATTGTACAGGGATAATGGTAGTTGGGGCTAGTTCATCTGACGGATCAGGTACTAGTTAACTGCTCTAGTGGCAATCCGCAAAAACCTACTTCAAAATCACGTCCCCGGACATGATCTCGGGATACTGGTGTAAACGTCGACAGGTGCCGCTTAAGGTCTTACCATTCTGTCGAGTCCCAGTCAAATTTATCGGGTACCTAACGCGTCCGTTAGGATTTTTCTTCGTATCTGTTGATACGGATAAAAGTAGCAGAGCGCAGTCTTTGGCGATGCCACGCCCAGCAGAACGGATCTGGGGTCTTACCTTCGCAAATTTGCGGCATTCAGAAATTGATCGCAACTTCGGCGTTCTGAGAATATATTGTCGAGTGCTTTTCCGGCTGTTGGAATGGCACATTTTATCGAGTCACATATGACTTATATTGTTCTCCCGATGGGAGTATATGTAGAGTTAATTATAACTCGAAATATACTCTCTTGTTTTTCTATTTTTGTTAATTTCATCGGGCACGCGAACAGCGTTCCCGATGGGAGTAGTCTCGAGGCTACAACCAAGAACTTGTGCTTGGTTGTAGGCTCAACATTTTAGTCCACCTTGTCGCTATATTTTCATTACTTCCCAATATGATCTCTTTCTTCTTCTCTCTTTTTTTATCTCTCGGGTGCGCGAACAGCGCTCCCGATGGGAGTAGCCCCCGAGGCTACAGCCAAGGACTTTGTGCTTGGTTGTAGGCTCCCGCAATTTCTATATTTGTCATACTCGGAAATTTACTTTTGTCCGAAGTAGCCCCCGAGCGTTTGGGCAAAAACTTGTTTTTGATCAAAAGCTCCCGAAGTATTGAATAATTCTTGCTGTCGCCAATCTTCTTTTTATTTTTCTTGTCGACATTCTTCCCTTAATCAAATTTACTTCATCCTTGACGAGTAGTCGTGATTTTTCTGCCCTGTGGGTCCATTGCTCCCACCACGTTGACACGTCGTGCAAGTGGGGGACACACGTCCTCCACTTTTTCTCGGCGCACGTACGGTAACGCCTATCTCGCAAAAATACCTTTTTACCCTTGTTTCTAGAAGATCTATTCTCACCACACGATTTCTCCATCCAACGGCACGTTTCACCCGATTCTTATATAAACCTTTCTTCAACCTCCGTTCATCCTCGCTTGCGCCGCTCATCTGTTCCCCTTCGCAAAACTTCTCCCGCGCCCGAATCTCTCCAAGCTTCCGCACTCGCGCACCTTACTCTGCCCATTGCCGTTGATGCCACCGCGCACGCGACTCACTCGCCACAGCACTCCGGAATCCAAGATGGCTGCCGAGGATCTTGAGTGGGAGAGATCCAAAATCTCCAACCAGGACACCAACATGCTGAAGAGGCTTGGCCTCATGAAGAAGGAGGACGCCATCCGCTTCCCCAGCGAAGAAAGCTACCCCAAGCCTCCAATGGAGTATCGGGTTAGTTTTGTTGATCACTTAATCCGCGGCCTTTCGACCCCAATCCACGATTTCCTCCGCGGCCTTCTTTTCGTTTATGGGATTCAACTGCATCAGTTGACCCCTAATTCCATCCTTCACATTTCTATTTTCATCACGCTTTGCGAATATTTCCTCGGAATCCCTCCCAATTGGGCTCTGTGGAAACGCATTTTCTGCCTCCGCCGCAATGGCTCCCACAACGTCACTTATAACATAGGTGGCGTTGTTATCTCGTGTTCGCATCGATGTCGATTATTTCGACGTCAAATTTCCTGATTCTGTCCAAGGATGGCGCAAAAAGTGGCTCTACATTCACGAAGAAAGCGCCAACTCCGTTGAACACAATATAGTTCCTTTCGACGGAAGTGCCAGAATCCAGCGCCGCCGCTCCTGGGATGCCGAAGTTTCTGAAGAAGAGAAAAAGGCGACAGAGGCACTCATGTCTCGTATCCATCAGCTGCAAAACACTCGAGGCAAAGAGCTGTACGGTGTTCAAATCATCGCCTACTTCCTTAGGATTAGGGTGCAGCCTCTTCGTGCTCGCAAAAATCCCCTCTGGACGTATTCTGGTGAAAACGACGCCAATAGAATCTCCGACGATCTTTCTGCAAAGGACTTGGAGAAGTTGATCCGAAGAGTTTCCCGCTTGGCCAAAAAGGATCCTATTCCTTCCGCTTGTCGCGTGGAACCATACAGCTCCGCCAATCCTCTCCCCGAGGTATTTTGCCTTCTCGAGTTTCTATCTTGTTCCGAATTTGCCCTGCATCTCATTGTATTTGTGTCACTCTAATTTTTCTTTTGTCGCTGTTTTCTTGTAGAACCATCCTACTATGACTTCCCTTCCTCCTCTTCCCCGAGGATGGAGAAGTCGAAGAACGGGCATCGTTGCCGAAGATACCCCAGGTTCTTCTATTCCCGAAAGTGAAGTCGCGGGTTCCCACAAATCTGCGGCTTCCCATGAAAAGGAAGTTGAATCTCGAGGCCGTGAATCGACGCAATCCCTTCCTCCCCAGTTTCCCCAAAGAACAAAAGGAAAAGGCATGATGCCGAGGATTCTGGCACTTCTAAGGCTGAAGAAGCTGGTCCTTCTAATCCGAAGGCAGCTTACGATCCTTATGTTGAATCCCTCATCAGCTCGTAAGTCACCTATCTCGCTATATTTTTGTACTCGAAATATTTATCTTGTCGTGCTTTTTATACTGCCGATTTTTTGATCAATCAGTGATGAGGAGGAAGAAGTACCAGTTACTGACGTGGCTCCTCGAACAAGCACGTCACGTACTGTACTTGCCTCAGACACGCTAGTTGAAGGAGAAGAAACGTCGCCTCCTCAACAAGACGTCGTCACCACTACTCCGCCATCAAGCCCCCGTGTCCCTTCACCAAAAAGGGCAAGGGTTGAAAAGATTGTTGATCCTGCCCCTCAGTTGGGCAGTTCGTCGACTCTGCTCTTAGATGATGTAAGTCTGTCGACATCTATATTTTCCTTATTTTATTTTTTCACACCTTTTCTCTTTTTCATGCCGATGTTTCTCTTACTGTGTTCACGCTGAACAGCCTATGATCAAGGATCTTCTCCGCATCGGGTCCCAATTTATTGGGTACCGTGAATATGCCGCCAGAGCCGAAGGTAACGACTGTTATACTTGCTATTTTGCACTGACTTTCTATTCCTGTTGCTTGTCGCTATTTTTTGATCTTTCTTTTCTTTCTTTTTCATATCTCGACAGAAAAACTTTCAGAGGCCAACGAACGTGTCGACGCACTTGCTCAAAAACTCGAGCAAAGTGAGGCGGCTCGCAAGAAAGCTGAACTTGCTGCTAGCAAAGCCAAGGCCGAGGTTGATGAAGCCAAGGTGAAAGCTGCTAGTGTCGAGGAACTGCAGAGAAGGCTCAAAGATGCCGAATCTGCCTTAGATGAGCAGAAAACTGCACAAACTGTGCGTGAACAAGAGATCATCAAGCGTCTGAAGTCGCAAAGTCGACGTACGCTGAGTAATATCATCAACCCCTTCTATTGTACTTCCTGTTTCTTGGTTTTTGACTAATGGTCCTTTGTTTTGTGTGGCAGCCCAAACAAACCAAGATTTTGATCTGGAGAATCCCGTCAATGACCCTCTCCTTGATGCACTTTCTCTTCTGGAGTTCCATGGGCGCGAAATTCGTGAAGGCGTGGCCAATGCCAGTGCGAGTTTGTCGGCGTTGTTCCCCTACTTCTTCCCGAAGAAAGAGGAACCTTCGACTTTCCTTGCCCTTGCCAAGCTTTTCAATTCGTCGGAAGACCTGGGATTGAAGATGCGTCAAGAGAATATGAAGGTTGCTGTCGAGAGTACTGTTGCCCTGGTTGCTGACAGCCAACAGACGCTTGATTGGATGAAGGTTGGCGACACCAGCCAGATAGAGCATTCGAGATGGAGGTCGCTGATCAAGGCAGCCAAGCCCAACACGAAGAAGATCTTGGCGTATCTGGGGATCAAGCCAGCTTCGACTCCTAGCTCCTCGAGGCCGGAGGTCTAGTTGCATGCCTCCTTGTTTCTTTTTCTGTTTCTTTTGCTTTTGTTGCCAAAGTAGTTGTTTTGGCGACATTCATTTCTTTAGCTCTACTGTAGTGCCCTTGTAATGATTCCAAGAAATTAATGAAAAACTCTATCTGTCATTTGATGTTGTCTTGTCTAAATTTCAGTTGATATTTGATAACTATACTCCAACTTCCGCTCCTTCCAATGTATCGCCTTCTTCTCGTGCGAGGAGAGCTTTTGCTGATACTGCACCTGTCGACGATACCTTGTCGCAAGAACTGGATGAACTTCGGCAGCAACTTCAGTATGCGAAGAAGCAAACACTTGTGATGATGGAGCAATCTCGTAAGTCATCTGAAGCCGAAAAAGTTGCTCTCCAACAAGCTCGCGAGGCCGTGGTTGCTAAGGAAATTGCTGCTTCCGAGGCTGAAAAGGCGACTACTCGAGAAAATTTCATGCTCGAATTAATGAATGAAGCCAGTGCAGATATGTCGGGTATGCCTGTTTCATCCTCTAGTATCTTTTATCTTCATGCTATTTTCTCTTAAAGGTTTCCACTTCTTTGTTTTGATAGGTGCCTTTACTGATACTGCTGCCGAGGAAGAGAGGGTAAATGCTAGGACAAACCTCCTTGTTAATCTTTCCCTGGACCATGGTTCTTTGTTTTGGGCTACCCCAGAGAGGACCCGCCAAATTGTCAGATTTCAAGATCGCGCCTCTCAAACTCGCGATTTCCTTGACTTCTGCACCAAGACTTTGTCCATGGTTTACAACTCCATGTTTCCTCGGAACGTCCAACCAAAAACTCTTCCTGAATTGATGGAAAGGTTCAAGGATGCTCGCAGTATCCATGATTTTGTCAAAGCTCAATTAGTAGCTGGCGCCAGATTTGCTCTTATCATGCTCCAGATCTGCCACTCGAAGCTTGACCTTACCCAGGTTGTCGAGAAAGTTCACCAAAAGGTAAAACGTCGGAGAGTTGGTGTTGACAGGATTAACACGAAGGTTACGCCTATAGCCGAAGAAATGATTGAGGACCTGCTTCGGATGGATGCCGACTTTTTTGCCGATGGCCATTATGCCGATTTCCTTGGTGCTGCTCCTGAGGAAAACAGAATTACTCTTGATGACATATTGAATCAAGACTAGTTATTTTCTTCTTATAGATGTTTCTTCTTTGTAATCCATGACTATATTGTAAAGCAATCATTATATTTCTCTGTTTGTCTAGCCCCCGAGTGTTTCGGTGACTCTTTACTATATTTGTATATTTGCGAGGTTTTGAACCAAGGCATTTATATATTTAAGGCGAATATGAGCCCCCGAGCTTTTTATTGAGCTTTTTATTGAGCCACGTTCCAGGGGTTTGGCTCCTCCACCCCTGTCTTCTTGTCCTTTATCCTGTATGCTCCTCCTCCGATTACTTCCGTGACGATGTAAGGGCCAAGCCACGGTGACTCTAGTTTTTCATGACTTTTTTGCGTGAGCCGAAGAACTAGGTCTCCCACCTGAAAAGATCTTGGCCGCAAACGTCGACTGTGGTAATTCTTTAAGTCCTGTTGATATTTGGTTACCCGAGATAATACTTCATCTCGAGCTTCATCAAGTGCGTCGACGTCGTCTTCTAGCGCTCTTCTCGACGTTTCTTCATCATATTCAGCGACACGTGGAGAGTTGTGCTCTATCTCGATTGGTAGTACTGCCTCTGCTCCATGAACCAGGAAAAACGGAGTTTCCTGCGTTGCTGTGTTTGGTGTTGTTCGGATGCTCCACAACACGCTTGGTAGTTCTTCTGGCCAGGTATGTCGAGCTTTTTCCAGTGGTCCTAACAAGCGCTTCTTGATACCATTGCAGATGATGCCATTGGCTTTCTCGACTTGCCCATTGGTTTGAGGATGTGCAACTGACGCAAAGTTCAGCTTAATACCCACCTCTTCGCAATAATCTTTGAATTCATGGGATGTGAAGTTACTGCCGTTGTCTGTGACGATGCTGTGGGGCACTCCAAATCTGAAGACGAGGCCTTTTACGAATTTTACTGCGGATGCTCCATCTGGTGAATTTATCGGCTTCGCTTCTATCCACTTTGTAAACTTATCGACAGCTACTAGCATGTACTCCTTTCCTCCTGGCCAGGATTTGTGTAACTTACCCACCATATCAAGTCCCCATTGAGCAAAGGGCCATGACAATGGTATTGGTGCTAGCTCTGCTGCTGGAGAGTGGGGTTTTGCGGCAAACCTTTGACACGCGTCGCAAGTTCTTACTATGTCCTTGGCGTCCTCGATTGCTGTCAACCAGTAGAATCCTGCCCGAAAAACCTTGGCTGCAATAGCTCGACTACTTGCGTGGTGGCCACATATTCCTTCGTGTACATCCTTCAGAATTATTCTTCCTTCTTCGGGTGTGACGCACCTTTGCAAGACGCCCGAAATACTTCGCTTATACAATTCTCCTTTGACCACCGTAAAAGCTTTGGAGCGTCGAATTACTCGCCTTGCCTCAACTGGATCGTCAGGTATTTCTTTCCTCATGATGTATGATATGTACGGCTGCATCCACGGTATCTGTATCATCATGACCAAGTCCTGATCTTCTTCGTCCTCTTGCTTTTCCTTGGCAGCCCCCGAGGGTTTCTTCTCCTTCTTTTTTGACTTTGTTGGCTTAGTGGATCTCTCTGTTATCTCTTCCCAGAATACACCTCGCGGACCGGAAGGCACCGTGACCCGATGTTTGCAAGAACGTCGGCTTCGTCGTTGCTCAACCTGCTAATATGATTTACTTCGCATCCATCGAATAACTTCTCAAGCTCGTTGTACACCTCCTTGTATGCCATCATGCTATCATTGACTGCATCACATTGGTTCATAACTTGCTGAGCCACCAACTGTGAGTCGCCAAAGATTTTTAATCGAGTTGCTCCACAGGCTTTCACCATCTTCATCCCGTGTATGAGAGCCTCATATTCTGCTTCATTGTTAGATGCGTTAAGGAACATCATCCGGAGGATGTACTTCAATTTGTCGCCTTCAGGTGATATGAGTACTACTCCTGCGCCAGCTCCTTCTAGTCTCTTGGACCCATCAAAGTTCATGGTCCAAGTTCTCGATAAATCTGGAGGTCCTGTATTTTGCAACTCCATCCATTCTGCGATGAAGTCCGGCGTATTTGCGACTTTATTGCTTTTCTTTTTCATACGTGATGTCCCGAGGGGAAAGTTCTATTCCCCAAAGGGAGACACGACCCGTAGCTTCGGGGTTATTCAGTATATTTGACAAGGGAGCTTCATTGACCACTATGATCGGGTGTGCCGAAAAATAGTGGCGCAATTTTCGTGCTGTCGTGAACACTCCATATGCTAGCTTTTGGTACTGAGGGTACCTTTGTTTTGAAGGTGACAAGACTTCGCTCACGAAGTATACTGGCCGCTGCACTCCATGGATTTTCCCTTCTTCTTCTCTTTCGACAACTAATACCGTGCTAACCACTTGGGGCGTGGCTGCAATATACAGCAGGAGAGGTTCCTTTTCCTTTGGAGCCACCAGGATTGGTGGTGTCGAGATTTTTCGCTTCAGATCCTCGAAAGCTCTGTCGGCCTCTTCGTTCCACTGGAATTTATCTCCTTGTTTTATCAGCGCATAAAATGGTAACGCTTTTTCTCCTAACCTGGCGACGAACCTGCTCAAAGCTGCGACTCGCCTGGGCTTAGCTGTCGTATTTCTTTCAACTTTGTTGGCTTTCTCATTGTTACTATGGCTTGTATTTTGTCGGGATTTGCTTCAATCCCTCTTGCCGAAACTAGAAACCCCGTAAGTTCTCCTGCCGGGACGCCAAAAGAACACTTCGTCGGGTTCGGCTTTGAGGCAGAATTTGTCGAGGTTGTCAAAAGTTTCTTTGAGATCCTCGATCAGCGTTGTCCCCTTTTTTGATGTTATGACGACATCATCGATGTATACTTGCACGTTTTTCCCGATCTGTGTTGCTAAACACTTCTGCATCATCCTCTGATATGTTGCTCCCGCATTTTTTAGACCAAAGGGCATTGTCTTGTAGCAAAACACGCCGTATGGTGTAATAAACGCTGTCTTGGCTTCATCATCTTCTTTTAATCTGATCTGGTTATAACCAGAGTATGCATCCAAGAAGGAAAGACGTTCACAACCTGCCGTGGAGTCGATAATTTGATCGATCCTTGGGAGGGGAAAGTGATCCTTGGGACAATGTTTATTGAGACACGTAAAGTCGACGCACATGCGAAGGACTGTCGTGTTTTTCTTCGGCACCATCACTGGGTTAGCTACCCATGTGGCTTCTGTAGATATTTCTCTGATAAAACCAGCCTCTTCGAGTCGATTTATTTCTGAAAGCATGGCTTTGCGGTTTGGTTCCGAAAAACGCCGCAGAGGTTGTCTGATTGGTTTCGCCGTTGGATCCAAATTTAGGTGGTGCTCGGCAAGTTCCCTGGGTACTCCTGGCATGTCAGCTGGACACCATGCAAAGATTTTCCAGTTCTCACGGAGGAACTTGACGAGCGCGCTTTCCTATGCGATATCCATGTCGTTTGCTATAGATGTCGTCTTTTTTGGATCTGTCGGGTGAATCTGCACCTCCTTTGAATTTTTCTCTGTGTTGAAAGTTGATTCTTTATTTGGCCTTCCAACGTCCGGTAGTACGTCGTAATCAGTCATGCTTTTTGACGCCAAGTACTCAGCTTGCATCCCGAAAGTTTCTGCCAACCTGTGAAAATCCTTGTCGCACTTATCGGCTAAGGCAAAGCTTCCCCTGACTGTGATTGGTCCTTTTGGTCCGGGCAACCTCCACAACAGGTATGTATAGTGTGGCACTGCCATAAATCGAGCGTATGCTGGTCGTCCCAACAGAGCGTGATATTGTGATGGAAAATCGACAACTTCAAACTCGAGCCTTTCGATTCTATAATTTTCTCGGGTCCCAAACTGAACGTCAAGATTGATCTTTCCCAATGGATAACTTGGTTTCTCCGGTGTGATGCCGTGGAACCTTGTGTCTGTTGGTTTCAAGTTTGCTAAGGATATGTTCATCTTCCTCAATGTATCTGCATACATGAGGTTCAAGCTGCTGCCGCCGTCTATGAACACTCGAGAGACATCAAATCCTCGCGATAATCGCCGGCGAGAATAAGTGCCGATCGCCCTGGTCGAGGAACTTGCTGCGGATGATCTGCTATTGTGAAGCCGATATCTTGTCCTGACCAATTAAGGTACTCAACTGTTGGTGGAGGCATTTTCTCTGCCATAAACACCTGTCGTGAGATTACTTTTTGAGCTCTATTGGACGGCCTTCCCTTCTGAATCATTGACACTGCTCCGTTGGAGTTAGGATCAACATAGGGTGGTGGTGCAGGTGCTGCCGCTATTCTTAGCTGGTGTCGATTGTCCTCTGTAATCGCGGGAGGTGGCGGTAGATGAACTTCGCTCCTAGGCTCCCGAGGGTTTCTCTGTGCTGCTCGAGCGTGAGCATTTTCTGCGTATCTGAACATTGCACGAAAATTTCGACAGTCTTCTCGCAGGTGCCCCGACTGTCTTTTCCCGTTCTTGTCGAGGAAGAAGTGCATCCTGCACGGTCCGTTCAGCATTTCCTCGGGGACACGAAAGGTCTTGGAAACCTCGGCCCACTATTTTGCCTGTTGCGTGAATCATCCCTATTATCACCTCGCTGTTCACCGCTTCTCCGGTAATCATCTCTCGTTGCCTCCTGTATTTGTCCGAAAACCTGCCGAAATTTGTCCCGGAGCGTCGTAGTTCTGGTACGTCCGAGGAAATCTTCGCCTCGGTTGATAGTTTCGACCACGGTCCTCCTCTCCGGCGAATTGTGTCGTTTGTTGTGGACAGCGTCTTCTCCATCTCGCCCATTTATTTGCTATCTCCATTAACGCGGATACCGTCCTTGGATTGGTCCTTCCCAAATCCTCGACAAAGTCTCCACGCCCGACTCTGCGACAAACGCATCTATTGCTCTCTCGTCGATATGTTTTACGCCGAGTTTTTGATGATATTCCACCTCTGGATGTACTTTCTCATTGGCTCATCTCGGCTTTTGTCGACACGCTCTCAACTCCTCTAACGACGCGGGTTTTTTGCACGTGGATCTGAAGTTCTTGACGAACACGTCCTCGAAACTTTCCCACTGCCGATGGATCCCGGAGCGAGTTTCTTTATCCATGATCGTGCGGCACCACTCGGTGCACCTGGATGCTTTGCATGGCTGTTGCCCTAGTTCCTCCCGTCGCCTTCACCGTCTCCAGGATAGTCGACTAGCCAATCCTCCGGATCTTGAAGGCCGTCGAATTTCTTGAAATTATCGGGTAACTTGAATCCCGAGGGGACTCGCGTTTTCGGACTCTCCTCGTGAAGCATGGTAAGCCGCACATATCTTCGTCGTTAAGTTCGGGGATTGCCGATGATCCCTTCGCTTTGCCGCGCTCTCGTCGACTCTTGCTTGTGCTGCCGTGTCTCTTGCTCCACTTGGCCCTTCGGTCTTGCCGCTGTTGCTGCTGCGGGTCGTGGACTATTTTGCCTTGCCACTCCTTCGGGAGGCGTTGATATAAACGCTGTCCCCATAGCTCCAACTCCTGCTACCGCCATATTGTACAGTGTTTCCCTTGGATCACCCGGAGGTGGTTTAGATGCAAGGATAAAAGCATGTGTCGCCATATACCCAGCCTCTGGTGTCTTAGGGATGATGTTTCCTCTTGTATCTATCGACATAAAGGACATGTCGAGGTTTTGAACCAAGTGTTCTCTTTCCGCTTCGGGTATGTGTTGCAGTCTTGTCCTTGCTGCATTCCGCGCCTCCCGATGGCTATCACCCGTAGTTCTAGATTGTCGACTTAGATCTGCCCTTCTCCCGCTGGATGCGTAAGCTGCCTCCTTTCTCCTGTTCAACTCAGCTGTCTGTTTTTCCAATTCCCTGGCAGCTCGTGCGAGCCTATATTGATATGCTTGCAATTCTTCTGGTGTGGCTGTGGTAGCCATTGGTTCTGTGCCGTTCATAGCTCTCGCAGCTCTGTCCCACGCTGCTTGTGAAAGTTGAACTCTATCTCGCGGCTCTGGCCCGACGTATTTGTTGCCCAAGCCTTGTCGCAGATTGGAGGGATCGACGTATGGATTTCCCAAACTGTCGAAAGCCTCAGATGTCTCTTCTTGATCTTCAATGGCGTAAATCTGATGATACTTTGTACTCAGATCTACGTTGGGTTTGGTGACATCGTCGTTGAGATTGATGAAGACCTTGCCCACTGTCAGAGATTTGTCGATGAAGTCGTAACTGTCGACATTGCTTGAGCCATCGCTTATATATGAGTCCGCAGATGACTCAAACGACATGTCGTTGAAGATCTTGGCGAGTTTCTCTCTTGCTCTGATGCTGACGTAGCGTGTCGCCGAGGTTTCTTCTTCTCCTGACTCGTTTGACGATGCATAGCTTGAAAAATCGGAATCGGCTACCGATGATCCCGACGAAATCGGAATCTCGACACGATACGATCCTTCCTTCTCGACGCGAAAGTGGAACCTTCCGAACGTCATCTCCATGGGCTCCGCCAGATACGCATATGCATCCAAACGGGAGGGTGGGTGAGGAACAAAATCGACAAGACCAGTAGCGATCTGTTTACCTCGATCCATTGTGTTGCTTGCGGTTGATGATGTCGAAGATCTTGAGCGTGCCATCGAGATCAGCTCCTTACGCCTCTAATTCCCACAGACGGCGCCAATTGACAAGGTATTGACTTGTCAATGCCTATGGATTGTAGGCTAGGGTTTAGTTAGAAGTAGAGGGTAAGTAGATCTCGAAGGTTTCAGCCGAAAAGTACTCGACGACTATGAAAACTAGAGTTTGCAGACAATGATTCGATTGATTCTTCGTCCCTCGACTCCCCTTTATATAGGAGGTGAAGCCGAGGGATTCGTGCTATACAAGTTTACAGAGTCCGGGACGGTTTCTAACTCATCCCGCCAGATTACAAACAACACTTCCTATTACAACTATCTTTCCTTAGTAAATCTTGGGCTCCCGAATCTTCTTATTCTTCGAATATTGGGCCTCCAGTAAACCCCGGGTACTATCTTCGGCAGGCCCATTTGGCATGCCTATGTCAGCTAACTAAATGGAATATTATCTGCCGACCTAAAGATCAAGGGGGATTAGGTATTGAGGTTCTCGAAATTAAAAATAGATGCTTACTGAGTAAATGGCTCTTTAAACTTCTACATGAGGACGGGGTGTGGCAAGAATTGCTACATAATAAATACTTAAGACATAAGACGTTATCGGAGGTGCAAGTTAAGCCCACCGATTCCCCCTTTTGGAAAGGATTAATGAGAGTTAAACAAGAGTTCTTTTCTAGGGGTTTTTTCAAAGTGGGCAATGGGATGACCACCCGTTTTTGGGAAGATACATGGCTAGGAACTACTTCTTTAGCTCATCAATATCCATCCTTATATAATATTGTTCATCATAAAAATGTGACCGTCGCACAGGTCTTAGCCCAAAGACCTTTGAATATTACGTTCAGAAGGGTGCTTAGTGGTAATAAATGGACAGCTTGGCTACAATTATGTAAGAAGTTGACGATGGTTAATTTGACTGAAGATGATGACCGCTTTGTTTGGAAGTTAACATCAAATGGTTTGTTTACAGTCAAGTCAATGTATGAGGATATCATGTGTGATCACACCCCTTTTTTGCGGAAGTACTTATGGAAGGTTAAAATCCCACTTAAGATTAAAATTTTCATGTGGTTTTTGAGCAATAAGGTTTTATTAACTAAGGATAATTTAGTTAAACGGCATTGGAATGGGTGTACAAAATGTGTTTTTTGTGGGGAACAGGAAACAATTCAACACCTTTTTATTGAATGTCCTTTAGCTAAGCTCCTATGGCGAACGATTAATTTCACTTTCGATCTTCCACCTCCGTCTAATATTACCAATATGTTTGGTAATTGGTTAAATGGAGTAGATAGACAATCTAAGGCTTTTATCCGGATAGGGGTTTCTGCTTTATGTTGGTCTATTTGGAGGATTAGAAATGATATAATCTTTAATAAAAAATCTTCTTTTCATTTCTTGCAGGCTATCCATATGGTGTCCCACTGGGTCCAGCTTTGGGCTCTACTCTCACCGGAGGGGCAGCGGGATGCTATGGCTACTGGTTGCACACGGCTACTGATGGTTGCTCAGGATATCTTGTGCCAGGCTAGTTGGCGACATACTAGAAGGCTATGTTAATGTGTAGTCATAGTATGGTTACTTTTCGATGGTTGATTTTTGTATTAATCCTCGGTGATGCGTGAGTTGTAAACTTTACTTTTTGGATCTTTTTATTAATAAAAGGCCGTGTGCATCGTCATGATGCAGAAGCCGGGGTTTACCCCCATTTCGAAAAAAAAGTAGGATGCTTAGCTATGCTATGAAAATGTTTTGCTAGTGGTTAAGGAAAAACAACTAACTTTAATGAACTACCTGGGTGAACGGTGGAGCTTTGGAGCGGGTGGCTGCATCAGGGGGCCCTGTCAACGGCGATACCCTGGTGTGAGTGCACATTTGCGGAAAGTCACCCAGGATTAAAGAGATTGTAGACAACCTTGCTCATTAGCTTACCGTACAACAACATGCTATATGGGCTCTGGCTTGACGGAGTATGTTGTGAGAACCCGGATCCTACGTGACAGATGATGTAGGGGATTGTAGGTTGGTACGGGTCCGTAGAGGATGGTCTGGGGGATTACTTCGGAAAAGTCTCGTCCTAGTCAACATCTGTCCATTTGAGCAAAATGTGCATCATGTAAGAAGAGCAGACTAGGTCATGTGGGTAAATTTGTACAACCTCTGCAGAGTGTTAAATCTAAGTGCTTAGCCGTGTTCCCGGTTACGAACAATTTGAGCGAACTGACAAGGCACATGTTCGAAAGTCTCCTCATCCCAACTTCTTAAAAATTAAATTTGATGGGTGAACAAGGGTAGGAGGAATTCACTGGTTTCCATCAGTGGTATTCCAGGTTCATTGATTTTTATCAATGGTACCGCTTAATTAGTATGAAAGAAAAGGGTTTTGTCAAATGATAGGAGAAAACTGGCTTTATACAAATATGCCTGAGCTCTACCAGCCAAATGTACACTTAAGTGTTAGGTTGCCACTTGTGTCCACCAAAGTGTCATCTTGCCAATACATTCAAAGTATTGACCGTTCGTGGCTGTAACTTTTTATGTTGCAGATGTTTTGAAAGACGAGTGAGTTACGATGATTAGGGTTACGAGTCTATCCTCAACATGCTCTCCTGTGGCACATGAAGACGAAGGACTCCATGCTGTGTATGTTTATTCGTTGTTAAACTCTGATGATATGCTAGCCTTGTGCTATGCAAATTTGTAATCCTTTTGTAGGATAACGTTGCATAGAAAACAAAAATTTTCCTACCGCGAACACGCAATCCAAGCCAAGATGCAATCTAGAAGATGGTAGCAACGAGGGGGTATCGAGTCTCACCCTTGAAGAGATTCCAAAGCCTACAAGAGGAGGCTCTTGTTTCTGCGGTAGACGTTCACTTGCCGCTTGCAAAAGCGCGTAGAAGATCTTGATCACGATCGGTTCCGGCGCCACGAACGGGCAGCACCTCCGTACTCGGTCACACGTTCGGTTGTTGATGAAGACGACGTCCACCTCCCGTTCCAGCGGGCAGCGGAAGTAGTAACTCCTCTTGAATCCGACAGCACGACGGCGTGGTGTCGGTGGCGGTGGAGAACTCCGGCGGAGCTTCGCTAAAGCTACGCGGAAGATATGGAGGAGAGGGGGGCGGCTAGGGTTTGGGAGGGGGTGGCCGGCCTCAAGGGGGTGCGGCCAACTTGTGGCTTTGATGTGTCCGGCCCCCTCCCCTATGCCCCTCATTATATAGGTGGAACCCCAAGTGTTGGTATCCAAGTCTTCGAATAAGACCCGAACCAAAAACCTTCCATATGGAGGGGAAACCTAGCCAAGCTAGGACTCCCACTTGAGGTGGGAGTTCCACCTCCCATATGGGGGTGGCCGCCCCCTAAGGGGGAGTCCACTTGGGACTCCTCCCCCACTAGGGTTGGCCGGCCATGGAGGTGGAGTCCCATGTGGACTCCACCTTCCTTGGTGGTTTCTTCCGGACTTTTCTAGAACCTTCTAGAACCTTCCATAGAACCTTCCGCAACATTTTAATTCACATAAAATGACATCCTATATATGAATCTTATTCTCCGGACCATTCCGGAAATCCTCGTGATGTCCGGGATCTCATCTGGGACTCCGAACAAATATTCGAACTCCATTCCATATTCAAGTTCTACCATTTCAACATCCAACTTTAAGTGTGTCACCCTACGGTTCGTGAACTATGCGGACATGGTTGAGTACTCACTCCGACCAATAACCAATAGCGGGATCTGGAGATCCATAATGGCTCCCACATATTCAACGATGACTTTAGTGATCAAATGAACCATTCACATACAATACCAATTCCCTTTGTCACGCGATATTTTACTTGTCCGAGGTTTGATCTTCGGTATCACTCTATACCTTGTTCAACCTCGTCTCCTGACAAGTACTCTTTACTAAATCTTTGTGGTATGTGGTCTCTTATGAACTCATTCATATGCTTGCAAGACATTAGACGACATTCCACCGAGAGGGCCCAGAGTATATCTATCCGTCATCGGGATGGACAAATCCCACTGTTGATCCATATGTCTCAACTCATACTTTCCGGATACTTAATCCCACCTTTATAGCCACCCATTTACGCAGTGGTGTTTGGTGTAATCAAAGTACCTTTCCGGTATAAGTGATTTACATGATCTCATGGTCATAAGGACTAGGTAACTATGTATCGAAAGCTTATAGCAAATAACTTAATGACGAGATCTTATGCTACGCTTAATTGGGTGTGTCCATTACATCATTCATATAATGATATAACCTTGTTATTAATAACATTCAATGTTCATGATTATGAAACTAATCATCCATTAATCAACAAGCTAGTTTAAGAGGCATACTAGGGACTTCTTGTTGTCTACATATCACACATGTACTAATGTTTCGGTTAATACAATTATAGCATGATATATAAACATTTATCATAAACATAAAGATATAAATAATAACCACTTTATTATTGCCTCTAGGGCATATCTCCTTCAGTCTCCCACTTGCACTAGAGTCAATAATCTAGATTACATTGTAATATACCTAACACCCATGGCATTCTGGTGTTGGTCATGCTTTGCCCTAGGGAGAGCTTTAGTCAACGGATCTGCTACATTCAGATCAGTGTGTACTTTGCAAATCTTTACTTCTCCATCTTCGATGTATTTGCGAATCGAGTGGTAACGCAGCTTGATATGCTTCAGCCTCTTGTGTGACCTTGGCTCTTGTGCATTGGCGATGGCACCCATGTTATCACAGTAAATGATTAATGGGTCCAATGCACTAGGAACCACACCGAGCTCTACAATGAACCTCTTCATTCCATACCGCTTCTGATGAAGCCTCTGAAGCCGCTATGTACTCTGATTCTGTTGAAGACTTCGCCACCGTGCACTGCTTCGAGCTTGCCCAGCTTACTGCAGCACCATTCAATATAAACACGTACCCACATTGTGACTTAGAGTCATCAGGATCAGTGTTCCAACTTGCATCGGTGTAACCACTTACAACGAGCTCTTGGTCACCTCCATAACAAAGAAACATATCCTTAGTTCTTTTCAAGTACTTGAGGATATTCTTGACCGCTGTCCAGTGTTCCATTCCTGGATCACTTTGATATCTGCTAGTCAAACTAACAGCATCTGCTATATCCGGTCTAGTACATAGCATGGCATACATGATAGATCCTACTGCCGAGGCATAGGGGATTTTACTCATCCTTTCTCTTTCTTCTGCCGTAGCCGGTCCTTGAGTCTTACTCAAAACTTTGCCTGGTAACATAGGTAAGAACCCTTTCTTACTTTCGTCCATTCTAAACTTCTTTAGAATCTTGTCCAGATATGTACTTTGTGATAGCCCTATTAGGCGTCTTGATCTATCTCTATAAATCTTGATGCCTAATATATACGATGCTTCACCAAGGTCTTTCATTGAAAAACTATTATTCAAATAACCTTTAACACTGCTTAATAGTTCTATATCATTCCCGATCAACAATATGTCATCTACATATAATATCAGGAATGCTACAGAGCTCCCACTCACTTTCTTGTAAATACAGGCCTCTCCATGACACTGTATAAACCCGAAGTCTTTGATCACCTTATCAAAGCGTCGGTTCCAACTTCTTGATGCTTGCTTCAGTCCATAGATTGACCGCTGAAGTTTGCATACTTTGTCAGCATTTTTAGGATCGACAAAACCTTTGGGTTGTACCATATACAACTCTTCCTCAATGTCTCCATTAAGGAACGCCGTTTTGATATCCATCTACCAAATCTCATAATCGAAAAATGCAGCTATTGCTAACAAGATCCTTACAGATTTTAGCTTCGCTACAGGTGAGAAAGTCTCATCGTAGTCAACTCCTTGAATTTGTCGGAAACCCTTTGCGACAAGTCGAGCTTTATAGACAGTAATATTACCGTCAGCATCTGTTTTTCTCTTGAAGATCCATTTATTCTCGACAGCCTTTCGGCTATCAGGTAAGTCTACCAAAGTCCATACTTTGTTACCATACATGGATCCCATTTCGGATTTCATGGCTTCTTGCCATTTGTTGGAATCTGGGCTCATCATCGCTTCTTCATACGTCGCAGGGTCCTCATCATTGTTATCCACAATCATGACATTTAGACAAGGATCATACCAATCAGGAGTGGTACGTTCCCTTGTCGATCTGCGAGGTTCTGTAGTTTCCTCGTTCGAAGTTTCATGATCATTATCATTAGCTTCCTCTGTTGCCGGTGTAGGCGGTACTGGTACAACTTCGATCGCGCTACTCCGATCAACGAGTATAGATTCATCAATCTCATCGAGTTCTACTTTTCTTCCAGTCACTTCTTTAGTGAGAAATTCTTTCTCAAGAAAGGTTCCGTTCTTAGCAACAAAGATTTTGCCTTCGGATTTGTGATAGAAAGTATACCCTATAGTTTCCTTAGGGTATCCTATGAAGACGCATTTCTCCGCTTTGGGTTCTAGCTTGTCCGGTTGTAACTTCTTTACATAGGCTTCGCAACCCCAAACTTTCAGGAACTACAGCTTAGGTTTCTTATTAAACCATAATTCATACGGTGTCGTTTCTACGGATTTTGATGGTGCTCTATTTAAAGTGAATGCGGCTGTCTCTAATGCATAACTCCAAAATGATAACGGCAAATCAGTAAGAGACATCATAGAACGAACCATATCTAAGAGAGTTCGATTACGACGTTCGGACACACCGTTTCGTTGAGGTGTTCCCGGCGGTGTCAATTGTGAAAGTATTCCGCATTTCTTTAAATGCATGCCAAACTCATAACTCAGATATTCACCTCCACGATCAGATCATAGAAATTTGATCTTCTTGTTATGTTGATTTTCTACTTCACTTTGGAATTCCTTAAACTTCTCAAAAGTTTCGGATTTATGTTTCATGAAATAGATATACCCATATCTACTTAGATCATCTGTGAAGGTTAGAACATAACGATAACCACCGCGCGATGCTACGCTCATTGGTCCACACACATCGGTATGTATGATTTCCAATAAGTCAGTAGCTCGCTCCATCATACCAGAAAATGGAGTCTTTGTCATTTTTCCCATTAGACATGCTTCGCATCTATCAAGTGACTCAAAGTCAAGTGATTCAAGTAATCCATCAAGATGGAGTTTCTTCATGCGTTTCACTCCAATATGACCAAGACGACGATTGCCACATATAAGTAGAATTATCATTCAATTTAATTCGCTTAGCATCAATGTTATGTATATGCGTATCACTACTATCGAGGTCTAACAGAAATAAGCCATTCTTTTGTGGTGCTCGACCATAAAAGATATTATTCATAAAAATAGAACAACCATTATTCTCAGACTTGAATGAATAACCGTCTTGCATTAAACAAGATCCAGATATAATGTTCATGCTCAACGCGGGTACAAAATAACAATTATTTAGGCTTAAAACTAATCCCGAAGGTAGATGTAGAGGAAGTGTGCCGACATCGATCACATCGACTTTGGATCCATTTCCAACGCGCATCGTCACTTCATCTTTCAGTAGTCTTCGTTTATTCTTTAGTTCCTGTTTCGAGTTACAGATATGAGCAACCGAACCAAGATCAAATACCCGTGTACTAGAACGAGAACCAGTGAGATAAACATCTATAACATGTATATCGATATACCTTCTTTCTTCTTCTTGACAAGGCCGCTTTTCAGATCAGCCGATACTTGGAGCAATTACGCTTCAGTTGTCCCTTCTCCTTGGCAAAGAATAGCACTCAAAGCATCGGGCTTAGGGCCGTTCTTAGGTTTCATAGGAGGCGTGGCAGCTTTCTTGCCACCCTTCTTGAATTTTCCCTTAGACTTGCCCTGTTTCTTGAAACCGGTGGTCTTGTTGACCATCAACACTTGGTGCTCTTTCTTGATCTCAATCTCAGCTTTTAGCATGCCAAAGAGTTCGTGTAACTCCTTGTTCATGTTACGCATATTGTAGTTCATCACAAAGTTCTTGTAACTTGGTGGCGTGATTGAAGGACACGATTAATCCCCGATCTGTTAGGAATCACTATTCCCAAGTCACTGAGTTTCTTCGCATGCCCGGTCATGGCGAGCATGTGCTCACTAACGGAGCTGCCTTCTTCCATCATGCACCGAAGAATTGTTTCGATGCTTCATAGCATTCCACGGCCGCATGAGTCTCAAAAATAGCTTTCAGCTCTTTCATCAACTCATGAGGATCGTGGTGCTCAAAACGCTTTTTGAAGATCGAATTCCAGATCGCACAGGATGGCACATCGAACTTGAGAGTACCGAATTTTCCGAGTCTCGTAAACAGCTTTTACTTCATCGGTTTCGGTTTCTCGCAGGAGGGTCACCTAGCGGTGCATCAAGCACATATAGCAGATTTCCGCCGAGAGAGGAAGATCCTCACATGACGGAACCGCCGGTGAAGTTGCTACCGTTGCTCTTAAGTTTCTCTTTCTCTAGGAACCGATTAAAATTGATTGGGGACGCCATCTCTACAACATATATTTGCAAAAGTTTAGACTAAGTTTATGACAAATTGAGTTCAAATTTTAATTCAACATAATTAAAAATCTAGGAGAACTCCCACTCAAAACAATATCCCTCGCATTGTCTTAGTGATCACACGAACCAAATCCACCGCACCTATGTCCGATCATCACGAGACAAGGTGTGATTTCAATGGCGAACACTCAAAGTGTTCATCATATCAACCATATGATTCATGCTCTACCTTTCGGTATCACGTGTTCCGAGACCATGTCTGTACATGCTAGGCTCGTCAAGGCCACCTTAGTATCCGCATGTGCAAAACTGTCTTGCACCCGTTGTATGCACTTGTTGATTCTATCACACCCGATCATCATGAGATGCTTCGAAACGACAAGTCTTGGCAACGGTGCTACTAAGGATGAACACTTTATTATCTTGAGATTTTAGTGAGGGATCATCTTATAATGCTACCGTCGCGATCTAAGCAAAATAAGATGCATAAAAGGATTAACATCACATGCAGTTCATATGTGATATGATATGGCCCTTTTGTCTTTGCGCCTTTGATCTTCATCTCCAAAGCACGGACATGATCTCCAGCATCTTCGGGCATGCTCTCCATCATCGTCGGCGAAGAGCCAAGGTCAATGGCGCCGTCTTCATGATTGTCCTCCATGTAGCAACTATTACAACTACTTTGAAATACTACTCAACATGAAATTTAAAGACAACCATAAGGCTCCTGCCGGTTGCCACAATACAATAATGATCATCTCATACATATTCATCATCACATTATGGCCATATTACATCACCAAACCCTGCAAAAACAAGTTAGACGTCTCTAATTTGGTTTGCATATTTTACGTGGTTTAGGGTTTTCGAGAGAGATCTAATCTACCTACGAACATGAACCACAACGTTGATACTAATGTTTTCAATAGAAGAGTAAATTGAATCTTCACTATAGTAGGAGAGACAGACACCCGCAAAGCCTCTTATGCAATACAAGTTGCATGTCGAACGAGGAACAAGTCTCATGAACGCGGTCATGTAAAGTTAGTCCGAGCCGCTTCATCCCACTATGCCACAAAGATGCAAAGTACTCAAACTAAAGATAACAAGAGCATCAACGCCCACAAAACCATTGTGTTCTACTCGTGCAACCATCTATGCATAGACACGGCTCTGATACCACTGTAGGATAACGTTGCATAGAAAACAAAAATTTTCCTACCGCGAACACGCAATCCAAGCCAAGATGCAATCTAGAAGATGGTAGCAACGAGGGGGTATCGAGTCTCACCCTTGAAGTGATTCCAAAGCCTACAAGAGGAGGCTCTTGTTGCTGCGGTAGACGTTCACTTGCCGCTTGCAAAAGCGCGTAGAAGATCTTGATCACGATCGGTTCCGGCGCCACGAACGGGCAGCACCTCCGTACTCGGTCACACGTTCGGTTGTTGATGAAGACGACGTCCACCTCCCGTTCCAGCGGGCAGCGGAAGTAGTAGCTCCTCTTGAATCCGACAGCACGACGGCGTGGTGTCGGTGGCGGTGGAGAACTCCGGCGGAGTTTCGCTAAAGCTACGCGGAAGATATGGAGGAGAGGGGGGCGGCTAGGGTTTGGGAGGGGGTGGCCGGCCTCAAGGGGGTGCGGCCAACTTGTGGCTTTGATGTGTTCGGCCCCCTCCCCTATTCCCCTCATTATATAGGTGGAACCCCAAGTGTTGGTATCCAAGTCTTCGAATAAGACCCGAACCAAAAACCTTCCATATGGAGGGGAAACCTAGCCAAGCTAGGACTCCCACTTGAGGTGGGAGTTCCACCTCCCATATGGGGGGGTGGCCGGCCCCCTAAGGGGGAGTCCACTTGGGACTCCTCCCCCACTAGGGTTGGCCGGCCATGGAGGTGGAGTCCCATGTGGACTCCACCTTCCTTGGTGGTTTCTTCCGGACTTTTCTAGAACCTTCTAGAACCTTCCATAGAACCTTCCGCAACATTTTAATTCACATAAAATGACATCCTATATATGAATCTTATTCTCCGGACCATTCCAGAAATCCTCGTGATGTCCGGGATCTCACCCGGGACTCCGAACAAATATTCGAACTCCATTCCATATTCAAGTTCTACCATTTCAACATCCAACTTTAAGTGTGTCACCCTACGGTTCGTGAACTATGCGGACATGGTTGAGTACTCACTCCGACCAATAACCAATAGCGGGATCTGGAGATCCATAATGGCTCCCACATATTCAACGATGACTTTAGTGATCGAATGAACCATTCACATACAATACCAATTCCCTTTGTCACGCGATATTTTACTTGTCCGAGGTTTGATCTTCGGTATCACTCTATACCTTGTTCAACCTCGTCTCCTGACAAGTACTCTTTACTCGTACTGTGGTATGTGGTCTCTTATGAACTCATTCATATGCTTGCAAGACATTAGACGACATTCCACCGAGAGGGCCCAGAGTATATCTATCCGTCATCGGGATGGACAAATCCCACTGTTGATCCATATGTCTCAACTCATACTTTCCGGATACTTAATCCCACCTTTATAGCCACCCATTTACGCAGTGGTGTTTGGTGTAATCAAAGTACCTTTCCGGTATAAGTGATTTACATGATCTCATGGTCATAAGGACTAGGTAACTATGTATCGAAAGCTTATAGCAAATAACTTAATGACGAGATCTTATGCTACGCTTAATTGGGTGTGTCCATTACATCATTCATATAATGATATAACCTTGTTATTAATAACATCCAATGTTCATGATTATGAAACTAATCATCCATTAATCAACAAGCTAGTTTAAGAGGCATACTAGGGACTTCTTGTTGTCTACATATCACACATGTACTAATGTTTCGGTTAATACAATTATAGCATGATATATAAACATTTATCATAAACATAAAGATATAAATAATAACCACTTTATTATTGCCTCTAGGGCATATCTCCTTCACCTTTATGTAAATTCTGGATCATACGATGTAATAAAGACCTTTGTTTCTTGGTATTACATCTTGTACTGTGTGTGCTAGCGATTGATCCAGGGACTATCACAGATACGCACAGAGATCAGCACCTTAAAAGGTGAGGTCGCTACACCAACATAGTCAACAATGAGGGGACAAGGGCACTTTTGACAGTCGAAATCTAACGAAGGTCAGACAGAATCATTGGGCTTTATACGTAACGTGATCATGGAGCGGCGACATTGGTGACTTGAATTCAACGAGTTCAGCCATCCAAATATTGATGCACAACATGCCTCGCAAGAGTGACGCCGAGAGCAGTGGTATGGACAAGCCCATAGAAAGAGCTAAGGCCACTAATCAAATCGCCGTGGCAAAGAAGGAGGATAAAGACTGCGAGGCCGATAACCTCTTTTGATAGATTGAATCTATGGCTGCCCATCTATTTATAGGGAAAAAAATAAGTAAAGGGTTAGGGTTTAAGGGTGGATAGGTTCGTGGCAATTTTCTTATCCCAATTGTTCCGGGTACGAAAAGATACGGATTTACTAAGAGCAATTTCAATAGTGTAGCCAGCTGGCTATAAGCCAAGTGCCATGTCATCTATAGCCAACTTAGAGCTAACATATACAATAGTGAGCTATAAAAATGTAGTACTTTATCAATGTATGACCCATCTTTCACTCTCACAAAGTGCCTAGGAGCACGTGCTAGAGCTGACTCTTGCATAAGAGCCCACTCTCCTTCTCTCTCCCCCTCTCTTTCCTCCAACTAAGCAATAATATATTATTTTATTTTTTATAGCCAGCTGAATAGGATTTATTGTACTTGTTCTAAGAGCAATTCCAATAGTGCAGCCGGGTGCTGGCTATAAAGCCAGCTATAGTCAGCTTATAGCTAACTTGTACAATAGTTGTCTTTAAGGATTGATAACTTTATGTATACTAGGACAATTGCCCGTGCGTTGCCACGGGATAAGGAAATTATATTATACATAATAAATTAAAACATGTGTCATAATTTATGTGTGTTCACATGATTGCTTCCATTTCCTATAATCCCATCACTACATGCCTCAAGTTTATAACATCGCCGTACCAGTAAACATAATTTTCTACCATTCCATACCTGTCGACATGGCAAAATGTAATATTTATATACTACCTCCAATCCATATTAGTTGACTGGCTAAGATTTAATTGTTGCTATGGAATCCAGAAACGGATCACGGTATGCTCCTTGTGCTTATATATGTGCCAACACCACATAAGCCCTCGTTCCCTAGCCAATCAACCACGGGGCCACCAAGATCACATTGCTTTGGTATGGTCTCCCTGTCTGCCAGATCCGCCTAGGGAAGCCTCCGGGAAAGTCCTGGAGAGGCGAACATGCATAGTTGGTGCCGCCAGCCATGTGTGGGGAGTGCAGAGTGCTCGCCGCCCTCATCTGGACGCCACTTCCCTGTAATTGGTATTGTATGCATAGCGACTCTGAAATAATTAATGGTTGTGAAGGCAGTTATCTCTTGGTGAAGTATAAAGTAATTATTGTACGAGTATTAAAATATCTTCATGCATATAATGTAATATATAATTTTTTACTTCTCGAAAAGGGGGATAAATAAAATATAACATGGCCATAGTGGTTCAATTGACATAATTCATAAATAGAGAAAAGATGCTTAAGTTAGTAAGCATAAAGGAGATAGTTGATGCTAAAGAGTGAACGTTGCTGCGTTTTCTACCTAGGAGACAATTGTGTAAGTACAGCTAGTTTTAATGTGCATCACTTGCATCCCCTAAATACTATTACATGCACTATTTCTGATGTTTTTTTTTCCGCAAGTTAATACTTTGAACAAAACTAAAATTATTTTCCCGCCTATGTGTACATCACTCCCCTGATATATCATCTTCCTACACCTCACTTGCAAGAAAATATTGTGTCAATGCCAATGGGTCCTCCAAAATTGAATGAATATTTTCTTGTTTTGTTAACCACCCCAACCTAACCATCACCATCTCACTATAGAAAACAAACAAGAATCCTACTCCCTCTATTCCTTAATATAATGTTTTTTGGTAAGCCAGATTAACTTACCAAAACATCTTATATTTAGGAACGCATGGAGTATTTGAATTGGTTTTTGTTATAGACATAAAGCATTTCATCCTACATGAGACCTTCCCCAACCATTTTCAGAATCTATGAGAGAAAAAGCCAGGCTCGAACTTAATAAATAACAACACATGAACCTGAATCTGGTTTATGAGATTTATCCTTACTAAATGCCATTGGGTTATGAGATTTATCCTTACTAAATGCCATTGGGGCTTGGAAGGAAAGGAAACTATAAGTAAAATGATCTAGCAAGAGTAGCAATCATCTCTCATGCTCTTGAAATTTGAACTAATAACACTGGGTTTTAATATGTACATGTCCATAGAGCCCAAAAAGGAAACATTAAACTCAATGCAATTAAGTGATGGCTGGCTGACCTGAAATATGGTAAGGTAGAGTCGCATATACATATTGTCAACATTGATCCCCCTAGTTATCTTTTTGGTATTCTCATAAAGGCTCTTACCTAGATAGAATAATTATAATTATGTAACATTAACTCATGACAAAGCAATGTGAGTCAACAACGCAACACAAGAAAATAAGATATTGTCTTCCTTTTAAGAGTCAACAACGTGTTTCTTTTCCCAAACGCTCCACTCAGATATGGGTTTGTGTGCAGCCTGTTGGATGCAACAATGAGTGCAAATGGACAGTGGTCACCAGGAAAAGAGAGGGTGTGACTTGAACATATGTTCTCCAATCTAAATATGAATCAGTGACAAAATATTTTAGCTCACGGTCTCATTCCTCCGGACTATAGATGTCTCTCACCTCATGGCCCAAACCACAATTGGATCTCCTGATGCATGCATCCATCTGAGATATGGAAAATCACAAACATCTGAATAAAACAATTACCACGAATTATCTAACACAATTTACACTTATATAATCTTTTGTACTGCTAACCCTGTAGTCTAGCCAACAAATAGCAATTTAACACATTTTTACAGTAGGAGTAAGCCAAGCTTTATCAGCTTGAATAATTGTTATGATAGACAAAAAATAATCAAGGAGGTCATGTAACCATACATTCAGAAGCAACATTGTACCCTAAACTACAAAATGAGATGTGTGAATTTCATGGGGCAATGCTCAAAGGTCCGTACAACCTGGATGCACATAAGATGGCCTTTCCACATGCTTCCCGTTGAATTGAAACTTTATGTACTTCTTTTTCAGCAGGGATAAGTGAACACGTCAAAGCTTTCAACTTAAGAAAAAAAATCCGCTTGTATGTAGTTATCAGAGAAGGATAAAATCAGTGAATAGCATGTCACACACAACATTAGTTCGGATTGTGAAAGTCCAAACCATAATCAGTCAAAAACAAATTGTAACACATAATCAGTCATTCACGGGCACCAGTTTAGCAAACCAATATGTAAATAAGGAATGAGAAACAATTACTATGCTCCTTCGAGGAAGTCGATAGGTACAATCTTATGCAAGGAAGTGCTTTCGAATAAGTGTCCTGAATCCTGTAATGGAGCAAACAAATATCATCCAAGGTGATTTCTTTAGCTAGTCAATCACAATCTCATCAAAAAATCGGTAAGCAAAATACACACGCCGGTTCAGTTGCATCAAAATATAGGTATTCATGATCATTCTTGCTATGATTGTTGATTATCTATTCTCTCAATTCTGTAAACACCACATATTTTGTCTTTCCTTAAACATCCAAAGGTTTTACTTAGGAAGTAGGAGCTTTCCTGGATCTAACCTTTAGTCATGTATTCAGTAGTCTATTAAACAAAATGACAAATACAAGGTCACCTATGAACTTCCATCTGTTCCGTGCATATTTCTAAAACTTGAGGTTTTTCTTTAAAATATTAACCTGTCTACTAAGTGATAAACACATCATGTAAAATTCAGTATTCTGCACTGGAAGGGGGAACTTGCTCATGCTAGTCCCATAAAGATAATCAAAATAGGTGAAACCAACTCGAAATTGCTCAATATGTTCCCTATACTAATACTCCTTAACACTATCACTTGACTCCACGGAAGAAAATGGAGTGCTGCATACTGAATAACACAAGACTGTCATGTATGTGTGAACAAACTGTAGAGCAAAATGGCAAAATGAACGGATGAGATTTAATCTATGATCCAAGTAATGTCTCTAGATAGGATAATAGATACAACTTTCATATCAAGAACCAGCACAAGAATCAACAGTTACTACTGATATAGCACAAGATGTAATGATTCTAACAAAAATGCATCTGAGCTGCCATGAGCATGATCAATTTCAGCATATGTTAGAGAATGAGCATCAGAATATTTGTAAAGGCCAGCTACCTTGGGCGTTGGGGAGGTCTTAAGTGGAGATAAATGTGTTGTGCCGTCGATAGTAGCTAGTAGAGTAGACCTAAAAGCCAAACCCAGCTCTCAACCAATCCAATAAATCAAGCTCACTCCTTCTATTCTGGTCAAAAAGCCCAACTCTAGTCCAAAAGAGATAACATCCATCAGAACAATTTCTATGGAGAGGCATGAACAGGGAATGCGCATCGTATAAATGCAAGAAAGTGCTCTAGAATAAGTGTCATAAAAGTAAAAGAAGTGCTTTAGAATCAGGGTGTTATGGAAGCAAACAAATATCATCCCAGGTAAGTTCAAGTTGCCAATCACAATCTCATATGAAAATTAGAAAAAAGCACACCACTCGCTAAAGAGGTAAATACCAATCACACAAAGTGATGTATAATTTCTGTTAAAAATTTGACATGAAGTGATATAGAATTTGTAAGACTGCCAAATTAAAGTTCAAGTAGACTGAACTTTACTGGCATTGGGCGGACAAAATGCAGCCAAGAGATAGTTGGGCATCTACTTGAACAGATCACATGATACCCCATTTACATACCTTATTATCAAATATAAAAATTCAGTTAGCAAGATTTAACTCTTTAACTGGCATACAATGAACCACAATGCCTCAACTTTGAAACTGAAACCTTTAATTTGAATGTTTTCGGTAGGCCAAATATCCACCTTTAATCTGAATCTATGTTGTACTACTAAAGTTCAGAATATTGTCTCTAGCATAGCAAAAAACTTGATCAAGCACTGTCAAGAGAAGAAAATGCACTCGTGATTTGACTTGATATATAACCATCTCTTATGGAGAGCATTTTGCTTTCTTCAGAAATTTATCAGCAAGATAGAGACCATAAATTCTTGATGAACAGGTTGCTCCATGTTCTTTTAGCGACAACAAAATCAAAATTCACAATAGGCCAACATCATTTGAAAATCACCTCTAACAAAGTCAACTGGTGTCCATCTCTCTATCTCACACTTACGTTGAATGCGTTGCTTCAATATGCATCAGGGGCTATACCGTGTGAGACCCTGCAGTAGTCCATCAGATAGCCAAGTATTACATCCTTGAAAGCACCAATCAACGATCAATTCGTATGAGATCTCATCCTCAGAATCATGTGGTTTGTTTACCTAGGTCGAGGAGAAGGTCCAGATAGAACTCCGGGGACGGCAGAGGCAGTGAGACTCGGTGGCGACGAAAGGGAGACCTGGTCCCATCGGTACGGAGACCAAAGGTCCAGTGCGTTGTCGTTGTCGGCCTTGATGCCGCACCGGCCGATCCCGTCCTCGCCGACCTCCGCGACAAAGATGGAGGAGGATGGGAGCGGGGACGCGGGTTCTTGAGCGTGTGGTTCCGTGGTCGTCTCTCCATGCGAGAGGAGGCGGGCCTGGGCGAGCCTGGCCTCTCCAAACTGCGGCCGGTCGGGGCGATCTCATGTTCTGGCCGAGCTCGAGCAGAGGCGGGGCAGGTAGAGGGGCGACGAGCGAGGTCCAGGCGAGCGGCGGCGGGCAAGGTCCTGGCGAGCGGCGGCTGGAAGGTGGTAATCGACGTGGTCCATCTGTTGGGCTGAGAGATGCAAATGAGGCGAGGTAGTGGTGTTTGGGAAACGGATTTGTTGGGCTTGGCCCATCTGTGCGGTATCGACGTGGGACGAAGGACGACGAAAAGTCTGACGTATGCTCCCTTGGCAGAATAAGGAACAAGTTCCTTCTTTTTAAGTAGTGTAGAAAAGGCCCACCACACATACTCACAAAGTGCCTAGGAGCACGTGCAAGAGCCGACTCTTGCATGAGAGCCCATATCTCTTCTCTCTCCATTTCTCTCTCATCCACCTAACCAAAATAATTAATTCTTATAGCCTGCTGAGTCAATCTTATTATACTTGCTCTAAGACTAGTCACAATGGAAAGTATCATACATTAGTATCATGCACATGATACTAGTTTATGATACTAACCCCACAATGCATAATATCATAAGATAGTATCATAGTATCATCATATTTAATGTTTTGTAGAATCTCAATGCAAATATGTGTACATGATGTGTTTGTCATTAAGTTTTCTAGTTTCACGTGATATGATACGGTATCATATTATGATACCACTCTCATCTCTCACCTCATTAATTGGTGTGTCACATCAGATTTTTGCCAACATGGCATGCATGATACTACTTATGATACTCCCATTGTGACTAGTCTAAGGACTCATTGACGCTAGCCGCTAGGCCTGAACGGATAAAACGAGGAGATCAGATTTGGGTGCGAACTTTTGGGAATCCGAACTGAACCGGCCGAGGGTGGCCGCAGCAGATCAGAACGGGTCACGCGGATCTCGGAAAAGGAAAACAAAGAACCAGTCACGCACGCCCGTGCTCCTCTCGAAACGGAAAAAAACTTGTCTGCGCGAGTCACGCCGAAAACGCCTGGCGCCGGCGGCGGGGCCCACACACCGTTTTCCCTCATCCACCCTCGGGGCCCCACCTAGTAAAGCCGAGGCTGGACCACGCGTGACAGGCACCACGTCAGCATCGTCTGTTCACGCTGTGATCCTGTTCCTGTCCCTTCCCCCGTTTCGGATCCGGGGGAAAAACCAGTCCGATCGACTCCAGACCAGACCAGAGCGGCGACGGAGCCCGCCCCGCCGATGGCCACCGACGCCGACGCCGACGACGCCCCGCTGCTCGCCGAGGAGCCGCTGCGGCCGGGCTCCTGCAGCCGCGAGCTCGAGCTGCGGGAGTTCCGCGACCGCTACGTCTTCCGCTCGCTCGACGGCGGCGGCGCCTTCGCCGTCGCCCGCGCCGACGGCTCCCTCCGCGCTCTCTCCCCAGGTCAGGCCACGCCCCTGAACCACCAGCCTAAATCGTACAGGCGGCTTGCTTCTGGATTCGTGTGTCCGACTCGCGACTCGGCGTCAGCGCTTATCCGTTTTTTCCTCTGTTCGTATGCAGAGGAAGCCGCGTCCGGGAGCGACTGCAAGGTCTCGAGGATATACGGAGTCGCCGGAATGATCAGGATGCTCGCAGGTGAGTGAGTGCAACCGTCACCATTTCTGCGCGCGCTGGCGGTTTCGATCAAAACGCCAGCACCAGTTTTATTCCCTCAACTTTTAGGAAAAGCAGATTTCACAAAGCCACTTATCCTTTTCGATATATCTGCAGCAAAACCACAAAATCTATCTATACGAATTTCGTGTGCCTTGGCTTTAAGCAGACCTGGCCACCTGCTTCAGCCCGTTACCGTGAGTGGCTAACATAGAGCTTCCACTCGGCTCAAGTAATGCCTTGACGTTCAGATGGCTTAGCACCGACGGAAACTAACATAGGCTTCCCTGCTCCACCACACTTGAGCCATGCCGACAAGCGGTTTTACTCCAGGACACTATAGAACCGTCATCTTGCCCTGGACCGCAGCCCTGCCTGCCTGCCTGCATGGGGCGTGCCTCTGCTCTGCCCCCGGTGGTTGTGTCCCACTGGTTCTGTTTAAGCATTTATCTGGCTTGTTGGTATTGTCTTATGCCCACATGCCTATTCCGCTTCTTTTGTTTTTTCTGAAGTTGTAAACTCCTTTGGTTGAATGGGTTATATTGATGGAAATTGAGAGGTTTTCCTCCTTCCACCTCACTTTTTCGTGGTTCATGTAGCCTTATGATGGTCTAAACTTTTAAATTGCCCTAGTCTTATAAACTGGTGTTCTCCCTGTAGCTTGAATGATTGCATCTGGTTTGTTTATATCCAGAGGCGGTGTCAAGCAACATATTGTGGTTGACTAATACTATTTATCTGCTTCTATTTTTGTATTCCCCATCTGGCTCTATACTGCCACTGATTGTGACATTAATGAAAACTGCATGAATATCTGTAGAGCTTTAGCACACAAACTCCTATTTCGGAAAAAAAAAATTACTGGATACTGTTTACGAAACTAGAAACTGGCAGCTAGATTTCTTCTAGTATAATATATTGACTGAATTGGGTTTGTGATCTGCCAAAGCGCTGCACTGTCTGAGTGCCACGTTGCTAGAAAGTGTAAAGACTTGGGTACTGTGATGACTAAAATAGCCAGGGCGAACCAAAAAACAAAACCCAAAATACAGGTCTTACCATGCAAGCTCTCTACTTTGTGTGTAAAGTTTATCAGAGTTTTGCATGAACCTCAGGTGCACCAGTTTATCATAAGTGGTGCTCCTTTGGCTAACTGAAATTATTTCAGTGCTAGGTAAGTTTGGAAAATATTTTCTGACTTGGCAGCCATCAGTTTAATGCAACGGTTTTATTATTTATTACCCCGCTTTTCTAGTTTTTCCTGTGTCTTTTCTGTATGCTTTCCACTATAGGACTGCTAGTTTGTCTGCCAAGAACATTTTTTGGAATTCAGTTTTTTTCTTTGCCGGAGCGGGTGTTCCACATTTCCATTTTTTGTTTTTATCAGGAAGCTACGTACTTGTCATCACTTCTCGCAAGGATGCTGGCTCTTATCAAGCTTCCACAGTTTACCATGTGAACTCGATGAAGTTCTTATGCTGCAATGAGGCTATAAAGCATTTAACTTCAGACGAAGTATGTCAAAGATGAATAGTCAATGCAATTTTACATAAATTTGGTCATAACCGGAATATGATTATCTTTATATGGTATCTTTAGTTGGTGGGAGTGCAATTTAACTTGATTATACATCTGCCTGCAGAAACGGGATGAGGCATACTTCATGTCTCTTTTGAGAATTGCAGAAACTACTTGTGGACTGTATTACTCGTACGACAGGGATTTGACATTGAAGTAAGTATTTTGTCATGCATGTCTCAAGGAAAAGGCAGCTGAAAAAATTGGTCAATATGCACTTTGGCACAGCGCACGATTATCATAAAATTTGTTATGTGCATGTTCTATATCATATGAGCTGTTATCTGTAGTTTGCAGAGGGCATCAAAGCTGGCTGCAGGGAGGGTACATAAACCATTATGGAAGCAGGTTAATAATGCTTTATTATGTACATTTTAATTTTTGACTAGCTGAATTAACTTGAGTTGCTACAGTCATAAAAGCATCCGATCTGAGATTTCTCAGCCACATGAGAAATCATTTTCTTTACCAAGTTGCACATCATCAAGCCTAAAGTTGCACACAAATCTGTGTGTAACTAGGTGTAGAAATGTGCAACTGCCTAGTGAAAACTGAACCAAGTATATCTAGGTGAATAAGTTTGCCCAAAAATATACCAAGGCTTAGAAAAAGTAAAATTCCAAAATTTTAAAACCGTAAAGACAGCTATATAACCCAAGTGAATGTGGTGTGCTTGCATGGCTCCATTTATCAGCATACTGCCTTTGGTGTCAGGTGAGCCATCACCACTAACTGCAATGTTCATTGAACTAAAGATACACAGTCACACACTGTAGTATTTCAGCATTGGAGTATGTTGGGTTCCTTCAGCGGCTTAGGATATTTTTTTCTTGCATGGCCCCATTTATGAACATATTGCCTTTGGTGGACACAGGGTGTCAGGTTGGATGGCAGGTAAGCCATTACCACCTGCAGTAAAGATACACACTGTAGTTTTTTGAAAATTTGGAGTATTGCTGCGCACCCTTCGGCGTCTTAGTTTTTTTATTCTCAATAATATGCATGGCATTTGGAAAAGATCAACAAGAGAATTGCAGACTTGCTTAAAACTATAAAACTGCACAAGCTTTTCAGATTGTGTTACAGCCCTGGACAATTTTGCCTTTCCTTATAAAGAGTCTGGCAACTCATCAAAGGGCCTTTTTCATGTTCACTGCTCTTCAAGTAGTTAAGTTTATTTTTCAGGCTGATCCACGGTTTGTTTGGAACCGGAATTTGCTGGAGGAGCTTATTGAAGCTAAGGTAATCCTGTTTGAAGGGAATACAACTTTTTCTGATTCTCCCTTTCAGATGTACTTACCTTTTTATATGTTATATTGCAGCTTGATGAGTTCATCACCCCACTGATCCAAGGAAATATCCTAAATTTGCAAAAAAATCCCTGAAAATATCACAGTAGTAACTATATTGGCACTCCTTACTTGTGTGTACGGTGTACTTGCCTATTGGCATCTCTATGGTATCCAGGAGGGCATGTCTTCTCATTGTGCAAATGCACAGTGCTGTCCCCACTGTATTTAAGCACCTGGAGGAGAATATGCTTCAGGAATTTGTCCAACCTTGACTATTTTACGTTTTCAGACAGAGCAATTTACCTTGAAGGATGGACCAGTCAGAATAAATTTGTTCTCTCGGAGATGCAACAGGCGTTTAGGTTGTGCATTTTTCGTAGCATTTTGATCAGAATGTATCAACTGGGAACTCACGTTTCACTGTCATCCATTCATGCATAGCAGGGACAAGAATGTGGAGAAGGGGTGCAAATCTCGAAGGTGCCACAGCTAATTTTGTCGAGACAGAACAATTGGTCGAGTATGAAGGTTTAACGTCCTCATTTATACAGGTGACTTCATGATCCACTGGGATAAGCTTCTTTGGTGGATGATCGTGACATATTCAGACGAGAACTTGATACTAGTATTAGTGCTATGTTATGTGATGGCATTCATATTTAGTATTTAACACCTCACTTGTTAGGTACGTGGCTCTATTCCTCTTCTTTGGGAGCAAATAGTGGATTTGAGCTACAAACCACGACCCAGCATTATTGAACATGAAGAAATGGTATGAACAGGTTCACATTGACATCAATTTTCCTGTCTAATGGCCATTCACTGAAAATAGCTTGTTGACCTCTCTCCAACTACTATTGCTCGCAGACGAAAGTTGTTCAACGCCACTTTCATGATCTTTCACAAAGATATGGAGATACACTAGTTATTGATCTTACTGATAAAGTAAGTTTTTGTATTCATATTGATGTTGTATTGTCGTGAACTATTGTTTGAGCAAACCAGTTCAGGATATATTGATTTATAATACGATCTTTACATTTTGGGCTACACAATATTGAATAACTTGTGTAGGATCAAGCACGGACTGTGCAGTCTATCCGTAAAGAACATTAATTGCTCTTGTGTTATTATATCAGTCCTTTCTTTGCTCCAGTCCTAGCCTGGGTTAGTAAATTGAAAATTAAACAGGAAAAAGTAAAATGGTCTGCAGGACGGTAGTCTTAGCTTCTTGAAAAGATTAAAGTGTCATATTACCTCTTGAAAAGATGGAAATGTCATATTAACCCTTGAAAAAAGGTTCAACGGTCCCTAGTTCAACTCCATTTTTTTGGAAGTTCATTTTTCTGGTATAGTGCATATTGAGGTGTAGCCACTCACATTTTCCTGATTTGTATTTAGTGCAGTAATCTAGACCCCATACGCATTAATTTGTTTTAGGACGTAACAGTAGAAACAGATGATACTTCATCTGACCTTTTTTATTGCAGCAAGGTGATGAAGGAAATTTAAGCAATGCATTTGCTGCTGAAATGGAGAAATTTCCCGATATCAGGTGCTTTATGAGTTTATATTTCCTGAAAATACTTAGCTATTCCTTCTATTTATTTTTATTTGAAAAGCTCTAAGCAATGAAATACTGACCATCTCACAGGAATTATGTGCTACATCATATTTAATTTTTGTTTGCTGATAATGTTGCCCTTTTCTAACAGGTATGTGCATTTTGATTTCCATCATATTTGTGGCGGAGGTAACTTTGATAACTTGCAAGCTCTATATGATGCGACCGAGGAAGCTATTCAGAAACAAGGGTAACTTCTAAATACCAATTATATCACCCTTCGTTTTTCTTGATACTACTACTTCAGTATCCATTTAAGCTACTCAAGGTTTAACTGTGGCAAGTAATTTGCTCTTGATTCATTTTGGGCCAGCGGAGTAGATATTTTCTTATGAACTCTAAAGGAGATATATTGTTGGACCAAAATGGCATCGTTAGGTCCAACTGCATAGATTGCCTGGACCGAACAAATGTTACACAGGTCTGTTCAACCTTATTTCTCTCCAATTTGATAAACAGAGTATTTCTGTTCCAAAATCAGTAATTTGGTATAGATTCTCGTTGGAATACAAAGTTAACAACTTGCAAGTCCATGACTTCACACACACGCACTTGACCTGATTACTGTTTGCAACCTTGTGCTCCTACCACTGCACTCTACTAGACTTTTCACCCTAATCAAGTTGAGTTTCTTACATTAAAGCATCACCATTACAGTTGTGTATTAGACAGTTTTCTATTGCAAAACTCAAGCACACCCTATTTATTGCAATTAATCCACATTAGTTAAACATTAATATAATGGATTACCGAGAAGATTCCCTACACATTGCAGTGGGTTTACATCACACAATCATAGAAGGAGTCGAGAAGCTGAAGAGACAAGGATTTCTTCAAAGGGGGTATCAGGGTTGTAGCATGTGTCTGTCATAGCCTCATCAAAGTGCAGATATATGACTAATAAATGCTTAAAGGGTATTAGTGATTAGCATTATAAGATCTATAAATGGGAATTGTCATATTGGCATTCCCCTGGACACCAGTGCTGACTCTGATCACCTTATCAGAGGTACAAAGACTAGCTTCCATGAGTGTTTCTTTGTGGAGGTCTTTGTTGTTGCCGCTTGGAACATCTGGAAGCAAAGAAATGCTTAGATTTTTGACAACGCTAGCTTTAGCCTAACCACTTGGTCTCTCCCCTTCAAGAAGTATCTCCTTCTCCTAGCTTTCAGAATGAATGAAGAGCTTGCAGGGCCTCAATGACAGTTTTGCACTTAAAAAACCTTAACATAATTAGTGGCATGGTTCTGCCTTACTGCCTTATGGTTCACATCTCTGCATTACTATACCAGGGTAATATTTTTTCTATAAGAATGGTCCCTTAAAGCAAATATTCCCGTAGAACTAAACACTCTGTAGTTCCTTTGGGTTATGCTCTGGGCTAAGCCCTTTTGTACATTCCCTCCCTCAATCTTGTACATATTGTTCTCTTTTAATAAAATTTACTGTCGGGGCCTCCCCTACAGTTTTCAGCTCAAAAAAATGATCAAGATGAATGAACACCAAACTTGACTAAGATAAAATAAGAAGATAAAATACACATATGGTTGATGTCGTACAATTTTAATGGCCAAACTAAATGTCCATGTGATTTATACCATCCTACTTTTAATGATCTGATGAACATGGTGCCGAATCATTTCATATTAGTGTGGTGAATTCCTTTTGAGTGCACTTTCTTCTGCTTTCCAGAGTTTCCTTGCAAGAAAATCTCTAGACTCGCAGCTGCAGCGAATGGGGGCATTGTCATCAGCTGAAAGTATTTCGCAATCAGATAGCATTAATGATATATTTAAAAAATGTAAGGTATGCTGATGTTTGTCTGGTGCATTAGATGGTTTTACATGCATCACATTCATGCTTAATACATGATTGGCAGTGTGGGTTGAGCATGGGGATGAGCTAAGCCTTGAATATGCTGGTTCTTATGCTTTAAAAGGAGACCTTGTGAGGTAATTTCTAGCATAGCTTCTAATCGATGTTTCCTGAGTCAACTTTGTTTTGTGCAACTTTCATGACCAACTCAAATAACACAGATATGGAAGGCAGACATTGCCTGGATTAATTAAAGATGGCATGAGCGCTCTTTCACGGTATTATTTGAACAATTTTCATGACGGAGTGAGACAAGTAAGTTCCACACATATAATCTTTTCTGATATTTCTTAGGAATTATCGTGCAATATATGCTATCATGAATAACAACCCTACGTTTATGAGCGAATTTTAGGTGTGTTTCTTCAGTGAGCTTCTAATGCAGTTGATTTGTTTGAAACAAAGCTTCACATGTTGAGGTGTAGCAATAATTCCTTGTGATATGCTATGCCTCCTTTATGTTTTTATAAGGTTGCTGCTCACGTGATACTGCTTGAAAGTTTTTTGTACAATTATAGTGCACTTAGTGTGCAAAATCCAGCCATTTCATGTAGTGCTTCTGCTAGATTATCACTTCTAACACCTGTTTTTAGGAGTACACAAAATTGTGCTGACGTATGGTTATTTGAAAACTTCTATCTTGAACTCTAGGACGCTCTAGATCTGATCAGTGGCTACTACACGGTCAGCAAAAGCAGTTCCTCTCCTTTTCAAATCATCGGATTCGAACCGGTAATCAGAGTTGGTCATTTTCCCTACCTTCGTGTTCATCCTCTCATTTCTGTGATGAGTTTTGCAAGACTTCCTATTCTTAGCCAGCATGTAACTATGCAAGCAGTTCTGATCTCTAATTTCGCATTTGTTGGGGAAACGAACTCAGTATCTTCCTGTGGCGTCAGCAATCATAGTTGGTGGTATTACTGTCACAACATTCACTCTTAGTCAAGGTCTGCCCTCATATATTCGTCTTCAGTCCAATGGTTCCTATTTAGCACCATGTGTTACTAATATTGCCTCATCTACAGTTGGACGGAGCGCACAACACCTCATCTCCTCTGTTATCTTTGCTGGTCTCACAGCCGGAATGGTAGCCTTGGTGAAAGCAAATGGAAAGCAGCTTTGTTCTAGGCCCCGGTTGTGTGGTCTGATCTAATTCGTGACCTTTGTTTCTTCTCCAATCCTCAGAGCTTCGTTGTTGGAATCTGGATGAATGTTAAGTTCATAGCAAGTTGGTTGTCCATTATCATGATTAAAGAAGGAAAGAGGTCGGCTTGCTGTCCAGTAAATTGGTTAGATTGTCCAGTTTCCTAGTACATAGTGTATTGTGCAGTCAGAGACACACCACCTTGTCGTACTGTAAGTGTAAATGTGTTGTGCAGTCAGAGACACACCACCTTCTAGTACTGTAAGTGTAAATTTTAAAAGTTAATTTGTAATACGGATTTGACTGCACAGTTTGTATATCTTATATTTTGTGATCTTGTGAATACAGAACGGCCCACTTAAAATTAACAGTTCCGCTGGCACTCTTAGCCCAGAGTGTTCAGCCTAGGGTGAGTAGTTGGATCTTGCATAACACAAAAAGACCAGAATCTCTATGCACATGGGGATCTTTCTATCAATAGTCGGTTATTAGTCGCAGCTCATTACCCTAGCTTGAGACCAAGGTGTGCTTAGGTTTGATCAATTTTCTTGGGGCCGCTTGCTTGCGCAGATTTTTATCAAAGCTTCATGTGCCCTATCTATGTTAAGGATGTTGTTCTTTGCCAATACCGGACGGTTTCTTTGTGGCTTCCTGCACAAAACAAATGGGCTGTGGGACTGTGGGTTAGAAGCCTAGATTACTCCCAGTGCTCCTAGGCACCATGCAGTTCAAGCATGCTAATAAAAGCGAAGAAGAACAGACACATGCTACCTAAAAATAAGCATGCCAAGCTTTTCGTGGCAAGCCACACATCAAGGTGGCCAAACGTGTTAGCCAGCAAAAAAAATTCTACAGCTCGCTTTCATGCCTTTGCTGGCTGCTACCCGCATTGTGAATTCGAATTCACCTTAGATCAAGGTGCGGCTTGCCCACATTGCTCGGTGCCAATCATACATTTCTCCGTCTCAGGTGAATGATTTCTATAAATGTCTGTTTATTATGTTGGATTTTAGCAACCATGCTGGTCGTTGAGATTTATTTGACATCTTCTCTCTGTTCAGTTTCCTGCATCAAATACTCTGCCTGGTTGACCTGAAATTTCTGAATGCAGGATCTAGTAGCTGGCGGTTGTTGCCTCTGATAGCATTGATTCCCTTGATTGATCACCAAAAAGGACAAGGACTGGAGGAAACGGGATAAATCGATACAATTTCGCTGCACGAAACCTAGGCGACCCAGTCCATGGCAAATGTGGATGATCCGAAGAATGAAACATCGTCTTGGTCCATTTTCAATTGGAAAAATAAAGCAGGTAGGGGAGCAATCTTTTCCTTCATGCAGTTGGAGGGATACAGACTACTGAACCTTCTCTGACCTCAATGTGAAATATCTGCTATCAGAGATGGAGGGGCCAAGTGATGTTCAGAAACCAAGAATGAGAAGCACGCAAGAGATCCTCACCAAGTATAAATACGACGGGGTATTTTCCATCACTGCGTGTATCTTCTTTATTAGTAATTGCTTGTCTTTTGCTTATTTACTTATCTAACTTTATAAATTGCACTGCAGGATGCTGCCGCGGCAGCGGCTCATGCAAAAGAAAAGCTCATGGAGCGGAAGGAAAAACTTGAGGTAAAATAGTTTACCCCGACTTACATATGATGATGACATTAGGTCTTGACAGTGTTGATCTATCTTGAACAGAGAATGGTCCAAGAATCTGCAGAGCTAGAGAGCGAGTCGGAAAACTTCGCAACCCTCGCCCAGCAGATTACGAAATCCATGGAGAGCAAGAGGTGGTGGAACTGGAGAGCATGAGATGTATGCGCTGTGATATCAAAGCGTGTAAGTTGTGGCGTGTCTGGGCATAAGCTAAAATGTGAGAGACCGAGACGTTGCCCTTTGCTTTAGCAAGTGTTTGTCTGCTGTCAGTGTCCATGGCCGAGTTAGCCCTGTGGTGTGATTGTGATGGCTGATGACCATCCACTTAACTTGTCACCTCCAGAAGCTGAGTTTCGGACGATCGCATAAATGGAGCGAGGAGGCGGTACGTGGAGCTGCGCGCTCGCGGCCACGTATAGCACCTAGCAACCATTGGTTGGAGGCTTCTCTGGTTGGATGCCCATTGATTTGTTTTTCTTTGGGAGAAGATGTCCAATTGCCCACTGATGAGGCCATGAGGGCACGCCTGCTGCGAACTCAGTTTATCTCCTTTTCTACTTGACTCTGACTTCCTCTAGTTCAGTCGATATTCGGTCGTACACACTATCAGTTTAGACTGAGTTTAAATTACGATGACGCCGTGATGTGTGCGACATTAAGAATAGGTCGGGTCGTCCTGTGTCAGAACGGATTGAGCTTTAAGACCGAAGGTGGGCGATGTTCCGGTACTCCCATAGATCAAAATTATTTGTCACAGATTTAGATAAAATATTGCCTAAAATCTGTTTAGGTTCACCGAATCTAAACAGAGGGAGTAAATTAATTACGAACGGGATCAAGACAGAAAACAAAGAGTATGAAAAAGTACATTCAACGAACATTTAAATTTTAGCACAAGACCTTGTCATTGGATTTTTTACTCAACGGTGATGGCTCTTTAGGGCATGTACAGTAGTATACAGTCAGCCGTCTGTAGCGTCGAACACGTCAGATTTTTATCTAAGTGGGAGGAGGGAGCAGCCCGTCTGTAGAATTACCGATCGTCTAGTGCCGCAAAAATCGTGGCTTAACGATAGCTATTCTCCCGTTGTACGTGAGGTGTCTGTAACTGACCGTTTTCTCCTCTCACGATCGATCTAATCTCCAACCGTTTGGTGCGTGATTGTAGGTTTCTAAACAGACGATCTGTTGTACAAGGTGTCTGTAGGGTGGTCTGTATCTGACATGGAAGGACACTAAAGACAGCCATCGTCTAGACTATTGTACATGCCCTTAGGCTGGATTGCTGCCACGTGGCAGCTACTGAATAAGTTGGCTCCGCGGAACACCTGCTTTGTAGTGGAGTCCAAAAGAATATTGGACGCATCCTCACACGGGTGAGTGCTGGCACGAGGAACTCATGTCCTGCTGCCGGCCACAGCCGCAGTTCCAAGCAATTTCTTATTAGCCCGTGTTTAATAATTAGTGGATCCGATCAAGATGCCGAGCGACAGGACAAAGCAGCCCGCGCGCCGTCCAAGCACCAACAACCATCTCCTTCCGTCTCCGTCCATGGAAAAAGGAGAGAAATTGTCAGCACATTTGCTCTAGGAAGGATAGACAACACAACAGCAGGACGCTGTCATCAGTTGGCTAGTTGATTCCTCATGTGCTAGCGGTTAGTAGATGATCGAGCTTTAAACCAAATCAATCGCCCATACACATTCCCGAGCCGTCCAACCTTCAGACGATAGGAACGAAGCGAGCCCTGCTGCGTTCCGAGGTCGGCCACATGCAGGGACCTTGTTTTGGTCGGCATGCCCGATTGTGCGGTGCAGGGGATGTCGACGTGCCTCGCTCCGTCGCCGGCCTGGGAGCGCATCCATGGGCGCAATCGGTAGCCTGCAGCAATTCGAAATAAGTTTTGGGGGCAGAAAATAGTCTGATTGAAATATTGAATGCTCAGTTTAAGTTCACGTAGTGGCCTGCGCGCCCCTCAAAACACCTTAGGGCTAGGTTCTGGGCGGTCGTTTCCACGGAGCCAACCTCGTCGTATGCTATTTTGAGAACATAGCGTACGAGCGGCTGCAAGTGGCTGAGATGACGTGAGCTCTGACGATACACAAAAATGCGGCCAGAGATTTTTGGTAACCGCCTAATTTTGCCCACCTATTTAACTCTACTCTCGCCGTCAAAATCTAAATCCACCATTTCCCCCGGTCGAGCTCTTTCCCCTTTCGAGATCCAAGGCGATGGCGGGAGCTTTTCAATGGCTATGATGAGGAGCTTGGCGACGGTCCGGCATGTCTTCTCTATCTTCCCCGACCTTTGTTCTGCTGGATCCTCTTCCGGTGTCTATAAGAAAGCTCTAAACCCTGGATGTGGTATATTAGATCTGTAAGCATGGTAAATGTGTGTAGATCGTAGATGCGGTAGATTCAGTCTGTATGGAACCGCGTATCATGGTTGAGTTTGGTGCGATACGGATTAACTTATGTCAGTGGTATGGAACCCTTTTGCATTGAACCCTTGATGGTGGATTTAGGTTGTATGGAACCCTTTTGCGTTGAACCCTTGATGGTGGATTTAGGTTGTATGGAACCTTTTTTCATGATTGCCATAGAACTGATGTGGTGGTGTTTGACTGCAAGTGCAGAGTTCGTTTGTAGCTAATTTTGAAAGTAAGAGTATCGAACCATGGAGAGCTAGATGGAAGAGGTCTTAATGCTCCTAATTAACGTTATTAAAGTATACTTATATTATATGAAATATACTAATGCAAGTAAGGATGTTTTTAAGAGTGTTTTGAAATGTTTAAATAAACTAAATGCTAGAGATTCCAACCTAGGGGTGGATTTATGATAGTTTTAAGATGAAACTGCAATAGGCGAACGGGTTCTTAGGGAGGTGTCGACACACCTCTAGCAAGGTGTTACTCATAATTAGGATAATCTATCCCTTCCTTCATGTGTTGTATGGGGTGGAGCTCCATAAATGGATGAGTGTAGATCAAGCATCAACTTCTCATCCCTCATAACCACCGTAGCGATTGATAGTCACCCACTTCAATCCACTACAATTAAGGGTTAATCCATGGTCATGGCTAGATTCAGTTAGTCTCATCGTACCCCTTGGATAGGTAAAATGAAGATCATATGTGATATGCCACTTAGCACCTTCAACATCACCCTCTACCGAAGAGTAATCACCTCTCTGTTGCCAAAGGCAAATCTTGCGCGGTCGACTTCACACAAGATCAAGAGAGACAACTAATATATACAATCATAAATTAAGAAATGTATCATCTTTATGCCATATCATCCCTCCAAGAACAAGGAAAACTACTCACTCATGGAGGTAATCAACATCATCATAATAATATGCATGATACACAAATGGATAGGTGAATACTTGTGCAAATCCACAATGAGATCTAGGGATTACAAAAAGGATGGAGGTAAAAGGATGTAGATGTCAATGACGATGGTGATGATGAAGACGATGGTTGGACCTCCACGGATCTTCGTAGTTGCCCGGATTGATGTCCTCTTCTGGTTTCCCCTCCGGATCCCTCCCGGAGGTCAGGTTTTTGCGACTTCTGGTCCTTTCCGTCTACATGGGTGAGAGTATTTGATGAGGTGGATCCGCCGACACTCGATACGGGCAACGATACGAGCGGGTCCTGCCCGTATCGTTGCTCGTTAAAGTCTCCAGTGCTTGTCTTCTTGATGGCTTTTCTCCCAGACACACAAATAAATCTTCAGAGCTTTCTACAACTTCAGTTTGGTAATTTACCTCCAGAAATAATAACTTTATGAAGGAGTTTTCGTCGCTCCTTAAGATTTCGGGATCCTGGCGAAACAAGCATAGAAAAGTGCGCACAAGCGCGATAAAATACGAAAATCATAATGTAACAAATGAAAAAACTATAAGGTAAAAATGTTGCAAATTGGACTCATCCAACTCGCCAACCTTTGTGCTTAATGCTACTCGCATTATTGTAAGCCTTCTATGTCGTTCTTACCATTGCCATGATGTCTTCTGTACGTAGGTTACTTACCCATGCACAACTTATTGGCGTGCTTACCATTGTTCATTTATCTTGTGTAGGTCATCTGGCCTCCTCCCGTTCTGAGCCTTCTATGGCTTGGATGGTGCCTGACAACGCAAGGGATGATCCAGCTCTATACCAGCCCAAACCTCATACGGTGTAGGAACAAAATCTACCAGAGTTCGTCCTCAATAGGGTTTGTGAGCAACTTAGTGGCGGAATCGACTGTCCCCATGGCTTAAAAGAAAACCAGCTTGAGAGTGTCTACAATGATGTTCTTGACTTCACAGGCCTACCATTCACCTGAACAACTACCTCGGAAAGTGGAGACAAAGGTGGGCGGTCACGTGCAAGGTTAGGAATGTTCCAGGAGTGAAATTTTGCAACAAGAGCACGGCCATGATGATGGACAAGGAGAATTTGAAGCCGTATCTCATGGTTAGATTGCATATCACTGCTTTGTTTAACGTGTTCATTCCCTTTTTATACAGAGCTCAACTAACACAATGTCATCTCAATCTCGGCAAACCCTAAAGCACAAAGATTTGTTGAACACGCCCATTATGAACTACCAACAGATGAAGACGATATTCAAGCCATCGTTAATGCATAACGAGATTCTCTTCACTCCCCACAAACTTGTGGCTGCTATAAACTACCTTACGGACAACAAGGCCCATGGAAGCACCTATGCTAACATGCCATCGTCAGAGACGAGTATCTAGCTTAGGACATGGCTGCGCAAGCACCACTGTTAGTGGTGCTGCTTTGCAGCTGTGTCTGATGGTGGTCGTGATCTGCTCAAGTCATGTATATTTTGGGAGTGGCGTGGGGGGTACCACGAAAATGTCCATGAATTATGGACTTGGGTTTGAGTGAAGAGGGTGCGTTGGTGAATTCGTTGGCGTACAAACACAACAGAGAGAACGTGATTTACCCAGCTTCATGCCCCCGAAGGGAAAACCCTACATATTGCTTGTCTCCTCTTGATTGATGACGATTAGGGTTACAAGGTTGTCGTGATGGATATGGTGTACTCTAGATCGTGTATTGTTGATCTTTCCTGCCCGTCAATCCCTCCTCATCCTTATATAGGAGGCCAATTAATTCTAGGACTCATGGTCGGTTATATGTTTGGATACCCGTGTATGGGCCAGTTCTTGTGTTGCACGCCAGTTTACTGGGCTTCTGCTGCTTATTTTTGTTAAAACATAAGGCCAGACGGCCCAACTTTATATATAAAGCCATACAACAACCACGGAATAGTGCGAATACAAGACACGACAAACGGCTTCCTCACGCCCCACACCACGAACTAAGATGAAGCGTCAACAACACACACCATAGGCACCTACAGATAGTCCAGCAAGGCTAGCACACATGATAAACAGCAAAGATACAACAACATCTGCTCCCGCTGCTCCCAGGTCCCAGGCTCCCGCTCGTAGTCTCGTCTGCAGGCTCCTAACATCGCCCACCAGCACCCAACATCCCTCGGTCCCTTGGCTTGACGAGGACCCTCCACCTCTGCATATAAGTGATCATATGGAAGAACGCGTCTGCGGGGTTGTTGATAATTTTCCCTTCCATAGCTAGTTTGTTCCTAATGTTCCAAAGTTCCCAGCATTGAGCTGCAAAGGTGAACCAGGCTAGCCTATGTAGGGACCCCGACAAATTCTAGACGAGACCAATGAACTGTCCAGCCCCTGTTGGATTCCAATCGCAATGCAAGAGCTCCCTAGCTCCCGCTCACATCAGTTTTGCAAGGTGGCATGAGAAGAAGATGTGGTTGCAGTCCTCCTGCTCCCCGCATAGTGCACAAGCACCATTGGTAGGACCATGTCGTTTGGCCACCTGAACCCCGTATGGCAATCTGCTCCTAATGAGTTGCCATAGGAATACCTTGATTCTCGGTGGTACCCTCATCTTCCAAACCTCCTTGAAGTGAGTTACTACCTCCCCATGCGTTAGTCGCCCATAGATGGACCTGGTGGAGAATTCTCCCGAGGCCTCTAGGGACCACTTCACCTCATCCTCCCCTGTGGTATAGGGGTGGAGGTCGAAGATCCTACAAAGGTTATCCCATTCCACCGTTTCAGCAAGGCCAAAAGTCCTCCTGAAGCGGATTCGCCACCCGTTGGCGTCACGCATCCCAGCAATAGTCGCAAAAGGGTTATCACATCATTGGAAAAGGCGAGGGAAAAGGTCCCTTAAAGGGCCCCTCCCTGTCCACCAATTTAGCCAGAAGTACGTGTGTTTCCCGTCTGCGACATTGTGCCTTGCTCCCAGCTTGAAATACCATTTTATCTTTTGGATGGCATTCCAAAACTGAGAACCCTTGGTCGGCACAACCGGGGAGCAAAGATCATTCCCTCCCAGGTATCTAGCTTTGATTAGGTCTGCTCATAGACCTTCTGCCCCCTGGTAGAGTTTCCAGATCCATTTAAGCATCAAGGAAATATTCATCACTACACCACAGACCCCCATATGGCTACGCATATCTTGCAACGGATTACGGATGCGCCCCTGGAAAACAAACTCCCCCACTTCGTGTGCGAGCGAAGAGATAAGACAAGTCACGATAGGTAACTTCCCCTTATTCCCCGTCCTGTATATTTCCCCTCAATCCCCATCATCTTCGCCGCTTCTATCAGATCCTCTCCCCCTGCTAGTGATACGACCCTGCCAGATCCTCTCCTGCCGTTATACCCGGCCGCCGCTGATACCCGCCTGCCTTCACGAGCTTGCATGCGCATCTCTACCTCAGCCCTCGCGTTATGGATTCAGTTGTTTAAGTTTGGTCAATTATGTGCAGCGCGTGGCTGCTCCACAACGAACCATCGACGCGCTGCAGGGAGGCCGCTGGATGTCCGGTTTTCTCTGGAGATATTTATGTATATCTATCACCCAACCCAATGTCTGTACTCATTGGCTGGCTTGATCCGTTTTTTTCAGGTGATTGTTTGTTGGATCAGGGCACGCTCGCTCCCAGATCCCCTTCCACGAGTGCCAACAGCCAAACCATCGCCCCTACCCGGCTTCTCCCTTAATCAGGTGATCAGTTTGTACAGTGGATCGCTCTTTTTTTTACTAATTTTAGTAGTACTGTACATATGATCTGTTGCGCCCCAAATTTTATAAGCATAGTAGGTTCGATCTGTAGCTTAATTGATGCTCCTACGACTAACGTGTGCCTGTGGTTCCATCAAATTGACAGATGTGTGGTTGATTACTATGCCCAACTCGTTTTGTTCAAATGATCCATGGATATTAGTTATACTATGCTTACGAGGTGCCTAGCAATAATTTTTTTTTGTGCAAGCAAAGGTTGTGATCTTTCCCGTGTATGCAATATAAAAGTTATACTCGACCCATCCCGTGAAACATGTCTTAACTTTATCTAGGATATATCTAAATTCTAAATAGATACATCTAAATTTAGCCAAAGTTTATGACCGCTGACTTGGATTCAATTTTAATAAAGTAATAGATATTGTACGCAGAGGCTGGGGCTTTCATTTCACCTTTCAGAAAAAAATGTTTTACTCGGAGGGAGTATTAATTGCATACCAGCTAAAGTCTGTTGCCATGCACGTGCAAACAAAAAATTCATTAACTCATAATGTTCATCTTTCATTCGACGATTGTGTATGGATTCTGTACTGTATACTTCTTTTAGTCAAGCGAGTAACCAGTTGCTTGTAAAAATAAGGGAAACTGCTTTGACTTCCGAAATTCTTTCACAGAACCCCATATAAAACTCTTTAACTTAGTTGTGTTTGTCAGTTAATCCTTACATGGAGTTATATGCACTGGATCGGAATTCTCTGCTGTTTTCTTGACAACATGCTTATGCTGTCTTAGAAGAGAGGTAAAGCCTCAGTATTCGTGTGATGTTACTAGAAACACGTGGTACAACATGAATAACAAAGCCATGATTGTACAGAAGTACGGCCCATAAAGTAATCAGAGCATGTGGTACATCCTGCTGACGTCTTTGGTAGTGAGATTGTTATGGTCTTAACAAGTGTAGCAGCCTGGGAATAATTAATTGGATCTGAAAAGAAGAGGACACACAAGAATCGGATGCAATACTTTTATGTTAATTTAGATATGACATAAAGAGTTCTTGAGTTCTTGTTCTCTCTTTGACCTCGCTGTTTACAGAAGATAAGCTCAACTTCCTTCCATGTTACGAGAAGTGGTCATGCAGTAAGATTAATTATCTCATGGGCTTCAACCTTTGTATAACCTTCATTCGGAATACAAGTGACTCAAAACTTTGTTTTGTTTAGATATGGATGTATCTACACATTAAAATGTGTCTATATCTAGACAAAACTAAATCACTTAGTTTCGAATGGGATGAGAATGTTGCAGCTATTTTAAATTGCACTACTTTATTCACTTGTTCTTTTGTGTCACTAATGGTAAGTTAATTATCTGGTACTTTTGTTGTAGATTGCCAAAATAATTGGATGATGCATGGGTGAGGTGCTGAGAGGAAGTTTCAAGAATGGTGCTACTACGAGCTACCTGTAGATTATTTTTTAGAATGTCATTTTCAGATATGCACAGTTTGTATTCTTTGAATCATGTTCTATGTAAAGTTACGAAGTTGATTTAATATACAAGGTCTTTATATTTACTATATTGCTTCTCATGTGAGCTCCGAGCATTGAACAATTTTTTTGCTATTCATCAATAACATTAATTGTTTGAGCTATCTAGCAACTCTTCTAAGCTTTTGCAATGATCTTATTTGTGCATTTCAAAGTCCCAAAATCCATTCAAGCAGGGCCACCATCAATTGTGGCAACGCATATGAAGTGTTGTTAGACTCTAACTATATACGTTGCTGTCTTACAACGCTTCTTTCTGTCCTTTACCAACGCATGTATATCCATTGTTGTAGATCCTTGCAACGCCACCTACGGAAACGCATATGAAATCCGTTGGTATAGATGTTACCAACGCTTATATGGACATTTGGCAACGCATCGATGCGTTGCTGAAGGGATGTTCCTGTTGTAGTGCATGAGCCTCGTGTTGATGACTCCCAGTCCCTCGAATTCCCGAGGTTTGCAGATTGTGACCCAGTCTACCATATGGTACTTCCTCTTGTTGCCCACTCCTTCCGAAAGGAATCGACCTCTGGACTTATTCATTTCCCCGTGCGTCGTCTCATGGAGGAGGTAGATCCCCATTGCGAACATCGGGAGGCTCGAAAGACATGAATTAGTGAGTTCAAGTCTCCCAGAAGATCTGCTGCTTATTGCGTTCCAGACTTCATGGGCCTTCAGTTGGACCGCACCAGATATGGTAATGGTGGGTACCCGACATGGTGTCCATGCTAGGGAGCTTGTCTAATATCCTTTCCACTAGATAGGAATTGATGAAAACTTCATGCATGGACTGTAATATTTTAAGAGGTGGTATATATACTAACGCTCACATGATGAACTTGTGATGCATCATGGGCGATAGTTTTTGGATTAGCTCGTGGTGCATCGGTAATTATGGTAGCTAATAGTGCCCCTCACACACACATGCTGCCGGGTGCTCACCTGAAGAGCAGTGATGCTGCAGCAGCTGGGTATGGGCTACATATACTACTGGCCACAGTAAACGGTGGCTTCAGTTCTCTTTTGTTGATAACGCTCACGTGCACAATTCATGGTCTAGTGCTTATCCAATAGATGTGTCAGAGGGAGTATGCAGCTAAGGGCATCTCAAACGGGGTGACGCAAACGGATACTAAGCGACCGTTTCCGTCCGTGGGGTGGAAAAATGCGCCGGGACCCTGATCACGCAAAGTGCCCGCTCGCGTCTGGCAGCCGTTATGTCAGGCCCGCCTGGCAGCGGCCATGCCTCGATGCGTCTTCTCAGGCGCGCCAGCGACTGACGCCGCTGCGTCGCTTCGGTAGTCTGCGCCACGTTAATGGCGATGCCTCGCCTGCCGAGCGGCCGCCGCCCACCTCCACCAACGCAGTAATGGCGATGCCACGCGTGCCGCGCCCGTCGCTGTCTCCGGCCTATATAAAGAGGTCACACGCTCTTCTTCCTCATCCACTCCTCCACACAAACTCTAGCCGCCACAAGCTCCACCATAGCGCGGCCTAGCTCTTCATGCGATGTAGCCAGCCTCGCGAGGAAGTCCATGCCTGGTCCAGGTGGCCGGCGAGGCGGTCGAGGCCACGGGCCTAGGCGGCCCTGGGGCCGGGGCCACCGAGGTGGAGCAGCTATGGCCCACGGTCGCCGTCGCCTGCGCCGTCGTCGTCTTCGCAGGAGGAGTGCTGCTTTGAGTTCCTCCTCCGCATCGACGACGACCCCCTCGGAATCAAGCGGCCCCCGAACAAGTTCATCAAGTTCGTCGATGACGTCGAGCCGGCCCAGTTGCAGCTACGGGAGGCCAGCTGCAACTTCTGCCGGTGGCCTGTCGAGGTCTTGTTCGACGGGCAGGACAAGATGTAACTGCACACGGGATGAGACAAGTTCGCCCGCGACCTCGCGTTCAAGCCAGACTGCGAGATGATCGTCAAGGTGTTCGACGACACATCCTGCCGCAGGCACTACCACACCGGCGAGTTCGGCTCGGACACCGATAGTTAGAACTGTCAGAGTGTTCTTTCTTGCAGCGAATATGGCCACGGGCCAATTAAAGCCGCTAGTGGAGGTTTCTTTATGTTCCCCCTTGGAAGGAACAACATGGCTCTCATTGCCCGCTGGATTTTCCAGTTTGAGTGATTTAGTGTGCCCGAGTGTTCTTTCTTGGCAACGAACATACGATATCAACACTAGTTAGGTTTCCTCATTTTACAATGTTCTAGTTTGTGTAAACCATGTTTCAAACTAGGTATTAGTTTGTGTAAACCATGTTTCAAATTATGTACTAGTTTGTGTAAAACCATGTTCCCAATTATGTATTAGTTTGTGTAATGTTTGGAACTATGTTTATAAATGGAGATGAGAAAAAAAAACAAGTAGAAAGAAAAATGTGCCGGGCCGCTGGAGGCACCCCCAGGCACAAACCGACACGCGGACAAAAACGGATATTTTTGGGTCCGCCAGACAAAACGAAAGCGTGCGGACAATTTAGGCGTCCGAAATACATCGCCCGTTGGAGATGCCCTAACACTCTGAAAATAGCAAAACCGAGCAAGCAGCGCGCCCTTCCTAGGGATAACCGGACAACCAGGGGGCTCGAACCCCTCCTTGGCATGGCTGGGGGCTTAGGGCATGTACAATGGTAGAGAAGACATGTCTTCCCTTACCCGCCACATCAGCTAGAGAAGACATTAGATATAAGTCATACAATGCATTATCTCTTACAGCCATATCTAGCAATTAATATTAATAATTAAATTTTGGTAGGAAATTTGTTGCTAAGGGAAGACATATGTGATACAATGGAGAAAATAGTCTTCTCTTATTTCCTAAGAGATGATCCCTTAGCTAAGGAAAGACACCCATCTCTCTCTCTTCATTCTCTCCTCCAACTAAGCAAAAATCTGACGTGACATCTCTAAGGGAAGGCTAACATCATCACATTGTACGTGTCCTTACCTAGGCCTCCCGGTAGTTCCAGGTCTTCTCCTTGGTGTACAAGTTTTTATTTCCATAAAAACTACATGGTAAAAATCTCCGGTACATTTGAGTTCCATAAGGTTCCATAAAATCTATAATACGAAAAATAGGGGTTTCTTATTTTCCGAAATTATTAGATACCAAAGAAAAGGGAATTTTGTGTGGTAAGTACCATAAATTATTAAAAACAATGGAGGTAAATCGTGATATGTTGAAAATATATGAGATATTAATGTAATAAACTTCAAACTTTATAGATACATTTCCAACTATCAACATCCCTAAGATGAGTCTACTCGTCCTTGAGCAGGTAGATGATAAATTCTTATGGATATGAAAGTTTATTATCATAACTACTAAGTTTGACACACATGAGTTTAAATTCTCACGGACGCAAATTAGTGTTTCTATTTGTACTTGAGGACAAGGCTTTTCTAGTACACATGCAATTTATCATGAGTACTAGGCTTGGTGTTTAACCAAGATTATAAATCCTAGTACTCATTCTTAAAACGGTTGTGTGCATGTTTAATTGCTGCACAGGTCAGGAAGTGAAATTCTCCCCCAATTTTTTAGGCCTGAAACACCATCCACCTTGGTTAGGCTTGTGTAGGAAATCCAGATCCCACCCTCCGCCCCACCCCCTCCAACTCCATCCCCTGCCACCACCGGAGGAAGTCGCCGGGAAAACCCTGCGCTGCTAGCGGCGGCGGCTAGAATTCATCTCTTTGTGCGGTGGGTGGCAGTGAGGGCCTTTCATTCCCCGACGAGATCTCCGGCTGCTATAGATCGATAGCCCTGGACGGCGAGGTGCATGTGGCGGAGATGGATGACGGGGTGGCGGCCCCGGTATTCTTCGATGACCTTGGCGACCGAAGTGGCAAAGAGGGCGGCGCGATGTCTGGTCCGAGGCACTTGGCGCGGCTAATCCCCTCATCTCCGCATGGTGCGGGTGGTGGCGGCGCTGAGATCTTCGGTCTGCTTTTGGGAGCTGGCAGATGACCTCGTGGGGGCCATCGTTCTGCCTCATAAAGGCGACAGTCCTAAGGTTACTCTCGCGCCAAGACAAAGATTTGCTTGATGCGTGCCCTCCTTGATCCGGCCAGAGTGTCGAGTTTCGGAAGGCTCCGCTGGCAAACTCCCTTGGGCACCTCATGCCTAGAGATTGCTGAATCGGATGAGATTCGGTCATGCACACCCATGTTTTTTCCGACCGTTGGTTTCAGGAAGGAGCGCGCAAAGCTCTGCTATTTGTTGCCATCACGAAACATGTATTTTTTGTTCCATGGTGAAGTCAGAGGCTGAGAATGGCGTGGAAGTCGAGATCTTAGGACTAGTAATGGTGGTTAGAGTTTTTGTGACGATGATGAACTTTCTTGGACATGGTAGAGGCGACATCACATGAGAAGTTGGACTTTTAGTGTTGTGTTGGTTGTGTTTGTTCTGCTGCTACCAGGACTGGAACACTATCGCGGGACTTTTCATGTTTAGCTTTTTTTTGGTTGTGTGTATTCGTACTCACAGAGAACCACCTGCTTTGACCCTATTACGGTTTCCGTCATTCACATCTCCTTATTCTTTTTTTGAGGAACACAATACAAACGTAGGCGCCCACATACACGCGCATACACTCACCCTTATGAACGCACACATGCACACGCTATCCCTATGAGCACCTATGAAAGACCGAGCCGACGGGTTGGATCTTGAAATTGACGAAGTCACCACAGGCGCCTGCTGTCGACGGGAACGTCGTCTCCCACTGAATGAATATTCCGCCTTTATGAGACTACAAATATCAAATCTGGGGTTTAAACTTTGGTAGGTTGGAGGTGCAACCATCGTCCTAACCACCCAACCTCAGGTTAGTTTTCTCACATCTCCTTATTCTCTGTTACGTTGTTTTACTCTTTTCTTATTTCAATATAATACTCTCAAACACAAACACCCACACACACACACTTCCAACACGTTCTTGATTGTTTTGTTTTAAATTTTGTTTATCATTGTTGTGCTAAGGTTTTTGCAGGTGGGCATCTGCACAAGCTAGCCAAGAAGAAATACTTATGGCCACGACTTAATAAATTTATGCCAACGAGCTCGAGGGCTAACAAGTAAGGATATAAATTCAATCCACTACTGATTGACATGACGCATAACAAACAGTGCAGAGAGATGATAGGAAAGATCCCTATGTTCACGTTAACAGTAGCATAGACCTATGGTTAATTGCACATGTAAATAACCGAAGAAATGGCAGTTGCCGATTCAGGTTGCTCAAAGTAAGTGTAGACCGACTGGTAAAGCAGTGGACTAAGACTTTGAGTCGGTTCATCTGTTCGTTCATCAGTTTGTTTTTTCCCGAACTTTTAAGAGTGGAAAACAGATACTCGTACTAGTATGACCAAAAATAGCTACTACTGCAGTAGTATAACTAATTTAGAAAAAAGTCAGACAAACTAGTAGAGAGAACGGCTGTTCAGTGTTCAGACGTGCTAACTTGGTCGTTGAAGGCTGGTCCAAGTCCAAACAGAGTTTACATCACCACGCCGACGCACGCGCAGCTTCCCCTCTCCCCGCTCCGGCTCATCAACGCGGGCCGCCGCCCGCCATCTCTCCCGCCCGCGTATATAGAAACCTCGCCTTAGCCCATCCCGACCACCGCAAATCCACCCGGACGCACAATTATCCCGGGCGAACGCCGGCCGTTGTGCTACTTAGCTAGTCATCGGCTCCAGTGCGGCATAATGGCCCGGCTCGTCCTCCCGGAGCGCTGCAGCCTCACGCCGCTCCGCGCGCGCAGCCGCGGCGGCAGCGCCATTGCGCTGCCGTCGCCTCCCCACCTCGCCGCCGCGCCGCGTCGCCCCGTATCCGCCGCCATCCACCGCGACTGGGCGCTCCGCGTCTCCGCGCCCGCCCGCCTCACCTCCGTCTTCGAGGAGGACAAAAGCAGCTCCCTCCGGGGAGACGGGGAGGAGGACGCCGCCGGGAGCTCTCCCGCGGAGGCGTTCAACCCGGGGGCGCCGCCGCCGTTCGGCCTAGCGGAGATCCGCGCGGCTATCCCCAAGCACTGCTGGGTCAAGGACCCCTGGCGGTCCATGGGCTACGTGCTGCGGGACGTGCTCGTCGTGCTCGGCCTCGCCGCCGCCGCCGCGCGCGTCGACAGCTGGCTCGTCTGGCCGCTCTACTGGGCCGCGCAGGGCACCATGTTCTGGGCGCTCTTCGTCCTCGGACACGACTGGTGCGGGCCGTTGTTCACTGTCCGTACCCAATTTGACTCCTTTAGCCTAAAGCTGCAAGCTTTGTTGACTCTTCCCCTGGTTTTGGTGTTTGCAGTGGACACGGGAGCTTCTCGAGCAACAAGAAGCTCAACAGCGTGGTCGGCCACATACTCCATTCCTCCATTCTTGTTCCATACAACGGCTGGTATGACAAGCGCATTTTGGATTTTTTTTCTCCTTTTCATTACAAATTGTTGTTCTTGCTAAGAAAGGCGGCATCTTCAATGTAATTGCAGGAGGATTAGCCACAGGACGCACCACCAGAACCACGGCCATGTGGAGAAGGATGAGTCCTGGCACCCGGTAGGTCTTTGCTTTCCGGTGGATTCACCGTTCACGCATGCATAAGAGGTAGCAGAGTTGATGAATTGTGTTTGATGGCTCCTTGGATTTTCACAATTGCAGCTACCTCAGAGGCTGTACAACAGCCTGGATAACATGACAAAGAAGCTGCGGTTCAGCTTGCCGTTTCCCATGCTTGCGTTCCCCTTATACTTGGTAAGCCAAAGCTGCTGCCTGATTTTACCATGATGTGTGAATTGGTGGTTCATGTTTTGTAACATAGAACTGAATTCTTGTTATGTGCAGTTTGTCAGGACTCCAGGGAAGAAGGGCTCACACTTCGACCCGAGCAGTGATGTGTTCCTACCTAATGAGAAGAAGGATGTGCTAACATCAACCGCATCCTGGCTAGCAATGATCGCTGTTCTTGCTGGTCTGACCTTTGCGATGGGGCCTCTTAAGATGCTAAAGCTCTATGCTATCCCTTACGCGGTAAGCAGAGTACCTCATTCCTTCTATCACATATTCACATGTGCAATTTCAGCAAACTGATGATTTGGATGAGTCGTTGATGAAGTACACTGCAGTGGAGAATTCATGTGATTAATTTTGGTGAATCCATGTGCAGATATTTGTCATGTGGCTGGATTTTGTCACATACTTGCATCATCATGGTCATGAAGACAAGCTTCCGTGGTATCGTGGAAAGGTAAATATCATGAACTAATCAGATTTATGATTTCACAATGCTTCGGGATAACTAATTAATGTTCAAAGTACAATGGCATGGTCTATTATTGATGGTTAAAATGATAGAAAATATTAGTAGTACCAGTATAATTTTAAAACTAATGAATGGACAGTACAGAAGGGTGCACCCTGCCAATAGATACTTACTCTTCAATTACATATCATTTTATCAGAAATCATGGGTTCTTATGGTTTCTAATACTACTTTTAATAGCCTGTTTGGTCGTAACATTAACATGTGAGCTACTTATTCAAAATAGGGTATATGGTTATGCTAAGTGCCAAATGCTTCCTTCCACCCATTACAAAGCAACACAACCCTTAAGTCAGAAAAATCCTAGTGGTGAATGTAGCTGCTTAACAATCCTTGCCCGGTTGCTTATTAACTTCTCTTCCTGAACTAACAGGAATGGAGTTATCTGCGTGGAGGATTGACAACGCTTGATCGGGACTACGGGCTGATCAACAAAATTCACCATGACATTGGCACTCATGTCATTCATCATCTTTTCCCTCAGATCCCACATTACCATCTTGTCGAGGCGGTAAGCATCCATCTCCTGTTCTTTGCTTCTTGCCATTTTTTTTCTCAAATATGTGTTGTCATTTTGTACTAGCAACGTGGCCTCTTATCTTGAGCTGCCCTGCTAACTTGATGTTGGTTCGGATGTTACCTGCAGACTGAGGCAGCAAAACCAGTGCTCGGCAAGTACTACAAAGAGCCGGAGAAGTCGGCTCCCCTCCCGTTCCACCTCCTCGGGGTGCTATCGCGGAGTATGAAGAGCGACCACTATGTTAGCGACACAGGAGACGTAGTCTACTACCAAAGTGACCCAGAGACAAATAATTCTGATTGAGCCGGAACACTAGCATATTATACACCCAGGAGGATTTGCCCTGACAGTTGAACACCCTGACCAGTCGCCTAGGATCCATGACTATAGTACTATACACCATGAATATAAGTTGCCATTGTAACAGAACAGCTGCAGCTCCCCTCAAGGCTTGGCTTGGTCTGCTTTTAGTACAATTGTAAAAGAGCACTTGCATCTCATCTCAAGGCTTGGCTTGATCTGCTGGTATAGTCCCCTTGCAGATTTGTTCTCCCGATGTCACTGGAAATCTCTGAACTGTCTGAACAAGAGAGAGACCACGTTCTATAGACGGTATATGCCAGAAAATGAAGTGCATGTGTGTCGTGTCGAACTGAAAGACGTGGCCGCACATATCGCCAAACACTCTCTCTCGTTTAGTTTCATCTGATATGTGACCTGATTGCCAATTTCACCCAGACACAACTTTTTCTCTTATCGGCGGCTGTCTGTCTTTGCGTTTCCTGGAAGGAGCCGTGGGCTCCAGCAGCCGGATCGGCCGATTCTTCCCTTGTGCAAACGTAATGCACCGCTACAGCTGCGCTAAGCAATGGACGTAAGGCGTTGGCAGTTTGGCACTAGACAAGCAGCATGTTTGTTGACTGAACTTCTTTTTTTGAATGAGAAAATGGACGCGTTCTTGTGCAGCTGCGCGCGCTGTACCTGCAAGTATTAATTAAACCAGGTCGTTCCGGCGCATGTACGACAGCACAATGGTACAGTCAGCCCATCGCATTCTCCTCGTCAACTCGTGTTTCTGAATTTTTGATAGCGACTCTCTGTGTGACGGGGAAGGAAGGACTCAGTGAAGAATACGAAGGAAAGACCTTTACTAGAACGGGTCATTAACTTTTTTTTTTACAGTTGCATTCTCATTAGACCCGTTCTAGTTTTTTTTACAGTTGCATTTATGTATGTGTTTTAGCGTGTAGGTTCACTTAATTTGTTCCATATCTAGTTTACTTTAAAATAACTAAAATAGTATTACCTCCGTTTTAAAATGTAAGTCTTTTTTGGAAAGCTAAAGCTTTTTGAAAGTGGTTGATTTTGAAACGGGGGTAAAATTACATTAGTGAATAGAGGAAGTATTTTTTTTCGTGCTACTCTCAACTTTTGAAGTGTATCCTCCTCCAGAATCGGGTCATAGTGCCATGTTTTCCATCACCAATAGTGGGTTCCTAGTTCCGTCACAATTTCTCACTTGCTGCTTACAGATTCCGGTGCCGACCTACTCTGCTCAGCTGTGCGGTGCCCTCGTTGGAATGCCGACATGCCCTTCTACCCCTTCATGCATGCACTAAGCTAAGCTGATCAGTCTTTTGCGCAAAGAGCAGTACTATATGCATGCAAAGCAAAGAACAACATGATCACGCAAAGTCTTCTACTTCCTGATCCTTGTTGATCTAAAAAAAAAGTCTTCTACCTGGGAGCCGAATTGAATTTCCGCTTCTACTTCTGCTACTCTGCTGCAGTGTGCAAGAGCCGTCTACTATCTCTGGCTGAAACGTGGAAAGGTTTTTGGTACTGCTTCTCTCCATGAAAGGATATGGCATATTTATCTAAATTTGTATGTATTTAGATATTTATTAGTGTGTACATTCATCCAAATATAGATAAATTTGTGACATACTTTTGTGGACAGAAGGAGTAGCATGTTTTTATATGCAGACAACATGATAATGATAAGGTCAGGCGGTTTAGCTAAAACTAGGAAGTCATCCGACAATAAACTCAGACCTTAACATCCAAGAGAAGCAATCATGCACTGGGTTTGTAAATACCTACCAAGCCAGCTGCTAAAACTGGCGCCTAACTCAGCATCTTCACACTCCTTCACTCATTCACTCATTTACAAGTCTATAACCTTAGACCCAACTCTTCGAAAAGAAAAATCAGACGACGTATATCGTGAACAATACAGGAAAGGTACATTCATTAAGCACCCTAAACGACGTGTTTTAGTAATCGCGTTTCTTGAGTGTTCAGAGTAGAGGCATATATCATGCAGGATTTCTGTTTAACAGAGTTATATACACTTTTGCTTTCACAACTTGCATCTGATATCAGTTTAATACCACAACTTGCAAGACAAACATACAAGTTCTTAAACTTGCTTTGAGAGAGCAATATGTCAAAAATCATTCGGGAGGTGACATGCGGCGTTGTATTTTTTTTTTTGGATAAACACCCCTGACACATGTCACCTTGGTGTTGCCTTAAAATTGCGTAGAATATGAATCAGCACGTTTGATTTCCGTAAATAAAATATGTGCAGATACAGAAAATTTTGTAGAATATGAATCAGTTTCAAGTTTACCATAACTAATTTTTTGTGAATTTTAAACTCTATATTTGAGTATTCTTGCATATATTTAATATTACAAATCTGATTGAGTTGAATTCTTTTGCGTAAGACCACTAATTTAATTACCTATGCAGGAAACAAGAAACAAAAAAATGTTTAGGATATTTTCGAAAACAAATTTACACACTATTTTTGCAATCAAAAATTGATCCTTTACATTAAAACCTCTTTTGCATGCATCATCGGTTATTCTAAATAATCGGAGAAGTTAATTTGTTGAAGTGTGAAGGTTATTAAGTCATCATGCACGCATGTTGTTTGTCTTGTTATTGATTGCAGCGCGATCAAAATGTGTAGATTGCGAGGAATGCAACTACTGGATTGTAACAAGTTTGTGAAGGACTCCAACAACGAAGACAAGTGCTGTCCATAAGCTCCCTGTTTATTTTTCTATGTATGTAGATTTTTTTTTGTAGAGTAGCATGCGTAGATTGTTTATCTTATATATGCTATGCTATCGTTACTATGTTCTCACCATGTTTTGTATGTATTTGTCGCCACCGTGTTGTAGCTTGCTTAGTTAGCTTATAGACGGGTTTGATTTCACCATGAAATTTGTTGACTTGTAGTTTATTTTTTATAAAATAATAACATTATTAATAAACTGCACAAACTGATTGGTATTATTAGGTTATCAAGTGTTTTGTTGGTGGGGATCGCCGACTAGGTTTCCAAGAGAATAGGATTGGTGACTAGTTTAATAGCTAATGTGTGCTATTATATCTGTTGATATGGTTTATGACTAGGCTTATTAGGTTGTGGTAAACCAAATCCATCATGGCGAGGTATGAAATTGGTTTACCACAAACTACTAAGCTTAGGCATATCCATACCAACAAATACACGATAGCTCACACAAGCTATTAAAAAAGAAGACTTATACCTCAACATCTTTCATGCTGGAAGTCCCACCCCGTCTAGTAAGCTACAATACGATGGCGATAAAGATAGACAAACAAGGTGGGAATATAGGAACAATAACATAGCGTATATAAAATTTAACAGCCATGCACAAACAACTCTAAAAAAATAACAATCTACATGCATAAGAAAATAATAGAAAGCTTATTAACACCACTTGTATTGGTCGCTCGAGTTGTTCACACACTCGTTTCAATCTCGGAAATTGCGCTTCTCGCAATTTATACGGTTCGATGGCATTGCAATCAATAACAAGACAAACAACATATGCATGCATGGTTATTAATAACATATACACTTTGAAAAATTAATTTCATTGAAAATGCATGCAAGAGAGACTTTACTGTGATAATTTTTTTAGATTGCAAATATAATGTGATAAAAATTTAACTTGAATTTTGTAGATTTGTTTTCAAAAATCTCTTAAGAATTTTTAGTTTCCGGTTCCTTACATGACTAATTAAATCTATGATCTGACGCAAAAAAAGTCATCAACTCCATCAAATATATAAATTTTAAAATATTCCAAAAATACTCAAATATAGAGTTTGAAATTCACAAAAAAATAGTTAGAGTAAACGTGAAATTTATTACAGATTCAGGTTCTATACAATTTTGTGAAACCAGCATATATTATTTGAAAATTTAGACATGTCTCAATCTTGCTGCGGAATTGCATGCTCTCGCAAGTTCAACCAAAAGACCGATCTGATGGAAGAGGGATAAGCAATTATATTCAGCATCTCCCCTCACGTCTAGGGCCGGAGGTGGGGGGGGGGGGGGGGTAGATCTGCACGGGCCTTAGACGTGTTTTTTGAGGAGGCAAATATTTATTTTAAATATTGTGTTGGATAGAATTTGAACCCAGGACCTTGTAGTCTGATACCATGTGAAATTCGTAGGATTGTTGGGTGGAACGTCATACCCTTTCCGGTCGACCGTTCCGTGTTATATAGGTGAGGAAAAACCCCTCACGTGGTTTGTACATGAGGATACCTATACGGTGGTGTACTACACCATACGTATACGTATCGATATTACAACTCCAATATTGAGATTACGGAGGTAGCGGATTCAAGTTCTAAATTAATGAGAGAAATAGCTCGCCACATGTTTGGTCTCTATTGGACAATACACCATTTTTTATTGTTAAATCAAAAGTGTGAGGGTGGCTCAGAGCAACTTTTGGAGCTTAAAGAAGGAAAAACAGAGATGACCGACGACGAACCGGGTGACGATTGAACAATCGGCGTTGGAGGTTCCCTGGCGATCTTCCAAGGTGGCGAAGTGGACGAAGGTGATCGGATCCTTGCAGTGGTCAAGACGGTGTCCTTGAAGACATCTCCTCCTTGCGTCTACGAGGAGATGGAGGTCTCTTACTCCAGCGACGAGAAAGTCGATGAGCTAGGTTAATTAGAGGGGTTCGGAGACTCCGACAAAGACATGAACCTCGGAAGCTTCAAGGATGGCTGCGGCAAGATTGATTCCGAGCTCAAGGAGTTAGGTTTCGAAAAGAAAATTGAGGAAAAAGTGTGCAAGGTCGTAGGCTATTTAAATGCAAAACTACTTAGAAAACGAGCCACAAATCTGGGGGAAATCGAAGCAAGAAATCGCAATTTTTCGGGTTGGTTTTCTTCCCGTGTACGTGAGCTGGTCTCCTGGACAGAGGTATAGACGATTGAGGGGCCACACATCAGGATGGAAGAAAGGAAACAAAAGAACGAAAGGAAAAGAAAAAATGCCAACGCGCGGCCTGCCTTGGCTGCGCGGCCTGGCAGGCTGGCACACACGCGCGCGCGTATTTCCGGCTTGGCCGGCCCATTCAGTTCGCTAGGTCGGTTGGATTCTCTTTTGTTTCTTAATTCCTTTTCCCTCTTTACTTTGAAATCTTAGAACTCCAAATCGAGCGAAATTTGGATTTTTTGGTAAATAAATTTTTAGGACATTGTGGACCATTTTTCTGTCCAAAATAAACATTCAAAATAATCTACAAAGGCTATTGTCTAATAGCTATTTGGGTAATTAGAATTGACCTTTGATTTTTTTCAAAATAATTTTCAAAAATATGGATGAAAACGTGCTGGAATTCCCAAATCTAAAACTGGGATGAACTAACCCTCTTAAGATGAACCATGTTCTTGAAATACGGATTGGCTAGCAAATATGTGTGTGTGTGGTATTCTCGAAACTCATCTACTCACTCCCGCGTGGCTTCCTCTTCACTATGGTGACTCGATTGTACCTTATAGAACTTGGTCGTCTTGATATGAGTAATCATCTATGTTGTGTCGAGGATCTTGATATGCTTATCCTCATATGTAATATCACTCTCCAACTAGAACTCATCAAGTGGAACAGTGTCTCTTAACCGTGTACCTATCATTTATGTGTGATACTTCTTCAGCTAAGATACGTGAAATACATCATGAACGAGAGACAAAAATTCTTGAAATTCCAGCTGATAAGAAACCACTCCTTTGAGTGCTAGAATCTTGTATGGTTCAGTAAAACGAGGTGCGGACTTTCCGTTAATAGAAAATATCTTAACTCCACTTAGTGGCGAAACTCTGAGGAATGCTCTATCTTCAACCTCATGGGTTACTTCTCTATGCTTAGAATCAGCATAACTCTTTGTCTAGATTGTGCCACTCCCACCGATTCAAACTATTTTACTCAACTTTATCTAAATATGGATGTATCTAGATATCTTTTAACTCTAGATACATGTGCGTCTAGGCAAAGTTGAGTCAATTAATTTGGATCAGAGGGAGTATTTTTATCTTGTCTCAAATCAATCTAACTTTTGCACCGGCATCCTTGATGAAATCTGATCCAAATAAACAATGCTCACCAACACCATTCCACAACAACAATGTTCTAGACTCTTCAAGCAATGAATGATCAAAGTCTAGAACATTGTTAGGTTTTCATTTTTCCGGTCTCAAGGTGGTTGTTGAGAGACCGGGTTATAGGATAGATAGCCGCACTATCAAGAGGGGCTTTCGGTTGGGTAACTTGATCACATCGTCTTAGGGAGCTCAACCCTTTGCATGCTTTGCATTTCATAAATCTTGTTGCTTCTTGGTGTTTCTCTATGTGAGGTTCGTGAGATTGTTGCTAGCTTTTCAACAAGCCCAAGTTCATCGAAAACGGAATGCTCATGCATCTTCTATCGCGTTTTCATGTTTGGAGGTTTTGCCGGTTTGATGTTTTATAGATAGGCCAAACCTTTTATATTATTTTTCTTGCTCAATGGTTGTACTATCATGTTTCTATGCATAATGTTGTAGAGGTCGTTGTTTTGATTCCAACGAGCCCAAGACCATCAAAATTGGAGTCCGGATGCAAAATTTGTTGCATTTTCGGCATCTGGCTCGGCATGCCGAGTGCTCCTGCCGGGTAGGTCGGCAGCCAGCCCCGCAGGCCGGGTCCAGTGCCGGGTTGGCTCGATTTTGGCCCAAATGGTCATATTTTTAGGGGCTATAAAAGGGGCTTCTTTCTCATTGTTCTTAGGGTTCTCGGGCACGTTTTTTACCACCATTTTTGAACCTCTTGAGCTTGCTTCCTCTCCCTTCCCTCCTATGATTCTTGCATATTCTTGGGGGATACAAACTCCTCCAATCCATTCCCCCTCTAAGTGAGGGGAACTCTTGGAATCTAGATCTTGGAGTCATTTGTTGATTTCCTCCATTGTTCTTCAATTCTAATTTCGTCCTAGCATTTATTGTTTTGGTGGAATTTGAATGTGAAGGATTTGAACACCTTTGGTATTCTTGGTTTTGCATCCTTGCATAAGTGTTGAGCTCTCCACCATGATTTGTTCGAGTGAGATACTGTGAGCTTTTTACTCTTGGAGGGTGACCTCCTAGTTGGCTTGGTTGGTGTCCCGGTAACCTCTTCGTGGAAGGTTGTGAAGGGCCCCAGGCTTCTCCTTCTTGGAGCTTGTGAAGTGGTTGTGGAGCTTGCCATCTCCGGAGTGGAGAAAAAGCTAGCCATAAGAAAATGGCTATTCCTTCGTGGGATAGGCTCGGAGAAGAAGGTGAGCCTTCGTGGCGTTGGGAAATCCTTCGTAGGATCCCCACCTCTCCAAACGTGACGTACCTTCTTGTAAAGGAAGGGAACACGGGAATACATCTTCATCTCTGTGTGCCTCGGTTATTTCTATACCAGAGCTTACTTTCCTTTGTGATAGCCATCGAGCTCGAAGTATTTATTATATCTTGTTATCACTTGTTGTTCATATATATATATATTGCGTCTATCTTGCTTAGCTCTAGTTGTTGTTAATGCACTTAGTTGAGCCTAGCATATTAAGGGGTTGTGCTTATAAAATAAACGTTAGTTAAATTCCGCATTCTTACAAGCCAAATCCGTAAGAGTTTTTTAAAACGCCTATTCACCCCCTCTAGGCGACATCTCGTCCTTTCACCTTATGAACTCCATGCGAACACATAATCCAGTTCATAAAAGTCTTCACCAGTTTGGCACTTGTAAAGGTGGTCTTGATGGGCATAAAATGAGCCACCTTGATCAAATGATCAACCACTACCCTAATAGAATCATACCTAGATCTAGTATTGGGTAACCCTGTAATGATATACATGCCAATCTTATCCAACTTCCATTCAGGTATCAACAAAGGTTGTTGCAATCCAGCTGGTTTCTAGTTCAGTTTTAACTTTTCTTCACACATCATATATAAAAATATACTCGGCGATCTCCCTCTTCATATTAAACCACAAAAATTTATCTTCCAGATCCATATCTCTTAGTATTTCCTGGATGAATATAATACGGCGAATCACGAGCCTCTTGGAAAATTAATTGCCTATGCTGACGATCCTTCGACACACATATACGTTTCCCAAACTATAGTGTCCCTTTTCATCCTCTCGGAATTCTTTTGCTTTGCCTTCCTTCATAATCTCCCTTATTCCTTCCAGTTGTTCATCTCCTTTCTGAGTTTTCCTGATTCTGTCCATCAAGTTTGGCTCCACTTCCAATGGTGAGGGGGGCATACCTGCCCATCAGTATGGGGTGAAAGGTTGCACTAAAATCCAACTTGGTTCCCAATAATTCATGTAGTCGGGTAAAAAAAGTGAAGTAACATGTGTACCTCTATCAGACACAATTCCCTTATGAACTCCATGCAAACACACAATCCAGTTCATAATTTTTTTCACTAGTTTGGCATTTTTATAGGTGGTCTTCATGGGCATAAAATGAGCCACCTTGGTCAAATGATCAACCAGTACCGTACCTAGATCTAGTATTAGGTAATCCTTTAATGAAATCCAAGCCAATCTTATCCCACTTCCATTCAGGTATCTACAAAAGTTGTTTCATTCTAGTTGAATTCTGTTTTAAATTTGCTTCACACATCATATAGAACAATATATTCGGCCGATGAGTGCATTTTTAGTGTTTTTACACCGTTATTTTATATAGATTTCTCTAGGTAGTAATAGGATTTTTGTATTTTACCGTGCTTCCGCGTCCTTTTATGCTTGTCTATGCAGGATCACAAAAAAATAACGAAATAGTGAAATATCAATAAAAACTATCATTTTATGGTATTTTGACGTGATAAAATCATCTAAGCACTTAACCATGCGCCTGGGTGAAAGGGGAATGCGAGGAGAAGTCCATGTAAGTTTTTGCAGGCATCGGTACGCGGGGCACCCGTACCATCTGCCCATACGCCGTACCAGGAGCACCACCTCGTCAAATACTTTCATCTCGCACATGATGACGTTGGGACTCCAAGTGCAGAGTGTTGTGTCAGCAAAGTATTTTCCCCACAAGGTTGACTCGAGGGTTTATATCAAACTCTTGGTGGGGAACTGGACAAAGAGTATTCTATTCTTCCTTCTTCTAGCAATCCTACAAGTAAAATGATTGCCTTGTGTCCTCAAATCCACCGTGTGGTTGTCAAGAACAAGGTTTTGTGTAAGTAAATAAAACACAAGTAAATATAAAACAAGTAAAACTAGACTAGATAAAATAACCAAGTAAAAACTGTAAAGGGGTTGATTGTTTTTGGTGTTTTGGATGCAAATAAGAAAAGTAAATATTTTTGTATTTTCGGATTAAAATAGTTCAGAAAATAGAAAACAAGATAAAACGAAATATAAAGGTGTTTCTTATGATAAAAAGTGGACCGAGGTTCATGGGTTCACTTGACTATTCTCTCTATTAAGTTGTAGTGGACAAATAGTAATTCATCAATGAGATATGAGGGTGCAAATAATAGTATGCGTAAGATCAAAATTAATATGATCAGCACGTCCTAACATAGAGATGATGCAACACATCTCTCTTATACTCCACAAGAAAGGGAAAACTCCATGCAATCTTGTATTAAGAATTAATAGAGCATAGTCATAAGTACTTTTACATGATGTTTGAATATCCAATATGCTACCTTGAACAAACAAGATCATCACTACTATCACGTGACGAACATAGCACATGCATTCACTTTATCCTAGCGAGGTAACAAAAGAAAAGGCCAAGGCCATAATAGATCTTGAAAATATTTTCACTATCTAATCACTAAAATCATGCTACTCCATCTAATACACACAGCATCCCACACACGCTCTTGCACACATGTTTGATCAGAACAAATAATTAAGAACGGGTACATAATATGCATCTATCAGTACATATTACAAATAATATGATCAAATATCATAGCACAATATCATAGAATAAGAATGCACCATATAGGTATTACAAATATGGCCATAATTATGTGAGGCAGCTCATATGGCACTAAGAACTATGGAGTACATGATAGAAATAGATCAAGCTACTGCCAGAAATCCGTAGTCCAGAGGTGGACTACTCTCCCTTGATCATGGTGATGATGATGAAGACGTTGGAGAAGGTGGAGATCCCTCCAGCGGTGATCCCAACGGAGTTTCCCTCTCCAATCTTCTCTGCAACAGCCTCCATTTTCGTGTTTCTGTGTTTGTGCGGTGCTAACCTCCCAAGAACTCTTCAGGACCACATATATATAGTGATTTTTAGGTCAAAATACGTCGGTGGGCGAAAGAATCAGGGTGATTGGACGATCGACGGCCGAAAGGCCCTGGGTGACGCGCCCTACCTTGTTGGGGGCACCACCTGAGGTATTTCGGGCCTCGGGCCCATCCAGGCCTCCTCCAAAGTTCCAGGGTGCTTCTCCCGGTGAAAAAGTGACGCTCCAAAAATCCCAGATCAATTTGACTCCGTTAGATCTCTGAAAGTGAAAAATACACAAAACAGGGTTTTCCTGTTCTGCAGAGTTATAAACCAAGTAAAGAGGGTCATTGGTAAATACCCATAAATCAATGTAAAACATGGTATTATCATCATATGTGTTGCAAATATGTAAGAATTCAATATGATAAAGGATAAAGTTCATGTATGCATTTTACATGCATCAGCGCAGATGACAGGGAGATCTGAGACACACAACTTCGGAAAACACATAAACTCCACCTCTGGGATCGATCTAAAGTAGAAACTTTGGTGAAGACATCATCTGGGCTGCTACACAGATCAGTGAAGGACAATGCATCATCCCCTTCATCATCAACCGCTGCATCTCCATCATTTATTTCATTCTTCTTCAACCATAGTTGTGATCTTGATTGCTATTGTGGATTTGTATCCAAATTCATACCATTAATTTCATCCCACCCATAAGAGTATGATGATGTTCTTGATTGTTTTCATGTGTGAGTAGTTCCTCTTGTTCTTGGGGAGATGGAGAAACCCTAGCATGAATATGAGATGAATCTAAGATGATCTATAGTTTTAATTTATTAATGTGTATTAGTTCTCTCTTGATATTATATGTTGTGCACCTTGTAATATTTGCCTTATGGTCTTGAGAGGGAACTACCCTTTGAAGTGTGGTAAAGTGTATGACAAGAAGTGATACCACTGTATCGACACCTTAACACATGAAAGAGGGCACCAAGCTCATATCGATTGGGATGGTCAATATGTGGTTTGTAGAAGGCTAGCCGTTATTTAGAGATGCGATGACCGATGGTTTTCTTGGCGCATCTTGTTATGGAGCTCTCTCCACACACAACATGATTAAAATAATATTTTGTCTTGATTAAAATGAATCCTAATGCTAGAGGTGAATCCAATAATCTCTGAGAACACTTTGTCTTATTGAGTTTCAGCCAATTTCTCACTACGCTTTTACTTATTGCTTTATTTACTCTCTTGCAACCTATTACAACAATCCTTCAAAAACCTTTATTTGAGATTAAAGAACGATTTATATGCAGCCTTTAATATATAGTAGCAAGGGGTATTAAGACCTTAACTAGTATTTCCTCGTGGTTCGATACTCTTATTTCGAAACTAGCTATAATTGATCTGTGTACTTGCAATCATCATCGGCGATCTCCCTCCTCATATTAGACTACAAAAATCTCTCTGTCAGATCCATATCTCTTAGTATTTCCTGGATGAATAGAATACAGTGAATCACAGGCCTCTTCGAAAATTAGTTGCCTATGTTGAGGATGCTTCGACACCCATACATGTTTCCCAAACCATAGTGTCCCTGTTCATCCTCTCGGAATTCTTTTGCTTTGTCTTTCTTCATAATCTACCTTATAATTCCTTCCAATTCTTAATTAATCTCCTTTCCGAGTTTTCCTGATTCTATCCATCAAGTTCGGCTCCAGTTCCAACAGTGAAGTGGACATACCTTAGCGAGTACCCACTATTAACATACTAGGGTGCGGTCCAACGAAAGGCCCATGAAGTCCATGACACAACAAGCAATCGAATCCCATGAATCCGGCGTGCAACACAAGGACAAGTCCGTACATGGATAGTAAAACATGTAACCGACCAGGAGTCCTGAGACATGGCCTCCTATAAAAGGACCAAGAGGGATCGATGGGGAGGACGATTCTAGAACAGGCGATCTAGAGCACACCATAGCCATCACGACAACCTTATAACTCTAATCATCATCATTCAAGAGCAGACAAGCAATATACATGGTTTTATCTCTGGGTAAATCGTGTCGCGTGCATTGTATTGTTTGCACACCGACGAATCCACCAGCACATCCTCTTCCCTAAAACCCAAGTCCATAATCCACGGACATTGCCGTGGTACCCCCACGTCAAGCGGTGCTAAGTATCCTTCTAGAACTATATCTTTGTGTTCCAAGTTTTCACTTGTTTCACTTTTCCTTGAATAAATAAATATTCATCAAATAGATACTTCTATCATGAATTTATGGTCTCCTTGCAACCTGCGGGTCATCATATGTTGTACCCTAATTTGTTTCACAAACTGAACTACTTGGTAATCCACTCAACATCTAACCAAAAATATGAATGAACCAAAAAAAAAAAGAGTAGGATTATCTTACATTTGGGCCATGCTCAAAGCCTCGAATATAGATAAGATGTGTTGCAAGAATAGAAAAAAATGAATGCCTTCTCATCAATCTTGCATAAATGGTGTTTGTGTTATTCAGTTATCACAGGATGGCATGTTGGCGTGGTCATCTGAACATCGAGCTTGACTGAATTTCACTATATGAAAGAAAACATATGATCTTCACTTTAGCCTTTCGTCATTGCTAATTAGTAGGACTGAACCACAACAAGTAGAGTCATACCACCAAACACCATCCACACATCACCCACACAACCAGGAAAATGGTATTTATCCCTAGTTTTACTAATCCTTGGAAGAAAAAAAAAAGTGTGTTTCCTAGTACGGACTTGGGTTTAGCCTAAAAAAATGGACATTACCGTGGTACCCTAATATAAAAGATTGTAATATATGGTATAAATGAGTATATACTACTTTTTAAAATACAATAACAATAGAAAGAAAAAAAGAGTGAATTTCACTTTTACCCCTAGTTTTGCATTTGTGACACACTAATTATCCCCATTAGTGGTTTTTTTAGATTATCCCTTTTATATTTTTTTGTCCCTTTTTCTGATAAATGTTCATCTCACAAGGTGCGAGGTGGCGATTGTGGCTCATAATTATTAAGATGAAGACAAGAAATGCACATATAATTGAGAGAAGGCTCAACATGTTCATCGATTACCACCTCCGTGTATTTTACCGTGCCACAAACAGGATGGCCTTACCTAACAAAACATGCAAACGTTAAGGTGGTATAAAACCATGTCCAAAATTTCCTAGATGGATTTTGTGGGTAGAATTTGTAAAAAAATTGGGTAACATGCGTCATAAATATACCACTATAGAGAAAAGGGGGAAGTCACTCAATACTAGAAAGCAACAACAAACGAAAATAAAATAAGTAAATTACTATAGGACAAATAATGAAAATAATCAAAAAAGGAAAAAAGAAAACACAAAGCAAACACAAAAAAAACTTCCGTCAAATTGGGCCAGGCCTATTAGGCGATGGATGGGGTTTAAGGTTCGTGTTCGGACGATTACATAGAACCATTGTGGGCATCATGTATACACGTACCGTATTATTCGGTCCGAATAAGAGGTCATAACAGCCCATGGTGTACCGGTGCATGGACTTTAATGAGAAAATGTATTTTTCTTTGGGAATGTACTCTAATTAGATTTTGAAATGCGCTCTTTTTTGACTCTCTCTTTGGCGCCGACTGCCCCTGTGAATATTGTACATTACTTTTTTTTCCAAGATATACCAGGGCACCAGACTAACGACACCGTGTTAATTTTTTGGGAAAGGAGACCGCAGACTCTTACGGGAGAGACTTTTCGGTGGAAACCAAGTTACGCTACAACCCATGAAAATCAAGTAAAATTCCGGTTAGTAGCCTGACTGTGCTTCGGTGGATTTTGGTCAACCGGTGAAACTCCTCTTTCTCATATCTCTAGCGGATCATGGATAATCGGGTGCATTACAAACACTTATTGGAATAAGATTTTAAATCTTAGAATCTAGATACTTAGCTAGATTCTCATACCATCTAACCCTAGTTGCCGGATCTACGAAGTCGCGCTCACCGGCAAAGCCTAGAAACCATCGTCGCCATCGACGGAAGGCCGATGCGGATGGACGAATACATGCTTAATGTTAAGGCTTTCGAGGATCACCCTCTGCACGACATGCTACTTCTTCACCACCTCGACGCACTGCTGCAATGATGCGTCCCTGGATTCGCCCTCGCCGTATCTCGTGCCTCGACGAACAACTGCAAGGTATCCTCCGTGTGCTTGAGGGCCGGGAACTTGACGTTGCTGACGAGGTCCTAGCCATTGCGCCAAGGGCCCGGGTTGCTCCGGGAGAGGATGCCGTGGGCCCGCGCCACAGATCCACACCACGGGAGAGAGCTTGCGTGGCAGTGGTGGCGGGGCACGAGGCGCAGACTCCACGGGCGGCAGCGCATCGCCCGTTAGAGTTCTCCACCTCCGCATCTTTGCCCCCGCACGGGAAGAGGCTGCCACGCGCCTACACGTGGGCGTGAGAGGGCTATTTCTAGGTGGACTGCCCGTCAGAGATGCGGATGATAGTGACGAATTGCGGCGGGATGCTCCAAGGTGTGAACCCTAAATCATCGCTCGACCCTATAACGACCAGCTGGACCACTGCCGGGCACCCTGGAAATATTATCCAGGCCAGGCTGATATCAGTATATGCTCGAACCATAAAATATGCTAAGATTACTCATAGTGGGAGTAACTAAGGTAGTAACGTAGAGCTACATGCATTGTCAACTAGGCAAATTGATGACATGGCATGATATTAAATGAAGAAAAAGATGATTGTGGTAACTAGCTATGTTATCATAACATCACATTTTTGAAGATAGAATGAGTCTACAAGCTAATTAATACACTCATGCATAATACTATATTTAAGTTACTATGCATTATGAAGGTAGTAACATAGAGTAGTGTCATATACATGACACTATTATATGTTGTTACTCCCCACTATGACTAGTCTAATCTCGAAAAACGGCCTGAGTCATCTGCTTTCGGCTCGTTTTCCAGAAGGAGCTAGAGTAGTTGTTGTGGTATTTTGTTTGGAAAAAAGGAGATCAATTTGCTGAATCGTCGGAAACAGAGTCTGTATGCATACGAGTTAGACCCGATCATAGTCGCGGTGAAAGCTGCGGCACTATCTATCCAAGTGGTTGAAAGCACTGCACTGTATGACATGTACACGCAACACGTCGCAGATCACGATGATGTGCGCCGGCGTGATAAATTCGATCGAAATCAGAAGGGCAAAGTGTTGCCAGCCAATAGCTTAGCTTTGCACTCGAGAGAGTCCAGATCAGGGACCATCGACTGATTTACACGTACAGTTTGGGTCCATGTGTTTTTGCTGTCGAAGCGTTGCCTCACCACTCGAAATTGCAGGAGAAATACTCCTTTTCCCTGTCTGACGGCGACGACAGAATCCAAAAGACAAAGGAAACAATGATACTCCATACTACGGGAAAAGGAAATTAAAGCTGGAATTGATAGGAGCTGACGAACACTCAAAAACGTCCCTGTTGCCCACGTGCCTGATTAATTCGGGCAAATTAGAGGGCCATACTGCACCTTAACATCAATCTTTGTCGGGGCCTGGTACCTGATCTCTTGCAGAAACGCACGGTATGGTCACTCTTGTCATTGCTCTGCGGGTGGCTGAGCACTGCTTCTTTTTCTTATGAAATCATGCCTTGTAGTATGATGTATTTGGAGTAGATAAAGTTACTTATTCAAGACTGAAAAGTTTGTATATAAGGTTTCTTTCTTGTCAGATGTGTAACTATGGCGAATTCAATTCTTTTCTTCCCCTCACCCACTTCCATAAAAAAACCTTCAACCCATTTTTTTTTATAGATCAACAGGGATCAAAACCCCCAAAAATTGGCGCGGCTTAAGATTACATATTGTATATTGAAGCACCAATTAATTTAGATTGAAGCGTGTAATAGGCATGATGACTTCATGTGTGTGTTGAAGGGAAGATGTGCGTATCATTAGATCTGAACTTTACAATCGCAAAGAAGAACAAAGCTAAGCAATAAAGAAAGAGGAATGAATGAAGAGAAGTTGGAGCTCGCATATGAGGCAATTCATTTTTCCCAAATGGGAGCCCTGACCTCTGCATCAAAGTGATGTATATGGCCTCTTTATGCTTCATTGCAAAGTTTGAATTCCACTTACTATATAGAGTCGACACTTCTCTTATGTTATGTAGCTGCCAACCCTACCGGTTGTATAAATACCGAGCTATCGTCTCCAACAGGTTACACCTAGAATCCATGTCTCCCCTGCTCCAGTGGTTGAAGATAAGACCAAATACGAATCCAATGGTGACCATAGGGATAACTTGCAAAAGGATGAAGGTCTCGTTTTGTTAAAAACAAAATCATTACGCATATTTTTATAAAGCCCAAAGTACCACGCAAAACCATCCTATCTGGATTAGATCTTCCTTTGGAATTCCCTTAAGCCAATTACCAAAAAGATTTATAATATATTTTGGTGGTGCCAAACTTAAATTCATATGAACTATGTGCCAAATAATTTTAGCAAGTGGGCATTCACAAAAGAGATGTTGTATAGATTCATTTTTATCACAAAAATTACATGTTGTATTACCATTCCAATTCCCCTTGGCAAGATTATCTTTTGTTAATGTGACTCTGTGGTGTAAGAACCACATGAATATCTTTACTTTCAGTGAAACCTTCATCCTCCAAATATTCTTCCTTAAATATTTAGCATGATCATTTAGGATTTATAAATACATGGACTTGACCGTGAACCCTCGTGGAGCTGTTAAACCACAAACAAAAACATCTCGTTCATTAATACGTTGTATGTGCATTACCCGCAACACTAGTTCTAACCACAACCACCATTTATTCTCGGATAGAGAACGTCGAAACGTGATATGCAACAAAGAATGACTCAAATATTTTCCACAAAACTTGTTTTCTTTGGATGGTTTAAAATGAAGATATTTGTTATGTACAAGCTCTTGCCACACTCCTTCATTCAATAGTTTAAACATCCAATTTCTTAAAATGTATTTGTTTTTTTAAAGCCAACACCTATATTCTGAGCCTCATTTGATCTTTAGGGCAACACATGATGTTTCACTTAGTTAGTTTACCTTTGATCCGCATTACAAATGCAGTGTAGTAGCTTTTTCCCCAGAAGACCTAGGTCTATTAAACCTTGGGAAACACTTGTTGATGGTTAAGGAACGTCTACAAGTCTTGCTAATTTGTTCTATCTTACGTTTACTGGACCTTTCCGGTTTACTTTGTATCTATAGTTGTGTTGATAGATGGAGATAGGCCATGGTTGAAGTTTCACCTGCAATTATGCATACATATACGGGATAAAGATAAATTTAGCATATGCATGTGTAGATGATCTAACATAGATATGATTTGTGAGCAACTTGTTGGGGATATGCCAACTTGGTATACCACGACGGGATCCTGATTCCGGCAATCCGAGGTGGCCCAAAGATGGCGGTGAGTCATACAACCTACCGGGCGGCCCAGTTGCCGAAGATTCTGAAGGTATGATCCGGCCTGGAGGCGAAGCTATCGGTCCCATGACCAAACACGGTCAGATCCGTGACGCGCAAGACAAGGAATCATGTACGTAGTCTAGACTTAAGTCGTATCCGCCTAGATCTCTACCTAACCCTAGATTCAGAGCCTTTATAAGCCGGATCCTTGGAGCCCTTAGGATAAGACACAACTCATTGTAATCGCACATATGTTGCCTTATACTGAATTATAGCATCACGTAGGATCTCGCCCCTTTGCGAGGTCTGAAGCTGAGTAACTCGTGTGACCCTATCCCGGTGACTCCTTGCCCTATATGGCCCCTCCCTTCTCTCCCCTCCGTGAGGCTCTCCTCACCGGAGACTCGTCGAACATGCAACGATAGTAACTCATCCGTAAATATTATAGCCCCGATGAGCCACATGCATAACATATAGTCTACTGGGCCAATCATTATACCCCGAAGCATCGAGCTATAAACGACTATTAAGTAAAATACAGACCAACACATTAAGATTAGTGATGTTAATGTTATTCCCAAGTGAATCACTAAATTAATATTGTACTCCCCTTGATGTCACCGGGTTTCGCGCGTAGACGCCGTGTTTACAACACATCTCACCTCGAACCTTGATCAATCCTCGGACCTTGGGGCCTTGGGTACCTGACAACTCATCGGATTGAGGCAAGAGACAATGATACAAATAGAAATATCCTATGAATCACCAAATAATATTCTCATGTAATTAGATGCACATAATCGATGCGAGGCTAGTCATTGATCAACTCGCAACCAGTGAGGACTATTCACTCATAATAACAAGATCAATGAAAAAAATATTGTAGAATTACTTAGATCAATACCAAATATTCTTACAAGGTCACCTTAACGTAATCCCTTCTTAGTTCGAAGATAAAGGCATATGTGATCGTTCCCTATAGTACCCTCAGTTACAGGCTATGGCTATGGCTATGGCTATGAGATGGAGATGGAGATGGAGATGGGGATGATGACCAATGGTGGAGGTGGAGCGGTGGATCTTCCTTGGGTATGTTGAGGATGCAATCTGAGGATGGTGGCTCTTTATGCAGCGGTTGGAGTCTCGAAATATATAGGCCCCTTCATGAAAGTTGCTCAGTTTAACTAGCCGAAAAGTCAGTGCCGGGTGGTACAGGTGGGCAATACGGACAAGCCCTACCCATTAACACCACTAGATTCACCTCTTGGACCCCAGTTGACTTTTTGGTATTGGAAACTCGTGATTCTTTCTTTTTTGCTTCAGATTTCTCCATAAAAACATAATTTCATGTATCACACAATTTAAAACAAGGTTTTTCACATCTTTGCAATAATTAGTCATTATTAGCAAGGCCAGAGAGATATTTCATCAATTTCTTGAATAATATGATGTAAACACAGATAAAGATGGTTGTTTTTACAACCATAAATATCTCTAAGCTTAAACCTTGATTGTCCTTGAGCAAGAAACCAAAATATCATAAGAAACTCACCATTTAAACAAAAACAACGATAAATCGAGTTCACTTACAATTGGTAGTCTCATGTATCCATCGCTCCTTTCATTCTAAAGCTTAGCATTGATAAATTAAGTGCAAGAACATCATATAAGCTTTGTCAAATCAAGACAATCAAAATAAAGATTTTACGAGCACAAATAACTAGGCATGAAGCAACTATTCTAATTCCTTTGTTCAACTCTCAGCTTTGCCAATGAACACTTGAAAATTTCAGATTAGCATATTAAGCATGAGAGATCATGTCGAAAGAAGAATATTAGTCTATACTTTCTTTTGTGGCTACCCCTTTGCTAGAAAAAAACATGACCAAATAAAAATCTAAATTTTTTCGTACCCCTTAGGCATCTCCATAAATGATAACATGGAAATATATAGGTAGGCTGGTTAGCACTGATTTTATGAGGATCAGAGGATCCCCACGAAAAAGTATCTTTCCAGTCCAGGTACTCAACTTTCTCGCAATACTATCTTCCCGTAGTTTACACTCGCCATTTTTTAGCTATCAAAAATAAATCAGAATTGCCAAGTACTTGAAAGGGACAATTCTAGATTCACAACCAAATAGTTGCCTATATTGTTCTTCAACATCCCTTTCTTGCCAAAACAAAACAAAGACCACTCTTATGAGAATTTATTCTCAACCTTTAAAGTTGTTCTAAAATGCATAGGATTGGTTTCATGTTTAGAGTTTTTTCTAATCATGATCCATTATAATGATGTTAGAGTGATACCCCTCCCAAAATTAGATAAGGGATGATACCACTCACTTGGCCATCCTCTTTAGCTCAATTAATTAAAATATCCAACATATATGCAACTATATTAAACATGATAGGAGATAGTAGATCACCTTGACGCAATCCCTTCTTAGTTTGAAGATTAAAACATATGTGATCGTTCCCTATAGTACCCTCAACTCCACGACTTATGTACTCATTTACCACATGGTACCTTTTTGGATCAAAACCTTCCATACACTAAAGCTTGTTGTAAGAAAGACCAATTCACCTTTTCATACGCCTTTTCGCAATCAATGTTTTGTAAGAACTCCATCCATCTTCTTCCTATATAATTTATGAATACTTTCATGTAAGACTACCACACTCATAAAAATATGTTGTTCATGCATCAAAGGCGTTTCTCATGTAACTCTATTGGTACCCACCTTAGTGAAAACCTTGAAACTAACATTCAAGAGGATAATTGGCCAATATTGTTGAATCTGAATTGCATTTTAATTTTTTAGGCAAATGGATTATGGTCCCAAAATTAAGATGAACAGGGCAACTCACCCCTTTTGAAACGTCATAAATCCTAGCCATCAAAACATTTTTAACCACATGCCATAATTTTTTATAGAATTAAACAGGGAACCCATCTAGACTTGATGTTATATTCTTTTCCATTTACGTTAGTGACTCATATGCCTTATTTTTGGTGAAATCGATAGTCTTCAGGTTTCCTCCTATGATAATTGGGGTATGTCTGTATTTTCATATTGAATCGTTGAAAAATTATTTAGTGCAGGTGCTCCAAATAATTTCTTGTTGTATTCAAAGATGTAAATCTTTAGATTTTCTTGTCCAACTATGCTACATTCATCTTGCTCTAATTGGAAGATGATTTTTATTCTATGTTTACCATCAGCAATTAGATGAAAGTATTTAGGGTTCTTCACCCTTCTTGCACATGTTTTGATTTAGCTCACCGCACCCACTTGGACTCCTTATCTTTTCTAAGTTTAGCCAAGGTATCATTTGTATTTCTTAAACTAAGGTGCTCATCATTATTAAGGGGTGTCAATTCTTCTTTCTTATCTAACAAATAAAATGATGAATTTTCGATCTTATAAACACTACTCAAGTTTTTAGCCCACCCTCGAATAAAGCTCCTAATATGACAAATTTATTTTGCCGCACTTCCATAGGGTTCTCACTGTGTGATATAGAATTCCACTGGTTTGTTATCATCTCGACAAACCCTTGTTGGCGTAGCGTGATAGTTCAAAAGAGAAATGAGATTATTCTCGAGGTGAGCTTGTTCACCTTGATCAAGAAGTAGTGGAGTATGATCTGATCCTGCATACGTGAGTGCCCTTACGGAAATAAGATAAGAATTCCACGATCGCTAAACCCTATCCAAATTTTCATAATTTGTTGTTTCTTTGTAAAAATATGTTGTTGTTTTTCCCTTTTTCCCTTTTCCTGATTGATGTTGAAAATACGAGGATCCAGAAAGAAGAGATGAAGTTTAAGAATAGTTGCGAATTGGGTTGTTAGGAACCATACATGGATACTTTGCTTGACACATGGATCAGAACCCGCCATGAAACCAAAGTATTGGATAATTTAGTGTTTGGATCGATGGTGTCTTTCCAGTTTTGTTTGGTCGAAATGGGGAAGTAACTTTTGAAGATGCGTCACACCTCCTCGCAACAAGTGTTCATCTCGTTTTATAAATAAAGCCAGTGGCGAGGCTCCTGGTACGGCACGGTACGGTACCCACCCTACCTTGTCCAGCGATGGAAAATTCGTACCCCCATGTTGTTGCGTATCGATCGAAAGTTTAGAGAATTGGATTACTGGACCTCTTGGTTGTTTCCTGTTGGGCCATGAGTCCTGGATGGCCTCCTCAGCCTAGCGCCGAGTGACTAGGGCGGAAACCGGTCAATTGAACTCGCTCGTATACGTCCTGCAGAGACCAATCGACCGATCGAACCGGCAGTTTCAAAGACCCACACACGCATGCAGCGATCATCATCTGTCCTCTAGGTTTCAGGGTCCTGATGGAACAGAGCCAGAACCAGGCCGACCATTGGCAGGGAGGGCATTAACGATCACTGGGGAAGCGCAAACCTTATCAGGGGGGTTGGCGACCGGCGGGCGATGGGCACGGCATCAACACGACTGGTCGCTTGACAATAGATTTTACTATTGAAGTTTTGGGGATGAACATGAGTTCTTACTACATAACCTTATCTTTTATTGACTCAATGTGGGATGTAGTGATAGAAGTTTTAGGCATTGTTGAGGATGGAGCGCGGCAGGAGGTTATGTTTATAAATTGGAGATATTTAGCTTTGTGTGTTCATCATGAAGATGGTGTTAAAACTATTTCGCATGACAATGATTTCTCTTTTCTATTGCATAAGAAGGATTAAAATATTGTTGAGGTATGTGATGGATAATATTTTACAGTTCTACTTTCAATTTGTATATTTTGTTGACCTAAACTTCTAATATTTCAGGGAATCTCTTTAAGTTGGTTGCATATGTGAGAGCACGTACGTTTGGCCAATTGCAGGAATCATGGCTGGGAGTCACTCTTGGAAGATGTCAAATCATTTTGCACTAAAAATGATATCACAATCCCAAGTATGAATACCCTGGTAACTAAATGGGGTAAAACAAAAAAGGGGGGAGATACCATGTCACCATTGATCATTTTTATCGTGTTCACACCTTCTACATTGCTATAGACTCTACTGTCACTGATTTTGATCATTGTTTTAACGAGCCATCTTTAGAGGTTCTTTAGAATTTTTTCTTGTCTTGATCCAATTAAGAAACTCCTTTGATATGTTCAATGTGAATAAGCTTTCTCTCTTTACGGAGATTTATGATGAGGATTTCTCTTATTATGAGCATGAGCAAATACAATATGCCCTTGAGATATTTCTTGTTCATATGAAGAGAACTGAAGATTTCAGAGATTATATTCACATTGCAAGCCTAGCTAATATGGTTGAACTTAAAAGGCACATCATGTTTCATACAATTTTCCGCCTGCTCATTGAGTTGGCAATGCTTGACGAGTGGTGACAACAACCGTTGAAAGGGCCCTTCTCAACTATGGAAGTAATCATGACAGAGTTGCTCGACAATATGTTCGATGCCGTTGTCTAGAACTTCTAGATGATATTAAAGCTTAAAGTTTGTAGGTTCTACTTCTATTTAAGTATGTTTCTATTATCATTGTACTAAGTGATTATGCTTAAGATCATATAAAATATTAATGTATTGCTACAATTTTAAAATTTTGTATCAATCTTTTTTATACATTGACCTTATTTTTTGTCCATTCTTCGCTACTGAAAAAAGCCTTTTAAAATACATCACACGAGCCAAAGCGACCAAATAAGTACCCGGATTCGTCCTAAAAAGGCACAAAACCGCACCCGTATAGGATACAAGTTTGGATTTATAGATATTAAAAAAAAACTTCAGGTTTCTTTTTACATGGAAATAATAATGCCTGCTACTTGGGCCATTTGGATTATCAGGAATAATAAGGTCTTCAAAAATCAAGAACCACATTTGAACAGCTGGAAGGCCATATTCAAAGAAGGGGAGACTTGTGAGTCGTAGAATCAGAAGAAAGCATGCACCATGCACAGCTGTTTAATCTTTGGATGCAGCAAAATGTATAAGCTTTAGTTTCCTTTTTTTTTTAGTTTCTTCTTACCTTCTTTTGTAAGTATCTATAAATATGTAACACTATTTGATAATAAAATAAAAGATTCTCTCCCACGGTTTCACGTTCAAAAAAGAGAGACACTTTTGCTAGGTTCAGTATGAATAAGCTTTCTCTCCTTACATAGATTTATGATGAGGATTTCTCTGATTATGAGCGTGAGCAAATACAAGATACCTTTGAGCCATTTCTTGTTCATATGAAATGGGCTGAAGATTTCAAAGATTATCTTGACATTGCAAGCCTAGCTAAAAATATGATTGAACTTGAAAAGCATACCATGTTTCATGCAGTTTACCGCCTCATTGAGTTGGCGCGCAACGCTTTTAATAATAGTGAAAGCAACCGTTGAAAGAGCCTTCCCAGCTATGAAGATTGTCATAACTGAGTTGCTCGACAAAATGTTCAATGGTTAGCTTAATGATTTAATGGTATACTAGATCGAGTGAGAGATATTCAGAAATCTTTATCTTGGTGAAATAAAAAAAATAAAGGTAGAACTTTGCCATTGCTTGGACTTCTAGATGACATTAAAGCTTCATTATCGGTACGTTTGTAGGTTCTACTTCTATTTAAGTATGTATTTATTATTATTGTACTAAGTGATTATGCTTACGATCATTTAAAATATAAATGTATCGATACAGTTTTAATTTTTTGTATCAATTTTTTTGCTTTAAAGTTCGTCCAACCTTAAACTGTTTTCATCCTTGGCCACTGAATAAAGCCTTCTGAAAATACATCACACCAGCCAAAGCGATAAAATAAGTACCCGGATTCATCCTAAAAAGGCACAAACCCGCACCCGTGTGTACACAGGATACACGTTTGGTGTTTGGTGGTCGCAAGTTGCAACACATGATCTTGGGTGGGCGTCACCCATCGAGACCAAGGCATCAAGCACGCACGCATTGCACCTGCATCAAAACATCGCCGTCAGTCACCACCGGCGACCCGCGCGCGGGGCGAGATATACATGGCCCTCCCGACACCTGACCCACCGGTGGACGGCGACGGCAGAGATATACTAGGGCAAAAGGTTGCCGGTCTGGTTTGGCCTGTATTATTCGAGGCAAGATAATCCCGTGATCCGCAGAGACTCAAGAAAACCCAACCCAATCATGATCATGGAACGACGGAAAGCCGGCGTTGGAAGATTCCGGAGGTTGCACGGCCGACTGTACGAGTGGCAGTGCGCACGGTGGGCCTGCAGGAGAGCCTTTCTCTGTGCTCCTCCGCTCCCCTTCCGGCTACAGCAAATCTAGCCGGTGGCCCGCCGTGGCCGGCGTATCGGCGTACTCTCCAGGAAGAGGAACAGACACTGACCGCCATGTCGCACCAGCCGTTGATCTCCATCCGTGGTGTCAACTACACACAGCACGCCCCACATGAACCCACCAGGAATCGAAACTTTCCTCGCTGGTTTGTTAGTTTTCCGGTGGGCGGGCGGCCGGCTAGGAGGGCATCGATCCGCACCGTACCCACTTGTTCAATTCCACTGTGTACCACGCAGTACTATGACCGCCGTGCCCGTACGTTAACAAGGTTGTCCAGTGGGATCCCATGTTTATTTTACCATTTCTAGTGTAAATTTTAAAGGTTTTGTCTATCGAGCGAGATTTCTAAAAGTCTCTGTCACTACTCACTAGCAAAGTGGAAATGCAGCTTCAAGAAAAGTGCAACTCAATACCGTTACATTTTTCTGGCAGATGTAGGCGTAATTGAAAACGACTTAACTTCTTTTTACATTAGGTTGCACTTTTCATTGAATGACTGCAAATTTTAGCCGACCGAGACACGGCTCCCAAGAAATAGCAAAACCTTTTAAAATTGTTGTTACTTGCATGGGAAACAACAAAATAAGCTAGAAGTGGGATTTTGTGAGAGAAGTGCATGCTACCCTGCAATTGTTGCGGGAATATGATTTTTTTCTTGGGGCCCTTGGCTTTTATCGCGAACAGCTTGTGCTTGAACACAATATCCAGGTGGCCAGTTTTAAACTTGGTAAACAAAAGTCAGTTGTCGGTATTGTGAGTGTGTCGTTAACTGAAGGACTGAAAGGTACACGACTTAATAAACCGGTCCATAATTGAGATTGACTCTTGAGAGTTGAGATCAAGCTAGCCATGTGGCTAAGGGATGGAGATAAAAAAAATACAACATCCAATAACATATGTACACACTGTCAATTTTTAGTGGATTAAGAATAATCCTTAGTTAGGTCCACAATCGTTGGATTTACATGCTGGTGAGTTGCAACTTGCGACTGTGATTTTTTTCGCAATAAGTGGCAACTGAGAAATATGTTTAAACAGTACAAAATATGTTTAAGTAGTACAAAATCGGAGGATGATGTAGTAGCATGACTAAGGTAATTTTCAGCCAACTGAGAATTAAACGCACCCATGCATATTATTCTTAAAAGATAATAACATAGTTAACAATAGAAGACAACACAATGAATGATCAATTGCGTATTTGTGGTAGATTCATTAATTTATACGTCGTACGTGTACCGTGCGTATAAACAAAATGATCAAGTTAACATGAATGACGCACGTACGTGACAATTCCATGTATATTTATTAGAGGAAGCGTCCGACGTCTAGTTTGTATATTTATGTATATGTACGCGTTACGTGTACCGGTGAACGATCATCTACGTGTATGGTATAGGGGGTGGAGACAGGGCCCCCGGAGGAAGCCGGCCGGCCGGAGCGAGCTAGTGTCAGCTGGAGGCGGCGCTGCGGAAGCTCTGCAGCGACTGCAGGTGCGCCTTGCCGCTGAGGCCGCGCTGCCGGATGTGCACGCGGTACTCGTCGAAGGTCATCTCCGGGTACATCGCCGGCGATTCCGGCCCCACGAGCTCCGGCATGGGCCCCACCGGCACGTCGCTCCGCGGGTTGTAGAAGAAGGCCAGCGACAGCCGCTCCTCCGCCGCGCTCACTGTCACCCGGTGCTCCACGCTCTTGTACGCCGCGTTGCTCAGCACCTGCAGGCAACCGTATACATATCAGTATCAGTACTGCTGATCTTTACATAATCATCTTCTGATCGATTGAGAGGCCGCTGGTAGTCCCACGTTGACAGGGAACCGGCTGCATCGCATGGTGTACCAGCGATTGGCTCAGTATCGAGCTCAGGTGCGGCGGGCGGGATAGGCATAACTTGATGGGTTTGATAGCTCTCGCACTGTGGCAGCATCAAAGGTGCAGGGCGATTAGGCACGACTCTAGCTGGATAGTAGGCCTAGTAGGAGCATGGAATCTTTGCAGACAGAGTAGGTTGTCACTTGCACCTGAACCTTTTCTCTAATATGCCTATAGAGGTATATCACATGAAAGAGAAGAAATGTGCCATTTCATATGGTGCCTCAGATTCCACTGCCTATAGCACAGCTAGCTACTCCCCGGGTTCCATAATTCTTGTAAAACTAAAACCACGATAAAAAAAATGGAACAAAAGGAGGAGCTTTCTATAGAAAAGATAGCCAAGCCAAATTGACGAGAGAAACCCATGTGAGCAAAGAAAACAACATCCAAATGTACTCTCTGTGACCCGGATTATTCCACGTCCATCTTTAACTTTTCACAAAAAAAGATGCACTCTGGATGGATTAAAAGTTTTTTTTGCAGGTACAGAAAATAACTTACAAGTTGAATCCTTGCCTTTACCTATGAATCTTTGCCTAATGCAATAAAAATCATTCATTTGTGATATTTGCACCCTCAGGAAAGGAATCATGTCTATGTACTCCAAATTAAAGAAAAAGAAAAACCTGCCTGGATTTTCAAACTACATGTTTTTTGCCAAGGTTTTTTTTCATGATTTTATAAATTCCCTATAATGAATTTTGAAGCACTTTAATTCATGTAAGGAAAACATATCTTTCACGTGGATTATTCGTCCTTGTGATCGGACACAGTCAAGAGGATACGCGGATGCTTTTGTTGGTTGGAGAAACAGTTACTTGTCCCATTTTCCAATGGATGTCCATTGACTTGTCGATACCTGAGAACATCTTCCCGGCCTGACCCCTACCCCTGGGCGCTCAGCTTTTGTTCCTTGCGCAGGTAGTGCACCACGATTGCAATGGAGCACGTTCTGTACTTCTATGGTGTTTGCAATGATGGTCATATATAGAGTCGTATTACGCTCTCATCATCGTCAGTTTGTCACGGGTGATTATACTAAACCTAGCTACCGCATACGTACGCACACGGAACGTTCCAATTGGTACGCTGCTAGCTGCACGTGCGTATTCTCTCTTGTTTTTCTTACCTGGATCTGGTCACCGATGTTGACGATGAAGGCGTCAGGGACCGGGTCGACGGTGATCCACTGGCCATCCTTCCTCACCTGCAGCCCCCGCACATGGTCATCGACGAGCAGCATGGTCATGCCGCCGGGATCGGAGTGCGCCGCCACGCCCAGCGTCAGGTCTGGCTGCGGGCACCTCGGGTAGAAGTTGACCCTCAGGCACGCCCCCTCGCCGCCCTCGCCGCCGAACGCCTCATGCAGCCTCCCGCCGTCGAGCCCCAGCCCCCTGGACATCAAACTCGATACCGTCCGGCACAGCTTCACCACATCCTCGCTGTACTCCTCCGTCGCCTCACTGCCATGCATGCATACACATCGATCAGCTAATGAATTAACTCTAAATTTAGCTACCAAGCGCGTCATGGATGCTCGATCGTACCGAAGGGTGGAAGGAAGGTCCGGCCACTTGTCGTGGCTCTTGATCGACGATGGGAGGAGGTGGAGGAAGTAGTAGTCGCCCCAGTCGAGGTGGCCGCCCTTGGCGGTGCCGAGGCGACTGCCGTAGCCCTCGTACGTCGTCGGTGAGTTGGCGTACCGCTCGCGCACCTCGGCCGGCTGCCGGAAGAAGCCGCGCCACGACGAGCGCGCCCGGCGCAGCAGCTCCGGCCGCACGCCGTGGTTAACTGCCTGGAAGAAACCCCACTCCCGGCACGCCGCCTCCACGGCGCGGGCGGTCTCCTCGGAGTCCGGCATTGACATGTCAACCACCGGGATGTTCGGCCCGCTGATGCCGTGTGAGGAGGCTGCCGGTTGGGGCGTCGTCGTCGACGGCCGCTCGTTCGGTGGCTTCACGTACCGTTCAGGGATCGTCTCGCCGCAGGTGTCCGACACGGCCTGTACGCGCACCACGGGCTCCGGCCAGCCGGCGCCGCCGTTGAAGCAGCTACTCATCGGTGCTATAGCTTGCCGGTAGTGTTAAGACGCTCCTGCACTAACCATTTATAAAAGCAGCAGAGGATAAGGGAGAGACACTGTCATAATTGAGGTGTTGAATATAAAAATCAGCTAGTGCTTTGCTAGGGTTTGAAAGCAACGGATAGGATAAAACAAACACGTGCTGCAAATATTTCGACCAGGAAGGGATTAACAATAATTAATACACTTTTTTGTGTGGCCAGAGTTCTTGTGGACATACATACTTTATGCTAGCTAGTGCGTTATGTGGACTCTACACCCCTCTCAAAATTACTACTGCTTCTTGTAGCTAGATTAGTGAATATAGTGATAGTACTTAACAATCATGAGCAAAACAAAGCACGTTCTTGCATTCTTGCGCGGTATCATGAGCATTCGAGCAGAAGTTTGAGCGGTACTCCTTCCGCACTAGATATAATTGTCCTGGCCACATCGGAGTGAATAACAATGTGTGTAAAGACTATCCGAAGAGCCTTGGAGCTTTGTCACCTGTTCACTAGAGGAAGGTCCATTTCTCAGGTAAGCCACCAACGGAATACATTGATCTTGTGAGGAACCCTAGTTCACCACACATCCTTGAAATATGCAACACCAGCCCTTGCGACAAGCTAAGGTAGATTGGTCTTGTCAAATAAACTCAGGAGGCGTCCACAGCCCATGACACGACATCCTCTCAAAGAGTGGATTACCTCTTCACATGGAAGTGTGCGTGTAGGGTGGGGGACGGGGGTTCCAGTTACATATACAGGCATCCCCAATAGTGACCAAGAAGGTATGCATCTCATATTACAAATCAAGCTTACGTAATGTTGAGCCTCGGGTGGAGCCTTGGAGGTGTATATTCTCAGAGAGGAAGGTTAATTCTCACAAATTCATCTTTAAACAACACTGAGCCCTCCAATCGGGGATTGTACCTGACAAGGCATACAATCCATGATAGGTTGAACAACAATGAGCTCCAATATATTTAGAAAAGTGACTAGGAGGAAAACAAAATATCATGTGGTTAGTTGAGCATCAGTGTGTAAACCTAATGAACACAGAGGATTGAGACCATAAATTCCAAACTAATGAACATTGCTCTCATAAAAAAACATGGGCATCGTAATAGGCCAGTTAGAAAAAATCTTTTGTAAAATGGCATATTTCCACAATATATGTACCTCTAGACATCCTGGTTCCAGATACTCCGGCTCTGCCCCTAGTAACGGGTGCTCCTATCTATTTTGGGCTGATGGGTGAATGAGTTAGGCTTCATTGTAAAAATATGTGCTTGTAGTTGTGTTCCATTTGTTTGATAATGGAAATCGCGATAAGCCATATTAAAGTTGTTGGGTGGGACATCCGCTACTTGTTCGTCGGTCCCTCGACCAATTAGAACCGCTTCAGTGGGAAGCGGTGTGTCAGCCAATGTAACTAAAGCTGCACCAAATTGTACATGTGGGCAATTTCCCTTCTTTCATCAAATTTGGAAGCCATCGGTCCCCTGCAAATTAAAATCTTCATATGGAAGTTGACCAGGGTTGGCTCCTTTACAATGCTGATATCGCGAAATGCCTTGGCCTACTGGACGCTTTATTGCCAATGAGAGAACATATTGGTCATAATATCTTCACTTGCCAAATGCCTCGGCCTATTGGACGCTTTCATCAAAATTAAGTTATAGCTATGTTTGTCCTAACCAAACTACTGTGAGTATGAACAAGATTTTCGAAGAATGCATCCTTTTAGGTTCATCATACAACATACTTTCATGTTATGATCTTATGGATTTGACTTTCATGCAGATATTGCCGCATTTCTCATAAAATTTATCAATATAGAGAAGTATCACCGAGGACAAATCTAAAACTTCGATTATTTTTAGAACAGACTGAATACGGTATATTCATATGTAGCTAGTGCCGTAGTGCGTTGAAAGATGGGCAACACTAGCGGCTTTTCTTCTACGAAGACAGTAGCTACATTTCTGAATGTGTTATATAAAGGCCTCTTGTGTTGATAATATGCGTTCGTTTGCTGACACTGACGACGCAACAACATGTAACAAGGTTAATTTAGGCGGGCAGATCGATGAAGGCATCGCTGACTTTTTTGTCCTCTCTAGAATAACCTTTTTTTCCTTAGATGAACAGCATCCTTGCTGTTTGGTTAGACTTATCTTTCTCCTCCACGTGGTCTAATAATAAAGGTTTATTTGGATCTAGCAAAATGTAGTAAATGTTGTACTTCATGTCAAAATCGAAACCTTTATATATGGATCAGTATGCTACCTCACTATTTTCTCCTTTGTTAATTTGGATCGACGGACAGCTTTTGATTTGTCACACATTTATCTAGATTAATTAATTAAAAATGGCTTCTATTTAGTTGTAAACGTCATGCATGATGTATATCCTCCATGCATACATTAAATCTATCATCTTTATATACACGGAAATACTTTTGTACATCCCATATGTGTGAAATGAAAAAAATCTGTCCATTATAATTTTTAAATTGTAGTACAAATCGGACATTTTAAGTCCCGTGTGGCTCACAGAATGCCTATTCCATGTGTTGCGCGGACAACGTTGACTCCCTAAAAAGACGCCCGTCTTTCTAGGCTTAGCCAGCCTGCAGCACGAAAACATATCAGATGAAAATAGATGAGGACCATGCGTTTTCGCAAACGGTTCCAAAAGGAAGAACTGTCACCATATATTTGCAAGTTTGCACTAAGTAATTAGATGTAAATGGTGTTAATGTAATTACCCATGATTTACTTATTTTTGGTGTCATTTTTCATGATAGCTATCTCGAGCGTTTTTTATACTTTGGTCGTGTGTAGGGTTTTCCCACATATATTTATCTAAATTGGTTCAAAAAAAATTCAAACATATTGGGGGAGAAGGGTGTTATAATTTTCACCATTTAAGTAATTTTGGGGAATAAATAATTATTAATAAGCACTTCTTTCGTACACTTTATTTCCGTAAGTACTTGTGGGCAACTGGTGGAAGCGCACACCCTGTCTCCTCTTCTCACTTTCCTCATCTTCACTTCTCTGGTCGACGGGCGACGAATTGAGGAAGCAGCCTCCTCGATTGCATATTTGTAGCACACAAGGTTAGTTATTGTTGCTCCCTTTTTCTGCTAGTATTAGATCGTCTTTCGCATGAAATAACCACCAGTGTTTACCGGATCCGAGGGGATTATCTATATCCATGTATACATGAAGCTAGATCTCCCCACAGGAGTTTTACTGTGATTGGGTTATTTCTGTTCAATATTCATTTGGCAAGGAAATAGTGATAATATTCTTTTGGCAAGGAAATAGTGATAAAAATAAATTTCAACTGAGTAAATGGAGTGTGGTTCGTATACCGAAAGATCAAGAAGGGCCTGGAATTTATGACCTTGGGGTCAAGAATATAGCTCTTCTAGGTAAATGGCTTTAAAAGCTTCTTCCCGAATAAGGGCATGACAAAACCTTCTAAAATGAAAATAAAAAGGCTCACGTGCCAAGTGCCAAGTCTATTGGAACTTAATACGGGGACTCGAATTTTTGAGACGTCCTAATAGTGATGAAGAAATACCTTTTCCATATTGTTCGTTTGTAATTAAGGATGGCTCCCAAATTACGTTTTGGGAGGATAAATATCTATGTGATGCTACACTCCGAAAACAGTATTCAACTATGTACACCGTTGTTCGTCACAAGAGTGACATAATCACCAAAGGTGTCGGATACTTCTCCATCAATTGTGACATTCAAAAAAAAAAATTGTTGGTCAGTGGCTTGCATTGTGGAATGCTTTTCTACATCGTTTGGTTCTGATCAATTGATTCATGGAACATACATATTTTTTTATGGAATCTACATGATAGTGGTAAATTCTCGGTAGACTCCATGCATAGAGCACTAATTTAGTCGGAGGAGTCAGTTGACGTTAACAAAAAAAAAAAGGATTTCCGCTAAAAACTAATGTTTTGCATGGTATCTTCGTAGATGTGTGATACTAACCAAAGACAACCTTGTAAAAAGTAATTGGCACGAAAGCATAAACTGTGTATTCTATCATCATGAAAAGACTACTAAGCAATTATTATTCAAGTGCAAATTTTCTACATCTATATGGTCAGTCATCCAAGTAGGTTCTACTTTGTATGTGACGTTAAGTGTTGCTAATATATTTGTCAACATACTTAAAGGTGTGGATCAAAGGATAAGCATGTCCATAGTTCTAGGCAATGGGTTGAATCTCTTGTATGGTCTTTTTGTTTTCCTTGCCCTTTGTAAATTGATGTACAGTTTGGTTGTTTTAATGTTGTAATAAAATGCCGTGGGGCATAAGACTTACTATTCTTGGTAAAAAAAAGGTGTGGATCACGGGTTTAAGCCTATTAGGGTGGGAGGCTTGACGTTATTTGGTCGATGCGGCTATGTAGAAATAACGAGGTATTTAATGATAGAAAAGTCTTCTCTTATGAAGGTTTTCTATTGGTGAAAAACTATGCTACATTTATGATCGGGTCTACAACGTGTGGAGAATTGTCATATGTTTACGAAGGTGTCTACACGGTTGCAGGACATGACGATGGATATTTTTATCCAACATTGATGGTTGTTGATCTTCATATTGATTATCATCGCTTTAGGTACCTATATTGTTTCTTCGAATATTACTTGTATTGAACCTCTTTTTATTCTTTATGTTCATTTGGATTTAGCCAGTTACGCATCCTAGTTATGTAGAGGCCGGCTGTAATGCTAAAATCTTTTATGTAATAAAGTGTCCTTTATGAAAGAAAAAGAACAATCAAAGATGTGTCACACATCTTATGGTCTGGTAGGCACCGTACAAGACGGTCATCCTTAGACTAGTAGAGTGTAACACTGCATCTTGTTTAATTTTCTTTGGACATCAGGACAAATCTCTTCCAGGATGCTCAAGGTATGTGGATGTTTCTTTTGGCTGGAAAGGAGGACACAAAATGTGGGCACTGCCGAGTAGCATGGGATGCACTCTTGGCATCCTAAACAATAAGGGCGCGTTTGGTAGCCTGGGCCCGAATCCTGGTTCACTAGCGCAGTGGTGCAAGCACATGTGCGTGTTCAGAACGAGCCACGGGCCGGAATTTGCCTGTTATTTGGTAGGTCGGGCTGCATCGGCTGGGCCGAAAAGGCCTTTCTGTTTATTTGCCTGCTGCCAACCCGAAATATCGATGAGGCATGCCTAAGGTCACCTCTTCTATATAACGGGTAGTCTTACCATGCTCTCACCTCCCATCACACATAAATCACAATTCATTATAGTTGCAAACTTACGAAGCTAGCAGTTCACAAATTTAGCCCTAGCTAGTACGAATGGTAGTTCATAACACGGTGCTCCCTAGCTACCACGAATGGCAGTTTATCATAACATGGTCGTTCAACATACGGGGATCGAAAAGGGGTTCGAGAAACAGGGGATCATAGGGAGGTTCTTCTTCTTCTTATTCTTGTTCTTCTTCACTTCTTTACTTCTTCACTTCATCACTTCTTCTCAGATGGTGATGTTGCCTCTGGCTTCCCATATTGTGTCTGCCCACTCTTGCCTCTTCTCCTTCCAGGCATCATTGTCGCCTACGTCCACGCCATGGCCGGTCTCTACTTCATCAAAAGTGAAAACCTCTTCGAAGAACTCATCCTCTCCCCAACCTAGGATCCAGTTGTGAAGAATGCAGCAAGCAAGGACCAGCTTTACTTGAGTGTCAAAAGTGTGGAATAGTTTCTGGTCAAGGACCTTGAACCTGTTCTTCAATGCAGCAAAGGCCCTCTCAATGGTGACTCTAAGGCTTGAGTGTCTCAGATTGAACAACTATTCTGCATTCTGAGGTCGGTCTTTCGCAGAGAACTCGTTGAGGTGATACCTGTTTTCCTGAAGCGAGGTAGAATACCAGGTCAGCATGCATATCCAGCATCTCCAAGTAGAAATTACCCTCAGGATTTGCAACCCATCAGGCCTTGACAAGCTGTAGGCCACGATGCTCGCATCATGAGCTAAACTCTCCCATTCAGCAAGCATGTAGGTGAACCTCATATCGAAATCCACAATTGATAGCACGTTCTAGCTGGTGTAGTAGTGCTTCCTCCCGCGGAATGCTGATACGTCTCAAACGTATCTATAATTTTTGATGTTCCATGCTTGTTTTACACCAATTCATATATGTTTTATTTACACTTTGTTCCACTTTTACATGATTTCCGGCACTAACCTATTAACAACATGCCATAGTGCCAGTTCTCTGTTTTCTGTTGTTTTTGTATTTCAGAAAAGTTGTACATGAAATATTCTCGGAATTGGACGAAACAAAAGCCAAAGTCAATATTTTACCAAAACTAAGACGAAGTCCAGAGGGGGGGTCGAAGAGGCGCAGCAGGGCGGCCAGACCACCCCTAGGCGCAGCCTGGACCCAGCCCGCGAGCTAGGGTAGGTCTGGGCCCACCAGGCGCCCCACCGACCTAAATCCTCTGCCTATCTATACATCTTCTCGGGTGACAAGGGATTAACTTATCAATGCCTACAGATTGTAGACTAGGGTTTAGTTGGAAGTAGAGGACAAGTATATCTCGAGGGTTTCAGCCGAAAAGTACTCGACGACTAAGAAACTAGGGTTATGTTGACAATAGATTCGATCCTCTCTTTGTCCCTCGGCTCCCCCTTATATAGGAGGCGGAGCCGAGGGTGCCGTATTACACAAGTTTACAAATTCCGGGAGACTCTCTGACTTCAACCCGTAAAGTTACAAATCTCTATATTTTCTAATACAACTCTATCTTTCCTTAACAACTAATTGGGCTTCCGAACTTCATATTCTTCAACTTGTGGGCCTTTAGTAAACTCCGGGTACTATCTTCGGCAGGCCCATTGGGGATACCTATGTCAGTAGCCCCCGAGATTTTGCTTGAATCGAAGAATCAGGGAAAATCTCCAACTTTACAATCATCATATAACTTCTTCGAGTCATCACATATCTTTAAATAAAAAGTCATATATTGTACAGGGATAACGGTAATTGGGGCTAGTTCATCTGACGGATCAGGTACTAGTTAACTGCTCTAGTGGCAATCCGCAATAACCTACTTCAAGATCACGTCCCTGGACATGATCTCGGGATACTGGCGTAACTCGACATCTACCGCTTAAGGTCTTACCATATGTCGAGTTCTAGTCATGTTTTATCGGGTACCTAACGCGTCTGTTAGGATTTTTCTTCGTATCTGTTGATACGGAAAAAAGTAGCAAGCCGTCGTCAGAGACGGTGCCACGCCGCTCAGGACGGACCCGGGGACTTACCTTCGCAGAGTTTTGCGGCATTCAGAGATTATTCGTGACTGAGGCGCTCTGAGAATATATTGTCGAGTGCTTTTTCGGCTGTTGGAATAGCACATTTATTCAAGTCAACGGATGACTTATCTTGCCTTCCCGATGGGAGTATATGAAGAGTTATTTGCTTAAATCGAAATATGCTCATCATACTCTTTATAATTTCATCGGGGTACGCGAACAGCGTTCCCGATGGGAGTAGCCCCCGAGGCTACAGCCAAGGACTTGTACTTGGTTGTAGGCTCAACATTTTAACGCCTTTTGTCGCTATATTGTCATCTTTTTTGAGTTCTTTTGTCTTTCTCGGGTGCGCGACCAGCGCTCCCGATGGGAGTAGCCCCCGAGGCTATGAGAAAATGCTTGCATTTGATCATAGGCTCTCGCCTTTTCTATTTTGCCATACTCGAAGTTTCCTTTTTCAAAAGTAGCCCCCGAGCATTTGATCAAAAACTTGTATTTGTTCAAATGTCTCGAAATGTTGTTACTTCTATTTTTTCACCAATCTTCATATTACCGTTGTCGAGAACTTCCTTTATTATCGTGACGTCAGTGCTGACGTTGGCCACGACCTCTATATCTGGAAAACGCGAGTTCTGTCCTGTCACTGACTGGTGGACCCAAAATTTGCGGCAGTTTGACACGTTGCGCAAGTGGGGGGCACACGTCCTCCACTTTTTCTGGCACGTGCACTGTAGCGTCTGTCCAGTTCCATCCACTTGAAAATACGATTTTACCCCTTGGGCCACGTGTAACCCATCAAGTTCATTACTGCTCCATCCAACGGTGCGTCGATTCGCAAGCTTCCTACAAAGTATCGTCTTCCTCCTCTGTTCTCCGCTTCGCTGCGCCGCACCTCTGTTCTCTCTCCAAAAATCCCCCACTGCGCCCAAAACCTCCTGAGCTCAACCACACTCCCACTCGCGCCTACGCCATTGTTGATGCCACCACGCGCAAGACTCACGAGGCACAACACACCCGAATCGAAGATGACAGCGCAAGATCTGGGAGCATCGGAGTGGGCGAGATCCAAGATCTCCAACCAAGATATCAACCTGATGAAGAAGCTTGGGTTGACAAAGAAAAAAGATGCACTGCGCTTCCCAAGCGAGGAGAGCTACCCGACGCCCCCTATGGAATATCGGGTTAGCTTTGTCGACCATCTTATTCGCGGCCTTTCTTCTCCCATCCACAATTTTCTCCGTGGACTGCTTTTTGTGTACGGGTTGCAGCTTCATCAACTGACTCCCAACTCCATCCTCCACGTTTCTATTTTTATCACACTTTGCGAGTGCTTCCTTGGAGTCCAACCCAATTGGGCTCTGTGGAAACGCATCTTCTGCCTCCGCCGCAATGGCTCCCACAACATCGCCTACAACATAGGCGGTATTGTTATTTGCGTTCGCCCTGATGATACGCGTACAACAGCAAGTTTTCCCTCAGTAAGAAACCAAGGTTTATCGAACCAGTAGGAGCCAAGAAGCACGTTGAAGGTTGATGGTGGCGGAGTGTAGTGCGGCGCAACACCAGGGATTCCGGTGCCAACGTGGAACCTGCACAACACAACCAAATTAATTTGCCCCAACGTGACAGTGAGGTTGTCAATCTCACCGGCTTGCTGTAACAAAGGATTAGATGTATAGTGTGGATGATGATGTTTGCAGAGAACAGTAAGAACGAGTATTGCAGTAGATTGTATTCGATGTAAAGAATGGACCGGGGTCCACAGTTCACTAGTGGTGTCTCTCCAATAAGAAATAGCATGTTGGGTGAACAAATTACAGTTGGGCAATTGACAAATAAAGATGGCATGACAATGCACATACATATTATGATGAGTAGTGTGAAATTCAATTGGGCATTATGATAAAGTACATAGACCTCTATCCAGCATGCATCTATGCCTAAAAAGTCCACCTTCGGGTTAGCATCCGCACCCCTTCCAGTATTAAGTTGCAAACAACAGACAGTTGCATTAATTATGGTGCATAATGTAATCAACACAAATATCCTTAGAGAGAGCATTGATGTTTTATCCCTAGTGGCAACAGCACATCCACAACCTTAGAACTTTCTGTCACTGTCATAGATTTAATGGAGGCATGAACCCACTATCGAGCATAAATACTCCCTCTTGGAGTTACAAGTAACGACTTGGCCAGAGCCTCTACTAATAACGGAGAGCATGCAAGATCATAAACAACACATAGATGATAGATTGATAATCAACATAACATAGCATTCCATATTCATCGGATCCCAACAAACGCAACATGTAGCATTACAAATAGATGATGTTGATCATGTTAGGCAGCTCACAAGATCTAACAATGATAGCACAATGAGGAGAAGACAACCATCTAGCTACTGCTATGGACCTATAGTACAGGGGTGAACTACTCACACATCACTCCGGAGGCGACCATGGCAGTGAAGAGTCCTCCGGGAGATGATTCCCCTCTCCGGCAGGGTGCCGGAGGCGATCTCCTGAATCCCCGGAGATGGGATTGGCGGCGGCGGCGTCTCTGGAAGGTTTTCCGTATCGTGGCTCTCGGTACTGGGGTATTCTCGACGAAGGCTATATGTAGGTGGAAGGGTAGGTCAGGGGGCATCACGAGGGACCCACACAACAGGGCGGCGCAGCCCAAGCCCTGGCCGCGCGGCCCTGGCGTGGCGTCGCCTCGTCGCCCCACTTCGTATCACTTTCGGTCTTCTGGAAGCTTCGTGGAAAAATAAGACTCTCGGCGTTGATTTCGTCCAATTCCGAGAATATTTCCTTACTAGGATTTCTGAAACCAAAAACAGCAGAAAACAGCAACTGGCTCTTCGGCATCTTGTTAATAGGTTAGTGCCGGAAAATGCATAAATATGACATAAAGTATGTATAAAACATGTGAGTGTCATCATAAAACAAGCATGGAACATAAGAAATTATCGATACGTTGGAGACATATCACCTGATGTCGAATATTTCGATGTCAAATTTCCCGACTCCGTCCAGGGGTGGCAAAAAAAATGGTTGTACGTCCGCGAGGAGTGTCCCGACTCGTTGGAATATAACATCGCCCCTTTTGACGGTAGTGCCGAAATTCTTCGCCGTCGATCCTGGGACGCAGAGGCCATTGACGAAGTGAAAACGGCGACAGAAGCGCTGATGACCCGTATCCACGAGCTCCAAAATACCCGTGGCAAAGAATTGTTGGGTATCCAAATTACAACGTATTTCCTTAGGATTAGAGTGCAGCCTCTGCAGGCTCGCAAGAATCCTCTTTGGATGTATGCTGGTGAAAAACATGTCGACCGCCTCTCCAAGGATCTTTCAGTAAAAGACTTGGAAAAGCTTGTCCGAAAAATCTCATCGCTCAGCAAGAAAGATGCCATTCCATCCTCCTGTCGCGTGGAGCCGTATAGCGGCGCCAACGCCCTCCCCAACGTAAATTATCATTATCCTTGCTACTATTTTGTCGACTGCTATATTTTTTTAACACTTGTCGACTACTATTTTGCTGACTTCTCTGGTGTAACTTACTGTCGATATATGTTTTTCCCTTGTAGAAACATCAAGTTTTATCTTCTCTTCCTCCTCTTCCTGAAGGCGGGGAAGTTGAAGAACGAACCGTCGTCACCGACGAGAACCAGGGCACTTCTTGCCCTGAGAGCGAAGTTGCGGGTTCCATAAATCTGCGGCTTCCTCTGAAAAAGAGATTGAGTCTGAGACCTCCGAGTCGACGCACTCTCTTCCATCTGCTGCTTCCCCGACGAACAAGCGGAAAAGGGATGAGGTCATAGACTCCGGCACCTCCAAAGCTGATAAGTCCCCTCTCGAGGAAACTTCACCTGAAGATGAGGAAAAACCATTCAACCCTTACGATGATGCCCACGTCAGCTCGTAAGTTTTTGTCGCCTTTTTTTTTTGAACCCGATATTTTGCCTGTTTTGCTTCTTATACATTTTCTTGGTGTATAGTGGCGACGAAGAGGAAATCCTCCTATTGACGTGACTGCTCGAACGAGCACGTCTCATACTTTGGTTATCTCCGAGGCTTGCCCTAAAGCGGACGAAACCTCGCCTCCTCAACAGAATACAGGACACCCGACTCCTGCCACGAGCCCCCGTGCCCCGTCACCGAAGAGAGCAAGGCTTGAGCTAGGAAAAGAGTCGAGTCTCTTAGCTGGTAGCTCTGCAACTCCTTCGATGGACGATGTAAGAACTTTTTCCTTATGTTGATTTACTGTCGAACTTCTTCCCTATGTTGATTTTCTCATCCGTGCTACTTTTCAGCCTTTGATGAAGGAATTTATTCGTCTTGGTACCTAATTTATCGGGTACCGTGATTATGCGGACAAATTAAAAGGTATTCCTTTCTTGCTTCTCTTTCCTTTGATGGATTGGTCCCTACTGTTTTTGCCGTAACATTGTTGTCTTTATTTGCTAGAATCCCTTTCTGAATCCACTAAGCGTGCTGATGACCTTGTCGCGAAGCTTGAGCAAAGCGAAAAAGCTCGCCAAAAAGCTGAGTCTGATGTTGCTGCTGTCTAGGGTCTTCGAAAAAGACTCCATGACGCGGAAAGTTCCCTGAGCGAGAACATAACCCGACAAACTGCTTGCGAGGAAGAAATCATCGCTCGCTTGGAGTCGCAAAATCGACATTTTGTTAGTAAGTGCTTCAACCATCTTGATTCTTCGTGAACCCTTGCTTTTCTTGTGCTTTTGTTGACAACATGAATTTTGTTTCAGCAGGGAAAATGCACCAAGATTTTGATCTTGAGAATCCTGAAGATGATCGCCTTCTTGACGCGCTTTCTCTCCTTGAAATCCATGGAGACGAAGTGCGCCAAAGCATTGCTGATGCCAAGTCAGCATTTTCTCGGCTGTTCCCCTACTTCTTCACGAAGAAAGAACAGCCCGACACCTTTGCTGCACTGGCCAAGCACTTCATCCCCGAAGAAGATCTTGGGCTAGGTCTCCGGCAAGAGGGTTTGAAGATTGGCGTTGAAGGCACCCTTGCTTTGGTTGCCGAAAGCCAACAAAATGTCGACTGGACGAAGGTTGGTGACGTCAAGAAGATGGAGAAGAAGAGGTGGCAATCTTTGATTAAAGCTGCCAAGCCGAACTCGAAGAAGATCCTCTCTTTCCTTGGATGCAAACCAAATCCTTCCCCTAGCACGACGAAGCCGGAGGTCAAGTAGACCGTCTTGTCCTTGTCTTTTTCTTTGTTCTTTCTCTTTTGTTGGTGTCGCCGTAGTAGCTTTGTCGACAGCTGACCATTGGTTCACTAGGAACCCTCTTTTGTAATGCTCATGTACACATCTAAATGAATCAATGAAAAGCAATCTTGCCAAGTTATCGATATCGAAATTTTTCCTCTCTAGTTGATTTTTGACAACTATACCACGGTGCCTCGTCCTTCGGATGCGTTACCGGCCACATAGAGAAAAACTTCCGTTGACGAGTTTATCGAAAGTTCTTCGAGTGCTGGTCAGATGGAAAATTTGAACGAACTTCGACAACAGCTTCAGTCGATGAAGAAACAGGCTCTCGTGATAATGGAACAGTCTCGAAGATCCTCTGAGAAGGAAAAACTTGCTCTTCAACATGCTCAGGAGGCCTTAACACTAAAAGAAGCCGCGGTTACTGAAGCTGCAAAAGCTACTTCGCGGGAAGATTATATGCTTCAACTGATGAATGACTCTAGCTTGGATATGGCGGGTACACTTACTGACTATCCTTTTTCTACTGTTATCCTTCTCTTCTTTTTTGTTTACTTCCTGCTAATTCCTTCGCTGAATAGGGTCTTTTTTGGATGCTGCTGCCGAAGATCAACGTGTTGAAGCTCGGTCCAATGTTCTTCTCGAACTTTCACTGGAGCATGGTTCTAACTTCTGGGCTACGCCTGAATGTACCCGACAAATCGTCAGATTTCAAGATCGCGCGGGTCAAGTCCGCGATTTTCTCGACTTCTGCACAAGAACCTTAGCCTTAGTTTATAACACCATGTTTCCACGCAACTCTCCACCAGAAACTCTCTCTGCTCTGATGGAAAAATTTCCGGATGCTCCTTGAATCCACGAATTTGTGCGGGCCCAACTAACTGCTGGAGCAAGATTTGCCATGATTATGTTGCAGGTCTGCTACCCGAAGTTAGACATGACCAAGCTTGTCGCCAAGTGTCAAGCCAAACTGACTAAGAGGAGGAGGAACATTGATAAGATCAACTATGTTGTAACCCCTGTAGCTGAAGAGATGATGGATGAATTACTTCGGCTAGATGCCGAATTCTTCGTAAGAGGTAGCTATGTGGAGCATAGAACTGGTCCTGCAAACAATGAGAGGGTAAACATAGATGACATAATAGGTGGTAACTGAAAGTTTCCTTCCCTTTGTTGATTTTTTCTTGGTAGTAAGGATATGTATATTGTAAGCACAATCTATATTGTAAAACAACTTATACGTTGTTTGCTTCATCAAGCCATCGATCTTTTTATTGGCCGGTGTATATATTTTTATTGCCTTGCGATCTATTTTTGCGTCAAGGCGAGTAACTGTATTTTGCGGAAGTTTATATATATATTGTTACTGCGGGTTGTGAGCCCTCGAGCCTGTCGACGAAAAAGATGTATATCACCAATATATTTATTATATTGCAGCACCACGAGCCCGCCTCTTTAAAAACCTTTCAGCCCCACTCGGTGCCCTGAAAGGAAAAGAGTGCGTCTGAAAACTCGCGGGCGTTTCAGTACATTGTATGTTTACAGAGATGACTATATTTCGACTTCAGGCGTAAAAACGTCTAAGTTGCGCCATGTTCCAGGGATTTGGCTCGGCGATTCCTGTCTTCTTGTCATTTATTCTGTATGCTCCTCCTTCAATTACTTCTATGACGATGTATGGTACCAACAATGGCGACTCGAATTTCTCATGGCTATCTTGCGTAAGCCGAAGAACTAAGTCGCCTACCTGGAAGGATCTTGGTCGCAAACGTTGACTGTGGTAGTTTTTTAGATCTTGCTGGTACTTGGTGACTCGTGATAGTACTTCGTCTCGAGCTTCGTCGACCGCATCGACATCGTCCTCCAATGCCTTTCTTGAAGTTTCTTCGTCATATTCCGCCACTCTTGGAGAATTATGTTCTATTTCTATCGGCAGCACTGCCTCAGCTCTATGGACCAGAAAAAATGGAGTTTCCTGTGTTGTTGTATTTGGTGTTGTTCGAATACTCCATAACACGCTAGGCAGTTCTTCTGGCCAGGTGTGTCGAGCTTTTTCCAATGGTGTTAGCCAATGTTTCTTGATTCTGTTACAGATGATGCTGTTTGCTTTCTCGACTTGACCATTGGTCTGCGGGTGCGCAACTGATGCAAAGTGTAATTTGATGCCTACTTCTGCGCAATATGCCTTGAATTCCTTGGATGTGGAATTGCTGCCATTGTCGGTGACAATGCTATGAGGGACCCCGAACCGAAAAACAATACTCTTAACGAATTTGACTGCGGATGCTGCATCTGGTGAGTTTATCGGTTTTGCTTCTATCCACTTTGTTAACTTGTCGACAGCTACGAGCATATACTCTTATCCTCCTGGCCAAGTCTTGTGCAACTTTTCTACCATATCCATACCCCATTGAGCAAAGGGCCATGACAGCGGTATTGGCATCAACTCTGCTGCCGGAGAGTGAGGTTTTGCGGCAAACCTTTGGCACGCATCGCAAGTACGCACTATGTACTTTGCATCCTTGATTGTTGTTAGCCAATAAAACCCTGCTCTGAAAACCTTAGCTGCTATAGCTCGACTGCTTGCGTGGTGTCCGCACACTCCTTCATGTACATCTTTTAGGATAAGTCTTCCTTCTTCGGGTGTAACGCATCTCTGCAGTACTCCCGAGATATTTCGTTTGTATAGCTCTCCTTTGACCACAGTAAAGGCGTTAGAACGTCTAATAACTCGGCTTGCTTCAACTGGATCGTCGGGTAGTTCTTTCCTTAAGATGTATGCTATGTATGCCTGCATCCAAGGGATTTGTACCATCATTATTACGTCTGGTTCCTCCTCTTCTTCCAATGGTACTATTTTAGCTCCCGAGGATTTCTCTTCCTTCTCCTTCTTCTGCTGTTTCTTTGCCTTGGTTGATCTTTCAGCTATCTCCTCCCAAAACACGCCAGGTGGAATTGCGAGACATTGCGACCCGATGTTTACGAGAACATCGGCTTCATCGTTGCCGAGTCTGCTGATGTGATTTGCTTCGCACCCGTCGAATAGCCTCTCAAGCTCATTATATACTTCTTTGTATGCTATCATGCTATCATTAACTGCGTCGCATTGATTCATCACCTGTTGAGCCACTAACTGTGAATCGCCAAAGATCTTTAATCGAGTTGCGCCGCAAGCCTTCACCATCTTCATCCCGTGTATTAGTGCTTCATACTCTGCTTCATTCACTACAAGAAAAGTTCTGATAGACAACGTCTCAAAATCATCCGCTAAGGGGTATTTTTCGTCGCCTATGGGCCTAACCCGACGATATGGGTTCTGTTGTCGAAACTGCGTCAGGCAAAGTCCTACGACGATTTTTTCGGTCCGTCGCGCTTGGGCGCCCTTCCGCCACGGAAAATTGGACCGTTGCAGAAGTGTTTCCGGGAGCCCATTGACTGCTGACGTTATGCAAACTGACACGTGGCAGACGCCGTTAACTGGCAGTTAACGGCGTTAACCGCTGAAACCCCGTGGTAGATGGTAGGCCCACACGAGGCCTGCCACGTCTTAAGCGGGCCGGCCCATTAAGTTTGCGGGCCGGGCCAGCTGACTTAGTTTGACCGGTCAACTATATAGCTGGGCTGGTCCATTAGTTACGTGGGCCGGGCCTAACCTCTAAGGTTGACTGGTCAAAAGATTAATGGGCCGGCCCACTAAGCATGTGGGCCGGGCCGAATGCACTCGTTTGACCGGTCAACAGGCAAAAGGGCCGGCCCACAAAACATGTGGGATCCACTTTCCTGTTATCGGGCCGGCCCATTTACAAAGTGGGGTCCACCTTAAAGCAAGTGGGCCGGCCCAAGAAGTTATTGGGCCGGCCCAATTAGCATGTGGGTCCCACTTTCCTGCTATCGGGTCGGCCCATTTAGTACGTGGGGTCCACATTAGATCAAATGGGCCGGGCCAAAAGCACAGGTGGGTCCCACTTTCCTGTTAAAGGGCCGGCCCATTTAGTATGTGGGGTCCACCATATAGCAAGTGGGCCGGCCCAACAAGATAGTGGGCCGGGCCAAAAGCACAGGTGGGTCCCACTTTCCTGTTAAAGGGTAGGCCATTTAGTATGTGGGGTCCACCATATAGCAAGTGGGCCGGCCCAACACGCAAGTGGGCTGGGCCAAAAACACAGGTGGGTCCCACTTTCCTCTTAAAGGGCCGGCCCATTTAGTATGTGGGGTCCACCATGTAGCAAGTGAGCCGGCCCAACAAGATAGTGGGCCGGGCCAAAAGCACAGGTGGGTCCCACTTTCCTGTTAAAGGGCCGGCCCATTTAGAATGTAGGGTCCACCATATAGCAAGTGGGCCGACCAAACAAGATAGTGGGCCGGGCCAAAAGCACAGGTAGGTCACACTTTCCTCTTAAAGGGCCGGCCCATTTAGTATGTGGGGTCCACCACAAAAGCAATTGGGCTGGCCCAACTAGTTAGTGGGCCGGCCCAGTAGTTTGTGGGGTCCACCTTATAGTAAGTGGGCCGGCCCAATTAGTGTGTGGGGTCCACCATAAATCAAGTGGGCTGGCCCAATAAGTAAGTGGGCCAGCCCGTTTAGGTGCTGTTTATATGCCGGCATAATAGGCGCTTTAGGATTTTGCGGGCCGGCACATATGTGATTTCGCTTAATTGGGCCGTTTAAGGGATGGGAATTTGTGATTTAGATGCTTAGAATATTTACGCAGCATTGATTTCTGTCGGATAGCCTCACTTACCACAAGCACCAAAGAAAAATGCACGAAAGAACTATAAAAACTAACTAAATATTACATCAGCTGCAAGGCTTTGAAAAAATATTACAGAACCCAGTGAAATTGAATGGTAATTAAACCTAGCAATACAATGAAGCGATCCGGCAATCTTTTAAGTTGTCCATGCAGCACCTATATCTGAAACAAAGACATTACAAGTTAAGACAGCAACAATGGAAAGGCAAATACACTACAATATTGTTTGCCAAAGAATTTGGAAGTCATCATTTCGTCGTTATAACAAGATCATTGTAATGCGCACAATAAGCAAACAAAGAGTGCATGCCGCATACCAACAGCCAATATAACAGAGCATGTTAGAATGAAACAGCAGACTTACTACTGTCGAGTCACATGCAAACCAACATGTTCAGAGAGTACAAAATTGGCATGAACAACATAGTAGCAGGCTATAAATTTTGTAACAACGACTGAGCAAGATGAAGTTATGATGGCTACATCTACAGAGCAGGGAATGTAAACCAAACATAGTAGCAGGCTATAAATTTTGTAACAACGACTGAGCAAGATGAAGTTACGATGGCAAAAGCTAAAGAGGAGGGAATGTGAACCAACATGTGCCAAGTGCAATTACTTCATTTTGGCCGTGAACTAAATAATACTCCTGAACTTATAGTGAAGGGGATGCAAATCAAGATGTTTCGGGATATAAACTTGTAATGAGCAACACATAGAGGATAGTTAATGCTGGAGCTTAGGATGGACCAGATATAGAATATAGTGGGATCACCTGTGAACTTGTATAAGAGGGAATGAAAACCAATATGTTCAGCATTCCATATGTGAGCGTCATGCCAAGTCAGAGAAACAAGTCAATAATGCAGCTTTTGAAGAACAAGATGGCACGCAAAATTATTATCTAGTAATATGACAAGTTTATTTGTACTACAGGCTACATAGCAGAGTGATAGCATGCCAAACTAAGTCCTTACTTTGTTAGCTTACAATGAAGTAGATACAAAACAATGGCATCACCTGTAGTACAGGGAATGCAAGCCAACATGTTCATGGAGTAAAAAATTGGCACAAACAACATAGTAGCAGGCCATAATTTTTGTAACAACGACTGAGCAAGATAAAGTTATGATGGCTAGATCTACAGAGCAGGCAATGTAAACCAAATATAGAAGTTACGATGCCAAAAGCTATAGAGCAGGGAATGCGAACCAACATGTGCAATTACTTAAAATTGGCCATGAACTAAATAATAGCAGGATGTTACTATAATACCTATAATTTTTGTAACAACGACTGAGCAAGATAGAAGTTATGATGGCTACATCTACAGAGCAGGGAATGCAAACCAAAATGTTCAATCGCTTAAAGTTAGCAATGAACTAGAAAATAGCAAGGTGTTACGGTCATAGCTAGGAATGAACTAAAAGAGCTTCAGACAAACAAGCATCTGAACCCAGAACATGGCGCTAAAACAAGGGACTTACATTAGGAAGCACTCTGTGGGAGTCACAGTAGATCTTCCTGGGGTTGATAGATCCGGTGATGAAGTACGCAACATGTGCTACTTGGGGTTGGAGAGACGGCCATTACACTTCATGGTTACTCATCTCATCTGCAAAAACGTAACGGCGCGTCGCTAGCACAAACAGGTTCCTCCAAGATTAAACAAGAACTTGCAGGCAAGCAATAGAAAAGCGACAGTAGAAGAGTTTAGATCATGCACGGCGCCGGTGAAGCAGATCCGGTTCATGCACAGTGGTGTCGGTGAGCAAGATCCGATGCGGTGGACGACGGATCCGGCGAAGCGGCTCCGGTGGGGTGGACGATACCGCAGCTGAAGCGACTGCGGTAGACTGCTGGATGAGCATATGGTTTCGAGGTTCGGCGGGGATGATCCGGTCCGGTTGATGCCGGCGTCGATGAAGCGACTCCGGCAGGCAGCCGGATGACGAGGATCGCGAGGCCTCGGGTAGGCCAGGGAAGTCCGGCGGGGATGTTCTGGTGCGGTGGTCGTGGAGGTGGGAGAGAGGGACTTGGGAAGTTCCGGTGGGTGGTCTGAGGGAAATGAAATTTTTTTGGGAGGGTTTCCGGGCTAGGGAGGTGGTGATCCAAAAAATGACGGGCAGACCCCCCCACCAACCGACTTTGCTGTCATCTCCACAGGGGTAGAATGGGAATTTGGAAGCGTGTGAAATTTTTGTATTTTGTGGGCGGGAAGTTTTGCCGCTATGAGATTTTGAATTTGGCTAAGGTCCAACTATAATGATAAAAAATTGTGAGACCGTACTAGTACCTCTGTTCATGGCCGAGTGCAAAATCAAATCATCATCACATTAAATACCGGTTACTACCATGATCATCATCTATCTTCTGGACAGAGATCCAGTGCCCCCACGTTCACAGGGCGCAGCGTGACCTGAGGCTTCCCATCCACCATTCGTTTCAATCCAACGGCAAGGAAAGCAACAGCGTGACCCGATTAATTTCTGCTGAACTGAAGAGCTGCTGTGTTCTCTCGAACCTGAACAAATAGAGAAGGGAACAGAAGATGATTTCGGTTCCGAGCGCATCTGGCCGGGCCAAACATGCGTCTGGTACAAACTCCAGCGGGACGACGCATAGTGACTGGGCCGTTCGCAGCGACGCAAACATGCCCAAATATGCGTCTCGGATCCGTCGCGCGGACGATGCGTGGACGCGTAAAGTGTCCGCTCGCGTCTGGCGAACGTTTCGTCGGGCCCGCTTGGCAGTGACCCAGCGTCGATGCGTCTTCTTAGGGCGCCGCTTCGGCAGTCTGCGGCCGCGTAATGGCGATGCCTCGCGTGGCGCGCGCCGTCACCTACCTCTGCGAATGGCGACGCCACGCGTGCAGCGGCCGTCGCCTGCCTCCGACATATACATACAGGGGTGCGCGCATATCGTCTCCTCCCACACTAAACCCTAGCCGATGTCGCTCAACCTCCTACTCACCGCTGTTTAGTGTGGCAGGAGATGATATGTGTGCGCTCCTGTTTATATAGGTCGGAGGCACGCGGCGGCCGCAGCACGCATGGCATCGCCATTCGCAGAGGTAGGTGACAGCTCGTGCCACGCGAGGCATCGCCATTTTACGCGACTGCGGACTGCCGAAGCGGCGCCGCTGAGAAGACGCATCGACGCTAGGTCACTTCCAGGCGGGCCCAACGAAACGTCAGCCAGACGCGAGCGGACACTTTACGCGTCCATGCAGCGTCCGCGCGACGGATCTGAGGCGCATATTTAGGCATGTTTGCGTCGCTGTGAACGGCCCAGTCACTATGCGTCGCTCCGCTGGAGCGTGTACCAGACGCATTTTTGGCCCGGCCAGATGCGCTCGGACCGAAATCATCTTCTGTTCCCTTCTCTATTTCTTCAGGTTCGAGAGAACACTGCAGCTCTTCAGTTCAGCAGAAATTAATCGGGTCACGTTGTTGCTTTCCTTGCCGTTGGATTGAAACGAATGGTGGATGGGAAGCCTCAGGTCACGTTGTGCCCTGTGAACGTGGGGGCACTGGATCTCTGTCCCTATCTTCTTAATCCAATTCAAAAATGCGTTTGAAATATTTCAGGATTGGTGGGAGATTTTGCCGCCCGACTGAGATTAAATTAAACCACACGTTCGACAATTCAAACTTGAGACCTTGGCTATGATACCATTTAAGTTCGAACTGATTGAAAAAGGCTATGCAATTAATTTATATAACATCCACAGGAACAACTACCAAGTTGATCCCAACCGCAGATAAATGCATCCACCAACAAAAGTAGGAAAGGTGCCATAATCTAAGAAAACATTTCACAAGACCAATGTACTCACTATGTAGTGTTCATCTCCAATTATCTATGGCATTTTCTTAGTCTTTGGGAGATTATAACGAACTTGATTGGCCTCGTGCAGTAGGGCATCACATGCTTCTAATCTCGATCTCAACATGTCAACTTTTGTTCTTAGCATAGCTGTTGCAACTCGTTCTACTTGGAGTTGTTCCTCCAAAACTTGAGCAGAGAAAGACTTGGACTTGGGCTTCAAAACCCAGCATTTCGCAGGAAAGAGTTTTTGGTGATATCTTTATCTTTCCCATGTTTTGCCATCTCGAATTTCATATTAGCATGACAAGTTTTGAGTTGTGTAAAAATAAAAGTTATTACAGAGAAAAATGCAGATGGTAGATTTAATATGTAGGAACGACTTTTAATCATACAAGTTGGCATGCCTGACTATAATAAGGACCATCTATCTTGCTAGCAGGCATAATTATTAAGGTATTATTAATGGGCTACCATGTTCATAGTCTTTGAAGAAACAGCCTTTATTGCATTACGAGCAGAAAACAGTTCACACGTGCGCTGAGATTCAAATTTTCAGCATGCAGCCGATTTATGGTTTAATTGAAGTACACAACAGGATATTATTTCACACAAAATACAGCAGCCACATGGAACATATCTAATTTTAGTACAACACAATTTGCAATTATTACAGACCACGAAATTTTGAACGAAATTTTGAGCAGTAAGTAGTTACAGCATTGGCATCAGCAGTCCACTTGACTGAACAACAGAATCAAAGTTTATTTAGAAACCTTCAATTCCCAGACACATCACAACTGGCTTACCATGACAAGTGCATAGGAGATTCTTTAGAACATTTTCTGTCAAAGTTTGCCTATTTTTCAATTCATGTATCTCTTGGCGTGTGTTGGCAATTATTTCATCAGTATCTTTGTTTTCCCGCCCAAATATATCAACTGCCTCTTGGAGTGCATCCCCCAAATCTCTTTGTGCCGGATTAAGTTGAGCAATAGATACCATGGGCCTATGCGAGCAATATGCACTCTCACTGCTGCTTTGTGAAACATCAATACTTGAGGCATTGGCCCTTGCTTCTGGCTTTGTAGCTTTATTTGAAGCCTGAAATTTAGATAAAACAAGTTACAACATCATATGATGCAATAAAAGACCTCCAATTTCAAGAGCGTCATTGAGCTGATATTACATAGCAAGCAATCCAAAATAGAGCCTCGTACATCTATTTCTTCTGGAACGGTTGGTGTACTGGACTCAGTGGACCAATGAGAGCACATGCCACTGTCACTGTTGCTCTGTGAAATGACCGCAACACTTGATAAATGGGTTTTCCCTACTGACATTACAGCTTTGTTTGCAGGCTGAAACTAAGACAAAACAAGTTAAAATGCAGTACAATACACGGCAAACAAACAGCACTGTTGACATAATTTTGAAAGAACCATGGGCAGATATAACAAAGAAACCAGTTAAGCCACATGCCTCTTAGAACAAACCAAACTAGATCATGGCGATGATGTATACAATGAACCAAGCAACTAGACATCATGTGCCCAATAACGAAGCCAGGTTACTGCACAGAAGAAATCTAGCAAATAGCCAAATACAGTCAAAACATGTGCATGTTGGATTGGATACAATTAGGAAAATAATGTATAATTGATTTAAGCATGACTCAGATAGTGCCTTCGACAACGTAGAAGGTCAATGCAACAATTAATTGTATGGCTTGTATGAAGTGCCATAACATTTAAATTAAGCATAACGAGGCATTGCTTAATCTGAGAACTGAGTGCTAGCTCAGTGGCAAGGCTTGCGAGTGCACAGCCAGCCCACCCGGGTTCGAGTACCAACGGGACCGAATTAAACACGAATGAAGCGAGATGTCAGTACAAGTAGTGGCAATAGAAATGCAAAATCCATAACAGGGCCAATGACAACATTCACTTGCCAACAGAATCTAAGGCTTTAGCTTTCATATACCATCAAAATTTAAAATAGTGTAATCCCCCGAAAGAGTATCATGGTATCATTTAATCTCAGCCATCTCACCCCTAATACCAAACATGTATCATTTAATCTCAGCCATTCTTTTGTTTTACTCAAGAAAACAGTTTTGTTTTGGGAGTTTATAGAAGCACAAGCCATCGTCTACATTGGCACTGTGTTATGAAAAATATCATCTTCATCGTACATGGTTATGTGAAGATATTGATATATAATTCTGTGCTAGGAAAACAAATAGCAATTACTATGTTACAAGAACCATCTTCAAGCTCGAAGATACGAAGTTCATTGGTCCACCAACCAAGGCTGATAAAATATTATATATTAATTTAGTACTAATATTTCGTATTTACTCATATTAAGGTCTAACTTTTTTTCCCATGACAAACCAGTTTTGATATAAAATCTAACGGTGGCCATGTGTGGGTCACATAAAAAGTATTGAGGTAGTAAATTTATACATAGATATTGGATAATGTATTTTAAATTTCAAAAAATATGGTACGGAGTAGAAATATATAAATTAGATAGTCTTGCCGTGCAATATGCATGCCGCAAAAGGTAAGATAGATCCTTAAAAATTCTCGACTCTAATCACAAAAATATACATAATCCTAATGGGGTGTCCATGAAAAAGTTTTGTCACTTTCGTATTAGGGTATACTTCTATTTCATACTGACTAAAAAACTTAATTGTAGTGAACTCACATATTACTCCTTCCATTACTTCTTTTAGGGTGTATTAGTTTTTCAAAAGCCAAACTTTAGGCTTTGTGAGTAATTTTAGCAAAAAATAATAATTATCAACATCAAATAAAATATGGAAATATATTTTAAAATTATATATGTCGTGACGTGCAAAGCACGTGCTACTTACTAGTAGATTACTAGAAAATGAATGAAGCAATTGAACATGGAGCGTATTATATAAACAGCCAGATCATTTGAATATGGATATACCACATCATGTCAATGGGACTCAGAAAAACAAAGCTAGACATTTAAACAAGTAATATAACTATTTTTTCACAATGTTTCAAGTAGAATAGGAAGCTAGGTTAGGAATAAAGCAATCATGTTTCAAGTAGAATAGGAAGCTAGGTTAGGAATAAAGCAATCATGTTTCAAGTAGAATAGGAAGCTAGGTTAGGAATAAAGCAATCATGTTTCAAGTAGAATAGGAAGCTAGGTTAGGAATAAAGCAATAAAAAACACGAAGTGCATCATTTCAGCTAGGATCATTTCTATCAAACTTCATGCACTAGCCATGGAACAACAGGCAAACTCAATGAAGAAACAGGCAAAAAATTAACATAATAGAATTTCAGGACTTGTTTAACATAGCCAAATCATGTAACTTATACCCAGGCATGCCGGATGCCAGATGGGTCAAAGGCAGTGTGCAATGTTCCATATGGTAATTGTTTATATTTTATTAGATTCCATTAGGAAACTTAGGTAGTGCAACATACAGAAAAATGATGCAATTGAACTACGCACAGGAGGTAAATTAACATTCCAAAAAAAAACAGGGAACTTACGTGAGCTTTTTTTTGAGTCACACGGACCTCATCAGGTACTTGGACAGAAGAACCTGGTGCCTCACTGTTTCTCCTCTGCATGAAGGAGAGGCCAATTGTAAACAGAAACAGGATCCAAGATATAGAAGTTTGCATTAAGCAATATACAAAAAACAGCAGGTACTTACATGATTATAGGCGAGCTTTACTCTACGTTTCTGAGTGTAAGATGTGCCTGCTGCACGTGTAATAACAACAAACAGTTACGAGTCAAGGATTTGCTATAATTAAATTGACACCAAACAGTAGTAGAAGCATTATGACGTGCATAAACATGTAATACAGGATCTCAAAAAGATATCAAACATGATGTAACTAGAGCAGTAGCCTACGGCCAAATAGTGAGAAATTGTAATCGTGTCAATGGTGGACTTGTATAGCCTACCCCAACTTGTTTGGGAATAAAGGCTTTGTTGTTGTCAATCGTGGACATGTAGAGCATTCAACGGTTCATGATTGGTGGATCATATTTTGTAGAGTTTCAGCGAATGGGTGGGTTAAATCACTCAGACCACCACACTCTGTATTTATATCATCTGAGTTAGGGTTACAATACCACTGGACATGGGCCTCTATGGGCCTCACACTGGATACAATATTACTACATCGCTACTACTAAACTCACTCATGGTCCAACACACCCCCTCAAGATGATCATGGGTAAACAACCATGGCCATCTTGCAACAACAACATGACACATATGACAACGACGAGTAATGAACTTTCAGCATAACTCCTAGGATACATGACAGCATTGCACTTTCCATCATCTTGTCATCTCGATTCATCTCTTCATCAGCAGCGAAGACATCCAGCTTCAACCATCTGGGATAGGCACAACTCCTAACCATACACGTCCTCAACAACCCCGGCTGCCTCACCACACAAGTTCCGCAGAACCATCCACACTCGCCTCAATGTCCTCAGCCTCTCTTCTCCACTGCCCGGCCACTGACCTCTTCCGTCTCTCCCACAAACCCCCAGCCAACTCCTGCCTCAACCATCCACTCCTCAAGCACCCATGCCTATCCCCCGGTAAGGCCTCAACCAGTCTCACCTCAGGCACGCATGCCTTTCCCCTGGACATATCCACAACCATCACCATCACTACTAAACCGCAGCCTCATCAACTCCATCACGACTCAACCGCAGCCTCATCAACTCCATCACAACATATCCTCACAGCCTCACATCTCCATTTTCTCCTCACTTCCACTCGGATGGCGCCTCGTCTGCGCGCCACAGCCAGCACGCAGACCGCACCTGGCCACATCGACCGGCTCGCGCTGGTCAACGTCCAGCACCAACCTCCGGCTCCGCCCTGCGCTCAAAGGCTCGGCCCACTCCGCACGCCTCCAACATCTCCCCCTCGCACGGATCCAGATCTCTCTGCCACGGATTAACTTCCTCTTCTCTCCTTTCTAAACCAAAACGATTTTCACCCTCTTCTTTGTCCCTGCGCGAGCAGCCGCCGATCTCACACAACTCACATCGCTGTGTGTGATAGCCGCAACCCACGCAGAGCACCTGATGCGGCCTCCCGCCGCCGGGATTTCTACATCTCAACGGTGGTTTTTGTGGTCAAAGGAAGAACTTGTATGGTACTGTTTGGGGCGGCTAGCACTAGCAGGAAGGAAACCTAGGCTCTGATACCATGTAGAGTTTCAGCAAATGGGTGGGTTAGGTCAGGGAAAAAATACTTATGCGTCGTGTTTAAATCTAAAGGATGA